>NC_142650.1:59402500-61902500 GCF_055504915.1 Nelumbo nucifera
CTATGTGTTTGGTGCGCTCGTGGAAGACGGGGTTGGAAGCAATTTTAATTGCACTGATATTGTCTACATACAGAGGGACAAATGATGTTGACTCATTAAGTATGTCAAATAGAAGAGCCCGAATCCATATGGTCTCACTACACACGGAAGACATAGCCCTGTATTAAGCTTCAGTGGAAGATTTGGACACGGTAGCTTGCTTCTTGCACTTCCAAAAGATAAGAGAATTGCCTAAGAAAACACCAGCCAGTAGTGGATCGTCGGGTGTCGGGGCATCCAACCCAATCAGCATCTCCATAGGCCATGAGATTAATAGGAGATGAGGAGGAGAAGAATATCCCATGTGATAGTGTGACTCACACATATCAAATGATCCGTGAATTGCAGATAAATGAGGTTGTCTTGGGGAAGACACAAACTGGCTTACTATCTAAATTGCATAAGGTATATCTGGATGATTCATGGTGAGATAGATCAAACTGCCCACTAGTTGACGATAAAGGATAGGATCTTCAAGAGGAGAACCATCATCTTTGCTAAGTTTCAGGATCAGTTCTAGTGGGGTGTCCACAACCTTAGAATCAGTAAGATTTGCTAGTTTAACAAGATCAGCCGCATACTTTTGCTGATTAACAAAGTAGCCCCGAGAGTTTCTGCTCACTTGAAGTCCTAAGAAGTATGTCAAAGGCCCCAAGTCCTTCATCTTAAAAGGACTCATTGAGTAACTGTTGTAGCCTATCAATTCCTTCTATGTCATCCCCTGTAATGAGTATATCATCAACATAAAGGAGTAATATCGTTACTCCCTGGTTCCGCCTTGTTGAAGTTCGGCCTGCCCTAGAAGTCTGCTTTGTTTGTTAACTGAAAAGTAAAGTAAACAACAAGAAGGAAGAGAGGAAAGAAGAAGGAAGAAAGAGGAAGAAGAAAAGAAAAGGTCTGGTTCGAATTAGGGAAAAGTCAACCCTAGTTTCGGCCAGACCTGTTATTATATTATTAATATAATTGAAAAAGACATAAGTGCCCTTATTTAAGTAAGAGGCACTCGAACTTACATAATAATACACATCAGCATTCTTAACAGGTACAAAGACCGAAATACCCCTTCACTAACACTCCCCCTCAAGCTGGTGAGTATATATCATATAATCCCAGCTTGTTACATATGTAGTCCACTCTCCCCCGACTCAAACCTTTTGTAAACAAGTCTGCCCACTGGTTTCCCGTATTAACATATGCAGTCTCTATCACTCCATTCAGCACCTTCTCTCTCACAAAATGACAGTCAACTTTGATGTGCTTGGTTCTTTCATGAAACACCGGATTGGAAGAGATATGAACCGCTGCCTGATTGTCACAATAGAGCTTCATTGGAGTACTGATGTCATATCCTATTTCCTGTAGAAGGTTCCTTAGCCACAGTAATTCACAAGCAGTATGTACCATGGCCCTATATTCTACTTCTACACTGCTTCTTGCCACAACTGTTTGCTTCTTACTTTTCCACGTTACCAGGTTACCCCCCAAAAAGGTGCAATAGCCTGTGGTAGACCGTCTATCAGACATAGAACCTGCCCAATCAGCATCGGTGTATCCTTCTACTTCTAGTTTTCCGCCACTTTTGTACAACAAACCACGGCCAGGAGCTCATTTCAAGTACCTCACAATCCTTAGCACTGCATTCCAATGTGGGACCAAAGGTTTCTGTATGAACTGACTCACCACACTAACCACAAATGAAATATCTGGCCGAGTAATGGTTAGGTAGTTTAGTTTGCCTACAAGTCGTCGGTATCTGCCAGGGTCTTCAAATACTTCACCTATATCACTGCTCAACCTCATATTTGTTTCCATGGGTGTCTCAGTCGGTTTAGTACCCAACAAACCTGTTTCTTCTAGTAAATCAAGCACATATTTCCTCTGACACAAATTAATGCCATGCTTAGATCTTGCTACCTCTATGCCCAAAAAGTATTTCAATTTGCCAAGGTCCTTTGTCTGAAAGTGTTCCTGTAGGAATGCCTTCAATCTGTCAATGCCCATTTTATCATTCTCAGTCACAACGATATCATCTACATACACCACCAGTAGTATTTTGCCTGCCGGAGAGTCATGACTGAAGACAGAGTGATCAACTTGGCACTGTTTCATACTAAACTTCTTGACCACCTCACTGAACCTACCAAACCATGCTCGAGGGGACTGTTTAAGTCCATATATAGCCTTCTTAAGTCTGCATACCTTACCATCCTCCCCCTGAGCAACAAACCCTGGTGGTTGCTCCATGTAGACCTCCTCAAGCAAATCACCATGCAAAAAGGCATTTTTGATATCTAGCTGATATAGAGGCCAATCATACATAGCTGCAAGGGAGATGACAACATGAACGGACCCTATCTTAGCAACCGGGGAGAATGTTTTTGTGTAGTCAATGCCATAGGTTTGGGAGTACCCTTTTGCAACCAGCCACGCCTTCAGGCGCTTAACACGACCATCTGGCAAGTACTTAATGGTATACACCCACTTACAACCGACAGCCTGCTTCCCAGGAGGAAGAGCGGTGAGGTCCCAAGTGTGATTATGATGGAGGGTAGAGAGCTCTTCTTCCATCGCACGACACCACTTTGGAGAGGTAAGGGCTTCCTGGACATCCTTAGGAACAACCACTGTGGATAACAAAGAGATGAACTGGCGATGGGAGGCAGAGAGGTGAGTAAGGGAAACAAAATTGGAAATAGGGTGAAGGGTGCAAGTGCGTTTACCTTTCCGTAAGGCGATAGGAAGATCAAAGTCGGAGGCTAGTGTCGGATTTGGAGCTGGATCTGTTGACGGTGATGAAGCCGGAGGAGTCACAGCCGGTACACGTGGGCGATGTGTATACACGTGACGGATAGGTGGACGGTCAACGGATGGTGGCACCGGTGGCTAGGACGTAGGCACGACTGGAACCAGAGGAGGAGGATCAGCCACAGGAAGGGGAAGAGGAGGAGGATCAGCCACAGGAAGGGGAAGAGGAGGAGGTGATGTGGAGGAAGCAGCATCACCGGACCCCACGAAGAACGGAGTAGACTCGAAAAAAGTAACATCAACACATACCAAGGAACGATGAGAACTGGGATGGTAACACTTGTACCCTTTTGAGTCCGAAAATATCCAAGGAAGATACACTTAAGGGATTGTGCATCTAACTTGTCAGTCCCGGGACCCAAATTATGGACGAAGCAGACACACCCAAATACCCGAGGAGGAAGCGGAAACGAAGACATGTTGGGGAACAAGACACTAAAAGGAGAACGACCATCAAGAATAGACGTGGACATCCAATAATTAAGAAACAAGAGGTGAGCATTGCATCACTCCAAAAGGGTTTGGGAACATTCATGTGGTGCATGAGTGAGCGTGCCGTTTCTACAAGATGTCGGTTCTTTTTCTCAGCAACCCCATTTTGTTGTGGGGTGTAGGTACATGAAGTTTGGTGTATAATGCCCTGTTGGTCCAAGTATTCTTGAAAAGATGAAGACAAGTATTCACGGCCATTATTAGAACTGAAAATTTTGATGTGAACGCCAAATTGATTGCAGATCTCAGCATAAAATTTCTGGAAGATGGCAAATAATTCACTTCTTTCTTTCATTAAATAGAGCCACGTCATTCTTGAAAAGTCATCAACAAAATTAACAAAATATCTATATCCATTATATGACATCACTTTATAAGGACCCCAAACATCTGAATGAATTAAAGAAAAAGGACTCGACACACGGTTATCAACTCTAGAACGAAAGGGAACACGATGGTGTTTCCCAAATTGATACGACTCACAATCTAGAACAGAAAGTTGACTCAATGAAGGGACCAAGGACTTCAGCACTTTCAGCGATGGATGACCAAATCTACAATGCCACTGGAGAGGAGAAATAGATGACTGAAGGGCCGTTGACGTTCTTCCACCACCATCAAGATAATATAGTCCACCGGCTTCATACCCTCCACCAATCTTCATCCCCGTCTTGAGATCCTGAAAAACACACATAGAGGGGTAAAATGTAATGGAGCAATTAAGGGACTTGGTCAGCTTATTAACAGACATAAGATTAAATGGAAGCTTAGGTACATATAAAACAGAGGATAGGGATACAGGGTCTAGGTCAACATTACCAACACCACGAATAGATGATGTGGAACCATTAGCAAGGGTAACAGATTGTGATGTTGAGCAATGAGTGAGAGATGAAAACACACCTGGAGTTCCCGTTATGTGATCGAAGGCTCCAGAGTCAATATTCCAGGGGTTGGGTGTGGATGCCAAACAAGCCATACCTGAGTGTGCAAAGGTAGCTGTGTTCTGCTGTGACGTGGATTGAACAAATCTTTCATACTCATCACGAGGAACACTCACCATCTCCTTGCCTGGACCATCTGAAGAGGTAGAAGGCATCTGGTCAGCTGACCGGTTCTCCTGTCTAAAGTTGGAACTGGTGTCACTATTCATGGCATGGTTGGCCCACGTCGGGGGTTGACCATGTAAGTCATAGTAGTAGTTAATAGTATGTCCATCCAAACCACAATGAGTACACCTCTGTGGACCCGAGCCACGTCCTCTACCACGAGCTCCCCCTGAATCTCTGCCTCTAGTACGACCACCACCACGGATATGTGTAGATCCACCACTACCACTCTGGCCATACACTGGACCACTACTACCACCACGGCCAGGCTAGGCTCCTCGAGCCCCACTTTTGCCACCTCGACCTCTCAACACTGCAAACGCCGATTTATCTGAGATATTAGAGTTTTCCATAGATCCAATGGAAGTCCTCCGAAGATGAGCAAACGCCTCCTCTAAAGATGGAAGGGCAGATCCTCCTAGTATCTGGGCTCGTACTGGTTCATACTCAGACTTCCGCTCCACCAGAAATCGAGTCACATCAAGCTGCTCTCTCTGTTGCTGTTGAACCTTGACATCAGAAGTGAGAGGATGATAGACATTTAACTCATTACGGATATTTCTCATACTGGCATAGTACTCCTCAAGGCTCTGATTTCCCTGTTGTAGATTGAAGTATTCCTAATACAGTTGATATACCCGAGTTGTGTTATCCTGACCAGAATACAATTTCTTAGCATGATTCCACACCTCTTTGGCTGTGTCAAGAAACATGAAGTTCACACTGATTCTGGGTTCCATACTGTTCCACAACCATGTGATGATCTGTGCATCTTCCTGTTCCCAGTCTTCGTACTCCTGAGAATTAGTGGGGGGTTTCTCCTCTCTTATGTGCTTTACCTTCTTCTTCGCCTTCAAAAAAACCTCTACAGACTTGGCCCAAGGGACATAATTCTCTCCATTCAGTTTAATGGAGGTCATTTGGACATTCAGGTAGTCAGTAGATATCATCACACTAGGTTTACTATCACTGTTATCTGCCATTGCCAAATTCTCTTATCACTGAATCCTGAGCACTACACACTGCACACAGACACTTCACCGAAATCTGCACACTGATTTCAGCAATAATAAAGGCTGAAAGGTGTACTTGTAACATTACAAACCCTACTCTACAGCTACTGGATGTTTCACCATTAAGTAAACACTACTTCCTTTCGAATCACACACAAACCAGCATAAACCCTAGCATATCGCAATCTGAAAACCCATCATACGATCTGTACCACACCTCTCATGTGTTCCATAACAGAAATTATGCATAAAAAAAAACTCCTTACCTCATCGCCTGAAGGCCAACCACACGAAGGAATGAAACACCACTGCACCACACGCACCAGCCCTACATTAATTAGGGGTGGGCTTAGAAACCACAGCAACCAATCACCAACGACACCACCGAAGGCATAGAAACCTCCATGGGAAGAGGGCGATCACTCCTTTTCAGCCCTTTTCCCAGTCTCCAACCAACGGCTGAGAAATCCAAGAGAAACCCTAGTTCGAATGCGCAGAAAACAGAATTCTAGCAAGTCTGATTTGTTTAACGTGGCTCTGATACCATGTTGAAGTTCGGCCTGCCCTAGAAGTCTGTTTTGTTTGTTAGCTGAAAAATAAACAACAAGAAGGAAGAGAGGAAAGAAGAAGGAAGAAAGAGGAAGAAGAAGAGAAAAGGTCTGGTTCAAATTTGGGAAAAAGTCAACCCTAGTTTCGGCCAGACCTGTTATTATATTATTAATATAATTGGAAAAGACATAAGTGCCCTTATTTAAGTAAGAGGCACTCGAAATAACATAATAGTACACATCAGCATTCTCAACAGGTACAAAGACCGAAATACCCCTTCACTAACACGCCTTAAGGTGAACAAGGAGTAATCAGAAGAATTCTGGATAAAGCCAACATCAATGATGACAGATCTGAACTTCTCAAACTAGGCCCTAGGAACTTGCTTTAGGCCATAAAGTGACTTTTTCAGATGACAAACATGGTGCAGGTTTGTACAATATCCTGGAGGAGGCTCCATGTAGACTGTCTCTTTCAACTCCCCATGGAGAAAAGCTTTCTTGACATCCATCTGATCAATTGTCAACTGTTTGACTACAAATATAACCATCAGAAGTCATACAATGGTCATCTTAGCTACAGGAGCAAAGGTCTCCTCATAGTATATCCCATATTCCTATTTGTAGCCCTGTGCAACAAGCCTAGCTTTGTATCTGTCTAGGCTTCCATCAGATTTTAGTTTTACAGAATAGACTCATCGACTTCCTATGAGAGATGTCTCAAGTGGAGCTTTGACCAGGTCCTAGGTGTCATTCTCAAGAAGAGCTCGAATCCTAGAATCCATGGCATCTTTCTAGTGTGGTTCTACTACAACCTGCTAGTAAGATCTGGGAATGTCTGTGGTAGATAAAATGGCAGAAAAGGATCTATGGTTTGGTGAATAACCATAACGGTTAGGTGGACGAGAAATTCTAGAGGAACAACGTAAAGTAGGAGCAAGGGGTTCAGAAGGAAGGTCTTGAACACTTACTGAGGCAGCTGGAGTGACCGGATCAGCAACTAGAGGCGGAGCAAAGGGGGGGAGGGATGGAGACTGAAGAAGGTCGTTGCTTCCTGAAGTATGTTTGCAGTTGTTGCGGAGGTGACAATGGAATATCCGAGGTACTTGTAGAATCAAAACTGTGCAGCAAGGAAATAGAAGGAGCTGGGAATTTCACAATATGTTCAAAAAAGGACACACTTTCAAGAAAAACTACATTACAAGAGATTTGAAGGCGACGAACCAAAGGGTCATAGCAAAGATACCCTTTTTATTCAGAATTGTACCCCATAAAGGCACACAATGCTGCTTGTGTAGTTAACTTTATGCGTTCATGAGGTGGAAGGTGGACAAAACAAGCACATCCAAACACTCTGAGCATGGATAGGTCTGGGGATTTACGAAAGAGGGATTGAAATGGAGAGGAGTTATTCAAAACAGATGACGGAAGACGATTTATGAGATACATAGAAGTGCTGGCCGCCTCCACCCAAAACCAAGAGGGTACGTGGGAATCCTGTAGGAGTGTTCTGACTACACTCAAGATATGCCCATTTTTCTTTCCTGCAACCCCATTTTGTTGTGGGGTGCTTGGACAGGACTTTTGGGGTTGAATTCCATGTTGTTTTAAATAGTTTTGGAAATCCCCATCAATTACTCTCCCCCTGAATCTGATCGTAGCACACAAATTCGGGCATCAAATTGGGTAGTAACATAGGTGTGAAAGTGCTTAAATACGGTGTACACTTCAGATTTCTTTCGAAGAAAAAAAGCCTAAGTGAAACGAGTGCAGTCATCAATAAAGGTTACAAAATACTTAAAACCCATCCGTGAGATAACTGGAGATGACCAAACATCACTATGTATTGAATAAAAAGGGACGGTTGCATGTTCAGAAAGAGAAGGAAAAGGCAAAATATGACTCTTACATAAGCCACAAGTGATGCAATCTTTATTCACATTCTTAAGAGAAACATTAGAAACAGGTAAACTACTAGAAGAAAACAACTAATCAAGTTTCTTAGAGAAAGGATGGCCCAGGCGTTTATGCCACAAATGCCAATCATTATTACAATTAACAGATTCAAAACTAGAAGTAGTAGAAATCAAACATGAAGTAGAAGCAGGCACAATTTTATTCTTCTCAAATTCTAGAGCAAAAGTCTTCTTAGTCTACGCCCCTTCCCCTTCACCTCTCCAGTTTTCTGGTCCTGTATCAAACAACCATCAGAAGTAAATGAGACATTGTTACCTTCTTCTACAAGTTGGCCAACAGAAATTAAATTGGTGGTAAACTTCGGTACAAATAAGGTTTTGGACAAATGAAATGGAGATGACTTAGAAGTAGATAAATACAAATCATCACATCCAAGTATATCTAATTTCTCACCATTAGCAGTAACAATGTGTTTATTGGGAAGATGGGGTTTGGGACACTGACCAAGAGTGGCCCCTGTCATATGGTTAGAGGCTCCTGAGTCAATGTACCATAGATGGTTCGGTGAGGGACAATAAGTAGTGGACTTACCAGATAGGCCCATAGCAGAGAAGGTTGAAGAGATGACAGAGGACATGAGCTGTCGAATTCGTTCTTTAGACATGCTACCTGAAGTGTCATTTTGGCCAGCCACAGAAGTAATGGAGGATGCTGCTTCTGATCCATCTATACCCGTCTGATAAGCCTTGTAGCTTCCTTTCTTCTGAATTAATCCACTGCTTTTCTGAGGCCGAGTGGGGCATTCAGTGATAATATGGCCGACTTGCTTACAATAGGTTCATGTATTCTTTTTCTTGCAGTGAGAAACAACATTCCCGAACTCCCTACATTCATAGCACTATATTTTAGAGAAGTCCTTCCCTTTTGGTTTGGTTGCCAGGAAGACAGTATCAATGTTGGACTCCTTTCTTCCATACAGAGTAATCTGTGTGGCAAATCTGGTTTAAGCCCTCAGAATTTCCCCAAGAATAGTATCCAAGTCAAGAAGTGCTCATCGACTCAGGATATTAGATCTAACAACTTCAAATTCAGGTCTGAGATGCATTAGGAAGTGCATAGTCTTTCTTCTATCAAAATGTTCCTTCATATACTTCACGCAACATTCTAAAGGATCATTTCCCATGTGAACAAGCTCATATTTGGTCCAACGGTTAATGAACCCAACATAGTACTCTTGGACCTTTCTTTCTCCTTGATAATAGGAGAAGATGTCAACCTCTATCTGGTACTGTCTTGAGGTGTTTGATTGCTGATATACTCTCTCGAGATACTCATACATCTCATAGGTAGTCCTGTATCCTCTCATAGGAATTGCAATGTCAGTTTCAACGGATCCTAAGATCCATGATGCAATTTTTGCATTATCAATTCTCTACTGATTGATGTCCAAATCATTAGGTTTAACTACTGATCCATCCAGATACCTCAGAGACCTTTTGCCTCCACATGAAGTTGGAAATTGAATTTCCAAAGTGCATAGTTCGTACCGTTAAACTTAATGGGGAGAATTTCCATCCTTTTTGATGCCATTGAATCACAAGAGCAAGAAAAACCACAGGAAGAAGTGTTCAAAACAGTAGAACAAAGAAGAACCTCTCAGTCGATGTCCAGAAAAGGAAACTGTAAGGGTCTGCCGAACTCTGAAGTGGCTCAAAACCCTTCTAAATCAAATCCAATTCAAACCAAACCATTTGGAATCAACAGATCTGCTCTGGGCGACACTAGATCTAAAGTTTCAGCCTGATCCAATTCTTCTAGAGGGAGATCCAACACAAAAGAGAAATCTGATGGTGCAGCAGTCCAGGAATAGAGTCTGTTGAGTTCTGATTGAATGCAGCCTCAGAAATGGGATTCAAGGGCACTCGAAGCCTCCCAAATACGGTTAGGGAGTGCTCTAGATAACAGATAAGAAAGGGGTGAAGAAGAAGTTACTTGCAGATCAGATCCTGACCTGCTCTAATACCATGTCAGAGTCAGACCAAAAATCAAAGAGAGAGAGAATACAGCCGAATGGTGGGTGTGACACCTTGTGTCAGTCAACACCTTAAAAGTTATATATTTATATTAAAAGGTAAAAGGACAAATCTGCCCTTAATGTACAAAAGAAAGAGAATAAATAAGAGTTATACAACAAGGGAAAAGAAAAAGTACAAAAATAGCCCTGTAGCTAATTTCCCAGTTCTCTACACTACATCGGTTAGCCATGCTATGACTAGTGATGAATTGGTGATGAAGTGGGTGACAATCAACAGGCTGATCAGACACCTTCCACATATATAACTGTTTTTGGGAAGGAGATGATGAGTGTTCCACATGATGAATATGAGAGGTTCCTTTAGGTTACCTCATAGCAGAATATTTCTACCCTTGCTCATTTAGGTATGGATTGTCTGGCATCCAAACCTTCCCATTGGATTATTTGACGCCTTTGATCATATGACTGGGACATCGGGTGTGTTCTCTTCCCTTTCTCAATTTTCCACATCACAAACTGTTACGTTTGCTAATGGTTCTACCTCTCCCATTTGTCATGTTGGTAATGTTGACCTTGCATCTCTTGCTTTATCATCTATTTTACATGTGCTTTAATTTCCATTTAATCTTATGTATGTTAGTAAATTAACCAAATCACTTAATTGTTCTATCACTTTTTACCCTTCATCTTGTGCTTTTGATGATCTCAAGATGGGGAAGAAAATTGGTGGAGGGCTTGAAACTAGTGGATTGTATTATCTTGATGATGGTGGCCCTATAATAGAAATTCAGACCTCTCTTACTCTTCTCCAGTGGCATTGAAGGCTTGGCCATATATCTCTTAAGGCCCTCAAGTTACTTGGTTTGTTGTTGAGTTATCTTTCTTCTTCGTATATGAGTTGTGCTAGTATAGGAAACATCATTGGGTTTCCTTTAGTCCTTTTGCTTTAATCCATTTGGAAATTTGGGGTCTGATTAGAATTGAGTGCTATAATAGTTAAAAGTATTTTGTCATTTTTGTTGATGACTGATCAAGGATGAAAAGGATTTATCTTAAGAAAGAAAGAAGTGAATTATCCTCTATTTTTCAAAAATTTCATGCTGAAATTCACACTCAATTTGGTGTTCCAATAAAACTTCTTTGCTCAGATAATGGGAGAAAATACTTTCTTACTTTGTTTCAACAACATTTGGAGCATCATGGTATCATTAATCATATTTGTTGTGCGTCCACTTCACAACAAAATGGGGTGGCTGAATAGAAGAACTGTCATTTACTTGAGATAGCTCGGTCTCTTCTTCATCATATGAATGTTCCTAAATGGTTTTAGAGTGATGCAACACTTATAGCTTGTTTCTCATTGATTGGATGCCCTCATTCACCCTTGATGATTGTTTTCCTTTTTCTATTCCCACCTTATCTCCATTTCCTTTGACTCCCAGAATCTTTGGTTATGTGTGTTTTGTTCATAATCTAGGTCTTGGTTTAGACAAGTTGGATGCACGCTCAACAAAGTGTATCTTCCTTGGCTATTCTAGGACCCATAAAGGGTATAAGTGCTATAATCATACTACTCATAAATCATTTTTTTTGTCTTGATGTCACATTTTTTGAGTTTGTGTCATTTTTCTCTAGTCCTAGTGTTTCTCCCTCTCCTCCAGTGGTTCCTCTTCCAATTCTAATTGATGATCCCATTCTAATTGTTCCTATTGTGACTGAGTCCTCACCTCCTCCAGTGCAAACTCATACTGAAAGGCCACCAATCTGGCAAGAGTATACTCATCAACAAACACCGGCTCCTCTTCTAGTTTCTACTTCATTAACGGATCCCATAGTTGTTCTTACCCCAGTGTTGCCTCCTTTGGACATCGAGCTTCCCATTTAGGGCTGTTAATGGAACATGGTAGACCCATCTCAAACTGACAATAAAAATGTGCAGGATTGGGATGAACTAGACCCTATTGGGTCTATGCTTTTAGAACCAATACCGAACCGATCAATAATTGGGACAGTCAGTTCTAACTCGACAAGATCTGATAACAACTATTTCTCTTTTATGAATATTCAATAGACAGAAAACTCCAGAGTTTAGACCAGACTAGTGGTTCTTGAAACTGATCTAAATCCCATAGATAAGATGTTAAATGTTTAAAATTGGAAATGTCCTATTAAAAGGTGTGTTGTGTAGGGAAATAGATTGGAAGAGTTATAACTTGTAACCGATCTAAATCTTGTAGGTGTGTTGGGAAATGCCTTGGATTTATAACAAGCGACAATGAACAAACAACTTAAATTGATAATAAAATGAAAATAGAGTATTTAGAGAGAAGTGATGATGAGAAAAACAATTAGATAATAAAGAACAGAAAATAGATTAGAGAATGACATAATGAAACCCTTCTTTTTTTTTTTTGATCAATAACACTTTCATTAATTCATTAGTAGAAAATTTACAAGTGGAAGACAAACACACTTATCTTCCAAGAGTCACAAAGAACTTCAAGAAATGAAAAAAGAAAAAACAAAGATACAAATACACTAACATTACAGCTTAGCCCAAAACAAAGAATCCCTTTCTGCCCCTTGTTTTGCTAAACCGTCAGCTAGGGAATTAGCTGATCTTCTAATCCAACATGTCTTAACTTCCATCTCCCGCACCAGCCATTTGAATTTCCTCTTCTCATTATTATACTTCCATAAATCATTTTGATCTTTAGCCAGCCATCCTATCACCACCTCTGAATCCCCTTCAATTATAAGTTTCTTGATGTTCAATTCCTTGGTTTTTCGGGCTCCTTTCATAACTACACATATCTCAGCTCTAAGGGAGTCACCCACTCCAATTGGGCTTGAGAACATAGCAAAGATGACCCCCGATTCCCGATTGTCCCGGGTTTCCCCTACTGCATCCATCAAAGTTTAATTTCAAGAATCCACTAGGTGGGGGGGTCCAAGCCACACTCGTTACTGACTTGGTCTGCGTGCAATTTGCAATTTCACCCCACTTCCTCAACATGTCATCCACAGTGTAATCTGTGAATATTTTCAAAGATTTCAGCCACTGTATCGCCCTAAAATGTATGATAGCCCTCAGATCTGCTGTTCCTCTCTGAGTTTCTGAGAATATCCTGGAGTTTCTTTCTTCCCATAGTGTCCAACATACTACAGCCCTTAGTCCTCTCCACATTGTCCTTCCCCTTTTTAACCGCCACCTGAAAACGGAGAGTGAGAAAAGGCCCTGCATGTCTGATGGGGGATTCCAGCTGCACCTAAATAAGGAGAAAGCCCAATTCCACAATGACCTCGCGAAGTGGCAAGACACCATTAGGTGAAAACCAGTCTCCCCATCTGCTTTACACAGAACACACCACTGAGGTGACAAGCAAGTATTGGGTCTCTTCTTTTGGAGTAGATCACCAATGTTGATTCTTTCCAGATAGGCTTCCCAACAAAAACTACCAACCCTAGGAGGTATAGCTCTGCACCAAACCTCACCAATAGGGAAAGGGGACAAGGTAGGATTGGTGGACTGACTTAAGACTTTGAAGAACGAAGCACAATAGAAAATGCCATTGGGGGTAGGTGTCCAAATTCTAGAATCCGCCCTAGTGGGGTCTAAGACAACGTTATCAAGAAGTGCAAGAAGGCTCGAAATACAGTCGAAGTCTGAGTCCCTCAAATCCCTTCTTAGACCCAAGTTCCACCCAATCCCAGAAGTGGAAGAGGACGGGGTGGTGAAAGATGAAATTGGCTCATTTTTCAAATCAGAAAGAGCATACAAAGACGGAAACTGATCCTTTAGAGGGACGCTCCCCATCCAGGTTTGTTCCCAAAATTTTATGGAGTTACCGGAATTCAAGTCATACCTGATATTAGGAATGAAAACTGGTAGCAGGTCATGAATGGCTTTCCAAGGAGAATTGCTTGTGATCCTAGCTCTGATTCCAGCGTCCCATCCATTGTGCTCCAGCCCATGAATACTTGCCACTATTCTCGCCCATAGCTTCTCCTTCTCCATAGGAAACCTCCACAACCACTTCCCCAGCAGAGTCATATTCTTTCTCCTAATACTCCCAAGCCCCAAACCACCACACGACTTACTCCTACACACTATCTCCCAGCTAACTCTATGATCCCTCTTCTCTTCTCCCGGCTCCCACAGGAAATCTCTCATTAACTTCTCTAATCTGTTAGCAATATTCACTGGGATTTTAAACACCAACATGAAAAAGATGGGTAAGTTAGCAAGCGTGGCCTTAATTAATGTAATTCTCCCACCAAGAGAGAGGTAGTTCTTTTTCCAGGATACCAATCTTTTTTCAAACCTTTCCATCACCGGGTTCCAGAAACTCTCTCTCTTGGGATTATCACCTAATGGTAATCCTAAGTAGTTCAGAGGCCACCCCGAAACTTCACACCCCAGCACTTCAGCACTCTCCCTGATCTCTCCCTCCTCCAAATTCACCCCCACTACACAGCTTTTCCCAAGGTTAACCTTCAAATTGGACATTTGCTCAAACAGTTGTATCACCAACTTTAAGTTCCTGATAAACCTCACATTACCACCTTCACAAAACAGAATCGTGTCATCAGCAAACTGTAAGTGAGTGAGGGGGGTTTCCATCCTCCCAACCCTCCAGCCTCTAATGAGCCCCCTAGAATCAGTTTCCAGTTCTGAAACCAAGCATATATGATATATAATATTACATTGTTCTTAATCGGTTTGGGACAGCCTAAACCAATTTTGACACAATAATAATCGAGACACAAGACTTGGAACCAGAACCAACTCAACGGAACAAAACTGGGAACCAGAACTGATATATAATCAGTTCAGTCAAGTAGACCCAATTCATTGACAACCCTATTCCCATTGCATTGGGAAAATGTAAGCATATCTGTACTTTTCCCCAACATCTAATTATGTTTCTGTTTCTCACATTTCTGCTCCCCATTGTCATTTTGTTTCTCTTTTGTCATCTATACCTATACCTAAGAATGTCCAAGAAGATCTTACCTCACTAGGGTGGCATCAGGCTATGGAAGAGGAATTCTCTACCCTTGAACAGAATCACAGACGAGAGCTCACCACTCTTCCTCCAGGTAAGCATGTTGTAAGTTGTAAATGGGTGTATATTGTCAAGTACTTACTAGATGGTAGGGTGGAGCAATTGAGTTCGTGTTTTGATCTCGCTAGCTGCTATGTATGAATGGCCACTATTTTAGCTTGACATTAAAACTGCCTTCTTGCATGGTGATAAGGTGTGTAAGCTCAAGAAGGCAATTTATGGGCTGAAACAGTTTGCTTGTGCTTAGTTTGGCATGAAGCAATGTCAGGTTGACCACTCAATACTTTAGCTATGATTCCGAGGCTAGAAAGATTTTGTTGGTGTATGTAGATGATATTGTTATAACTAGCAGTGATAGATTGGGGATTGACAAGTTAAAGGCCTTTCTACAAGATCACTTTTAGACAAAAGATCTTGGAAAGTTGAAGTATTTCTTGGGTATAGAATTTGCTAGGTTGAAACAAGACCTCAATTTGTGCCAAAGGATATATGTTCTTAACCTACTAGAAGAGATAGGGATATTAGGTGCTAAACCAGCTGAAACACTCATGGAGCCAAAGATTAGGTTGAGCATTGATGCAGGTGAAATGTTTGATGTTCTTGGAAGGTATAGACAGTTAGTGGGAAATCTAAACTGCTTAACTATTATCTGACCAATTATCTCTTTTATAGTTAGTGTGGTAAGCCTGTTTATGCAAAATCTACGAATTTTTCACTGGAATACATTTCTTAGAATTGTGCGGTATTTGAAGGGAGCACCAGCCCATGGGTTGTTGTACAAGTTCTAAGGGAGTCTTGAAATAGTTGGTTACACTGATGCAGATTTGGGCTGGTTCAGTGTCTAGGTCCACTACATGGTATTTTACCTTCTTTGGAGGAAATTTAGTGACATGGAAATGTAAGAAAAAGATTGTTGTAGAAAGTAGTGCTGAAGATAAATATAGGGCCATGGCACACACTACATGTGAGTTAGTATGGTTGAAAAACCTCCTGCAGGAAGTTGGGTTCTCGGTGAACAGCCTTGTGAAATTGTATTGTCACAACCAAGCTGTAGTCAACATCTCATCCAACCCAGGCTTTCATGAGAGGACAAAGCACATAAAGGTTGATTTCCATTTTATAAGAAAGTCCTTGCTGGAGTGATAAGCACAAAGCATGTGAGCTAAGGAAATCAGTGGGCAGACTTGTTTGCAAAAGATTTGAGTTTGGGAAGAGTGGATTATATATGTAACAAGTTGGGTCTATATGGCATATACTCTCCAGCTTGAGGGGGAGTGTTAGAGTTGGCTAAGTAGGGTTGTTTTAGCCATTCTTCTCTTATTAAATTGTGTTTTGTTCATTTTGTTTTTCTTTAAGTTACATGTCCCATACTTAAGTAGGGGCATAATAGTCTTTGTATTCTTTGGCCAATCTATATATAGTTGAGGTCGGCTGGGGTGAGAGACCATTCTCTCTAGTTTAGACAATTGTTTCTCTTGTCTCTTCTTCTCCTTCTCTTTCTCTTTTCTTTCTAACCCAAGATTGCAATCAATACACACACACACAATCTCTTTTTCTCTTTTCTTTCTAACCCAAGATTGCAATCAACACACACACACACAATTTCAATAATTAAGTGACAAATGTAAATTTCAATACAGCTACAGCTGGAGATAAAATGGCTTATCCAAAAATTACAATTTAGCCCCAAATAGTTGATTTCCCCCAACCCATTGTTTAGCCAATATATTAGCCATACCGTTAGCTGCCTTTTTGACCCATTGGAATGTTACATCCATATCCCTATAAAGCCATTTAATTTTCTTCATTTCATTGTGAAATTTCCAAAAGCCATTTCCTTTATTTTGCAGCCAATTGATCAGAAACTGAGATTCTCCTACGATCAGCTTGGAAAGACCTAATTCCTTTGCTTTGACTACCCCTTTCTCTACTGCCGATAGTTCTGCCTTCAAAGAATCCCCAACACCAACCAAACCTGAATACAATGCCACAACATGACCAAGCTCATTCCTGAATAGACCTCCAATCTTTGAGAGTTCTGGATCTCCCTACTACTACCATCAAAACTCAATTTTATCGATCCTTGTGTTGTCGGAGTCCATAGCACATTACTTCTAGGTTTCACTGAAGAGTAGCTACCTACCTTCAAACAATTCCTCACTAAATTTTCCACAGAAAAGTCTGAAAACAACTCAAGGGATTTCAGCCAATGAGCAACTCTAATAGTTGTTGAATCTATCAAGAATTCTATGCTTCCTTCTTTTTTTTTCAGGAAAAATTCTTGCATTTCTCCCCTCCCAGATAGTCCAGGGCATTGCAGCTCTGAGATTTCTCCACATGATTCTACTCCTTTTCGGTCAGACAAGAGAATTAGGAGCATAGAGGCTTGACAAATTGGAAGGAGGATCCCACGTGCAACCAAATAAAGCAAAAATTCAAGCTCAAATACTTGAAGTAAGTGAAAGCAGGTTTCTCTATTAGCCTTGCAAAGAAGACACCAATGCAAAGGAAGAAAGGAGGAATGTCTCCTTTTCTGTAGCAAGTCACGAGTGTTAATTTTCTTATAATAAACCTTCCAATTAAAACCTCTTACTCTTGGAGGAATTGGTTTGGGCCAAATTTCTTTAATAGGGAATAAATTTAAAGGGGACAAGGGGTTGGCCAAAGCCTTGAAAAAGGAAGCACAGGAGAAGGAACATGAAGGAGAAAGGGTCCAAACATATTTGTCAGGATTCAGGGGGTCCAAACATATTCTGTCAAATACCAACAGAATCTTAGAATCTCTTAAACCTCTTATGCAGCCCAAACCCACCCAAGACCAATACTAGACACTAAGGGAACTATAAACTTAGAGAGGTTCCCTTTTGAAAGAAGACAAAGCATACAAAGATGGAACAAATTTTTAAATGAATCTGAACCCACCCAGGTTTGTTCCCAAAGTTTAACTAGATTACCCGAGCAAACATCATTTCTGATAAAAGGAAGAAATTAAAGGAAGAAGATAATTGATGGCTTTCCATAGAGCTCTCCTTGTTGATCTATCGGAAGTTTTGACATCCTAGCCATTGTCCAACTGACCATGAATGCTGATAATCACCTTATGCCCCAATATATCCTTATCTAGAGGCAATTTCCACAACCGCTTTCCCAGCAAATCTAGATTCCTTAGTGTAATATTGCCAATGCCTAAATCACCCATTGCTTTACTCCTACAAACCACTGCCCACTTAATCAAATGGTCTTTTCTTGTTTCCCTTGGTTCCCACAAAAAACCCCTCATTATTTTCTCATTCACTTTTCTCACCTTCATAGGAATCCTAAACATTGAGAGATTAGGTAAAGTGGATTTAATCAAAGTAATTCTACCCCCCGAGGAAATATACCCTCTTTTCCATACAACAAGTCTCCTAGAGAATCTATCACTGGGTTCTAGAAGGACAATTCTCTAGGGTTAGCTCCCAAAGGTAATCCAAGGCACTTCATTGGCCAACTTGAAATTGAACAATCTAAGGCCTTGTAGAGTTCCTTAATACCCCCCATCCACGTTTACCGCTGCAATTACAACTCTTCTAGTAGAGCTTCAAGTGCTTCACCTTGGAAAGTGATCCAAAAGCATCTTCCACTTTTCCTCAATCATGTCAGGTTTGATCTAAACTCATGCAATAGAATTAACTTTTGGGAAGACTTGTGGGTGGGGGAAGCTCCACGAAGGGTAAACCAATAATGTCAAGTTTGATCCAAAAGCATCTTCTGTTTACTTTTTCTTCTCTTAAGGGTAAACCAATCTCTGAGTTTTTATTCCCCTCATAGGATGAGTCAAATGACGTAGTAGGTGTTAAAACTAATTCCTCCTTTTTGAACTTGTTAACTGAACGTTTGTAGTTTGTTATTCTCTGTATGCATGCATTAGTTAGCTGGGTCATGAAAGCAGATTCTTTGGAGGTGATATCCTTGAATACTTAGCAACTTCTTGATGTTTTGATAAACAAAGCCTTTTGCTAAAAGTTGGTTTTTGCAGGTTAAGACAATGAGGGCTCTTCAGTATTTTCCAACCATTGAAGACCCAAATATTAGAAGATCATTGTTTGAGGTCTGTCTTTTCTCATGTAGTATAATGAAATTGTTCTGATGTTTAAAGAAAATATTGAAGTAATTTACCTTTCAATTTGAAACTTCTGACTAACTATTTTATTGGTGATTGTAGGTTTTGCAACGTATTTTAATGGGAACTGATATTGTGAAAAATGTTAACAAAAACAATGCATCACATGCCGTTCTTTTCGAAGCCCTTGCACTGGTAACTTTGTCATTTCGGTTCCTTTCTTTCCTTGCATAAGGAATTTGCAGTTTGAGATTGGTAGTAATTTGATTTATAGGGGTTTGATTTTATTAGTCACAAATAGAAAAGGGGGAACATAAAATAAAAATTAATGAAATAAATATTTCAAATGATAGCAACCAAGCTGAGCTAGAGATGCATCTTCCAGAAACAACCATAATTGCAATTCAAAACATTGGAAATTGGTGACCAGATTCCCAGGTTCAAGTGGCCTGCATTGTTAGAAGTCGAAGGAACTTCCTTACAATACATTTGATCTATAAAAGGACCTCTCTTCTTGTATAATTGGTAACAAAGAGACCACCCATTGGATGAAATTTATTCTGTTCTGCAATCTGGGCCCTTCAGGCATTGGAGGGACATTTTGGGGGTCACAATGGAAGCATACTGGCCATAAGTATTGTTAGAATTATAGGTTGCAGAACATTACTGTCTTTATTTTACATAATCAAGGGTACCTTTGTAATTTTGCCTTCTATTATATAATAAAAATAAGTGGGGTGGCAGTTGAGAGATTTTTTTTCTCAACTAAACTGAACCCTGCATTCTTCTCTTCTCTCTTATTCCTCTGTTTTTCTGATTTCCTTTTATTTTTATGTTGGGCTGTGTATTTGCCTATTTGGTTTGAAAGAAAAGGTAGGGAAAGTGTTGAGGTTCAGCAGTTTCTTATGATTTTCTTGTTTATAATCATTAGTTAAGTGTTGTTGGGTCATTAGTTAATGTGATTGGGCCCAAGGCCCATTAGTTTATGTTGTTTTTTTGAGCTGTTTTTATGTTATGAACAGTAGCTGCCCCATTAAGGGCATATTAGTCTTTGTAATCAATCTTTTTTATAAGTATATAAGATAATGAGTGGGGCGGCCAGATCATTATTCGCATCTCCCCATCTCTTCTTCTCTTCTCACTAAGAACTCTTTCTTTCTTTCTTCTTTTGCACTGTTATCAAATCAGATTATTGTTTTCTCTTTTTCTACTTAGTATAAGAGGAACTTTTGGGATTTTTTCATTCTTCCATCATGCAGCTTTAGATCAGATGACTGCATGGTGAGTTAGAGAGCTGATTGAAGACTTCAAAAGTGCCTAGTTCTTGGATTTTTTTGGTGTATCTAGAACCCTTCGTGTCAGATCTTGGGTTGGTCATTGAAATCAGGAAGAATTGGAGGAGGAAGAGTCTTGATTGCAGTAGGACTCTTTATTTTTGACCTAGGAAGGGGCACTCTGGATTTTTTAGACTTGGTGTTTTTTTAAGGGAGCAGTTTGGGTTCTAGAGTTTTTTGAGGTCTTTGGTTGGCGTGGCAGCCTTTTCTCTTGTTTTTATTGGCTCCCACAGAGACAGGAATCTTTGTGAGCGAAGGTTTTTGGGTACCAGAAGGTTGGTCGAGGCCTCTAAAAGGGATAAATCTATTTTCTTTCATCTATAGTTGATTTCTAAACTATTCTGGGAATTATGGAGGGCAGTGGAGTTGGGTACAAGTCTACCAGTGAAATGGGACTAGGTGGAGGAGGTGCTAGTGACCCTTTGGAGCAAGGACCGTCACTACAGTTAGGTTGGATGGTACAAACTATTTGGAGTGGTCACAATCAGCCAAAATGGCTATTGGTGCTCATGGAAAATTGGGGTATGTCTCTAATGAAGAAAAGAAACCTGAGACTAACTCTTCCTAGTGGGTGGAGGAGAATTACATGGTGATGACCTGGCTGTGCAATACTGCAATTCTATGTTACCCCATATAAGCAGAAGTTTTCTATGGGCTAACATAGCTAAGGAGATCTGGCCTCTGGGGTGGAGTTGCAGAGCGTTTTTGAATAAGCATATTACTTGAGTAACTTGGTTGTTGTGTGGTTCAAGGATTGGTGTGATTGGCTATGTGTATAGACTAGTGGTGATTTGTCCCTTGCATGGTCCCTGAATCGTGAGAGGTGGACAGCACTAAATAGTTTGTGGTTAAGTTGCTGTGAAGCTGTGGTATTCGTAGAAATTCCTAGCAGTGTGTAACTTGTGTGCAGTGATAGTTTTGTTTTTTTGCCTACAAGGTGTTTGTTTAGTGGTCTATAGCTGTTGCTAGAGGTGGTGGGGGAGATGGAAGAAGTGCTGGGGATGGCACCATAAGTGGTGGTGGACATCTACAGGTGTGTGAATGTAGCTATTCTGCTATTGTGGCCATAAAGAACATACAGTTAAATTTTGTTATGACTTGTATGGCTCATCATCTATGTGGGATAATCATGCTATAGTTGGAGATCATTTCGGTAATGTTACATCAGTTGGTGGAGCACCTGCTTTAGGAGGTGGGGAGGAGAAGGAATTAGTAACTATCACACATGAGGAGTATGAGAAGCTCCACCTCCCTTCTTTTTCTAATACTACTGCTACCCTTTCTACATTAGGTATGACTGGTATAGTTTCTTGTCCTCAATCTACACCTTGGGTAATAAGCTTTGGAGTTCCAGACCATATGACTTGATCTCTAGATTTTTTTATTCCTTTATCTCCTCATATGTCATGGAATGTCACCTTTGCTAATGATACAACTTTCTCCATCATCGGTACCGGTAATGTGTCTCTTGATTTTGATGTTACCTTATCTTCCATGTTATATGTACCCAAATTTCCCTTTGGTCTTCTGTCTATGAGTAAGCTGGCCAAATATCTTAATTGGTCAGTCACCTTTTATCCTACTTATTGTGTCTTTCAGGATATCAAGATGGAGAAGGTGGTTGGTGGCAGACAGAAAATTGGAGAATTGTACTATCTAGATGGTGATGGTGGTTTATAGAAAGCTCTTCACTACGCTTATCACCAAACCCAAAGCTCCTCAAAACCTCCTGAAGGAAGGACCAGTCCACCCTGATCATACACCTTTTCCATATCAAGTTGACACACTAACCCTTTCTTTCTATTTCTTCTATAGTCCTCCAAGCTTTCATTGGCTGTAAGGATTTGATCAATGATTTGTCTTTCCCCAACAAAAGCCCCTTGATTCAAAGATATTTAGGAAGGAAGCACTGCTTTAATTGTTCAAGAAAGAACCTTAGCGGTTATCTTATAGAGACTATTCACCAAATTGATGGGTCTAAGTTCACTTGGGTGAATTGCATCTTGCTCCTCAGGAATAAGAGCAATAAAAGTAGAATTCATCCCCGAGTTAATCACATCTCTTCCGAAAAATTCATTGAACACCTTTTGAATGTCCATCTTTAGGAAATCCAAACAGTCCTGATAAAAGGCCATTGTAAACCTGTCTGACCCTGGAGCCTTGACTCTTTCCATAGAAAAGATTGCTTCCTTAATTTCCTCCAAATCAAAAGGTCTTTTCAGCTACACCTTATAAGCCTCCGTAAGCTTTGTCCACTCCAACCCATCTAAACTTATCCTCCGAGAAAGGGGCCTTGTAAAAATTGAAGTGACCCACAAAAGCCCTAGCTATTTCCCTGTGTTGAGTTAGAGATTTTCCATCCACTTCAAGTTTGGATATGAAGTTCCTACTCCTCCTAGCATTTGCCATTGCATGAAAGAATCTTGTATTTCTGTCTCCTTCCTTTATCCATAGGTATCTCGACTTTTGCCTCTAGTTGATCTCTTCTTTAATCAAAATATCTTCCAATTGCTTTCTTAGTGACCGCCTTTCAACTCTGTCATTTTCCCCGAAAATTCCTTCCCCTTCCTTAGCCGACCCAACTGCTCAAGCCGGGTCTTGAGTTTCAAGTTGGGTCACATGACCCTTTAAAGAAACATGTGCACAGGTCCTGTGCGCCATTGGGGGACAAATCTTATGGTCTATCTTTGTCCCCAGCGGCTTGTGTTCGTTTGCCTCTCCTCCAAACGAAGACGGCAATCAAAGTTTCTCTTTCTCAGGTTGCTGGCACTGCATCTACACAAGGGAAGAAGCTTTAATGGAGATCGGCTACTGAAGAGAACTCCACAACACCAGAGAAGCTGAACCCTTGTCACAATAGGATCGCGCAAGGAGATTCTGACGATGATTCAGAATGGGAGGTTTTGAGTGATGTGGAAGATGATGGTGGAGACCTGCCGTCGAGTATAGGCAGTATCAACTCAACAAAGGCCTGCAAGTTCACAGATTTTGAAACTCTTGGAACTGAATTGCTCTTTAATGAAGAAGGTTGTACGGAAATTCTGGAGGCACAGGATTTGGGGGATTGTGACTCTACTGCAGAAAGTGGGAGCCCTACAGTTGATTCTCAAAGAGAAAAAAAAATAGAAACAAATCAAGAACAAAGGCAAGGTAGCAATGTTGTGGAGTTGGGTATCTAGTGCATACCGACCATGGATCCACTTGAGGAACAACTCTCCCCAACTACATAGGTGAATACTGTACCTGAACTCAAATCATCAGGGTTTGTTTTTGGAGTAATCGATGAAAACCAGATTCAGGATCATGGAGTTCCTTCCCCCTTCCTCTCAATCCAATTCCTTCTCCCTCCCCACTTTACTATCAAAATTCATTTGATATTGATCCTTGTAGTAATTGTTGGAAAGTAGAAGATTGACTCTGATTGATTCTCCATAATTTTAGGTCCATCAGTTTAGGAAACATACATAAGTTAGTTTCCTAGAATCATGTGATATTAATTGGAGAATTCCACTGATCTAGAAATTAGTTTTCTAGGAAAAGTTAGTTTCCTATTTTATCGCCCTGTAAGTTAGCTCTGTAATTCTATATAAAGTTGTGTATATGCTCCTTCCAAGACAATACAATCAATTCATTTTTTCTCTCAAATTTTCTCATGGTATCAGAGCTGATCACAACCTAATCTACACATAGTATCTCTTTGGTCATCTCTGCTGCTGCTGGTTCAAGAACTCTCTAACAGTATTTGGGAGGTTCTTGAGTGTCCTTGATTCTTCTTCGAGATCGGCTACAGATCTGAACTCTACATTTTTTTCTTCTTCTGGACTGCTGCGCCATCGGATTCATCTTTTTTCTTGGATCTCTTTGTAGAGACATCGGATCAGTCTGAAATCTTAGATCTGGTGTTGCCCAGAGCAGATTTACTGAATCCCTTTGGTTTGGTTTGGATCAGTTTTGATTTTGAGAGGTTTCGATCCACTCTTCAGTTTGGCGGAGCATTACAGTTACCTTTTTTGGACATTGGCTGAAAGATTCTTTAGGCCTTCATCGCCAACCCTTACTAAATTTTTCAGACCTTCATTGTCTGTTTTTCTCTCTTTCTTGAAGCCCGCCCAATATGTCAGAAGCCACTGTATCAAATACCACTGCACAATCGGAAGAAGTCTCCTCCCATCAAGCATCTGGCGACCTGCAAAACATTCAGGCAGCATATAGGTTGAACGGGAAAAATTATTTGAAGTGGTCTCAGTTTGTTCAAACATATTTAAAGGGAAAAGGAAAGCTTAGCCATCTCTTAGGGACGGGACCGAAGGAAGGAGATCCAAGATTTGATGCATTGGACGAAGCTGACTCCATGATCATGTCATGGTTATGGAATTCAATGAACCCTGAAATCAGTGACACGTGTATGTTTTTATCCACGGCTAAAGAGATCTAGGATGCCGTCCGACAAACATATTCAAAGGCACGTGTTGCAGCACAAGTGTACGAAATTAAAGTCAAGACTGGAGCGACTAAACAAGGCAGCAAGACAGTTACCGAGTACGCAAATTTACTGCAGAACCTGTGGAAAGAACTTGATCATTATCGGTGCATTGAAACTAAATGTGCAGCGGATGCAGCAATCCTAAAGAGTTTTATCGAAAAAGATCGCGCTTATGACTTTCTTGTAGGACTCAATGCAGAATTTGATCAAGTTAGGGTCCAGATTCTTGGAAAAGAAGAGGTACCATCCCTAAATGAGACTATTTCTCTGATTCGTGCTGAAGAAAGCCGTAGGGGGGTTATGCTTGAACCCCAAGTACTAGAAGGTTCAGCCATGGCTACAAGGATGGAACAACCGAAAATACTGGAAGGAATGAAGACATATTTGTCCTCTGCATGGGACAACAAGGAGTCTCTTTGGTGTACCTATTGCAAGAAACCAAGGCACACCAAAGAGAAGTGTTGGAAGCTGAATGGTAAACCATCGAACAGGGAATGGGGCTACCGAGGAGGACAACAGAAGAGTCGAAATCAAGCTAACTTCACCACGAATCAGCCGAGCCAAGAAAAGCCTCCAGACAAGACCGAGTTCAATAAGGAGGAGATCGAAAAGTTAAGGGGGCTTCTGGGATCGTTGGAGAAACCTAGTGGTGCAGGCTCTCTTGCAATCTCAGGTAAGTTTTCTATTCCTCACGGACTAAATGTCTCAGATGAACCTATTAGGGATGTATGGGTTATTGACTCAAAAGCCACAGATCACATGACTCACTCCTCACTACATTTTAGCACTTATACCCCCTGCCCAAGCAATCGAAAAATAGCCATTGCAGACGGTTCCCTTATTACTGTAGCTGGCCTTGGGGATTACACTAAAAAATGTCCTTCATGTTCCCAAATTGTCCACTAACTTGGTATCCATCCAAAAACTCACCCATGACATGAACTGTAATGTGCTTTTCTATCCTTCTTATTGTATATTTCAGGACCAGGATTCGGGTAAGAGGATGGGACTTGCTAAGGAGAAGAATGGACTCTACTATCTTGAAGAATCATGCAAATCAAATATTGTCCAGGATAAGCTATCTCTGTCATTCCTTTCATCATCCAACAAAGACACCATTTGGCTTCATCACTTTAGACTAGGACATCCATCTTTTGGAATTCTGAAAACTATGTTTCCCTCCTTGTTTAAAGGATTGAGTGTTGAATATTTTCATTGTGATGTGTGTGAATTTGCAAAACACAAGCGTGTGCCCTTTCCAATCAGTAACAAGAGAAGTTCAGTCCCATTCTTTTTGATCCATAGTGATATATGGGGACCCTCCACAGTTCCAAATGTGTTTGGCTCACAATGGTTCGTCTCTTTTATTGATGATTGCACTAGGGTCTCTTGGATCTTTCTTCTTAAATCTAAATCAGATGTAAGTAGTGTACTCCCAAATTTCCATAACATGATTCAAAATCAATTTGGGGTCAGAATCAAAAGATTTAGATCAGATAATGCATGGGATTATTTCAACCAAACTTTATCCCCATATTTTCAAAAAGAAGGGACTATCCATGAATCCTCCTGCATTAATACTCCACAACAAAACGGAGTAGCAGAAAGGAAGAATGGTCATCTACTAGCTACAACTCGAGCCTTACTTTTCCACCAGCATGTTCCAAAAATTTATTGGGGGGAAGCTATGTTTACAGCCGCATACATTATAAATCGATTACCTTCAAGGGTGCTGGGATTTAAAACACCAATGGAAACACTTTCTCAATTTTATCCCGATCTATGTGCAACAAATAATCTCACCCCAAGAATCTTTGGATGCACTGCTTTTGTCCATGTCCATAGCCATAATAGAGGGAAGTTAGATCCAAGCGCCATCAAGTGTATTTTTGTGGGTTATTCGTCCACCCAAAAGGGTTATAAGTGTTACCACCCACCTACCAAAAAATTCTTTGTCTTTATTGATGTCACTTTTGAAGAAAAAACACCATATTTCACTCAACCTTATCTTTAGGGGGAGTCCTTGTCATTCAATGAAGATAAGGACAGAGATTTGTTCCCGCTTGGTCTACCTACAGTTTCTCAACACCCAAACTCAGCATCTATACCAGTTCAATCCGTATCTACACCTATCGAACCACCTCAAACCAAACCAACTTCTTCATGCATTCATACCAGAACCATGACAGAGAATGATGAACTTTGTGACTCTATGAGATTGCAGGTATATTCAAGAAGAAGAGACCAAGATCCTAATCTTGTGCAGGTTCAAGATTAAACTCCTAATCCTGAGAATGAGGTAAATACAGTTCCAAAAATTTCTTCTGAATTAGCATCTGACCAAGATCTTCCTATTGCCCTTATGGAAGGCAAAAGAGAATGCACTAAACATCCCTTATATCCCTTAGCAAATTTTGTGTCCTTTAAAAAATTCTCACCATCACATAAGAGTTTCCTAGTTAGTCTAAACACCATTCATATTCCTAATACTTTATCTGAGTCATTATCTAATGAGAAATGGAAAGATGCTATGAGAGAAGAGATGCAGGCTCTAGACAAGAATCAAACATGGGAAATTGTTGACCTACCACTAGGAAAGAAACCCGTAGGCTGCAAGTGGGTTTTCACAGTTAAGTACAAGTTAGATGGCTCTCTAGAAAGATACAAGGCAAGACTCGTGGCAAAGGGATATACCCAAACCTATGGTGTTGACTATCAGGAGACATTCGCTCCAAGCAATCACCTAGGGCATGGTTTGGATGATTTACTAAAGTTATGCTTGCCATTGGATACAAACAAAGTCAGGGAGATCATACACTCTTTATAAAGCATTTGGATGCAGGGGGAGTCACGACACTTCTGGTATTTGTCAATAACATAATTGTGACAGAAATGATGAAAAGGAGCAGGAAGCCTTGAGAAGATGCCTAGTCAGAGAATTCGAAATAAAAGAACTTGGGAGATTGAAGTATTTTCTAGGGATTGAAGTAGCTCATTCCAGAGAAGGCATCTTTATCTCACAACAGAAATATGTAACTGATCTTTTAAGAGAGACATGAAAGTTAGCATGCAAACCATCCTCCACACCGATTGAGCCAAATCACAAATTGGGTGAAGCAAATGAAGATCCAGCCGTGAATAGGGAAATGTACCAAGGATTAGTAGGAAAACTTATATATCTTGCCCACACAAGGCCAGACATAGCATATGTCGTGAGCGTGGTTAGCTAGTTTATGCACAACCCGAAAGTGGTTCACCTACAGGCAGTCTATAGGATACTACATTATCTAAAGGCTAATCCTGGCAAAGGAATCTTGTTTAAAAGAAATACTAGATTAGCCCTAGAGGCATACACCGATGCAGATTATGCAGGCTCTCCTGTGGATAGGCGGTCCACTACAGGTTACTGTACGTTCCTTGGAGGAAATCTTGTGACATGGAGGAGTAAGAAGCAGAATGTGGTAGCTAGATCAAGTGCAGAGGCAGAATTCAGGGCAATGGCTCAGGGAGTATGTGAATTACTATGGCTCAAGATAATTTTGGAAGACCTAAAGATCAGATGGAAAGGTCCAATGAGATTATTCTGCGACAACAAGTCAACTATTAACATTGCACAATCCCGTCCAACATGACAGGACAAAGCACATTGAGATAGATAGGCATTTCATAAAGGAGAAGCTGGATAGCGGATTAATTTGCACTCCATACATCTCAACGAATGGTCAACTGGTGGATGTGCTGACAAAAGGGCTTTGTAGTGTGGCATTCCAAGGACTTATCTCCAAGCTGGGAATGAAAGATGCATATTCACCAGCTTGAGGGGGAGTGTTGGAAAGTAGAAGATTGACTCTCTGATTGATTCTCCATAATTTTAGGTCCATCAGTTTAGGAAACATACATAAGTTAGTTTCCTAGAATCATGGGATATTAATTGGAGAATCCCAGTGGTATAGAAATTAGTTTTCTAGGAAAAGTTAGTTTCCTATTTTATCGCCCTGTAAGTTAGCTCTGTAATTCTATATAAAGTTGTGTATATGCTTCATCCATGACAATACAATCATTTCATTTTTTCTCTCAAATTTTCTCAGTAATCACCAGCCTTTGGATTTTGCGGCTCCAACAATTGATACTTCACCGGTGGCGGATAATGACCCTTGTGTAGTAGTAAAAAAAGGTGGGGCAGAAGATAAAGACAAAGATAAGGAACAAACTCTGAAAGATTCAAGGAAGGGTGCCTGAAAAGGAAGCTAGGGTAAATGAAACTGGCGTAGGCACTAAAGAAAAGGAAAAGAAATTCTATGCGTTAGATGAGAGAGAAGATGTTTCCAGAGAGCTGCCCAAACTAAACGGAAAGGAACAAAAAGAAGCCAAAGGAGAATGAATGAGGTGGAAAGGCTAGCCTGTGGTGTATCCTATGAGAAGTTTGTAAATAGGAAGAGGGAGAAGAAAAGAGGAGAATAGGAATTGGAAATAAGAACGGGTCTAGAAAACAAGTGGAATGAAGATTCTTTATTGGAATGTGAGAGGGCTAGGGAGTGCAAAGAAAAAGAGAATTATCAGGAATGTGATAAGAATAGAGAGACCAGTAATAGTCATGCTACAAGAAACAAAGCTTTCGGAGTTAGATGGAAGATGGATAAGAAGTATTTGGAGTAGCAGGGGTCTAAGTTGGTCTTTTGCCTCGTCGTGGGGTGCCTCGGGTGGGATCCTTACAATTTGGAAGAATGAGGAAGTTGATTGTCAGGAGGAATTGATAGGACAATACTCAGTATGAATAAAAGCCAAGAGGATGAGTGATGGAAGGGATTGGGTGCTGACTAATGTGTATGGTCCGAATTCATATAAAGAGAGGAATACATTTTGGGAAGAGTTAGCTGCAGTCAGGGGCCTTTGGGAAGTTCGGTGGTGTTTGGGCGGGGATTTCAATGTAATAAGGTATACAAATGAGACAAACAACCCCAATCAGGCTTTAACAACAAGTATGAGACACTTCAACTCCTTGATTGAGCCCATAGAACTAAAAGAACCGACCTTGTTGCAAGCCTCTTTCACCTGGTCAAATCTTCAAGAAAATCAAGTTTGCTCAAAACTGGATAGGTTTCTTTTCTCCATTGACTGGGAAGAGTTGTGGGGAACCTTAACACTGAAAGCCCTTCCTAGAGTAACCTCTGACCACTGCCCCATAAGCCTCTACCAAGAAAATATTATTGGAGGCCCTACACCTTTTAGATTTGAGTATATGTGGCTAGAAGTTCCAATTTTTTTGCAAAGGGTAAAAGATTGGTGGTCAGAAGATGGAATAAGGGCTAGAAAAAAAGTGGTGAGATTCTCCAAAAAGTTGAAAAGATTAAAGGAAAAGGTCAAGGAGTGGAACATGGAGGAATTTGGAAAACTTGAGGTCATAAAGGAGGAATTAGCAAGGAAAATAGAGGAAGTGGACCAAAAGGAGGCCCAGAAAGAGTGCGGACCGGGATAGAGCTGAAAGATGGAATTTAAAATTGCAACTAGAGGAGATCTCGAGGAAGGAAGAAATTTCTTTGGAGGCAAAAATCTAGGTGTAAATGGCTTCTGGAGGGGGATGGAAATACCAGATTTTTCCACTCCCTAGCAAACGGGAGATAAGAGAGTTGTTTCTTGCACTTCCACGAGATAAGAGAGTTGCCTAGGAATACACACCAGCCGGTAGTGGACCGTCGGGTGTTAGGGCATCCAGCCCAATCAGCATCCGCATAAGCCGTAATGCTAATGGGGGATGAAGAGGAGAAGAATATCCCATATGATAAGGTGCCTCGTACATATCTAATGATCCGATAAACTGCAAATAAATGAGGTTGTCTTGGAGAAGACACGAACTGGTTCACCAGTTGAACTGCATATGATATATTTGGCCGAGTCATAGTGAGATAGATTAAATTGCCCACTAGTTGACGATAAAGGGTAGGATCTTCAAGGAGAGAACCATCATCTTTGCTAAGTTTCGGATTCAGTTCTAGTGGGGTGTCCACAATCTTGGAATCACTGAGATTGGCCAGTTTAACTAGATCAGCCACATACTTTTGTTGGTTAACAAAATAGCCCCGAGAGTTTCGGCTCACTTCAAGTCCCAAGAAATATGTCAGAGGTCCCAAGTCCTTCATCTTAAAGGATTCACTGAGTAACTGTTGCAGCTCAGCAATTCCTTCTACATCATCCCCTGTAATGAGTTTATCATCGACATAAAGTAAGATTGTCACTCCCTGCTTTTGCCTTAAAGTGAATAAAGAATAATCTAAAGAACTCTGGATAAATCCTACATCAATGATAACATATCTGAACTTCTCAAACCAGTCTAGGAGCTTGCTTCAAACCATAGAGTGACTTCTTCAAACAACAAACAGGCTGCGGGTCTCTACAATATCCAAGAGGGGGCTTCATATAGACTGGCTCCTTTAACTCCCCATAGAGGAATGCATTCTTTACGTCCATCTGATGGATTGTCCACTGTTTGGATGCAGATATATCCATCAGAAGTTGTACAGTGGTCATTTTTGCTACAGGAGCAATGGTCTCATAGTCTATCCCATATTTCTATTTATAACCTTGTGCAACCAACCTAGCTTTGTATATGTCTAGGCTCCTATCAGATTTCAGTTTTACAGAGTAAATCCATTAACTTTCTATGAGAGATGTCTCAGGTGGAGCTTTGACCAAGTCCCAGGTGTCATTCTCAAAAAGGGCTTAGATCTCAGAATCCATGGCATCTTTCTAGTGTGGTTTTGCTACATCCTACTGGTAAGATCTGGGAATGTTTGTCGTAGATAAAACAGTAAAGAAGGGTTTGGTGAAAAACCATAACGGTTAGGTGGGTGAGAAATTCTAGAAGAACGACATAAAGTGGGTACAGTGGGTTCAAGGGGAGGATCAGGTGCACTTACTGGGGCAGTTGGAGTGACTGGATCAACAGCTGGTGGTGGAGCAGAGGGGGGCAATGAGACTGAAGAAGACAGTTGCTTCCTGAAGTAGATCTAAAGTTGCTGCGAAGGTGGCATTGGTATGCTTGATGTACCTGTCATAGTTTTCAAGGCGACTAGGCGCTTTTCAAAGAGCGCCTTCGCCCAAACGCCATATGTTTTGCGCACTAGGCACCCGCCCAGAGACTTGAGCAGGCGCCTACTGGGGCACTTACTAGGGCAGTTGGAGTGACTGGATCAACAACTGGTGGTGGAGCGGAGGGGGGCAGTGAGACTGAAGAAGACTGTTACTTCCTGAAGTAGATCTAAAGTTGCTGCGAAGGTGGCATTGGTATGCTTGATGTACCTGTCGTAGTTGTCAAGGCGACTAGGCGCTTTTCAAAGAGCGCCTCGCCCAAACGCCATATGTTTTGCGCACTAGGCACCCGCCCAGAGACTTAAGAGGGTGCCTACATGCATTTAAAAAAATTATTTTTTTAAAATTTATTAATTCAATATTTTAGTAGTTGTATTCTTTTAAAATAAACTTGTTACATTGTATCATTTTAGTATTAAGAGAATTATACATTGTATCATTTTAGTATCTCTATTTTCTTTTATAAACCCTTGTATCACAAGGGTTTTGGTTCGACTGGAGAGGGAGGAGAACTGAACAGGCGAACACTGCAAGCTCGAGCAGCCCAGCTCCATCGCACCTTAGTTTGAGCAGGTTGATTTCAAAGTTTCAGACTTTTTTCCTTTTTTTTCGAAAAAACAGAGGCTCCGCCAGTCCTTTCTTTCTTCTTCTTCTTCTTCTTCTTCTTCTCAGATTTCAGTCGAAAAAGTAGGGGCTCGCCAGTCCTCCTTTTCTTTTTCTTTTTTTTTTCGAAAAATCAGGGGCTCCGCCCCTATACTCCTCAGTCCTCCGTTTCTCCCCTTCTCATGAGTTCAACTATTCTCAGTCAGTCACTCTCACTCTCTCTGTCGTCAGTTCGCCCCATGAGTCCATTTTTTTGTTTTTTGTTTTTGAAAAAAACAGGGGCTCCGCCCTACTCAATCAGTATTTCAGTCATGATTCACACTTGAATCATCTCAGTTTTTAACAGCCTAAGCTGTCAAACCTACTCTTCTTCTCTTTTTCAATTCTTCTCTAATCTCTTCTTTATTCCTTCTTCTTCTCATTCAATTTTTTTTATATCATTAATATATGATTATATGGCTGATTTTTTTATATGGATGAACTACATGGCTGAAACTTGATTCAGTGGTTGTATGTCTGAATCGGATTCTCTTCAAATGTTTTTTTTATGGATGAATTACATGTCTGAAACTTGATTCATTGATTAATTGATTATATATATGATATATATATATATCATATATATCTAGTTGGTTTAGACTCCTTTTTATTGATAATATTTTATGTTTTTAGCTTTTTATATGAAATTTATACCCATTTTAATGATTTCTAGTGTTAATAGTTAGTGTACATGATTGCTAGTTAGCACACAAAACCATAAAATGACTTAGAAAAGCATATATAACATAAAAACTCAATAAAACAAACATTTTAAAATTCCAATGCCTAGGCACCTAGGCGCCCTGTGGTCGCCTAGCCTCACCTAGGCGCCTTGAAAGCTATGGTACCTGTAGAGTCAAAATTGTGCAACAAGGAAATGGAAGGAGCTGGGAATTTTATAATATGTTCAAAAAAAGACACTCTCAAGGAAAAAATACATTACGAGAGATTCGAATACATCAAACCGAAGGATCATAGCAAAGGAATCCCTTATGTTCAGAACTATACCCCATAAAGGCACACGAAGCCGCTTGTGTAGTTAACTTTGTATGTTCATGAGGTGGAAGGTGAACAAAAAAGCACATCCAAAAACGCTGAGCATTGATAGATCTGAAGATTTGTGGAAGAGAGATTGGAAAGGAGAAGAATTATTGAAAACAAAGGAAGATGATTTATGAGATACACAGTAGTGCTGGCCGCCTCCACCCAAAACCAAGAGGGTACATGGGAATTTTGTAGAAGTGTTCTGACTACACTCAAATTATGTTCATTCTTTCTTTCTACTACCCCACTTTGTTGTGGGGTGCCTGGACAGGATTTCTGGGATTGAATTCCATATTGTTTTAAGTAAATTTGGAAATTCCCATCAAAATACTCTCCCCTTGAATCTGATCATAACACACATATCCGAGCATCAAATTGGGTAGTAACATAAGCATGAAAGTGCTTAAATATAGAGGAGTAAACTTCAGATTTCTTTCGAAGAAAATAAAGCCAAGTGAAACAAGTGCAGTCAGCTATAAAGGTTACAAAGTACTTATAACCCAGCTGTGAAATAACAAGAGACGACCAAACATCACTATGTATCAAGTGAAAAGGGACTGTAGCATGCTCAGAGTGAGAAGGAAAAGGTAAAATATGACTTACATAAACCACAAGTAATGCAATCTTTATTAATATTCTTAAAGGAAATAACAAAAATAGGTAAACTACTAGAAGCAAATAACTGATCAAGTTTCTTAGAAAACGAATGGCCAAGGCGTTTATACCACAAATGCCAGTCATTATTACAATTAAAGGACTCAAAACTAGTAGTAGAAATCAAACAAGAAGTAGAAACGGGTGCAGCCTTATTCTTCTCAAACTCCAAAGCAAATAGTCGTCCTAGTCTATGCCCCTTCCCCTTCACCTCCCTAGTTTTCTAGACCTATATCAAACAACCATCAAAAGTGAATGAGACAGTGTTACCTTCCTCTACAAGTTGGCCAATTGAAATCAAATTGGTGGTGAGCTTGGGTACAAATAAAGTTTTGGATAAATGAAACGGAGATGATTTAGAAGTAGATAAATACAGATCATCACATCCAAGTATATCTAATTTCTCACCATTAGCAGTGACAATGTGTTCATTGGGAAGATGGGTTTTGGGATACTGACTAAGTGTGGCCCCTATCATATGGTTAGAGGCTCCTGAGTCAATATACCAGAGGTGATTTGGTAAGGGACAATAGGTTGGTGACTTACCAAACAAGCCAATAGCAAAGAAGGCTAAGGAAATGAACAAGGAGATGAGCTGTCGAATCTGTTCTTCAGACATGGCACCAGAAGTGTCATTTTGGCCAGCCACAGAAGTAATGGAAGATGCGGCATCTGATCCATCTACAATAGTTTGATAGGCCTTGTAGCTTCCCTTATTCTAATTTGATCCACCGCTTTTCTGAGACCAAGTAGGACATTCAATAATGATATGGCCGAACTTCTTGCAATAAGTTCATGTATTCTTTTTCTTGCAATGGGAGACAACATGCCCAAACTCTTTACACTCATAGCATTGTACTTTAGAGAAGTCCTTCCCCTTTGGTTTTGTTGCCAGGAAGACAATATCAATGTTAAAATCTTTTCTCTCATCTAGAGTAGTCTATGTAGCAAATCTGGTTTCAGCTCTCAGAATTTCCACAAGAATAGTATCTAAGTCAAGAAGTGTTCCTCGGCTCAGGATATTAGATTTGACAACTTCAAACTCAGGCCTGAGATGCATTAGGAAATGCATAATCTTCCTTCTATCAAAGTGTTCCTTCATATACTTCATGCAACATTCCGACAAATCCTTTCCTATGTGCACTAACTCATGAAGGAATGAGAGATCCATCATATGGATGGCCGAACCCTGCAGGTAGGTTGGGCGAAATTTCAAAAATTTCCTCTCCCCTCATATGGGAATCACATTCCCTGTTTTAGAAAATCTGCATTTTCAAGGATCAATCTTGAACCATAAACCGAACCAGATTTGAAACCAGAAGCAGGAGAGGGATATACCTGATACAGAGAAACAATATCTCCCAACGAAGGTGTTCACGCCCAAAGAAAGACTCCAAAGACTGCTCTCACTGAAGATGACACAGTGAATGATGGAGCAAAATCAGCAGTGTTCGTCCAACGAACCGAACCCTTCACAAGAATTCGCTGGAGGCTATGAGCACAACTTCAGATCAGCCTTTCTCCAAAGGTTGATATCAAGATTCAATCTTGATCATTCCTGCTTGAAAGAGGAGATCGAACTGGCAGTTATGGCGGCGACAGGAAGGAGGCGGCAAGGAGAAAATAGCGCAGTCTCACTGGATGCTATGTTCTCTTTTCTGCAACTCTTGCTCTGAAATTGAGGATGTGATCTTCTAATAGGCTGCCGCCTCCTCCTTTTATAACCTTAAAGGGATCAGCTCCTAATCCCATTAGGAGTTGCTGATCCAAATCATATTTTGATCTGAATTCCCTTTAAGTGATAAGGATAGACCCTTATCTAATCTGCAGATTAGATCCGCCCTCTCCTAATCTTATTAGGAGGTTTCTAGATCTAAATCTCATTTAGATCTAGACTCTTTGAAAGGATAGGGTTAAGACCCTATCCTATTTGCTAATCTAATCTCAGATCCACCCCTTAATTTAACTGATCAAATCAGCCCAGTTCGAAATGGGCTTGAGGCCCATGAAGTCTTAGTGCTCAGTATGCTTCCAAACTGCTGCCCAGTTGGGCTTCTTTGTATGGCGTGGGACCCAAACATTGATCTACACATCAACCACATGGGTTCAGCCCAGCCTTTGTTACAAGGCCTGGCCGAATACACTGTTATGGACAGTGCACCCCCTGAGCCCATCACATGGACTCCTAATGGGCCCAACACTTACACTAAGTGGTTCCTGGGCCAAGCCATCTTATAAAAACACAGGGACTGTGGGCAGATGCAAGATTAGCCCATCGGGTATTACCCTCAATGGTCTTACACTTAACCTCTCAGCCCATAATAATCATGCACTGCCCGACAAGAGAGGACCTTTCCCTCGGCTACAAGGAACAATGCTGCACTCTCTACTCACATGGATCCCGGGAATTAAAACATTTTGCAAACATTTTGAAACCATAATATATATATTTATATTCGTATATAAAATATATTTTGCAAAACAAATTTCAATGATTGAAATTGGCTGCCGGCAGTCTTGGTTTCCATCAGAGAGAGTGCATCCCCGATCATTACCTTTGTCCGACAAAGGGGCTGATCCTGTCACTATGATCACCCACTCAGATGAATTCTCGGACTATCCCAACATACCCAGGTTTTGACCCCCTCTAAGGATCTCACTGATTGGCATATCAAAGACAGCCCAATCTGACATCTAGTGCAGTATCATAATCGAGTCTAGGGGTCGGGTGTAACTTTCCAGTTTTGCCCACTAATCTCCAAGGTCCAGGGCAATACTGGAAATCTGGTCCGGTTCAGGGTTTCAAGTAAACCTACACTACATGTACCTCGGGTCTCACCCTGGCAGCTGAGACAAGCCACCCCAACACTTGGCGGCACACCAGTGTCAGCCTTAGCAATATAAATCTCCCTAGACTTATCCAACGGCTGTGAACATTCTAAACTAACACAAGTCTCATTATGTGTCCAGTTTAAGGGTATTACACAGAAACACACCACAATAACATGAATCAAATATGTACTTTATTCATTTACAATAAATGTCATAATGTATATCAATCTGATTGGAGCTAAGGGCATACACTGTCTAACAACTCATACTCTGTCCATAGGTTAATAAACCCCACATAGTGTTCTTGGACCTCCCTTTCTCCTTGATGGTATGAGAAGATGTCAACCTCTATTTGGTATTGTCTAGAGGTGTTTGATTGCTGATATACTTTCTCAAGATACTCATACATCTCATAGGCAGTCCTGTATCCTTTCATAAGGATTGCAATGTCAATTTCAACTAATTCTAGGATCAATGATGCGATTTTCGCATTATCAATATTCCACTGATTAAGACCCTTAATATTTGAATCATCAGGTTTAGCTACTGATCCATCCATATATCCCCAAAGACCTTTTGCCTCAACAAGAAATTGAAAATTAAACTTCCATAGTGCATATTTCGTACCATTTAACTTAATAGGGAGAACCTCCATCCTTTTTGATGCCATTGAATCACAAGAGATAGAAAACCACACTTCTAAGCAAAAGATAGGGTTCAAATCAGAAGAACGAAAGTGGTACCTTTCAGCCGATGTCCAGAAAAGGAAACTGTAAGGGTCTGCCGAACTCAGAAGTGGCTCAAAACCCTTCTAAATCAAATCTGATCCAATCCAAACCAATTAGAATCAGTAGATCTGCTCTGGGCGACACTAGATGTTAAGTTTCAGCCTGATCCAATGTCTCTACAAGGAGATCCAACAAAAAAGAGTAATCTGATGGCGCAACAGTCCAGAAAAATTGTCTGTAGAGTTCTGATCAAAGGCTGCCCCAGAGGAGGGATTCAAGGGCACTCGAGAGCCTCCCAAATACTGTTAGGGAGTACTCTAGATAGCAGAGAAGAAAAGGGTTGAAAAGGGATTATATGCAGATCAGATCATGACCTGCTTTGTTACCATGTCAGAGTTAGATCGAAAAGACAGAGAGAGAGAGAAGAGAACACAGCAGATTGGTAGGTGTGTCACTTAGTGACTGTCAACACCCCAAAAGAGATATTTATATTAAAGAAAGTAAAAGGACAAATCTTCCCTTAGTGTACAAAAGAAAGAGTACATAAAATAGATGTACAACAAAAGAAGTAAAAGTACAAAAATAGCCCTGTGGCTAGATCTTCTCACTATCTCTACGCTATGTCACTGTGATAAACAAACCTTTTCGGTTCCATCGAAGTTCAGCCATATATCTCTTCCCCGATCGATCTAGATTGCTTTTCCATCCCAACCTTTTCACAAAGTAGGTTGTGCCATCTACAAACCCCTTTATCCATTGCATTGCTTCTCTGACTAAGAAGATTGATGCTCTTTTTTCCTCACATACCTTCAAGGATGTAATCCCCTGTAGTTTACATTCTTCGAACAAGAAACTCTTTGCTTCTACCTTGACATCTCTTCTCCACTTTGAAACTGACCTGAAAAACTCCTTCATCTCCTTCATTTGCACTGGGCTGCAGTTACTCGAATTGAATTTAGATATGTTGCCAGGTTAATCTTGCGCTGTTCTCGGGTACAGAAGAAAAACCTAGTCTTTGATGGTCATGGGAGCTCAACTCTATACAACACCTGTTGTGGGAGCTCCTTCCATCTTTCAATGAAGGATTTTCAAGTGTATTTTTCATTATTTTTCTAGATTTTTTCTATGATTTTTAAGAGATATATTGTTCATTTTCGGATATCTTTCCTTATGAGGTGAACAAAACAAATGATGTGTAAAGATTGCAAAGTTATTCTGGGAGAAAGCCTAACAACACAACATAGACTAATGGTGGTAGATGTGCGCATTAGGAAATGGAAGAGAAATAGGGAAGAAAATTGGTGTCCAAGAATTAGGTGGGAAAGCCTGAAAGGATAAAAGCTAGCTCAATTTAAAAACAAATTGATTATAGAAGGGAATTGGAATTTAGATGGAAAGATTAATGATATTTGGCTTGAATGGCAAACAATATAAAGTAGCAAAGGATGTCTTAGGAGAAATATAAAGGGAAGTGGCAAGGTACTGAAGAAACTTGGCTGTGGAATGAAGAGGTTCAAAATATAATTAGATTAAAACAAGCATTCTACAAAGAATGGAAAAAAGCTAGAACTGTAGAAAAGTCTAAGGATCAGTTGCCCCATATGTCAGAGAGAGAAAGTTGCAAGTGGTGAGGTCGTTACCCCATATGTCAGGCCAAAGGATCAGTTAGTCAATATCTTCACCAGAAGTTCAAGTCTCTTAAGGATGGATTGCATTTGCAACAAGTTGGAACATTATGATATATATGCTCCAGCTTGAGGGGGAGTGTTGGAATTATTGGCAACAGAGCATTACTGTCTTTATTTTACATAATCAGGGATACTTTTGTAATTTTGTCTTATATTATATAATGAAATAAGCAGGGTGGCAGTTAGGAGATTTTTTCTGAACTGAACCAAACCCTGTTTTCTTCTCTTCTTTCTATCTTTCTGGTTTCCTTTTATTTTTCTCTTGGTTCTTAGTCAAGTTCAGGTTGTTTTCAAGTATGTAAATACTGATGTTTCTAATTCAACCTATTCTTATGGCTCTGTTTGTTTTAAATGTTTTATGATAGGTCATGCACCTTGATGCTGAAAAGGAGATGATGTCTCAATGTGTTGCTCTGCTTGGTAAATTTATTGCTGTTCGTGAGCCAAATATCCGATATCTTGGTCTTGTAAGTTGTTTCTTGACTGCAAAAGCAATGGAAATATCTTGGATCTATTTATTGCATCTTCTTTCTCTGAGGTAGGCTAAATAGGAGTACTAGGTTAGGCTGTTAGAGAGAGACAGAGACAGAGAGAGAGAGAGAGAGAGAGAGAGAGAGAGAGATAATTGACCTTTCTGTAGTCTACATGCATAACAAACAAACATATTGTGTTGTATTGGAAATTTTAGATACAGCTTCATAGTTTAATGTCCTGTTGCTCTTTTGCAGGAGAACATGACTAGGATGTTGATGGTAATAGATGTGCAGGATATTATTAAGAAACACCAGGCCCAAATCATCACCTCATTGAAGGATCCTGATATTAGGTTAAACATAAAACAAATAATTGATATTTTAATTTCTGTTGCTCTTAAATTTGAAGCTATCTCTATCTCTCTCCTCAAGTTGCCAATTTCCCATTCAGGATTTATAGTGTACTTTGTTTGTTTGTTTTTTTTTTTTTTAGTTCAGGACAGAGTATCAAAAACAGATCTGAAATACTCAAATTTTAATTATAAAAAACTAGTAGAAATAGTGTTGGAACTGAAACTGTTATTGGAGAGCAAGAACAGATGAGTTCTCCACCCCATTCATCTGATTATAAGAGTGAATTTAAAAATAAAAATAAAGAGACCACTCTGTCCATAAGTGGGTGGAAGCAAATAAAGAAATAAATAACACAAAAGTTCAGCCCATCAAGGGCCTAGTTCATATGAACTGCTGTATAGAAGTTAAGCACAAAGATTAATCATGCCTAGCTTTCCTATACAACAATCAAGCTTCACTTTATTGACATCTTTTGTGAATATATCAGCTAGTTCATTTGTACCAACATAAGATAGACAAACTTCTTTTTTAATCATACGCTATTTGATAAAGTGCCCATCAACCTCAATATGCTTGGTCCTGTCATGCTGAATTGGATTATGGGCTATATTAATAGCTTCCTAATTGTCACAATAAAGTTGCATTGGTTTATCATAGGCTATTCCCGACTTTTTACAAAGGTCAAATTCATAACATCTCTGAAACTCCTTGTGTCAAGATATGCTGCCCAGTAATATTGTACTTGGATTGGGACCAGCAAGGAACTCAAAGATTCAATTCATATCAACCAAACACCTGTAGGTATCTACATTATCAATTTCTTGCCAGTATGTCTGTAGAGTAGACAGTAAAGAGCAAGAGTCATCTCCCCTTTCTTGAGAGTATTCACCTGTAGCTTAGGCTGGTAAGCTCTAGCAACATCCAATGGCCAAGAGTAAGCCCTTGGAACTCGACCCCAAACCTCCTGTGCTGACTCCATCCCAAACAATGCAATTCTCTTGAGTCCATTTTAGGTGATGAGGGTCTGAGAAACCATGCTCAACAGCATTCCTAGTGATTTAACCCAATTTCTCACAATCACTAATACCAGTGCGCATTGACTGAGCTCATTGCAAATAATTCATGCCATCCAGTTTAATGGTAGTGACGACACCTCCCTTGATATCACCGACACTACCTAGAACAACACCATGCTCTACAACTTACTTCAAATCTGTTCCAGTAGGTGTCATGATAATCAAACAATCTGAAATTAACTCCAGCAATGCCTTCATATAGATTAGGAAAGATATTCTTGACCTACAGCCAAGAACTATCACAATTTCTCTGAGTTCCACCTAGTGTTGCATGGACTCTCCTAAATGGACGTGTCTGTTGGGCATGTGTCAGAGTCTGACGCTTGACAGATTTGGTGGTCACATGTTTGTAACAATTCATTTTCACTTACTAGCTTAGTTGACATAATTTTTTTAGATGAGAAACTGTAAAAAAATTTATTAATGACTGAAAAATGTACAGAAAGTCTTACACCCCACATGGTGGTTAGCCTTGGCTAACCCCAGTCTGTAAGGTAGAGAACACTACTACATAAGCATTACATAATTTGGCCCCAAAACATGCTATCCCTCAAGGCCCCTTGTTTTGCCAATCCATCTGCTAGTCCATTAGTGGATTGTGGAGTCCAATTCAGTACAGTTTTCATTATCCACCATCAGCTTCTTGATTTCCTGAATGGTGTATTTATGTTTCCAAGAAATTGTATAGGATTCACTTAATGAACCAATTACTGCTCTTTGAATCTCCTTCATTCATTAGGTCACTGATGTTCAGATCTTTATACCATGGAGGATTGCCTAAAATTCTGCCTTAGTTGAATCTCCATTCCCAATAGGACCCAGGTATGACATTTCCTTCTTCATTTCTGAAAACTCCTATGCCTGCCAAACTGTGGTTTCCCAAACTACATCCATCAAAATTGACCTTTATGTAGCCTGGTCTAGGAGGGTCCAATTAGCATTGTGAACCAGTTTGATCAGAGAAGAGTCAGCCATCTGCTTGCAGTTTTGTAGGATGTCATCTGTTGTAGAAGGCGAGAAGATACCCAAAATTTTTACCAAGTGTGCTACTTTGATGGAAATAGAATCTATGATCTCCTCAACAGGCATCTCGTTGTTACTTAAAAGGCATGCATTGCTTTCTTCCCAATTACACCATAAAATAGCAGCTCTTGTGCACCTCCAAAGCATCTTCACATGTTTCTTTAGTGGAGGGAAAAGTGAACCAGAAAACAATTTACTTAGATCCCCAGGCAAAGACCAGCTGCTGCCAAATTGTGAGAGAAAGAAAGTCCAAATAATAGATAAACATTGACAGGAGATTAGCAAATGAAACATGCTTTCTCCATTTTCTTTGCATAGAAGAAAAATATGTGGGGATGATGAAAGTTACCAGAATGGTTTTTTTCCCCTGAAGATTCTTGCAGGTGTTAATTTTGTCTAGGAATACCTCCCAACAAAATGCCTAACTTTGTGTGGTACTAAACCTCTCCAAATGGCTCCCACCAGGAAGGAAGGGGAAACACTTGAATAACTCAAGCAAATGGTGAGGGTTTTGAAAAACGATACACACGGCACAGGAGAAGGAACTAGAGGTGGTTAATGTCCAAAATAACTCAAGCAAGGAAATAATGTTTGAAGTTTCACAAGCCCTTACTCCCTATCTCAAGACCAAATCCAGCTACTCCCATTAGGAGAAAATGAAATGCAATTCAAAATTAGGCAGTCTTTATTCCGGGATAAGGCATATATAAGTAGGGAATAGCTTAGTTGGCATAAATGAACAGCTAATATACAAGATGAATGCCATTTTTTCATATCAAATGTTACTTAGCGAGAAAGGCAACATGTTTTCAGGTATGTAATGTTTGAATTCAAAAAATATTAACTATTTTATAGTATATACTTTTCCATAGATGTGTGTGCAAGTCCATAATTTTCTCATCTTGTTGGGTCAGATTCTTGCACATGCATCAGATTCTGACTCCTGTGTCTGTGTCCATGCAAAATTGATTCCTCCAATTCCAGTGTCAATATAACAGAGGAGAAATAGGGTACACCCTAGAACACTCCAGAACAAGTGGCCATCTTAAGAAGAATAAAAATTGATTATTTAATACCTGAGCACCAACTTTACCACCTCCAATCTGATTATAAGACCTACAATCATTGCAAACAATGAATTCTCTGATTTTTTGCTTGATTTTTGGGCAGAATTCTCTAGACTTCACTTTGAGGCAGCAAACTGATTCGATTTCTTCTACAAAAATCTTCTAAAAATCAGGCAGCATGATCTAGTCCAGAAAAGAAGAGACACTGCTCTGATACCCTGTTGACTTCTTAGTCCAGAAAAGCAATATCAGAACAAGGTCTGAAGTAAATAAAACAAAAGTTTTTCCCATCAAGGGCCCATCCCATATAAATAACTACATAACAGTAACAGCCCATCTCTAACAGTGATATCCTATGAATTAGAAAATAGGGGTTTTGGTGCTCTGATTATTTATATATATGGGGTTGTGATTAGGGTGCACCTAGTTTTTAATACAGGGAATATCTATTATTAATAACCATACAAGTAATTTTGTGAAGAAGAGTACTATGAAAAGTCAAAAGGGGCACGTCTTTCCTTTTTCACTTAAATTGGGAGAGGGATCATGCACCAGGAATTGTTTCTTCTTATGTTCCTATTAGTTATCAATCAAATATTTCCTCTACTCATGCTCTGGTTATTTATTTGCATTGGGTTGTGATTTGGGCACACCCAGTTTTTGATAGAAAGGGAAGATCCCTAATTAATAACTATTATAGATACTTGTATGAATAATAGGGCAGCCCAGTGCATGAGGCTCCTGCCAATGCAGGGTCTGGGGAGGGACAGATGTACGCAACCTTACCCTTGCACATATAGAAAGATTGTTTCCAAGACTTTTATGAATAACAGTACTATGAAAAGACAAGTAGGGATACATCTCTTGCTTTTGCACTTAAAATTGGGGGAGGGATCATACACTAGGAACTATTTCATCTTTTTTTCCTACTAGTTATCAATGAAATATTTCCTCTATTCATGCAAAAACAAGAAAAAGAAAAAGAAATGTTTGCAGAGATCAGCTTTATGTAGTATATGGTTACCTGTGATCAAGGATTAAAATATAGATGCGAGATGCCCGATAGACTTGGATACACTGATACAAAGATTTAGGAAAAAACACTAATACATTAAGATGATGAATGGGACCTTCTAATACCTATAAAACAAAAAAAAGGTAAAAAAAAACAAAAAGCATAGCATGTCAACCATATTGATACGCATCGATACCCATGTGAGGGTATCGGGCATATCAATATTTTAATCCTTGCCTTTGATGTTTCAATGCAAGTATACCAAGTCACCATGTGTTCATCTTGTGATATCTTACATGGACAACATAAAAGAAGTAGAACTGAAAAGAAAGATGTATCAATCTGGAAAAGAAACAACTTTTCACTAGTGAACTGGCTCTATAATTTCAAAAGTTGTGTTTGTGGAATATACATTGTTAACTAGTCATTGGTAGTTATTGAGCAAATTTATGATTCAGCCTTCTGTTTGCATAGACCTGTGTTAATTACATTAATTTATATGCACTAGAGTCTTCATTTTCAATTATATCATGATTTATAAGGGAAGAAAAACTTATGGAGTCACCATCATTCCTTTTCCAGCATTCGGAGACGTGCTCTTGATCTGCTTTATGGGATGTGTGATGTTACAAATGCGAAGGACATAGTCGAAGAGTTGTTACAGGTGCCTAGAAAGAAAAAACAAGAATGGTCTTTTTTCTCTGGTTTCACTGTTTGGCTATAAATGTTTTTCACATAACATGTTGAAAGTTGCTGTCTAAATAGAGATATAGGACACTACTGATATCTTTCTCTTTCAGTATCTCAGCACAGCAGACTTTGCAATGTGTGAGGAATTGGCACTGAAAGCAGCTATTCTTGCTGAGAAATTTGCTCCTGATTTATCATGGTGAGACTAGGTTCTCTATTCAATTGATAGCCCATCTTATTTTAGGAAATCTGCAAGTAAATCTGATTCACATGCATCACACTTGCTCCTTCAAGCACTTCTATTAGCATGTACTTTTTTTTTATTTGGAAAAAATGCAAAGCTGCGAGAGCGAGAATGAGAGAGAGTGTTAAAGGGGGAAGAAGAAGAAGAAGAAGAAGAAGAAGAAGCAAGAGGCATGATGAGTGATAGCTGCCTTCATCAGGTCACCACAGGCGTTGTCATGGGCGGTGCCATTGGTGGCACTGTCGGTGCTGTCTATGGAACTTATGAAGCCATCCGGTACAAGGATGCCTAGTGTCAAGAAGAATGGAGTAGAGAGGCTATGGTCAGATGTAAGGGGGGGGGGGCAAGGAATTTGTTCAAATGCTGTGAAAGCTACAAGAGGATGGGTACAAGAAGGGCAGAGACCATACTGGTGGACATTAAGAAAGTTGGAAAACTGGAGGAGGATGGTGCTGAGAGCGACCTTGGTCGGACAATTTGTTGGATTGGATTTGGAAGTGGATATTGTAGAAGTTTGGGCGAAGCATGAGTGGGGAGAGGATAAAGTGATGGAGGTCAGGAAACTGAATGGAAGTCGGTTTCTCTTTATGTTCCACAGTAGAGAATGGACAGAGAAGATATTGGAAGAAGAAGCAAAGAGGGTGAGACAGTTTGATCTCAGGCTCGGGTGGTGGTTCCCCTCCTGCGGTAGGTGACTTACGTGAAGAAAGAAGGAGAAGAGCTGTTTGGATTGCAATCATGGGGATTCCACTACACGCCTAGAGCATTGTCACTTTCGAATAGATAGGGAAGCACTGTGGGAGGTTGTTGAAATTTGATGATAAAAACAAAACTTGGGACACTTTGGACAGGACAAGACTGTTGGTGGAAGTGCGAAGGATATCAGATGTTCCCAACAAAATGAGTTTAAGGTTTGCAGGGGAACTTTATGAGCTAAGGATCATGATGAAGGGAGAAGATGGCATGGTATTGAGCCTTGTCCTGGGGAGCAAAAGAAAGAAGTGGTTGAGGGAGAGGAGGAAGGAGAGAGTGAAGCTGATTTCAGAGAGCTTAGAGAAGAGGGCAGGAAGCCAAACAAATAAATGAAGGAAGAAGAAGGTGATGAGGTGGGGGCGGAGAAAGGTAAAGTTGGAATTTCGGAAAGGAGAGGAGATATGGGAATAAGCAGGGGCAAACACGTAGAAGGGGAGGACTTTAAGGAGAAAGGAATTCAAGAGATGTGTTTTGGGGAAGGAAGGTGTAGAGGCACAAGCTGCAGAGAAAGGTGGAGGGGATTTGAAACTGAGTGGGGCCCACTTGGGCAAAGGTAGTCTGGATAGAGCGAACATGGATTTTTGGTCAAATTAGTTAAAAATTAGGAATGACAAGGGCTTTATTGGTAAAAGAATAGTGAGGAGGGGCATTTCAAAGAAATGGAAGGGAGGGCTTTCGAAACATAAAGTGGAAAATTTGGTATAGGTGATTGCCAGGTTGAAAGGGGGAAAGAAGTCTCTGCAAGTACAATGGACCCATTTCCTTGTGCCTCTTTTCTCCAAACATTGCATCAACATATTGAAATGAACCCATTTCCTGTTAAAGAAGTGTGGGACAGCCCTATTCCTCCTAAAGTGGAGGTTTTCTGTTGGGAAGTGACCATTCAAAACATTAAGACCTGTGAGAGGCTTCAAAAGAAGTGGGAAAACTATTCTATCATTTCAAGTATGTGTCCTCTGTGTGAAATGTGGAGAAACCACTAACCACTAACCATTCTCTTGTTGCATTGTACCTTTGCATCTGATTTGTGGGAACATTCTTTTTCTCTAGTGGGGTGTGTTTGGATGCCTCCTACAGATATCGAAAAGTTGTTTAGTACGAGTTGGATGAGATGTTATACAAAGAAAAAAAAATTCTGCAGCAATGTTTTATGGGTGCTGTGCTATGGGGTCTTTGGCATGAATGGAATGCCAGAATCTTTGAGGAGAAGACAAGAGGGGTGGAGGAGTTAATTGAGCTCACCCTGATTAGAGCTGCCCATTGAGCTTTGGTGAGAAAAGAATTTAAAGGTGTTTCCCTAAATAACTTGTTAAGGAGATGGAAAACTTTTGCTGACTTTCAGGAGAGGAATCCAGAGAGGGTGATCAGCTGGTGTGCACCAGCAGCAGAGAAGCTTAAGTTAAATTTTGATGGGTGCATCTTTGGGGAATCCAGGAAACTCAGGTATTGGGGTGTTGTCAGGGACCATAATGGGAATATCCTACTCAGCTACTCTGGGTTTATTGGGTTTGATAACTCTTTAAGTGCTGAATTGAAAGCTCTAATTCAAGGGCTGGAATTAATGAGGATGAAAGGCTTAAAAAATGTGGAGGTGGAAGGTGACTGTCAAACTATAATCTATTGGATGAAGAAACAGGACATGATTCCATAGAAGGTTAGGCCAATGGTGAGACAGGAACAATACTTGGGTTCCTTATTGAATAGCTCATTCAACTGGGTGCCTGGAATTGCTAATGGCCTGGTTGACTCTTTAGCTAGGGCTGGGGTAGAGAAAAATCAGCTTGAATGGGGCTGTCCAGGACTGGGTGGTAACTTGTAATCTTTGTTATTTCTCATGCATTCTTGTTGTTAGAGCTCTGTGCTTTCTGGAGCTGTTCTTGTGTTGTGAAAGTCTGTTGTATTTTGCTCATACTTGCTGCTTTTTGAGCAGTGGGTTCATCATTAATGAATTTTACTGTTGCTTAGTTTTGTTTCTTCTTTTTTTTTTTTCGTTTTTTGGAGGTGTGGAAGGTGATCTACTGTAAATGGATTTAGTTGCTTTTTGCAGTTATATTGGTGATTGTCCACCTTTTGTACAACTCATATGCTTCATTGTACCTTGTATTGATCATCCATGATGGATTTATATATTTACCTGTGAACCTCTTATAAATAATAATGTCATAAGCACATGGTTTTAATCTACCCTGTGCAGCTGATATGTTATTCTTTTTTTGTTGTACAGGTATGTGGATGTGATTCTTCAGCTGATTGACAAGGCAGGAGATTTTGTCAGTGATGACATATGGTATCGTGTTGTGCAGTTCGTTACAAACAATGATGATCTTCAGGTTCTCTGATCTCAATCATATGCTGAATTTTGATCTTTTCCAATTTGATATATGTACTATATATTTGAGAGAGAATGGGTATACACATAAACTTTTGTTCCTGACCTTTCTTTTGTCATGTCAGCCGTATGCAGCTGTAAAGGCCAGAGAGTATCTTGACAAGCCTGCATTACATGAAACAATGGTGAAGGTGTGCTTCATGTGCCCATTATTTCCATATTGCCTTTCCTTTATAGAGATGTATGTATTCTATAGTTTTTCTTGGTCCTGGTATTTCTTTTGAGTAATCTCGATTGTAGGACTCTGTTAGTGGTGTTAGTGAAGGGGTATTTCAGTCTTTGTACTTGTTGAGAATGCTGATGTGTACTGTTATGTTAGTTCGAGTGCCTCTTACTTAAAGAAGGGCACTCAAGTCTTTTTCAATAAGTCAATAATATAATAATAGGTCTGGCCGAATCAAGGGATTAACTTTTTTCCCTAATTCGAACCAGCCTTTCTCTCTTTTCTCTCTTCTCTCTTTTCTTCTTTCCTCTCCTACTTCTTGCTGTCTACTTTACTCTACAGTCAACGAACAAGACAGAATTCTATGGCAGGTCAAACTTCAACATGGTATCAGAGCTAGGTTCACCAAATCAGACTTGCTAGAATTCTGCCTTCTGCGCATTCGAATTAGGGTTTCACTTGGGGTTCTCAGTTGTGAGTTGGAGACTGGGAAAAGGGCTGAAAAGGAGTGATCGCCCTCTTCCCTAGGAGGTCTCTATGCCTCCGATTGTGTCGTTGGTGATTGGTTGCTGTGGTTTCTAAGCCCTAGTTAGGGCTGGTACGTGTGGTGCAGTGGTGTCTCAGCCCTTCGTATGGTTGGCCTTCAGGCGATGAGGTAAAGTTTTTTTTATATATTTTTTTTTGTTATGGAATACATGAGAGGTGTAGTACAGTTCGCATGATGGGTTTTCAGATTGCAGTATGCTAGGGTTTATGCTAGGGTTTATTCTGGTTTGTGTGTGATTCGAATGGCAATAGTGTCTACTTAATGGTGAAGCTTCCTATAGTTGTGGATTAATGTTGGTGGTGTTACAAGTGTGGTTTTCAGCTTTTGATATCGCTGAAATCAGTGTGTAGACCTCGGTGAGTAGGGGTTGTGGTGTTGTAGTTTTCAACATTTAATACTGCTGAAATCAGTGTACAGACTTCGGTGAGTAGGGTTTGTGGTGTTGCAGTTCTCAGCTGTTGAAATCAGTGTGCAGATTTCGATGAAGTGTCTGTGTGTAGTGTGCAGTGTGTAGTGCTCCTAATTCAGTGCTCAGAATTAAGGGAGTTCGGCAATGGCAGATAACAGTGATAGTAAACCTAGTGTCATGATATCTACTGACTACCTGAATGTCCAAATGACCTCCATTAAACTGAATGGAGAGAATTATGTCCCTTGGGCCAAGTCTGTAGAGGTTTTTTCTGAAGGCGAAGAAGAAAGTGAAGCATATAAGAGAGGAGAAACCCCCCGCTAATTCTCAGGAGTATGAAGACTGGGAACAGGAAGATGCACAGATCATTACATGGTTGTGGAACAGTATGGAACCCAAAATCAGTGTGAACTTCATGTTTCTTGACACAGCCAAAGAGGTGTGGGATCATGCCAAGAAACTGTATTCAGGTCAGGATAATACCACTAGGGTATATCAACTGTATCAGGAATACTTCAATCTGCAACAGGGAAATCAGAGCCTTGAGGAGTACTATGCCAATGTGAGGAATATCCGTAATGAGTTAAATGTCTATCATCCTCTCACTTCAGATGTCAAAGTTCAACAGCAACAGCGAGAGCAGCTTGATGTAACACGGTTTCTGGTGGGGCTGAAGTCTGAGTATGAACCAGTACGAGCCCAGATACTAGGGGGATCTGCTCTTCCATCTTTAGAGGAGGTGTTTGCTCGTCTTCGGAGGGCTTCCATTGGATCTATGGACTCTAATGTCTCCGATAAATCAGCATTTGCAGTGTCAAGAGGCCGAGGTGGCAGAAGTGGGACTCGAGGAACCCAGCCTGGCAGGAGTGGTAGTGGTGGATCTACACATATCCGTGGTGGTGGTCATACTGGAGGCAGAGATTCAGGGGGAGCTCGTGGTAGAGGACGTGGCTCGGGTCCACGGAAGTGTACTCACTGTGGTTTGGATGGACATACCATTAACTACTGCTATGACTTACATGGTCCTCCCTCGACGTGGGCCAACCATGCCATGACTAGTGACACCAGTTTCAGCCCTACACAGGAGAAACGGTCAGCTGACCCGAGGCCTTCTACTCCCTCAGATGGTCCAGGCAAGGAGATGGTGAGTGTTCCTCGTGATGAGTATGAGAGGTTTGTTCAATCCAAGTCGCAGCAGAACACAGCTTCCTTTGCACACTCAGGTATGGCTTGTTTGGCATCCACACCCAACCCCTGGATTATTGACTCTGGAGCCTCCGATCACATGACGGGAACTCCAGGTGTGTTTTCATCTCTCACTCATTGCTCAACATCACAATCTGTTACCCTTGCTAATGGCTCCACGTCATCTATCTGTGGTGTTGGTAATGTTGACCTAGACCCTGTATCCCTATCCTCTGTTTTATATGTACCTAAGCTTCCATTTAATCTTATGTCTGTTAGTAAGCTGACCAAGTCACTTAAGTGCTCCATCACTTTTTACCCTTCTATGTGTGTTTTTCAGGATCTCAAGACGGGGATGAAGATTGGTGGAGGGCATGAAGCCGGTGGACTGTATTATCTTGATGGTGGTGGACGAACGTCAACGGCTCTTCAGTCATCCATTTCTCCTCTCCAGTGGCACTGTAGATTTGGTCATCCTTCGCTGAAAGTGTTGCAGTCCTTAGTCCCTTCATTGAGTCAACTTTCTGTTTTAGATTGTGAGTCTTGTCAATTTGGGAAACACCATCGTGTTCCCTTTCGTTCTAGGGTCGATAACCGTGTGTCGAGTCTTTTTTCTTTAATTCATTCAGATGTTTGGGGTCCTTATAAAGTGATGTCATATAATGGATACCGATATTTTGTTATTTTTGTTGATGACTGTTCAAGAATGACGTGGCTCTATTTAATGAAAGAAAGAAGTGAATTATTTTCCATCTTCCAGAAATTTTATGCTGAGATCCGTAATCAATTTGGTGTTCACATCAAAATTTTCCGTTCTGATAATGGTCGTGAATACTTGTCTTCATCTTTTCGAGAATACTTGGACCAACATGGCATTATACACCAAACTTCATGTACCTATACTCCGCAACAAAATGGGGTTGCTGAGAGAAAGAACCGCCATCTTGTAGAAACGGCACGCTCCCTCATGCACCACATGAATGTTCCCAAAACTTTTTGGAGCGATGCAATGCTCACCTCTTGTTTCTTAATTAATCGGATGCCCACGTCTATCCTTGATGGTCGTTCTCCTTTTAGTGTCTTATTCCCCAACATGTCTCCGTTTCCGCTTTCTCCTCGGGTATTTGGGTGTGTCTGCTTCGTTCATAATCTGAGTCCCGGGACTGACAAGTTAGATGCACGTTCCATGAAGTGTATCTTCCTTGGTTATTCCCGAACTCAGAAAGGGTACAAGTGTTATCATCCTAGTTCTCGTCGTTCCTTGGTATGTGCTGATGTTACATTCTTTGAGTCTACTCCGTTCTTCGTGGGGTCCGGTGCTGCTGCTTCCCCCACATCACCACCTCCTCTTCCTCTTCCTGTGGCTGATCCACCTCCTTTGGTTCCAGTCATGCCTACGTCCTTGCCTCCGGTGCCACCATTGGTTGACCGTCCACCCATCCGTCACGTGTATACACATCGCCCACGTGTACCGGCTGCAGCTCCTCCAGCTTCATCACCGTCGACAGATCCAGCTCCAGCTTCGACACCAGCCTCCGACCTAGATCTTCCTATTGCCTTACGGAAAGGTAAGCGTACTTGCACCCTTCACCCTATTTCCAATTTTGTTTCACTTACCCACCTCTCCGCTTCCCATCGCCAGTTCATATCTTTGTTATCCTCCGTGGTTGTTCCTAAGGATGTCCAGGAAGCCCTTACCTCTCCAGAGTGGTGCCGTGCTATGGAAGAAGAGCTCTCTGCTTTGCATCATAATCACACTTGGGATCTCACCGCTCTTCCTCCTGGGAAGCAGGCTGTCGGTTGTAAGTGGGTGTATAGTGTTAAGTACTTGCCAGATGGTCGTGTTGAGCGCCTGAAGGCGCGGCTGGTTGCCAAAGGGTACTCCCAAACCTATGGCATTGACTACACGGAGACGTTCTCCCCGGTTGCTAAGATAGGGTCAGTTCGTGTCGTCATCTCTCTTGCAGCTATGTCTGGTTGGCCTCTCCATCAGCTCGATATCAAAAATGCTTTTTTGCATGGGGATTTGCTCGAGGAGGTCTACATGGAGCAACCACCTGGGTTTGTTGCTCAGGGGGAGGATGGTAAGGTATGTAGACTTAAGAAGGCTATTTATGGACTTAAACAGTCCCCTCGAGCATGGTTTGGTAGGTTCAGTGAGGTGGTCAAGAAGTTTGGTCTGAAACAGTGCCAAGTTGATCACTCTGTCTTCAGTCTTGACTCTTCGGCAGGTAAAATAATATTGGTGGTGTATGTGGATGATATCGTTGTGACTGGGAATGATAAAATGGGCATTGACAGATTGAAGGCATTCCTACAGGAACACTTTCAGACAAAGGACCTTGGCAAGTTGAAATACTTTTTGGGCATAGAGGTAGCAAGATCTAAGCATGGCATTAATTTGTGCCAGAGGAAATATGTGCTTGATTTACTGGAAGAAACAGGATTGTTGGGTACTAAACCGGCTGAGACACCTATGGAAACAAATACGAGGCTGAGCAGTGATATAGGTGAAGTGTTTGAAGAGCCTGGAAGATACCGACGACTTGTAGGCAAACTAAACTATCTAACCATTACTCGGCCAGATATTTCATTTGCGGTTAGTGTGGTGAGTCAGTTCATGCAGAAACCTTTGGTCCCACATTGGAATGCAGTGCTAAGGATTGTGAGGTATCTGAAAGGAGCTCCTGGTCGTGGTTTGCTGTACAGAAGTGGTGGAAAACTGGTAGTAGAAGGATACACCGATGCTGATTGGGCAGGTTCTATGTCTGATAGACGATCTACCACAGGCTATTGCACCTTTCTGGGGGGTAACCTGGTAACATGGAAAAGTAAGAAGCAAACAGTTGTGGCAAGAAGCAGTGCAGAAGCGGAATATAGGGCCATGGCACATACTGCTTGTGAACTAGTGTGGCTGAGGAACCTTCTACAGGAGATAGGATATGACATCAGTACTCCAATGAAGCTCTACTGTGACAATCAGGCAGCGGTTCATATCTCTTCCAATCCAGTGTTTCATGAAAGAACCAAGCACATCGAAGTTGACTGTCATTTTGTGAGAGAGAAGGTGCTGAATGGGGTGATAGAAACTGCATATGTTAGTACGGGAAACCAGTGGGCAGACTTGTTTACAAAAGGCTTGAGTCGGGGGAGAGTGGACTACATATGTAACAAGCTGGGATTATATGATATATACTCACCAGCTTGAGGGGGAGTGTTAGTGGTGTTAGTGAAGGGGTATTTCAGTCTTTGTACTTGTTGAGAATGCTGATGTGTACTGTTATGTTAGTTCGAGTGCCTCTTACTTAAAGAAGGGCACTCAAGTCTTTTTCAATAAGTCAATAATATAATAATAGGTCTGGCCGAATCAAGGGATTAACTTTTTTCCCTAATTCGAACCAGCCTTTCTCTCTTTTCTCTCTTCTCTCTTTTCTTCTTTCCTCTCCTACTTCTTGCTGTCTACTTTACTCTACAGTCAACGAACAAGACAATTCTATGGCAGGTCAAACTTCAACAGACTCAAACTATATGACTAACATCATGTTTGATCCCTGATACAACTGACAAAAAGATTCTAAGCCTTGACTACTTCTTGTAGTAGTAGAGGGTACAAAAGAAGAATCCACAAATATAATTGTGTATTGAGCATTTAAAGATAACTTAGTGTTGAAGTACAATATCATCATCATCTAAGCCTTGTCCAAATTATATGGAGTCAGATACATGAATCTTTTTTCACCATTTTGTTATGTTCAGTGCCATATCCATTGTTAAATTATGATTGCTTAAATCATTTCTTACTATTTCAACTCATGTTCTTTTTTGTCCACTCCTAGCTCCTCTAACCCTTTCAACATGTCAGCTCTTAACTTCTTATGGGTGCTGTAGATGGTGTTCTCTATACGTGAACAAACCATCCTAGTCTACTTCCTCTCATTTTATCACCTATTGTAGCTGCTCATAGGTTCCTAAAGATAACTTTGTTTCTGACCCTATACTTTCTAGTTTTGCACTCATTCATCACAACATTCACATGTCTGCCACTTTGGAGTTTGGACATTTTGTTCATTGACTGCCAGCACTCTGCTCTATACAACATTACTAGCCTTACAACCATTTTATCAAAATTTCCTTTTAACCTAAGTGGTATCACATAAGACTCTTGATGTGCCTCTCTATTTTTCCCATCCTTCTCTGATTCTATAGGCAACATCCAATTCAATATTCCCTTGTTATGAATTATTGAACCGAGGTAACAGAAGTGGTCACATTGAACCAATCCTAATAGTAGCCTGATTTGCAGTCCTATTATTATTAAATTTACACTTATTGGCTGTATTATAGTTTTAGCAATGTTGCTTTGTACAACACTTCAGGACACAAACTCCTTGACAACCATCATTGTCAATGCTTTAATGCCTTAATGATAGCAGGATAAGAGGGGATTACTGTAAGAATAATAGATGCTATTGCTATGTTCCATGGCATCCATATACCATACCAGCATGCTTAAGAACTTAAATTATTAAGGCAAGGGGATATTCGATCTCAATTTCCCGGAAATTGTTTGCTATTTTGTTTGCAATTTTGCATGTGCTGTTTTCAAGTAGTCAGGCATTATTATAGTTCTATTCTTATGGCTTTATTGTTTTTGGTTTTTTTTTTTTGGAGAAAAGGTAAAGTATAATATTGTATTAAGAGAATGTACAAAAATTTGCTTGTGTATCACATTCTGTTCACAAGAAAATCAAGTCAGAATTAAAAAAAAAAAAAAAGGTGCTATAGGATCTTCCTTTAAATACATCATGACTAGCCACCCGAGACAGCAGCATCCCAATGATCTTCTTAGGGACCAAGTAATCCTCCATAACTTTGTTTGCAAAGATATGTGCATTCCTTTCTCCCCAAATGGACCACACAACTGCAGTTGGGACCATTTTCCACATGATCTTCCCACCCCTACTCAGACCCCTATTTTCCATGCATCTAAAAGCTCCTTAACAGTCCCTGACAGGCACAGTTGAGCCCCAAACAAAGCAAACATCCTTGCCCAAATCTGGAATGCAATTTTGTAATGAATAAATATATGGCAAGTACAGCCACATTAAAATCTAAACAACTGGAAACTAATAACATTAAAAATATAAGCAACTCATTGCTCATCAAACTGGAAACTGTGCAACAGGTCAGCGCATATATACTTGGGGAGTACAGCCACCTTTTGGCAAGAAGGCCCGGTTGTAGTCCTAAGGAAATCTTTAGCGTCTTACATGAGAAACTTCCTACTGTATCGTAAGATATCTTCACCTTTGAACCTCTTGTGGTCGCTTACTGATATCAGTTCTTTCTTTACTTTTATGACAAATTTTAAGGCTTTTCTAATCAAATCCAATATCATAAAATTGTATATTTTCCAGGATTTCTACAATTGCGATTCTTCTTTCCACATATGCTAAGATCTTGATGCACACTCAGCCCCCTGATCCAGAACTACAAGATCACATTTGGGCAATATTCAACAAGTGAGGTTTACTCTTTATATGCTTTATATTAGTTTTCCTTTATTTTTATAGGGTGGTACTTCTCATGCCTTTTTGTTAATGCTACTTGTCAGATGCTTAAAGTCATTTTTCATTCTTTTCAGGTATGAGAGTTGCATTGATGCTGAGATACAACAAAGAGCTGTTGAGTATTTTACTTTAAGTAAGAAGGGTGTAGCTTTAATGGATATATTGGCTGAAATGCCAAAGTTTCCTGAGCGCCAGGTATGTATATCAATTCATTTACAAAAAGGTTCACCATTATCACATGGGGCTTTCCTTCTGTTTAATCTTCAAGGAGAAAAAAATACAATGAAAATGACTCCAGTTTTATCATAAACTATTGAAAGCTTGGAGTGCTTTTCATTTTCAAGAACTATACTGACTTATACAAAAAATTAGTCTGCTTTGATTAAAAAAGCTGAAGATACTGAAATTGATACTGCGGAGCAAAGTGCTATCAAGTTGCGTGCCCAGCAGCAGCAGCATACTTCAAATGCTTTGGTTGTGACTGATCAACGCCCTGCTAATAGATCGTTACCTGTCAAGGTGCCCAGTATCAACAATAATGCGGTATGATCTTGTTCCCCCCTCCCATTTGCATTAGAGGTTATGTTCCATTAGTGACATGGTTGAGGTTTGATATGAATTTGAGCATATGTACAGGAAGCTAACACGGCAGACCGAGGATTGACTGAGGTCAATGGAACTTTAAGTAGGGTAGATCCCCAATCTGCTACACCATCAGCAGATCTCCTTAGTGATCTTTTGGGTCCACTGGCTATTGAAGGTCCTCCAAGCGCTGCTGCCCCAGATGACCAAAATCTTATATCAGGATTAGAGGGTGTTTCAAATTCATCTGATGCCTTAGCACTTGCTCCTCTTGAAGAACAGTCAAATTCTGTTCAGGTGATTCCTCTTTCTTTATCAATAACTGAACTTTTGTAAAGATTATAAACAGATATATGAAAACACATGGGGAGAGGTAAACACTCTTAACCCTCCCCAAGTAAATGTTCAATTACAACAAAGCCCAAAACAATTTTTCCCTTCCCACCCCTTGTTTTTCAAGTGTCTGCAAAGGAATTAGCAGCCTCTTTACCCACTGTAGTTTTATCTCCAAGTCCCTGTTCAACCACCTAAACTTATTTTTTCATTGGCAAATTTCCATATTCCCTATTCCAGCCTGTGACTAAGCCCAGTCGCCTTTTAGAATTAGACTCTGTTTTGGATTTGCTCCACCTATTACAAGTGGTTTTCTTGGACCCTACTAAACCAGATAGTAGAATTTGGACTCTAACTATTGATCAAAAAAAAAAAGGACTCTAACACCCTTTGGTTCCTTTTCTTGTGCCTCTTTCTTTCGAGCTTTGATCCAACCTTCTGAGAATATACAAACAGGATTGTAATTGGATAGCCTGCCTCTTCCAGTAGTCTGTAGAAAGAAATCTTGTCACTTGGAGAAGTAAGAAACAGTCTGTAGTGGCAAAGTCAAGTACAGAAGCCGAGTATAGAGATATGTCTCAGGGTGTTGCTCAATTGTTATGGTTAAAAAACCTCCTTACCGAGCTAGGTATGTGGAAGTTAGATGTTATGTCATTGTACTGTGATAACAAGTCTGCTATTAGTATTGCTCATAACCTGGTTCTCCATGAGCGAACCGAGCACATTGAAATTGACAAGCACTTCATTCGGGAAAAAGTAGAAAGGGGTGAAATTTGTATACCATTTGTGAATCAAGAGATCAAGTGGTTGTGTATTTACGAAAGGATTGAATTCCATGCACCATGAAGAGCTATGTATCAAGTTGGGTATGCATGATATCTACAACTGAACTTGAGGGGGAGTGTTGTTAAGGGTGTTTTTTGTATATGTTAATGATGCTAGGGGTTTTCTGTAATTAGTCTTTTTTTTCAAGGGACTACTCTGTAATTATTATTATTGTTAAGATGTTAGGGTGAAGTGGGTGCAGCCACTAACACAATTCGACTTCTTCTATTTTTCTCTCTTCTTCTTCTTCTTTCCTCTCTTCTCTCCTGATTATTTCATGGCTGATTACACAATTGTTTTATTTTTTTATTTATTTATTCTTTTCCTTTATCTTGTCTTGCTTCCTGTCTGCTCCCACTTTCTTTTGCCCTGCCCACTCCATAAGGGTGGGTTCAGTGTAACCACAACTCATTTCAAACCAGGATCAAATTCATTTCTGAATACAATCTTCTGAGTGGGGAGTGCAAGCCTATGGCTGCTCAAGAGGGAAGGTCCACTCGAAGGCCCTTATCCATGCAGTGATGATGGTGTGCGTGGGAAGAAAGAAATATGAATTTTTTTTTTCTTTTCTTGTTCTTTTTTTCTTTTTTCTATTGTGAAGATGGTGAATGTGAAATGTGAGGCTTAGAGCTGATACTACTTGATAATTGTACACATGTATATAGAATTCTATTGGGGAAAACATTCCAGAAGAATTTTTTAGGACAAAGGGCAGTTGTTTGTGTCTAGGGTTTGTGGACATTCTGGTTTTTCTTAGAAGAATGGTGTATATGATGTAAAGAAGTATGGGCTGTTGGGTCTATAGCTTTTAGGAGAGAGTATCTCAGGGATGAGTAAATGTATAATTTATTTATATTTTGTTGGAGGATGTTTTATCTTATGATACTTGCATGGTTTTGCTTTTCATACTTAAAGTTCAATCTTTTCATTAACAACAACATCAACAACTGGGAACAACTGAAATATGATAGATTAACAGTGATGTGATAGAATTCCAGTCATGTCCATTATAGATGAACACTGATGGTCTGCCATGGCCAAATTTTAGAAAAACTTCGTTAAATAGCTACTATTATTGTTCAGCTTTTCTGTGGTTAGTAGGTTAGGCTCATCTTCCACGCACTGGGAAAAATGAGATCACTTTCTTCTTATCAAATTATGTGCTCAACGAGCTAACTCTGTTGATACATGTTTGCAGCCAATTGGAAATATTGCTGAAAGGTTTCGTGCTTTATGCCTTAAGGATAGTGGTGTGCTGTACGAAGACCCTTATATTCAGGTTTTCCATCATTTGAGGATTCTAATTATCAGCTCATTTTATTGCTTTGTTGTGGAGCTTCTTACCTGTGGTGGTATTCTTCTTAAATTTGTCTACCACCACAGTAAAAAATTTTCACTCTTTTTAATCTATTTTTTCTTGCATATTCGATAATAAGGTTTAAAATGTTTGTGCTTAGATTGGCGTGAAAGCAGAATGGCAGGCCCACCATGGTCGGCTTGTGCTATTCTTGGGTAATAAGAATACATCTCCACTTGTTTCTGTTCAAGCTCTGATATTGCCTCCCTCCCATTTGAAGATGGAGCTCTCATTAGTACCAGAAACAATTCCTCCAAGGGCACAGGTTGAGACTACCATACATTTTAAACAAATATTTGTTCTTTGGTTTACTGATCTGTTGGGATTTTTTATTTCTGGTTTTATTTCTATGCCTTTGTCTAGGTGCAATGCCCACTTGAAGTTGTGAATCTTCGCCCCAGCAGGGATGTAGCTGTTCTTGATTTCTCTTATAAATTTGGAACTATAATGGTTGGTTCTAGATATGCATATCAGCATTCTAATCTAAAGGGTGTATTCTTGTTAATCCTTATATCTTTGTTTTTCCTTTCTATAGGTCAATGTCAAGCTTCGCCTTCCAGCTGTCTTGAATAAATTTCTTCAGCCTATATCTGTGGCTGCAGAAGAGTTCTTTCCCCAATGGAGATCACTCTCTGGACCCCCTTTGAAGCTTCAAGAAGTGGTAAATATGCCTGAGCATTGCAGTTCAAAATACAAAGTTAAAAAGTTCTCCTTTTCTGCATTTTTTGCTGAAATTATTACATCTTTGGTATTAGACAGGCTTGTAATGGTATGTGTTCATTTTCATGTGATGTATCCTTTATTGCTCTGCCTGATAGCATCATTGTATCAGCTTTCAACTAGTACCATCATTGATATTTTTGGGCCTGGTGAATCCTCCCATAACATTCAGTTAGCATCACTAATGAAATTATAAGAGTATGCATCTTATAATTAATATTTCATCATCATCATCTAAGCGTAGTCCCAACTATATGCATTTGGCTACATGAATCCTGTTTCACCATTCCATTCTTTAGTGCATCTTATAATTAATATTTATAAACAAATAAATTTTGAGGGTTCATGTTGGTCCTTTGGTTTATAAGTAGAAAATGCATCAGGGTCTAGTCTGTTATGGAGATGTCAAATTACAAGAGAACAAAACATAAACCTGGGATTTTTCGAGGTGCCAAGGTGAAGCTAGGGATGTGAGTTTTTCTTTTAAATAAAAATACAAATCCTAGGGTAGTTCCTGGGTTTTATAGGAACCAGTAACTATCTTTAACTAATAGTTTCCAATAATCCTCATGAAATAAGTATTAATCTCATATAAATCAACATATTTATGACTTACAAGAAGAAAGAAAGAAAAGGAAAGGAAAGAAAACCTAGAAGAAGGTTATCTTAGAAAAAAGAAATTAAAAAAATTAGAAAATAAAATGGGGAAGGGGAGGAGCCTTTGTTTTTGGTATAAAAAAAGAAGGGGCAGAAGAAGAAGAAGAAAAAGAAAAAAGGTAGATCTCTCAGTTGCTTTTGTATTTTGATTGGATAAAATCCTTAAGTTCTTCCTTCCTTATCACTTCAGGTTTTAGAGTCTTAAAAAGGTTCGTGACAACATTTATGGGCTTGTGTGTTGATTGACCCAAAACAAACAAGAAAATAGTAAAAAGAAACTAGTATAAGAAATATAAAAATATTACAAACCCACAAAATGAATAATTTAGTTTAGTAAGTCTAATCTAATGTTATAACACCATGATATCAAAATATAAAAACATCACATGGCCCCTTATGCATGTCTGCGTGTATATATGTATGAAAATGTTGTATGAATGCATATATTATTTAATATTGCTACGGAAGCTCTCAGAAGATTGGTGAAAAGGGTGACTAGAAGAGGTTTTACAATGGGGAGTGAGAGAGTGGAAGTAGCTCTTCTCCAGTATGCTGATGATACACTCCTATTTTGTGCTACGTTCAAAGAGCAAGTGCATAATGTAGTGGCTTTGCTTAGGTGGTTTGAAATTGTTTCAGGTCTGCAAGTAAATTTGCATAGAAGTGAGTTGGTATCTGTGGGGGAGGTGCAGGAGCTAACCCAATGGGCAGAAGAATGGGGATGTAAGGTGGGGAAGTTACCTTTAAAATACCTAAGAATACCTCTGGGTGCAAGGTGCAACTCTAAATCTATTTGGGAGCCAATTGTTGAAAGAGTTGAGAAAAAGCTCACCTCTTGGAAAACAAAATACCTCTCCAATAGGAATAGCAAATATCTTAGAAAAGAAAATGAGGGACTTCCTTTGGAGAGGTTGGAAAGAAGAGAAGAAATTCCATCTGGTCAATTGGAACAATGTCTGTACTATAGACCAAAAACCCAAGGTGGTTTGGGGGTGAGAAGAGTAAAGGATAGTAATACTGCCCTACTAGGAAAGTCGTGGGCATTTTAGGGAAAATCAAGGGGATTTGTGGAGGAGAGTGATCCTTGCCAAATATGATGATAGAAATATGGGGTGGGTTCCAGGAGCTGTCAGTCAGTCCTACAGATGCTCAATCTGGAAAGGAATTGAGAAGGCTTATTGTTGCAAAGGGGGTGTAACTCAAGATTGGGGATGGAATGCGGGTGAAATTTTGGAAGGATGCTTGGTGTGCATAAAGGCCACTGGCAGATGCTTTTCCTGATATCTTTGAGGTGGCAGTGGATAAAGAATCTAAAGTAGCCAACTGTATGCAGTTGCAAGATGGAAAAGTGGTGTGGCTTCCTCAATTTAGAAGGAATTTAAATGACTGGGAGGTGGACGCAACGGTGGAAATGATGCATATGCTATATAACATAAAAGCAGAAATTGAGAGGGCTGATTGTAGAGTTTGGCAATGGGACAAGGTGGGAAAGTTTATTGTCAAATCATTCTATAATGCATGCTTTAGCCATTACAGTAGAGCTGTTAGTTCCTACCAAACACCATTTGGTGCAAGAATGTCCCTTCAAAAGTTGCTTATTTTGTCTGGACTGCTTATTTGCTGCCAGGGCAGTTTTTTTATCAGTCCCTGTGTACATCATCTTGTTGTACCTTGTCTCAAAAAAAAAATTATGTCATTTGATATTATTAACTTAACATAGTACTTAAATATTAGTGTAAAGAAATTCTTAGAGAAAAAGTCTTTTTGTTCTTTATTTAATAGATTGGCTCAGGTTTTGTTTTGGGGGGGAATCGAGATTATAAAAGAAAATATCTAAGTTGAAGATGGGCAGATGGCTGTCTCTCCTATTTGTTCTATAATCTCCATTTAAAAGGATCAAAAAGAGATTATCCCAACTATCCTTTCCAACTCTCAGCTTTCATCAATAGATTATTCTTGGTATTTGTTTCAAATAATTTATGGTCTTTTATCATTTAACAAGTCTGTTAGAATGCTCGAGTCAGGGGCATTTTGGTCATTCTGGATTATCTACTTGAGAGTGAAAGGTCTATTGTATCTGAGTTTAAGTTATGTGTCCCATCTTCTATGAGGGACAAAATGGTCTTTTCTGTAACTCTATGTTTTTGAATAAATACAAGTGGGTCAGCTAGGGGAGTGTGATTTTGACTCTCTTCTAGTCTGGCCGAACCTTTCTTTCTTCTTCTTCTTCGTCTTCTTCTTCTTCTTCTTCTTTCTCTTTTCTTTCTTCTTCTCTACTTCAACCTAGAATCTGCTAGGGTTTACTAACATGGTATCAGAGCTGTAAGGTCATATCCTCATTTCTTTCTTGCTGCTGTTCTCTTTCTGGGTTCGCCGCCAACTTTCAGTCATCTTCTTCCTTTTCGACTGACCTGAGTGGAGGTTCGATAAGGGGCTGAAAAGGAGCTGTCGTTTTGTGGGCCTGGAGGTGAGGATGCCTCCGGTCGTTGCTGTGGTGGTCGTTGGAGTGGTATACTAAACCCTCTATTCAGTATCGAAGAGGGCTGAATGTGGACAGGTATGAACACCACTGTTGTTTGTCCAAGTAAGGGACTGTGAATGTTTCTTTTTGTTTCAAAAGTTGGTTGTGGTGGTGCTCAGTGTGACTGATATGCATCTCAGTCGTGTTCCTCTGCATTTCTCTTCGTATGTATGTTGAAAGAAGAGTTGTTGACTGCTGAAGTTCACAACAGCAGTAGATTGGTGGTGGTTGTGTCGTGGTGATTGGTGTATCTATGTTTCAAAATATTTAAAAGTGATCTCCTATACCTTGTGTGTAATCAGTTCTGCAGTGTGTAGCCCAAGTGTTTGATGTGAGGACTGAGTGATTTCAGTCAGTGTGTGTTGATGGTGAATGGTTCTGCAGTGTGCAGCCCAGGTGTTTGATGTGAAGAGTGATTTCAGTCTTAGTGTGTTGATGGTGAATGGTTCTGCAGTGTGCAGCCCAGGTGTTTGATGTGAAGACTGAGTGATTTCAGCCTTAGTGTGTGGTGTGTAATGTGTATTTAAAGAAGCTGGAATTGGTGGTGTTATAAGTGAGATAAGTCTTGTGAAAGAGTGTGAGGTTGTGTTGTATATTTGAAGGTGAAATAATTAAGATAGCTTCATTTGAAAATGGGAATGATAACAAAACAGGTGTCATGCTTTTTCCATACTATCTAAGTGTTCAAATGACATCCATCAAGTTGAATGGTGAGAATTATGTACCATGGGCAAAATCTGTGGAGGTGTTCTTGAAGGCCAAGAGGAAGGTAAAACATGTAAGAGAGGAGAAACCTCCCTCTGATTCCCCTGGGTTCAGTGACTGGGAACAAGTAGATGCACAGATAATGACATGGCTCTGGAACAGCATGGAACCAAAGATTAGTGTGAACTTCATGTTCCTAGATACAGCTAAGGAAATCTGGGATCATGCTAAGAAGTTGTACTCTGGACAAGACAATACAACTAGGGTGTATCAGTTGTACCAAGAGTATTTCAATTTGAAGCAAGGGAATCAAAGCTTAGAAGAGTACTATGCAAGTTTGAGGAACATTCGTAATGAGCTTAATGTGTATCATCCTCTAACATCAGATGTTCAGATCCAACAACAGCAACGTGAGCAGCTTGATGTGACAAGGTTTCTTGTGGGGTTGAAGGCTGAGTATGAGCCTGTCAGAGCACAAATATTGGGAGGATCTGCTCTTCCCTCACTTGAAGAAGTTTTTGCTCGTCTTAAGAGGACATCCATTGAGTTGGTAGAACATTCTTCTCTCTCTGACAGATCTGGTTTGGTAGTGACTAAAGGGGGTGGTCGTGGAAATAGAAGTGGTGGTGTCAGGAGTGGACTCCCAAGCAACTGTGGTGGTCACATGTTTAGCAGGGCTAGTGGTCGGACTGGAGGCCGAGACTCAGGGGGAGGTCGGGGAAGAGGAAGGAGTAATACTCAGAGAAAGTGTACACATTGTGGTTTAGAGGGGCACACAGTTAATTTCTGCTATGATTTGCGTGGTGCACCCAACACTTGGGCTAACCATGCTAGGACTAAGGGTAGTGACACAATTACTGAAAGTCAGCAAACTGACCCAATCCCCTCCACATCTACTTGTTCTTCTGAGAAGGAAATGGTGAGTGTACCACGTGCAGTATATGAGCAATTCATTCAAACATCTCAGCAGAACACCGCTACACTTGCCCATTCAGGTATGGCTTGTTTAGCTTCCAAAGACTCACACTGGATCATTGACTCCGGGACCTCGGACCATATGTCTGGGATTCATGATGTATTTTCTTCCCTTTCTCACTCCTCCACACCTCAAACAGTTACACTTGCTAATGGTTCTACATCTCCTATCTGTGGTGTTGGTGATGTTAATCTCTCCTCCTTGCCTTTATCATCTGTTTTATATGTTCCTAAGTTTCCTTTTAACCTTATGTCTGTCAGCAGATTAACCAAGTCTCTTAATTGTTCTGTAACCTTCTACCCTTCTTCTTGTGTGTTTCAGGATCTCAAGACGGGGAGGAAGATTGGTGGAGGGCATGAAGCAGGTGGATTATATTACCTTGATGGTGGTGGTCCTCCAGTAGCTTTTTAGTCATCTCTTACTCCTCTTCAATGGCACTGCAGACTTGGTCATCCTTCTCTCAAGGCCTTGAAGTTACTGGTTCCTTCCTTGAGTCATCTTTCATCATTAGATTGTGAGTCATGTCAATTGGGTAAACATCATAGAGTCTCATTTAGTCCAAGAGTTGATAGTCGTGTCTCAAGTCCTTTCTCTTTAGTTCATTCCGATGTATGGGGTCCAATTAAAGTGGTGTCATACAATGGGTATAAGTATTTTGTAATCTTTGTTGATGACTTTTCAAGGATGACATGGATTTATCTTATGAAGATCGTAATGAGTTGTTCCCTATTTTTCAAAAATTTTATGCTGAAAATACGCACTCAATTTGGTGTTCATATTAAAATTCTTCGCTCCGATAATGCCAAAGAATACAACTCCTCACCATTTCAGCAATACCTAGAACATCATGGGATCATTCATCAAACTTCTTGTGCCTACACCCCACAACAGAACGGTGTAGCTGAACGAAAAAATCGACATCTTCTTGAAACTGCTCGATCCTTGATGATTAATATGAATGTCCCAAAACATTTTTGGAGTGATGCTGTTCTTACATCCTGTTTTCTGATCAATCGGATGCCCATGTCAATCCTTGGAAGTCAATCCCCTTTCTCCGTATTGTTTCCCACTTTATCTCCATTTCCTCTTACCCCAAGAATCTTTGGTTGTGTTTGTTTTGTTCAACACTTGGGGCCTGGGTTAGACAAGCTAGATGCTCGAGCTACTAAGTGTATCTTTCTTGGCTACTCAAGTACTCAGAAAGGTTATAAGTGTTATAACCCCAAATCCCATAAATCGTTTGTGTGCTCTGATGTCACCTTCTTTGAGTCATTTTTGTTCTTCTCAGATGCTGGGGTCTCTTCCTCTCCCTCTATGGTTCCCCTTCCTGTACCTGTTGTGGACATCCTTCCAGTAGCTCATGTTTCTACTGCAGATACACATCCTATGCCTGTTACTACTGAGAAGCCGCCAATCACTCAAGTGTATACCCGCAGAAGTGCATCGGGCCCTCCTCCACTTCAGCCCCTGTCGATAGATCCTGCTACTGCTCCTTCTGCTTCAGATCCTGATCTTCCTATTGCTCTGCGAAAAGGTAAACGTACTTGTACTTCTCACCCCATTTCACACTATGTTTCTACTGCTCACCTTTCTGCTTCTCATTGCAAATTTATATCATTACTCTCATCTGTTCCCATTCCCAAGACTGTCCAGGAAGCTCTTGCCTCCCCAGGGTGGCGGCAAGCCATGGAAGAAGAACTCTCTGCTCTACAACATAATCATACATGGGAACTCACCGCTCTTCCTTCCGGTAAGCACACAGTTGGGTGTAAATGGGTCTACACAGTGAAGTATCTTCCTGATGGCAGTGTGAAGCGATTGAAAGCGAGGTTGGTGGCCAAGGGTTATTTTCAGATGTATGGTGTGGACTATATGGAGACATTTTCTCCTGTGGCTAAGATTGGTTCAGTTTGGGTGCTGATTTCATTAGCTGCTATGTATGATTGGCCTCTTGTACAACTTGACATAAAAAATGCCTTCCTGCATGGTGATCTAGTTGAGGAGGTGTATATGGAGCAACCACCAGGGTTTGTTGCTCAAGGGGAGTCTAGCAAAGTGTGTAGGCTCAAAAAGGCAATTTATGGACTGAAACAATCTCCACGTGCTTGGTTTGGCAGGTTCAGTGAAGTGATGAAAGCCTTTGGGATGAAACAATGTCAGGTTGATCATTCTGTGTTCAGCTATAACTCAAAGGATGGGAAAATCTTGCTAGTCGTGTACGTGGATGATATTGTCATAACTGGGAGTGATAGCAATGGAATCAACAAGTTGAAGAAATTCTTACAGGATCACTTCAATACGAAAGATCTGGGAAAGCTGAAATATTTCCTGGGAATAGAGGTTGCGAGGTCAAAACATGGGATCAACCTATGTCAGAGAAAATATGTTCTTGATCTACTTGAAGAAACATGGTTGTTAGGTGCTAAACCAGCAGAGACTCCTATGGAACTCAATGCCAAGTTGAGTGTTGATGCAGGTGAAGAGTTTGATGATCCTAGAAGATACAGAAGGTTGGTGGGAAAATTGAACTACCTGACCATTACCCGACCAGATATATCATTTGCTGTGAGTGTGGTGAGCCAGTTTATGCAACATCCTCGGGTTCCTCACTGGGAAGCTGTTCTGAGAATTGTTAGGTACCTAAAAGGTGCTCCAGGTCGTGGTTTGTTATACCAAAGTGGAGGAACTCTTGAGATAGTAGGGTACACAGATGCTGACTGGGCTGGTTCTATATCAGACAGGAGATCAACTACAGGGTATTGTACTTTCCTCGGTGGCAATCTTGTAACTTGGAAGAGCAAGAAACAAACAGTGGTGGCAAGAAGTAGTGCAGAAGTAGAGTACAGGGCTATGGCCCATACCACATGTGAGCTAGTATGGCTAAAGAACTTGCTTCAAGAGATGGGATTCTCAATTGACAAACCCATGAAATTATACTGTGATAACCAAGCTGTTGTTCACATTTCTTCCAATCCCGTCTTTCATGAGAGAACTAAGCATATTGAGGTTGATTGTCACTTTGTAAGAGATAAGGTGATAAGTGGGGTGATAACCACATCTCATGTGAGCTTAGGAAATCAGTGGGTAGATCTCCTCACAAAGGGATTGTCTCGGGGAAGAATAGATTACATTTGTAACAAGCTGGGACTATATGATATATACTCTCCAGCTTGAGGGGGAGTGTTAGAATGCTCGAGTCAGGGGTATTTTGGTTATTCTGGATTATCTACTTGAGAGTGAAAGGTCTATTGTATCTGATTTTAAGTTATGTGTCCCATCTTCTATGAGGGACAAAATGGTCTTTTCTGTAACTCTATGTTTTTGAATAAATACAAGTGGGTCAGCTAGGGGAGTGTGATTTTGACTCTCTTCTAGTCTGGCCAAACCTTTCTTTCTTCTTCTTCTTCTTCTTCTTCTTCTTCTTCTTTCTCTTTTCTTTCTTCTTCTCTACTTCAACCTAGAATCTGCTAGGGTTTACTAACAAAGTCAAAACCCTAGTTTAAGGATTTTATCTTTGTTATATCTTTTACTTTGGACCTGGGGTTGGTATTTTTGGAGAACGGAATGAACCTAATATATCTATTCCTAGAACTGAAAGTTTGTGAAGGAAAATGTGAGGTTTGATTTACATATTATAAAACATGTTTGATAGAACTTATGGATAGTGCTAGTGTCGACTAAATAAGGGTAGAATAGTCATTTGAGTTTTATTAATATGGTGATGTGTCTTTTAGTTAGTGCTGATGTGTCCCAACTTAAATAGGGGCATAAAAGACATTTGTTATTTATTTTAGTAAACTATATATCCTGGCCGACCTAAGAGAGAATTTGAACTATTCTCTTCTCTTGGGTCCGAACAGGTTTATTCTTCTTCGATTTCTCCTCTTCTTCTCTCCATCTCTCTCTTACTTCTTCTCTTTTACATCAAGTTCAGATCTGGAACTGACGAATATAAATAATCACATGGTATCACTTGGATGAACTAGAACTACTGCTGTGTAAACTGAGAAGAGATACACAGGTTCAAAGAGAAGGAGAAAGAGAGAGTGTGAAAGAAGAGAGGAGGAAGAGAAAGAAGGGGTTTGGTTGTTGATATCTGCCACCCCATATTCTTTATTATTTATAGCCTTTGATTCCTTACAAGAATAGGATAGAAATACATAAAGTCCTAATCCTAGTAAGACAAAAATAATATGGATAAACATAATAAGGTCAGCTGGCCCAATCTTAAATGAAAAAGAAATAAAACAACTAGGAAATAACTAAAGTGTGGGTATGGAACCACACACACTAGAGCCGGAGTGTGGGTATGGAACCCCACACTTGTGACTTAGTAACTATTTCTTCACAACCTCTCAAGTTGGGAGTAGATATTTGTCATGCCCAACTTGCGTAAATCTGTCTCCAATTTGATTTTTGTGACTGCTTTGGTGAAGAGATCAGATAACTGCATGTCTGAGGCAATGTAAGGAAGGCATACTTCTTGAGATGCAACTCGCTCTTAGATAAAATGTTTGTCAACCTTGATATGCTTAGTCCTGTCATGCTATATTGGGTTGTGAGCAATATTAATTGCAGCTTGATTATCACAATATAGCATCAAAGGCTTCTCATAATCAGTCTCCAACTCATTAAGCAAGGATTTCAGCCATAACACTTCTGCAACACCATTGGCCATGGATTTGTATTCTGCTTCTGCACTGGAGTGGGCAACAACATTCTGTTTCTTGCTTCTCCAGGAAACAAGGTTTCCCCCCACAAACACACAATATCTAGAGGTAGATCTCCTGTCATCAACACATCTAGCCCAATCCGCATCTGTATACACTTCTAGTTTCATATGACCATTATTCTTGAAGAGTATACCTCTTCCTGGACATCTCTTTAAGTAGGCAAGAATCCATTCTACTGCAAGGAGGTGGGTGGTCCTGGGAGAATGCATGTATTGACTGACAACACTAACAGCATAAGAAATATCTGGTCAAGTTAGGCAGAGATAAAGAAGTTTCCCAACCAGCCTTTGGTACATAGCCATGTCCTCAAGGAGTTCTCCACTTTCTGCGCTTATCCTATGGTTGGTCTCAATGGGAGTATCAATAGGTTTCACTCCTAACTTGCCAGTTTCGTCCAATAAGTTTGTGTGATAGAAGAGTAGTTAAAATAGTCTATGCCATAAAATAGTGGCCAAGAGTAGTTTGCAACAATGGATAGAAGAACTCTGATAGTGTTCATTTTGCAATAGGTGCAAAGGTTTCTGTATAGTCTATGCCATAAGTTTGTGTGAATCCCTTTGCAACCAATCTGGCCTTATACCTCTCTACAGCACCATTAGCATTATATTTCACAGTAAACACCCATCTGCATCCAATAGGTTTTTTCCCTTAAGGTTGGTTAACTAGTTCCCATGTGTTGTTCTTGACAAGAGTTTCCATCTCCACTTGCATTGCTTCCTTCCATTCAAGTATCAAAAGGGTTTCTTGCACTTTTCTGGGTATAAGAACAGCAGAAATAGATGCCAAGTATGACCTGTAGGATTCTGAGAGACAATTATAGGAAAGGAACTTGGAGATGCAATGGGCAGTGGATGAAGTGCAACGGCGCTTCCCTTTACAAATAGCAATTGAAAGATCAAGGACATCTGACGGTGGAGGCTGAGCATCTGTAATAGTGGGATCAAAAGTGGGAGTAGTAGTGTCTGGATCTGGGGCTGTAGAAGATGTTGGGACTTGCCTAGGTTGTTGTTGAGTATGGGAGTCAACCTGCCTCCACCACTTTCTGTGATACACTCTTAATTCTCTGCATTTTCGACAACCTTCTTCACAACTCCCCCCCTCAGTAACTGTGACAGGTAAAGGAACTTTTGGGGCTGAAACTAAAATCCCTTCCTCACTATTCTCCCCCTGAGGAGAAGCCTTATGATAGTAGGGCATATCCTCAAAGAAGGTGACATCCATGGACACAAAGCGCTTCCCTGAAACTGGCTCATAACAGCAATATCCCTTTGATTTTGTGCATACCCAAGGAAAATACACTTAGTGGCTTTGGGACCAAACTTGGAGCGATGAGGTCCAAGGATTTGAACAAAACAAGTACACCCAAAAGTTTTGAGGGGAATAGTGAATAGGTCCTTATCTGGATATAGAAGATTGAAAAAGGTTTGCATGTTTAGAACCCGTGAATGAACCCTGTTAATGAGGTACATGGCTGTACGGATTGCATCCCCCCATAAGCGTATGGGAACATAAGAGTTGAGCATGATGCTTCTGGCTACCTCTAAGATATGCCTGTTTTTTCTCTCAACAACCCCATTTTGCTGAGGTGTGTGAGGACAGGTGCTCTGATGAATGACTCCATGATCAAGGAGATAGGATGCTAAGGGTTTTGCAAAGTATTCCTTGGCATTATCAGATCTAAGAGTTTTGATCTTGGTTTCAAACTAGGTTAGAACCATCTGATGGAAAGCCTGGGTCAAGGAAGGGACCTCATCTCGAGAGTGCATAAGGTAGACCCATGAAAAGTGGGTATAATCACCAACAAATAATAAGAAATATTTCTACCCCCCCCCCCCCCCCCATGGTGGGAGTATGATATGGTCCCCAAACATCGGTATGCACAATATCAAAAGGAATGTTGCTTCTTTTATTACTTAAAGGATAAGATGATCTACTGTGTTTTGCAAGCTCACAACTTTCACATTTTAACCCATACACTTCTACTGACTCAAACAAGTTTGGAAAAGACTCTTCAAAGACCCAAAAGATAAATGACCTAAGCGGTTGTGCCAAAGTATAATCTTACTACAAGACTGTGAAACAAACAATTTCCCTACTTCACTCTGCTCCCCCTATGAATGATCAAGCAGGTAGACTCCATTCATCTCACGGCCAATCCCAATCACCTTCTTCATTTCCAAATCTTGAAAAATACACTGATCAGGGAGAAAGGTTACCGAACAGTTTTGATTTTTAGTAATACTACTAACTGAAAGTAAGTTAGCACTCTAAGCTTGGGAACATGCAAAATTGAGGATAGGGTGATGGTATTTGACAATCTGATGTCTCCCTTGCCAGAAATTGGTACAAGAGAGCCATCAGCAATGGAAACTTTGTCTCTCCCAGAGGATAAGCAATAGGTGCTGAATAAAGTAGATATGCTGGTCATATGGTCTGAAGCACCTGAATCTATTACCCAGAAAGGTCTAGTATTACTTGGGACAGAACCATGACATGCAGTAGCTCTTTACCTGTATGAGCAAGGGCTGAAGTAGGCTGAGCTGGTGTATTAGTTGAAGATCTAGAAATACCAGCTTCCTTTTCTAACTGTGTCAGTGCAGCTCAAACAGCTGCCAAGGCATCCAAGGATGTGGTCCTTGTGCTGGAAGAGGATGTACTGTCAGTATTAGTTGTATTAGTACTTCCCTTCTTGTTTCTGAATCTAGCTAGCATTAGGTGCGGATGCAACTTCCAACAGGTCTCCCTAGTGTGTTTGGGATTTTTGCAATGATCACAAAAAATATCTTTTTTGTCTTCCTTCTTAACTTCTTTTTTCTTTTCTCCTCCAGTTTTGAATTTTGTTGCTGCCAAGGCTGCTTCTGTGGGCTGGAAGGATAGCATTACCTTCCTCTTACTCTCTTCACTATGGACTAATGAGTAGGCTTGAGATAGGGTCACACTCTCCCTAGTGAGAAGTTGTTGTCTTGTAATATCAAAATCTGAGTTTAGGCCGGCTAAAAACTCGAAAACCGTGCTTGTTTCAAGCAGCTTTCTATATGTTGTTGTATCCTTCTGGCTTTCCCATTCAATGGTTTATAAGTGATTAATTTCATGCCAAAGGGATTTTAGGGTAGAAAAATATACTGAGACTGGCCTCTCTCCTTGCTTGAGGTTTTTCACCTCACATTTTAGCTCATAAGCTCTAGCAACATTGAGGGATTGGGAATAGCTCTCCTTTATGCTGTCCCAAATCTCCTTGGCTGTTTTTGCCCAGAGATAATTTCGGTTGATGTGGGGCTGTATAGAGTTGCATAGCCAGGTCATCACCAAGTAGTACTCTTGAACCCATCTTGGGTGAGATATATCCTCCTTGGCTGGTTCTTTTGTGTCTCCGGTTACATACCCTAATTTTCCTCCGCCCCCAATGGCCATCATTGCCGATTGGGCCCATTCCAAGTAATTTGTTCCATCAAACCTAACAGTGGTAATCTGGAACATATTTTCAGTCATATTACCAGTCCCAAAAACTTCCCCTTGAGCTTTTACTTCACTTCCAGCCTTTTCCATACTAAGTAGATCTCAGAGTTCCAAGAAAAAGACTAATTTTTTTTAAGAAAAACAATCGGATCTTAGCAAGAATAAGTACTAGAACTCAGTTTCATTTGATAGTTTCTCCTTAAAAACTACAACTTTAACCAAAAAATATCAGATATTAACAGTCCAGATGCTGGTTTCAGCCAAGAACAAGTGCCAAAAAGATATCTTTTAACAATCCAGAGAGTTGAGTTCTTTCAAAAAGAAGGTAATCTCAGTCAAGGATTAACTCCTGGACTGTACTCAGTCCAAAATTCACAGTTTAAGATCAAGATCAGACCCCCTTTTTGTTTTTAGCTGATCCCTTCAAGAAAGGCTCTCAGTCAAGAAAGTCAAAGAAAGGTTCGTAGGGTTAAGAACAAACCCTAGGAAAAATCAGATTTTTTCTGCCATACCTTCTGAAAGAGATCAACTAATTTCTTACTACTGCTGTTTCAAGAAAGGAAGAGATCTTACCCACAAAAACTCTGATCGCCTCCTTTGATCTTGATAAAAAATCCAATCTTGAATCTTCTAATCTTCTCTGATTCTTCCTAATTACCAAGAATCACTCTCCAATCTTCGGACAGCTGCTAAAGATCTCTGGTAACCTCCAAGAATCAGGCAAAGGCAACTTCTTTCTATTCTTCCAGCCTTAGATGATTCTCATGTGGTCAGCTGGGATAGAGTTCACATGAGAAACCCTAGAACCTGCTCTGACACCAACTTGGATGAAGTAGAACTGCTGCTGTGTAAACTGAAAGAGATACACAGGTTTGAAGAGAAGGAGAGAGAGAGAGAGAGAGAGAGTGAAAGAAGAGAGGAGGAAGAGAAAGAAGGGGTCTGGTTGTTGATATCTGCCGCCTCATATTCTTTATTATTTATAGCCTTTGATTCCTTACAAGAATAGGATAGAAATACATAAAGTCCTAATCCTAGTAAGACAAAAATAATATGGATAAACATAATAAGGCCAGCCGGCCCAATCTTAAAAGAAAAAAAAAATAAAACAACTAGGAAATAACTAGGTGTGGCTGTGGAACCACACACACTAGAGCCTGAGTGTGGGTATGGAACCCCACACTTGTGACTTAGTAACTATTTCTTCAGTATTAGAGCCAGATTATGTCAGTCCAGATCTGTTCGTAATCTCTCAGTTTTCTTCTTTTTTTTTGGAGTTCTGTGAAAAGGATGAAAAGGAGTTGCCGTATCTTCATTCTGGAGGTTTAAATGTATTCGGTTGGGTGTGAAGTTGTGGTTTCAGGTGATTGGTAGAGAACCCTCTAATCGATGGAACGAAGAAGGCTGCAACAGTAGGTTTCATGGTAGGTTCACATGTGTGGTTCAGATCAGTGGGTCAAAGGCTTAGTATCAGTCATATGGTGGTAGGTTCAGATGTGTGGTACTCTTGTGCGTGATGTGTTTGTGAGGTGCCGAAAGTGACAATAGTGGGGGTTAACATTGCTGAATCCTGTGACAGTGTATGTTTCAGCAATGGTCAGTCGTATGGTGGTGAGTGATTAACTTGAGGAGTGAAGTACAGTGTCGTTGGAGTGCAGTGTAGTGATTACTGGGTAAGGCAGGTTGAAACAGAAGAAAAAAAAAAGGTTTTTTTTACAGCCATGGGAGATAATGAACATAAGTCGGTTATGATCCCTCAAGACTACTTGAATGTACAGATGACCTCAATTAAATTGAATGGAGAAAATTACGTACCTTGGGCCAAATCTGTTGAAGTGTTTCTCAGAGCCAAGAAGAAAGTAAAGCATATAAGAGAAGAAAAACCCCCAGTTGATTCCCAAGAGTATGGTGATTGGGAGCAAGAAGATGCACAGATTATGACTTGGTTGTGGAACAGTATGGAACCTAAGATTAGTGTGAATAATTAGGTTTGAATGACCTGTTTTTTCTATTCTAGCAGAACATGTCTTTATATACAATTGGAGTCCTAAATGTTAGGACTTGTTCCCTATTTTAGAAGAGAAAATCTTGCCTAATCTATTCTAAATAAGGAAACAATTATATATCTCATTACACCTGATTTGTAGCCTAATTTATAGCTAATTTACAGCAAAGATTCCCAACACTCCCCCTCAAGCTGGGTTGTAAATATTTATCATACCTAGCTTGCAACTAAGATCTTCAAAATGCGCCCTTGGAAGTGCTTTAGTTAGGTCGGCAGTCTGAAGATTAGAAGGAATGTAAGCAGGCTTGATTACTTTCCCTTCTATCTTTTCTCTGATAAAATGTCGATCTATTTCAACATGCTTGGTTCGGTCATGATGAACTGGATTTTTAGCAATATTGATGGCAGATTGACTATCACACAGTAGCTGGATTGTTCCCTCAGAAGGTATCTTCAATTCGGCTAATACTCTTTTCACCCAAATTCCTTCACAAATACCATGAGCCATAGCTCGAAATTCCGCTTCTGCACTACTCCTAGCCACCACAGCTTGCTTTTTACTTCTCCATGTTGTCAAATTTCCCCAAACATAAGTACAATATCCAGAAGTGGATCGTCTATCTGTGGTTGAGCCTGCCCAGTCTGCATCAGAATACAATTCCACTTCCCTACTTGAGTTTTTTCTGAATAACAGTCCCTTTCCTGGAGTCATTTTCAAGTATCTCAAGATTCTGTACACTGCTGTCATGTGTTCTTCAGTAGGGTTGTTCATGAACTGACTAACAACACTTACTGAGAATGCTATGTTAGGCCTAGTATGTGAGAGATAGATCAACTTCCCTACAAGCCTTTGATATCTTCCCTTATCTACAGGAGCACTTTCTTTATTTGAACCAAGTTTGGTAGTGTAGTCCATAGGTGTCTCTGCAGGTTTACACCCAAGCATACCTGTTTCTTTAAGAAGATCCAGTACATACTTTCTTTGAGAAACTGCAATGCCCTGCTTAGACCTAGCCACTTCCATTGCAAGAAGTATGTGAGTTTACCTAGGTCCTTGATCTCAAACTCTCTAGTCAGAAATTCTTTGACTCTTGGAAACTCCTCAGCATAATCCCCTGTTAGAACAATATCATCAACATAGACAATCAACGCAGAAATCAGTCCTTCTGAAGAATGTTTGACAAACATTGTATGATCAGACTGTCCCTGTATATACCCATTACTCTTCATAACTCTGGTAAATCTTTCAAACCAAGCTCGGGGTGATTGTTTGAGACCATAAAGTGACTTCTTTAGTCTACAAACTTTGTTGATGTTTGATGAGTTCTGTAGTCCCTGGGGAATGTCCATATAGACCTCCTCTTCTAGATTCCCGTTCAAGAACGCATTCTTGACATCTAGTTGATGGAGGGGCCAATCCAAATTTGCTGCAAGAGAGAGAAGTATCCGAATAGTGTTAAGTTTTGCAACTGGAGCAAAGGTCTCCTCATAATCTATGCCATAGGATTGAGTAAATCCCTTAGCTACCAACCGAGCCTTGTATCTCTCAATACTACCATTTGCCTTTGTTTTTACAGTGAAGATCCACTTGCACCCAATCACATTCTTTCCATGAGGCAAATCAGTAATTTCCCAAGTACCATTCTTCACTAGAGCATTAACTTCTTCATTAACTGCCTTCTTCCATTCTGGGATAGCCATGGCTTCTTGGATTGAATCAGGAATGGAGATAGAATTGATTTTGCTGGTGAATGCTTGGTAAGATGAAGATAGTCCCTCATAATTCACATAGTTGCCAATAGGGTACAATGGCCTACTTCTGCATTCTCTCACCCCTTTCCTGAGTGCAATGGGTAGGTTATCATCGGAATTATCATGATCACTTAAACTAGTACCTGCAGAACTTTCCTCCACAGTCTATAAGTCAGATGTAGGGATTTTTACCTCAGGTTCAGATGCTGGCAGTATCTGTGAATCTGCTAGAGTCTCTGATTCCTTCGGCTCTCCCCTTTTTCTGTGATAGACAATTATCTCGGGAAATTCAGAATCAGTTGGTTTCGGTTCAGGTTCAATTTGGACACTTGGAGAAAGTGTTTCAGGTGTTTCCAGTGTCCTTAGTGTGCAATCTATGCTATCCAAGAAAAACTGATATTCTTGTGGTTGACTTTGACTAGAACTCTCCCCCTGAATATCAGTTTTGGGGTAATAGGGTTTGGTTTCAAAAAATGTGACATCCATGGTGTGATAAAACTTTTGGTTGTTAGGACAAAAGCATTTGTAACACTTTTGGTTGGGAGAGTACCCTATAAAGATACATTTGGTGGATCGAGAGTCAAGCTTGGTTCGATGTTGACGGATATGCACAAACACAGTACACCCAAATATTTTTAGCGGAAGAGAGGAAATCAGCCGACTTTGAGGAAAGTGTTGTAAAAATACTTGATTTGGAGTGGAAAAATCTAGTACTCTGGATGGAAGTCGATTGATTAGGTATGCTACTGTAAGTATAGCCTCACCCCAAAAACATTTTGGAACATTGGATGAAAACAACAGAGACCTGGCAATGTCCAGAAGGTGTCTATTCTTTCTCTCGGCTATCCCATTTTGCTGAGGGGTATCTACACAGGAACTTTGGTGTATGATTCCCTCAGTTGATAGATATGAGCCAAGATTAAAGTTAAAAAACTCTCTTCCATTGTCAATTCTAAGTATTTGAATAGAAGTTTGAAATTGATTTTTAATCATTGTTTTGAAATTCTGAAATATTTGAGGAACTTCTGATTTATTTTTCATGAGAAAAATCCATGTGAGTCGTGTGTGATCATCTATGAAAGAGATGAACCACCGAGCTCCTGTGACATTTGGAACTTGAGATGGACCCCAAACATCACTGTGGATCATAGAAAAAGGTTTCGATGCTTTGTATGGCTGAATTGGATATGAAATGCGAGAGTGTTTTGCAAATTGACAAATTTCACACTGAAAAGAACTAGCACTTTTATTTCTGAATAAACTTGGGAAAAGTTTGGATAAATACATAAAACTTGGGTGACCTAACCTGTAATGCCACACCATCACCAACCTCTCACTCTCACTTTTCAACTCACTAACAAACACACAAGAATTATTGTGACAAGAAATAGGTTCACTCACTCCTAGATGAGATTGTCTTACAGAATCCGGTTGAACCTCAAGATGATAGAGCCCAGCATGACTCCTAGCACTGCCAATCATCCTCCCCGAAGTCAAATCCTAAAATTCACAGACATAAGGAGAAAAATTAGCTATACAGTTAAGATCTTGGGTAATTTTATTTATGTAGAGAAGATGGGCCGAATGGCCCATAGACTGTCATTTCATGTTATGTTATGTTTCTCTCTGTTGTGGGCCTTATTCTGGGCCCATACTCTATAATGTTCTGTTTTTGTATTTTCCTGCCCACTCAAGGGCCTCTCTGTAATTTGTCAAAGATTAACTTATTAATACGATGTTTAGAGTGTTAGAGAGAGGTAATGTTCGAACCTCTTACTCTCTAACACTCATTGCCGCCAGCTCTCTCTTCTCTTCCTTTCTTGTTTGCTTTTCTGGTTTGCATCTAATCTCAAACAGTTCCATACATCAAGTGGGCTGTTTTTCAACTATTTATGGAGAGTAGGTTGCAGTCTAGATTAGGAATATATAGAATAAATTTGAGTGTTATGTCCCTGGATACCACAACTGAACCAGTTCCTTCAACTTTTGCCAAAGAACCATCTGCAATTCCAACTGTGAGAGTTTCATTACAAGGAGAAGATGTGTGGAAAACTCGCCTATCTCTTGTCATGTGATCGGAAGCACCAGAGTCTACAATCTAAGGTTTATAGTGCTCTTGTTTTACAGTCAAAGCCTTAAGAAAGTTACCTTTTTGAGCTATGGAACCTGACCCAACAACTGGTGGATTTTGCTGTGATTGCAGCAGCCTTCTCAGTCGAAGTTCCTCTTTGCTAAAATTTGCAAGTTGCTCTGAACTGCCAGCCATGTTGCTTCGAATTTCCTTCTCTTCTGCTGTCTTTGGCTTCCAATCAGCAGGTTTTCCATGGAGTTTCCAACAGGTTTCTTTGGTATGACCAGGGCGGCGGCAATGTTCACACCATGGCCTTCCCCCTTTGCGTGGCTGCTGCTGGTTTCGGGTAGCCAAGGCTGATGACTCACCACCAGCAGCTGATTTTTCCATCCCCAGCATCAAATGGCGTCTACTCTCTTCCCTTCAGACCTCAAAGAATGCTTCACATAAGCTTGGCAGCGGTTTTGTTCTAAATATCCTTCCTCTTACAGCATCAAGACTTGAATTTAGTCCCAAGTAAAATTTGTAGACCCGCTTATTCTCAATTATCTTCTTGTATTGTTTGAGATCAGCGGTAGTATCCCAGGAATATTTTTCAAAAGCGTCCAGTTGCTGCCAGCTTTGATGGAGTTTGTTGTAATACTCGGTCACAAATAAATCACCTTGTCGGAGATCATGCAAGACGCCCTCAATTGTTACCAGTTCGGGGGTGTTGTCTTTGTGAGAATAAGTGTCTTTTGCAGCCTCCCAGACCTCTGCAGCTGTTTCATATAGGAGAAAATTTTCTCCTATGTGTGGCTCCATGGAATTCACTAGCCAAGACATAACTTGGCTGTTATCTCTCTTCCAAATCCGATAACCAGCATCTTTTTCGTCTGGCTTGGTGATATTTCCGGTGAGATAATCTTCTTTCTCCTTGCTGTGGACATGAAACATGAAGGATTGAAACCATTGGATGTAGTTTCGGCCATTCAATTTGTAGATGGTGATGGGTGTGGATGAGTAGTTTGTGTTGGTTCGGCTGATTTAATGTATATGTTAGTCATTGTTGGGTCTTAAGTCATTAGTTATTGGGCCTAAACTTGTTTAATCTTTTATTTGTCTAGGTGTCCCATCACTAATCAGGGGCATTCTAGTCCATTCATGTAACACTATGTGATAAACATATATATAAGATAGTAGGGTTGGCTGAAAAGTTTAGAGCCGCCATTCTCAAACTTTCTCCTCTTCTTCTTCGGCTACTGTGTTCCAGCAAACATGGTATCAGAGCATTAATCCATCTCCTGGTTACAGCCGCCGCCACCTTTTCTACTCTTATCTATTCCTTCTCTATCTTGGTTGCTGTGAAGAAACCCTAGGGTTGACCGTAGAACACAGCAAGATCTGTATCTAAGGTTTCCCTTGGTTGTAGGGCCCAAGGGGAGTTTGTCCCAGAAGCTGATGCCCTACTAGACTCCTTACAGCAGGTAGTAGCCATTCGACTGCTAAGAGAGATCTGTGTGGAACAGATCTAGGTGGAAGGACTGATTTCGGCAGTCCTAGTACTGGTCGTAGGGGTGACTACAGTCTACGACAGCAGAAGTCAGCACAGTGCAGCGGTGGGTCGCTCTTGGTTTCAGATCTGTTACGAGTTCTCAGGACTGTAACAACCTCGGTAAGTCTGAAACAGTATTCTTTGTACTGAGTTTGCAATCGTGATCATTGTAAGAGGGAGGAGATGTCTTCAATATTGGGGGAAGTGTCTTCTAGGGATAATAGATCTGGTGGGAGGTCTCCTAATCTAGAGAATCCAAATCTGCACAGCTTGCAGATCACCAGTGTGTTGTTGGATGAATACAATTTCAGAGAATGGTCTGTTTCTGCCATGCTCTTCATTACTTCCCGGGAACTCACGGGTTATTTAGATGGGTAGAAGAAGGAACCTGAAGTGGGTAGTGTGGAGTACGCAGTTTGGCGTAAGGAGAATGCTACTGTTATGTCCTGGCTGCTTGCTTCAATGACTCCAAGAGTAGCCATGACTGTTCAACACTTTTCCACTGCTACTAAATTTGGGAGAAAGTGTCTAAAACTTATAGACAGAGAAAGAACAATGCCAGAATTTATAGGCTAAACCAAGACATTGCTGCCTTGAGACAAGGAGATATGACAGTTGCAACATATTTTGCAACCCTAGAAGGACTGTAGGAAGAGCTTGATCACCACCTTATTCTTGATTGGGAGAATGCCAAAGACAAGGAGAGGCATGATAAACAAATTGAAGAGGGTAGAGCCTTTAAGTTCTTGGCTGGTTTAGACCCAATGTATGAGAGCATAAGGTCTCAAATTTTGGGAAGGGATGAAATGCCAGATTTACATCATGTTTATTATCTAGTAAGGAATGAAGAGGTCATGAGGAAAGAGATGCAAGTTGACACTCAAATACAGCCAGCTGAACAGCCTGTTGAACATTCAGCCCTAATTTCTTCAAATCAAAAGGGGAACAAGTATTCAGACAAGAAGCGTCTCAAGTGCACTCATTGTGGAGGTGAAAGGCATGTAAAAGAGGTGTTGGATTCTTTATCCTCATCTGAAACCAGCTGCCTTGAGGAAAGACAAGAAGCACCAGAAGGGTCAAGCAGCATGTGGGAACCTTGTTACTAGTCACAGTGGTGATAGCACAAAGAACACATCAACAGTTGCTTCTTCTCCCATGGGACAGACTACTAATTCCTCCGTATCCGGGTCCTTGGGTTTCACTGCTGATGAGGTAGAGGTCCTTAGCCGGGCTTTAACCCATCTAAGGAATAACTCTCTTGCTTCCACCTCCCTTGCCAGATCAGGTATTGTCTCTACTTTTAGTGCAACTAGTTCTATTGACTCTACTTCTTGGATTATTGATTCCGGTGCAACTGACCACATGACACATATGTCCTCTTTATTTTCTTCCTATCACTTATTGTCTGGTCAAGATAAGATGAGAGTTGCTGACGATTCTCTCTCCACCATCTCTAGGAAAGGGGTGGTTGACCTAAGCAAGGACCTCTCTCTTAAATTTGTTTTGCATGTTCCCAATCTTACTTCCAATCTCTTATCTGTTTCAAAGCTTACCAAGAATTTGAATTGTAGCATAACCTTTTTTCCTACTCATTGTGTCTTTTAGGACAAATTGACGAAGAGAACAATTGGGAGCGGTCATGAGTATGGAGGTCTCTACTTTTTTGATGCAGACATCAATTCAGCCTTACAAATATCTGTTGCTAGTAGTCAGAATAATGTGGAGTCAATAGCTAGGTTACATTTGTGGCATGCTAGGCTAGGTCATTTACCTTTTTCGTCATTGGAAGGGTTGTTTCCTGAATTATTCAAGGGTATTTCAAGTCAAAGTTTAGTTTGTGAAGTGTGTCAGTTGTCAAAACAATGTAGAACTGTTTATCCAGTTTCTAGTAATGAAATTCAAGCTCCTTTTGATTTGGTTCATTTTGATGTTTGGGGCCCTTCACCTCTTGTTTCTATTGATGGCTTTCGTTAATTTATCAGTTTTATTGATCACTACTCACGATGCACATGGATCTACTTGTTAAAAGGGCATGATGAAGTGCCACAGATAACGATGGCATTTTGTAAAATGATTGAAACACAATTTGACAAGAAGATTAAGCAATTCCGGTCAGACAATGCTGCTGAATATTTTGAACAATCCTTGAACCTGTTCATGGAGGATGCTGGCATGCTACATTAGTCATCTTGTGCTAGTACCCCTCAACAGAATGGGGTTGCTTAGCACAAGAATAGACACCTATTGGAGATCGCTCGAGCCTTACTATTTCAGCACAAGGTTCCCAAGCACTACTGGTCTCAAGCAGTCCTTACCGCATCATATCTGATAAATTGGATGCCATCCAAGTTGTTGGGTATGAAAACTCCTTTCTATGTCCTTTGTCCTAATATTCTTGACTTTCCTCTTCCACCTAGAGTCTTTGGTTGTGTATGTTTTATACATGTAAATGATCCAAAGAAGACCAAGTTGGATCCTAGGGCTACGAAAGGAATCTTTCTAGGGTACTCTCCTACACAGAAGGGTTACAAGTGTTATGATCCCGTCACCAAGAAGAAATATGTCACAAAAGATGTGGTATTTTTTGAGTCTCAATCCTATTTTCATTCTTCCCAGAATCCTCTTCAAGGGGAGACTAGTGGGATGGAAGAGGATTCTTCTTTACCCTCCTTTTTTGTGCCTCTTTCTGCCTCGGGCCTTCCATCTTCTCCTCCTGATCCTCCTAGTTGTAGCATCCTGGGTGAACCTAGTGAGGCTCCCATTGTGCCTATTACCACTCTTGATGCTGCAGATGTTACTGAGAACTCCAGTAGGCAACAAAAAGATATAAGAATCACCTACACCAGAAGGAAAAAGGGCCCTCTAACTCATGGCAGCAACCAATCGGACTCGGATCAACCTGTCTCAACAACTCCGGGTAATCTTATCACACATACTTCTGATTTGGATCTTCCTATTACTCTTCGTAAGTCTATCCGTTCTTGTACTATCAGACGCCCCATTGCTGAATTTGTTTCTTACTCACGTTCATCTCCTCGTTATTATTCCTTTGTGTCTGCTCTCTCCTCCGTGCATGTCCCTACTAGGTACTCAGAGGCAATGTCTGACCCAAGATGGAAAGTGGCTATGAATGAAGAAATGAAAGCCTTAATGAAAGCAAGGACTTGGGAATTAGTGGATCTACCAGAAGGGAAGAGAACTGTCGGATGCAAGTGGGTGTTCACTGTAAAGCATAGGGAGGACGGGTCCATTGAAAGGTAAAAGGCCAGACTTGTTGCTAAGGGGTTTACTCAAAAGGAAGGGATTGACTACAAAGAAACCTTTGCTCCAGTAGCAAAGCTCAACACAATCCGGGTTTTATTGTTATTAGCTGCAAACTTTTCATGGGAGCTATATCAGCTGGATGTGAAGAATGCTTTCCTAAATGGCGATCTACATGAAGAGGTATTCATGGATCCTCCACCAGGTTATGTTTTTGATAGGAGTAGAAAGCTTTATGTACTGATTTGGCCAAGCTTCTTGTGAAAGGAAGAGGAGAAAGTTGGGGGTTTCAGCAATAGACAGAGGAAAGGGAAGAAAAGGAGAAGAAGGTTGACTAGGATAGTGATGCATAACCCTAGCCGCCAGCCCCTCATTCTATTTATAATTAACTTAAATATGGGATATTACAAAGATGCCCCTAGTAGGGCGGCAACTCAACTAAGTACTTACAATTCTTTTAAAAATAAAAGACTAATGGGTCCAAGGCCCAACAACTTCTTAATTTAAAAGAAAACAAACTAAACATAAATCAGCCCACTCAACACTCCCCCTCAAGTTGGGAATAGATGTCACACATTCCCAACTTGCGTAGATCATGTTCCAGCTTATTCTTCGCAACACCTTTTGTGAGAACATCAGCAAGCTACAGATCAGAAGAAATGTATGAAAGACAAACTTCTCCCGAAGTTACCCTTTCTCTGATAAAATGTCTATCTACTTCAATGTGCTTAATTCGGTCGTGCTGGACTGGATTATGGGCAATATTGATTGCTGCCTGGTTATCGTAGTATAGCATCATAGGTTCTTCTGCCTATACACTGATTTCTTCTAACAGAGAACGGATCCAGAGAAGTTCTGAAACTCCATGTGCCATGGCCCTATATTCCGCTTCTGCACTTGATCATGCCACAACTGTTTGTTTTTTACTCTTCCATGAGACTAGGTTACCCCCAACTAGGGTGCACACTCCTGAAGTTGATCTTCTATCATCAAGGCATCCTGCCCAATCCGCATTTGTATAGGTCTCTAGCTTCAGTTGTCCATGATCAGTAAACAATATGTCCCTGCCTGGATGTCCCTTCAAATATGCAAGGATCCTGTCAACTGCCTTCCAGTGCTGATCTCGTGGAGCATGCATGTATTGACTCACAAGTCTTTGGTATCTCCCAAGGTCCTTCACTGGTTCACCTTTTGATGCACTGATTCTATGGTTCTGATCAATGGGGGTGTTGGCTGCCTTTGTTCCAAGCTTCCCTGTCTCTTGGAGAAAGTCCAAGACATACTTCCTTTGACAGATAAAAATTCCATGTTTCGATCTTGCAACTTCGATGCCTAAGAAGTATCTTAGTTCTCCAAGATCCTTATGCAGGTTCCTCTTCAGACTATCAATCTCACTCAGATCATTCCCAGTGACAACAATGTCATCCACATAAACAATTAGGATTGACACCAAAGATCCCCTACACTTCACAAACAAGGTGTGATCAGATTGAGTTTGAGTGTAGCCAAAAACAATCAGGGCCTTTCTGAATCTGTCAAACCATGCTCTGGGAGATTGTTTCAAGCCATATAGTGACTTCTTCAGCTTGCATACCTTTCCCTTTTCAGCATTATCATAAAAACCAGCTGGAAGATCCATATACACCTCTTCTTGTAGATCCCCATTTAGGAAAGCATTCTTTACATCCAGTTGAAACAAGGGCCAAGAGTATGAGGCAGCAAGAGAAAGGAGTATCCGAACAGAGGTCATCTTTGCAACTGGCGCAAATGTCTCTAGATAATCAATGCCATAGGTCTGTGTGTACCCTTTTGCAACAAGTCTTGCCTTGTACCTCTCTATACTTCCATCTGCCTTATACTTTACTGTGTAAACCCATCTGCATCCAACTATCTCCTTGCCTTCTGGTAGGTCCACAATCTCCCATGTCTGATTCTTAATCAAAGCCTCCATCTCTTCCTGCATAGCTGTCTTCCACTCAGGTTTGGAGAGAGCCTCACTTACACCCTTGGGTATAGACATTGAATCAAGAGAAGAGAGAAAAGCACGGTAGGAAGGAGAAAGTGCACTATAGGATAAGTACTATGAGATACAATGAGTAGTGCACTTTCTCTTCCCTTTCCTAAGAGCAATAGGGAGATCAAGGTTATCTATAACAGTATCAGTAGGATCAATGGGAACTGAAATAGTGGGATCAAGAGGAATACCTGAATTCATATCAGCCGAATCTGGAGTCTCCAAGGGATCGACAGGAAGTGGTGTGAGTTCTATTGTAGTGGAATCAACCGCCTTATGGAGTCTCTGCCGTTAGTAATGCTGTGAAATGGAACGCAAAGGAGGTGGCAAGGTGAGTGACATCGGGTGGTGGTCAAGCATAGGAGTAGACACAGGAACTGGAACTGGGAGAGGGATAGACTGCTGACTTACTTCCCCAAAACACTCCCCTTGAGAAGGATCCTGTTATGGACGCATTCCTCGGAAAGACGTACCATCGCCGCTGGCAGCAACAAGAACCTGACCCACCACCAGATTAGATTAGATCATCTTGTTTGTTCTTATCTTATCTTGTTAGTAAGTTATTAGATTAGGATTAGTTTATCTTATTATCAGATTAGGATTAGTTTATCTTGTTATCAGATTATGATTAGTTTATCTTGCTATCAGATAAGGATTAGTTTATCTTATTATCAGATTAGGATTAGCTTATCTTATCCTTAGCAAGACAGAATTGGAAGTCTCCCTATTCAGCAAGGAGACTTCCTAAGATTAGGACTCTTGTAATCTCTTATTTAAGGAGACACCATTATTGAATGAGGATATCGAATATTCAGTTAAGAAAGAGAGTAAAGGAGAGTTAGGTGATCTCTTGAACAAATCACCATTAGGGCGCCTAGATAGGTCCATCAAGAGCAGGGAGGAACAAGAAAAACAGAGGGTTTTCCCCGTGGACCGACCCGTGACGAGATCCTATTCCCGGGCCCATACATTTGGTATCAGAGCCGGTCGTCATGGGAGATCTTCAGCAACTATCATCCAAGGTCCACGAACTGGAGCATAGGCTCGTAGAAACCAGCAGGGAGGTTCGTGAGGTCAAAGACGATGTCTGGGAGCTACGACGCTTGCTGGAATCGTATTTCTCTAACAGGGAGAGGAATCCAGAAGGGGTTGTAACCACAAACAGCCTCCAACCAAACTTGACGGAGCCGTCCGGCGAACAACAGCAGCAGCAACAGACTCTTCTTGGTCCACAGCAGCAGCAACACCCTCAGCCACAGCAGCCAGACAACCAACAACAACAACTACTACAGCAACAGAAGCAACAACATGATCAACAACAGCAACAACAGCTTCTCCGAGCAGCTATTACTAGTCCTAGTATAGTTGCCCCGAAACTGGCCCCTAAGTCCTATGGGCCCTTCAAGGTTCTACGACGGATTGGCAGTGTGGCCTACCAGCTGGAACTGCCAGAGACCAGCCGGATTCATGATGTCTTCCACATCGCCTTGCTGAAACCATTTACGGGTGTTCCTCCGGACCAAGTCCCTTCCCTGCCACCCCTGCAAGATGGCAAACTAATTCCCCAACCTAAAGCTGTCATCCGCTCTTGTTTCAATCAAGGAGTTCTTGAAGTCTTGGTGAAATGGTGTAGCTTACCATCGGCCGAAGCCACATGGATCCCATTGACAGAGTTCCAAGCCACATATCCGGAGTTCGAGCTTGAGGACAAGCTCGTAGTCCAAGAGGGGAGTAATGTTATGGACGCATTCCTCGAAAAGACGTACCATCGCCGCTGGCAGTAACAAGAACCTGACCCACCACCAGATTAGATTAGATCATCTTGTTTGTTCTTATCTTATTCTATTGCTCTTATCTTATCTTGTTAGTAAGTTATCAGATTAGGATTAGTTTATCTTATTATCAGATTAGGATTAGTTTATCTTGTTATCAGATTATGATTAGTTTATCTTGCTATCAGATTAGGATTAGTTTATCTTATTATCAGATTAGGATTAGCTTATCTTATCCTTAGCAAGACAGAATTGGAAGTCTCCCTATTCAGCAAGGAGACTTCCTAAGATTAGGACTCTTGTAATCTCTTATTTAAGGAGACACCATTATTGAATGAGGATATCGAATATTCAGTCAAGAAAGAGAGTAAAGGAGAGTTAGGTGATCTCTTGAACAAATCACCATTAGGGCGCCTAGATAGGTCCATCAAGAGCAGGGAGGAACAAGGAAAACAGAGGGTTTTCCCCGTGGACCGACCCGTGACGAGATCCTATTCCCAGGCCCATAACAGATCCTTTGAGAAGAAGTATGTAGATTCAAAAAAGGTAACATCCATAGTAACATACCGGTTCCCAGAGACTGGATCATAGTAGCGGTGCCCTTTTTGATTCTCTGCATATCCAAGGAAAACACATTTCTTTGCCTTGGGATCAAGTTTCGAACGGTAAGGGCCAAGAATATGTGCAAAGCAGACGCATCCAAACACCCTTAGAGGAATATGAAACATCTCCCCCTGAGGAAAAAGAAGGCTGAATGGGGTCCTGAATCCGAGTACACGAGAGGGCACTCTGTTAATCAGATATACTGTTGTGAGAACTGCATCACCCCAAAAACGAACCGGAACTGTGGCTGTGATCATCATGCTTCTTGCCGTCTCAACGATGTGTCTGTTCTTCCTCTCTGCAACACCATTCTATTGTGGACTATAGGGGCAACTGCTCTGATGGACAACACCATACTCCAACAGATATGAGGCAAGATGTCTCTCAAAATATTCCCTAGCATTATCAAATCTGAACATCTTTATTCTTGTCCCAAACTGTGTTAGTACCATCTGGTGGAATTGCTTCACCAAGGATGGTACTTCATCACGTGATTTCATCAGGTAAATCCAGGAATATCGAGAGAAATCATCCACAAACAGGAGAAAATAGCGATAGCCGCCCATAGAGGGAACATGATAAGGGCCCCACACATCCGAATGAATAACATCAAAGGGAGAAGAACATCTTTTATTTACTAGGTTTAAAAGGGTGTCTACAATGCTTTCCAAGTTCACAACCCTCACACTTCAAAATTGACAGATTCACAGACTCAAACAGTTTTGGAAACAAACAACTCGAAGAAGAAAAGGATAAATGACCCAGACGGTTGTGCCAAAGCATAATCTGACCCACAGATTTTAACTCACTATCTCTACAAACATGATGGCTTTGGTGAAGAGGGAGAGCATCCAGGAGGTAGATTCCATTCACTTCCCGACCACTCCCAATCGTCCTCTTTGAATCCAGATCCTGCAAAATACAGCGTCCAGGAGAAAAAATTACTGAGCAATTCAGATTCTTAGTCAGACTACTAACAGATAACAAATTAGTGCTCAATCTAGGAACATGAAGGACAGAGGGTAAGCAAATAGAATCATTGATCTTGACAGATCCCTTCCCAGCAATAGGAACATGGGATCCATCAGCTGTGGAGACCCTATCTCTGCCAGAACAGAGCTGATAAGAAGAGAAAATAGTGGAGCAATGGGTCATATGCTCTGAGGCTCCAGAGTCTATAATCCAAGGAGATCTCTCCTTACCTGAAGCAGAAACATAGTTTGCAGTGACATGTGAACTACCTGTGTGGGCAAAGGAGGTAGAGTGGGCTCCACCTGTGCTACCTGTACCTTGTTGTCCGCTTGCGGCTGAACTGGAACTAGCTGTATCCCTCTGATTCAGAAGTAACCCAAACCTCTCAAGCTCGGCCCTTACTGCAGCAGCTGCAACAGACTCCAAAGCAGTTGTAGTAGGGGGGCCAGAGTATCACCGGTAACTACCATGTTTGCATTTCCTTTCTTATTCTTCAATCTGTTCGGCACAAGATGTGGGTGAAGCTTCCAACAAGTGTCTCTTGTATGCTTAGGCTTCTTACAGTAGTCACAGACCAAGTCCCTTTTGTCTTCCTTTTTGTTTTCATTGCCATTCTGTTTAGATTTCACGGCACTTACCATATAATTTTCCTGCACCCACCGGGAGTTGCCAGTTTCGGGTTTCACCTCTTCACATATACCCCAATTTTCCACGAGCCCCAATGGCCATCTTTGCAAATTGGGACCATTCCAAGTAGTTTGTACCATCCAACCTAACTATAGTAATGGTCCCAGCTCCGAAGGGGTCTCCAGCACCTCCTCCCACTGGTCTCATTTCATTCCTAGGCTTATATTCAACTCTGTGTCCCTCCATGTGTCTCAAAAGAGGTACAGAAAGCAACCAAAACATGCAGCAAGAACAAACAGAATACCTTCTGGAACCAACGACACTCCTTTGGTGTCTTGGACTTTCTTTCCACGAAAGATTCCTTTTCGGTGGGATGGGAGAAGAGAGAGAAAAAGCAACCGCCCTCTCTAGAAGCCTCCAAACCACATAGAACTTGAATCGCCCCTTACAAAAAACCCAGAGGAACCCTAAAAAATTAGGGCGCCACTACCTAGGTCAAAATTGAAGAGTCCAACAAAATCAAGACTTTTCCCCTTTCTCCAGTTTTTCCTAATTCTGATGAGAAACCCTAGACCAGCTATAGGGCATACAGATCCATCAAGAAAATCCAAAAACTGGGCTTACCTGAGAGCTTCAATCAGCCTCTTAAATCTCCATGCAGTCGGCCGATCTAGGGCTGCAGGAGTGAATCTCTTCAAGAACCTTCAACCTGCTCTGATACCAAGTAGAAAGCTTTATGTGCTGATTCGGCCAAGCTTCTTGTGAAAGGAAGAGGAGAAAGTTGGGGGTTTCAGCAATAGACAGAGGAAAGGGAAGAAAAGGAGAAGAAGGTCAACTAGGATAGTGATGCATAACCCTAGCCGCCAACCCCTCATTCTATTTATAATTAACTTAAATATGGAATATTACAAAGATGCCCCTTGTAGGGCGACAACTCAACTAAGTACTTACAATTCTTTTAAAAATAAAAGACTAATGGGCCCAAGGCCCAACAGCTTCTTAATTTAAAAGAAAACAAACTCAACATAAATCAGCCCACTCAACAATAGGAAAGTGTGTAAACTGAGGAAAGCATTATATGGTCTTAAGCAGTCTCCTTGGGCTTGGTTTGAGAAGCTTTGTGGGGCCATGAAGAAAGTGGGGTACACTCAAAGTGGGGCAGATCATACCTTGTTCATAAGGAAACAAAATAGCAAACTTACAGCACTCATTGTCTATGTGGATGATATGGTGATTACTGGGGATGATCTGAAAGAGATAAAAAGATTAAAGGAGTTCTTGGCTTCTGAGTTTGAGATCAAAGAATTGGGCCATCTGAGATACTTCCTTGGGATTGAAGTTGCTAGGTCAAAGGAGGGCATCTATATATGTCAACAGAAGTATGTCCTTGACCTCCTAGAATAGACAGGTATGATGGGGTGTAGGCCAGCAGATATTCCAATAGAACAGAACCATGGTCTACAGGAATCAGTAGGAGAGGACTACCTTGATAAAGAGAGATACCAAAAGCTGGTAGGGAAGTTGATATATCTGTCTCTCACTCGACTAGATATTGCTTATGTTGTACATGTTGTCAGCCAGTTCATGCACTCTCCAAAGACCCTCATATGAGAGCAGTGGAAAGGATTCTTAGGTACTTGAAGACTTGCCCAGGAAAAGGAATTTTGTTCAGAAAACACAATAAAATTGAAATTGAAGCGTATACTGATGCAGATTGGGCCGGTTCTGTTGGGGACAGGAAGTTAACTTTTGGGTATTGCATGTTTGTTGGAGGGAATCTGGTTACATGGCAGAGTAAAAAGCAGAATGTGGTTGCTAGATCAAGTGCAGAGGCTGAATATCGAGCTATGGCTCATGGTGTTGCTGAACTTCTGTGGTTTAGGACCCTTCTTAGTGAGCTTGGGATAAAGATCGAGTGTCCTCTCAGGTTGTACTGTGACAACAAGGCCGCCATCAACATTGCAAATAACCCAGTGCAACATGATAGGACGAAACATATTGAGATTGACCGACACTTCGTTAGAGAAAGAATAGTCTCAGGGGAACTCTGCATTCCTTATACTCCTTCCGAGATGCAGATTGCAGATGTGCTAACAAAAGGGTTAGCTTCAACAAAATTCTTGGACTTACTTGGCAAGCTAAACATGACTGGCATCCATGCTTAGCTTGAGGGGGAGTGTTGGTTCGGCTGATTTAATGTATATGTTAGTCATTGTTGGGTCTTAAGTCATTAGTTATTGGGCCTAAACTTGTTTAATGTTTTATTTGTCTAGGTGTCCCATCACTAATCAGGGGCATTCTAGTCCATTCATGTAACACTATGTGATAAACATATATATAAGATAGTAGGGTCGGCTGAAAGGTTTAGAGCCGCCATTCTCAAACTTTCTCCTCTTCTTCTTCTCCTCTTCTTCTTCGGCTACTGTGTTCCAGCAAACAGTTTGTAAAGTCTCCACCATTGTTGTTGAACATAACAGTTTCGACGTTTGAGGAGGAGGATTTTGGAGTTTCAATTGAAGATTCGATGGTGTTTGTCATGGATGGTATTTGATGTCGCTGTCGGGAATGAGATAAAGGCTAGGATGGCTGATGAATACTACCGGAATAAGCAGTCTAGAATGCTGCTGGAAAAGCAGTAGATAGAGAACTGACCTAGGACGGCTGTGGGAAGAACAGGAGGCGTCTAGGGTTGCTCTGATACCATGTGAATAATTAGGTTTGAATGACCTGTTTTTTCTATTCCAGCAGAACATGTCTTTATATACAATTGGAGTCCTAAACGTTAGGACTTGTTCCCTATTTTAGAAGAGAAAATCTTGCCTAATCTATTCTAAATAAGGAAACAATTATATAGCTAATTACACCTGATTTGTAGCCTAATTTATAGCTAATTTACAGCAAAGAATCCCAACAATTAGTGTAAACTTCATGTTCTTGGACACAGCCAAGGAAATTTGGGGTCATGCAAGGAAGCTTTATTCAGGACAGGATAACACCACCAGAGTATATCAACTCTATCAAGAGCATTTTAGTCTACAACAAGGTAACCAGAGTCTTGAAGAGTATTATGCTAGTCTGAGAAATTTGAGGAATGAATTGAGTGTGTATCACCCCCTTACATCTGATGTTAAAATTCAGCAACAACAGAGAGAACAGCTTGATGTAACCAGATTTCTGGTGGGACTGAAGCCTGAATATGAACTGGTGAGGGCTCAGATACTAGGTGGGTCTGCCCTCCCCTCTCTCGAGGAGGTGTTTGCCCGTCTCCGGAGGATTTCTGTTAGCCCCCCAGAGAACCCCACCATATCTGATAGGACTGCCCTTGCAGTGGCTAGAGGGGGAAGCCGTGGTGGTAAAGGAGTAGCTCATCAAGGCCATCAAGGCCATCTAGGCCATGGTTGTAGAGGTGGACACATGTACAGTCGTGGTGGTGGGTGTGTTGGAGGTCGAGATTCAGGGGGAGCTCGTGGTAGAGGACGTAATCATGGTCCGAAAAAGTGTATGCATTGTAGTATGGTCCACTGTCATCCTAGGAAAATCATGCATTGGCAAGTGGTGATATGGAACAAGGGAGTCAACAGACCGGCCAGACACCTTCACCTATAGATGCCTCCGGACAAGAGATGATGAGTATTTTACATACTGAATATGAGCGGTTGATCCAGGCTACTTCTCAGTCGAGTACAGCTACGCTTGCCCACTCAGGCATGGCTTGTCTGGCATCAAAACCCTCCCACGGGATCATTGATTCAGGAGCTTCCGATCACATGATTGGGACTCCAGGTGTTTTCTCTTCACTTTCTTCATCCTCTACAACCCACATTGTCGCCCTTGCTAATGGTTCCACTTCTTCCATAAGTGGTATTGGTGATGTTAAAACCGGTTCATTATCTTTGTCTTCAGTTCTGTATGTACCCAAATTTCCTTTTAATCTTATGTCTGTTAGTAAATTGACCAAGTCTCTTAATAGCTCTATCACCTTTTACCCTTCATCTTGTGTATTTCAGGATCTCAAGATGGGGATGAAGATTGGTGGAGGGCATGAAGCTAGTGGATTGTATTACCTTGATGATGGTGGTGGTGGTTCTTCAACAGCTCTTCAGTCATTTCTCACCCCTCTCCAGTGGCATTGTAGACTTGGGCACCCGTCTCTTAAAGCACTTAAGCAACTTATTCCAGCATTGAGTCGTCTTTTTGCTTTGGATTGTGAGTCGTGTCAATATGGGAAACATCATCGGGTTTCTTTCAGTCCTAGAGTCGATTATCGTATGTCGAGTCCTTTTTCTTTGGTCCATTCGGACATTTGGGGTCCAAATAAAATAGTGTCACACAATGGATACAAGTACTTTGTTATTTTTGTTGATGATTATCCAAGGATGACATGGCTTTATCTTATGAAAGAAAGAAGTGAATTATTTTCTATTTTCCAAAAGTTTCATGCTGAAATCTGCACTCAATTTGGTATTCACATTAAGATCCTACGTTCAGATAATGGCCAAGAATATTTTTATACACCCTTTCAACAACATTTAGAACATGGTATTATTCATCAAACCTCTTGCTCTTACACCCCCCAACAAAATGGGGTAGCTGAACGGAAAAATCGCCATCTCTTAGAAACTGTTTGGTCTTTGTTGCACCATATGAATGTACCCAAACGTTTCTGGAGTGATGTTGTGCTTACATCTTGCTTTCTTATTAACAAAATGCCTATGTCCATCCTCGATGGTCAGACTCCCTTCTCAGTTCTGTTTCCTACGTTGTCTCCTTTTCCTCTTACTCCTTGGGTTTTTGGGTGTGTGTGCTTTATTCATAATCTTGATCCCAGACTAGACAAATTAGATGCACGATCTATGGAGTGTGTCTTTCTTGGCTATTCTAGGACCCAGAAAGGGTACAAGTGTTACAATCCCAGTTCTCGAAGTTGTTTTGTGTGTCCAGATGTTATCTTCTTTGAGTCGGTTACATTCTTTTTTGGGTCAGATGTCTCTTCCCCTTCTTCTTTCCTTCTACTTTCAGTTCCTATTGCGAACCCTATTCCTCTTGTTCCAACTGCGCCTAAGTCTTCACCTCCAGTGCCACTTCCTCCTGCACGGCCACCTATCCATCAAGTGTATACGCATCAACATGCACTGGCCCCTCCAGCTTCTTCACCGTTGACGGATCCAGAAGTGACTTCCGCAGCACCATCACCCCCCGTTTCTGACCTTGACCTTCCCATTGCCCTGGGGAAAGGTAAACGTAGTTGTACCCTTCATCCTATCTCCAATTATTGTTTCTGTTTCTCACCTATCTCCTTCTCATCGACAATTTGTTTCATTGTTATCTTCTATTTTTGTTCCTAAGGATGTCCAGGAAGCCCTTATCTCTCCAGGGTGGCATCAGGTGGTGGAAGAAGAACTCTCCACTCTAGCTCAATCATACGTGGGATCTCACCACTTTTCCCCCGAGTAAGCATATTGTAGGATGTAAGTGGGTATATACGGTCAACTATTTGCCTGATGGTAGTGTTGAGAGATTGAAAGTTCGGTTGGTTGCCAAGGGTTATTCACAGTTATATGGTATTGACTACACAAAAACCTTCTCTCCTATTGCCAAGATTGGTTCTTTTCGTGTTTTGATCTCCCTAGCTGCTATACATGATTGGCCCTTGTTTCAGCTTGATATTAAGAATGCTTTTTTGCATGGTGATCTTTTTGAAGAGGTGTATATGGAGCAACCATCCGGGTTTGTTGCTCAGGGGGAGGATGGTAAGGTGTGTAGGCTCAAGAAAGCTATTTATGGACTTAAACAGTCCCCTTGTGCTTGGTTTGGCAGATTCAGTGAAGTCGTAAAGAAGTTTGGCATGAAACAGTGTCAGGTTGACCATTCAATATTCATCTATGACTCTGATGCTGATAACTTGGTGACATGGAAGAGCAAGAAGGCCTACTATATAAGAGTGATGGAGATATTGAAATAGAGGGATATACAGATGTTGATTGGGCTGGATCTATATCTAACAGAAGGCCTACTATAGGTTATTGTACTTTCCTTGGGGGTAACTTGGTGACATGGAAGAGCAAGAAGCAAACCGTGGTGGCAAATAGTGCAGAAGCTGGATACAAAGCCATGGCACATACAACTTGTGAACTAGTGTGGCTGAGAAATCTCCTACAGGAGATGGGGTACTCGATTACCACTCCAGTGAAGCTATATTGTGACAACCAAGCTACAGTTCGCATCTCCTCTAACCCAGTTTTTCATGAGAGAACAAAACACAGAGAGATTGATTGTCACTTGTGAGAGAAAAGGTTCTTAGTAGAACGATAAGTACAGTGTATGTTAATATAGGGAGTCAATGGGCAGACTTGTTCACCAAAGGGTTGAGTCGAGCAAGAGTGGATTACTGTTGAAGTTCGACCTGCCCTAGAATTCTGTCTTGTTCGTTGACTATAAAGTAAAGTAAACAGCAAGAAGTAGGAGAGGAAAGAAGAAGGAAGAAAAGAGAGAAGGTCTGGTTCAAATTAGAGAAAAAGTTATCCCTAGATTCGGCTAGACTTGTTATTATATTATTAACTTGTTGGAAAAGACTTAAGTGCCCTTATTTAAGTAAGAGGCACTCGAACTAACATAACAATACACATCAACATTCTCAACAAGTACAAAGACTGAAATACCCCTTCACTAACACCACTAACACTCCCCCTCAAGCTGGTGAGTATATATCATATAATCCCAGCTTGTTACATATGTAGTCCACTCTCCCCCGACTCAAACCTTTTGTAAACAAATCTGCCCACTGGTTTCCCGTACTAACATATGCAGTTTCTATCATTCCATTCATCACCTTCTCTCTCACAAAATGATAGTCAACTTCAATGTGCTTGGTTCTTTCATGAAACACCGGATTGGAAGAGATATGAACCGCTGCCTGATTGTCACAATAGAGTTTCATTGGAGTACTGATGTCATATCCTATCTCCTGTAGAAGGTTCCTTAGCCACACTAATTCACAAGCAGTATGTGTCATGCCCTATATTCTGCTTCTGCACTGCTTCTTGCCACAACTGTTTGCTTCTTACTTTTCCACGTTACCAGGTTACCCCTCAGAAAGGTGCAATAGCCTGTGGTAGATCGTCTATCAGACATAGAACCTACCCAATCAGCATCAGTGTACCCTTCTACTACCAGTTTTCCACCACTCCTATATACCAAACCACGACCAAGAGCTCCTTTCAGATACCTCACAATCCTTAGCACTGCATTCCAATGTGGGACCAAAAGTTTCTGCATGAACTGACTCACCACACTAACCGCAAATGAAATATTTGGCCGAGTAATGGTTAGATAGTTTAGTTTGCCTACAAGTCGTCGGTATCTGCCAGGGTCTTCAAATACTTCACCTATATCACTGCTCAGCCTCGTATTTGTTTCCATAGGTGTCTCAGTTGGTTTAGTACCCAACAACCCGGTTTCATCCAGTAAATCAAGCACATATTTCCTCTAACACAAATTAATGCCATGCTTAGATCTTGCTACCTCTATGCCCAAAAAGTATTTCAACTTGCCAAGGTCCTTTGTCTGAAAGTGTTCCTGTAGGAATGCCTTCAATCTGTCAATGCCCATTTTATCATTCCCAGTCACAACGATATCATCCACATACACCACCAATATTATTTTGCCTGCCGAAGAGTCAAGACTAAAGACAGAGTGATCAACTTGGCACTGTTTCATACCAAATTTCTTGACCACCTCACTGAACCTACCAAACCATGCTCGAGGGGACTGTTTAAGTCCATTTATAGCCTTCTTAAGTCTGCATACCTTACCATCCTCCCCCTGAGCAACAAACCCTGGTGGTTACTCCATGTAGACCTCCTCGAGCAAATCACCATGCAAAAAGGCATTTTTGATATCTAGCTGATGTAGAGGCCAATCATACATAGCTGCAAGGGAGATGACGACACGAACTGACCCTATCTTAGCAACTGGGGAGAATGTCTCTGTGTAGTCAATGCCATAGGTTTGGGAGTACCCTTTGGCAACCAGCCGCGCCTTCAGGCGCTCAACACGACCATCTGGCAAGTACTTAACACTATACACCCACTTACAACCGACAGCCTGCTTCCCAGGAGGAAGAGCGGTGAGGTCCCAAGTGTGATTATGATGCAGAGCAGAGAGCTCTTCTTCCATAGCACGGCACCACTCTGAAGAGGTAAGGGCTTCCTGGACATCCTTAGGAACAACCACGGAGGATAACAAAGAGATGAACTGGCGATGGGAGGCGGAGAGGTGAGTAAGTGAAACAAAATTGGAAATAGGGTGAAGGGTGCAGGTATGTTTACCTTTCCGGAAGGCAATAGGAAGATCTAGGTCGGAGGCTGGTGTCGGAGCTGGAGCTGGATTTGTCGACGGTGATGAAGCCGGAGGAGCTGTAGCCGGTACACGCGGGCGATGTGTATACACGTGACGGATGGGTGGACGGTCAACAGACGGTGGCATCGGAGGCAAGGACGTAGCCATGACTGGAACCATAGGAGGTGGATCAGCCACAGGAAGAGGAAGAGGAGGTGGTGATGTGGAGGAAGCAGCATCACCGGACCCCACGAAGAACGGAGTAGACTTGAAGAATGTAACATCAGCACATACCAAGGAACGACGAGAACTGGGATGATAACACTTGTACCCTTTCTGAGTTCAGGAATAGCCAAGGAAGATACACTTCAGGGAACGTGCATCTAACTTGTCAGTCCCGGGACCCAGATTATGAATGAAGCAGACACACCCAAATACCCGAGGAGAAAGCAGAAACGGAGACATGTTGGGGAATAAGACACTAAAAGGAGAATGACCATCAAGAATAGACGTGGGCATCCGATTAATTAAGAAACAAGAGGTGAGCATTGCATCGCTCCAAAAGGTTTTGGGAACATTCATGTGGTGCATGAAGGAGCGTGTCGTTTCTACAAGATGTCGGTTCTTTAACTCAGCAACCCCATTTTGTTGTGGAGTGTAGGTACATGAAGTTTGGTGTATAATGCCATGTTGGTCCAAGTATTCTTGAAAAGATGAAGATAAGTATTCACAACAGGTCTTACTTAAATAAGGGCACTTAAGTCTTTTCCAATAAGTTAATAATATAATAACAGGTCTGGCCAAATCTAGGGATAACTGTTTGCTTCAGGGGGAGCTCGTGTTCCCTTCATTGAGTCCTTAGTCCCTTCATTGAGTCAACTTTCTGTTTTAGATTGTGAGTCATGTCAATTTGGGAAACACCATCGTGTTCCCTTTCGTTCTAGGGTCGATAACCGTGTGTCGAGTCTTTTTTCTTTAATTCATTCAGATGTTTGGGGTCCTTATAAAGTGATGTCATATAATGGATACAGATATTTTGTTATTTTTGTTGATGACTGTTCAAGAATGACGTGGCTCTATTTAATGAAAGAAAGAAGTGAATTATTTGCCATCTTCCAGAAATTTTATGCTGAGATCCATAATCAATTTGGCGTTAACATCAAAATTTTCCGTTCTGATAATGGTCGTGAATACTTGTCTTCATCTTTTCAAGAATACTTGGACCAACATGGCATTATACACCAAACTTCATGTACCTACACTCCACAACAAAATGGGGTTGCTAAGAGAAAGAACCGACATCTTGTAGAAATGGCACGCTCCCTCATGCACCATATGAATGTTCCCAAAACCTTTTGGAGCGATGCAATGCTCACCTCTTGTTTCTTAATTAATCGGATGCCCATGTCTATTCTTGATGGTCGTTCTCCTTTTAGTGTCTTATTCCCCAACATGCTCCGTTTCCGCTTTCTCCTCGGGTATTTGGGTGTGTCTGCTTCGTTCATAATCTAGGTCCCGGGACTGACAAGTTAGATGCACGTTCCCTGAAGTGTATCTTCCTTGGCTACTCCCGAACTCAGAAAGGGTACAAGTGTTATCATCCCAGTTCTCGTCGTTCCTTGGTATGTGCTGATGTTACATTCTTCGAGTCTACTCCGTTCTTCGTGGGGTCCGGTGATGCTGCTTCCTCCACATCACCACCTCCTCTTCCTCTTCCTGTGGCTGATCCACCTCCTCCGGTTCCAGTCATGCCTACGTCCTTGCCTCCGGTGCCACCGTCTGTTGACCGTCCATCCATCCGTCACGTGTATACACATCGCCCGCGTGTACCGGCTGCAGCTCCTCTGGCTTCATCACCGTCGACAAATCCAGCTCCAACTCCGACACCAGCCTCCGACCTAGATCTTCCTATTGCCTTCCGGAAAGGTAAACGTACCTGCACCCTTCACCCTATTTCCAATTTTGTTTCACTTACTCACCTCTCCGCCTCCCATCGTCAGTTCATCTCTTTGTTATCCTCCGTGGTTGTTCCTAAGGATGTCCAAGAAGCCCTTACCTCTCCAGAGTGGTGTCGTGCTATGGAAGAAGAGCTCTCTGCTCTACATCATAATCACACTTGGGACCTCACCGCTCTTCCTCCTGGGAAGCAGGCTATCGGTTGTAAGTGGGTGTATAGTGTTAAGTACTTGCCAGATGGTCGTGTTGAGCGCCTGAAGGCGCGGCTGGTTGCCAAAGGGTACTCCCAAACCTATGGCATTGACTACACAGAGACATTCTCCCCAGTTGCTAAGATAGGGTCAGTTCGTGTCGTCATCTCCCTTGCAGCTATGTATGATTGGCCTCTACATCAGCTAGATATCAAAAATGCCTTTTTGCATGGTGATTTGCTCGAGGTCTACATGGAGCAACCACCAGGGTTTGTTGCTCAGGGGGAGGATGGTAAGGTATGCAGACTTAAGAAGGCTATATATGGACTTAAACAGTCCCCTCGAGCATGGTTTGGTAGGTTCAGTGAGGTGGTCAAGAAGTTTGGTATGAAACAGTGCCAAGTTGATCACTCTGTCTTCTGTCTTGACTCTTCGGCAGGCAAAATAATATTGGTGGTGTATGTGGATGATATCGTTGTGACTGGGAATGATAAAATGGGCATTGACAGATTGAAGGCATTCCTACAGGAACACTTTCAGACAAAGGACCTTGGCAAGTTGAAATACTTTTTGGGCATAGAGGTAGCAAGATTTAAGCATGGCATTAATTTGTGTCAGAGGAAATATGTGTTTGATTTACTAGAAAAAACAGGGTTGTTGGGTACTAAACCGACCGAGACACCTATTGAAACAAATACGAGGCTGAGCAGTGATATAGGTGAAGTATTTGAAGACCCTGGCAGATACCGACGACTTGTAGGCAAACTAAACTATCTAACCATTACTCGGCCAGATATTTCATTTGCGGTTAGTGTGGTGAGTCAGTTCATGCAGAAACCTTTGGTCCCACATTGGAATGCAGTGCTAAGGATTGTGAGGTATCTAAAAGGAGCTCTTGGTCGTGGTTTGCTATACAAGAGTGGTGGAAAACTGGTAGTAGAAGGGTACACCGATGCTGATTGGGCAGGTGCTATGTCTGATAGACGATCTACCACAGGCTATTGCACCTTTCTGGGGGGTAACCTGGTAACGTGGAAAAGTAAGAAGCAAACAGTTGTGGCAAGAAGCAGAATATAGGGGTGGTCGTACTGGAGGCAGAGATTCAGGGGGAGCTCGTGGTAGAGGACGTGGCTCGGGTCCACGGAAATGTACTCAGTGTGGTTTGGATGGACATACTATTAACTACTGCTTAGCACTGCTGAGAATGTTGATGTGTACTGTTATGTTAGTTCGAATGCCTCTTACTTAAATAAGGGCACTTAAGTCTTTTCCAATAAGTTAATAATATAATAACAGGTCTGGCCGAATCTAGGGATAACTTTTTCTCTAATTCGAAGCAGACCTTCTCTCTTTTCTTCCTTATTTCCTCTCCTACTTCTTGCTGTTTACTTTACTTTACAGTCAACAAACAAGACAAAATTCTAGGGCAGGTCGAACTTCAACATGGTATCAGAGCCAGGTTAAACAAATCAGACTTGCTAGAATGCTGTCTTCTGCGGATTTGAACTAGGGTTTCTCTTGGGTTTCTCAGCTGTGAGTTGGAGACTGGGAAAAGGGCTGAAAAGGAGTGATCACCCTCTTCCCTTGGAGATTCCTATGCCTCCGGTTGTGTCGTTGGTGATTGGTTGCTGTGGTTTCTAAGCCCTAATTAGGGCTGGTACGTGTGGTGCAGTGGTGTCTCATTCCTTCGTGTGGTTGGCCTTCAGGCGATGAGGTAAAGTTTTTTTTATGCATATTTTCTGTTATGGAATACATGAGAGGTGTAGTACAGTTCGTATGATGGGTTTTCAGATTGCAGTATGCTAGGGTTTATTCTGGTTTGTGTGTGATTCGAAGGGCAATAGTGTCTACTTAATGGTGAAACTTCCGGTAGCTGTGGATTAGGGTTTGTGGTGTTACAAGTGTGGTTTTCAGCATTTAATATTGCTGAAATCAGTGTGCAGACTTCGGTGAGTAGGGTTTGTGGTGTTGCAGTTTTCAGTATTTAATATTGCTGAAATCAGTGTGCAGATTTCGGTGAGTAGGGTTTGTGGTGCTGCAGTTCTCAGCATTTATTATTGTTGAAATCAGTGTGCAGATTTCGGTGAAGTGTCTGTGTGTAGTGTGCAGTGTGCAATGTGTAGTGCTCTGAATTCAGTGATAAGGGAGTTCGGCAATGGCAGATAACAGTGATAGTAAACCTAGTGTCATGATATCTACTGACTACCTGAATGTCCAAATGACCTCCATTAAACTGAATGGAGAGAATTATGTCCCTTGGGCCAAGGCTGTAGAGGTTTTTCTGAAGGCGAAGAAGAAAGTGAAGCACATAAGAGAGGAGAAATACCCCTTCACTAACACCACTAACAATTACATATGTAACAAGCTGGGACTATATGATATATACTCTCCAGCTTGAGGGGGAGGGTTAGTGTCGACTAAATAAGGGTAGAATATTCATTTGAGTTTTATTAATATGGTGATGTGTCTTTTAGTTAGTGCTGATGTGTCCCAACTTAAACAGGGGCATAAAAGACATTTGCTATTTATTTTAGTAAACTATATATCCTGGCTGACCTAAGAGAGAATTTGAACTATTCTCTTCTCTTCTCTTGGGTTCGAACAGGTTTCTTCTTCTTCGATTTGTCCTTCTCTTCTTCTCTCCCTCTCTCTCTTACTTCTCTTTTACATCAAGTTCAGATCTGGAACTGACGAATATAAATAATCACAGATAGTAATCTGTGATATCTAAAAGATTTTTTCTGTCACCAGTAATTAATTATTAGAGGGCTCTCTGTAGACTGGTATCTTGCATTTTGCAACTCAATAAACATTTTAGTTGTATGGGCTTTTGTTCCAGACTTTGACTTGCTTCATGAGTGGTTGAAGTTCCATTACTCTCCAATTCTGATCTGACGGTATGGGGTTGCTGTGTATAATGAGCATAACTCATACTGGCATGTGCCATCTCATCTTCTAAAATCAGAGCATATGGGTGGTGAGATATGCCCATGATCACATTACCATCTTTTCAGGATTGAATAGTAATGGAGGCCTGTTTGGGGATCAAATTGGTTAGTGGAACTGTAACCTTATTTTGAATTTAACAGTGTTATTTCATGCTGGTATCTCTGTTATCAGACTAGTTTGCTAAAGATAGTAGATATTTTGACAAGTTCCATTGCCTTATCTGTCATGCAATGATCAGGTTAGAGGAGTTAAACCATTATCTCTTCCAGAAATGGCCAACTTATTCAACAGCTTTCAGTTGATGGTTACCCCAGGGCTTGTAAGTTACTGTTTTCTTTTTACGTATTGAATTTTCCCCTTTCATCCTTTAATGGTGCTCAAAGTTAGAATTGTTCTTTCAGGATCCAAATCCAAATAATCTCGTTGCAAGCACAACATTTTACTCTGAGAGCACTCGTGCTATGCTTTGCTTGGTAAGGAATAATAGGTTTATCTGCCATTTAGATGATCCCCCTCCCCTCCAAAAGAAAAGAAAAAAAAAACACTTAGCATGAGAATGCCATGCCAAATGATTCTAAAAATTCTAGGCTACTTCCCCAATCTCATTTCAAGTTTACCTGGGCTAATCCAGTCAACTTTGTAGTTCTTCGTTAGTTTCAATACACAACCAGGGCAGCAACTGAAATGGTTTTAGGTTAACAATTTGCAGGAAGATCTTTTCTTGGCCAGGTTAACCTGTTTATTAATAATCCATCAGCCTGTTGTGCTCTTGTGAACAGTGATATCTAACTACTTTGTTATGAATCATTGCAGATTAGAGTTGAAACTGATCCATCAGACAGAACCCAACTCCGAATGACGGTTGCCTCAGGAGATCCATTGCTAACTTTTGAGTAAGTATATTATGACTTTTGAAGTCATTTGCGTTAAGCTGTTATATGCTATTATGCTAGATTAGGAAAGTTTCTGACAATTTGTCCACAGGTTGAAGGAGTTCATCAAGGAACAATTAGTTAGCATTCCTACACCTTCACCTATGCCTGCCCTAGCACCACCCCAGGTGCAGCCGACCATTCCAGCTACAGGAGCAACGGATCCTGGTGCCATTCTTGCTGGTTTGCTTTAAGAAAATGGACCAGATGATACGTGCAGATTTGTAGATTCTTTACTACGGTTGTACCTGATTTACACATCCTACCTATTGGTGCCTTGAAATTGCAGGGGTGGGATAAGGAGCATGGTACAATGCAAGGGCTGGCGGAATTGAGGATGAGCTTATTGTGGTCGGCTTAGTATCTGAGTGGATTTTTTCAAGTTGAATTTTGAATTCTACATTCTTTCAGGGCATTTACTTGATGCCTTGGTGTTCTGTTGGGTGCTGGGTTTTCATTATAGGTTTCACTGGGTTTCTGTAATCTGATAAATACACGAGACAATGGATGTAAAAGTCTTCATTTTGTGGACAATCTATATTTATATATTCATTAATAGAAAAAAAGGAATGGGAAAAAAAGGTTTTGGTAACCTAACTTCTTATATGGAATATGAACGAGCATATTCAATTAACAAATCTAATGGAGAAAAAAGTTTCTCATACGTAGGCTTCTCATACGAGATGTGCTTGGTTAATGAGTTGATTTTTGCATCTCTACTTTTATGACTTATTAGTCGTTCTCTTGCATCTTTATGGTCCTGTTTGCTTATTGAATTCTGGCAATAAAAGCTGGGCGGTCTTGGTTTATTTGACTGAGCATTCATATAGGTCTGTGATCATGTATTTCATACTTTTGTTCATCTTGTAATTCACTCAATTTACGTTTCCTCTAAGGGAACCTTCATTTTTTGGATTTTGAGGGGGGAGACCAAGACACTCATGCTCATTTTTCAGATTTATGTGAGGATCAGTGAAAGTTTATTTTTCTGGGTATCACACTATCACTTATTCGGGTAAGTGATACCTAATGGTGCGTGATTTGATAGTTCCTAGCTGGAGAGCAGCTCGGACGTTAGTTGCTTAGCTGGCCGGTCGAATTGCAAAGAAACAGAGCTCAGAGGACCTAGGGTGGCTTACCCGGTGTGGTCACTTCGATGCTTAAGTTAGTACTGAGTTGTGCGAGCTAAAAGTTTGTATGCTAGTAAGCTAGTGAGCAAATAATCGCATGTATCGTGTCATTGGGGTTGGTGCCTTTATATAGGCATTGTTTGGTGTGGGCTTCATGCATTGTGTCTGAGGTCTCTGGGAAGATGTGTCTAACCGGTCTGAAGTCCTCAGAGGTAACCGTGCACATAAACCAATCTTCGCGCCTTGTTCGGTTTCCTCCGAAACATTCGGTGCGAGGGCCAACTTTCGCAAAACCCGGGAAAGACGGGATATGCATGCAGAGTTAGTCGACGAACATGTCTTGTAGGTCACCACCTGGACCTCAATCAGGTCGGCAAGCCCTTGAGGGAGGTCGCTTCTCATCGAAGTCACTTCGGTCGGTACTAATGAGGTGCCACAGGTCTACCCTAGACGAGGTGTTGCAAACCACCCTAAGTTGTGGATGAGGTTGCCAGCTAGATTCCCACTAGGTCGGCGACAAAGGTAGGTTGCCAGGTCAGGCTCCATTACTTTGGCTAAGGCAAGTCATCGTCTAGGTGGTATCGAGGTGTCATCTAGTTATATGAGATGCCATGTGTCATGATGTCATTGGAGGGCCAAATCTACCATCATCAATTGCCCCCCACTAAGATCAGCTCGGCGAAGGGAGTAGCTTGTTTCTTTGGCCCGGAGTGACTAATTTGATGAACTCGTAGCCGTAGACGTCAATCCAGTTTGTTCCCCAAGCTGGAAGAGTCTAAGTGTTGAATGCAAACTTATGCAGGACCTCACCATCTCGATTATCGGGGCGTAAGAGCGAATTCATCTACTCGAGGAGAGGCGAAGCAAGGTACTCCGAGGACATCTACCTTACTAGGGATGCAGCTATCAAAGAGTTTTGCAATTCAGCCCTATATCTCAAGAGCGAAGTTCGTCATGCCGTCCTCAAGAGGGGCTTCTAACCGCGTGACTACCTCATCAGGTCGCTCCCAATCCACTACTTCAAGCTTCATGGAGCCCACGTCATCCTCATGAAAAATTTCTGCAGTTTCCCTTAACTATAATCAATGCCCATAGATAGATAAATAATGCCTGTTTTTTTTTTCTTTTTGATAGGTAAATCAATGTCCATATTGTTTGTTTTTTTTGTTGTTTGATAGGTAAATCATGGAAATAAATCCTTATTCACTCTATTAGCTTTTCAATGAAAGTGTTTCTCCTAGTCCATATAATGGTTGTTGGCTGGATTTCAGTGTTTTAAGTTTCACAGATGGATTTATTATTATTATTTTTTTTTTGTTGGGAAAACTTCAGGATTTGCCTTGGAAACGTGGATTCTAAGGGTCCAATTAATGAGAAATAAGGCATCTTTCAGGTTATGTTTGGTTAGAAGTATTCCCTTCATTTTTTTTCTCTCTCTCTCTTTTAAATTGGTGGTGAAATGATGATGTCCTTTGAGATCAATTTACGTGTGTTATTGAGCTAGATAAACAGGGGGTCGATCTACTTAGATTAGTCTACCTGTTGCTATTCGTGTTTTTGAAGTTGGCTTGAGGGTGCCTTGGCTAAAAAGCGGTATGGCTTTCCCTTATAACTCAACTTGACCAGGTCGCCAAAGCGGATGGCCGTTCCGTAGTAACTGTGAATGTGGCTGCTTCTATGCCATCGCGTGGGATTGGCTTCCTTGGGTAGGTGCTTGCGAGACCATGGCGTACATGTACTGCACCTGCTCCTAGAACTGTTGGCCGCCCGCTCCTACTAGAGCTATGGGAGGCTAACCTTGAGGGGTGGCTCTACTGTTTACGGGTCACCTACTCTCATGGGAACCACGAAATGCTCGACCTATGAGGCCGGTTCCACATTCAGTTCACTTCCAACTCTCAGGGGAGCCATGAAGAGCTCGATCAGTAATGAGGCTTCGCAGTTCGGGCTAGAGACAATCTAGGCCAGATCGCTAAGGCTTGCTCGGGCTGGTTGTTCATTTATGTTCTACTTGTGAGTTTTGTTGATACATACATTACTCCCTGTGTTGGACGGTAGGTTGATGCCATGGCTAAACGACATCAGCCCTCGAAGACGCTAGTCGTCTATTCTTACGAGAAGCCATAGGGAGCTCGACCTATGGGGGCAGCTCTACTAACTGTAGGTCGCCAACTTGCACGGGAGGCTTGAAAAGCTTGACCCGCAAGGGCGTTCGCACAGTCTATAGGTCGTTGACTCCCGCGGGAGCCGCGAAAGGCTCAACCTGTAGGGGAGACCTCGCGAAGAGGGCTAACGAGGCTCGTCTAGGCTGAATTGAGGTCGGTAAAGCTGCTCAGTCTGTTGACCATCAACTCTCGCGGGACTGCTGGTCATTGAGGTGCCTATCGCCAGACTGCTGGTCGTTGAGGTGCCTATCGCCAGACTGCTGGTCGTTGAGGTCATTCTACTGCTGATTATTCTGCGGGGCCGGCCTTACTCCGAGGTGCCTATCATCGGACTATTGGTCGTTGAGGTCATTCTACTACTAATTATTCTGTGCAGAATGAATGCACCGAACTTCTCCTCCCATGCCCACATTTGGAGATTCATGCTTCAGCTCAAAGAACTGGCGTGCTTCAATCCCGGCGGGAAAATGGCTCTACCGCGGGGAGAGGGGCGTTCACATGAGGTAGCGGTATGTTTGTCTGGGGTAATGAGAGTGTTGTGTTCGACACGGTTGCTACTTCAGGAAGTGCTAGGGGCACTGAACTTGATTGTCATAGAGGGGTTCTCAAGGTTCATCACGAGTGCTCTTGCCCCTAGTAACTTACACTTCGTTCTTGATGTAGGTGCTGCTAAAAAATGTCATTGAGTTGATAAAGGTGAAAACTAGAAGGTGAGAACTTAGCTTTTTGTTGTATTTCCCACAGACGGTGCCAATTGATGGTGGACGATCTGGTTGCTCCCTAGTTATCTAGCTACTTCCTGGTGGCTGATGATTCAGAGGTCGAGCTGGAGGATTTCTGTTGAATGAAGGTTTGGATGTCAAACCGACTGGGCCGAATTAGGAGGTTGTTCGGGTGCCGAGCTAGGTTAGATTGTTGAGCTGTGTAGCTCTTCAGATAGATCTGCAAGGAATCAGTGTCAAAGGACCCAAGGTGGTTTACCTGGTGTGGTTGCTTCAATGCTTAAGTTAGTACTGAGTTGTACGATGTGAAAGTTTGTATGCTAGTAAGATAGTGAGCAAATAATCGTGCATACCTTGTGTCATTGGGATTGGTGCCTTTATATAGGCATTGTTTGGTGTGGGGTTCACGCATTGCGTCCAAAGTCTCCAAGAAGACGTGCCTAACCGGTCCAATGTCATCGGAGGTAACCGTGCACATAGACCAGTCTTCACGCCTTGTTTGGTTTCCTCCAAAACATTCGGTGTGGGGGCCAACTTCCAAGAAACCCGGGAGTGACGGGATATGTATGTAGAATTGGTTAGCAAGCGCATCTCACAGGTCGCCACCTGGACCTCAATCAGGTCAGCAAGCCTTTAAGGGAGGTCGCTCCTCTCGAGGTCACTTCAACCGGTACTGACGAGGTGCCATAGGTCGTCCCTGGACGAGGTGCTGCAAGCCGCCCTGAGTTGTGGACAAGGTCGCCAGCTAGACTCTTACCAGGTCAGCAACAGAGGCAAGTCGCCAGATCGGACTCCACTATTTTGGCTAAGGCAAGTCATTGTCTAGGTAGTGTCGAGGTGTCATCCAACTGTTCTGAGATACTGTGTCATGATGTCACTGGAGGGTCAAATCCACCCTCATCAATACCCATCTCCTAGGTGGGTAAACTTTATCATCTATGGGAAAGCTGTCAATACATGGATGGGACAAAAATACCCCTTTTAATAATGGAATTTTTATGGTTAAGATTGCCATTACCTTATTTACATTGAAAATAAAAGAACATGGGAAAATGCACTTACTCGGGTAAATCTTTCCTGAAAAACAGTTACACAAATAAGTACATTTACCCAGGTAAGCGACTTACCGAAAAGCGAACGGGGCATAATTATAAATTACTTTTTTTGTGTTGTTTTTTATGCAGTGCCTTCTTATAATCTTGAGGTGTGCTAGAAAGTAGCAACACTTGATGTGCACAAATGTGATTCAAATTTCAAAAGAATGAAGTCACAGGTTTATCAAAAAAAAAAAAAAAGAATGAAATCACTCGATGGCCATTCGCAAATAAATGAACGTGGCAAGTATAGCAAATCATTTGCAGGCTCCTGCTTCACTTTCTCCATGAATTCTATAATAGCGAAAGGAAATGTGTTACTCAAAACACATCCTCGTTTATTATTATCTTTCACCATGCTTGAATCAATGAAACAAAAGTCCAAACAATAGGTAACGGCTTTTATCTAATCACTTTCTCCTCTCTTGCGAACTACAATAACGTAACAAAAAATGGCCCATGGATGGTTAATGGGAAATACCTGGTAACTATCCCTTGGAAACCTGGCTATAACACCCCCTGAAATCCAAGCTTGAAATGGCTGGTCTGTGGATTAGATTACCGGGATTGCCACCGGAGTTCTGGTCCAGTGATGATCTTAAAGTCATAGTTTAAGAGATGTCGGGGAGGTGCTTAAGCTTGATATCATCACAAAGATGTCCTGCACAATGTTTTCAAGGGTCTGTGTAAGGGTTGACCTTAACAGACCTTTTGTCCTTGAAATACCTCTCCTGAAATCCAATCAAGATGAGGGGTGGATCAGGGTCAGTAGACGTAAATACCAAAAGCATTCAAGAAATTCTTCTCTAAACAAAAAAAAAAAGAAAAAAAAAACTAGCAGGAACCTCAGGATCTCAGACATGATTGATTTTGAGAGAGAGTGTGTTGGAATGAGGTTAAAATTCGAGCTAACGTCCCCGACCATTTGTGGTAGGAAATTAGGCCAATCTTTATTTCACCTAACTATATGGAGAACAAAGCTATCTAGGAGTGTAATCCTACCAAATCCTTTACCATTAAATCAGATTATCTGCTGAAAATGCTCTTCTATTCTAGGGCCTAATAATTATACGAATTGGTTAGCAAATATTTGAACATCAAATGCCCTCCAAAAATCAAAACTTTCTTCTATTTGCTTCTTAAAAATAAGCTCCATACAAAAATCCAGTCAAGGAAAAGAGGATTAGACATTGATGTCTCTTGCAATTTCTGTGGAGATGAGATAGATACTGTACACATTTTTAAGAACTTCTCACACACAAAACAACTATGGATCACTATTAGGGTCCAAATGAAAATGATCACACCTTACTTGAGTAGTGGATTACGATAGGAAATATTAGAGAAGTAAAATTTTGGAAACTAATCTGGGCAATATAAAAATAAATCTTAATGCCTCACGCTTTAATGATGGGATGTGTATTGTTGTTAGCATTGCTGTCGTGTATTGGATGTTAAAGCATATAAACTTGGAATTTACACTATAGACCAAGTAAAATGAGAAGCCCATAATTTAGCTCTGAATTTCAGGGAATACCCACCCAATCACCATCGAGGGTGATTCAAAGTTGACCGTCTCTTGTCTCAACCAGAAGGTGGAGCCTCCATGGAAGCTGAGAAGCATTATTAGTAGAGGTCTATCGTACCAGCACATTTTCCAAGAAGCTAACCAAGTGGTAGATTGGCTAATGAGGCACAAATTTCTTTGTCGGACTCCTTAGTTTTTAGCTTAGCTTCCCTTCCTCTCTTCTTATTTGTTTTGCTGATATTTGGGGGCGCACTACCCCCGTTGTGTGTAGTGCAATCCTGTTTTATTTCAAAAAAAAAAATCAATGAAACAATATTATTCAGTTCACCATCAATAACATACCACTTGTAATGGTAGGGCTGTTCATGGGTCAGGTTGGGTCAGTTTAATATATTTTTTTTCAACCAACTTGACCTAATCGGGTTACTTAAAGAGCAAACCGAAACCAACCTGCCATTAAGCAAAACCAATCCAAACATGAAGGGTCAACTTGGTCGGTTTGGCATTGTTTGTGAACAGCCTTATATTTGGTGAAAAATTCCCTACTCAAAAAAGGAAAACAATCCTAAAGACATAAATCCCATTTAACTAGTGTTTTATTGCTATTTAATGCTAAAAATAAGTAACTAACTAGAAAGAATAGACTAAGATAAGGATTCCTAGTTAGGGAAAGACTATGAAATCAGAAACTAACTTACACGGTTCGTTTCAGTTCAACTCCGGTTTTTACACAAAAACCAAAACCGAACTGAATTATTGATTTAGCCCTCTTTACAATCCAAAACCGACCAATGGTGAAAAAAAACCGACCAAATCAAGTTGGGTCGGGCCAGTAATCAAGCTACCCGACTAGTTAGTTTACACATAAAATGAAGTGGTCTGTCAACTTACTCTCCCACCTCCCTTTGCTTCCCAACTCCTAAAAATTTTGTAATTTTACTACTTTTCAAAATGTTTAAAAAAATACAACATTAAACATGAGACTATTTAACTCACCCACAATTAATCCAGCTTCCTTTTCGTTAGGAATCTCTATCTAATCACTCCCTTAAAAAATTGTCATTATTTTGAATTTTTGAAAAAAAAATTCAATCATTTAAACTCACCCATAACTAATTCAGTTTCCTTTATGCCCGCAAAAGAACAAAATAACTAATTCAGTTTCCATCCATTAGGAAACTCAAATCTAATCAGTCCCTCACCAAAAACATGGGCATCTTTTAATTCCAGTCTATGCATGCATGGGCCTCTCCTAAAACATGTATAAAACGGAGTCTTGATCCGCAGCTTATTCCCATTCTTCCTCCGTTTGCTTCCCAATCCTCAATTTTTTTTGTTCTTTTAATTTTTAAAATTAAAAAACATAAAACATAAATTTTCCTTTTTATTACAAAACTGAGCCTAAATCACTCCATTACACAGGCATTCACAATAACAACATACTTATAGGAGTAACCATTTTGGAGCAAAACAAATATATATTTTGCAAAAATCCATCTTGCAAAAAAGAATCTTGTTCGATTCAAGAATCTTCCATCTCCCACTCTAACAGGAACATAGGATTGATGTACACATCTCATACATGATAAGCACCAGCAAAAATCTGCTTATCTTTTAATATTGGAGTCAAGACCATAGAAGTGAAAGATGACCCCAATGCCCCTAGAACTGATTCAGGCCATTAATTATCAAATTTTAGTAGGGAAGTCCACGAGTTTACCTATCAAACTAACTAGACTAGTTAGTAAAACCCCAAGTGCCCACGAAGGAAACTAGGTTATTCTCAAGCAGCAGGAACCATCATCTTGGCATGTCCCCAAGTGCCTGAACCCTGATTTATTCAAAAATAAATAAATTAAGGGGCCTCTGGAACTAATCATTATCCATCTGTCACTTTTGTAAAGCTTTTTTGTGAGGGAATTGCTCCAAAATTCTGCTCCTTCCAAACAAGGACGAATTATCTTTCATTGTTGTTTCTGAGCACCCTCACTGGCAGAGTTCCAAAGACCCTGGCTTGCTATTGCAGAAAGGTTAGTTATGGCCAATTTAAGCTCTCCAGTGGCAAACCTCTCTGCAAGAAGAGAATAGAAAGCCAAAAACTGCAGGGCCAAACAAACAGCCCAACTATCGCCAATCCCGACAGTAACCACACCTCCATCTGTCTGCCCCAGAAGAACTCTCATCCCATGGTGAACAATGGCAGTGTATCCAGATCCCACAAATCTCACAGGAAAGGTCGGGAGCTGGTTCTGTGCTTGAACATATCTTACAAAGCATTCTGCTAACAATGGGTTCTGAAGATTTAGTAAAATCTTGATTACCTTCTGCAGTATCAATTCCATACTGTTCAGGTGGATTGTAGGATGCAATTGCACCACTAAAAGAGGAATTGCCCCAATTCCCTGAAATGTCCATGGATGCATCAAATGGATCCAATCCGTTATCTTCTGATGCCAAAGTGAAGTATGTTGATTCAAACTCCATGTCCTCATAGTTCAAGCTTTCATAGTCAATCATGTCAATGATCTCATCTTTAACACCATCAGTGGGAAACTTCCATCCCACTTGAGGAGATGATGCTCTCTCTGTAGCACTCAAAAGATTGTTAGTTTCAAGTGTGGATACCACTTGTGATGGAACTGAATTTAGGTCGGAAACATCTGAATTTATTTCATTTTTTATGTGCCTTTTGACTGGGAGTTTCTGTGACCCAGTAGTATATGATTCATCTCCAATTTCTGATGCAGGTTCAGTGATTGGTACAACCCTTTCAAGAGAGAAAACAAGGGAATCATCATCTTCTATGACAGCATCTTCCATCTTTGTGTCTGGTGTACTAATTTCCTGTCCTTCAAGTTGTGTGCAGATGGTTCTGGAGATGGAGTCTGTTCCTGTACTAGATCGCTTTGAAGCCCTCACACATCGTTTCCTCCTACATTCTGGATCCATATAGGGGCATATCGGCAAGCGGTTTCTACGGCACCTGCAGCAACGAAATCCCACTACCTCCAAAATTTTGGATTCCTCCAGCTGAAGAGCATCAGCATGATACCACCCTACAAAAAGAAACAAATCCAATATGTGAACACAAGTACAAGACAAATTCAAAAAATGTAAAATCTTATGTAGGCTTACTTCTGCAAGTTTCACAGCAGATATACATTAGATCATGATCATATGGTTTGCGGCAGAGATGACAAATGGGTCTTATTGACAAGTCTGTATCTGCATTCCCTTTAAAAAGAATGTTGCGGAGCCTGAAATCTTCGCCAGTCTCCTCATTGTTTTTCCTCCATATAAGACCATAGGAAGGACCTGTCACACGCCGACCTCTGGTTTCCAAATTAGACTTAAGTGTAGGTGGCTTCGTTTCTTGAGGGATCCCCATATTTCCAGAGAATAGTGATTGAAGATGCCCATTTTGAAACGAACCTTTACCAACCACTGCTTCTACATTCTGCCTTTTTTGCTCTTGAAATGGCACTTGACTGATTGGAGACTTTTTACTTATCTCATTCACTGTGACAATTTTGGCACAGTAACACTGGTTGCAAGTGATCAAAAACTCCAGAGTATCATTCATATGAACTTTTGAAGTTATGGTACATTCCTTGTGACAAAACCCTGGCCAGAATACAGCAGCAAGTGAACTCACCAGGTAGGACATTTAAAACATATGATGGAGTGAACATCCAAAGACTACTAAGAAAAGTATTTTCAACAAGCTGAGCATATCATACACCACTCATCATCAATAATAAACAAATACCATGAGCCATCTCACATGTTATTTACTACCTGAAAGAAAAGGGATTTTGCACAGCTTGCTCATGGTGCAAGTACTTGTGTATCTTTTCTGGCTAAAGAAACATGAAACGTATTGGAGTTCCAACCTTACTGGGACTACATGTACAAGGATTTGCTCTCCTTACATAGGCATTGTCAATCTATTAAATTGACTTTCTCTGCTTGAATGTGAGAAACAAGCAACTAAAAACCCTGCTGTGCTCAGGCCCAAGGTTCAAAGTATCGATACGCCCCTGTGTATCGGCAGGGGCATATCGGTACTAAAAACTCACCACTTAATTATTATTGTTTTTAGTTTTTTTTTCAAATTTTGATTTTTGGAGATGTTTTTTAAGTGGTTTTTTATTGAAATAAATGGGGTCCCGAAACACCTGTAAATAGGTGTATCAAGACCAAAAGATACGATACGATACGCCAGATACTTTGGACCTTGCTCAGGCCATTGCTAATGCTCAACCTATGAATATTACATGTCAATGAATGCAAACATGCAATCAGATTTCAGATGGCAGATCATGTTGGTTAAATTGTAAAAAACACATTCCATGACATTCAGTTGGAAGATGATCACCATGTAGAGCATACAGAGTGTAGGTTTATCATAACATTTTGTATGGAAGGAGTGAGGGGTCTAACTGAGAGATTTTTATACCTTGACATGAACTGCACTTCACTGCATTCCTGTAAACCATATAGAAAACCCAGTTATACAAACTGACAGAAATTTTATAGTAATTTAAATGAAGGCAGTTTGTGACAAAAGTGAAAATTTTGGGAAATCAGCAATAAGTTAAAAACAATAAATAATAGATACCCGAGTAAGACATCTTGTTGGCACGAGGCACAAGCACATTTGTCTAGCTTCTCTACCTTGCACAAAAGATATGAGAATATATCCTTTCGAGAAGCTTTTAACTGTATTCTTTGTAAGTTGGATAATAAATGTGAGCCCTTAGCTGATGGCACAGACACCTTCTCAGCCGTCCCTTCATATTCTTTAATTAGATATAAAGGGATGTGAGTTTCACAAAACCAAAACTTGTCCTCTCCATCTTGGATCTGCTCTGATTCTAGAATGTTCTTCAAAACACGAGATGGGAGATGCTTCTGGTTAGCAAAAACTACTCCATATCTGATCTTAGTATGCTGAATTTTCTTATCACAAATGACTGCATTTCTGAAAGCAGAAATTTCAGTCTCTGGCCCTTTTCCATCTTGAAGCTTCTGCTCAGGACGAAGTAGATCACTCCACCGTATATGTAGGTCAAGGTATCTGACCTGATGCACATAACAAGTTTTAACATGCATTAAAATTAAAATACATGAGCAGTATAAACATACAGGTCTGAAATGCCAGGAAGGTGGATACTATTTAAGAAAAGCCAAGCAATAGCAAAGCTAGAGGCAGAATGAAGATGGAAATATATGGCCTTAGAACATAAAACTCAAATGACAACCTGAAGTGCAAGCTGTGATGCATTGTTACTCATTTCTACTGCAGCTCTCCAAGCAAAACGCCTACTTCTTTTAGGAATATCAAAACCTTCAGCATAATAAATACCAGAAATCTTCCTAGATCCACCTGAGGTTATACAAATACAAGTGATGTCTACAAGAGAGCCAGAAGAAGCATTGTCATATACATTCTAAAATAATCCTTTACCTTGCCTAGCTGCTTTTTTAACTACCGAGCATGGTAAAATCCCTTTCTGAAATATGAACTTTGAGAGCTTCCCTCCTCGCCACCAGTTGACATCCCTCAGATTGTCTTGGCAGGTATAACTTGTTATCTCGGATGTCATGGATTGTTTCCTGCTCCGCCTCCCACCTGGTCCACGCTTCTGAGTTGGTCCAACATGGTGACTTGCACTTTGAGACACAGAAAACTCAACTGACCAATCATCAACCAGCTTAACCCAGCCCCCAGTAAAAGCAAGTGGACGGATATTCTCCTCAAGCTGAAAGAAGGAAAAGAAAGTAAGTTTGTTGTTAAGTATACCTTAATGCCATGAGACACAGTATGCATGTGAAATACCAATGACACAGATACAAATCCAAAAACTACCAAAGGACACAGATACCTGCATCTTATCCTCTTTCACAGTTCAAAAGGCATTCTTTTCAGTAACATAAAACCTTTGTTGAAAGAGACATCAAAGTGAAAGCACAAATCAAGTATTCCAAGACAGGAAACAAACAGAGAAAACCTTGCAATGAAACAGGCTGATACATCCAATATGACATACAGAAAAGCAGCAACCAATCATGTAAGACCATCAACTAAAGAAATTCTTCACTACCCAATAAAAATAAAACAGATCCTTTTCTCCTTTATTTTTTCTTATCCTTTGGTTCTATTCATGTTTACCCATATTCGTAATTGTATAATATAAATGATCCAACATTAAAGTATCACTGTGCTATGAAAAGTTAATAGCAAGTAACAGGTGTTTCTGATACATTCAACTAATCCAGACTCATGTCTCAATTCAACCCTAATAAACTCAAATCTTACAAACATAGGGAAGAAACCATTTTGGTCAGGTTTGGTATATGCAGGAAAGGTTAACAAGGGCAGTATGGGCTGTTAGCAGTTGTGTGGTTATGCAGGGTAAGCCTGTGGTAGTGTCCTCTTTGAGAACACAGCTGGAGTTAGAAATGATCAATGCAAACTCTACAAATCAGAAAGAGGATAAGATTGCCAATGTAGTAGGACGGTTCAAAAGTCAAAGAAACCACTAAACTATTCAGGTGCCGAAAGTTTTTGCCAGATTGAAAGTGGGACTATTTGGGGTTGGGCCTAGTAAGAAGGTGAAGAAAATAAAGAAAGTCTTTAGTAGAAGCAAAGATTACAAAAAGCTGAATAAGCAGGTTTGAGTTTTAAGTTTGCCATGTTCATAGGGTTCTTGATGCTTTGATTGAGATAGTTTTTTTTTTCTTTTTGGGGTTTGGAAAGTTTGTTTAGAGGAGGGAAGCTGGTTCTAGGATTTTCTTTTTGTTTCCGGGTGATATCTTATCACCTCTCTTATACTCTCTTGCTTGTTTTCAATCAGCCAAGTTGGATAATAAGGATGTACATGCCAAAACAATAAGAAAAGCAACCTTCCAAACAATGCAGCCAAACATTCCCCAAGTGAAGATGGTATCTATGGTGTGTTTATTGTGCTTCTCACCAGAGCCACAATGGCCAAGCACCATGTTTTCTTTGTTTTCCATTGCTCAACTAAGGCATTATGTTGAAACCAAATTGCCAGTGGCAAACCTTTGGGACTGATTCACTTTCTCAAAAAGACTAGGGAACAGACCACACCTTAATTCAGATGAGGTAGATGACTTTGCAGAAGAACGGATTCAAATAATGTTTTTGTATAGCATTAACTCTTATACATAATTTAAAGGCCAGAGTAGATCATCACACCTTTTATTCAGATCTAATATAACATATGCAATTACCCTTAAGAAAGAAAGAAAAGGAACAGCTGAATCTATATAACACACAACAAATAACTACCCGTTTCAGTAACAACTAGGAAATGAAGACAAGAACAACCAATGCTCTAAATACCAACTAACAGTAAACCCCATAACCTCAAAACAACACTACCTGAACCTGCAAAAAATTTTCCTGCTATCTCCAAAAGAAATGCATAGGCAAACCTCTCACAATCCAAGGATGTTTTAGTCTTTCCCTCTACCTTCTACATGAATAGTATCCATCCTGATTTCAGGAACCATTTGTCATGCATAACTACATAACAGACAAACTATCCACAATCCAAGGATGTAAAAGTCTTGACTTTTAGATCTCCCATCTTCTCCTTTTCCTTCACCACCTCTCACAATCCAAGGATGTTTTAGTCTTTCCCTCTACCTTCTACATGAATAGTATCCATCCTGATTTCAGGAACCATTTGTCATGCATAACTACATAACAGACAAACTATCCACAATCCAAGGATGTAAAAGTCTTGACTTTTAGATCTCCCATCTTCTCCTTTTCCTTCACCACCTCTCACAATCCAAGGATGTTTTAGTCTTTCCCTCTACCTTCTACATGAATAGTATCCATCCTGACTTCAGGAACCATTTGTCATGCATAACTACATAACAGACAAACTATCCACAATCCAAGGATGTAAAAGTCTTTGACTTTTAGATCTCCCATCTTCTCCTTTTCCTTCACCACCTCTAGATGAATAAAATCTGCTCCATGGTTCGAAGTATCAACATGTGGGATATGCAATTTTTGCATATCATGTGATTCAAAAAGCTGATAGTATTTTGTTTTAGTTTTTCAGCCTTAGCTTTTTAAAATAAACATGTGAGAAGGTGTTATAATGCTTTTTTAATAAGCATGGGGTTCAAATGTTTAAACATAAATCTATTCAGTGTTGCAGTGGGTTCAAAAACCAATGCATATCATATGATACATACCAATACAATGTGCTATTTTGAACCTTGATCTCCTCTGACCTGAACTGCCCTTTCTCTTCAGTAGTTCAGTACATACTTTTTAAACAGCATCTCGTTCTCATATGAAGCAATTGCATACTAATTATATCAACTACCTCCCCCTCACTTCTTTCTAATTCATTCAACCCACCTTCTCTGGTTCATTTGTCAAGGGTTGTGGACATATTAGTAAACTTGATCTGCCCTTTCTTTTGAACAGAAATATTAAAAGAGGTTTCATTAGCAAAAGAGAAAAATACAAGTTGGGTTGGGCTCAGATAGCGACAAGAAAGGCACTGGGCTGGACTAGAGAAGTTGGATTGGTGCAGTCAATGGACAAGGAGGGAAGATTCAAAGGGATAATGGAGCACAAGTTTTAAGGGTGATTAACTGGGGTGGAGCAGAGAAAATATATGTGCATTCCGTAACATATGATTGTCAACAGAGTTAAGATGCCAAAGGTAGAGAAGAACTCTTAACAAGTTATGTAGATCAAATTACACTTTTAATTCTATAAGAAAGTATACTTATATTTGCATTTATAAAAAGAAAAAAAAGAAAAGTAGTTATAAATAATGCTAACTGGAACAAAATTTTAACTAGAAAAAAAAAGGAAAGAGAAAAGTGCTTACTTCAAGCAAAAGAGACTTTAATGCAGTGCAAGTTGATGCTTGTTCAACTTGTTTACGCCATTGCTTTCTATAACTTGAGGTTAGAAAAGGACCAATTGTAAGGCCACGCAAGCTCTGTTCCATGCATAAAATATATGTTGCAATACAATGGATATTTCCCTCTGCACTCTTTAGGGAACGAAGACCACCAAGAATCTTCATAGGTCCTTTTATAGCATTTGAGGCAGTTAAATTTAATAAACATCCTTTCTTGCTTGTAATGGGAGCCTTGCATGAAAGACACCAACCACATCTTTCCCTTGGGATCTCCATAAGTTTCTTTTCAGAATTTGGCCAGAAAAAATGAAAGACTGCTGAAGAAAATGCTTTTATCTGCAATGATACATTTGCAGACACGAGTTTTCTGGGATTAATTGAAGATTGTGAACCAGAAATATTATTTTCATCAGATGAAAGAACAGCCAGATTTGCAGCCGCAGATGCTGCAACATCACCAAGGATATACAGATTCACATAAGCCTGAGGTTTAAAAGTGTACCCCATATAAGAGCAGTCATCAACCACTACTGCTTTACTTCTCCCATTGCCACTATGTTTAACTTCTTTGCTTTCATAAGACATGCTAAAAGGACCATTTATTGCTGGAAGACTTATAACATCTGCATCTTCCTTTTTAGAACCCTGCATGTTTTCTGAGGTACATGTAGGAAACTTTAACATAATTGACTTATCAGCTGAGATTTGATATGGCAAGTCAGAAGGGTCGGCCTGCAGGCAGATTGACCCAGCAGACATCAGAGAATCAGCCCCAAACTGATCATGGAGTTTTGTGTTTATGACTTCAGAAACCTGTTCAGTTGTAGCACCGTTACCTTTGCTGAGACTAGGAAGTTCTACATGGCTAATTTTATCCAAAGAGACATAGCAAAGTTCTTGCCAATCATTCTCCCGACCCAATAGTGTTTTGTCCTCCATGTTGCTTTCAGTTACACCACTTGCATTGTCCTTTCCAGAAAGATTATAAGACAGAGCAGAAACCATTGCATCTTCCCTTTCATCTATGGTATTTTCCCTTCTTTCAGGAAAAGAAAATTTAGTGTCTTCTGGGAATCCCCAATATTTTAAAATGCCCTTACATATGGCTGAGTACATCACAGTATGCTCAACAGATGAACAAAGTACCTGCAAGACCTTTGGAACATCATTCTGGTTGTAGTATCTGCAAGATGGTCCTTCGTGGATTGAGACCTTGAGCCTGAAAATATTCATTTAATAGTTCATAAACAAGAAAGCATAAACCTTGTAGAGAAGTTTAAAATATGTAAGTGTTAGCACTGGATTAGTGTCCGACAGCCAGATATCACACTGTCAACAGGAAAGAAGCAATCTTGGGGAAAAAAAGAATGTGAGGGCTATGTTGCATTTCAAATATATGTTAACTAGAAAAAGGATTATTTTAAAGGAATAAATGAGTCAGAGGACTTACACAAGTAAGTGATTGCAAGTACCCAAAAAAACCTGCTCATATGGATCAATACCAAAAAATTCCGCTTGCTTTAACCCTGTTCCTATTCTGAAATTTGGTCCTATTTTATTAATTGCACATTCTGGACAAAACCATGACCCTTCGGGTAAATGTATTTTGCTCAGACCAATGCATCTTGAATGGTAAGCTGAAGGGCAACCATCACAGCAAATCAAGGTCCCATCCATGCCACAAAGGCGACATTCATCACTATTCTCATCTGGATCAACATCAACAACATTCATATCCACTCCAGGAACTTTAAGTAAAGAACTTGATTGACATGGTGACTTTGAGTCATGAGATTTGTCAGATACTATCTCCATAGCTTCTGAGTCTTTGCAAGCTGAGGTCTTAGAATATCTGGGATGAACTCTTCTTGGACAATTTTCAGCGGACATCCTTGCATTCCTGTCAGAATCTGTCCCCACTTCCACTTTTTCTCTCATATCAATTTCAGTTCTTAGTTCTGCTGATTCGATGATATCATCACACAAGATCTGCAGGATCATCAGCTTCCTAGATGCAGACAAGATGTAGTATTCCTTGTTTAAAACATCAGTACAAAATCCCTTCCAGTCCGGCCCATTTGTGTACCCCATCACCAGAAGAAACTCAACCAGGTAAACTGGCCATGTCAATGTGTCAAGCAAGCTCCAATCAAGACGTCTGCCGACAATAAAGCTATATTATTTCTAAGTTTTAGCCCATGAAAAAGGAAAAAAAAAAAAAACATGAAATCCAAGGTACCATGTGGACAAACCAAAAATAATGATCCATCAACAACAAGACAATTCTTAGAACATACAATTAGAGAGAAAGAGAGAGAGACCTCAGGCATTTTGATGCAAGTTCTGCGCCATCAGAGGAAAGCATCTGAAGATGCCGTTTCAGTGCACGCATGAGGGCAACATGAATGGCATCCAACAAAGTGTTGGGGGCAGCACAATTAAGAGAACCCACAAAATCGTCCAGTCCAAATGGGCTTAAAAATAGTTGTATACTAAACGAACGCAGGAAATTGTACACAGAAAACAGTTGAGAAACAAATTCCTGCGGCACACCTATATTGCCCGAGGAAGGAGGCAATGGTGGTGGTGGCGGAAGAAGAGGACTCTCAGCCTCTAACAAGGATTCCTGTATTCGAATGTATTCACAGGAATCAGTAGAAGAGTCGGCATCACCATCAACTTGAACCCCACCTGATTCAGGACCCTTCTGGAAACAAGATTCAAGTTCAGTACTCAACCTACTGACACAAGGTGCTTCAGACCTCTCAAAGCTATTTGCAGATACTACTGTCTGGTGCTGTATTTTCTCGTGTGGTGTCTTTGAATCGCATGTAGAGATCAACTTGTCTAACTTCACCTTCCTGGCAATAAGCTCCTCATCGAAATCACCCTCCGCAAGAAGAAAGTCGCGTAGTTCCGTACACTCCATGTCCTCAAAATCTCCATTTTCATAATCAACTCTGTACAATCCACTACCACAAGAAACAAGCTTCCCCAGGAAAACCCCATTCGCTGCAAACTCCTTCATCACATATCTTCCCACCAAAGCCTTCGCCGTCGTCTCAACCCTCCCTCTACTATCTAACCCCTCGGTTCTATCAACACCCTCATCTCCAATCCCCATCTTTATCCTCTTCCTCACACGATCCTCTGATACTACTTCCTCACTCTCCATCATCAACCACGCAAAAGCCCTAAACAGAAACCCCTTCCTTGCAATAATCAGTGTTCCATACAACTCTCCATCCCGATCAATCCTCTTTGCATCCCGCCTTCCTCCCAATCAATACAAACAAAACCCTAGAACGATTCCCTTAAAGACCCAGGCTTTCCTCAGATCCTCCAGAGCAAAATCACAACCGGTCCCCTGCCAATAACAATCAAATCAAATACCGTTCAGTGGCCCCAAAAGGAAAGAAAAACTGCTAATCTATTGCCGTTTTTTTAGCACGAAACATAAATCCGTCATTGATAAACATGAAGTAGCTAAATAGAAGTTTCATCGAGTGTTCTTACAATCTTAGGATTAAAAAATCGCCATTGAAAACATCCTTACTCCTTACTATTTCTCAGATACAGAGAAATAGAAAGAATGTAAAAGATAGAGAGAGAGAGAGAGAGAGATTAAGAGAAAATCGGAATGACGAGTTTTGGGGAGAAGGAAGGAGTTCGTGCTGTTAATGCCCTAATTCTAGTTGGAGAGAGGCCAACGGCCTCCCACTCTCTCTCCCACCGAGTGAACCTTTACCGCCAATTGTAACTATACGTGGCTCGTACGAATCGGAACCCACTTCCCCCATTTATGAGCTCCAATCGTCCGAGTTCACTCGCTTGACTCGTTCAGTCGACCTCGAAAGCCAAAAGATGCAGTGCTTTCTTCATAGCTGAAAACGAATTAATTGCTTATTATACGTAAATACTCGATGCATGAAGGGTAAAATTGTCCAATAAATCCTGCATCAATAAGGAAACAGATTTACGGAGATTCAGGTTGACCCGTGTTTTGATGAGTCAAATCGGCGACTGGTATATCCGGTCTATGACACGTCGGTTTCCTATTTGGCTGATTGGGTCAAGTGGCGGGAAAGCTTCTCATTCTTATCATCTTATGTCTTTCACCGCCAATATTTTAAATTTCAAAACTTAACAGAAAATAAATTTATTTCATACGTAACGGTCACCTTAAGTAAACCGGGTCCAGTTATTGACTTATTATGTCTTAGGCCTAGAAGCCTAGCACAGTCATGTATGCTTCGGAAGTAAATCAGGCCCAATACCCAATGTTGTAAGACTTGAACCGGACTGGCTTTAAAAACAAAGCCTTGAACCGGAATGTTTCAATGGACCCGGTTTTGCCGATTAATCGGGCTGTTAATCCGTTCAGCCCATTAAAAACCCGTCAAACCGTCATTTAATCAGAACCCAAAAAGGCCACTGGTTCCCATCTTTTTTTACGGTCCAAACTTCGATCTAGGTCGAGTCTTACAACATTGGTTAGACTGATTTGAATTTTTCTTTTTTTCTTTTTTCTTTTTTCTTTTTTCTTTTTTCTTTTTTTGGGTTTGACTACGATACTAATGATAAAAAAAAGATGGGGTACTTTGATTGGTTAAAGCTCTTCTTAGTAAGAAGGTGGTAAACAATTCAACCAATCAGGGAGGTCAATTCAGCTTATTTTACTAAATACAAGTGTTAAATATTTCATCACAATAACAAAAATAATGCGTAATTAAGGAGTGAATATTTTAGAAACCAATAAATCATTCTTGAATAAGAATAAGCATGAGCATAATAAATGTATTTTAAAAATAAATCCAGCTAAACATATTCAATAATGGAAATAGATATGTGATTTAAATGGCAAAAGGGTAAATATGAAAATTAACAAGATAATTATAAAAAAAAAAAATATTTCCCATATATTTTAAATGTGTGAAAAGAACATTCTAAAATAAGAGGGTAAAATGGGAAAAGCACAACTATTGCTCTATCACATTTCCCCTCTCTCCCTCATTCATATCAGTTTTCTCCCATTGCCCACCATTTTTACCTCTTAAGCGCTGCTGAACGAACTACAGTGAGCTGATACCTGATATGTAGGCAGCCCCTCCGGGGGTTTGGCCACTAAATCTTTCTCCCTTTTCTACTTTTTACTTAAAACCAATCCCTTAGATTTTTTAGGTTCAGACCATCTTTACGATGCTCACCTTACACTTCCAATACATTGCATTTCCATTATCATAAATTTTCCCTTTTTCTAATTACCATTACATGTATATTTGTGATTCAATTATAAAAAAACTTGTAACCAATCAACCGGTATCATAAAAGTGATAATCAATAAGGTGGGGTGTTTGATTGGCCAAAGCCCTTTTGGTATCATGTTTTTCCCCCGTGTAGATTTTTTATGTATATTTATCATATTGTTATCAAAATAACATATTTGAATTATTATTGAATTTCAATTATAAAAATAATACACAAAAAAAAACCCAATAAAAGTATAATGGCTCAAATCACTGTGAATTATAAACCAACTTTAGTGTTATGACTAAATTTTTGAATAGTGGCCAAACAAAGCCTTGAAACGAGTATAATAAAAATTACTCGGCAGACCCACCTGTCAATCAATAGAACTAACAATTGAGTGAGCAAAAAAGACCACAAATAGAAAATGTAATGAGAATATGAGATCCATTAGAACCTTCAATTTTGACTCCTCTTGTCTTTGTTTTCCTACTTGGCCCATCAATTTAAGAGAATTGTTCCTCCCATAAGAAAGCACTTCCCTATAGACCATCTCAAAGTGGCCATCTTAAGTGGTAATCTTCCCCCAAATTGCTTGAAAGTGAAAAGTCAGCGTACTCTTCATGCGCATTAAAAGCATGTAATTTCAAAGTCCGATAGACCCTGTTTGGCGTATTAGACTGTATCCATACTTTAAACCTTGTTATAACTTTTAACAATTTTGTCAAATAACAAATATGCTCTTTTAATTTTTAAGATAAATGTAACCTTTAAATTAGGGAGAATGACTGTTCAGCACATCCTAAGAATTCTTAGCCCTACACTACAGTTGGGGTAGGTGCCTATTCGGAATTGATGATAATACACAGGCGAGTATTAGTGTTTTAGGGCGAGGGTGTTTATCATTTTGAATTATGTAGGGTTGCATTGGAATTCAAAATTCTGTAGTGTAGTGTACTTTTCCGTTTAAATTATTAATGTATTGCTCAATGAAATCATCTCTCATTTCATGGCAGTTGTTTACAAGTGTTAAAGCCATATATTGTTTCTAGTAAGAGAGATGGTGTGTGTGTGTGTATGCATTGTTTATTTGCTTGCTAAATAAGGGGTTGGTTGTGATCTATTGCAATTTGAACGTCTATTTGGCATTGATGTCATTACTCTAGAAAACAACATCACATCAGTGACACGTTAGAAAAAATAGTGCTTTAGGAAACGCCTATTTGTTTGGAACCGTTTTTCCATAAAAAATGGTGTTCCAAGCCATGCCTTGGAAATCGGGAAGGCATGACTTAGAGCAACATCGAATTTGGCGTTTCCTGGAGCTGCAGCTCATTGCTATCAACTGGGACTAGACCTGTTCATGGGCCGAGCCGGGCTTTTACTCTTCACTAACATAAATATATTAGGCCCGAGCCCGAGCCCGGCCCGACCAATGGGCCTACAACTTGGGCCCAAGCCCGGCCCTAATAAAAAGCCCGAGCCCGAGCCCGAAGCCCGACCTAATAAAAAAAATTAGAAATTTTCCCTATTCAATAATCAATATAAATCAGAATTTATTTACATTAAAAAAATTAATAAATTCAAAATTTATTTATATTAAAAATATATATATAAAGAAGGGAAAGAGGATGTGGAGAAGAAGAATTTGGTTGGAAAAAGAAGGGAAAGAGGTGAAAAAAAGATGGGTATTCAACTAGGGTTTTTAGGTTTATTTATAGGTCGGGCCGGGCTATTTTGGCAAATCCCGAGCCCGGCTCGAATTTATTGCGGGTCGGGCTTTTTGGTCAGAGATTAAGCCCACAGGCCTATATACCTGTTCAAGCCCATCCAGGAACCGGGCCAGGTCGGGCCGGCCCGTCGGGCCACCTGGCCCATGAACAGGTCTAACTGGGACATGAGGTAGCAATGACAAGGACATGACATGGCACTGGATAATAGGTACCAGTGCTGAAAATGTTTCTTGGAGCATTGGTATCAAAGTGAAAACTTTGTTGTTACTCCAAGAAACGTCCTACCTGGCAGCAATATTTCCAAACAAAAAAAAAATATCGTTTTCTCAAAAAATGGTGCTTCCAACCCACGCATCAGCAACGATTAAGTGTTGTTGCAACATCGATACCAAACATATACTGAATGGATTAAAAGGGTTAGGGGCCTTTGGGCTAGACTAAAAGGGTCATGGATGGAAGTAGCGAAAAATGATTAAATGATCATAATTTAACAATAAACGTGGCATAAAAGAGAACATAATGGTGAAACGGCTTGGATGATGATGATGTTAAATAAGGGTTTGTGCTCCAAAATGAATGGTTTTTTCTTGTTGGGATTTGGGGGCCCGAAACCAAATAAAAAACCATCTGGTTTGGAAGCAAACTGGTTCATAAACAAAAACGTAGAAAATATGTTATTAGTTGTATGTGTATTGTGTTTCAAAACTAAAGCATGGAAAAAAAATTATTATTGTTTCATAAATAATAGGATAAAATACAAAAACCTGGCCTAAAGTTTTTGACAATCATAAAAATCTCCCCTATAGCTTCAATTTAACAAAAAACTCCCAAGAATTTGACAAAAGCTTCCCTTCCGTCACTAACCCAGACAGAAAACATTAGACCGATGTATCAATTTCCTTTAAATACCCATTTTACCCTTTTGTTTTCTTGTTTGGCCTTGCTGGCAATAGCTCTGATGCTTCACTCGAGGAGAAGGATTTATCACAATGAACCCATGATTTACAGGTTAAGCTTCAATTAATAGATATGGATATTCAAATGCCGAAGACAGACTGACGGAGATGGAGGATGAGCACAAATCAGAGGAAGTGTGACTGTTGACTTCGTCTTTGCCTCGGACATCAAGACCGTAAGAGTCGACATGAAAGAGAAGCTTGGATTTGGAATCGTAGACCGAGAAGTCGTCGGCGAAGAAAAGAAACGTTTTGATCATCGTAAGTTGGGTTTCCTCTTGGTAGCAAAAACTCTCTTGAGCCAGAATTCCTCTTCTCATGTTCATTAACAACTACAATCACTCAATCATATGTTTCATTCAAATCTCTTATACCCACGAATAATTAACTCAATCTTCTACTGTGGAAGAATAAGAAGAACTCAAGAAGAAAAGATTGAAACTTGGGACTGGGAGTTGAGGGAGTGCAGCTGATGACTACAACTTATGTAGGAATCATCACTTGTGGCCTTATATTAATACTTGATGTCCACGCGACACTCCTAGCTCTTTGACAAACCTCTCTGCCTCTGTCTCTCTCCCCCTCCTACGTTTCAGCTCAAATATCCAAGGCTACTTTACATTTCGTCTGGAATAGATGGAATTGTCCATCAAATCGGGACTGATTTTCTCATGCAATTTGATTCGTTACACATGTGGTATATGATCCATTACTTGCTTGCTGCTTTGTTTAAAACAAACACCCACATTCATTATCTGGATGGTAGAAAAAAAAGTTGTTGTAAAGCTAGAGAAAAAGCTCATCAAGTTCATAAATTCATCATCACATTGATCGGGATAATCCATTGTCTATGATAAACCAAGTAGAAAAGTGAGAAATTAACTTAATGGAAAAGTGCAAATTCCTTGTTTTCTATTTGCCACTATTAAAGGTAGAAGTGGAATCCCGACTTTAATTTAATGGAAATTCAAAAGGGTGAAAAATAGAGGTATCAATGGATTTGAAATACTTGCTACGAATGAGGGATGAAATCGATACAAAATCCACCTTTTTGAGTTTTGAATAGAATATAAATATTTGTGGATGGGTTTTTGATGGAGTGCAATCCGGTCGGTCATATCTGTTAACGATTTTGCCTCTGACTGGAGCGAAAGGTGTCTGAAACGGGGAAGAAAGCGAGTCTCCAGGGAGGAACCCGGTGAGAGTGCTCCGAAGCTCAAGTTAGTATTTTCTCAAAAGCAAGATAAGAAACCAAATGGCGCAAAGTTATCACGTACCTTCCTTCTTGGGGGGAAGAGGGCCTTTTATAACCACTTTGCGCACTCACTCCCAGGTTCCTGTCAGGTCGGGTATCATTACCTCTGCACTTCTGCCAGTTTGGATGTCATCACCTCTGCTGGAGTAGACAACCGCCACTGCTCTCTTTGTCGGGGCCGTCTCTGTGACTGGAGGTGGTGGTGGCAGGTAGCCGTTGAAGTGCGGCTGTCAAGCGTCAGATCCTAAGTCAGTCAGGTGCACCGCCTCAGGATATGGACTCCTTTGGTGTCAGGTACAGTTGTTCAGTTCGGCAGCCTGGAGACAAAGTGCTGGAGTGGTGTGTGAGGTGAAGTCTTGAGTTCGGGTAAAGTGTGGCCCGAGCTGCCCTGGGGTGGGCCAGTTCAGGTTGTTGGGGCTCCTTTTGGGGGAGTTCGGGCTCCTTTTGGGGAGCTCGGACCGCTGGTTCCTCCTCTCGGAGCTCGCGCCTTGAGCGTATTGCCGTGCCGAGCTGTTGCTTCTGCCAGACCACCCTCGGTTGTTTCCACGTGTTGGGTGGTCAAGAGGTCGGGACAAATCTTCCTTCATCAATTGCCCCCCACTCCTCGTGCTAAGGGGCTTGCCCTGGCGCGGGGAGTTCGAGAGGTGATGGGTGGATTTGACCCGTACTTCGAACCGATTGACTGATAGCGCGAAGTGTGCGTTCCTCAGGAGATTTCTGGGTTCCTCGAGCGCCAAAAAGTCAGGAAACGCGCCAATCCGTCTTTAAATGCTGGGAGACGTGACAACGCGCGTGTATTTCAAATTTTAAAAAAACGCGCCGCTGGGAGACGTGACAGCGGGCGTTATTTCAAATTTGAAAAAACGCGTCGCTGCTGCCTTCAATGCTGGGAGACATGCGCCGGCGCTGCTTCAGTTTCAAAAGACGTGCGGCTAGTCACGTCTCGGTCTTAGGAGGCGTGCGGTCAGCTTGATCGTGGGCCGTTGGATTTGCCTCGATCAGAGCCGTCGGTTTTTGGTCACTATGGGTATAAATAGTGGGGGACCCCCAGTCGCTTTTCATTGCCATTCTCCTACATTTGCTTCTTGAGCTTGCGTCCAAGTTTTTAGCTCGCGTCAACCTTCCGTAGTCCGTTTGTTTTTTTCGGGTGAATCCACACTTTCTTCCTGGTATTCTTTTCCTCTCGATGTCTAGCTCGGACAGCTTAGACAGTTCTTCGAGGGGGTCAGATGCAGGTTCTAAGAACCGAGTTGCATCCCCCGACAGCCTTAGTGAGCCCGAGGTAGAGCTCGAGGAGGAGCTCGAGGAAGAGTTCGAACCCGTAGGCCGAGTCGCCTCGGGTAGTTTGGCGTCCTCCTCCCGTCGAGGCCGGACGTTAGACAAATTTGGGCCCTCAACCATGACGCCTGAGGGGCTTTACTCCCTTATCACCCAATTCAACCTGCCTAGGGAGTATACTTACTTTATACCCTCGGGCGACTTCCCTTGGGAACACGGTCCTGACGAGATCGTGATATTCCGGGAGCAGCTCGTCGCCGGGCTGCGCCTACCTTTCCACCCCCTCATCGTCGAGGTTATGAACCACTTCGGCATCACCGTTGGTCAGCTCCACCCGAATTCTATTTGTAATTTGGTTGGGACTATCTCCCTCTTTTGCGAACATATTTTGCCTTTAGACCTAGAGATCTTTTCTTTCATTCTAATGCTTAAGAAGCAAGCGGGTCCCCTTCCCGGGCGTAGGCGGGCGTACTACCTGTCACCTCGCCCAGGGTTCAAGCTTTTACACGACCTTCCCAACAAGGTCTCGGCGTGGAAACGAGACTACTTCGGGGTACGAAGTGCAACGGGGTGGCTGTTTCAAACCGGGTGGGGATTGGCTGCCCCCGACCACGGTGTTACGCTAGATAGGGAGACGGCGAAGGGCATCCGGGAATGGGCCCGGCTTGGGCTAAAATGCCACAATTATCTGACGGAGGCCAAGCTCATCCAGGCCAGCTTGAGTTCGGGTAGGTTCCTTGCTCAAAGGCTTGCCTTTTGTTTTGCTTTCCATTCTTTCGTTTTCCTTATGCCGAGCTCTTTTTGCAGGTGTGATGGACGCAAAAAAGACTTGCGGTGGGAACCTGTTTCATGCCATGAAGAGGAGGAAGCGAGTTGCCAAACGGACTCGTGCTGAACTGGCCCGAGATGTGGAGCCCGAGGTACCGGGCTACCTGCCAGTGGACCCGCCCAGGGAGCCCGAGATGGCCCCTCCAGTACAAGAAGCGGCAGGGGCCCCTTATGCCGAGGCTGCTTATACGGGGGCTCCTCCTTACACTGAGGTTGCTTATACGGGGGCTCCTCCTTACACTGAGGCTGCTTATACGCGAGCTGGGCCTTTAGGCTCGGGAGGCCAAGGCGAGTTTAGGAGCGTGCTGTCGCCGAACCACGCTCTTCAAAAAAGTAGGGAGGCCGTTTACCCCGAGGAGGTCGTGGCTTGGACCGAGCTTCCTTTGAACCATGTAGCCGAGCGTCCTGCCTCTTATGCCATGGTGGTAAGTCAGCAACTTCTTGTCGGGCTCCTTGTCATTACCTTTCTTGCTATTGCTCATTCTCATTATTTTTCCTTTTGGTAGGTGAACTCCTCCATCCATGCCTTAGCTGCCCAAGCGGAAAGGAGCTCGAGGCGGGCACGAGCTGCCGAAGAAGCTTCCCGCGCTGCACAGGCCAGGCTGGCGAGGTCTCAGAGAGACATCGAGGCCATGGGAGTGGTGGGGAAGCACATGGCGGACCTGAGGCTGGACTTGCAGCATTAGGTCGAATACCTTCAGGAGGATATTAGGGAAAGGACAGAGATCTTTTCTTAGGGCTTTGAGGATGCCAAGAAGAAGGCCGTTGAAGACTATATCGCATCGCCGCGCTTTGACGACCTGATGGTGGGCTCGTACAAAAGGGGTTTTAAACTGAGCCGATGGATGATCAGGAATACATACCCCGAGCTCGACATCAGCGCCATAACTACTTCGCGCATTACTCAGGAGATGGCTGACGCGGCTAATGGTGAACTGGATTCTGAGGATGAGGCAGAACCCTCGGGTATCATCGAAGTGCCTTCCGAGAATGAGGACTGAGATTGTCGGACTACTGGAAATTACAGTTCATATTGTTTACTCTCTACATGGGAATCTAGTTGAGATTCCTTTTGCAGCGGAGCACACCACCATCCCTTTGCCTTTTTCGTCTGAATGTGAAAACCATAATATAGCAACAATTACCAACCAATAATGTGACAACTGGAGCAATCTATGTTCTTTGTGAGAGAAAAACTTGAACTCAACTAACTGGTATGCAATAAAGGGCCCATGAATCCCAACCACCCCACCCATTCTCACAAATCGAAGGAAAGCCAGGTTTGGGAGCTGTCAAAGCGGATTCGTGAACTGGTAGCAACGATTTGAATCACAGGTGGCAGGATTGAGGCGTTTATAAGGAGATCTTTTTGTCGGTTTCGTATACGGGTATTTCAATAAAAATATATGTATATTAATTTACAAAAGGGTAAAATAGGTATTTAAAAGAAATTGATGCATCGGTCTAACGTTTTTCGTCTGAATCAATGACGAAAGGGAAGTGTTTGCCAAATTCATTAAAAGTTCAAGAGAAGTTTTTGTTATAGTAAAACTATAGAAAAAATTTTTATGATTATCAGAAACTTTAGGGGAGGCTAATATGATATCTGTACCCAAAATTTGATTTGTTTTAAAAGCCATTATTTTAATGGCTTTAGAAACACGAATGGTTCTTTCAAAAAACAAAAGCAACTTATTTTTTATTCTCAGAACGGAAACACAATTCATGATTGTGCACCCCCCCCCCCCCCCCCGCCCCTTTTGTTGTTTGTTGATATGGAAATTTAAAAATAAAAACAAGGGAAAGCAAAAAATTCATGTTATGGGATCCTCAACAAGGCTTTCACATGTGAACATTCATCTTTCAATATAGATTCTTAGATATAAACATTTGTATTTGTTATTGATGATACAATCGAATTCGGATATATAAATGGTATTTCGTACCGAATTGAATTCGGACCCATATTGTTTTTCAACCTTTTAGATATGGTATGAAAAGAATTTTGATAAATAACACTTGATTCGGTACCAAGCTTATGATTCCAGTTGATTGGTCGGATGTTTTTTTGACCAAACTAGCCAAGGCCCCAAGTCACCGTTCAACCGGTCTAACCAGGCATTCCAGTTCAATTTCATAAACGCTGATGTCATGTGATTCAATTAAGGGTAATAGTGTGACAATCCAAGGGAAATGGAAAAATCGTGCAAAAATTTTTGCTAATCCAAAGGTTAAATTCTTTATTTGGTTATATAATATTGTTTGAACTTAAAATTAAAAAAAAAAAAATAAGGGTAAAATACAAAAACCTCTCCTGAAGTTTGTGACAATCATAAAAACCTCACCTTAAGTTTTACTTTATGAAAAACCTTTCCTAAACTTTTGAAAAATTCAACACAAACCTCCCTTCCATTACTAAGCTACACAAAAAACATTTGACTGGTATATTATTTTTTAAATACCTATTTTATCCTTTTGTATATGATTTTACATATAATTTTACTAAAACTCATCAGTAGTTAGACTGGACACAGGAACCCGTGTTGCTTTGGGTGCTCAGGCCAAGTCCTTGACCTCGACTACATGAAACTAGCAGAAACTAATGGCGGCTCTGGTGGCCGGAGAAGAAAGTGTTGGCTCTCCTAATCAAAGTTTTGGATGAAGAAACCCAATCACAGACCGGTAGTATTGGTGGATGAGTAAGATCAAAGCCTCTGTGAGGTACAACTTTTCCATCACGGGTTTGAACTCGACGGTGAAAATGAGAACCCTGTTTTAACAGTTGGTCGAGAATTTGAGATGGTCGACACATTGGAATCGTTGGGCAGCTGAAACTTCCTAATGAACATTTGGGAGGTAATTAATTGTAATCGCCTAAAACACTATCATGGATGGATGATACATGTCTTTGGGTACCAGGTGTGGCTGCAATAGGCTCAAGTCTCCCAAATATCATCATCATCACCATCGGCATTTAGCCATTTAGGCACAGAGGATAAATTTGCAAGTTAGGTACACCACACCTGTAAAGCAAGCAAGACAGATGGTAACCAAAATTTGGGATTTCGACACTTTATCTCTTCATCCTTCTCACCTTTTGGGGTTCTTTAGACAAATCAAAACATGCTCCCTTCATCCTCAATTCTTGGATGCACCTGGTAAGCGCTCGATTGCCGCTCTTCTCCCTTTGCAATTGTCTCCAAACCTTTTAGTACCTGAAAACCTTCATTTGAACCGAAAAGATGATGATAAGTGAAGCAAAAATCAACAAGGAAGGCGAAAGCCAAGTATCTTCGTGTGGATCTATGGAAGAGGTGTAGAGAATGGTTAAGAAGAAGCCTTGAAAGGCAAGAAAGAAACTGTATAACTAGAATAATTTGCATTTTATATTGTCCATTCAGGTTTCTTTTGTGGTGATCCTCTATCTGAAGAGGTCTTCTTCTATCTTCCAGAGCTTGAGAAGCAATTAGTGGTTGGGGCTTTGCGGGATTTCCATTAGAGGGTGCTGTTGTATTGCCAAGATGGTTTTCATCGTAGAGATGAATTTTTGTTGATGTTAATCCAAGGAAAGGAAGAGAAGCTTTGTTACTCCAAGAATAAAAACCAACGCAAAGAAAAATTGTGAATGAGTGAAGGGAAGTGCATGATTGCTTTTGTGAATTTCTTTGAGAGCCTCAATGTCGGTAGAGAACATGATTATTGCTATGGTTTGCTTTGTTTTTGTTTCTCTCGGAAAGGATGACATTGGAGAGAGGGAAATATTTGAATTGTTAGGTTACACCTCCAACGCTTTCTTCATTGGCTAGTAGAGCCGTTGTTAGTATTTGCTGGTTTCATATTGTCAGGGTCAAAGATTCGACATTAAAACCCGAAGCAGCACGGCTTCTTGTGTCCAGTCTAACTAGTGATATAAAATTATATATAAAATCTGTTTGTCCTGTAGTTACAGTAGTTCGAACCAGGAGAAGAGCAGAAGAAGAAGAAGAGAATAGTCGAACTTGATAGACTAAACCCTATCAGTCAACCCTTAATATGGATTAGCCTCTAATTAGTAGTACAAAGACTAAACTGCCCCCACTTAAGTATGGGACAAAAGCCTCTATTAAAACTGTCACATAAGCACATAACTTAAAAGAAATAAAATGATTAATCTACCCTTATTCGGCTAGCTCTAACACTCCCCCTCAAGCTGGAAAATATATATCATATAATCACAGCTTGTTACATATATAGTTCACTTTTCCTGAGCTTAGCCTTTTGTAAACAAATCTGCCCATTGATCACTTGAGCCCACATGTTCTGTGCTTATCTCTCTAATAAGGACCTTCTCCCTCACAAAGTGGCAATCAATCTCTATGTGCTTTGTTCTCTCATGAAAAACAGGGTTAGATGAGATGTGGAGTGCAGCTTGATTGTCACAGTACAATTTCATAGGTCTATCCATGGAGAACCCGATTTCTTGTAGGAGATTCCTTAGCCATACTAATTCACATGTAGTGTGTGCCATGGCTTTGTATTCGGCTTTAGCACTGCTCCTTGCCACAACCGTCTGTTTCTTACTTTTCCATGTCATAAGATTTCCTCCAAAAATGTGTAGTAACCTGTAGTAGATCTTCTATCAGACACAGAGCCTGCCCAATCTGCATCTGTATACCCAATTACTTCAAGTCTTCCTCCTGGTTTGTACAATAACCCACGGCTTGGATCTCCCTTCAGGTACCTTACAATTCTAAGAACTGCATCCCAGTGAGGTATTCAAGGGTTCTGCATAAATTGGCTCACCACACTGACTGCAAAGGAGATGCCTGGTCTCGTGATAGTCAAATAGTTCAGTTTTCCCACTAACCGTCTATACCTTCCAGGATCATCAAATATTTCCCCTGTATCACTGCTTAACTTAGCATTTGGCTCCATGGGAGTTTCAGTCAGTTTTACACCTAACAGTCCTGTTTCATCCAACAGATCAAGAACATATTTTATTTGGCACAGGTTTACACCTTGTCTTGATCTAGCAACTTCTATACCCAAGAAATACTTCAATGTCCCAAGGTCTTTTGTTTAAAAATGATTTTGCAAAAAGACCTTTAGTTTATCGATCCCCAATTTGTCACTACCAGTTATGACAATATCATCCACATAGACTACTAATAAAATATTTCCGGCTTCTGAATCATAGCTGAACACCGAGTGGTCAACTTGGCATTGTTTCATTCCAAAATTCTTCACCACTTCACTAAACTTCCCAAACCAAGCACGATGCGATAGTTTCAAACCATAAATTGCCTTTTTCAATCTGCACACCTTACCATCCTCCCCCTGCTAGGGAAATTAAGACACGGACAAAGCCAATCTTAGTCAACGGAGAGAAGGTCTCCATATAGTCCACCCCATACAACTGTGAATAACCTTTAGCAACAAGCCTGGCCTTCAGACGCTCCACACTACCATCCGGAAAATTTTTAACAGTATACGCCCATTTACAACCCACAACATGCTTACCAGGAGGAAGAGTAGTGAGCTCCCACATTTGAGTATGCTGAAGGGCAGAGAGTTCTTCCTCCATTGTCTGTCGCCACCCAGGTGAGTTAAGAGCCTCTCAGACATTCTTAGGTATAGAAATAGATGAAAACAGTGAAACAAACTAGCGATGTGAAGCGGAAAGGTGAGAGACTAAATCAAAATTGAAAATGGGATGGAGGGTACAACTACGTTTACCTTTCCGTAAAGCAATGGGAAGACCAAGAACTGAAGGTTTTGGGATAGGAGCAACAACAGGATCCGCAGACAAGGTAGAAGCTGGAGGAGGATCCAGTGCCTGTCGATGAGTATACACATGCCAGATCGGTGGTTGTTTAGTAGGGATCTGCACTGGAGGAGGTAAATGGTCAACCCTAATTGGAACACCCGGAACGGGATCACTGACTGGAAGAGGAAGATGAAGCAAAGGTGGAGACATGGATGCTTCAGGTCCCGAGAAGAAGGAGACAGACTCAAAAAAATGGGACATCAGGACAAACATAGCACTTCCGAGTAATGAGATTGTAACACTTATACTCTTTTTGAATCCGAGAGTAGCCAAGAAAGACACACTTAATAGAGTGTGCATTCAACTTGTCTATCTCATGACTCAGATTGTGAACAAAGCACACACAGCCAAAGATACGAGGTGTTAAAGGAAAGGGAAACAATGTGGGGAACAAAATAGAGAAGGGAGACCGACCATGAAGAATGAAGGAGGGCATCCGATTAATAAGGAAACACGCAGTAAGTACAACATCACTCCAAAATCATTTAGGAACACTTATATGATGAAGAATAGACCGAGCAGTTTCAAGGAGATGACGGTTCTTTCGTTCAACCACCCCATTTTGTTGAGGAGTGGATGCACATGAAGTTTGATGAATGATGTCATGTTGTTCTAAATACTGTTGAAAGGAAGTAAGAAAGTATTCGTGATCTGAACGAAGAACTTTGATTGGAACACCAAATTGTGTACGTATTTCAGCATGGAATTTTTGAAAAATGGAAAATAATTCACTCATTTATTTTATTAAATAAATCCATGTCATCCTTGAACAATCATCAATAAAAGTGACAAAATACTTGTAACCATTATAAGACTCTATTTTAATCGAGCTCCAAACATCTGAATGAACAAAAGCAAAAGGACTCAACATACGACTATCAACTCTAGGACTAAAGGGAACACGGCGATGTTTCCCATACTGACACGACTCACACTGTATCTTGAGTGCCTTGAGAGATGGATGTCCCAGTCAACAATGTCACTGTAGAGGAGTGAGTGAAGTCTGAAGTGCAACTGACGATTCACCACCATCAAGGTAATACAATCCACTAGCCTCATGCCCCCCACCAATCTTCTTCCCTTTCTTGAGATCCTGAAAAACACAAAAGAAAGGGAAAAATGTAATATGTAATAGAGCAATTAAGAGTCTTGGTTAATTTACTAATAGACATAAGATTGAATGGAAACTTAAGGACATGTAAAACAAATGATAAAGAAAGAGAAGTCGTGTAAACATTACCAATACCACAGATGGGAGAAAGAGGAATCGTTGGCAAGGGTAACAGTTTGAGATGTGGAAGTTTTAGAGAGGGAAGAAAACACACCTGGAGTCCCGGTCATGTGATCAGAGGCTCTAGAGTCAATAATCTAGGGAGAGGGTTTGGATGCTAGACAAGCTATACCTGAGTGGGCAAGGGTGGTTGTAGTATGCTGTGAAGTAGCCTGGAGGAACCTCTCTTACTCATCACGCGGTACACTCACCATCTCCTTCCCGGAAACAGATGTAGATGTGGAAGGTGTTAGATCTACATATTGGTTATCACTGACATCAACCCCACCAGCTACTACATGATTGGCCCATGTAGAAGGAGGGCCATGAAGATCATAACAGAAATTCACCGAATGTCCGTCCCTGCCACAATGGGTACATTTCCTTGTAGAGTTACTTTTTCCTTTACCAAGGCCTCCCCCTGAGTCACGACCACCACCACGGCCAAATACAGAACCACCACGACCTCCTCGAGAGGCATGCCCTCCCTCTCTAGTACCACGTCCACCTCCTCTAGCTATCACAAACGTTGATCTGTCAGACTGTGTAGGATTCTCTATAGGTTCCAAAGAAATCCTACGAGGCCGTGCAAAAACTTTCTTAACTGTAGGAAGAATAGAACCTCCTAATATTTGGGCCCTAACTGGTTCATATTCTGATTTCAACCCCACTAAGAACCTAGTGACATCTAGTTGTTCCCTTTATTGTTGCTGAACCTTAACATCTGGAGTGAGGGGATGATAGACATTGAATTAATTTATGAGGTTCTTCATACTAGCATAATACTCTTCTAGGGTTTTATTCCCTTGTTGCAAATCGAAATACTCCTGATAGAGCTAATATACTCTTATAGTATTATCCTGCCCAGAATAAAGCTTCTTGGCATGTTCCTATATGTCCTTAGCTGTATCTAAGAACATAGAGTTGACACTTATTTTGGGTTCCATAATATTCCATAACCATGTCATGTTTGAACATCTTCCTGTTCCCAGTCATCAAATCCTGAAGAGTCAGCTGGTGGTTTATCTTCCTTCACATGCTTCACTTTCCTCTTTGCCTTGAGAAAAACTTCCACTGACTTGGCCCATGGTACATAGTTCTCACCATTAAGTTTAATTGAAGTCATCTGCACACCCATATAGTCAGAGGGAATCACCACACTAGGTTTTTGATCACTACAACCATCTCCAGTTGCTGCTATGATGCTCTTCCAATGCTACTTCTAGTATGAATTCCCAGTCGCCAACTAAGTACTGCTGTCAGGAGTTTGATGTTCCACACACTACAACAGTCCCCAAACACAGATGATAGGTTCACAACCAGTCACAATCAATCACTACTGTTCACAACCAGTCACAATCAATCAGTCCCCAAACACAGTTGATAGGTACACAAACTATTGTTTTTGTTCACACCACTACTGATTTCACAAAACCATGAATCACACTGACATTAATTCAGCAATTCACTGACCACATACAAACCCTCTTGAAACTGCTCAATAGAGATTGAGCATCACAAGCACCACCACACAACCATAACTGTCACACATGGTACATATCTGTCTGACCTTTTCAGAGGGCACTACAAGTCCAAAGAAAACATCAACTACTGCCACTGTAGTAACCTGCCATTCAATTCAGGTCACTTGTGACCAACAAAGGCTTCAAAATAACTACAAACCAACATAAAATGGTCAAACATACCCTTACACCATTTGGCCACTGTAAACACAACCTATTTTTGGACTTTTTTCCAAGAACCAAGGCTACAAACAACCTAATTCTCTAGTTCTGATCAGTCCCAGCAGATTTTGAAGGCTTTCAACCCAGAAAATACCAACAACACAAAAAAAAAGGTAATCAACCTTCGATGGAGAGCTCCAGTCGACTATCCACTTCTGAAGTTGTTTTTTTCTTGAAAAATAATCAAGTTCTGCGTAGAGGAAGAATGACTGAAGTGTTCTCAGACCTAGGTCAAATCTGTGTTCTCCATTTTTCAGCCCAGAAAGAAGAAAGAAAAAAACATGAGGCCATGAACAGAAAGGAGCAGGTGAGGAGATTTAGAGAGCAACGTCCTACTCTGATACCATGTTTGTCCTGTAGCTACATTAGTTCGAAGAAGAAGAAGAAGAAGAGAATAGTCGAACCTGATAGACTAAATCCTATCAGTTGACCGTTAATATGGACTAGCCTCTAATTAGTAGTACAAAGACTAAACTACCCCCACTTAAGTATGGGACAGGAAGTCTCTATTAAAACTGTCATATAAGCACATAACTTAATAGAAATAAAATGACTAATCTACCCTTATTCAGCTAGCTCTAACAAAATCATATACAAAAGGGTAAAATAGGTACTTTAAAAAAATAACATATCAGTCGGATGTTTTTTGTGCGGCTTAGTAACGGAAGGAAGGTTTGTGTATAATTTTCCAAAAATTTAGGGGAGATTTTTATGATTGTCAGAAACATCAAGGAGGATTTTGTATTTTACCCAAAAAGTAAAAAAACAAAAAACTCCTAAAAACAAAGACTTGAAATAAGCCCTAAGGCTCAGTTTGGAAGGAGTACAAATACAAAAATGTAAAGTGCAAAACCTTGTATTTTGTATGTATTTGTACTCTTTCGAGACTGTGCTTGAGGCTGCATTTGGTTGCAATGCAATTTTATTTGCATTACAAATATGTAAAGTGCAAAGCCTGTATTTTGTATGTATTTGTACTGTATATATTTGTATTTGTACTCTTTTCAAACTGTGCTTGAGGCTGTATTTGGTTGCAGTGCAATTTTATTTGCCTTAGTATAAATGCATAAGAGTGCAAATGAAGAAAATGTAAATTCTTGTTTAATTTTGTATTGGGTTTTACTTTATTATGCTTTACGTCTTAATTTACTTCATTTTTAATGCAATCAAACAAAATAAGTTAAAATTTGAAATAAAAATAAGGCAAAATTTACACTCAAATGTCAAATCATTTGCACTGCCACAGCTTCGCATCAATGCAACAACCAAACAGAGTCTGAATGTTTTTTTTTTTTTTTTTCAGTAAAAAAAACCCTAAAATTTCAATTTGAGGAGTAGGACGATGAAATCTGCAAGAGAGTCGAGATCAATCATAGAATGGTGGTGCATGATCCCATCAGGGGAAACTTAGAATTAATCCCTACTCTCAAGCACATGAGATGGTTGAAAGCTCCTTCAAACGACTGTGTATTACACAAGTTGGAGATTTTTATTAGGGTTATACCACTGGCACCCTGTGAGAATCATAAAGTGGGACCTGGGGTCATAAAGTGACTTGTATGCCAATACAAGGGGGGTTGTGTACTTGTGTTGTCAAAATTCATTCTCATGGCATAAAGTCTACCGTGTTTTCCAAATGCTACCATTTGACCTTTTATTATTGGGCTATAACAAATTTCCATCCTACCACCACTTTTCATTTTTCAACTGCTTTAGGGTAGGGATGAGAAAGGCTATAATATCTCAAATGGACTGTCAAGAGTCAATTGGAGCAGGAAGGGCCAAACAGTCATGGAAGCCAGAATGTAGAAGATAGAGGTAAAGCTCAAAATTCTTTTGAGAAGAAGATAAGAGGTAAATTATGGAAGCCAAAATGAGAAGAACGGAACAACCCTCCAAAAATTTCACAGAAAAAAGTGGTTCACTAAAACCCTGTTCAACTATAAAAAGAAGAGGCCAAATGTTTTGATAATGTTTGTTATTGGTGGGATAGACCACCATTCTGGTTAGAACAATACATATTTTGTTTGTTCTCTTAGTGTTTATATCTCTTTTTTATATATAAAAAACGATAAAAAGAAGAAAAATTAATATAAATAAAAAAAGAACCAACTTTGGGAGACACCTTTCTTGAGGAAAGAACATTTCCATGATTCTTTTCACAAACCAAATGAAGAATATGTAGTTAAATAATAGGCTCCATTCCAATTTCATGTGCATCATTGCAAAAGACTGGAAATCCATTTTCAAGGTCTACCAGTTGCCATTTTAGAATTTAGATACTACATCAAATTTTCTACTGGATGAAAACTTTTAGATAAAAAGATTAAAAGAAAAAAAACAATGTTATAAAAACAAAGTGAATGCATAATTTACCCACTTACCACCACAAAGAAAAAAGGACAAACTTGTGAATGAAGCTTTCATAATTCTGTTGACCATAAAAAAATAAAATAAAAATAAAGAATGAAGCTATGGCTCAGTGCCTCAGTTTGGAAGGAGTACAAATATAAATATGTAGAGTGCAAAATCTTGTATTTTGTATTATTTTGTATGTATTTGCACTCTACATATTTGCATTTGTACTCCTTCCAAACTGAGCTTAATGTATATGAAGGCCAGCAAAAAAAAATGTATATGAAAGGCCTAAAACCAATAATCTTGAAATAGGAGAAAAATAACCCATCCAGCAAAAACCCCAGACTTTTGGAGATAGAGATCTCACAAGTAATTCTAATTCCACAAAACAAATTGAAATTAAAAATTCGGTCAACTCCACCCACAACCGCAACTAAACCATACCAAATCAACTAGACCATCATCATCATTATCTATATGGGGTCAACTAGATATAACTTGCAAAGAAAACAATGAAACCTATAAAAGAACAAGTTTATCCCACTCATCCAAATTGGCAGCGGAACTAATACCTTTCAGTCTTATAGAGCTGGACAAGCAGGAAAAACTCCTTTCACAACACAACAATGATGCTGTTAAAGATTTAAAACATTAAATCATATATAAATATGGTGCATACAATAAACAGTTAAAACTAAGAAAATGATGGTATATAATAATGATAAGCAATGGAAGATGGAATATCCGCTTCTACAACAACTGAAATGGTGAACAGAAAGGAGGTAGGAAAACGCAGCTGCTTGAAAGGAGAAATGGGCAATATCACACAGGCATATTATCTGTCAACCAAACCTTCACTGCTTCACCACCCATTAATGTGGAAACTGTGTCAATGAACGGAGAAAACCCTGCAACTGATACCCATCACCATCAAATTTCTGACACCTTTCTTTCCATCTTCAAGTTCCTCATTTCTGAAGCACCATGCAGGAGCTTGTCCATCTACATCTAATTGATTTCTTCTAAAAGAATACTGAAGTTCAAATCTTAAACTTAGAATTCCCACAACTCTAACCACCTTAATGCTCAAATGGTGCGGTAAACAAATTATATACACATTAGATTCTCTAAATCGATTGTTTGTATGAATGGTTCAAACTACTTTCATGAATTACACACAAAGTGATCCTCAGAATGATTCTTATAGGAACTTTTCGTTCTCCAGATTTTCAAATAAAGAATTTCATGGGTTGAAGTCTCAAACACCTTAAGCCTTCACTTCAATTTGATTTGGTCCATGTTCTTGGAGCAACAACCCAAGCCCTTCCTTCCGATCCTCCTTAAGCTGAGATTCATACCTTTTCTGATACAATGGATTCGAAGTCAAGACCCGTAATCCAGAATTCCCACTTATCTCCAAAACTTCAGGCAGCCCATCAATACATCCCTTTGACATGCCTACATCAATCCGTATGGCTCGGTTCTCACAAACAGCATTAATCCCTGATCCTTGAATCGTATGACCCATAATCATTCGCTTTGCACCAGGGATTGTCGCAAGCACGTGTTCAAGAGTTGAACAGTCACAATTCTTAGCCAATTCGTCTGAGAATCTCCTTAACCAAACAACAGAATCCCTCCCTCGCATGAAACTCGGCGAGAATCTCCCTCTCAAGCCATTAATCCAATCCCTAACCTCTTCATTTATGCGTTCCAATCCGTAATAAACATGGTTTTGGAGGAGCCCGCCATGAACAAAGACCGATTCACCGACAACGAGTACAGTAACATTACCGGACAAAAACCTACTAGAAATCGGACCCTGGGGACGCAATGCAGCAATTCTAGCCCTGAAACCATCGTGAAATTCTTTCTTGATTCCACGAAACACCAGCGGAATCCCCTCGAAGATATCCTTCGGCTTCTCCAATCCATCGCATAGACTCTTCATCGAATTCCCAATACGAAACCAGTCGGCCCAAACCTTAAACTCATCAAGACCGGACTGAGTTACGTACCTGAAATCACCCTCAATGTTCATGATCTCGTGATTCCCATTCATAATGATAATCGACCCGCCGCATTTCGACGCCTCGCGCTTCAACTTCTCCAGGAAGTAGAGGATCTTGAGCTCATCATTGCCGCGGTCTAGGACGTCGCCAACTTGGACGATGGTGGCGTTGCCGCCGATCCATCGGTCGGAGGCGTCGATAAGGCCGGCGAGTCTAAAGGCTTGCTTGGATTTATGGAGGTCACCGTGCAGGTCACCGATGGCGACGAGGCGATCAGGAGAGGGGTATCTGGTCTGAAGCGGATGAAGGGAAGTAGAAGTTCCATCAGGGCTTTCATGGGGAGAAATAGGGTTAGGGTTTTGAGGTTGGGGTAAGAAGAGGCCACTGACAGAGAAGTCGACAAACGTGTCAATGAAGGAGGAGACGAGGAGAGGGAGGTCTCTGCATGTTGAGTCTTCTTCCATCTCTCTCTCTCTCTGAAAGGGAAGGGAGAGGATTCGTTCCAGCCGTCCCGGGAAGTAAAAAAGGGTCATTGATTTGCCTGGAACCCCTATAGTTCCACATATTTTCTAATAACTACTTTTTCGTTTACATATTACTAAACCACCCCATAATTTGTAACTGCTTTACTTTAATCGACCTTATAGAGGAATCGTTCGTAGTTTTTTTACCGCCTATAGACTATAGTTCCACATACATCATTTTTTTTACCGCTTTTACTGTCATCTCACCAATTCAAGGTGGGCCCATATCAATATATCAAGGGTTGTGATTCACCGCTTCAACCCAAAACTATTCGAAAGATGTAATATGTATTTCTCCCAAATTATAGACTAGGTTTTAATATTTTCTATAAATTGTTGAAATTTCATCAGTTATTATTGGCAATAGCACGGCCTTTCCTGAACTTTCTGATTTCTGACATTGTTGTTAACCTTAGGAAGACTAGAAAAGAGGCTCTGAAAGAGGTGTGCCTCCTCCCTATTGAAAGTAGGACTCTTACTTTGAGTATCTACAATTCTACACCCTTCCACTAACTCAAGTACTCAACGTTGTGTCATGTGTGTTAATAATCAAAATCGTTGATGTTATCATTTCAATATTTTTAATGTCAACATTGCCCTTAGAAGAAAACATATGATTTTATACTCACCAAAACACCCTGGAAAGAGTCATCTATATCCCATCCATACGTTCGGATCTCCTGCCCATGTTTATCTCAGTCATACATGAAGAATATCTCATCCTGTGCATAGTGTTATGTAGAAGAAGACAGGAGTAGTGTGTTGTGGGTAGGCGTGGGAGATTCGATGTTTCTAAATCCACCCATTATGATCTATATATCCACCACACTCGATTATTTTTTTCTCAAAACACAAAAAATGATAAAAATTTTAAAAACTACACTAATAGAAAAAGAAAACAAATTTTCAACAAAAATGATAATGTGTTTTTCTCAAAAATATATTTAAATAAAAATCAGAATTGTAGAAAAGAAACATAAAATGGTAAAATCTTCAAAAAAAAAAAACATACATTTCAAGTAAAAAAAGAAAAATTAAAAGAAACAAAGAAAATGATTAAAATTTAAAAATATATATTTCAATAAAAAAGTAGAAAATGTAAAAAATAAATAAAATTCATAAAAATCAATATATATATATAATTTAACAAACTATATAGAAATTGAATAAAAAACACATATTTTATGAATTTTATTGCCAATGTAATAGGGAAGGGCAAATTTAGAAACCAATTTACTGTTCAAATGGTTAAAAATGGGTATTTTGGTAAATTTGCCCGCTTTCATCGGCTCAAGATAAATTAAGGTACTGAACCGAAACTGTCAGAAATTACATAAAGTAAGCTCAGGAGAAAAATATTTACCCTAATATTTTTGACATTGTTCAGTGTTCACAGCAGATGGCGGAAGTGTCCATTTGAACCCAAAACCTCCTTCTGTTCTGCACTTCTGCGTTCAGTTTGTCTCCCGACAGAGAGAGATGAATCACGTAGCAGCAGCTGAGGAGCGAATAGTTTCAGAGAGATTGAAGCGCAAACTCAACGAAGTGAATGCGGCAGCTCAAGCTCAACTGTCTGGAATACAGGACCATGTTAATTTCACCCTTCAGGTTCTTTTCTCTTCCTCTCATCGTTTTCCCCTTGTTATTTGATGGACTTGTTTTTCTTTTTTGTATTTTTAATTCAACAAATTGTCTGAATGGCGATTTCAGAAAGCGTATTTCAAATGTGCATATGAATGCTTCGAGAGGAGACGAACACAAGAAGAGATAAACCACTGCGTGGAAAATTGTAGCGTTCCAGTTCTTAATGCCCAAAACATGGTTGAGAATGAGATGGCCAAGTTTCAAGTTAGTTTCCTTTTTCTTCCTCCTGGGGATATATAACCAGTTCACTTCTTTTTTATTAGGATATTTTCGTTGGGAGTTGAGACGTGCTAAATATATTAACTTGCCCTTTGTTGCTATGATTGCAGATTATCGTCTTCTTCTCTGCATTTAGTCATGGTCACTTGCTTTATTTGATATCTATTTCTTTAAGATTGTTGATTATGGATTAGCGTACTGTTGTAATGATCAATTACTGAAACAAGAATGTTGAGTAATTGATGTTTCATACTGAAGTCGAGAAAGATTAGAATCGCAGAACGGGGTTAATGTAGCCAACCCCAAATATCAGGATAAGGCTCAGATGAACTTAGCCATTAGAGATGCAAGAAAAGCTGTATCTTTTTTATTTTTATTTTTATTTTTAATTTTACACTTTTATTCGCATTTAGGGTTTGATCTTATTGTTCAAACAAAACCGTTATAAAAACTAGACTAGCAATGACCCACTTCAGCCATTTAGAGAAATGCAAGAATTGTTAACTTCAAGGAAAAAAAGGAGAAGTGATAAATATACAGAATGGTATATCATTTGATGTTGACCTTAGAATTTCCTGAACGCAGTACTCTTTGTTTTGTGTTAATATGTTTTTGAGAGGGGGGAGGGGGCACTTTTTTTCTAGCACAGGCATATGTGTACATGTTATTGGATTTATATAATCACTTCAAGAAGTTATCTTCCCCAAGTGTCCTCTCTCTCTTGTATAAGTATCTCTCTTATATAAGTAAGCAAAGCCTTGGTTGCATGTTGGTATGATTTTACTTATTTGTGATTGTCAAGTTTCCTAGATGGTAGATTACGCAAGGAAGCAGACACCGCAATATGCATTTATACATATAGGCATGTACATAGAAACTCAAGGATATATTGTATATGTAGTTCTTGTCTTTCAACCAGAATTATAGGCGTAAGGGCTTCCCTAAACTGCAGTTTTTTAGTGGAAAATGCTCATTAGAGTGTAATCATAAATTTTTACCATGATGCTCCAGAGTTTTAGGTTTCAGTTTTGTTATTGTCTTAGATGCCTAGTAAAGTTATGTCATCAGGACTTGGTCTTCCTTATATAGCAGTTTGGACTTTGGGTTGGGAGATACATCCTTTTCCATCTCTCTCCCCTCATGCCATACACACTGAGTTTCTCATCCCACTTTCTCTCTCAGTCTTGCTCCATGTCCACAATAAGACTTTTCTTCTAGGGAAGTTTATATAAAAGAAATTAGGACTTCAAACAACTGATATTTGTTTGAAAGTCATTGACACAAGGTAATGTATTAAGAAATTTAGTTTTTTTACTTGAATTTCATGGAATTCAAATATTTAATAAATTTTATTTGTTTTGTATAAAACTATAAAGTAGCTTTTTCCTTTTGTACTTTTCTTGGAATCTGTGGACATGGGAATGATTCTTACTTGATATTAGAACAAGAATAAAATAAATAAGGATGCTAAAAACCCTAGCAAGAATCCAGATCCAGTCCAGGCTGAAGTAGGAGAGAAGACGTTGAAGAATGAGTGCTCAAAGCAAGTTGAGATTGAACAGAAATAAATCTCAAAGTGCCGCCCCACTTTTCTTTAATTATAATAGAACTGAAATTACATTATTACACCTGAAACAGAAAAGCAAATAAATAACAAAGAAAAATAAATGGAAAAAGACACACATGCCCATGCACAAGTTGGGCTAGGCTGGGCTATCACTTGTGCCTGCCCACCTGCCCGTGCTGCACTATGTCGCGTTGTGCTATACTATGTGGGCGGGCAGGCGGTTATGAGTTGCAAGATTCTTGGCTTTTTTTTGGTGGGTGGTGGTGAAGTAGTAACCACATAACCCATTGGATTCTATTTAGGTTTCTTCCTTGGATGACTCCATGGATGAATGAAAGCTTAAAACACCACTCCAACTCTGTGAGAGGTGCAATTCATTGACCTAGATTGTTGAATCCTGGAGTTTGGTCGACAAACCCAAGCACTGTGGATATTATCCAAGAGAAGGTGAAATTAGATTCTAGGACAGTGTTGTTACAATGTTCCACGCTCTCAAACTGATAAGTTCTCTTACTCTCCTGATTGTAGATTCTCCAGATTAGTACAGTTGCTTTGGTTTTTCTAGTTCTGGGTGTGTTTCTCTCTGTTTCAGGTCTATTTTGCATTGTCTCTGGTCTGTTTCATACCTTTTGAACCTGTTTCACACCTCTACATTGGCTTAGCAGTGTTAATTTTGTGGTTTCTTGGACGTTTCACAACTGCTTTTTGTTAGATTTATTGTTTAAATCATGGTTTTTCCTTTATATCTCCAAAAGGTATAAATGTATAGGATTAATGTAGATTGAGGGATTAAACATCTGGTCAACCTAGAAGGTTTTTTACATGCTGAATGCTTTTGATGTGCAAAATCAACATGTGCCCATGATAGGGTAGGCCAAATCAACATTTTTGGCCTGTTGCTGAGGCAATCTGGAGTTTTCTTTTAATGAATCATTATTTATCAAAAAAAAAAGGCTCCCTACTTAACCTGATTAGGAAACTATTTTTCCTACGAAACATAGGAGCTTCTCACATTTGGCAACTGTATGCTCCTGCTCCATTGTCTTTTTCCCCCCTTTGAGTTTTCTTGGTGATCCTCTAGACTAATGTGTAGAATGTTCTTTTACATGTTAACTCATACCCTCTGTCCATGTGTTGCACTTCTATATACCTTTCCTTAGTGAATAATATAGCCTGTCATTTTATATATTTTTCCTTTATCCCTCTCGATTTCATTAATGGCAGCATTTACCTCCCACAAATCAAATTTCCAATTCCTCAGCTTGGTTAGCACTTGGCACATAGCAGATAATGTGGCAAGTTCCAGTATGTCCAGTTTGGGTCTATCAGCTCATCTTTCCTTATGGAGATCAAAACAGAATTTAAAAATGGTATATTTTAATCCGCTTTCTTCCTACACCATGTGACAGTCCACCATTAGCCTTTTTAAGGAATTCTTTCATCACCTTGCATCCATGATATGATGGAAGAGTTTGGTATTTCTGTCCACCCTCTTTAAGCCATGTAATCCAAGCCTGTTGCTTCCATTTAATCTCTTCTTGGTAGGCAAATTTATCGTTTGGTAGACAAGCCTATCACATATGATACATTATTAGGAGTAAATTACCTCCTTTTAGGATATAAAAACAATTTCTATGGTGACAAATTTCTACTGAACTAAACACCGAGTCCCCAATAACTAGAATTATCTAAACATTTAATAATACTTAGGTTATGTTTGGTGATTAAGTGGTTAAAATAAGCACTTGTTGCACAAGTGCTTATAGTAAGTGCTTATTTTAACAACCACTTAAGGCTGTTTGGTGACCCACTTGCCAAATCACTTATTGTGCTTTTTAAGCATTTATTGGGGTGGGGATGTTTGGTGAGCTACTTTCCCCACAAGTGCTTATGTTGACATAAATGACACTTTTAGCCCTCACTTCACTCATACATATAAATAATGCTTTTCACATAATTATATTATACATTTCAATGAACGCTTGCCACATCACCACATCATGACACATGAGAGCCCACATGGGCCCACACGTAGATAATAATAATAATAATAATAATAATAATTCTAGAAAGCACTTTCAATAATAATAATAATAATATTATTATATAATAACAAATAATAAATACTTCTAGAAAGCACTTTCAATGATTAATTTTCACAAAATACTTCCAAAAAGTGCTTTTAAGGAGTAGTTTTCACAAAATACTTTCTGATAGCACTTTCAAGGTGCAATTTTCACAAAATACTTCCAGAAAGTGCTTCTAAGGAGCAGTTTTCACAAAATACTTCAAAAAAATGCTTTTAAGGAGTAGTTTTCACAAAATACTTCTAGAAAGCACTTTCAAGATATAGTTTTCACAAAATACTTCTAGGAGAGATTGTGTGTACACCACTCCAGTGCAGTCCATGGTGTGTTTGGGTTCTTTGTGAACCCAAGTATCATAGTAAAACTCACTCACCTCAGAGTCAACCTCCATAATGCACTCCAACTCCTCATCGGTGTCCATCACCCCATTGTAAGGTAAGCTACTATTGGAATCTGACTCGGTATCCGATACTACCTCAGTCTCCGTTTTGGTTTCCTTATCGGTAGCCATCTCTTACACTATCACGCAATTTAATAAAGAGAAACAAAATTTATAATCATAGAATGGAAGACATAAATGCAAAAAAAAAAAAAAAACCAACTAGCTATTTGGGGTAATCCTAGGTCAGAAGATTTTTGGAAGCCAGTCATTGAAAGATTTGCTAGGAAGCTAGCTCTTTGGAGGAGGAATTACATCTCTCTTGGTGGAAGGATAACACTGATCAGAGCCACGTTGGTAAACCTCCCTATTTACTTCCTCTCAACCTTTAGAATACCCTATAGAGTGGCAAGGAGGTTAGAAAAATACATGAGAGATTTCCTTTGGGATCTAGGAGAGGAGAGGAAGGATCACCTGATAAATTGGGATCAAGTTAGAAAGTCCAAGAGTAAAGGGGGTTTGGGAATATGAAATATTTCACTTAGGAACTCAGCTCTACTAGGAAAATGGTTGTGGAGGTTCCCTTTTGAGAGAGATAGACTGTGGCACAAAGTCATTGTGAGTATCCATGGTTTGGATGGGAATGGTTGGGATGCAAAAGTCGCCCCTCATGTATCCTCTTGTTCTCCTCGGAAAGCTATCCATGAAATTTACCCATCTTTCCTTAATTCCATTCGGTTTGATGTGGGCTAGGGCAATAAAGTTTGTTTCTGAGAAGATCTTTGGGTGGGAGATAGTCCACTCAAAGACCTTTTTCCTGACCTATACTCTTTGTCAAACTTAAAAGGGAAAACAATAAGTCTTTTGGGTAATCCTGGCCCAAGTGGGATCAATTGGAATCTGGGTTTTAGAAGGGGCCTGAAGGAAAATGAATGTGCATCTTTAATTCACTTGTTGGATATTCTAGGACAAGTCCTTTTGGACCCGTCCTTGGAAGATTCCAGAATTTGGAAAGGCTCCATAGATGGCCTCTTCTCTTGTTCCTCTTTCTTTAATGTCCTTGCCTCACCTAACAACCCGGCTGGGGACTTCCCTGTAAAAGAAATTTGGAGTAAGCCTATCCCCCCAAAAATTCAAGCCTTCTGTTGGGAAATTTTCCTTGGTAAGGTTAATACGTGTGATATGCTGCAGAAAAAAGGCCTTTTGCTTGCCTTTCTCCTCACATGTGCTCCCTTTGTAAGGAAAGTGGTGAGACCTTGACACACCTTTTTTTATCTTGTTCTTTTGTGCTTCATGTTTGGGATTCTTTTTGTATTCTCTTTGGTTGCAGATGGGTTTCCCCTCAAGATGTGGTAGGTCTTTTTAACCGTGACTTTTTTAGGCAATCAAAGAAAAGAGGGAAGGTTATGTGGAAAGCTACAAAGGCAGTTATTTGTTGGGTGATATGGGAAGAAAGGAATAACAAAATATTCTTAGAAAAGAGTAGAACCACGGAGGAGGTGATTGACAAAATCAACGTTGAAGTAGCACATTGGGTAAGTTCTTTGCATATATTCCAAGAGTTCTTAGTCACAAACATTATAAGATCCTGGACAGAAGTAGCACAATCTTCAAGAGTGAAAGAGAGAGTAAGGTTGGAATGGAAACCTCCAAATGGTAATAGAATTAAACTGAATTTTGATGGAAGTTCATTTGGGAATCTGGGATTGTCAGGTATCGGGGGAGTAATCAGAAATTCTGAAGGGAGGATATTAGCCTTATTCTCTGGACTTATTGGCATGGGCAACTCTCTAAAAGCTGAGGTAATGGCATTGCTACAAGGATTGAAGATAGCCAAGCAACTAGGAATGAGGCAAATTGAGGTTGAAGGGGATTCCAAGGTGATCATCTCTTGGGCTAATAACAATAGAACTATTCCGTGGACCTTCAAACAAGTGATATGGGAAGTGGAAAAGGTTGCAAGGGAGATAGAAGTAGAATTCAAATGGGTTAGAAGGAGTGCAAATGGGCTAGCTGATTATCTTGCTAAATAAGGGGCTTTGAGGCAACAATTGTTTTGGGCTGCATTGTAAAAGGGACAGAAATATGTATTCGTGTGGGACTTCTTGTTCCATACACATTGTTGTAAAACTTCTTAAATCCAATTTCAAATAAAAGTTTCCTTTGATGATAAAAAAAATAAATAAATGCAAAAAAAAAAAATAAAAAGCACACACTTAATTAACATTAAAACGTAAATTAAGTCCAGCAATAGTAATCCTAAGGCATACTTATCAAAATAAAGAGTACTCAAGTTCTCAAGTCTGTACGACAAAAAAACAAAACACAGATTACTGCAAACAAGTTTCATACTTTATCGGAATGCTCGTATAACTCTTTAATCATCTTCAATCGCAAGCAGGAGACCTGATTGCAATAAACAAGTCATGAAATTCACCCTTCATGAATTGGAGACTAGCAAACATGAATATAGGACTCCCCTCCTCAATCTTAGGGATCTCACTCAGGAGGTTCATGCAACGTTCCATAGAGCTTAGCCTTGTGTCCTTGCCAACTCTATGAGCAGTTGTTAGCTCAAATGTAGAAGCAATTCTTTCCAAATTCTTGTTGATCCATATAGCACCCGTTGTCTTCTTTCTCCTGGTAGAGCTGCTACTCCCCCCTGTCTCTAGGGATAATTCTATATGAGTGAGTGCTAGCTAGGGCCATTCTAGCCTCCTGCATTGTTTCGGATGCACTCATGGTGTAATTCCTCATCCATTCGGTCGTTATCTAGAGTTGGTTGGGTTAATGGTACCACCTCCGTAGTGCACCCTCATTCGGTGCCCAACTATTGTAATCGTGGGCAAATATGCCACCAAATATGATGTCCAAATCTGCTGCATGGGGAAGACCCTTGTGTCTAAATTGTGCTGCATCAGGGTATGTCTATCACACAAGGACATAACTATGTAAGGTTCTGCCTAACAAAATGATTAACCTACATGTTTATTGTATTAAAATGCTAAATTATACCATACCTTTAGATAGTCATCCCAAAAGTCATCCCCAACAGTGAATGTTTCATTCATTGGATCCCAACCTAAACCGGTATAAGTCGACAGTTTATGGAATATCTTTCATGCATTCTTTACTACATCCCAGTGATTCTTCATTTGTTTTTGGGTGTAGTTTGAACTCCTAAATAACATTTGCCCATCCTTGTCTTTCCATGGTAGTATTGGTTCGGTGGCTGGCAATGACTTGTTGCAAGCAGAAGTCAACCCAATTTTTTTTTGCAGTTCGGGAGTCCAAGTAGCCTGGGATCTCCCCACCCCCCATTTTTTCCTTGACTACTAGCCATAACCTACAAGTTATAATTATTATTGTAATAATAATTATGTTAGTAATGATAATAAAATAACAATGAGAATTTGAAAAAAGGATAATATTAACTATACAATTATGATATTAATAATAAATCAACAAATGAAAATTCGGATTATTCAAAAAAAAAACACAAAAAAGATCACCAATACCAATGGGACTTTTAAAAAAATAGGATAATATTAACTATACATATTAATAATAAATCAAAAAAAGCAAAAAAAAAGTTCACCAATACCAATGGGAATTTAAAAAATAAAATAGGATAGTATTAACTATACATATTAATATTAAACCAACATATTAATAAAAAACACCAATACCAATGAGAATTTAAAAAACTAAAATAGGATAATACATATTAATAATAGTGCAATAAATGAAAATTCGGATTATTCAAGAAAATATAAAAAACCCCACCAATATCCTATATAAAAAAATAAAATAGGATAATATTAACTATACATATTAATAATAAATCAACAAAAGAAAAAAAAAACACAAAAAAGATCACCAATACCAATGGGAATTTAAACAAGTAAAATAGGAAAATTTGGGTTATTCAAAAAAAAATATTAAAAACATCACCAAAAAAAATTCATGAAAAAATGCAATGTGAATTTAACATTACCAAATAATATTTACTAACAAAGCTTCACCATTACACTAAACAAATAAAAAAAATGCAATCACAATTTTTCAAAAAAAAATTCAAACATTTAACTAATTATTAATCACAACAACATATACAAAACATAACAAATATTCATATAAAAAATAAAGAAAAATGCAATCACAAATCAAGAATACATGTAAACATTTAACTAAATACTAATCACAACAAAATATAAAAAACATCACAACTATACATATCAAAAATAAAGAAAAATGCAATCACAAATCAAGAAAAAATATAAAATTGATACAAAAAATCTGTAACCCACATATTTTTGGCATTCAACAAAAAAATGCAAAAAAAAAAAAAACTACTCATGCATAGAAACCGTCACATAGACAATGCAAAAAAAAGCACAAATATTTCGGATTTCTCACTTGAAAAATCTGAAAAAATGAATCAGACAAATATTCACCCAAAAAAACAAAAAAATAACACCAAACATGGAGGGGAGGAGTTTAGGCGAACTAACCTTCGTTCGCCAGAGGCTAGACGGTGGGGTGTCGCCATTAAACTCGCACAATCACAGATCTGTGAACAGGGAGAAGAGAGAGGTTTCAGGCATTAAAAAAACCCTTCAAAGTGCTTCAAACCGAAAAAAATATGCACAAAAAGAGTCAAAATGGCAAAACAGCAGGTTTGCCGGCCGTTTTTTCGCACCATTGATCTTCGTTGGTGGACTTGTAACTGAGTTCACCACCCTCTGCGTTTGTCCTATTCGAATAGGAGGAGAGGGAAGAAAACCCTCGCGTGGGGGTAAAACCGATATTAAAAAATATTTAGGGACTGAATCGTTTCATTCGATTTGAAAAAGCACTTCCCCAAGAAGTTTTGAAAAAAAGCAACTCCTATGTCACCTTTTTATAAGTACTTTTTAAAAAAGTACTTCTTGGTGACTCTTTTACTAAACACACATAAGTACTTCTTTACCACTTAATGTGAGGTCCCAACACATAAAATAAGTTTAACAAGTGCTTATTCTAAGTGAAATCAAATAGGGCCATAATAGGGGGATATCCTAGAGTTGAGTTTCCTGAGGCCTTAACACAATCCAACTTGAAATCAAGTTGGGTTAGTCCAGTTTCAGGTTGACCCTACCATGAACTAAACAAGATAGATACCCAAGTGCATCTCCACATACTTTTACCTCTCTTCTTAGGTGGAGAGAAAAAAAAAGAGGTGTTCAACAAACTTTTCCTATTCCTCAAAGGAATGCACCTACAACAATGCAAAGAAAAGAAATGAATGTTGGATATGTTGTAAGGCTTATTTAATTGTTACTTTATAGTTGCTGTTAGTAGGTTGTCCTCTTAAGATACTGTCAGTTAGTTATTTTTCCTTTTTTCTTTATTAGTTTGTTTCTAGGGTGTGCTGCCAGGGGCATACTTGTAATTTCTATTCTTTTTTTTATTAAGTTAATATAAATAGTGAACTGGCATCAACCAGAGATAGTTTTTTTTTTTCTCTCAATAGCCCTTTCCTTCTCTTTCTCTCTCTCTCGTCTCCCATTCTCCATGAATGATTACATGGTATCAAAGCAAGTTTTTAGGTTGTAAAAGAATTTCGGTCCCTCCTGTTTGGACCTGCTTCGCCTTTTTTTCCTTCTTTAAATTCTTGGATGTGGAAGACAGAGAAACCCTAGCAGATTACTGGCGGCACCTCCTGTGGGTTCTTCCTTGGTCGTAATATCAAGGAAACCCTAGTCGAAGAAGGGCGATGCTGATAGAGACTCCCTTTCTTCTCTGTTCGATGCTGTGAAGTCGATTTCTGGTTGGCACCTTCGTACAGGTGCTGGACAGGTGTGTTCTTGTTTTTGTCTTTTTTCGGCCAATGGTGTAAAGGCCTTATTCCTTGGTTCTATACATTCGTTTGGATGCTGGATTGTTAGACTGTATGGGTTATAGTCGGACTGATAGTAATGTTTGCCTTGGCTGTGGTGGACTGATTATCGGGCTGGTTTAATGACTGAACCATCACAGGGTTGATTTCAGCAGTTTCTTGTTTTCTTCCTCACATCCCATAAGTAAATTTCTTGAGGGTTGGTATTCTGCTTGTGGCTGTTGTGTAGTTGTGTGGGATTTGGACTGTTTTCAGCAGTATTCTATGGCAAGTTATGAATCAACTTCATCGGGGGTTACATCGACCTGCAACACAGCTGGTATGGGAGGTGAAAACATGATGTTTCCCATGCCAATTACCCCTTTAAATGGTTTGAACTACCTGGAGTGGGCTAAAAGTGTAAAACTCTATGTAATGACAAGGGGAAAAGCTGGTTACATAAATGGAAGGGTGAAAGAACCGAAGGGTGAGACAGCTGAACATGATAGGTGGGACCAAGAAAACAGTATGGTGATGTCTTGGCTCCTTGCAGCCATGGAACCTAATGTGAAGAAGAACTTTATGTGGGCAGACACCGCTAGTGAGATCTGGGAACAGGCCAAAACTACATATTTTGAGCAAAGGCATTATGCCAAGGTTTACCAGTTACAAGCTGAATCTTCAACCTGTAAATAGGGAAACCGTAGTTTGTCTTCATATTATTCAGCCCTTACCTCCATATGGAAAGAATTGGATCATTATCAGGCTATAGAGTGGAAACATGATGATGATGCTAAGGCCTACAGGAAGCTGGTCTCTCAGCAACGTGTGTTTGCCTTCTTGTTGGGACTGAGCCCTGCCTATGAACCTTTGAGGGTTCAGATCCTAGGAAGCAAAGAGTTGTCGTCGGTTCACGAGGTATACTCCCATGTTCAATCGGAAGAAAGTAGGCGGAGTGTTATGGTTACAGCTGAGGGGGAGCAACAAGTTGCTTTGGCTGCGATGAATAATAACTCCACGGGGAAGAAAAGTGACACTAAGAAGACTGATGATAAAGACAAGTTGTTTTGTACCCACTGTCGGCGTTCACGGCATACACGTGACACATGTTGGGACATCCACGAGAAACCCAAGTGGGCAGTGAAGAACCAAGAATAGGGTAAAGGTCAAGGTCAGAAGAAGATGAACACAACACAGAATGCAACACATGTGGCAACCCAAGATACTCAGGTTGTCGATACTACCCAGAACCACCTTAATAATTCTGACCCCAAGGAAGATATAATGAATTCCTTCAGAGAACACCTGGAGTCTTATGGTAGGGCTTTGCGACAAATGGATAGCTCAGTCACTGGTACTCCCTCTACTTCATTTGCATCTACATCAGGTAATACGACTTCTGCATTCCATGTCACTCCCACGGGTTCCCCTTGGATCATTGACTCAGGGGCCTCCAACCACATGACCGGTAAGCCGAACTTGTTTCAGACTTATAGCCTTTTGTCAGGAAGGGATAGAGTGAGACTTGCAGATGGCTCATTTTCCTCCATTGCAGGCCAAGGATCAATATCTCTTCCCCATGGCCTTAACCTGAATTGTGTATTGCATGTCCCTCAACTTCCTATAAATTTGCTTTCAATTAGGAGTATCACAAGCTCTTTAAACTGTAGTGTAACCTTTTTTCCTGGCTCATGTGTTTTTCATGACCTAACTTCTGGGAGGACAATTGGTAGAGGGAGCCTAGTGGATGGTCTCTACATTCTCGACAACAAAGCTGGTCTCTTGGTGTCATCCTCAGAGTCACATAGTCAGTCAAATAAGAGTCAAATTTTTTTGTGGCATAGTCGTTTAGGTCATGTTTGTTTTGAAATAGTAAAGTCTTTGTTTCCGGTTTTATTTAAGTCATGTTCAATGTCAGAGTTCTAGTGTCAAACGTGTCAGCTGAGCAAACAATGTAGAACAACTTTTCACGCAAGTAATAAAAGATCAAGTGTTCCTTTTCATGTTGTGTATTCTGATGTATGGGGGCCTACTAATGTAATCTTTGAGGGCGGATATAAGTACTTTATCACATTGATCGATGATTACTCTCGCTATACATGGGTATTTCCTATGCGTAGTAGAGACGAAGTTTCAAAGATTGTGAAAGACTTCCAGAGGATGGTATTTATGCAGTTCCATGTTGAAATACAAATCTTCCAATCCGACAATGCAAAAGAATACTTCCATGGTGAGCTCAATGAGTCTTTGTCTCCCACGGATCTATTCATAGGAGCTCATGCGCCAGAACACCACAACAAAATGGTGTTGCAGAAAGAAAAAACAGACACCTCCTTGAGGTAGCTTGCGGGATGATGTTACACATGAATGTTCCAAAAAGGTTTTGGGTGGATGCTATACTTGCAACTGCTTATGTCATCAATCGCATGCCCTCCAAAGTGCTAAACTACATGGCCCCTCATTAGTTATTGTACCCTTAGTCCCCTTTATTTTCTATTCCCATGAGAGTCTTTAGTTGTCGTGCCTTTGTCTATGATTTGTCTCCATCTCGAGGTAAGTTAGACCCTCGGTCCATTCCTTGTATCTTTCTGGGGTATCCCTCCTCTCAAAAAGGGTATCGGTGCTTTGATCCTGTTAGTCATAAGTTTTTTGTGTCTATGGATGTGTCCTTTGAATCTGAGCCATTCTTCCCTACTTCTCCTCAGGGGGAGAGTAGTAGTGTGGAAGAGGAGAAGCAGGTTCAGGTCCGCCAAGTATCTCTTCCTTCTATTCCGGACCTTGCTCCCTTTCGTGTCTTCCAACGTACACGCCATAGAGATCAGTAATGTGATAGAGATGTGGAGCAGCCAAACATTGAGCAACCGACACCGTTAGACTCCCAAGAGGTAAGTCCAGTCCTTGTTGCACCTACTGATACCCCTGCTCCTACTGTGGATGACCTTGACATTCCTATTGCTCAACGAAAGGGAGTCAGTCATGCACTACCAAACACCCCATTACCCATTTTGTCTCTTATGATCACATTTCCCCCTCATACCGAGCTTTCCTATCTGCAGTTGATCGCATCCTTGTTCCCAGAAATGTTGCAGAAGCCTTAAAATGCCCCGAATGGACAGATGCCATGAAGGAGGAGATTAATGCTCTTCACAAAAATCAAACTTGGGAATTGGTGGATCTTCCAAAGGGGAAAGACCCCGTGGGGTGTAAATGGTTGTTTACGGTTAAACACAAGGTAGACGAAACAATTGAAAGGTACAAAGCAAGATTAGTAGCTAAAGGGTACACCCAAGTGTACGGGGTTGACTATGATGAGACTTTTGCTCTAATAGCTAAGATGAACTCAATTAGGGTTCTCCTGTCATTAGTTGCTAATATTGACTGGGAATTGCATCAACTGGACATAAAGAATGCTTTTCTGAATGGTGAAAATAAGGTGTGCAAGCTACGGAAGTCTCTTTATGGCTTAAAACAATCTCCCAGAGCTTGGTTCAGTAAGTTTCACATGGCAGTTCAGCAGATGGGCTTCAAACAATTCCAGTCTAATCATACTCTCTTTGTGAAGAGATGTCAGGAACAAGTTGCTGTATTGATAGTGTATGTGGATGATATCATCATTACAAGAAGTTGGAGTTCATAAATACAAAAATTGAAACAATCCTTGCATCTAAATTTGAAGTGAAAGATCTAGGTCCCCTGAAGTATTTCCTTGGGATTGAAGTCGCCCGCTCAGAAAAGGGTATATTTATCTCTCAAAGGAAATACACCCTTGTTCTATTACAGGACATCGACAAATTAGGTGCAAGGCCAGCAGATACTCCCATGGATGTTGACCACAAGTTGGGTGACTGTGATGGTGAACCTCTGAAAGATGTGAAACAGTTCCAAAGGTTAGTGGGAAAGCTGATTTATTTGTCCATGACCCGTCCAGACATTGCCTATTCAGTTGGGGTTCTAAGCCAATTCATGCACTCTCCTAAGAAACCACACATGGAGGCAGCAGAGAGAGTTCTTAGATACTTGAAAAAATATCCCGGAACAGGTCTATTATTCAGTAAACATAATCATCTAAAGGTGGAAGTCTTTACAGATGCTGATTGGGCAGGTGTTGTGGATGACAGAAAGTCCACGAGTGGGTACTACACATTTGTGGGAGGAAACCTAGTGACCTGGAAAAGCAAGAAACAAAGTGTGGTAGCAAGGTCAAGCGCTGAAGCTGAATATAGAGCTATGGCACATGGGGTGGCTGAAGTCCTTTGGCTAAAGAATCTTCTAGGGGAGCTTGAAGTTGTTGTTCATAATCCTATGTCTCTTTACTGTGACAACAAGGCAGCAATAAACATCGCCAGCAACCCTGTCCTACATGAGAGGACCAAGTACATTGAGGTGGACAAACACTTCATAAGGGAAAAATTGGAAAAAAGAGAAATTTGCATCCCTTATGTCAACTCCAAGGAACAACTTGCTGATGTCCTCACAAAAGGGCTTCCATACTCGCGGCACAATGAGTTATGTGACAAGCTGGGCATGATAGACATATTCAACCCAACTTGAGGGGGGAGTGTTGTAAGGCTTATTTAATTGTTACTTTATAGTTGTTGTTAGTAGGTTGTCCTCTTAAGATACTGTTAGTTAGTTATTTTTCCTTTTTTCCTTATTAGTTTGTTTCTAGGGTGTGCTGCCAGGGGCATACTTGTAATTTATATTCTTTTTTTTATTAAGTTACTATAAATAGTGAACTGGTGGCAGCCAGAGATAGTTTTTCTTTTTCTCTCAATCGTATCTCCCTTTCCTTCTCTTTCTCTCTCTCGTCTCCCACTCTCCATGAATGATTATAGGATACAAATGGGCAAAGAGATTAGTAGGTCAAATATAGTTTCACAATTGCTCTATAAAGAAACAAATGTGAGGTTAGAGATGCTAATTGAACCTTTTCTTTTGAAGGTTCTTGCAAGTATTGATTTTAACATGGAGCATCTCCAACTACAAATCCTAAAGAAGCACAAGTGAATGGACCAGTAAGATTATTAACAGTCCAAATTTTATTAGAAGCTTCAAGGAATACACTCTTGAAGGATTCAACAAGTGAGAAAACATCTGAAATTTCAAAACCTCTTAAACCACTCCTTATATCTAGATCCTAGACTAATCCTTGCTTGGAACAGTTGACACAATGGGCGAGTAATTTTTCTTTGTGCATAGAGAATAATAAAGGACTTGAAATTTGTCCTTTAGGGGCAGTTCCCCACCAAAATTCTTCTGAAAATTCAGTTCTATTGCAAAAATGTAGGATGGATAGAGAAAACCTGACCTGATCCATTATTTTGGATTCAGATCTTAAAGCCAGCATCCATTTAACAATTTGATCAGATGTGGATTTGACCTCATCTGATCTGATTAACATCCAAGTCCTATTAAGATATTATCATGTATGTATGTAACAGCAAAGCGGTTTCAGATTAAATCTGAATGTAATCCAAGTCTGACATTTCAGATTTGGATTTGAAGTTTCAATAATCGGACTAGATTTGGGTGTATATGGATCCTATCAAAATTGTTTTGCCTATTGGTATCTCTCTCTCTCTCTCAAATTGTTTAATCTTAAGCAACATGTAGTCCTATTTATTAGTGGGAGGTTGGAATCGAAATCATTACTTCCATGATAGTAGTCGAGTAGGACTGCAATCAGTCCTAGGTATAATGTGTAATAAACAAAGAAAAACAGATTGAGAAAGAGAGAAGAAGAGAGAGAGAAGAAGAGAAGGAGAACACGAAGAGGAGAATTCAGAAAGAGTGTGGTTGACTAGAATTGTCGCCCCACTCAACTATTTATATTAATAATCCAATAAAGGGTAAAAGGGCTGAATTACCCCTACTGCTTACATGGCAAAAAGAAATAATAACTACTAACTGAAACTAACTACCATCATAAATAAGCAAACAACAGTGGGGACTACATAAATAACATAGTGGGGACCACATTAATGTTCTCTACAGTTTATACCTGGAGGGAGGGAATGGGTCAAGCTTGTGTTACATAATTTCACTAGCAGTAATGGGTCATGCTGTTCTCATTGTCTGCAACAGGTTCATATTATCATATACAATCCATACAGTGAAATAATCTACTCAAAGCTTGAAGTCTATAAGTGGAACCCTCAGTTTTTTTTCTTTTCTTTTTACCTTTGACCAAGAAATACGTCCGTCAGTTTCAATATGCATGTAATGTAAATCCTGTGGTTATAAGAGGTATGTGATTACTATGCTTAACTGCTGTCTCCACAGATTACAGAGATTAAGTGATTTGTGATTCTTATGGCACAGGAAAGGCTGAACAGGTCTTTAATGGTTTGCCAAGACAAGTTTGAGGCCGCAAAGCTTAAACAGATAAAGACTGGGGCAATGAATGATTTGGAGTCATGTGTTGAGGAAGCAATCCAAGGAAGCATCCAACTATTGCCACATGTTGTTGATCAGTTGAAGGCTTCCTTGTCCATTGATGGATAAATCATTGGAAATCTTGGGAAACTATCTCTTTCCCTTTCTATTCATGTTTTTTTGTACTGTTAACGAAATGAAAAATGATGATATCATGCCATACAGTGAAACAACCTGATTTTTCTGATTTTTCAGCAAAGAAAACCCAGATGAAATAAAGACATATTTTGATCAGGCCTAGCTGAATTTTGGTTTATTTCCCAGAATTAGATTGTTGGCAGTCTTATCTAGGAACATGCAAGTTTTTGACTAATGGGTAGGTAAACTTATTGACCCTGCGGGTTGAGGTAGAGTCTGGTTTGGGTTACAAAAATTTGGATACAGAGTAACATGTGGTAGAATTCTTACTGGGTTCTGAAGTTGAAGGTGCTTACTTCTTAGAGATTACATGGGAGCTATTGACTGTATCCTTGCAAATCAGAATGCCTCTAGGTCAGAGGCTCATCAGTCATCATAATGTCACCAAGCCGTGAGAAGAAGCTCTAAGTATTTCTCAATCAAATGGATCAGCTAATTCCTCGTTTCGTTGTGATTTATGAGGATTTGTTAAAGAGGATGTTAATAGCTAGTTATGGAGAAAATGCCTTGGGCTAGTATGTTCTCACATCGCCATTCTTCACACCTGCCAGAAAGAGTAAAAGAAGAGAGGCACTTCGAACGTTTTGGATTATCCATTCCCACCCGGAATGAAAAACAATTATTTATCAACCAATCAGGATTATTTATCAACCAATCAGGATGCCAATCCGCCCATAATCCCATGGGAGAACTGAGAAGCCAACCAAATCATCCTCGGTTACAGAGCAATGAGATTTTTCATTGCCATAGTCCCCTCAAGCGATTCTTCACCATCATGATAGAGGCTGCATGAGGTATCCACTTGGGCTCCATCTATCCTCAACTCAACATTAAAGGTCTGTTCGGTTCGCAGTTGGAATTGGAAGGCAATTCCCTCAAACGGAAATGGGATTCCAATTATGCTCAATCCAACGGTTGAAATTGGAACTGGCCATTCCAATTTTATTAAGTTTATTATTTATTGAGAACAAATCCTACTCCTTTTATTGTTACATGTGATTAGTAATAGAAAGACATAAGACTACAAGCGAAAATGGAATCATCTAGGGGTCCAACTTGGGCGGGCGTAGCCCAAGCCCGAACCGGCCCAACCTAAAATTTATACGGGCTGGGCTCGGGTCCAAGAAGTTGGACTTTTTATTTTTCAGGCCGGGCCCGGGCTAACTATAGACATTTATATTTACATAGGTGTATACACATAAATTTTGCATACATATATACATATACGTACATGCATACATTTGTATACATATTTACCTATATCTTTTTTGAAGGCTTCAATCATGTTTCATTCATTCAAGAGATTGATACAAATAGATGCCAATAAGGTCAAGTAAAGTTCAGAGACAAATTCTCAAGAAGAACAAAACAAAGAGATGGATGTAGAAAAATCGGAAGAACTTCTGCAACCAAAGCAAGGTGACTTATCATCACCAACAGAAGTGGATAAGTATAACTCCAAACCACCATAACTGGAAAGCAAACTGACAAGAGCCGTTTCCAACTAAAACGAAAACTAACAGAGGAGGTTACAAAGCCACAAGCCATGATCTGTAACTTCCAACTACTCCAAACCAAACGGAAAAAGACAACAACATCTGTAATTGTCACCCAGCACACTGGAGAACTGTTGACTACGAGTTGCCATCCAAAGAATGCCGGAGATCTGTAACGTCCATCCACAACGCTGAAAAACAGTAACTGCCATCCGAAATGCTAGGGAACTGAAATTTCCATCAAGACGTCGAAGCACTATCACTGCCATTCTGGACGCCAAAGAATTGTAACTGCCTTCCAAGGCGTTAGAGACGGCAAAACAAGTGGCAATTTCCACCAGTGATTTTCGTAGAAAGGAGACTAGAGCAAGGACTCCATATCAAAATGTCCACAGAAAGAAAGCAAACATAGAAAATAGGGAAGAAGAGAGAAACAGAGGTAATAAGGAGAGATAAAGGAACAAACGAACAAATGGGAAAAGGGAGAAAAGGAGAACAAAAGAACAGAAAAATGAAAAAACAAAAGAACTTACAGAAGGAGAACAGAAAAGGAAAAACAAGAAAACAGATGAAGCACATAAATAGAGAACAAACTAACATATGGGAACAAGGGAAACAAGAAAATAGATGAAGCACAGAAATAGAGAACAAACTAACATATGGGAACAGGGGAAAAAAAGAGAACAAAAGGACAAAGAAAAAAAACAAGGAAACGAACAGAGAAACAAACAAAACACCAAAAGGAAAAGAAAACATCGAGGGATCTTGAGAGTAAGCCTCTTTGGAAACAGAGAGAGGAGGGGGGGGGGGGGGGGGGGGGTCACCCCTAGCAAACTTCTAAACGGCGGACAAGGAACAAATGAGAGACGGGGAAAGAAGAAATGTTTAGTTCTCTAAACTTCAGAGTAAACGGTTAGAATAGGTTCATTGACCACCCTGAGCCCGACCCGAGTGCATCAAATTACAGTACATGCTGGGCTTGGGTTGAAAAAATCGGGGTTGACCTAGGTTCCGGTCCGGGCTTGGGCCTTAAGCCCAAATTTTAGGGTCAGACCCGGGTTGACCATAAACCCGGCCCAACCTGCCTGAGTTGCACCCCTAGAATCATCAAGCCTTCATCATCACTCTTGCCTCAGATTCTTTGCCTCAAACTTGTCAATGGCTACCTGCAACTCATCTATACCCCTAAGATCCCTCATGGTGTAGAAATAAACCCCAAACATATTCTTTCTCCTTGGTTTAGCATATTGCTGAAGTAGTTTTTGTTATAAGCAATATCCTCCCTATGAGGAATTGAAGCCATTCAGGTGTCACAATAAAGAAATAAAGCATATGCATATTTCATTTTGAGTATCCTCATGAAATTTTTATGTTATAATTTGAGTATCACAAGCAGGACCGGTTTTGCTTGGACCCGTTTAAATCAAAATCATTTTGCATGGATTGGACAGACCAATAAGACATATTGAATTGGCCCAGTATGGTCCAAAGTATATTTTGGATTGGATTGGGCTAGGCCCATCCATAATGGATTTATATTGGATTGGGTTAGATTGAACCAATATCTAGTCCATTAATAGAAGATAAGAACACAGGTGTCAATAGACCTGATTTGGATTGGAACCAATTTGAACAAATTGGATGGTCCAGGCATTGATTGGATTGGTCTAAAATGGTCTAGAGTATTATTCATCAGATTCGATTGGACCTGGTCCATCTTTAATGGACTCATTCTGGATCGGATCGGATTGGGCCAAACCAGGTCCAATTGACACCCCTAAATCCTTTCAACAACTTAATGCACCCTAATTATGCTTCTTCAAAATGTCTCTATGTCTTCAAATTGATGCTTGATAGGTGATTAATCTAAAGGAAAGATCATGTGAGGTGGACATTCTTGTATGTATATGGATTAAAAAATAATATAAAAAACAAAGAATTAATTAAAACAATCGGACTCTCTAATATTGTATATTCGTCATATTAAACAAAAATAAATATGATAGATAAAAATTATTTTTTTTTATGAAGATTGCATTTATTTGCAATACAAACATAAATATGTACTCTTTTTCGGTTAATAGATGCAAAATGGTTCACAGTTGCAATTCCATTTTGTTCTTTTCTTGTTTGTTTCAAATTGATGCAAAAGGCTGTACGGTGGTCTCTCTCACACTCAATCGGCGGAATAAATGAAAAATATAATTTTGTATAAAAAAATTGGATACAGTAATACACTCTCCTCATGATACGAAAATGTCAGAAAAGACATTTTTACATCCTTAATCGTTGCATTTTTGTATGGCAAACAAACACTCACAAATCTGAACTAGGGTACATAAATACCCTGGTTTGACGTTTGTATCGATCGCAAACAAATGCAGTCTAATGATAAAAACGAAATACAAAATATAAAGACAACAAATTTGGTACACCATGATTTAATTACTTGTCATTGTTACATGAATCCTGATAAAAAGATTGAGATTACTATTATTATTATCTGAAATTACCATGTGTAAAGCAAGTACATGAATAAAAACGTAAAGGATGAAGTATCCTATTATTTCTTTGAACGAATTGGGATTTATTCCTCACAGAGTGCACCTCACATTGGCTTCACAATACATCCCACCATGTATTAGAAACATCTCCTTTGAATAAAAACACGCAAGTACAGAAAATATTCCCGATGTGCGGCTGGAACACGCTGTGAGGAGCATGGTTCAAAGTATTGGTGTAATACACCTCTGTATATCAGCAGAGGTGTATCGACACTTTGAAGTTTGAACGAATCCCCCCTTTCCCTTAGTGTTTTTTTTTTTTTTTTAAGTTTTAGTTTTAAATATAGTTATATATATTATTTTAAAAAAGAATGAATTGCCAATACACTTGTTCGGAAAGATAGAATAGATACACTTGATACGGGGTATATCATATGGAAATTTTGATCCTTAGTGAGGAAGAGATCCAGACTCTTTTTGAACTATTAGACAATCAATAGGATAGGAGGGTTCCATGGCGATGGCACAGAGGCCTTCCTTGGTAGCAACATCTCTCTCCATTCTGACATACCCTCCTTCCCCCCAACTAGTACCCCATGAATTCTTCACCAGTCAATACTTGGTGCCAATATTGCTTGTCCCATAGGTAACCACAGTCACAACATGGTCTATGTTGGTTCCACACTCCCCAGCGAAGATGCCGCTTGAGTAGAATTGGAAATCAAAGCCACTTGAATCTATCCCGACCGAAACTGGTTGATTGGAAACAGCCTTCAGCAACGCCATCTCATCGTCGGCCGGGAGGAGACTTCGTATCCACTGATCGTAGCTGCCGGCAAAGCCAACTCTTTCGGTCGTCGACACCTTGAGCTTGCTTGTATGGGTAGCTGGTGGCTTCAGTGGCGAGGCCGTGTTGTTGGATGAATTGGAAGCGCTGTCCACGAAACCACCGCTGCATCCCTGGTTTTGACCGGCGGTGTCACAGTCTATTAGCTCTTGCTAGGAGAGAGCTAATTAATAGATGATTACTAGTAAGGAGTCTGCATTTAATTTGATAATGGGTGTTAGTTTAATTCATGAACCATATAAGCCAATAATATATGATTACTAGTAAGGAAGGCCATACTAATGCATGGATTGAATAGAAATTTGGATAGGTTTGGGTTGGTAAATTTAAGTTTAGAGTTTATACATCAATTTGGTTCTAGGCCAAGGTCCCATGTTCAAGGTTCGTCCAGGGTTGGCCGTTAATCCCACTATTCATCTAATTTATACCCGTGTTTTATTAGACTGGATCAAAAGAGCTTTAAACACATTTAGGCTAAGTTTGGGAGTACTTGGGCTGGGACCACACCAATAAGCACTTATTTGTGTTTGGGAAATAAACACTTATTTCTTTTCTGGCCTTTTTTGGCCCACCACATCATTTTGAAAAATACCTATACTTATTACCCCTATTTAAAATAAGTGATTTTCATCAAATGCTTAAAAGCACTTATTTTTTAAATAAGCACTCCCAAACTTAACCTTAATAGGAAATAAGAATTTAATGGGAGGAAGGGAGATGTTCTTGAAGAGAAAGAGGGGGGGGGGGGGGGGATTAAGAATGATTATATTAAAAAAAGAATAATAATATATTTCAATTGAGAAAATTAAGACAAGAGGGTTTTTAATATTTCATGTGTAAAGGAGAGAAGGGAAGACTTTGTATGAGACCCTTGGCCATATATATATATATATACCCATGATGGTTGTGCAAATCTTTTGTACCCGGTATGAGATGCCCTGAATTCTTCGTTGGTTTTATCTGCAAATTTGTTGATGCTTAGCTTATATGATCTATTTGCAGCCATGTTGAAAGCTTCGATTCGATCGCTCTACATTGTCTCTGAATACCTTGAGACTCAGTTTGGTAAGAGTATAAATACAGATATATAATGTGCAAATACATACAAAATACAAGGTTTTACACTCTATAAATTTATATTTATACTCCTTCCAAACCGAGTCTGAATAAATGCCTCTCCCTCTCCACAGTATCACCATAACGAGCCATCCATTGCTCGTGCCTCTCCAACATAGATATCTCCTGGAGATTGTGAGCTGCAGCTTGGGAAGCCCAGACTCTCATCAAAATGAGGAATAACATGAGCAGAAGAGTTGGCACCCAGGCGTGCATTCCATTATATGAACCCTCACGAAGAGCTTTGAGAGGTGCACTGAGTATTCTCTGCTTTATATAGACACAATTTCAATTTGTTCCCACTAGTGACAGGTAGGGTTGTCAATGAATTGGGTTTATTTGATAGATTCAATTATAATGGTTTTGACTTTACGGTTTTGCCTCAATTAATAATTGGGTTGATTTTATTATTTTATTTTATTTTACTTTTGCTTGTTTCAAATCGATTCAGACCCAAAACCGATTATTTTATTATATATATATAATATTTTTTTATTTTTTATAATTTTATCATGCTTTATATTTAAAATGATAAATTTGATAAATAATGCATAAGATAATATATATATTAACTAAAAATATTTAATTTATTAACATATAAATAATTTAGTATTTATCTATAATTTTTATTAAAATTATTATGAATCTATGATTTTATCCCGTTTATTGGAGACTGATATACCTAGACCTAACCCATTAATAGTCGTAGTGATAGGATATTTTATTGTTCAAATTGACTTTTTCACCTTTTATATATATAATATTGGAAAGGGTCCTATTCAGTTGAGGGTGGATGTTGAAGCCACCTCATCAGAAAAGTACAAAATATTTAGAAGCGTGGCCTTGTCAATCACATTGAATACAAGATCATTTCCTTTTTTTAAATAGGAGCAAAAGTTTCAACTAGTGTTAAGACTTTTGTGTCCTTGAGGAAATGGTCCTATTCACGATGGATATAATCATATAAAAGCCACCAATTAAAAATTACAAAAAATTTCAGGAGGCGTGGCCTTGTCATCACCGTGAATGGGACCATTTCCTCTTTTTTTAAAAGGGGCAAAAGTTTTATTTTTTCTTTTATTTAATTGCTTTATTGAGAGCTGCAACTTGGGCTGGAATGGCCGCCATAAATCCAACCTCAAAAAGTTGGGTTGGGTCGGGTCGGATTGAAGTTTAGGTTATGATTAGAGTTGAAAAGTATGGGCTCGATTTAACTTTGGGTTGGATTAGGGTTGAGGTTTTGGTAACCCAACCCAATCCAAGCCTGAATTGAGTTCATATTATATGTATATACAAATATTACATGAGTACCTATATATATAAATATGTATTTATGTATAGAGGTGCTCAACAAAAACCAAAATAAAAAAAAGCTGAAAAATCGAATTGAACCAAGGAAATCAAATAAAAAAATCTGGTTAATTGAATTGATCGGTTCAATTTCAGTTAACCTAAAAGAAAAGCTAGCAGTTAACTGAATTGACTTGTATATTCATTATATTTATATTTTTAATTAATTATTTATAATATATTAAATTATATATTATATGTATTTATAGTATTTGTAATATAATATATTATATATTTATATGTTTTTTTTATAATATATGTTCAAAATATAAAAAAAAAATTTGAGAAACTGAAAGACCAAACCTGTCAGAAACCGAATCAATCACCCAATTAACCGATTGATTTTGGTTCCTGGTTTTTCAAAAACTGATAGTATCAGTTTGGTTTCAAAAAGTAGATCATGGTTTGGTTAACTGAACCATGAGCACCCCTCTGCATGTATAAATGAATGATATATGTATATTAACACATTTGAGTTATAAAAGCAATTTTTTAAAGCATGATAACTATGTCGCTTAGGTGTTAAAATTAAACTTAATTGACCTTAACCCTTAAATCTAGGAAATAAGAACACGTTACAAAAGGAAGTAGAGAATTTGATGTGGGGTTCAACAGCTTGGGTTGGTTTAGGCCTTATATGGTTGACCTCAACCCAACCTAACCCAGCCCAATTACACCCAAGTTGCAATTCTCTAAACTTTCATTCTGTTCTTATATTTTTCTAATAAACATTATTTTATTCCTTTATGAATAATAACCAAATAATTAAGATTCCTTTGATATTCATTATTACTAAAACAAAAAATCATTTTGCCTAGCACAAGTTTCTAATATCATATATCAATCAATCAACCAACCAACCAATCTCTCTCTCTCCTTTTGGATCCTAGGTACATAGAGATCTAGTGCTACAAAATAAATATTTTTTTTTTGGTATTAAACAGAAAAGACAACAATACAAGAAGATTCAGGGAATACTTTCCTCTAAGACTAAGTTCTCCAACCAAGGAGGTCCTAAAGCTATGCAACCATGCCAACCATCTTCAATTTTGCTGTGAAAACTTTGTCTCCCAAGAGAGGTTGTTTTTATCAACTCTTGGGAATCTGATTTACTATTATTCGAGGGGCCCCTACACCTACAACTTCCACTGGGCCTTTTCTTAAAGTCAATACTTCTAAAGTAAGAACCGGAGCAGAGTGGATCCACCTACCTCTAGCAGAAATCAACAAACCAGAGGAAGATCAAATAATATACCCAATGGCAGCATGAGGTGAATTTGGCTGTCTCGATGCATCTGAGTTAACTAATATCCTAGTGGTGGCTTCTCCTAAATAGTCGGAGTAAGAGTTGGTTGATGATGGCTATCGATTATGGAGTCCTCCTCTACTTGCTTATTTATCAAACCCCGCGCTCTTCCCAAAACTAAAACAGGGGACTCGTATTTTCCTTGAAAGATTAGAGTATTTCTAGATTTCCAAATCAGCCAACTGACAATGGCAATAGCTCTGCAAGCTTCCTCACTGGAGCTCGATCCATCACCTAGTTTCTCTTTAAGCCAATGACTAAATTCAATCCCCACCATCTGGGTAATAGGAATAGGCATATTAAGGCCAAACCATATAGCTCTAGCGAATGGACAATGATGCATTATGTGGTTTAAAGTCTCTGGTCCATCTCCACATCTTTGGCAAGTGTCATCTTCAACTTAAGTGTCTCTCCTTTAGTTTTTCCAGAGTAGGGACTATTCCCTTCGAACAAATTTCAAATGAAATATTGAATCTTTGGTTGAGTATTAACATACCAGATTTTCTTCCACATTAGATCTAGAGAGAATTGGATTTGAGGAATTTCATCCAAGGTTCCATTCAAAGCCAAGTAGTAAGCTGATCTTACTGAGAATTCACCATCCTTAGTAAAATCCCATACAAGCTGGTCCTGAGATCTTGTCTAGCTGAGCGGCATTGAAAGAATGGCCCTTACTTCTTCCTCTGTGAATAGATCTTTGAGTACATTCTATTTCCAGGTTCTTGAATTTTGTTTATTAAATCATACACTTTGGAGATAGTAGCATTTACCTGTTTTTCCGAGGCAATCTTGAAATTTCACAAGGAAAGGATTCAAGGCTTATTCCAGATATCTATATTGGCTTCGCTTCTTATTCTCCAAATGAGGCCTTTTCGTAGAAGATCTCTACCATACAAAGTGCTCCTCCACCCCCATGATGGGCGAGGGCCCAAATCTGCCTCCATGAAGTTTCTTGAAGGAAAATAAACATTTTTTAAAAGCCTTGCTCAAAGAGCTTCTTGGTTTTTGAGCAGATTCCAAGCTGCTTTCGCCAACAATGCTTGATTAAACTGAATCAGGTTTCTGAATCCCAAACGACCATTTGCATTTGAATGATAGAGAGCTCCCCAAGATATCTAATGGATCTTTTTTTCTCTAGCCTTTTGCCCCCATACAAAATTAGCGAAGTTGCTATTTATTTTCTTCAACACATCATTTAGAATGCGAAAATGCATCATTGAGTAAATTAGGGAAGTCAAAGATGAAGCCTTAATGAGCGTTTCTTTTCTTGATGAGGTGAGTAATGCCCCCTTCCAATCACTTACCTTTGATTGGACTGTTCCGTGGAGATTTGAGAAGACCTCTATCTTACTCCTACCTAGAGTTGTCGACACACCCAAGTACTTAGAATTTGAATCTCCTTGAGGCATTTTCAGAACATTTTATGACATCATTTTCCTAAGTCAGTGAGGGATGTTTTTACTGAAATAAACTGCAGACTTTGCATTTATTCTCAAGCTAGTACAACTTTTGAATGACTAGAGAATATGATTAATTCTATGACATTGGTTTAAGTTTGCTTTGGTAGAAAGAATACAATCATCAGCATATAAGAGATGAGTTAGTTCTAGACCCTAATGACATAGCTTCATTCCTTGGAAGCCAAGCAATTCAACACCCCTCTTTAGAATATCTGTAAGGCTTTGCATAACACATACATATAGGTAGGGTAGAGTGGATCCCCTTGGCATATGCCATTTGATGGTTTAATATGACCCTTGACAGTTCCATTTGATGGTTTAATCCATTTCTCAACAAAACTCATCATCCTTAGGCTCTCCTCTAATTGTTTCCAATTTATACTATTATATGCTTTATGCATATCTAATTTGATAGCCACAGAGAAGAGTTTTCCTTTAGTTTTTTTTTTCTTTAAATAATGAAAAGCTTCATGGAGATTCTTATGTTATCTAAAATACTTCTTCCATGCAAGAATGCACTTTGAGGTTCCTCAATTATATTATTAAGCACTAATCTGAGCTTATTTTCCAGTGCCTTTGCATAAAACCTGTAAATGACATTGCAAAGGGATATTGGTCTGAACTGTTCGATTGAGAAATGACTTTTTTGCTTTGGAATCAATGCAATGTAAGTAAAATTTAACTCTTCATCAGCCTGCTCCTCATTAAACATATATTGACAAGCAAAAATTACATCACCACTCACAGTCGGCCAGAACTTTTGGATAAACTCAACATTGATTCTGTCCGGGCCTGGGGACTTTTGGGGAGGGGCACACAACAAATCATTTTGTTTAGAAGAAATGGTCAAAGGGGCGACCTGGTGACCATTGTTGTCTCTTTGAGGAGCTTCTCTATTATAAATGGCATCAAAATGATTGACAAAAGCTTCAGTGATTTGCATTTCCTTTTCTCTCCAACTTCCTTGGCCATCTTAGATTTTATAGATTCTACTTCATTGTCTTCTTCTAACAGCAGTGGCATGGAAGAAATGAGTATTTTTGTCTCCATTCTTTAACCACATAATTTTGGATTTCTGTGCCTAGAATTTTCTTTCTTGCTTTCTAATTTGATTTAACTCCTTCTGAAGAGATCCTGTTTTGTTCATGTTTTCTCCCGCGTGGAAGGCTTGGTGACATTCTTTGAATTGTCTTTTAGTGGTCATTTTCCTCTTTTCCAAATTTCCAAAAGTTTCTAAATTCTAGGTCCTCAAAGTTTGTTCAAGTTTTAAGAAGCTTTCTAACCGGATGAGTATCAGTGACATTCCATGCATTTGTTACAACCTCTTTACAAGAAGTCTTTGTTAACCACATAGATTCAAATCTGAAGGGTCTGTATCCCTTCCAATTAATTCAATTCATTTGGATTCTCATGAGAGTATAGTCTGAACCTATTCGATCTTCATATAAAACAGTTGCCTCTTGAAACAATAGACGCCAAGCATTTGTGGCAGTGGTTCTATCTAGACGGGCTTGAACATTTTCACCACTTTCTCTGCTATTCATCCAAGTGAAAGGATAACCTTAAAAACCAATATTTATCATGCATAAATTATTTAACATAACTTTAAAATCATGCATTCTAGATTTAGATGGGGGTTACCTCCTTTCTTTTCCGAAGGGTGAAGAATTTAGTTGAAATCGCCTATAATAGCCCACAATTTCTGGGATGAGGGTCTTAGACTTATAAGTCCTTGCCAAAAGTCACCACGCATTCGAGAGTTAGGTTCACCATGAATGAAAGTTACCATCTAAATGTTGATTGATAGAGGATCAGAAATGTCAAAATGGATATATCTATCTGTAGTAGCTTTGACCTCTGTTGTCACAGGCTCTTTCCAATCCAAGCATAAACCTCTAAAGAGGCCTCTTGGGCTCTTCAACACATAACGATCAAACTTCAATCTCTTACACAAATGCTTGACCACTTTATCTTTATTTTTTGTTTCTAAGAGAAACAAAATAGAGGGTCGATGGACCCTAACTAGCTCCATAAGAGACTGAACTGTTAAAGAAGAGCCCACTCCTTGACAATTCCAATATAAAAGATTCATTGGCCTTGGCGGGGGCTATTGATTGAGAGCGATTTAAAGGTAGACAAATTTTTTACTTCATTTAATTCTTTATATGAATGGAATATGAATTTCCTTCTCATGATTTTCTGGCCAGTTTCTTGAGGTTTCTTCTCCAAGGTATTTGGATTTTGCACATGTTCAATTTGTACGGGTTCTTCCTGATACCAGGACTTCTCAAAAGTGTGTTCAAGCTTCCTCTTGATTTGTCTATCCTTCCATTAACTCCCATTTTCTTCCTCCATGATCATCTGATCCTAATGCAATAATCTCATTCGTCTTGGATTCTATTCAGAAGTTTGAGAGTGCTTTGTTTCCATAATTTCCAAGTTCATGCCTATTGGATTTTTGTTTTTATACTTAGATTTGGGATATGGTGATCCGACCCAGGAGTATCTCTTTTCTTCCCAATTTTCTTATCGTTTAATTGCGTCGGGCTATCCAGCACCCAGACTACAAAAGCCATCATAGTGTTCAAAGTTGTTCTCAACTGCCTCGGGATCACCAACCTTATATCTGTTCCGCATACCAAGTCCCACTCGTCACTTGAGTTTGTACCACAGATTTCCTTCCATCTGTCTTTATTCACTTGTATAACGTCTCTCTATCCAAGTATGTGTATAGGGTTTGACCCCCACCACTAGTCGTACCAGATCCACTATCAGAATTTGTTCCTTCTCTCTCCTTGCTTTCGTCCCAACTGTTCATCCACCGATTCTGATCATCCCTTCTGTCACTAATCGAACGTTGATTTTTACAGTGCTTCTCTAGATTCCTCCCCTCCTCATAAGTGTTTGTGTCTTCTTTTGGGGCTCTTTTCAGTCTTGGAGTAGTCTTTTTCATCCATGGTCCAAATGGTCTTGGAGTTTGAATAGATTCCCTACTATTCGTTGTGTCTTCTTCCTCATCTTCGCTCGAAGATACTCCTTCCTTATTTGCTGAGTGACAACTGGTATCAATATGTCCAATAAAACACAACTGTAACAGAAGTTTGGGAGTTTTTCGTACCTTACACTTACATCGGATCCACATATTTTTTGATCTTTACACTCACCCTTGGTTTAAGAGGGGATGAGGGAATAACTCATGGATAGCATATCTGAGCCCGTGTTTGGCACCACCGCCAGCTAGATGACCAAGACCAATAAAAAAGGTTTGGTCAGATTAGATTAGACTAGAATCCCACTAAATTCATGTCAAGTGTAAAGCCATTGGATTTTTTGTTTAAGTAGTTCCTTGTTGACAAATTCTAGGCTTTGTGTCCTATTGTCCAGTGGCACTTAGAAGAAGAAGCAACTACTATCTCCACCACCATAGTAGCCTTAACAAGCAAGATAGATGATATTGCAATTGATTGTGTTCTCATCAAGAAGTGAGTGTAGGGGTTAGCCATCGGTGTCGGCATTGAGGATTGGAGATTTTGCATGCATCATGATTCATGGATTGGAATCTCTCATTCCCTTATGCACGTTGGTGATTCATCATCATGCCCTCCAAGTAGTGTTGTTGGTATGACCGTATGGGTTTTCGTGGAGCATCTCAGGCTTCTCCGTTGGAAGTATGTACCACCACTGGCATTCATTGTTGCTGCCCATGGAGTTGAGATCTTTTGCCAAAGGACCTACCAACATGATCTGGCACCGCACATCTTACTATGAGTCTGGGACCTACCATAAAAGTAGGACAGACCATGTATGAGATGTGCGGTGTTAAATTGTGTTGGTAGGATGTTGGAACATGTTTTGTTGGTAGGTGATCTGGACTCTTGCCCATAAGCCATGCCTAGATCTGCTCACAACATAATAATTTCCAACATGGTCTGTGTCTGCACATCGCAAATATGGTGGGTCCCAGTTTTATGATGGGCTCCAATCTCATGGTGAAATGGGCGGACACAAATCATATTGGGATAGTTTTTGTTGTGTGTATTGAGTAGGGCTATCAATGGGTTGGGTCTGGGTCAAGACATGCTAGAAGCCTAGAACCCAAACCAACTTGACAAGATAGTGAGTGGAAGTAACTATGATTCCAGAAAAACTTGTATCCAATTAACCAATATCAACCAATCACGTGGTATTTATTAAAAAATATTTTCCACCTCAGAATTTTTTATTGATTTTTTTTTTTTATTTTTTTACCAATACCTTTACCTATCATTCACTACTAATTATCCCTTCATTTTTTATAGTATCCCCCATGGTTTTCGAACCATCGTTGACCTGGATAGTCAGACTGTTTGGCCCAAAAACCATCTAGGCAACTAGTTTCATTTCACCCTTAATTGGTTTTTTTTGGCCAAAAAATCATTAATTTGGTAAGCGATATACTAACCCAAGTGATCGAGCCATTGACCTATTCGAGCCAGACTGGTTTTTTACTGTTTTTATTTTAATTATTTTTATTTTAAAATTAAAATGAATCGTCCATATCAAATGGTTGAACCGCTGACCCAAAAACCTATAGTCAAAGCGGTTCGATCTGTGGATCGGTTTTTAAAACATTGGGTATCTTTCACTTATCACTGTTCTGAACTGTAAAAATCCCCCAAATTAAACCGGGGGTTTAATGAATTCGGATTTGGTCCTCATATTCCCAATGCACGGCTGCAAGGGTCTGTTAGGACGGTTTTGTGAGGACCAAAATCCGATTTCGAGTTTGATCGGCCGAAGGGTAGACAAAGAGGAGCTAAGGTGAGACGTCCATGGCATGACAGCGAGTTTCCGGCATGCACTCCGGGAAAAAGATCCTCCACTTCTGGCTCTCGGGCGGGCTTATCCTGCACCATCTGCTTCGACGCTCTCTGGTTTTTCTATTGTACGCACACACGGTTCTTCCTACATTTAGAGAAACTTTTGATTCAGTTCTGTTGGTTTAATTCATGGTTGCAACCAAAGAAAAAGATAAAATAGTTTTTTGTTTTTTATCACAATATCTCTACTATTCTGGTTGCTTCATCTGAACTTACCGTTTTTCAGTTTACGTACCTGCGAATTTATTTAGTTTTTCGTTTGATCTTAACAATTGATGCATATAATTGCTAAAAATGCTGTTGCATGTCCATTCGATGCTAATATGATGTCAATGATGCGGTTCCTTCATAAATTGTTAATGTGAGATACTGCTATATATTGAGCTAGACGATAATGCATTGACATATGTGTCGTCCTCGGGAAGTTGAAGATATCAATCCAAAGGAGTTGTAATAACATATTTGGGATCAAAGATAAGTAACTGTGTTGGAACTTGGAAGATGTGGTTAGTTTGAAGTAGTTTGGTTGTCTTTAAACACGAAGAGTTGACAATCTGGACCCCACATTCTGGTTGAGAAGCTACTGGTCGGAATTCCTCAGCTTGCCTTTTGTTGGTCTGCGGGTGAAGGTTGTTGGAGAGAGGGTCAATATCATAGGGGATTAAAACCTCTCATTCGTGTGATCCCTTGCATTTTAAGGAGAATTCTTGTTTTGATGTGATGTAGTTCTCAGAAATAAGAGGGGATTCCTAAGCTTTGGCCTTCTGGAGATATGGGAACTTGGTTTGAGATAACTCAAACCACCAATCTTTATGGTATGCTCATGCTTATATACTTTGTTTATGAGCAAACAAGGCAGCTTTTACATTTAATTGGCTTGCATGCACAAGATGCATGCATCGGATGTTTTAAATTAATTTATTAATTGTATTTAGTGTAAGAAGTGAATTATTATAGCACTGAGCAAAGTGACAATGGATAACAAAATTAGAGGAGCCAATTGGGATCAGGGAGGACAAAGTTAGTTTGATTTCATCCCAAGACTGTATTAGGGTGGGGGAGTTTGGAGGGGCAGGAAGACTAATCACTTGGTTATTTGAGTTGATTTGATGCTGGGGTGTGACTTGGTGGGTTGTGTCATTTTGGATCTAGCATATCATGGTTCCTTGGGTGATATTGGTTAGAGGGAAATAGGGAACTGGGAAGCATCATGGCGGGAGAGGGTTGCCTGTTTTTGAGTTGTTGGTGATTTTTATTTCTTTTTCTTTTTTGATTGTTTCTTTCCTCTCCTCCATTCCCCTATTTTGGGAGCCATCCCCTTTCTTTGTTTCCCTTAGTTTAGTTTTCTAGTTGGAGTTATTCTGTTTCTCCAAATTGCTATTTATCTAGCATGTCTCAGAAGCAGTAACCATTTTAACTACCGGTAGCATTTGCATGGAGACTCAATTTTGGTACCAAGTATAGTGCTTTTTTTTTATACTAGGTTTTTGTTATCACAATATGGGAAAAAGAAGGGAACCACCAAAAATAACAAAACTTTACATGGTTAATGAGTTAGAGCCATGTACATGATATGCATGTATACTCCCTTATGCATCAAAAGATAGAGTATCCTCCACTTTTCAGCAAAAGCTATCATAGTTAAACCCTTAAAATCCTTAAGAATCACTGGCAATGAACCAAGCTGATCAGGAAATTCATGGAAGATCTCTTGTCATCAAAGATTCAACTGTTCTTTTCATTCTTGATGCAGCAACAAAGTTCAAAAGAAAGAAGGTTTCAGATAATGGTTCCATGCCATCAGGAAGTCAGCATTCTAAAACCTCTTTTACATCAAAAAGTAATTGAAGATGATGAGTTCCCTTTATCTTCTAAAATGTTTGAAAATAGTATTCTTAATTTCCTTTGATATAGACGCCTGAGACACTGGTTGGCTCTTAATTTTTCTGATCACCAATTCCATGTGGCAAGGTTTCATTTTGAGTATGCAGTCATTGTTTTCCTTCCAAATGCTCCAGCACAATAATGAAGGAAGTGCATTCTATGGTGTATGACCACATTTGCTTTGACATCACATTGGCTATGCCAAACTCAAGCTCCACAATGTCTTCTGGGATTACCCTTTGTCAACTGAAGAATGCTAGGAAATGGCATTTTGTAGGCAAATGAACAATGCATCAACAAGTGGAAAGCTGATTTTTCCTCCACCTGAAAAGAGAGAACCTGTTTACTCTGTCTTTTCCACATGGAATTAAATATGGTAAGGAATTTTTCAAATAAGGAGATAGATATTTTGGAAGGAATATTTGCATTCCAAATTCATTTCCATGGGAAAGGGTCACTGAAGGTAGCCATGAGAACCACATAATAATATTTAACTGAAAAAATACCTTGTATTCTAAATTCTTGAATCCTCTTCCCCCACCAGAATAGTTTAGGTGTTCCAGGAATTAAACCAATATAACCAATGTGTATGCCTACCAATCATTCACATGGCATTGTAATCCAGGAGTCTATCCCACAAGGTGGTAAGAAGTATAGAAGAAAAGGTGGACAATAATTACAATACTTGAATATTACTTTCTTGAACATTGATACATCCTTCTTATCTCTTTGTTGTCACCCATTCTAGTGACACTGACATATTTATCTTCAATTGTGTTGAAGAATCTTTGAATCCATTTTTAGGTTAAAGAGGCCCATTCAATGATTAAATGAAGTTTGCATCCACCACCTACCTAGAGCAGATGGAATTACAGTTGAACTTTAGGCTTTCAAGAGAGAAGTTTTTTTTCCCTCTGCTGAGTTTCTCAAGATCAGCTGGTTCCAAGAAAACTATTAGCAGATCCATTCTGTTATTTCTAAACCCTCTACCTATTCAGATAGACCTGAGTTCCCAAGTGAAGAGCCATAATATTTAAGTTTGATTGTATCTCCATTAGGAGGAGATCAATATCTGGATACAGTAATAAGTGGAAATGAGTTCACTTCCACTACCCTATTTCTTTAAACGGAGACTATACAACTCAATACAACTCAGTCAAGCATTATCCCTAATATTTGATATTTGTTGGTTGTGTAAACAAATAGCATCAACTTTACTTTGTCTATTGCCAATTGCCATATATAAGACTACCTCACTGGACATCCTTTTGGTCTTCTGCATTGCACCATTGATGCCTTTTAACTTGCACCGGATTATTTGTCATTGGTGCCATTTTTAGTTTCTATTGCATATTAGAAAAATATCTTACTTGAGCTCTTCTCAGTTCTCATCTTGTCACCTATTGTTTATTTCCCTAGGTTTCCATAAGTGCATTTGTTTCTGGTCTTACTATTCTTCATGCTATCATTCATCTATCTCAACAACCCCTCTCCTGTTTCTGTGTTCTCAAACTCCCTATTATTTGTTAAACAGGGAATCAATTATCTTTTTCATCCATTGTCATTCTGTTGCTTAGGTTTGGACTCATTTTTTGCTCCCTTTGGAGTCTATTGACCTTGCTTTGATGACGTGGTGGAGTTGATATGGGGTGGGCATTACCCCTTTTATTAAGTGGTGAAAGATCATGTAAAGATGTAGCGACATACTGTGGTTGCTCTTTTCTGAAGGCAGATTATAGACTACCTGGGTGATTATTGATCTGATCATTTTTGAAGCTTCTAACTGAATATATATATATATATATATATATATATATATAAACTATAGGAGAATAGCCGTTCATTTTAAGGTCTTCCTTCTTTCAAAGGCTTTCTAGTCCAGGTCCCCTCTCCTTTGCCTTCATTGTCAAGTGTTATTAAACCAAACTTAAAAGAAAACAGTATAATATTGTATTGCATTCATTAGCAATGGGCAGAACCCAAGAAAACATGTACAATCACCAAAGAACCTATACAGTGAAGTCTGTATAGTATACTGAGTTTGTACAGCAAGATACATAGCAAAACAACCTAAAGTCATCAAATTAAGAAACTGTAAATATGTCTTTGAAAGTAATCCCCCTGAATTCCTCAAGCACCATCATCCAAGAGTAAATGGAGCAAAAAATTTTCTTCACCATTTCATCATTCTCAGCCACCTTGTTGTTTAACAAACTCTGAATCTGATTTCTGTCCATTCATACAGTACATAGGATTTCTGCCAGGATAGAAACCAAATGAGTTTTTCTTTCTCTAATTCTACTGATATCATCCTCTTCTATCTCTCCCTTTTCTATTGATAACTGAGAGAAGGTATCCCACACTAGGGGTCAAGTATCAACTTAACTAATTACATACTTCTATCATTATAGCTTCTAAAACGCATTCCCTTATTTGTAGTTCCATTTCTTTGAGTTCTTCTGCCCCTAAATTGTCTCTCCATGTTTCTAGTTTTGCAATTACCCCTCTCTAGTCTTATCAATTATCATTCTAAATCATGCCATCTGCAAGCAACACAAACCTTGAATGCCCTTTTTATATGCTTGTTAATTCATCCATAATGAATGTAAATATATATAATGCCAATCCTTAGTGTAAACTTGTTTCAACATATTTATTAAAAACATGCTATTACATCATTTTTTCTTGGCCATCAAATTTGTATTGGTATGCTGGGCAGCAAAAATGAATTTTAGAGTTTGGTCAGTTGTATCAACATCAGACAGTGACTTACAGATAAAGAGCCTACCATATTTTTGCAAACTTCAGGGGATGGATGACTCATGTGGCAAGTTGTGACTTGGTACAATATTGTTTGAATTATCTAGTATGGAACTTCAGACTTCATAGGTGTGGCTCCAGTTTGACCAAAGTTATAACAATTTGCATGTGATTGCAACAAAAAATAATTTTTAGAGTTATTGTTAATCAATAAGGGTTGAGATCACCAAAGTACTCACTAACTAGACTTTCTATCTATTGGCCTATTGTTCAATGACCCGTACAGTTTCTTGGTTCCCTATTTGTTGTCTCAGCATGGTTCTGTTTCAATGATGCAGAATTCAGCATATTGCTGAGAAAGCAGTAAAACAAGCTCTTTTTGATTGGTAATCAGAATGGTGAAAATACGAATCAGAAAATGAGGATCAAAGGCTGCCCCAAAATATTTTATGACTCTCTAAGTTGAAAACTGATATTTTTATGATGTACTTTTGTGCTCTTGTCTATACAATATTATATGGTTTAACTGCACAATACCTAATATTTGTACACCTTGTTTTAAAAACACCAGGGCAAGGCACAAGGTTACCTAAAAAAACGTCTTACTGCCCGGGCACTGCCTTGACAAATGTGTATGTATGGCATTTCAATTATTTAATTCAGATAAGGTCTGCACAAAAGCACCACAATCCTCTGTTGTAGGGGATTTGGGCCAATACAATTAGTGGGGGTATGGTATTCAGTGAATCATACTCCTTTTTGTACTAAATGGAAGAATCATATCCCTTTCTGTACTAGTATGGGTTAGTCAGTGTTTTCATAAACACTTTTTCATAGACTGACACGCTTCTAGGAAGTTCTCAATCCAGTGGTATTTGACCTCACTAGATTCTTTTCAGTGATATTTCTTATACCAGTATTGAGGAAACTTGCCATATTATAGTAATATAATCTATTTGTATAGATGGATTAACAATTTTAACACAATTGGTTGAAGCATCAGTATTACACTAGCAAAAGATCTCAAGTGAGACACCGGTTGGCCTTGGTAGCCTTGGTAAGTTGCCAGATTTGGTGGATGCTGAACGCGGAGTTGTAAATGAACTTTGTGTTTGCTGTTGTTGGATGTTGGGTTAAAAACATAGTAACCTATATTGATATGGATGGGGCCAGGACCTTTTCTTATTCAGCTTGGGTGTTAATACTGCAGAGTTGGGATTTTCTATTCAAATGTGTGTCTCTCCGACCAAGGTCTGTTGGGCTGATTGCCCTTTTCTTTCAGGAGTAATATACATGTTAAGCTTCTGCTAGACATAAGCTCCTCTTATTTCTTGACTTGTGTTGTCTAATTTCATCTTTAGCTTTAAATGTGTCCCTTGATTTGAAGGCCATTTGTATTTGTCTCCAATATCAATAACGTTTACTGACAATTTTGTTCTGTGGTTCAGGAAATTCTGGTAACCCGTTTGTAAACCAAGCCTCACATCTGGTCTTTTCGCACAGCAGAAGCAGCTTCATCCCATTGGAAAGAATTGTTTGGCACTATAAATGACCATTGAATCAATAGTTTCCTGTTTCCTTGGATATACAGATGATGGTGTATTATAGAGAAAGAAACCCAGTTACCCAGGTTAACCCAGTTTTCATATTCAACTAACCAGAGTTGTCTCAGATTTTAGGTTGTGGTAAAGGCTAGCAAATCACTGCATGGAGATGGGGATGGAAGTGATCCAAAAAGGGTCTTGGTTCTGTATCCATCACTTTAATTATCACTTTGCAGCTTTATTACTTGTTCCTTTATTTATTTATTTTTTGTTCTTTAGTTCATACTTCTAAGAATTGATATTAAAATCAAAAGATGTGTGAAAGGGAAAAGATAAATAAATTTAAAAAGTGGGCATGTGTGCCATTTTCTACTCATAAATACTTCTCCTGCAAGAGTCAAATATAATAGAAAATCTCCCACCAAAGTGGTTAATCTTATTTTTACTTTTTGAGTTTTCCCTCCCAAGGCATATATTGGAAAACCCAATTGTCTATTTTAATTTCTACTTATATTTAATGGTGCATTGGTGCCCATCAAACCCCTAAAACTCCCACATGCTCGTCACTAGGGGAATCTCTCCCTTTTCAATTCCTCTCCTTTTTTTCTTTTCATTTTCTTCACTATTATTTATTATTAGGTTTATTATCATCCACATTGATTCAACACCTACCCATCTTGAGTACATTTATTACCATTTGAAATGAAAAATGTCTCCAAAGCTCCTACATCCATGGTCGCGTGACTTCCCTTCAGAATCAAGACACCTGGAGTCCTCGAGTGGGCCCCACATTTTCGTATTTGGGACATACCCATGGGCCATTGGTAAGTGGGCTCATCCGAGAGAGCCAACAGCTGATGTCACATCTGATGTGAGAGTTGTTGGAGTTGGGTCTTGGGGATGGGGGGGCTCAGGACTCAGGAGATAGTTGGGTGGGGTAATAAGGTAATCTAAGTGCCATGTCACATCTGACGTGGCTTCTTGGGTCGAAGGCTTGTTCTGACACAGGCCATGTCAGCTTGGACGGGCGGGAACCGGAATCCGGGCCGTCAACGGTCTTCCCGACAGCTTTTAAACCGCTGCTTACTTTGGCAGGGAGAAGGGTTTTCTTTCCTTCTTTTTATTTTATTTTTCATCGATGTATATTTTTCCTGGAAAAGGAAAGGAAAGGAAAAAGGGGCAAAAACCGGATTTAAGTTGAGTTCAGAAACGTAGATTTCGGGATTTGGAGATTTCGTTAATATAATAATGATTATTATATGAAGGGTTTTAGCTTTTACAGCAGAGCACCAGTTGACTGGATTGTATATCCAAAACGCTGGTTTTGAGGGTCCTAAAAATACTGCTTTTATTGCCCCTTGGCGGTTTTTCGGACCGGTGCGAAAGCGCCAATTGGGGGAACTGTTGCTGGTTTTACAATTATACCCTTGACATCCTCAGATGTTTCCGTTGTGGTCCCTCTTTTTGTCCCATATTTACTACATGAACTATAATTTTGAAATTTTTGAAGAAATTCCCGTTAGAAATTGGGTAGCCCTTTTGTAAGTTGAAGTGTTTGGGAGGAAATTAAATTGAATGGAGATGCCATAGACCATGATGTGAATCATTTGATAAAAAATAAAGGAAATGTTTTTGAGAAATCCTTGGGCATGAGCACGTCTAGCTTAAGGATTTTGTAAATGAAAATTTATTTTTAGTGTTGAGCCTGTAATGGTGCCAATTTTAGAAATTAGAAGGCTCCTAATTCAGAGTACTAGGGAAAACAAAAAAGATCCAAACTTGCACCGCAAAAGTGATTTGGAACCATCAAATTCATTTTAGAGTGGAGTCATATCTCAAAATTTTACATGACCATCTACAATATCAGTTGTGGGGGGATGAAAAAGGATTTCGGTGAAAGTCATAAAAAATGATTTAAATGCCCATAGTTTAACGATAGATATGGCATTGAACAAAACACTATTAAAAAATAGGATTCACGTAGTTGACTCCATATAGTTGGGAGTTGGGACAAGGCTTAGAGGATGATGATAATATTATGCAAATTTAAATGTAACAAAAGACTATCTTTTGAATCATTTTTAACAATTCTTAGTCTCAGTCCAAAATCTCTTCTTGTTTGCATTGTATTAAAAATTTATCAGGGCGTTGATCACAAAGGAAAATGGCGTTTATCTTAGCTGATTTCATATAGTTGGGATAAGGCATGAATGATGATGATTGATATTTGCCTCGTTTTTATTCCTTGGGGCTACACAAGGGGAGAGGGAGGGGGGTAACAATAACCCATGCCATAATTTCACCAAATCCTAGTGCAAGTGGGATTCAATCCCAAATATCTTCTACAACCAGCTGGAGACCTTATCAACTAGCCAGTTGGCATCTACGTGTGCTAATATTTGCCTTTCTGTTTAAATTTCCTTTTAGTTGTAATTCGAAATCTGATTTTCTGTCCACGTGATTTTAATATGCCGCAATCATGGGCACAGCTAAATTTTGCGACCACGCAATAAAACATGGTTGATCTGTCCATTTTTCATTGCTGAGTCGCAGGATTTTGCTGTAAGCATGGTGCCAGCAGACGTAAACTTGTGCGGATGGCTTGAACCGAGTATGAATTAAATAAGAACGTTGGCAATAAAATAAAGGAAAAACTTCGTCATTTTTTGTATTTATAAGGGCACTTGCGACATTGCACAAAAGGGGAGTTGTCATAAAGCTTTGTTATTACATAATAAACAAAGGAGTAGTTGTTTTTATTTATTTCTAACAAATTGGTTCTGGCGCGAGTTGCAGAGAAACGTTCAGATTTCAAAAAAAGAAATCCTTTGGCTCATTTCTTCATCCTCTTCTCTTCTTAACTTCTTACTCTTTGATGCTCCACTCCAATTCTGATCTTCTTTCTCTTTGTTTTACGTCGCAATCTCTTTTCTCTCTTTTAACTCTGTTTAGATTAACAACTATATGCATGGAAGGGAGAGAGAGAACGGTCTCTGGCTCTCCGGCTAACACTACCACGGAGACTGAGTCTCCGGTGAGCGGAGGTGGGCCGGGATCGGGAGCAGTGGGGGCAGTACCAAGTGGGTTGGTGCCGCAGGTGATGAACATGGCAGTAAGCATGAGTATGGAGAGAAGCTTTGGAGGAGCAGTGGGGATGGACATGATGGGTAGAAAGAAGAGAGGGAGGCCAAGAAAGTATGGTTCAGATGGGAGCATAGCTCTGACACTCTCACCAGGCTATTCTTCATCTCCTTCCGACTTCTCTCCCAAGCGGAATAGAGGGCGGCCACCGGGTTCTGGCAAACGGCAAATACTTGCTTCTTTAGGTGAGTCAAAGAAAAGCAGAAAAAAATCTGCTAGGATTCTCCTTCAAATGGTAGAGGGTATGCTATTTTTGCGTATTTAATTAAAATTTTTTATAAGGAATCAGGAAGGATTTACTGTACTCATTGATGCTTTTTATGATGGGTTTGTGACAATAAAAATGTTGATCATAATATTAATGGCTTTATTGGATCTTAGGCAGGTTGTTCTATGAGTTTGGGATTTCTATTTTACCCTAATAGAAAACATTTAGAGTATGTTTTTTAATTGAATAAAGAAGTTTGAACTCCCCTAGTCCCCTTCAACACAACAACACAACAACAAAAACAACACGGACAATTTTCTGATTGCAGTCTGTGAATTGATAAGCTAATTATGCCCTTTACCGGAAATTAGTTGAATAAAGAAGACAGGGCAAGCTGACGAATTTTATTAGTTGGAAAACTTTTCTTAGTAATGATGAGATGATGTGAAGAACCACTTAGTAGTCTACATGGAAAGTTCTAAACCTTAACATTTTAGAAGAGATGGATGGATTGGCTTATTCATCAAAGTATTTGTTCTCCATTATAAAGAATGATGACTAGATTGGGTTTCTTTATTCAAATAATTTAGTTCTCACACATAGCCTTTGATTGTGAAGGTGAGTTGATTGCAAATACGGCAGGAGGAAACTTCACTCCACATGTGGTTACTATAAATACAGGGGAGGTAATATATCCTTGTATACTGATATTTTCATTTTGAACTGATCAAGTTTAAATACTTATGGAGAAAGAACCATGCTTTATAAGTTCTGGGATTGAATGACAGAATTCTACTTTGTTGCTTCTAGGATGTTGCAGCAAAGATATTTTCATTTTCTCACAAGGGTCCTCGGGCCATTTGCATTCTCTCAGCCAATGGAGCTGTTTCAAATGTTACAATTCGGCAGCCTGGTTCTTCTGGTGGTATTTTGACATATGAGGCATGATTTCAACCTGTCCTTTTTTGTTTGTTTCTCCTTTTCCTTCTGGATTACTTTGGAACAGTCAGAAAATCTATTTCTTTGAACAGAATGCATGCAGGAATATCTATGATATCAATGCTTGTGTACCTCATGTCCTGATTCTTTACTGTAAAGGTACTAAAAGGTTGTGGTTTATGTAATCAGTTTGTATTTTATAATAACCCATAGGACCAGTCTTTCAAAAGGTACGGCATAAGGTGGGGCTTCAGGACTTCCAAATGCTTGAGATTTGCACCTCCAACACCCATTTTTTTCTAAAAAATAAATTAAAATGATAAAATAGTATCAAGAAGTAGATAGAGTAATAAAGGGTCATTTAATTATGCAGAAAAGATTTTCAACTGACAAACAGAAAAAGTGCAAGTCACTATAAACGACTCAATTAAGATTTATCTTCTTGTTTATCTGATTGAAGAAATAATTTTTGTTCATCAATTTATATTAGAAGCTAAAAGTAGTTGTTATTTCCTATTCAAACAAATGATTGCAGAAAAGGTCAAAGGAACATCTAAACTGCATTCAGGTGAACAAAAAACCCTTTGGTGCCTGTTGGAGAAAATCTTAATGTAATATAGAAGCTCAAAAATATTTTAAACTTAAGTAATTTAAAAGGAATTAGAGGAGACTGATCTTTCTTCTTTTTTCCTGGGTTATCTCTTCAGGAGTTAATGTATTTTACAAGCAACCAGGTAACGATCTCTTGGAAAACTATATAAAAAGGCTAGTGATCAAGCCAATTAACAAAAGGCCCAAGATGATGGCTTTACATTATAAAAGAAGAATTCTAATACCAAAATAAAACTGTCAAAGCATATAAGAAAGGCTAGTGATCAAGCCAGTTAACAAAAAGCCCAAGACGATGGCTTTACATTATAAAAGAAAAATTCTAATGCCAAAATAAAACTGTCAAAGCACTCTCAGCCTCTAATAACAATTACCAAATTACAAATTATTACAAGTCTGCTCCCTAAAGTACCCAAGAGAGTGCAAGACCAGAAACACAAAATATCCAACACCTCTATGAAATAATTTCTCTTTGCTGGCAAAGTCATGTTGATGAGGTTGTTTCACTCTTTCAACAATGAGCAAACAAATGGAATCATTTCTCAATATGCCCACTTTCTAGCTTGGAATTAATGAGAAGTTTCAGAAAGTAGAGGGGCTGATCCCCTATTTTTATCATAGGAAAAAGAAAGGATGAAAGAAGAAAATAATTCATGTTTTGATTGGACAAAATTTTAAGTTCTTCCTTGCTTATCAGTTCAGGTTTTGAAGTATTTGAGGGTTCAGTACAGCATACATGTTCATTGAACCCTAACAAATAAGAAAAAATAAAAGAAACTCGTATTTTAAATCACAAACTGAGTAATTTAGTTTAATAATGTCTATTTTATTATATAATCTAAAAAAATTAAAACTATAGAAGTATATAATAGCACCATGTACAAAATACCTTGGCGGTTAAGTGAGGCAACACTGGATGGGTGCTTTATTGCCTGGGTGTCACCTTGACAACTATAGATTGGCTGTCAAGAATGTACTGTAAAATGGAGAAGCCAAGGCTGGTTGATCTGAAAATATAGATGAAGACAGAAAAATTCTTTAGGGCCAGATGATGTTCCCTTTAACTTGGAAATGCATGGAAGGAATATGCTTATTATGGCTGGAGAATCTATTCAGCAATTTATAAATCATAAGACAAAGAAGATGCAAAGGAGTTTTGGGAACTTCTGCTATACCTATATACAAGAATAAAGAAGATAAATGGAGTTTTTGTGATTACTATGAGGTATAGCTTTGGCTAAGTTGTGAAACTTTGGGGTTGGGACAAGAGTAAGACCAGAAGCTCCTTAAAAATTACTTTGTCTTATGCAATGGGGATTGCCCATCAAGAATGTTCTGTAGCCCAACATGGGTAAGCGTTGATTCTGTCTGTTTCTGAACTGGTGATGGATGACTTAACTAGGCCAAGGTTCAAAGTATCGTTACGTATCGGCCCGTATTGGCCGATACATATCGTTCTGGGACCCTTCCGATATGCCCCTACAGTGGGTGTATCGGGGGTCTGACTGGTTCAAGGGATGGAGGGGTCCTGGACCGGCTCCCCTGAACCAGTTTTGGAAAAAAAAAAAGTAAAAAAACATGTATCGAAATGCCCGATACGCCCCTACCGGTGTATCGGCGTATCGATATTTTGAACCTTGAACTAGGCATTTGCAGGTGGTCAGTTGGTGCAAGTCCTATGCCTATGGAATTATTGATTGATAAAGAGAGAAATGCAACATTACATATGGATAGTGTCTTAAAAATAAAACACTTAAAAGTCAGATTAAGACAGAAAATATGGGGTACAGATAAAAAAAGGAACATGAGGACAAATGAATGGAAAATCAAAACTGATTACCAAGAATACCCTCCATATCACTGCTTATTATAAGTATTGATTATAAGTAAGAAATGGGAAATTGTAGAGGACAGTCAAACTAAAGGAACATTTAACATAACAGCTAGAAAGATTTTCCAATATTAGAATTGGATCCACTTCTGGGAAATAGAAATAGGCCTAAAGATGACAACATGAGGGTAGTCAGACATAGTTGGCTTAGTAAGTTCTTTACATATCCATGATTGCATCAGTAAGGAAATATTTGGTGCAATTTAAGGGCTCCAATAGAACAAGACAAAGTTCACAATGAAATGACTTGAAGTAGTGAGAAAAGACTTGAATGTATGATTGAACTCAAAGGAAAAGACCCAGATAGAGTGGAATGTCCACATAGGATCCATTTACTTGACACCAAGTAGCTGATGTGGGGCTTATATGAGCTAAGCAGAGTTGGAACCCTTAAAAATTATATAAAGCAATGATCCCTACATTTGTTACATTGGTTGGCTTTACTAATTAACGGGTTAAGTCCTTGCATTTACATAAAGTTACATATCCTGTGCTCATAATCTTTGTTACAGGTTTTGAATATCTTTTATTGCTTGAGTCAAGCAAGCCAATTTGATGTGGACTAAGATTAAATAAGCATCACTTTTCTCCTTGCCTCCATACTGTGCCATCCAACTGTAGTTTAAACTTTAGAAATATATTGGCTATTTCTTGCATAAATACAAAGTTTCCTTTGTTAGGTGGACATGTCCATTATGATATTCGTTATTAAAGGTAGTTATTCATTAACAGATCCGATCCTATAATACCTGGATATAATACATGCCTTGAGTACCGTATCAAATATGATAGCAGATACTGCATGAATACTTCTCTACAGAAATAATTCTTAGAGTATGCATGTTTTAACAAAATTATATCATATGTTATAAATTTAATTAAATTTGGCGAGAGACAAGGATTGAGAAATGTCATTTAGCTTCCCAAATTAGATGTGCATGCATGACATAAGTATATTACGTGGGATAACCATACCTGTGTCCCTGTCTGGGATTTTAGGAAATGGAGAGTTGTAACCCCAATTCCCATATCTATGTGTGTCCCTGTCTGTATCTGGGCATCATAAATCCAATCGTGTTTCTTAGGTTCGTTGGAGTTGTCTCCTAGTGTTTCTCAATCATTTATCCTCCTTACTAGCTTAAAATTTCTTGCTTGCTATTGCTTTCTTTCTGCTCCAGCTGTTACTACCAGACTTTAGCTGTGACAGAAGTATTTCGATTATTAGGAGTGAAGACAACTTATGGAAGGGGATGCAGGGTACTTACTATATCAAAATGCAAGTATATGGAAGAAAACCAAAACTTTCTGTTATTTGACCAATATTTAGTCAGGATCTTGGATCAATAGACACCTGAGCTTATGAATTGATTTTCAATACAAAGAAAACAAAGAAAATTCATATTCATAGCTTTGTTTAACCATAAATTTTGTTTTTTAACTTTATTTTCATTTCAAAATGAATTAATCTTACCTATTGATATGGAATGTATAAGTCAAATGAGACAATAGTCATTTAATCTTTTTTTTCCTTTTACTTCTTTTTGCAATACAGGGGCGTTTCGAGATATTGTCCTTGTCTGGGTCCTTCGCAATCACTGATACTGGTGGTGGAGTACGCAGTAGAACTGGTGGAATAAGTGTTTCATTGGCTGGTCCTGATGGTCGTGTGATTGGTGGGGGAGTAGCAGGATTATTATTGGCTGCTAGCCCAATCCAGGTAAGGCCTTGCACTGTTATGTCTGTACAAATTCAGTGCAGAAATACTAAGTGCTTGAAATTTCAAAATGTAAAATTTCCTGACCAGTATGTTCAAGTGGCCTTATGGTCACTTGTTTCTATATGAATTATCTCTTGGATATCAAAAAGTACCAACCCCACTCCTTATAAGAATGCCAAATGACAATACTACCTAACTACACCATTCAGATAGTAACAGCAAACCTATGCACAGGGAAGATCTTCCAAGTTGTAATGGACAGAGAGAAATCATCAATGCAAGCATACATTGAAGTACCATTGATGCAATTATAATTGTTTATACACAGTAGGTACTATTTTTGTACATTAGTGACATGAAAGGTGGGGCAAAATCTGTAGTCTCTATTGGGATGGTTTATTAAAGACTTACTGCAATACTTGTCACACTGCAGGATGATGGCACCTGTCATTCTATGGGTCCTACCTGAGTGATGTCTCAGGCGAAAGAGACCTGATCAAGATGATCCTGTTCACTGGGTCTGTTTTCTCTTACTGGGCCACTTTGCTGTATCTATCTTAACCTCCAAAATAATATTGACAGAGTACATAATTATTTTTATATGACTGGGTTTTTGTTTAATGCCCTTTAGATTTAAGCTTCACAATCACCTTGAAGCAACACTCGGAAACAGCCTCTCTGTATGTGCAGGGGTAAGACTGCGTACATCTGTCCCTCCCCCAGACCCCGCATTGGCGGGAGCCTCGTACACTGGACTGCCCTTTTTAATTACTTTGAAGCAACACAGAGGTGTTATGTTTAGTTAATTGAGTATATTCTTGACATATGTAGTTAAAAATACTCTTCCAAATGCTAAGGTTGCTATGAAGTTTTCAGTGATTAGTGGAAATATCTTACATAGAAATTCGTGCTATTACCCCTCATAACCATGACTTTGATGAGTTCTACCTTGATTAATTTAGTTATGGAGCTTAGTTTAGGTAATGCACCCTCCTTTAATGAGTAGAGTTCTGCTTCAGCATCTCACTTAATGAAGTAATGCTACCATCAGCTTGATAATTATTATAAAATCCATGATTTCATGTGTGCTGTTTGTTTTACCAGGTTGTGGTGGGAAGTTTCATGCCAAACAGTTACAAAGCACACAAACGGAAGCATCTTCTTGAACCTTCAATGGTTTCAGCAGTTCCAGGTGGCCCAGATGTTGTGACAGCAGCAAGACCGATCACTCAAGTAACGCCTAACGATGACACCGCTGTCACCCCAACATCTACATTACCTGAACAAAGCCAGGGAGAAGCAGAGAACAGCGCGGCTAGTAATCCAACCACAAACTCTACTTTCCCTGGTAGTGGTTGGCATGGCTCAGAGCCAACCTTGGAACAGAAACCATCTCCAGACATTAACGAGTCTGTGACTGGGGAATAGCATATGAAATGAAGGTATATACCTCTTGTTATGTTTTGGTTTGTTTAGTTGCCTTTGAAGTCTAATACTAATAATGTGAAAGTTTTTTTTTTCCTGATAGGTATTAGATTAGATGCTTATTGAGGATGGAAGAGCATATGAATGAGGCTTCTTTATCATTGTTGTAACATTTCTGTTAATGACACCAAAACTAGGAAGAAAGTCTGATATTACCCTTTTCATATTGATGTTAGCCTTTTCATTTATGTTTTTTACTTGATTTGTGAACACTGAACAGTTCCTCAGAGATTTGTAGGTTATATGTGGATGGGAAATTTTCTGCTAAAATGAAAACTAATACCCGAAATGTGTCAGCTTTTGATATGTTTTTTTTTTTCTCAACTTCAAAACTACTACTAATCTACAAGAGAAGAATCCATGCAGCCCATGCTGCTTGCCAAATGATCTGAATATTTGAAAGGGTGAGATATGTTATGAATGGGCCTTATTGCAAGAAAGTAGCAGATTGGGGGCCACATGAAAAATAAATGTTTTCTTGAATCTTGAGAGCTGGTAGGGCTGTCAACGGACCTTGAAAGTCCGAAATTTGATCCAACATCTATTCCAATTATCCCGAATTTGGGTGATCTATTTACATAATCGGATTGAATTTGGATTTCTGCATCATCATCATCAACTATATGGGTTGGCTACATGAATCTCGTCTCGTCAATCCATTCTATTTTACAATTTGCATCTAATTAATAGGGTATATGTATATTTAATTCCATCCAATCTAACTAAAATCTGAATCGGATTATATTACAATATAAAGTGATTTTAACATATAAAATTTATAGAATTATATATAAAATACAAAAATAATTCTATATATTATACTATATATATATATATATATGTAAAATTCAGAGTATTGTTATGTATTGACCCGTATAAGCTGATACGTATCATTCCGGGACCCTTCTGATATGCCCCTTCTGATATACCTTTACAGTGGGTGTATCAGGGGTCTGACCGGTTCAAGAGATGGAGGGGTCCTAAACCGGCTCCCCTAAACCAGTTTTGAAAAAATAAAAATAAAAAAAAAGTATCGAAACGCCCGATATGCCCCTACCGGCATATTGAGCGTGTCGATATTTTGATGTATATATTTGTATAATAAATTCAATATTTCATTAAAAGTAATTTACTTTTTTATTTTTTATTTTATTTTAAAAACATAAAACGCAGTCGAATTAAATCTAAATCCAATCAAAGTCTGATAGGATTTGAATCCAATTCGAGGTATTTAAATCAGATTAAATTTCAGATCGGATTCGGATCTTGTTGAATCCAATCTATTAACAGCCCTAATAGCTGGTTTATTGTCTTCAAGTCTTAGCCATTGAATAGAGCTGCAAACGGATCGAATTGAATTGGATGTAGGGTGGATCCCAATTTTGTTTTGCTCATATTCGGATTGTATTCGAATTGAATCTTATTCGTCAGATTTATTTCCAATATGGATAGCAAACGAATAAAACTAATAAATTAAACAAAAATGATCAAAATAATACGTGACTTTGATATTTTATATCATGAGACATGGGCAGAATATATCAAATCGGATTCGGATTGGATAGGGGATTCGGGGTGGATCCATATCCAGTCCAAATTTGGGACTTCGGGTCACTCAAATTCGAATTCTGATTCGGATAAACGGATGTCATTTGCATACAGCTCTAACTTATCCATTAATCACATTATCCTGGACGGTAAACTCATTTTAAGATTCACTAGTCTCAACATCTGCACCGTCGGATCCATCGCTTTGTTCCACTACGTGGGGTAGGGTTCAATTCAACATTATCTGAACCGAACGATCTAATCTAAATCAGGGGTCGAGAACACGGAAAAAGATACAACAACCGCCCCAAATAGGGACACGTATCGTTATGGTGAAGAGCACGAGAATGTGGCAGAATGTTCTAGCGACAGGTCGTACACAGTACGACCATCTCTATCCAGTGTATCCAGCAATCCAGAATCGAGCTCTGCTCTGAAAGTCTGAATCTCACTATAAATCGTCTTCAGCCAGTAGCGCAATCTCAATGTCTACGTGACGTGAGCTACTGGTTGGGTTCAGACGTTCTGTGCTAATTTTCAGACAGTTGCAACTTCAAATCCAGCAATGGCGAGTAACAAACACTCTTCTTCAACGCTGGAAGGGAACTACCAGAAGGAGACGGTGTCGTTCAGGCTGGTGAGCAGAGACGAAGAGGGGAAGAAGAGGGTGGAGAAGGCGGAGGTGAACACCAGCAACCCCGAAACCCTCAAGTACATAGAGAAGAAGCTCCGGGATAAGGGTGTGCAGCGCATGGATCGACGCCCTGTGGACGGCAATGCGCTTCATCATACCCCTCCCAAGTCCGGCCACGGCGGCAAGTTTACCTGGGAGGGCTCCGGTGATATTGCTGACACCGAGCTCTCGCCTGTACCGCCGGCGATCGACGAGGGGGATCCGAACTATGTCGACGAGGAGGTAGAGGAGCGCATCTTGAAGGGTGAGGAGCCTGATGTTGATGGTCTGGTTGTGGGTGAGGTGGAGGTAGCCAAGGCTGCTGGGGATAGGGTGGGATTGGCCAGGGTTGAGGTTGAGCCTGCTCTTCTGGCTTAAATCTGTCATCCTTTTTTCCTTCTGTGATTTCTGTGGCCGAGTCTTTTCTTCTTCCTGTTTTTGTTTTGTGTTTTTACATCAAGGATCCAAGGATCCCCCTGTGTATATGTATGGACTAAGAAAACAGAGAAAAGGAATTAGTTTGATCTAAATTAATGCTCTCTCTCTCTCTCTCTGAATCCTGCAGAGCAACTTTAATGGGGTTGGGCAGAGAGGAACTGAATATTGAATTGAGCCACCTCATTTTGATCATCATCTGTGGATTTTGAATTTCGTTTTGGGAGAATTGGCTCCCCAAGAGAGCGAAAGCTGAAATATAATCAATTGCAAATAGCATATAAATCTTTATAGAGCTAACAACAATGGCTCTCTGGTTGTGTGTTGATGATGGTAAGCCAGTGGGATCAGGATCACACATTGGCGAACAATTTATAATTCTTTGCATCCAGACTAATTTGTCGAACAGCTGCAACTGCTGCTATCACCCCTAACACAGAGAACACAACAGCGAGAATGGTGTTCACCCAGAAGATTGGGCCTCGCCGCGATGGCCTGAATGTCAAGTTGAAGAACACCGAAGGCAAGATGAAGTCCAGAGGGATGAACCCAAAAGCTCCGATCATCGCGTTGATGTCTCCGAAGAACGGAAGCATAGCAGCGACGGTCGTCGCAATGACGACCGACAACGATCTGGAAATCAGCCTCGGCACGACGTTGCGAATGGAGAACTCATGGCTCATGGGGTCTGCGAACGTCCGCTCAAGCACCTCGTTTGTAGGCTGCAAGTAGACCTGCACCAAACATTGCATCAGAGCTTAGATGATTGCTAGTTGATCGAGTCATTTGCGCTTGTTCTCAGTCTTGGTTCTTATTCGATTCTTACCACACCAACAGCTGATAGTTGCAGGAGAGTGAAGATATTGGTCATCATAAGGAACCACTTGGGCACCAAAGGCTTGCCGTTGTCCAAGAAGTTGCTGAGAACGGTTCCCTCTGCTTGATTGCCGAACGCCCAGTAGCCGGAGATGCCAACGCTGAAGAAGGTGACGATCACCACCGCGTAACAGACAGACAGTCCCTTGAACATCTTGCCCTTCACCGGAGGTGCCAACGTTGCCTGCAATTGAGCTAAAGTTGATCGACAGTCCAACAACTGAAACTAAATCACAGTTTCCCGAAAACCCAGATGGCCCAGAACCTGTATCTCGGGGATGATTCCATTCCCGAACGTGGTGGCGATGATGGCGATGGCATTGAAGATACCGAAGAGACGATTTGTTCCATCGCTGTTCAATGAATAATCTTTGGTTGGGCCTTTGGAGGAATCCCCTGTTACACAGAAAATCTTGTTTAGCTGTGAAATCAACATTAACTAGTTGATGGATTGGTCTGAATTCTGAAAACCATCTGTTCATCAGTTTAATTTGGGTACCTATGTAGATGGAGCCGGCCGTGGCACAGGTGCTGTAGGCAAGACAGAGAACCAAGGAAATGAGGTTGATGTGCCTCAGCGAGTGAAACGATGGGACTTGAGCCAGCAGCAGCATAAAGCATCCAAATATGACTACGAACTGGTACAGCTTCATGCTTCCATCTGGTGTTGAAATCTGGTAGATTGTCTGCAGAAAAAAAAAAAAAGAAAAAGAACCCGATTCAATGGTTCATAGTCTCACACACTTTGGGCCTATGGCCCATCCAGCAATTGGGCCCAGCTATTGGGCAAGTAATGCAGAACAAAAGATGGAGAAGCTGACCTTCATGCACTGACCTCCCAGGAGGGTGGATCCAACAACAGCACCATAGCAGACCAGAAACTGAATTGGGCCCACATAATATCTACCCCATCTTGGCCCTGACAAATCCAACCGTTAATACAGCACCTCTGTGTTTCTTTAATACTTTTTATAGCATAAACAGGTAATTTTCTATCCAAAGTGCTGAATTAATTTTGTCACTGAATTATCTATAACGAAATAAAAAAAAGGGGAAAAATAGATATAATAGGGGCTCTCAATGGACCCGATATTGGTTCAATCGGATCCGGTCCAATATGAATACTTTAGACTATTTTGAACTGGTCCAATTCAATGTCTGAACCATCCAATCTGTTCAAATTGATTTTAGTTTAGATTGATATCTAATCTAAACCTGGTTCATTGACACTTGGTTTAATCTGACCTAATCCAATATGAATTCATTATAGATGGACCAGGTCCAATGCAACCCGAAAAAAAGTTTTGGACCATTAAATCTGAACTGATCCAATTTAATATGTCGTATTGGTCATTCAATCCATCTAAATTAATTTTGATTTGAAATTTGAATAGGCTCTAACCCAAAACCATATAGGTGCCCTTACTTTGGGGGTAGTAACACTTGGGGCCTTAATTTTCAAGTGTGACAAACAAATAACTAAACTTTCAAAAATCACTACTCAAATAAGTTAATTTTACAGTGAATGGTAAAATTATCAAACTGTTAATTTTAAATTCCTTTAATGCAGTCTTGGTCAGTCTAGTTACTCTAGTAAAGTGTAAAACTTGAAAAATCCCCTCATGATATCATGTGTTGGAGATAACTGACAAAATGAAAACTGGGTCACACTGAAATGTTAGAGGCCCTTAAATTAAGGCTGTGTTTGGTTTGAAAGAAAAGGTAAGGTAGAAAAACCCATACAAACTTTATATAGGTTTCCTTACTTTTTTCCTTCCTTTATTTATTTATTTTTTTTGTATTTTCTTTCAAACCAAACACAGTCTAAGTGTAGCCCGAAGTATAATTTACTTAACTGTGATTTTCCTTTAAAAAATGAAGGAAGAATCAGGTAAAAACTCGTCCACAGCCCAATCATATTACGCTCTGCTGGCTTCTGTGTTTCAAATTGAAATCAGACGTGTTGATGAGTTATTTTAAACAATAAACAATCTTGCTATTTTAAACAATAGACCGGATCGGACTGAACCGCCGGTCTGCTAGAATTGCGTTAATGGGTGGTTGATTAACCTCTACATGCTTATTTTGATGTAAAAGTAGCCTTAAAAGATCCTTTTTTTTTTATTTGAGCAGACCGAATGATCAAAATGAACCATTGAGCCCAAAACGGTTCGAAGAATCTGGTTCTAGTCGGACCAAATTGAGGAAGTACTAGTCTAAACTCTGAAGTTTGAACTTTGAAATGTGAAGAGTTTTGGTGTATTGGTAGGTGTGATGAAGGTAACGTTGTGGTGAGCTCATGAGCTGCTGACTCTGTGTTCTCTGAAGCAACAACTTCACCTAATCCAAGTTAGGATTCAACTTACCCAGAATGTCAGTGGCCATGTCCCTGAATCGAAGGTGACGGTGGCCCTTGTGGGCATGGTGTTCCAGAACCAGTGAGATGAGATTGTAAGAGTAGAACGTCACCATGGCTCCTATGATCAGAGACAGAACTCCGGCGACCCAACCCAGCGAGGCCAGCGCGAATGGAAGACTCAGAAGAGGCGGAGCCACGATTGATGTCGTCAAGTGGTAGCCGCAGTGTAGCCATGATCCTGCAAGCCCAAGCTCATGTCAAAGAAAGATAAAAAGATGCAAATTAAAGCTCGCTGCTTGTACACAGGAGCCCAAGCCACAGATGTTTGTTTTGTTTTCCAATTAACTGACACTTTTGTGGGATTAGCAGAGCAATCTCTCGGGGATTGAGAAATTGATCAGAGAGAGAGAGAGAGAGAGAATATGTATGTCAAGATATTCCTATGAAGATATATATAATTTCTGAAGAAGTGTCTGTAATTAGCACCTTTGGATTTGAGAACGAAGAGAGCTCCGGCATCGAGTTCCTTCTGCTGGTGAGGTTCGACTGCAGGAGACTGGGGACCCTCTACATAGTCTCCCTGAAGAACTCCTACTGAATTCGGATTAAGAGTGCTCATCTCTGTTTCTCTTCTCTCTCTCTCTCTCTCTCTAGATCTCTCTCTGTTTGATCTCTAAGAAATTGAAGAAAAAAATCAGAGAAAAAGGAGAGAACCAACTGGTTCAAGGAGGCTCCGCCCGTTGACCGTTCTCCTCAACCAAAGGGAGACGTAACAATTATTTAAAGGCGTTGGTGGTAACACTGCATTTGTCTGAAACTTTGGCTGTCTAAATTCTGACCATGGCACTATGGCAGTGTCGGCACACGGATGAGTGAGATTATCCGGATATCCATGGGTTGGTCTCCTTTTGTTTCACATGTCAGGGCAGCTGACTGGTAGAAACTTTGGCTGTCTAACTTCTGACCATGGCTGTGTTACGGGCTATGGGACCACTAGAATGAGGAGGGGTAGCATGACCCAAGTTAAACGGCCAGGAAGGGAAAGATAGGGAAAGGAAGGGAAATATAGACTTAGCTTCTCTAAGGCTATGTTTGGTCTGAAAAGGGCAGATGAATTGTTTCAGTAGTGGTGCAGTTTCGAATCTTGCTATTATCATCTCTGTAAGAGCTGATTAATACAAAAATAGGCATGATTATAAGACAATCATGATTCAAAGTATTGATACGCCTTTGTGTATCAGCAGAAGTGTATCCGTACTTAGATACATGCTGAAATACCTTTTTTTAGTTTTTCTTTTTCAAAATTTAGTTTTTAATTGGGAATATATTTAAACATATTTTTTTATTAAAAAATAGTGGGGTTCCGAAACACCTGTAATCGAGACCCCCAAAGATATGATATGATACGCTCAATATGGGGCATATCGTATTGAAATCTTGAACCTTGAGAATAACTTAGATCTCCTATACTCACAAGAATCCTATCCACACCTGCCCACATGACACTATAGCTGTACATACAGAACATTTCTCCATGAATGATAACATGCAAATACAGGAGATGTTCTCAATGTAGAACTATATATAGTGAACCGGGGGTAGGTGTGGGTATGAGATCCGAACTGATTGTAGGATACTGTAAGCATGCTTCGCCTGCAATCTTCATAACATTCTCGAAGGAAAGTCCCAAGTAGTCCATTGATGATTATGCCTGGATCTCCTTGATGAATTTTGGAAGGATAGAACTTTGTTGCAACATGACTATGCCTGAAATCTCCTTCAATGATGAAATCATGGCTTTCCATGTATTGTGTGGCCCACCTTAACTTCGTCCCATTCAAGGTGTGGGGCTACAACAATATATTGAAGGCCATGATTCACGGTTTTAGCTCTAGACTAGCCAACAGGAACAATAAATATTATCCATCTCTCAAGTTCAACTAATCCATTCTCCAATCAAGTGAACAATTAATCCATCTGTTTGTTTTTACCTGAAAATTTGGGTTGATCAATACAAATTTATGAGAGATTTTTTCCTGGGTTGATCAATCCCATACATGCATTTTTCTAGTTGAAGTAACTTTGTTTGTGATGTGACAATACATATTTTTTACCAATTTGTAGTGATCAATCCATTTCAGTCAAAAATAGTAGTTGTACCAAACACAACCTAAATTATGTTCGTTAAGGATGGCCTAAAACATGGCTTGTCCAAATTTATTGGTACAACCAATTTTGTTGCTTTGATGTGTAAGAGTTTCATTCTCTTCTCTTAGGTTTGAGTTATGCCTTCTCTCCAACGATGGCATTCCAAAGTCTTCTCCTAAATTCAAAATCTAATGGAAAATAGGCTATTCTAGACATAAAATGGTAAGTATTCCAATTTTTATTGCATTTCGAATACAAGATTTAATGATATATGTTTGCCTCTAGGAGTGAAAGTCGGGACTAGGGGTGCAAATCGGGCAGGCTGGGTTGGGTTTTAGTTCAATCCAGACACAACCCTAAGAATTGGGTTTAAAGCCTAAGTTTGGTACTTGAGGTTAAGCCTGAACTACCCGAACTGAGCCCAATCTGCACTTAAATTTGATGCACACAAGTTGGACTTGGGCCTGGGCCAAGTATGGGTTGGTTGATCAACCCACACTAAAAATTGATATACATGTATAAACATGTATATGGTTTCCTTAAAAATATATGTATATATGTATGCATGTAAATGTGTATATGTATATATATATGTATATATATAATTGGGTTAGGCTTGGGTCCCGAGTCCGACCCAAAAAATTAAAAAGCACAAACTTTTGGACTCAACCCTAATCTAAAGACCAAAAATCCAAACCCAATCCTTACAAAATTCTGGGATAGATCCATTCATGCTTGAGTTGGATCCGCCCAAATTTCACCCCTACATGTGAATTTTCTAAACTAGTGATGATTATTGCAATGACCACTAGATTGGGCCATAGGTCAATTCATTGCTTTCATGATTGAGTTGTTGCAGCGATTTTTGCCAACTGGTGTGAGAGGGAAGTCGGAGGAAACCACTTTCTTCTTCCCATTACCTATTTTGAAATAGAAGAGTGAGAAAATTGAATATATTCTTCATTTAGAGAGATGATGAATGTATCCTTCAACTCCAAAACAGCTTAGATAAACCAGCTATGATAATTAATAACCAGTGGAGACCTTCTCTCCATTTTAAGACTAAAACTCTTTATCTAAACAAAACACCAATTCCATGTAATCCATGCAACTGGCCATGTATCATGAGGTTCATAACACTATTATTGTGTATTCAGGTTCTAATTGTTAAAGAGATGGGGTTTTAGTTATACAAAGTCGTTATTATTTTGGATGACAACATTTAGTGCCTTGTAGCAATGTTTGCTATTTGAAAAAACTTTGGCTCTTACTTGGTTGGAGGAATGTGGAATGTGTCCAGTGTTTAAATTTAGAATTTAAGGTTTAAGGTTTAAGGTTTAGGATTGTGGTTAAATGCACTTATCTGACATGGTAGGAATGAAATAATGCTCATTGATGTACTTTCAACATAATTTATAGCCATACATCTCAAACATGTTTCTTCGCACTCATTGATGGGGTGATATGAAACATGTTTAAAAAATGTGTGGCTATAAATCGTGTTGGAAGCAAGTTGGAATGTGTTCTATTGGGACCAGATCCCAACTCGTGTTAGTGGAAAAATTGTCACACTAGATGGTTTTATGGAAATAAGACTATTGTTGTGGAAAGTAGGATGTCGAGATTTCAGTGAATACTATAAGCGGTTAGTGTTAAATAAGGGTCCGTTTAGTTTATAGTCAAAATCAGAATCAAAATCCTCTAGAATCAGAATTGGAATGGTCCACTCCCATAGTCTGTTTGATTTAGACAGGAATGGGATTTCATTCCCAAGAGAAGGGTAAAGAATGGCCATTCCCTCAAATGGGGGAATGCTATTGTAGAAGGAATGGGAATGAGATTCCTATTCCATCTAACCAAACAGTTGGAACCGGAATAGTCCATTCTGATTCGGATTCTAGATCCTATTCCCACGAACCAAATGGGGCTTAGCATATCTTGCAGAGCCTGAAGTGATGACTGATGAGTTCAGATCTATTTCCAATAAATGCTCTCGATACTATTCTAACAAGGCCATTACAGTTGCACATTGGGCACATCTCCCCATGAAGTTCAAATCTGCTTCTCATAGCACGTCTCAGTTGTGCATTGAGAACATCTCCCATACTTGTGTGTTATTATTTGATGGTGCACAATCTGGTAGCTCCTTGCTAGAGGATAGCTCGAACGTCGGATTAGGTAGGTCGCCTTGCCGAGTTGCAAGAAAAGTTGATCGGAGTGTCTGGATTGTTAGACCCGGGGTGGGAACTCCGATGCTTAAGTTAGCAAATTGATAACTGTTTGCAAGAAAGCAAGAAAGTTGGAACACTTTGAGAGCTAAATCGCGCATACCTTATGAGGTTGGAAGTGAAACCTTTATATAGGAATTGTTTGGCGTGAGCTTCTAGAGGACCGGTCCGAAGTCCTCTGAGGTAGTTTGGCATGCTGACTAGGTTTTGTGCTTTCCTTCGGAACATTCAGTGTGCGAGCTAACTTTCGAAGGACCCGAGAATGATATGACGCACGTAGAGGAGGTCAGCGAGCACGTCTCATAGGTCGCCACATGGACCTCAGTCAGGTCGACAAGTCCTTAAGGGAGGTTGCTCCTCACATTGAGGTCCCTTGGACCAGTACTAATGAGGTACCATAGGTTGGCAAGTCCTCAAGGGAGGTCGCTTCTCATGCCAAGGTCCTTTGGCCTAGTAACAACGAGGTACTAGAGGTACCACAAGTCGGCCCTGGACGAGGTGCTACTAGCCGCCCTACCGAGGTGCCCTGTCGAGGTGCCTGAGTTGTATATGAGGTGCCCTAGACTGATTCTAGGGTGCGTCTCCTTGACGTGGCAAGATAGGCGACTATCCGCATGGTGTTGAGGTGTTAAGCAGCGAAGACGAATGCCACGTTTCACTAGGCGACTGTTTGGCATCATTGTCGTGTCCTGGAGCAACGACACCACATTAGCGCCATGCAAGAAAAAACGGTGCTCCAGGAAACATCCATATGTTTGGAGCCATTTTTCCATAGAAAACAGTGCTCCAAGCCACGCCTTGGAAATTGAGAAGGCATGGCTTGGAGCAATGCCAAATTTGATGTTTCCTGGAGCTACAGCTTATTGGTGCCAACAGGGCAGTGATGTGGCACTCGATAATGGGTAGAAGTGCAGAAAATGTTTCCTGGAGCATTAATACCAAACAAAAAAAGCTATTATTGCTCTAGGAAACGTCTTACCTGACAGCAACAATTCCGAACAAAAAAAAAAGGCATTACTTTTTGGAAAATGGTGCTACAGCATCAATGCCAAACACTAGTTAAGTAAATGGAGAGCAAAATCACCCTTCACCATTATTCATGGGAAGATATTTCTAATACATGATGGGATGTGCTGTAAAATCGGCATGAATTGTCAAAATTTAGACAGCGAGAGATGTTTAAATGACCGAGAGATGTGACCTTTGACGGTTAGAGAGCAGAAGTCATTATTTCAAAAGAGAGAGATTAGCTGTCGGGGCTCGTTTCATGGTCAGAAGTCATGGGCTAGCTGTACATACATGGCTGGTCAAATTTGGATGTTTCTTACTGATTCATGTATATTCCTTTTTGTTAGGCCCTTGGGAGATACCAGATTCTCTACGGTTCCACATGCCACATCAGCCCAACATCTAAGCCTCACACATACAGGCTACAGTGTTATGAATAGAATTGTCGGCTGATTCAGTGGCTGTGGATTCACACCAGGCTCATTGGCTGTATCAATGAAACATTTCAACGTTAATTTTAGTGAGGTTGATGCTAATCCAGGGGTTTGAACCGGGGCTAATTAATCCGGTTTTGACCTCTTTGTTTAGGTACACAGGGCCCCATTTTAGATTTGGGGCCCTTCAACTTGCCACTTGGTTGCTGCTGATTTATAGGGGTGTTCATGTTAAATGTCAAATCAACTAAATTGGCCCGGCTCAATTTGAGTTGGTCGATTTTTTAAAACTATCGGTCAGTTTCGGTTTGTATGAAAAAAAAATATCGACAACTCATTTTGGTTTTGATTTTCATGTATGTTTAAGTAATTATTAATTAGTCCCTACCCTATATATTAAATATTGATATATTTTATGTGTGTTTTGTTTGAACTTTGAAAAAAATTGGTTATTTATGATAAAAACTAAAAACCCAAAACTAATACAAATATAATACAATAGTATAATATTTAATTCAGTTTTGTATAAATTTAAATATATATTTTGGTTTTGCATAAAAACTAAAATGAAATAAATTTAAATATAAATAGATATTTAGATATAGATATTTCAGTTTAAAATATATATAAAAACTGACTAAACCAATAAACTAATCCAAACCGACCCTTCATATTTGGATCGATTTTGTTTCAGGATTGGTTGGTTTCGATTTAATCAATAAGTAAACCGATTAGATCGGATCGGTTGAAGAAAATGACTCAAACCGATTCAACCCAACCCGAAAACACCCCTACTGATTTAAACGAACTGAGCCCACAATCTGCATAATGGATTGTGGTTTAGCCATCTGAATTGTGCATTATATTTATCTATTCTAAACCATAGAACACAGGATTCGCATCATGCTTCTAGCTGGCCTGGACCCGTGTAGGAATGGATCCAACACCTATAAATAGGGTACAAGTGGCAAGTGATGTGGGCCCATTGACTGACTTTTGGGTCTTGTAACCCACATGTAAGTTCTGTCTATCCAGACAAAAAATATCAAGATTAGGAGCTAATTTGAAATCCAATAAAGTAATGAGTTTGTTGAAAATAAAAGTCAAATTAGAGCAAAAGATGAATGAGAACATCAAAAAGAGCCAAACACGCCATCACATCATTGAAACCTCATTACAGAGAAATTTGACGCAAGGCTTATTGTACTAAAAAATAACCCAAAGTTTTTATTCTTATTCTGATAAACAAGGGCAAAATTATGGTACATCCCTTGCAATGTACAGCAAAATATATAATTGGTCGAATGTGATGATAAATACATCTTATCTTATTAAATGTAAAAATATATTTCGTGAAACATAAATCAATAAAAAACAAGCAGATTTTAATGTGATTAGTTGAGATCTAAATTTAGTGTGCATTCAATATTATTAATAAATGCACCATAATTGAATTCTAAAAGAAAGAAATGAATATCAAAGATCGAGAAATTCATTAAAAAGAAAGGAAGAGATTCAAGAGAAGACACCCAAAAAGTGGTATCTCATAGATTCCAAAAGAGAGTAAACAGGAAAAAAAAGGAGAATTTGGATCACCATTCTTTATCACCACATAAATGAATAAATCTAAAGCAACTTTCAATTTTTGAGCCCTACTTTGGAAGACAACATATGTCATCCTCCTCATGGAATTTCTTGAGATGAAATAATTCAAATATGGTGTCTTTGACAAGTAGATTAATTGGTCCTGTAAACCCTCAAGCTTAATAAGGATCCGTCACGGCTCTAACTCAAATTAATTTGAAAAAGTAGTTTTTCTATTTTTTTTTTTACTAGCTTTAGCAAACCAACAGTTCGTAATCAAAATCTTCTCTAGGTACCTGATTTTGGGTGTAAATAAAATTAATGGAAATAAATTATTTTCTTGGAAAATGGTGTCTGATGAGAGAAAAAAAAAATCATTTTCACAAATTTTCTGATCCCTAATTACTTGGAAAATAGACCAGGATTAATGGTTCAGAAATATGTGGGCAATTGGGCAGCCAAAGATGTAAAACTGTGAAGGAATAAGACATTAAGACCAACCTTGTTAGAAAAGAAGGGTAAGAAAGGGAGGTAAAAGAAAGAGAAATAGGAAAGGCATTGAAAATTCATTTTCCATTGTTTGTGTAGACAGGGAAAATAGAAAGAAAATTTTCTTTCTTCTTGTTTTCTAAATACTTCTAAATCTTAGTTGAATATGCTGCCACCAACTTAACCATGGGTTGTGTGTGGCATCTCTTTATGGCTCCTCAGCAAGCTGAAGTCAAAGCTGTTTTTGCAGACATTAGGGTGGGGCTTGATATGGAGATGAACAGGGTGATAGTTGAAACTTGAGAGTGATTGCAGTTCGGTGGTGGATTGTTTGAATGGATAAGGCCTAAGACAGTCTTTAGAGAGCTGAACTTTCAGTAGGGCAGCTTCTGGTTTGGAGATTGAATTTTCCCATGTAAAAAGAAAAGGAAACCAGGCAGCCCATGTTGCTGCCCAAAAAGGTCTAATGGGGTATGAATTTTATGTTGATTCATTTTCTATGGATTATATCTGTTATGCAGGAAGATTTTAGGCTATGTTTGGTTTGAAGGAAAAGGTAGAGATAGGAATGGTCTTTTAGGATCTGTTTTTTTGTTTTCTGTTTTCGTAATCCCAACCAAACGATTGGACCATTCTAATATCGATTCCAAGCCTTTATTCTAGTGAATCAAACGGACCCTAAAAGAGTTAGGAACCAGTTCTTTTGAGGCTGGTTTCACATGCAAAATAGTGTTGCGTGTAGTCAAAAAATGCAGCAGCTCTATATTGACAGGAACAGGATGGTCAAAATGTATTAGTGTTTGGTCCAACTCTTAGTCGCGCTAACAAATATTTGGGGCTTCTTTCCTTGTGAACCACGTAAAAGGATTTCACTGTCCTTCGTTGAATTGAAAATAATATACAGTAGTCAAACAACTATTTGCTTGTGTGTCAATTTCCATGGATCAGACGGTTGGATCGGAAAATCCGGAACTGGTCAGGTGATCGATTATATTTAATCCTAAAACCGTTATTTTGCCAAAAATTGTTGATTTGATCAACAAATCGTTGGCCTAGACAGTTGATCGTTTGAACCATTTAACGGTTTGGCTGTTTTTTATTTTTTATTTTTTTGTCAGAATGGGCCGTCTGTTCGATTCGAATGATTAAACCGTTCGACCCAGAAACCAAACCCTTGACCTGTTCGTTGTCCGATTCAATTTTAAAAACCTTGAAACATACAACAGAACATGGGTCCTCCTTCCTCTAAGTAGGAGAAAGGTAATATTGGTGAAGCCTTTCCTAAGTGGAACCTTAGACCTAGTGTTAAAATTATTTCTCAATTTTGAAAAACTTCTTAAGCAATTGCGCAAACACTTAATAAAAAAATAAAGAGTCAATGAAAAATACTTAGAGCATTGTTGGTGAAGTTATCATATAATAATCAGTGTTTTATAGAAATCAACCTGAGGCATAACCGTTTTTTTCCTTCGGATTGTGGATCACTAGTTTAATTGTCCATATTGGTCAGACTGTGATACATCAAGACACACACGCACACACACATATATATATATATATAATTAATTTCTTACTTTTTATTTATAGAAAAATTGCTATAAATTGTGATTTGAGGCCTAAAAAAGTTTTTTTTTGGCAAAAATAGTAGGGAAAGGCATATTGGCTCGTTGAGACACATAGATCTTGAAAAGTTATCCAAGATAAAAAAAATAAAAAATTCACCTCAATAGAGCATTGAGTACAAAATTATGGATTTTGAAAGTTTACATACACATTTAGTGTGCAACCCATGACCTAGTTATCAGGTCGAATGGGTCAACGGTTTAACCGCTCGAGTCAGATGGTTTTTGACCAAGTCAACTAACCAAATGGAAGGTTTTACTAGAACTGAACCTGAAATCATGATAGGGTGACAGTTTGATGAGTTCAACCAACCGAGTCAATGGTGGGTTGAAAACATTGACAATAGTTACATCTAGGATAGGCTTATTTTCCTCTATTTCTTATGTTTTTATATCTTATTTAATGGTTTTGAAAACTGGACCGGACAAGACGATCGAACCGGTTGACCTAGGAACCGGTCAAGTAACCAATTCCGAAAATCGCTTTCTGGCCAAAATTGTTAATTTGGTCAGCGACCCACATACTTGAGTGGCCAAACTGTCAAATTGTCGACCTGGACAATGGTTTTTGGTCATTTTTTGTTTTGTTTATTTATTTATTGAAATCAGAACAAGTTGTTCGTTCAATCAAAGAACCGATACCCAAAATGATTCCATGTCTAGTCCGGTTTTTAAAACCTTGCTTATTAATATCCATTTGGGTATTAATATCAGTGTAGTTAACAAATTTATAGGAACCATGAGTTTTCTAGCATATTGATGCATATCTTACGATGTCTTCACCAATATGCATGGTTTTTATTTATTCAATATGATTTTGATAATGTGGCAGTTGTTTTATTATTTAAAAAAAATCAATATGTAGTAGAACGAGTTTTATTTTTCTCCTACCATGGTCGATTAGATGAATGTGTCTAACCCAAGGTTCAAAGTATCGATACGATACGAGTTTCGGTCGTATCATATCGGTACTTAGAAACGGCCGAAACTTTATTTATTTTTTAGTTTGTTTTCATATTTGGGTTTTTTGGGAAGTTTTTAGCATGCTTTTTCTTATTAAAAAAAATTGGGGGTCCGAAACACCTGAAAACAGGCATTTCGGACCATATCTTTTTCAAAAGATACGATACCATACACCCCGTATCGGGCATATCGTATCAATACTTTGAACCATGGTCTAACCATGTTTTGATTTACGAATAAAAAATATTTTTTCATATCTAAATCTTGAAACCCTAGACATTAAACCCCTGGATGGGAGGAAAAAAATTTAAACCCCTAAATCCTAAAATGAATGTGTAAAGCATTTGGTCGGATGTATGTCCTCTAACCAGCTAGGAGCCAAATAATTTTGAATTTTTCATGGCTGTCCAAAATTCTGGCATGTTTCTTCAAATGTATTTTTTTTTCCAAATTCTTTGTAATACCGATACTTAGAACCTTGTTTAGATGATTGAAGAAAATATTATATTAACATTTTAAATCTCGTAAAATAAAAAAGAAAAGAAACAAATCATATACAAAAGTAATATGTTCCTGCCATTTTTTTTTATTAAATCCATATCATAAGGGAATCATTATATGGATGCTCCTGATCAATCCTTTTTACAAAAATCACGGATCAGTTTGTGCCAATACAGTTCTCTCATTAACACTAAGAAAAGGCAAATCCAATTTGGAGTCCCTTTCCTTCTTTTTAGAGTCTGACCATGATACTAGAAAGACATATACCAGAACAACTTATAACCAATCAACTGGTACCAGAAAGACATATATCAACACAATTTATAACCAATCAACTGGTATCATACAAGTGATTCAATTGATAAGGTCTCGGGAGACCTAGGATCAAATCCAAGAATGGCAACAAGGGGGGACCATTCCCACTTTCAAACAAATCCTCATCCCTGACTTTAATCCCCTTTAGCTAGGGATAAAAATGGCTCTCCATCCTGTTCCTATTGGGGACCCAAATCCCCAAAATGTTTAAATAAAGGGGGTATTATATAGCATAGATAAGAAATTGGGTGGTGTATTTTCATCCACTGGTGTGGTATGGATAAATATACACCACACACCAATAGGGTATTCTACTTTTCTTGTTGTGTGTGGACCAATCCACACCACACCTCTATGGGCGTTTCTACAAGGTATGGTGCATTTCATTCCACATCTTGTGTTTGACTCCATGTATCTCAATTACAACATTTAAGATAACCTATGCCATTAATCATTAAAAAATAATATTTTATTTTTTAGTAATAACCAATGAATTAGGGGTTGCATGGTTTGATCCACAAGAAAAATCCATAGATGAGATTTTGGCCCGTGGTGTGGACCAATCCACGAGATAACGTAGATTGATCCACACCACAGGCGAATCGAACACTTACTTTGGTGTTGCATGTTTCCAAACGGAATATATTGTGGAATGTCCACGATGTCGGACACCCCCTAAGCTTTTTAGAAAATAGATTTACTTAAAACAATGAAAGTTTTTTGAAGTATAAATATATTTTGATATAATATAAATAATCGGGGTGGGGCGGAGTGGGGATTTCACTTCCCGTCCCTGTCCCCATCCCCATCCCTAGTCGGGTATCTATTAATCCTCATCCCCACTAAGGCAATCTCCATCCCCGACCCGATGTGGTGGGGGAAGCTGGGTACTTGCAAGGATGAGAAAATTGTTATCCCTAATCGAATCCCATCCCCACCAGGGTTTGGGGAGCCATGGGTTTGTAGGATGGATTACCCCTATTGTATAGCCCCATAAAGTCAAAAATAAATAAATAAAATTGGTATCACACAAATGTTAACCAATGAGATGGTATTTATCAAAATTAATGGAGGTTTTGATTGATCAAAGTTATTCCAGTACCATATTTTCCTTGTATCATAGATATTTCTTTTTTTATTATTGTGGTGGAGGTTTGAGGTTGCTCCACTAGACACCGAAATCATGTTGGGACTAAGGTTCTTAGACAAACCATGAGAACCATGACACAATAAGTGCACTTTTATCACTTGTTTTAGGCTTCATCGATCTCATCATGTATTACCCTAGTGGTAGTTATTGACTTCTATTTTCGTTTTATAACATTTGAAAATAATATACACTACATGTGGATTGTGAGAGAGAAAGAACTCTGTGTTTTTTTTCTTTTTTTTTTTAATTCAACGATCCAATCATGTAATTTTTTAGTTCCTATGATAATGATAATGGCAGACCAAAAAGTTTTTGAGTAAAAGTAATAAGAAATGATTTAAACACCCATAATTTAATGTTGAATATATCATTAAACAGAATAGAATGACAAAACAGTAATCGATGAAACGGACTCGCCCCTATAATTGGGACAAGGCTTATTGATGATGGTGATGATTTCCTAATGGTAATTGACTTGTATTTGATGAGCGAGAGATCATGAAAAAGCTTTCCAATACCAGAAAAGAGGCATTTTCCTTATCCTTTTAGCCCTTTTTGTGTGTGGTGGTGGTGGTGAGCCATTAACATGATCTCAGCATTATTGAATTCTCTGAGCCTCTTAAAATGACCCCCAGATGAAGCTTCAGAATTCTGGTGGATGTCGCTTCCCAAATTGTTGGCCAAGAAAGCTGAAAATTTTTATTAATCAATGGAAAGCTTGTAGTGTTTGTGACCTTTTCTAATATCATATTCTTTACTTTTGGAGGAGGATAAGTGGAAAAGGGATTACTTGATCTTATTCTTTGTTGTATAGTGTATTTCTTGTTTTCAAAACTGAAACCAGATACAATGGTGAAATTCTGGTTAGTTTTGAGACACATTTAGATAGCTAGAGAGTTTGATTGGAATGGATGCTGATTCACCTGCATTTCTTCTCTTTTTTTTAATTAATACTTTGGACCCAAATCCATTTAAATGCGGATTGACATTAATTATTGCTTAGGAACTTTAAATCAGCACTACTTGTAAGGGTGTATAGGAGATTTTGGTTTGTGTATTTCTCATGCCAAATACTGGTCCATATTAGCTTATGCGAAGTAAATTTTGCTTTTAATTTTCTTTTGCCTTCTCTAACAGGTTTTATTTTTTTCACTTTGATTTCTCAAATGAAAGGTGAAGGTAGCCAGGCAGCCTGCCTCCCAAACCCTGGTGAAGGTAGGATTCGATCCCAAATCTCCGCTATAACCAGTTAGAGACCTTACCAACAAACCAACTAACATTATTCACTTTTTTTAGAAAAGAACATATTCAAGAACGCCGTGTAATGAAGGGGCTTTTTGCTTATAAGAGCTATCACCATTCAAGGTTTTAAGTTCCAACTCACTCTCTACACCCAGAGTAAGTTTTGAAATACAGTTGTTCTTTACAGAAAGGGGGAAGAATGAACACAGCAATTCCATCAAGAATGAGAAGGGAGCGAGAAATTCATGTTGTCTAGCCCACATGAGAGAAACAATTACTTGCACTTAAAAAAGGAGCCTTATTTTAAGCCCCATTAATTAAATGAGCCAGGTCCAAACTTAGTTTGTTAAGTCTTTTAGGCTCAGTTGGAAAGGTCTCTGGCTGGTTGTAGTAGAGATTTGGGATCCAATCCTGCTTTAACTAGAGTTGGAGGTTATGGGCCACCCTGTTGTGTAGGCCCATAGATGTGAAGGAATGATCAAGATATGCATGAATACATTAGGGAACTTATAAAAGAGTGGAGATTTTCTGAAAGCAAAAATCTGCAAACGCCCTGAGATCTGATCTCCTTACAAAAATCCTACAAGTATAACTATAACATGAAGTCTAAACCTCAAATGGCTATAAATTAGGTAAGTTCACATTAATTATAATAGTTTTTATGATGTGTGAATCACTGCGAAGTATTGGAAAATGGTAGAAAAATAAAATTTATAGTATGCTTGCGTAGCTTAAGAAACCAATATAATTAATCTCATTAATACCTAAATATTAATTTTATTGTTATTTTCTTTTTTAATTTACCGGTTCATATAGACATCTATATCTATATTGTACAGAAGAAAGTGAGAGCGCAATAGTCTTCTCCCCTCAATGCTGGTATGTAACTCGTCCTTCTCTCCTTTCTCACACATGTGGTTTATTTATTTATTTTAATTAAATTATCATTTAAAGCCTTAATTATCTCTAATAAAATCCTTCATAACTCCCCTCTCTTTCCGGTTGTTAATGTTAGTAACTTCTATCCTCTCCATTAAATCTCTCTTTCTCTCTTAATTCTTTCTAAATCACTCTATATCTAATAAAGCAAGGGTATAAATTAGATGGTTGGTAGAGTTAAGGACCAACCCAAACCCATCCCCAAACATGAACGTTGGGCCCAGTCGAAGAATGATTACAAAAGCCCAAATTTGCCACCTACCTGAGGGTTTAGTTGGGCTTGGGCAGGTTGTTCAACTTTGACAGTCTGCACACCAAGGTGATCATTTCTAGCTCAGCCCAGCCCATAATGCATATGAAGGCTGGGCATAGGCTTATAATTCAGACACAAGTTGCAGGCCATAACTCACTAACAACTCTTCATTAGTTGGCATTAGGGGTGTCAATGGACTAGACCCCGTCCAAACCAAAATTAATTTGGATTGGACGAACCAACAAGACATATTGAATTGGATCAGTCCAGACTTAATGGTCCGAAGTATTTATTGGATTGGATTGGACCTCGTCCATCCATAATGAATTTATATTGAATTGAGTTGGATTGAGCCAATATCTGGTCCATTGAGAGAAGATAAGAATGTAGGTCTCAATGGACTAGGTTTGGATTAAAATTAATTTAAATTAAAACAAATTTGAACAAATTGAACGAGCCAGACATTAAATTTGACCAGTCCAAAATGATCCAAAATATTCAATGAATTGAAACGGATTAGACCCAATACAGTCCAATTGACACCCCTACTTGGTATGCACATAAAATCTTTTTCCAAAGCCTCTTATCAAATTAATATTCAACCTCATGTATCGCATAGGTTCATTATGCATTAACACAACAAAGTTCATTAAGATGTCTGTTATCAAATTTAATGCTATACTCACTAAGTTCATTAAGATGCCTTCAATCGAAACCCACTTTATTTTCACATGCTATAGAATGGCCCATTGGTGAGAACTCCAGCTTGTTACATGGCTGACTTGGGTTCAACAATTGCCATTTCCATTAATTTTCATACTAAGGTTTAAATAGGCTTTAAATGCATATAGATTTAAAAAATTCAAAGTTTAAATGCACTGCATGTATTTTTTTATACAAAGATTTAAATAGGCTTTAAATACATAGAGATTTAAAAATTCAAAATTTAAATAGGATTGCCCAAGTGTTAATTGGATTGCAACAGATTGCAAAGATTGCAACAAAACCATCTTCAATAGGCTTTAAATACGTTTTCTTGCAACAGGCTGCAAAGAAAAAGATCTTCAATAGTAAAAGTAAAGTTGCTGATATCAATTCTTCAAATGGATCGATATTTTTGGGTTCGAATTTGCTATCCACAAGTTGTTCCTACCTTTCTATTCACGGGACATTGCAGTTGCACATTAGGAATATCTCCCTTTTCATTTATAGGAAGCATGGCATGAGAACATTTTGTGGGTAGCAGATCCGGACAAGTAGAAAGGATCTTTGGTTAACATTGTCCAGCTATAATTCTTATCAGACATAATTGATCTCAAGCAAAAGTTTCAAGCTGAATTTCACACATGAACTGGAGAAGTATATACACCAACAGATTGATGCTATTAAGCAATTGGGAGTTGGAGAAAATGGGGTAGAAAAAAAGATGGGTTTGGCTAAGGCTGGCAAGTAGATCTGTTCATGGGCCAGGCTCGGACTTGACTTTTGTCAAAATTCTAATGAGCCTGGCCTGAAGCCCGAGCCTGAGGCAGTGTCAAGTTGGGCCCAAAGCCCGGCCTGTGAACAGATCTACTGGCAAGTGAAAGAGAAGATCTGTTTGGTCTCATTCTGGTGATAAATTAGGTAAAAATTCTAAAAATGGGTTTTAGAATACCTTCATGCATAATTCTATATATTATGCTTTTATGTATAATACTAGCAAAGCACATGCATATATAAATGAGAAAATATCTGTTTGGGTGCAAGCTACATTAGAACCAGCTGAAAATAGAAAATTTCTCCTTATAAATGGGCCCTCAGCCCTCTATAAATCGACCTTCCATTAGGTGATAGTAGAAAATGACAGTTTTAACCCTAATATCCAATTGAATAAATTTAATAAAAAATAAAAATACCATTTTACCCCTAATAAGACACAAGAAACCACTCTATTTGGCTCTCTTTGGTCTTTTTTTTTTATATGAAGAAGTGTTAGAGGTGCTTTTGGAAGAAACATTTTCCACTCAGTTTAGGTGATAATGTTACTATTTTTCGATGGCAAAACAAACACCTCTTAGTAAAAGGTTGATTAAGTAAGTAGGTTGCAAACTATAGGATTGGATAGGTTTAAGAAAATTCATGAAACTAGAGGGGGCGTTCTAATAAATGACCCTTTTTCCTTCTGTAAAAGAAATTATGTTCTACTACAAACACCAGTGACATGAAACCCAAAAACAGGTTAAAGAAAAGGAGAAATGCTAAATTTATGCAACTCCTGATTCTCTTCACCCCACAACAGGACCCATGTCTACCTTTGCCCACCATTGAGTAATGATCTCACCTTAATTGTTTCTTGGGTGAAGAATACAAGAGTTGCATAAACTTGTCTGATCCAGATTGATCTAATTATAAACTAAGTGGGTTACTGGGATTTAATGAACAATTAAGAAGAAGGAGAAGAAGAAGAATATATTATTAAGGTGATGAACACCCAACAGTTGAATACAATTCTATCCTGGTTTCAAGTACCAGTACAACAACACTGATTGATTCCATAAACATTTGGCACACACAGAGACCCCGGAGAATAACCTGATTTCTCACATGCATACTCACATTGCGCAAGACTCCTACACTTTCCTATGAAATGACAAGTTAGTGAGGGTGATCGAGACAACTCCACACTATCGTCATCGTCGCCCTGATGAGATCCTGCATTCACAATAATCAACACAATCTTAGAATCGCTCTCCAAATTCCAATTATATATATATATTGTTCATACTAACCAATAGTCCTCGGAAGACAATGAGTAGAGTAAACCAGGCAAAGACAAATAGAAACAAGAAATAAAAGCTTGGAAGTGGCCATACTTGTATCACTACATAGCATAGAACTTAACCAAGGAGGACAAGTAGAGCCTCTGAGAGTCGCATGGCGTTTTATAATCAGGTCCATCGATCATCTTCTCAACTTCTCCCTCGGGCCTCGCCCACAACATATTGAATATGAAAATGTTTGTGATTTCTAAGCCTGACCATCAGCAGTAAATGCCTGCATTGTTTCCCATTAAGGTTAGGGTTATCGTTTGCGATTCTCGAGACATATTGATAGGTATGTTGGATTCTTAATATAGTATTGGAGACCAGATTGAGGCTTGCTTCAATGGAGATGGGATACCCTGAAACAAGGTTTTTAAAATCGGACAGAGAACCGTTGCTTTAATTTTAATTTATATTGCTTCTCCCTGTCGTGTTGAAAAAAAAAATATATTTCATCTTACAATGATTTTGCTTTTGTAGTTTTTTTTTGTAGGTAAGGCCGTAAGGGCCATTACTGAATCCGATTGGTTTACAGTCGGAATCGGAACCAGTTCCTATAGCCGGAATTAACTTGTATGAAATTCTCATTCCGAAGGGAAGGGTAGGGATCTTCAAATGGGAAAATGTTATTCTATTAGGAATAAGAATTAGATTCTATCATTCTAATTCTGCCCAATCAAACAATTGGAATTGAAATGGGTCATTCCAATTAAGAAGACCCATTTTTTGCAACCACCTACCCACATAAGAAAAGTTGAACCAGTATGGCTTAGTGTTCAAGTAAATATTGGATAGTATTCAACACTACACATCCGTATGCAAAAAGAAGAAGAAGAATCTCTTTATTTATTAAAATGAAGAAAGTATCCAACGACTTCAACACAATTCAATACTAGTTTCAAATTGAACCAGTACAACAACATTGATTGATTCCATAAGCATTTGGCACACACAGAGCACCCGGAGAATAACCCTTCTTCACACATTGATCCTCACACGCCGCAACAGTTGTACATTTTCCTATAAAATGACAAGTTAGTGTGGGTGTTCCCGACAACCCCACACCATCCTCATCGTTTCTCTCAACTCCTGCATTCACAGCCATTAATACAAGCTTAGAATCTCCCCTAAAACTTAATTAACCATTCTGAGTTTATTAGCTGATCCAAGGAGGGATAAGCAGGAAGCAAATGATCCATATAAATTAACCATTCTGAGTTTTGGCTATTTCTGTATACCAGGGATTATTATTGGGTGTGTATAATGTGGTGTGAGCTGTGAAAACCAAGCAAACGAGATTGAGGAGGAGGAGTTTGTTTACTACTTACCGATGGACCTCAGACAATGAGTAGTGAAAACCAGGCAAAGTAAAAGAGAAGCGAAGAGTGGAAGCTTGGAGGAGGCCATTTCAGTTACAAACACTACAGAAAATAATTTCAGTTGCAAACACTAAAGAAAACAAAGAGCTAATTAGTGAGCCTGTCAGAACCCATGAGAGGTATATGTCTTTTTATAATAGGCTTGAAATAATCGGGCTTATTAACTGTTAGATCTCTTTAGATTACGTTATTTATCTCTGGCTCTATCTGCAGTAAATGCACATATTATCTCTCATTGATGGTATAGGGTTATGTTATTTATAGCTCTACCTGCAGTAAATGCGAATATTATCTCTCATTGATGTGGTATAGGGTTGTTTGTGATTATGTTGAAGCATGCTGCAATAATTAAGGATTAAAGTATGAGTATCAGGTATAGTATCAAATAATTTGGATATGAATATGGATATGGATACGGATACATTTGGGAAATCCATGAATACGGATGAAAAAATATGGAAATGCTTGGATACGCTAAGAAAAATGTATTCAGATTTTATAAATATATTAATGGCATTAATTTTAACGTCAAAACAACTATAAAAAATGTACAAATACATAGTAGATATTATACAATTTTATTAATAATGCATCAATCAAGAGTCCAAGGCACATATTATATAGATTTTTACAAATTAATACATGCAAAAAGCCAATATTATTTTATTATCTATTGAAGTGTAAGGCATAAAGCATATGCAACTGTTATATTTTAATTATTGTATCATTTTTTCTATTTTTATTTTTTAGCATTAACAAATAATTCAATTAAAGAATTATTTCTCAAACTTTTAATAAACAATATTTATATTTTTGTAAATAATAAAAATGTTCTTAGAAAATGTAAATTAAAACATCAATTAATGATTTATAGAAATATATAATCTTAACTTAAAACATACCAAATCTATTAAAATTTTGAAGATGCATATCATATGAAAATTCATAAATTTTAATTACTAAAATAATTATTCCATTATTAATATTTGATTTTTATAAAATTTCAAAATTAAAATTTTATTTTTTTATATAAAATGTATATTAATGGATTTGATAGATTCAATTTATATTATATTTTAAAATACTTTATAAAAATATTTTTATTTTTGTAAATAATAAATACATTGTTATTTAGTGCAGGTTAAAATATTAATTAATAATTTATACAAAATTTAAGATATATATCATGTGCAAATTTATAAAATTTAAGTATTAAAATAATTATTCTATTATTACTCTTAAAAAATAATTATTCTATTATTAATATTTTATTTGTATAAATTTTTGAAATTAAAATTCATTTTATATATATGTGGATTTTATAAATTATTTATTTTGTTGATTTATAAAATACTAATTTTAAATATTACTCTTTTTAATTTGTAGTTGGAGTTGTTGAAAATAAATGTATGTTTTTTTTGTTTGCGTGTAAACATTAATTTTAATAAAAGTTAATTTATTACACTTGTTGACATGAAATAGAAATGGCTTTGTGCTTAAAGGTACTTGTGCACTCAAACATTGACCAACCTAGGTACGAGTCATGTCGCTCCTCTTTTTCATAGTGAAGCATTGCATCATTCATTAGAACCATGGTCGATACGTCGATACGCGTTGATACAGTGGCATGTTGGACCGATATGCACGACTAGCAAGATACACCTACATTTGTAGCATATTCCATATCGGTGCAGTCCGATACCGATAAAATACGTTCTATATTGGGTGTATTGTGTCAATATTTTAGTCATTGGCAAATGGAAATAATATTTCTTTCTCTTCTTCTTCTTCTTCTTCTTCTTCTTCTTCTTCTTCTTCTTCTGCTTCTCCTTTTTGTAAGCATCCACCTAAGCTTCAAGCTAACAGTTGTAGCGTATCCCGTATCAGTGCAGTCTGATACCGATAAATACGCTCTATATTGGGTGTATTGTGTCGATATTTTAGTCATTGGCAAATGGCAATGATACTTCTTCTTCTTCTTCTTCTTGTAACAATCCACCTAAGCTTCAAGCTAACAATATTGCAAGGTAATGAAGATCAGGACCCTCCAGTATATGCACTGGTGTAAGAGTATGTGTTGTTGTGCACTTATGTAAAGAAGTATTAACCATATATGATACATATGGTGTGTAGATTTAATTTTTATAACCTACAAAGAACCCATGGCAAGTATATGGTTTATATGGCATTCAATAATGTTTGTAGAAAAAGGACTCATCATCAACATCTAAGCCTTGTCTCAACTATATGGGGTTGGCTACATGAATCTTGATTTGACCAATGCTTTAACTGCTTTGGCCATTGGTTTTTGGGCCAATGGCTTAACTATTTGGTTTGAACGGATAGACCATTGCAATTAAAAAAATAAAAATTAATAAAATTATAATTGAAATAGAAAACAACAAAAAATCATTGTCTCAGTTGAATGTAGGGGTGGATTTGAGCCGAGTCAAGCCGAATAGCTAGCTATTCAAGCCCAGCTCGCCAAGGTAGTACGAGGATTGAGCTCGCTCAAGCTTGGCTTGAGTCAAAAGCTCGTAAGCTCGAGCTCGAGCTCGGCTCGGCTCGACTTGAGAAAATGTTTTATAAAAATAAAAAATATTTTTTATTTGGTATTTAAAAAATTAAGAATTATAGTAATTAGTTATTATTATATATAAATAAAAATATTATATATATTTATTATTATTATTATAATAATAATAATAATTATTATTATTATTATATGTATGCATGTATGTATGTATGTATGTATGTATGCATGCATGCATGCATGCATGCATGTATGTATGTATGTATGTATGTATGTATGTATGTATGTATGTATGTATGTATGTATGTATGTATGTATGTATGTATGTATGTATGTATGTATGTATGTAGATATTCGAGCTCAGCTTGTGAGCCTCATGAGTCGAGCTTTGTTAGTTTCAAGTTCAACTCGATTATTAAACGAGCCTATAAATTGGGCTCGAGTTCGGCTTGAAGATTGGTTGAAACCGAATCGAGCTCGACTAGCTCGTGAAGAGCTCGACTCGTGGTCACCCCTAGTTGAATGGGTCGACAGTTTAACCACCCATGTCAGTAGGTCATTGACCAAGTCAACAGTTTTTTTTACAAAGTAATGGTTTAGGGGTAAAATGGAACCAGTTGGATAAATGATTTTTAGGCCGAATGGTCTAACCGTCTGGTCAATGACGGTTCAAAAACCATGGCTTCGACATTCCATTTTGTTTAATGTCATATCCATTGGGTACTTAAATCTTTCTTATTGTTGGATTTTAATTCAATTAAAGAATAAATTCCATGAGTGTGATTGATTAATTAGTTGGCACATCTACACATGCACCTCTAGATTTTGATAGTTTGAAAAGTGGTTTTTTTAAATTTCAATTTTCCCACCAAAACTCTTGTTCTATCTTTTGTTTTCATTTATACATTACTATTTAGGACCTGTGCGATGCCCAAGCTTTATTTATAAGTAAAATTGAGGATGGAGATCTATGACATTTTCAATTAAGTGGTGCCCATTTAAGTTCAACTCAAGTATTATTTTTTTGGGTTATGTCTAGTTATCCAATCACAATCTAAGTTGTACCTTAATGCTAATTTTTATTAAATTTTTTAAAAATAATTTTTTTATTGGTTTATTATTATTTTTAGTTAAATTATAAAAAGCATCTAAATAATAACTCTATAAACCACTTTTTTGTTTTGACCCTAACAATGGCCTCCTTATAATTTTGAAAAAAAAAGTGCAAATACCTTATTTCCCTTGATTTTTTAATAACAAAGATATTAAAATTATCAAAATACCATTATCATACACAATTTAAGTTTTAGCTTTACCTTTCACTAATTTATTTTGTTAGAAAACTTTCAAAGGCTAAAGTAAAGTAAAATTGATGCATTACAACAACATTTTTTATTTGGAATGATGACAAAAGGAAGGTATTTACACCTTTTTGAAAACAATAAAAAAAGATTTTGTTAACGTCAAAACATTGGGAAGTTTACGTGCTACCCCTCATCTTGTGTAGCTCCTCTTGTTTTATAAAAATAAAATAAAAAAACTAGAGAGTTTCATAAAATTGTTAAAAAACTCAATTTGGATTTTATAAAAAACAAAACACTTTGCACACATTTCATGTGCATCTTTGTGGTCTCGTGTGAAAAAATAATATATTTTATAACACACAAAAATAGAAGTATAATACAAATTTATAATCTTAATTGTAACTATAAGTGTGAATGACATCTAACCTGGATTGTGATTCTCATAATGGTATTTTTATAAATTTGTATAAAAATACAATGAAACACTTTGGGAAATCGAATCATAACTGTTGATATTTTAAGTTAAATCCAACGATCATTACTTGATCAGGTGTGATCAAGGGACATCATTTAAATGTTAACAATTATTAGATATTAACTAACTGTGAATAGTTAATTTAAATTCATGATTGTTACAAAATACATTTTTAAATAGACTTGTTCATTTTCATAATGATTTATATTAACTAACTGTGAATAGTTAATTTAAATTCATGATTGTTAAAAAAGACATTTTTAAATAGACTTGTTCATTTTTATGATGATTTACCAAAATCTATAAAATAAATCAAAATATATTATACATAGTTTATTACACAAAATACTCTTTTATCTCTTAGTCGAAATTACTATTGTCTCACAAAATGTTTAATTGAAATTTTTTTCAATTTTATTAGTTTTATTTTTTAATATAATGCTTTATTATATCTTAAACATGAATTTGTCTATAATCTAGTAATAAATTCAATTACTCAAATAGGGACAAATAACATTAAATATATTTCAAAACTTCTCTTTTAAGTTTTTCAAATTACATATACTATAACACTTATTACTTTCACTAAAGTCATTTTTTATTTGTTCATAACTCTTTTAACCCCTTCAATTTGTAATAGACCATTTTTTTCTAAAGTGATGTAAATGATCATGTATGCATGTGACCAAATCATCTCAAACTACTCTTTTCATTTTATCAGTTGTTAGAGTTATTCATTTATTTTTTTTTGTATGACTTCATTTCTAACACTACATTTTATAGTTTATAAAAAATAATCAACATTCAAAAACCAAACAACTAAAAATTATCTATCTTTATAATATTTTAGACAATTTATCTTTTAGGTAAGACTTATTTATGATAGATTTAAATCCTCTATATAATAGCTAAATGACAATGAAAAATAACATTAATTATAGAAATTTGTGATGAAAGTACTCTTATTATAGCATTTTTTTACTTTTGAGCTTTAAAAGTATTAAATTGTCTGTATATAAAAAGGTCTTGCTTTAGTGTGCCAATCATAGGCCTAATCTAGAGTAATGTATATATATTTTATATTAAATTTTATGTCTTTTAAATTTAACTAACATTTAATACCTGATTATACACTAATTATTGTAAAAATATGTAAGCAAATATCTTGCATAACAAGTTACTTGATCTTTGAATTTTTAATTATCATTATAAGTTATAAATTTATAATGTATTCTATAAATATATATATATATTATTGTATAATAGTGGGTTTATGTGTATTTTGTATATAAATGTAATTATGTTAATGTCCTATCTGTTAATAAAGGTTTTAAATATTAACATGATATATCTGATACAAGGCATATTATATATTATAAATATTTAATATAACATAAATTGAATAGATATGATGATAGATTATAAGTTCTTTCACTCATGCCATGAAACACTAATTATATTGACTTTATATTAGTTTGTTTCAGTTGTTGATACCAATCAAATTAGGTTTATATAAACCACATTTTTTGAAATTTTAGTCATGTTTTTAATTGTATTTACTAATTTTTTAGTTCATTGATTATCACCTTTAGCCCAATAAACCCATTAATTACCACTGTTAATGTCATTAATTATGAATTTTTAATTAATGTTATTAATTATGTTTTACCAACTTTTTAATGTATTTATTATCACTATTAGGGATTATATCAGATAAAGGCAACTTTTGGCTCTAATATCAATAAAAGTAATATATTTAATAAAATTTCAAAAATAAGTTAACTTTTTAAAATAATATAAAAAATGGGCAAATTTATTGTTCATCTTCTTCTTCTTATAAGTTATTTATCATAACCGCTTGTCGCCGCCTCCAGCACGCCTCCGCCTCCGTAAGTGAGCGGCAGCGATGCTGGTCTACCATCCACTAGTGTTATAGCCTCTACCCAACACCGAGTGAGCAAAGGCAAAGTTAGCAACGGTGGCGCTGGTCTATCATTTATTAATTGTGTTAAATGATTAAACTAATCCTAAACCTATTAACATTGTTTCGTGTTTAATCATGTTCATATATTGTGTCAAATATTATTAAACCTATTAAAATTTTCAAAATCTAAAATTTAAATAGTTAAATACCTACTACCTAAGAAATGTGTAATTATAAAAAGCAAAAGATATAATTGTTATTTTAATTATCATAAGTTGAACCCTAAAAAATAAAATAACTAATTATATAAATAATCTCAATATTATCTAATCTCAAATATATAAGTTTTAGTTTTTTAGTATAAAGAACTATTAAATTTATACATTTTGGAGAGAAATTTAAAATACATGAATTTGCCTTTACCTCTCTTTTAAAAAAATTTTGTCTTGTTTGCTTTTGTTTTTTTTTTTTTTTTGTATTTTGTCATTGTCTTTTATATTGACCTTTAAGAAAAATTTATTTTTTCTTCTTTGTTAAAAAATGGTCTTATTTATTTATCATTTGTATATTTTATCTCTATCTTTTGTCTTCTTAGTATTTATGAGAATATAAAAACTTTTTACTTAACATTATTTAAGAAAATAAGTACATGTTACTTATAAATTAATTTACTATCTCTATAAGTAATTATCCATTAGGAAAGGATAAACTATACATTATATTTACATTATCCTTATTTTTTGTCTTAACTTTTAAAAGCAACTTATTTCTCCCATTTTTTGAAAAATTATGTTTTCTTTGTTTTTTTTTTATCTTGTCTTTATCTTTTGTCTTAATGTCTAAAAGCATGTAAAAGTATTTATCTCACTAACTAAAAAAAAAATAGATGTTTAAAATTTTATTCATATGGTATGAACCCATTAAAGAAAAATATGCTATACATGATTATGAAGGGTTGAGCGTGTACTCATTAGAGAAAAATAGATATTTAAAATTTCCTTCACACATGTAGGTATAGGAGTATATATGTGTCATACCATATTTTTTGTAATGATTTTGTTTTGAAATTTTATATTGTTTTTTAATATTTATTTATTTTATTTAAATGAGTTCAGTTTTAAATTATTACATCTTTCTTTTGCCTTTTCATATAGGTGCTTATTTCTTTGTTTAGAAGTAAGACATTTTTTTTGTATTTATATATATGTTCATACATTCTTTATAAATAAGAGTTAGAGACAATTCAATGAAATAATACATGACAATTATATATATATTAATCTAATTTTGTATTTTTAATCAAAACAACTTCTAAAGTGGTTTGTGAAAGACTGTTAAGTGAGTATTGACCCAATAGCATGAGTCAATCCGTTTCAAATTATTTTGCACCTCTAATTTGTAATTTTCATAATTTATATGCGTATTTTGTACCTTAAGGGTGATTTTTCTTAATTTGTAATGGTTTAAAACACATTAAAATGATGAAATTTAGGGATAATGACCAATACCACGAGTGTCAGAATTTGTAGGTTCAAAATACATTTGGGGTAACTGTTAGTTTGGAATTGATGCCAATTCATGGGTGGGTATGGGTGCATATAGTGTGGTTTTTGGACGTTTTTAATGTTTTATAGATGTGCAATGAAAATCAAAAATATGCATTGGGTGTATCTGTACTTCTCCGTAAAATCTATTCTCTGTCGTTTATATTTATAACAATAACAAGATTCGAGCCTTAATACCTCCATTTTAAGATAAGCAAAAATATATTGATGTTTTATGTGGATTTACAAATATGTGTATCCAAATCTCAAGTATGCTATAAATGATAGTATCAAAAAAATAAAGGAATAATAAATTTGTTATTTAGAAACTTATTTTTTGGAAAAAATCTATTTTAATTATTAAATATTATCCTTTTCAAGATGATATTCTCATATCTAAATGTTATCATCCGAATCACTAAACAACCTACAAAATATGTATAATGATTACGTAGGTTTAGAAAATGGTTGTACAGTTATCGTTCTTTGGTGAGAATGGTGTTTGTTTGGTACAACACAATAAGAATTATTATTAATTAAATTCTTTATCTTACATACACTAGGTAGTTGTACACTCACGACAACCCGCATATTAATATTTATATTTTATTATGTAGTGGCGTTGTGTTGATTGTTTTTTAAATTTTCTTATAATTGTTACTTCCATCCTACCTTCAATATAAGTTATAATTGTTTTTTCACTCATTTTCTTTTATTTCTCTATCTCTATTAGTGATCAGTACTTATAGACCTATTGTTAAGGAAGTATATAGAATAGTGTTATAATTCTTTAAGTTAATTAAAACCAACAATTTTAGATGCTCTACCTTTTTCAACTCTCTTTTGTATCTAAATTTTTAAATTAAAAACATAAAAGTAAGAATATAAAAAAAAATTCAAAACTTGGGTTTTGAAGATGCAATAAAGGAGATGACAAAATAATCTAATAGAAGTTCAAAAACCAAATGAATGTTACAAGTGGGACTAAAGTTTTATGATATATAATGTCTCATTTATTTTTACTTAGCTAAGCAAGTACATTTACCTAGGCAAGTGTCTTCTAGGTAAAATTTGTTTGAATAAGTGATGTTCTAATTTTTTTGTATGTTACAAGTTACTTCGGTAAAGAGTGATGGTGGGAGAAAAGCGTTATTGGTATGCGAATAAGTTGTTTACTCACCTTGCAAGGTAACTATTACTCTTCAATATCCTCGATTACCATGAAACCCAATATAGCAACAAATGAAATTATCAAAAAAAAAAATATAGCGACAAATGAATGTGGGTTCATGGTTAATTTACTGATTGACCAACTTACCTTACACTGAATACCGACAAAAAAAAACATGGCTTAAATATATCTCTCTATTGTAGATAGAAATTCAAGGAATTAAATGTCACTACCCCAAGTATAAAATGGTTATTTATATTTTATCTAAAAATTTAACTTGTACTTAACAATACTTAAACCATAATTACCAAATTTTGTATCTGAATATCTTCCCATATCACAATAATAAGTAAAAGAAGTTTAAAATAACAAAAGTTTTATCTAACGTAAGGGCTAATTTTCAACTAAAACTTGGAAAGATGATCATCAAAATTAGTATTTTATAAATGTTAATAACATGAATGAAATATCAAAGCCATTAATCCGTATTTATATAAAAAATGGTTTTTATTAAAATTTATAGAAATAAGAATAACAATAATAAAATAATTATATTAGTACTTAAATTTTATAAATTTGCATATGATATGCATATTAAAAATTCTAATAGATATGATATATATTTTTAAATTAAGATTATACTTGTTTATTATTAACTAATATGTAATTTATATTAAATAAACGACATATTTATTATTTAAAGAAATAAAAACATCATTTACAAAGCACATATGAATTTAAGTTGACTTTTTTAATATATAAAAGTAAAAGTAGTAAAACATAAAATAATTCATTTAATAATTAAAATATAATACTATGATTTGTGACTTAGATTTTTCGCATTAGTCTCGTGAATCTAATATGTGTTTTAGGTTAAATATATATTTTTACAATTATTAATTGATAATTTAACTTAGATAAAGAATGCCTTCATTCATGTAGTACTTGTAAAATCTATATGGTATATGCATTGGACTTTTAATTTAACTATCAATAAAATTGTAAAATCTTTGATATCTATGTATTTTATTACATTGATTATAATGTATTTCTTTATTTGTACCATCAAAATATACATTTTTTTATGTATTTATGCTTTATTCAATGTTATTTCAACCTTAAATTTAGTGTCATTATTGTGTTGTTAACCTATTTGTGAGATTTATATGGGTTTTCTTATTTTCTTACTTGAGCCAATTCTTTTTCTTTTTTACCATGTAGATGGATTATCACATGGTTTTGTTTTTGAAAACAAAAACAATTATTACATCAATAGAAAAATATAATTTGGTTGTTGTGGCATTTGTCTATAATTGATTATGTTGGTTATGATTATGTGATATTGTCCTAATTAGTGATTAGCTTAGGACCAATTTTTGTTATTATTGGTTAATTCAAACTAATATCAATTATATAGTTAATAATATTTAAAGATCTTTTTTTTTGTAATTTTTTACTAAAGTGCATTTTATAAACAATACTTAAGTTACTTATGGTTAAAAGCACATATTTTATCAACATATAAATAATTCAATATCTTAGTTTCAATTTTATTAAGATTATATTATCAAAATGAAGTACTAAATTGTTAGTATCATTAGTAATTATAGGTGTCAAGCATAATTGGGTCAAACTTGATTTTCCTGATTAATAATTGATTCAATTTTGGGTTCTTCACATTGTTTTGGTTAATAATTGGAATGGGATTAGTATATCTTGTCCTAAACCAAACTTAACCCATTAACAACCTTAATTTAATGCAATCCCTATTAAATGAACTATTCTCTCCTATCTTAACTCTCTAATATTGTATTTATTGCTAATCCTCTAATTTAAAGTAATTTAATGGTTAATTAGAAAGCAAAGATTATTTAATGGTAACTTTCTTTGAGACCTATATGACATAAGCTACTATGGAAATTGATATTGTTGATGTGATAGTTGTTTTTATCTTGTAAAACAAATTCATACTTATTAGAAAAAATCCCCTAAATCTTACATATGATAAGGAATTCACCACAATGTTTTGCTCTAAGTTATGTTAAAATTAGGGGTATAATTTGGGCAAGCTTGGGTTGGGATTTTGCTAAAATTTGAATATGCATGACCTAGAAATTCATTCCAAATATAGTGTAAAATTTTTAAATCAAGTATCCAACTTGCACTTAGAGGTGTAAATCGGATTGTGCCACCTGCGGCTCGGCACGGCACGATAGCCTGCAGGTCGTGCCAGGCCCGACACGATGGTCTATGCCATGTTGGGCTGGGGGTTCGTAGTCCACGGACAAGCACGACACGGCATGCACAGTCGTGCCGTGCCGCCCGCAGCCCACATGCTGGTAGGAGCTGTAGTACGGTCGTCATGGGCCAGCATGGCACGGTCCACAAGGCCCGTAGTGGGCCACGCTCGGCCCATCTGAAAACTAGGCTATCCGTCTGGCCTAGTGGCCCCCACCCCCTCCAGCCCTCCCCACTCCCTATTCCCCCCAATGGCTAGTTTTGGCTTTTTGGGGGGTTTTTACATAAATACCCCCTAATAGGCTAACAGTTATAAATAACTATATAGGGGGTATTTATGTATTTTGCTTATGGAGGGGAGGAAATGACACAAATGCCCCCAACAACTATATAACAAATAATTTAGGGGGGCTTTTTGGGTAAAATTATAAATAACTTTACAATGATCAAACTACCCCACCCAATAACTAAAAATAGTTAGTTTTTAGGGTATTTTGGGCAATTGAAATATTTTCAATTCCTATAAATATCTCTATCCTCCACCATTCTTCTCATCACACAAATTCAACAATCAACATTCAACAATTCTCTTAATCTATTCCCTCTCTCTGCTACATTCTTTGCAATCTGAGTGAACTCTGATTGGCTGATTGTCTGATTCTCCAAGTTAGCAATTTGGGAGGCTTGGAGCCTTGGACGTTGAAAGGCTTTAATCGTTGAAATCAAGTTAGGATTCAGGGTAAGTCCAATTAAATTAATTTTATTTTTTTATAATTAAAAAAAATGGTCGGCTCTTCCCAAAACCCCAAGTTTAGTAGCCTAATTTGGAAAATATTTAAAACAGAGGATGTTGAGAGAAGGGGAAAAGAGCAGTTTGCCAAAAATGTAGAAAAGACTTTAGCTGCTGTAGCAAGGGTGGTACTGGCCATTTGAGCAGACATTTTCTCACACATGAGAAGGAAGAAGAAATAACCCACAATTTAAATGAATTGTTGAAATAATTGAAAATAAATTTTAAAAATATTGGGAGAACATTTCTCCCCTTTATTGCTTAGCTACAATATTAGATCCTAAGATTAGGAAAGATGGTTTTGATATTTCACTTGAAACATATTGTGAAAATATGAATATTGAAATTGGAAATAAAAAAGAATAAATTAATAATTTATTATTTGAAATGTACAGTTTATATGAATCTGATTATCTGAAACAATAGGAAATAATGAGTAGAAGGCAGAAATCTGCTAACGTCTACAACAGGTTCATTTACTGAACTTAATTTATTTACAATCAAATTTTTCTAGTTTAGGTGAGGGTCCTAAGGGAACAAATAATTTTTATATTTTAGCTTGGTGGACTGAACATTCAAAAAATTATCAAGTTCTTGCCACCATGGCACGTGATCTACTAACCCCTCTGGTGTCTACAGGCTACAGTTCCATCGGAATCTTGTTTTTGTGCAGGTATCACTATACCAGGGTTGGCTAGATGCAGTCATGCAGAAGATAGATTACAACTTTAAAAGACAAAGGAGGGCATGATACTATTACATACACCGGATATTTCACCTGAAGCAGATGATGAAAGTCATGATTCATGAATAATAGTTGACTAGTTGTATAATTTTTTTTTATTTTTTTTCAAATTATTGTAAATTTTGTTTTAATTTTATTTAATCTATTTGCTATTAATGTAATTTTGTATTTTCAATTTGTAACTATAATGTATTTTTTATATTTTATTAATTTATTCCATTTTCATATTTCATTCATCGAAGTATGAAGTATCCAACCATTGTATATTTCAACATTTGCATGCTTTGTAATTTGTATCATTCAAATTTAAATGAAATAAAATTCCTATTTGAATTGTTTTATTTATTTATTTATTGGGTAATCATAATCCATTTAGTCTAGCCTAGTTCGGCCCAGGCCCAAGGCCTGCCCTGTGGCCCAGCCCAAAATGACCCACGACACGACCTGCAACTCGGCTCGGTCCAAGCTTGCAGCACGACACAGACCTGCATGCACGGGCTTGGGCCATGGGCCATGCTAGGCTGACCACCCAAATTTTCACTGGTGAGGGCAGCACGGCCCGTGATGGCCCGCAGGCCAGCATGACACGGCACGTCCCGCACTTTGCGCGGGTTGCCTGCAGGTCGTGCCGTGCCAGTCCAACACGACCCACTTTACACCTCTACTTGCACTCCTAATTAAAATAACATAAATTTAAGGTGCTAGCTAGCTAACTAGCTAGTAAAATCTCTAGCTAGTTATAGTCCTATCTTCACCTAGGTTAAGGGTCTTGGGATTTGGGGGAGGGCTACCTTTGTTGTGTAGCCTATTTGTCTACCAAAAATTATGTCAAAATAGGATGAATTTTAATTTTAATTATGAACTTCAAAATTAGTATTGTATATTCACATATTTTTTTCTTTTACTTTCCAATATTTTTTAAGTGTATTTACATTGTATTGCTTATAGTCACATAAACTACTAAATATTGTTTTCCTTAGTGTTAATAACTTATTCATAATCATTTGAACAATAGATCTAGTGTTATAAATACATTTGTGAGATTTATGCACTTCTTATAGCAGTTTCATCCAATTCAAGTATACCCAAAAGTGTATCAATATCTTAAAATTACTTCTTTGATACTCCTTTTTGATAGGAAATAGGCAAATGGCTGATACATGAGGGGTAGACCTCCCCCAAACCTTTATACACCTCCAAAGTCCAAACCCAATTGAATGAGAGATTTGATCTCCCTTAATAACTAATTTATATAAGTAATTAATTAACTAATGAATAACATAGTTAATAAAATTATATTTGTTAATAAAAAGTAATAAAATTTAAGAAAACTAATAAAAATTAGTTGAAAGTAGTAGTGCATTATTATTATTATTATTATTATTATTATTATTATTATTATTATTATTATTATTATTATTATTATTATTATTATCATTAAAACTACAAAAGTAAAAATGGCTCACACATGAGCGTAGCCCTCCTCTCAAACCCTTATACCCTTGCAAAGAAATTTGATCCTCCCCTACCATCAATGAGAGATTTTGCTTGATGCTTTGAACCTTGATCATATCCCTAAATACTTTAATATACAAAACAATGAGTAATTCGATTTAGCCACTTGCCTATATGAGAGATTTTTTTTTGGTATCATGTTTTTCTGGCATCGTGTGAGGATCTACTGCCATCAAAAAGTGTGTTGTTACACCAATAGCATGAGAATCCAGTCGTGCATTTAGAACATTTACCATGAATGATAGCATACAAGTATGGGAGATATATCGAAAGTGTGATTGGATTAGTGTACTATCATTGAGTTAGCACATTTTTATTGGCGATTAATATGGACTTATTGATGATCACAAGAAATTGCAAGCTTAGATCTCTTGAAAGCAAAAAGTGTGAGTGGGGGTGTAAGTAAGTCGAGCTTACTTGCGAGCTACTTGGGCTCAACTTGCTAAATACTCAAACTCAGGTCGTAGTAATTGAGTTCGAATCGAGTAGTTGGTCAAGTCAAGTTCGAGCTTCATAGTATCTAGCTTAAGTGGTTCACAAGCCTAATTGAATTCATAATCAAATACTATTTTTTAATATATTTGGATTTGTAATATAAATAAACATTAGTTTTTTTTTAACATTAACTTATTTATAATATAAATAAATATATTTATAATTGGTTTCCATAATATATTTTATTTATAGTATTTATAATATTAATTTATTTATAATTGACTTGAATCCTATTTGAGCGAAATATATGAAACTCGATTGAGCTTGAATCAAATTTCAAGCTTGGTGTTTTTTAGTCAAGCTTGAGCTTAGCAATTAGCTCAACAACATCCAGACAACATCGGATCCATCCACACCTTGAGATTTGCTAAATTCATAGAGAGATATTCTTGATGTACGGTTGGATGTTGTGCTCCTAGTGTGGGGAGAAATTGCTATCACCGTGGTGTAGCAGAATCCCTGTTCCCTAGGGCTATGTTTGGTTTGAAAGAAAAGGTAAGGAAAGGAAGGGAAAGGTAGGAACACCTATACAAGATTTGTAAAGGCTATCTTACCTAGGGCTGGCAATCTTGACCCCAACCCATTTGACCCACCCATACCCACTCAATCTATTGGTGGGTCAATATGGGTCGAGCAACCCATTAGGGTCAATGGAAAAGGGTTAAGGTGGGTTGGGTCGAGGGTACTCATAGGGTCAGGATGGGTTGGGTCATGCGGGTCAAGATGGGTTGGGTCAAAGTCAACTTTACTTATACTCGCCAAATCACAAAAACTAGAAGTTGTAGTGATTCAAACTCAAGCCTCCTATTGCACCAACATCTCATTACACTTCCAAACCACTATGCCACATTTGATTTTGACAATAAAAGTGAAATAAAATGGATTTTATTAACTTTCGTGTTTACAAAAACACTTTATAAAAGTACTTTTACTAAAACACTTTTATGAAAGCATAAAGCACTTTTATAAATGTACTTTTATGAAAGCACTTTTACATGAAAACACTTTTATTAAAGTACTTTTATGAAAATACTTTTATGAAAGCACTTCTACATGAAAGTACTTTTGTAAAAGTACTTTTGCATTAAAGCACTTTTATTAAAGTACTTTTACGAAAACACTTTTATGAAAGCATAAAGCACTTTTATAAATGTACTTTTATGAAAGCACTTTTACAAAAGTACTTTTACATGAAAGCACTTTTATTAAAGTACTTTTACGAAAACACTTTTATGAAAGTACTTTTACACAAAAGCACTTTTACGAAAGTACTTTTACATTAAATCACTTTTATTAAAGTACTTTTATGAAAACACTTTTATGAAAGCATAAAAGTACTTTTACTAAAGTACTTTTACACAAAAGCACTTTTATAAAAGTACTTTTATGAAAGCACTTTTATAAATTCATAAAAGCACTTTTATAAAAGTGCTTTTATGAAAGTAATTTTATCAAAGCACTTTTATAGAACTACTTTTGTAGAAGTACTTTCATAAAAGTACTTTTGCGAAAGCACTTTTATAAAAGTTATGCATTTTTTTTGTATTTCTGCAATTTTCCTGTTATTTTCTGCATTTTTATATTTTTTTTTGTTTTTTGCATTTTTGCAATTTTTTTGGTATTTTCTATATTTTCTAAAATTTTCTGGTATTTTTCTGCATATTCTATAATTTTTTGGTACTTTTTTGCATTTTTTTGTGTTTTCATGCATTTCCTATAAATTTTTGGTGTTTTTTTGCATGTTTTCTGATCTTTTATGCAAAAGTTCTGAATTTTCTATATTTTTTTAGTATTATTCGTAATTTTCTACAATTTTTTGGTTTATTTTTTGCATTTTCTGCAAATTTTCTTCAACTTTTTTGTATTTATCTACAATTTTTGCATTTTCGGGTATACGGGTTTACCTGACTCATTTTCATCACGTGGCAGTCTTGAGAGAGATTATTCTCTCAAAATTTATTATTTTGCGTATACGGGTCGTCCAAACTCTTTTTGTATTTATAAGTGAGGGTAGGTGGGTTAATATGGGTGTGGGTGGTTAAAGGTCAATATGGATGAGTCAAGTGGGCCAATATGGGTGAGTCAGGGTGGGTTATGATCCTTTAACTAAGATTGATTATGGGTCATGATGGGTTGGTGGGTCAATATGGGTGGGTTGATATTCAACCCTTACCCAATCCAATCCAACCCACCCATTTCCCTTCCTTTCCCTACTTTTTCCTTCAAACCAAACACAGCCTAGCAGTCCATTGTGTTTGAGTTCCGATATCTAATATATATATATATATATATAAAGGAAGGTCTTCATGCCATAGCCCCCACATTTATACACGTGGCAAACCCAACTTCCTAGAAAAAGTATCTCAGAAGTTGATTGTTCGCATTTTCAAAGAGAAACCCACTCCTTATATACATAAATTGCTTTTAACCACATTTAAAATTTTGAACTCGGACATGTGGTACTCTAAAATAGGTGTCATACATTCAATAATAGTTTTTTAGAAATACATGAGAAGTGGGAAACTCCCATTCTCATCCATTCCTAAAAAAATGCAGGAAATGTAAAAGTAGTTATTCACAACCACTTTAAGTCTATAGTCTACAATTCCAATAGTTAGTTTTATTTGAATTTCAAATATAAATATAATTATTAGACAAATAGTGAAACTCAAATAAAATCTTCTAAAACAATAAATAAAATAATATTATTATAAAAAACAAAAAAAAGTAAAAAACCAAAATGATACATATGTGTGACTGCCCCATAATGGGATCACATACTAGATAAAATATGGTCTCTAAAATCATATAAAAATCTATCAAAACTACAAAAAAAACCTAACTTAAAATTTTAATATAAATAATTTAAAAAAGTTAAAAATTTAAAATAGTTCATATTAGTGGCTCCGTACTGAGTACGGGAGTCATGCCTAATTATACGTACAATTGCAGAATAATCTGCATAAGATATTGTTGTATGACACCTGTCCATAGTCCAGATCCGGACTTCTCAGAATTTGTTATTGTGAATCCATGAATGATGTGAATCACATGACAAGGTGTACATACAGCACGTGCCAAGAACACGTGCGCTAAGTAATGGAAGACTGGAAGTCGGATCTTCCCCTGTTTTCAAGTCTTCGCCATTTCTCGATCTCTCTCGTTCTTCAGCAGACTCCATTCTCTTTTCCCTTCATGAGAATCGAGAAACGGAGGATCTGCCTCTCCTCTCCCCATTTTTTTCTCTAAAAATTCCAGGGATGAATAGAATCTGCCAGGAAACGAAACGAATGTAGCAACAGTCGCCTGGTTTGCTTTTCCTCGACCTTTTGATCATTCTCAGGTAAAAGAAACGACTCTCTCTCTCTCTCGTATGTGTTTGAGAAATCTTCTGAAACCCTTTAACTGGTCCTTTAATTTGAGCTCTCTTTGGCAAGATTTTGAACTCTGTAATTTTCGGTGTGTTTTCGTTTTGTTTTTTCAGTTTTGCCTCTTCAGCCTTCTGAAGACTGATTTTTTTTTTTTTTTTTTTTTAATTTGCTAACTTTCTGGTCTATTTCTATGCCTTGTATGGGAAATTAATGAGGGTTGTTTTCTCGAGAAATAAGGAAGAAATATTTACTTTGTTGCTTGCTTCCTCCGTTCTATGTGGGATTATGTGGTTGGAGTGTCCGATATGACTTGTATCCAATTGGTGTTTGTAATTCATGTGCATTCTCTAGTAATGTTTGGTTGCAATACTAGAATACCCTACCTTCTGGTTTGCCTTAGGAACCTAAGTTTCATTCTGGCTCCAGCTTCTAATGTTTGTCCAACTTGCAAGGACCAACTACCATTGTCATTTTCCATCACTGCCTTTATATAGGTTAGCAGTATTTCTGGGTTTAGGAGAATTAGTCTTATGTATTGATGAAGATGAGCAAACTGAAATAGGTTGTATTTTTGTTTCTGTTTCTTTGCTCCTCTTCCTCTTCAAGAATGCATATTTAGGTTCCATCCTATTGTAAGAAGGGAGATCTTGAGGTTCACAATTTTGTTCTCTATTTATTTGTAGGGCAAATTTCTTAAACTACCCTTATGGTTTAGCTAATTGACTAACTCTACCCTTACTGTTTACATATTGTCTTAAAGTACCCCTACTGTTGACATAGTCATTAAGTGCTAATGGAAAAAATGAAATGTCAAATTAATTTTTCAAAATAAAACCCAACTGATGAACAATTTCATGAATCCTTCCTCTTTTTGATTCTTCTCATTAACGTAATATTTATTCATTTTTGCTACCTCTAACCACTAAACAAGAAATGAATTTCACTTGCCGACAAGCTGATAACACTTTCTGAATCTAACTCAAATAAAACTGAAAACGGGCATACAAAATTCAGATTCAAACAATACACCTAAATTGAAACCAAACTAAAAAGCCAGATCTGAAGCAGACTAAAATGACATTAAACAAATGGCAGCACTACCAGCAATGTCCATCCGAGCATAAGATTGATTTTATAGAAAAAATAAAGACATCATTACCGGCGGTGTCCAAGCATGAAATAGGTTTTGGGGAGAAAGCTAAAGATAGTATTATCAACAACATTCATCAGAGTATGAAATTGATTTTGGGAAGAAAAACAGAGTCGACAATGATCCAATCTTTTGAGACTAACAGATATGAGTTAAATTTACATGCTATTGAAACCTAATGGGAAGCAATAGATGGATTGGGCTGGGATCAAAAGCCTACAGGATTCGGTTTGACAGAACCACACCCATCAGTTTTCTTCCCCAACCTCAAATCCCAATCACAACAATGATGTGGAGAAGCTAAGCTAAGAAAAACAAATGAAAGAAAAAAAAAAAAAGCGAAACTAGGCAACAATGGAACTTACCTGAGTTATATTCTGACCGACTGTGTGATGCTGTAATAGGGAGGCTCTAGCACGTCCAATTCTGCTCAGCCGACAACCAAAGGGATAAAATGGATGATTGGTACTTGATTGGAGATGCTGGAAATGGCAACTGGGAAGGATGAGGAAGTGGAGAGGGATGATGAAAATGTAGGAGGAAGATGCGAAAAAGAAAATCATTCATAAAAAATGTGAAAAAGAAAATGGCTGACCAGTTGGGTTTAAACCTGCTGGTGGAAGATGAGCCTGGTGCAGTTGGGAATGATGTAGAGAGGTAGAGAGAGTGATGTAGAGTGAAGAGTAATGAAATGAGAGAGAACGATCTACCGAAGTAGATATTGGTGATGTTGCTGATCCTTCCCGGTTGTTGCTGCTACTGTGTGTTAAGAGTGACACTCTGCTGCCGCAAGTGGCAGCGATTGAAACAGGGGAAGGGAAAGAGGGAGATAACGAAGGGGAAAAGAAAAATCAAACAATGGAAGAAAGGGGGGAGAGAGAGATGGAAGAATAGAGAGAGGGAGTGGCAGTTTCACAGTGGAAGATAAAAACAGTCACAGAATAAATAAAAAAAAAGGAAGAGATAGAAAGAGGAGAATCATCTTGCCCAAACTGAAAGGGGATTTTTGACCATAAAAGGGTAAGTTAGGGATTTTTAAAAAATATAACAGTCATGTGATGTCACATGTGAATGGTTTATGACGGAACGTTAACGGTAAGGGAGGTTTTAGGCAATTGTCAGAAACAATAGGGGTGGTGCAAGACAATAGTTAAACTGTAAGGGTAGACTTAGTCAATTAGATAACCATGGGGGTAGTTTAAGAAATTTGCCTTTATTTGTATTGTTGCGGAATGGCAAACCCAAGATCTGAAAAACGATTGGAAAACAGAGAAATAGAAAACGCAAAAGCAGAGCACTCAAAGAACATAGAGATTTATCGTGGTTCGGGCTTGTTGCCTACGTCCATGGGAGAAGGAGAAGCAGAAGTCCACTATAATCAACGATGGAGTACAAATCTAAACAGCTGCTCTCAAACCCTAGCGCCTTTACACCCAAAACCCTCACTGGATCACTCGATCTGTTTCTAATACTTAGGGAACAAGATACAATACATACTAGACCCAAATAATTGAGAATGGGTTGGTGAACGTACTGTGGGGGTTGATGGCCCAAGCCCTCTACATCCACTACAGACCTCAGTGAATTTCCCCTCTAGGTTTTTCTCCACAATGCAGGTTGGGTCATGGAGCGGGCTGTAACCAGTAATTCAAGGTGCAACACAACAGCATTCAGAGTGTATACTATAAACCACTATTGGAGAAACCTTGTTAAGGAGAAAAAGAGGATATTTGGTAATGCTGACAGGAGAATGACTACAAATTTGAAATTCATGGTTTGAGCATTTTGGAGGAGCGGTAAAACTTCAGGCTGATGAGCATGAGAGTGGGCTCAAGTTGAGAGTGGCCATTTTGTGAAAAAAATACTAAAGATTAGGTTCATATGCAGTCCACCCATCATCACAGATAGTTTTTTTTTTTTGATCAATAACTGAAAATTTTCATTAATTAAGAAGCTTTAATATACAACAAGAAGTTACAAAGAAATCAGCATAGAAGCTGACCCAAGACAGAATTACAAAAGTGCCCAAAACATCTCTGTTCATCTCTGTTCTTTGAACCCCTTCCTTTGCTAAGCTATCAGCCAAGCTGTTGGCCGATCTCCTAACCCAACCCACCTGAATAGACATATTTCTAGACATCCATTTGAACCTTTTGAAATCATTCTTCAGCTGCCAGGTCACTCCTTCCCCTTTTTGCAACCATTTTATCACAGTTTTTGAGTCTCCCTCGATGATTAGTCTACTAATCCCCCAGCTCTTTGGCCTTCTCAACCCCATATACTGCAGCTAGAAACTCTGCCCTAGCTACATCACCCTCCTCCACAGGCCTGGAGAACAAAGCAATAATGGAGCCATTTTCATTTCTAATGGCCCCCCCAATACCTGAAGGACCTGGATTACCCACACAATTCCCATCGAAATTCAGCTTCATCCAACCCTCTGTTGGAGGGGACCAGGATTACCCACACAACACCCATCATCACAGATAGTTAGGACTGACATTGGGTAATAGCCCCTTTGCTTGAGCTGTTGAAGATTATTGTATAACATTATTTTGAAACTATGGGTGTTGGGGGTATTGAGTGGCCTTTAGAAGCTTGTTGCCACCAATTGTGAGGTTGGAGGCCAAGCGTGAACATGGTGTTGTTATCAATCTTTTGATATTTTAATATTTTAGACATGATTGTGAATGCAGATATACCTACAAGAGAATGGGGAAAAAAGTTTAATCTCACTTTGGACATTGGAAGTTTGGAACTAAGAGAGCATATTATCTTGCACATCATTAAGAACTACTTGTAGAGCATAAACAAATGTTGAACAATCTCAAGGAGTGTGGATAAAAGTGCTTTAAGCAAGAGTATGCTTTATACTTCCTCACAAACCCCTTTGCATAAAGAAATTGGTAGCTTGCAGAAATGGAACTCAACTGCTTCTGTATGGTCCCAAGTAGATTGTCTTAGGCCAGGTCTTCAATTTATCTTTAAGATGATTAAGATCTACTTGCGAAGAATAAACAATCTCAAAGAGTGCGGGCAAAAGTGGTTTAAGCAAGAGCTTGTGTCATACATTACAAATGCCTCTCTAAATAAAGAGGTTGTTAGCTTGCATAGATGAAATCCTACTGTTTTTGTGAGGTCCTAAGTAGATTGGCTAAGGTCAGACTCAGAGTCAGACCTTCAATTAGAGAAAAATATTAACTAAAACATTATAAAGAGAAAAGAAAAACTTTTCTGGCTTATAATATGCACAAACTCAAACATATAAACATTTGTCAGACATCAAGAACCACATAACTATTAGGTGGTGCCCTACATTTCATCATTATGAGTTATGATCCAGGTCAGCTAAAGGTGGAGGTGAAGTGGTTAGCATTGGAGAGTCTAGGTTTAGGCCTTAAGCATAGTTGTCAAGGCGATGCCTAGGCAGGCACCTAGATGACAAGGCGCCCTTGGAGGCTCACCTTGCCTGATCACTGAGCAGTTTTGTACTTTGTGTTATAAAATACTTTTCTATTCTTAATTTTTTGAGATTATGATTATAAAATAAATTTTTTTAAACTTAAATATTCATTTTGTGTTTTTTTGATAAATGATATAAACTTTATTAGAGCATAATCAAGTATCACAAGATTACAGAGTACAACCAGCAGAGGCACGAGATGCAGCCCCAGCTATATAAACAGATTACAACTGAGCCCAGAATAATTCAGAATTATTCACCCCCTGTTTTGCAAAGAAATCAGCCATCCCGTTAGCCGACCTCCTTTCCCATTGGACTGAAATTGTCATATCCCTGACCAACCACTTAAATCTTTTCATATATTTTCTTTTATTATTTTCTTATTTGTCAGGGTTTAATCAACACAAACATTGCTAAATGTTGTATTTTCTTCTTCTTCTTTTCCTATAACAAAATAGGGGTTCAACCCCCATATTTTTCACTTAAAAAATCCATTGGCTAGGTGACTAGGCGACAATGCGCTCCCCTGTTGCCTAGCCGCGCCTTGGCACCTTGAAAACTCTGGCTTTAAGGCCTTTTTAAGCATAAGCCTAAAAAAAATGAAAAATTATACATACGGTTTTTAAACAATAAAGGCATGAAAAATATATTTAATTAAAATTCCTATATAATCCTGAACTCATTCTGGTAGACTAGTAATTGGATGACTATCAGTAATAGTTTTGAATCTGCCAAGATTATTCTTCTAAAATCTACATATGCAAAAATAATTCTCTAACAAAAAAAATGTTACATAAACCAACATCTATTGGTGGGGTATTGCATTTAATATATAACACTTCTACATCATTCACAGACAGAAAATACTTTCTCTACAATTTTCCTGCACTAAACCAACTGAAAACCATTATAGAACGTCATAAAACTGCTTCATTTTTTTTTTGAGCAGGGTTGATCACATTAAAGGGAAGATCGAAAGGCTGCTGGTGGCTGGGTTTTGATCCTAAAGGGTTTTGAGGGTCTCAGGACCCAATGGGAAAATATTTCCTAAACCTTTTTTTGACAGTTAACATGCATACTATATATGGAAATCACGCTTCTAACTCATTGACCATGCACAACTTCTTGTAAAGTTGGCATATTATTGCTTTTTTGATAATTGATATATGACAAAGAGATTCAAATGATGCTGATAAAAAAAATAAATAAATAAAGCGATTCAAATGATTCTTTATAAAATAATTCACCATGTTGGTACATAAATAGTTTTTTTTTTTTTTTTTTTTTTTTAAGAAAAAAGATGAGATTATATTAAGATAGCAAATAATGGGAGGGGGAGGGAGAGATTCCCTCCCCCACCAAAGATATAAAGAAAAAAAAATCCTGGGGAAATTAACAGTTACAAAGCAAAGCTGTCATCCCAGATAATCCTTCCCCAATGGTTACAGAAATGACTTAGTCTGAAACCCGAGAAGCACCCAATGATGGAGACGCATTTAGACAAAAGCCTCTCAAAACTTCTGCAAACCTCTTCAACAGAAGCAGATTGGTTTTGAAAAGATTTGCCATCATGCTCTCTCCAGACACATCAGCAAAAGAGCAAGAGGGGCCATGTGCCATAGGATTCTGCCACGTTTACTGAACATATTTAGGCACCAGGAAGAGATCAAAATGAGAATATCTGGCGGGTGACCCATTGACAGCCAAACAAACCCAGCACGTGACACCAAACTTGATAAGTGAAGTTGCAAAACAGATGTTGAGTAGTCTCCTCAGCAGCTCCACATAGACAGAAATAATCAGTAATGATCATCCCTTTTGATCTCAGGTTGTCAATTGTCAATGTTCTGTCTTAATTGCTGTCCACTAAAAGAAAATGACCTTAGGTGGGGCCTTTTGACTCCAAATCCTGCTGCATGGAACCTTTCCACTCTCTGATGAAGCCAGCTTCAAAACTAGTGATTTTTTTTTTTTGAGAGTAAGGTAAAGTAATCTTTTAATAATAAAAGCCAAATTACAAAAGGTGAATGAACAGACTGTTTCAAAAGGTGTGGGCGGTGTATGCATGGAGGTGTGCTTCCAGGTGAGGTGCCCCTAAAATGCCTTGAAGCATATACCTCATACAAAAAGAAAGAAAACAAAGGAAAGGAAAAGAAAGGGAAGGGAGATAAAAGGAAAGAAAGAAAGAGAAGAGAAGAAAAAGAGAAAAGAAAGAAAAGAAAAGGAAAGGAAAAAAGGACTCCCCCCTTTCAGCTAGTGAAACAAAAAATCTTTTATAAGAAAAAAAACAAGAAAAACAAGATGAGATCCTCCTTCCTCTTTTTCTACTTCTCCCTCCTCTTCCTCCCTTGAGGCTTACACCTCCTCTTCATTCTGAATTATGCCTCATGCCTCCAGGTAGTGAAACGCCTTGTGACTTAAATCTCTGCATTTTTTTTTTATCAGTAAATCTTACAATTCACTGATAAAAAAAAAGTCATTAGACTTAACACTTACCACTATAACCTGTCATTTGACAATGGTTGGACTGTCAACTCCTCAATTCCAAACAATATGAATGCCAACAACTCATAACAATCTTTAACTTTGGCAAACTTATCTTTGAGCCAAAGATGCTTAGTGGGGACTCACCACACTATAAGCCTCTCCAGAAATAAATATCCTTGCCATTACCTGGTTTAAAAGATATAAACGTGAAAAACATATCTCTGTTCTGCATGATTCCTTTCCACATCCCTGTACCATAAGGGCTATTAATTTGGTTTGTTTCCCAGTCAAGGCTTGCTTTCCCATATTCACAGCAAATCACTCTTTGCCACTCCATTTCTTTCTCAGTGTCAAAACGCTTAATCTGTTTGGATAAAAGGGCTTGGTTCACACTTCACAATCTTCAATACTGAATGCCTAGACCACCAAACTTCTTTGGCTGACAGACTCTACTACCTACTCTCTTGAGCAAAATGTCTAAACCGTAGGGTTAAATCTCAAATGTGTATCATTCTACTTTTGCCCCATTGCCGTTTTCTTACAACTTCAGTTATGTTCTGGACCTGATCTAATATTAGGCCATTACCCAATGCCAGTCCTGGCTATTTATGACCTTGGGAGCTGTGAACTGGGTACAAAAACTAACCTCTGACATTTTTTTTTGGCATGATATGGTCACTCTCAAACTTAAACCTGTGTTATTATGCTTAATCGGCCTGAAATCCTACTGTTGTATCAATTCCCTGTTTTTGCACCTGTCCTTATGGCTTTTATTTGTTTTGTAGGTTAAAAACTGAGACATATGCCTCTACAAAATTGCACCTGAAGGCTATTGGTGTACATTTCTTGTATTTTGAAGCCTAGGCCTTCAGGAAATTAGATGAGGTAATTGAGGCAGTGTGATTTGTCTTTGCCTCTCCCTGAGGCCTACACCTCAAGTCCTTTTATGAAACTGATTGTATGGAGTTGCCTTTTACTTTTTGACTTCACATGACTCCCAACATTTAATCCCATTAAATTCCTATTTCTGGTTTCATCCAAATAGGATATATTTTTTGTTCTGTCAATCATCAATAAATTTGTGAGTACATGTTCATTTTCTTATCAATAGTACCCCTCTTTTTTCTTAATTTATTCTTTTTTTTCTTCCTATGGATAGGTCTATGCTCTAGGTCTGTCAATTGTATTCATTTAAAAGGTGTGCCTAGGCGTACAGTCGAGGCGCATTTTTAGGGTATGCGCCTCGCCTAGGTGCTAGGTGCAGCCCTTTCAAAAGGCGCACCAGGGTGTGTGCCTGGTGCGCCTTGCGGCTCATCCTAGGCATGCACTTTTTTAAAATTTTACGCTTTTTTGCTTTCTTTGAACCTAGCGGATGGGTTGGGGGCTCTGCCCCTGAACCCCCGTACCACGCCCCTCGAGGCAAGCCCAAACAATTCCATGTTATGGTCTTAAATTCTTAATGTTGTTCGCTCTCTCACCAAAGCTCCAAGAACCCCCTATTTGCTAATATTGTTCATTCATTCATCCTAATAAACTATCTTCTTAAAAGCCAATTAAAATTATAAAATCATTATTTTTGTGTGGGAATTAAGAATTTAATACCATAACATGGACTTGTTGGACTTGCCTTGGGGGGCATGGCACAAAGACGGTTCGTAGAATTAGGTATTTAATATGTTTTAAATCACATTAGCTACTTGAAGTAATGCAATTGAGGAAAAAAAGAGATTGTGGGTTTTACATGCTTGAAAATGTTTTATATGTTTGATTTTATTTTTAAATTTTCATTTGAATACACTTTACATGTTATGTTTATGTATTTTAATTTTAGATAATAGGTTTTTTAAAACATTTATTTTAAAATTTAAGTTTATATTTTTTTATTAATATTATGTTTAATATTTTTTACTTTTGCATTTTTTAAATTTCTGAATTTTTTATTTTTTAGCTTTTTATTTTTATTTTTTTGTATTTTTGTGCCTTGCTTCACAAAGGCACATGCCTCGGGCGCCAGTTGCCCCTTGTGCCTTGCGCTTTTAAAACATTGGGTCAAGTCTGAAATCGAATTTAACTAATCTGGATATGGATCTCAAGTATCAAATAAACATATCTTTTTTTAATTCTTGTGCAGCATTGAGTAGGATTTATTTTTTATTTTTAACTCATCTTATTAATGATGTATAATATCAAAGATATTTCTATTTCATAATATATAATAATATAATATTCAGGTTAATTTTTTGGTTTATTCTACTAATAATATATAACGTCTGAGTTCCATTTGGACCCAAGGTGATTCTGATACATTGATATAATCTATTAGTGGAGGAATGAAGGGTTTCAGTTTGCTTTATATAGCATTGAAAAATTGTATTGAACTTATTTCCTTTCATATTGTTTCTTTGATAGGCCAAGTCCATTACATTTTTCTCATCCTTTTCTTTCATTCATCCTTAAATCTTTTACTTTTAGTTTGTTCTCTAATTTCTTATATTTGAGAAAATCTGGAGTATTCTTGGGAGTTCCCATCTTCCAAGCTATTTCTAATATGGGAATGTAGAAGGGTTCTGACCTTGTAGGTCTTATTCAAGATATGTTCATGGTGAAAAGCAAACTTGGTTGAAAGATAATAACTTTACAATCTAATCATTATTTGGTGACTGTCACACACATGCCATGGTGCCAGTTGACTTTATTTTAGGTACGCTTGGTTAGATGGTGTCACCTCACCCTAAGATATGTATATGGACCTTATTTGGTTCTCAGTAATACAGCATCATTGCTATTATGCACTCTCAATTTACAATGAGTTCCATATATGGAAGAGATCAGCTTATCAATGCATGTCTTTGATCCCAGTTACTTGGTTCCATAGCCATCTTAATTTCCTAACCAATTATTCATTCTTCTTGCCTATAAAGAGGGGGGAGAAAAGCTCATTATATTTCTTTAACAAATATAAGTGTTAGTACTGAAACATGTCATTAAGAAATTACAATTTTTCTTGATAATGTCAAAGCATAACATGTTAGTGTTGTTCTCTTTTACATGCACTCATTTTGTGTAGCTTTGTGTGCCAAACAGATTGTTTGAGCCTGAAAGTATGCCATCAGAATCTGATAAGTGGGGATGGAAACATGTAAGTGTATTTGGTGGGTTTGACAAAGGAAGTGGTACCAAGAGATGGAAATGTAACTACTGTAGCCTACGATATAATGGATCTTATTCCCGTGTGAGGGCCCACCTTCTTGGTTCCACTGGTGTCGGGGTCAAAAGCTGCCCTGCAATAGATAGGTCTTTGAGGGATGCACTTCAGATCCTTGAAGAAGAGCGCCTTGCCCGCAAAAAGAAAAGAATTTCTGGAAGTGGAAAGTCGAGCAAGCGCATTCGGAACTCACAACCAAGTCTTTCTTCTGTCTGGAAAGCATCTCCTAGAGAAGACATAGATGATTCAGTAGCCAGATTTTTTTATGCAAATGGATTGAATTTCAATATTCTCAATTCCCCTTATTTCCATGACATGGCCAAAGCAATTGCAGCCTTCGGTCCTGGATATGAACCTCCACCAGTGGAGAAATTGTCAAGTTCTTTCTTGCATAAAGAAAAAACAAGAATAGACAAAGCTATGGGTCCTATCAGGGAATCATGGCTTTACACAGGCTGCACAATACTTTGTCTTAATCGATTAGATTGTGCACTTGGCTCCTTCAGTAGCAATGTTTTTGTGTCTAGTCCAAGGGGATTCATATTCTTGCAAACTCTGGAGATAAATGAAGGTAACAAAGCAGACAATGTCTTGGCTGGGGTTCTTAATAATGTAATCATGGAAGTGGGGCCTAGAAATGTGGTTCAGATAATAATGCATCCCAGGCATTCATCCAAATCCTCTGAATCTCTTATTCAGTCCAAGTTCCCACAAATATTTTGGTCACCCTGTACATCATACTCCATCCATATGTTGATGGAGGATATAGCTGAACTTGATTGGGTGAAGCCGATTGTCTTGTGTGCCAAAGGTATTGAGCAATATGTACTAACTCAACATTCTTCTTTGTCTGTTTTCAGTCAAAATTTGAAAGAGAGCTTTGGTCCTACTTCTGTCAAGCTTTCCCCCTCCTACCGTTTGGTCCAGAGGATTGTTGAGCTTAAGCAAGCTTTACAAGAATTGGCCCTCAGTGAGGAATGGAGACAATGGAAACTCACCTTTCCAGAAGATTTTCTAAGCATTGAAGCTGCCATTTTGGGCAATGAATTCTGGAGTGGGGCTCATATGGTGTTGCAGTTGTTTGAGCCTTTTGTAAGATTGCTTGGTTTACTGAATATAGATGAATGTATTATAGGTGATGTATATAATTGGCGTGTTCAGGCACTTGAAGCAGTGAGAAGTAAAGGAATTGATGAAATAATTCTGAAGCAGCTAGAAGTGCTGATAGAAAACAGGTGGGAAACATTGTTTTCCCCTCTCCATGCCACTGGTTACATACTGAACCCAAGATACTTTGGGAAAGGCCAGTGCAAGGATAAATCTATAATGCGGGGTTGGAAGGCCACTCTTGAAAGATATGAGTGTGATGGGACAGACAGACGGGTTCTTAGAGAGCAGATTAGCTCTTACTGGCGGCTTGAGGGCTCCTTGGGGGAGGAAGATGCTTTAGATTGTAGAGATAAGATGGATGCAGTTGCATGGTGGGAGAATTTTGGCTCTGAAACACCTCAATTGCAGACATTGGCAATTAAGATTCTGAGTCAGATTTCAAGTATTTCAACATTTCAAGTGAGCTGGTATGAAAATAGTTTTTGTCGAGAAGCAGCTAATAGTTTGGAGGCAGATATAGCTGCAGATCTCTTGTTTGTCCGCAACAACCTTAGACTTCAAGGAAGAAAAATTGGGAATTCAAATTCCTCTTCTGTTAGGACATAGGATAGCACTCACACTGACCAAATAAGGGGTCCTGGAAATATCCAGAACAACTTGTAACTAAATTTCCTTTACTGATGGCAGATTTCTGGGGTTTGGTTGCCCTTCCTGCATAAGCATGCAGATTATTGTCCTGGAACTGAAGTTATTGCAACCATGAATGGAAGATGGGGCTCTAATATTCTATTTGTGGATGCCTTATCATTGAGCCAATGTCATAAAGATGACAACCATCCAAATGGACCGTGGTTGGTACCAATGAATGGATAGGATGAAGTCAACATACACAAATTCCTTTAAGAACTGGTGATCAGGGACATCCGGAGGCTTAGAGGAAGCAGTGTCTTCATGCAACTTAAGATGCATTTTCTGGCACTTACCTGGTGGGGATTGTGATACCAAATCATGCCAAATTTGATATCAGGTACACTGTATAGTAAGTGCTTGTGATAATTTGTAATTTGTAGCATCACTTAAAATAGTTTTCAGCAAAAGTCTTTCATCAACTCATTCATTTGATCTGCATCCAACCTCCTGATTATTTTGCATAGATGTGTCATTCGTAGATTTGGATGGGTCAATATGTAGTTTTCTTAGGCTACAATTGGCATTTCGGACTTATCTCCTTTTCACAGCTAAAATTCCCCTATGAACGAACACTGCTGATAAAAAATGTCCCTATGAACAGAGCTTTTTTAACTCCAAAAAGGAGATAAGTCCTTAAAAAATGAAGTCTAGAACACAACTCTCATAGGTATCTCTGTAATGGACAAAATTGAAATCATTTAAGTTGAAAGTTGAAAATATATAATTGGCTGAAAAATTATCAATAGTTTTGGTGCATGTGGCATTGTGGTGTAACAAACTAAGTTCAATTTAATAAATTAATAAAAAGGTATTAATTACATTTTTCAAGATTTTTAAAGGATAGCGGTGATAAAACAGACATTTATATGGTAACAATAGAAGAAATGTAATTGAACATGAGACTGTTTTTTGATTCCTCCAAGGTTCAAAGTATCGATACTGATACACTTAGATATGCACAAACATGCATGGGGTGTTTTGATACTATTAAGACACCTTTTTTTTTTCTATTTTTTACCTTGAGATTTTCACAGGGGGTCGGTTTTAACGGAATTTGGATTAGCTGAACACGATGGCTGTTGAGCTGGCTGTAGAACCAATGATGAGGTTGCACATCAATAATAAATTCATAGGCCCCACTCAAAAGTGTGGGGGTCTCGTGTATTTTATTACTAGTGTGGAACCTTATCATTGGTTTCACAGCCTGCTAAACAACCATCATGTTCAGCCAAACCTTGTTTCGTTTTAATGGTTATTAAACAATTGAAAACACAAGTTTCTGAAATTTGGTGAGGCCATCATATGATATGATATTCTCGATACAGGGCGTGTTGCATTGAAAATTTCAGCCTCGGATTTCTCTTTTGAGAATCATGACCCTCTTTGATTGGGGTGGCACTTGCTTTTGTTTTAAGAAACAAAGTAGCACTTATTGGTGCATGATCCCTTAAGTATGTGTTTGGCATCGATGCTGTATATACAATACCATATTTTGAGAAAACAGTGTCTTTTTTTTTTTTTTGTTTAGAAACATTGCTGCTAGGTATGATGTTTCCTTGGGCAACAACACTTTCTATTTGGTACTTGTGCTTCATATTTGTTTTCAGCACGGGTATCTATTATCCAAATTGAGAAAACATTAAATTTGGCTCTTCCCTAGATCACACCTCGATTTTCAAGGCATGGTTTGGGGCACTATTTTTTATAGAAAAATGGTTCCAAACATGTTACCGTTTTCTGGAGCACTGATTTTTCCAATATGGCGTTGATGTGCCACTGTTTTCTGGAGTAAAGACATCGATGCCAAACACCGCTAATTATCCATCATTACCTAAATTTCAAAGAGACTTTAAATGTTTAAAAGAACACTTCCTATTGTTAAAACATTAGCACTAAGCCACCAACCGAATGCTCTTGCGTAATTCCTTCAAACATGGGACAGGAAGCAAATGATGGGCATCCCCTATAGTTCAATGAACACTCTATAGCTGCACACCTCACATACGACCCATCAAAGACAACATATGTGTAGCTGTAGTGTCTTGTGGGTAGCAAACCCGAGCTCGCATCAATGGATCATCTACCTGCCCTACTAGGAAATTAGCCTTGTTTTTCTCTCATTTTTATTCCACTAAATTGTAAAACCATTGTCGTAAGACCTAGCTAAGAGGTAGAGTTTATTAGGTTGCCAGGTTTAATGGGCAAGAAATCATCAACCCATGAAAATCATTAAGGCCCTGTTTGGCAATGTTTCCACCTATTTCTATTCTTTTAGAAATTCCTATTCTAGAACAAGAATTTTATTTCTTGCATTTCAGGAGTAATCGATATGTTTGACAAATTGTTCTTCAAGAATGATTTTTTGTTCTACAGGAACAGAAATAGCGTTTGGATAATGAAACTATTTTTTAACATCAATTTTGCAAAGGTTCATAACATATAACAAAGGACAATCTTCATGATATTCAACATATAACAAAAGACATAACAAAACAAAACGATGGGATTAGAGAAGAAACTCCACTCATTCGGCATAACATATAACCATCGATAGGATTAGAGAAAAAACCACTCCCATTTGGCATAACATATAACAAATGCAAACAAAATAATATAAGAAAAACGATTTCAGATCATATCGGTTAGAGATTGTTGAAAACCCATCTTTGCGGTGGGAGCAAAAGCAAATTCAGGTGAATCTGATCAAAGAAAATGTGAGTTTAAAGCAGAGCACATAATACAAAACCAGGTACGGTGACGAGGCAACATACCTATTGACGCGTTCCTAGCCGGAAATGTCATCGGTACTTTTTACCATTTGCTCGCCGTCTGGTTGGAGCCAAGGGAGTCCCTCCTTACTTTGAGATTTCCAACGACAAGTTGGAGGAGTTCACTATCGAATGAAAATGTTTCGTAAGGATTATTTCCATCATTTAATGTGAAATACCCAAAATACCCCTTTTCTCATGTGGGAATCATTAATACGTGTTCATTAATAGGGGTTAATGTCGTGGGAACCGCACGTTCTTTGGGTACTCTTCTCACACGGAAACACCTTTTTTTTTTTTTCTTGTATCAAATGCATTTATACAGAACACCGGGAATGCACGAAACGTTCTTGTGGAACGTTGCCAAATAGGGTCTAAAAGACCAAGACCCAAAACTCACTATTTCATTAGTTGAACCATGCATTTGATTTTATTCAGGTTTGACCAATAAAGGTTCAGAAGAAGAACAAGATTGGAGGAAATCTCCTTTTTATTATTAAGATGATGTAGAATTGGAGAACCTATGACCTCAACACAGCAATCTCAACTTCAATCTCCGTTGGTACAACAACACTCAGTATTACCCACCAAATATGGCCTTAGTGGCCTACATATATAGCCACTGAAACCCGCCCTCTCACATGCAAATTTACACAGCCCAGGACCTTCGCATTTTCTTATGGATTGACAATTTACTTTGGTGAGTGGTTCAGACGACTCCGCAGTATGAGATCCTACATTGACAACAATACAAGTTTAGAATCATCCTCTTAATTCCTGATAATAATTATTTCTAATATTTTCTTTGCTACTAACCTGTATACCTCAGTCAATGAGTACAGAAAACCAGATAAAGAATAATTAGAAGAATGGAAATTTGGAGGAGGAGGAGGCCATTTCAACCTACAAGCAACCCAACAACAAAACAATGGGTAAGTGTGCAGACATCCCTTTCTTATCATAGGATTAAGATTTAAAATATTCAAGCTTATTGATTATGAGATATCAGATTTTATTTCCAATAAATGCATATATTGTTTCTGTTAAGAAATGTAAGTGTTTTATTAAGTTGCATTAAATTCAAATATTTAATAAATTTATTTGTTTGACTTTTTCTTTATCTAATACAGAGTACCACTCTTTGTTAAAATCTTTTAATCTTTTCTTGTGGATTTACCTCTTTGCCTCTGTTTCGTCTCTCTTGTTTAAGAAGAGAGAAACTTTTGATCCCAAATTGCAGGGAAAACTCAATATATTTTCAAAGCTATAATATGTTAGTATATGGAGTTAGTATTTCTCTTGGGCTTGTGCAATGGGGGCACATGTGTCTTGGCAATCCCTTCTTGGGCTACCTTTTGGGTGTGTTTGGAAATGATGCAAATATACGTGAATGCAAATACGTAGAGTGTAAAGCTGTTCATATAAATTGAAAAATTGGGTTAGTTTTGCATTGCAATGTTTTTGAACCATCGTTGATCCGGACGGTTGGACCGTTTGGCTTGAAAACTGTCCAAGCAACCAGTTCCGTTTCACCCCTAACCCATTTTTGCGTCAAAAACCATTGACTTCATCAGAAAACCGCCGACTCGAACAGTCAAACCGTCAACTCGTTTGACTTGGCCAGCGGTTCACAATATAAAGTTGCAGAGAGGAGAACTCAGATCTAAGATCCAGTCAGACACGAACTCAGATCTGGGATCTAGCACAAAGAGGAGAAGAATAAGAAGAAGAAGAAGACTATATGTGTTTTAGAGAAATCGATCTTAGTTCTAAGATCCGACAACTCAGATTTCAGATCTGAGATCCAAGAACTCAGGTCTCAGATATGCATTTGTTGCCACCGCCTCGTCGTCGCTATCCTCTTCCTCCTCTTCCTTCTTCTTCCCTCCTTCTCTCCTTCTTTCTTCTTCTTTCTTTTTTTTCTTTCTCAGCCTTTGGCTTTCTCAGTTGACATATCTTTTTTCTTTCTCCTTCCTCAAATCTGAAATCTCATATAAATTTGCCCTAATATGCAAACCATCCGAACTGTTCGACCCAGATAGTTGAACTGCTGACCCAGAACTCGATAGTTAGAACGATTCTGTTTCCGGGTCGGTTTTTAAAACCTTGTTGCAATGACAAATTTACCTTCTTACCAAACAGACTTTTAGCTATAATGGATGCAAACACGAATTCTAATAAAGCATATGCTTTTTTTTTTATCAAAAGCCCACTTGAATGAAAATTTACTTCTTTTTTATTGGTGTACCTTTACATCTTATTATCAATGTAAATATGCGTTGGTCTGTCATTTGTCAATCCAAAAATGTAGTGTTGCCAAACACAGGGAAAAGTGAACCAGAGTGCAAATTTACCCTGAATTAGGATTTACACTCCATTTGCATCGTTTTCAAATGCAGCCTTATTTTTTCTTTGCTTGTTTATAAACTATTACTCTATTGGGTAACAAATAAATTTGATTTTTAGCAATTATGGGTTTGGGATTTCTTTGCAGATGTAAGTAGATAGTGCACTGTATAGATATATAACAGTCGGTGTTCAATGGGAAAGAAGATCGACAAATGGGTTGGCAGATTTTTAGCCAAACAAGGGTATATAGGAATCAGTTATTTTGTGCTCAATAGTAATATTTTTGGGTTGTTTTAAGGCTATACCTCGTCACGCCTCCTTGTGGGGAGTACTCTCAGTGTATCTTTTGATTACTCATTAATAAAATCTTTAACTATTTATACTACTCTATGAGATTCACATATTGGATGTTCAACTACTCTTAGGTTGTGTTTGGTTTGAAGGAAAAAATAGGAAAAGAAAGGAAAAGATAGGAAAATCCATACAAGATCTGTAAAGGTTTCTCCACCTTTCATTTCCTTTCCCTACTTTTTCCTTCAAACCAAACATACTATTAATGAGACCCGACTAAGGAGATCATTGTATCTTTAGAGTTTGGATGCCAGTAAACCCTAACACTAACAGCCAACATTGTTACAACGCGCTTCCACCACAAACCAAAACATTTTCTTACTCATCTTGATTAAAAAATTGTATTATTGATGCAGGTACTTGATTTGTCCTTGTTTCTACTCAATTGCATCTGGATATTGGTTACTATTGTAACTTCTTGGATATCTGGTACTTGATTTATAATATAGTTTTATTGTTTAAACTGAATAATCTCCAACAATCTGGAATTTGATTTTCTCTCCAAAAGTTTGGTTTCACTAATGAATTCTATGAATAATCCTATTCCCACCATATCCAAAATCAAATTGCTCAATTGAACACACTTCAAGCACTTCCAGATGAAGCTGCAATTTCTTTTCTAGGGTGTATTGTATAGTATTGTATCGACATCTGAACTCTGAAGGCATGGGCGCGTGACATAGGAAATCAGCTTCAGTAATCGAAAGACCATATTCACACCGTTCGCACAGAGATTCATCTAAGACTTAATTAGGATAGTCTGATTAGAGTGCTTATCCGATCCGATGTATATATATATATATATATTATTTATTTTTTATAACATATATGATAAAAATAATTAAAAAATATTTGTATTTTTTGTTATTTCTTTATTTAAATTAGTATATTTTATTTTTTTCTTTTAATAATTTATTAATTTTAAATAAAACAAGTCAGATCAAATTAGATCCAAAAATCTGATAGGATTCGAATTTAGATCAAGTCCTATCAAATTCGACATGAACAATGTTGGATCGGATTCGAATATATCTGATTCGAATCCAATTCGATCTGTTTGCATCTCTACTTTTTGGTAAGTTACTTATGCAAGTAAATGCACTTACCCAAGTAAGGGTTTCCTATAAAATATTTACCTAGACAAGTGCATTTACCCCTGTTCTTTTTTATTTCTCAAGTAAATAAGACAATGATCGTTTTAGTCATAAAAAGCTAGTATTAAAAGGGGTAATTTTGTCACATCCAAGTATGACAACTTTCCCCCTAAGTGGGAAAGTTACTTACCCACCTAGAAGATGGATTAAGTGATACCAAAGAAAATAAATTTTCTGTAAACCCCACATACAACTAAAAAAGAACATGGATTTCTTGGTCAATGGAAGCCAAAATCCCATTGACCAACTTTCCCCCTTCTAAAAAAAAGAAAAAATGAACATACACCCTTATGTAGGGTTGTCAATGGGTTGAGATGGACCCAATGGACCCGAATTGATTGGGTTGATTCCGGTTCTAAGAACTAGAACCGACGGGTCAGTTCTGGGTCCTAATATAGTGTCTTGATTATTATTGGTTCGGAACCAGTTCCATCTAGTCCTGATCCAATTTAGACTCGACTTGAGTTGTATTCATATAATACATACATACATATATATATATATTAAATAAATAATATATATATATACATATAATATATATAACGTATAATATATATAATATTTAATATATTTTTTTATTTATTATAATCGGGTCCGTTAAGTCAAACCCGATTATCGCAAGAACCGATCAATTCGGTTATGGGTCTGAAAATTACATACCCTATCGGATCTGGTTCGGTTTGGAGTCCTCAATATTTCCTATCAGACCGGTTCCAGTTCTAGTTGGTCCCAACCCAGACCTAACCCGTTTACAACCCTACCCTTATGGTGTTAGCAACAGAGAAGTGGTGCGCCTGTTTGCCGCTAATTAAATGGAATCAACACATGCAAGTTTTGTGTCATGTAGGGTTTGGGTATGTGACGCATAGGATCGTGCGAGGTGTTTTAGGGGGTGTTCTTTTTTTGGATATTGATAGGGGGAAGTTGGTCAATGGGATTTTGGTTCCCATTGACCAAGAATCCCATATTCTTTTTTCATATTAATGTGGGGACCATGGAAAGTTTATTTTTCTGGATATCACTCAGTAAGTGATACCCATCTCCTAGGTGGGTAAATAACTTTCCTACCAAGGGGGAAAGTTTCCAACACTTGAATGGAACATAAATGCCCATTTTAATAATGGACTAGCAGAAGGGGCCCTACATTGCAAGGGCTCGCTCATAAACTATTGGGCTCAAGCTCGATTCGAATTAGAGACTTGAGCTCGAGCTTGAACTCGGTTCGAGTCAAAAGCTTGGAAGTTTGAGCTCGGCTACCTTTGGTTGCAGGTCTCTCAAGCAGTCGAGGTTCCAAGCCGAGGTCTCCCTCAATAGATGAGGTGCCAAACCATGTAGACTTGTTCATGGCTCGGGCTTTCTCAAAAAGCCCAGCTAGAGCCCGAGCACGACTTGATAATGTATTATATTAATAAAAATATATATTTTATATAATAAAAAAACATATATATAATATATTTTTCTTCTCTTTTTCAAGTAATAATGAGACTTTTCATTATTTTTTTAGGTTTTAGGGTCTTTTAGTATAAATTAAACAGCTTTTAATTAAATTAAAAATGTAAAATATTTCCAAATTTCTAATCGGGTTCGGGTTTGGGCCTGGGCTTCGGGCTCAAGACCTAGGCCTGATGATCGGGCCGAGCTCGGGCTCGGGCCTAAACATATTCTGTTAATGTAGAGGCAAAACCCGACCCAAACCCAGCATGACCCGTGAACAGGTCTAAAATCGAGGTCTCCCTCAGCTATTGAAGTGTCGAACTGAGGTTTCCCTAGTAGGCAAGGTGTTGAGCTAAGGTCTCCTTTAGTTGACAAGGTGTCGAGCTGAGGTCTCCCTCAGTTGTCAAGGTGCTAAGCCGAGATCCCCCTCAATGACCGAGGTGTCGAACTAAGGTCTCCCTCAGTGGTCAAGGTGTTGTCTAGCTCAAGCTCATTCGAATTAGAGACTTCAGCTTCAACTCAGAAGTTCGAGCTTGGCTTGGCTTGAGCTCAACTATATTTGGTTGCAGGTCCCCTAGCAATCGAGATGTCGAGCTGAGGTCTCCCTCAATTGGAGAGAGAGTGGCATTCTTGTAATTTATAAGGAGAGAAAGAGATGGCAGGAGAGAGAGAGATGGCATTCTTGTAATTTATAAGGAGAGAAAGAGATGGCAGGAGAGAGAGAGAGAGAGATGACATTCTTGTAATTTATAAGAAAAAGAGAAAAAGAGTTGGTAGGAGAGAAAGTGGCATTCTTGTAATTTAAAAGAAAAAAAAAGCAAGAGAGAGAAAGAGAGTTGGTAGGAGAGAGTGGCATTCTTGTAATTTGAAAGGAAAAAAAAGCAAAATTTACTATTAAATTCCATTTCTTGGCTTCTCATGTTGGGGCTCGCTCATAAACTATTAGGCTTGAGCTCGATTTGAATTAGAGACTTGAGCTCGTGCTCGAGCTTGGCTATCTTTGATTGTAGGTCTCTTAAGCAGTCGAGGTGCCGAGCCGAGGTCTTCCTTAATTACCAAGGTGCCAAACTAAGGTCTCCCTCATCTGTTGAAGTGTCGAGCCGAGGTTTCCCTATCAGGCGAGGTGTCGAGCTAAGGTCTCCCTTAGTTGACAATGTGCTGAGTTGATGTCTCTCTCAGTTGTCGAGGTGCTGAGCCAAGATCCCTCTCAATGACTGAGGTGCCGAGCTAAGGTCTCCCTTAGTGGTTGAGGTGTCGTCTAGCTCGAGCTCGATTCGAATTAGAGACTTGAGCTTGAGATCAGAAGTTCGAGCTCAACTCAGCTCGAACTCAACTACCTTTGATTGCAGGTCCCCTAGCAACTGAGATATCGAGCTAAGGTCTCCCTTAGTTGGAAAGAGTGGCATTCTTGTAATTTATAAGGAGAGAGAGTTGGTAGGAGAGTGGCATTCTTGTAATTTGAAAAAAAGCAAGAGAGAGAGAGAGAGTTGATAGGAGAGAGTGGCATTCTTGTAATTCGAAAGAAAAAAAAGCAAAATAGAGAGTTGGTATAGAGTGGCATTCTTGTAATTTCTAAGAAAATACTGTTAGTAGAGGGGGCCATGCATTGTAGAGGCTCGCTCATAAACTATCAGGCTCAAGCTCAATTCAAATTAGAGACTTAAGCTTGAGCTCGAGCTCGAGTCAAAAGCTTTGAAGTTCAAGCTCAGCTACCTTTGATTGCAAGTCTCTCAAGCAACCCGAGGTCTCCCTTAATTGTCGAGGTGCCAAATCGAGGTCTTCCTTAGCTACTGAAGTGTCGAGCTGAGGTTTTCCCTAGCAAGAAAGGTGTCGAGCTAAGGTCTCCCTTAGTTAACAAGGTGTTGAGCTGAGGTCTCCCTCAATTGTTGAGGTGTTGATCCAAGATCTCACTTAATGACCTAGGTGCTGAGCCGAGGTTTCCCTCAATGGTCGAGGTGTCGTCTAGCTCAAGCTCGATTTGAATTAGAGACTTGAGCTTGAGCTTGGCTTGGCTCGAACTCAACTACCTTTAATAGCAGGTCCCTTAATAGCCGAGATGCCAAGTTGAGGTTTTGCTCAATTGGAGAGAGAGTGACATTCTTGTAATTTATAAGGAGAGAGAGATGGCATTCTTGTAATTTGCAAGAGAGAGAGAGAGAGTTGGTAGGAGAGAGAGTGACATTCTTATAATTTAAAAGAAAAAAAGCAAAAGAGAAAGTTAGTAGAGAATGACATTCTTATAATTTCAATAAAAAAAGCAAAAAAATACTGTTAAATTCCATTATACTATCCTAATTAATGCTTTTGCGCAACTGATAGCAAAACCCTGGTATCACGAAAAAGTGTAAATACAAATATGGGCCCATTTGATTTGTGGGAATAGGGTTTTAGAATTGGAATTGGAATGGGCCACTCCAAATCCATCTGCAAATCAATCGAACCTGTATACACTATTTCTGTACATTGTATTTACATCGTTACATATTTGTATTTACACTCTTTCCAAATATAGCTTAAATCTTTCTAAACTTGCAATGAAGAATTCCATAGTATTCCAGTGTCCAAACACTAGAGGGTAACGCTTTTTAAGGCTAAAAAATAAACATCTTCTTTGAATTGGAGCTATATATATATAGAAAAAACTGAAATTTTAAAACATAAAAACGATATAAATAGACATTTGATTAAAAAACAACGAATGGTTTATAAGCAAGAGCTAGCGTTGAAAAAGTCGAGCAAAGAAAAGCTACTTCATGGATGTATTCCTGAGTACCATCTGACCAAACCAGCAGCATTGTCCATTACTGGGTATCTATCCATAACCATGATTATACTTTTCAAACGTAAGACCCCTTTTTTTCTCTAGAGGCATGCATGCGTTTGTCTTGGACCAACCAATCTAGCTATTTAGTCTTTGCAAGCCTGATGAAATATCATCATCTCTACCGACAAAAAACCTATCTCGAAGAACACCATTCATTCACATTGATCCTACCTGTAACTCCTGTTATTGGTTTTTTGGGTTATTACTGTTGTTATATAAGCATGAAATGAATGAATGGTGCAAAGTAGGATTGAATAACTAGTAGAAGGCCCGTGAGTCATACATGCCAAAAAAAAAAATCCAACCACCTACTTACACCATCAACCCATATTCATCCCCCTGAATCTAACAGCCGAGATGATGGACTGATCTTGTATTAACTTGCTAGTCCATTTATCAGTCCCTATGATAACGCATCCAGTCTAACCGTGATAACGCATAGGGACCGGACCGTCACCTTTCTAATAACGCATCCGGTCTGAATTTCTTAAGTTCTCTCCTTACAACCCTTTAATCTCACGTATTCACTTTGAACTATTCAAGTACTTCACCATACAGCTTAAGTTTTTAGGTTGAATGGTTATGTTTCTCCCTTATTCTCTCTCCCTTCTGCAATCCAACCCTCCCACTGGCACCACTACAATTTGAACTACTAATTAATTAATGAGGTTGAAGAAGAATGGCCCTTCTGCAATCCAACCCTCCCACCGGCATCCTGCAATTTGGCCTACTAATTACTGAAGCGAATAAAGAGAGGGACTAATTAACTAATGAGGTTGAAGAAGAACGGCCCCTTCTTCTCTCTCCCTTCTGCAATCCAACCCTCCCACCGGCACCCTGCAATTTGAACTACTAATTAAATAATGAGGTTGAAGAAGAACGGAAGCGAAAAAAGAGAGGGAGAGCGGGTCACCTGACCACCAACCAGCTACTTACACCGTCACCACTACAATTTGAACCACTAATTAATTAATGAGGTTGAAGAAGAACGAAAGTGAAGAAAGAGAGGGAGAACGGGTCACCTGACCACCAGCCAGCTAATTACACCGTCACCGAACTGAGGTTGAAGAAGAACGGAAGCGAAGAAAGAGAGGGAGAGCGGGTCACCGGATCACCAGCCAGCTACTTACATTGTCACCGGACCACCAGCCAAGTGCAAGCTCTCTCCTTCCGAATCTTCAATCCAGCCCTCCCACCGGCACCATTGCAATCTCCTTTGAACTACTAATTAATTAATAAAGAGAGGGAGAGCGGGTCACGGACCACCAGCCAACTACAAGTTCTCTCACCTACTTGCGCCGTAATGAACACCGGCGCCGGAGAAAGAAGTGGAGACGGAACGACAGTGAACAGAGTATTCGAATGAACACCGGCGCCGGAGAGAGAAGTGGAGACGAAATGACAATGAACAGAATTTCTTGTGGGAACTTGCGCAGTTGCAGCGGCACGCTCAGACTGGGAACAACCATATGGTCGCCAGAACGAACACCGGCGCCGGAGAAAGAAGTACGATAGTGAACAGAGCTAACCTTCGAACGAACACCGGCGCTGGAGAAAGAAGTGGAGACGGAACAACAGTGAACATAGCTTTTTGTGGGAACTTGCGCAGTTGCAGGGGCTCCTTCAGACTGGGAACTACGATATGATCGCCGGAACAAACCACAAGAATAGGGATAATAATTCTCTGATTCATTCATCTCCCTTTTTAAACAAGCACTACTAACAACTGAAAAACTAAACAAATCTAATGGCCAAGTCTTTAGGAGACCCAATCACCCACTACATCAAATAAACGACGAGTCTTTAGGAGACCCACTTTCCCACTACCACTTAAACACGTACCACTATAACTTAAACACGTAAATACATAACTACACAACTTAAGCAAACTGGACACAATTATGCACTCGTTGCTATCACATATACTTTGGGTTGGGCTTGGGGGTTCGAGTGGACCTTATGGGCTTATCAATGCCCACCCCTTCGAGAGGGAGCTTGTCCTCAAGCTCCAAGTCAAGAAACTGTTGACGCAACTGTTTTGTAGCTTCCCAAGTGGCACCTTCAGCAGGCAAATGCTTCCAACGAACTAAACATTCTTCGACAAAATCATCACCGCGTTTGACCCAACGTTGATCAAGAAATTGCTAAGGTTTTAAAATGATAACTCCATCATCATTCACTAGAGGCAAGTTGAGGGGCTGATTGGCTTGGCCTCCAACATATCGCTTGAGCAAAGACACATGGAACACTGGGTGAATTATTGCTGTTGCCGGCAACTGCAATTTGTACGCCACTGGTCCTATCTTTTGTAGAATGGGAAAAGGGGCATAAAAACGACTTGATAACTTCCGGTGAGCTCGCTTCAAGACCGTTTGCTGACGGTAAGGGTGCAACTTAAGGAGGACCATATCACCTACTTCAAAAGAAACCTCTCGACGTTTTGAGTCTGCTATTTGCTTCATCCGATTAATGGAGGTTTCCAGGATGGTCTTGAGTTGGCGGAGTAACTCATCACGGGTGATGAGGCTTTGGTCAACTTCATGTACGGGGGAAGAGCTATTGTCATATGCTGGAATTGAAGGTGGTAAACGGCCATAAAGTGCCTGGAATGGAGTCATTTTTGTAGATGCATGGTATGTAGTATTGTACCAGTATTCAGCTCAAGATAAATATGTGCTCCACTTGCGCGGCCATTGATGAACAAAGCAATGGAGATATTGCTCAACACAACGGATAATGACCTCGGATTGACCATCCGTTTGTGGATGGTAAGATGAACTAAGCATCAATTTGGAACCCGATAACTTGAAAAATTCCTACCAAAAAGTACTGATGAAAATTGGGTCTCGATCACTGATGATGGATCGAGGCATCCCATGAAGCTTGACAATGTTCTCAACAAACTTTTCTGCCACCACTTTAGCTGTAAATGGATGTGTTAATGGAATAAAATGAGCAAACTTACTGAGCCTGTCAACAACCACTAAGATGGTGTCTTTTCCATTTGAGCTTGGTAGTCCTTCAATGAAATCAAGAGTGATATCATCCCATACTTGGCTAGGGATGGGTAGAGGCTGCAAAAGTCCAGCTGGTGTTGCAGTGTCTGCTTTGATACATTGGCAGACTTCACACTTTTGAACATAATCATGCACAGCTTTGTACATTTGTGGCCAATAGAATTATTGGTGCAGTCTCCTATATGTTCTTAAGACCCCTGAATGCCCCCCCAATCTTGGAGTCGTGGACTTCATACAATAATCGAGCTCTTAATGTTGGGTCGGCAGGAACCACAATTCTTCCTTGGTATAAAAGTAACCCGTCACGCCATATAAAAGAGCTGTGTGGACTATCACTTTCCCTTTTTCCCATTGTTTGTATGTAGTTGTCAACTTTAGAAGCTTGTCGAATGTCATCCCATATATTCACAGCTGAGAAATGAATGGCATTTAACAATGGACTGTCACTCCTCCTTGACAATGCATCTGCTGCTGAATTCTCGTGTCCAGGACGATAGGTGATTTCATAGTCATAACCCAGTAATTTAGCCACCCATTTTTGTTGTTCTGGAGTTGCAACCCGCTGGTCCAAGAAGAATCTTAGGATTCGTTGATTAGTCTTGATGTAGAATTTCCGCCCCAATAAATATGGCCTCAATAATCGAATAGCTTCCACTATGGCCAATATCTCCTTAGCATAGGTGGACCACGATTGCTTTGTCACTCCCAATGCCCTGCTCATGTAAGCTATAGGCTTGTTGTTTTGAGTCAGAACCGCGCCAATCCCATCACCTGATGCATCCGTTTCTATGGTAAAAGGTTCTGCAAAGTTGGGCATAGCTAATGTGGTTGTGGTAGTCATGGCTTGCTTTAATGCAAGGAAAGCTGTCTCGGCCTCCTCATGCCATTGCCACCACTGATTTGCTTCTCCTTCGAGGTGAAAGGAGGCTAAGCGAATTTTCTGGTCTTCGGCAATCTCCTAGAACTCAAAAAATTGATTCACACGGTTGAGCCATTCCGTCGGGTCATCTCTAGAAAATTTGGGAAATTCAAGCTTTGCGATCTTAGAGGAGAAGGGTTTATTGTTGTCGTTGGTATCTCTACGTGTTCGACTCTGCGCTTCCTGATTATCGTTGTTGTGACTTGGTGAACCGTGGCTCGAAAGCAAAGCCTCAGATAGCCAAACGATGGTGCCTTCCAAGCGTTGAATTTTATCTGTTATTCCCACTTCCAACTTTTGCATCCTCTCTTGGACTCCTCCAAGTCCTTTCTCCAAAATTTCAATTCTCTCTTTGTTAGTTGCCATTCAAATCTTGCTCTGATACCAATGATAGGTCCCAGTAAGTAGTAAGAAAAATAAACACAGTTCTTCTTTGGGTGAGAACAAACCACAAGAATAGGGATAGTACTTCTCTGATTCATTCATGTCTGCTCACCCCTTTTTAAACAACCGGTACCAACAATTGAAAAACTGAACAAAGCTAATGGCCAAGTCTTTAGGAGACCCAGTCACCCACTACATCGACACACTACATCAAATAAACGACCCAGTCTTTAGATGACCCAGTTTCCCACTACTACATAAACACATACCACTATAACTTAAACACATAAATACATAACTACACAACTTAAACAAACTGGACACCAACCGCACACAATTATGCACTGGTTGCTATCACATATACTTTGGGTTGGGCTTGGGGGTTCGAATGGACCTTCTGGGCTTATCAGAACACCGACGCCGGAGAAAGAAGTAGAGACGGAACGACAGAGCTTTTCGTGGGAACTCCCCGCTAACCATCAGTCTCTACATTAGTTTCATGTGTAAGGAGAGAGATAGAGCGGAGAACGCCACTAACGGGTTAAAAGGTTAACCCGAGCTACAAGAAAAGAAATGTGGAGAACGCCATTAACCGGTTAAAAGATTAAGCTGAGCTATCCAACCACCGGTTAAAAGATTGGTGAAAAGAGCCCGAGTTACCCCAGCTACCAGTTAAAAGATTGGTGAAAAGGAGAGAGAGAGAGTGGAGGAAGTTGGAAGATTTGTCCGAATGTGGTATTTATGTAATTTTTAAGAAAAAAAGGTAAAATTCACTGTTAGATTCCTTGCATTCTCAAGCATTCTATTGTACTCATTTCAGCTTAATAGATTTGTGTTGATATTAATATTGATTATTATGGCTAAAATGGCTTTTTTCTTCTTTACATGAAAAATAAAACATGGATAAATACATCAAGAAAAACTTATGAGGATAATTACATTTACACAGATAAATAACTTATCAAAAAACGAACGAGGCCTTAATGTATGGTTTGGGAATTTGACATGCTAGGGTTTCTTTTAAGATTTCTTAGGGTTGTGTTAGTCATTTGATTAGGGCTTTGTGTCACTTAGCACTCCGAATGGCTGTTGCTATGCCTTCCTATAGTCTTCTTTCCTTGGGTGATCTACATAGCCCACAAGAATCCTATCCACATCTACCCACATGACATTACAGCTGTACATTGGGAACTTGTTCATGGGAAGGATTCTTGTGGGCAGAAGATCTAGAGTCTTTTTTTTTTTTTTTGTGTTGTTCATTCTTGCCAGTTTGATTGTCATTGCTAGGCATGTTATTACCCTAGCCTGACCTGGCCCAGGAATCATTGGTGTCCAGCCAACGACCCCAGGTCCATGTAGGGCTGGAATTGGGCCTACATTTCAAGCCCAGTATGCAAGCAAAGTTTTGGCTGAGTTTTTTTATCCAACTTCTCAATTTCAGACATTAAAGAGCCCACAAATTCCTTAAATTCTTATTCACTAAAAGTTAAAGTGATAAGCTTTTTAGTTTAGCATCTTTTCAACTCTTATCAAATGGCCTTTTAGATTGTATTTGGTATTGATGGAAAATAGGAGAGAAACAAAAAGTTGAGGGAACATTTTTAAGGAAACTTACAAAATTTGTTAAGAAATTTCCCCAAACATCTTGTTTCTCTCTTTAATTTCTATCAAACCAAACATAAACTTAGGATTTCATTATCAACAATAACGATTAAGAAAGAACAAGAAGAGGCTCCTTATTATTAATAGGAAGATCCTACAAGGTCAACACAGCTATCTTCATTCATTACAACAACAACGATTTCCCAAGCATTGACCACCAGTATAACCCGCTTGGTTACAATTGGCGTTGCACTGCGGTGAACTGCTGCATCCCACAAAGTAGTTACATTGAAGAAAGGTGGATGGTCCTGAGTAGTCTGGGTACTCAACTTGATCCTTAGACTCCACCGTATTCACACTGTCATGAATTCCTGCATAACAACAATTTTAAATTTAGAAGTAGGGAAATGAGTCTGATTTAGGTAAGACCTATGTCAAAGTCCACAAATGCCTAATTCAACCTAGGGATGATAATGGAGCAGGTTTGGGGACGGTTTTGTAAATTGCAGATTCTACCTGTTTCCTAAAATCTCTCAATTCATGCCCGCCCCAAAAACTATAGCGGGTTGGATTTGGAAAATCCAAACCCTCCCTGCACATGAAAATGCAAAACCCTCCTCACATTCAAGGGTATGGACAAGTTGGGTTTAGAACCCGAATAAACAACAAAAATTTCAATTATTTGATTAAGACATGTAAAACTCACAAACTATCAATTATCCTTCACATAAAATTCAAAATATTATTAAATTAAAAACGTAATACATAAAGTTTATATGCTTTCAAACAATATAATATGTAAGTTATGGAGGGTTGGGATTAGCCTAATACTGTACCACACCCATACCCATACAACTTGTAGAATCTCAAAACCCACCCTGCCCCAAAACCCACTCTTCAAGCAAAAAAGAAAAAAAAATGCCCCATTAGGACGGGTACCTACTGAGTAAGATAGAAATTTTTATCCCTAATCCAAGTATCCAACCTTGCTTAACAACACAGGAATGGTTTATAGGAGTAAAAATGTGCCATACTAGTGTAGGTTTTAATTATTGATAGAATAGATAATACAAAGTTGGATGGGGATGAATGCATATCAGATAAGATAAAACTACTGCGGATTATGCTTTTGTGTGTGTGTGAGTGAGAGAGAGAAAGAGAATTCTAATGAACTTGCTTATTACTAACCAATGGACCTCAAACAATGAGCAGAGAAAACTAGGCAAGAAAATGCTAGAAAGAGAAGCTTGGAGGATAGCATTTCTATATGGGAACAGGGAACTAAAATGAAATCCTCTCATAGGCAAGTAGTAGAAGTCCTGAGTTTTATGGTGGACTTGAAAGCTTATTAGTTATAGAATCTTGGCAGTTACAAGTTATTAATACTTTCACGTTTTCTATTGAATGATTTTAAAATGTGAATATTTTTGTTAAAACTTTCAAAAAGGAATATAAATGTAAATGGGTTTTGGCAGTTACAAATTGTAGACAGTTTCAAGTAATTAATACTTTTAAATTTTTTATTGAATAACTTTAAAATTTGAATATTTTTTATATGAAATGAATAATTTTAAAATATGATACATTTAAATTATCTATTGAATAAATATAAAATATGATAACTTTTATTAATATTTTGAAACAGAAATATAACTGCCTAATGCCAACTTTTCTATTATAGTTTGGTACATGTTATTAATATCTGTAATTCTATATTAATGCTTGTAAATGGTTCTACTTGAATAAATTAACTAGCGGGGCCCCGTGCAATGCACGGGATGGAGCACCCCTCCTTATTCATCACTCTCATAAGTCAAGACACTCTACTTCATCCCCGTCCTGACCTTAGTGGCAGGATGGGTTCAAGGCGAGGTACCCATTCCCCATTGGGGATGGAAAATCCCCAAAATTTCCCTACCATGAGGCAACCACCTAAAAAAATATAATTTATGGATATTTTACAAATAGGACTATGGGAATTTGTGGGTATTTCAGAAATTGGATTATGACAATTTGGGAGTATTTTATAAATGAAATTATGGGATCCTAGGATTATAAGGATATTGAGGAAAACTTAGAGATATTTTAATAATCAACATTAAATCTATAGATATTTTACTAATTTACCACCGGGTTTAGGGAATTATATGCAAACCCCATCCCCAATTTGGGGCAAAAATATTTTTCCTGTCCCCACTCCGAAATTTATAATTTTCAAAAACCCCAAAAAAATATTTTCCAATTAATTTAACAATCAAATAACAATAAAAAAGTGATACTTTCTAACATTTTAATTAATGTTTAATTTATAAATTATAAAAGCTACAAAAAACCAATTTACCATATAATGATCAAAATTACCAAAATTAATTATAAATATTTCCAAAAAACAATATCTTCAAAATTTTATAAAAACAAATTATTATTTTCCCTAAAAATTTTACTTAAATTAATTATTTGTAAATGAATTTTTGGTAAATAATTAGCTTTTATAATTAGATAATTTAACAAAATAAAATTAATAAAATCTACTAAATTAATAATTACTACAAATGAAAATAACAATAATTTATATTAATTGAAAAAAGCAAAGTAAATAAGAATATATATTAATTAAATAACAATAAACTACACTAACCCGGTTAATTGAATAAAACATTTGAATTCTGGATGGGTCAGGGTTTACTTTGAGTTAGACCCGACCCATTATAGTCATAAGCGAGTAATGGCATAGAGCCACTAATTTTAGGTAGATTATCGACAAAAATTGAAACACTAAATACCAACAAATTATAATATTGGACCATAATTTAAGCACTAAATATCAATAAGCAAAATAAGCAAGAAAATATATAAATAAAATGGAATTTCAAAATCAAACAAATAGAAGTTTCACTGAATTACATAAATAAAAAAGGAATTTCAAAATCGAACAATAAGAACAAATGGATATTTTACTTAATTACATAAATAGAACAGAATTTCTAAATCTAACAATAATATCAAATGGTATTTTCAGTAAATTATATAAATAAAATGGAATTTTGAAATCTAACAATAATATCAAATGGATACAAAAACTCGCTAATTCTGAAATTTCACTAATTTTCAGACTTAACGTAAGTAATTAATTTTACTAATTATTCTCATTAATTCTCCCAATTTTCAATAACTATTTTGAAGTTTTAGATTTTGACATAATTATTTTGTTTCTTTTCAATAATTATTTTAATTTCATCATTTTCACAATTTTCAGATTTCAAAATAATAATTCAAAATTTTAGTTGAATTTAGTAATTATCAGAAATTTCAGAATTATAATTGTTTTTTGTTTTGAGAACTCAGTAATTATTTTCAGTAATATTATAATTCTCAGTATTATAATTACCAAAGATACTAATGTCTGAAACAACTAAATTTAATAGCTAAGACTTAAAAAGTATTAAAATTGAATATAAAACATTAAAATTATTGAATGACTGAAAACATTAAAACACAATTATAATTTTCAGTTATAATATTATAATATTTAATTACTGAAAATAATATTTAATATTATCAATTATAAAAATCAGTAAATATTAAATATAATCATTAACGTAATCTGTAAATATTTAATAAACACGACTAATTCATTAACGTCATTCAGTGGTTTATATTAAAGTAAATTGGACCTTTTTAATTATTCAATAATTCTTAATCATCATTAAATCTTCAATTCTTCAATAATTTTGTAATTACTATGACTTTTTAATTATGGGACATGGGACATGAATAACCGATCAGTACTCTAATAACTGTTAAACATTAACAACAAACAAAATGATTTTAATGAGATTGCTTATTACTAACCAATGGACCTCAAACAATGAGCAGAGAAAACTAGGCAAGAAAATGCTACAAGCATAAGCTTGGAGATAACATTTCTATCTGGGAACAGAGAAATAAGAAGAAATCCTCTCATAGGCAAGTAGTAGAAGTCCTGAGTTTTATAGTGGACTTGAAAGAAAGCTTATTAATTATAGAACCTTGGCAGTTAAAATGTGAATATTTTTATTAAAACTTTTAAAATTGAATGCAAAAGTAAATGCGTTTTGGCAGTTACAAATAGTAGATGGTTTCAAGTTATTAATACTTTTAAATTTTTTATTGAATAATTTTAAAATTTGAATATTTTTTATATGAAATGAATAATTTTAAAATATGATACTTTTATCTATTGAATAAGTATAAAATATGATAATTTTTATTAATATTTTTACACTGAAATGTAACTGCCTACTGCCAATGTTTCTATTGTAGGTAGGCACATGTTAATGCTTGTAAATGGTTCTACTTATATTGATTAACTAGTGGGGTTTTATGCGATTCATGGGATATAGCACCTCTCCTTGTCCCTCGTCCTCGTAAGTCAAGACACTCTACTTAATTGATTCAACTTAAATCAAACTATATTTTGTCCCGATTAGTTCTGCAAACTTGGGCGGACCTAACCTCACCCAATCCTAATTTTTGCATGGGTCAGGGCTGAGTTTTTAGGCTGCAGGTTATATCTAGGCCAGGAAACTTGGGTCTGATGTAAATTTGGGTTGGACTTTGTGCATATTTTTAATTAATTGAATTCCTAAATTGAACTATAAAGGTCAACAAAAGATGGCTATACAAAAATATATTCATAATTTTTTCTATAAACTTAACCAATCTGTTTAAGCTCAACTAAGTCCGACTCAACCTAATTCAAACTCAAATATATTCCTGATTAGAGATGTATTGGATTAAGCTTGATTTGAGCTTGGATTGACAAATCCAGACTTAACCTTGGATTGGACCAAGCCTAAATGTATCCTAAATTGATCTTCAACCAGATAACTGAAGAACGTTGGGTGGGGTAATGGCCTTTCTTGTTCTTCTCCATCCAACAATTAATATTATCTATGCCGAAACTTGTGTTAAAGTTGGTTTTGACGACTAATGATGATAAGAGTTGGTGTTGAGTGTGTTCTCTTTATTTATTTTGTATCTTTATTCATGAGATAAACTTGAAGTAAGGTGATTGAGCTTCTAACTTCAAAGTCACTATCCTGAATTTCATAAAACAAATTTTCAAAATTGAGGTTCATAGTACAAATCTGGCCCATTTTTGAGCAGCCACACTAGGACCCCATTCACTTTTTGGTAAGTTATCTATCCGGGTAAATGCACTTACCCAGGCAAGTGTTTCCTATCTGGGTAAGTGCATTTACCCATGTTCTTTGATTTTCTATGTAAATAAAGCAATGACTATTTTAGCCATAAAAATTAATTATTAAAAAGAGTTTTGTTTTTTTTTTTGTCCCATTCAAGTGTTGGCAACTTTCCCCTCAGGTGGGAAAGTTATTTACCCACCTAGGAGATGGGTATCATTTACCCAGGTAAGTGATACACAGGAAAATAAACTTTTCCTAGTCCCTACATAAATCTGAAAAAAGAATATGGGATTTTTGGTCAATAGGAACTAAAATCTCATTGATCAACTTCTCCCCTCTCAAAATTCAAAAGAAAAAAAAAATGAATGCTCGCTAAGTTGTGTAGATCCCACTCATTGGCCAATGATCACTTACATTATTAGTAGTAGATTAATGAAACAGTAGTGGCTACTTAAAAAATGAAAGAAGATAGGAATCAAATTGAAAATGATGGATGAAAACACACATGGAATGGATGAAATTGTCATTTTCAATATAGGTATAGGTATGTTGATAAGTATATGGATATGGAATAAGGAAGAATAAATTAGGGGGGGGGGGGGGTAAAGAGTGGAAAGGTAAAATTGGATCATTAAGTAAAACGTAAAGAGTGAAACTGTCATTTTTAATATAGGTGAAAAGCATTAAATGAAAAAGCAAAATTACATTTTTACTATCGAATTTGAAATTTGAATTCAGACAATCAATACTGTTTGCAACCTTATTCTTTCTCCTCCCCACAATGAGATATCATGCATAATCCGTCTAAGTACCATATTAAGACATGAAAGATGGAATAAGTTGGACAATAACAGGAGAGGGGCAAGTGTTGAAAATGAGAGCAAGATATTGTATTTTTTTTTTTTTAATAGTCGGTTGGAAGAAAGGATGTGGTACGCACGAGGACACTATCACACGTACCAATAAGATACTACAGTCACACATCGGGAAGGCTTGTGGGCAGTAGATTGGATAACTTCAGAGATTCATCTAAGACTTGGATGTATTAAGCTATTAAGATGGTCTGAAAAATACATATCCTATCGGGTCAGGTTCGGATCCGGTTTTAGCTGGTCTCAGCCCAGACCCGACCCGCTAACAGCCCTACCCTTATGGTGTTTGCAAGAGAAGTGGTGCGCCTTTTTGTTAAGATTTGTGTTTGAGCATGTGACGCACAGGATTATCTGAGGTGTTTTAGTGTCGTGGTTTGGGAACGTGGTATGCTAGGGTTTCGTTTAAGGTTTTCTTAGGGTTGTGTTAGTCATTTGATTAGGGCTTTGTGTTATTTAGCACTTCGTATGACTGCTGCTATTCCTTCCTATGGTCTTATTTCCTTGGGTGATATTCCTAGTTCGCGGGTCTCCTGCCCACAAGAAACTTATCCACATGACATTACAATTGTACATTGACAACATCTTCATAAGAAGGATTGTTGTGGGCAAAAGATCTAAAGTCTTTTCTTTTTGGTGTTGTTCAAACAATATGCAGTCAGAGAGGGTCAGGATTAGCCTAATACCATACCATATCCATACACATACGTGTTGTAGAATCCCAAAACCCACCCCTGCCCCAAAACCCACTCTTCAAGCAAAAACGAAAAAAAAAAATACCCCATTAAGGTGGGTATGGGTGGTTACCCACTAGGTAGGATAAAAATTGCCATCCCTAATCCAAGTATCCAACCTTGCTTAACAACACAGGAATGGTCTATAGGAGTAAAAATGAGTCATACCAGTGTAGGTTTTACTAACCAATGGACCTCAAACAATGAGGAGAGAAAACCAGGCAAGAAAATGCTACAAACAGAAGCTTGGAGGATAGCATTTCTATTGGGAACAGAGAACTAAAAAGAAATCCACTCATAGGCAAGTAGTAGAAGTCCTGAGTTTTATAGTGGACTTGAAGAAAGCTTAGAATCTTGACAGTTACAAGTTATTACAACTTTCACATGTTCTGTTGAATGATTTTAAAATGTGAATATTTTTATTAAAACTTTTAAAATGGAATGCAAATGTAAACGGGTTTTGTCAGTTACAAATTGTAGACGGTTTCAAGTAAATAATACTTTTCGATTTCTGTTGAATAATTTTAAAATTTGAATATTTTTTATATGAAATGAATAATTTTAAAATATGATACTTTTAAATTACCTATTGAATAAATATAAAATATGATAATTTGTATTAATATTTTTAAATTGAAATGTAACCGACTAATGCCAATGTTTCTATAGGTAGGTACATGTTATTAATATCTGTAATTCTGTATTAGTCTATACTATTTTAAAAGTACGAATAGCCTTAAGAATATTTCTGGAATTTTGTGATGACAAAATTTACCCCTCTATATTTAAACTTATTGATAAAATATGAGGGCAAATAGGGTAATTAGTTATTGATATTAAAGATGCTGAAAAGAGTTAACTTTAAGATATTTAATGCATTCAATTATCTCTTATTAAATCCAACATTTAAAGTATTGATTTGCATTTACCTTCATTGAATCATATATTTAAGTCTTTTTTGTTTTTTCTGATCATTAAATTCTATAATTAAATACATACATAATAAATTAATAATTTAAATAATATAAAAACTTATACTTTTAAAATCTACCTGGAAAAATAGTGTTTTCATCTAGGTGGTGGTATGAAATTAAACCATTTGGGTCAAATGGGTCAATCCTTGTTGCCACAATTAAATAATAAAATTCAAAAATATATAAAATTTAAATATATAATACAAAAATATAAAAAGAACTGGCATGTCATTAATATTGTATATTCATTATAGTAAACAAAAATAAGTATGAAATATAAGAAGTATTTTTTGTAAATGATGAAAATGGAATGCCAAAAATTAAAATCAACATAAAAACGAAATGATGTCATAATCAAATAATAAAATAAGAGAGATGATATTCTCTTTATTTATTTTTTATCTTTATTCACGAGATAAACTTGAAGTCAGGTGAATGAGCTTCTAACTTTGAAGTCACTATCCTGAATTTCATAAAATAAATCTTCAGAATTGAGGTTGGTAGATAGGCAATCAAGCACAAGAAGTTTTGGACTCTGATGTCTATTCATAGTACAAATCCAGCCCATTTTTGAACAGCCACACTAACTTGTGTAGATCCTCATTCATTGACCAGTGATCACTTAGATTATTAGTAGTAGATTAACGAGACAAATAGTGGTTACTTAAAAAATGAAAGAAGACGAGAATCAAATTAGAAATGATGGACGAAGACACACATTTCTAATAATGTGTGTTTTCAATATAGGTATAGGTATTGTTGATAAGTATATGGATATGGAATAGGGAAGAATGAATTTATGAGGGGTAAAGAGTGGAAAGGTAAAATTGGATCATTAAGGAAACGTAAAGAGTGAGACTATCATTTTTAATATAGGTAATAAGCACTAAATGAGAAAGAAAAGTTAATTATAAACATTAAATGAAAAGGCAAAATTACATTTTTACTATCAAATTGAAATTTGAATTCAGACAATCAATACGCAACCCTACTCTTTCTCCTCCCCATAATAAGATATCAAACATAATCAGTCTAGTACCATATTAAGACATGAAAGATCGAATAAGTTGGACAGGAGAGGGGCAGGTGTTGAAAATGAGAGCAAGATATTGTGTTTTTTTTTTTTGATAGTCGGTTGGAGGAAAGGATGTGGTACGCACGAGAACACTACCACACGTACCAATAAGACACGACAGTCACACATCGGGAAGGCTTGTGGGTGTTAATGGACTGGTTTTGGATTGGACCCCATCAAGTCCAAAATCAATTTAGACAGATTGGACGGACTAACAAGATACATTGGATTGGATTGATCTGGTCCAAAATATTTATTTGATTGGATTGGGCCTGGTCCGTTCGTAATAAATTTATATTGGATTGGGTTGGATTAAGCCAATATCTGATATATTGATATAAGATAAGAATATATATATCAATGGACCAGGTTTGGGTTGAAACCAATCTAAATTAAAATGAATTTGAATAAATTGGACAATCCAGACATTGAATTAGACCAGTCCAAATTAATCCAAAACATTCATTGGATTGGATTGGACCTGATCCATTTATAATGGATCAGATTAGACTAAATCCAGTCCAATTGACACACCTACTTGTGGGTAGTAGATTGGATAACTTCATAGATTCATCTAAGACTTAGATGTATTAGGCTATTAAGATGGTCTGATTAGAGTGCTTTAAAGGAAGACTGTTCAGACAAAATCTTAGTCAAACTTCACATGTGTCAAGAGGCTTTAGATGGTCTGGACTCTGTAGATTGACCACAAACCCATTAGAGTATATATGTGTCGTCCATATATTCCACCTTGTAGTAGTGGTTTTCACATATAGAGGATAGGGAGAGGAATTTGGGAATTTCTTTTGAGCTCCAAATAGGCTTTTTCACCTCTCAAGTTATTTAGAAAACCACAAGAAATAATTTATCGTTTAGTTAGGGGTAAAAATGGATCAGATCATGCATGTTCGGACCGAATGAGATCGGGTCATGCCTTCGGATAGGATTGGATCGGATTCGGATCACCCTTATCCAATTCAAGAAGATCCGGTCCAATGTATTATTTATATTGTATTTTATAAATTGTTATATTATTTATTTTTTATAAAAACATGTATATATACGATGAAAATAATTAAAAATGCTTGTATTTTTTGTTTTTCTTTATTTAAATTGGTATATTTTATTTTTTCTTTTAATAATTTATTAATTTTTAAAGAAATCAAGTCATATCAAATCAGATCCGATAGGATTTGAATTCAGATCGAGTCCTATTAGATCCGACTGGATCTTCGGATCAGATTGAATCTAGCATGAACAGTGTCAGATCGGATTTGAATCCGATCTTAATCCGTTTGCATCCCTACTTTTCGGTAAGTTATTTATCCGGGTAAATGCACTTACTCGAATAAGGGTTTCCTGTAAAATATTTACCTGGATAAATACATTTACCCATATTCTTTTTTATTTCTCAGGTAAATAAGACAATGATCATTTTACTTATAAAAAGTCATTATTAAAAGGGGTAATTTTGTCACATCCAAATATGTCAACTTTCCCCCCAAAGCCATTATCAAACCAAACATAAACTTATTACACAGTCTGCAACCTGGATTTCATTAATAACGATGAAGAAAGAACAAGAAGAGGCTCCTTATTATTAATAGGAAAATCCTACAAGGTCAACACAGCCATCTTCGTTCAGAACAACAACAACGATTTCTTAAGCATTGACCACTAGTATATCCCGCTTGCTTACAATTGAAGATGCACTGCGATGAACTGCCGCATACCACTAAGAAGTTACATTGAAGAGAGGTGGATGGTCCTGAGTAGTCTGGGTACTCAATTCCATCCTTAGACTCCACCATATTCACATTGTCATGAGTTCAGGGAAACGAGTCTGGTTTAGGTAAGACCTATGTCAAGTCCACAAATGCCTAATCCAACTTAGGGATGACAATGGGGCAGGTTTGGGGACGGTTTTGTAAATTATAGATCCTACCTGTCTCTTAAAACCTTCCAATCCATACCTGTTCCAAAACCTGTAGCGGAAACTCTCCCCACACATGAAAATATAAAACTCTCCCCACATTCAAGGGTACGGGCCGAATAAACAAATAAACAATAAAATTTTCAATTATTTGATTAAGACATGTAAAAATCACAAACTATCGATTATCCTTCACATAAAATTCAAAATCTTATTAAATTAAACACCTAATACATAAAGTTTATATGCTTTCAAACAATATAATATGCAAGTTAGGGAGGGTCGGGATTAGCCTGATACCGTACCATACCCATACCCATACGGGTTGTAGAATCTCAAAACCCACCCTGCCCCAAAACCCACTGGGTACCCATTGAGTAGAATAGAAATTGTCATCCTTAATCCAAGTATCCAACCTTGCTTAACAACAAAGGAATGGTCTATAGGAGTAAAAATGTGCCATACCAGGGTAGGTTTTACTTATTGATAGAATAGATAATAAAACTGCTATGGATTATACTTGTGTGTGTGCGTGAGAGAGAGAGAGAGGGAGAGAATCCTAATGAAATTGCTTATTACTAACCAAAGGACCTCAAACAATGAGCAGAGAAAACCAGGCAAGAAAATGTTACAAACAGAAGCAGGATAACATTTCTATATGGGAACAGAGAACTAAAAAGAAATCCTCTCATAGGCAAGTAGTAGAAGTCCTAAGTTTTTTATTGGACTTGAAGAAAACTTATTAATTATAGAATCTTTGGCAGTTACAAGTTATTAATAGTTTCACATGTTCTATTGAATGGTTTTAAAATGAGTATTTTTATTAAAACTTTTAAAATGGAATCTAAATGTAAATGGGTTTTGGCAGTTACAAATTGTAGACGTTTCAAGTTATTAATACTTTTAAATTTTTTATTGAATAATTTTAAAATTGAAATATTTTTATATGAAATGAATAATTTTAAAATGATATTTTCACTAAATTATATAAATAAAATGGAATTTCAAAATCTAACAATAAGATCAAATGGATACAAAAACTTACTAATTCTGAAATTTCACTAATTTTCAGACTTAATGTAAGTAATTATGTTTACTAATTTTTCTCTCTAATTCTCCCAATTTTCAATAACTATTTTGAACTTTTATATTTTGATGTAATTATTTTTTTTCTTTTCAATAATTATTTTAATTTCATCATTTTCACAATTTTCAGATTTCAAAATAATAATTCAAAAATTAAGTTGAATTTAGTAATTATCAGAAATTTCAGAATTATAATTATTTTTTGTTTTGAGAATTCAGTAATTATTTTCAGTAATATTATAATTCTCAGTATTATAACTACCAAAAATACTAATGTCTGAAATAACTAAATTTAGTAGCTAAGACTTAAAAAGTATTAAAATTTGAATATAAAACATTAAAATTATTGAATGACTGAAAACATTAAAACACAATTATAATTTTCAGTGTTTTAATGTTATAATATTTAATTACTGAAAATAATATTTAATATTATCAATTATAAAAATCAGTAAATATTAAATATAATCATTAACGTATTCTGTAAATATTTAGTAAACATAATTAATTCATTAACGTAATTGAGTAGTAATTAAATTGGACCTTTTTAATTATTCAATCATTCTTAATCATCATTAAATCTTCAATACTTCAATAATTTTGTAATTATTAATTTTGGTAATTACTATGACTTTTTAATTATTCGACATGGGACATGAATAACCGACCGGTTTAATAACTGTTTAACATTAACAACAAACAAATCATTTAATAACATCCATACCCGAGTAGTTCACCAAGTTCATGACCCGAATTTTTGTTGCATATAATGTTGAATGTGGTGGGATGGATGTGGATTTAACACAGAAAACGTTTGGAAGATGGATTTAACATAGAAAAACGACTTGGATTTAAGACAGAAAAACGATTTGAAAGATGGAAAGCATACCTGGGTTTTGCTCAACCGGAAGAGTTGTGTTCCAAAACAGGGGCAATATGGGCTGTGCTCAGATCTCTCTCTAGGAATCAAAGGGTTGTGATCCAGATAGAGTAGAACCTAGAAGCAATCCGATTATAGTCTATTATGTTATAAACAATTTATTTAAGAAAGAAAAATGTAAGATTGAAATCAAACACTAAGTTCGAGTTTCAAAATAGGGGTGGGCTTGCTTTGCTTTGGTTGATGGAACTGAGTCTCAAAATAAGGGTGGTGTTATTGTGCTTTGCAACAAATGGATGGGAAAGAAGTGGGAGTAGATGTGAACAAAATGCAGAAGGATGCAACAGCGGTGGGAAAAAGGTATAAACTGGTAAGAAAGAAAGAGAAACATGATCTTCGGCAAGAAGGAAGATATTTCTCTATGTTTTGAAGGACTTAATATTTAATTAATTAAGTGGCCCTGGCAAGTTTTTTTTTTTTTTTTTTTGAAGAATTTTTGGTAGTTCTAACAGTCAAAAGACGTATTGAGCTTTTGTGTTAAGATTCAAGCAGCCCAAAGCCCGTTTGGCTAAGGTGTGTCTTTTTATGTTAAGATGAATAAAAAAAAAAAAACACAAAAGCTCCATTTGGAGCTTCCCAAAAATCGCACGTTTTGGGCTTCTCATGTCTTTTCGATATGTCGGCTTTTGGCAGCTAGATCTACCATAAACCAAACGAGAAAAAGCCGAATCACGGTCTGTTAAGCTTATAAATAGCTGACAGACTGCACGGAAAAACACACCAAACGGGGCCTAAGTTTCCTCTTGAAACACGTACCTATGTTTGAAAGGAAATATAATCTTCAGTTATTTAGAAGGAACCCTGATAAGGATTTTTTGAAAGTCCTCATTTACACAAACTCGTATGTGGCTATTGGATAGCAACGTGATTTCCGTTTTTGGAAAGCTCATATTTGTATTGATGATGTGATTGCAAGTGGCTGACAATTTATGAGTTGGTTTAATGGTAGGTTGAGAAGGGAGAGGGAGAGAGAGAGTCAAGGAGAGAGCAGGGTTGGGGTAATTGAGCAAGGAGAGACATGGTGAGTTAGACTGTTTTGCTATATATACATAGATAGATTTTAAATTTTTTATTGAATAATCTTAAAATTTGATTAATTTTTATTAATACTTTTCGATGGTGCATGATCTAGAAGTCCTTGCTAGAGGACAGCTTGGACGCCTGACTATGTAGGTCGCTTGGTCGAGCAATAAAGAAAGAAAGAGGATCAGAGTACCCGAGCTACTTTACCCAGCGTGGGCACTCTAATGCTTAATTTAGTGAAGTGGGGTTTTTTTGAGAGCTAGAGAGCTTGAGTGTTAAATCTCGTGTATACCTTATAAGGTTGGAGATGGGACCCTTATATAGGTGAGCTGCCATGAGCCTCACGAAATGCGTCCAAGATCTTTGGCCCATCTAGTTCGCAGGTGGTTTCACACTTGGAAGTGGACTCTGTTTAAGCAAGTAATTGCTATCCAATCCTACTCGAAGCAGGCGGGGTGATAACCTACTCTTCCTATGTGACATTGTGATCCCAGGGAATTCAGATGTTATAGCCCGCTTAACGGGGAGGTTGCTTGGCACATTATGTAGGTCACTAACCGGAAATATGTTAGATTGGTGAAAGCAGGTCGTCTCTTACGCCAATTTGAGGTCTTGCTTAGCTGTTCGTAGTTCAACCTACCGGGGTGGTGTCGAGGTCACTGATGCAGTTGTAAAGTGCCCGAAGTGCTCTTAGGGTTTGCTTATGTGGTGCCAAGGTGTCATTCTACTGTTCTCCAATGCCACATATCGCAATATCATTGGAGGATCAAATTACCCCTCATCACTTTTCATTTTTATTAATAATTATAATTAAATGAAAGTATATAGATTGAATATACAACTATAATTATATTGAAATGGATATAGATGCTGTTACGAAACGTTATGCAATTTAATGGAATAAGGAAGAGGGGAGAGAGACATTGGCATGAATTATTGGAGGAGAGTGGCATAATTAATGATGAGAGATAATAAGGGGAGTTCATCTAAAAGAGCAAAGAGAGTTAGTAGTAGTTAATCATGAGAAAGAATGGGAAGTGCCTTAAAACTGATTTCCTACTTGAGAAATTCTATATTTTTAACCAATAAAAGACAAGAAATTTCAGAAAGAAACATATTTGTTGAATTACAACATAAAAGATCAATACCCTTCTTCAAGCATATATTGGTTCCCTAGGGATAATATATGCATTGTCTTTCTTTTATTTCCTAGCATTTCTTAAGTGTATTCCTATAGTTCATACTCCAAATAAACAATTAAATTATGTGTTTTTAATATGTTCATACTTTCTTTATGTTCATTTAAGTCTTAAATTTTGTGTTACAGATACATTTGCATATTGATATGAGCTTCTTTAATGTATTCATGTTTATCTTACTTATTACACCATATCCATATGTGTGTCCAAAACATCTATGCTACTTTAAAAAGTACGAATAACCTCAAGAATATTTCTTCAATTTTGTGATGACAAAATTTACCCCTTTATTGATAAAAATGAGGGCAAATAGGGTAATTAGTTATTGATATTAAATGAGTTGAACAGAGTTAATTTTAAAATATTCAATGCATTCAATCATCTCTCATTAAATCCAACATTTAAGGTAATTAATTTGCATTCACTTTCATTAAATCATATATTTAAGGCTTCTTTGTTTCTTCTCATCATTAAATTTTATAATTAAATACAAACATACTAAGTTAATAATTTCAATAACATAAAAACTTATACTTTTAAAATCTACCTGAAAAAAAAAAGTGTTTTCATCTAGGTGGTGCTAAAAAATTAAACCATTTGGGTCAAATGGGTCAATTCATGTTGTCACAATTAAATAATAAAATTCAAAAATATATAAAATGCAAAAAAAAAAAATAGAAATTAAAAAAAAATGAGAACACTTTTAACATCATATACTTGACATATTAAATGAGGCCTAAGTTTCCTCTTGAAACACATACCTATGTTTGGAAGGAAATATAATCTTCGGTTATTTAGAAGGAAACGTGATAAGGATTTTTTGAAAGTCCTCATTTACATGAACTTGTACGTGGTTATTGGATAGCAACGTGATTTTTGTTTTTGGAAAGAACATCATATTTGTATTGATGGTGTGGCCTATTGCAAGTGGCTGACAATGTATGAATTGGTTTAATGGTAGGCTAAGAAGGGAGGGGAAGAGAGAGTCAAGTAGAGAGTAGGGTTGGGGTAACTAAGCAAGGAGAGGCATGGTGAACTGGACTGTTTTGCTATATATACACAAATAAATTTTAAATTTTCTATTGAATAATCTTAAAATGTGACTAACTTTTATTAATACTTTTTGATGGTGCACGATCTGGAAGCTCCCTGTTGGAGGATAGCTCGGATTCCGAACTATGTAGGTTGCTTGGTCGAGCTATAAAAAAAGAGAGAGGATTAGAGTACCTGGGCTATTTTACCTAGCATGGACACTCTAATGCTTAAGTCAACAAAAAAATAAGAGAGAGCTAGAGAGATTGAGTGTTAAATCGTGCATGTACCTTATGAGGTTGGAGGTGAAGCCCTTATATAGGGTTGTGTTTTTCATTTGATTAGGGCTTTGTGCCATTTAGCACTTCGTATGGTTGTTGCTATGCCTTCCTATGTTCTTCTTTCCTTGGGTGATTTGCCTAGCTCGGGTCTCCTGCCCACAAGAATCCTACCCACGCCTACCCATATGACATTATAGTTGTACATTGGGAACATCTTCATGGGAAGGATTCTTGTGGGCAGGAGATCTAGAGTCTTTTTTTTTTGGTATGGTTCATGCTTGTCGGTTTGGTTGTCATTGCTAGGCATGTTTTTGCCCTAGCCTAGCCTGGCCCAGGAATCATTGGTGTCCAGCCAACGAACCCTCCATGTAGGACTGGAATTGGACCTACATTTCAAGCCCACTTTGCAAAGGTTTTGGCTGAGTTTTCATCACGACTACCATATGCCAGGTAGAGACACTTATAGGGCTGTTTAATAAATGCCGAAGTTGAAAGCTTCTTGCTTTGTATTTTAGTAAAATTTTTCTATCCAACTACTCAACTTCAGCCGTTAAAGAGCCCACAAATTCCTTGAAATCTTATTCACAAAAAGTCAAAGTGATAAGCTTTTCAGTTTAGCATATTCAACTCTTACCAAATGACCCCTTAGGTTATGTTTGTTTTGATAGAAAATAAGAGAGGGTCGCGATTAGCCTAATACCATACCATACCCATACCCATATGGGTTGTAGAATCCCAAAACCCACCCTGCCCCAAAGCCCACTTTTCAAGTAAAAAAAAAAACAAAAAAAAAACGCCCCATTGGGGTGGGTATGAGTGGGTACCCACTAGGTAGGATAGAAATTGTCATCCCTAATCCAAGTATCCAAGCTTGCTTAACAACACAGGAATGGTCTATAAGAGTAAACATGTGCCATACGAGTGTAGGTTTTAGTTATTAATAGAATAGATGATAAAACTTCTATAGATTATACTTGTTTGTGTGTGTGTGCGAGAGAGAGAGAGAGAGAGAGAATTCTAATGAGATTGCTTATTACTAACCAAAGGACCTCAAACAATGAGCAGAGAAAACCAGGCAAGAAAATGCTACAAATAGAAGCTTGGAGGATAGCAATTCTATCTGGGAACAGAGAACTAAAAAAAATCCTCTCATAGGCAAGTGGTAGAAGTCTTGAGTTTTATATTGGACTTGAGGAAAGCTTATTAATTATAAAATCTTTGGTAGTTACAAGTTATTAATGGTTTCACATGTTCTATTGAATGATTTTAAAATGAGAATATTTTTATTAAAACTTTTAAAATGGAATGTAAATGTAAATGGGTTTTGGCAGTTACAAATTGTAGACAGTTTCAAGTAATTAATACTTTTAAATTTTTTATTGAATAATTTTAAAATTTGAATATTTTTATAAGAAAACGAACAATTTTGAAATATGATACTTTTAAATTATCTATTGAATAAATTTAAAATATGATAATTTTTATTAATATTTTAAATTGAAAATGTAATTGCCTACTACCAATGTTTCTATTATAGGTAGGTACTTGTTATTAATATCTATAATTCGGTATTAATGCTTATAAATGGTTCTACTTCTATTAGTTAACTAGTGGGTTCCCGTGCGATGCACGGGATGGAGCACCCCTCCTTGTCCCTCGCCCTCTGTAAGTGAAGATTCTCTACTCCATCCCTACCCTAACCCCATTGGCGAGGTGGGTTCTGGGCGAGGCACCCATTCCCCATCGAGTATGGGAAATCCCCAAATTTTCCCCACCATGAGGCAATCACCAAAAAAATCTAATTTATGGATATTTTACAAATAAGACAATGTGAATTTAGGGTATTTTAGAAATTGGATTATGACAATTTGGGAGTATTTTATAAAAAAAATTACGGGATCCTAGAATTATAAGAATATGAGGAAAACTTAGAGATATTATAAAAATCAATATTAAATCTACAAATGTTTTACTAATTTATCATCGGGTTCAAGAATTATAAGCAAACCTCGTCCCCAATTTGGGGCAAACATACTTTCCTTGTCCCCACCCCAAAATTTATAATTTTCCCAAACCCAAAGAATATTTTTCAATTAATTTTAACAATCAAACAACAATAAAAAGTAATACTTTCTATCATTTTAATTAATGTTTAAATTAAAAATTATAAAAATTACAAAAAACCAATTTACCATATAATTACCAAAATTAATTATCAATATTTCCAAAAAAACATCTTGAAAAATTTATAAAAACAAATTATTATGTGTTCATACTTTCTTTAAGTTCATTTAAGTCTTAAATTTTGTGTTACAGATACATTTGCATATTTATATGAACTTCTCTAATGTATTCATGCTTATCTTACTTATTACAGCATATCCATATGTATGTCCAAAACAACTATGCTACTTTAAAAAGTCGAATAGCCTCAAGAATATTTCTTCAATTTTGTGATGACAAAATTTACCCCTTTATATTTAAATTTATTGATAAAAAATGATGGTAAATAGGGTAATTAGTTATTGATATTAAATGGGTTGAAAAGAGAAAATTTTAAGATATTCAATGCATTCAATTATCTCTCATTAAATCCAACTTTTAAGGTAATTAATTTGCATTCACTTTCATTGAATTATATATTTAAGGCTTCTTTGTTTCTTCTCATCATTAAATTTTATAATTAAATACAAACATAATAAATTAATAATTTTAATAACATAAAAACTTATACTTTTAAAATCTATCTGGAAAAAATAGTGTTTTCATCTAGGTGGTGGTAATAAATTAAACCATTTGGGTCAAATGGGCCAATCCATATTGTCACAATTAAAAAATAAAATTCAAAATATATAACATGCAAAAAATATAGAAATTGAAAAAAGGAGAACACTTTTAACATTATATATTTGACATATTAAATGAAGCCTAAGTTTCCTCTTGAAACACATACCTATGTTTGGAAGGAAATATAATCTTCAATTATTTAGAAGGAAACATGATAAGGATTTTTTGAAAGTCCTCATTTACACGAACTTGTACATGGCTATTGGATAGCAATGTGATTTCCATTTTTCGAAAGAACATCATATTTGTATTGATGATGTGGCCTATTGCAAGTGATTACAATGTATGAATTGATTCAATGGTAGGTTGAGAAGGGAGAGGGAGAGAGAATCAAGTAGAAAGTAGGGTTGGGGTTGGACTATTTTGCTATATACATAGATAAATTTTAAATTGTCTATTGGATAATCTTAAAATGTGACTATTTTTTTATTAATACTTTTTGATGGTGTGTGATCTAAAATCTTTGTTGGAGGATAGCTCGGATGCCAGACTATGTAGGTTGCTTGGTCGAGCTATAAAGAAAGAGAGAGGATTAGAGTATTCATGCTTTTGTACCTGGCATGGGCACTCTGATGCTTAAGTAAGCGAACTAGAGTTTTTTGAGAGCAAAAAAACAAGAGAGAGCTAGAGAGGTTGAGTGTTAAATTGCACGTATACATTATGGTGTTGGAGGTGAGGCCCTTATATAGGGTTGTGTTAGTCATTTGATTAGGGCTTTGTGCCATTTAGCACTTGGTATGGCTTTGCTATGCCATCCTATGATCTTCTTTCCTTGAGTGATCTGCCTAGCTCGGGTCTCCTGCCCACAAGAATCCGACCCACGTCTACCCACATGACATTATAGTTGTACAATAGGAACATCTTCATGGGAAGGATTCTTATGGGTAGGAGATGTGGAGTCTTTTTTTGGTGTTGTTCATGCTTGCCGGTTTGGTTGTCATTGCTAGGCATGCTTTTTCCTTAGCTTGGTCGGGCCCAGGAATCATTGGGTGTCCAGCCAACGACCCCACACCCATGTAGGGATGGATTGGGCCTACATTTCAAGCCCAGTATGCAAAGGTTTTGGCTGATTTTTCATCACGACTACCATATGCCAGGTAGAGACACTTTGGGGCTGTTTAATAACTCTAAAGCTGAAAACTTCTTGCTTTGTATTTTAGTAAAGTTTTTCTACCCAATTTCTCAACTTCTGCCATTAAAGAGCCCACAAATTCCTTAATCTTATTCACTAAAAGTCAGAGTGATAAGCTCTTCAGTTTAACATCTTTAGCTCTTATCAAATGACCCCTTAAGTGGTATTTGGTTTGATAGAAAATAAGAGAGAATCAAAAAGTTGAGGGTACATTTTTAAGAAAACTTACAAAATTTGTTAAGAAACTTTCCCAAACTTCTTGTTTCTCTCTTTAATTTCTATCAAACCAAATATATACATATTACACATTTTGCAACCTGGATTTCATTATCAACAATAACGATGAAGAAAAAACAAGAAGAGGCTCTTTATTATTAATAGGAATATCCTACAAGGTCAACACAACCATCTTCATTCAGTACAACAACAACGATTTCTCAAGCATTGACCACCTGTATAACCCGCTTGGTTACAATTGGCTTTGCACTGTGATATACTGCTGCATCCCCCTAAGAAGTTACATTGAGGAGAGGTGGATGGTCCTGAGTAGTCTGGGTACTCAATTTGATCCTCAGACTCCACCATATTCACATTGTCATGAGTTCCTGCATGGCAACAATTTTAAATTTAGAAGCAGAGAAATTAGTCTTGTTTAGGTAATACCTATGTGAAGTCCACAAATGCCTAATTCAATTTAGGGATGACAATGGGGCAGGTTTGGGACGGTTTTGTAAATTGTAGACCCTACCTGTTTCCTAAAACCTCCCAATCCATACCTGTTCCAAAAACCTGTAGTGGGTTGGATTTTGAAAATCAAAACCCTCCCCACATATGAAAATGCAAAACCCTCCTCACATTCAAGGGTATGGGCAAGTTGGGTTTAGAACCCGAATAAACAAATAAACAATAAAATTTTCAATTATTTGATTAAGACATGTAAAAATCACACACTATCAATTATACTTCACATAAAATTCAAAGTATTATTAAATTAAACACTTAATACATAAAGTTTATATGCTTTCAAACAATATGCAAGTTAGGGAGGGTCATGATTAGCCTAATAACGTACCATGCCCATACCCATACGGGTCATGATTAACCTAATAATCCAAGTATCCAACATTGCTTAACAACACAGGAATGGTCTATAAGATTAAAAATGTGCCATACCGGTGTAGGTTCTAATTATTGATAGATTAAATGATAAAATTGCTATAGATTATACTTGTGTGTGTGAGAGAGAGAGATAAAACTCTAATGAGATTGCTTATTACTAACCAATGGACCTCAAACAATGAACAGAGAAAACCAGGCAAGAAAATGCTACAAACAGAAGCTTGGAGGATAGCATTTCTATCTAGGAACAGAGAACTAAAAAGAAATCTCGTCACAGGCAAGTAGTAGAAGTCCTAGTTTTATATATTGGACTTGAAGAAAGCTTATTAATTATAGAATCTTTGGCAGTTACAAGTCATTAATACTTTCACATGTTCTATCGATTGATTTTAATATGAGAATATTTTTATTAAAACTTTTAAAATGGAATGTAAGTGTAAATGGGTTTTGGCAGTTACAAATTGTAGACGGTTTCAAGTTATTAATACTTTTAAACTTTTTTTGAATAATTTTAAAATTTGAATATTTTTATATGAAATGGATAACTTTAAAATATGATACTTTTAAATTATCTATTGAATAAATTTAAAATATGATAGTTTTTATTAATATTTTAAACTGAAATGTAACTGACTATTGCCAATATTGTTTCTATTATAGGTAGGTACATGTTATTAATATTTGTAATTCTGTATTAATGCTTGTAAATGGTTCTCCTTGTACTAACTAACTATTGGGGCCCGTGCGATGCACGGGATGGAGCACCCCACCTTGTCCCTTGCCCCGTAAGTGAAGACACTCTACTCTATCCCCACCTTGATCCCATTGGTGGGGTGTGTTTGGGGTGAGACACCCATTCCCCATGGACGGGAAATCCCCAAATTTTTCCCACCATGAGGCAATGACCTAAACAAATTTAATTTATGGATATTTTACAAATTGGACTGTGGGAATTTGGGGTATTTTAGAAATTGAATTATGAGAATTTGGGAGTATTTTATAAATTAAATTATGGGATCTTAGGATTATAAGAATATGAGGAAAACTTATATATATTTTAAAAATCAATATTAAATCTACAAATGTTTTACTGTTTTACTATTTTACCATCGGGTTTAGAGAATTATAAGCAACCCTCATCTCCAATTTGGGGCAAAAATATTTTCCCTGTCCCCACCCCAAAATTTATAATTTTCCAAAACCCCAAAGAATAATTTTCAATTAATTTTAACAATCAAATAACTATAAAAAAAAGTGATACTTTCTGACATTTTAATTAATGTTTAATTTAAAATTATAAAAATTACAAAAAACCAATTTACCATATAATGATCAAAAATACCAAAATTAATTATCAATATTTCCGAAAAAACATCTTCAAAACTTTATAAAAACAAATTATTATGTGTTCATACTTTCTTTATGTTCATTTAAGCCTTAAATTTTGTGTGACAGATAAGATTTTGAAAAGTTATTCAAAATAAAAGAAAAAAGGCAATTTCCTTAAACTACCCTTACTATTTAACTATTATCTTACGCTACCCTTATTATTTCAAATACTCCTACTATTTAACTATTGTCTTATGCTACTCTTACTGTTTCAAACAATTAGCATGGCCGTTAAATGTAATGGGATGGATGGAAATGTCATAGGTAATTTTCTCTCTTCCTCGTTGAATCAAGTTGAAATGACCCTGCCGAGGACAACCCTTGGACAATAAGGGAACGGGTTACTTTAATCTCTAATCTTTCAATCTCAGATCAAAGCCATGTTCTAGATGAGTCAAGCTAATATCGCAAGGATGAAGGAATGCGTTTCTGGCCTGTAAAAGAAAGACAAACAACTACCACCATCTCAGCTATCGACCTTCACAGTTCTGTTAACTATATCTGGGTTTTCCTGGAAAAAGTTGGGGACAAAGGGACCTGCAACGTACCTGCAATTGATTTACTGAGTGGGGACTCATGTAGTGACGGCCAAGAAGCCTGATTTACTGAGACGAGATCGGATCGTCGTCTTAGCATAGCTGATGGAAGACTCGATCAATGGTTTGAACGATGGAGCTCTGGGTTTCAGGCTTGCTGTCTTGTGGGTTGAGGGGAAGATTTGGTCTGCTAGGTCACCACAACTGGGGATATAAAGGCAGATTATGGATGGGGAAACCGAAGAAGGTGGAGTTGGCGTCAATAGACAAGTAGGAGCCAAGACCCGGGATGGATGCATTTGCTTCTGTATTTATTACTGGTTTTAAAGGAAAAGGCTATGTGTTGTACCACTCTGGACTATGAAACTTGCACAGTATGCGATTGAAGAGGTTTTCAATCGCCGCTTCTGTCTATGGACCAGTTGTTTTCATCATTTGTCTTACTCTAATTCACGACTCTATCATTTGTTGCTTTTCTTCTTTGAATTCTAGAGTCCAGAGCTTAATGTGCCAATTAGAGCTTTGCCCTCCAACATGACAACATCCTCTCTGCTCTATTAAACCCACTAAGGATTCTCGTTGTCTCGATCTCTTTTAAATGAAAGAAAAGTAGAAGAAGAAACTAGAATACAGACATGCCTCTGTCTCTCTCCTTTATTGCCTTCTAAATGCTACAGGAAACCCAGAAAGGATTTAATGTTCTATTGAAAACTTTGTTGCTGACATAAAATCGTTTGTGCTTGTTTAATAGAAGTGGTTGTTGGCCTTTTGTGTTTCTGTGGTGGTGGCCGAACTGGGGTGGCTAAGTTCTGTTTTTTTTTTCTGGTTATTACTTCTTATTAGGTGAGGTTTTGATGATGAAGATGGGAAGAAGGGCAATATCATATCATCATTTAACGAGGAAATTACAGGGGAGTTGCAGGAGAAACCAAGGTCAGTGGGGTGGTGTCGTATTTGTCTTGGCAGAGAGATATGACGGCGAACCAAGTGGTGGGGAGTCCGGCTTCAGTCCAGGCTCTTTTGGTCCGCGCATTCGGAGGACGCACCGCGTGTCCTCCGAAGCGTGTGACGTTTTGAAACGTGCGGAGGGCTTTAACCCCCGTCAGTGGGTTAACCTGGACGAGAGTCTCTCTTCGAGTTCTCCTCTTTTCTGCCAGAGGAGTCCGAACCTCACGCTCGCTCCTCTCTGCCCGGCGGCGACTACAAAACCATTACCGCCGGCGATTTCACAACTATCACCGCCTGCGCAACATTCTTTCTTTCTTTCGGCAACCCCAACTCGCCCATCAATCAAGCTGTTGTATGGTAATCTAATGGGTAATATGGACGAGGCGGTCTCATCTGCAAACATGATCTTCCCATCCTACGTGACCCAAAACTATGTGTCTAAACCCAGTCATGGGACTAAGAGGATGAATTCGGCAAGGACGAGACCTCCCTCACACACTCAAGATCACATAATAGCATAGAGGAAGAGGAAGAGGAGAGAAAAGCTCAGTCAGCGCTTCATAGCTCTCTTGGCCATTGTTCCAGGCTTAAAGAAGGTACTCGCATAATCGCATTCATTCATTCATTCATTGCTGTCTGGAATTCCTCTTCTTAAGTCTAAAAAATTGGCCATTTCTGCTTTAAGATGATATAATTCGTGGTTGTTACAGATGGACAAGGCTTCTGTTCTTGGAGACGCTATCAAGTATTTGAAGCAATTGCAAGAGCGAGTGAAGATATTAGAGGAACAGACGGTCAAGAAAAGAGTGGAATCTGTAGTGTTAGTCAAAAGATCTCAGATCTCAGCCGATAATGACAATTCTTCCTCCGATGAGAATAACTTGGGTGGGGGTCGCTCCGATGATGAGGCAGCACTCTCGGAAATAGAAGCGAGAGTGTCGGACAAGGACGTGCTCATAAGAGTTCACTGTGAGAAACAGAAAGGCACCGGCCGAGATAGAGAAACTCCACCTGACTGTTGTCAACAGCAGCGTCATCCACTTTGGGAAATCAGCTCTCAATATCACCATAGTTGCAGTGGTAAGTCCATCCATCACCGTCCCTGAATCAATTAAATTGTTGGATTTTAATCTCATAAGAGATTAAATCTAATGGGTTTGATTGGTCAATTACATGAGAAATTGCACCTCCACACTTGATTGAAAAATTAGTTTTTCTCTTATAAAACCCAATTTTGAACTTGTCCCACATTAGAAAATTATAAGCTTTGTTTTTAGTAAGAGTTAATTTATACTTCTTAAAAATAGTAAAAAAATAGTAGAGAGTATGGGGGTTTGATACCGCACAATGCACGTGCATGCATGTGTGCGGCGCAATCAAGCGTTTTAGAGGCGCACCTGTGTCGCTCACGAATGGCGGCTTTGGTTTTGGTGCGATGCTGACTATTGATCACCGCTGATGAGATAAATGGTCACGATTCGATCGGATGTGATCAAAAGGCACAATTCAAAATTAACAATCATTAACTATTAATTACTTTTTAAACAGTCACAATGTTTGAAATTGTGACTGTTCAAAGTGCCTTATCCAAACCAGCACCTACATTTATTCATACTTCTTCATAAACTATTTAAGGAGTATGAATTAGACTTCAAAAACACACAATTTCGAAATTCTCTCTCTCTCTCTCTCTGTCTGGTCTGTTACAGTTTCACAGAAGGTTTCTTCGGAGATTCTTTAACTTTGTTGGTTGCAAGTTCTCGCACAATGCTCTGTTGTATCTTGGGAACGTATTTGCCTATAATCCAACAGCAAACTCAATGAAACTGAGTGGGGGCAAATAACATTTTAAAGACAGTGTCCTTAGATGTGCAAGCTTCTCCTCCAAAATTACAGTGACCCCATTTTCCAACATTTATTAGTGTTACTTTTATCTTGCAAATTCTGTGTTTCGAAGCAGTAATTTGATTTTTCATTCTTTGTTCAATCTTTAAAAGAAGAGAACCGTTTCCGATTAATTATTGTAGATGGAACCCGGGTTCTTCATGAAAGTGAAGGATCTTGTGAGGCATCTCCATTCAGCTTTTAGACAATTTATGTAAGAAGAAGAATAATAAGACGAAGAAAGAAGAAGAAATGTGTTATGAAGGCTCAGTTCCAATTGGTTTTAATCAAAGTGTATAGAAGAAGGATATCTTTTTTTTGGCTTCTTCGTGGGTAGAAGCTTAAAGATGAGGAATTAAATGATGGTGGGTGGCTTACAGGCAGTCAGCTTAAGGTCCTCCATTTTTTCTTCATAAAGAAGTAATCCAGTAAAAGAAATCTGAAGAAATAAAACAAGGCCTGCAATTTTGCTGCACACACAAACACATATTTTCAGACCATTCACCATTTGCTTATCCCCTTGTTGGCCCTGAGGTTCGTTTTGCAAGACGGTTTTTTTGTTCGTCCATTTGCTGTGGTCTGTCTGTTTTCTTGCATATTCGACTTGTTGACCGCGTTTATGTTGGGCTGTGGTCTGTCTGTCTGTCTTGATCCGTCGCCAGTGATGGTTGTGTAGTCGCCCCGCTCGGAGCGAGCGTAAGGTTCAGACTCATCTGACAGAGGAGAGGAGAGAACTCGAAGAGAGACTCGCGTCCAGGTCAACCTATTAACAGTATAAGCTACTAACGGGGTTAAAGCCCTCCGCACGTTTTAAAACGTCACATGCTTCCTACGAATGCAGGAACGATGCGCGGACCAAAAAAGCCTGGACTGAAGCCGGATCGTGGTGGGAATGACTAGCCCGGGATCAGGGCAGATCTACTTGACAGGGAAAGAGATTACATATCTTTAAAATTTTCGGTCGGCCCTGTTCTGCTCTCCGATCTCTCTCTCTCTACTATTCTTCTTTTTCTGTTCAGATTAAAGGGAAAAATAAAGGAATTAGTGGGTTAATGCTTTTAGGCTGGATTCTGAAATTGCCAACCCCACCTCCCAATGCCGACCGAAAACCATGCCCTTATTATTACAACAAAAAGGTTAGAAGATGGAGATTGGAGAAAGGCAAAAGTAAACCTCAGAGCCGCTGTTCTGCGGTTTTAATCTCAAAACACTGATTATCCCTTTGCTCAGTTTGGAAAGATTACACATGCAAATATGTACAGCGTAAATACCTACAAAATATAAGATTTTGTGCTCTACATATTTGAATTTGTACTCCTTCCAAATTCACCCTTAAGATCTCAAAACTGGCAGCAATTCCTCGGTTTCCACCAAACCCCTTTGTCACTGACTTCGGCCGGCTGCTCTTCAGTAGATCTGGGACCTGTTCTTTGTCATCGAATGGGGTATTGGGGTTGCTGCAGTAGAAGCAGCCGGCTTCTGTAGAAGGAGGTGGCCACTGTAGGAGTAGGTTTCGGGTTCCAATAGCATTGTTTCCACCAAGGCGGATGCCATTCCGAGGCAGTATGCTAGAGTTAATTCATAACCTTCTTATAAGGTATAAAGAAAATGAGTAATATTGGATTTTGAAAAAAAAAATATAGGTTACGTGGGGTCACATGTCTAGGGATTGTGACGGAATATTAATGGATCCTAGCGGTAAGGGTAAAGATAGTCAATTGTCAGAAAACTTAAGGGGTACTCTAAGACAATATATAAACAATAGGGATAGTTTAAGGAAATTGTCCTAAAAAAATGATAAACCTAATCATACATTGGAGTACAAAGTTATGGCTTCCAAAAGTTTGCACATAATTAAGTGTGCAATTTAAGACTTGGTTACTAGGTCAAATGGGTCAATGGTTGAACTACCCAAGTTAGATGGTTTTTAACTAAAAGGAAGAGTTTCAACAGAACAAAACCTAGAATCAAGGCCGAGTCACGATTCAAACAATTCATTTGGATAGGTCAATAACAAGTTGAAAACATTGATGATAAATAAGAAATGTTTTTATTAATGATAGAAATGAAATATAAAATTTAAAACCAATTGGAAATAAAACTATTTTCCTATTATTTCTTATTAAATCTCATATCTAAGGTATATTCTCTTATTAAATCCTATATTTAAGATATATTTTTCTCATCATTAAATTGTACTAATTAAATCCACAACATTAAATTTAATAATATAAAAATAAATATTTTGAAAATTAATTTGAAAACAAAACCATTTTCTTCTCTCTCAATGGTGAGTAAGCAATTCAACCATTTGGGGGTCAAATCTGTTAATAAATAATGCCATAATTAAATAATACAAAATTAAAATAAATAAAATATATAATACAAAAAAAGAACTGGGCATGTCATTAATATTGTATATTCATTATAGTGAACAAAAATAAGTATGAAATGTAAGAAGTATTTTTGTAAATGATGAAAATGGAATGTCAAAATTAAGATCAACATAAAAATGAAATGATGTCATAGTCAAATAATCAATTTTTAAAAAAAATACAAAAAATCACAAAAATAAATATTATACATAAGATATATATTTATAAAAAATAAAATATTGGATACATATATAATATTATGCATTCATTATATTGAACAAAATTATACATAAGATATAATTTTATCAATAATAGAAACATAATACAAAATTGAATATCAACCTAGAAATCAAATTATTTTTCTTTTTAGGTCGTGGTTTAGTGGTTTGGGTCAAATGGATTAATCAATGATATAATAGTTAAATAATAAATATTTAAAAAAATAATAAAAAAGTACAAGTAATCAAAAGAATATATAAAAATTATATATTAATTATGTGAAACAAAAATTAAGTGTGTTTAGTAAAAATTATGTATATAATGTAGATAAAATATATAATTTAAAATTGATCCAAAAGCAAAGTTATTTCCTTATTTAAATGGTGGGTCAATTATCCATGTTTTCAAAGAAATTCATGATGTCATAATTGAATAATAAATATTTAAAAAAAGATAGAACACAAAAGATAAAAAAGTATAGAGTTTTGTTAAAATAAAAATTATTTTATTTAAGACAAAAATGGAATACAAAATTTAGTAGTAGTAGTAGTAGTAATAATAATAATAATAATAATAATAATAATAATAATTGTTATTGTAATTTAAAATTTCTATAGGTCCACATTTACTACAAGTATTTAAGTTTATTTTTAACCATATTGTTACTTTTATTAATTTTCAATTTCTATCATAATTATGATATATCTAAAATTCAAGTAATTAATATGAAAAAAATTCATACATGCAATGCACGTGCTTAATTACTAATATAGTATTGTAAAAAAAAATATTAGTATAGTGACATATGATAAAATTTTCTTTAGATAGTGTTCTCTTTAGGATATCAATACTTTGAACTTTAGACATTATTATATATAAATACATACACGGGTGGAGACAAGTATAAAGTTGGGGGGTCTTTCCCCCTCCCCCAGGCCCCAAAAAAAGTCCCATTAAAATGATAAGGAGTGTTCTCTGACTCTCTAATGCCCCTCCACTTAACTCTCAAAATTATAAAAAAAAAGATATTGTTTATTTTTCTTTTATAAAAACCTCATAATAGACCCAAAATCTCGTACCCTATTTTTAGAGGTGTAAATTGGGTCATGTCGTCTATGGTCTAACATGATTTTGAACCGGCTTGGCATGGCTCGGCCCTGAGGTTTTAGGACCATGGGCCGACATGACACGACATGACTAAGCAAGCTATGTTGCTCGCGACCCATGTGCCGGCTTGGTCTGGCATGGCCCATGACACGTCCCATATATATTTATATATTGTATATATAATATAATATGTATATCATATATTATATTATATTATATTATATTATATTATATTATATATTAATATATATAATTTGATTTTCAATTTTATTATTGCATATATAAACAATTGTATACATCAAAATTCATATAAAATAAAATTTTATGATTTTTTTTTATTTCTTGTCTATTTTTTTAGTTCATGTTAAAATTTTCATTACTTTTTTCAATTTTTTTTTTATAAAGGCTTGGCCCGGTTCATGGCTTGGCCTAGCCCAAGACTTGGCCCGCAGACCAACCCCCGACCCAACATTTCTCTATCTCATTTTGTTGTTTTTGCCAAGAAAACAAACCATACGAAAAATAAGTCAATTGCATTGAGAATTAAATATAGTACTTACGAGATTTGGGAGTTGCCACAAAGCCTTGTAACCAACAAATATACTTAACATAATTTTTTCATTACCATAAACCAAAAAAAAAAATCTATATAACTTAGCCCCCACAAAAAGAAAATTCCTTGATCTGCCACTGCATACATACATACATACATATATATGGGAAAATCTATGATATGGAAAAGATATGGTATGGAAAGAGTTTTGACGAATCAAAACCCACCCATAAATTTTGATAAATAACACCTGATTTGCTACCAAGTATATGATTCCAATTGATTAGTCAGGTGTTTTTCTGATATCTCCTTTCTCCGTAGACTCTCTCCCTTCTCCCTCACCCCTTTCTTGCTTTCTCCTTAATTCACCTCCTTCCTCCATTTTCCCTCTTATCCCTCCTAATGCCACATCAACAACCCTTTCTCCATATTACTCTCCCTTCCCAACTCATTTGTAATTTTTTAGATTTTTTATTTGTTTTTCAAAGGTGAAATAATATGCGTCTCTTGATAGATATAAAGCCATATAAGATGGATTTTACCTAAAAAATTTCCCTAAAATCAAGGTTATATGGAAGAATTCCACATTCTACCCACTTCCCAATTACCTAAAAAAGATTTCTAAAATATATCCCTCTTCAAAACAACCTTCGCCTTCTCTCATTTTAACCTTTTCTCCTAATCCCATAAGGAGTTCAACTTCAATCAATGAAAAACCCGTTTGAACAGCCTTTACAGCTTTGCATTAAGAATATCTCCATACATATGTGCTTTATTTCATGGGGAAATATTCCCAATGCAAAGTTGCAAGACACTGTTCGAATGGTGTGAACACAGGCTTGCACTGACTGAAGCCGGTTTCTCCCATAAGCTGCAGTTTCAGATTAAAACCAAGCACCAAGGGGAGCATTAATTTCCCCATTGTTAACCAGATTATTATTCCCATCTCCCCTCACCATAAATCAAAACCAAGTAACTTGGAATGGAGAACTGATTGTTGTCAAATGCAAGAACCACATCTTTGTGCCAAGAGTAAACTGACATTCTAGTATATGTTCTTTTAAGAGATAAGATTAAACTTAGTTTAAATGCCATTGACATACTCTGATCTTATAAAGCATTCTATGGTATGGGTTCTGTTGCAAAATTTCAAAAAGAATCCAGAGAAAACATGATATTAAAGTAAGTCCCAACACAAACCAAGCGAATACCCACAACTTCAATAATGGGGCCACAAAAAAAGTTGTTATGATGTAGGACCCCATAACTTGCCATGTGGCAAGTATCTCGAGGATCTAAATCTATTTTCACAAGGATCCAAATCCATTTAAATTGTTAAAAAAAATAAAAAGAGAGAAAAAAAAAGCTATCCGATTCATGCCCTTCACTTCTCATATGATATCAGAGTTTGCAAGAAGAGATTTAGATTAATTGTTACTGGCTTAGTTGCGAGCTGAGTCAATGAATCAAATATGTTTGATATTCGATGTTGTGAAATTGGTAATTTAATTCATTTTTAATTAAACTAAAGAAAGCATACCTTACTTAAATTCAAAATACTTCATTAAAGGTCCGCAAAGAAAATTAAAGTAATTATGTTAAGAAAATTAATTATTTTACTATTTTAATCAACTAACTTAATTCATAGAGATTTTTTTAAAAAAATCACCATGAGTTTTCAACATTTTTCTTAAATTCATGGCAACTTTTTAAAATGTCTAAAACTCGCCATGTCATTAAGTTTTTATTTTCCAAAACTCACCTTCCGTTAGTGCACCATTAATGCTTCTTAACAGAGGTGTAGTTGTTAGCATAAATAACAATTTTCATGACCAGATTACCCTTGAATGGTGAGTTAGAGGGAAAATGGTCTTTTTCGGTTTTAAAATTTCTTGTTTTTTTTTGCATTTTTAGTGTTTTGTTATAATTTCCAATGTTTTTTTTTTACATTTTCTGTTTTGTACAATCTATAAAGTTTCCTGTATTTTTTGTTATTTATTTGCAATTCCTGTGTTTTTCTAAATTTTTTTGTGTTTTTTCTACAATTTTATTTTCTGATTTTGTTTTTCAATTTCTATAGTTTCTATAATTTTAAAATAATTTTTTATATTGTTTTCAATTTTTATAATTTTTTATATTTTTTGTAATTTCTATGTTTTTATGTATTTTATATTTAAAAATATTTTTTTGAATTTTTTTCCTTTTTTTCATGTCTAAATATTAAAATGGTAATATATTAACACCCGTTAATTTATTTTGTATATATTTTATATTTGGGGTTCTAATTGATAAGGGCAACTTTTTGCCTTGAATATTAATAAAAGATAATATTTTTATAAAATAACAAAAATAAAGTAACTTTTTTTGAAAAATATCAAGAAGAGACAATGGCACTATTCATCATCTTCCTCTTTCCAAGTGCCCCACATTTGCATCGGACTCTCGCTACAGAGTCTTCAGCGATCTGGTGGACTCTCAAGTCACAGCAATGCCAATCAACTCGATCGCGTTTTCTCCAACTCCGTCGAGCAGCCATGTGATACAAAGTAGAGGAAAAAGACCCAGGAGTGGGAGTGGGAGTGACTTCTTCCAACTGCCTAGCTCCAACCCAAGTACGACGACGATGCAGCTTCCTCTAGTTCCAACACCCGGAATGCATCTTCAAGTTAAGATTGATTGATCTAGGTATAACTTTTATTTTCTTTTTATTTCTTATTTTATTCTTTCTTTTTGTCATTAATTAAAAGCAAATGCAAAACTTATAAAGTAAGAAGGAAGGAAATAAGGGACACTAGTTGGAATTCTCTACCATATGAAGACACTTGACAGAAAGACAGACAGATGTTTAGAGGATTCTAACGCTCGGCCCTTTCAGGGCTCAGCTAATCTGGACAAACATTCGCATTTAAAAAAAATTCTAAGAGATTGTATTTGCAGGTGATGGGTCTCAAGCTGAGGCTCATGCTGGTGACCCTCAACATCAACATCCTCCAGCCGCAACAAGGATTTATGAGACTGATGAGTTAACAACCACTATGGATGCATTGCAGAACGCCCTTCCAGATACTAATCCACAATATGACATCCCTTCAAGAGAACAGTATCAACGCCTGTGCCCCTAGTGAGAGCTCTCAAGACCGGAACAACAACCGCGAAGGAGAACGTTGCCTGGATTCACCATCATGATCCCTGCTTGAGCTATTCATCATCACGAACAGTGTCAACTAGCAGACATTGTTCATCATCATGAACAGAACAAAGTCAGAGCTATTCAACCAGTAACCGCCTGGATTCACTGAGTTTTCAAATCCAGTGTATTGGATGAATACATAGGCAGAGGAAGAGGAAGACGATGAATAGTGTCATTGCCCTTCCTTGATATTTTTCAAAAGAAGTTACCTTATTTTTGTTATTTTATAAAAATATTATCTTTTATTGAAAAGTTAGTGACATGGTGAGTTTTAGACATTTTGAAAAGTTGTGAATTTAAGAGAAATGCTGAAAACTCATGGTGAGTTTTAGACAATTTCCCATTTATAAAATAACATATTTAGTATTTTAGTGGATAACGTAAATAAATTAATTATTGTTACTTTATAATCCCCTTAAGTTTAACTAATCACTAATTTAAATATTATTTTGGGAAATAATATTATATATATATATATATATAACTTATATTAAATTTAATTAACTTCAAACATTGGGTAGGCTTTAAAAAACTTTTAAATAATGGACAACTTACTTAAACCCCTTGTAGAGTTTATATTAATAAAATTTTATAATTACCTAACCATCAATTTGGTTAAGTTTTATGGTTGCATTAATCCCTTTATCCACCCCTAAAACAAAAATTTATGAATTACTTAGTTATTTAAAATTTTACCAAACCCTAAAGTTTAATTAGTTGTTGTTTACAAGAAAAGTTTAATTAGTTACTAGCTAATTAAACTATTATTTGTGGGAAATTATTAATATATTAAACTTAGATCAAATTTAATAATTTCCAATAATGGGCAGGGTTCAAAAATATTAAATAAGGACAAATTAATTATTTAAAAGCCCAATAATTCTTATTGGCAATTTAGATAAAAAAAAATGCATGCATCACACGGGCACTGATTAGTACATACATATACACATCTATGTTGTATATTAAAACAAAGTCAGGATCTCCTGCCCACGTTTATCGCAGTCACACATGGAGAACATCTCATCCTCTATATAGTATTGTGCAGGGGAGATGTTCCAAATTCACGGGGATAGTGTATTGTGGGTAGGCGTGGGCAGGGTTCTTGTGGGCAGAGTTTCTCCTTTGTTGCCTCTCTCTCCTCCTTATACCATTCCTAGCTCTCTCAACTTGCCATCTCAGCAAGACTCTCCTTTTTGAAACTTTTATTAATTCTCTACTTCTCAATTACCTAAAAATCTTCTTAAAATCTCCCTCTCTCTCTCTCTCACACACATGCACATTGCCAATCACTTAAATCATTTCCCCTCCTAAAATTTCTTTAAACTATCTCCAAACTTCCTCCTAAGCCATCTCCTATTCTATCTCATGCCCAATAAACCATCTAATTCTAATGTCTTTACCCCCATCCACCTTCTAAATCGGCTGGAAAAGATGGTTGTTTTGGGTTTAGATGACTTTCAAAATTGTATATATTATTTAATCAATTAAAGTAGGTAACATTAATTAATAGTAATTATAATATTTGATCTTGTTAACCTTTTTCAGTGGTTTTGACCATCTAATCTCTTAAAATTTTAAAAACCCATGGATCACAATTAATAGTAATTAAATTACTATTAATTAATAGTAATTGTTGATTAATTACTTTATCTTGTTTCTTTCTCCTCTCGATTCTTTCTCTTCTTGGTTATATTACTTTTCTCTCCTTTGTGTTAGTTCTTTATCTACTTTTTCTTAATGAAGTCTAATTTTTATGTTTCTAATGAAGTATTATACTTTTCATGTTTCTCTCTTATCTCTCTACTCTCTCTTAGATTCTCTATCCTCTTAGTTATGTTGATTCTCTCTCTCTCTAACTTTTTCTTATGATGTCCAATTTTTATGTTTCTCTCTCATCTTGATTGTCACTTCCCACCCGTTGATGCTTGTTGTCTCTCTAAAATGAAGTCCAACTTTTATGCTTGAGTTGAACCAATTACGTTAGGACCAGTGTTTTCAAAACTAACTTGAAGGCTGAATTGTTTCTGCTTTTGGGCCGCAAGTCAGCAATTCGACCATGACAAGTCAACATAAATGTGTGTCTATATATATGTGTATATATATAGTGTTTAATTTATATTTTTACTGCAGTTTTAATTTTTTATTTATAAAAAATGTTAAAAATTATAATTTAAGGTAAAAAAGGGATTTTTTTACGAGGTTTCTCTAATTTTAAATATTCAAATGGATCAACATGGGTGAATTTGGGTGAATTGCAACCCATTAATATACAATTAGTATGGCTAGCAAAATGTGTGTGGGTCATTCATGGGTGGATCGGTAAATCGGTACTCAATTCACTCCCAACTCAACCATTTGCCACTCATAGGCAGGGCTTATGTTTGAATTTTTATGGAGGTTGCATATCCCTCTATAAGTAGCGATTTTTCTTAGGAGGTTGGGTAAGAATTCATTGGTTACAAAAGCTACCCAGGACTAGAAGAGGATGAAATGAGAATCTTATCACAGGACTCCCAACAACAACACAGAGTAGATGGGCATAGGGCTAAGGCGATTCTAATCTATCAAGGAATGGTTGGACATAGGACTGTAAATGGATTGGATCCAGTTGCATTTGCATTCACATCCAATTACAAAATCTCTAATCTCAATTTGGAAGGAGTACAAATACAAATATATAGAGTACAAAACCTTGTATTTTGTATGTATTTATACTGTACATATTTGTATTTGTAATCTTTCCAAACTGAGTCCTAAATCCACATCCACATCTAATTATCATATTGGATTTTGGATTTAATCTACAATCATCTTCTTATATTTAAAATGACTAAAAATAAAAAACCTATTTATTTTTAAGTATATATGCATACTAAATATATATATAAATATAAAAGTATTATTTTTATTGATATTAGGGCCCAAAAATTGCCCTTATTTGCTAATCCCTTAAATTTATCAACTATAAACTTAATATAATTATACATAATATCTATATATATACATGATTATAATACATATATTCATAAAATAATATTTTTTGTGGGACTCGAATTCCATGAGTTAAATCCATGTCCAATCCAATTATTAATCACAAACAAGTTCTACCATCCAAATTTGGTATGTCAGACTTTTAGAATCCATTGATGGCGCTAATTAGATTAAGACTCCTAATATACCCTTGGGTCTGGGTCCACCATGCCTGAGATGTGTAGTATCAAATCAGACTCAAAGCATGTTGAAACGTGTTCTGTTGGAAGCAAAGTCGAATTCAATTCTCACGGAACCATCCTCACACCATGTTCACAACCACCAGCTGTGTATTTAGAATATATACTGAATCCATACTCGTTTGAAGCAGATCCGGACTCCAATATGATATGGTTGGCGATTTGGATGGACCCATCAAACACCTCTAATGAAACTGAGACACACTGTTGGGCGAAACCCTAGTAGATAGTTTGAACCATCCGTCTACCTCTACTATCTGGCCCATGTTTGGGCGAAACCCTTACCCCAACCCGCAAGCCCATCTCAGCCCATTGAGATCCACTGCAGGCCCACTTTAGACAAGGGAAAATGGGAAATGACGAAAGGCGTTCTCGACCCGCAAGCCCATCTCGACCTTTGATCCACCCATTCCACTGCGGCCACTACGATATAAACCGTTTGGTCCGGTGCGGGTGGCCTCTTTCTCGCTCGCTCGATCACTGTCGAAAGCTCCGAGTTTTGGAGCTTCGGTGAGCGGCAATGGTGAAAGGCGACGATGCAATAAGGAGAAAGAAGAACAAAGAGAACCGAAAGAGGATGCGGAAGGAGTCTTCTGCAGTCTCAGCTCGTGTTGCTGCTATAATCGCCGCCAAAAAACGCCGCAAGTCTGGCAAACGTCGAATCTGCGAGGTATCCACTCAATTTGTTATTGTTTCGATTTTTATTTGGTTTTCGGGATTTGGGTTCTAACTGGATTTATATGGGTTTTCAATAAAAGATTGATAGATGACACACTAAGACACACAGACACTGAGAGTTGCTTATAGGTCTCAAAGATCACTGCTGGAAAGAACTAAAGAAGGATTTTCTGTATATAATCAAGAGGTTTTTTGTAAACTATCCAAGATAGCAGAAGAAATACAAGGCCAATTAGTATTAAATTGGATACTAAGTTACTGTTATACTTGGAAAACGGAAGAAACTATGAAAGAAAAAGAGCTCAAGTTGTTTCTGTCTGCTGAATCTAAATTTTTCTTAACAAAATTTCAAAAATCCTAACCAAACTTACTAGTAAAACTTGTAAAGAGGTATAGGAACATGAAATGGAACTGCCTGACTACTTAGCAACGTACTTAGCAATTACTAAGATCCTTAACAAATATAATAGCCAATCTTTTGATGCCATCAAGTTGTTAAATTGTTCTCTTGTCTTCGTTTCTTTTTCCTACACCATCATCATCCAAGCCTTATCCCAACTACATGCGTTCGGCAACATGATTCCGTTATGTTTAATGCCATATCCATTGTTAAATTATGGGCGCTTACATCATTTCTAACTCCTATCTATCAAAAAAAAAAAAATCATTTCTAACTCCTTCGACCCAAGTTCCTTTTGGTCCATCTCTAGCCACAAGTCCACAACATGAATCCTGTTTTTTCATTCCGTTCTGTTTAACGCCATACTCATTGCTAAATTATGGACATTTAGATTATTTCTAACTACTCCGGCCCAAGTTCTTTTTATCTACCCCTACCTAGGGGTGTAAACTGATCGAATTCGAATCGGATCAAGCAATATCTGAATTCAAATTTGATTAAATATTTGAATATTCAATTCGATTTGAATTTTATGTAATTAATAAATATATAAAATAAATATTTTATTTATATAAAGTATATAAATATATAAATTATTCATATAATTTAATTATTATATAAATTATATTAGACATTTAAATATTTTATATATTATATATAAGAATTAAATAATTGGTTGAATCCGGATGTTTATTGAATCAAATCAGGTCATATCCAAATTCAAATCCGATTACCTATTCGGGATGAATAGGATATCTGAATTCGACCGATTCGATTATGTTGAATCTCGAATTCGAAATCGGATTTTCGAATACTGTTGACACCCCTACCCCTAGCCCTTCTAGCACCTTCAACTTGCAACAGATCAATTCTTATTATGGTTGTTGTTGGTGGCCTTCTATGCACATAACCAAACCATCTTAGTCTACTTTCTATCATTTTAGCACCTGTTGTTTGTGGTGCTTTCCTTTCTCATTTTACCATTCTTCCATCTCAACATATGCATTTCTGCCACACCCATTTTTTGAACATGTTGTTTCTTGACTGCCCAACATTATGCTCTATGAAACATAGCTGGCTTTACAACTGTTTTATAAAGACTCGGGATGCAAGTGGTATTCGCCTATCATATAAGACTCGGGATGCACCCCTTCATTTTGTCCGCTCTAATTCCTTTTATGTTTTAGCTTCTAGCCTTGCACCAATCAATCACTAAGAGTAGCATCACATTTTAGGTGATGGGTTCTTGTGCCAAAGAGCCTGTGACCTTAATTCTTGGCTTGTTGTGGCACTAATGAGTTAGAATTCAATTTCCTTGAAGTGTGTGTAGTTGTGTATGAATCAGTGATTTAAAAGGTGCGTTTGAGGTGCTCAAATGAGGCATATTTTAAGGTCTGCTCCTCGCCTGGGCCCTAGGAGCAGCACTTTCAAAAGGTGTGCACCTAGGCATGTGCCTGGTGTGCCTTGTGCTTCAGCCCATGCATGTGCCTTTTTTTATTTTTTGTGCTTTCTGTTCTTTTTTGAACCTAGCGGCTGGGCCAGGGGCTCCGCTCCCGGACCCTCGACCAAGCCAACCCCTATTTACTAATGTTGTTCTTTCATTCATCCTAGTAAAATATCTTCTTAATAGGCAAATAAATTATAAAATCATTTTTTTTTGTGCAAGGATTAAGAATTTAAGACCCTAACATGGAATTATTTGGGCTTGTCTCGAGGGGCTTGGTACAAAGGTGGCTTGTAGAATCAAGAAAGCAAGATGTTTTACATCACATTAGCTATTTGAAGTAGTGCAATTGAGGAAAAAAAAGAATTTCCGGATTTTACATGCTTGCAAATGTTTTGTGTGCTTGATTTTATTTTTAAATTGTTATTTGAATTCACTGTACATGCTATGCTTATCTATTTTATTTTTAGATAATAGGTTTTTAAAATATTTATTTTAAAACCTAAGTTTATGTTTAATATTTTTTTAATATTTTTTGCATATTTTTTGTATTTTTGTATATTGCTTCAAAAAATCGTGTGCCTCGCCTTGCACCTCACACCTCGGGCACAAATTGCCCCTTGCATTTTTTGTGCCTTGCGCTTTTGAAACACTGGTACGGATAACAAGTAGCTTGCACCATTATATTCTTGAAACCACTGACTATTTTCTTTTATTTTCTTTAAGTTCTTGGTTCACTCAATTACATTCATTGATTTTAAGCTATACGCTATTCATTTAACTGCCTAAAATTATCATTGCAATATTTTCCTGGTTTATTTGAAGCTTTACCCATGCTGATGACTGATGAGTTAAGGGAGTTTTGTGCATAAGTAGCCAATTTAAAAGAACTGATATCCTTTGGATTTTCAGGGGATGTGCTTTAGCCTTCCTACACCAGATGATCCTTTCAATGATGGACATGAGAGCACAAGTTTCAACAGAAAAAAAACCAAGAAATCTGATCCTCTCCAGAGAGGTACAGGGGTGTCTCGTTCTGACAATGGTGCTATGCCTAAGAAGGATGTTTCTAGCAGGAATCCTAGAAAGGTAGAAAAACGAGAAGACCAAAAGGAGAAAGCAGCAAACCAGAAGAATGAGCAAATTAAATTGCTTGCATCAAATTCTGTTAAGGGGCAGAGAATTTCTATTAGTCTAGGAAAAACAAAAAGCCAGTTGTTTGGAAACAGTGAAGTTTGTGGTCAACAAAGAGGGCCCCATGGAAATTCAGAGTCTCCATCAAAGTTTTTTGTTTTGTGCTTGAATGCTATACAGAGTGCGCTTCAACATGCTAGTGCTTTCAACTGTGATATTGGCAGACCTTTGATAGCCAACATATGGGGAGCTGAGTACTGGAAATGTTATTCAGTAGGGTTAGATATAATGGAGACAACCGGAGCTTGTTCCATTGAGCAGATTGCATGGATGGTTTCTACTGCTGCAGATACCATTGCAAGAAAGGAGAAAGAAGGTCTATCCATTGCGAGCCCTTTCCTCTTATTCCTTGTACAGTCACAAGAGAAAGCAATGAAGGTCTGCAGCTGCTCTTGGCATCTTATGACAGCAGCAGATTAGAATGCTGCTTAATTAAAAAAAATAATTGCATCAATTTATTCATATTGTTACTATCCTAATTCATTTTCTGTCAGGCTTTACTGATCCTATTCTAAAAGGCATTAGTTTATCTATTGATGGATTGAATAACAATCTTTATCAGATTCGTTCAGTGTGTAAACCTCTCAAAGCTCTTGGAATACACACAGTGAGCTTACATCCTGGTGCATCGTTGGAACACCAAATTCATGGGTTAGTATAAGATCAGTCTTTTTGCTTTTCATGTGAAATAAGATGTTTTTCTTTTTTTTTTCTCTTTTTTTTTAATTTAATAAAAGGTCTTATTGCCCATATGAAGTGAGAGTGCATAGCATGTATACACCATTGCAATGGTCATAAGATGAGATCCATGTATCATTTTATTGTGTAGTATAAAGTATAAATTATAAACAGATTAAAAGCTACACAAGAAGAAAAAGAGCAATCATGTGCCTCCAAATTTCTACCAAAAAAAATTATATCTCCATTTTTTAGATCAGTAGCCAGATATCCCCAATTCAGCATTAAGGTACCTCTAGGAGTTACAGTAATAAATTGAAAAATCTCATAGTTGTCGAGGCATTGCCTTAGTGACAAGTCACCCTTAGGTGACAAAAATATGAGGTCTGAGGGTGCCTAGCCTGAAAGCCATGACATAAAAAGGTGCCTCATCCAGGTGACAAAAATCAAAACCATCATAATAATATTAGGGTCCGTTTGGTTTGTGGGAATAGGGGTCTGGAATAAGAATTGGAATGGTCCATTCTGATTCCAACTGTTTGGTTGGGCAGAATTGGAATCCCTTACCCATTTCTGGTGCAATGGCATTCCCCCATTTGAGGGAATGACCATTCCCTTCCCCTCCCCTGGGAATGAGAATCCATTCCAGCCAATTCTGATTCTGATTCCGATTCCAGTCTGAACCAAACAGGTGAGGGGGATAGATCATTCCAACTGTGAACCAAACAGACCCTTAGTATGGATGCATCTTATATATATATGTGTGTGTGTGTGTGTGTGTGTGTTACTTATGGTTTTCTTTTAGGGTTTTACTATCAAAATATAAAAGATCCAAGGGTTTTGTGAAGAGAAAGAATGAAGAGAGGGACAAAAGAGGTTTCTGCTTTTCTCCCGCAATTACTTTCTCTCTCTCTCTCTCTCTCATATTAACCAGAGTTTGGACTCAACCCTTTATTCCTTTTTTTTTTCATTTTCATTACACAATTCTTTTTATTAGCATAAATAAGCCTTATTTGGTTGCTAATAATGTTTTGCATGCAATTCTTGGAAGCATTAGATTATTTTTTTACGAGATAGTGAAAGTATTATATATTTTTTTCTTTATTTTCTTTAAAAGATAAGGTAATATATAGAGCTAGGTTGTATCCTCTCAAAAGGTTTTTGGGTGCTTAACCAGGATAAAAGAAGGCCCTTTAGATTGCTTTTTTGCAGTATCCATATCAGAATAAAAATCCACAAGTTCCTTTCTCTCCACAGTGCCCAGTAGTCTCCATCCTTCCAATAGTGCTATTTTCTTTTGGATAGCCATTTATTGAGATGAAATTCAGTGCTACATGAAAGAGCATTGCTATTTTTTCGACTTATATGCTTGCTAGTTAGTTTTCTCTTTGTCAATTTCCATCACCTAGGTAACACATAAGCTCCTGGCTAGGTGCCTATGTGACTACATGCTCCACTGTTGCCTAGAATTGCCTACTCACCTTGACAACTATGAAGAAGTGATGTTATGCACAAATGAACTGTTTGCAGTGAAGGAGGCATTTGCTACTGCTTAGTTGAGGGTGGTTTTGAATATTTGGTTGTTAAATGGTTGAACCTAAGATGGTGGAAAGCAATATGGTAGTTCTATTCATAAAAATTTACATTCAAACTATTCTCATGTTCTGTGTGCAGTGTTTATTTAATTACTTTATTAAGTTATTTATCTGTGTAAAATTATAATGATTGAAAAAAAGTCAATTTTAGTGAAGATATTTGCTTAATGTAGTAAAATGAACATGTGAGATAAATGATATTGTGCTAAACTTCATAGAGTTTTGATACTGAATAATACACAGATAAAAAGCACACACTTATGTGCATGCATACATCCATATTACTTTCTTCATCCCCTATCTTCCTCCTATTCATTTCTTCTTGAACTACGTTTTTTCTTCCACAGGTTAAAGAGTTGTGAGCCTGAGTTCCTTGTATCCACTCCTGAGAGGCTTTTGGAGCTTGTTTCCTTAAAAGCCATTGACTTATCTGGGGTTTCACTAATGGTAAGGTGCTATCTTTGTTACAAATATTCTTCATAAGTTCATATATGTCTTCATAGAAATGGAAACATATTTTAGGAAATATTTAGAAATTCATCTGTTAAAATATTTGTCATATAAAAACAAGTTGCTAAGCTGCCCAAAGTCATGCTGATCTAACAGAAACAAAAATGAAATAAGTATGCGTCATTATAGTGTGTGTGTGCGTGCCTGAAGTACAAACTGTACTCAAGTTTACAAGAATCCATGCTGTATTGCAGCTCATTTGGGTGCGCAAAGTTCCTTAGATGCTGAAATATCAGATTGTGGCATTGATCCTGGTGAATCTCAAGCAATGAGCCTCCAGTTAGCAATATATTTAAAACCTAAAAGCTTTTACCTCCCACTCAAGACATTTTGGCAAATATGTTCAAATATAATCTGTGAATAATGGTTGCTATAGTTGGCCATGCCTTTTGCTGGATTTACAAAAGCAATGGGTTGTGGTGTATATCTTTTTATTGCAGTAAATAATAATAGCTATTCACCCCAGTAAAGTTCCATGAGTATGGATTAATACTATTTTTCTTTAATCGCTTAGTTGGAAGATCTTTCTCTGCAGGTTATCTTTTTTTTTTTCCTCTTTTTCAAGTTTCTACATATAATTTTTTTTTATTTTCTTAAAATACATTATTTTGATACTTAAACAGGTTGTTGATGAATTGGAAACTTTTGCTAAAGCTGATTTTCTGGACAAGTTAAAGTCCATCAGGCAATGTGTTTCCAGAGATTCCCAGACAGTTATTTTCAATAATTCATCTGGACATATCTCTACTGCAGTGGTGCAGAACCTTCTGAGGGACCCTATATCTAGGTTATGTTTCAGTGATTCTCTGGCTAATCAAAGTGCATGCATCACTCAGTGTGTGGATGTGTCTGTATCAGAAGATGAAAAGCTATCATGGGTAAATAAAAGTTAGCATTCCCTTAATTTTGTTTGTTTATTTTGCTCATTTGTTATGGAATAGTAGAAATGCTTCATGTGTAATTGTTGTTGTTAATGGTGATGTTCTTGTTATGTATCTGCATGTGTATGTGTACACATACGTGCTTTTTTTTTTCCTGGGGGAGGGGGGGGGAGGTTAAAACGAGTGCACTAGGACACTACTCTGTGATATACATGGTTCTTTAGTTTGGTAAGCAGTGTTTTCATGAGAAAATGATTGTACTTTTCCTCACAAAAATTAATAATGAAGAAAGATATTATTTTGGATGACTTCTAAAAGAGGAATTTGCTATAGTTTGGCTATTTAGGAATACCCTTTTCTGAACAGTCATCTTTGGAAAGATTAACATTCCTTTTTTAATAATAATAATAATAATAATAATAATAATAATATTATTATTATTATTATTATTATTATTATTATTATTATTATTATTATTATTATTATTATTATTAAATGGTGGTTTCTTTTGTTTTTGCACTAGCATGTTGCACAATAAAAAAGTTTACTGAAAACCACTTTTCATTACCCCTATTTTATCTTACAATCCATGTTTTGAATCATGAATCCCAAGGGTTTTGATTTGAATCTTATGTCAATATGTCTGAATCCTTTTCTGCAAAAATCTTAAGATTTTTGTTTGAATCCTATGATTTGATTAATAAATATTACGATTTACACAATTTTTAAGATTCACTGCAATTCAAATAAATTCAATTAAGATCTTGGTGCTGGATTTTGGAATACCTTGCAGCTGGCATGATGTGTTTTTGTTTTTTTTTTTGTTTGTTGTTTGTATGTCCTATGCTTATTGCATCATCTTCGTTGTTCTCCCTTTGTATTTTTTCCTCTTTTGCTCTTTTTTGTAGGGCTGTACTCTAGTGATATCTCATCACTTCCAAATGTACTGTTTTTTGTTTTAATAAATTTTCTTTTTATTGAAACCCAAAAAAATAAATATCAATCAAGAATTAGTTCTCTACTTTGTTATTTTTTTGTTTATATTTAGTTTTGTTAAGAGAGACTTATTTATTTAAGAGTAAACATTGAGTTTGTTTTGAAGCCCTTACTAAATCATTGATTGCTAAGGAGCTCCTTGATTTCCTTCTCTATGGATATGTGAGATGATGACAGATATTATGTTTTTCCTTGAAATTTTTCCATGTCCTAATTCACAGTGGAATCTTGATGTGACTTCTTAATCTCTTAATTACTATATTGAATTTCAAGATGAACTTTATGTAATCTTCTTTCTTTCTCCTGTCATGGTAAGAGCCTCCCTTGCTGCCCTTGCCTCCTCTAGATGAACCATTATGCTTCCAAAGTTCTCATTGTTGCATATACTATCATTATACTTCCAATTGCTTTTACTAGTAAAACATACTTCCAATTACTTCTAAAAAATGAGTTGCAGAAATGTCTATGCTTAGATGGATGATGGTAAAACTAGAAAGTACAGGGTCAAAAATGAAGTCATATGAAGGAATCTAGGAGTAACTCCAATAGGTGATAAAATGAGAGAAAGTAAACTGAGGTGGTTTAGTCGCATGCATAGAAGACCATTTACAGCACCTGTTAGAAGAAGTGATCTGTTACAAGTTGAAGGGACTAGAAGAGCTAGGGGCAGACCAAAAAGGACTTAGATGGAAGTAGTAAGAAATGATTTAAGTGCCCATAATTTTACTATGGATTTGGCACTCAACAGAATGGAATGGCAAAACAGGATTCATGTTAGCTGATCCCTACATTGGGACTGGGGACAAGGCTTAGATGATGATGATTTGCCCCTAGCACATGCCATCTTTTGGGAAATGGGAAAAATCATCTTTTGGCTATAAGAGCTGGGGGTAGACTGAAAAGGACTTGAGTAGTAGTAAGAAATGATTTAAATGCCCATAATTTAATGATAGATATGGGCACTGAACAGAACAGAATGGCAAAACAGGATCATGTAAGTATGCAAACAACCCCATAGTTGGGACACAGCTTAGATGATGATGATGATGATTTGTCCCTACCACATCTTTTGGGAAATGGGAAATTCTAGTTGTCATTATTTGTGATATTATTGTGGTGTAGAATTGTGTCTTCTTTCTCCTATTCCACTGCTTTCCTAATCCCTGTAATCTTATCCATAAATTTATATTTTTTATTACTCTTGAGTCAAGGCTTAGTTATCAACCAAAAACAAAATTGCCTTCCATCCCCTACTGATCGATCATCTTAGTCCTTTCTGAAATTAGATCTCTACCTTTGAGAATCCTTCTCCATCCCAATGATATGCCAGCTTTTGGAGAGACTTAAATGAAGTTGATATTGTTTAACTATTTTGCCTCTAGTTCCCTTAGTTAGGGATTTTTTTTATTCATGTGGTACTTTCCATCCCAATTTTTCTAGGTTGGCTCCATTGATATCTTCTAATACCTAATGCCAAGTCCTTCATATATTAGCTATTCCTAAATTTTCCCGCCTATGGGTTGTATAATTTTCTTTTCTGTTGTCCTTCGAACAGAAATTTTCTTTGTATTTTTCAATTTCTTTTCTTATGAACTTCCTTTGAAAATTTCAAAACAAGTCATATTGCATCTCTGTGTTGGTTGCTTCTAGATTAAAGTGGGATCTTCTGTGTATCTGTGCATATTGGATGTGTGGGATCAGGTGGCCCCAAGGGAATTAGAGTGGTTCTTGTTATAGGTAGGAATTTTCTTACATCCTTCTAATCTTTCTTTACTCCTGTCATGCATTGGTTGGTCTTTTTCCTATCTCTCTCTCATTGAAAATGGGGGCACTGAAATATTTTGCTTAATTTGTATTTTAGGTTTTCCCAAATTTCTAGTTATGATTCTTTGCAGTCTATTTAGGGGCCACTGCTTGGTGCGATGGTAAAATCCCATGCTTGCAAGAATGAAAGTGCAGGTTCAAAGGTTATACAGTCCAAAAGAAAAATGTCAAAGGTTATACAGCCTACCCCTCCCAAGACCCCAGATAGCTGAGATCAACATTGGATAATGGCCATTTCTATTCTTTGCAGAATTGCAGTCTATTTGGGACATGCTTTGAGCAGTAAGTGAAAATATATAAAATTTGGCCTTTTGCCTGACACTGGGCAGTAATCTTTGAATGTATCTTCAGTTACACGTTTAAGGATGTATTTGCAATTAAAACGGTCTGCAAAATGAAATATTGGATCTTTCAGTACCCTCCTTGATCTCCTGGCACCCCATTTTTTTGGGGGTTATTTGCTAATTTTGTTATATCTTGTTGGAACTTCAGCAGATATTATGAAAAAGCACCTGGTATGGCAGCATTTCCTGGAAATAACACTCATATTAATGAATTTTGCAGGGTGTTGAAGTTCTTGAAAAAATGCCTCGTAGTAAACTGTATTTCCAGCCACGGAAAGTGCTATTTGTAGTGGGGACAGATAATAAGGCTCAAGTGTGGCTTACTACTCTTAGAGCAAAGGGATACTCCATCTCAAATGAATCATCTTCTGATGGTTCACAAGCAGACAACAGGTAGCTAACAAAAATTTTTATGATTTTTAATGTAGCTAAGGCTGCAAATGTATTTAATCCAATTCAAATTCAGATCTGATTCATTTTTGTTGGGTTTAGATATCCATTTATCCATAATTAATCGGATTGAATTCCGAATATTTCTTGATCCAATCCAATCCCATCACATGTAAATATATGCAAAAGACCTCTTTTAGTATTAAAATTCTTTAGAATTAAGTGCAATTTGGGTTTTAGATAGACCTCTTTTTCTATTTATAGTATATATTTTTTTATTACATTATTTTATAAATTTATGCCTACTTATACAGGTTTACTGATATTCTAATCAAGTTGGATTTGAACTGGTTATCCAGACATGTCAAAGAATTGAATTCAAATCTATGTTTTACATTTTTGTCGGTTATCAAATTAAATTTGGATCTTTAGGATTCTTATCGGATAGGATTCAGATACTCCTATCCAGATTCAATCTGATCCGTTTGCAACATATAATGGTAATATAGGTAAATGGATCATAGTGATGTAGTCGGAAAGGTGAAAATGTTAAAGCACGAATTAATTCTCACAATGTTTTATTTAGCTCTTTCTAAAAGTATGAAATTCATCATTTTGTACATGAAACTCCTTTATCATTTTCTTATCCTAATTTTGCAGTGAGAAGAGTATGGTGGTGTCAGTGTCTGTTAAAGAACACGTTGGGAGCATGGATATAGAAGATTTTGAAGTTGCCATAATTGTTGATTTCTTACCTTCAATTGATGGATACACTGAAATTCTCACAAGGATGGCACGCCACTCAGTCAATGGTGTGCTGCACAGCCTTCTCTGCGAGGAAGATGCCCCGGTGGTCAAACCATTGATTGAGATACTGGAACAGTGTGGTCAGGCAGTGCCCGAGGCCCTAAGGAATATGTATGATTCCACACCCATGCTGGATCACTGAAGTAAATATTATCATTGTCCCCCATTCTTTTTGTGGCTTCCTCTAGTTGAGAAATCAATTTTGTCGTACCTTATTGTTTTAAAGTTCTTCAAAGTTATTTAATGAGAGAGAGAACTTCATGACACTTATTTTGAGAATATCAAGAAAGAAATGAATGAAAATATTTCTAGACTTTCTGAGACCTCAGGAACTCCATGAATGCAGGGGTTGAAACATGGTGGACACTAGAGGCATGAAATGGATTGAAGATTTGTAAGTTGGTTGCTTAATGCCTCCTGTTGGATTACACAAATCCTTAATGGGCTTCCACTTGTGCAGTTCTGAAGCAATTGGATTTACAGCCTGATGAGATTCATCAAGCCAATGAGAGATCTGCCGTAGGTATTCAAATTCCATGGTCCCAAGGCCTGCATTCTTCCAGAAGTGGCTGATTTTCCCACTTGAATGGAGGGCTAAAATGGGCTAGGCATGTGTTTCCAATGATGTTGATGCCATCATAACTTGGGGCGGGTGGACTAGTTGTCATGGGCTAATAGGCCATGATAGGTGGTGCCATTATTACTGTACTGCAACAGCATTACCTTTGGGCCTTATTAAGGAACAAGGCCTAGACCCATGAGACATTAAGTGAGGATCCTTCAATACATGCCCATGAGGCCATGATGTGCAATTGTGGGAGTTCCCCAGAAAAGGAAAAAGTGATTGCTGACCATCCCATATGTGGGCCCATACTTGATTCCTTAGGCTGTGTTTGGTGTGATGGAAAATAAGAGAAACAGAAATTTTGTTTCTCTCTTATTTGTCAAGGCAAACATAGCCCAAGGTTGGATTTGCGGATTCATCTATCTGTCTCATCAGTCCCTGTATTACTGTGAAATATAGGGTCGATCCTAGCTTAAAAATTACTCATGATCAGCCATCCTTTACAACTTCTAAAGCTCTATTGCATAGGATTGGAACGAAGTGATTTCCCAGAAAATGGAAAAGTGCTTACAGACTGCCCCTCATAAATGGGCCCAGTGTTATTCATTATCCCATAGGCTGTGTTTTGTTTGATAGAACATAAGAGAGAAACAGAAAGTTGTCAATGGACTTCAAAAAACTCGTTAAGAATTTTCCCCCAACTTTCTCTTTCTCTCATAGTTCTTTCAAACCAAACATAGGCTTAAGGTAGGATTCGCATTCTCAGCTCACCTGGTTTCTTCTGACCCTGCATTGCTGTGAAATATAGGGGCAATCCTAGTATAGCTTACATAGAACTCATGATTAGCCAACCTTCACAACTTCTAAGCCTCTTCTGGATAGGATTGGAACAAATTTTACCATGTTCAATCCTGTCTCGTACATACAGCCTACAGAATAGGCTGTGTCCCAGCCACCATGACACAGCTCCTTGACAATAGAACAGAACCTCTTCTTCAATCTTTAATTGCTGGTCGCAACAACCTAAGCTGCTTGAGAACAGAAGCTCTTCTCCATGGACGATCATATTACATTATTTTTTTTTTCAATCCTAGCTTAAATTGGAAACTTCAACTAACCTTTTGGTTTGGTTGAAGACAAAGCCAGAGAAGAGGAAATAAGAGATAAGAGAATTCTAAAGCTATTCAAAGAAAGACTTGAAATCGAATTGTTTCATCTCACTAAAACTACATTGTGTGTGTGTGGGGGGGGGGGGTATTTATGGTAGAAGACAAGGTATGAAAATCGATCCTAACCATTAGCTCAAATAAATCTCAACCACTGATTCTCAAGTAACTCATGACCTCTCATTACCCCATCTTATGAGTTATGGCCATTCTTTGTTCCTAATAAAAACTACTGTAAATCTTCCCCTAAACTTGACCAAGTGAGAGATCAATATATTTGAAACCTTAATGGCTTCTTAATTTTCTTTGGCCTCTCATTATTTGAAGGGTTGTTGCATGCCTAACTTATTGTTGCGTGTATTAAATGCTCCTGCTTCAAATACAGAAGCAAAATTCAAAGCCAAGATTAGACATGTCGGACTCCATTTTTATAGATCCATATTTTCTGAAATTTTCATAGATGGATTTTTGCAAGGAAAAAATTGGCAATGAAAATAGTCCTCATTGATTAAGTATTTCTCCAAACTAGAATGGATTTCAGGAAATTTTTAATTAGAATGGGTAAAAAATGGTTCTGTTTTGTCATGTGACAGAAAAAGAATAGGGAAATTTTACTAGAGAGAACAAGGGTAATGTGAAAATATAAGCCCAACTAGGCCATCACATATTTAATCATAAAGGGACAAAAATAAAATAGGAGAATAATGGGATCTGTTTTTTACCAAGGCAAAAGGAAGAAAAGAAAAAGCTTAAGTCAACAGCATTCATGTCTATTTTGTCCTAACATTATGCTTGGCCTCAACTATGCTAAATTGTGAGTTGTGACATTGATGTAACTAAAGATGTCAAGCAATGTCTGGTCTTCTTTGTAAAGAGTGTGTGAGGGGTTTATCTTCCATCACATCTATCTATTGGGAAATATTGGCTCCTTGGCTATATAGAATTAGAGATCTGTGTAAAAATGTCATTTATTCAATGACAGCTGTGTTTTAGATAATTTGCCTACACAAAAAAAGATAAGCTTTTAGAACATTTGTTCTCTTATTACTCTATTATAAACATCATCATTTAACATAGGGCAACTGTTAAAACCCTCATGTCAAAATCCAGGGGAAGCAAACTTTGGAAACCTCCTCAGATATCATATTAAAGGTAAATGCTAGTATGTGGAAAACACTGTAGACTTAGCATGTGTGTCACTTTTATGACCCCAGGTCCCACTTTATGGCCTCAGATCCCATGAATTGAGAGACTGAGGTTTTCTTATACCCTATAATTCTCAGGTGTTAATATAACCTCATATTAAATAGTCTCTTAGGTTCAGTATCTCTGGATTTTAGTGGTTAACTAATAAAAACTGTCACAAGTCATTTGATGATTCTCTCTTTTTGTTCACTAGCCACATTTGAATCTGAGGCTCAGACTCTCTCAGTCTCAGTACAGGTATCTATTACCTACTTGAGCTGGAATCTTGACCCAATTCTTCTTAAAACACCAACTTTATAACAGTGTTTTTACAGGCATCTGGTACAATATTGCTTGATATTGCTATTCTACAAGATGTAGTTAATCAATTGAGGTGATCTGTTTTGGTTAGAAGAATAGACAAAACATAGTGGGTGACTGCTGTATGATGCAAGTATGGTATAGAGAATTTTCCATGAAAAGAAATCTAGAACAAAATTGTATTTACCATGGCACATATTGAAGAGAAGAGACAGTGTGATAAAGAAAACTCTAAAAACAGAAAGGAATGGAGAAGCAATATAAGTGGAATAAGAGTAGGTAATGGCATTTAGTTGGTAAGAGAGAGAGAGAGAGATGTTTTTCTAGAGAAATGTGGCAAGTTGATATATGAGTTTTACTTGAAGGACAGGGAGTCTGCAGAGCCTTGATATATATGATAGTTGTGTTGGGAAAAATTGGGATGGAATCTGACCAACCAGCAACCCAAGAAAACAACCTCATTAAAGATAGAATAGTTGGAAATTATTGCACTAATAGAAGGTCCCATGGATCCTTGTTCTAAAGTCTGTTACTGTTTGTTGAGGGAATTGAAAATGACCCACAACCCTCTGCTTGTTTCCAATCATAGTAGAATTTTATCCACAGGTGGAATTTTACCTTTCTCCCAATAATGTAAGAGAGAGAGAGAGAGAAAGCTTAGTCACCCCTTGGTGCTAGTTGTGTTTCTGACGCATGTGATACTACATCTCTTGAATGTATACCTTAGAAATGTCCAAACAAACAAACATGATACCACACTTCTTTGATTAAGATGTCCAAGGAAAACATGTGATTGGGTAGGGACAGGAAGACACGTGTCATGATTTTAAGAGTGCCACTTGCCTGCACACAGTGAGATCCAGCGAAATGTCGATTCTAACATTTGTCCCTTGTATGTAGAGGTGTTGTGGAAAGGCAAAATAATCATTTAAAATAAAACAGAAAAAAAAATTATCTAAAAATTACTAGTCTTATTTAATGGAACTAGCGATTGCATTATACGAAGGAAGCTTGCTTGGATCCTACCAACAAAATCTCTCAACTTCAGGGCATAAATTTCTATTAATATTATGACCAGTGGGTGTAGCACAAACAATGGAATTTGCTACAGAATCTAAATGGGTCCAACCCAGGATTGTATAAGATATAAGAACCCAATTAAACGAAGATCACACATATTATTAAAATTTGAATAGATGTGATGGGGTAAGGGTAGTTGGCAGGGGAATTTAGATGGAAAACCCTAATTAACAATTGAATTTAGTCATAATTGATCAATTGGTAGATAATTAAACCAAAAACCAACAGTTTAAGTAGCCCAAAAATCTTATGCAATCAGTGTTTCATCTCAATTTAAAGTTGAGGTTGTTGGAAGGGCATTGTTACATGAGGTGATATCCTATATTGTAAGAAGAATATAAAATGGGTCTGGTCTTGATTTTTTAATCCATGCAAGGCAATGAACATAGCTCAACTACACAAAAAATTGATTGTTAAATAATTTAAGCAAAAAGTCAGTCAAACTCTGGAGTTTAGGTATAAAGATTATCACAGAGAGAGAGAGAGAGAGAGGTGGGGCAGGGCCTGAGGAGATGAACAAAGCATCACGAGTATCTCAATCTGATGTTTGCTTTCTAATTTTTATTAGGGTTTTGGAGACAAGGTAGATAGAACATCATTTCCATTTCCATGTGTGCAATGGGCCTAGAAACCCACCGACTGACATTTCCTCTAAATATACATTCATGGGAGTGCGTTTTGTTCTTACCCAATTAAACCCATGGAAATTAAAATAAAAATCAGAGTAAAAAAGAAAAAGAAGAAAGGTGACAAAATCGTTGTTCCTTTTAAAAGTTTGAATTGAATAGGCCAAACCCTAACACCAATCATCCTTAGTTTCCTCCATTGTAAGATGATAGAGATCCCTGCTTTAATTATTTCATTTAACAAAGCTCAAAACCCTGAACCCTACTAACCCAACCCACCTTTACTCCCATGGAAACAAAATAGAGCAGCAATGGGGACCCTATTTTTAAGTCCTTTTCATTCTTAACTCAATAATCAATGTACTTGACCACGAAAACCATTGCACAAAAGACATCTTTAATGGCTGAAATGGCTGAACTGAATCACTTTTTTCTTTTCTTTTTAATAAATAAAGTAACTAAAAATAAAATAAAATAAAAAATTCAATGACATAATAATGGGCCCAAATTCAGTTTAACCCATTAATAAGTTTATTAACCTCTTTAACAACTAATTCACAACAATAAGTAATTCAGTTCAGCCATTTTAAACCGTTTGAACGCCCACTTCACTTTCTAGCCGAAGTGGGTCAATAGTCAAGCCCAAATTTTCTCTCTTTTCCCACAAAAGAAATAGAACCAAATTACCTTTCATTTAACAATTCCCCTCACTTTCCTCCTCAAATCACGTAAACCAAACAAAGTCCTAGATTTTCTTCTTATTGTTCCTTACACTTTATAGCAACGTTGGACGAAGTGGAACCCCAGTATTTATTTCCACAAACAGTTCTAAAACAACGGAAAAAAAAAATCAAGAATGAAATTAGCCAAGGCCATTTTTGTCCTTTCAGTACACGTGCAAGACCAATTCCGTAGTTACGAGGAAATCAGAGGGCATTTGAGGAGGACGGCAATGCAAAAAAGCCCCTGCCGACGGTAGTTAGAGTGAGAAACAGCGACAGCTTGCAAAACCACATTTTAGTCGTTTGGCTTCACACAAAATCGCTGAAGGAATTGGACTTTTTCAAAAGCTTATTTTTTTTTGTATTTTGTACACCTGGCAACCGAATATTCTACCCGTACCCCCAGCACAATTTAAAGGGATCAATTATTATTTATTATTAATAGCTAAAATAATAATTGTTTATTTGTATTAAATAAATTCCGAGGGATTAATGGGTAGGGATATGCTACCAATAAAACGCTTCCAACATTATCCCAACAATCCATTACAACCGTAGTACATTAGGAACATCTCCGTGAAGAGATGCTCCCCATATGCGGCTTTAGTGGACAGTTGGGATATGTTGGGAGCATCTCGTTCGTATCAGATCTGAACTCGAGACTATGGCTCAACGGTACGGCCAACTGTTGGGAGCTTGCCCGCAACGGTCCGTCGATCCAGCTTGGCAGCTCATGTACGCATTCTATTCTATTATCTCTCCCATCTCTCCAATCCATCACTGATCGATCAGTAGTGATCACACACAACACGACAGAGTCATCCTCCCAAATTGCCCTTCTTCTCTGGTTTAATTACGATAATGCCCTCCCACCACTGCCAATTGACCAAGTTCCCCAGTCTAGAGCATGTGCGCTGAGCAAGGAGGCAGGCCAAGCGGGTTCCCCGCTGGGGACCTCACTTTGTTTTGACTGCCAAAACTGCCCTCGTCTCGACTTCTCAAAAGGCGTTCCTTGGCCGGCTGGCGCACGTTAACCGACACTCTTGTAGGGGCAGTCTCGTCATATCGGGCACAGGGCGTAGCTTGGAGTAGGAGGAGAAGAGTCTGTCGGCAGGATGATCAGTTGATCACTTTTCGGAATTGTCAGGTCAACTGAATCAACGGTCGTAAGCTTCTGTTATTTAAGGTTGCGTGCTTTCTCAAAACAAGAGCTCTTGTCAGCTTACAAGTGGAATTCTCAATTCCGAATTCCTCATTTCGTTTATTATTATTTTTTTAATTTTTAATTTGTATTTAATTTTTTTCGACTGGAGAGTGTGCGGGAGTTAATTGCGTCTCTAGTTGCTACGCTGCATGAGGCGCAGCTGAAGGCTTAAAACACGCCACGAATCGTGCGGTTTTATGTTAGATTGACGACGCTGGACCGTCGCTTTGACAGTTTGACCGGGGCATCGGCTGTGTCATCATCTGGTACTTTGTTCCAATCCAACGACCTTCGCTGATTCGTGTACAGTGGAAAGAGTATGCTTACTGTATTCAGTCATATGCCATGTGGAAATGTGTGGGGCCCAAATAAGATAAGGAGACGAAAAATTTTTAGTTTTTTACTTTAACCGAGAACGCTCCAATCACTCCCTTGAAATCCGCTCCAATCATGTCTGCCCACAGGGAAGTGATTCAGTGCTCTCCCATTATCATCTAATCTTGATGAGAGTCTGATCTACAGTTTTATCAGAATCATGAACGATTAAACGAACGGTAGACATGAGTCCATAACGACATTTCACTTCTATGAGCATTGGACCAAATGCACTGAAATCCATGGCTGGGATTCCAAATAAGGAGATTACAAGGTGGAATTCCTTTGGAGGGAAATGATTGGGAAAGTACGAGATTTGGAAGCACGAGATACGTGTGTCGTTGGAATAGTATCTACATGGGAAGGGGCCCTCGAATTCCGATCTGACGGCCAGAAAGGAGAGTTGTTAGGTGAATCATATGGGAGAAGCGTCACGAGTTGGTCACGGCCGGGATCTGACACCATGGCAGTTGGTACATATTGATTACTGCATTATATGAAGTGAGCGACTAATAAATGAGTAAATGTGGCAAAATGAGGAAAAGGTGTCGGGAGTACCCTGCCGGAATCTGACACCGTTGGCCGGCTTCTGGTCGCCGGAATTTGACTCCTTTTCTATTGTTTCTTATATAAAGGCTGCAAACTTCTACTTGTGTTCGGAACAGTCGGGGTTCTAACTTCTAAGCTTTTACAGCAGCCGACATTAGATCTCTAGAGAGAGAGAGAGAGAAGTACAACAACCCAGAACCACGAGGAGCTTATAAAAGGCCTTCTCTTACTCTCTCTCATTTCCCTAACCTGCTTCGACATCTCTTTATCTCTTGTTCAAAATGTATATTGTATAGTCTTCTGCTCTGCATTTCTTGGACTTGCAGAGATTGGGAGAGAGAGAGAGAGAGGGTGGAGAAGGTAGAAGGCTGAACGCAAGAGAGGCCTCGAAACTAGATTCTGTCTACCTCAGTACCTTTTTCTTTAATCTTGTTATTGTTTGCTTAATGTTTGTTCTTAGTCTTCTGAATGTGGAGTGAGTGAGATCTGAACTGGGTTTAGTCTTCTCTCGCCTGATTAGTCTGGTGGGTCTGGTTCCTTAACGATGTGGAGGAATTAGAGTGAATGAATGACTGACAGTCCAGCTCTACCACATTGTATTGCGTAACTCAGAAGCGAAATTCCAGTTTACAGAGGAGGGGAGTGACAGAAAGGGTCAATTTAGATTCGCGCTCTTTTCGCAAAGGGAAGTCCTTTAACTCCATGCAGATCTAGCTACTTTCTTTTGGAACATTGTAGGTAGCCAATCTATATACTTCTTGTCCCCTGTTTTGGGTTTCACGCTTCTGGTTCTGGGTTCCCATCTCTTTTCAACTGTTCGTCTCTACTGCAAACTGAAGAGAGAGAGAGATGGATCGGCTTCCTGCTGTCAACCTTCTTCCAGAGGCGTTTCCCAGGGATGACCTCGCCGGCCAATTGGGATTCATCTGGCAACAGATCAAAACCCCGCTAATCGTTCCTCTGCTGAAACTCGCGGTGGGTCTATGCTTGGTCTTCGCGGTTCTGCTGTTCATGGAGAGGGTCTACATGGGCATCGTCATCACTTACGTCAAGTGGTTTGGGCGAAAACCAGAGAAGCGATACAAATGGGAGCCGATAAAGGACGATCCGGAGCTGGGTAATTCAGTTTATCCCATGGTTCTCGTGCAAATCCCCATGTACAACGAAAAAGAGGTACTTTTCTTTCTCTATCTTCCCCTTCCTTTCCTTATTGTCCATGTTTTCGTGATTCAGCATTGTTCTTCATCTGTATCCTTCTCTGTTTTTTCTGAGAATTTGCTTCGTGTCTCTTCACGTATGATGGATGCAGGTTTACCAACTCTCCATTGGAGCTGCATGCGGCCTTTCATGGCCCTCCGATCGAATCATAATTCAAGTTCTGGACGACTCCACAGACCCGACCATCAAGGTATTCACTCGAAACCACAGAATACAGAAAAAAGAAAAGAAGATTTCTCTTTTCTTCATTGGGTGAGAATGTCTATCTTTTCTTTCTTCTTTCCGATCTGAGTGTCAGAGTTCGGACACGGCTAGTAATCACTATCTTTAACCTAAAACTACTGAATTAAGAGGCAAACCATATTTTATTTCTCTGAGGTTTGAATTCTGATCTGGATTCATTCTTATTTCAGTACTAGACACTCTAGACAACTAAAATTTGCGTAGCAACTTCGATTTCTGATCTGGGTGCTCTTCCGTTTCCTTTTGTGCATTAAAATTGCAGAGTATGGTGGAGTTGGAATGCCATAGATGGGCAAGCAAGGGCATCAACATCAAATATGAGATCAGAGAGAACCGAGTTGGATACAAAGCAGGAGCTCTCAAAGAAGGACTGAAGCGAAGCTACTCTAAACAATGCGACTACGTCGTCATTTTCGATGCAGATTTCCAACCAGAACCAGACTTCCTCTGGCGATCCATCCCTTTCCTTGTCCACAACCCAGATATAGCCCTCGTTCAAGCCCGCTGGGTATTCGGTATGCTCTCGCCTCCCTAAATCCAATTTAGACATTAATTGCTGCCTTAATTCACTCACTAATTTTAGCGAAGTGTCGGTGCTCGGCTATTGCTGTCTTTTGTTCCTCTGTTCTTTCTCTTTTTGCCTTTTTCTCTTTTGTCCCCTTTTTTATCGCCATCTTCGACGACCACCTCCCCCTCGCTGGGTGGCGAGACTTGACGCAGATTGAGAGGGAAGGGATAGGTCCCGCACCATGGCCATGGCCCACATCCTTCCCTCCACACGATGGCCACCGTATAATTGGACCCACCATCCAAACAGAGACCCCCACTTCAGTGGCTCAAGCGAAATTTCTTCTGCAGTTAATTTTTTCTAATGACGTAAATACCCCGACCCTTTCGCCGAAAGTAAAAGCCTATACATCGGACAAACCCGGCAGGAAACAAGTGGATGGAAAAGCAAGATCTTCGGGGCAGGTCTGTTCATTTTCTGAAGAACAGTTCCGTTTTTTACCTTGAGTGAGTCAATTATAAGGGCCTGTTTGGATTTACGTGAAACGGCGAAGGGGCAACTCCTAGTCGATCCATGGCACCTCCATGTGCAATTATTATTCTTCCAAGCTCCTTCCTTGTGGGCCCTCACTCCAAGACCCACAGTCACCGACACTTGGCTTGGATTTATTTTTTTTCGCTATTACTTATTTTAATTTATTTAATCTATTTTATTTTCTAATACATATAAAAATATTGCTGACGTGGCAATGCTGGCTGCAGTGAACGCTGACGAATGCATGATGACTAGGATGCAAGAGATGTCGTTGGATTACCATTTCACGGTGGAGCAGGAAGTGGGTTCGTCCACCTACGCCTTCTTCGGTTTCAACGGTAATCAATTAATTCTATTTCTTCTGCATCTTTTTTTATAACTTTTTTTCTGGATAACATTGAAAAATAATAAAAAATTAACGATAATACAGGGACCGCCGGTATATGGAGAATCGCGGCCATAGAAGCGGCCGGAGGATGGAAGGACCGAACGACGGTCGAGGACATGGATCTGGCCGTCCGAGCGAGTCTCAAGGGCTGGAAATTTCTCTACGTTGGTGATCTCCAGGTATCTACTATACGTCGGCAGCACCGTATAATATATGCATCTGCTGCACTTACAGTAGATATTTAGGCCCCGTTCGTTTGCGGTATTTAATAGGGATATTTGGTCAACTAATTGACCATGATCCTGGGTTAATTTGCCACTATATAGGGTATCAGGTCGGAGAATATCAATTACCTGGGTAACTAATACTCTATGAATGCTAGAACTTTATTTATTCGGGCAATTTTTACCTAAAAAACACTTGTCTTATTAAACGTATTTATCCAGATAATTAAGAACAAACGATACCTTTTAGACCGAGTCAATTGAAGTCAATCCCGCTCGAGTCAACTGTTTTCTAGACTGCTTGTTGCCTTGTTGGGTTTCATTTCTAAACCAGTTTCTGAATCACCTTTGATACTGAATTGCAGTTTTCGTTTTGAAAAAACAGGTGAAAAGTGAATTGCCAAGTACGTTCAATGCCTTCCGCCATCAGCAGGATCGTTGGTCTTGTGGACCAGCTAATCTGTTCAGGAAAATGGCCATGGAGATCATAAGAAACAAGGTCTGGTTCTCTTTATTATTATTTAGCTTTTTGTTGTTTGCAGAAAGTAAATTCTTGTACACTTGTAATTTACTTGGTTTCTTCATTGTTTCCTGCAGAATGTAACTACGTTCAAGAAATTCTATGTTATCTACAGCTTCTTCCTTGTTCGGAAGATCATTGCCCATATCATCACCTTTGTGTTTTACTGCATTGTGTTGCCATTAACCGTCTTGATTCCTGAGGTCGAAGTTCCAAAGTGGGGTTCCATTTATATGCCTTGCATCATTACCCTCCTTAACTCAGTTGGAACTCCAAGGTCTCTCTCTCTCTCTCTCTCTCTCTCTCTCTCTCTCCCTCTCCCTCTCCCTCTCTCTCTCTCTCTCTCTCTCTGCAATTCCATATTAATTGTTTCCTGGAAAATTCGATGTACATAAGTTTGGTTTCTTTTTTTCCAGCAATTCACTCATTGTATCAGTTATTGATCCTAATCTTGCAGATCAGTCCACCTGTTGTTTTTCTGGGTCCTATTCGAGAATGTAATGGCTCTGCACCGGTCTAAGGCGACAATTGCGGGTCTTCTGGGGGCAAAGAAAGCAAATGTGTGGGTTGTCACTGAGAAATTGGGATCAAAAACAACCAATTCCAAGGCACCCAAAAAGCCTCGATTCAGAATCAGGGAAAGGTAAATTTCTATGCAAACCAATCTTCACAAAATGTTACAGAACCAAATAAGTTTGCAATACAAAATGCGAACCATTTTCAGTGGTGAAGCCACACACAGATAGATCTCAGGGTGAGCAGGCTGTCATCTTCCATATATCTTGAAGCTGAAAGCAGGTACCCTGTTGGGTGTGGCTTCCCAGAACTTGTTTAAAACCAATCCTAACAAGCATTTGTTGTTTAATGGTTTGATCATCAACAGACTCCATCTGACAGAGCTTGCATTTGGATTGTTCCTCGCCTTGGTGTCCTGCTACGATTTTGTCTATGGGAAGAACAATTACTTCATATTCCTCTCCCTCCAAGCCATTACATTCTTTATTGTGGGGTTTGGCTACGTGGGCACCATCATCCCCTCTTAGTGGTGTCTGTGTTGGCTGGATAAGCCGTATTGGCACAATCCTCTTTGGTATCTGTCATACCATATCTCTACTTTTCTCTCTTCTCAGACAAACATATATATAGGGTCTTTTTAGCCAAGTTTCCTGCATTTGTTACTGTTTTAGCTCATAAAAGAAAGGCTGGTCATTCTTTCATGCTGAGAAGAAGCACTAAAATCGTGCAGTCAAGAACTCTCCTGTGAATACTCAACAAAGGCCAGGAATTTACAAAACACAGATGTTGTTATGTGAAGGGCATTATACAAACAGAAGAAGGAAGCAGAAGCAGCATAGGGGGTTTGATCCTAAGTAGGTGGTGTAAACATCTTTAATGGATTGCTTGTACTTCTGGAATTTTGTAGCTTTTTTTTTTCCTTTTTTTTTATCTCTTTTTCATTTGGGTTTTGTTTGAGAGGGGAATAAACTGATGGCCAGGCCAGGAGGTAGTAAATTTGAAACTGTTCTTCCCCATATCTCTTCCTTTTCTGTTTCATCTTGGAACTTGAGCATCCTTCCCTCTTCTTTTCACAGTTTTCTAGGGCTTTATCAGCGGAATCCTAGTATACCCCAGTAATTGATAGTCAATGATTAGGCAGTGGGCCTACTTTTCTTTCTTGAAGTCAGTAACTTCAGAATGAGAGCTTCTTTGCATTCTGGGGTCCACATATCAACCTGACTTGAAAGCTAGTACAAATGATTTTCTGCCCAAAAGCAATGGCAATTACAGAAGCAATATCACCATCTGCTGGAACTTGATTCCAAAAATGATAGCCAACATTGTCACAACAACAAGAATAAAAGTATAGATAGAACATGGCAGCAAGCTGAGGAAACAATCTTAGATCCAGGATTTTTTTTTTTTTTTGAATGAAAAATATTTTTTAAATAGAATTAATTAAGATGGGCATACGGGTTTTAGGGTATTATGGAACAGGCTGAAGGAACAAGAACAAGAAGAACAAAGACAAACTGCAAGGGTATTAAAATAGGGCCTTGTTACATCATATCATTCAGAGGCAATTGGGTTGGCTGGTTTTCTCATATGCCCCATCGCCCACCTCCTTCCTAGGGCTCCTAAGTGCCAATTGTCCTTGCTCGGTTGGTCGAAGAATGCATTCCCAAACCGTCTTGAATGAATGCTCCATCCTCCATATCATATATTAATGTTATTAAAGTAGTGGTATCGCAAAGAATATAAGAAAATGTAATTTTAAGAGATATATTGAAATACGTTTTAAAAATATATAAATATAATAATAGAAAAATTAAATTATGCATGAATAAATTAATAAAATTCACATGAATAACAATAATAAATCCACCGCTTAAATGGTTATAGAAAAGGAATAAAATGCATAAGAAACACATATTCAATGATTCATGTGAAATGTGAACTATTGGATGAAATTAGGTGAACAGATCCCTTGAACTTTTTTTCTTTATATTTGTGCACTTCCATAAGTCAGTGATGGGTGTTCCATCACATGAGTGATCTCATATGCATGGGTATTATTTACAAACATGTAATGAGACACCTTTAATGAAGTGCATGATTAAGTGCAGTAGATCTTGACTCCACTTGAGAAATGTTGGAATTTGTAAAAGGGTAGAAGAATTAAAATATGCACGTAATGAGACACCTTCAACATCAATTCTATTTCTACTTCAAAAAAAAAAAAAAAACTTATAATCATCACCATCATGTAAGCCCTGTTCCAACTTTTTTTTTGTTAGAATTGTTCCAACTATGTGGGGTCAGTTAAACTAATCCTATTTCATTAACTCTACTAAAAAATAAAAAATTTAATAATTGATTATTTCATTTTATTTATTTTTTATCTTTAGTTGATGAAATTATAACAATATTAAGTTCACAAGAGTGGGCCTGAAAGTTAAAACATAAAATCATGTCATTTTTTTTAATTTTTTATTTGATCTCTTGACATGCTATATATTAAATTAAAGATTAACATTCAAAACAATTCAAATCTCTCAATTCCCATTATTTACTGTATTGATACCTCGAAAACACACAAACTACTACATTTCAAGATTTAAGGTCGTATAATTTAATTGTAAAGTTAATAGGAGTATTTTAATAAATATTTATATCTATATATCAGGCTATTAGCCATGAATTAGTGAATTAGTGAATATTGACCAATATGGATCAATACATGGCTAAATATTGTAGACTAATATAGACATACTGCAGTAGATACAGGTGGAACAATGACAAAACTTGGTCATACCACTTGTGCCATGTATCCTTCTACCAAATGATACATATTTATATCTATTCTATATAAAGCGGTTATTTGCATTGGATTCGGTATAGATTATACATTATAAAAATTAAATCCAAATATCATATATCATATATAATTAATATTTATTCGTAGATATACATAATACGTGTTCTCAGAAAAACACAACACTTGCCTTGATTTCACATACAAACGCTCATGTGAAAATTTTAATTCGTTTGTTTTCCATCCGCCCTCCCTCTCTCTCTCCTCTTTCCATTTATTTTCCTATTCTACTCATTTATCTCTATTGCCTTTCACGTGCATTTCATCACTAATATGTAAAGAAAAAAAAAAACTAGTAATAATTAAAGAGATAAAATAAATTAAAGTTAAAAAAACTTATGTTAAAGGGCACCAATCACTATTTGCTTTATTAGGATTTATTGCCAGGCGGATCATAACTGGTGCCATCAATCCTACACTATGATAACTATTGCTCTTTAAACTTGACAATGATTACTAATATTGCTAGTCATAATATAGAATGATGGTCATAGCATTAATAGTAGATAGAAAATATTGGGTAAAGGGTATGCTGACGTAGATGTTAAATTCTGAAAACATCTTAATTCAAAAATTCTCTTAAAATCAGCACTGAAATAATTCCCTGCCATTTTCTTTTTTTTTTTTGTTTTGTTTTGTATTACATATTATATATTGTAAGAAAATTAAGGGGTGGTGGGAAAAGAGCAGGATGCACGTGAGGTCTAAGAATGGCAACCCGGAGGAGGAGGGACAGGGAGCCACTCTCCATCCCCATTCCTGTGAAAATCCCCACCCCCGTACCGTCCATCCCCACGAGGATCCTCACTCCCTTTACTATTTTTTTATGATGTTAAATCATTTTCTTTTTTATATTTATTTCATTCAAAAAATTAAAAACAAAATAATTACGATTTATATAGATAGATATGTAGGGGAACCGATCGATATTGAATAGAGCAAGGCAATATCTAAATTTAAATCCGATTAGAAAATTTGATATTTGATAGATATTACAAATTAATGTTCGAATTAGAATTTGATTAAATATTCAAATATTTGACTTGATTCAAATTCGATCCATTAATTATTTTAGATAACTAATAAATATATAAAATAAATATTTTATTTATATAAAGTATATAAATATATAAATTATTTATATAATTTAATTAGTATATATATTATATAAAATATTTAAATATTTTATATATTATACATAAGAATTAAACAATTAGTTGAATTCAGATATATATCATTTGACCGATTAGATATTTGAATTATTAAAATTCAATTCGATTATTTCGAATCTCGAATTCAAAATCAAATTTTCGAATAGCATTGACACCCCTATGTGGGGTGGAGGGGATCCTCATCGGTGGGGAGTGCTTTCCCCGTCCCCGTCAATAGGGATGGAAATTTCCCCATTCCCAACCTCGTGGGAAAATCATCTCCATCTCTACTCCTTTCTAGGCGGGTCCTTGTGGGATAAGGGAAATGGGAAAATTGCCCTATCTAGTGAGGTCTGTTGACCTTATCATGAAGAGCCTACAATTATGTGGATTTGACCCCATGCCTCCATACACAAAGGGACACAGAGTGATCATGGACAATGGTCCAGCCCCCAGCCATTGATATATTTTCAGCATTTAATAATAAGGGGTTAAACTGAATGACTTTCCCCTATGTCTTTTCGTGGATAAGCTATTTAAAATGTTGTAAGCTTCTTAATTATTTTATTCACTAAAAGACAAAGCAATATATCATTCAATTCAGCCACTTCATCTGTTCTCAAGTTGCCATCAAATGCTGAAAAATCAATTATCTAATTCAATTCTCTTCAGCATTCAATAGTTGGGTCCAACGACTGAGGATGCTTAACTGTATTTGGTATCAATATACTGCCAAAAGACTCATCAGAAATAGGTCTTAAATTAGGGGTGTAACTTGGGTTGGCTCGAGCTAACATTTTACATTGTTCTGAGCTTGGGCTTTAGGTCAATTTCATTGAAATTTTGACAAAATCCCAACCGTAACCCCCAGGTTGTACCCCTATCTTAAATAGTAATTTATCGGGCCAAAATCACATACTCAATTATAACCATCTGATATCATTGAATTTTAAGTGGACAACTCAAATAAATTTGTATTAGGTCTCTATATCTTTTAATATATAACTAGCAAGTAAATCCATGCAGTGCAAGGAGTTAAAATGGAAAACTTGTTAGTAGGGGTGATCATTTCAGCCCAGCCCAGAAATTCTGGGCTCGGGCCTGGGTTTTGTGTTCAGGCCCGACCCAGGCCCACATCAGGCACACAGATTTTAGGGTTGGGTTTGGGCTTAATATTTCAAGCCCGACCTAGACTGGCCCGCATATATTTAAACTTACACATTTCGTGTATAATGTTAACATGTTATTTTATATTATATTATATATTTTATATATAAATATTATAAAATGGCATGTATAATTTATATTATATATAATATTTTATATTATATAATGTATAAAATAAGTTAATATGCATGTTATGTCATTTAATATGTAGATATGTAATGTTTTATATATGAGCGACATTGGCTCGGAAGCCCGGGGCCGGGCCTAAGCTATAGCCATTATCATAAGTGCAAAGCCCGGCCCGACCCTTGATCACCCCTACCTGTTAGGTCTTTGTTGACAAATTTGGGTTTTGACATCATCTTGGTTCCATGCTAAGGTCTATGTTTGGGGTTGGTCTTGATCCAGCCCTTCTAATTTATACCTGACCCCTACTTCATTAGAGAGGGTCAAATGGGGTTCAAAGATATTTAAGAAGAAATAAGGGATTTAATGGGGGATCGGAAATGTCACTGATGTAACCGTTTCTGGTCACATACCAATTTTTGTGATGTATCAATTTTTTTTTGGCTAAATACCTTGTCATTTGACCTGCTCCCAAGTGGCCTGTGACTCAGAGGATGATGGAGCTCCCTAGTGGCGAACTCCCTTTTTCCATTCCCTCCCCCTTTGGGTTTGGGGGTCGGAGTCCTTATATAGTGGTGCCCAGTCGCATCAGGCGTATCCGCCACTACCCAAGCCATTACTGCCAGGACTAAGGTGACAGGTGCAGGCTGCTGCTGTAGGGTACGGACTCGTCAGGCGTGCCATGCTTTTCAAAGACGGCAGGCACAACGCCGCCTGGCAAGAGATGTGGGCGCTGCCACCAGATCTGTCAGGTACGGTTGTCAGGCAGGAGATCTTCCTACGATACGCCAAACTACTCTTCTGTACCGAGCTACCCTACAAGTGGCGAGCTGCCCGGGGGAGCTATGCGGAGCTCCTTGGGCTATGCTGAGCTGCTTGTGGCGAGCTCTGCCGAGCTGCCTAGCTCCTTGGCGAGCTCTTTGGTGAGCTACCGAGCTCATTGGCGAGCTCCTTGGTGAGCTACCGAGCTCGTGGGGTATGCAAGCCGTTTAACGGCGGGCGTCTTATGGGTTGCTAGGTCGGCCAGGTCGCGCAGGCCACGCACAGGCCACGCCAGGCAGTGCGCAGGCTGCGTGCAGGCCGCGTGCAGGCCGCCCGCAGGCCGCGCCAGGCAGGCACAACGCCGCCTAGCAAGAGATGTGGGCGCTGCCACCAGATCTATCAGGTACGGTTGTCATGCAGGAGATCTTCCTGCGATACGCCAAACTACTCTTCTGTACCGAGCTACCCTACAAGTGGCGAGCTGCCCGGGGGAGCTATGCGGAGCTCCTTGGGCTATGCCGAGCTACTTGTGGTGAGCTCTGCCAAGCTGCCTGGCTCCTTGGTGGCGAGCTCCTTGGAGAGCTGCCTAGCTCCTTGGCAAGCTCTTTGGTGAGCTACCGAGCTCATTGGTGAGCTCCTTGGTGAGCTACCAAGCTCGTGGGGTATGCATGCCGTTTAACGGTGGGCATCTTATGGGTTGCCAGGTCGGCCAGGTCGCACAGGCCGCGCACAGGCCGCGCCAGGCAGTTCATAAAAAAGGGCCACAGTTCAGGTAACCAAACCATGAGCATTTATTTTTAATATATATATATATATATATATAAAATCAGGGTCAAAGCAGGTTAGGGATTTTATTCCCCAATTTCGTCCCCGCTCCACAAATAATTTCCATCCCCAATCGCATCAGGTTAAATAAATCAGGTATCCAGCGGGAATGGAGAAAATTCCAATGCCTAAACAATATTACATTAAAACCTTCAACAATATTAAATTCATTGATTGTGATGTCTCACTTTATCATTGGTTTGTATCTCAAAAAGTATATTTATAAATCACATTAAAACATTTAACAACATTAAATATATTAACCGGGATTACTTTATCAATATGGTTCATATTTTTTTGTTTCACGAAATAATTTTTGTATCATAAGCATAACATTTGCCTTAAACAAAAGTTTGCAAGCAAATAATCTCTTTTTATCAGCCAATCACATCTCGATCAGAGGATATTGTTGCATGTGGAGTACGCAAAGCCCCCATTAGTTATCAGCACCGTTGCTCCAGAAAACAGTGATACATTAGAAAAATCGGTGTTCCAAAAAACAGTAATATGTTTGGAATCGTTTTTCCATAAAAAATGGTGCTTTCAACTATGCTTTGAAAATCAAGAAGGCATGGTTTGAGGAAACGCCAAATTCAACGTTTTCTAAATTTGGAGCTTGTTGCCGCCAATGAGGATATGATGTGGCAGTGACGTGGACTTCCTATAATGGGTACCAGTGCAGAAGACAGATATAGAGCACCGTTACCAAACAAAATGCATTCATGTTGCCTTAGAAACATCCTACCTAATAACAACATTTTCAAACAAAAAAAAAACACCATTTTCTCAAAAAAATGGTACTTCCAACCTACACATATACAAAAAAAGAGTATTGTATATGTAGCATGGATGCCAAACATATACTAAATGTGAATTAGTTGTTTAATTATCTGCCCTTCTTAATTTTTATTGCATGTAATAAATGTGTAAGAAACAATGAAAATAATGTGCACCAACGCTCATTTATGATAGAACAGAAACAACACAAAGAAGAACTTATCTAATATTAGGTGAATTTATTTATACATTTATAGGTTCAAACAATTTTAGAAATTAAATTAGTTTTCAATCCCTTTGGCTAGCTTACTTTAGATAAACCCTCAGACAGGTCTTACCAGGCCCACTATGCATTGCCTCTAATTCATTTATGAAGGTCGCTTTTATGGGTTTGTATCACATCAATTAGACCCTAGGATCGGATGGGACTTTCAAGTTAACTTCTCTCTCTTTCTTTCGGCTCATAACAGTGTAACAAAGTGTCTAGGTGATGGTTGAACTGGCCGGATGCCATGTGGCGATCTCTGTGGCCTCTTCTTTCAAGCTACGTTAATGTCATGTGTAACAAAAAAGTATGATTAAGAAGGTGTGTCCCACATGAACAACGAAGCAGATTTCATCAGGAAAGAGAGAACCTCTAAAAGACCTTGACAAACACCCTTATCTCGACAACCTTGGAAGCACTATCCATTTAGGATATGGACGTTCAACTATAAGTAAGTATTCCTTATTCAAGATAAGGGACTTTTGGAACTCTACATTCTTTATATACCTCTTTGCACCATCTCTTCGGCTCGGACCAGTACTGTCTCAACTTGCTCGTCCCGACCACATCCCTCTCTATCCTACTAACTTAAGTGTCGGAGTACCTACCTGGGGACCAACTCCTTGGACCTCTGACCTATCTCCTGGTTGCAGATCTCAATACGCGGCTTCGTCCTTCCACCTCATCCCCATCTAGTTGATAGGACTATTTGATTGTGTCCTCGATTCAAAACACCGAGTGGGACACCAACTTGGTAAGTTGTTGCCTGGGTGTTGCCTAGTTGTCACGAGGTGCCACATGTCGCAATTTCACTGGAGGGCCAAATCTGCCCTCATCATTTGCCCCCCACTCCCGAGCTGAGAGTAACTCAGTGAAGGGAGTATTCTTCTTTTGGCCTGTAAGTCGACGAGCTAGTAAGTGCCGATCTAATTCCTTAGGCCTTGGGAGTCGTCTGTATGTGGCGAGTTGTCTGCAAGTAGTGAGCTGCCTATAAGGTGAGAAGGTCTCTGCTAGTTCAATAGTGTAGCCCTTAGGCTCTGGGGGCAACTTATAATTCACTTTTTGCTGATTTTGCCCATGCTGAGGAAGCAACGGGGTATTTATCAATAATGTGGCCCGTAGGCTTTGGGAGCGACTTGTAGTCCACTCTTCTTGACTTTGCCCATGCCGAAGAGGCGACCGGGTCTTAAACAGTAATGTGGCTCGTAGGCTTTGCCTGTGAGGTGCCGAGCTACTTGTGAGGTGTCGGGCTGACCAAGTGCCGAGCTACCTGTGAGGTGCCGAGCTGACCAGGTGCCGAGCTGCCTGCAAGGTGCCGAGCTACCAGTGAGGTGCCGAGCTGACCAGGTGCCGAGCTACCTACAAGGTGCCAAACTGACCAAGTGCCAAGCTACCAGTGAGGTGCCGGGCTGACCAGGTGCCGAGCTACCTGTAAGGTGCCGAGTCGATAAGGTGGGTGACTTGGAGCTATGATTGCGCTGCATCAGCTTCGTAATGCCAGTCACCCACTCCTACAAGAAGCTACTAGGAGCTCGACCTTCGGGGGCAGCACTACTAACTTTAGGTCGCCAGCTCACACGGGAGCCTTAGAAGGCTCGACCAGTAAGGGCGCCTATGTAGTCTATTGGCCGCCAACTCCCACGGAAGCCACAAAGAACTCATCTTTGTAGGGGGACCTAGCGAAGAGGGCTGATGAGGCTTTAACTAAATTGAAAGTAAACTTAGTCTGTTAGCTACCTGCGTAGTCTTTGAGTTCATAAAAAATGTAAACTATAAAGCGAGAGCTTCAATTTCTAAAAATTGAGGGCTTAGCTTTTGTAGGATGAGAACTTAGCTTTTATAGGATGAGAACTTAGCTTTTTGTAGCGTGTTCCCACAGACGGCGCCAATTGATGTAACCGTTTCTGGTCACGTACCAATTTTTGTGATGTATCAATTTTTTTTTTTGGCTAAGTACCTCGTCACTTGACCTGCTCCCAGGTGGCCTGTGACTCAGAGGATGATGGAGCTCCCTGGTGGCGAACTCCCTTTTTCCATTCCCTCCCCCTTTGGCTTTGGGAGTCAGAGTCCTTATATAGTGGTGCCCAGTCACATCAGGCGTAACCGCCACTGCCCAAGCCATTACTGCCAGGACTGAGGTGATAGGTGCAGGCTGCTGTTGCAGGGTACAGACTCGTCAGGCGTGCCATGCTTTTCAGAGACGGTAGGCACGACACCGCCTGGCAAGAGATGTGGGCGCTGCCACCAGATCTGTCAGGTACGGTTGTCAGGCAAGAGATCTTCTTGCGATACGCCAAACTACTCTTCTGTACCGAGCTACCCTACAAGTGGTGAGATGCTCGGGGGAGCTATGCCGAGCTGCTTGTGGCGAGCTCTACCGAGCTGCCTGGCTCCTTGGTGGCGAGCTCCTTGGAGAGCTACCTAGCTCCTTGGCGAGCTCTTTGGTGAGCTACCGAGCACCTTGGCGAGCTCCTTGGTGAGCTACCGAGCTCGTCGGGTATGCATGCCGTCTATCGGTGGGCGTCTTATGGGGATCGGCCAGGTCGCGCAGTGCACGCGCCAGGCCGCGCCAAGGCGCGCGCAGATCACACCAGGCAGCACGCAACCCGCGCCAGGCCACGCACAGGCCACGCCAAGCAGTGCGCAGGCCGCGTGCAGGCCGCCCGCAAGCCGCGCCCGGCCACGCCAGGCCGGCCATGCTGAGGCCCGGGTGGGACACCAACTTGGTAAGTTGTTGCCTGGGTATCGCCTAGTTGTCACGAGGTGCCACGTGTCGTAATTTCACTGGAGGGCCAAATTTGCCCTCATCAGTCACAAACATTAACTATGAAGGGGTTTTATTGTGAGTTCGTATATTTTTTAAGAGCTCATTTTATAAATAAATAATCACGTGTAATAAACGAGAGGAGGAGATCCATGTGAGCATTGAGGTAAGAGGGGAAATTTAGGTTTTGGCATCAGCTTGAATCTAGCAAGGATCCATGTCTAGGGTTGGTGTTGGGTTAGGCCTTAAACCAAACCAAGATATATAATTTATACCCTGCTCTATTAAGAGAATCAATTGAAGCTTGATTAGATTACAGGACTAGGCTGCAAGGTGCCAATCAACTGGTTGGTAAGTTCTCAATCCCGCTTACACCCGGGTTGGGGGATGGGCTACTCCGTAAAAGTTACACTTTCAGGAGTAGATAAAAGTTATACTTTTACCTCAAAAAACTTTTCCTTTATTAAGAGTAGATAAAGATATAGATGGGTGAAATTACTTTTTAGGAGTAGATAAAAGTTATACTTTTCCTTTATTATGACAAAAACTTGTGGTTTCCTTGCCATTTAAATCGAAATAAGTAACAGACGGTGGGGAAAAATGTCTTTGATTTTAAAGGAGCAGAAATAATAGCCGAAAGTGTCAAACTTTTAGGTAAATATAAAAAGCTCAGGTTTTGACAATCATAAAAACCTCCCCTGATATTTTTCACTTTCACAAAAAACATTCCTTATAGCATTGAAAAAACCTGCAGTTACCTTCTTTTTTTTGTTATCCTACACGGACGGAAAACGTTGGCTTAATGCACAAAGAATCCATTTTACCCTTATATGGAAATTTAAGAAAATACCCCCAAAAGAAACTTTCACTTTTAATTAAAAAAAATCCCCAAATTAGATTGAAAAGAATAAAATAATTTTATTCTATGGAAACATTAGGTCTAGTGAAGTCTAAAAGGACAAATCTAGCATTTTGAATTATACCGAAAGATGCTCTAATAAATTGTAATGGTAATTTCATAACTTTGAAGTCTCTATTATTGAGACAAAGATGAAAGGAAGATATCATTGTTAAAAACTTGAAGGGAGAATTTTATATTTTACCCAAAAATTCTTATCCATTTTATGGTGAAATAAATACAGCTTAAGTGTTAGAAAAAGAACTTCCACCAATGTCCGATTACTTCCAAATATTGCTATAGCCCGTGGTTTAGTCTTTAGACTTTTAGTTGAGATGCATTCAATAATCTGAAACTTGTGAATTGTGACAACTACTTAAGACTAAGTAGGGCCTAGAATATGTTCTTTATTTTAGATGTCTGACTCAGTTCTTAGCACTAGAATCAAGGCAACCCAAAAATTGGAAATAAAGAGGCTTCGTTGAGGCACATCCCATTATCCCTAGGCAAAAGATAAAGAAACCATTATTTTCTATGATAAAAAGCCAAAAACATTGTGGGTACCTTTGTTTTTTAAACATGTACCTCTTATTTCATAATTGGGGTTTTCCCCCTTTATCAAATACAGGGTGTCCCCAAATGGGTCATCTTTATGACTGTATCTAAATGCTATAACCATAACCATACTCCCACAAGTAGTTTTAGAGAGATCCACTGCTCTTACACTTTAAGGGGTTTCATGTCTTTTCACATGGGGTCTTTTTATAGCAATTACACCACTTCACATGAAAGTCTAACAACATTGGTGAAAGTAGATCACTAATTTTATTCACAAGAGTAGAATAATCAACATTCCCTAGTAAGAGAATTACCACCACCACTGTCACTGTTGCCGCCACCACCACAACCAACTGGTAGAAGTTTTCTTGGATGGGTTTCCCTTCTTCCATTTGTACAATTAGGATAGCCATGTGGGTGGGGGAGTAGAGAATCCTGATGCACATGCTCAGAGCTCAACCTTTTATACTTAGAGTTGCTTTGAAGACTTTCCCAAAACAATTGTAGCCATGCATATCCCATTAAAGGTCCTTATAATTAACCCAAAATGGGTTTCTATTTTCCACATGAGTAGTAGGGCTGCCAGGCTGAGACTCCACCACATGAAAGGGGGGATTGGTAGCAGGCAAAGGCAAGTGGAGCCCTTCTCAGCTGCATTCTAATCTGTCACATGCGAGTCTTTCCAAACCATTTAGATCTCTACCAAACCTGTCCCCTCATCTTTTTAATAATAAATTATGACTTTTAATGCTAACATCAGAGAAGTCGAATTAAAGAAATAAATTTAAAAATGAATAGAATAATAAAGAAGGAAACTGTAGATAGACGTTGCTTTCTTTATTTAAAATTTCAACTTTATTATTAATTTAGACTTAGTGTGTAAAGCAGAAGCCACTGTCATGCTCCTCTCTCTCTCTCTCTCTCTGTCTCTGCATCTAATCATGGTGAGAGCTCAGAGCAAATCATGCCTTTAGTGTTGTAATGCAAAAGCTATCCATACATCAACTAGACTCAATAATTGATATAGTTGATAGTTAATGGAACACCCCCTCAGCAGTTTCCTCTTGACACCTTTGGAAACATCCAAGACCAGACCTTTAGGCTTTTAGTTTAATGAGAACAGAACACAAACCAGATCAGAGCTTCTGGGTTTCAACTCATTCTTTATCTTCTTTTTTCAGTCATGGGGATTTCCAAAACAAGTTGCTTCAGTATATTCTTATCTCTGCAACTCTTCTTGTGATTATTTTGCTCAATTATGCCACTGTACAGCAGTACATTGTTGTACAGTTGCTTGGGTTGCAGATATCAAAAATTGAAAACAGTCTTCACCTCTGGCTTATTTTATAGATCAAATGGGCCAGTTACACACATTAATGTCATAAAGGAGATAAGAGGCTTTTTGGCTCAGGTGACATGCTCCATGGTCCCCTCTGGGAACTGTAAAAACCATGGATGCTTTGCTCTGGTGGATTGGTCCCCTCTCGAAGAGCCAAATGATGCTTGTACCTCAAACAATGTCTTAACTCTTAACAAGCTGCTCAACGTGAGAAGCCCTCCTTTTGTGCCATCTAAAGCGGCTCTCTCTCTCTCTCTCTCTGGCTGTGAAGCCACAGCACAGTCGCCATGTCACAATCTCTTCTTTGCTCTGGTGTAAGCCAGCACTCCCTTTTGTTTTACTTCCTTGAATGTGAGCAATGTTTGGCTTGATGCTGAACTGGAGTAGAAAGCATCCTATGCACACTACCTTTCATGTGATATTTTGTTTAAAGGGTCATTTACTAGAACACCCCCTCTACTTTCATGGATTCATTTAAACTTATCTTATAATTTTTATTTTACTAAAATACCCCCTATAATTTGCAACCTATTTCACTAAGAAGTCTTTGTTTTTTCATCTGAAAATAGTAACATTATAAATTAAATTGAGTGGAAAATGTTCAAGGACATGGTCTCATGGCTGTTTATTCCAAAAGTAACCCTAATACTTCTTTGTATCAAAAACAAAATTGACCAAATAGAGCCAAATAAAGTGGTTGCTCGTATCTTATTAGATACAAAATTGGTATTTTCATTTTCTTTTTTATTGAATTTATTCAAATGGACATTAGGGTTAAAGCTATCATTTTCCACTATCATCTAATGAAAGGTTGATTAAATAAACCGAAAAAAACTATAGGGGGTATTTTAGTAAAACATAAACTATAAGATGAATTTTAATAAATCTATGAAACTATAAGAAGCGTTTCAGAAAATGGTTGTTTGGATTTTGGAATTACTCAGCTTGGGTCTGTCTGGCCCAGAGCCCAAATGATATTTTCTAAATAATTGCTCTCATTAATTAGTTTTAACAAGTCAACATCAGATGATCTCATCAGAGTGGCTTTTAAATGAGAAATTATTGGGCCAGCCTGTGCTTAGGATGCCATCAGGCTAATGTTTTGGGTGAAGGGGGCAGGCCCAGCTTGGCCCAAGTCCTACGATATGGCCAGCTTAGCCCATCACACCTAGACAAAAAACACAATTGACAGGGATGCATGTCAGTGTATCACTTGCAAATTGCAATTGATGGATTCACTCCTACCAAACAGAGGACTATAGACAAATCCTGCAGCTTAATCCTATTGAACTTGTTGAAACCCCCCTAACCAGACAAGCCCCAAAAGCTTACATCTAAGATTTTCTTGTTACAGAGTTGAGGACCAATGAGCTAACAAACATGTTGGGATGGCACATGACAGCAGACCTAAGTGTGGGTTGGGGAGGGAAGCTGAAACCTGAAAGCTGGACCATTTCTTATAAGTAGTACTCTTAGTTGTCAGACTCGGACTGAACCGGATGGTTGAACCAGTGACCAGTAAGCTTTTTTAGGGTTCCTATTGTTCAGATAAATAACATAGTTGTCATTTCCAACTCCCACATCACAAAACTTAATCCTGAGATAATTTAATGAATGGTATGTCTTTCAGAATTTTATAATTGAAATGAACATTTACTTGATTTTTTTGAGGAAATATATTGACACAAAAGAAACTCAAGGCATTTTTTATATATTCGATTATTTTTATTTGCTAATTAAGTAGTATAGTTTTGAAATAATATGGTGTATCCCATAAAATAACAATTACTGATTTAAAAAAGAAAAGGTAGTAAAGACTCATGTGATGAATGAGTTGATTCTATTGATATCACATGAATGAAAAGAAAATAACAAATGAAAATTAATATATGTCATATATTACTAAATTGTTATAGATCACGTGGAAGTATTTCTTAAGGGGACCTTGGTTTGGTGGTATCTCGTAGGGGTAAGTTGGTCAATCAGGTAATTGATCATAATCCCCTCATTCATATGTTGTTATATTGGGCTTTATGATAGGCAAATTTTTCTGAGAGTATCAATTACCTAGGTAATCAATACCTTCCTTGAGGGTGGTTAAGTTGTTTATCCGCTTGCCAAAAATGCTAATTCCCTCTTCATTTCTCTCCTTATCCAAGTAAGTGAAATGCACACAAACACTGGCATCATGGTTTTTGAACCGCCGTTGACCCGGACGGTTAGATTGTTTAACCCCGGAACCATCCAAGCAACCGGTTCCGTTTTACTTCAAACTCGGTCCCTAGCCAAAAATCGTTGAATCGGTCAACAACCCATTGACCCGGGTGGTTGAACCATCGACCCGTTCAACGGTTTTTAACCATTTTTTATTTTTAACTTTTTTTATTAAAACAGGCTACCCGTTTGAACCGGACAGTCGAATCGTCAACCCAGACACCAGTGGCAAGAACAAAAGAATGGTTCCGTTTCTGGATCGTTTTTTAAAACCATGACTTGCCCGGATAAACTCGCTTACCCAGGTAAGAAAAAACGAATGGCCTAAACATTTCTGCTGTTTAAATTTTAATTTATCTACAAATTCCAAGTGACTTTAACTTCCCACTTGCATTTCAGAACCCTACTTTTCTCAACCCATACTCAAAGAGGATTAAAAAGAAAAAAGGAAAAATTTTTTCAAAGAAAGAAAATTAAAGGCAAAATGCATCAGTTAATTGTTCAAAATTGTCCAATTTAATTCCTTATAATTAGTCTAAAAGACCCAAAAGAAAACAAAAAAAAAAAGTAAAAAAAGAAAGAGAAAGGCAAACAATTTCAACCCACGTTGAAGAATTCTTTTGGGTTTTTTTCTTAATTTTTTTGTTGGCGATCCAATATGGTTTATAAGGTCAATTCTACACTGAAGTCTCGAGACTACCTTGACATGATGAAAGCTTCTTACTTTTGAGCTCAATCAGTGCCAGATCTGTTGCCCTCTACTTCATGGATGAGAATAGACAAGGCAAAGTGATCTTTCGCCATCTGAGCTTTTCATTTTTGTGATGTCTTTTCAACCATACAAAGGAATAAACAAAACGACGCTGTTACAACATACATTCATTCAAAGATGAAAGTGATTAGAAACTGATAATTAATTGGATTTCTAAATCAACGTTTTATGTAATTGATCAGGAATTGATGTTATCATATGATCTGTTTCCTCAGTTCCTGCACCAAATTTGAATATTAATGAATCAAATTTGATTTAGCTCATCTGATTCCACCAACCCCATTTGCAACCCCACATTCTTTTTTTTTTCTTTTTATCTTTAAATTAGCAAATTCTTTGAACATTGGAAAATGTAGTGCTTTGAAAGCGAAAACTCTTTTTGTTGATGTTAGCTTGACATGTGCTTTGCAAAGTGAAACAACCATTCTAAAATATATTGGTTTAGAATTTTTAGCGGTATTGTTTTAGTTTCATGGCTTAGCAAAGAGAGACAAAAGGTATACATTATTTGTTCTCACGTTCTATGGTTCAGAACCACTTGTTTGCATTTCTAAGCCCACCTATTCTCACGTTCTATGTTTCGCCTAAGTAATTTAAAAACCAAACTAGCTAGCTGGCTAGAGGCTGACTCATTTTTTCAATTAAGTAGCATATCAGCGGTTCAACCATCCCGGTTGAATGGGTTAATTAATGATATCATAAATAAATAAATAAATAATATATATGCAAATCAATACATAGATAAATACGTCATTTCATAGATGCCCCACATACTCAGACACGTAGTGTTGTCAATGGACTCCAATGTTTTTGAACCATCGTTGATCTGAACAGTCGGACCGTTTGGCCTGGAAACCGTCTATGCAATCGGTTCCGTTTCACCCTTAACCCATTCATGGGTTAAAAACCAGTGACTTGGTCAAAGAATCGCTGACCCGGGCAGCCAAACTGTCGATTCATTCGACCCAGACAGTGGTATGCGGTTTAAGAAGCAGAGAGGACAAAGAGAGGAGAAAGTGAAACACGGACTCAGATGATCAAATCTCAGATCCGACAGAGAGGGAGAGAGAGAAGAAGAAGAAGAGAAATCAATCTCAAATCTGAGATCTCAAATCCTCCTCTTCCTTCCCTCCTCCTTCTTCTTCCCTCCTTCCTTCCTTCCTTTCCTTTCTCTCATTTTCTTTCTTTCCTTCTTTCTTTTTTCTTTTTCAACCGACAACTCTACAGCCTCCTCTCCATTCTCATGTGAAACTTATAAATGAGAAAATGTTTATCCTAATATAGCAAACCATCCAAACCGTTCAACCCGGACAGTCGAATTGCTGACCCGAAAACCAGTAACTAGAACAGTTCCATTTCCAGGTTGGTTTTTAAAACCTTGACGGACTCTAAAAGTCTGATGTCTGATTCAAATCCAAATCCAATTATCACATCATATTTGGATGTTACAACTTGCACCCAATTAATAATCAGATCAGATGCAGATAACCCCATCCAATCTGATTAAAATCCGAGTCTAATAAAAAAATGTTATCTTTATGTACATATAAATATTATGAATAATTATATAAAATTTATAATTGTTAAGTTTAATATTTTATATTTATACACATTTATTATACTATATAAGTAAAAAATGAGTAGGATTTCTTATAACTTATTAATTTTTTTGGTCATTTTACATTGTTTTAGGCTGAGGCTTTGGCCGGGTCCATTCAAATTTTGGAAAAAGTCAAGCCTGAGCCTGACCCATGAACAGGTCTAATTGGGATTAAATCCAAATCTGGTCCAAAAACCGATATAGTAATTGGATTCGGATGCAAATCTATTAGTTTCATACTTGGATGCAAATGCACCTGGATTCAATCCGTTTACAGCACTACATATACATGTACAATTGCGTAACCCTTGACCCACTGTTCAGGTCAAGCATGTTGACTGTTCAGCTGCTTGGGTCACTGGGTGTTTGACCAAGTCAATGGGTGTTTGAATAAAAGTGGTTGGAGGTTAACCTTAACCGGTATGATGACTGGGCAATGGATTGAATGGTCCAACCAGCCAAGTCAACAATGGGTTGAAAACACAAATCGACCACGAGCTGAAGTGCTGAACATGATGGGTTGTGAGAACAATGATTTGCATTGCAACACTCACATGCAAGAGGGTGGGGCACATTTTTGGTCAGAGAGAAAAAAAGGAGAAGGGGGTAGCACTCAATTTTATTTAGGGTAAATTGCTGAAATCTCCCATGAACTTTTTGATATAGTTGCAAGTAGACCCCCTCTATTAGAATTTTCTAACCAAAGGCATAAAAATGTCCAAAATATCTATGCAGCTACTCTTGAACAAAATGTTAATTTTCCAAATTATTTCTTCATATCAATCATTACCCCAAGCCTCTCCAATCTCTTTTCCGAAATTGATTTATTTTTCAAATTTACCCTAAGGTAAATCTACAACTTTAAACTCTCTTTTTTCTTGTTCATAAAGTTTGTATTGTTTTCTTATGTAGAAAACAGCCTCCACAATAACTGTATGGGTATTTTGGACATTTCATGCATCTTATTAGAGGATTCTAACAGAGGGATCTACTTGCAACTATGTCAAAAAGTTCAAGAGAGATGATTGCAATTACCAAACTTTAGGGGAGGTTTCAGCAACAGTCAAAAACTTCAGAGTTCATAATTTACCCTTTTATTTATATGGATTGAGAAGTTAAAGTTAGATTTTTTTTTTTTTTAAGAAAAATGATTTTAATAAGTTGGCTTTCACCGGTGTACAAGGTTTATGGATATATGATTTTAGTATAACCCATGAAGCAATTAGGCTTAGGCATCTAAGCATTTTCGGTCTAAACTGGCCTTTTTACTTCATGTTGCAAGTTGGGTTACCTGGCTTGAAGAATTTACACAACATCGGGCATGGGCCCTCATACCAGGCCCACTCAAATTTATCAAATCCTCAACCCAAATCCATCCAAATTACATCCCTACTTCGAATTAGGGAACAAGAATAAATCTAAACTAGCCATCTAATGTCTATGCAAAAGAAAGCTTTCATTCAATTTGATCTTTAATAGTTTAATATATGCTCAGCTCTCATCTTGAATAAAATTTATAGTTAGTAAAATTTATATGTTCAGCTTTCATATAAACAAGAACACACGTGACAGGGATGTTTTATTTATTGTCAGGAAAAGATCATTCACCAGAAAATCAATTTAATAGCTTAATCAAAATATATTCTGGCTTAATGGGTTCTTCACTACATATATCTTCTAGACTTTCTGTGTGAGGCCCACCTTATAAAGTCAAAAGTCATTGCGTGAAAACCCTCCCAAATGAGAACTAAGATTTTCTCTGTTTAGAGTTGAGGACTAGTGGGTTATAAACATCTAGGAATGATGGCAGCCCTAAATGTGAACTGGGGAAGGAAGCTGAAAGCTGGATCATTTCTTTTTGGGCCCGTTTGGGAGGGCTGAGCTGAAGAGCTGAAGAGCTGAAGAGCTGAAGATTTAGTTAAGTTAGTTCAATTGTTTTGAAGTGCTCCAAATAGAATTGGGATCTACTCCTCATGGAGCGCTCCTCACACTGACCGCACAGCCACATCTCTCCATGTATTGGGTATATAACTCATGAATATTAAATACAAGTACAGGAGATGTTCCCGATGTACAACCAAGACATGCTGTAAAGTCGGAGTGAGGAACGAACTCCTCCAAATAAATTATTAAAAGAGGCTGAGGCAGACAGCCCTTCAAATGACTGACAGCTGATTTGGGCTCTCTCCGTTTTTCACCAAACATAACTTATAGGCTGTCCTTTTCCAACCCACCTAAGAAAGCTAGAAGCCACTGTGCATTAACCCTCCCTAACTAACACTAGGTAATGCTCCAGCTGTCACACTCGGACTACACGGAATGGTTGAGCTAATTAATGACCCAATAAGCATTTTGGGTCCCAGTTCTGAGATCAGATCTACTCCTTGTACATTGTGCCTCACACCGACCTCACAGGCACATCCCACCGTGTATTGGGAACATCTCTTTTACTTATGTATTATTATTTATGAGAGATGTTTCCAATGCATGGTAGGATGTGCCTGTAAGATTGTTGTGAGGCACCCTATGTGAGGAGCAGATCTCAATTCCCCAATACTTTAGATAAATGATATAGATCTTATTTCCAATTCCCACATCACAAAATTTAATCCTAAGATAATTCTAATGGCATATATTTCAGAGCTTTATAACTGAAATGAACACTTGTTTTTTAAGAAAATATTTTGACACACAAGAGAACCAAGACAGTTTGATATATTCAATTTTATCTCAAATCAGATTTAATCTCCAACAATTTTTCTTTGCTAAAAAAGTGAAATAGCTTTGAAGTTGTTTTCCTCTAGCTGGTTTAACAAAGTAAACTGTATTTACTAATAAGTACCACTCTTTTCAACTTATTTGTTTGTATTTCTTTAGCAAAGACCCATGTGATTCATGAACTGATTCTATTTATATTAGATGAATGAAAAAATTAAAAAAAAAGTGAAAATTAATATATTAGTGATCATATATATTAATCAATTGCTATAGATCATGTGGAAGTAGCTCCTAAATATTTCTATTTTTTAAATTTCAATTTATCGACAAATTCCAAGTGAACTTAACTGATGAAGGAAGATTTGGCCCGACCTCGTAACCACTCAACACGTGGCAAAGGCAACAGTTCGGCACAACAGTACGTCAAGGCGCGAACTCCGAAAGGAGGAACCAGCAGTCCGAACTCCCTGCAAAGAGCCCGAACTCCCCGTAAGGAGCCCGAGCTCTCCCTTAGGCCCCGAGCCTTACGAACACAAAGGGCAACAACCCGAACTGGCTTGCCCCATGGCAGTTCGGGCCACACCTCTATCCGAACTCGAGACTTAACCTCGCACACCACTCCAGCACTTCGCCTCCAGGACGCCGAACTAAACAAACCGCACTATACCTGACACCGAAGGGGTCCGTATCCAAGGGCAGCGCACCTGACTGACTTGGGATCTTACGCTTGACAGCCGCACTTCAACGGCCACCTGCCACCCCCATCTCCAGTTACAGAGACGGCTCCGACAAAGAGAACAATGGCAGTTCTGCCCCAGTAGAGGTGATGACACCCAAACTGGCAAAAGCACAGAAGTAATCATACCCGACCTGACAGAAGCTTAGAAGTGAGTGCGCGAAGTGGTTATAAAAGGCTCTCTACCCCCCAAGAACAAGGTATGTGAACTTTGCGCCATCTGGTTTTATCTTGCCTTTGAGAGAGTACTAACTTGAGCTTCGGAGCAATCTCACCGAGTTCCTCCCCGGAGATTCCTCACTTTCTTCTCCATTTCAGGCCCCCTGTTGCTCCAATCAGAAGCAAGGTCGTTGACAGCTAGGACCGGCTGGATTGCGCACCATCAATTGGCGTCGTATGTGGGAACGCTTCTAAAAGCCTCCCTCTAAAACTCTCATAACCACTTTTTTCCAAAAACCCCAACACTCATGGCTTCTTCCAGCAATGTCGGACGTGGCACGGAGATGAACACCACCGAGGAACAACTTCAAGTCCCCATGGTGTGCATCGGACAGTTCACCATCCTGCTTCCGGTGGATGGGATCCCTAGCCTGAATGCGCCACAAACAGTGGCGCCCGTAAACCTTCCTACCATGAACGTCCCCTTTCCTCTCCCTGTCGAAACAACCATTACTGAACCAATTGCTGTCCCCCTGGCGACCAGCCAGAACCAGTTGGACGACCTGATACAATGCATGCAGGCAATGCAAGCCCAAATGCAACAATTTCAGCAACATCAGCTCCAGCAGCACCAAATACTGCACCACATCTCTCAGTATCACTATCAGCAGCAGTTCCCCCAACTGCCTCTGAACCAACCACTGCTTCCACCTCGGCACCCTGCTCCAAAGCCGGTTAAGCCCTCCCCTCAGGGTGGACGCCATCACCGAGGAGAGGCCTCCCAACCTCAGAACCCTCACAAGAGCCAGTTCTCATCCCCGGGCCGAGGGGAAAGAAAAATCACCCCCGCCTCATAGCTCGCCAGCGGGTCGGGCACCTCGCCCGCCAAGTCAGTATCTCGGCACTCCAAGTCTGAGCTCCCACTGACAGAGAATCGATTCAGCGTCCTAGCGGCAGACTACCAACAGCCCGGGCCCATTGAGCTCGGCAACACAGAGGCCAGCAACGCCAGCACCAGGCCCACTCAGCAACGAAGGCGCCGGCGAAGTTGCCGAACTGCCACCCGTGTCCTGCCCGAGCTCAGAGGTAAAGAAGAGACAAGCTCGGAAGGGGTAAAAGCCGCCCCGATTCTCTCAGTTCCTTCCCCCCTCGCATCGGAACTCCTGGCAGTCCCCATGCCCAGAGACTTCAAACTCCCACCTTTGGACAAGTATGACGGGTCCTTCGACCCTAATGACCACGTCGATGCTTTCCAGTCCCAAATGCACCTAGCTAGGGCCAGTGAATCGTGCATGTGCGTGGCCTTCACCACCACCATCAGGGGGGTGGCCCGCACTTGGTACAGGAACCTGGCCCCTGGGTCGATAAGAAGCTGGACCCAGTTCGTGCAGGTCTTCACCGCGCACTTTGTCACCAGCAAGCGATGCCCTAGAACCGAGGATAGCATCTTTGGAGTAGTCCAGAGGGAAGGAGAGTCCATCCGGGGCTACATCAAGCGATTCAATGACGCGTGCTTGCAGATACCGCAATTGGACCCCACGGTGCAGCTCGCGGCGGCCAAGAGAGGAGTAACACATAAGGAGTTCAAATGGCACATGGTAGCTAACCAGCCCGCAACCGTGGCCGAATTCCTCAAGCTCGCGGATAAGTTCATGAGAACAGAGGAAGAGATCAACCAAAGAACCGAAAGCGGGATCAAGAAAAGAAAGAGGGAAGGCGAGCCCTCCAACCCAGTCGACAAAAGAAAAAACCTGGCCCGGGAGCCGAAGCCGAGCCAGCCGTTTCGAGCTCCCTTAGCAGTTCAGACGGACTACACACCGTTAAACACAAGGCAGACCGAGATCTTGATGACGATCAAAGACGCCCCATACGTAAAATGGCCACCTCGCCTAAAGGAGAACCCATACGAGAGAAATAAAAACTTGTACTGTAGTTTCCATAGAGATCACGGTCATAGTACCGAACAGTGTAATAATCTCCGGGACGAGATAGAGGGACTCATCCGTCGCGGATACTTGAGAAATTTTGTACAGCATAATAATAACAATAACAATAAGGCAGATCGGCAAGGGGAGCACGGAAGGGATGCCCCCGAATCCAACAACAGACCAGCCGAACCGTTGCAATGAGGCCTCCGAAAGAGAAGCCAGTTCGAGGAACCATCCATGTGATAGTGGGAGGTTCGATGGTAGCAAGTTGTACTTCGGCAGCGGCCCAGACGTCAGTCCGCGAAGCAGCCCGAGAAGAACAGAACCCTCCAAAGAGGCTGAAGACGGAAGAGCCGATCTTCTTCACGAAAGACGATGCGCGAGGGGTCCACTACCCCCACGATGATGCACTTGTCATAAAACTAAGGATCATCAACTTCGAGGTCAGGCGCGTACTTGTGGATTCGGGCAGCTCGACAGACATCCTCTTCAAGTCGGCATTTGACCAGCTACAGTTGCAGAGAAGCGAGCTGAAGCCCGCGAACACTCCTCTGGTGGGATTCAGCGGAGGGGAAGTCAGGCCCCTCGGGAAAATAACAGTACCTGTGGAAGTCGGCACATGGCCTTGTGCGGTCAGACTCAACCACGATTTCCTGGTGGTCGCGACCCCCTCCCCATACAATGCCATAATAGGACGGCCAATTACGCATATCCTGCGGGCAGTGGTCTCCACCTACTATTTGGCAATGAAGTTCCCTACAAACTTCGGTGTAGGGGTGGCGCGGGGCGACCAGCTTGAGTCCCGCAAGTGTTATGTTGCCGCCCTGAATGGAAAAACCAAGGCGGCCAACGACCTCGAACTAGAGCGACCTACGGAGCAGGGCGAGGAGCGAGCTTCGCCGACAAAGGAAACGGTCGCAATCCCAACTTCGGCTACGGACCCGGCTCGAACACTACAGATCGGTGCTTCCGTCAAGGAACCTCTACGAACCGAACTGGTGAGATTTTTACTTCAAAATTTAGATATTTTTGCATGGTCCGTGGCCGATATGCCTAGTATTGACCCCAGCCTTATAACTCACAAACTTAATACTGACCCTGTAGTCAGACCCATTAGACAGAAGAAACGTAACTTAACCCCAGAGCACTAGAGGGCGATCGATGAGGAGGTCGAAAAGCTCCTTGCAGCAGACTTCATAAGCAAGTTCATTACCCGAGCTGGGTAGCCAACCCAATGCTGGTGAAAAAGGCAAACGGCAAGTGGCGCATGTGCGTCGACTACACCGACCTGAACCGAGCTTGCCCGAAAGATTGCTTCCCCCTCCCCAGAATTGATCTCCTAGTGGACACGACCTCGGGACATGAGTTGCTAAGCTTCTTGGACGCCTACTCGGGTAAGTTTCTAGGGTTCATCGTCAACCGGCGCGGTATTGAGGCCAACCCAGACAAGATAAAGGCCATCCTAGATATGAGACCACCTCGAAAAGTAAAAGAGGTTCAGAGGCTAAACGGCCTTATAGCCGCTCTGAGCCGCTTCATGTCCAAATCGGCAGACTGCTGCCTGCCTTTCTTTAAAGAAATCAAAGGCAAAGGATTCGAATGGACCCGAGACTGCCAGCTCGCGTTCGATGAGCTAAAAAACTACCTTGCTAGTGTGTCGATCTTAACCCGGCCCGAGGAGGGCGAGGTCTTGGAACTGTACCTCTCGGCAAGCAACGAGGTGGTCAGTTTGGTACTAATAAAAGAAGTAGATCCGGTCTAACGACCCATCTATTATGTTAGTAAAATTTTGCAGGGAGTAGAGACGAGGTACCCGCAGATAGAAAAGCTAGCATACGCACTGGTAATTGCAGCTCGGAAACTCCGCCCATATTTCCAGGCTCACACTGTCATCGTCTTGACTGACAAACCTCTAAGGCAAGTCTTACTCAAGCCCGAGGTTTCCGGTCGGCTGACGAAATGGGCCATCAAGCTCAGCGAGTACGACCTCCAGTATAAGCCACGAACTGCTATTAAGGCCCAAGCCTTAGTAGATTTTATCGCCGAGTGCACGTTCAGCCTCGAAATCCCTAGGCCGGTTGAGTCCGAGATCCCCAATTCGGGTGAGCACGGAGCTCCCAAGCCAATAGAGTCTGAACCTCGTGAAGTAGCAGTCAGTGTGGCATCTCTCTTGGTTAGGACAAACGCGAACTGGGATGAGGAGCCCTAGATCCTTCACGTAGATGGCTCCTCGAACCAGCAGGGCAGCGGGGCCGGAATAGTGCTATGCGGCCCAAGTGGCACGAAATTGGAATACGCACTACGCTTTGAGTTCACGGCATCCAACAACGAGGCGGAGTATGAGGCACTGATAGCCGGACTGAACCTAGTGCAAAAAGTAAGAGCAAAACACATAGTTATCTACAACGATTCCCAGTTTGTGGTCAACCAGGTTACGGGCGGATACGAAGCACGCTTGCTGACTATGATCGCCTACTTGGCAAAAATAAAGGAGGCCCTGCTCAATTTCCAGTCACACTTCATCAGGCAAATACCGAGGTCAGAGAACACTGAGGCCGACGCCCTGTCCCGGTTAGCCAACACGAGTCACAACACCATGAGAATCGTGTACATTGAGTACTTACCTCGGCCTAGCATTCTCGGTGGGGCAGAGGAGGTCGCTCCTGTCCTTGAAGCAGAGCCGAGCTGGATCGACCCACTCGCGAGCTTCTTGCTAGATGGAATCCTCCTTGCGGACCGCAATGCAGCCAAGAGGGTGCAGCGTCAGGCAGCTAAATACGTCATAATAGATGAATGGCTGTACCGACGGTCCTACACGCTACCCTACATGCGTTGCTTGCGACTTACCGAAGCCGAGCTCGTACTCCGCGACACTCATGAAGGTCTGTGCGGCGGACACTTGGGAGGCAGGGCCCTCGCTCAAAAGGCACTTCGACAAGGGTACTACTGGCCAACGATGAAGGCAGAGGCCGTCGAGCTCGTCAGAAAATGCGACAAGTGTCAGAAGCATGCCAATATCCACCATCAGCCTGCCGCCAACCTCAAGTACCTCACCAGTCCATGGCCCTTTGCGCAATGGGGCATCGACCTCCTGGGGCCATTCCCGCCAGCAACAGGCGGGAGGAAGTTCCTAGTGGTGGCGGTAGATTACTTCACAAAGTGGATAGAAGCTGAACCTCTAGCAACAGTTACAACCCGAAACATACAGAACTTCTTTTGGAAGAACATAGTATGTCGCTTTAGGTTACCTCGAGTACTGATCTCCGACAACGGCAAGCAGTTCGAGGATATCAAGTCCCAGGAATGGTGCCAAGATATGGGAATTCGTCAGAACTTCACATCGGTCGCATACCCGCAAGCAAACGGTCAGACATAAGTAATGAACAGAGCCATCCTCCGCGGACTGAAAGCGTGACTAGACCGAGATAAAGGGTTGTGGGTGGACGAGCTACCAAGTGTTCTGTGGGCTCACCGAACTACAGAAAAAACCGCCACGGGAGCGACCCCCTTTAACCTCACATACGGCACTGAAGCGGTAATCCCGACGGAGATCAAAATACCTACACTGTGACTAGAAGCATACGACGATCAAACAAACGGAGATGAGTTATGTACCAACCTCGACCTACTGGATGAGGTAAGAGACCTCGCGTACATCCAGACCGCAGTTTACCAGCAAAAGGTAGCTCGGTACTACAACACCAGAGTCAAGAAGTGGAGCTTCTGCGTTGGCGACCTGGTTCTCCGTAAGATCATGGCACCCGAACCCGGCGTGGGCAAACTTGAACCAAATTGGGAAGGGCCCTACAGAGAAAAGAGAGCGCTCGGGGGGGCATACGAGCTCGAAACCTTAAAGGGCAAACAAGTACCCCGAGCGTGGAACGTCGTCAACTTAAGGCGATACTACTTATAGACCACCAAGCGAAGTGGACAAAGTCGCTACCAGACCCTAAGGGCTAGGATGCCGAGCTAACGAAGAAAACCTTGACATAGGCAAGCAAAGGAAAAAAGTGCCAACCAAAGGCTCAGGCGAAGTGTTGACAACGAACTAATAGGGGCATCAACATCACAGAGGCTAAGTATTAATCATGCTCTGGTCACACGGTCATGATTCATCCACCAGACTTAGGTTCCTGTTTCCTTAGAACTCAAGGATATAGAGGTACGAGCCTATAGAATAGATCCTGTTCAAGTAAAAACAGGCCGCGCGAGTGCAGTAACCCAGGCAAAAAACAGATCGGGCATATGGTCAGTTCGGAAAATACGGTCAGTTCGGGAGAAAGAACAACCAACACTTAACCAAAAGAAAGTCATTCCATTTCAAAATAAGGGAGTGTACATTTCCAAAAAAAAAAAAACATGTCGAGCTCACAGGCCTAGAGGTATTTCTTCACCATCAGAAGGCACTTCAACGATACCCGAAGGTCCTGCCTCGCCCTCAGAATCCAGCTCACCATCAGCGACGTCGGCCATCTCCTGAGTAATGCGCGAAGTGGATATCGCACTAATATCAAGCTCAGGGTACGTATTCCGGATCATCCACCGGCTTAGGTTAAAGCCCCCCCTATACGAGTTCACCATCAGGTCATCAAAGCGCGACGAGGTGATGTATTCATCGACGACCTTCTTCTTGGCATCCTCGATGCCTTGAGAAAAGATCTTTGTCCTCTCCCTAATGTCCTCTTGAAGGTATTCAACCTGATGTTGCAAATCCAGTCTCAGGTCTGCCATATGCTTCACCACAACTCCCATGGCCTCGGCATCTCTCTGAGACCTCGCCTGCCTGGCCTGCGCAGCGCGAGCAGCTGCCTCAGCAGCTCGGGAAGTCGCCTCGGCAGCATGGAAAGCCTCTTCGGCAACTCGCGCCTGCCTCAAGCTCCTTTCCACTTGGGCCGCCAAGGCATGGATAGAAGAACTCACCTACCAAAAGGAAAGAACAAATGATCAAAAGAACGACAGCAAGAAGGATAAAAGCAAAGAGCCTGACAAGAAATCTAACTTACCACCATGGCATGAGTGGTAGCACGACAAGCTACCTGGTTCAAAGGAAGCTCGGTCCATGCCGCGACCTCCTCAGGATAGATGGCCTCCCTACTCTTCTGAAGAGCGTGGTTCGGCGACAACACGCTCCTGAACTCGTCTTGGGCTCCCGAGCCTGAAGGCCCAGCTCGCGTATAAGCAGACTCAGAGTAAGCGGGAGCCCCCGTGTAAGTAGCCTCGGCATAAGGGGCCCCTGCTGCTTCATGTACTGGAGGGGCCATCTCGGGCTCCCTGGGCGGATCCACTGACGGGTAGTCTGGTACCTCAGGCTCCGCATCTCGGGGCAGCTCGGCATGAGTTCGTTTGGCAACTCGCTTCCTCCTCTTCATGTCGTGAAACAGGTGCCCACCACGAGTCCTCTCTAAGTCCATCACACCTGCAAAATGAGCTCGGCATTAGAAAAAAACGAAAGAATAGAGCAAAACAAAAGACAAACCTCTGAGTAAGGAACCTACCCGAACTCAGACCGGCCTCAATGAGCTTGGCCTCCAACAGATAATGATGGCATTTTAGCCCAAGCCGTGCCCATTGCCGGAGGCCCTTCGCCGTCTCCTTATCAAGCGTAACACCAGTGTCAGGGGCGGCCATCCCCCACCCAGTTTGGAACGGCCACCCCAATGCACTTCGCACCCCGAAGTAGTCTCGCTTCCATGCCGAGACCTTGTTGGGAAGTTCGTGTAAAAGCTTAAAACCCGGGCGAGGAGACAGGTAATACGCCAGCCTACGCCCGGGAAGGGGACCCGCTTGCTTCTTAAGCATTAAAATGGAAGAGAAGATCTCTAGGTCTTCGCAAAATAGGGAGATTGTCCCCACCAAGTTACGAATGGAGTTCAGGTGAAGCTAACCGACAGTAACGCCAAAGTGGTTCATAACCTCGACAATGAGGGGGTGGAAAGGCAGGCGCAACCCCGTAACGAGCTGTTCCCGGAATATCACGATCTCATTAGGACCGTGTTCCCAAGGGAAACTGCTCGAGTGTATGAAGTTGGTGTACTCCCTAGGCGAGTTGAACTGGGTAATAAGGGAGTGAAGCCCCCTAGGCGTCATGGTCGAGGGCCGAAACTTGTCTAACGTCCGACCTCGACGAGAGGAGGACGCCAAACTACCCGAGGCGACTCGGCCTACGGGTTCGAACTCTTCCTCGAGTTCTACCTCAGGTTCACTAGGACTGTCGGGGGATGCAACTCGGTTCGTAGAACCTGCGTCCGACCCCCTTGAACTGTCTGAGCTATCCAAGCTAGACATCGGAAGGAGAAGAAGGATTCCAGGAAAGTACTCACTCGGAAAAAAGCAAATGAACTACGGGAATGTGAACGTGAGCTAAAGGCTTGAACGCGAGCTCAAGAAGCAAAACGCAGGATAATGACAGCGACTGGGGTCCCCCACTATTTATACCCACAATAACCGAGAATCAACGGCTCAGATCAAAGCCAATCCAACGGCCCGCAGTCGCGCTGACCACACGTCTCCTGAGACCGAGACGTGACTGGCCACACGTCCCTTGAAACTGAAAAGAGCGCCAGCGCACATCTCCTCTTATTAAAGGCGGCAGCGGCGCGTTTTTAAAATTTGAAAAGATGCCCGCTGTCACACCTCTCAGTGACACGCTTTTTGAATTTTGAAATAAAGCGCGTGTTGTCACGTCTGTTAGCATTTATAGGCAGATTGGTGCGTTTCTCGTCTTTTTGGCGCTCGAGAAACCCGAAAAAATCCTGACGACGCACATCTCGCACTATCAGTCAACCAATTCAAAGTACGGGACAAATCCGCCCGCCACCTCGCGAACTCCCCGCACCAAGGCAAGACCCTTAGCGCGAGGAGTGGGGGGCAATTGATGAAGGAAGATATGGCCCGACCTCGTAACCACTCAACACGTGGCAAAGGCAACAGCTCGACCCAACAGCACGCCAAGGCGCGAGCTCCGAAATGAGGAACCAGCGGTCCGAACTCCCTGCAAGGAGCCCGAACTCCCCGTAAGGAGCCTGAGCTCTCCCTTAGGCCCGGAGCCTTACGAACACAAAGGGCAACAACCCGAACTGGCTTGCCCCAAGGCAGTTCGGGCCACACCTCTATCCGAACTCGAGACTTAACCTCGCACACCACTCCAGCACTTCGCCTCCAGGATGTCGAACTAAACAAACCGCACCGTACCTGACACCGAAGGGGTCCGTATCCAGGGGCGGCGCACCTGACTGACTTGGGATCTGACGCTTGACAGTCGCACTTCAACGACCACCTGCCACTGCCATCTCCAGTTACAGAGACGGCTCCGACAAAGAGAACAGTGGCGGTTCTACCCCAGCAGAGGTGATGACACCCGAACTGGCAGAAGCACAGAAGTAATCATACCCGACCTGACAGAAGCTTAGGAGTGAGTGCGCAAAGTGGTTATAAAAGTCTCTCTACCCCCCAAGAACAAGTATGTGAACTTTGCGCCATCTGGTTTTATCTTGCCTTTGAGAGAGTACTAACTTGAGCTTTGGAGCAATCTCACCGAGTTCCTCCCCGGAGATTCCCCACTTTCTCCTCCGTTTCAGGCCCCCTGTTGCTCCAGTCAGAGACAAGATCGTTGACAGCTAGGACCGACTAGATTATGCACCATCATTAACCTTCCACTTCTATTTCAGAATCTTACTTTGCTCAGCCTATACTCAAAGAGGGACAAAGAAGGGAAAGCTTTGTAAACGAAAGAAAATTAAAAGCAAAATGTATATTATAAAGCAATTCAACATTGTGTCCAATTTAATTTCCTATAGTCTAAAAGACCCAAAAGGTAAAAAAGAAAGAAAAGAGAGAGAAAGAAAGACAAACAATTTCCGCCCACGTTGAAGAACTCTTTTGGGAGTTTTTAAAAGGTTAATTGAACACTGAAGTCTGGAGACCACCATGACATGATCAAAGCAAAGCTTCTTACTTTTGAGCTCAATCAGTGCCACATTGATCTGATGCCATCTACTTACTTCATGGATGAGAAATGAGAATAGACAAGGCAAAGTGGTCTTTCGCCATCTGAGCATTTTTGTAATGTCTTTTCAACCATAAAAGGAATGACAAAAACCACATTGGTGTCATCACCAATGGACCCATATTGCTAAAGCAATTACAGCATCAATTCACGATCGTTCAAAAGATGAAATGATTAGAAACTGATAATTGGATTTCTAAATCTTCATTTTTCTGTGACTGATCATGAATCGATGCTTTCATATGATCTGTTCCTGCACCAAGAGAATACAGCCAGACATCTGAAACACATATAATGGGCCATACAAGAAGCCCATCTCAACAATCCATTTGCAAATTGCAACCCCACATACTTTGTGTGTATGTGTGTCGATGGTTTAAGTCTTTAAGAAATGAAAGCATTACCAAATTCTTTGAACAATGCAAATGTAATACTTGGAAAGCGGCAACTCTTGGTTTAGTTGATGCTAGCTTGACGTGAATTTTCAGCAAATTGAAACAACCATTTCTAGGACATGTTATTTTTAGTTTCATGGTTTAGTAAATAAAGACAAAAAGTTCATAGATCACACATTTTTTGGTTTAAGAATATATATTTACATTGTTAAGTCCAAAATTTTGGGAAAATGACTAACAGAAAATACTTGGAGAACATGTGTCCTACCCAAGGCATTTTATATAATAATTTAAGGTTTATGATTAGGGATTAGGGATTTAGGGGTTTAGGCTTTAGGATTTAAGAGTTTAAAATTTAAGATTTTGGATTAGGATTTCAGGGTTTAGGAATTTAGGCTTTAGTACTTAAGGGTTTAGACTTAAGATTATAGGGTTCAAGGCTTAGGATTAGGTTTAAGGGTTTAGAGTTTAGATTTTAGGATTTAAGGTTTAGGTTTCAGGGTTTAAAACTATTGCCCAATCTAACTAACCTAAAAGCTGAACATAGGGCTGATTCATCATATTATTGTTGATGCCTTGATGTATTGTGACCAATTTATGCAACATAGGGCTCAGGCCCTCGGGCTAGGCCCATTCAAGTTTTGTCCAATCTTCAACCCAAGTCCAGCCCCACTTCATAGTAGGGAATAAGAACAAAACCTAAACTATGCATCTAATGTCTATGGTAAAGAAAGCTTTCATGCACTTAGCTTTTAATGTGTATGCTTAGCTCTCATCTTGAACAAAATTTCTTCATGGTGTAAACTGTCTTGAGCATAAAATTAGGGCTTCAACTCTTTTAATATGTATTCTTAGCCCCTTCCCCCGCTCTCTTGATGCTCTTGGATTCTTGACCTCCTCCTAGCTTGAAGCCTTGAAAGTTGCTCTTAATTGTACTTGAGCTTGAGAATTTTTGCTTGAATTTCATAGAAGGGCTAGGGGTAGTTGGGTAGACCAAAACGGACATGGGTAGAAGTAGTAAGAAATTATCTAAATGCCAATAATTTAACAATGAATATGGCTTATTAAACATAACATGATTCATGTAGCCAATCCCGTGTAATTGGGATAAGATTTAGATGGTGATAATAACGACAACGACGATGATGACGATGATGATGATGATGCTATTCTAATTCACCATATTTATAAGTGAAGGTGTACTATTGGTTTTCATGGATGTCAAGCTGCCAAGTTGGTTCCCCAACTGTTCTAAGTCAAATTGAATATGAAGCATTACTAGTGCCTTTTATAGGCATGAGCTAGGCTCGGCACCAGTCGGATTTGCAGATGGAAACCATGTTGTTTTTGGTTGACTTGACCTATCTAATATCTTGTTTTTAGTCCTCTGATTGATTTTGATTAAATGCCTCATGTTTATGGCCACCTAAAATTGACAGACATCATTCAAAAAGCTCTTTAATTAATTTGCAATTTAGCCTACTTAAGGAAATAATTTGAATTGCTTTTACAATAATGTAGAGAAGGTGATTCTGTGGTTTATCAATTTTAGAAGCATTTGATCATAAACTAGGTTATTCAATTAGTCAAAGGTTAGGTTAGGTTAAATCACTGGTCACAGATCTAAAAATTTGGTCAAGATAAGATTTTTCTTTAAAAAAATCATAAAAATTATTTTATATCTGAACATTATGAAACCACCACCATTTTAAAGCATTTTGAATAACTTTCTTGGTGGAAAAAATAACATTTGAATTTTTTTTCTTTATTTTAATAAATTTTCAAATAAAATCAAGACCCTTTTTTAGAAATTTAGAGCAAATGGGCCTTAATGTTGGGCCAATTCTGGAGACTTCTTGCCTCTCTTTTTTTCTTGTAAATGGTATTGTTTTCGAACCTTTTCGGTCTTTTTATCTAATGAACTGAACCTAATACATGCTAATGAACTAACCCTAGTTGATGGGCCTTGGTGAAATCCATGAAGAAGTGTGGACATTTTTTTCTATGGATAGGATATTATGGACTTAGTTTTTTTGGTGATTTTATGGGCTTAGTTGTGAGCATCAAAACCACCAAAAGTAAAATCAACAGCACTTCCAGTTCAGTCTCATTTTTCCCTTCATGTTAGAATTCATTAAAAAAAAAAAGAAGATGAAGAACTCATTCTTGTGCAAATCTAATATGCATTCATCAGTAATTGTAGAAATAAACAAAATCACCATCATAGGTCTCAACACAATCACGGCAGCAGAAGCATGGGCAGCCAGGGATGCTGTTATGCAGCAAGATAACTTCATCACTGAAATTGACTTGTTCCTGAAGATCTCATACTTCAACAAGAAAAGCATCTCCCCTCCCCCTCCCCTATAGCATCATCAAAGACATCCTTGAGCTGATGCAATCAGGAGAAAAGAGATTCAGTGTCCATTTGTTTTGCAGTCGGAATTAGAATTGGAATCAGAATCAACATCCATCAGAATGGTCTATTCCTCCTACCTGTTTGGTTTAGATGGGAATCAGAATCAGAATCAGCTGGAATGGATTCTCATCCCAAGAGAGGGGGAGGGAACGGCATTTCCCTCAAATGGGGTGGAATGGCATTCTGATTCCTCCAATCAAATGTTTGGAATTGGAATGGACCATTCTGATTCCAATTCCAGACCCCTATTCTCACAAACCAAATGGACCCTCAACATCAAATCGGTGTCAAAGGATCTATCTAATGTGTCTAGATTTGCTATACATCCAGTAAAAACACCTCCCATTTGGGTAATGGATGCACCAAAGTTAATCTTTATACAAATAGGGATGCAACTTGGGTTAGGTTGGAAAATTGCTAAGTTTTCAATGGGCCCAAGCCTTAAACAGAGCCCAATATAGTTGAAATTCATCAAATTGAACAACCCGACTTGTGGCTTGGATACAATTGTGTTCTTATTACCACTAATTGCTGGTTCATGGTTGAACTCATTAAGATATGATGAGGTGTTGGATGAACTCCTATCGTGATCTGAAGTGATACAACGTATGCTTTCTTTGAAAGTTTGTAGTTCCAGGCTTCCAGCATTGCATTCTCCATCACTATGGTTTACTTGTTAGTTCTCCCCTCAAGGAAGCCATGAGAAATTTTTTATTTTCTAGATATTTTTTGAAGCTATTTAAGGGGGGCTATTCATTCCGGCACGGATCTACTACCCACGAGTTGTTTGTACATCCCTACCCTCGGGACATTACAGCTGTGCATTGGGAATTTCTCTCCCATGCCATTAATTTCCAATAAACCCACCATTTGACTCTCTCTCTCTCTCTCCTATATTAACTTCTATTATCAATTTATCACTTCTTTATTCCCATATTTAACTCTTTCTTACCAGAAAATCTTGGGTGTTTGGAAAAACTAGCTTGGGCCATTTTGAAACTTCCTGGCATGACATGTTATTCCACCTAGCTATTTATCTTCAACACCCCAAACTGAATTTATTCTCTCTCTCTCTCATTATCTCCCATATTTAATCATCTCATCTCTTATTAACTCACCATTAGCTTTTATGTGCTTAAGGTGCTGGAGCTTAGAGGCTTATCTGGATGCTTTAGCATGAGGATGGTTTTCAATGGTATTTCGGATGATCCGATCTTCCCTCAACGGGGCCTTAAACAGGGATGTCTTCTCTCCCATACCTTTTTATTCTTTGTCATTCTTAATCAACATATGATGGTTTCTTATTTGGTTTTAGGTTTGGCTCTAGTAAACTGAATCATCTCTTTTTTTGCAGATGATTTACTAATAATAGGTAGAGCGTCTATCCTGGAAATTAACCACATGAAAAGATTCTTGGATTTATTTTGTATTTGGTCGGGTCGACATATCAACTTCAATAAATCTTCTATTTCCTTTAGCCCAAATGTTCACAGAAGGGGGCATCGGTTCTTGGCTTCTATCCTCATTGTAAAAGAACAGAAAAGTGATGACAAGTATCTAGGTTCCTTCTATGATATTCAGATCGCTTTTCGGTAAGTTACTTATTCGGGTAAATACACTAACCCAGGTAAGTGTATTCTAAGAAAGATTTACCTGAGTAAGTGCATTTATCCATGTTCTTTTATTTTCCATGTAAATAAGACAATGACCATTTTAACCATAAAAATCAATTATTAAAATGAACATTTTTGTCCCATTCAAGTGTAGGCAACTTCCCCCCCAGGTGGGAAAGTTATTTACCCACCTAAGAGATGGGTATCACTTACCCGAGCAAGTGATACCCAAGAAAATAAACTTTCCCCGGTCCTCACATAAATCTAAAAAAAGAATATGGGTTTTTTGGTCAATGAGATCAAAGTCTCATTGATCAACTTTCCCCCCTCTCAAAATCCAACAAAAGAACACCCCCCTAATGTTACTAGCTTCTTATTAGTAAAAGAGAAAATTATAAGTCAACTTCAAAGGTGGAACACCAAACTTCTCTCTCAAGCTAGTAGAAGCATCATGCTAAATAGGGGTGTCCATAAAAAACCGAAAAACCAAATCAAACCAAGAAAACTGAACCACAAAATGTGGTTAACCGAACCGATCGGTTTTCAGTTAACCTACAAAAAAACCAGTGGTTAACCGAACTGACTGGTATACATTTATATGTATATTTTATATATATTTTTAATATGTCACATATTTTCTGTATATTATATATAAATATATATTCATTATATATATATAAATATATACTTATATTATATTTATAATGATCTATTTATAAAATATATTATATATTTTTAAAATATTTATAATATATTATATATCATTTATTATTTATAATATAATATTATACATATATTTATATAATATATATTATAAATATAAAAAACCAAAAAATCGAATAACCAAATCGGTCAAAAACCAAAACTAGCGGACCAGTTAACCGGTGGTACCGATTCAGTTTCGGTTTGGAGAAATGAAAAAACCGATACCACCGATTCAATTTACAAAAAAAAAAAAAAAGCCAGTGGACACCCCTAATGCTAAAGAGCGTTGTGGAGCCTATTCTGAATTACTTCTTGGCAACCTCTCTCATTTTTAAAGAGTGTTCTCATAAAATTAACTCTTTGTGCCATGACTTTTGCTGGGGTTTCTTAGATATAGAATTACACCTAGTCTCCTACTTGAAGAGTTGGGCATCTACTACTAAAGTAAAGGATGAGGGATTGAGGGTGTGTAGGCTTCAGGGATAATTTGGAGGTTCTATCTTTGCCTAATAGCCTGTGGGCCTCTGTTCTCAAGTCCATAGTGATTAGTGCCGGTTCTCATATTAAGGCTATGGAATGTAATTACCCAGTACTGTGGTGCATTCTGGGTATGCCACGATTAATAGTTAATAGTTTACACTGTTTCGAGCTTAGACTTTTAAGTTAGATTCATTGAAATTTTGACAAAAATTCAACCCTAACATGCAAAAATTGTACCCCCTAACCACGATATTTCATATTTATATTTTTTATATTAATTTTTTTACCACATCCATGCATATGCAAACATCTCTCTTAATTGCGTTTTCACATTACTAAAGATATAAATGGGTTAATGGACAAATCATCCAATAAATAAATAGAAAGTGGAATTTTAAAATTTTAGAATGCACATGATGTGAACATGGGCATGGGGCATGATGTGGACATGGGTATGAAATGGTGATGGTTATACTGATATATTTAAGGGAGTTGAAATGTTAAAAAATTGTGCAATGAGTTAGATGTCACATCCCCGTTATTATAGGAGATATCCCTGTAAATTAACCCATCATCATAAACTTTGCAATGTCATTTAGTGGAAGCCATTAGATAAAGATTTGGATCTATTGCAGATTTCAAGGGACCCCACCAATAGCAATATAGGCCCCACTTTAAATTAGATTAGATTAGATGAAATGATGTTCTCATGGAGCCACAGCTGTATATCTAAGGCTATGATTCTCAATTTTCGACATGCACTATGACATTGTTGTAACAGAAGTGAACTCAAATTTAATCCTTTTAACTAAAACCCCATTTCTTTGACTCTTGATGCAATATTTCTCTCTGTGGGGGTGAGGCTTTGAGCAGAAGTGGCCTAGGTTTACAATATAGCTATTAAAAATGTTACATTTCGTTCATCAAAGCATCGAACATCAAGAGAAATCAGCTTACATTATATGCATATAATTTATTATTACTATTTTTTTTTTCTTCTACCCTAGAAGGTAACATAGTTTTGTATTTCTGTAGCATCCATATAGTTGACTTTACTATACTTTAATCCCCTTGGTGACAAGGATTGAAGTCAGCCAAGCCCATGCGTGAAAAAGAAAGGCAAATGGAGCAGGTTGTATCAAAGGTTTATAACTGGCCTTACCACGGACATGAATTTGTTTTGAGCAATGTTTTAAAATCGCTATTGACTCCGATGGTCAAACTATTTAGGCAATCGATTTTGTTTTACTTCAAACCCAGTCTTCAACCAAAAACCATTAAATTGGTCTCAGGCAGTTAAATCGTTAACCCATTCAATGATTTTTTATTGTTTTCTTATTTTAATTTTGTTTGTTAAAATGGAATGTTCGTTTAAACTGGATTATTGGAACCATCGACCCGAAAACTGGTGGATAGAACAATTCCAATTCTAGATTAGTTTTTAAAACATTGGTTCTGAGCTTTTATTTTTGGATGGACGCAGAGTGATCATCTCAAACAATAGGTCATGAAGAGCTTATTTTGATTATTGGCAACTTAATTTAGACATGGGCCTTATCTTACATAACCAAACCCATTAGCCACTGTCAGCCCTTTTAGACTATTTAAGTCCAATGTTTTGGACCCGATCCATGAAGGGTTGAGGATGGAGTTTACAGCTGGTTTAGGCTAAATCAGCCTTAAATTGGAAGGTCTCTTCTTCTTTTATCTCAATATAATATGAACTGGCCATATGAATTCTGTTGTGTTGTTTCTTTTAAATTCAACTTAAATGTTAAAATATGAATACATCCACATCTTTCTCTGTTTCTCACTACTTCAGTTCAGTTGAAGATCATCTCTTAATATTTCTGTTATTTCTTCTCCTTGAAACCTTTTTTTAAACCACATTTAGTATTTGGTACAGTCATCATTTGTTACTTTATTGCTTACCTAATTATAAAATTAACGATTTGATGCCTTTGGCTTTTAAATGAATAAAGAAAATGACCTAATTGTTTAATAGTGGAGAAGTTGGTTGTGGAGAATATTCATCATCAGGGCATGAAACAAGTCAGGCCTGCAGATGATGATGTATCCTGATCGATACATTGGGAGGATCTCCCATGACAAATACAGGAGACCTTCTCTATGCAGAGAGGGATATGCCTGTGCTCTGTGGGGGAGTCCATCCGAATTCATGGTAGTAGACTAGTGGGTTATGTGTTGGTCATGAGCAGGATCTCCTATACTTTACATGTCATATTAAGAAGTTCAGATTTTCTGTCCACACCTACCCACACATCACTATAGCTGCATATTGAGAATATCTCATATATTAATATATTATTATTTATAGAAAATGTTCTTAATGTACAATTGTAATGACCTATGAGCAGAGTTCATATCTCCTTCCCACAAGGGTCACCCCACAATGTCCCACAGTACATCCCCGCCATGTATTGAGAACATTTTCCGATGATGATGACATCATCGATCCTAATACTATCATCGGGAAATGTTCTCAATACATGACGGGGATGTGCTGTGGGATGTTGTGAGGCGGCCCCTTGTGGGGCAGAAATGTGATCTCCTGTGGGCAGGAGATCTGGATTGCATGGTAAGGTATACAATAATCGATGAAAATTCAACCAAATGAATGGGATTGATTTTAATTGGTCAATATCTCAAATTTATAAGAATGAGTCTTACAAACTTTTGACATTGAACTCTCTCTCTCTCTCTCATAATAACTAAATAGTACATGATATCTCTTTATCTTTAGTTCACCTAAAAACGAGTTCCCTAATTCATACCCCTTTGTGTCCTATTACTCTTTCTTTATTCCCATCACTTTTCTTTTTTTTGTATATTTTTTATTTCTCTTTTTTTAATGGCCAAATTTTTTATTGCCTTCCACTTTGTGACATTTGTTTGTCTTCTCTCCTCACGTGTCTATCCTTCCACTTTAGTTAATGACTGTCATCATACCATCGGACAATGCTATTTTTTCTTGGGTTAAGTACACTGCAACTCAATGCAAAATTCTGAATTCCAGCCCCCAAAGTCTAGTAGTAGCCTCCTATAAACCACATCTTGCTCGTGCATTTGGCATCAATTCATGGTCATGATGCATTTCCCTGTAAGGTGGGGCTACAAAACTTTGATATGGACTGATCAGTCATTCTACCTTTTTCTTTTTCTCAGTTTTTCTCATCTATTATATGATACAGAGATTTTTTTTTTTTTGTATTAAAACCAAAACAAACAATAGAGTCCCGCAATCACTTTTCTAAATTGATTAAGTTCTCTAGCCTAGGAGGAGCGAAAACATTCCACTTGTTCCATTATGAACAGGAACTGAACGCTGCTATTTGATGAGCTGCACAATTGGCAGTCCTGCTAATCCATTTGAAGGAGGGGGAGTGCTCAATATGAAAATCATGAGTTACCACTCAAAATATTTAGGCTCCTAGTTGGTGGATGAAATTAAAAGGAGCAATGCTTATAAAAAGATGATTGACAAAATTGAGAAAAGAATGGACTCCTGACAAGCAAAGGTTCTCTCACAAGTGGGAAGAACAACCCTAATTAAGGCCACAACACAAAGCATTCCAACCTATATTATGTTAACAAACCTCCTACCAATAAAAAGTTCTAATAAAACTTGACCAGCTTTATAGGAATTTTTGGTGGAAGGGAAATAAAGAGAAAAGTTTTGGCCACAACATTGCTTGGGGGAAATTTTGTAAAATGAAGAATGAGGAAGGGTTGGGTTTGTGGAAAGTGAAAGAAATGAATAAATCCCTCTTTGTTAAACAATTTTGGAAGCTGCTAAGCGGGAGTGAAGAACTTTGGGATGAACAAATCAAAACAAAATATTTAAAAAAATAATTTTATTTTCACTTGTAAGAAGAAAAATTTAGTTTCATAGTGGTAGAAATGTGTACTATCCCCTAAGGAAGGACTTAGAAAAACAACTATGTTGGAAGATCAGGACAGGAGAGAAGATAGATGCTTTAAATGATCCATGGCTTCCTTGGAGTGAAAACAATAAACCCATTCTGAAAGATGATACGCTCCAACAAAGGTAAAACTCTACTATCCAGGTCAATGATCTTTTATCACAATATGGTACATGGAATGAAGAGATTCTCTAAGACAACTATTTAAAGATGTCATAGTAGAAGCCATTCAACATATCCTTCTAAATCTTGACAGCTTAGAGGACTGTCTCTTATGGAAAGGAACATCAAATGGGAACTTCTCTGTCCAATCAGCCTATAGAGCTTTCACTGCTAATCTAATACATGGTCCCCAAAATGAAATACAATGGAGGATGTTGTGGAGACTACAAGCTCCATACATATGTAAGATCTTTTGATGGAAGATACTAACAAAAGTTGTAAAAATGAAAAGTCGGACCTGAAGTTGTAGACAAAAAGGCGATGTCTTATGTTCTTTTGTAACTCAACAGAAGAAATTCAAAATCATTTGTTTTATGAATGTTCTTTTACAAAAGTAGTGTGGCTGCAAGCTCAAGTGGGTTTTAACCTAGAAAGCTTTCTACAAGCAAATACAAACGACTTCTTGTCATGGTGGTCTCAAAAAATTGGAGGGAACAAGTCCTCAAGGAAAATTTATTTAACCAGAATTCTGGCACTCCTAATAAGCATATGGAGCGAGTGTAATGAAGTTGCTTTCAAGGGTAAAATTCTAAGTCTGTTGGATGTCTATAACCGAGCAGATCTTTACTTTCCTCTGAATACAAACAATATAGATGCAAATGTGAAGGAAGACTCTCTAAACACAACACAGTGGATGTCATTTAACTGATCATCTCTAAATTATATAATAGTGGATGGATCTTGGGACACAAACACACAAAGCAGCAACAGGTCTCTATCTGTCTTCTTATAATAAAGCAATGTGATTGTAGAAGAACCCTGCATGGCCATCTCCCCAGGTGAAGTTGAACAATGGGCAATCATTCGAGGCTTAAGAAAGCTGATTTCGCAGAACATCACTTCAGCAACCCTTTTGACAAATGCAAAGGCAGTTTTAGAAGACATTGGAGGAATCGAAAGAAACATCCCATGGAATGAACAACACCTTACAGAACACATCAAGGCCCTTTTGCCTTTTTTTGATAGCATAAATCTAGTTTATGCAAGTAGATGTAATACAGTTCTAGCGCATGTCCTAGCCAGGAAAGCTAGACTAAGGAACTATTTTTATCTCTTTTGAAAGATCCTCCCCCCCCCCCCCCCCCCATCTAAGTAATTTAACTCTTGTATATGTAAAGGGGCATCTGATGTATCCCTGATGTTTTTAGTGGTTCCTCCTTTTGACTAAAAAAACTTATATCCATGGACATACCTTTATAAAATAAATAAAGAGGAAGTTTTAAGTACATAGTTTCATACTACTCTTTGTTATAAAAAATGGTAAAGTACAGGCATTCACCATGTACTTAATGGTTATGAAATTGTAATTTGTAACACTTAACCCCCTTAAACTTTGGTAATGATGTAATTAAATACACATTTGCACAGTGGAACTGATGACTCCTCCAGTTTAGTTGAATGCATTATGGGACCGAGTGTTGAAATTATTTTACACTCTTTTCATTTGGAACAAAACAACACAAACACTAGCTCTGCACGATAACGACGATGATGAGGATGGTGAACCCAAAGTAAGCTTATTTCCAAGTGTTCCGGGCTCTTGAAGCTACTCTGTCCCAATACCCCTGATGAATGAAGTAAACTATGCCACTCGTCTCTCAATGTCATCCAACTATTCTCCCTAGCTCTGTAACAACACCGCCATGTCAAAGAACACCTTATAAAACTCCTCTAGATTCTTCTTTATCTCCTTTATTGTGTCATGCTTCTCCTCTATCTTCGATATTATGTTCATCACTGTCACCCTCCCTTGCCTTTATATCATCTTCCGAAATAGATTATCACTTTGCTCCATTGATTTCAAGACATCCACCATTTGCTTGTTAGGCTTCTCTCTTGTAATCATGAAGTTAGAGGTGTAAATCAAGTTGCAGGTTGGACCAAACCATGAGAGGTAAATTAAAAAAAATGGAAAATAATGAAAATTTTAAAATAAATTAACCAAACAGACAAAAATTGAAAAAAAAAATAAATCTTAAAATTTTATTTTCTATGAATTTTGATATATACAATTGTTTATATATGAAATAATAAAATGAAATTAAAAAATTACAATACAATTTGAATAAAATAGTATAATAAAATTGGAATATATATATATATATATATATATTATAATTATTATTACATATACATATATATATATATATATATATATATATAATTATATATATGGGCTGTGATGCGGGCCATGCTTGGCCGTGTTGCGGTTCATGCCATGTTGGGCTGTGGGGCCCATGCCAAGACACTTGCCTTGTCGTTCCGTTCTGTTTCAACATGTGGGCCTGAAAACCCAAGCCCAGAATAACCCATACCTCTATGTCGTTCTTGACATGATTTACAACTCTTCGTGAAGTATTTATGTTCCCTAGTCTCCTTGTATTCCTTGGCAATCTTCTCCCTCAATGTATTGAAGCTCTCCAACTTCTTCCTTAGGAGATTCCTAGGAGATGCCAGTGGAGTACTTGTATTATACTTATTTGAGATTGTTTTTGATCTCAAAGAACTATACTCCGGTAGAAGAGCCAGTGGTGGTGATGTATAAATGGGAACCGTGGGAGCCAACCTAAATAAGTTTTTGAAGTTGTGGAAGGGAAGTGTTATCGATTTTCAATGGAGAATAGAGGAAAGCTTTACATCAATGAAATCGATGTAAACTTTCCATTGATTTTCGATGTAAAAGTTGACATGTTTATAACTTTGCATCGATTGGCAAAGTTAATTTACATCTCTACCAAATGTCTACAAAGTCAAACCAGAGTGCAACATAAAACCAATTATATATATCCGATTATATCATATCAGATATGGGTGGTTGATTCCTATTTGATATAACCAAATTCAGATCATCCTTAATGGGATTGAATTCAGATTTGGATTTGAACAATCACATACCATTTGTAGCCCTAGGCTAAAAGTGTCACAAACTCCTAAATATGATACTTGTAATTTATAAAATAAAAAGATTCACATTTCATTCATTCTTGATTTATTTCCCTTTTCATTTATCTATCCCCTCTCTCACAATCTTTGTTCACATCTTGATTCCCGATTGTTATGCCTATCAGCATCAAACTTTATTTTTTGGTAATGGGCTACATAACAAAGTATCCCTCCCCCAAATCCTTAAACCCCAACTTTGGTGAAAGTGGAATTTGATTCCAAATCTCTATTATAACTAGCTAAAGAGTTTTTTCTTGGAAGAGATCCAAGCTCCTAAAATGCTCCTACCGGTACACAAAACTTAGTACACAACGCATGAGCCTTCCACATTTTCCCCCATTATAAACCTACCGGTACACAAGAGGAGATCCAAGCTCATTAAAATACTCCTAACAGTACACAAAACTTAATATACACATGGTGCATATGTGCCTTTCACATTTTCTCCCATTCAAAGTCCATCTTTTTACACTCAAATAATATGTTCCCTCCCCTACCCACTCCCCCTCCTTGAAAAGAAACCCTAAGTGTTATACAAGGTGCAATCATAATAAGCGTATAGAGCTAACCTCCTCCCCTAAAACAAACATTACAAAGGAAATTGTCTCATTTACCTAAATAAGTTTTTTAATAAAAGAATATGGATAAATACATTTATCGGAGGAAATATTACTTGGATAATCATGGCTTCATTCATTTTGTGTTAACCGGGTAACACATTTCCTTGGACAAGTGATTCTTAAGGAAATATTCTTCAAATACTCACAAATACAACGTTTGGCCTAGCAGGTGCAAGAATCCATGTAATTTGAGTTTGGGAAACTTATAGTCCGAGCCGGCTCAACATTTAAAATTAGGCTACAAGTTGGTTTAGAAACCAACAAAAGTCTAACAATCAGCTCTACATTTCAAATTATAAAAACCTCTGCCATGTCATTGGATGCTTATGTGGTTGTTGCCAACATAAGACTCTTAGTCCATGTTAGACACAGTAAAAAGCCTATACCAAAATTATCCTTAATGTTGGGTGATTTGAAAATAAATAGAAAGATTTTTCAATTTCTCTCATGCTCCCTTTATCTCTCGATCTCCCTCCCACTCTCTTACTCTCATAGTTGTCTTTCTCTGCTCAATGACTATGTAATTTGAAAATAACAAAAATGGTTTTCGGTTTCTATATTTACATTTTCTCTATAAATCTCTCATATTCTCCCCCCCCCCTCTCTCTCTCCATGCCAATCTATCGTTCTCCCTCAATCTTTCTCGTTCAATTTCTCCTTCTTCCTCATTCTCTCTCTCTCTCTCATTCCTTTTTATTTTTCTTACACACATATGATATTAATTAGACCATACATATAAAAGAACATAAAACCAACTTGGTATGGTTCTAAAATCATTACACCAATTTAATAAAAATTCACAAAAAACTCTTGGCTACAAAATTTACACCAACTTGATGAAAATGTATAACTTGATTGTACAAGTAGTTGGTCCTTTGAGGGAGAATGAGAGAGAGAGAGAGAGAGAGAGAGAGAGATCAATTGAGAGAGATTGAGGGAGAATGATAGATTGACAGAGATAATGTACATATAGAAATGGAAAACTATTTTTGTTTATCATCAAATCACATAGTCATTGATCAACGAGAGGCAACAATGAGAATGAGAGGGGGAGGGAGATCGAGAGACAGAGTGGGAGAAAAACTAAAAATCCTTTTTGTTTATTTTCAAATCACTCAACATTAAGGGCAATCTCGGTATAGGCTTTTAATTTGTTGTGTCTAACATGAATTAAGAGTCCCATGTCGGCAACATCTACATAACACTCCGAGTTTTAATTTTGTTGGTTTCTAAACTAACCTGCAGCCTAATTTTAAATGTTAGTCACCTCATATTATATTTAAGAGTAAAAGACTTAAACCTCCCCTGAAAATTCTCCCAAATACTAAAGCGTCCCCCCTCTTTTTAAAAAAGACTAGGACCTCCCCTATTAAAGTTAGTTCAAAGTTTTAATGACTTCGAATCCCCTACCCACAAAAACTCTACCCACACCTACCCACAAAGTATGAAAGCACTACCTACGTGCATTGGAAACATCTTTCCATGCAAAATAACATGTAAGAGTATGAGATGTTCCCCATATGTGACTGCAATCTCATGTGGGTAGGTGTGGGTAGAGTTGCTATGGGTAGGAGATCCGGACTCAGTTCTAAGCATGGTTTTAAAAAACGACCTAGAAACGGAACCGTTATGGCCACCAATTTTTGGGTTGATGGTTCGACCGTCCAATTCGAACGAATGACCCGTTATGACAAAAAATTAAAAAATAAAAAAACGTTGAATGGGTCGATAGGTTGACGGTTCGACCGCCCGGGTCAACGGGTCGTTGAATAATTCAACGTTTTTTTGATAGGGACCGGATTTGGGATTTGGGGTAAAATGGAGCCAATTGCCTGGATGGTTCCTAGGCTGAATGGTCTGACCATCTGAGTCAACGGTGGTTCGAAAACCATGGTTCTAAGGAGTCATCAAAAGGACTCTTTTTAACCTTGTATTTTTTCAAAATTTCAAAACATTGGAATAGTTTCTTGTACATTTTGTTATCTTCTATGTTTGCCTACGCTCTATCAAATTCAAGTTTTCTTGTCAATTTACTGGTTTGTTCCATTATCGACGTGTCTAGTCTCCACCACTCCCTAACAGAATCTCCACGTCTCCGCTCCACATTGTGGGTTCTGTCTCTGATTATTCAAGTTTCTTCTCAAAAACTCTATAAAGTAAACCAACCTTTTCAAAAACATGGCTAGCTGCAAATCAAAACTCTTCTGCCTTTCCTACTTTATTCTATTTGTATATGGTTCTTCATCTCCCGTGTTCTTCCTTTTATCTCTCATAGACGTCTCTTTATCTACTAATGTATTGAAGGATGCAACATTCCAGATCAACCTCTTACCCTTATTTCTACTGCAATATTTATGACTACGATTAGGTTCTTGTTTGCTCATCTCTTTCAACTACCTTCAAGTTTTTGGCATCGATTAATCAATACCTCAAAAACCACCAGTGGACCCACCCCTCCTTCATCGCTCTATGATGTTGCAAGTTTTCTGCCAATTTCTTTCATTCACTGTATCAGTAGTTGTTACAGCAAATGGTTTAATGTTTGCTGGATAATTTTCTGTTCAGCTGCTAGAAGTGTTTGGGCATGGTTGATCAATACTTCAATACCTTAGAAACCAGTCGAATTTTTACCCAACACCCAAACCTTAAAACCTCCCCTCACTGATTGCTGACCAAGGGGAGGTTTTTTAGTATTTAGGAGAAGAGGGAGGGAGATTTAAGTCTTTTGCCCTATAATTTTGTTTTTATTGTAGTTCGAATATATATATATATATATATATATATATACATATATATTATTAAAAACTCCATAAAGTCTATCCACTTATCCCACGAACAGAACACGAACGAGGTTCAGGTTATAGTGACTGGATCTGCTTCTCACAAATGAGAGCCTCTCACAGCCACAGGTATATCTATCATGCATTGGAAACATGTCTCATGAATAATAATTAATAAATACAGAAATGTTCTCGATGCATCATACGATGTGCGTGTGAGGCGCCAATTGTGAGGAGCAGATCCGGTTTCCTTTAACCTCCAGTCGTACACGTGTATAACACGTGTTATTGCACTAGGAATTAGGAAAGAAAAAGTGGGTCGCATTTTGGAATTGGATGAATACATGCATGCATACATCATAGGAAAATCTGGAGCGGTGCGCACAAGCATAATATGACATTGACGAACTGTACCGAATAAGTCATTTCTTTTATGTGCGAGTTCGACCTATCATTATCACTTATCAGGGTCCCACTCCAAATGAGAGCGATGTCCATATACCATATTCAGACTCGTGCTCGTGGATCATCCGAAACCGAAAGTATCGCCATCATTGATATCCAGGTCGAGTCAAACAATCTAATGGCCCAGATGGCCACATTTTGGGTTGATTTACGGCATCGACCCTCGAGAGAAACCAAAGACATGTCTCCATTCAAAAACAAGAGGCGAAGAAATTCTAGCGGCGAATAGCCGCCGATTATCTCTCTAGAACCTTCATCGGACGGCCACGTGCTCCCCAATTTTCCTACAAATATACCAGGGTTCTCCTTTCACACTTCACAGTGTTCGTTCGTTCTGAGATTTCTTTCCCAAGAGCATTGCTTTCTCTTCCTCTGTTCTCTATCTTTCGGGGTTAGATCTAGTCAGTTATGGCAACAATCAAGTGCGTCAAGGCGAGACAGATCTTCGACAGCCGTGGCAATCCCACTGTCGAGGTTCGATCAGATCTCCCCATCTCCTCTCCCTTGTGTTTGCTTCTCAATTTTTTCTTAGTTTTTCTTTCACTTTTGAATCTCGATCTCTGTAATCTTCCCATGTTAGTGGTTACAGCGTGACTTCGTTGCAGAAGCCACGAGTTTTTTGTTTTTTGTTTTTTTGTAATTTCTGAGAGTTATAAACCGGTTGGGAGTGACTGAAAAATCAAATCCTCCTGAAAACAAGTCCGATGAGTGATGCTTTAGTTTAGTTATGATTTATGAATATAACGATAAAGTACTTATATATGAAAACTCACTAACATGGCGTTAATCTGAGTCTCGATCTCTATAATCTTTTTGTGAGCCAAGGAGATGCCCCAGCCCCCGGCTGTTACTTGCAGTGTGGCTTATGTATAATCAAATCCTCCTGAAAACGAGTCAATTGTTCGTAAGGAAGGACGATTTAGTTCACTTAAGAAAATATATAAGAAAAACTCAGTTACAGGGCTTTAACTCTCAGTTTGAGAGTGCATGCAGAAAAGCTCTACCTTTTCAGTTTTTCCTCTCTGTATTTTTGGGTCCCTTTTATTTTTCTATTTGGTCTTATTTGAATTTTATTTGCAGGCCGATGTTATATTATCAGATGGTACCATGGCAAGAGCTGCAGTTCCTAGCGGTGCATCCACTGGTGAGATTTTCGGTTCCTTTGCCTAAAGACTAAAGTTTCTATCTTTTTTTTTTCAGTTTTCTTTTTCATCGTCAATCGTATCTAGATAATTGATACATTTGTCTATTCAGAGAATTTTCAGCTTCCTTGCCTAAAGATTTCTAGATTTGTTCCTTCTATTCATTGTTAATCATATCTAGATATGATTCATTTGTCTATTCAGAGATTGAAAACCTTACCTATTATTATTTTGATTGTTTTCTCAATTGGGAGCTGTGGATCATGATCTCTGGTCAGTTTAAGAAAAATGATACGATGAATTCTGGTTAGTTAAGAAAAATGTGCATCACCTAATGTTTCCCCATTTCAACCATATCTACCAGCATTGGCGTTCGCCGAACTTGAATTTTTTGTCATCTATATTCTTTATTAGGTACTTTTGGGAGTGGGATTAGAACCTTGTTTGTTCTGTTTTTAACTTTTTATGATCAAATCAACGCCCCCTTGCAGATCTTATTGATTTCATAACATGGTGTGTGGGAATATAACCACTCTTACAATCCCAGAAACTTGTTCTGGCATCTGTTAGCTATTGTTCCAAATGCCAATATGTATTTTCTCATAACAAAAACAACCACATCGGCAACTAGTGGCACATGTTGTATATGGCTACTTGAGAATTTTTCTTGGGTTTTGTTTACCAGGCGACAAGAGATGACTGATTCTATCACTTGTTTATTTTCAGGTATTTATGAAGCACTTGAACTACGAGATGGAGGTTCTGACTACCTCGGAAAAGGTGTTTTAAAGGTCAGTTCTTTTGCTACTTTGTTCCTTAGAGATTTGATAGAATTAACTTTAACCATTTCACTGAAAATGGTAAATCAGTTATTTTGGTTTCTTACTTTGGAGGTCTGAAAGTTCTCCATGTGTAATTCAAGTTAGTATTTGTTCAATGTTTTTTTTTTTAATTTTCGAAAAAAATTGTGGAACACATCATCAATTCCTAGGATTATTTTCTCAAAATCAAGCACTGTTTGCTGACATAAATTCTTTGTAAATGTAGGCTGTTGAGAATGTCAACACAATCATTGCACCTGCATTGGTTGGCAAGGTTTGTTACAATTATTTAATCTCTTTCAAAAGGCTAGTTTTATTACTATCTATAACGAACAAATTCAGACTGGAACAAATTTCCATTTCTGAAGAAGGGAAGGTCACATAACGAATGAAAACGTGGCCAATTTTATGCTCAGTTAAGTTTGCTTTCTGCCAAGCCAGTGACTGCTTCACCTTTCACTCCTCTCCCAAGATAAATAAAAGCCCCCTTCCCAATCCCAGAAAAAAAAAAAAACAAAACAAAAAAGCAAGAAAGGATAAGAGACACTTGGAGCCTAACCAAGCTGCACTTGTTTAAGCTTATTATAAGTTAAAAGGGCACAGTTGTGTGCATTTCACTGTTTGAGAATTGAAACAGTTTTGCTTTTACAAGTCGCATTTGGAATTTTCTTGGGATTCTCCCTCCTTAATTGCTCTCTTTTTGTTCTACACAGGACCCAACGGAACAGGTTAGCGTTGATAACTACATGGTACAACAACTTGATGGAACCGTAAATGAATGGGGATGGTGCAAGCAGAAGGTATTTAACTCAAATTCCCATTATTAACTTTTTTTTTTTAATCTTGGTTAAAGCATTACCATTCACATTTCTGTTTATTATGTTTCCAGCTTGGAGCAAATGCCATTCTCGCAGTGTCTCTTGCTGTTTGCAAGGCAGGGGCTAGTGTTAATAAGATCCCCCTCTACAAGGTATAACCTTGTTAATTTTGTCATCACTTGATCCATTACTTTTCTTCATCTATTGCCGAGGTAGCCTGATCCTACTAATCAAACTAACTAGACTAACAATTTATGAGAAAATATTCATTGTCAAGGTTGTCAATTAATATACCATTGCTCAATTAGTAGGGTCTAGGTCCAACTTCTTGGACCAGTGGATCACTTAAGTATTCAAATTTTGCCAGATTAGGAATTGTGTACCCCATAATTAGCAAACTACCACCCATCTCATTTTTTCCAACTTGTTTAGTTAGTATAAGTACTTTTGCTAGAAGTTAAGGTTATCTGCGTTCCTTTCTATTTTGTTTGCATGAGTCCAAATTTTAGTTCTTTTTACTAGAAGTTAAGGTTAACGATTTAATAGATACCCAGTGGGGTATTGACAATTTAGTGAAAGGTCACGAAATCCCTGTACCTGGATCAGGAGTTTATAATGGGTCTGTATATGGATGTAGAAGGACCCCGACTCGAGAGGTGACCTTTTCTCAGATTCGACGACTTTTTTATTTTTGGCAACCAATTCCTCAAAATCTCTAGCAACTTCCCCCTCCAAAAAAGGAAGCAACACTATCTAATATTTGCTCATGATTCTAATGATTCTATGTGCTTGGTGATGCAGCACATTGCCAACCTTGCTGGTAACAAGAAATTGGTCCTTCCAGTTCCTGCTTTCAATGTCATTAATGGAGGATCACATGCAGGAAATAAACTCGCAATGCAGGCAATGCTTCTCTATCCTTTTTTATCCATTTCACAGTAGGCACGCACCCTATCTGCCTCCTCTGGTTTCTGATTGGCTTTTAATTGCAGGAATTCATGATCCTACCTGTGGGTGCTTCTTCATTCAAAGAAGCAATGAAGATGGGTGCAGAAGTATATCACCATTTGAAGGTATATATCCTACCAAATGCTGTTTTGTTAATTAGACAATTTAATCAATACAATAATCATTCTATGGTTTCATTGTTTGGTTGCTAAAGATTACTAATCACAACTCTTCATATGTTGAGATGCATTCTGAAAACATGATAAGAATTTTGGCAGCGGAATTTTCACATTGAGTTGTAAAAGCATGCATCTAGGAGGGTGGGGGTGATAAGGTCCACTTTTTTAGATTGTAAGCAGATAACCTAGGCTAAGTTATTCTTAATCAGGTTTCTTATTACTCGAATATATGGGGGTTCCTTTTTTGATGCCTTTACTGGATGCATCAGATTTGCCTAGCTCTAATTTTTTTAGATAAATGCCAAAAAAACTTGACAAGTATGTTAAACACTTGATTTTAATAATTTTTGTTCCTTCAAAACCCCAGTAGGGGTGATGCCTTTTATACGACAAACCTGTTTCTATGTTCAATTATTTATCAGTGCCCTTGAATAACGACTACAGGGACAGGTTTCTCTTACCATCTCTTCTAGACAAATTGAAGAATTTGATAATTTAGGGCTTTGATAACTGGATTTCTGCACTTGGTTTGTATGCTAATTACTCCATCTTCTCCAGGCTGTGATAAAGAAGAAGTATGGTCAGGATGCAACAAATGTTGGTGATGAAGGAGGCTTTGCTCCCAACATTCAGGTTTGCCATGGTTTCATTAAGTTGTTATTGTCAATTTAGCCATGCAGTTTTGTACTTTTTCTTTTTCCATTTCTCATTCGCCCTTGCTCATTTATTTACTCTGATTTTGCTTTTTCAGGAGAACAAGGAAGGACTTGAGTTGCTCAAGACAGCCATTGCTAAAGCTGGTTACACAGGCCGAGTATGTCCCTTTCTACTATGGTTTTATCGCAGGTGTAGCAAGATATACTTGAGGCTGTAATTGATGCAGCTGTCTAAGAAAATCTCTTTCTTTTCCTTCAGGTTGTCATTGGTATGGATGTTGCTGCTTCTGAATTTTATGGGTCCTCAGACAAAACCTATGACCTGAACTTCAAGGAGGAGGTACTCTCTCTCTCTCTCTCTCTCTCTCTCTTGTTTTGTGTGTGTGTGATTTTCCTTGGTGTTAACCATTTGAGTTGGTACAGAACAATGATGGCTCACAAAAGATCTCGGGAGATGCCCTTAAGGATGTCTACAAATCATTTTCCTCTGAATACCCAATTGTATCCATTGAAGATCCATTTGACCAAGATGACTGGACTCATTACAACAAACTTACAAGTGAAATTGGTGAAAAAGTACAGATTGTAGGAGATGATCTTTTGGTTACCAATCCGAAGGTTTGTATCCACAATTTGGTCTGTGGTGATCATATGTTCAATCGTCAAGATAACAAGGAAAAAAGGAATGCTTTTACTGCACCGGTTTCCCTTGGCTTTATGCAATTTTTTATCCCTGTGTACTTGTTTTATGCTTGCAGAGGGTTGAGAAGGCAATCAATGAGAAAGCATGCAATGCTCTTCTTCTTAAGGTACCATTCATTGCTTTGTGTTTTTCATGAGATCTCGTTTGGGTTTGGGAGGTTCTTACGTCTTAACTTGAATCATAAGCCAAACGTGTAACATCCTATGCACCTGTGTGGCAACAGGTTAACCAAATTGGTTCTGTGACTGAGAGCATTGAAGCTGTTAAGATGGCAAAGCGTGCTGGATGGGGTGTCATGGCCAGCCACCGCAGGTTTCACTTTCAACCTTGTTTGATTATGAAAAATTTATCCTTCTGGTTTAATTTCAGTAGGATGACTGATCTCTCTGTTGTGTTTATATGTTGTTGCAGTGGAGAGACAGAGGACACCTTCATTGCTGATCTCTCTGTTGGTCTCGCCACGGGCCAAATTAAGACAGGAGCTCCATGCAGGTCAGAACGTCTTGCGAAATACAATCAGCTGTTGCGAATTGAGGAGGAGCTTGGTTCGGAGGCAATTTATGCTGGTGCAAACTTCCGCAGGCCTGTTGAGCCCTACTAAATTTTTACTATGTTAAGTGCCAATGCGGCATCACTGGAGTTTTGCTTGGTGAGAATAAGTTTTGTAGTTGGAACGTGTTTCTGAGTGGAAACCCAGCGTTAATATCTCTAGTTTAGTTCATGTTTTGAGAGTAATAGCTGTTCATCGGTTGAAAAAAAGAAGTCTGGTGTTGTGGGTAGATTATACTTCTTTTTGATATGCCATGTAGCTCAACTATCTCATGCTGCTTTTACTTTTCTATAAGAAATGGTTTAAAACTTTAAATGGAAGGTGGTTTTGTATCTTGACTTGGCAATTCTCAAAATCTCTCTCTCTCTCTCTCTCTCTCTCTGGTTTAGACTTTGTTTAGAGCTGGAAAATCACAGAAATGAAACACAGGCTTGTGCTGTAATCAATTGTTCCGTGAATCCATGCGCATTGCTCAATTCAAAAACCACATTTAATTAAAATCATGGGTTATCATCCAATGTAAAAACTCAGAACAGGGCTGAGAATGCAGGTTCATCGCAAAAGGGTAGAACCTTATCGCAAATTTTCTTGTATTGAAATGAATAATCAGGTGTGATGTAAATACAATTTGTGTTGGTCTGACTTGCAACTAATTTACGCAAGTGGTGACACGTGGTGGTTGGCCAGCTGTTGTGGTTAACCAGCTATCTCATAACTAAATATTTATTCTAACACCCTCCCTCCAAGTTGGAGAATGAGAATACGTAATGCCCAACTCGAAAACGAGACCCGTTTAAGCCAAATAAGTTCTCAGGTTGTGACTACTTGGCTTCTACTAAGGATCGTAATAGTGTGCTGTTTCTTTGTCTTCATATCCCGTTGTGGAGCGTCAAGTAAGTGGACAACTAGCCCAATCGGAGTCACAAAACCCCCTAACCACAAAGTCATTGGTAAATGGGATGAAGATGCCATGATGAGGAGTGGACTTGAGCCGCTTGGTGGTGCTCTTCTCAAGGATCTTACATGAATTGACTGAATTGATTGACTGTAAAACTGATATTAGGCCTTGTGGTCATAAAGTAGACTTGTGGTCATAAAGTAGAGGAGGCGTCCCACCAAATGCTTGTATTGAACTGGATCTGAAAGGGCTGGACTGGGCATCATCATTGAAGTGTCGTTGTTTCATAGGAGTTGAACATGGTTTACATTTGTGCATCCTGATTTTATGCTGACTTAAGAAGATGCCTGAGTTTGAACGACCTACCTCAATGTCTAAAAAATATGTCAAGGGTCCAAGATCCTTAATGCTGAAACACTCATTGAGGTATGATTTAAGGGAGGCAATGCGGCTTGGGTCATTTCCTGTGATGATGAGGTCATCTACATACACAAGGACTGCAACAAAGGAGTCGTCTTGTTTGCTTGTAAAAGGTGAATAGTCTGTCACTGATTGGGTAAAACTGGCATACAAGAGCGTGTGAGTGAACTTTTGGAACCACATCCATGAGGCTTGTTTGAGGCCATATAAGGATTTTTGGAGTTTGCACATTCGTTGATCGCCATCTTTGGAAAATCCAAGAGGGATGAGCATGTAAACATCTTCTTGAAGTTCACCATGTAGAAATGCATTGTTTACATCGAGCTGGTGGAGTTCCCAACACTTTGCAATGCCCACTTCGAGTAAGCAACGAACAGTAACAATCTTTTCTATAGGTGTAAAGGTATCATGGTAGTCAAGGCCTTCTACTTGATTGTAACCTTTTGCCACCAAACTGACCTTGTATCTCTCAATGCCACCATCAGCTCTCAACTTGATCTTGTAGACCCATTTTGAACCTATAGCCTTCTTTCCAAGTGGTAAGTCTACAAGTGTCCATGTGTTGTTGTGCTCAAGTGCTTCGATTTCGGTTGCCATTTAGGATCATTTATAGCCTCAACAAAGGAAGATGGTTCTATTTCTGAGGAAATTGTAGCTAGACAAGCACCCGGGCTGGTGACCGCATTGGCAAGAGGTGGGAGTTGGTAGTCGTATGGGCCCAAGCGGGTGGAGACTTGCTGAGGTCTACACAGTCGTAGGCCAGGCTGGGTTGAATCTTGGTTATTTTCTTCAATGCCAGTTTTAGGTAAACTTCCATTGTCTGATATATAATCAAAAAACAAATGTTTGGGTGGTTCCACGTGTTTCCGGGCTTCTAGCATGTGTACTTGTGATTGGTGGTGGTGTTCCATGCTCGCCATGGACCAATGGGTCTGATGATATGGTCGAACCATGGTTGGACGCAGGCAATGGGATGACAGGAGTGGTTGATGTTGAGTGTGAAGTCTAAAATGGAAACTGATATTCATAAAATATGACATCTCGGGAGGTAAAGATATGCCCAGTAGCCATATCAAATACACATACCCTTTTTTACCAAAGGGGTACCCAACAAATGCATAGCGTGTTGGCCTGTTAGAAAATTTGTCTTGAGGTTTGGGTTGTACTTGTGCATAACAGAGACAATCAAACATTCACATATGGTTGTAATTTGGGGTCTGCTTCAATAGAACTTTTGATGGAGATTTTCCTGAAAGGAATGGTGTTGGAAACCGATTAATGATGTATGTGGCCGTGAGGAGGCATTCCCCCAGAAAGTGAAGCTTAGAAGCGTAGCGCACGGGCAACTTCCAACAGGTGATGGTGCTTGCGCTCTGCAACACCATTTTGCTGAGGGCTTGCTATGCAAGAGTGTTGTTGAGTTATGCTTTGTTCAGAAAAATAATTGAGATGGGGAATAAAGAAGAATTCCTTGCCATTATCTGATTGAATTTGTCGAACAGAGTGACCATATTGCCTTTTAATCATAGCACAAAAGGACATAAGATGACGAACTGCTTTAGATTTAAATTTCAAAAGAAAAGTCCAGGTACATCTTGTATGATCATCAACAATGGTAAGAAAGTAATGCGCGCCCATATGCGATGGAGTCTTGTACCCTCCCCATAGATCACAATGTATCAAGTCAAAGGGCTGATCTGCCCAAAATTGTTGAGCAGGAAATGGTAACTAGGATTGCTTGGCCCTGTGGCATGTATCGCAGCAGTTGTTTGAGGAAGGGTTGGTATTTCTAGAATGAGAGAAAGGCACTATGATGAGGCATGTCCAAGTCATCTTTGCCAAAAGTTCTTGGCCTTTGTTCGAAGTTGCAATAAATACAGTAGAACTATCTATAGCCCCGATAGTGGTAAAGTAATACAATCCATCCACAAGTCTACCCATCCCAATCACGGTCCGAGAGACAAGGTCCTAGAGAACACAGAACGAAGGAAAGAATAGAACAACACATTGCAGCTCCTTTGTAAGTTTGCTAACAGAGAGTAAGTTGCAATGGAATTTTGGGACATGTAAAAAATGATTAATGATCAGATTTGGTCCAAGATACACGGTTCCGTAATGGGATGCAATTGTGATGTTCCCATTTGGAAGATGAATTGGTTTGGATGAATGCAGTTGGGCGCAACTAGATAGAAATGATATAGTGGAAACCATATGGTTAGAGGCACCACTATCTAGAATCCATCCAACAGAGATAACGAAGTTCTTATCAGAAAGATTCACATGTGTAGTTAATTCATGGTTCTCTCTGCTCAAAAGGCCCATCAACTTGTTATATTGCTGGGTGGTTAGACCAGCAATAGGTGATTCATCATCATTGGTGTCTACATTAGCACATGTACTATGTTGTGGAATCTTGCCAGGCTTTACAGAGCGATTTGGCCAGCCTTTCTCCCATCCAGCGGGATAACCCACAAGCTTGTAACATTGCTCCCTTGTATGTCTAGTTTTCTTGCAATGATCACAAATATACTTAGAATGATTCTTAGAGGATTCTCGAGGCATGGATCTTGACATAGTATTTAGTACAGTAGCTTCAGGGTTGGGCGGTCCTCGAAGAGAGATTGACATCTATGGCATTCTTATCTAATCCCAAAATGTTTGATCAAATGATGTTGAAAGATTCATTTAAACCCATCAAGAATTGGTTGAGTTTTTATTTCTCACGGTCAGTATTGAAATGCTTCAAGGCTCCGCAAGTACACTGAGGGGATCGGTGAGGCTTTTGAGTTCATCCCATAATCCCTTGAGTTTTGTGAAATATCCTGCTACGGTTAAGTCTCCTTGTTGTAGCATTGCCAAGTCCCGTTTCAGCAGATGGAGTCGCGGGACGTTGCTTTGTGCAAATATTTCTTCCAACTCCTTCCAAATCTCTGAAGCCGAGTCAATGAAGGCTACACTTTCGTGAAGTTCTTTCGCCAGAGAGTTAAACAGCCAAGAAACCACCATTGAATTTCCTTTTTCCCAAGCATTCTCCTCTGGTGACGATTTTGGTGGCCGTGGTAAAGATCCATCCACAAACCGATATTTATTCTTGGCTCTCAGTGCATTCCGCATGGCCCGTTGCCATGTTGGATAATTGTCTCTAGTCAAAGGAAAAGAAACCAGAATGCTCCCTAGATTATCAGATGGATGTAGGTAGTACGAGGAAGTTCAGATTCCATGGCTGTCACTCCTGGAAATAGTGGCAGACACAACAGCAAGAAGGAAGAACTCTGTGATGAGAGAACAAGAGGAAAGAGAAAGAATCAGAGATAACTTCAACGGTGAAGGGCAGCAGCAGAACCAATCCCAGGCTTTAATACCATGTAAAAACTCGGAACAGGGACGGCTGAGAATGTAGGTTCACCGCAAATGTAAAACTCAGAACAGAGACGGCAGAGAACGTAGGTTCATCGCAAAAGGGTAGAACCTTATCGCCAACTTTCTTGTATTGAAATGAGTAATCAGGTGTGATATAAATACAATTTGTGTTGATCTAACGCAAGTGGTGACACGTGGTGGTTAACCAGCTGTCTCATGACTAAATATTTATTCTAACATCTAAAGCAGAGCTTAATGATAGCACCAATGCTGAAATGCCTGGGAAAGTAGTGACATGGGCCCGTAGTTGATGGGCTTTCGAGGAACTTGTTCTGACGGTTATACCAAGCCAGTGGCAACTGGGAAGGGAAATTACTAGCTTGGAATTACATCTGTGCCGATTTGAATGGAAACAAGTGGAGAAAAGTAGGAATGGAAAAATTAAATGGTTGGGTGGAATGGGAATCCCATTTTCTCCGATTCGAGGGAATGGCCATTTCCTCCCCTTTCTGGGTAATGAAATCCCATTCCAGATGATTTTACTTCCCATTCCGGTTTCTTTGTCAATCAAATAGACTATGGGGATAGATAATTTTCATTCCGATTTCTGTATGAATCAAATAGACTATGGGGATAGATCATTTCGGTTCTAATTCCTGTGGATTTCAATTTTCAATCTTGAATATGAAACCTCTCTCTCTCTCTCATATATTCATGGGCCGGCCCCATTTTGGAGGGAGAAAAAAATCTGTAGATATAGGTCCAGTATAGATAGATTATGGTCTTAGAATTATGAGCCAAGCAAGATCCAGGGTACCCATTACTTGTCACTATTGCATGCTACAATGGTTGGATTTAGATCCAAGCAAAGCAGTTTTAATCGGATAACTGACTTTGTTTTAGGCGTAATTTCTGTAACTGCTTTTGTAGTTTTTTTATAATTGAGGGAAACCTTACTCTACTCCACCTACAAATTAACTGCAGTAAAAATCGAAGAGTTCCCTAATCCCTATCATCTTCTGACTCCAGGGACGCAGGGACCCATTCAATGGAGGGTTCTGATACTCCAAACATGGGACCTGGCCCACTTGTGGCGTCTCCCAGAGAACTAGGCCCATCTGAAAGTTGCAAACTTGTAGTCATTATCGTCCTATCAATTTGGACTTTACAAGAAAAAAGATTCACTCAAGATTCAACAGTAATAAAGGAGAGATTCTCTCCGAGAAATCTCTTCATTTGCTGTATAATTCTGGCGTAGGGCTGTAAACCGGCCTCACTCTCTCGTTGTAAGTGTTGCAGCAACGGAATTTTTTTCTTATCCTTTGCTACTAAACTTAACACTCTAATTAGTAATTCCATTTTTGTTTAATCCATAAAGAGTAAGCATAATATGTAAAATTTGGGCTTCCGTTTCTCACGCTAATTTGCTTGCTCTGACCCATTATCTGTGTGTCTTTTGACCTAAGTTTTCACTGTAAAAAGAAATTTCTACTGGTGCAAAGTGCAGGGACATAAAGTCATTTTCTCTAAGCAATTCCAGGTTTGCTTATTTTCTTTCTTATAATGTTTTTGGTTTTTCAAATGTTGAGGATTCGTAAATTTGTTCAAGTTGTTTCTTTTCCTTTAAGGTTTTAGCCTTCTCTGAGTAGAAAAAACCAGGTTAATATCTTGCATGTTTTGGTGATTTAACTTTTTCTTTTGTTACTTGTCATGGGTGTAAGGGCCTTCAAGATTGTGAAATTGGTTTTTGAGAAACCATTACTGTATAAAGGCATGAACCAAGAAATTGGACTTCAGTTTTGCTAGATTTTCAAATTCTTGACAAAATGCAAATTGATCAGTCAGTTCTATCAAGATATGCTAAAAGAAAACACACTCATGTGCTCTGTCTTGCTATATGATCAATTGGAAACCTTGCATTTTCAAAAGACACTGGTAAAACCCTAGTATCAAATAGGAAGGATCATATAGTTGTGATTATATAAACTGTGTGATGCTGCAATTCAATAACGATAAAATAATATCTATGTTCATATTTTTAATCCTGTGGCAATTCAATTTTAAAATTACCATTGTCAAAACACAAATTTCAGACCCAACTTCCAAAATGGTGGGATCACAATGTTGTGATCAAAGAAAGTTTGTCTGGATAGTGCAAGCTGCTCATGTAAGCCAGTAATTTGGGCTACCTCTAATGTTCTTTAAGGAGCTTAAATGGTTAAACCTGTGTAGATATGTTTTAACAATTTGATATCCAAAAGTTGATTTTAAAAATTGGAGTTAAGATCTGTCAGAAGGTTTCAGTTCTTGATGTTGTGATCTTAAGCAGCTATTCTTATGACCTGCATTGTTGCTTTCTTCTGAACTTGAGGTTTCTTTAAGTCTTAGGGCCTTCCTCCAATTCTATTTAAGCTCATAGTCCCACTATCTCCATTCCCCTGGTAAGACTATTTTGCTTCTGAACTTCCTTTGAATTTGGTTAGAGAGATTTGTATACCTTGGTTGAAGCACTCTCATCATTCAACAAGCATTTTCCTCTTTTGTTTGTAGCTTTCCACATAAAGTCTGGCTTGGATAATTCTCTGCTGATGACCTAACCCCTATAGTCAATCCTATTCTCTTTTTCGTCCCTTAGTTTTTCTGATTCTTAAGTATCAACGTTAACTTCCAAAGAAAAAAATAAATAAGAAAAGAATAGAAGAAGGTGAAAAGAATGGCCATTGTCCCATGACTTATTTTCCACTTCAACATAATAGCTGTTCATTGCAGATATCAATACCTAATTATTCAATGCTCTAAAAGGGTCATAATGCAATGATGGTCCAGGCTATCCAGCATCTTGGGAGGGGCAGGTTGGATACAGACCTAACATTTGGAAATTCTCACAAAGTTCTTTGAACAATATATTGTAACCTAAATGAAAATCTTAAAAAAAATGCGTACTTGCGCTACTGAATCATCTAAAAAACTAGAAAAGTAGTTGGTTGTGTATGAGAATGTTCTACTAATTGGAATTTACAAATCAAAACCCATTTTGATACAACGTACTTAATGCAAAATGCTGCTTTTTTCTTCCTTTCTTATTACTAGTAAGTGTGCACGTGTTTTGCACATGGAAATTCTTGATGATGATAATGATAGGAATAATGTATCCGAAATTTTCTAAAAAAAAATCATGCATTTTTATTTTTCACTATTAATCGGATGCAAATTGCAAAATCTGAATCTGATTACGTAAGCACCTCAAATTGGGCTGCAAAGTTTCGGATATCATTGACAGGCCTATCCACTTGGCTGGACTCTTCTTTTTGTAATGTTTCATCTTCTTAGTGTATATTTTTTTTGTTCATTTATCAAAAATAAATGTAAGATTTAAAGAGAGGGAATTGAATGGGATGAAATTTGTAATTCAAACTACATTTTAAACCTCACAATTAAATAGTGATTAAATTCAAGAAATGGGTATTTTAGTCAAAAGAAAGTTCTACAATCTTATTCGTATTTTTAATAGTAGTGTAAATATAGAGTTATAGATGTATTCAAATTTTTCTATATATATATATATTTTTATTTTTCTGTGTGTAAAAATAATATTGTTATATACACTCATTTTTATTTAACATGATAAATATGCGATATAATACATGTGCCCAAATGTTTTTTGTAAAATTTATGTATTTTTTATTTTTTGTGTTTTATAATTTATTAATTTTTATTATTTAATTATGACATTAAAGGTTGACAGATTTGATCCAACAGTTGAACTATTGATCTCTGCTAAACAGGAAAATAATTTCATTTTTTGTTAGGTTTAGAATATGTATTTCATTTTCATCATCAATAAAAATAATTCTTTTTTATTACACTTGTTTTTTTTTAATCGTATTAATAAAAATATCACAAATGTGTCTACTTTTTTCTATATTTTTGTAATTTTCTATATTTATTTCTATTTAAAAATTTTATTATATAACTATGATTCCATGGGTTGGCCAATTTGATTCAGATGGTTAAATTGCTTAGTCATCACTTGGATAAATAATGGTTTTGTTATTGAGTAAGTTTTAAAATATAAGGGTTTATATTGTTAAAAGTATTGGACATGGATCTAATTAGTAGCATTTATTAGTGAAAAAATAACTTAAATATGAGATTTAATAAGAGAGAATGAGAGTTAATACCTTAAATACAAGAGTTAACGAGAGGCTATTAAATGAGGTGAAAGGCATTAATTAAAATTACATTTTCAACCTTCATAATTAGAGATGGGCTAAATAACAAATGTGGGTTAGTCGAGAAAAAATCCACATCCTCATTCGTACTTTTATAATAGTATAGATTGTTGACTAAAGTACTGAACAAGGAGGGTTTCACTCCAATGCTGAACAATTGATTGTTAAATCAAAAGTTCACATATCCATGTATGATATACACAAGTTCTTGGTGGGTATCTAATTATTTTAACTTCATTGTGGTTAATTTTTTTGATAATAAAGAAAATTTACATTAAAATGAAAAAGAGGATACAGTATCAGGTTATAATGAATCATAGAAAAGAAAACAGAGTAAAAGGTAATGCCAGCTCCTTCCAAATAAAGAACAACAAAGAACACTCTAAAAATCTAAACCCAAAGAAAAAATAAAAGGTACCACCACCTACAACCAGAAATTCCCTCAATCATCTTCTGACAAAAGTGTTACAAAGACAACAAAGCCACTCCTATGCCCATGCCATTTTGTTGTAGTTATATGGACAATATTCAATAATAAAGTATACTCAAAATGTTATAAATGGAATAATGGAACTAAATTTTTACAAAGATTCCAACTACAGGATTTAGATAAGCCCAGGAAAACTGTCATAGGTTTGACTTTGCCATCATGTTATGACAGTTTTTTTCCCAGATCTGTTCTGCTCAAGTTGCAGTCTAGGCCTCAACTTCACGTGGTGTTTTTCCTTTTATGTTACTAGAATATTCTCTTTTTTTTTCCATTTCCAGAATCCTAGTTCAACTTTTTAGAATGATGTAGAGAAAGGTTATGGAATGGCTTAGGAGGACCATTGGTAAGTCTTTCTGCAAAACTGCTATGTTGCACAGATATTTCGAAAGTTAAATGTCAAAGAACCCTTGATGAAACATGTCAGGTTCAAATACCTATGAAAAATATGGTACTTATACTTCAAATTCTTCTTATTTCTGGTTTATGTTCACAAGCGTTTCTGCATATCCACTACACTGCACATTTTCTATGTCGATAAATTGAAACATGCTGGGTTCCAATATTGACACAGGTTCTATTGTGGGTTATTCCAGTTACTCTTATTTGTTTACCTTAAGTGCCCATACAATAGACTAGCATACAAGTATGCATATAAAGTATGGAATAGCATGTTCATCCTATCTGGAACAGTTTGTTATGTATTCATGTTATATATCTTCTAATTGCCCCTGTATTAGTCTTACCTATGTGGTGTAGCATAAAGGTTTCATATATGCTATATATTTATGCTTGATATTACATTTTCCTTTCTTAATATGGCTAGTGCTATAGGTTATTGATTTGTGGTAGTTGTTAGACATTTTCTTTCAAGAATCCAGTGATTTCTATCTGAAAGCTGCAGCTCAGAAAAAAAAAAATTGTTCCTTGATAGCGTAGATATTCACAGACTTGGGTGGATTCTTTGATAATGATATTTAAAATTTACACATCTCTAAACCTCCTAATACTCATCAAATAATCTGGACCATGGTATGTGGAACAATATGTGAATCATTTTCTCTAGGTCACAGCATTTCAGCTAGGTGATAAAATACACATGTTGCATGTATGCAATCTTTTGCATGCTAGAGTTTATGAAGGTAGATAGAAGTTTGGGGTCAGTTTAATAATTGAATTTGGAGTCTATGAAGGGATATATATGCCCTTATTTTTATTCTATAAATGGTCATTACAATCGAAATTTTGGAATTGATTCAATGGATGAAATTGTTTGAAGTTGCAAGCAAGTCTGATCTTCTCTCTCTTTTTTGTCTCTTTATCCGTAAAGGTGCAAAATTCTCTTTCTCCTCCACTCAGATTTGAATATCCTTTTTTTAATAACTCAGGTTATGTTTTCATACCATCATAAGAGAATTGTATGATTTGTCTCCTATTCATCCTATGTCACATTTGGTCTTTAATTTTAAAGACAATACATTGATTATCATCAGAATTCATGAATTCACTCTTTCAAAATGGTTGCATGTTTTATCTTTTTAAATGCAGATTTAAATCTCTCAAAGGACAAATACCGTTTGACTACTGGAAATGCTGAAGGAACTTTAGATATGAAAAGTCTATAAGAAGCCACATTAATCAAAAGTTATAGGTTTCCTGCTTCTTATCTTTTCTCTTTTGCCTATACTTACATAGTACCTGTTGTCCATCCCACCCCCATCTTGCTTCCTATCATTGTATTCATTTAGCAAGATTTAGTTTGATAAATAAACTTCTGTATTTTCATGTCATTTTTTACATCCCTGTTGATTTGTGCCAGTACTGTACCATGTGAAGCGAAAAGTAGAAATTAACCTTTTTGTGAGGTTCTTCTACTTTTGGTACTCAAAGCTTGTAACATAAACAGGAAGGCATGTTTTAATCTGAGCCATATTTTTTTATTAAATATTCTCCTTTTTGACACAAAGAGTTTAGTTTTAACAAGGGTTTAGTTTAATGAAGTTTCTTTATCCTGAAGTTTTCTATTCCTTTGCCAGTTTTGCATACCTATTGGTTGAACTAGTTTTGTGCTACTTGAAATGGGAAGGAGCAACTAAACTTTTATTCAAGGGTTTCTACTTTTGGTGCTTGAAGCTCATATCATCAATGGAAAGGCATGTTTAAAATTGAGCCACTTTTAAATAAAATCTTTGTTGACATGTGGAATTTAGTTTTAACAAGTTTTTCTGATATAACTTGTCATCAATCTATTTGCAGTGTGGATGTTTGATCCAAGCCATGAGTGCAGTGAATATAACAAACGTAACTGTTCTAAACAATCCAGCGGCATTTCTCAACCCTTTCCAGTTTGAGATTTCTTACGAGTGCTTGAGTCCTCTAAAAGATGGTACCACATTTTCGTCTATCATTGCATACATTCTGCATGATCATGCTTAGTCCCAATAATAACTTGCATTACTTAATAATGTTCAACCAGATTAAGCATTAATTAAGCTTGAGCTTTTGCCATTGGCCATTGAATCTTTATTTGAAGTACTGACATGATCAACGTTCATGGTAAGGGTAAATCATAACTTATGAGTTTTCCTGTTTTAGGAATTTTTGTTATTGTTTACAGTCCATATAGCTCCACTTAATGTTTGCATATTCTTGAACCAAATGGCTTTATTTCATCTAAACAATCTTTTTTGTTTTTTTTTTTTTTGAAAAAGGTAAAGCAATTTTATTAGAAACAGAACCAGAATACGGAAAGGCCCCCAAACAAGAAACCTGGAGGCCAAGAACCCAGAATTACATTACAAATTTAACAAACTACCAGCACTAAGCTGGGCTCCCAATACCCTAGACTGGAGACCTTTCACAGCTGCAGTCCAAGAGACTTATTTTCCAAAGGAACAGGAGATAGTCTACATCCTTGGATCTATTTTGGAAAGTTCTTCTGTTTCTTTCTGTCCATATGGTACTGATCACTGCTTCAGGAAGAGAGGACCATACACTTTTTTCCATCTTGGACAGGCCTTGCAGTTCCCAGCACCACATTGGATCTAGTACAGTAGCTGGCATGACCCAAGAAAGACCCAAAGAAGAAAAAAAGTGCTCCCAGACTGCAATAGAAACAGGGCAATGCAGAAATAAGTGGTTGCTGTCTTCTTCCACTTGATCACAGAGAACACATAACATGTCCTGGAGCTGAATCCCTCTTCTCTCCAGATTCTTTTTGGAGAGGCACTTATCCAATGCTACAGCCCAGACCAAGGCGTTTATTTTAGAAGGGGCAACTGTTAAATTCCTGGCAAAAGACTTCACTGAGAACAACCCATCTGTGCCCCAGATCCAACTCCAGGAGTCCTCTTCTAACAGATTGAGAGTCTGGTTGGACAACATCTCCAGCAGCTCTGCCACTTGATCAACTTCCCAGTCCTGAAAATGTCTTTTGAAGGAAGGGCACCAGGAGCAGATATTACCTCTTACTTGACAGAAGTCAGCCACCAAAGCTTCCTGGTTCTCTGCAATTTGAAATAACTCTGCTAATGGCCTGTTGCTACACTAGTTGTCCTTCCAAAAACATACTCTTTGACCACTCCCCAGTTTTAATGATAAACCTCTACTTAGCAGTAGAAACAATTCCATTATTTTCTTCTAAAGAGAGCATCCCAGAGAGGGGACAGAAGAAGTAGTTACCCAATCACATCTGTCTGTATTATGTTTGGCTGCCACTAGGTTCCTCCACCAACTTTCCCTTTCTTTACCAAATCTCCAGATCCACTTACCCAAAAGAGCCTTGTTGAAAATTTTCATCTTCCTAACCCCCAGACCTCCTTTTTGTTTTGGAGCACAAACTTGACCCCAGCTGACCAAGTGGATCTTCTTTTCTCTTCCCACTCTTTCCATAAGAACTCCCTCTGCAAATTTTCCACTCTTTGGGCCACTTTCATTGGAATTGGGAAAAGGGAGAGAAAGTAGGAGGGTAGATTTGATAAAGAATTCTTGAGAAGGGTAATTCTACCTCCCAAAGATAAGTATTTGGTTTTCCAGGAGGCCAGCTTCCCTTCTAATCTTTCCACCACAGGCTCCCACACTAAGGAAGAAGTGCATTTAGCTCCCAGACGAAGACCTAGGTAGATAGTTGGCAGAAAACCAATTTGGCAAGCTAGGACCTCAACTAGGGCTTCTAAATTCTCTATTCTTCTAACTGGAATTAATCTACTCTTGGCCCAGTTGACTTTCAAACCTGACACAACGTCAAACCAACACAGCACCCCAAGAAGCACTCCCAGCTGCTCCACATCAACATCAATGAAGCAAAGGGTGTCATCTTCAAATCAGAGCATGCATTTGAACCTTTTCCATTACACAAATAAATAGGAGGGAGAAGGGGGGTCCCCTTGCCAAAGACCTCCAGAACTCTTGAAGAAGTCAGCCGATTGACCATTTACAAGAACTGAGAATTTTGGAGAGGTGATGACCTCCAATAGTCATTAAATGGTGATGATTATTTTCATTTCAGCTCAACTTTGTTTTTTACCAGATTTCTTGGAAAATCATCATCATCTAAGAATCCCCCAACTGTCAGAATAAGCTCAAAACAATATTATAGATTGTAGAATATGTTAACATGTATTTCAAGTAGGTTTCACCAGGTCAACATTTCTAAGAACTAGTCAGCATAAAAACTGGTTTGACTGCTGGTTCCCAGTTCTAACAGTCCAAGTCTGGTATGGTCAGAATCAGACAACACTGGAATTTATATTCTTTAACTAGTTCCTGCCAATCTGACAACATTGGCGTGGGCCTCTGGATAGATCATCAAAGTGTTTCCTTAAGCCTTTTGTCAAGGCATTAACCTGACACACTTTTTTGGCAGTGATTTAGTGCTCTATTCTTTTAAAACATAACAAAGGCCTTCTATTACGTAACCTTGGGACTTAAATGCTCGATTGTTATATTAAGAAACCATTTATTCATTAACTCGTTGTACTGAAATTTACTTTCTTGTCCTCCTGATGCTTGCTCCTTCCAATTGTATTCCCCTTGTATATACATTGATGACAACATCCATGACAGTGGAAGAGTTTGAACTTTATTTAATGGGCACTAGTGATGTTAGCACCATAGCCCCTTGTACTCTATATAGGGTCTGAAAGTGACAAAATTAGGATCATTGTCTTGTACAAAATGGATGTTTGGGATTGAAACCCAGGACAATTGAGGAGAGCATGGTGGCTTTGTACCAAAGTGTTTACAGATCTATTTGATGAATCTTCCTAAGCAACCATAACTACTGTTCTCCTTTATGCTTATACTTATTTTTTCCCTTTGTGTTGACTTAGTCAATTTGGTTGTATCTAGAAAAGAGAGTGTTTAGCAATCTTAATTTCTCAGAACATGTTATGTTTCTTATACTCATCATATTAGTCAATTTGGTTGCCATAGCTATCTTCAGAGTTGCCATTGATAAAGAGAGGCAAGGTTTGGAAGCCTTCGTTCACGTCAATGCTTATCTTTTTTGCTCCATGGGGCTACACAACGGGGGTAGCCTATCCCCCAACCCATAACCCCTCCAACCCTGATGCAGGCGGGATTTGATCCCAAGCCTCCGCTACAACCACTTGGAGACCTTACCAACCAGTCAGTTGGCACCTTGCACATCAATATTTACCAAAGGAAGAAAGAAAAGAAAATCAAATTAGACTCCATTCTTTAAGAGCAATGCCAGCATTGGCAAATAAAATGCCGATTATACAATACTTCAGACTGTTCTGCACTTAATTTGTAAAGTTTTACAATTCAAAGCATAATGCTAATTATAGAGGGCTCATATATTGACATATTCCATTTTCTGTACAGATTTGGAGTGGAAACTCATATATGTTGGGTCAGCAGAGGAGGAGACCTATGATCAACTCCTGGAAAGTGTATTCGTGGGGCCTGTTAATATTGGCAATTACCGCTTTGTCTTCCAGGCAAATGTTGTGCCTTGTGACTCCTTATACTAACCCTTAATCATGGAATAGTTATTTTACATTTCTTTCAATCTGTTGCCAGGCTGATCCACCCGATCCTTCAAAGATCAGAGAAGAGGATATCATTGGTTTAACGGTGGTGCTGCTGACTTGTTCTTATCTTGGACAGGAGTTCATTAGAGTGGGATACTATGTGAACAATGACTATGATGATGAGCATCTGAGAGAGGAACCACCCCCAAGGGTGGTTATTGACCGGGTCCAGAGAAACATCTTTGCTGAGAAACCCCGGGTAACCAAGTTCCCCATCAACTTCCATCCAGAAACATAGTGAGAGAAGAGAACAACCTCCACCTCCCTCTTAGCCAATTTTTGTTACTATTAAGGTGAAGGGGTGAAAAGATTCATATACCCAGTAACAGAGGAATTCAACAATTCTTGTGCACAATTGCTGATGTAAATATATTTCAGCCAATCATCTATTTAAAGCTTCAAAATATCAGTCACCCCCATGATAATACAGACACTAAAGTTATTTTTATTTTTCCTTTATGAAGCTTCTGACTAAAGTAGATAGTATTTTTCTTGTTTACATTTCGATAAGTGTCCCAATTTCTGTCCTTGGCAGTTTCTGGTTGTCCTGATCAAGGGTGTTATCAAGTTGAGCTTGACTCAAAAACACAGAGCCAGAAACTTGATTCGGGCTCGAAGATGACTAAGTCAATTATAAATACTATAAATAAAAATATATTATTAAAATCAATTATTTGTAAGTTTATTTATTTTATAAATAAGTTAATATAAAAAATTAAGGGATTTTTGGACTGCAATCCCCCTCAGAAATCTAATTTGCAGCCCCCTCCTAATCTACCAGTAACCCCCTATAAACCACATCCTGCTCATGAATTTGGCATTAATCCACGGGAAGGATTCAGTCCACCCCTAGTCTATTAGTAACTCCACCTAGGGGTGGATTGAATGGTAAAAACCCCAAAAATTAATGTATATTTATATTGTAAATACAAACATATTAAAAAATTAGTATTTTATTATGAGCTCAGTTAGGCTTGTAAGCCATTAACTTGAACTCAGCTTGACCAACTACTTGATTCAACTTGAACTCAATTACTTGAGAGCTGAGCCTGAGTAGCTCACGAGTAAGCTCAGCTTGCTTACACCCCTAGTCCTAATCCTCTTCCATAATCTATCGACTATTAATAAGGGAACGGCACCTTTTTTCAAAAGATTAGTCCTTTTATGTTCATAGATGCATTCAAGGTAGATATTTTATATGTGTTTTCCACTTTAAATTCTAAGCTTCATACTTAATTTCACTTATTTATCTTTTTATATCCATTTTAATTTTAAGTCTTGAAAGAATGTGAAATGGTCGATTTTGTTTGTAACAGATCATGCCATCTTGATCCTTGTTGTTTTACTATCAATCGTGCTTCCAACAGTTAAGCATACATTTGATTAGGAACTTTCATTATGATATGATGTTTTAGAAGTTTGGGTCCTATTCGGGGATAGCTCAAATGTTATGACTAACTTAATGATATCACAATGATTTCCCTCACTAATCAAAGGTTCTTGATCCACCACTGGATTAGATTATTCCATACATACACATTTTAAAATCTCAAATATGTTTTTTTCTTTTACAATAATAGGATATCATCATCTAAGCCTTATCCCAACTATTCGAGGTTGGTTACATGAGTCTTGTTTCACCATTCTGTTATGTTTAATGCATGGTTTTTAAAAATGGAACGGTGATCGAACTGGTCAGGGGTTCGGTTACTGGTTCGAACGATCCGACTGTTAGACCCAAATGGTCGGCCCATTCTGACAAAAAAATTAAAAATTAAAAAACGGTTCGAACGGTTAATCAGCCGGTTCAGTGATTTGTTGACCAAAATCAACGGTTTTGGGGAAAAAACGGTTTTGGAGGAAAACAGAACCGGTCAGGTGACCAATTCCCGGTTTTTCCGGTCTGGTTCGGTTTTGAAAACAGTGGTTTAATGTCATAAAAAGGGCAACCAATGCATGAGGCTCTTGCTAGTGCACAAGTCATCTTGAGTGCAAAGTTTACTTCCTTTTTTTCAATATAAACTTTGCTCTCATTTTGGGTGCAAAAATGCCTTGAAATTTGTGAAAAATGTCACTTTGAGTACATACATGCATTCTTACCAAACGGAGCCAAATCTGAACAATGAAAATGCCATTATTCAATGTTGGTACTAGCTATGTGGGGTGGGTGTAGACTGGGAACATCCCTAACTTCTAGCATGGAGATCACATCTGCACCCCACAGAGGGTGCCCCACAAACGCCCCACATGCATATCTCAGCATACATTGGGAATATCTCCGAAGTTGTCATGAAAAATATTCCTAATACACGGTTGAGATATGCTGTGGGACGTTTGTGGGGCACCCTCTATGGGGCACAGATGTGAATTCGCTTTTTTTTTTGCACAAAATTGTGTCAGATTAATCTGCTGGACAAAAGACATTGCTGGCCACATCAACACAACCACACATTAGAAAAATCTCCCATGAATGGACACTTCCCACAAAGGAAATAGAGTGTGTAGTGTAGGAATCAGGGAAAGTCCAGTAGTCCAACTCCAACCCATGCAATCTTAACGCCAAACAATCCAAAACATAGCTAGAATGCTGCAAAAGAAAGAAACAAGGGGAGCTGAAACGCTTCTAGTGTTAACTTTGATAAGTGGAGTGTTTTGGCAATTGATCTTCTCGTCTAAGTACCCAAAGAGACACAAATGGAAAGGAATTTGAGCTAGGAGGAGACGTCCGTAGAGCTTTGGAGCTTGTGAGGTCTCCTAGCTCAATCTGATGTTAGATAAGGCATCTTTTGATATATATATATATATATATATATATATAGGCCTGTAAACGGTATTCAAAAATACAAATTCGAATTTGAGATTTGGTACAATCAAATTGAATTCGGATAATTTAAATTGGATATTCGGTCGAATTTGAATATTAATTTCTTACCAATTAAATTATCGGTTTGAATTCGGATATGCATTAATCCGATCCGATAAATATCTGAACCGATATATATATATATATAATGAAGCAAACATGAAACATTTGAACCTCTCTGAATCTCTAATCTCTCTCTCTTCGGTCTCCATCTCCTTGCAAACCCTAACCCTAATCCTCCCTCCTCCGTTATCGTTGTCGTCGCCCGAGCAACCACACCGACTACACCAACAACTTGACAGTCGAGTACCGATCACCGACCACCACCCCTCATCCTCTGCCTCTCTTCACTTCTTCAGTTCTCTCTCATATCTCATCTAATCATCTTCTCCTCTATCTCTTATCTTTCAAATCTTGATTCATTATCACAATCGCTCGAGCAACCACCATCACCAACAACAACATCAATGACGACGATCAAGTGACAGTAGTCTTGACAGAAACCACCATTGCCGATGACAACCATCATCTTCTCCTCTATCTATCCTTTGCCGCACTACCATCATCAGTGACAGTAGTCTTGATGGCAACCACCATCATCTTATCTCTCTCCTTTGTCGTCATTGCACTGCCATCACCGCTCACTGGCCACCATTACTATCGGTCGAATTCGAATCGAATCGAATATTCAATTTGATAATCAAAATTAAATTCGAACTCAAATATTTGATATCCATCGGATATCAAATCAAATTTGAATATTAGTGTTAATGATCGGTTTCGAATTCGAATCTATCCTGATTTGATTCAAATTCGACCCATTTACAAGCCTACCTAATGGACAAACACAGATCTATTGACCTCAATAACACTAGCCACATCTGCGTGTGTATGTAACACCACAACACACGTTGGGAGCATCTCCCCGTGAATGACAATAAACAGTACAAGAGATGTTCTCAATAGATGTGTGTACACAGATCTGGGCTTTCGGCTTCCAATTGATGTCTTCTTTTTGCTTGGATTTCTCTTAGATGCTAAATGGGTGGAAACCCCTCTATTTATAAGATTTAGGCAAGAGTACTTTAGGAATTTTGGTAAGTCTTAAGACTGTGTTTACTACCTTTTCCTTCAACCCAAATACAACCCTAAGGCTGCGTTTGGAATCAATGTAAAATGTTATCAGTGTAAAAATACATTGATGATGTTTTACAGTAAACTAGAAAGTGACTGTTATTTTTTTTGAAAATAGTGATCGGTGGAAGAGTAAAGTTTTTTTATCGATAAAATCGAAGTAGTTTTTACATCAACTATCAATGTAAAACTACACTCCATCCAAACACATGCAAAACTAAACCAGAGTGTAGTTTTATGTCGATAATAATTACACCTTCTTTCCAAATGCATACAAAATCAAACCGATATAAAATTTACATTCATTCTTGATTTACATCACATCCAAATGCATTCTATAGATAGAAGTGTACAAATTGGTGTGGAACAAGGAGAATTTAGGGAGAATATGCAAGAGGGGTATTTTGATCTTTTTCTTTGTAGGATATAGGGACAAGGGTGGAATGGTTTAAGTGTCTTTTGGTATACTTGTGGAGGTATGGGTAGGTATATAATGTTGGGGAGCCTGGGGTATTTTAGGGTTTCAAGTGCGAGTGAGTGAACATATTTTGGTTAAAAAGCTTTCGATGAAAAGATTCCCATCAAGTGTACTGAGAATATAAGGTAATTTTAAAAAGTCAGCCAACCAGATTGTTTGAAATTGATTCTTTTTAATTGAAGGATTAAATGAGAGTTTGTGGAATATAGCTAGGCTTGGTTTTGACTTTTGATCAAGGTTTGGACTTAGGTTCAAAGGGGGTGCCAAATTTTGGCTTGACAAATGGTTTTTTTGGATCCAAAAAATTTAATTCTAACAATTTTAAGTGAATTATAGAATCACAAAATTCATTACAAAATTTCTCTGAAATGCCAAACGCATGCCTACTTTTTACTTTTTGAATTCCATTCTAGAAATGAACCAAAATAGTGGAATTTGAAAAGTGGCGGAATTGGCGATTTCGCTGACGCGGAAAGCCGGAAAAAAAAAACAAAAAACAAAACACTGCTGGCTATGGGGTTCGAACCCATGCGCACTTATGTGCAGAAGATCTTAAGTCTTCCCCCTTAACCTCTCGGGCAAACCAGCTGTTATGATAAGGGTATGAAGTTATATTAAAAAGTAAAATCTTACTCTCCACCGAAGAAGCATCCAGAAACAGACAACCGTTAACGGCATACAACAAAATTCCATGGGCCCGTTATACGAACCCTAGCTTAACCAATCCAAACTCCCTTCGATCCTAATTCCGGTTTCCACTTCGATCTCCATTTCCTCTACGTCTACCTCTCGCTGTAAAAGGTTGCTCCTTTTCCGATCCTTCGACAACTCGGTTCCGTTTACTCTTTTGTTATACTCTCTCTGGTTTGATCGGGATTGAGAAAGAAACCAGAGAGAATCCATGGCGGAACACTTGGCTTCAATTTTCGGAACAGAGAAAGACAGGGTAAACTGCCCGTTTTACTTCAAGATCGGGGCTTGCAGGCATGGCGACCGGTGTTCAAGGCTCCACACGAAGCCGAGTATAAGCCCTACTTTGCTGCTTTCCAACATGTACCAGAGGCCTGATATGATCACTACTGGAGTGGATCCGCAGGGCCAGCCCTTAGATCCTCGCAAGATCCAGGAGCACTTTGAGGTTGCTATTCTCCTCTTTCTTAATTCATCTTTTCCTTGTTCAAAGTTCCCTTTTAATTTTTGTGTTTAGTTTAGGGCTTTCTTTTCTGAAGGATCGTTTGGCCTTCTTCGATATCTATCCCTGTTATTCATGATATATTCTTTCTCTAAGGCTTCATTCAGCTGCCATATACCCAAAAAAAATCAGTACTTTATCGTTTCTTCTCCAAGTTTGTAGATTTATCTGAGTTCTGGATTTTATTATTTGTTGAATCATTTTAAGATGAAAAGTTTTCTTCATTCGTTTCGTGGATGTTCTCCCCTTGTCGGATTGTATGTTCTGTAGCTCTGTGCAATGTGGAGGATCCGTCATAGGCGTTAGAGTTGTGTAGTATTTATTTCTCTGCTGGAAGTATTTCTTATTACTTTTTGTAATTGCAGGATTTCTATGAAGATCTGTTTGAGGAGTTAAGCAAGTACGGGGAGATTGAAAGCCTGAATATTTGCGACAATTTGGCTGATCACATGGTGAATTTCTTTGAATTGCTGCAAATTTCATTTTACTTGCTGAACATTATATGCCAATCTCATTTCATTATACGTGCACAGGTTGGTAATGTCTACGTTCAGTTTAGAGAGGAAGAACATGCTGCCAATGCACTTCGAAACCTTACAGGGAGATACTATGCAGGTTTTTTCTTAACTAAATGTAGCGGTTGTCTACAGAACATTCTAATATAATATTCAATATGTGCCAACAAATTCTTTCAAAATCTGTACTTCTAATCATGGTGATCTGTTTAATTGATATTTCCGTTGCCCTACCAGCTGGGTACTGAAAGAGTGAAATATTTCAGGGCGTCCAATTATTGTGGATTTCTCCCCGGTCACGGATTTCCGTGAAGCCACATGTAGGCAATATGAGGAGAATACTTGCAATCGAGGTGGTTATTGCAACTTTATGCATTTGAAAAAGATTAGCAGGTAAATTATGGTGATTACTCAAGCCCTCCATTTCTTTTGCAACCAATAATTCCAGTGGTGCTTATTCTTTGGCATCTGATGCATTTTGTTTCATCATTGTCAGGGAGCTGAGGAGGCAGTTGTTTGGGAGATACAGGCGAAGGCACAGTCCCGGTCACAGCAGAAGCCGAAGTCCCTACAAGCATCGTAGTTATGAGGAGCGTTCTCATGGAGGTCGTGGTTATGGTAGATGGTATGATGACAGGGATCACCACTACCATGATGATAGGGGAAGGAGACCTAGGAGCCGAAGCCCTGGGAGGAAGAGGGGAAGAAGCAGAAGCCCTGGGGGGAGGAGAGATAGGAGCCCCATCAGGGAAGGTAGTGCTGAGAGAAGGGCTAAAATTCAGCAATGGAACCGGGAAAGAGAACAGGCTGAATCTGCTAACAAGGATAACAATTACAGTACTTCTAACAATGAAAGCAATGGGTATGATCCACATGGAGAACAGTACTATGAGCAGCAGCAGCCACCACAGAAGGGAGGATATGGCTACTGAGCCAGTCGACTATTTCTGGTTTGTCCCTTTCTCTTGTCAATTGAAACTTTCCTCCTGCTTTTGGGGAAAAAGGTTGCATTTCTTTTTTACAAAAACCACCCACATTTACTAAATATAGCTTACAGCCCATTTTCCACTGTGCAGGTGGTGTACAGGTTCACAGTTCTGTGATATGGCATGTAAAACCCTTTTTCCCCTTTCCCCCTAACCACCACAACAGTGCGTGACTTGTGTGTTTTAAGGCATGCTTTATTGTTGTGAAAGACCCTTAATTCTTTTCTATTAACCACACACGACCCTACTTTTTTCTTTTAACCACATTAGAAAACCCTACCAAGAGTCAACATACATAGTTAATTATTTTCTTTTAACGTATATACTATAAGAAGATTAATGATAAGTGAGAAGTAACGTCAACATTCAACAGCATTGTTATGAAGAGATTGCACCGTAACTCAAGGCTTCCCTTGGGACAGTGGAGCTCAAGGAAAGGCTTCAAGTGGGGTCACACACCAAAATATGAGGCATATAAAGTGCATGCATAAATAATATAAGGTTCTTGGTACATAACAGTATACTTCTTTGCTCAAACTAGCATTGCATTTTTTTTATTATGTTCAAGATTTCAGTTTTTTAAATCGTTTTTCTGTTCAAGATTTCTTTTTTAAATCATTTCTCTGCTCTACAATAATAGAAGCTTATGAGTCGGAAATCTAGTCCTCAGGTATCAGTAATTGCCGATGCTTAACCTCGCATGTTGCCCTCTATATTCAGGTCTTAATAAGTATCAGTTGCTATAAAAGGTACCAGATTGCATCTATTGCTTTTGCTTGCATGTGTGTGTATGCTTGATCAAATTGATCTTCTCTGTGACTACTGCACATCCAGGATAGCAAACAACCAAGTTCCCATGGTTCTATGTGGGGTTGATCTTCATATGTTTTTTCTTTCCCAGAAAAGTTGTGGTCTTACATACTTTGAGTTTTGCAGGTTCAGGTATCCCTGCTTCTCAGGATCGAGCCTTGTTTATACAGCAGCTTACCATGAAATTTGTTTACAGGTTGTTTGCGTAGCAGCGGGGTGAGTTTACAGGATATACAGACTGCGTGCATTGAACATGGTGGAAAGATTGTCAGAAGAGCATGGTCAATCTCCGAGAACATATACCAAGAGAAGTTCTCATTTGGAAGGTGAGGTCTGTGTATTGTACATCCTGTTCTAATAGATTGCAGGCTTTCAGGTTCCGGAAGCAAGTGTCACGAATTCTCCGATTCATTTCTTCAGACGGTTCCAGCTACAAGTACTTTTGGAATGGAGTTTTGTTATTTAGGGAATGTTGTTAAATCGTTTAATGCTTTAATGTTCAAAAAAAAAAAAAACATTGCTATAGAACCCTGTTGACATCAAAAGATGGCTGGCATACTCGTTGTTTATTCTATATTCTTACTGCTGCATCAAGCTTTTTTTTTTATAATTTTTACCGTGGTATGGATTTTGTTACTCGACGAGTGAGTGGTTGGACTAGGGGTGGCAAATGGGTGGATTGGGTTGGGTTGACCCACCAACCCACCATGACCCATCATCAATGCTTGGTAAAGGATCATTAACCCGCCTTAACCCCGACCCACCCATATTGACCCACTTGATCCATTCATATTGATCCTTACTCACCCTCACCTATGAATACAAAAACGGGTCGGATCGACCCATACATCCAAAAGTAATAATGCCAAGAAAACTCTATTAAGGATACTGTGGCAGAAGTGCGTCGGGTCACCCGTATACCCGAAAATAACGATGCCAAGAAAATAATATCCATCAAGGATACCATGTGGTAGAAATGACCTCTGCCAGGAATGTCATGCGGTGGAAATTGAGCCGACTCGTGTAGCCGAAAATGCAAAAATTATGGAGAAAAATAGCAAAATAATTTTGCAGAATATGTAAAAAAGGCAGTAATATTGCAAAAAATTCAGGAAAAAAATACAAAAGATTTCAGAAAATTGCAAAAAAATGCTAAACTTTTGTAGAAAAATGCAGAAATTTCACAAAAAATACAGAAATAACAGAAAATTGCAAATATTATGCAGAAAATGAAGAAAAATAACAAAAAATTGCAAAAATTATGTAGACAAATCACAAATACCAGAAAATTGCAGAAAAATACCAAAAAAAATGCAGAAAATATCACAAAATAGCAGAAAATGCAAAAATTATTTAGAAAAACAGCAAAAACTTGTAGAAAATGCAGAATGTACCACAAAATAGTATAAAATTGCAGAAAACAGCAGAAAAATATCAAAAATTCAAAAAATGCAGAAAATACTAGAAAATACCAGAAATTTGCAGAAATGCAGAAAAATAGCAGAACATTGCAAACATTATGCAGACAAATAGCAGAAAAATACCACAAAATAGAAGAAAATTGCAGAAAATACCAGAAAATTACAGGAATTGCAGAAAATGCTAGAAAATAACAGAAAGTTGCAGAAAATGCAAAAAATAACAGAAAACTGCAGAAAATATCAAAAAAATGCAGAAAATGCCCCCCTCCCCCCCATTTGAAAAACCTCTTTTTCCACTAATAGAACTTGAAACTTCTAACATTTTCAACAAAACCTACAAAAAACATGCAAACATACAATTGAGGTGTATGACAAAAAATACATATTTCATATTGTAAGTGTATGAGAAACAGGGTCCTAGCCATCCTTCTCAGTTTGATTTAGATAGGAATAGGAAAGGGGATTAAAATCAGCAAGAATGAGATTTCATTCCCAATGGAGGGGCAGCTGGGCAGGGAATGGGCATTCTCCCAAATGGGGGAATATCATTCCAGCAGGAATAATAATGAGATTCTGATTCCACCCAACCAAACAGTTAGAATCGAAATAGCCCATTCTAATTCCGATTCCAGGCCCCTATTCCTGCAAACCAAACAGGGCCTGAATTTTCAACCAAATACTTCTTTTGATGGGTGATGACTATCCTAATAATTCAATGCTTAATCTTTCTGTAAGGCTTTGAGCTGTTCTCATCCAAGAGTTAATGGGAACTCACTGGTTGTAGGTGATCTAAGTGGTATTGCTTGAAAATGCTTGAAAAAAAGCTAAAAAGAATTCTAGTAAAACACCATGAGAAGGTTATGATTTTACTTATTTTCGATCCATTTTTTATATGCACATTTCTAGAACCCTTGAAGCTAATAAAGACATCAAATCATTCAATTGAATAGAACCCGAGAAATTGAATTGGAGTGTCTTCTTACAAAGCAACCTTGTTTACTCCATTTTACATTCACCCAACAATGATAAAAGCATTCAAAGACAAGCTAATGTTGTTTCATGGTTTAACTTACCAAGTAGAAGGCCTTTTTTGAGTCACACCTAAACCGGCTCTGTTACATCTGCTTTGCAGAGCCACTATCACTAAATTTCCATCATACATGTTTCAATTAATGGTGTTCAAGGAACTGTTTTCAAATACTGACTTGATCAACCTCTGCACCTTGCATCTAATAGCATCCAAGAGTGTAGGCTTACAAGCAAACCCTTTGCTTACCTTAGAAAACATGTCAATTAATTAAATCTTATTTTAGTTTTCAATCTTAATATAGTTTTGCCAGGTCTCCTCCAAAAGAACTTAATATACCTTAAAAAATTTAATATAGTTTTCAAACAGGCCTCAAACTCAATAGGTCAAGTCCGGATCTCCTCCCAAAGAAGTTTGTATCCACACATATCTTGCATGGAGGATATCCTAATGGGTCAGGTCTGATCCAATTCTGGGTAGATCTGAAACTCATTGATAGGTAAATGTGCGGAATCAGTTATGAACCATTAGAACTCTTGGGTCTGACCCAGATATAAATGACAATCATACTTTTTAACCACCTGTAATTTGCCAAATAACCTACTTATTCGCTAAATTAACATCTTTGGAGATCATAGTAAGGCAATATTACAAATATATCAAGAAACAAATAGGTATTAGACAAGACCCTATATCCACTTATATGAGTATAGTGCATGAAAAAAAATCCATGTGGCAATACAAAAGAAGTCCTTGTGTTTGCTGGGTAAAAGCCTAGCTCAAGGAATTAGTCCTCATAATTCTTTTTCAAGACATCTAATAATGATGTAAAATTTAGGGTCAGTTATATGAATCCTACTTTGCCAATTTCTTCTATTAAAAAATCATATCCACTGTTAATGTATTATTAGTGCTTAAACCATTTCAGATCAAAATAAGTTATATCATCGTACTTTGAAGCTTAATGGGGAATGGAGAATGAAAATGCATATATAAGAATGAGATGGCACAGTAAAGGGAGTAAATCATAGGTTGTCAACCTGATATAAAATGGAGTCTAGTTCTTCTACTTTGCATATTTTTATTCATTATTGCTCATAAAAGACAATTCAAACAATCTATGGCTTTTTTCTTGTAATTAGATCTTGATATCTTTGAAGTATTGAAACCATATAACATCTAATGGAGATAAGCTTTTCTGTATATATTAGAGCAGGACCATGGAATCAAAACAGAGGCTTAAAATTAAAACATGCATATCTTAACTACACATAATATTATCAAATCTTGGAATAGCTTTGACTTTTCAAAAACACCACACTCTTCCATTTTTAATAAATTTTTGATAGGCTGTTGTACAGTTCATGCAACTTCCGATCTCAACATTGCAACTTCCGAGGCCATCAGTACTGGGTTAGAAATCTGAAATAAGACTTAAGTTCGAATTTCTTGATCTATAATACATCCTTATTCCATACACAAGATATAAGAAAAATATAGCATCCAAAGATTTCTTTTACCAGAAGCCTTGTAGATATCACTTTAATTCAAATTAAGAGACTACAACAAAAAGCAAAATCCCATCAACCATGTGGGAAAAAAATGAATCAATATATCCTCTAAATTAAAGGAGACTACAAAAAATGATTCCAGGTAGAAACTAGAAACCATTCAATAAGAAATAGCTATTTAAGAGAGTTGAGAACTCTGATGTATCTATCCAAATCTCTGGTGTACACACGACTTGAGAACTCTGAGAAACAACAGCGATGAAAACAGTGAGTTGAGAGAATTGAGAGAACTGCGAAACTAGTAGAGAATTGAGAGACAATCTTGCTTTAATGGTGGCGAGGACGAACTTTGTTTCAATGGTGGAAACAAAGAGTTGAGAGAACTGTGAAAAAATTTCGATGGCAAGTGGCTTGAAACCCTAACACTCTCCTTGTTCAACAATTCGACAGTTCGACTATTGCAGAAGCTCCTCTCTCTACCCTCTTCTTGACCCAAGTGACCCTAACCCTTTTTGACCCAATGGGTACCCTCGACCCAACCCACCCTGACCCTATTTTCCTTGACCCTAATGGGTCACTTTACCCATATAGTCCACTGCTGAAATGGGTGGGTTTTGAAGCGGGTGGGTTGGATGGGTCAAAAGGGTCAGGGTCAAGATTGCCACCCCTAGGGTGGACTGAAAAGTTTCTTGTCTAGGATGCAATATTCCAATCAGTCGATCCAATTGCCACCATCGCTTCCACTTTGCAGGCAAGAACAGCTACCTTAACTGGATGAAAATGGGTGGTGATCAATGACCACTCCTAACTAAGGGCGGACCGGTCCCATCCAATCCAAAATCAATTTGCACGGATTGGATGGACCAACAAGGCAACAAGACATTGGATTGGACCAATTCAGTCCAAAATATTTATTAGATTGGACTGGACATGGTCCATCTGTAATAAATTTATATTGGATTGGGTTGGATTAAGCCAATATCTGGTCCATTGATATAAGATAAGAATATAGGTGTCAATGGACCAGGTTTGGGTTGAAACCAATCTAAATCAAAAGAATTTGAACAGATTGGATGGTCTGGACATTGAATTGGATAGGTCTAACATGATCCAGAATATTTATTGGATTGGTTTGGATTGGACCTGGTCCTTTTATAATGGACTCACATTGGACTGGACCAAATCCAGTCCAATTGACACCCCCTACTCCTAACATTCAATTTCCCCTACACTTATGTTCACGGGCCAAATATGCATGCCCAATTGCTCCGGTGTATCTATGTATTAAATATTAAGTCTAAGAAAAGAGGGGGTTTTTTGCCCATGTTTGGGTGTACTTATTTTAACAAGTGCTCATCAAATAAATGCTTATTCCAACAAGTTCTCATGAGTGTTCGGTGAGATGGCACTTGTTTGTTATCTCAAACAGGGGTCGTGTAGGTACATTCATAATGACTTGGCAGGCAATGCCAGGGCAGAAAGGAAATAATACTTTTTGAATAAGGACTTAAAAATAAGTCCAAAATTTGAGCCTCTGGAATATTAGGCTTATTTGTAAAGTGCCAATGAGCTGGTTGGTAAGGTCTCCTGCAAGTCGTTGCAGAGATTTGGGATCGAATCTTGCCTGTACCTGGATTGGGGGATGGGCTACCCCCATTGTGTAACCCTTTAGAAGATACCAAAAAAAATATCAAGCTTATCTCTCAAATCCAAAAAAGTACTTATTTGGTGTGGTCTTCAGTTCACCCAAAATAAGTGCTTATTTAGATAATCGCTCAAAAAAGATAAGTATTCCCAGACTTACCCTTTTATCTACTAAGAACGGATTGAAAAATAATAATAATAATAATACATGGACCCATGGAGGATGATTAATGCAAATGCGACAATTTCATAGAATTCTTCACCACATGGCCATTTTAGATTGATCACCATAGCCACTTCATCTAGCATTCAAAAATTTTTGACAAAAAACAAGGAGGCATGGATTGATCATCCACCGTTAAAAACGATTGTACAAACAATTTAAAGGATCAGAAAGTTTTTCAACACAGGTCAAGCTTAGATGATAATGATGATTTGATGTTCCCATGGGCCTAATGCAATCACAAATTTATGAGGAAAATAAATATGATACATACCTTCACTTCATCGAGGTAGTATATATATATATATATATATATATATATATATATATATATTTGTGTTTTTTATTGAGTATTCATATTCAAAACTCGTCGAAATTAATTTATGCACTACTTGATCTCCTTAGCTCTAATTTTTAAATTAAACTTTTTCAGTTATATGTGGATTAAAATATAATACGCATGATACCTTCAAAATTATAAAAAAGTTTGACAATGTTATAATTAATACATATTAATTATAGGATAATTTATGGTCTATTCCCACTCAGAAATTTTTATCGGTCTTCTAAACCCCACCTACGCCACCCCATAAATCGTGATGGTGGATTCCCTCACCTGTCACTGGTGACAACTATACAAACTCATAAAGATTATTTATGAGGTAGATTGAACAATAAACACTTGGATATAAGGTGCAACTAATATTAATGAATGCACTTGGATATAACTCTTTGTTAACTAATAAATATTAGTATATATATACATACATATATTTTAGTTTTTCTATTATTTTACAACGGTTACTAATGATATCCTAATATTTTATATAAATCATTAAAGAATGGTTTTTATGTTTAAATAAATAAATTATAATCACGTAAAACTCATTTTTATTGTTGTTCTATTTTTTAAGGAATTTTTTTTTTATTTTCTAAATTATCTATGCGTATCTTGATTTTTCATCAATATCTATGCATTTTCAAAGCGTATCTTAATACATCTCTTAAATTTACATTTCCAATATACCTTACATTTTCAATACTTCGAACCTTGATTAAATGCATGTGCATTCCCATGATTATATGCTGCATAAAAATGGGGACCCCAATCAATGAGAATTGGCAACTCTGGGTGGACTTTTTTTTTTTTGTATTAATCACTGTTTTCAAAACTGGACCGAACCGGACGGTCGGACCGGAAAAAAAAAGAACCGTTCACCTGACCAGTTCCGTTTTCCTCCAAAACTGCTTTTTCCCCCAAAACCATTGATTTTGGTCAGCAAACCACTAAACCGGCCAATTAACCATTTAAACCGTTTGAACCATTCGAACGGTTTTGACCGTTTTCCATTTTTTTATTTTTTTGTCAAAATGGGCCAGCCGTTCAGGTTGAACGGTTGGACCACTCGAACCGGTAACCAAACCCCTAACGGTTCAGTCACCGATTCGTTTTTAAAAACCATGTAATTAACACAAGCAGGGACGATGAGATTATTATTCCCTTTCGTTTTCATCTAATTCCGTGATAAATTAGTTAAATCTAAATTTCATTGTTTTATTCAAACCAAAATCAGATTATCCATTATCAAATTTATCATCCAAGTTTAGTTACAATATTAGCCACATGTATCCTTTTGTTTAAAGTATATCCATTATCAAATTATTTCCTACTTTGGCCCACGTCCTTTTTGGTTGATCCCTACCACTTCTAGCCAATTCAACTGGCATAAGATGATTTTAATATATCAAATTGGATTTCCATTGCAATGAGATATTAAAAAGTAATATAAAATCAAATTTAAATGATCAAAATATATACAACTCATAAATTAAAAATGACTTTGGTATTTTAATTCATAAACAAAATGAACCGAAAAAAAAAATACTATGTAAATTTCTTAAAAATGATGAAATAAATTAGGAGTAGCGAGTTTTAGAGTTTTGGACCACCTGATGAAGTCATCTTTCTTCAATAAAGGAACAAGGGAAACGGGAAAGGCTTTGACCAATCAAAACACCTGTGAGATCTGATTAAAACCAAGTTGATTGGGAAAAAGAGAAAGAAAATAGTAAAACTTAAAACTTGGGTTTGATTTTTGATTTTTGAAGATGCAGTAGTTGAGGAAAATGAATTCATAAAAGTTGAAAATTGAGAGATGCCGACGGCGCAACAGTGTTAAAAATGAAAATTCGAGCACCCGAGTGTAACTACCAACCAAAACGGGGCATATACTACATAGTAAACTCGAAATTCAAGCCCACATTATTAAAAGTAAAATATTAATTTATGTTTAATATCAACATAAAATTTTTATCGAATGGGTAAGGTGAATCCGGAATTAATTCCTGAATTCGGATCGCCCTTCTTCATGGATCGAAGTCAATCAAATTAGGACAAACGGATAGTAGTAGTTAAATGACATGCATATGAATTAATAGGCATTTAAATTGATTGCTTACTGTCTACAGGAGAGACAAGAAAATCAATAGTAGTTTGAAGTTTGAACAATATATCCCCATTACCAAGCACCTCTTCTCAATAACAAGAACCTATTACTATATATCATCTTCTAAAAATCCAAAATCCATGACTCTCTCTTTTAACTATTTCGACTCTCTATGCCATCTCAAAACCAACTAAAATCTACCAAAATTTCAAGCAGCAATCCAAATACAGAACACTCCCAACTTCACTTGGCAGCAGCATGTTTGGCCTTTGTGTGGGATTGCAAAGCAATTTCTGACTTAAATGTCCTGCAAGCAGAGATTATATAAGCGATTTAGAATGCAACTTCAATTTGGAAAAATTGGTAATCATTCGATAAAACTATTCATCAATGGAAAGGTTAAAAAAACATACTTGTTGCAGGATTTGCAGGAAACCTGCCCATCGGATGTTGGAGTCTGTTGCTGCTTTTTCCCGGCACTGTTTGCAGGAGTCTTGCCACCCTGTTTAGGGAATGGAGTTGCTGTATGACCACCACTTTTCTTGCCATCTGTCCATACATACGATTTATTGTTTAGTGACTCCAATTGTTTTAAAATGAAAACCAGGACTCAAAAATATGAAAACCAGAAGTGCACTCTTGTTCTATGTTACACATTACACATGACATGGTTATAAAGAGCCTCCTGCGAGGACTACAAATCCCACAGTATAACTAAGTAGGGGATATTTTCATCAAAAGAGGGATGGAAGGACTGGAAGTCAATGTGCAATAGTACTGACTACTGAAAAGTCTGAAATAAAATATCATGCCACATCAGTGTGCAATAACACACTCAATACCCATTTTTTATTCTATTCCTGATTAGACACCCCAAAAGACAGTTTGGTTTTTGAGAAAACCATAAAACATTGACACCACCAAAATACAAAACACCACCAAATATTGGCAAAACGAGCAACTTTTCATGCATGGTTGCAAGGCACAAAATCAAATGTGACCTTTTTGTAAAAAGACAACCTGGTTAACTAGTATTTTATGATGCCCTTTTACCCCCCTCATCAATACCCAGGATAAAATTGCCTAGGTGACAGTTATACCCTAACAATATGTTTTCATGGGTGAATTGGTGACATACAATACATGACAACAGACGATGAAAAGGAGAGGTAAGGGTGCCCATTTGGCAGGGTGGAAGCATAGTGGTTTCTGGTTTTCGGGCGTGGGACTTACATGATATAAAAAGTAAATTAAAAAGTGCAGAGGAAAGAACCTGTCTTTTGTGGCGTGACTAATTTTGCTTTCTTCCCAGGAGTAGGTGTCTTGGAAGCTGATTCTGCGCCTCTCTTCTTGACCAGCTCTGCCTTCTGTAAAGAAAGTAGAAAAATATATATTATTTATCAGGTGATGGTTGACAAAAATGTATATAAAGAAACAAGAACTATAATTACCTTCTTTGGTGTCTCCTCATCTTCCTCATCAGAGCCTTCCTCTTCATCATCATCTTCATCACTTTCATCACCAGCATCAAGCATTTCCTAGGCAATAATTGTTATGCACCAAGTCAGAAACCATCTGGATGCAGATTAAAGAAGTATAGCATGTGAAGAACACAGTGATACAAAGTTACTTTCAAAAGAAAAAATTTAAAATGACATAAAAAGCTTCCTGAAATGTCAAGAAATTTGGCAGAGAGAAAATCTTCAACAAGAAAATAGAAAAAAAAATTGGCAAGGAGTCAAATGTTTGATGAAGAAAGTCTTGTATTAAGAAGGATGAGAGAACCCAGAAATCAACTTGTTTGGGCTTGCTTCAAGGGGATTAGTTGGTGGTTCAGAGGCAGAGCTCCGAGCCAGCACAATTAGGCTGAGGCTCACATATGAGCCAAGGTACAAGGCACATAGTTCTAGGCATACATAAATCATAAACCTTGAAGTGCACCATACTTGTGTGCATAGGTGAGATTTTTAATCACTGTTCAAAACTACATTGCTAACTTGTGTGTAAATTGGATATTGGACCTAAACAAATAAGAAATAGTAAATAAAGAATAATAAAAAATATCAAAACTCACAAAATGTATAAGATAGTGTAATAATAAATTATAATATAGTGTAATATAGTGTAATAATATATTTTTAATATTATAATATCATAAAATAAAAAATATAAAAATACTATGCAGTACCTTGAACAAACCCTCAAAAGGTCACCTTGTCACCTAGACATCACCCTCACAAGTCACAACTATGTTTTGGATTTTTACTTTCGACTCCACCATCTTACACCTCATTTTCACTTTCTTTAACAAAGGTTCAGTAGTAAGAAAGCAAAAGAAAACTTAAAAAAACATATAAATTATTGATACAAACTATCAATTTAAGACCCATCACCAATTTAAGAAAAGAATCTTCCCATTCAGAGAGTCTAACACAAGGGGCCAGAAGCCCTTTTCACAACCAAATACCACTAAGAAAGTTAAAGCAAGAAAACGTTTTCAGAGTTTATACTTCTTTGCAATTTTTGCGCAATCAAAGATTACACAAGAGGACAACAATGCTTAGAGAACCCACAAAAATAAAATAAACTTCAAAATAGATGAAATGCTAGTACTTTTAAATAAGTGGTTCATTCTCAAAGACCCAAAAACCTGATGCATAACTTATGAGGATAATACTCTATTTGACTGTCAGATTTGTTTGAGATGCATATTTGACAGTAAGATTTGTTTGAGATGCATGCCATGTAAAAAAATCTAAATGAAACTATTCAACATTTGGAAACTACCTCATCATCAGATTCATCTTCAGAATCATCATCATCATCTTCAAAATCGTCATCTCCATCACTGTCGTCAGATTCATCTTCCTTGGATTTGTCATCTTTATTTGGTTCCACAATCTTCACCTTTGGCTTAGCTGCAGAGTCAGGTTTGGCAGCATTTGACTTGTTTGCAGCTACCTTTGCTTGTTCGTCCTTGCGCTCAGGTTTCCCTAAAAGTTAAAGGGAATATTAGAAAACAGATAGCATCAATCTACTACTAAATTACTTTTGACTAAGAAAAAAATATGTCTCACCATTCTGTGTTGTGGTGAGAGGAGTTTCCTCATCAAAATCAGATTCAGAATCTGGAAGATAAATATATAATCAGTAGCAACTACAAAGATATAAAACAAGGACCATATGAAAGACTGCTCCAATAACTCACTGGTAAAATCATCCATCAACTCAGTAAATAGGAGACAAAAGGCAACTGTCAAGGAAACAAAATGCTACAATTGTATAATAGTTGCAAAGTGATTGAATTATATATAAAAGGAATGATGTGGAGGATATTCATCATTAATAATAGATTTGTATCCGGAGAAATAGACACTTCCGTTTTTCCAATTATGAGAAAGTTCAAACTCTTTCTCAAATACCAAATCAAGTGACATATGAGTGCATTTCTCTGCTGACAGTGTTCCCAAAACAATCTTCTGGCCCTCAATCTTCACAGATAGAAGAACAGGGGCATTTCCTTTGTCATTCTTGATCTCACCAAGAGCCACCTGTAAAATGAATGACATATGGCTTATTTCATATTTCCATTTCATCACAAGCCTTTACTCAAAAAATAAAACCAAGAAAACCATATTTTGATTAATCAATGCCAAAACAAGGATTTGGTTGGCATACCTGCGAGAGATGCAAAATCTTATCATCACCTGGTTGGACCTTTAGAGGCTCTCCACCTTTAACTTCAACACCTGAAAGCAATCATTAGCACATGGTATTACTATATAGCAAAGAAAAAGGTAAGAATGATGGAAAATGCACTTGAGACAAGGGAATTGACATGAGTAAAAAGAATAAATTTGTTGTGAGAAATATAGCAGTTGCAAAAATATGGCACAACCTATGGCTAAATAGCAAATGATATTTATCAAAGCCACAATTTAGAAAATAAAAGCCCCTTCAAAGACTTATTCAGTATGCAAAACATGAAATGAATATGGCATTTTTTGTCAGTGTATGGAAAAACACAAACACACCATTGGGATGAAAATATATTACACCCAAATAACCTGACAAGGGTGCCATATTGTATTGGATACTTGAATTTTAGTGTACAATTTGTATGTCCAACTGTATCTAGGTAAGGTAGATGAAAACAGATTGCAGGCTGTGGCTCTTCCATGACCTGAGCATCGATGACAATTCCCTAATCATGGCAACAGTCACGCCAAGCAATAAAACTGGTTTGTTAATCAGCAAATGGAAGAAATATACTGCAGACTGAAAAGGAGCAAATTATAGAGCATTAAAGTACCAAAAGTTAGTCGCCAAGCTAAATGACCATACTAAGCATCTAAAGTGATTATTTGAGCTAAATTAAGCAATAAATCGCGTAGTTTCAATCTCATGATACAATGTGAAACAAGGTCATAAAATGGCCAAAAAAATTGGCTTCGCATTACGCGAAAATGAAAGAAATCAATTACTAGAACTGCAAAAAGAATCATAAAACGGCATATACGGTTCTCCTGAGACGGTCTGCGGTCAGGTTAGAGCAGTAATCGAATACCAAATACCATATAAAGAACGGAGATAAGAAATGTAAACGCACAATACAACCGCCATGGTAATAGCGCCAGAGGAGCCATGAAAATCTAACAACGATACATCATTGAATGAAAGACAGCAAGAGTAACCAAAAAATCAATTAAAAACTAGAGAGCATAAGAGAGTACGGTGGAGAAGAGCACACAGGCCTAGCAGAAGAAAATGCAAAAACTATCATGAATCTGATGAAAAACGAACTAGTGAGAGCAGATAAGCTTACCCCAGAACTCCATTGCTTTACGAGAATAGAAAGATCGAAAGGAGAGTGAGAATAGGAGAAAGAGCAGAGGAGGGTTTTGAAAGGGTTTCGGAGAGTGTGGGCGCTCAGAGGCAAAGTGAATGTTGAGAAGATAGGATGGTTAGGGTTTCAGGGCAATTTAAAGGGATTGCCGCCAGGCGCCAGGGTTTAGGGTTTTAAACCGTCGTTGATCAGAACGGTTCGACCGTTCAGCCCATCACATAGAAGTTTGATGGGTTTGATGACTTTGATCAACTTCTGTAACTGTAACTTCTCTTTCGGCTTAAGCCCAAATAAAGTAAAAAAACGTTGACTTAGTCAATGAATTGTCTACCAGTCCGATTTAATTGGTGAATTATTCAACCTGCTTCACGGTATAAAGGCTCATGTACCATGGGTAAAGCTTAAAAGTGTCCGTTTAAGAGGATCAAGGTTTAGTCGAAAGCTTTACAAATCAATTATAAGATTCGACGCCAGTAATAAAATACATGGGTGGTTTTTATATTTTTTACTTTTTTTTATTTTATAAAACATTTGGCTCATAATTGAGCTTATGCGCTTTTAACTCCAACTCAAGTCTCTAACCCGAATCGAGTTCAAGCCTTATATTTTATTAGCAAACATAGTTCAAATAGTTAGATATTTGATTTGGATCATCGATTCGAATCCACACCTTAATAGGTGGGTTCATTAAATGGTTGAATGCCACACAATGTTCAAAATATCCACAAATCAAATACACACAAACATGTGTATCGGGTCTTTTGAACCCACATAACTTGGGGAGCGGGTTAATTGGAGACAACATCATACACATCGGGCTAGGTTACCTATCATGAGTGAACACACCAATGCTCATTGTGGGCTCCATTTGTAATGAACACTGGTGTGTTCAACCATGATAGATAGCTCAACCCAATGTGCATAATTTTGTTTCCAACTCATCCGAACTCCAATCACTCCAAAACTTGGTTAAGACCATAGTTTTTAAAAATGAACTAGTGATCGAACCGGTAACTGTCCGACCATTCGACCCAAACGGCCAGCCCGTTTTGACAAAAAAATTAAAAAAATGAAAAATGGTCAAAACCATTAAAATGGTTAACCGACCGATTCAGCGGTTTGCTGACCAAAATCAACGGTTTTAGGGGAAAAAGCGGTTTTGGAGGAAAATGGAATTGGTCATGTGACCGGTTCCCGGTTTTCTTGGTCCAATCCGTTTTTGAAAACAGTGGTTAAGACCCCAAAATCCCTATATAACTTGCAAGGTGTATGGGGCTTGCTGATATGATATGCCTAATATAGGGCATATCTTATTGAAATTTTGATGCTTGGTGCAACAATCGCCCTTATAGACCAAAAAAAGCTTAAAGACAAGTGCATATACCAAAGCTATTTCATTAATAGAGAGATATATTGGTTTCAAAAGTTAGAGGTGAAAATCAGCCCGTGCAAGGCACAGCATAATCGTGTGGGTTGTATTGGGTTGGGGGTTTCAAGTCCGTGAGTCAGCACGGCACGACTATGCATGTCATGCCACCCATGGCTTGCGTGTCAGTCTAGCCGAACACGCAAAACAGCACAGCCCGTGGGCCTACTTGGCCCATTCAAAAAAACTAGTCGTTGGGGCCCTTGGTGGACCCCCCCCCCCCAAATGGCTAGTTTCAGCTTTTTTTAGGGGGTTTTTATAAGAACACCCCTCAATCAATAGCTATAAGCATATAATAGGGGGGTATTTATGTATTTTGGCTTTGGGGGAAAGAAAGAGACAATAATGTCCCTCCAACAACTATATGCCTATATATCCTATATTTTTTTAGGACTTCGAGGGCATTTGGGTAAAGTGATAAATGACTTTACAATGACCAAGATACCCCTCCCAACAACTAAAAAATGGTTAGTTTTTAGGGGTATTTTTGAGCAATTGAATTATTTCCAATTCCTATAAATAACCTTATCCTCCACACCAATTGACCATTCTCATCACACTAATTCAGCAATTCTCTTCTCAATTCTCATACTCTCTCTCATCTCAATTCTAATAAGTTTATCTGTCTCATATTGTCATACACTTAGGCAATTAGGCAATTAGCAATTTAGCTATTTAGGAGGCTTTGAGAGGCTTCAACCTTGAAATCAAGTTGAGATTTTGAATCAGTAATCAGACCATCTGAGTGAGTGCTACTAAATTAATTTTTATTTTTTAGAATTAAAAAAATGGCTAGCTTCTCCTCCCAAAGCCAATTCCCCAACAGTAAGTTCACTAACCCGATTTGAAAAATATTTAAAATAGAGGAGATTGAGGAGAAGGGAAAATGAGTTGTTTATTGGCCACTTTGTCCAAACATTTGCTTTCTCCGGGAGAAACAAGAAAAAGACATCTACTTTAAAAGATTTGCTAGATGTTGAGGATAAATTACAATACAAAGAAGGGCATGACACCACTACACTTGATGAAGTAGATGATTAAAGTCAAGGATATGGAATAATTTTTTCAAATTTATTTAAATTTTTTGTTATTTTTTTTCAATAATGTAACTTTTTTATTTTTAATTTGTAATTTTTTTTATATTTTAAATGAAATAAAATTCCTACTTCTTTCCAATTTATTGTCCATTTTGTATTTTGGTAAGTGCTTTTTTCATTTATTTGCTAGATTGTTTTATTTTTTTAATTTATTCCCAAAGGAAAGTTAGCAAAAAAAAAAACAATCTAAGCCTTTCGAGCCCAGCATGGCCTATAGCCTGCTTGGCCCAGGCTTACAGCCTAGCTTGACATGACACAGGCCCGCACAGGCTCTGGCCATGGACCATGTTGGGCTGATCCCCAACTTATCCTAAGGGAGGGAAGCACAGCCTAACTCGACCCATGTGCCAACATGACACGACACCGTATTGGCCCGATTTACACCTATACCAGAGGTTTTAATTTGTAGTCTACAAATGATCATTCCTTTGTTTTAGGTTTTTAGTTTCAATGGAAAGAAGGAAAAACACTAAGTCTAAAAAGGACCATTTTGAAGCAATGTCGTAAGACTTGAATCAGAGTAAAAATCAGAACACTCTGTGGCCCGTTCAATTCATAAAAGGGTAAATTTTTTAAATTACCCTTATAGTTTAGCTAATTTATTAAGTATATCTTTATAGTTTGAAAATTGATTAACACTATCCTTACCGTTTTCTGACAATTAATTAACTCTATCCCTGTCATTAGCATCCTTAATGCTTCATCACAATTTATGCACATGTGACCCCATGTAACCTATATAATTTTTTTAAAACCCAATATTACCATCAAACCCTGAGCCCCCACTCTCTCTCTTCTAATACCTCCCCCTCCGCCTCTGTCCAGTTGTGGTTGGACAAGGGTTCGTCGCAATAAACATAACACTTCGCAACACTGCCGGAGCAATCAAGCATCAAGCGGTGGCGGTTCGGAATGGAGCAGACTTGTCAACCTTCTACAGCTGTAGCTTCGAAGGCTACCAGGATACCCTATACGCCCATTCCCTCGGGCAGTTCTACAGGGAATGTGATATATATGGAACTGTGGACTTCATATTTGGAAATGCCGCCGCTGTTTTCCAAAACTGCAACATTTATGCCCGGCTGCCGATGCAAGGACAGTTCAATGCCCTGACCGCCCAAGGCAGAACAGACCCAAACCAGAACACCGGAATTTCCATTCAGAATTGTAATATCATGGCAACTCCAGACTTGGTTTCTAGCAATGGAACTACAAGCTCTTATCTAGGACGACCATGGAAAAAGTACTCTAGGACTGTCTATCTGCAATCTTCCATTGATAGCTTCATAGATCCAGCTGGTTGGATAGCATGGTCTGGAGACTTTGCACTGAGCACACTCTACTACGTGGAATACAACAATACAGGCGCAGGATCAGTGACAACGCTACAGATGCTGCCAATTTCACCGTCTCCAACTTTGTGTAGGGGGATGACTGGTTACCTGCCAAGTTCGTTGCCATATTGCAGGAATTCTCGAAGCTCTTCGGGGCTTTCAACCTGGGCGATTTCATTTATTGGCTTGGCGGTGCTCTCGACGATCTAGGCTCCGTCGAATATGAAAAGATGCAGAATCTTGGACGACTCCAGGCAACGGCAGAGCAAGATTGAAGCTGCTATTCATCAGCGATGATCGGTATAAGTGGAGCAGTGGTATAGATGAACGATCCGTTTCCGTCATTTCTAGAGGCGTTAGCAAGCCAAAGTTGGGTTTGCCGAGCAGAGATGATCGGTATCTATTTGCATCCGCAGATTGAGAATGGAGAGAGAGCCAAGAGAGGGACAGAGGCGGAGGGGGAGGTATTAGAAGAGCGAGAGTGGGGACTCAGGGTACGAGGGCAATATTGAGTTTTAAAAAAGTTGTAAGTGCCGAAATCATTGAGTTCAGTGTTTCTTTTTTGTATTCTCTGTTTTATTTTAAAAATTTAAAGAAGAATAAAGGGTAACATAGTCTTTTTCGCCCTTCTGTTAATGGATGTTAATATCAAGGTAGAGTTAATCAATTGTCAGAAATTAGTATTAATCAATTTTAATAACAGTAAAGATACATTTAATTAATTAGCTAAACCATAATGATAGTTTAAGAAATTTCGTATTTGACCAATTTTCATAAGAGTGTTGTATGTTTTGAAGAAGTGTCAATAATTAACTAACAAGAATCAATCTGGATTTCCTCCTCACAAGAATCCTATTCACAGAACACTCTAGCAATACATCATGAACATCCCCATGAATGTGGGGCTGTAGTGATATATGGGTAAGAGACCGGAACACCACGATAATACGGTTTTAGTATTTTCACCTGTATCCCCAAGTATATGTCAATACAGCTCATACGTATTTTTTTAATAGAAGATCACTTCATGTATTTAAAGGAGTTTTATCTCTCATGCATTATTTAAGGGTTCAAATTCAAAATTTTCTATTATTATTTGCACTCTCTCTTTCTCTATCTCAATGTTTTGGGTGAAAGTAACTTTATCGATACTTTAAATGGCCATATTTGGCCCTATTCTCTTCAACTCAACTCATATGTATATGGGTTTAAACTTCAAGTTCAAATTCAAATTTCATAAAATTTAAAACTCCGCTAATCGTGTGCATCGTACTGAAATTTTTGCTATAAAAAGAAAGAATTATTATTTAAAATTTTCATTCACTTTCCCTCATTTTTTAAGGCCCCGTTTGGTTTACAGGAATAGGGGTCTAGAATCGGAATAGATTATTCCAATTCCAACTGTTTGGTTGGGTGATATTGGAATCCTAGCTATTCCCTACCCTCTCCCTTGGGAATGAAATCCCATTCCAATTCCCATTCTCTTTTCTGTCTGAATCACATAGACTATGAGAATAAATCATTCCAATTCCTACTACGAACCAAACAAACTTTAAATCTTTTTGGACTATCAAAAGTTTTATTATTTAAAACTTACCTTGTGTTTAGACACCCTTAGTGACCCTTAACAAAAGTTGTCCAACTAAGTACTTTTTTTTCTTAATAACCAAACTAACCCTGAAAAATCAATCAACCTTGGTAACATAAACAAACTTTGATCGTAGACATTGTGGGTTGCCTAAAGCATTACAATACAAATATACAGTATATTATTTGAGATGAATCGAGTTGGATGTCTGACTATTCAAGCTTGGCTTGAAATAGAAAACATGATGCTTGAATTCAAGGTTGAACTTGATTCAAACTAAAAGCACAAGCTTGAATTCGACTCGACTCAAAAGCTCTTAAGTTCGAGCTTGACAATGTGTCAAGTTTCGCATGAAAAAAAAAACTATACATATGAAAAATTAAAAATCATATGTATAAAAGATTATATATAAAAATAATTATACATAAAAAATTTATTATTTCTTATTATACATGTAGAAATATTTAGTATATTGTACATATAAAAACTTAAAAATATTATATCTAATATAAGCTCAATTAGTCTTGTAAGCTTCATGAGCTAAGCTCTATTGGGTCTGATCTCAACTAGAAACTAAGTTTAGACCACCTTTTTATGATCCAAGCTCGAATAACTTGTGAAAAAAGCTTAGTTATTGTCCACCCCCAAACTTTTGGTGAAGGAATTGTCGGCAACCATTCTAACACTACTACAGTGTCCTAGAAAACCACTAGAAATAAAATCATGATTGAAAAAATGACAATGAAAATAATTGGTGGCATGGTTTTAAAAATCGACCTAGAAAATAAAACCATTTTGGCCACTGATTTCCGGTCAATGGTTTTGATTGTCTAAGTTGAACAGTTCAAACATTTAATAGTTATGGTTTTGATTGTCTAGGTTGAACAGTTCAAACGTTTAATAGTTAAAACATAACATGTATATCTCATTTTACCATTGAGGTGGAATATTAAGGTAAGATGGATATAAATACTTACAAGAAGGGGCTTGTTGTATTTATTATTAAATTACATATCCCTCTCCATTTTTCTCTATATTTGATCTCTTTCCCCTTTTTTAGCTATCAAGTTGAAAACGAGCAAACCCATCACCAAGCCACCACTATACCACGAAATTTTACACAGTCATTTTAATTTCAATGTTTCTAAATTTTAATGTTTAGACAATTTTTTTTTTTGTTTTTGTTTTAAGTACATTTAGGTTAGTTTCTTAATTAAATAGTCATTAAAATCTATATTTATAAATATTAACAAGAATAATACTGGTTTGCTAATAACTAAGATATACATGCACATGCATAAATCATCAATCATGTATTTCTTATAATACCAAAAAAATCATTAATCATTTTTTATGTTTCCCAAGTATTGTATTTTGAGACCTATATTTGGATATTTGGTGTTATTGGTATATTTTTGGGATCTATTTGATTTTTCCTGTTGTATCAGTATGTATCTTAATTTTTTTGTTGTATATATCCAAAGTGTATCTTGGTACTTCACTTAAAGTACTAAGTTGCATGTATTTTGCACATGGCATTTTTAGACAACGATGATGATAGTAATGATAGGCTCCAAAATTTCAAGAGCTGTTTATATTTCTATGTTTAAAAATAATTCTTATTTAGCAAACTTATTTTTGTTTAATATGATGGATATATGATATCAAAGATGTGTAAAATGATTTCTAAAAAATTTGTTCATTTTTTAATTTATATTATTTAATTATGGCGTCAACGGTTAACATATCTCACCTAAAAGGCTGAACAACTAACCCACCGCCAATCATGAGAACAACTTTACTTTTGGGTTAGTTTGAACTTTGTATTCCATTACCATCATCAGTAAAAGCAATTCTTTTTTATTGCACATTTTTCTTTAATATGATTAATAAGATATTAGAGATTGTCCGAAATTTCAACAGTTTTTTTATTTGATATGATGAATATATAGTATTAGAAATGTGTCCAAAAGTTTTTTACCAAATTTTCTGCATTTTCATATTTTTGTCTTTTTTATCTTTATATATTTTTTGTTATTTAATTATGATATTGAGGGATGACACATTTGTCCCAAAAGGTTAAATTGTTGGCCCTCTACCAAATAGGAAAACAAATTAATTTTAGTATCAGTTTTATATTTTGTATTTCATTTCTATCATTAGTAAAATATTTCTTGTTTATCAAACTTATTTTTATTTAATGTGATTAATAAAAAATATTAGTGAATTTTTGTAGTTTTCATTTTTTGTGTTTTTCATTTTTTATAATTTTATTATCAGATTTTGACATTAAGGGTTGACACGTATGACCCAAAAGGTTGAACTATAGACCAGCAACTAAATAAGAAAAATTTTCATTTTTGGGCAATTTTAAATTTTTTGTCACACTTTTTACACCAATAAAAAAGTATTGTTTATCATACATATTTTTCTTTAGTATAATTAATATAAAATAATATAGATGTGTCCAATTTTTTACCATTTTTATTTTATTTTTGTTGTTTTCTGTATTTATTTCTATTATAGTTTTATTATTTAACTATGACATCATACGTTGATTCATTTGATTGCATGATAGAATTAGTTACACACCACCAAGATGGAAGAATTAGGGGTGTAAGCAAATTGGTTTGGTTCGATTTTGCCTATTATTATCAACTGAACTGACCATATCAGGTTGACTTATATGCCAACGGAAATGAAATTGACTATGATTAATTAAAAATCGAACAGTTGGTTTTAATTAAACCGAACCAACATCCTCTTTTGTGTGTAGCCCAATTCCCAAGTAAAATGTTCTAACCCAACCTCACGTCACATCACATTACCAAATTTTTGGGTTGCTTTTAAGTATGGGTTTTATATTTCTAAAAGCATTTGAATATAGATCTAATTCACATAATTTAATTGAATCAAAAAAAAAGATAGAATTCATTAGTGAGAAAAAATAAGCTTAAATATTAGATTTAATGAAAAAGAATGAGAATTAATACTTTAAATATAAAACTTAATGAAAAGAAATTAAATGACATAAAAAGTAGTTCAAATTACATCTTTTGCCCTCACAATTAATACCTTGTATATAAGACTTGGATCCTTCATTGTTGAGGGAGTTTTCATTGATTTTTCAATCTTTGATGGAGGTTCTTTAAACTTTGTTTTCATGACGTTTGTTTGATTCTTTATCAACACTTGAAGAGGTCCTTCTCAGTGACACTCCTGGTGCTCAGCTTACATAGTCTTATTTGTTGCATCTTCTTTTTTACTTTAGTGTTGTTGTTAAGTTTACTAGTTGTTTCTAAGTGGTGTGCCTTTTGAGTCTCTTTCTTATAATAATAATAATAATAATAATAATAATAAGATTTAGTGAAAGATGACGGGAGTTAATATCTTATAAGATTTAATGAGAGGGAATCAAATAAAATAAAAAGTAATAATTGAAATTACATTTTCTATACTCAGGGATCAAATTCAAAATAAGGTATTATAGTCAAACAAATATTCCACACTCTCAATTGTATTTTTAATATATATAGATATAAATTTGTTTTTTAATACACTTTACAATTTATATACTTTAAACATTGCATTTCCTATGAAATAATCTCTTACCTATTTGCAAGTAAAAATGTACTTGGTTGCATATGACTATTGGTAGTTGGTAGTGCATGGCTGGTATTTATAAATACAAAGGCAATAGCCAAAATTTTTCACTAGTCTATAGCTGTTGAATTGTGTGGGCAATGCTTCCGCAGTAGAAATTGGTGGACCATATTTGTCAATTCAACCAAACTTCAATCTAGACCTTTATTTTCCATCGTGGGTCGCACCAATTTACCATGGCACACCTATTATCCAATAGCACATGGCACTCACCTTTCCACCGTAGCTGTAGCGCTCTCTCTCTCTCTCTCAAGAGAGGATAAACGTTCAGAAGGAGAAGCATCAGAATTAGTGCACAACCCAGAGAAAAGTTATTGGCTACTTGCCAAGAAGTGGGCTGCTCGATTTTGAGTTCTAGGAATATGAAACCAATGAATCCTTAGATCATTCCCAATCTCTCTTTGAATACTCGAACCAGAGTCCTAACTTCCAGTGCCATCCTTGGACTTCAATCCGAAAGAATTGATTATACTTCGCTGCTGTCGGACAGAATGACTAACTAACGAAGGAAAGTTCAAATTCCTTGCCATTCTCACCGCCATTACAACCGCAAAAAATTCAGAGAAAGCAGCAGATCTTAGAATATCTTGAACTGCAGATACATATTCTGGTAAACAAAAACTCCTCTATAGCCAGATCTGTCATCGCTCACATTTGAAACCAGCATCCACAAACTATAGCTGTAGCTCAAACAGCCTTTATGTTTTGTTGTTCCTCCACCACGAGTTTCAATGGATTGGGTTTGGGTTGAGCTTTTGCCAAAATTTGAATGGGCCTGGGCTGAAGCCTGAACTAAAAGTAGTATAGAATGTTCATAGGACGAGGCCGAAGCCAGGCAAATGAACAGGTTTACTCCAAACACACAAATCCCTGGTTCTTTTGAGCATGTTTTGGATGAAGCCCTACATCTCTTCAAGATAGCTCATACAGCTAGGAAGGTCAACCTTGGTTTCATGGTTATCCATCCTAAGGTTCTATGCTATAATCATGCTTCATACATCACCAACCTCTTCCATTAGTTTGGTTAAAGGAGAAATTGAAGAGGATGTTACTCATAGAATTAGAATAATGCACCAAAACCAAATGGACGGGGTGAATACCACTTCCGGTTAAAATGAAATTCTGTAAAACAGTTGTAAGGCCAGTTATGTTTTATGGAGTAGAGTGCTCAACAGTTAAAAAAAGCAATATATCCAAAGGCTGTGAGCCTGTGATAGAAATGCATATGTTTAAATGGATGAACCATAAAACCAGAAAGTATAGGGTTAGAAATGAAGTCATACCAAGGAACCTAGGAGTAGCTTCACTAGGTGACAAGATGAGATAAAGTAGACTGAGGTGGTTTAGGCACGTACATAGAGCACATTTACAGCACCCATTAGAAGAATTGATTTGTTGCATGTTGAAGGGGCTGCGCTAGAAGGGCTAAGGGAGAAAGTAGTAAGAAATGATTTAAGTGGGTATAATTTGACAATGTATATGGCACTTGAACAGAATACATCGGTGAAACATGATTCATATAACTGATTTAAATAGTTGGAATAAGGCGATGATAATGGAGTTCGGCTTCAGTCAGGACAAAGCCCATTCGGACAACTTTTACTGCCTTGCATTGAGAATATCTCCGTACTTGGGTGCTTTATTTCACAGGGAGATATTTTCAATGTAAGGTTGCAAAAGACTGTTAGAATGGTATGGGCACATATTTGCCCTGATAGAAGCCGTTCTCATGATAATGATAATGATAATGTGTTCCAAATCCATGCACTTTGCCTTGCATAGTATTGATGTATACATATGCAGCAACTGCAGGAATAGCAATTGACTATAGTGAAAAAATCTAGCTTTTATATTTCACATTGCATCTTATGGAAGTAATTTGGAGTCTCATTTAATCATCCATTATGCTGTGTTTGGTTGTAGTGCAAATTTATTTGCATTAATGCAAAACTATGGCAGTGCAAATGTTTTAGGTGTAAATTTTGATTTATTTTTGTTTCAAGTTCTACTTTACTTTGTTTGGTTGCAGTACAAATGAAGTAAAATAAGACTTAAAGCAGAATAAAGTAAAATCCAAAACAAAATTTTACATTTTTTTTTTCATTTGCACTCCCATACATTTGTACTAGTACAATAAAATTGCACTACAACCAAATACAGCCTTACGCTCAATTTGAAAGGAGTACAAATACAAATATGTACAGTGCAAAAACATTGCATTTTGTATGTATTTATACTGTACATATTTATAGTTGTACTCTTTCCAAACTGAGCCTTTACTTTCGCATTAACAATTGCTTTAGTTACAAAGACATTCAAGCTGACCCATTAGAGATGAATATGCTTACTTTTGATTGTATATATAGCTCGTTTTTATAATGAAAGGGAGAATATGCTTTGCTTCTTTCTCACATGAGCACATTTCTGTATAAGAGCCAAGAAGTGAGTGAAGAATTGGAGATGAATTTGTAGGCGTAATAAATTTCAGCTAGGCCCGCAAAGCCTAGCCTCACCAGGCCCGGAAATTCTGGGCTGGGCCTAGGTTTTCCATTCAGGCCCGGTATGTTCCTGGGCCCACATCAAGCTTGAGCATTTCAGGACCGGGCCTGGGCCTAAAATTTCAGGCCCATATGAATTTATATGAGTTATTTTGTGTTACATTTTATATTTCATTTATAAATGTTATAAACTGACACCTATAATACATACATCACAATTTATATTACAAAATGTATAAAATAATGTATCACAAAAGTGGTAAATGGTAATAACCTATAACGTGGGATTTAGCAAAATTCACATGGGCGTTCATGTTTTTCTGAGTATTCAATATTTTATAGATAAAATTCATAGACTAAGAATCAGGTCCAGCCCGGCCTAGGCCTGGGCTTATGTTTTAGGCCAAAAACCTGGCCAGGACTATAGCCCTTAGCGCAGCCCAACCCATGATCACCCTTAGGAATTTACTTTTGAGGAATATGTGAAGAAGATTTCAGAAAAAGTGTGTTGGATGTGGGAGGGGATCAGGGGACAAGCAAAGTCTTGTTTTAGATGAGGCTGGAGTGTGGAATGAGGTGAGTGAACGGCAACAGCAGCGTTCAAGTTGACTTGCTTTACTCTTCAAGTTTGGCTTCGGCCAGTGCAAGTTTATCTTCACACCATTTGAACAGCCTCTTACAACCTTACATTGGGAATATCTCCCCATAAAATAAAGCACAAATGCAAGAACCTAGAGAGTATTTAAATGGGCATTGCACTGACCAAAGCTGAACTCTTGCTTTTCTCATGATTTCTTCAAGTGAAACAAGCAAGTCAGGATATGGACATTGAAGTATGGCGGGATAATACGACTCTTCAATGGTTCTATTCAATTTGTTGGGTTGAATCTTTTGATCTCATGGTTATCAATCTACACCATTCGCTAGTGGGCGTCAGGGGTTCGGCTCCTTTTGGCTAGGTTAGTACGTACTTAGTAGGAGAGAATCTTCTACTGCCTAATAGCCAAAGTTGAAATCACAGTGAATCTTGTCTTATTCTCTCCTCGCACCAAAACCCATAGCTGTGGCCTGTGGTTATTCCAGATCTCATTGGCTCCTCACAGGGCGTGCCTCACAGCAATTCCCAGCTGCCAATATGGATACTGGTAATCCCCCCCCTCTTCCCCTTCTCTCTACTAGGGGTGGATTCGAGCCGAGTTGAGCCAAATATTTGGCTATTCGAGCTTGGCTCGCTGACCTATGTTAGGTTTGAGCAAGAGATTTGAGCTCGAGCTCAGCTCGGTTCAAAGCTCACAAGTTCGAGCTCAGCTTGGCTTGAGCTCGACTGCAAGCCATATTTTTTTTCTAAAAAATAAAAATTCTACATGTAAAATTGTTTTTTTTTTTATTTTACATACAAAAAATTAAGAATTATAAAAATTATTTATTATTATACATGTAAAAAATAAAAAATATACATATAAAAATATTTTTATTTTACATACAAAAAATAAGAATTATAAAATTATCCATTATTATACATAAAAAACAAAAATATTATACATAATAAACATTATTTATTATAAATATGTATATGTATATGTATGTATATAATAAAAAAATATTTATTTATTATACTAGGATCACGAGCCTCATGAGCTGATCTTCATTGGGCTCGAGTTCAGCTTAAACCAAGCCGAGCCAAACTTTTTACGAGCCGAACTCGAATAGCTCATGAGAAGCTCGTCTTATGGTCACCCCTACTCTCCACTAATTGTAAGAAGGAGATAAGTCTTTACAATAAGGAATGCCAAATGCAACCTTTGATGAAATTCATCTAGTAGATAGCAGCACATTTTGAAAATATCTCCAAAATGTCCATCTCTAATAGGCAGTTTCAAAGAAGAAGAAGAAAAGCAATGATACCCACCTTTACCATTGGCCATCCAAATTCCACATCAACTGAAGGTTTGCCCTAATAAATATTCTACAAATTCTCTAAAAGGTGTCCACAGTCCCTTTGGCAAAGGGGTTATTCGGTATCACAATCTTTCATCATCATCTAAGCGTCATCCCAACTATATGGGGTTGTCTACATGAATCCCGTTTCACCATTCCCTTTGCTTTCAAGTAGAAAAAGGTGCCGCAACAGGTGTTTCAAAAGTTAATTTTCAATTTGATTGGGGACTATTTTGGTTAATCAAATAGAAGAGAACATTTGTAAGGTGCCAATTGGCTAGTTGGTGAGGTCTCTTGCTTGTAGTAGTGGAGACTTGGAATCGATTCTTGCTTACACCAGGGTTGGGGGGTTTTGGATTTGGGGGATTAGCTACCCCCCATTGTATAGCACTATAGCCCCATGGAGCCCAAAAAGAGGGGAGAGTAGGGGTGTCAATTGGACCGGACCTGGTCCAATCCGGTCCAGTCCAATGTGAGTCCATTACAAGTGGACCTGGTTCAATCCAGTCTAATGAATATTTTGGTCCGGTCCAGAGACTGTTCAATATGTTCAAATTCCTGTTAATTTAGATTGGTTTCAACTCAAACCTGGTCCATTGACACCTATGTTATAATCTTCTATCAATGGACCAGATATTGGCTCAATCCGATATAAATTCATTATGGACGGACCAGGTCCAATACGTCATATTGGTCCGTCCAGTCCGTCCAAATAGATTTTGATTTGGACGGAGTCCCCCCCAAAACCAGTCCATTGACACCCCTAGGGGAGAGAGAGAGAGAGAGAGAGAGAGCATTTTTAATGTTCATTTGGGATGATTTTCATGATAGGGCTTTTGTTTTGTGAGGTGGAGCCCTTTATAGGAAAAAAAACTAGGGGAAACTTCACTTACCCCATCTGACAAATTTTAACTTCGTTGTAGGGGGAATGCCAATTAGACCTGTTCACGGGCCAAGTTTGGGTTGGGCTTTGCCTCTTTATAAATAGAAAATGACTAGGCCTGAACTTGAGTCCAGCCTGACCATTGGGTCTAGATCTTGAGCTCGAGCCCAACCTTATATAAAGCTCAAAAGCCAATATAAGATATTTTATATTATATTAGTTATATTATTAACAATATATTATGTATTATATAATGTTTTATGCATTTATTTACTATATAAAATATTATATAATACATTTTTTGCTACTAATATTATATAATATATAATATTTTTATAATGTATATACTATTATCAAGTTGGGCCCAGGTTCATATTAGGTTTATTTGGGAAAGCCCAAAACCGAGCCCGTGGGCTTAAAAGTTTGTCCAAGCCTAAATAAAATGGGCCAAGCAGGGCCGGCCCATTGGACTACTTGGCCCATGAACATGTCTAATACCAATACGAGGGGGAGGGGTATTGATGTTTATGTGGGGGTGTTGGAAGCTTTGAATTGGCATAGGTGTATGGTGGAGTTAAAATTACAACAGAGAAGTGGGGGTGGGGGAAGGGTGGTATTGGATAGAAGAGAGCATTTTTAATGCCCATTTGAGAGGATTTTCACGCTGTGGCTTTTGCTTTGCAAGGTGGAGCCCATTTGAAAAAACAAAAAGTGTGTCTAATTGTTATTGTTATTTCACTTGTACCAGTTATGGTAAAAGGCTGCATTTGTTTTCGATGTAAACTTCATTGATGTAGAAGTACATCGATGGAGTTTAATGCCGATGGGTTTAAAATTAGTGAACCGTTATTGGAACTTTTTTAAAACGTGATAATTGGTTTTAATAATAAATGTAAAACTCAACTGAAGTGGAAGTTTACATCAATTTTTTTATGTAAATCTTACATTGAAAACAAACATATAAAAATTAGGACCGGGAATGGAGTTTTACATTATTGCGTATTTATGCTGAAAACAAACGTGAACAAATGCGAACCAGTGGTGGACTTTTACATCAATTCACATTTACACTGCAAACAAACGCAACCTAAAGAAATGGATGAATCACTTGGCTTCAGGTTGTGGATTTTGGCTTTATAAGGCGAGGCCCACTTGGTGGAAAGCCTTTAAGCAATGTTCAATGATAATTTGGAAGGCCAAATTTGATTATCATGTAAACTCTCTGTGCTGGCCTCCAGTAGCTTCTTCAAAGAATCTACGTATAAATTTATGGTTACAATTGTGCATCAAGCACATTTATGGAATTGTGGTGGTAAAATTTTGAATATAAAAGCTTGTTTGTTGGGTGAGGCAACTAATACTATCAATATGGATGAAGCTAGGGCAGTTTGGGAAGCCCATAATCTGGCTTTAAACTTCAAAGATTTTCTTATAATTATAGAAGGGACTCCAAGCTTGTCATCTCATGTCTGCGAGGAGAAATTCAACCACGATGGAGTATAAAGAACTTCATTGAAGACTGTGTTGCCTTGAAAACCCGGTTCGAGTTTGGTTTGAAGTACCGTTATGTCTATCGAGAGGCAAATCAAGCAGCTGACTGGATAGCCCACCAAGCCCAATCCTTTCCTCCAGGTTTCTTAAACTTTAATTTGCAAGATCTTCCTTTTCCTTTGAGTTTTATTTGTGTAGCACCTTCTAGATCTAAAAAAAAAAAGCTATGTATAAATCGAAAGCTCTCCGTAGTCCCTAATGGGCCTTAGAAGCTGAGAGGTTAGGGCTACCTATAAGGCCCCGTTTGCTTTTCGGTGAGTTACTTACCCGGGTAAATGCAGTTATCTGGGTAAGTTTTTCCTGGGAAACACTTACTTGGGTAAGTGCATTTAACCATATTTTTTTTTATTTCTCATGTAAATAAAGCAATGACCATTTTAGCCATAAAAAAATCAATTATTAAAAATGGCATTTTTGTCACATTCAAGTGTTGACAACTTTCCCCCTAGGTGGAAAAGTTATTTACCCACCTAGGAGATGGGTATCACTTATACCCAGAAAAATAAACTTTCCCTTACCCCCACATAAATGTAAAAAAAGAACATGGGATTCTTGGTCAATGGGAACCAAAATCCCATTGACTAATTTTCCCCCCTCTCAAAATCCGAAAAAAGAATGCCCCATAAACGACAAAAGAGGGTTGGGGAGAAGAAAGGTGGATTAAAAAGTTATATGCTCGATTAAGAGGGCTTTCACACAGCGACTTCTGTATTTATAGGTGGGCCCACGTGAACAGCCTGAAGTTATGTATGGTGAAAAGCTTATTCCGTCCTGACCAGCCCAAGAGGGCTCCAAGATGATGATCACAATGTATTCATAAGAAGATAATTAATTTTTTTGATAAGGGCAAGTTTGCTAGTTGGGTCATTTAGGCTATGTTTGTTTGAGGTGTAAAAATAAATTTACACCGAATGTAAAATGAGAACCGGTTTGATGAGAGTGTGAAATGGGAACCGGTTGTTGGCCCCATTTACACTCATCATGTTTGGAAGATCAAGTAATTTAAATGTTTCACTGCCTACCCCTGCATACCTAACTTAAATGTTTCATAGACCCATCATGACCCTGCCTATCCCTGCATCTTGTCACTGTGCCGGTGAAAGAGAGAGAAGACAAGAAAAGTTAGAGAGAGAGAAAAAGAGAAGGGGAAGAAAAAGAGCTTGAGCTGAGCTGATCCACGACGACGATAATGGCAATTTCTCATGGGTTTCTTTTGATAATTGGCGTCTTCATCACAATTGTGATTATCTTGTCTTCCGCCATTGATCCTCTGTGCTCTGAGATGGTGGAAATGCCGATCGAACCCAGTTTACCATTGCGGCACTGAGAATAGGTGCATGCTCCAATTTGTTGTTGTTTGGTACCAACCTAAGTGAAGGAATAGATGGGAATTTCTTATGCCAGTGAAGAAGCTTGCAGAATGGAGGCTGAACAGAGAAGAGGTACAGATCTACAACAGCGATAAGTACGAATAGACGAGAGTGAAACCGGGGAGGAAGAAGAGCAAGGAGAGAGAGAAAGAGAGTCCATCGAGTTTTGAGAAGATGGAGTTTTACATCGATTTGATCGGTGGTAACTTTCCACCGATTTCTGATGTAAAATTTACCTAAAGTGGAATTTTACACTCATATAAGATGTAAAATACCATCTCATTCAAATGTTAATAAAATTGAGTCGGAGTATAAAGTTTACCCCGATTCACATTTACACCTTAAACAAATACAGTGTTAGCGAATTTCTGGTAGGAGTATTGCACAACCTTATAGTTACTTATAATTTGGAGCAAAAGGAGTCTTCATACTCCTCTTTCCACCCTCTATTTGTGGAAGTGGTTTCGATTTAGAAGACAAACAATTGGCTAATGTTCAAAAGACACCCACCCCCCCCAAAAAAAAAAAAAAAAACTTAAACCTTTCCTAGTATTTCATTTAAATACTGAAAACATCTCTCATTCTTCAAAATGGACTTAGACCTCCTTCTTAAATGATGTCTCTGTTAGATGACATCATGTCTTCTACGGAAAAAAATTCCCTTCACCGAGTAAAGGCAATCTTGAACAGATTCTGGTTCTGGTATCCAATTCACCATTGCAATGGTGTTTCAAAGTGATATTAAAGAAAAACCAAACCTGATGGCATCCGCTTTGCATTTGATTGTTACACTCTTTGGAAGCTGGTGAATCATCAATAGCGTCCTCTGGTGCCTCATTTGCTTTGCGTTTGATTGTTACAACAGGGCATTCTACATGCATTGCTGTAGCAAGTGAAGCCCTCTGGTCTTGTTCCTGTTTCTTCATTGCTTGAAAATCCTCAGGTGATGCATAAATACTATCCACGTCATCAAACCCGTCTTCATCGGGGGCTTGAACATGAAGGAATAGGAGCTTGAAGCTGGAGATATTGGAGTGGACAATCCTTTGATGAAAGATTCGTTCACTGCCAACATTATCCAAGTTGGCTCCGATTCCACCCCTCTTTCCATTTCTCTCTGTATTCTGTCTTCGTTATATTGTTGATGCTGTCTCCCCTACCCTATAATGAAGCTTGCTACTAACATGCACCGAAGAACAGCGACACACCATCTACTATTGAAAAGACAACAGAAGCCCATGGATTGTCGCTTGTCGGAACTAAACCAATGGTTCTTGAAATAATAATATTTCTGTAATAAAAGATTGCTTATCAGAAAATTAAAGCAACATTATTTGTTAATTTGATCATTTTGATCACGAGATGAACATTGATTTTCGGAGAGAAGAAAATTGCTCCTATGAGATGTTATCAAAGCTCCATTGGTGGCAATTGGATTCAACAGTGAAATGAACAACAGTCAAGTTCACTATTCCAAGGTTAAAGGCGAAGGTTTTGTTCTTTGAATTAAGTACATATCAATCTAATGCCAAAATTAACTTGGGGTATATTAGATATTTTGATTTCTTTATTAGAGATAACGCTTTAAAAAATTAAGGAGGGAGGTTTAAGTTTAATTTAAAAAGTGAGAAGATGTTTTAGTATTTTGGTGAAATATTAGGGGAGGTTTAAATCTTTTAACCTAAATGTAAAAATTAAAAGCTAAAAGGATAGTCAATTGAAGAAAGGGTACAAAGTGAGAGAGACCCTGTTGGTTATCCACAATTTTATGTGCAATCAAGGTTTAAATATCGGTGATACATATCTGTTTTGAGGGTCATTCATACGCCAAAATCCAAATGAAAACATTTGAGAGGTTCTAATCATTAAAACCCTCTTACACACCAACTTGAGAGTATCAGATGTATCGACGTTTTAATCTTTGTCCATAATTTTCATCCCATATTCGATGACTTGATTGGAGTTGAGCACATTCGAGCATTCACAAGGAGTTGAGCATCAAGCCAGTTTGGATAGGGGTGAATCGAGTGATCATGGTTAGGGCTGGGCCGGGTTTAGCATAATGATAAGTGCTTTAACCTAAACCCAGTCCCAGACTGGCCCGCACACTGGACGGCTTGACCTAGTTTGCAAGTCCAAGCCCAATCTTTTATGGGCCCGGACTGAGCTTACAACCTTTCTGAGCCTATGACATCTAATAACAAAAATTTAATTATTTAAAATTCTTATTTTAAATATAATATAATATATAGAACAAAATATGGCACAAGCCCAAGATAAATTGGCTAAGTTTTGGGCCTATGCACCAAAAAAGGCATGGGCCTCATTTGATTCTTAAGGTCTGTTTAGTTTGCAGTTGGAATCGGAATGGTTCATTCTCATAGTGTGTTTGATTCAAACAGGAGTGGGAATGGAAATGAGAATAAGCAAGAATGGGATTTTACTCTCAAGGGAGGGGCAGGGAATGGCCATTCCCTCAAACTGGAGGAATGCCTTTCCAACAGAAATGGGAATGGGATTCCGATTCCACCCAACCGAACAGTTGGAATCAGAATAGCCCATTCCGATTTCGATTCCAGATCCCTATTCCCATGAACCAAACAAGGCCATAGAGTTGGTTTTGCTTGACTTACCTATCATTTTATAGATGAAAGCATGGCCTCCATTCTCATTCTTGAGAAATGTGGGACTTGGAACAACTCTAAATAACAAGTGCTACCATTGAGTATTTTTCCAAGTCTGCATTGCTTAGGCAATGAGAATGAAAGCCTTACCTAGGAGTAGACCTGTTCATGGGCCGGGCCGGGCTTTCACTTGTCACTAATGAAAATATACTAGGCTCGAGCCTGACCCCGGCCCGACCAACGGGCCTATAACTTGGGCCCAAGCCCAACCCTGGTAAAAAGCCCGAAACCCAAGCCCGAGCCCGAAGCCCGACCTAATTGAAAAAAAAAAAAACAAATTTCCCTATTCAAATTAGAATTAAAAATTCAGATAGTATTTTTTTTTCTATTTAAATGAACAATGGGCCTACAAGATGATATTTTTCCCTTTCTTTTATATTTTAAAACACAATTTTACATTGTTAAATCAAAAAATTTATTCAAATGGACATAATCACATAACTAATTTTAAGTTTAATATTAGGTCGGGCCGGGCCGAGCTATTTTGACAAAACCCGAGCCCGGCTCGAATTTATTGCGGGCCAGACTTTGTGACCCGAATTTAAGCCCGCGGGCCTATAAACATGTTCAAACCCGTCCGAGGGTCGGGTCGGACCACCTGGCCCATGAACAGGTCTACCTAGGAGGACAATTTACAATTACATATTTGAATTGCCTCAAATGTTCATAGATGGATTGACATGTGTCAACTAATTAATATTTATATTTATTTATATGTTAAATCTTAAAATTTTTATATTAGTATAAAATAAAATATACATGCATATATATAACCTATATAATATAATGTTGTAAACTGTTGTAATATATATTATATTATATTATATTATAGGACGGACTTGAAGTGTTGGGCCCAAGCCCATCCCAAAATTGTCTGGTCTTAATGCAGGCCCGAGCTAGACTGGGCTTGCACACAAAAACATGGGCCCAGGCCCAGAAATTTGCGGGCTAGGTTGGTCTGAGCAAAAAATGATTACCCCTAAATTTGGACCACAGCCGGCAAAAGAGGCCCAAAAATTGAGTTCAAGTTGAGTTTATGCCAAGTTTTACTGTTACAGAAATATACCAATTCAACAAAGTTTCGAAGGGTTGTTGAATTCTAAGGCCCCATTTGGTTCGTGGGAATAGGGGTCTGGAATTGGAATCAAAATGGGCTATTCCGATTCCAACCGTTTGGTTGGGTGGAATCGGAATCCCATTACCATTCCTGTTGGAATGGTATTCTCCCATTTGAGGGAATGGCCATTCCCTGCCCTTCCCTTGGGAATGAAGTCTCATTCCTGCTGACTCCCATTCCTATTCCTATATGAATCAAACAAACTATGGGAATGGACCATATCGATTCTGATTCCAAAGGATTTCGATTCTGATTCAAAGGGACCCTAAATGTGTGTTTATAGACTTATTATTATTATTATTATTATTATTATGATGATGATGATGATGATGATGATGATGATGAGTCATGACACACCCATATTTAGCATGACATGATATGATGTTGACATTTACTTTTTACAAATAGTTATTTCACTTTCACCATCCATTAAATCCCCCTTGTAAGTATGGCTGAGTTCATAATCTGAAATAGTCATAATATGAACCAAACATTCTTTTTTATTTGGATTGATGATCATAATAAATGGCATTGTATTGGTTTTCTTTTCTTTCTCTACCTTTTTCCTTCAAACCAAGCACAGCCTAAATGTCTCTCAGCTATGTGGGGGTCTCAGTATGTATAGCACATTTGCTGCCATTCGGGAGGGACAGCATATTTTCTGGTGATAATGTTTTCTTTCCATCCACTATCAAATGAGTTGAGATTTCCTACCCACAAGCTCTTCTAACGTCTCTATACATAGGATACTATATTCATACATTGAAAAATGTCTCTCTTGTTATTCATGGGAGAGTTCTTGTAAGTAAAAACTCTATACACACTTTATAAGTACACTCATATAACTGTACATTGAGAACATTTTCCTATAACTTTAACACACATGTAAGGAAGATATTCTTGATATTCAGTTCAAATTCGAATTCGTTCTGATTTTACCAGATCTAGATATTCTCTTGATGATTTTTAGAATCAGATTGGATCCTTATCAGATATCCAATAAAATCATCCAAATTGAATTCAAATATGGAATTAGAGAATTTGAATTGGAATTCAGATTATATGGAGTTTTATGAGAGGTAAACTGAAGGTAAACCGGTTAGATAATAAAATCATATTTAGAAACCTCACCTAACAATTTAAGCTTTCAACGGTTCTTTAGGAAGACTCAATTCCTCTCTCTTGATCGTTCTCATTTGGTCAAGTTCAGATCCACAGTCCCACGCTGATAAATTCTTAGCTTATCCTATCAAGACTTTGGACCTACACTTTAAATACGAATGCTATTGTAGATGCGTTTCATCCTTGTTCATCTTTTAACCTCAAAAAGAAGATGAACTGTCTGTCTCAATTCTTTCTTTATTTGTTGTTGGGTTCCTAAGCCCAAGACATAGACAAACTAAGGTATCTTTCTTAATTACCGTATTTAGCCCAAAGTTAAAATTAAGGAGGATTGAGACAGTCTAATTGTTTATCATGAGAGGTCATTAATTAAGATTGTTCAAAATCACTCACTAGCTTTGGCCTAATTGATATATCATAGACTTACAGCTTCACCTTAGATTCTGGAGATTGAGTAGTGCAAATGCAGACGTATCTTATTATCCAATAGTAGCAGATTACATGGTTTAATATCCTTTTTTTAATTTAAAAATTATAATTCAAGATATTCCTTTGTATTTCTTTTTTTTTGCACAGTTATTTTTGCACCCGGGCCCTACCTGTTGGACAAATTTTGTACTCATCTCCCCACCTCTTTTGTTTTTATATTCATAATAATATCATTAATCAATTACTCCTGTCCTCTCCATCATCTTTGTGCAACGAAGAATCTCTATCTAATTTTTGGTACTAGCCTCGTTTGGGAGTGATTATTGGATAAATAAATGATTAGGAGTGTTTGGTAAAAGAAATTTCAAAAGAGCAATATAGGTATTTTCAATAAGTGCTTTTGGAAAAAATAAAAAATTTTAAGCTTATTCAAAATGGGCTTATTTCCCAAAAATGTGCTTATTCATGCTTATTTCTCAGATGCATAAAACTATGTAAGTGCTTATTGGTTTGGTCCTAGTGTAAAATAAGCACTTTAAGTGCTCAAAAAAAAAAAAAAAAACTAAAATTTGAGGTTAGTCAAAATGGGTTTACTTTACAAAAAAATGCTTATGCATATAAGTGGTTATTGGTGTGGTCCTAACCTAAAATGAGCACTTTTTTTCATAAGTGCTTAAAAATAAGCATTTCCAAACAAGCGCTTAGTCTTACAGCAATGATGTAAGTGTGAATTGCTTATTTTAAAGTGACCTTTTCCTCTCCAACCAATGCAAAGTTTAAAAAGGTTCCTCTCTGAAGCAATAGGACAAAAGGACTGAACTCAATCAACTCCTGCTTGTTCCCACGAAGGAAATCAAGCTCTCAGCTATCTCTACATGTTGATATTGTGCATAGAAAAACTTAAAAAATGGAAGAAGGATGAATGAATTTGAAAGAGATAACTTGCATTCCTTTCTAGAAAACAGACACAATAAATGCTCAGATCAAATCAAATGGCTTCACTTTACATCTCCAGCCTAGCCTTCATAAAAACACAATACATGGCTCCTCAGACACTGTATCAATTTCTATACAACAGAGGTTTAATTCTGCTAATAAATTCCACAACCGAATCTCATTTTCAGATACCCAACAAAATGGAAAAGACATAGCTTGCTTTTACAGCAAGAAATCCATGAATCTCAGCCAAGAAACTCCGATCTTTGAAGCCTTCTCAGCTTGGTTTGAACAGGAGGAAGAGGAGGAAGATGATGATAGCACAGTAGCATCTCCGACTTGCTGCTTCCTTGGGCACAGGAAAAAGTTCCTTGATCCCAACGTTATTAGCTTCTCTTCTCGACCCAGACCTGCTCCCACAAACCAACCACAGTGATGAGTATCATTTCTATTCTAGCAATTTGCAGATATTGACCAAGAATCTTCATTTCCTCTAAACAATGAAAACGAAAGAAGAAAACAGTGGTTCCCAACTGGACATAGAGTCGATTCAACCAAGCAGCAGACGTTCCGGATGAATCCCGCGGATAATAACAGATAGATTAGCATTTCGACAGAAGGAAAAAAGGGGTTTCTTTTAAAATTTGATTGCTTACTTTCTAGGCTGAACTGCGAATAATGGAGATCGAAGGCGGAAGGGTCGGTCGTGGGTAGGAACGGCCTCCTGCCCTCCTTCACGTACAACCGCACCGCCGCTGCTATAAGATCACTCACCGTCGATTCCGGCGAAATCACCACCTGTATGGCACCTAGGCTCCTCTGTATCGTGACGTTCAGCAGCAGCTTCGTCAGTTTCGCTGGCGCAGTCTCCTGCGCGGTTACGGTGAACTTCCTGCCGGAGAGGAGGTCTGGGTCGGTCTTGGGGCGGAGAAGCTGCGGGGGGATTAGATTACTCCGGCCATGAAACGACGACGACTTTTCGGTCAACTTTCCCATCTTAACGACCTTGTCTTCGTGGCCTCGCCGGTGATTTTTGGAAGAAGTCGGCATCTTTTGTAAACAAATTTTCAGAAGGGGCAGAGGAAGAGCGAAATCAAACTAAAAAAAGCTACCTCAATCTCCGATAACGGAAGAACCTCAAGCGAGGAAAGCCGAGAGCAGGGGAAGAGCTTAGGCTCTGGGGTTCCCCGGCGTTGGCAGCAGCTAACATAACCAGAACGATGGAGCTATGAATCCGTGGGAGAGAGGTGAAGAGAAGAATGGTGGGGAGGAGGAGCGGAGCGTGGAAACAGCGGTGGTGATGGCGATGAATTTATGGAGGAGGCGAAGGGCGAAGGAAGATAAGGGCGGACGTGGGTGGAAAGTGAGTGGGATGGAACATTTTTTCGGAGCTTCCTGCGTGGTGACCGGATATTGCCGGTAAAGCGGAATAATACCGTCCTGGAAAATGCCTGCCTCAGACGGAGATGTGCAGTAGCCGGCAGCCGCGCGTGAAGGGGCCCGGGTTGGGATTCAGGATTCGGTCGCTTGGACGGTGGTTTCCCTCTCTCAAACTTCCGATCAGGAGGGCAGAATTGTATTGTCATATCGCTTTCTCTCTCCTACTCGGTTGCAATTAGTACTCCCTATGCGTCGAATTTCAGTCAACCGTCAAAAGCGTCTACCGGTTGTTGCCGGTAATCGCAATCGCTCACTTCAGTCATTTGTTGCCTTGTTGGGTTAGATTTTCTTTGGGGTTCTAGCTAAAGTACGCTGGTGGGTGACGTTGGCAGTGAATGTTAGATCTAAGCACGTTTAGTAATTCAATAGATTCCGATCTGGCGTCAGAGAATGAACTCTCTTTTCCATTATAGCCAATAGGAATGAGAATGATGGATCACACGGGCTCTGTTTGATGTGGCCCAATGGGATTTGTTTCTTCTCGTTCGTTTTGGTTTAGACAAAAAAAAAACGTTATATGGAGATGCAGGGGATCGAACCCTGTACCTCTCGCATGCAAAGCGAGCGCTCTACCATTTGAGCTACATCCCCAATTATAATGTTTGCTTTGGATTTGATATAAAATGGTTAACGGAACACGTTAAATTAAAACGTACTGTTGCTTATTGTCAAATTGTCTGAAGTGTACAGCAAATAAACTGGTCGAAGTCGAATAGTCTGAACAAGACTAGACTCATTGGAGCTTTTATAATATGCCACGTGTCAAAATTTGGGGCGATAAAAGCTTCCCAATCAACAGTGGCCACGCAAGAAGTTTTATGAGCCAAACTTGACAGTAACCAGACAAAAATGAACTCTATAATTCGAAGAGAGATCCAGCAATAATGCAAAGATCAAATGGTCAGAGTTCTATCCTTGGCATCGGCAAACTCTTGGACCCATGTTGTGGTGGGGCCAGGCCAAGGAGTTATGGCTGCTTATAAGCAATGTCTTCTAATCATTTTCGAGTGGACGTTATATAAAGTTGAATTCAAAGAAAAAAGAGAGAGAGAGAGAGAACAAATAAACAGAATTCATTTGACGGGAGGAGAATTTAGGTGCCATTATGGCACATTTCGGAAGATCTTCCGGTAGTATAGATGGTTAAAGGATTAATCAGCTTTTGGGTATTATTTTTAAATATTTATACCCTTTGGTAACTGGTAACTATCTACAGAGTTATTAAATGAAAAATTTTCTGTGCAAAAAGCTAAAAAGGTACGAAAGCTTTGTTTAAGCTTGTATTTTTAGATTTCTGGCTATTTTTGGCTTCAATTAGATTTTTAGGGTATAAATATTTCACTTCCTATATTTTATTTCAAATAGAAAAGATCAAATTTTAATGTTTCAAAATCGAATTAGATTGGATGGTCGGATCAGAAAAATAGGAGATCGGTCACTTGTTCAGTTCCGTTTAATCTAAAAATCATTGATTTGGTCAACAAACCATTGATCCAGACGATCAAACCATCAAACCATTCGACCCGGGAATGGTTTGATTTTTCTGTCAGAGTAGACTGTCTATTCGGATCAGATGGTCGGAGGACCGTTCTACCCAAAATCAGACCCAGAACGATTCCCTATCTAGTTCGGTTTTAAAAACCTTGTTAAATTTTGTAAAGCACGCGGAAATGACCATACACTTTCATCAGTCGGCATATAAGGTAAAATAACACAACAATATTGATTCGGATTTACTCCTCAAAGTGTGCCTCACACCAATCTCACAGTAGTTGGGGAATTAAGAATGTCTTCCATGAATGAAAACTTAAGGTTATGTTTGGTTTGAAGGAAAATGCAGGGAAAGGAAGGAAAAGGTAGAAAAATCTTTACAAGCATTGTATAGATTCTTCTATTTTTTTCCTTCCTTTCCCTATCTTTTCCTTCAAACCAAACATAGCCTTACTGTATTCTTTTATCTAACTTTCTGCGGCTTCCCCAACTCTGACACCTGTAAAACTCAGGCAGCTGCCAATCAAGAGGAAACGTAGAAGCTGTTCACTTCGATTCATATGCCGATGAGATGATGCCACGTTAAAGAGTCGTCTCTGTCGGTATTGAGAAGGAAATTTGACAACAAATAATAGAGTCCTATCAAAGTTGGAGTCCATCATTGTCTGTTCCCTTCCCAGTTTGACGGGGATTACTATACGTATGAGCCAAATGAATTCAAGTGAAACGCGGGTGTTTGGTATAGTTGAAAGCAGAAAATGTTTACAACATCTTACATTTTGACTCCCCATCCCCCAAGTTGCGGTGCCTCAGTCAGTTGGTAAGGGTCAGTTTGGAAGAAGTATAAATACAAATATATAAAACGTAAAATTATGTATTTTTTATTATTTTATATATTTGCATTTTTATTCCTTTCAAACCAAGCCTAAATTATCTGGCCGGTTGAATGGGTGAATTGGGATCAAATCTGTTGTCATCAAAGGTTGGGATGGAACTGGATGATCTGGATACAAAATCATTGACAATGGGCTGGGAAATCTATCATTAATGAACACATTAGTGTTTCATGTATATCGTGTCCATATGGGACTCACACCTTGTGCATATAGAACAACGTTGTGTATATTCGTAATAGGTTCCAACCTAGCCCATTGTGTATTATTTTGTCTCCACTCAATCGAGACTCATGGAGAGAATTATTTTCCATTGTATGGTCCCATATTTAAAAAAATGCCCCATTTGTTTGTCATTATTTTGTGGAGAGTAAGTTGGTTAATTGGGTAATTGACCATGATCCCTATGATCGTATGCCACATTATAATAGGTCCCACCATATTTTTAATGAGTATCAGTTACTTAATTGATGCCCTCCTGAAGGGTGGGTAAGTTGCTTGCCCATGCATGGATAATTATCTCTCCCTCCTGCTTTTGCCTAGAAAATATTTGTTTGGATAAACTCACTTACATTGGTAAGTTAAAATAAAGGAGCCCTCAAGAAAAACATTTTGAACCCCCACAATGGGAGTATGGATTTAGTCCTCACGGTCTTTTGCATCCATGCATCAGAAACATCTCCATATTTGTATATTTTTATTCATACTAGTAAATGTGTACATGCATTTGCACGTGGAGTATCTCTAAAATAAAACTATTTATAATTTATGGGCAGTTTCTGAACAGTTATAACTTACAAGTTGGTAGTTTTTGAACAATTATGAGTGGACAGTTTCTGAAGTGAGAGTAAGGACATATATGCCCTCTTTTATGCCCATTGTGTGCTTAGCCAAGAAGGGTAGAAAACGTCCAATGAAAATTTCAGAAAAAAGGGGAAATTTGCTATTTTATAAATAGTATAGATATAGGGAGTTATTCCGAATGCACAGTTGCAAGTGGCTGTAAGCATGGTGTGAATACAGTTCCATGGGGACTGAAACCGAATTTCCCCAATGAACTCTTCTTGATTGCTACCATGCACCACTTCTTGATTTTCATGTCTAAACCCTAAATCCTAAACACTAAACATTAAAATAACAGGCAAAATGTATCTTCTTAGATGCATATATTCCACGGATGGGAGTCAAATATTCCTCCCCTCCGCCAAAAAAAAATGTGGAACAGATCATGCAAATTACACTACCCATTGGTTGAGATGTTTTAAAAATCTAATGGCCTTATATAAATTTAGATAGCCAAGAAAAGAAAAAAAAAATTGCAAAAGCAAAACAACTTTGCTAACGTGAAAAGAGTTGGGATAATAAAAAGATGTTCCAACACCCTCCTACCGAGATTTAATACCGCACATCTCACTATGAGACAACGATCCACTATGTATGAAATGTGTGGTGCCAAATTATGTTGGGAGGGTGTTGAAACATGTTTTGTTGTCAAGTGATCTGGTCTCACATGAAAATCATCATTCTTGTTTCAAATGCGTGCTTGATCTACTAACAATATGCTGGCCACATCCTGTTTACGAGGCATGAAAGATGTTCCCAGCAGATCGGGAATGATTTTGGCTGCAGTGCGAATTTATTTGCATTAATACAAATGCATGAGAGTGCAAATGTAAAACATACAAATTCTTATTCAACTTTTTTTTTTGAATTTTACTTTATTCTGCTTCATGTCTTAATTTATTTTATTTGAATTGAAATCAAATAAAATAAACTAAAATTTGAAATAAAAATAAGTCATAATTTACACTCAAATCATTTGCATTGCCATAATTTTGCATCAATACAAATTTGTTTGCATTGCAACCAAACACGGTCTAAAGAAAGAATACACTGAATATTCCGAGCTGGTGGAGGGGTAGAGTGGAAAATGGCCGCTTTCACACTCAAACCCCATATTCTGAGCTTCTCGGCCTAATATTTAACCATTGTACGAACCAATGTCAACTGGATTTGTAATTTTGTATTGCGGATGCGATACAACAGTGTAGATATGAGGTCATTTATAATTTTGTCCATGACCTAGGGGGTGCAACTTGCATGAACTCGGATTAGGGTTCTATCAAAATTTGGATGGGCATGGACAGAATACCCCAGGACTGATACAGTGTATAATCTTAAAATCGGGCACACCCGATTTACACCCATCTGATACAGTGTAAAACGGTTCAAATAAATTATAAAGTCGGGTTAATTTTGCATTGATAAAATTACCTTTTATCAAAGAGACTTCTAGTTGTAATGGATGCAAACACAAATTCCAATAAAGTATAAGCATTTTTTTTTTATTGAAAGCTTACTTGAATGCAAATTTATTTCTTTTTTATTGATATACTTTTACATCTTATTATCAATGTAAATATGCATTGATCTGTCACTTGTCAATGCAAAAATGTAATGTTGCTAAACACAGTCCAAAGTGAATCAGAGTGCAAATTTACCTTGAACCAGGATTTACACTCCATTTGCATCGTTTCCAAATGCAGCCTAATGTGTAATATGTGTAGCACTAAAAAAAGACTAAATTTGGTGTTTGTTTTTTCTCATAATTTGTCCTTTAATTTATTTTTTTCAATCAAAAAATATAGTGTCTAATATTATGATGTGTTTTATAACATGGACAAGATTCAAAATTTCGATACGATACACCTGATACAGGTGTTTTGGAACTCCCCTTTATTTTGTTAAAAAGCATTTAAAACATGCCCAAAAATCATGTTTTGAAAAGAAAAATGATACATACATAGGTTTTAGTACCGATACGCCTCTGTGTATCCAATACATAAAGGCGTATTTATATTTTGAACCTTGAACATGGATAAGAAATTGAGTGGTGTGGATTTGTCTTGTTCGTAGACATTCTATACTATGGATAAATTGTATGGGCCGAAACAATTCACACCCAAAGGGTGTTCTGTCAAATGTGTTGTGGATTCATCTATATTTTGTGTGTTGAATCCATACATCTCACATACAACTTGTAAGATGATTTTTATAGTCAATTAGGAATAAAAAATTATTATATTTTATAAATAAAAAATAACATTAAATAACAATGATTAAATTAAAATATCTATATTTAATAAACAAATATATATATATATATATATGACAAATTTTGGAGGATAAAGATACAGAAATATGAATATATCTAAAAATAAAAATCATTAAAAATTAAAAGTTAAAAAATATTATAGCATTTAAAAAATCATCATAATATTATCTTAGAATAATAAAAATTATTAAAATTTAATAAAAAGAATAAAATTTACTAAAAATATGAAAATTTGATAAATCATAAAAATTTAAATTTAAAATCATAAGAAAAATATTTATTTCTAATGAAATGTAAAGCCATAACAAAAAATATATACACTAGTTATCATCTCCAAGTAATATTGTTTCATCTCTGATTTTGGGCGTATTCTTCCCTTGTAAAGGAATAGAGTGGCGGAAGAAAAGCATAAGCTCTTGCAACGTTAAAATATGGGGAAAATCTATGATGCGAAAAAGACATGGTATTGAAAGAGTTTTGACCAATCAAAACCCACCCATGAATTTTGATAAATAAGACTTTATTGGCTACCACATTTATGATTCCAGTTGATTGGTCCGACTTTTTTCACATACCATATCTTTTCCATATCATAGTCAAACCCTAAAATATGATATAGGGTGAAAAAGGTTTGAAATGCATTAAATCAAATATTCATAGCATCCATGAGAAATATTTGTGTATGAGAAATTAGGATTTGGATGGGACTGATCCATGATATATTGTGGATTAGTTTCATCCACAATAAACCAAACACCACTTTCATCCCATGGATGGACCGGTCCACAAGATAAATACAACCCAAAAGGCCACTTGATTTTTAAAGTGGTTAAACTGTCATGTAAATGATTTCTATCAAGTATCAACTACAAGGATATATGATATGGCCAAAACAAACTGTTCCTCACATGAATAGGAATGGCAATGGAATGGGTTCACGGCAGGGCACCACTTCCTGTCCCTACCCTTTATACAAAATCCCCTATCTCGTCCCTACCACATCCTTATTGGTGGGGCAGGATTAGGGCAAGGCAGCCATTCCCCACCAGAGACATGGAACCCCCAAAATTTCTTTGCATCAAGACAATCACCTAAAAATACATCAAAATTAGGGGGTATTTTAAAAATGAGATTATAGAATTTGGAATATTTTAAAAATGGGACTATGGAATCCTTGGTTTTGGAAAATTAAGAAAAACTTAGACATTTTAAAAGTTAATAATAAACCTGAGGTATCTTAGTAATTTACCATTGGGTTAGGGGTGGGTTTGAGGAATTATATGCCAATCCATTCCCACCCTGTCCCCAATTCGAGGCAAAAAAAAAAATTCTCTATTCCTGCCCTCTCCCCGTTTAAAATCAGGAAAAACCCATTTCATAGAGGGGAGAGGCAAGGGCAAGGTTCAACGGGGGAAGTTTCTGTAAGTGGGCCATACAATTACTTCCTAGGCCCACTTCAACTATAGTCCATCAAACATTGAACCTTGGTCCCACTGGTGTATATTAACTGTTGCAATGTTCACTGATCACAATTTAGCAGGAAAACGTCTTAAGTCATGGTTCAAACTTCAAAGTATCGGTACAACTTTGCTATCTACAGGGGTGTATTGATATTTTAAATCATCCACTTTTATTTTTTATAACTTTTCTGTGTTATTCAATTAAAAATTGAGTTCCTAAAAATACATATATATGGTTTAAAGTATCAAATCAACACTTCAATCTATAGATTTTTCATTTTTATAAACACCTATAAATAAGTATATCAAATGCCCAAAAATACAATACAATATGCTTAATATAAAATTTATTATATCGATACTTTGAACCTTAATCCAATAAACCAAACTTTTTTAGCTGAATTATTGACCCGGTCCCACTTAATAAATTAATAGTCTAGCCAAAGAAACTAGAGCTGGCCTACAGCCAATGGAAACTTCAGACTCAAAAAACCCGCAGCTTTGGACCCATGAGAAATATTGATTCCAACAGCTAGCTACAACAAAAACCCATACCTCTCTGATTTTTGGAATTCTCTATGTAATGTGGCCCATTAATGATGGATCCCCATCCTGCTTACTGCTTAGACATAAGAAAAGGGTCGATACTTTTGGGCTTCTACCAAACATTCTTAACTTTTAATTTTACCATTTTTTTCAGCCAATAAATAAAATAAAAAGAAAATGAATAATGCAGACTTGACAATCTTAAAGATCCATTTGATTTGCAGAAATATGGATCAAGTCGGAATCCATTTGAGGGAATAGTCATTTCTTTCTCTCTCTCTCTAGAATGAAATTTTATTCTAGTTGATTCAAATTCCTATTCTAATCAAATAGACTATGGGATTAGACCATTCCAATTCTAATTTTATGGGATTGTGATTCCAATTCTAATTATAAACCAAACAGACACTTAGGGCTTCAACTTCCGCTGGTGGTTTATAGCTCCACAGCAGTCCCAGAAAAAAAAATTCACCACGTGTGCTGAACCGCTGATTTGATGTTATTGGCCATGGCCCAGGGTCAAGAGATGAGCCAAGAATGTGTAAGGAAGGCCCCAGGTATATATAAATTATGTCCATGTTCCACGTGAGTCTGATCTATTGCTTGTGGACCCGTAGTGTTGGGTCCGCCCGTTGTTAGATATTTAAGGAATTTGAAATTTCAGTGATCATGTCATTTCATTTCATCAGACTTGTGGAAGAGATGTTGCTACCTTCACAGTCTCATCAGATAGGGCAATGGGCATCCATCAAGTAGCCATCTGCTCATTTTTCAGCGCACATCACCTAGATGATGATTAATCTGGTGACATCAACTTTTTTCGTTGAGTCATTAGAGCACATCAGCACATTTCCCATAAAAATAAAAAACCAAAATTTCATATTTCCCTATCTCACAGTTTATTTATCTATTTATTTATTTACACAATTGGCAATTTGAGATAATAAATTATTGCATGATAAATTGATAAGTGGGTTTTGGAAAATAAAATAAAATAATAAATAAAAACTTATGAAGTAGTGTAAATGACGATTTCTCTAAAAAAGTCACCTTTTATGAAGAGCCCATTTGGGAGAGTAGGAATCTCCTCCTCACACCCACAGCATATATCAGTCGGTAATATTTTCCATATTTATATATTATTATTAGGGGATGATTATGACATGGAAAAGATATGATATCTGAAAAACAACCAACTAATAAATTAGAATCATAAACGTAGTAGGAAATATAGTGTTATTTATTAAAATTTATGGGTGAATTTTGATTGGTCAAAACTCTTTCTATATCATATCTTTTCTGCATCATAGATTTTTCCTTATTATTAATAGAAAATATTCTTAATATATGGTGGAATGTGATTGTGAGGTTGGTGTAGGAGCGCTTTGTGAGGAATAGATCCTAATTGCATTTGGGAGAATTTCTCATTTGGGGTGCATTGTGCTAATTGAGTTGCCGTGGTTCAGCACCAGTGTTCTCTTCAGAATAATTCCATATTTGAGTGGTGGTTTGGGAATTTAGAAAGCCACATGGGCTTTTTGGATTTTTACCAAATATATAACTTTTGGCATTTTCATGTAGGGCCCAACTCAGAGCGCTAGAAGATGCATCATGAAAACCCTTCCAAACAGGCACCAAAAGTGAATGCATTGGTGCTAGGCTTAAGATTTAGGTCCCATGAGGATTCGACTCCAGACCTCCTGCCCGCGCCTACTCATAATACACCACCCCCCGTGAATTGGGAACATCTCTCCCTACATAATACTATGCAGAGGATGAAATATTCTCCATATATAACTGCGATAAACATGGATAAGGTTCTTGTGGGCAGGAGATCCGGTTTTTGAGGATTCATGTATTCCACTCTTCCTAGATTGCTTAACGCACTTTGCTTCTAACTCATATAGACTCGTTTATAAATGTGCCTAAAATAAAGGTTGGGGTTGGGTACATTAATCATATTTTGTCATTTTGTTCTATTCAATGTGATATGTCCATCGCCATGGGCAAATAATGCATGCATTTTCCCCAAAGGTTATGAGCTGAACCAAAAAAAAAATCAAACACCAGTTAAGCCGGTTATTAACCAGTGAGAGCTTAGAGTTGAATGTGGACTACTCCACACCATATATCCAAATCTAATGGAAGTTGATTTTAAGACGTTTTGCTAAACAAATTCATATAAAATATCAAAAGTCTTTCTAATTTTATCAATAATAGATGATATTCTAGAATGACTATCTTATTACCATTTGAAGATTCAAGCCATAAGGAGATACGGTTTTCTTTCTTTTTCTTTTTCTTTTTTTTTTTTTTTGTTTAGTCTATAGTTGACTCATGCAACACACCGATTGGAAACCTTGATTGGTTGCTTCTCTTCTCAGAATTTCTTTCGTTTAAGGCACATTAATTGGTATAATCTATGCATTTTTATGTTTTTTATTAAAGATTATGATATTCCCCCCCTGTGGAGTATGGAGATTGGGAGAACAGTACACGCCATCTCTAAATTCTAATGTCAGCGTGTACAGTAAAAGCATTTAATTGGTAGGGGTGCAACTTGGAGTCGGATCAGCTGTTCATAGATCGCTCCTCACACTAATCTCACAAAATGTTGTTCTAGCCACATATTGGGAATATTTTTTGTACTTGTGTAACATGGAGAGATGTTCTCAATACATGGTGGATTGTTCTGTGAAGTGCGTTATATGGGGAGCAAATCCCGATTTGTTCAATTTGGACACAATTAGATTAGACTTTTGTGAAAACTTGAATGGACTCAAATACAGTGTAAAATGATCACTTGGGGCAAATTTGTAGTTGTATTATCTATCACTGTCTCACTGAAAGGCCTCCATACCAAATTTGTGGTTTAAGTCAAGCATGACCATGGCATGCTTGAAAGATTAGGCAACATGGAATCTTCTTCCACATAATTGAAAGGGTGTCTCATGTCTTGACTCCATCTCCATTATTCATTATTGAATAATGCCAGATGAGACTGAATCTCTCTCTCTCTCTCCATTTTGCTGTGCAGTCATGGCTCGTTCTTGGATTACTAGTATGTGAACTGGTCGTGATGGATGATGTCTCCTCGCTCAAATTCTAGGCTACTTTTGAGGGTCAGAAGAGATTGCCCAAACAATTTGAATTGGAGAAAACTAGCTCCAAGAATTGGTCAAGGCTTCCCTACAATTATATATGTTAAGGGTGAATCTAGGATTTTCTTTTTGGATTGATGCTCAGCAATCGATTTATGGGAGGGTCAATGTCGACTCAATATTGATAATAATTAATCCTAGAAAGAAATATTTGATTTATGTTTTCTTTTTATTTATACTAAAGGGAATATTTTGGTTTAAGGGCTATAAGATGGATTGACCAATCTTTGACCTCTAGAATTTGTCACATTATATTTTCAGATAATGCTGCAAATATAGGTAAATCCAAATCTGATTAATTTATAATTGAACTCAAATCAGAGCCTATTCATCGGATTTACACCATTTGCGCTGGTGTAAATGCATGAGAGTGCAAATAGGTCGAGTGTAAAATTTGATTTACTTTTGTTTCATATTTGAGCTTGCCTTGTTTATTTGTGAAATGAAAAATATATAGGAAGTAAATAAAACGGTATGGTCCCGAATTATATACAAGAGAATAGAGGTAGGAGGAGGGTTATTTGTTTTAAAGTGAGGTAGGAAGCAAGATAATGTCACACTTCATATGAGAGAATTGATGGAGGAAGGTGGAATATTGTGATACAAATTTTGCACCAGTTTTCCATATTCAAAATTTATCCTGCTAGCGAGTACAAATCATACAAAAAGATCAAATTTTTGTATTAGGTAGGAATGCAATTCATAATCATAAACAAACAGACATAAAAACTAAACCGGGTGCAAAATTTTTATCTGATTCAAATTCGGATTGCAACCAAACACAGCCTTATAACCTATGACAATTTAGTAAAAACAAAACATTAAATTGAATCAAATTAAATTATAATGAATTAGATAGGGGTGGAATCATATATGCTCCAACTATAAACAGAAAAAATTTGGATAAAGATGGGATTGAATTTGAATTCCCAAAATCGGACACATTTGCAGCCCTATTTACAGAGTACCGGAAATAATGAGATATTTCTGATGGTGGGTCTCTATTCTCCAAACAAGAAATAATGGAAACAAGCCAGTTATTTGTGTACAACAAACCCAAACTTTCTCCTTTGATACAATAATTAATTCAAATTTCATTAGGATGTGAGAACTTTATATGTAATTGATGAGATACCTGACAAAAGTGGCCCATGGCTAGTTTTAGCCATGTAGGCCACATGGCAAAAGTTGCCTGGTTTATCATTCACAGGAAGAATACACAAAGAAAGATGAGATGTGGGTTTGATGATGTGAAAGAGAATACTACTTTTGTCATAGTCCAAACAGTCCTTAAGTGAGAAGTGAAATTGTGAACATAAAATTCCTAAATAAAATATAAAAACAGAATTCATTAAGGTTATATTTGATTTGATAGAAAACAAGAGAGAAAGAGAAAGTTGTGGGGGGAAAATTCACAATATTTGTTAAGAAAATTTCCTTTCTCTTTCTTTCTTATCTCTTATCAAACCAAGCACAGCCTAAAGAAAAAGATTAAAAAAAAAAAGAGTAAAACTGCTAAATGATCATAATGGATCTTGGATATCATCTGAGTCCAGTTCACCCAATAAGCAATCTTTGTCAAAAACAAACCCTAATATGTGACAAATTTTACTGAACCACAGGATTTTGAGTAATGGACATAAACTTGTAAATTTGTAGATAAAGAAGGTAGTAAATCCATGCCTCACTGAACTAGATGGTTCACTCCCCACCTAACCCTCCAAAAACCACAAATTCAATCAATACCATCCAAAAGGCAAAGACCAGTCTGACTCTCAAAATTAAAACCATGAACAGATGAACTGAATCCAGCTTATGCAACGGAAAGAGGTCACTTGGGGATTGAGACTTCTGTCCAAATATGAACTTCTTCATTATTCTTGTGTGTGTCTTAATTTCGCCATTGATGGACCCAAGTCCCCACCCCACCTCACCAATGTAACCACAGAGAAACTTAGACATCTCACAGGATAATAAAACATTTAAGTCGGCATCTTGAATGGCACCCACATGAAATGATGAAAGAAAAAACCAAATCCTTCCCTCTCAGCCACGAGGGGTGGTAGATTTGTGAACTTCATTACTTTACTGAGAAGGTACAAATGCAGCCGTGGGGGCCCTACACCTAAAGCAATGTCTCTAATTGAGTAGATGGATCCCACCCTACTACCAGAGATAAAGATAACTGGGTACTCACAAAAATTATTGTTACAGGAACGTCACCATTGCTTACAACCACAATATCAAGGAATTGATGATTTGTGTGCATGGGTGGTGAATGAGTTGGGATGCACCATCCCGCGGGTTGGTTCCACCAAGGACAACCTATCTTATCTTTTTAGGGGCTGCTGTTGGGATCATTCAATCGGATTGATACTTTCGAGTTTAGGCCTGCCAGCTGGGCTTGCGTTTTAATCTGCAACGACCATCTACTATTGAACTGTACATGGTCCTAATTAAATATTGGGAGAGGTTATAGTGGTGACCTCGTACAAAGATCCCTAATCTAAGGGCCTGTTTAGCATGTCTTTCTGTGTGGTTTTTTGACTGTTTATAAGTTGGGTAGATTAATTTTTGGTCTATTTTTGTTTGGTGTGTATAAGATTTAGTCATCAAAAGCCGGAACGTCGAAAAGACACGAAAATCCTATTTTGCGCTGATTTCGAAAAATTCCAAATGAAGTTTTTCACATCTTTCGCGTTTTATTCTTGCACGGAAAGACATGCATCTACCAAATGTGCTTCGTGCTATTCAGATCTTCATTCAAAAACTTAATGTGTCTTTTGACTGTCAAAACTACCAAAAGATCTTCCCAAAATGATGTGCCAAACGGGCTCATATATATTATTAATTTATTGTCTATATAATATATAAAAGGAAATAGTACATCACTATGCTTGTCATGGCCCCATTAAGAAGTGTGAATTTCATTTGCACTAATGGAAGTGCAAATAGAAATAGGTAGAACTTAAATTCCGATTTAATTTTATTTCAGATGATATTATCTTATTTGTTTATGGGAAGTAAAATGGTGTGGTCCCATTTCATATGGAAGAGAATAGAGGTAGGAGAAAGATTATTTGTTTGGGAGTATAGTAAGAAGCAAGATGATGTGGCCCCCACTTTGTAGGAGAAAATTTAAGGTAAGAAGAAAGTAAAAGTGGCGCAAATTTTGCATCAGTTAAGAGAGTAATAGTGCAAAGATGTACAATGTAAATACAAGGTTTAACAATATAAAATATTACACAATGCAAGGTTTTGCACTGTATACATTTGTATTTTACTATTTTTACTCTTCCCAAGCTCTGCTTAGAATGTGTATAAATACAAATACATAGAGTGCAAAACTTTTGTATTTTGTATTATTTTATATGCATTTGTACTCTTTCCAAATAGAGTCAAATGAACAAAGCTCTATTCTTTTGTAAAAACTGAAAATCCTGCCTACCGCTTTTGTGCATTTGCGATGTGAAGCGTATCAAACATTTTTCTTGCTTAAGGTGAGCATTCAGTTTATTCGATTAAAAATCAAATTAAATAAATCAAATTTCATTATATATATTACCCTACAATGAAATTCATTAATTTGTTTTTTTTTTCAATTAATCGAATTTTCAAATATGAGACTAAATCGATAACTGAAATACCCTAAAACCAAAATCATCAAAACCGGAAATTTCAATTGGGTTTTTCGGTTTCAACCCAAATATGCTTACCCCTACTCTTGCCCATAATCTGTAACGAAGCCAATTTCTGTCTGGTTTACATCTGAACTGAACTACTTGGACCTTTGGCTTAAGATCCAGTATAGTAAAGCAAGAAGAAGATAGATTGAGCCTCTGCCAGGCAACGACTGGCCCAGTCAGCTTGCTAATAGCTAGTCAGATTTGGATACAAGGATTGTACACTATTCTTTTGACTATACGAGGCCTTGTCACACCTATGTCTTGTCTTTTCTTTTTGTTGAGGATGAGGTGTAATGGTCCAGTCCAACTTGCATGAGTTATCTAAGGCTATGTTTGGTTTGAAAAACTTACTCAATGTTTATAGAAGTTTCCTTACCTTTTTCCTTCCTTTCCCTATCTTTCCCTATCTTTTCCTTCTTTATCAAATGAGGTGTTTGGGTCCCGGCCTCCCCTAGATAAATTAAATTAAATGGGTATAAAAAAAAAAAGAAATACAAAAACTACTATAACCAACGATCTCTAATTTCTAATTTTTTTTGGTAAAGAACTTGGATTCATGATTTATGACTATCTATCTATCAACTGGTGGTATATATAGGAATGTTATCACTTTTACGCTACAGTGTTTTTAGTTTGTTGACTTGGTCAATCCCATCTCAAATGCGCATGTTAATAACTTTTATGACCTAGTGCCCGTTTGGGAGGGTTTTCATGCAGTGGCTTCTTCTGGCTTTATGAGGTGGGTCCCACAAAGATAGTTTAGAATATATATTTGATGAAAAATCTAGAAAAAAAAGGCAGCCCAATGTACAAGGATCTTGCCAATATGAGGTGCGAGCAAGGTTTAAAGTATCAATATGCATCGGCCTATATTAATTGATACGTATTGACCTATATTAGTCGATGCGTATCGTGTCGATGGCTTATTGATACGCCCCTCTAGGAGTTGTATTGGGTCAGCCACCGGTTCAGAGAATAGTCAGGCCTTAAACCGACCCCTCTGAACCAATTTCAAAAAAATAAATAAAATTTTTAAATAAATGTACTAAGATAACGTATCGATATTTAGAACCTTGGATGGGGGGTATGCATTTTTACCCGTGCAACCAACTGTTGCGCCAAGCCAAGCAGCCAAGTCCCACCTTCTTTGATGAAAAATCTGAAATGTTCAAATATGTTTTCATTCAGCCAAAAAAAATGATTTTCCAGTAAAGCTGATTTTAGTAACTTTTTCAATGTGACTTAAGTCCCGTTTGACATGTCTTTCTGTGCAGACTGTCAATTGTTTAAAAGCTTAACAGCCTATATTTTGTTTTTTACCGTTTGGTTGGGAGAAGATCACATCCCAAAAAGTCGCAAAAAACCTGTTTTGGGCTAAATTTGTGGAACTGACAAGATTTTTATGTAAAACCCCACTATGTCTTTTCACTATTAAAGCTTCCACGGAATCTTTCAACAAAGACTTATCATACGACACCTTAGTGAAACAACACAACCAAAGCTGAAGTCCTCGTAAATCGAGTACTTAGTACTTGAAAGCTTATTCGGATAAAATAGATGATCTGGAACTAATTACTGTTTTTATTTATTTTTTATTGATTTGAACAAGTGGAATGGTCAAACTGGATGGTTGGGCTATTCAACCCATGAGGCTGATCAAAATGGTCTTGTATCTGGTCCAAACCTGACACAATTAATTTTAAGTGAAGATAGGATCTGCCACAAAACTGCCTTACACCCCAATGAAACGGGTTGGGATCTCCTTCCCAAAAATTATTCTCACATCCATATCCACAGGACTCTACAGGCGCGCGGGATTATCTCCCTTGACAGAGATGTCGCATAGTGTCTTGTGAGTATGGATTTGGGAACAGTTAGTGAGTAGGAAATAAGAGGTCAGTGATGAAAATAAATGGAAGACATGACTCAAATTGCTTTTAATTTTTATTGCTGGCATGCCCATGTTTCATGGGTTATGATGGAGTGATGTAATGGAATCGGGATTTGTTCCTCAGAATGCATCTAACACCGACCTCATAGTTCTATCCCACGGTGTATTGGGAACATTTTTCCATAAATAACAATTAAAAGTATGGGGGATGTTCTCCATGTGCGTAGGGGTATTAATGGTATTCAAAAATTTGATTTTAAATTCAAGATTTAGCATAATCGAATCAAATTTGGATAATTTAAATATTCAATCGATTGAATTCGGATATCCTATTCATATCAAATAGCTAATCGAATTCAAATTCAGATATCACCTAATTCGGTTCAATAAATATTTGAATTTGATTGATTGTTTAATTATTATATATAATATATAAAATATTTAAATGTTTTATATAACTTATATATATATAAGAATTAAATTATATATTTATATATTTTATATAAATAAAACATTTATTTTATATTTATTAATTACCTAAAATAATTAATTGATCAAATTAAAATCGAATCGAATATTTGAATATTTAATCAAATTCGAATTTGAATATTAATTTTTAATATCCATCAGATATCAAATAGAATTCGGATATCAGATTTTTTAGTCGAATTCAAATCCGGATATTGTTTGTCAAATTCGATCCATTTACAATCCTGTATGTGCAACTAAAGCGCATTGTGAGGTTGGTGTGAAGAGCGGATTCGGACTTGATGTGATGACCACAATTGCAGTTAATATGAACAAGTGAATGTCCAAACTTCAAAGCCACCCTATTTTAGAGGTAGGTAAGTAATTAAGGGCCCCTTTGAGAGGGCTCAAGTTTTGGTTGATTTTGTTTTTGTTGAACTGTTTTGGAGAAACCCAAAGAAGCTTCATGGGAAAACCATATTTTAGGCTGAAATACAACTAATTTTTGAGGGTGTTCAACAATATAATTTGTTTTGTTTTTGAAAAACCAACTACCACATCAGGAAAATTATAATGTATTTGTTAATGTAAAAATTGATTTTATTTATACAAACAAAACCAACCATATTATCAAACATCTCTTAGATTTTCATGCTTTTCATCAAACATTTCTTATAGGCTGTTTGAGTAGAGCCCACGTTATTAGGAAGGCCAAAACTCAAAAGCCCCCACATAAAAAACTTACCAAACACTTTAGAGATCAGAATGTAGTTTATATACATGAGTTTAGCCAACATGAAAATTCAAGCTTTAAAGTATTGTATTGCATTGTATCATACATATTATATCGATATCCAAGGTCACTAATACTCGAAATACATAGGGTATTAAGGTTTGAGGGTTTTGAATGAATTTGCGCGACGGAATGCACTCCACAGGGGCTTCACATGCACATCTTAGCGTGCATTGGGAACACATCATACACATGATGCATTGTTCGAAACACATGATACACATTTGTGTTTATATTGTAGGTATTGGCATTTTAAATCTTGATATTTTTTGAGTATGCATCTCTTCTTTTAAGGTTGTTTTTGTTTGGATATGGGGCTGGAGATTTGGTATTGAATCCATGATTTGATGGGTTTCAGAACGACCAACCCTCTATTGATTTTAAATTCCACAAGTTTGACGGGAAACTCAGCAATGAGTCAGCAGAAATCTGCTACTTTCTAATTCTGCGCCTTTCATATTTAAGGTTGTTTTGGTTTGAACTATGATTTTTAAAATTGGATCGGATCGGACTATCGGATCGGAAAAACTGGGAACCAGTTAGGTGATCGGTTTTGGTTTTCTCCAAAACCGAATTTTCTTTAAAAACCATTGATTTTGGTCAGCAAATCGCTGAACCGAGCATTTAACTATTCAAACGGTTTTAACCATTTTTTTTTATTTTTTATCAGAACGGGCCAACCATTTGACCTGTTGTCAGCACCTGATTTTTGCTCGGTCCCCTCTCTAACCCACTCCTTACACTCCAAATGCCCAATCAAATCCTACAATTCTCTCTAGAACATGTCAAAACCCTAAAAGACCAAATTTCGACCCAATCACCTTTAAATCCACTGTTAAAACTACAATATTCCCTTATGACGATCACAATTACATCCCATCACCACACCTATCAAATGACTAGACCCCACCATATGAAATAAAACCTATAAACATCCAATCACTATAAATTTCCGCTATAAATTCCTTGATTTCACCACCCATCGATCAAACATTCCATTTTGACGAACTAGACACTACAACTAAAACCCACAATCCAAACCTCAACCTTAAATTATGTGATTTCATCATCCATTCATCAAAGATTTCATTTTGACGAACCAGACGCTACAACTAAAACCCACAATCCAAATATCCTAAACATGATCAAAACTTCCATCAACCTCTCGATTGACCATCCATCAAATTTCAAATCTCAAAATGACCATTTCACCCTTCGCTTAAAAAGATTCTAAATGAACCATCATTGTCACCCAATACGCCATAAATTCAAGACATCCATTATCATACATCGTTTGACACCTCCAAATCCATCAAAACCTCCATCAATCCCCCAATCATACATCGTTTTACCCTTCTCATAAAAAAGATTCTGAATTGAGCCTTTCCATCACTCGTTACTCCCAAAATCATTCCCAAACCTTACCAAAAGCTTTCTTAACCTTATGATCACCCATTCACCGAATTTCAGACCTAAAAATCCCATTCTGCCCCTTTTATGGAAAAGATTCCGATTTAAGGCTTTTTATTGGTCGGACCACCCATACTTTAAATTCCTTCGATCTGAACGCATTTGAACCGATCAAATCTTATCAATTCATCCAAGACATTCAGAAATCCGATCCTACAAAATTTTAACTCAAAATTCCTCGGTCCACCCATTCATCAGGCAAATATTCCATTCCTATGCCTCTCATTAGCCTAAGCACTCGGAACCCAGATCCCATTTATCTTAACACATCCGGACAGACCAAACCACATCATTAAACTCACAACACACCATAACACCTGTTCATAAAATTTCATCCCCAAACTCTTCCACTCACCCTTTTATCAAACCAAGATTTCATTTCGAAATATTCTATTGACCCAAATTCCTAAGATGTTGACCCTCTAAGACTGACCATATCTCATCGTCAGATCCCAGACACCTCCAAATACCCACCTGTGAAATCTCAGCCCAAAATACCTCCGTTTACCCTTCAATCGCACCAAGATTCCATTTTAAGGTTCCCAATTGACCGGATTGAAAATCTACCTAATCCGTGCCCAATTGGCTCAATCTAACCTTACCAATTGATCCGAAATGCACAAAAACCCTACCCTGTCAAATTTCATCCAAAAATACCCGTATTTGCACATTTTTCTAATTGATTGATCAAAATGCCCCTAACGTTCACAAAATTACGAAATTGACCTTTTACCCTAATATGAAACCCAATCCGAGTTATTTTAGGGGGGATCGGCCAGGGGGTTTTTTGGTGGATCTTCTTCAACCTCTTGACCACGGCAGCTCCCTCTCTCTCTCTCTCTCTCTCTTTCCGCCAACACGTGGGTTTTCTGTTGATCTTCTTCAACCTCTCGACACTCGACACAGAGAACTTAGCGGCGGCAAGCCTCTACACCTCCGTCCAACTTGGTCCCCCACTCTCTCTCTCATTTTCTCTCTTCCTCGTTCTCTCCCCTTCCCTTTCTCTGTTCTATCACCGCTGCTTGTAGCAGCAGATTCAAACGTCCCCCTCTTCCCTAATTTTAGTATGAGATTTCTTTCACCAGGGAAGAGCATCAGCTCAACTCTCATTTGTAACCCGTCGCAGGTTTCGTGATGATTGGAAAGGGCCCACCATCGTTGAACCAACATTGACTCCCTCGGATTCCATTCAAACACACACAGTTATCCATCCAACGGCAGCTCTGAAATCTGATTGGAAGGCAACATTCAAAGGAATGTCTCTGGTTTTTTTGGTTCAACTCCATTCGCTTTGCTTATTTTTTCTACTCTATCCGATGCATACCTAATTCTTTTTAATGCCATGCATAATTCCAAATTAAACACACCTAAAAAAATAGATAACAGTATTTCAGGAATGCTTTTCCGTTCTGCTTTTCTTTTTCCATCCTGATACAAATAAAACTGAGAGTACTGTCGCAATATTTCTTTCATTTATTATTCACATTCAAAGTATAAAAATGAAGTAAAATATAAAACTACTGAATAAGAATATCTTTGTTGTTCCAGAGGGAGAGAGACTTTAGTCTCTTACACATGTTTGACGTTCCATCCTAGCCAGTTTTAGAGGGTTGTTAACGTATTATTTATTACACTAAACGATGGACACCGCTTAATTGAGCTCATTAAACAAAGTGGTTTATGATCCACTCCAATTAGTTGAGCCCATTAAACAAAATGGCTTATGAATCCAGACCCTTCTAATTGGACAGTATGCTGGACAGCATATGGGAATGAACTGTTAAATCCAAACTGCTGTGTTTTTGAACTGTCGTTGATCTACACTGTTGGACCGTTCGAAGCAACTAGTTCCATTTCTTCCTATCCTTGGTCAAAACTATTGATTTGAATAGTAGTCCATTGAATTGAAACGGACTATCTATTCAAACCAAATGGTCAAATCATCAATCTAAAAACCAATGGCCAAAATGATTCTGAGTTCAAATCCAAAAAAACCTTGATAAAAGTTCTATCGGTTGGGGCCGGGCTCATGGTGACCTTAATTTCATGATGAACAAGTAAAATATATTTTCTACCCTACATCTAGTTCTGGAAAATGACAGAACAATTACTTATTTACTGTATTTCATACTTGACTATCAAGGCAGCGTTTGGGTGGGCTTCTAAAAATCATTTCTGCTGTTTATTGTGTCTGGCAAGGTAAAAGCATAAAAAATGGCATTTGGTAGAAAAGCCATGAACAAGCTTATTGGGTCCAAAACCAAGGAAAGAAAAGCAAAAGCAAAGACAGTAGAAGCTCATTTCGCAGAGGCTTATAGCTTTTGTGTTTCCAGAAAGAAGGGTTTTATAAAGAATATGGTAGTTGAAAAGTGTCTCACCAAACGCCCAGAAAGTGCTTTTCTAACCAGCACAGCAGCACTTATTCAGAAAGTGATTATTGGGGAACAGAGCCAAGCCGCAAGGCCCATGCATATATGACATTGATGACAGGCCAGGTTCTGTCAAACCTAACCCTATTCAATTTTGGGCCCTAGTTAATTCATATTGAAGCCCACCCCAATAAAAATCCAGACTGAATTAGGGATGGCAATGGAATGGGTTTGGAGAGATTTTTTAAATTCTATATCCTACCATCTCCCTAATTAAACCATCTAATCCGTAGTCTTCCCAAACTTCTAGCAGGTTGAATTTTCAAAACTTTAAGAGTGGGTAGATTGGGTCTAGAGCTCGCCTCTAATTTCCAATTATTTTTTCGATATATAAGAAGTAATAACAAGTAAAATAACATAAAGAAGCATCAAATTTTCTAATTATTTGACTAAAAGATTTAAAAATATATATAAATCATCAATTATCTTTCACATAAAATTCAAAATATAATTAAACTCAACACCTAATACATAATTGCTCATGCCTTCCAACAATATGTGGGTTGAGAAGGATCAGTATGGGTTGTAAAATACCAAAACCCGTACCCACCCCAAAATCTGTTTTTGAAGGAAAAAAAATAAGAAAAAACACCCCAATGAGGCAGGTAAGGGGGGTAACTGCCAGGTAGAGTAAAAATTGCCACCCTAGACTGAGCACACCCCATTAATCACGTCAAAATGGCTGACTGACGGTTGATTAGGGTTCTCTCGATTTTTCACCAAATATGCCTTATGAGCTATCCATATGTAGGGCTCACCTCAAAAAGCCAGCAGCTGCTGCATTTTAGCCCTCTCAAACAGACACTAAGAGCTCATTTAGGAGGGTTGAGCTGAAGATTCAACCAAGCTAGTCCAATTCAACTTATTCGACTGCTTTGAAATGCTCTGGATAAATTGTTCAAATAGGTTGAAACAGACAAACCTTCAAATGACTAATTGACAATCAATTTGGGCTATCCAAATTTTTATGAAACATACTTTATAACAAGGTTTAAAGTATCAGTATTGTGTATCATATTGGTAAGTTTGGATGCCGATATTGTAATATGCTTTAGATACGTATGGATATAGTGAAAATAAATGAATATATTTGGATACTTGGGAAAACTCTTACAAATCCTACAGATACATCAATAATAATAAATCTAAAGTTGAAATATTTATGGATAAATTATAACAATTGCAAACTTTTATAATTTATATTAAAAAATACATTACAATTGACAATATCAATGGTCTAGAATATGTGCATATCATCCAATAATTTTATTAATGATACATCAAACAATGTTTAAGCTTCCAATCTACTAAAAGTTCACTACAAGACGTTAAATTGTTTCCCTAATATGTAATCCTTTAGTTAGAACATATAAAATAAATGATTTTTTTAATTTTCAAATTTTTCCTAAAAATAATTAAGAAAAAACAATTTCGGTATAAATTATTGTGAAACTAATTAAAAAATCACTAGTAGACCCATTTATAGTTATTTCCTGCAATGAAAATAATTTAAAACATATAAAAATTATTTATAATCTCCTATAAATTGTTAGGACAACCAATAAAATTGTCAAAAAAAAGAAGGATCAATAATTTTTATCTATACCGCGAGATACCAAAGCTATAGCTATAACGTCTATGTGGAGCCCACCCTAGAAAGCCAAAACATGTTGTGCTTAACGAGGTTATGAGCTCTTTAATGGCCATAGCTAAAGTCAGATTTAGGCAAAGTTTGGGAATGCTTATTTGAAAAATAAATGCTTAAAAATAAGTGTTTATTATAATAAGCGCTTGAGTGTTCTGTAAAAAAGTACTTATTTTAAACAGGGACAGTATAGGTTTTTTCAAAATGACATGGCAGGCCAAGATAGCCAAAAAGGAAATAAACACTTAAAAATAAGCCCAAAATTTGAGCTTCTCACATAAGTGCTTATTTTGAGAATAAGCACTTATTTCAATCTTATTTCCCAAATGCAAATAAATGCTTACTGGTCGTGGCTCAAAATAAGTGTTTATTTTTAAGTACTCCCATACTTAAACTTATTGACAAAGCAATAAACCACTAGGTTCACTTATTATCAGATGGCTTCGAAGAGACAAATGGGCTATCGACAAAATCATACAGCTAGGTCGATAAAAATACATAAATTTTACCAAAAAACACACACACACACACAAAAATGAAACAATAGATAAACATATATTTATCATATTAAAAAAAAAATAACAAGTGTGACATATTAAAATTATTTTTACACACATAGAAATACCAACAAAAATTGAGAAAAATTTGAAAACATGTTACACATCTATAATTTTATATTCACACTGATTTTAAAAATATGAATAAGATTGTGGAATTTTTTTAACTAAAATACCCTTTTTTTTTAATTTAGTCCCTATTTAATTATAAGGTTTAAAATGTAATTTGAAGTACTACTTCTCCCCTCATTCAATTCCGTCTCTTTAAATCATATTTTTTTACGATAAACAAACAAAAAGAGATACACTACATTACAAAAAAAAAAGAGTCCAACTAAGCATGTAGGCCTGTCATTGATACCCTAAACTTTGCAACTCGATATGAGGTTCAATTTGCACCCAATTAATAATAAAAAGCAAAAAAAAAATATAAAAACAACAAAAATTATATTAATACTTTAAAAAAGATGGATATAATATTATTATCATTATCATCATCTAGGATTTCCACGTAATAAGCGTACTAAGCACATGCACACCTACTAGTAATAATAAAAGATTTGTAGCCTCCACAACTTTAGTCCCAAAGCTCAAAGTTTGATGTTATCTTTGTCATATATTTTTGTCATGTTCTGAAAACTTGTGAAGACTGTAATATATTATGGAATTCTAACAAGAAGTTGAGTTAGATTTAAAAATGGCAAGTGATGCAGCAAATTCAAAGGCCATTGCTTGGTAAATTGGTAAATATCAGGTTGATAGGCATGACAATGTGATTCAAGTCCAAGAGCAGCCACTTTATGCAAAAGATTTATTTTTGATGTTTGGTAGAAATGCTAGAAAACACATAACTACCAAATTATTAGTATGATCAATTACCCTTTCATCTAAAAGCAGAGAAAAAGGCAATACACCTTTTAGAAGTAACCAATGTTTTAGAAAAAAAATGAAAAAAAAAACTTTTTATTGAACATATTGAATTTGATGAATAAAAAAATCTGAACATTCTACAAGAAGGAACTCAACCCTTTGCTTAAATCTGGCAATGAAGAAAATTAAGCTTATTGAAAATTTTATATGGTTCGATTATAAGTCTCTCACTAGTAGGGACCCATGCGATGCATGGGAAAATCTGAAAGATTTAATAATTTTATTTTTCTCTTAGTGTTGATTTATAAAAAATAATTATTGTTAATTTAATATGAACAAATATTTTTAATAAATTTAGTTTTATTAATAATTTGTAGTAATTTTAATAAATTTTATTCTTTTTATTATTTTTAAATGAAATTTTGATTAACTTTAAATAAATAAAAATAGTTATAAAAGCTAATATTTTTATTAATTCCACTAATAATTAACAAGTATATAGGAATGACAACGGGGTGGGTTCAGGGCAGGGCATTGCAACTCTTTCCCTGCCCATAGTCAAGACACTCTACCCCATCCTCGCCCCATCTCCAATGTTGGGCGAGTTCAAGGTCAAGGCACCCCACTCTTCATCAAGTATGGAGAATCATTGAATTTCTCTGCCTCGTCCCCAGTATTGGGAAGGTTCAAGTAGAGATGTAAATTGGGTCGTGCTGGGTCGACACAACACGACCCACATGTGGCCCGCACAAAGTGCGAGTCGTGCTGTGCTAGCCCACGAGGCGTCTTGAGTCGTGCCTCCCTCCTCTAGGATAATTTAGGGGGTCGGTTTGGCACGGCCCATGGCCCAAGACCACACGAGCCCGTGTAGTGCCATGGGTCGGGCTGGTCCATGGCCGGGCCTTGGGCTAAGCTATGCCACACACCAAGCCAAGCTCAAGGCGAGGCACCAACTCCTTGTCCAAGGTTTTTAAAATTGGACCAGATAGGGAACCTATTAGGGTCGAATGGTCCAATTGTTTGGTCTAAGCGGATGACCCGCTTTGACAAAAAAATAAAAATTTAGTAAAACATAAAAAGGCCAAAAACTGTTGTCTGGGTTGACGGTTCGACCGCCCATGTCAGCGGTTCACTAAACAAATAAACAATTTTTGGACAAAAAACGGTTTTGAGGTGAAATGGTGTCCCATTCTCAATTCCGGTCTAACCATCTAGTTTGATCCAGCTTTGAAAACATTATCCCCATCAACCCAATATTCAATTTGATGATAGAAATGATCAAAAGGATATATTGAGTATCAACCACATGGTAAATTTCTAGAAGTACACTAAATTGTCTTCAATATTCAAAAATGTAATTTTATGAAAAATTTGGAAAATTTATTGTACTTATGTAATTTTGAAAATTTATTCAAATTTATTTAAATTTTTATTAAATAATCTATTTTCTTTTTTAAATGGTTTACTTACAGAATTATACTAATTTATCTTATAATTTATAATATAAACTAACTAATAATTTTCTTTTTCCAATATTATACGAATTTATCTTAATAATTTGTGTAATTATTTGTTCAAATTATAGTTTTCCATTTCCCATAGTCATTTATCTTTAATAATTTTTAATAATTTGCAATGAAAATTACATAACTTTTCAATGGTTTTCCAAAATCTATAAAATGTAATAAATTTTCATAAAATTTCCAAAATATTCTAATAATTATTTAATGCATTTTAAATAAACTTTCAAATACTTTATAACTTTTAATTTCAAAAATGTTATTTTACGAAAATGTAGTTTAATGAAATTTTTTGAAAACTTTATTACATTTGTGTAACTATGGGAATTTATTGAATTTTTTTAAATTTTTATTTGGTAGTTTACTAACAAAATTACACTAATTTATCTTTTATCTTGCAATATAAATTAATTAATAATTTCATTTTCTAACATTATAATATTTTGTTCCCCCCTTTGTATTTGGTTATTAATTATAATAATAACAAGAACAAAAATTTTTTACTTTTTGATAATTGTTAAATATAATTCTCAATTTTATAGGAATTAGTTAAAGAGTTTGCAATTTCTATAAAATGTTGTTAATGAGTTAATTAATAATAATATTTATTATTTTTTGGTAATTTACTAACCATACTAACAAGAATATTTAATTTTTGGTAATTTACTAACTGTATTTATTAAATTTTGGTAATAACACTATTTAATACTCATTGAATATGGATGAGATTAAATATTAACCGTATTTAACTATTTATTAATTAATATTAATATTTTAAATGAGGGTGAGTGGATATAGATGGGGGGATGCATTTTAGAATTTGATTAGGGAGTGGGGCAACATGATACTTTACTATTGGTTTAAATAAGATAACTTAGGAGAGAGATTATATGAATATTTTTAGGTAGTTAGATGACATGGCTTAATGGAAGTGGTGGGAAGGGGAGAGGAGAGAAAGGCAAAGAGAATGTAGGGTGGGGATAATGGAGCAAGGAGAGGCATGGTGACGGGGACCTGTGTGATGCAGGGGCTTTGTTAAGCTAAAGTTTAACAATAGAAATACAAAAGAGTATATAATTGTTTTATATTTTAACATTTTAATAAACAATCCGACCAAGGAGAGGAGAGAAAGGCAAAGAGAATGTAGGGTGGGGATACTAGAGCAAGGAGAGGCATGGTGACGGGGACCTGTGTGATGCTGGGGCTTTGTTAAGCTAAAGTTAAACAATAGAAATACAAAAGAGTATATAATCGTTTTATATTTTAACGTTTTAATAAACAATCCGACCAAACTCAATCAGAGTTGGTCGGTTTTCTAGTATTTTAGATTGTCTTTGTTTTAATAACTATATATTACAATTTTATATTTTAAAATTAATTTCTTAATATTGAAAAGTAGGAAAATTCCCATATTTCTTAGTCTAAAATATTTTATATCATAGATTTAATTTTTGTAATTTATTTTTTAATAATATCATTGTAATTTATTAAATTTAAAGTTAATTTTTAAGTTTAAATAACTTTTAACAAACAAAGTAAACCGAAAATAGGCCCAAATCGATACAACCCGAGTTGGTGGATTTTTAGTAATGGTTAATTGGTTTCTAGTGACAAACTACGGACTTGACCAGATCAATTTGGTTGGCAAAACCACCTACAATTGATCTGAACCAATAATTGAACACTCTTAATTTAAACTAAATTTATAGTCTAATATTTAATAAACAGCAATAGTTTAATCTCCAATAGTAATTGAAAATTTATAGCAAACGTACACAATCATTGAAAATAAGTTTATAATGAAAATATAATAGATATATAATATAAATATAATAATTACAAAAATATAATAAATACTAAAAATATACTAAATTAGTCAATAAATAGTGTAATCTGAAATAATAGTTTAATCTATAATAAGTATTAATATATAAATTATAAAAAACATATAATTACTAAAAATAAATTTATAACAAAAATACAATAAATATGATAAATTAAATTTCAAAATTTAAATAATAGTTGTTTAATCTCCAACAATTATTGATACTTTTCTATTAAATAAAAAAAATAAAAAAAGATTTATAAATAATTATTCAAAGAATATTTATAAAAAACAATAAATAATTACTGAAAATAAATAAATATTATTATAGTATATATAAATATATAATCAAAATACACTATTATTGTAAAATTATTACTAATAAATATAAGTTTTTGATAGTTATTTTCTATAATTATTAATTGATATAAGTGAAATTAGTTATTTACAATATTATTTATTTATTGAAATAATATTGTTATTTAAATTCTTAAAATATTAATTATTTATTGAATTTAAGAATCCATAAAATTATAATTGTACTATTATTACATATTTCGTTATTAATTTTGTAAAATATTAAATTATTATTTATATGAATATTATGAATTCTATTATAATTATTTTTCTAGTTTTAAGATTTTTTTTTTAATTTATTACATAATTTCGTTATTTTAACTATTTAAAATTTTGTCATGTTAAATATTTTGTTATATAAATATTTAAATAATATGTAATATTGAAAATAATTTCATTATTTGAATTTTATTTATTTTAATGTTATTTTGTATTATTAAATATTTTGTTATATTATTTAGTTATTTTTAATGTTTTTATTTATTATTTTTAGTTATTGTAATATTTAAATATTGTTCTTATTTTTTAATGTTAAATTTTTATTATTCAATAATTCGTAAAATTATAATTTATATTGTTACTACATAATTTCAAGATGAATTTTGTAAAAAATATTGAATTATTAATAATATGAATATTATTTAATATATTATTTTTTTTGTGTTTTGAATAAATATTTTAAATTTAGTATATAGTTTCATTATAACCTTTAAATAGTTCTTAATTTTTTTAATTGAAAATTTCTTTAGATAGATATAGATAAAAAGTGGGGGAGAGGATAAATAGGAATTAAAGATAGTTTAGGAGAGAATCTCTCTACTAAATTAGAGAGAATTCAAGAGATAAATAGGAGTTAGAGATAATTTAGGAGATAAATAGGAATTAGAGACAATTTAGGAGGAAGTGGGGGAAAGTGGTGCCACTTGGCTAAACATGAGAAAAGTTTATGCTGACATGGCAGGACCTGTTTTAATATATATATATATATATATATATATATATAGATAGATAGATAGATAGATAGATAGATAGATAGATAGATAGATAGATAGATAGATAGATAGATAGATAGATCTTGTTGAAACAGAGTAATATCATCTAAAGAACCTTCTCTATCATTTCATTACCAGGTTTTATACTTTCTATATTTTCTGGCAGTTTCTATTTAGGAAAGTTTTCAAGACATTGTAGTGGTCGTACCCTTGAAAAGGATTTGCATTATCCTTGGCAACTCCTGATCAATGTTTCTAAAACCGGACTGGACAGGGAATCGTTATGGGTCATGTTTCCGGGTTGAACGGTCCAATTGTCCGGTCCGAATGGATGGATCACTCTGACAAAAAAAAAATTTAAGAAACCCAAAAACCAGCCAAAAATCATTCTCGGGTTGAATAGTTCGATTGGTCGGGTCAGTGATTCACTGACCAAATCAACGATTTTTGGCCAAATAACGATTTTAGGGTAAAATGGAACGAATTAGATGACCAATTCCCAGTTTTCCAGTCTGACCGTCCGGTCTGATCCGATTTTAAAAACATTCCTACTAATCATAAGGTTGCCTAAGCTTCTATCCCTCATGACGACAGATATTGGCATTCTACAATCACAAATCAAAACTATTTCTTGTTAATTTAGATAAGAAACCAGAGTAGCATTTTAAATATGAAACTAGAATTGCATTCTCAATATGGGAATCAAAGCATCAAATACTAGGGATGGCTATAAAGGTTTGGGATCTTTCAAATTGGAACAATTGAAAAAGTCACGAAAATTACAGAGCAAACAAGGAGAGAACTTAAAATTATCTATGATGGTATCAAAATAAAATTAACACTTGATTTTTTTTGAGATTTTGTGCGTTGTAATTCTATAAAAATACAAAAAAAAAAACAAAATGAAGCACCTCCATCATTGTTATTTGGGAAATTGTCAAAAATTCACCATAAGTTTTCAGCATTTCTCTTAAACTTACAACAGCTCCATCATTGTTTAAAGAGACTAACGACTATTAATATATTGCCATTTTGACCTTCATAGAAAAATATAAAGTATATGCATATATTTTAATATTCAAACATGAAAAAAGGAAAAAGTTCAAAAATTATTTTCAAATATAAAATATTTAAAAATACAGAAATTATAAAAAATATATAAATAATAGAAATTTCACACAAAATAAAAAAAATATTTTCAAATTATAGAAACTATAGAAATTGAAAAACAAAATCATAAAATAAAAATTGTAGAAAAAACACCAAAAATTATACAAAAACACAGAAATTGCAAATAAGTAACAAAAAAATACAAGAAATTTTATAGATAGTAGAAAATAGAAAAAAGTAAAAAAACAGAAATTATAACAAAACACTTTTCCTCTAACTCGCCATTCAAGGGTGATTTGGTTATAAAAACTATTATTTATGCTGACGTGGACACCTCTGTTAAGAAACATTAACAGTACCAAGGTTCAAAATTTCATCACGCATCGGCCAATACATACCATATCTTAAGGCTCCCGGCATGGGGAACGGTTCAAAATCAATTATACCACTTTTTCGTTGTGCCAAAGGTGTATCGACAGCGTATTGGTGAGTTTCGATCGTGTATCGGCCGATACGCAACCGATATGGTAGCGTATCGGCCGATACACAACGATTTTACTGTTGTTAAAACACAAATAGAAGTGATTTCGAAAGAGTGCTTCTAAACCCATTTCAGAAGCCCTCTTTCTTTCCCAAACCCTCCAAAAAGCCTTTTAACCTTTCTAAAGACTTAAATCTTGTAAAAATTTGCCAAAAACATTTATAAATTTGCAAGATGCCAAGATTCAATTTTTCAAGGTTGTGTAAAAAGGAGTGAAAATAAATATGTTTTTTCAATTTTTTTTACATTTTCAGCCAATGTAATTTTTTTTTTTACATTTTCGACCAGACCCCCCTTTTAACAAATGTTATGCATTTTTATTTTTATAATATAAAAGATTTTTATTAAAGATAAAGCAAAAAATGAAATCCCCCCTTCCTCCTCTTAAGGAAGTTTACGCCTCTTGCGTTCTGAATTATGCTTCATGCCACTAGGTAGTGGAACACCACTGTGTTTTAAAACATTGAATCATTGATATTTATTTTTTTTAATTTTAGTTTACTTTTAGAATAAAATATGCAAAATAATTATTTAATCTATTATGTCCATAAATCCATTCAATTTTTTGTTACTTGTTTATTTTTCTTAATTTTAATTTAGTTTTTAGAATAAAACATGCAAAATAATTATTTGAATAAAAATAAATAATTTTTTAGTTTTTAGAAAATTAGAATAAAATATGCAAAATAATTACTTGATCTATTATGTCCATAATTAGATAGTATGTTTCTATTCCCGACTTCCTGTTTATTGATTATAATATGTTTTTTTCATAAAATGTGTTATTTTTATGCATAAATAGCCCATTTATGTCTTGTATTTAGTGATATTAATGTTTATTTATTATTTATTAGAGTATTTATAGCATTTCCATATGATTCCATGTGTATCTTAATTTTTCGTCCGTATCCATGCGTATCCAAGGTGTATCCTAATACGTCTTTTAAATTTTCCTTTCCGATATGCATAGCGTTTCCGATACTTTGGAAAATAAAAATTTACTGACATGGTGAGTTTTAGATGTTTTGAAAAGTTGTGGTGAGTTTAAGAGAAATTCTGAAAACTCATGGTGAGTTTTAGACAATTTCCCTTGTTTATTTGAAAACAAAAGCATGATTTCCCAATCTACATCCTATTAAAGCCATTTCGATCATAAAACGAAAATCAGAAAAATCAGGCAAATAGAGCTAACCTTTCACTCTATAATTGGTAACAAATCAAAATCGAACCAAACTGACCATGGTTTAACAAATAGATTGACATATTTGGGCAGCTGGACCCCACTTCACATTCTTTTTGTATTAGTTTGAAGTTAGAAAATTATACACCTTCATCTTTTTAATAAAGAACCAGCCTATGCTAGTCTATAGACACCATTTGATGTAGCGCGATCTGGTTGCTCCCTATTGGAAGGTAGTTCAGACGTCGGACTGTTACATGGCCGGGTCGAACTACAAGAAAGAGATCATAGGTCCCAGGGTACTATACCCGGTGTGGGCACTTCAATGCTTAAGTTAGCATGGGAGATTTGTGAGAGAGTTGATAGCTTAGAATAGCAAATTGCAAGAGCTAAATCTCACGTACCTTGTGAGGCTAGGGTTGATGCCTTTATATAGGCGAGTTGTCGTAGGCCTCACAAAACGTGTCCGAGATTATCGGCCCGTTTAATTTGGAGTCCGTTCTGCACCCAAAGATGGACTCCGCGTAAGCTGATAAGGATTATCCAAGTCTCAATGATTCATACAAGATAGAGATAAGACCCATTGGCTCGCGACGTGATCCCGAGGAGATCGGAGACAGATGGCTTGCTTCTAGAAGGAGGCTACATGGCACCTCGGCAAGTCGGTGTGTGTGGCAAGCTACTCAAACCCCACTACTAGCTAAGTGACCCGAGGTGCTCAAGGTGACTTGGACTGTTGAGGTGTCCGAGGATGTTGAGATTAGGGGTGGCCATGTGTTGAGCTCTTCACGAGCTACTCAAGCTCGGCTCGATTTCAACCAACCTTTGAGCCGAGCTCAAGCCCAATTTATAGGCTTGTTTATTAATCAAACCGAGCTCGAGCCTAACAAAGCTTGGCTCAGAAGGCTTGCGAGCCAAGCTCGAATAGCTACATACATATATACATACCTACACACACAAAAATATAGTAATAATAATAATAATAATAACTAATTATTACATCTATAATAATAAAATTATAGAAAATAATATATATAATAAAACCATTATAGATATAATATTTTTATTTATACATATAATAATAACTAATTAATAATTCTTAATTTTTTAAATATCAAATAAAAAATATTTTTTATATATAACTTTTTTTATTTTTATAAAACATTTTTCTCAACTCAAGCTTGAGCTCAAGGTTCTAGCTCAAACCGAGCTTGAGCCTTGTACTGCCTTGGCAAACTCGAATCCACCCCTAGCTGAGATGTCACCAAGTTGATGGGTCTTTCCATGTGTCGTCATGTCACTGGTCAGGCCAAATTATCCCTCATCACTATCTATAGAGCCAAGTTTATCAGACAACCTATAGACTTGGCCTAAAAAAACACATTTTGTGGAGCTAGCCTATTAGAGAGTGTTTCACTCAAATCCCTTCATTATATCTTCAAATTTTTTAGAAAGATCAAAGATGTAGTCCTTGCCTATTTCAATCATCACCCCCTCCCCAAATAATAGTCTAACAGAGAAACTGACACTTCATATTTGGATTAGTTCATTAGTGTTAGAGGTTGTTTTTGTTTTAGAAAATAAAACTATTCACATTGGGCTAGAGGTTAAAAATATGTGGCCCGCGCAAAGTGCGGGCTGGGCTGTGCCTCCCTTCCCTAGGATGTTTTGGGGAGTCGGCCCGGCATGGCCCACGGCCCGAGCCTACACGAGCTTGGGCCAGGCTGGTCCGTGGGCCAAGCCTTGGGCTAGGTAGGGCCGTGGACCAAGCCAAAGTTATTTATTTAAAAAATTAAAAAAAGCTTAAAATTTTATTTGTATATGAATTTTGATGTATACAATTGCTCATATATACAATAATTAAATAAAATAGTATAATAAAATTGAAAATTTTGTTTATTTTATTCATATATTATTATATAATTATAATTTATATAATATATTGTATATATATGGGTCGTGCCAGCCCACGGGCCATGGGTGGCATGACACGACAATGCAGGTTGTGCCGACCCGGCCCGCTCACTTGAAACCTCAAGCCCGGCATGGCCCATACAATCGTGTTGGGCCACGGTATGACCTGTGAACCATCGAGCCGGGCCATGCTGAGCCATGGGCAGCATGAACCCAATTTACACCTTAATGACAATTAGCATTGAAATCATGTTCAACCTAATCTTGTTTTCTCAAAATTAGGGATTTCCATGGACTAAACTGGCCTTTTCTCTCCCTACAAGTTTGTAATGCACTAGACTAATTTTTAGTCACACTATAACTTATGAGTTATACATTATTTCTAATATATATTTTGATAGGTAAAGATTTGAATTAGGTGGATGGAAATAAACTATGTTGCATAAATCCCCACACACCAAGGCATTGTGTGTCTGTGACTTGGGGAGAAACCATCTCCCACACAACATTTAAAATAGACACAATGAAGTCGTTCCCTTATTATCTCAAACCCAAAATTTGAAACATGGGAGTGGATGTTAGCAACTAGACCTGTTCATGGGCCGGGTAGTTTGACTGGCCAACCCGGCCCGACCCGATTTAAGTTGGGCTTGGACTGGATTTCAGCACCGTGGGCTCAGGCCTATAACATCGGGCCCAACCTTTTTTTGGGCCAGGCTTGGGCTTTCTTAAAAAAGCTCAGTCTGGGCTTGAGCTCGACTTGATAATATTATATAATAAAAATATATTTTATAGAATCTATTTTTTCTTTATTAATCTTCTCTTTTTCAAGTAATAGTGAGATCTTTCATTATTTTTTAGGCTTTAAGGTCTTTTAATATAAATGAAATAGTTTTTAATTGAATAAATCTCAATCTGAGCCTAAATCTCAAAATTGGAAGTTAATTACCATAATCTCAGACTCTCATACTCTTATGGATGGATGGATGTAACGAGTCTAAACTTAGTAGGCACAACATTGTAAGCATGTTAATCTTTTTCATGGATAGGTTGAAGGTATTTTTAGGGGCAGGTGTCAAAAAATTTTCTAAGTACTTAATCAACGTGTTCACTGTATGTGCCTACTTGATCTAGACCAGTATGTAACGGGTTTCTTCATGGTGTTAACTGACACTTTTTGGCTTGGATAAACAAAAAAGCATGGTTTTTGAACCACCGCTGACCTGAACAGTCGAACCGTTTGGCTTGAGAACCATCCAGGTAACCGGTTCCATTTTACCCCAAACCCGGTCCCTAGCCAAAAACCATTGAATCGGTCAATGACCCATTAACCTGGGCGGTCAAACCATTTAACCAATTCAATAGTTCTTGGCCATTTTAAATTTAAATTATTTTTATTTTTAATTTATTTTGTCTGAATAGGCCCTTTGTTTGGACTGGATGATCAAACCGTAGACCCAAAAACCAGTGGCCATAACGGTTCCATATGTGCTCATATTGTTGCAAGTAAGGCTAAAGCTGAGTTTGGATGTGGTACAAATGCAAATATGTAGAGTGCAAAACCTTGTACTTTCTATTATTTTGTATGTATTTGCACCGTATATATTTGTATTTGTATTCCTTACAAACTGAGCCTAAGGTTTTCAGGAATAGGGTAGTTTGGTGGGGCTCCTAAGCGAGTTGGTTGTACCCTTTTGTATCTATTTCTTTTCCATCCTAGGCTCAGTTTGGAAAGAATACAAATGCAAATATGTACAATGTAAATACATACAAAAGAATACAAAATATGAGGTTTTGCACTCTACATATTTGCATTTGTACTACTTCCAAACTCAGCCTTAATATAGTTTTCTCTTCACTTACAACAAAAAAAGTTACTATTAATAAATTAATTTATAAATAATCAAAATATCATATATTATTAATGAAATGAAATAACAATATTGTTTTACACTTTTATAATACTCGTACCTAGAGGTGTAAATTGGGTCGGGCCGCCTGCGGCCTGGCATGGCACCACACGAAGGCTAACGGGTCGTGCCAGTTCCGACACGGAGGTCCGTGCTGTGCTGGGCCAAGGGTTTGAGGTCCATGGGCTGGCACGAAGCATGGCCCACTAGGCCTATAACGGGTCGCGCATGGCCCACCCAAGAATATAGTCATTGGGTGGTTAGGCCCCTCCCCCCCAACTAAACAACCATATTAGGGGGGTATTTGTGTATTTTGCTTATGGGGTTGAAAAAATGACATAAATGCCCCCCAACAACTATATAACAACTAGTTTAGGGGAGCATTTTGGGCAAAGTTATAAGTAACTTTATAATGACCAAAATACCCCTCATAACAACTAAATAACATATAGTTTTTTTGGGTATTTTGAGCAATTGAACTATTCCTATAAATAGCCTATTAGCCCTATCCAGCTATCCTCCACCATTCTCATCACACCAATTCAACAATCAATGAATCAACATTCAACAATTCTCCTATTAAGTTATTACTTATTCTCTTAATCTCTTCAGCCTTTCCTCTCTTAGTCTCTTTCGGTCTCTCATACATTCTTTGCAATTTGAGTGAACTCTGATAGTCTCATAGTTTGATTCTCCAAGTTAGCAATTTGGGAGCTTGGAGCCTTGGACGTTGTCATGTTGAAAAGGCTTTAACTGTTGAAATCAAGTTGGGAATATGGAATTTTGAACCAGTAATCCAGGATTCTGGGGTAAGTCCAATTAACTTAATTTTATTTTTTAGAATTTGAAAAAAATGGCCAGCTCTTCCCTAAACCCCAAGTTTAGTAACCCGATTTAGAGAATATTTAAAATAGAGGATATTGAGGGGAAGGGGAAAAGAGTAGTTTGCCAAAAATGTAGAAAAGACTTTAGTAACCCACAACTTAAATGAATTTTTGAAATAATATTAATGGAAAATAAATTTTAAAATTATTGGGAGAAGTCGGAGACTCGGAGAACATTTCTCGCTGCCAATCCTACCATGGCACGTGATCCGTGATCTACTAACCCCTCCGGTGTTTATAGACTATGGTTCCATTGGAGTCTTGTTTAGTTGTTTTGGTGCAGGACCTGTAGGTACCACACTACAGCACTACCATTGTACCAGCCTACCAGGGTTGGCTAGATGCAGTTTATGAATCATGATGCAGAATATAGATTACAACTTTACAATTACAAGACAAAGGAGAGCATGATACTACAGACTACGACAATACTACATGCACTGGATATTTGGTTTTTCACCTGAAGCAGATGATGAAAGTGTGTGTGAATGCTTTCATCATAATGTATATGTAAATTTTGTTTAAATTGTAAATTTTAACAAATAACCCATAATTTTTTATTTTGTCAAATTATTATAAATTTTGTTTAAATTTTATTTAATTTATTTGCTATTAATGTAATTTTGTATTTTCAGTTTGTAACTATATAGTCTATATAGTCTATAATTCTATATTGTATTTTTTATATTTTATTAATTTATTTCATTTTCATATTTCATTCATCCAAGTATGAAGTATCCAACCATTGTATATTTCATAATTTCAATATTTGTATAATTGTATGCTTTGTAATTTGTATCATTATTCATTCAAATTTAAATGAAATAAAATTCTTAAATTCCTATTTGAATTGTTTTATACTTTTATTTATTTATTCTTTGGGTTATTGGATAATCATAAATTTGTTATTAATTTATTATTCGTTTCCTGTCCTGATTCATGAATCCTGATCCAGTGATCTTGAATCCCGGATATGACAATAATCCATTCAGTGAGTCTATCCTGGTTCAGCCCAGGCCCAAGGCCCGCCCTATGGCTCAGCTCGGCACAACCCAAGCCCACAGCACAGCCTGCAGCGCAGCCCGACCCAGGTTCAGCAGCACGGCACGAGCCCACTTGGGCTTGCATCGTGGGCCGTGCCGGGCTGACCCGCAAAATTTCCACCAGGGAGGGCGGCACGACCCACTTTACACCTCTACTTGTACCTACCTTCACCTCTAGATGAATATTTCAAAATTCTAGTCAATTAATTTTCTAATTTTCACTAATATATTTAAATAAATCTTACTTATATATTAATTTTATGCAAATATGCATTACTTATAAGAGGCAAATTGCAAAAAGATACCTTGTATTTAGGGATGTCAGCAGGTCAGGTTTAGCATGGGTTTGCCTTGTGGCCCAACCCAAACCCGACTTGGCATGGCTAAAAAATGCATAATTTCTAAACCCAACCCGTCAAGCTGAGTTTACCATTTAACCCAATCCATTGACATCCCTACGTGTATTTTGGGATAGTCTTATTTTAGCACCTTAACTTTCAAATGTGCCACTTTAACCTAAACTTCCATAAATGTACATTCCATGGTTTTTAAAAACAAACCGGTGACTGAACCAATCAAGGGTCCGGTTACCGGTTTGAATGGTCCAACTGTTCGACCCGAACGGCTGGCCCGTTCTGACAAAAAAAAAATAAAAAAATAAAAAATTGGAAAACGGTTAAAACCGTTCAAACGGTTAACTGGCCTGTTCAGTGGTTTGCTGACCAAAATCAATGGTTTTGGGGGAAAAAGCGGTTTTGGAGGAAAACGGAATCGGTCAGGTCTCGGTTTTTTAGGTTCGACTGTCCGGTTCAGTCTGGTTTTGAAAATAGTGGTACATTCAAGTCCAAGTGTCCAACTAAGGCCAAATTTGAAGTGCTTATTCTACTAAGCGCTCATAATTATTTGGTCAAAAAGCACTTATTTCAAGAGTTTGGATTTCCTGCTCATGTCTACCTATATAGTATTATGCACAGAAAGATATTCCCAATACACAGGGGTAATGTGTTGTGGGTAGACATGAGGAGAATTATTGTGGGTAGGAGATCGAGAGTTATTTCAAATACATAGATATTTTTAAAGTTACATGGCAAGCCAAAAATAAGTGATTAATGAATAGGGAAAAGACATGATACTGAAAGAGATTTGATGAATCAAAGCACCTTGTGAATTTGATGAATACCACCCGATTAGTCACTTTTTTTTTATAATATCTGTTAATTGGCTACATGTTTTTCCCATATCATGTATTTCCCGTATCATAAACTAACCCGATTGAATAAGAACTTAAAAATAATCCTAATTTTGGACTTCTCAAATAACCACTTATTCTCAAAATAAACACTTATTTCATGGTTTCTAAAAATGAACCGGTGATCAAATTAGTCAGGGGTCCGGTTATTGGTTCGAACAGCCGGCTCGTTCTAACAAAAAAAAAAAAAATTAGAAAACAGTCAAAACTGTTTGAATGATTAACCGGCCGGTTCAGCGGTTTGCTGACCAAAATCAATGGTCTTGGGGGAAAAAGCGGTTTTGGAGGAAAATGGAACCAGTCAGGTGACTGGTTCCCGATTTTTCCGGTCTGACCATTCGGTCCGATCCAGTTTTGAAAGCAGTGACTTATTTAGAATTTATTTCCCAAATGCCAGCAATTGCTTATTGGTGTGATCCCTTGATCCGGCCCAAAATAATTACTCTTCCAAACTTGGGCTTAGTTAAATTGATATTATCGTGGGAGATAAATGTATATATATAAAGCTAAAATGTGTACTTGAGAAGGCCTTAGAATGAGGGAAATGGAATTTAATAGTATTTTTTACCTTTTTTTCATGGAAATTACAAGAATGCCACTCTCTACCAATTCTCTTTTTTTTTTCTTTCAAATTACAAGAATACCACTCTCTCTCTCTTATTTTTTTTCTTTCAGATTAAAAGAATGCCATTGGCACCTCGGCAATTGAGGGAGACCTCAATTCAATACCTCGGACGCTTGAAAGACTTATAATCAAGTTCGAACTTGTAAGCTTTTGACTCGAGCCAAACTCAAATTTCTAATTCAAATCGATATCGAACATAGTTTATGAGCGAGCCCTGCAACGCAGGGCCCCCTCCGCTAGTAATATTATTAAATTGGATATTTGGATTGTGGTGAATTTATATAAACGGATCGAAATCCGATCCCCTTAATCGAATCAGATTCGATTTTTGGAGTTCAGACAAATTGGGTACCGTTCGCAGCACTGATTCAGCCCAAGCCGGGGCCGTGGTGGTCCTGGTGGACCCGGGCTCGGGCTGAACTCTGCTCTCAATTTCTTATAGCATTATCAAATCGAATAAGCAAAAGATCCAACATAACATGTGATCCGATTCAGAGGAACACTTTAAGCAGTAATTAGAAAGCTGGAGACAGCGTGGGTTTAGCAGAGGGAGAAGGAGAAATGGATTTGGAGTCTCTTCTCCACCCATTAATCCCTACATGGAGCTCTGTAAGTAAAACTCAGTACTAATGGCATCACGAAATCTGTCCTTTTTTTTTGTGAATCTGCTTTCATATGTTCATGCTTGTGTTTTTGTCACTAGGTTGTTCTACTTCTCTCATTCTTCGTTTACTTGGGTTTTGCTGGATCTCTTATACCTGGGAAGATCGTTCCCGGCGCCATCCTATCAGATGGCACTAGACTTCATTATCGATGCAATGGTATGTTCTTTCGGTCTCCTCTCATTTGTCGTTTGAACTATCTTTATAATTCGATATAAGCTTTTTTTGATTGAATTAATAGAAGTTTCTTTTCAAAATATTTTTCCTATTCCTGTTCGAATTCTACGATTTTTGCAGAGAGTTGGGTTTGTACTGAGTATTTTAGTGTTATTCTCTTCTGCAGGCTTGGCTTTACTTATTCTTTTGGTTGCAACCTTAGAAGTCGGGGTGCGAATGAAATTGGTGTCGCCGACGGTAATATTTTTCTCTCTCACATCATAATTGTCCTTAGTTTGTGATACGGCCAAAACAGACCACCAGTCAGAAGTCTTTATTTATCTGTTAAATTTGTTTGTCATAGATTTAGAATAATGTATATTGCCTGCCCATACTTCAGATTTATTTCTTGTTATTTTTTTCCCCAAGGAAAATGATGGTGTTCCGCTTTACCAAAAAAAAATATAAAAAAAGGGGAATGTATGCTGATTTGTAATGTTGTATTGAAAAAGGTGGAAATAGTTGTTCTGGTGACTATTTTGAGTAGGGAATAGACCTTTGAGGTTCTTTATCCTAGTCAGGGATATTCGACATTGTAGTTTACCATCTCTTTCCTGGATTTTGGAATTGAGATTCTACTGTAATGTTTATTTTTTCCCTTTTGTTAGTTGGGTACTACCCCTACCTCCAACCCCCTTTTGATCAGCAACGAAGATATCAGAACCCCTTTTTCCTGTCTGTTATTTTGGTATCTGTTATATATAGTATTTTGGTGTCTGTTATTAAGTCCAAATTACAGAATATGCTGAACTGATCCTTGTCAGGGATGTCAGATATTGGCATTATAATCTCCATCTCTTTCCTAGGTTCCAGGGATTGCTACCAAGGATGGGATTGATTTTGTAACTGGGATTCTACCTCTATCTTTTTTCCCTTTTGTTAGCAGGATACCACCCCCACCCCTCCCTACCCCCCTTTTGATCAGCAAGGAAGATATCAAAATCCCCCTTTTCTTGTCTATTATTTTGTTATTTTCATATATAGAATTTTGGTATCTGTTATTACGTATAAATTACAGAATGTACAGAACTGATCCCTCTACAACTTCAGTTTTTCATCTGGTTGAGATTTGAAGGAGGTCAAATGGATGCATAATTCTTTTCTTATATCAATTTGCAGTAGTGTTAGGAAATGTTGTAGTAAGTAGTCAACTTTTTCAAATCTCCTTTTTGACTTGTATTTGGATATTTACAGCAGTATTGGCTGTTTAGTAATCATTTCTGTCACAGTTGCAGTTTAGTTTGTATGCTATGGTGTATTTTCTACTGCTCACTTGAATTTTGGGTTTTCATTACTCTAGCATTCAAATAACGAATGCAGTACTTCAAATTTATTCCAGTTATTATAAGTTGAGTTTGAATTATATCTTAACAATGAATTTTATTTATCAAAAAAATTATATCTTAATAATGAATACAGGTGATTGCAGACAGAGGACTTGAGTTACTTTCCGCTACTCTTGGATTCAGCTTCCTTGTAAGTTCATTTTTATACTTCAATAGTATAAGGATGTCATTGCTATATAACATTGAAATAGTTCAACTTCAATATTTACCACTGCATCAATTCTTGGCTAATGAACTATTTGTCGTGATAGCCATGTTGATGCCTTTAATGGTAAGGAAAGAATTTTCTGGAGATTGCTGCTACTTGCTTTTTGTTGCATGGTTCAGAATAAGCATAATTTCTCAGATTTTTCTGATATATTTGAAGAAACCATTGAGACTTTGGCCTCTATTGCTGTATCCCATGTCCAGGGGTTCCCCATACAAATTCGGTAACTCCCCACCCCTTCTCTAGCTAACCCACTATCCAGTCATTGTCTGATATTGACACCATCTGAATGAGCTGTTCATCCTAGAGTCCAAACCCTTGGCTTCCCTAAATAGGTCTAAGAGTCCAAGGTCCAGAATACTAATCCTATTACAGATAGGTGGTCTCCATCCATTTTAGCTCATGCCATCCTTTAGTGAAACCAAATTTAACCCTTTTACCAGTGATATTAGTCTCTTAGTAAATTTCCTTCACTGATAGGGCCTTAATAGCTTAATGGGATAGTCATCTTTATATCCACAGTTGGAAAAGAAGATGGGGGAATTTTTATTGGTAAGGATGAAAGATAGGGAACTTCTCATTGCAGAAGTTTAACTTAGCACTTCTCAGAAAATGGTTTTGGAGATTTAGCAAGGAGACTGGAAGCTTATGGAAGCAAATCATTTTAGCAAAGTATGGCGCAAGAAACAGGGAATAGGACCCAGGAGAGGCAATTCTGCATATGGATGTGGCTGTGTAGAGGGATAAAAAGATCATATCAGCAATACCATGGAGGAGTTAGGTATCAAATATGAAACGGGCATGGAGTCAGCTTTTGGAAAGATCCCTGGCTGGGTGATCATCCACTTATGGAGCTTTTCCCCTTACTGTTTGTAACTCTACTTAAATAAACAATGCTAGCTGATTGTATCACCCTGCAGAAGAAGGAGGTGGAGTGGAGTCGACTATTCACAAGGTACTTGAACGATTGGGAAATGCAGTCATTGGCAGGACTTTTACACATCCAGCCTGTAAAACTTCAGCTAACAGAGTAGGACAGACGAGTATGGGCTTGGGATAGATAGAAATGGTAGTATGATACCTTTTCTGTGAGTTCTTTCATCAATAATTTGGATCAAACAGCAATTTTGGTACCTTCCCTAGTTTTAAGGAAGGTAGCTTTTTGTGTAATGGACTGCAATGCTGGAGAAGTGTTTAACAAAAGATAACCTTATTAGTGATAGATAGGATTGCTAGGGTTCGTACAAGAGAAGAGAAAACAGGTTTGAAGGGTGTGTCTAATGTCTCACACACCCAAGCAAGTTGTATCATATAATAATGAGATACAAAAGATGAGAACGGACTATTTTGCCCTTCTCAAGTACAAGAAAGAATAAAAGAACAAACAGAACAATGTACAATGATATAGTAGTACATAGGATACATAATAAAAAGATACTCCCAAACAAGAGATCAGCTCTTATGAACTCTACAAATAGGAGAGGTATGGGGGTGGATAGAGAAACCTGTGTACTATGTTCATTGCATCTAGAATTGGTCAATCACTTGTTCCTGCACTACCAAGGAGTCAGAAATCTGTGGTAAAGATCCCTTGGTGTGTTTAAGGTAGAGGTTTGTTTTCTAAAATCTGTAAGATTGCTTTGGTGGTGGTGGGGATCTTTAGGGACTAAGAAGGGCAAAGTAGTTTGGAATATAAAATTCTCTTAGCAGTTTTTTGGACCTTGTGAGACAAAAGAGATGCATGAAATTTTGAGCATAAAAACAGCTCTGAGGACTTTGATGCCTCAGTCAAAGCAGCAGATGGAACCTGCTCTTTTGGATGCATCATTAGAGATTCAGATGGTCAAATCGTGACCCTAAAGTGTGGAAAGGTAGGCCATGCTCAGTAGTGGTTGCAGAAATTTGGGCTGCTTTTGAAGCCCACAAACTAGCCCTCCAGGTCCAAAACTCCCCTGTTACCATAGAAGGTGACTCTCTCTTAGTCGTCAACATCCTACTAAATCGTTCGAAGATCCCGTGGAGATGCGTAAAGCTAGTGGAGGAGTGCAAGTTAATAGCGCGAGGTTACATGGTCAGATCTCCTACTCACACACTCATCGTGAGGGAAACGCAGCAGCTGATTGGTTGGCAACCAGAGGAATGGAGAGTGATTCCCCTCTGGAGCCCCCGTTGCCCTGGAGCTTCAACTTCATCATTTTTCTTGACACAGCTGGCAGATCCACCCCAAGGTGGTGTTAGGTTTAGTTTTAGTCTTTAGTTCTCTGTTTCTTGTTTTGTTTGCTCTGTAATCTTCCTGCTGTATCAAAAAAAAAAAAAGCTCTGAGGACACACTAGCAAGGAAGGTAAAGGGTATCCTGTCTTCGTGGTTTTTAGTACATGAAGAATTTTAGGCCCTGTTTAGGATAGCTTCTGCTTTTGGGGCGAGTTGCGTTAACTAAGTCATGGTGGTTGAGCACCTGTGTTCTGGATAAGCTACATGGAGTAGCTTCATATAATCATATTACAGACTTACAGTTGCTTTTCGCATGTTTGGAATGACAATATTGGCTTTCTGGATTTTCAAATACAGCTTCTGTAGTTTCTGGTGGGGCCCAGCTCAGAACACCAGAAGCCACGACCTGGAAGCCTTCCCAAACAGGCATTTAGTGACCTAGATTACAACTCCTTTTTTTTTTCCTCTCAAATTCTGTTTTGTAACAGGAATATCTGTTGTAACTTGTAAGATGGGATGATTGTATATCCTCATAATACAGTTCCTGGGTGTAAAGGGGCTTTGATGTAAATTTTGTCATATGCGCATTTTGAACGCGGTACGATACTTTGTTTTTTTTTAAAAGGAAGTTGTATGGGAGTCTGTGTCACTGTCCATATCTAGACATCATGCATCATAGCCTTGCACACTAAGTAGTCCACTAGGCAAACAAATAAAAAGGAAGTTAGAGTCTGTATCAGTGTCCATAACTAGGCATCATAGCCTTTCACACTAGGTAGTCCACTTGACCAACAAATAACTGTCATGTCAAGAAGAGTTTAGAAGAATCTTCATATTAATTTGATGAAAATTTGTAAAGGGGAATCAGCAGATCACCTACTCATTCATTGCAACTTTTCTCAAAAGATATCGTGACACTTCCTAAACCTGACTGGATACAGTTGGGTCTCTCCAAGGCATATTCAGGAGTTCCTCAATCAGTGGCAAGGTTCAGGTTTGAGCAGAAGATGTAAAGTGTATTGGCAAATTGTGTTACATGCAGTAATGTGGGGAATTTGGGAGGAAAGAAACAGGCGCATATTTGACGACAAAATAAGATCTCTTGAAGAATTAATTTCAGATATTTCATTTTATTGCAATTTTTGGACTGTTAATTCTGAGATGTTTCAAGGACTTCCTCAATGATCTCAACAGAAGTATCCAAACGGTATTGTTTCTCCCAACCCACCCTCAACCAACTCAGAGATTACAGCTATCGTATATTGAAGAAGGGGTGATTCTAAACTTCGATGGAAGTGCTGCAGGCAATCCGGGTAAAGCTGGGATAGGTGGTATTTTGAGGGATGAGCAGGGCAATATCTGTTGGGTTTTCAGTGGCCCAATAGGTAATACAGACTCAACAAGGCTGAAGTAAGTGATGGCAGCGCTCACTGGAATCAGAATAATAAAAAGATTGGGCATTCAGAAACTATCCATTGTTGGAGATTGCTAACACTATCAAATGGCTGAAAGAAAAGAAAGGGGGTCCTTGGAGGTTGAGTCATTACCTGGCAGAGGCAAGAGATTCCTTGGAAAATTTAAATGTAATCTGCTGTGGATACTGAGGGAGTTGAATCATATTGCAGATGGATTAGCTAAAATTAGAGCAAGTTTGGAAAATTTATATAGCAACAGGCTTCCCCCCTTGTAATTTTGCTTTTCTGCTGTTTAAGTTCTTTTTCCTCTGTGTAGTACATCTGCTCATGTACTCCCTGTTGTTTTTCTAATGAAATCCGTTTAACCTTTTCTCAAAAAAATTTGTAAATGGTCAACACTTTCTTCACAATACTCTTACATAGTTACATGATGTTTCAACAAGCAAATTTTTTGATGGTTAATTTGGCAATCTTCAATTCTCAATGGAAAATATTCTCCCCTTCAGATCAATTAAAACCAAGGCCTCTAAATTAGGCTGACCATTTTTTCTGAACTTCTGCAGTAATGAGTCCTGTTCATACATCAATTCAGTAGGAAAAATTAATGGAAGAGCTCTCCTTAAGATCTGCTTCCTGAGCTTGTGAGTCAACTCTATCCAAAAACATAATGGTGTCCTCTGAAATCTGGAACAGAGAAATAAATTTCTTGAACTCTGTCTCAGTTACTTCTCTCTAATTAATTTGTTTTCTCTTTTGGTGGGGATTATTTTAAAAAGTGCAGGGAAAACTTCACTTTGTTGGTCAACCCCCATCACAATCATCTTCTAGAATTTCTTTTTTTCTTTTTTGTTTTGCTTCTCACTTTAAAATTAATGAAGGGCAAAGAGTCTTCCCAGGTTTAGATTATCCCTGTCAATAATCTATGTAGAGGGAAATTTCTAAAAGTCCCAACTGAAAATGTCATGTTTATTACAATTTTTTACCTAGCATTAAAGAATATGCTGTGCTTATGCATCTATCCTTATAATGTCATTTCATGGGTTGACACATCATATAGTATAGCAAATACCTGGCTCTCTGGTTGGCCACATTTGTAATGTCATTGTCACATCAAATTTTGTGCAATAAATATATAATGATTTCTTCTACTTGTTTTTAATTAAGTTCTCAACTTTTCTTGTTCAACCCAAAAACTTTATATTTCTATGTTAGGAACTCCCTAACTCGGGGACTTTTTCGAGGAAGCCTGCCTCCTGAACGAGAGAGAGAGAAAGAAGAAAGAGAGAGAGAGAGAGAGAGAGAGAGAGAGAGAGAGATTGTATTCCCAAAATCTATAATTCCTCTTTTGGCTTCCTTTCCTTATTTATACACTTCTGTTACAATTCTGTTATATCAGCCTCTTCACTTGTCTAGTTTGTTATTTAGTTTGTTCTAGTGGTTGGCTGTCAGTTACATTACTTAAAGGCTGACGTGGCCTTTTCTTGTACACTTGTATTCCCTTTATTTGTGTCTCAACAGTCCCTCCTCCCTTGAAAGCGACCTTGCCCTCAAGGTCAAGATGTGGAAATCTATTTTGTAAGTCCAAGTAAGGTTCCCAAGTTGCATCTTCAAGTGGGAGACCTGACCATACCACCAATGCCTCTGGTTCGATGTGATTCCCTTTGCGTATCCACCTGAAATCTGCTATCTGGGTGGGCTCAGTTTGAACTTGGCCATCTTCCGAGAATGATGGGAGGGTGGTTGTTGTCATTGCTCCTGTTTTTGGCCATTTCTTTAATAGAGATACATGGAATACATGGTGCAATTTTGATGTTGCTAGAAGGTCAAGCCTGTATGCCACAGACCCAATGCGTTCCACAATCCGAAATGGGCCGAAGTACCTTGGGCTTAGTTTGTTCCACCTGTGGCTTGCTATTGAAACTTGCTTGTATGGTTGTAGTTTAAGGAAGACTTGCTCTCCAATCTGGTGCTGGACCGGCCTATGCTTTCTGTTATAAGAGTCTGCCATCCATTGTTGGGCTTGATGGAGGTGGGATTTGAGATCTTGTAACACCCTATCTCGCTGGAGGAGTTGGTCTTCCACTGCTGTAGACCCTTTCTCATATGGGAGTAGGGGAGGTGGGTCCCGTCCATATAGAGCCCGAAAGGGAGTCATTCCTGCTGCACTGTGATACGTGGTATTGTACCACCATTCCGCCCAATGAAGCCACTTGAGCCACTGACGTGGCCTATCCCCTGCATAGCACCTTAGATAGGTTTCCAAATTCCGGTTGACCACCTCAGTTTTCCCATTTGTTTGAGGATGGTAGCTGGTAGAATTTGAAGAGTTTCACTTCCTGTAGTTGAAAAAGTTCTGCCCAGAAATGACTCATAAAAATTGGGTTGCGGTCTGAGACAACAGAGTTAGGGGTACCATGCAGTCGTGCCACTTCCTTAGTAAAAATCTCAGCCACCATTGAAGCTGTAAAGGGGTGGGAAAGAGGGAGAAAATGGCAGTATTTGGTGAATCTATCAACCACTATGAGACTGACGAACTTGCCACAGGAAAGGGGAAGCCCCGTTATGAAGTCCATGGATATATCTGCCCACACTTGTGTTGGAATTGGGAGTGGTTGTAGCAGTCCTGCTGGAGACTGGGTATCAGCCTTATTTTTCTGGCAAATGACGCATTCGGCTATGAATTTTTGGACTGAATTCCGCATACCTTTCCAGTGGAATTAGGTGGCTAGTCTCTTGTAAGTGCGCAAAATCCCTGGGTGTCCTCCTGCTGGTGATGAGTGGAACACTTCCAGAAGCTGCTGTATATGGGCTGAATCCTGTGGTATCACCATTCAGCGTTTATGCAACAACAAGTTATTCTTCACTGTGTACCCTGGGTGGCTAGTAGGGTCCTCTTGGACCTGTGAACGCAGCTTGTTTAGTTGTGGGTGTCTTTTAGCTTCTTCCCTTAACTGACTCATGATGGAGCATGTTGGGCCCATGAGAAGTAATGGAAATAGTTGTGGTTGGCGTGACAGTGCATCCACCACCTTGTTAGTGTGCCCTGCCTTGTATTTAATGACATAATCGTAGCCGAGTAATTTGGCTATCCATCGTTGCTGTTCTGGGGATAGTACGGACTGCTCCAACAGAAATTTCAGGCTATGGTGGTCAGTTTGTATGATGAACCTCCTCCCTAGAAGGTAGGGCCAGCACCTCTGAACTGCGAGAACAATTGCTATCAGTTCGCGTTCGTATATTGACTTGGCCCATTTCTGTGCTGTCATTGCTTTGCTGAAAAACGCTAGTGGCGATTGTAAGCGGTTCAACTCACTCCCAAAACCATAGAGTGTGCAAGGAGTATCAGAAGGGGCAGACTGGGAGAACCGGAAGCAGAGCAGGAACACACCATCAAGGGGTGAACTAGGGGTAGAGTGGAAAGATCACTAGGGTGACCAAAGGACAGAAGTACTTCCCAACCAACTCAGGGAGATAAGTGTGTTTGTCTTCCTCCTGTAAATTTTCTACTGATGATTTAATGAAAGTGTTATTGATAAAAAAAAAGAAAAACGCTAGTGGCCTTTCTTCTTGCATGAGGAGCACACCTACTCCTTGGCTTGACGCATCAGATTCAATGATGAAGTCCTTTGAGAAGTCTGGAAGTGCGAGCGTTGGTGGGGACGAGACAGTTGTTTTGAGCGTCTTGAAGGCCTGTTGGGCCTCCCTAGTCCAACAAAAACCATTCTTCTTAAGTAAACTTGTCAAGGGGGTAGCAATCAGTCCATATCCTCTAATGAATCGCCGGTTGTACCCTGTTAGACCTAAGAAGCCCCGTAACTCCTTAACATTTTGAGGTTGGGGCCAATTTATCATGCTTGAGATCTTTTCTGGGTCTGCTGCTACAATGCCGTTTTCGACTACGTGTCCTAAGTAGTGTACTTGCGTCTGCCCAAATGCGCACTTTCACTCCTTTGCAAAGAGTTTATGAGTCCTTAGTAGTTCCAAGGTGATTTGTAGATGTACTAGGTGTTCGTCCCATGTAGCGCTATATACAGGTATATCATAAAAAAAACGAGTATAAATTTGCGCAAATGGGGTCGAAATATGTCATTCATAAGTGCTTGGGATGTAGCTGGCGCATTGGTCAACCCAAACGGCATGACCAAAAACTCATAATGCCCCTCGTGTGTACGAAAGGCAGTATTGTGGATGTCACCCTCATGGACCCGAATTTGATGATATCCTGATCTCAGGTCTAGTTTAGAGAATATGGTGGCCCTGTCGAGTTCATCGATTACCGGTATGGGAAATCGATCCTTCACAGTAATGTTGTTCAAGGCCCTATAGTCTATACAAAACCGCCATGTCCCATCCTTCTTTTTCACAAGTAATACCGGCGAGGAGAATGGGCTTTGGCTGGGTTGTATAATTTTTCTATCAAGCATATCTTGCACTTTTCTCTCAATCTCTAGTTTCTGAAAATAGGGGTAACGATAGGGCCTTACATTTGTGGGTGCCGTTCCGGGCAACAATGGAATGCAATGATCATGGGCACGTTTCGGTGGTAGTTCCTTAGGCTCTTGGAAGATCACTGGAAAATTCAGAAGTAGCTGCTGTAGTTGTATGCTAGCTTCTTCGGATCTGCTGGAGTTACTTCCTTGGGCTAGAATTGGGCCGTTCTCGTGGGAGTCTATCTGCATTAAAATGATGTGGGCTGGGTCTGCTGCTTGTTTTCTTAGGGTGGCAAGACTAATGGGTCCTGGGCCCTTGGACAACTGTCCTTGAATATTCACCTGTGAGCTGCCCACTTGAAAATCCATGGTGGGACGGGCCCAGTCACATATCACCGGCCCTAGTTGCCTTAACCATTGGATTCCGAGAACTACATCTGCTCCACTGATTTCCAGGGGATGTAGATCTACCTCGAACTCGTGTCCTTGTATCTTCATCTTTAATCCCATGCATGTACTGTTGCACACTAGGTTGCTCCCATTAGCTACGTGCACCTGGAATGCTGTACATGGTTGGACCGGAATCCCTAGTTGTCTGACCAATGTTTGCGTAATGAAATTGAGAGTGCTTCCATTGTCTATTAGAACCGACACATGTCGCCCTTGTACCAGTCCGGTTACTCTCATAGTTTGAGAGGAAGCAAGGCCGGTCAAGGCTTGCAGGGATACTTCCGGGTATTCCTTTGTCCATTGCCCCCATTCTTGGTTGTTCACTGGCTCTTCAATGTCTGCTGATTGCTCGACGTTTTCGGTTTCGGGTTGAAGGAAGAAAACTTGCGGGATCTTACAGCGATGGCCCGGTCCGAATTTGTCTCCACATGCATAACAAAGGCCCTTTTCCCGTCGGGCTTGCATCTCAGCCCAGGTTAACCTCTTGGCTGAGCCGGGGCCTGAACCAGAGTTGGCGTCCTTGCCTGTGATTCCTTCTTCTGGTCTGGACTCCGGTTTACCCAAGATACCTGGTCTGACCGCAGCTCCCAAAGGTCGATTAATCTTTCTTGCCCGATTCAGTTTGTCTTCATGGAGTCAAGCTAAGGCTGCTGCATCAAGAACGTGGTGGGCTGCATGGCTTTCACCTCCAGCCGCAATTCTTCCCTAAGTCCACCAACAAAACTGCTGACAAGTGTGTTTTCTGGCCACCCTTGCATGCGCACTGCTAACCTTTCGAACGCCATCTAATAATCTTGGACGGAGCCGGTCTGTCGTAGCTTAGCGAGGCTTTCATCATAGTTTTCAAAGGCCGAGACTCCAAATCTCATGGTTAAGGCATCGGTGAAGTCCACCCATGTGGCTCTTGGGTGCCGTCGCCGGTACCACTGGTACCAGACGATCGCCTCTCCTTCTAGGTGTGCGGAAGCTAATGGGACACGATTCGGTCCCTGCGTTTCGTGGTAATCAAAGTATCTTTCTGTTCGTAGAAGCCAGGATGTGGGATCTCCCCCTGCGAAGACGGGAAACTCGATTCTTGCCGTTCTTGATCCGCTTCGATGACTGGTATCATTGCGTTCTTCCTGCCCTTCCCGATTCGGCGCTGGTGGTGTCTGTTCCAGTCGTTCAAGCAAGGATGCGAAGCTTTCTTTGATTTCTTTGACGTCAGCCGATAATCTTTGCATTTCTCCTTCCATGTTGTCGACCCTGTTCTCCATCGCGGATGACCTTGTGCTTGGCATCTTGGCTCTGATACCAACTTTTTAGGAACTGCCTAACTCAGGGACTTTTTCGAGAAAGCCTGCCTCCTGAACGAGAGAGAGAGAGAGAGAGAGATTGTATTCCCAAAATCAATAATTCTTCTTCTGGCTTCCTTTCCTTATTTATACACTTCTGTTACAATTCTGTTATATCAGCCTCTCCACTTATCCAGTTTGTTGTTTAGTTTGTTCTAGTGGTTGGCTGTCAGTTACATTACTTAAAGGCTGACGTGGCCTTTTCTTGTACACTTGTATTCCCTTTATTTGTGTCTCAACATTCTACTATTCAACATGTACTAAAAATGTGTCTTAATCCCAGTATTTTAATTAGTGATTGCAGTTTCGGATCATGCAGATACTCTCAACACTTAATGATATTTCATAGCCTTTAATATTTCCTATTCTTCTGATTTTTCTTTCCTTTGTCAGGTGACTTTGGCACTTTATGTTGCTGGTCGCAATTCTCATGATCAAGGTTCCTCTTTAAAGCCACATATCACTGGAAATATAATTCACGATTGGTACATATAAGAAGGCCTTCTGTTTCAATAAATGCCCTATGTTTCAAGATTCAGGCAACTTGTAGGAACTTTTTGTTAAAATGGAAAGCTGAAATTGTACAGGCATATGGTATCAAACATTCTGAATGAATTTCTAGTACTTTGTAGTTAGATACAGTTATAGAGTGTTACTTAAACCTTCCCTTTGGTTTCGGATAAGTACTCAAACCTCCCTTGTACTTCGATCTCTGCTAAAACCTCCCTTTATGTTTCAAAGAAAGCAGTGAGTGCACCCTTCTTCCATTTGTTGGGTTGACAGGAAGTGCTGATATGATGTTTAAAAATCTTTAAATTCCTTTTTTTCCCATGACTAAATTATGCTTCTATCGAGTTATATGAGGTTAATAAGCCTCTGATAATTTTTTTGAGAAAAAGTAACAGAATTTCATTAGAAAAAGAGGTGGTACATGAGAAGATGTACAACACACTTGCTACTTGTCATTGCATGTTACAACTGGAGGTTATCAATTAATAAATTAATAGCACATTACTGGAACCTCCCATCCTGGCCCCACAACTCTGTTCTTTTTGCTTTTCTTCCTCTCTGGTTTGCACATCTGTATAAAGAAGTTTACTGGTGCCTCTACTAAATTTCCTTGGTGATAATTCTTCCATGGTTACGTCTTTAGGTACAAGCTACACTATATTACTATTTGCTACATTGTCTTGACTATTGTAATTGCTGTGTCATCTGGTAGGTGGTTTGGAATACAGCTGAATCCTCAGTTTATGGGAATTGATCTCAAGTATGTGATCCAGCATTCAACTTTTTGGTCATTTTCCTTCTATATTCAATTTTGTTAGAATCTTTACCACCTGTTCAATGCTGTTAACCATGAAGCACTGCCTGTTACTTTTTTATTCAGTAAAAAGGTTCACAGTAACTTGTATAAATTTTAATATTTTTTAAACTCATGCCATTATTTCGTTGGGTCCATTGCTTGATATATTGGTAAAATCTCACGCTGATAGATGTGGTATGCAATTTTGAGTCTACAAGTGGCCACTTTGTGCTAGAGTGCTGAAGAGTCCGTATTCAGAATCAAGTTGCCCCTTCCAAGACCTCAGATAGGCGGGACCAACATTGGTCAATGGCCTAAACATTATTTTGTATGCTATCCATTGAGAAGATTGGTGTCAAGTTCTATCTTTGTCAGATAGGACCTGCATTGTATATTTCTGAAATATTTATCTTCACAATTGCTGTGGTGTTCCTATTCTGTTAAAGAATGGTTTCATTTGCAAAATGTTAATCCTTTTGATTGCTTTCCTACTGTTGACAATTTGGTGTTTGAAATGCTTTTTAGTAACATTTTGAACTGTCATTATATCATGAATTGTGGATCTAAATGTCACTAGCTGTGAGGTTATTGACATTGCAACCAGTTGTTTTGATGAGCTTTTCATCATGCTTGTCTCTGCTTCTCTATCTGGTTAACATATTCACAATCACTATCAACCTTATTTTGTAAATTCATGGTAGCCATAGTTAGCTAGTCTAATAGCTCATTGTGGATGGTCTTACCTATGCTAATAGCTCATTGTAACATGCTATCCTTGAAAGCTACATTTGGCCATAAAAAACAATTAAAGGAGCCATCTTCTGAAAGGAACAGCTATTCTTAATTTATTTTGTTGCTTTTATTGTAGATTTTTCTTTGTTAGAGCTGGAATGATGGGATGGCTGCTAATCAATCTTTCAGTTCTAGCTAAAAGCATTCAAAGTGGCAGTTTGAGCACATCTATGATCCTTTATCAGCTATTCTGTATGGTAATTTGAATGCACTCACAATAAATTGTTTAGTTTATGCAAAAATGTTACATGCACTTAATTTATCTACAAAAAATGTTTCCTGCACTTAATGAACTGCCTCTTTTATTCTTTGCTTGCAGTTGTACATTCTGGATTACTTTTTTTATGAGGAGTACATGACCTCAACGTAAGTTCATTTCCTGTTTCCCATCTAGCAATATAATCTAGTTCTAGTGGTTTCAGCCTCCATTCATTTAGAATGCCTTCTCAAATTACTTAAATTTGAGTTGCTCACCTTGCGCCTTGGCCCCAGGGCACTAGAGCCCTTGTGCTTTGCTTTTTCGTCTTACTTTTACTGGTTGCACAATTAGAATTTGAATGCGATATTGCAGTGTATAGGAAGATGACCATCATATAGTAACCTCCAAATAAATCCATTTCTTGTTTTTGTAAAGCAGCGTGCAGTTTCATCTTAAGCACTAGTTTGGGGCTTGGGTAGATCTTTTGTGGGAGATATTACTTAGACTCATATTTCCCTAGAATCTATTCTATCTCTTGCTTTAGAACCACACAACCCCATGTGTATCCACCTCCCTTCTTTTTAGTAAATCTTGGGATTTTGGTAAGAGGTCTTGGGGATCATTAAAGTATTGATGTCATTTCCTCCCTCTACCTACTTGAAGATGTCATTCTTGATCTTGATGATATTGACGTTCAGTGGGCCAAAAGGTGTGCCAATTCTCTGGCAGATTTTTTGGCCAAACAAGGGGTGGGAAGAGCAAATCTTTTCTGGGCTGTATTGTAATATGATCCTTATTGTTAGGGAGGGTTAAATGTTTTTACCCCTCCCTTATACTGTATCCTTCTTTAATCTATGTTAATAAAAGTTACTGTTATTGATAAAAAAAATCTTGATGGTATTGACTGTGAGGTCTGATCTGTTGATCCTAATGGGTCTTCTCATGTTCTTCCTTCAAAGATCCCAATGTTAATGCTCCCATGCTTCTCCAGTCGAACTTGTGATATGCTCCACTGAATTAAGGCAGACAATTTAATGCTACTGTTAATTATCAAAGAAAAGAAACAGGAAAGACAAAAGACATGAATTGTGTACACTTGCTTGTGCATCCTATGAAATATTAAGATAGGAACCTTTATGCTACCACTGTTTAGAATCATTTTGTGCATCTTTGGTATGTAACTATACCCCTCTACTGATATTATTAGCTTGTCCCAACTCCCAGCTATATGGATACATGAATCCTGTTTTGCCATTCGATTCTATTCAGTGTCATATTCATCGTCAGATGATGGGCACTTAAATCATTTCTACTACTTCCACCCAAGTCCTTTACGGTCTGCCATTGGCTCTTCTAGGCTTTTAGCACCTTCAACTTGTAACAGATCACTTCTTCAAATGGGCTGTAGATGGCCTTCTATGCACGTGACTATACCACCTCAGTCTACTTTCTCTCATCACTTTCTCCATTGTTTCCCTATTGGAAGAAGCTCTTGTTGACTTGATAACCATTTCTAATGTGTAGTTGTGGATTCTGAGGTTAGAGAGTGGAAAGTTTTCTGTGAGTTCCTTGGTTCACAGTCAGCCCATTGTTTTCAGATTCCTCCTCTTAAAGGAACTTTTAAGCTTAGTAGCGAAAGTTTCTCTCTAGGGAACCTGAACCCCTGAGAGTGGGAGTTTATAGGAACCATGCTAGTGATAATATACATTTATCATTTTAATAATTTTTTTTTTTTTATCTATTACCAAAAAAATATACTTCTAGTTTATTTGGGCTTTTAATGGGATTTTGCCCTATTGAATTCCCTAGGATTTCAGCAAGTTGAGTTGGTTGATTTTCAGACTGCTATCTGGTGAATGCGTGATGGTTTGGATGACCTCTAAAATCCAAGGCTCACATTAGGGAGGAAAGAGCCCTGATTTCCAAAGTAAAGATCTCATAAAGATAGATTCGGGTCAGCTTATTTGATGGCTAATAGTCTCACTAGAGTTTGGACAGTAGTGCCTTGCATTGCCAGAGATGGATACCTAGGTTTGCTAACTTGATGAAGTAAGAAATGAAACTATCACACACAAAAAAAAGAAAAAAAAATACGGGTACCTAATTTAACAATGGGTATATCACTGAACAGAACGGTATGGTGAAACAGGATTCATGTAGTCGATCCCATATAGTTGAGACAAGGCTAAGTAAAGGAGGCAAGGCCTTTTTGGAACATAATTCCATTGCTGTCATTTGGGTAATATGGGGAGAAAAAAAGAGAATTTTCTAATGGAAATACTCTCCAATCGAGGTATTTCTAAAGAAACAAATTGGCATTTTGCACACTCTACTCATGGTTATCAATTCATGAGGATTTCAGGGAGTCCCAGGTTTTTCTTTTGAATCATTACACATGCGGACATACCTTAAATTACGAATGTGCCTCTGAGTTCCGATTGCATTGCATACATGTACTGCACATATTCATTTGTCAAATAGAAATAAATTACACCTTGCCTATCAAAAAAGAAAAAAATCTGTTGTTTCTGATTAAAAAGTTCATATCATGTACAAGTACAAGCTTTCTTGTAGGCTTAATAAATGTCTCTTGGATCACCCCTTTCCTCAAAATATAATCTTTCAATTTATCCTTAATTAAATTGACATGGCTCAACAGAATAAATATCCTAAAGTCGTGGGTGTAATTGGCTGCATCGTCGTTGGAAAGCCTGATGAACACAAATACCAATGTTCCTCTTGAATGACTTCTTTCGGGTGATTTGATTTGTAATCTATTATTAGATTAACATAGTATAAGGCATAGTTCTTTTTTTATCAAAACTTTGTAAGTTAAACCACATTTGACCAACTTGTTTTTCTTTTTTCCTTTTTTTTTTGATTGGAAACGGTAACTTCATTAATATAATTTAAGAATAACTTTCCAGATTTAAGTACATCTGTCAACCCCCAAGTAGGTGTTGAGCCCCCAGTAATCTTTCTTACAAAACTGCCCAGAACATTCTTTCCCTCACAGTCCCTTGTGTATGTGTTGATCTCCTTGTCCATTTGACCAACTTGTGTATGTGTTGCTTGTTTTCTGCTCTTTTAATTGTGGGTTGTGCTGCTAATTTCTGATAAAAACTTATTTCTTAATAAACCTCAACCATATTTTCATCCATGGCAGTCTGTGTATGTGTTTTTTGTTTTCTGCTCTGTAATTGTGGGTTTGTGCTTCTAATTTCTGATAAAAGCTGTTATTTCTTAATAAACCTCAATCATATTTTCATCCATGGCAGTCAATGTACGACTCTTCCAACATTTTCTAGTTGTTGATTCTTTTATCTATATATCAGTTTCATTTTCAATGCTGACCTGTTTGGTGGGTGGTTATGTTTGATAGATGGGACATCATTGCAGAGAGGTTGGGATTCATGTTGGTTTTTGGAGATTTAGTATGGATCCCCTTCACTTTCAGTATCCAGGCATGTGACAATGAACTCAAATGGATTCAGATGCTTGTCCTTTTTTATTTTTCTCATAACATTAAGAATTGAGTTACTATTATTATTATGCTTTTAAGACCTACGGGTTGTTTTTTTGTGGAAATAACTGATGAGGTAGAAACTGGCAATTCTTAATGAATTTTCATTTTCTTTGTTTACTTTCTTGTTGCTGTAGTGAGATACTCCCCAAGGAAGTACTGAAGACTAGATTTCCTCTTATAATTGCTACATCAAGTTCAAACATCTTATGTTATCTCATCTTACAAGAATGGTGCCAAGACATTTTAGTGAAAATTGAGAATATAATATCTGCTCTAACTGCGTAAAACTCAAATTCCAGGAATGAATAAGCTAGCCAGTTTCAAATAGGGCAGAGTGCTCTTAGTTAGAGGTTTTGTTCTCTTAGGGCCTTTCATAGTTTCCCATTAATTGCCTGCCACTCCAAACACATTTTAAACCTCCCAGATTAACATAATCCTGGAATTGTCTTCCAGAATTTATTAGCCTGACTAGTATTTCTCAGTGTTCTATTTCAAATACAACATCACAGAATTTCTTTGTGTGTATAAGCCTCCCCATTTCCTTCACTTTTTTTTTTTTTTATATATATATCAATACAGTTCTTTGCCAATCTTTTCAGTCTTATCAGCAATAGTTATGCTTTTCTTGGGTCCAATCCAATCTGGAACATATGACACTTTTCTTCTGGATCTAGTATTCTGACTTTTACCGTAGAGATAGACTCTACATTATTTCCAAATTGAAAAATTTAATAAAATTTTACCCCATTCAAAAAGATTTTAGTAAAATTTTATCAACTTGTAGGGGATGCATGTGCACTAGAGTTGGGTTGTAAGTTGTAACATTGGTGTTAGATCTTCAGAAACTTGTAGTACAGACTACGGAGTCTATAATGGGTTACAAATGCTCTGTTTGGGAAGAGTGCAAATACAAATATGCATACTTCATGCAAATGACAAAATTTGTATTTGCACTGAACATATTTGTATTTACACCCTTCCCAAATGGAGCCAAATGGGAAAACAGTAAATAGAAAAAGGTAAAACCCTTGAGAAAACACAATAAAGATTTGCAAGAAACCAGAGGAAAAAAATTGTGAAGACCAATGGTATTGAATAAAAATGACATAATAAAAAGTAAAAACCCTTGTGACTGTTTTTTTGTTTATAAAAACTTTTAGAACTTACCTTTTTTTATTCAGAGGTACAAAGCTGATAACTTGGTCTATATTCATAATGCAGCTTTATCCTTTTTATTAAATTCTTCATATGGTTGATAACTTTTTGTCATCTGTGTAGGGTTGGTGGCTATTGAGCAACAAAGTGGAGCTGACAAAAGCTGCTGTTGTTGCAAATTGCTTGGTATTTCTGATTGGGTAAATCCATCATATCATCACAACCACGGAATTACCTCAGTACTTGTATTAAGACAACTCCTGACATTGAGTTTGGCCACAAACACACAGGTATCGGGTCTTTAGAGGAGCTAACAAGCAAAAGCATATTTTTAAAAAGAATCCTAAGGCACCTATATGGGGTACACCACCAAAAGTTATTGGGGGAAAGCTGCTTGCCTCTGGTTACTGGTAAGGTTTCTATCTGCTATGTTCTCCTTTCCTGGAAAGAAAGTCTGTTTTTCTTGATTATTTCAATTATTCAACGTTACTGTTTTAATATGACTGACAAATGAGGATGCAGCATATTGTCAATTATCTAGGTTTTAATGTTTTATGTCAACTTACAGGAATCATAACATGGGGAATTGAAAACAACCTAGGAAAGGCTTCAGTTCCTGGGTCAGTGGTGAAACAATCTATATTGGCCTGGGTTTTGAAACATCAGATAGAAATATTGATAATTGATGGAAAAAGGATTTTTTATCCCATGTGGTGGGTGTGGGGGGTAAGCACTCATTTCTAGCCTGATTTAAATACATACCAACCCAACTTCACTTAGGTTGCATTTATATTTAACTGAGTTTGTAATTTATCATACAAGTATATGAGAAGAAAGTACAAACAACAAAAAACCCGAAGAGGCTTTTGCAATGGCATGGAACTGCTACTGCACAATCCCTCTCTACTAACACCATCTCCCCCTCTCCCTCCCATTTGATAGTGTTTCTTGAGTCCCCTGTTGACTAGCAAAGGTCCAAAGTCCTCCGTGGTGATCCTCAAGCCCAATGGTAGCACCATCTTCATTAGGGTCATGAACTAAGTTCCAAGAAACCCAAATAATGGAGCCATCTTGATATGTAAACACCCTCCTTACTTTGAGCTGTGGTTGCTGTGAGGGCTACCTTTGGCATTCAATTTGATCTCTTGGTTGAACAGATAATCCATAATCTGCCTCACCTGATGTCGCAAAAGGTATATTTGAATAATGATGGTACCATATCTTAGCAGATCATTAAGACTTACCCCCTTAAGTTCTTAAGCTCTGAGACCCAGAAAATAAGTAAAGGGAGTTCCTTGTCCTTGAGAGCATGGGGAAGGAAACTTGACCATCAAAACCCCTTGTACTCTGTTCTTTCCACAATTACTACAATATTCATGCAGCATAGTGTTACATAAGGTTGCCAATCAAGGAGGTAGATGACACTATATTTTTAGGGAAGATTTGTAAGTTAAGGAGTTTCTGGCTGTCCTCAGACAAGCAACTGTTACTATTTGTACTTCTTAATTCTTCATTAATAATATTCTCTTTGATCAGTTACTGATAAAAAAAGTTCCGTAAGGTCTTTTATCAAAGGCATATCTCCTTGAAATCCACTGCCTCAAGAATCATCTCTTGACCATGCATTCCAAACAAAGTCATAGAGGAGCTCCAAATGTTATGAATAGTGTATGCAAAAAATACAAGCTCAAATTAGTTTTTAGTAATTGAACTTGTAATGCCTTTCATCCACCATTATCATCATCTAAACCTTGTCCCAACTATATGTGGTTCGTTACATGAATCTTTTTTTTTTTTGTTTTTGAGAAAAGGTTAACCAGATTTCATTAAAGCAGCATGAAGTACATGAGCAGATGTACTGCACAAGAAACCCAAACAGCTAAAGAGAAAAATTACAAGGGGGGAAGCCTATTGCTGTACAGATTTTTTAGTCTTGCTCCTATTTTAGCTAAACTGTTAGAATGTTAGAGTTATGTTCGGCTGATAAGATTTCTTATTAGCCCATTCTTATGTTTAACTTATCTTGTAACTGGGCTTGTGTTAATGGGCCTAATCCTGTTTAATGATTTAAGTCATTTGGGTGTCCCATCACTAATCAGGGGCATCCCAGTAATTTCTTGTACCTTGTACTATATTCATCTATAAATAAAGAACTGGTCGACTGGCTAGTACAGCTCGACATTCTCTTCTTTTCTGTCATTCTCTTTTCTTCCTTGCTACTTCGAGTATAGCACTTCAGATTACATGGTATCAGAGCATTAGCTCCTTCCTGGTTTCAGCAGGCGCACTCTCTTCTCTTGCTGTCCTTTCATCTTCTCTCTTCCTTTTCTGGGTTGTTGCAGTGAAGACCTAGGAGTGTAAGAGAGTAAAGCAAGTTCGAACCTAGGGTTTCTCTTGGTTGTAGGACTCAAGAGAAGTAAGACCCAGAAGTAGATGTCCTACTAGATTATCTCCAGCAAAGAGAATGACAGAAAAGAAGAGAATGTCGAGCTGTACTAGCCAGTCGACCAGTTCTTTATTTATAGATGAATATAGTACAAGGTACAAGAAATTACTGGGATGCCCCTGATTAGTGATGGGACACCCAGATGACTTAAATCATTAAACAGGATTAGGCCCATTAACACAAGCCCAGTTACAAGATAAGGTAAACATAAGAATGGGCTAATAAGAACTCTTATCAGCCGAACATAACTCTAACATTCTAACACTCCCCCTCAAGCTAAGCATAGATATCAATCATGTTTAGCTTGCCAAGTATGTCCCTGAACTTCGTTGATGCCAGCCCTTTAGTTAATACATCTGCAATCTGCATCCCTGATGGAGTATAAGGCACACAGAGTTCTCCTGAAATAATTCTCTCTCTGACAAAGTGTCGATCAATTTCAATATGTTTTGTCCTGTCATGCTGCACAGGATTGTTGGCAATGTTGATAGCAGCTTTATTATCACAGTACAGCTTGAGAGGACTATCTGTCTTGATACCAAGCTCATTAAGGAGAGTCCTGAGCCATAAGAGTTCAGCAACCCCGTGTGCCATAGCTCGGTATTCTGCTTCTTTTCTGTCATTCTCTTTTCTTCCTTGCTACTTCGAGTATAGCACTTCAGATTACATAAACCATCTGCAATATGATTCAACTCCCTCGGTATACACAGCAAGTTTGCGTTTATATTTTCCAATGAGTCTCTAGCCTCAGCCAGATAATGACTCAACCTCCAAGGGCCCCCCTCCTTGTCCTTCAGCCATTTGATAGTATTAGCAGAGTCTCCTACAATGGATAAGTTCTGAATGCCCAATCTTTTTATTATTCTGATTCCAGTAAGACAGCCATAACTTCAGCCTTTGTTGAGTTGGCATAACCAATTGGGCCACTGAAAACCCAACAGATATTACCCAGATCATCCCTCAAAATACCCCCTATCCCAGCTACACCAGGATTGCCTGCAGTACTTCCGTCAAAGTTTAAAGTCATCCCTCCTTCATTATGAGGTATCTGTAGTCTCTGGATTGGTTGAGGGTAGAATGGAAGAAACAAGATCATTTGGGTATTTCTGTTGAGGTCATTGAAAGAGAGTCCTTGGAACAGCTCGGAATTAGCAGTCCAGAAATTACATTGAAAGGAGATATCTCAGATTAGTTCTTCAAGAGATCTTATTTTGTTGTCAAATACATGCCTGCTTCTTTCCTCCCAAATTCCCCACAGTACTGCATGTAACACCAGGACAATCTCTTGTTTTTTATTGATTTGTTGTAGAGGGAAAGGTATTATTAGATAGGGAAGGGAGATCTGTTTCTGGAGCTGTTTTGGGAGCTATTGAGATAAGAAGGTGCTGAATTTTATCAAATTTACTAGGAGTTTATTGTGAAAAAAAAAACGTTTATAGGGTGTCTTGTTTGAACCCAGGGTATGTTGTTGATGCGGTTTTAATGGTTATTGGGGTGATTATGTGCTCTTGTTGTAACGTAAGAAGAGGGGTGTCTCTGTTTTTTTTTGGGTAGTTTGTTTGTTCTCTCTGTTGGGGGTTTGGGAGGTTTTATTTAATTGGGAATTGGTTATTAGGATGTTCTTATTATTTCAAGGAAAATTTTCCTTTACTATCAAAAAAGAAAATCCAACCCAGGCTAAAATCTGAATCTTGGTTGGAGCCTGACCCAAGTTGCATGCTATGCTTTCTTTTCTCTTTCTTGTTTTTTTTGATAGGTAAAAGTTCATTAAGAAATCATTATCATCAAAAAGATAAATATCTGTTACAAGCATCCCAAGGGGAGGTGCGAGCCTCACTCTTTAAAAGAAACAGCACAAAAATTACAAATGGGCCCAATAGAACGGATCCCTAGTTACTCCTTGCTTGGCTAGATAGTCAGCAAATGCATTGTCCTCCCTTCCCACCCATTATATAGTCAAATTCATATGTTGTGTTACCCATTTGAATTTCTTCATTTCATTTCTATAACACCATATCATTGAGTCTGGATCTCTAAGCCAACCCACCACTACCTTGGACTCCCCTTCTATCACCAAATTCTCCAGACCTATCTCTCTTGCAATCTGTATACCTTGTAGGACTGCATACAGTTCATCCCTTAAGGAGTCTCCGTTCCCCATCAGTCTTGAGTAGAGTGCTCTCAGATTCCCATCCTTGTCTCTTATGGTCCCTCCAATTCTAGAAAGGCCCGGGTTGCCCTGAGTCCCTGACTGCTCCCATCAAAGTTTTGTTTCATAAAGCCTTCACTGGAAGGGGTTGCAGCAAGCATCCCAAATACAAAATTCATAGAAGCATCCATTAGAGGTGAAACAAAGGAAACATCTATACTCTATAGAGGCTTGCCTGCAGACAGAATCATAATATAAAACCAAAAACTGTTCAATGGAGGCAGAATAATGCCAGGAAAAGAGAATGGGGAAAGAAAAAGAAAGCACATTAGCTTATTTTCCTCTAATATTCTGCTTCCTTCCAACCAAATGCTCCAACAGCAAAAGCAAGTGTCCCTTCAATTATTTGACAATGGACTTAAAGTCCCCAACATTTCCTTAATCAGATCTATGGCCGTCTATGGACCCACTTTTTTATGGGGTTTAGTGAATGCTTTAATCCTATTATGCCAAATGTCATGATGATTGCATAATCTCAACCATCCAATCTAGAAACCCTTTTAATCTAGAGGAGTAATCAACCCTGGGTTAAATTCCACCTTCATTGCTTTGGTTCCCAAGAAAAGTGATGCAAATCATCCAAAGGATTACAGGCCGATCAGTCTAGTAAATAGCCTTTATAAGATCATCACTAAGGTGCTGTCCCTTAGAATCAGAAAGGTGCTTCCAACTATCATAGCTAGCAATCAAGGAGCTTTTGTGAAGGGGAGGCAAGTAACAGATCAACTATTTGTAGCAAATGAGAGTTTAGAGGACTATAAGAGATTCAGGAGAAGAGGTGTGGTCTGTAAATTAGATCTGGAAAAGGCGTATGACTTGGTTGATTGGTCATTCCTATTGGAAGTGATGATTAACTTTGGGTTTGGAGATATTTGGTGCAAATGGGTGATGGGTTGCATTAAGGATTGTCAGTATTCCATTCTGGTGAATGGGACAGTGGTGGACTATTTCCCAGCTTTGAGGGGGATTAGACAAGGAGACCCTTTATCCCCTTTTTTGTTTACATTGGTAGTAGAAGTGTTGGGGGGACTAATATCCAAAGCAGATTCCAGGGGGTTAATAAGAGGATGGAGAGTTGGAAGAGATAGTATATCGCTTACACACCTACAATTTGCAGACGATACAATTCTGTTTTGTGAAGGAGGGGATATCAATTGGATTAGAAACTTGAAGCTCACTATACAACTTTTTGAGTAGATGTCAAACCTTAGGGTGAACTTTGACAAAAGTTGTATAGTTGGAGTCAATCTGGGGGAAGGGGAGATTGGTGAGTATGCAGACATGTTGGGATGTATAGTTTCTAATTGGCCCTTAAATTACCTTGGTTTACCCTTGGGGGATAATCTTCAGAAAGGTGATTTTGGGCCCCTGTTGTGGAGAGGTTTGAAAAGAGACTTGCCAACTGGAAGAAAAATTATTTGTGTCTTGGAGGGAGAATCACCTTAATAAGGTCTTCTCTAGCTAACCTCCCTGTTTATTTTTTGTCAGTCTTTAAGATTCCGGCTAAGGTGGCTAGTAGACTGGAAAAACTAATGAGAGATTTTCTTTGGGAGCTGGGAGAGGAGAAGAAGGATCGTAGGGTTAGGTGGGAGATGGTATGTAGGGGTAAAAAGGAGGGAGGTTTGGGGATTGGGAACATTAGAACTAGGAATCTAGCATTACTAGGGAAATGGCTGTGGAGATTCTCATTGGAGAAAGAAAGATTGTGGGTTAAGATAGTGGGAAGTATAGTATACATGGGCTGGCAGACAGTGGATGGGATACTGGGATTCTAGCTAGGACCACAAGAGCTTCTCCTTGGTAAGCTATTCAAGCCATCTTGCCCTTGTTCTCTCCATGGATCAGGTATGATTTGCACTTAGGTAACCTCATCAAGTTTTGGGAACATGTCTGGGTTGGGGATTCCTCATTGAAATATCAATTTCCAAGCCTTTTTGCTATCTCTACTCTTATAAATGAACCAGTCTCCTCTTTTCTTGTTCCTTCTAATTCACCTTTTGGGTTTGGATGGAATTTGAGTTTGAGAAGAGATGTCAGGGACACAGAGTTAGCCTGTACTTTAGCCTTACTTTCCATTCTTGAAGGGGTCTTCATTGAGCCATCAAAGCCAGATAGCAGAATATGGACACTCACTCCCTCGGGTTCCTACACTTGTGCCTCTTTCTTTAAAGCACTGTTACCCTTTCCTCCGGTTGGATCGTCTTTCCCTGTTAAAAATGTATGGTGTCGACCTATACCTCCAAAGGTTGGGATTTTCTGTTGGGAAGCCTTTTTGGAAAGAGTTAGTACAGGGATCTACTCCAAAGAAAAAGACCCAACAATTGTTTGTCTCCTTACTGGTGTGTTGTTTGTAAATCCGATGGTGAGTTTGAATACCATTTACTAATTTCCTGTCAGTTTATTAAAGTTATTTGGGAATGGTTTACTTCTTTGTTTGGGTGCAGGTGGACTCTTCCTTTGAATGTGCAAAGCTTATTTACTTCCATGCCCAACTGGCCAACCAAAAGGGCCAAGATCATGTGGAGATGTGGTAGGGCTGCGATATGTTGGACAGTTTGGGAGGAGAGAAACTCAAGGATATTCTCAGATAAGGAGAGAAGTATGGATGAAATCCTAGAGACTATCCACATTAGGATGATACATTGGTTGAGAACATTGGAATTGTTTAAAGTGTTCTCAGTTGATGAGATGATAAGGAGCTGGAAGGAGATTGCAGAATCAGGCTCAAGTAGGAAGAACTTAAACTTTTGCTGGACACCTCCACCTCATGGGTTTACCAAACTGAATTTCGATGGTAGCAGCATAGGCAATCCAGGGCCTTCCGGAATAGGGGGAGTAATAAAGGATGAAACAGGAAATTTGTTGGCCATGTACTCTGGTCCGATTGGGGTAGGAGATTCTTTGAGGGCCGAGATCCTAGGAGCTCTTGAAGGGGATACAAAGGGCCAAGGAATTGAATATTATGAATATTAAAAAGTTGGTTATAGAAGGTGATTCTGAAATTGTGGTGAATTGGCTAACAGATGACAGTTCTATGCTTTGGAAATACAGCAATGAAAAGAGGAAGTTCAAGTGGCTCACCAAGGACATGGAAATGCATTGTACATGGATAAAGAGAAGTGCAAATGCATTGGCAGATGGTCTAGCTAGACAAGGGGTAAACAGAAATACTATGTTCTGGGCTGTTTTGTAATTGCCTCATGGTCAGGATGTACCTTGGGTAGTTGGGAGTTAAGATTGTTTAGCTCCCTCCTTTGTAATTCTGATTATCTCAATCTTTATTAAATAAAAGTTCATTGTTATTGATTAAAAAAAAATCTAGAAACCCTTTTAATATGTCCTAATATTGTCCTTGGTCAGCAGTAATTTGTTGTTTACAAGTCTGAGAGTTGGTTCTCATTTTCCAACAATTACATATTCTAGTATTGATAAAAAAAAAAACAAGTACATATTCTAGGATGGTTTACCTAGTACCAATTATCAGTAGACACTAGTATCAGAAGTTGCTCCAGTTTACACCATCTCACATACTTTGTACTCCATGTTTCATCCAAGTTTTTCAAATTCTTGTCCTTTGTTTCAGGGGAATAGCCAGACACTGTAATTACTTGGGGGACTTGCTATTGGCACTATCCTTTAGTTTACCTTGTGGAGCCAGGTAATTTGACTACTTGGTAATTTCAGTTCGTTACTTCATTTACTACATGTTAAGGTATTCATTACCTTTGGTCTCATTCATCTTTGCAGCTCTCCAATTCCATATTTTTACCCTATATACCTTCTTATTCTGCTGATATGGAGAGAGAGAAGAGATGAAGCCCGATGTGCCCAGAAGTACAAAGACGTTTGGGCAGAATACTGCAAACTTGTTCCGTGGAGGATACTACCATATGTTTACTAAAAACAGTCAAAATATCTAAATTTGTAAGCAATAATCCATATCCGCCTAGTGACAAGGAACTTTTTTGGCATTGACCGATCTTTTCTGCAAGCGAGGATTGTAATTTTAGGAAGAACGCTGTAGTTCTTGTTTGTACATTAAATGTATCCTAGGACCTTTTGCTTTCATTTTTATGTTAGTGTCATACTTTCTTCCTAAGTTGCACTAGATGAAAATGCCCAGGGATTTTTACCTTTATAGCTGAGTTGTTATTTGTTACATGCTCCAGATTTTCTGCATTTTCCCAAATTTTTTGGAATGAAGCTAGGCCTATCCCTAGGATAATCTCTTCTGGCGTGGTCCTTGGCATCTAAACAATTTAAAACGAGTTCGGATCTTTTCCTCACAAGGTGCGCCTCACACTGACCTCACAGCACGTATTAGCCGTGCACCTGGAATATCTCGTACTTGTAAATTTTTAATTCATGGGAAGATGTTCTAGATGCACGGCTGAAATGTGCTGTGAGGTGGGTGTGAGGCGCGCTCTGAGGAGCAGATCCGATCTCTTTAAAACAGGCATTCTGATAGCTGAGCTAGAGAGCACAGGCCCCAGTGCATATTTGCATTGGCTTAGATACCAGGACCAGGATCTACATATATTTCCATTTTTTACCCTTTGATTTGATTCTTCTATCATAATCATCACCATCTAAGCCTTGTCCCAACCGGCCAACTGTATGGGGTTGGCTACATGAACCCTGTTCCGCCATTTCATTCTGTTCAGTGCCATATCTATTCTCAAATTAGGAATAATTTACTGGATGTTTTTGCCTTTTCATTATATCTCAATTGGGTAGTTTGTTGTGACTATTGTTTTTCTTTGGTAATCATTTGTTGTGACTATTGTTGCTCAGAACACAGGCAATTTGCAATTTCATGGATTCTTTTTCCTCCTTTTAAACTTAAACTCTGACCAGGCCTAACGAAAAATTGCCACAATTAAACACATTGGACTATAATAGTTCCATTCCATATCCTGTTGGTGATAAAATATTTTTTCCTACCCATAATATAGGTTATAGGATGCAATATTTTTTTATATAATTGTTTTAATGCTGCCATGTGGATGCCTTACACTGATCAGGGGTCAGTTTGTATTGGTTACACGTATAGCTTCTTGTCCACATAAGATCAATCCCCTGTAAAAACAATCTTTGTTTTTTTCCTAAACCTTTACAAATATTTTAGGGTGAAGAAAATAGCCAGTTTTGCCATGTGGCAAAGGTCTTATGATGGATTGCCACCTCATCTGAACTTGCAAATGCTTTCAGAAACTTTATTATAAGCTTAGTAGCTTACTTTGTCAAACAGCAAGCCAAGCTGACGCATTTATTATAAACAACATAGATAGTCAATTGGTTATTGGCTCGAATTTTTGAACTAAACTATGAGCCCCATTCTGAACCTGCAGCTTGGCCTGTTAACAGGCTTGCAGCCCTGGCCAGGGCTAAGGACGCCATGTCAGGTTTCAGATGCAGGAAGACGAGTAGAGTTGTTTGCCATTAGTTAGTAGGTGCTTCATTTTTGGCATCGGTGCTGGGAAGTGGGAACATGGCACCTGTTGATAATGTAAATTTTGAACCCAAGAAGTGAAGTAAATAGGGCCCAATATGAGATTGAATGAAAAGGACCTATTGGGCCCACTAAGAGGAGAGAGCGGCAAGGATTGAATTGGTTGACGCCTCAGCCCAACAACTATTGAAATCAAATGAGGGCATGTTGGGCCCACTAAAGTTGAAAGGTTTCTTGGTAGGACCCAAAGTATTAGCTCAATTAGCCCAAGAAAACATTGACAAAGAAAAAGGAATTTCATTTTGAATCCAAATCTGTCACCAGTTGATAGATGGGCTGAATTTTAAATTAGGATATAGGCAATCCCATTTAAAAGACAACTAAGGCATAATTGGTCAACCGATTAAGGAAGTCATGGTTGGTCAATGCACAAAATGATGCATGGGCCCAGCCCCTTTGCCAAGTGGCATGTTGGGAGACATCCTATGCATTCAATTACATTTAAATGGGGATCAAAGATTGATCACCGATCTATTAATTGGGGATCTCAAACCAACTAACTTTCCAAAATAATACAAATTATAATTCCTTTCAAATCAATATCGTGGGGCCTTTCAAATCACCCCCCCACCCACCCTTTTGAGCTCCCATTTGGCTTCCCAATTCGGCTTTTCTTTCATTTCCTCATTAGAAACATTTTTTTCAAAAAGAAGAAGAAGAAGAAGAGGGCTTCATCTCCCATTCCAACTTTTAACTCTGATACAAGAAAACTTTCTCAAATCACCACAACCAAAGGATCTCCTACAGTTAAAGATTGGTGTTGCTGTTCACGCTCAAAGCAACAATTGATTGTGAGCAAAAACTTTGCTCACATACAATTGATCACTGCAAGTTCTTTCTACCATGGTTTTCAAAATCGGACCAGAAAAATTAGGAACCGGTAAGATGATCGGTTATGTTTTCCCTCAAAACTGGATTTTCCCCTAAAATCGTTGATTTTGGTCAATGAACTGTTGAACCGAGTGGTTAACCGTTTGAACCGTTCAAACGGTTTTGACCGTTTTCTTTTGAATATATTTTTTTATTTTCTTGTCAAAATGGGCCGAGCGTTCGGTTCGAACGGTCGGACCGTTCAACCTGATAACCGGACCCCTGACCGGTTCGGTCACTGGGTCAGTTTTAAAAACCATGCTTTCTACAATTACAAGTTGCCAAGTTTTCGGGTCGTGTCCGTAACAAGCTACAGATACAAGTTTGGGTTGTGTTCGTGACAAGAGAATCAAAGGATTTTCTTTGCAAAAAAAAAAAAAAAGAAAAAGAATTTATATCCCACTTACATTTCTACAAAAAAATGTTAATTAAATTCCTTTGAATTTGTCCACATTTTTTTTGTGCTCCAAATTTAGCATGAAATTTGTGTCACAATATTGTTTTCTCATAAAAATGATGCTAGGCATGTCTAGGTTGTAACTTGTAAGTACTATTTTTTGTTTGGAAGCGGTGCAACGTTGATTTTGTTTGGCACCAGTGCTGTAGAACCGTGTTCAGCATTGGTCATATTATCCAATGTCCAAGATGATGCCACATCATTGCATCGCTGTCAACGATGAGCTGTTTTTTGAGAAAATATTGAATTTGGTGTTGCTTTAAACCACACTTTCCCGATTTTCAAGACGTACTCTGAAGCAACATTTTTTATGGAAAAACAGTACCAAATAAGAGGCCGTTTTCTGAAGCACCACTTTTTCTAATGTGGCACCTATATCGTGCCATTTTTTGAAAAATGGCATTGATGCCAAACACCGCCTTAGACGTTGATACCAACAAGTTGTAGTTTAACCCTCGGGTCTGGAAGTCAATTATTAATATAAATACAAGAGATCACAATTCACATGCTTTGTTTACTTTCTAGAAGACCCTATAGTAACTAGGGGTGTCAATGGACCGATTTTAGGTTGACCTCTATTTGTTGCTATTCCTCTAACTTTTGGTTATTACTAGGGATGTAAACGGTACTCCATTGTCCAAATTTGAATTCGAATTTGATCCATTAAGGGGTTTCTAATTTGATCCCCCGAACCATTCCTATCCATTAAATAGAATGTATGTGAAATGAAAAGATAGAAATCCAAGATCTTAGAGATAATTGATGGGAAATATTTTTAGAGAACTTATACCAATGAGTTGGATGCATAATTTTGAGAAAAGACGTTGCGAGTATCTTATCCAATCTTGATGAGCCTAAAGTTATCCTTGAATATTAGATGTTTCAAATATAAGTGATAGATTAGGAGTAAGAGATTTCCCAAGAAGAGGATTAAGTTTCCTTGAAAAAACAGGTTATGTAACATCATATAATAATCTTTTCAAAAGCAAAATCAGAGAAAAGGGCCTGTATTTGGTTAAGGAGAGATCAAACAATTAGTGAGGATCAAACAATTATGTAACATCATATATGTATAGGGAAAACGACCGTTCAGCTCAGGGTCAAAATTTATAGGTACAAAATATTGTTGGGGTAGGTGTCAGTTCGGAATTGATGTTAATTCATCTTTACGGACGGATGTTGATGCATAGAATATGGGTTATTGTTATTTTGAATATTTATAGCTTTGCAATGGAAATCAGAAAATTGTATTGAGCCTGTCCGTACTTCTCCATATAAAATATGGTATCCCTGTAGCCTAGCTCGAGCCTGGCCCAACCCATGATCATTCGTAATCCAAATATCTCAGGTCCATTCTAACATTTCCTTTCGTATGAAACTGATACAAACTAATATGGGTCAATATAATGACCGGTATGAATCAAAAATATTATTTTATTCTTAAACTTGTTTGTTTAATAAATTTTATTAAAATTATATATTATAATATCTGCCCTTGAATGATAATTTTTTTTGATATAAGGCTGCAATGTATTGTTGGGTTGGTGTGAGGAGCAAATCTGAATTCTGGTTGTAGAGGAGATTTGAGATGAAATCTTGATGTCACAAGTGTCAAGAGTTGGGTGTAGGGCTACAAATTTCTATTTGCAACATACTTTCAATTCTTTTTTTTTTTGTTTTTCAAGATACTTTCGATTCAACACCCAATAAAGTTGACTTAAGGTTATCTACTTTCCCCTTTTTATTGTCCTTTTTACTGGTGAGTTGTGACAATGCTTTGCTTTTTATGAAACTTTTGTGGTCTCAGACTTTTATAAGCAAAGGGAAGGGAGGGGCCCTTATTGTTGATATCTAAATGCTCCCTTCAATATTTTGACACTCTCTGTTTCCATGCTGGTGGGATGGGAAAAGGCTTAAAATTTGAGTTTCACTTTGAAATTTGAATGCAGGAAAAGAAGAGGGGACATGTTTCGTACTCATTGGGACATATTCTGCATGCGTGTCCTGTGGGTAGCAGATCCAGAATTTGCGTGGGCGCCCCACAGGCACACTATAACACATTACAATAGTCTATTGGAAATTAGGGATGTAAATGGATCAGATTATTATTCGATTCGATTGTATATTATTGGATTAGAATATCTTTGTTTTGGATTTTTGGGTTGAATCGGATTTGGATCCCCTTTATTTGATCTAGGATCCGATTTAACATACATGTTATGTATTTATTTATTTATTTATTTAGTTATATATAATGTATAATATATAATATATAATATATAATATATAATATATAATATATAATATATAATATATATGTATATATGCTATTTATTTATTATTTATTTTTTAATAAAAACATGTATAAATATTGATAAAAATAATTGAAAAATACTTGTATTTTTGTTTTTTTTTTTTTATTTAGACAGTTATATTTTTCTTTTCTTTTTAATAATTTATTATTTTTTTAAAAGTTAATTCGGATCAGTTCAAATATCCTACATCTTGATCGGATTTAAATTCAAATTGGTATTTATGAAATCTAATTGGATCTTCGGATCAAATTGAATTAGACCTATAGTGTTTTGGATCGGAATCAAATATACACTGATTTGAATCTGACCCGATCCATTTGCATCCCTATTGTAAACATCATCCCATGATAAGTACGGGAGATATTCCCATTTTCCAATGCACATGTGAGGCTCTTTGGGGCATCAATGTAAATTCAGAGATACAGTCGCATTGATTAGTTGGATTAGTTTTTTTCTTTTTTTAGGCTCAGTTTGGAAGGAGTACAAACACAAATATATAGGGTGATGCAAAACCTTGTATTTTGCATTATTTTGTATGTATTTATATTATATATATTTGCATTTGTATTCCTTCCAAACTAAACCTTATGGATATAGGAGTTAGGTTAGTGGGTCAGAGGTCAGTAGGGATTATAAGGTGGGGAGATGGGCAGGGTGCATTAAGGGCCACCGGTAGAGATGGAATTTAACATGCTTGGTCTAAGAATTTGTCAAAATTTTGATTCCGGGCTCAGGCTTTGGGCACCTGACTTGCACCCCTACCCAGTACTCATTAACCATACCATGGAAAGGGGGTGCAAGTCGGATAATCAATTTGAAGACTACTGCATTGGTTCAGGATTTCAGGCTGGGAGAGATGCCATGCGACCAACGCAATCTCTTGTTATCAAGTTGATTGTAAGGCATCCTCATATTGAGGAGGTGTGGGTTCAAACCAGGGAAGTATGGCTCACATTTTGTGTGCCAATGGGTCTCGTATATACCTCACTAACCCCTCATATTAAGGGGTTAAAGTCACATCAACAATACGAGTTCGGATCTTCTACCCACAAAAACTCTATCCACACCTACACTTTAGCTGTACATTGAAAACATCTCCGGTATTTGCATGTTATTATTCATGGGGAGATGTTAGAGGTGCAACTTCTCCTCAATATGCTATGGCCAGGGCGATGAAGGAACGTTTATGTTTGGCATTAGATCGAAACCTGGATAGAATCAAAAGCCCAAGTGATTGTAAAAGCTTGATTCAATGTCTCTCTAGATGGACTTTGTGACAAACAAGCCTGATTTATTATTAGAGATATTTTTGCAGATGTTTATCAAAGGAGAAACCATCAATTTTGTTTTCATTGGTCGTTAGAGAAACAAAGCTGCCTATTCTGTGGCTGAAAATAAGGATATGGAGGAAACTTTTATTTATTTTTTTTTCTGACTCTTTTGGTTCAGAAATTATCAGAAGATAGAACCAGGCATATTAAAAATGAGATATTTTGTTTATTTAGGAATTGAAAATTTGAACCCTCCAAATCTATAAACCAGTTTTCATCTTTTTGGTTCCCTCTGTATATTTACTTTGCCAATGTGGGACCACGTGAAAGAGGAGAATGTTCAGGTTAAAGAATACAGTGATAAAGTGGTTGTTTGGGAGTGTATTTGTTTTAGACGGGCTTTTACTTTTTAGGAGAGAGGCTGCATTTTGAGGGGCTTCTTGTCTCTGAACGGGCTTTTTTTGAAGTGTTTTTTCGATAAGCACTTCTAGAACTGCTTGGTAAGATGCTTTTATGCCAAGCTTTTTCTAATGGGCATTTTCCAAAATAAAGACAATATTACCCCCAATCGTGTATAATCCTAAAAAACTTGTATAAGCAACATTTTACGCCCATAGAAAGAAGAAAAAATAAAGAAGAGTGAGGTGGAATGGTTCGAATCAATCTTCAATCAATGTTTAAACGGGAAAAGAACAAGAAAAACGGATGGAAATAATGCCTGCTTGTAGATTGCCATAGGAAGATACAGTGGGGAAGAAGATGGGACGAGGGTTTTAGATTTGATGGAGGTATTTTTGGTATTAAAAAATGTTTAAATGGACAAAAACGGGATAGAAAATTTGAATAAGCGCTTCTTCAAAACGCAAGAAGTGAGAAGTTGCTCGGTTATGGCCTTTTCCAATGGGCATTCTCATTGGAAAAAGCTCATATGTGGCTTTTTCACCAAATGAAAATTGGGGGTGCTTTTTTGCTTCTAAAACGCAAAAAGCACTCATTTTAAGCCGACCAAGTGCTTATTTAGAAAAGCACTTAAGTGCTTGACATGACATGTTAAAAAGGGCTTTTTCAAAATGTTAATGGTTTTTTTTTTTTAAAAAGAAGGCCTTTTAATACTGTAAAGTAGGCTTCTTTTTTAAAAGAGAATAAGCCAAACTCTTTTGCTTTTTTCTAAATGGGCTTAATTACCAAACGCCAAATTGGTCTTTCTTGGGTGGCGCTTTATTGGAATAAGTACTTATTATAAGCACTCTCAAAACACCACCTTTGTACAATTCCAATTTCATAAATCTGAAATTAATTGTGGAAATTGGATTTCATGGAATGACGATACAGAGAATCATTCAAGATGCAACAATCTTTATGCATAAAACCAGAGCAGATTGAATGCACTGGAGCATTAATTACAAACCAAGCCCGGTTAAACCAACCGGCCCATGTTGGTCAGAACACCTAGGCTCTCAAGTCTCAAGAAGATGGAGAGGGGGGCAGTATGGCTAACAAAGGTTAGTTGTTTCTAAAAAGCAAACACCCATAGAAATTTGGCAAAGATCAACAATATAACACAACAGGAGACTGTTTTTGGTAAACCAAACAACTTCCTTCATCCGGCAGTTCTCCATGAAAACCATAAACCCAGTTGCACTTAATACATACTTCCCAATGTTGAAGCTGTATTAGTGTTAGGTGTTCTTCTTCTGCTTCAGCGACATGAACCTAGCTTCGTTGTATGTATGAATGTATCCCATTTCATCTATGTCATCCAGCGGCAAAAGACCCTTGGACAACCTAATCTCTTCCGGTAGCTGTAGTGACTTCTCCTTCAGAGGGTCTTGTCATCATAGAGCATGGTTTTGGGCAAATAATTCAATCATCTGGTCCAAACCTTGGTTAGACAGTTTTGGCCAAGGATTTAAAAACTGACTCAGACGGTTCAATCATCTGGTTTGAATGAATGATCCGTTTTAACTGAAAAATTAAAAAACAATTAAAATAAAAATGGACAAAACTATAAGTGAGTTGAATGGGTTTACGGTTTGATCGCCCAGATCAATAGGTTGTTAACCAAATCAATGGTTTTGGATAAGGGTTGGGTTGAGGGTGAAACAAAACCGATTACCTAAACGATTCCTAATTAAGCCAAATAGTCTAACCGTCCAAACCAACGACATTTGAAATCTAAAACTGAATTTAGAGTCATGACCGGTTCTAAGTCAATTAGTTAACTGTCTGGTTTGGTCCGATTTTCAAAACCATATGATAAAGTTTGAGACCTTCAATACTTTTACGACTTCACCTTTGGTTGAGAATGGAGGATAAGTGATATTAATATCACTCAGACAATTGCTATATATTGAAATTTTGTAAAGTGCTAAAATGTGTGTATCTTTTATATTGTTAGTTAGTGATATTAGAAGATGAAAAATATTGTTTACGAGCATATTCAACAATCAACATGTGAGAAAAGGATTAGAATGGTAAAAGCGCACAAAAATAGAAAGATAGGGTGAAAACTGAAAACAGTGAGCTTACATTGGCAAAGGGCAGACAGGCGTGGCGGATTGCTATTGGTATAGTGCAAAAAATTTTCTGCAACTCCCGTTGATAAATCTTGACGAATGGCGTTTAGGATCTTCCTATCTCATTCATCCACTTGGAAGAATATCCTGTACCAGTGATGGCATCTTTACTCTATTGTGCAATTTTTTTTCTTGTACTTATAGCCTTGTAAAAACACGATTGTCATGGGATGAAAAGTTGGGATCTCCTATCAATAAAATGCGTTATTCCAACTGAGTTAACTTTGGCTGTTGGAGATACGGTCTATGCTGTTGAGAGCATTTTTAGGTTGGACACGTTCACCAATTCATGCCCATGTCTATATTTATGGTTAAAAATAAATAAGGATCAATTGCTATTTTACCTTACTCTATGGTAATGTGGCATGTATTAATATGATTTGATATCACACATCTCACTATAAAACTGGAAACTATTATAAAAGTGGGACCTGCCATGTATAAGATGTACATAGTCAGATAATGTTGGTGGGGTGTTGGAATGTATTTTATTGGAAGGAGACCCAAATTCATTATAGTATGAGATGTATATTTGCCAATATTGTTTTTGAGGTGAGTCTCGAGCTGCTTCTCACATCAGGAACATATATTATTGTACTTGTATTTATTATTCATACAGCATTGTATGAAATGATGAATCATTGCAAAAATTTTGTAAAGAATTTTGATATTTTTTTCTTACACCCCAAAAAAACACCATTGAGAGAGTTTGTGTGGTGATTGAGCTATATTGACAATTGATTTCTAGAAATTTTTTTGGGTAAATTTCTTGAACTACCCGGTTTAGCTAATTGACTAAGTGGGCCTTACTGTTTGAAAATTGACTGGTGCTATGCTTATTCTTGCTGACAATTGTCTAGCTCTACCCTTACCGTTAGGGTCCGTTAATATTTCATCAAAACCCGTACACATGTAACACCATGTGACCATTTAAAATTTTTTAAAATCCAATGTTACCCTCGTCCCCTTCCTCCTCCGACCTCTCTCTATCTTCCCTCTGTCTTCCTCCCATCGTCTCCAGCGACATCAGATCGCCGTCGGTTTTGAATCTTGCAAATCATGGCCTGGCTCCAAGCTCTCTTCGATCCAACAACGGAAGCCATTGATGCGTAAGCAGCGCCACCGGAGAGATTAGCGGTAGCGGAGTTCACGTAAATCTCAATATTTCGCTCAAAATCCAATCGCTGAAGCCCACTGACAGAAGAATGGAGGTTGATGAAGGGTGATTTGGCCCAACCTCGTAGCCCGGGGACACGTGTATATGACCTGGCCCAATGTACAACTCAACCTGACAACACGACGGGAGAGACACGCCGAGTCCAACGCTGGCCACTCGGTGAGTTAAGCAACTCGTCGGGGGCTGACGCCTGGCCAATTTGGACTTCCACCAAGTGTGGAAGGTTCCGAGCTCTCCTAGGGGCCCAGAGCTCTCCCTTCCCAAAAAGGAAGCACCCTGGCTCGTGGTTAAGTGTCCCGAGCACCTCGGGGCAGCATCGTCCTCCCTCCCCCCAGTGCAGGCACCTTGGTACAGGGACAAACCTGCCCCAGACAGTTCGGTACGCAATAGCTCGGTAGGCCGTGGGGAGCCCTGTCTGACATCCGTACCCACCGAACCCAGTGGCATGGCTCTGATCCCTCGCCAGGCGGCGTTCCGCCTGCTAGGCAGCGTTCTGTTTGCCTCCTCTGGAAGGCATGACACGTCTGCCAAGCCCGTACCTGGCAATGGCAGTTTGTGGTGGCAACCTGCGCCTGCCACACCTGCCCTGGCAGTAACAGCAAGGGCGATGGCGGTTATGCCAGGTATGACCAGACTCCAACATAAAAGAACCCGAACCCACACAGAGAAAAGGTATTGAAGCTTAAGCACTTTGAGCACTCTTACTCTCTACTCTCTTTGAGATTTCCTCCAGTTCTAACTTAGCCATCGGAGTGTTCCCATCGGGACAACGCCCCGGGAACCCTTCACTTTTTCCTTCCTCTCAGGTGTCGTTCGTTCCAGTCAGAAGCTAGGTCACAGCTAGCAAGGAGTGCCCAAATCGTGCAACATCATTTGGCGTCGTCTGTGGGAAACGCTTCAAAAAGCCTCCCTTTAATCTCTACGAAACTTCCCTCTTTTGCTCACTAGCAGCACTAACACCCATGGCTTCTTCTAGCAACTCCGAACGCCAGAGCACCGTGGAGGACACTGGCACTAGAAGGGGGGCAACTCCAGCTCGGTCATCAGCCCACAAAACCGCCAGAGAAGAGTTAAACCCTCTGAAGCGGCCAAGGGTGGAGGAGCCGATCTTCTTCACTGAAGACGATGCGCGAGGAGTCCACTATCCCCACGATGACGCGCTCGTCATCAAGATCAAGGTCAATGACTTCAAAGTCAAACGTGTCCTGGTAGATTCGAGCAGCTCGCAGACATCCTTTTCAAGGCAGCCTTCGATCAGCTTTAGATCCCGGAGGGTGACCTAAAGCCCGCAAGCACTCCACTAGTGGGATTCAGCGGCGAGGAGGTCAGGCCGTTAGGGAAAGTCACTGTGCCGGTGGAGGTCGGTACTTGGCCCAGTGTGGTAAGGCTCAATCACGAGTTCCTGGTGGTTGCAACCCTCTCTCCATACAACGCGATAGTAGGCCGACCCATCACCCACGTCCTGCGAGCAGTAGTCTCCACCTACCACCTAGCGATGAAGTTCCCTACGGGCTTCGGAGTCGGAGTGGCGCGGGGTGATTAGCTCGAGTCTCGTAAATGCTACATAGCCGCCCTTAAAGGAAAGGCCAAGGTAGCTGACGACCTCGAACTGGGATGACCCACAGAGCAGCTCGCGGAGCGGGCTACGCCTACTGAGGAGACCGTCCCCATCCCGACTTCGGCAGATGATCCGGCTCGGGTACTTCAAATTGGCGCTTCTATCGAGAAGCCCCTGCGTTCTCAATTGGAAAGCTTCTTGCTCAAAAACTTAGACATTTTTGCATGGTCGGCGACAGAAATGCCCGGCATGGACCCCGACATTATCACTCACAGACTTAACACTGATCCTTCAGTTAGGCCTGTTATACAAAAGAAGCGCAACCTAGCCCCAGAATGATGGAGGGCAGTTGATGAGGAGGTCGGGAAACTCCTTACAACCGATTTTATCAGGGAAGTCCATTACTCGAGCTGGGTAGCCAACCCCGTTCTGGTGAAAAAGGCAAACAGTAAGTGGCGCATGTGCGTCGACTACACTGACTTGAACCGGGCTTGCCCAAAAGACTGCTTTCCACTTCCCAGGATCGACCGCCTAGTGGACACGACCTCGGGGCATGAGTTGCTGAGCTTCTTGGACGCCTATTCGGGCTATAACCAAATAAAAATGGATCCGGCAGACGAGGAGAAGACCACCTTTATAACCGAATTTGGCCTGTACTGCTACAAGGTCATGCCCTTCGGGCTGAAGAACGCTGGGGCTACTTTTTAGAGACTTGTAAATAAGCTGTTTGAGCCACTTGTTGGCACAAAAGTAGAGTTATGTCGACAACATGGTTGTCAAGACCCAAGTTTCACATGAATTAATACAAGATTTACACTCAGTCTTTGAAATTCTGCGTAGATTTAATATGAAGTTAAATCCTAATAAGTGCGTCTTCGGTGTCACCTCAGGTAAATTCCTAGGGTTCATCGTCAACCGGCAACGCATTGAGGCCAACTCGGACAAAATCAAGCCATCCTGGAAATGAGACCGCCCCGAAAATTAAAAGAGGTCCAGAAGCTGACTGGCCGGTTGGCCGCCTTAAATCGCTTTTTATCCAAGTCCGCAGATCGCTGTCTGCCTTTCTTTTAAGGCCATAAAAAGCAAAGGCTTTGAATGGATTGAAGAGTGCCAGCTCGCGTTCGACGAGCTCAAAAGGCACCTCGCCAGCATCCCAGTCTTGATCCGGCCCAAAGTGGGCAATGTTTTAGAGCTGTACCTCTCGGCGAGTGACGACGCGGTCAGCTCGGTACTAATAAGAGAAGTAGATCGGGTCCAATGACCCGTCTATTATGTTAGTAAAATGTTGTAGGGAGCAGAGACGAGATACCCGGAGATAGAAAAGTTAGCATATGCCCTAGTTATAGCAGCCTGAAGGCTTCGTCCGTACTTCCAAGCTCACACCATCGTTGTCCTTTACAATAAACCTCTGAGGCAAGTTTTGCTCAAGCCCGAGGTCTCGAGAAGGTTGACAAAGTGAGCCATCGAGCTCAGTGAGTACGAGCTCCAGTATAAGCCGCGAACCGCTACCAAGGCCCAAGCCTTGGCAGATTTCATTGCAGAATGCACCTTTAGCTCCGAAGTCGCCAGGCCGGTAGAACGTGAGGCCCCTAGTACGGGAGAGCTCGGAGTTCCTGGACCGGTTGAACTCGAGCACCGTGAAGTAGCAACCAGCGTGGCATCTCTCCTAGTTAGTCCAAGCCCGAACTGGAATGAAGAACCCTAGATCCTTCACGTAGATGGCTCGTCAAATCGGCAGGGCAGCGGAGCTGGGATCGTCTTGTATGGACCAAGCGTTGTGAAACTGGAGTATGCGCTACGCTTTGAGTTCATGGCATCCAACAACGAAGCAGAATATGAGGCGCTGCTAGCTGGGCTGGCCCTTGCAAAGGAAGTGAAAGCCAAGCACATCGTCATCTGTAGTGACTCCCAACTCGTGGTAAATCAAGTCCTGGGTGAGTACGAAGCTCGCGAACCAACTATGGTAGCATACTTAGCCAAAGTGAGAGAGACTCTGCTCAACTTCCAGTCACATTTCATCCGGCAAATCCCGAGATCAGAGAACGCTGAGGCCGATGCCCTGTCACGGTTAGCCAGCACGGGGGACAACACCATGAGCGCTGTGTACATAGAAAACTTACCTCAGCCTAGCATTCTCAGGGGGGCAGAGGAGGTTGCTCCCGTCGTTCAAGTAGAGCCGAGCTGGATTGATCCACTCACGAGCTCTCTGCTATGTGGGGCCCTCCCCGCAGACCGTAATGCCGCCAGGAGGGTAGAGCGCCAGGTAGCCAAATACGTCGTGATAGACGAACGGCTGTGCCGAAGATTCTACACACTCCCCTACCTGCGCTGCCTGCGACCCTCGGAAGCCGAGCTCGTCCTCCGCGACACTCATGAAGGCCTGTGCGGTGGACACTTGGGGGGCAGGGTCCTCACTCAGAAAGCACTACGACAAGGGTATTACTGGCCAACCATGAAAGCAGATGCGAACGAGCTTGTCAAAAAATGTGACAAGTGCTAGAAGCACGCTAACATCCACCACCGGCCTGCTGCCGATCTGAAATACCTCACTAGCCCTTAGCCATTTGCACACAATGGGGGATTGACCTACTTGGGCCATTCCCACCAGCAACAGGGCAAAGAAAGTTCCTAGTGGTGGCAGTGGACGATTTCACAAAGTGCGTCGAAGCTGAACCTGTCACGACGATCACAACTCGGAACGTGCAGAACTTCTTTTGGAAGAACATAGTGTGTCGCTTCGGATTACCTCGGGTACTGATCTCCGATAATGGTAAGCAGTTCGAGGACATCAAGTTGCAGAACTGGTGCCGAGACATGGGAATTCAGCAGAACTTCACCTCAGTGGCGCACCCTCAGGCGAATGGCCAAACGGAAGTTACGAACAGGGCCATCCTTCGAGGACTGAAAGCGCACCTGGACCGAGCTAAGGGACTATGGACGGACGAGCTGCCTAGTGTACTTTGGGCCTACCGTACCACGGAAAGGACTGCCACGAGAGAAACTCCCTTTAACCTTACATACGGTACCGAAGCAGTCATCCCAACCGAGATTGAAGTCCCCTCGCTGAGATCGAAGGCATACGAAGATAGAGCAAACGAAGACGAGCTATGTACCAACCTCGACCTGCTAGATGAAGTGCGGGACCTCGCAAACATTAGGACCGCGGCCTATCAACAAAGGATAGCTCGGTACTATAACGCCAAGGTCAAAAAGCAAACTCTCCGCATTGGTGACTTGGTTCTCCACAAGGTTATGGTGCCTGAGCCCGACGTTGGCAAGTTCGGTCCGAACTGGGAAGGGCCCTACCGAGTAAAGCGAGTACTCGAGGAAGGAACATACGAACTCGAAACCCTAGAAGGGAAACAAGTACCTCGGGCGTGGAATATCATCAACCTAAGACTATATTACCCGTGAACCACCGAACTGAGTGAACCGTGAGCCACTCCCTTCTAGCCTTAGGGCCAATCCGCCGAACTAAGCGACAACCTCGGCAGCATGAGGTCCAGTCACCCCCCAGTAGGGGCAAACTCCAGGAAAACAGTTTAGAGTGACCATGGCTCACTCCCTCCAGCCTAAGGGTCAACACACTTGGTTAACTGAAGACCAAAGGCTTAGCACACCAAAGACCAAAGGCGTCCTGAGAACAAACTTTCTGACTCCTAGCCTACCTCGGTATATGTACTAGAGGTAAACGCCAACCTAAATGGCCAAGTAGGCAGATCGGGCACGCGCCTTACTATGCCTACCTCGGCGTACGTCGCTAAAACCTGATGACAACGGTAAATGGTCGCTCACCTCGGGAACCGAATTTACTAACTCAACAGCTCGGGTAAGGCAAACACTCCGGCAGAAATAAATTACACAAGCGCTTAATAGGATATACATATATACTCTCATTGCATGAGTGTAATTTCATTACAGAATCCCAAGTACAAGGAAACAAGAAAAGAAAATACAAGTACACGCACAACTACTTGGAAGGCTTATCAGCCTTACTCGGGGCTGTTAGCTGGGTCGGTAGTATCGGCCTCCTCGTTGCCACCCTCATCGTCGGAGTCTAGGTCCTCTGTGGTCTGACGGGCCATGTCATCAGTAATTTTATAAGTGGTGAAGGCACTTACGTCAAGGTCAAGGTATGCGCGCCTCATCCACCACCTACCGAGCTTGAACTGCCTACGATAGGCCTGCGACATCACGTCGTCAAACCTAGACGATTTGACATAGTCGATGACGGCCTGGACCTTCGCCTCTCCGAGAGCTTCATCGAAGATCTCGGTCTTCTCCTTGATGTCAGCTTTGAGGTACTCCACCTCATGCTCCAAGGCCCCCTTGGCTTCCTTGAGCCCCTGCACCTCAAGCTGTGAAGCCCTCTGACACGCCTTGAGACTCTCCGCCTCGAGCTTCAAGGCTTCCTGACCTGCTCTGAGCCTGTTCACCTCGGCCTTCAGCCTAATCCTCTCGCGGGCCAGCTCCTCCTTCTCCAACAGCAGGGCTTCGATAAAGCTCTTCTGGGTGGTAGCGTCACTTTCCAACTGGTGAATCTTGCCCCAAGCTGCCCTCAGCTCAGTGTGAGCCGCGCTAGATGACTCCTCAGCAGCCAGAGCACGCCTCAAGTGTTTGTCGAACTGAAAGGTCAGTGCGTGCACAGCAGTGTTCACCTGGCAGAAGGAGGTTGGTCAGTACTAAAGAAAGAAGAAGGAAAGAAAGGAGAGAGAGAGGTGGCTATTAGGGAGTGAACTCACCACCATGGCATGGGTTGCAGCGCGGGCCCCGAGCTGACCAGGAGAGAGTTCGACCCAATCTACAACCTCCGCAGTTATAACAACCCTCTTACTTCTTTCAAGGCTGATATCGGGATTCATGATGCTCTCTGCCTCCTCCTCAGTCCTCGGCAGCAGCCCCGACAGGATTTGGGACCTCGGTAGCAGCCCCAGTGGGATTTGGGACTTCAGCGGCAGCCCCGACTGGCCCAGCGATCGACTCTGCTGCCGTTTCAGGCCCCTGAGGTGGTAAGTCCCCCTCCAAGTCTATCACGGGAGGGGCATTAGGGAGCTCAGGCCCCAAAGAGGGGACTTGCGGGAGATCGGGTTCAAGGGTAGGGGTCCTTGAGGGTTCCACGTGTGCCTTCTTGGCAGCCCGCTTCTTCCTCTTCTTCATCTGACGGAGGAGCCTTAGACCGGTAATCCTCTCTTCCTCCATAGGACCTGCAACAGAGCTCGGTGTCAGTAAAATTCGAAGACACTTGGCTGATTGAACAAAACGCTAAAGTGGAAATCAACCTACCCGGGCTCAAATCGGCCTGAATGAGCTTTTCTTCAGCAATGTAGTCCCTATGATCGAACCCGGCCTGAGCCCATGAATGAAAGGTCTCCCACGTCTTCCGGTTAAGAGCAATGTTGGGAGCTTGAGTGGCCACCCTCTAGTTGGTAAGGAATGGCCACTCCGTGCTGCTCCGGACTACAAAGTAGTCTTGCTTCCAGGCCGGGACCTTGCTTGGGAACTTGTGTAGCATTTTGAAATCCAAGCGAGGGGACAAATAGTAGGTCTGCCCGTGCTCGGGTGGAGTGCTAGAGGCACTCTTTTTTATTAACAGGATGGAACAAAGGATATCTGCGTCTAAAGGGAAGTTTTGCTCGGAACAGAGGGAGATAGTCCCGACTAGGTTCCGAATAGAATTGGGGTGGAGTTGGTCCAGCGTGATGCTGAAGCGCCTCAACACCTCAGGAATAAGGTGGTGGAGTGGGAGACGAAGCCCGCCAACGAGTTGTTCCCTGAAGATCACGATCTCATATGGACCGTGCTCCCAAGGGAAGTTGCCGATGGGAAGACTGTACGAGTACTCTTGGGGTAGGTTGAATTGCTGGATGAGGTGCTGAAGCCTCTCCTGCGTCATGACAAATGGACCGAACTAGTCCGGCACCCGACCTCGACGAGAGGTAGACGCCAGTTTGCCCGAGGTCACCCGAGCCTCGTGGGATGGACGAGCGACGACAGGGTCACCCCGACCCGAGGTACCCACCTCGGGTTCGTCTAAAAGACTGCCCCCGCTAGACATAGAAGGGAATGAACTGGGAAAAAAGGAGAAAGGGAAGCTCGGGGACTCACTAGGAAAACGACGCAATCAGACTAGGAGACCCGAGCTGAAGACCCCAGACGGGAGCTTACGGTAGACGAAAGGTACTTAGTGGCAAAAGACAATGACCAGGGTCCCTTGTTATTTATAGCCGATGGGCCCGTGCGCCAACGGCCAGGATCGAAGCGATCTAACGGTCCTCAAGAAAACCGGCTGTGGGACTTTCAAGGCGAAATCAGTTTAGCGCATTTTTTGGCGTCCGCGAAGTCCAGATCGCGTGACGTCCGCGCGTAAGCTATACGCGACCCAGGTCTTCCTTCCGAATGAACCGAATGCCGGAGCGGTTCGGCCAACGAGTCACCCGATAGGGTGGCAGGAGAACCAAGCCAAATCCACCCGGCGCGTCATGAACTCTCCACGCTGGGTCACCACCCACAGCATGGGGAGTGGGGGACAATTGATGAAGGGTGATTTGGCCAGACCTCATAGCCCGGGGACACGTGTATATGACCTGGCCCAGTGTACAACTCAGCCTGACAACACGACCGCAACTCGATGGGAGAGACACACCGAGTCCAATGCTAGCCACTTGGCGAGTTAAGCAACTCGCCGGGGATTGACGCCTGCCTAATTTTGACTTCCACCAAGTGTGGAAGGTCCTGAGCTCCCCCTAAGGGGCCCGGAGCTCTCCCTTCCCAAAAAGGAAGCACCCTGGCTCGTGGTTAAGTGTCCCGAGCACCTTGGGCAGCATCATCCTCCCTCCCCCTAGTGCAGGCACCTCGGCACCTTGATACAGGGACAAACTTGCCCCAGACAGTCCAGTGCGCGGTAGGCTTTGGGGAGCCCTGTCTGACATTTGTACCCACCGAACCCAGTGGCAGGGCTCTGATCCCTCGCCAGGTGGCGTTCTGTTTGCCTCCTCTAGAAGGCATGACACGTCTGTCAAGCCCGTACCTGGCAATGGCAGTTTGTGGCGACAACCTGCGCCTGCCACACCTGCTCTGGCAGTAACAGCAAGGGCGATGGTGGTTATGCCAGGTATGACCAAACTCCAACATAAAAGAACCTAAACCCACACAGAGATCGTCCATTCAAATCTGATAGCTTCTTCGGATCGTCCATATCTTTGGTGATAGCAGCTTTTCAAATCGTCCACAACAAAGATTCTGGCGAAGTTGATCATGAATTCTTGTCTACCCCAAAACATGATGCTCGATATTTACTCTACCTTGAATTTGATTTCTGATTCGTGCGTGAGCTCGAATCTGGAATGGACTCTATTGCTCTAATCAACTCTATGTTCTTCAGTAAAAAGGCCATTTTGAGCGATAGATTCAAGAACCCTAACTCGAAGATAGAGGCCTTGCTGTACAGGCATAGTTTTCTCAGTTTTTAGGGTTCATCTGGGGTTCAGTTTTGACTGAAAATTTGGAGATTTTTGAAGGGAATCTACCAATCTGGAGTTTGAATCCGGGGAAGAATGGTGGTGAAGATGATGAAATGGAAGCCATGACCGCCTCTGTTGCTGAAGTAATTTGAGGTGAAGCTGGTTTTGCTAAGGATGGAGGGGTTTCAGGTTGGGAAAAGAAATAGAAGGAGAAAAATAAGAAAGAGAAATATAGAGGGAAGAGAGAGAGAGATAAAAAAGGTTGGGGGGTGAAGGGGGTGCTGGTGTTTAGTCACCGCATCGAGAGGAAGGGGACGATGAATAGTCCCCTTCCATTGGCTACGGAATTCAAAGAGGGCAGACTGAAAAGGGCTTCAGAGAGACAGCGATGGTCGTCACTGCTGCTGCTTGCGATTTCTTCAACCTGCAGGTCACCTCCTTGTACTGTTTCTAATCTAAACCCAGATATGAGATTGATTTGTTTTTCTCCTCAAAGCAGGTGGCTTGCAGGCGGCAATTTCTTCAATCGCCGTTGCAAGCTCTCTCTTCTCTCTATTCTTCCCCTTCGTTCGTCAGCAATGGCGGCTTCGGCAATGTACCCAAAATGGAAATCACAGAGGACGATCTGGTGAAGAGAGAGAGAATTGTTTAGATTTAATGGAAGGTAAAATTGAAATTTCAACCCTTCCGTTAATTTTTAACCCTAATGGTAATTTTTTTAAACAGTAGGATAGTGTTACACAATAGCCGAATAATAGGAGTATACACACGATGCAGAATTCTGAATTACAGCTCCCTATTAATAATCCTCTCCCTCTATAAATCACATCCTACCCGTGAATTTAACATTAATTCACATACATTTTCCCTGTACTTTGGAACTATAAAATTCTGATCTGGGCTCCTATTTTTTTCAGCTTTATAGAATTTCACCGTCGTGGCAGCGGGATTTCATCGATATCTACCCCAACGAGTCAGAGAACGTACCAATTAAACCCCACCATCATTTACTTAGTTGAATTCGAATTTGCTCTTCAAATAACACTCCCTTAATCGTTACAAAACCCTCGCAACACTATGCAGCCACACACCCGGAACTCGTGTAGTCGTATATTATCATTCCCAATGCACAGTTGTGCGTGCTGTGAGGTTGCAGAAAAAAAAGTTCCAGATGCCCCGGTGGAATCTATCATTCATGGAGACTACCTGGAATCAATTATTTTAGGGTCAAATGCTTTGGATATGTTATAGACTCAAAAGATTCTTGACACACAAAACAAGAAAGATATGTAGCCAATGATTGAAGCCATGTACGGTGACTACACAATCCCTCTAGTGTTGCAATGCATTCAAGTTTGTAAGTGTAAATAGAGCCGTGCCACCTAGCATGATAGCACGTGGATCGTACTGGGTCAAGGGTTTCATGTTCATGGGCCGATATGGCACGTGGGCATAGCACGACTATGTATGTCATGCTTTTCGCAGCCTGCGTGTCGATACGGCCCAACATGTGGCACGGTATGGCCCACGGGCCAACAACAAGCCAAGTGCAGCCCATTTGAGAAAACTAGCGTCAGGGCCCTTGGGGGACCCCAAAACAACTAGTTTCAGCTTTTTAGGGGTATTTATTCATTTTGGCTTTGGGTGGAAGAAAAAAAGATAATAATGCCCCTCCATCAACTATATCTTATACTATATTAGCTAGTTTGGGACTTTGGGAGCATTTGGGTAAATTGATAAATGACTTTACAATGACTAAAGTATCCCTCCCAATAACTAAAAAATGACTAGTTTTTTTAGTATTTTGGGTAATTGAATTATTTTAAATTCCTATAAATAGCCCCATCCTCCACCATTTTTATCACACCAATTCAACAATTCTCTTATCAATTCTCATACTCTCTTAGTCTCTCATTTCATACTATCATACACTTAACAGTTTAAGAGGCTTTGAGGCTTCGATCGTTGAAATCAAATTGAGATTTTGAACCAGTAATCCAGCCATCAGGGTAAGTGCAATTAAATTAATTTTTATATTTTTAGAATTAAAAAAAATGGTTGGCTTCTCCTCCCAAAACCAATTCCCCAATAGTAAGTTCACTAGCCTGATTTGGAAAGTATTTAAAATAGAGGAGGTTGGGGGGAAGGGAAAAAGAGTTGTCTGCCAAAAATGTAGGATTGACTTTAGTTTCAGTAGCAAGGGCGGTATTGGCCACTTGGGTAGAAATTTGCTCTTCCATGAGAAACAAGAAAAAGACATCTACTTTAAAGATTTGCTAGATGTTGAGGATAAATTATAAGACAAAGGAGAGCATGACACTACTACACGTGATGAAACATATGATTAAAGTCAAGGAGATGGAGTAATTTTTTCTCAATTATATTTAAATTATTTGTTATTTTTTCAACAATGTACTTTTTTTTATATTTTAAATGAAATAAAATTCCTATTTTTTTCAATTTGTTGTCCATTTTGTTTTTTGGTAAGTATTTTTTTTTTCATTTCTTTGTTAGATTTTTTATTTTTTCAATTTGTTTCCAAAGGAAAATTAAGTATTTTAGTTTTACTTAGAAAAAAAACAACAAAAAAAACATCTAAGCCTTTTTGGCCCAATTCAGCCCAGGCCCAAGGCCTGACCCATAGCCCCACTCAGCATGACCTACAGCTAGCCCGGTCTAGACCTACAGCATGACACAGGCATGCAGGGCTCAGGCCGTGGTTCGACACGGCACGACCCGTTCTTTGTGTGGGTCATGTCGTGCCGGCCCAGCACGACCTGATTTACACCTCTAACATCATGTCCCATCAGGCCCCTCAGTTTTTTCTTTTTTGTGTGAAAGAAGAAGATTCATTAAAACAAGAGGTAACTAGGGATGGCAATTTCATCCAAGTCTCTAGTGGGTATTAGCCCCTATCGGTCTTGGGACGGGTTTTGGGATTCTACAACCCATATAAGTATGGGTAGGATACAATATTAGGCTAAACCCAACCTTCCCCGATCCACATATTATTGGAAACCATATAAACTTTATGTATTAGGTGTTGAATTTAATTATATTTTGCATTTTATATGAATGATTGATAATTTATGTGTTTTTTTACATGTTTTAATCAAATAATTGGAATTTATGTTATTTGTTTGTGTTTTTTTTTACTTATTTATTGCTTATATATAATAAGAAATTAGATGTGGGTACTAAATCCACCCTGCCCTACCCTTAAATGCAAGGAAGCTAGGTAGGGTTGGGTGGGGGGGTGGGGGGGAGGGGGGTTGCATTTTCATGTGCAGGGAGAGTTTGGATTCTCAAAATCTAATCCTTTACGGGTTTTAGGGCAAGTATGGATTGGGAGGTTTAGGGGTAGGGTCTAAACTTTACAAAACCATCCCTGAACACTCCTCGTTGCCATCCTTAGAGACAACCATCCCATAAGCTACGTGAGTGGGACTACATCAAAAGAACATTGCTAGTTTCTCCTTTGGGCCATATTTGCAAAACTTTTTGCCAAGTCTAGGTGTGGAGATAGAACAGAATGTATATAAGGTCCATTAACCTTATGATGGAGAGCCTATTGTTTTATGAGTTTATTTAAGGGAGAATGATGGTTCAGTCCAGGGTCAGAATTTTTAGGCCCAAAGTACAGCTGGGGTAGGTGTCAGCTCAGTCACAGATAGGCATTGGTGTATAGAGTGGGGTTTTTTGACATTTTGAATGTTTATAGATCTGCAATGGAATTCAGAAATCTTCGTTGGGCCTGCTCGTACTTTTCCGTTTTATTTAATCTCATGTCTTCATTTTTGAAGGGACACCAACTAACCATCTTAACTATTGGGTCATTGGCAATGGAGTATACATGGGACTATCAAGCCCCTTGTAAGTACATGTAGCTTGGCATTGTAGAGATTGTAATGAGGACCGTGAACCATGAGCATAGGTGATTAACCTTGCAATGAGAGCTGCAGTGGCATCAAAGAAGCCACTGAAGCACTTGCGATGAGCATTATATTGATTAATGGTTTTGATGACCAAACACCATCGTAGGCCCTTGCGATGAGTGAGGATTGCCCTAAAATGACGGACGTGATCGTTTACACCTATGATGGGCTATGTACACCTTCCACAACTGATTGAAGCCTTAACGGGTAGAGCATGTCTCCAAGTTCTTTGCGATAGGCTATGACGACTCGCTTCGTCGTGATAGCCAAGTCACCCAAACATGTCACCATCCTAAAAGCCTGGGCAAACTCAAAAAAGGTCATAGCTAAGATGTACGATGTGAGGATTTTAAGAGAAAAGGGAATCCCAATCTCATAGAATTCTTACTAGACATGTGGCAAAACCCCAACGAAACTTACTCGATAATAACCAAAGAATCGTGAGGCACCTTCCTAATAAGAAAAGCCCTATTTGTTTGTTTATCATTAGAGCTTGGGGGACTCCTCTATAAAAGAGGGGAGGCTTGAAGACTTATATACGAGGCATTTTCATGTGTAGGGAGAGTTTGGATTCTCAAAATCTAATCCTTTACGGGTTTTAGGGCAAGTATGGATTGGGAGGTTTAGGGGTAGGGTCTAAACTTTACAAAACCATCCCTGAACACTCCTCGTTGCCATCCTTAGAGACAACCATCCCATAAGCTACGTGAGTGGGACTACATCAAAAGAACATTGCTAGTTTCTCCTTTGGGCCATATTTGCAAAACTTTTTGCCAAGTCTAGGTGTGGAGATAGAACAGAATGTATATAAGGTCCATTAACCTTATGATGGAGAGCCTATTGTTTTATGAGTTTATTTAAGGGAGAATGATGGTTCAGTCCAGGGTCAGAATTTTTAGGCCCAAAGTACAGTTGGGGTAGGTGTCAGCACAGTCATAGGTAGGCAATGGTGTATAGAGTGGGGGTTTTTGACATTTTGAATGTTTATAGATCTGCAAAGGAATTCAAAAATCTTCGTTGGGCCTGCCTGTACTTTTCCGTTTTATTTAATCTCATGTCTTCATTTTTGGAGGGACACCAACTAACCATCTTAACTATTGGGTCATTGGCAATGGAGTATACATGGGACTATCAAGCCCCTTGTAAGTACATGTAGCTTGGCATCGTAGAGATTGTAATGAGGACCGTGAACCATGAGCATAGGTGATTAACCTTGCAATGAGAGCTGCGGTGGTATCAAAGAAGCCACTGAAGCACTTGCGATGAGCATTATATTGATTAATGGTTTTGATGACCAAACACCATCGTAGGCCCTTGCGATGAGTGAGGATTGCCCTAAAATGACGGACGTGATCGTTTACACCTATGATGGACTATGTACACCTTCCACAACTGATTGGAGCCTTAACAGGTAGAGCATGTCTCCAAGTTCTTTGCGATAGGCTGTGACGACTCGCTTCGTCGTGATAGCCAAGTCACCCAAACATGTCACCATCCTAAAAGCCTTATTCTCAACACGTGACTACGGGCAAACTCAAAAAGGTCATAGCTAAGATGTATGATGTGAGGATTTTAAGATTAAAGGGAATCCCAATCTCATTGAATCCTTACTAGACATGTGGCAAAACCCCAACGAAACTTACTCGATAACAACCAAATAATCGTGAGGCACCTTCCTAATAAGAAAAGCCCCTATTTGTTTGCTTATCATTGGAGCTTGGGGGACTCCTCTATAAAAGAGGGGAGGCTTGAAGACTTATATACGTGGCATGTCTTAAGAATCTTGGCTTCCTAACTTCCCGAGTTCCCTTGCTTCTTGCTCCCCTTGCAATCCCCTTTCTTACACAACTCCCTCTTGGCCTTACCTGCATTGATCCCTTGTGATCTTCGTCTTTCAAGGAGACCATCTGTTGTTGCCTTACCACCCTACTTACACTCCTAAAACAAACTAGTCTAGGGTTAATGCCCAAATAATGAAGAAATGGCTATGTTCATGATTACACTCATCTCCTTTATCTAACCATCACACTCACCTCATTAGCAAGAGATAAAAGTTTGAAAGATCTAGATTTCTAAATTATGCCAATCTTTAATACACCATGTCAATTCTATATCATGTGTGTGCTGGCTTTCATGTTGGTTGCCTTCACCCTCACAAGGGACTAGAATGATTTAGCAGGTACTGATTGGTTCAATTAATATTACCATGGTTACAATACATCCAAGCAAGCTCCAAAACATAAACCCATGTATTAAGTAGGATAATATATTAAATGGCTAGGCTTCGGGTGTTGGACAAGTAGGCATTGAGGCTACTAATACCTTGTAAAATTCTAGTTTGGGCCAGTGCATGATTGTTCCTTGTTAAGGAGCTCCCTCACCCTTGATAATTCCATGTAAGAAACTCATGGTTCACCCTAGTGTAGGGTGTAGGCCTACCACCTTAGTCTAAACTTCAAGAGCTTCAATAGAAGCTATATTGCATGCCCATGTGAACTTGCTTTTTAATTAACATCTACGCATTGACTAATAATGATCATAGTACTGTTAGAAGATTGATGGAATCGCTTTCTTGAAAGCCCATGATCAAGAACAATAGATATCTTCTTTGGTATTAGACTTGCCCACAATACAACCCAACTCTAGAATGCAAGACTATAGAGGTGAGCATGGTTGGTTCAGTTCGGTTTCATGGCAGAACCTGGAACTTTCCCTTTAGGAGTTAGTTTTAGGTTTCTAGAATCAGAACCTACCTTGTGAAGTTCGATTCTAGCCTTGGTAGTTTTGGGGTCAGTTCCAGGGTTTACCTATGAAACATGTTCTTTCTTTACTCTCCCCCTTCAAAAAAAAATGAAATGTGCTTTTTAAAATCTTAATTTTCAATAAATATAATATATAGTTAATTAAAACTTACATTATTTTTATTAATTAAATTGAGTAATTCAATATGTAGATCATCATAATATATTAATATATGGCTCACAACTTATCATTATAATTTAAATTTTATAAATATTACCTTTTACATTGCTTATTACACACATTAAAATATTAAAATGAAAACAAATGATCAAATCACATAAGTAACTAAATGGTGAAGTGAGATGATGGCCTTTGTAACCATGAGTGTTTGGGTTCCAAATCTTCACATCCTTAAAAGTATTTTAGAATTTATTTCATGGCAAGTTTAGTTCCATGTCCGGTTCCACCAAGGCCAATCAACACTAGTTCACCAGGGCTCAGTTTGGGTAGGGTAAACCCTAGACCTTGGAACTGACTTGAAGGGGGGGAGGGGGGTGTTGGTTCCAAGAGTTTGGAACCATACCCTACCCTGTAACAAATTGGGTAGGGTCAATTCAAGGCCAATTCAAGGCCGGTTCCATTCTCTTCTAGTTAGAACCTACAAATTTGCTCACCCCTACTAGACTATGGACTATGGCGGAGACGTTTTGTCAACCCACAGGGATCTCCAAGAATCCAGTAGTACAACTACAATATGCTCACTACTAGATAGAGTATTAGTAGGTTGTAGCAAGCTTCTATCCATATCCCCACAGTTCATGCCATTCTCGTCATTCACCATATCAAAAGTAACTTATTTGGGTTGAAAGAATTACCACTTTTCCCTCCATTAACCACCAAATTTTCATATCCCTTGTGTCCTATCATTAGGAGTCTCTAGGGGTGCAAATGGATCGAATCATGATCTAATCCTATTTGATCGTATTTGGATCACCCCTGTTTAGATAAGATCAAATCGGATTCGAATCACCCCTCCTATCCGATCCGAGAAGATTCGATCGGATATGCATTATATATTTATAAATATATATATATATATATATATATATTATAATACATATACATATATTATTTATTTATTTAAAAAAATATTTTTATAAATTTGTTGTATTATTTAGTTTTTTTATAAAAAACATGTATATATATGGTGAAAATAATTAAAAAATAGTTGTATTTTTGTTTTTACTTTATTCAAATTAATATATTTTATTTTTGTTTTAATAATTTATTAATTTTTAAAGAAAACAAGTTGGATCAGATCATATCCGAAGATCTGACTTACTGATAGGATTTGAATTCAAATAGAGTCCTATCAGATCCAATCGGATCCAACATGAACAGTGTCGGATCGGATTCGAATAAACCTTGATTTTAATTTGATCGGATCCGTTTGCATCCCTACATCAGGTAGAGGTGATGAACAACAATTAGTAAATGCCCCACATTAGGGGTGTCAATGGACTGGTTGGGTTGGACCCCATCCAAATCAAAATCAATTTGGACAGATTGAATAGACCAGTAAGACATATTGAATTGGACAAGTTTAGACTTCTAAATTTATATTGCATTGGGTTGAACTAAATCATTATTTGGTCCATTGATAGGAGATAAGAATACATGCATCAATGGACTAGGTTTAGGTTGGAACAAATCTAAATTAAAACCAATTTGAACAAATTGGATGGTCTAGACATTGAATTAGATTAGTCCAAAATAGTCTAGAGTATTCATCAAATTGGATTGGACCTAGTCCATTTGTAATGGACCCATATTCGACTGGATCAAATTGGACCAAAATCCAGTCCAATGGACATTCCTACCCCACAATAGCCTCTTTGATGAATTACTAGATTAAGCAACAATGCCAAACCATCAAATTAGGAACATCCTCCTTCACCACAATTTCACTAGAGCATTGGGATTCAATATGCAATCAAACATGTTCAGAATATTATCATCAATCCCACAAAAATCCAAAAGAAGCATGATCAACAAAGCATATTATACTATTCCAAAATTTATTATATTCTTGTCTATGATTTTTTCTTTATTATATTTTACTAGAATCTGTTTTACATATCTTTTTTTTTTGTTACAAATGTTATTTCAAAATTTACAAGTAATCTTGGCAATATATTCTGTTTTGTGTGATTTTTTACATAATATTATAATTCACATATTATTATAATATTATTATATTCTTTAGTTGTTGATTTATGTGTGTTTTTTTCTTACATATTATTATATTAAACTAGCGGGGACTCGTGCGATGCATGAGATTTGTTAAGTTAAAGATAAACAATAGAAACATGTAAGAGTATACAATTGTTTTATATAATAATTAATAATCATTATAATTTATATACTACTTTAAATATTTTTTATAATACAAAAATAATAATAATTAATTTTAGATATGGTTGTTTATCAAACTCAAGGATGGCAATTTTCTCTATTTCCTTGATCCATGTGAGGATCTGCCTCGAATGGGGCAGGGATGGGGATGATTTCCCCCCCTTGGGGATGGAGATGGAAAATTTTTATCCCTGTTGGCAGGGATGGTGCGGGATGGGGAAAGCACTCCCTGCCCCACGTGGACCCTAATCCTCACCCCATGGGATCCCCGCTAATATATATGTATATATGCACAAATACGTTTATATGTTAATATTTTTAAAAATATGGTTGAATCTTTTTTCTAATAGGATTGTAAATTTTAATTATTTTATTTTTATTTTTAAATAAAATAAAAAACTAGAGCATAATGGTTGACATTATAAAGAATCAGTAGGAGTGGCGAACCTTGTGGAGATAGAGATGGGGATAACTCTGCCCCTATTAGCGTGGATGGGGATAGGGGCGTGGATGGGGAGAGGCTTCTTGTCCCCGCACCCGCTCGTTGCCCTTCTGAATCAAATTAATGAAATTAACCAACCCAATTTCTAGTATTTTCAGTCAGCTTTGGTTCAATAATTTTCTAACCTCACTAGGTTGGACAAGCTTCGCTTTGGCCATTTGTAAACTGACTAAAATTGAATGACCCAACCATATAGATATATTTCTTAGGCTAAAATAGTTTATATGATAAATTTATTTTTTTAACACAAATCAATATAACCTAAGTGATCAACCCCCCAACTTGACCAGGTCGATTTGGTAGGCTAAACAACCTACAATTAAACCGAACCAACCCATGAACAATAGTTTAATCTCCAATAATTATTAAAAATTTATAACGAAAATACACAATAAATTAAATTTTAAAAGATAAATAATAGTATTTTAAACTCCAATAATTATTGAAAATTTTTTATTAAATAACAAAACAAAAATAGATTTATACATAATTATCGAAAATATATTTATCACAAAAACAATAAATAATTACTAAAATACAATAAATATTAATTGTTGTATAGATAATATAATACATAAAGATTAAGTTTTTAAAATTTTTATCAATAAACAATATTTTTTGAAAGTTATTTTCTAGAATTATTAATTGGCATAAGTAAAATTAGTTATTTACAATATTATTTATTTATTGAAATAATATCATTATTTAAAATTTAAAATATTAATTATTTGTTGAGTTTAATAATCCATAAAATTATAGAACTATTAATACACAATTTTTTTTTATTTTAACTATTTAAATCTAGTTATGTTAAGTATTTCATTATTTAAAATATTTAGTTATTTAACTAAATATTTAAAATCTTGATCCATTTATTATAATTTAAAGTTATTCAGTAACTATTTAAAATATATTATTAATTTATTTAAAATATTAATTTTAATATTTTGTTATTTAAGATATTTAGTTATTGAAATATTTAAATAATATTTCATTTTTAATGTTAACTTTTTATTATTTGAATAACATTTAGATTGAACAATCCAGAAAATCATTATTTATATTGTTTGTACATAATCGCGTGATGAATTTTGTAAAAATATATAATTATTAATAATATGAATATTATTAAATTGATTATAATTATTTTTTGGATTTTTAAATAAATATTTTAAAGTTATTATATAATTTTGTTAGAATATTTAAATTATTCTTAAAATTTTTAATTCAAACATTCTTTAGATAGATGTATCATGTAGATAAAAAGTGGGGTAGAAGATAAATAAGGGTATAGTGGGTAAGGTTTTTTAGGAGAAATTTTAGGATATTAGATTATTTAGGTTAGGGTAAAATACAAAAACCTACCCTGATGTTTCTGACAATCATAAAAACCTCCCCTATAGTTTCATTTTTGCAAAAACCTCCCCTGGATTTTTAAATAATTTGATAAAAACCTCACTTCCATCAATGACCCTCAAAAAAAATGTTAAATCGATTAATCATTTTTCCCAAATACCTATTATACCCTATTACAAATTTATTTGCATCTATTTTTACTGAAATAATACCCTTGCTCCTTGAACTCCACCATCTAAAGTACTTGTGTTTCGTATCTTACATTTTGGTTTTGTGTTTTTTACATCAACATTGATCAAAACCATGTAAGCAAAAGCCAAGAGGGGAGTTGTTACTGAGAACAGGGATGGTGGAGAAGACATGACCGTCCCTGCACAACACGAAATGCATTATTCATCTCTCTTTATTCTTCTCTTTCCTCATCACCGTCCCTATACAACACTAAATTGCCCCCATACAGCCTGAATCTTCACTGCCAATACAACACTACTGTCACAACCACTGTTGGAATACAACTGGATTAATTTCATGTTCTTGGGGTAAAAAGAGAGAGCTGGATTAATTTCATGTTTTTGTTGGAAGACGACACCAAACCTCCCCCACACAGTGGTGGTTCCGGTGGCAGTTCGCAGTTTGGTGTTCTGTAGGGGCAGTGAGGAGGGAGGAGAAGAAAAGAGAGATCAAAACTAAAACTTAGCTAGCTTCTTGATACCCATCAAAACTAAAACCTTCTTGAGGAATCCCTCTTCAAGTTCAATGAGGCATCTTCAAACATGATTACCATGAGGGCGCCCTTACAATGAAACAATTCATGATGAAAAGAGATCAGTTTTTTTCTTACGGCTGTAGGTTGGGAAAAAAACTATTTTTGATAAGATCTATTAACAAAAATAGATTTCTAGAAACAACCAAATCAGCAGAGGACAGAAAATCATGTTAGAACCAGCCTTCCTCCTCCCAAAAGAGAAATAAAAGAATAGTTCATTATAATATCCAAATCATCAATTAAAATAGAGAGATACTTGAACAGAATGATGCCCATCAATCATGAAATATATGATGAAGAAATATGAATTTTCTTTTCATGAAACCCAGCCATTAGTAGGCAAAGAAAATTTGAGTTGTTAATACTCAAGAGAGCAATAAATCAGGAAAAAAAGAAAAATTAAAACAAAAAAAATGAGAAACAAGGGTTTTTTTTTTTCTTTTTTCTTTTGGGTTCTTTGAGTACTCATAGGTGAAGGCAACAGACAACGACCCTGTCTTCCAAGTGAGAACATTTAGAAACACAAAAGGAAAAACCGCCGAATGAAGAAAATCTCTCGTTGAACTACTGGTCCTCTACACACATGCACATACTCCTTTGCCCCAACTCCCGAGTGCTTAGTATTTTCCTCTACTAAGGAACTAAGGTAGTAGAAATCTGGATGTCGAGTTCAGACATGAACCTTGGTTGTTGAAAGTGGAGGACTACAAACAGAGCTTCTTTTATGTTCTAATCATAAATACTAAGAGCTTATCCGAATTAGGGTTTTGATGTTGAAGAAGAAAGAGGTTGACTGGAGAGAAAAAAAAGGATAACATTCCAACAGGGGTGCTTTGATAAAAATAGATGCAAATAAATTTTAAAAAGGTAAAATAGGTATTTGGGAAAATGATTAATCGATTTAACATTTTTCATCATGGTCATTGACGACAGGGAGTTTTTGTTGAATTATTTAAAAATCTAAGGGAGTTTTTTTGATAAAGTAAAACTATAGGGGAGGTTTTTATGATTGTCAAAAACTTCAAGAGAGGTTTTTGTATTTTACCCTTTAAGTTATTGGAACGTGTGTGTGGGGGAGAGAGAGAGAGATTTTAGGAACATTCTTTTGGGGAAAGTAGAGTTTTTAGTTGATAGTTTTGAAAATGACATGGATTAAAAATTTAAAAAGGGAAAATTTCTAGACTTCCTTGTTTTAATATATACTAGCGGGGACCCGTGTGATGCACGAGATTTATTAAATGAAAGCTAAATAATAGAAGGAGCCATTTACTAAAATACCCTTCATAGTTTCATGGATTTACTAAAATCTACCCTATAGTTAAAATTTTACTAAAACACCACTTATAATTTGCAATGGATTTAATCAATCATCCATTAGATGATAGTGGAAAATGATAGTGTTGACCCTAATGTTCATTTACATAAATTTAATCAAAAGAAAATAAAAGTAAAATACCATTTTTGCCCTTTATAAGACATGGGCAACCATTCTATTGGCTATATTTGGTTAATTTTATTTTCTGTACAAAAAAAAATATTAAGGGCATTTTTGGAATAAAAAATCATGGGCCTAATAGAAAAACAAACACTCCTTAATGAAAGGTTGATTAAATAAATAAGCTGTAAAATATATGGGATGTTTTAATAAAATGGAAACTATAAGGTAGGTTTAAGTAAATATGTAAAACTATAAGATGTGTTCTAGTAAATGACCCTAATAGAATATCTTAAGGGTAACAATTGTTTTATATTTTCAACTTTTTAAATAATTAATAATTATTCATATTTTATATGCTACATTTAATAAATTTTTTATAATACAAAAATAACATTAATTTATTTCAGTTAGGTTTATTCATCAAACTGATGAAACCGACCAACTCGATCAGCTCGACCCGAGTTGGTCGGTTTTCTAGTATTTTAAGTCAGCTTTGGTTCAAAAATTTCCCAATTTGACTAAGTTGGATTAATTTCACTTTGGCCATTTATAAATCAACCAAAATCGAATGACCTGACCATGGGTATATATTAATATTTTATATTTTAAATATAATTTTAAGTGGGAAATTTCCCATATTTCTTAGTCTAAAATGTTTATATCATAAATCTAATTTTTAAATTTATTTTTTTAATAATTACACTATAATTTATAAAATTAAATTAAATTTTTAAGTTTAAATCTTTTGAACCGACTAACCAAACCAAAAAATCGACCCAAACCGATACAACTTGAGTGGGTCAGTTTTTACAAAAGGTCAATCGGTTTCAGCTGACCAACTCCCCAACTTGACCAACTCCCCAACACTCATAATTTCAATTAAATTAATAGTCTCATCTTTGATAAATAACAATAGTTTAGTCTCCAATAATTATTGAAAATTTATAGCAAAAATACATAATTATTGAAAATATATTGATAATGAAAAAATACAATAAATACTAAAAATATATTAACTTAGTCAATAAATAGTATAATCTCAAATAATAGTTTAATCTCTAATAAATATTAATCAATAAGTTATAACAAAAATACAATAAATACAATAAGTACAGTAAATTAAATTTAAAAATTTCGCTAATAGTAGTTTAATCTCCAATAATTATTGAAAGTTTTCTATTAAATAGAAAAACAAAATAAATTTATACATAATCATTGAAAATACATTTATGACAAAAACAATAATTACTGAAATACAATAAATATTAATTTTAGTATATATAATTATATAATAAATACAGATTAAGAGTTTAAAATTATTATTAATAAATATTAATTTTTTTTGAAAGTTATTTTCTCGAATTATTACTTGATATATATACTTTTTAGAATTTTTTTAAATTTATTACATAATTTCTTTTTTTTTAACTATTTAAAATCTAGTTATGTTAAATATTTTGTTATTTAAAATACCCAATTATTTAAATACTTAAATAATATATACAATATTTAAAATTTAGAATATTAGTTATTTATGGAATTTAATTATCCATAAAATCATAATTTATACTATTTTTACATAATTTCATTATTAATTTGGTAATATATTAAATTATTGTTAATTTCAATATTATTTTATGATTAATTTTCTGCTTTAAAGAATTGTTTTAAATTTATTACATAATTTCGTTATTTAACTATTTAAAATCTAGTTATGATAAATATCTAGTTATTTAAATATTTAAATAATCAATAAAATATTTAATTTTTTTTGTTATTTGAATTTTATTTATTTATATCTATTACATATTATTTAAATGTTTGAGAGACATTTAATCTGATTATGAAAAAAAACATAATTTAAATTGTTAGTACATAATTTCATTATATATTTTGTAAAAATATAAAATTATTTATTAGATAATTTTGTTATTTTAACTATTTAAATTATAGTTATGATAAATATTTAGTTATTTAAATATTTGAATATTTTATTAAAATTTTAAATTTTTTGTTATTTGAATTTTATTTATTTAAAGCTATTACGTATTATTAAATATTTGAAAAGCATTTAAATTGATAATCCAGAAAAAGATAATTTAAATTTTTAGTACATAATTTCGTGATATATTTTGTAAAAATATAAATTTTTATTTTGTGTTTTTAATAAATATTTTAAAGTTATTGTATAATTTTGTTAGAAATTATCTACTAAATAGGAATTATAGATAATTTAGGAGATAAACTCTCTACTAAATTAAAGATAATTGTGGAGATAAATAGGATTTAGAGATAATTTAGAAGATAAATAGGAATTAGAGATATTTCTGGAGAAAGTGGGGGAGGTAGTTTAGGATAAATTTTAGGGGGAGAGATTATTTAGGTTATTGGGAAATTGCATCTCATTTGTTGTTTCAAAAATGACATGGAACAAAAAAAAAACAAAAAATTCAAAAAAAGGAGAAAAATTCTTGACCGCTTTGTTTTAATATATATATATATATATATATATATCGACTAAAGTATCGACACTTATTGGCCCGTATCGGCCAATATGTATCGTATCAGGAGCACCTCGATACATCCCTATAGAGGGTGTATCGGGGTTTTAACCGATTTAGGGGGTGGAGGAGCCTTAAACTGTCCCCTGAACCGGTTTTAAAAAAAAATAAAAAAAGTACCGATACTGCCCGATATGCCCCTATCAATATTTAGAACCTTGTACATAGATTTCTTTTTTCTTGTTACTACGCTATTTCATAAGGTTAACACGCTTTAATTAGTGACATAATAATAATAATAATAATTAATAATAATAATAATAATAATAATAATAATAATAATAATAATAATAATAATAATAATAATAATAATACTAATAATTCATTAAAAAAGCTAAAATAGATTATGCTTCCTTTGTTTTTTACATTTAATTTAGTTATGTAAATGGTTGTTAGTGGAAACAAGGTATGGACATGCCTGGGATTAGGAATTTAGGGTTAGGGCTAAAATTGAAAGTGGGAATAAAAGTAAAGTTGAAATTGAAAGAAATAAAAAATAAACAAAATCCACAGGTTGGGATGAGTTTGAAAAAAAAAATCCTAGAACAATTTAACCTGATTCAGTGATTTGAGTTGTTAAAATTTATTTGAGTCTTCTTTCTTTTCTTTTTCCTTCTTTATTTTATTTACATGGTCTCCTCATCCTTTGCAAATGGATACTTCCATTTATTATCTGAATCGCCCAATTTTGTGGGCCCAGCCCAGAAGATTTTCCACCATTAAATGCCCTTAATTCTCCCGTTGCCGCAAACACCCTGAAAAAATAATTTCCATTTATTCTTGTAGACAGTTAGACACCATTGATAATCGGGTATGGGTAGCAGCTACCCATTTAACAATAGGTTTAAGGAGATGTAATCAACTAATCATGTAACAGATTGGATTCGTAATCCAACGGTCATATTATTTCCACAGACTCCGTTCTTCGGTTGCACAAATTTCCACAGACTATGGAAAATAACAGAAAAACGAAAATTTAAAATAAAATAAGAAATAGAAAAAAAGAAAGGACGTATCAGTCAATTCAGTAAAAGCTTAGGTTCCGTAATGGAAAAGCAGCTCCTACGTTCCTCTTCTCTGAGGAAAGCGTAAGTGCGTAACAAGTGTAAACACCCCGTCGACAAGTTATCAGTCTGTTTTGATCACGTGTTTTCTTCTCCTTCACACCGCGTTTTGTAGTCTCCTCTGTCTCACTCCCTCTACATCTCAACCTCCACTGAGATTTCTTTCTCTCTCCTCAGTGTACGTAAAACAAAAGTTGATAACTTTTCTTTTTCTGGACATGTAAACTATTTCTCTCTGTTTTCTCTTTCTCTCATTCCGTCTCTCGTCCAATCTCCTGTTATTCGGTTTCTAATTGAAGGAGCTCATCCGGGATGGATGATCACACGATAGAAGAAATACTCAGGAGATTATAGTAATTTTTCTTTTATATAATCAGGAGAATAATTTCCCGAAATAAGAGGAAATAAAATAATCCATTTTAGATATTAACCAATATCAGTCCAAATTTATCTTTCACAGTAATTTTAAAAAATAACCACTAAAATTATCCTCATCAATACTTATTTAATAACTTATTAAAAACCAAATCTCAATCACTGAAAGATTGGGATTGCTTTAAATGAATGGTTTTTGTAATCAAAGAAAAATACAGATTTAAAGACAACGAACGTGTACAACTCAATCAGGTATATGAAATCTAGGTGCTATTACAAAGTTTTGGCCGATTAAAAAAATAAAAGGATATTAGTAGATATTCGTGCTCAAATAAAAGAAATACATAAGAGTAAATAATTATTTTATATTTTAAAATATTAAATTACTATTTCAATTAAAATAATTCAATCAAAGTGAATGAACAACTCAATCATAGATTTCAGAAAAAGAATAAAAATGGGAGTGAAACCATAACACCTGATTTGGAGAGAAAACAACATAAAAATTCACTTTACAAATCAGATTGCTTTGTATTTTCTCTCCACCATGCCACACGAGCTTTGAAGTAGGCTTTGATACCACAGAAAGACCTTAATGGTAGCGGTGATAATTCAGGAATGTGTGCAAAGTTAGAACAGAGGGCCTAAACTTCTTCAACAGCGCAAGTGGAAGTAATGTTATATCATAACTAAAATTGTTAATAATCAAAGTGAAATATGTTTTCAGTAGTTCAAAGTGTACTTTAGATTACTTTGGATACCAATACATAAAACTGTCCACAAATCTCTCTAAATGGTTGAAATTAACATCCACATGAGACACTTGTCTCTGATTGTTAGAGACATTTTCTCAACCAATATCTGGATTTATTGGGATTTAAGTGCATTTTATTATTTTCCAATTATTGGGTGTTTTTTTTTTTGTTTTTCCGTGCTTAGCAACCAGTATGAGAGCTCGCACGGGGGGATCTTTTTAGCTCTCTAGGGTGGTTTCAATGTGGCTTCTCTCCCTTTTAGACTTCTCTTTCCACTTAAAAAAAGATTGGTTTTTGTCTTCGTTTTCTTTTTGTCCTGTTGTTTTTCTGGGCTTCTGAGAAAATCTGGAATAAGTATGCTCTGCTTTGCTGTTTCTGTTGTGGAGACATGAATGTTGACAGGCAATTGTTTTGGGAGTTTTGGCAGGATTTATTTGGATAATGGAGTTTGAAGTGGAGAAGGGTTTAAGGAGAAATCGGCAATTTAGTGGAAATTCAATTTCAGGGAAGAAAATCAGAGCTTCCAGGCAAGATTTCAGGAGCAGTTTTGTTTGAGACCAGTTGGGTAGCAGAGGCGGCAGAAAAATAGTAAATTTTGATTTTTGACGAGGGTGATGGACTTCATCAGCGGGGTTTCGATTCCAGGAGGTAAAGAGCAGCAGATACAGGGCTCCTGGATTCCGGTTACCCCTGCAAGACCCGTTCCTACAAGACCGCAGCCGGTTCCCGTCAACAGAGAAGGGAGCCAACTAGAGACGCAGAGCGACCCTCCTGAACTCCTCCAGGGGACTCCAACTTCAAATGAGGCAGTTAGATTTCATGATTCTGTGCTGTTGGTAGATCACAGCATAGCACTTGACAATTGGGAAGCTGCTTTGGCTGGGAATAACAGAGGATCTATTAACATGGCTGGCACTCACACACAGGCTTTCACAGACGCCTCTGCATGCTGGAACAGTAGTCTTTTTGGAGACCTCTTTGCTTCCACAACCCCGTCTTCGGCAGCTGTTCCTCAGTGGGGGAACAACAATGTGGTAGACAGCTTCTTTTTCCCCACTGAGTATTCCAATATTGGACAAGGATCATCCAACTCTGCTCGCTTGTTGCTTGAGAACCAAGGCTTCCTGCAAATACCACCCCACAGTGAGTAACCCGTTTCTCTTCTTCTTTTACTACGCCAAAAGAACAAATTTGCTGGTGCTTTATTTGCTTCAGAGGCTTTCCTTCCAGTTGATCAAAATTCTTTTCTATCCAGAAAGAATGTAGTTGAGTTCTTTTGCACTTGCTTTTTTTTTTCTGTTTTTGTTTTTTTTTTCTTTTTTCTGATTATAAGAATGTAATGCTGTAAATTCTACAGATGGGTTTCCTGTTTCTCATCGTCCTACCTATGATCTTAACGCCTTGCCCAAATCTGTAACCGATAATGTCATGGATGGAGCTACATCCTTCCAGTTCGTACCAATAACACCAGAGAAGGGAAAGAGAGTTGAGAATCATCAGCTTTCTGAAATAGCCAATATCTCAGTAGAAGAAAGATCAAATGAGGGAAAAGAGAAGCACGAGCTGAGCAAACTAAATGAGGGTAACTATGCCGAGCTTGAGCTTGCCGGTGAAAAACTTCCAGAGCCCATGGTTGATGCGTCCTTTACTTCTTTGGCTGGCGAGAATAACCACAGAACTGAGGAGAATCATAATCGTGTCAAGGGAGGTGACCATGTCATTGTGGAAAATCAGAATCCAGCAAATGGAGATGACCACCACCTTGACCTGAACAAGACACCACAGCAGAAGCCAAAAAGGAAAAAGATCAGGCCCAAGGTCGTTGTAGAAGGCAAACCCAAAAGGCCTCGAAAGTCAGTTACTCCCAAGCAGACAAGTGCAAAAGAAAACCCTTCTGGGAAGAGGAAGTATGTAAGAAAGAAAGGCCTCAGAGCCTCAGACACCCCTCCAGCAGCAGTACTCGAGAAGACTAATGATCCATCAGTTGAGCGTGCTGTGAGGTCTTGCAAGCGTGCTCTGGACTTCAACTTAGATGACCAAACAAGAGTTGAAACGCCAGGAACATCATTCGGTCATCAGGAAGGACTGCCGCATAGAAGGGACAACTCAGCATACATGTGGGATCTAAATTTGAACTCAGAATCTCAAGAGCAAGATTTATGCACTGGAATTAATAGTGGCTCTAGAACAAGATCCACCGTGCAGCTTGGGCAAGGTATTGAAGTCACAGTACACAACACAGCAGGAGGAATTGCATACGACCTTAACTGTTCCATGAATCAACTGATCAAAGACTACATTTCACTGCCTGAAATTCCAGCCCCCACAACCCCAGTATCTCAAAGGAAAGACCTGAAAAGGAGAAATTTGAAGGTACTTGCAAGGAATAGGAATCAAATAGGGACAACAATTGCATGCCAAAATAATGGAGAAAATGACCATCAACATCTTATGCATCAGCATGCCCATGTGGACAGAACAGGTAATTTGGCCTTAAATACTGGAATTGCTTCTGTGAACAATGAAGGTGCTGCACCAATAATACTACAGAGTGGTCCACAATTGATACCAAAAAGTAGTAGTCATCCTGATAGTAGTGTCCATGTACCAGTTGCTGAGACCACACAAACAAGGGGATCAAAGAGGGGGCATTCTCACTCTGTAGATGGAACACATCTCTGCTCCATGAATCTAACTGGTGTCCAGTACAATTCGTTCAAAGCATACCAAAGTATACATCAAGGAAATGAACTCCAAAGCAAAAGCAGTCCTTGCATGTACTTTCCTGAAATTTACAAGAAAAAGAGGACTAAGAAATCACGGAATGCCATATTTAGCACTTCAGCTTCTGCGGCTTCTTTAGAAGACAGTTGCAACCAAGCAAAACAAACCTACTATGGAAGACTGGGCACCCGACTTTCTGGTATTGATGGCACATGGAGGCCGAAGAATGGGGTTAATAAATCCATACAAGATGTCTATGTAACTTCTACTTCTGCACAGCACCATCACCCAATGCAAAATGTCTCCAAAGAATTACTTTGGCACACAGATGCACCACAGGGGACTGCCATTGATGATCTGCAAACTTCCCAGTTTATGTTGACTTTTGGCTTCATAGCAAAGACTAAGAAGAAGAGATCAAATCGTCCTTATCGGGTCCGTGATTTGGCCTCCTTAGCTGCAATTGCTCAGTGTACCCAACTGCCACAAAGCCACCCCAGAACTCCAATATCAGGCAACAGACAAAGATCTGATACTTTCCATGCACCTCAGTCCTGCCTGGAAGCCCTCGCTTCAGATAACTATCCAAAGATCATTACCAAGAAGCGGGCTAAGAGATCCTCTCATATCAATTTAAAGTTGTTCTCCAGTACAAATGCATGGCAGCTCCAAAAACAGAAAGGTTCTTTCTATGAGTCTCTGACCAAATCAATAGGTAGTACAGATATCCATTCACAAAATAGAATCTTCAAAAAACCCAATCTTCTTCAAGGCAATTCATTTCACAATCATCAAATCAGAAGTAACAACTTTTATTTCACATTTGATGCAGGTTGGCCTTATATGATTTCAATAGACGAACTTGTTTACAGATTAAAGCATCTGACCATCAGCACCAATAGAAATGCAGGGAAAGAGCAAAATGCACTAATTCCTTACATTGGAGATGGCAGAATAGTTTCCTTTGAAGGACCAAGGCGGAAACTGCGGCCCAAAGTTGACCTTGACCCAGAAACAAATAGAGTATGGAATCTTCTGATGGGGAAGGAAGGCAGTGAAGGCATTGATGAAATGGATGAGGATAAGAAAAAGTGGTGGGACAAAGAAAGGACAATATTCCACGGAAGGGCAGCCTCCTTCATTCAGCGCATGCATACTCTTCAAGGTACAACATGTCCAACAAAATATTTGCTTGACAAACTTTCTAACATATACAAAGTAATGGGGATGAGCAACCTTCATCATTGATATATCTCCTGTAACAGTATTTTGGGGCAGCCAAGTTGAAATCAAATAGATGGACATTTAGCATCAATAGCCTCAACTAGTAAATGAAGAGACTGAGTATCAGCAATTAGAAGATGAATAAGAGGAAAGTAAACCAGATAATAGCAATTAGAAGATGAATAAGAGGAAATATATAATGAAATACCCCATACCAGGATGGTCATATAAAAAAATTCAGTGACTTCCTAATATTAAGATAGCATCTAAAGGCAACTTTACTTCATAACCTTCATATATGATACTAGAACTTAAGTAAAGCCAAACTTCCCATTCCAAGAAAAAAACAGTTAAACTTGAGTCAATAACCAACAATGAAATTTACTTGGATCCTCCTACAGTGTGAGAGCATTGAAAGTAAACATATGAAATTACAAAAATAAATCCCATGAGTGTTAAAAACCAAACATCAAACAAGAAAATCAAAGGTTAAGAAATCAAAAAGGAGAAAAACAACACAACAATAATGTGTCCAAAGGCATTTAGAGCACACACCCTTAGGCATACCTTGAGGTAACATTTTCCCAAAACCCCCTGAGGCATCTCTATGAAGAATCAGAATCACATGAAGTGTATTCTCCACCTCTCAAGTCATGAAAAAATGCATATACCCCAAGAGTGATGCACACTTTTTACATGCTTCAAGCATGGCAGATGGCACATATGGTTCATGTGCATGCTACAAAAATAGAAAAAGGCTGAATTCAATCAGATTTGGGGGAGGGGGGGGGGGAAGAGTTGACGTACCTCTCATTTTATGTTCTGTAGGCTCCATTTGGGAAGAGTGCAATTACAAATTTGCAAGGTTCATGAAAATGACAACATTTGTATTTGCACTCTTCCCAAATGGAGCCATAGCTTCAACTAAGGGAAATGAAACACTAAAACCTTCTTCCAAGAAAGTAGAATCCCTTGACAAACCACAAGCTTGTGAGTGATAAATGTAAGTGTTGAATTTCTAGCATACACCCACAAGATGCTATTTTCAATATCGAGGAACCAATAGCAACAAAATTCCCAATCAGCCATTTCATGACTTATTAGACATTCCTAGATACTGCTTGCTAGTAGACGTTGGGGCTTCCACAATCTACATGTATTTACTAACAGTAAAGTGATACACTTAACAGGGGATAGACGCTTCTCACAGTGGAAGGGATCAGTTGTGGACTCTGTGATTGGTGTCTTTCTTACTCAGAATGTATCTGACCATCTGTCTAGGTAAGCTCTGAAAATAGATATTAGAACAAAATTTCCTCCATGGAAATAATGTAAAAAAAATTGGAATTGATCTCTCATTTCTTTCTTTTTTTGCAGCTCTGCCTTCATGGCCCTGGCTGCACGATTTCCACTTCGGGCAACAAATAACCACGAAGCATATCAAGAAGATGGAATGGACATATTAATTGAAGAGCCAGATGTGTGCATACCAGACTTAGATGACACAATCAAATGGAATGAAAAGATGTCAAACCGACCAGTCTGTGATCAAGAGTCCATGATACTTCATGATGCAGAGCACATGGAAGAAAGGGAAATGGCAAACAGCAATGAATCATTTGAAAGCAATGTGTTAAATAGCAGCCCCACTGACAACTCAAATAGCAGACTGACTGTTGTTCAGGACAGTTTACTAGAAATGTTCCACGAATCACCAGAGAACAGAACAGATAGCATAACCACAAGGACAGAATTTCAGGATTTTGCAGAAGTGGAAGATAGAAGAGAGAAGGAGGATGTTGTTTCATCTCAAAACTCTGTAGACTCTTCCATTTTTCAGATCACTGAGAGGATCAAATCATTCCCAGAGTCCAACTCAGAAGAAGAAGATCTGGCAACAGGACACAAATCTAAGAGTTTTAACGCTAGAACTTCGTTCACAGAGCTTCTACAGATGTCAGAAACCACCAAATTTTTGGAATTTTATAACTATGAAAGTGATAACATATTAGATAGTTTGGAAGACTCATTGGAATCGATTTTCCCATCCAATTACCTTGACCCCCATGCACAAGTACCCATCATTCCTTCTAGTAAAGACAATTTGCACATGATACCAGAGTTGGGTGTTCTAGAAGTTGATAGTCTTGAGGTGTTAGGAGAAGAAATCAGATCTTCCTTGCCTTCAACTTTATCAGAAATTTCTGAGTCAAAAGAAGACTGCATGGTGAAGGGACCTGGACCAGTTCCAGATACTGTAAGTGAAATGATCATTAAACAAAATGAAACATCAAGTGGTGAGACAGCACAAAGAGCTGATTCAAGTGCTTCTTCAAGCAATCACACTGACACAGTGAACCAATTATGTAGCTCACCATCAGAAGCCTGCAGCAAAAAAGATCCACATTCTAGCAGACATCAACAAGAAGAGAGGATAGAGAATTCTCATCCAAAAGGCGTTCCAATTGCAGAAACTAAAAAACTTGATGTACTTACTGAAAGGCAGAATAGTTCTGGAGATGCTTTAGACGTTATGGAAAGCACATGTTTAATAGGTAAACAAAAACCCATAGACATGGAGGTGGTAAAATCTAATTTTCTAGAGCAAATGCCTGCTGGGATAACTAAGGATACCATGAAACAGAAGAGAGGAAAAGTTGAGGCAGAAAAAAGTAATGAATTTGACTGGGATAATCTAAGAAGGGAGGCTTATGCCAAAAGTGGAAAAAGAGAAAGAAGTAGTGATATGATGGACTCGCTGGACTGGGAAGCAGTGAGATGTGCAGATGTTAAAGAGATTGCTGATACCATCAAAGAACGAGGAATGAACAATAGGCTTGCAGAGAGAATCAAAGTAAGTTAATTCCATTCTATTTAAATGACCCACATGTCTCAAAAAGAAGAAATAACAGAAATAACTATAATGGAAAGATTATTTTCTTCAGGTGAACCCACCAGGGTGAAAACTTTTTATTAAATGTAACAAGCCCTTACAAGAGCTAAGCTAACCATAGTCAACGTAATTTTTGCAGGATTTCCTCAATCGACTGGTTAGAGAACATGAAGGCATTGATCTTGAGTGGTTAAGGGATATTCCCCCTGATAAAGCCAAGTAAGTCCAAGGCATCCTCCTTGGAAACATAACTTCATAAATTCAATTAGGTTACAGATTAGTCAATTGTGGTTTTTTTAAAATGCTTATTACTTGTAGGGAGTACCTCTTGAGCGTTCGAGGATTGGGGTTGAAAAGTGTGGAGTGTGTACGCCTTTTGACACTTCATCATCTTGCTTTTCCGGTAAGGTTTAAGTTGGAAAGTGTTTTTATAATAAAGTAGATAAAAAACTAGCACTTGGATGGGTTCTAGAATAGCCACATAAAGGTCATTCTTTCCTTTTGCTCCTTAGGTTGACACAAATGTTGGCCGGATAGCTGTACGACTTGGATGGGTTCCACTCCAACCACTGCCTGACTCGCTTCAGTTGCATCTTCTAGAGCTGTAAGTGTTATATGAATACCAGTTAATAATGCTGAAATTTCCCATCACATGAATGGGCTAATCTTCTAGGGCACAGGTACCCAGTGCTAGAGACAATTCAGAAGTATCTTTGGCCACGGTTGTGCAAACTTGATCAGCGGACCTTGTAACTACTATTTACCTTTCACTAAAAGCTTCATTTTTCCATATATAAATTACATAAACCAGCAAGGTTACAAGAACCTAAAGCCTCATTCCTTATAAGGGAAAGCTATTATTAATTTAATGTCTGATGTCTTTACAGGTATGAGTTACACTATCAAATGATTACATTCGGAAAGGTATAATATGCCATTTCAAAGAAGGCCGATGCATTTTCTCCTCTCCACTAGTAATTCAAGCAGATTGAAGTGACTGCCATGATTTGTTTTATTCAGGTTTTCTGTACAAAAAGCAAGCCAAATTGCAATGCGTGCCCAATGAGAACAGAATGCAAACACTTTGCAAGTGCATTTGCAAGGTTCTGTCCAACACTTGTGAATAGATTAAATGTTTAACAGCATACAATAGGCATAGGCATGACCAAGTACTCCAGACCCAGGATCAGATTCCTTCTGTTCCCTCTGACAACAGACTGCTGACCTGCTTCCCCCATACACAGACTGGGATCCTATCATTCACACAAAGGATCTAAACCAACTAAATTCTCAACAACAGATCTTATATCATAATGTAACCAATCAGGTGATTATACAATTGAGTGAGCTATTGCATTATTTTAGAGATAAATAGATCATGTCATACATAAATGTAAATGATCAGATAAATAAGTATGATCTTTAAATCAAGTTGATCTTTGACCTTGCAATTCTACCTAGAGAGATAGAGAGATGGGGACAAAAATGATGACAACAATATTAAATGCATGCCATATTTTTCATGCACTAGATGACTGATAGAATTTGTTGGATGCAGTGCACGGCTTGCCCTGCCAATGCCAGAAGAGAAGGGTCTGGTAAGTTCAACTGCGCCCATTGTAGCTGATCAAACTCCACATGTGCGTACCCATCCAGTGCTACTACCTCCACCAGTGCCAAGCCCAGTCTCAGGAGCAACCTCTGAAACCCACAATTGTGAACCCATCATTGAAGTACCAGCAACACCAGAACGTGAATGTAAAGAAATAACAGAAAGTGATATTGAGGATGCTTTTTCTGAGGATCCTGATGAAATTCCAGTTATCAAACTCAATATTGAAGAGTTCAAGCTCAACTTGCAGAAATACATAGAAGAGAACAAAATGGAACTGCAGGAAGGTGATATGTCAAAGGCTTTAGTTGCCTTGACTCCAGAAGCTGCTTCTATTCCTGTAACCAAGCTGAAGAACATAAACAGGCTTCGAACAGAGCACCAAGTGTAAGTTGGGAGGCATCTTTCCATGTTCACATGAGGGACTGATAGCCATCTTGCTTATTCTGGTAAAGCTTTGAAAATTTAGGTTGGATAAAATCTGCATTAATAGATCAGTACATGTGAATGAATGGTCCACTGAACTTGCTTTGTCTCAGGTTGGCCTGGATCAATGCCCCAAAATGTTGACACCATACATGGATGTGAACTAGAAATTTTATCTTGTTGGGGGGGGGGGGTACTAAATTACTTGGCCATGTGAATTGGTTCTAAAGGAACCAGTTGATAACTTGTTCACCTTTTGATTCATAAGTAGAATAAATTAGAAGGCAGTTTTTTCTTTTAGAATTTGGTTACAATTACTAAAAGGGGGCACACTCATTTATCAAAAGAGTTATTACTTAAATGTAAAGCTTTGCTAAAAACAAACAATAAAGAACTATTACCATACAAAATTTAGGCCACAAAGAATTATGACATGTATGTATATATGATGGTAAAATGTTGTGCTGACAAGTGCAAGAATGCAGGTTCATATATGAGAATGGCTTCTTTGTGCAAAGGGTTCGACTATGATATGGGAAAGATATGATATCTGAACCTAACATGGATTCTTTGTGCAAGAATCCAGTCCATCCCTCCCAAGAACCTAAAATGTTTTTGGGCCTACATTAACGTTTCCAATTTTTTTTTTTGGAGAATAATAAGGAACCTGAATTACATTTTAAACATTTTATTGGGTGCCCCTACTTCAATATGCCTGTAGCCTGTAGGCATAATTTCAAATAATTAAGTCAGAAAAAAAAAGAACAAAAATCAGGTCTTACTGTCTTAGTAAGATGTCTGATATCATTGTTGACAAACAGGTAAGGTTTAGCAATAAAATTGATATTTAAAAAAAGTTTATTTATTATTTATAAATAAATATAGTTACTATGTTATAGCAACAACCTAATTCCTGCACCATGTGAGCTAACTGCTTTTCTCCTTTACTGCAGTTATGAACTTCCAGATTCGCATCAGCTTCTATTAGGGGTTAGTCATTTCTCTAAATTCTATCCTTGCAATTTTTATTGGATATTATACAACCAAAATAATTTGTTGATTATCATGCATTCTGAATTTTACAGGTGGACAGAAGAGAACATGATGATCCATGTCCATACCTTCTTGCCATATGGACACCAGGTAAGACTAATATCAGCAATCCAATGTAGTACTTGGACATTTATCCACCATAAATAGCCATGCTGGTCCAACAGCCATGCATCTGAAATGGTGAAATAATCCATGCACTTTTAAGTATGTTATGACAATGTGGTGCCAGTGCTGTAGTTTGCAGATTCAACGTCATTAGAAAAGGAATTATTTTTTAATAGATTGACACAAGCTATTTTCTGTAAAAAAAGTTATCAATATTGTTGGTTAACAACAACCGATATTCAATATCAGGTGAAACTGCAGAATCCATTGAGCCACCAAAGGACAACTGTAGCTCCCAAGGATTAGGAAACTTTTGTAATGAGAAAACATGCTTTCGTTGCAATAGCAAACGAGAAGAAAATTCCCAAACTGTCCGAGGGACACTATTGGTAAGAACAATAATGCTCATGTGCACATGATACCTATTGTGGAAAATGAATCCAACTGAGCCACTTTAGATAATGAATTGATATTTATAAAACCCCTGAACAGATACCCTGCAGAACAGCAATGAGAGGGAGTTTTCCACTGAATGGCACATACTTTCAAGTTAATGAGGTAAAAGTTATTTTATTAGGATCTTGTTACTGAAATTATTTCTATGCCTCAGTTGTTTTTTGTTTCTATTGAAATCTTAATGGGTACTATAATAAATTATCATCCAATGCAGGTGTTTGCCGACCATGATTCTAGTCTTAACCCGATTGATGTTCCTCGGGCATGGTTATGGAATCTGCGTAGACGGATAGTTTATTTTGGGACATCTATACCAACAATATTTAGAGGTAAACAAAATAACAGGGAAGGCCTCGATTCCCTAATTATATAGTTCACTTATAGAAATGACTAACTTCCAAAATGATACTTGCTTTCTAGGTCTATCACAAGAGGAAATTCAGAACTGCTTCTGGAGAGGTATGAACCATGTCCTTAAAGCCAGCATTGGCTCAATGCAATTACTGCAATCATCTTTCCTCTGTACTGTATAAAATATGAACAAGATGTGCACATATGTCCAGACTCAGAAATAGATTTAAAAGAAAATGCAAGGGTTCTGACCAAATGACTAGAGATATCTACTTCTAAAGGAAGTTCCATTTATATGATAGATTGATGTTCTCACTGCTCTCATAGGGCATTAGCATTCAAAGAAAAGCAGACTTCAGTCAATGCACTAGGCTGCACAATAACAGCTCAAAATTAAAATAAAAGTTTTTTATTGATAAAGGTGATCGTCCTCTCTGTAGTAGCAAATCTTGTATGTGTTCAAAATAAAAGAAATTTGTCCAATTTTTCAGGATCTCAAGGGGGTGTGGAAGTTGACTTTTTTTTTTTCCTTTCTTTGTCTTGCCAGTCAAGCCACATCACAAAGATTTGTACGATTTATCTATCAAAACAAACAAAAAATAAAATTCTAAGGTCTTATATAACAAATATACATGGAACGAATGGAACCCATTGAAAGGAATGAGGTCAACCGGTTGTTCCAACTCATGAAATGATCAACAGACTGCATTTCTTTTGGCTCTCTCTGTTCACACATTACTTTTGGCTACAAGTCTTAAAAACAGTATATACTTAAAGCTACAATTAGAAAAAAAGAAAAAAAAAATTAAAGCCATAATTGTGTTTGAAACTACACTGGGAGCATAATCCTTTTACAAAGTCGCAACAAGAATACAAAATACTTTCAGGAAAGGCAAGCATGATAGACTGGCATGCACCTGTCAAAACTTTGCAAGTAATTTTGGTCAATTGGCATCCTGAAGAAAACTTTAGTGCATTTTAGTGCATTGCTGTGCATTCTTTGCTTAATATTCCTGGAATTATTTGCAGGATTTGTCTGTGTAAGAGGATTTGACCAGAGAACACGGGTGCCACGCCCACTCCAATTGAGATTTCACTCTCCAGCAAGTAAGTTGCCCAAGACAAAAGCACAAACAGCAGGCCAAGAAAAAACACAACCAAATGAAAGGTAATGCCATGATGCAAAAACAAGGCAAACAGGAACCCAACCAGGATCTCTGTTTTAAGAAGAGATTGTTAGCTAACATACAACTGTACATCAAATGGCATCTCCCCTAACATGAGAAATGTTTATCAACTGCTACTAATTTCAGTTTGCTGGACGGGATTAAATAGGAATCAATATGTAAAACCCCATGGCAAGGATTAGTCTATACATGATTACCTTCTATAATTATTTCATTTCATGCTCAGAATCGAGCCATTCTTCCAGTTTGTGTACACATAGGAAATTCTGATAATCTTGTTTATATGTCAACTCTTAAGTTATAGAAAAACAAAATCCTTCACCTCCATCATACCTCCAACCGTTTATAAACAAGTATGGCTTTTCTTCAACACCTCTGGAGATTCATAGTATCTGAAAGGGACAAACTGAAGGCTGATCCTGGCTATCTGGGGTGGGTGGAAATTCAGTTGGCAGTTTCTCTTAAAATTGAACCCATGTTCTCATGCTCATGAGCCAAGATTTTACCATTGATGGTTTATGGTTATGGGAGTGTTATCAATGTAGATGTCTATTGTTTTTAGGTTTGGTAAACATGTTCTTGGAACTGTGTTTTTACAAGTATTTTGGGTTTGATTGAGGAGAACACCCATGCTTTTGATTGAGTTTGTGGAATGGAAGCACCATTTCCACATATATTTGGGCCCAGTCATGTGGTGGGTGGGCAAGACGCAAGACCTAAGTCACATGGACATAACGCAACCCACTATATATTTTTCCTTCCCTGCTTTAATTTCTAAATACCCTGATTGCATGTTTGTATTGGCTCTGAAGTCTGCATTTGGTTTTCTCCGATCTTTTATTCCTTGTTTTTAGATTCCGCAAAACAACTAAAACAAAGTCGTAGTGTTCAACTGTTAATACCAAAAAAGCCAAAAGAATGTTTGGAGGAGCTTAGGTTCATAGCAAATGTTTTGGTTCGGCTGCTTTGAAGAAACTATGGGAGAGGCATGCCTGGAGAGCTGCCTAATGGCTGTACAATGCTAAATTTGGTTCTCCAGGTTTTTACCAAACATCGCCTATAGGCTTTTTTGTAATCCAAAAAATCATTGGGTGAAATCCCTTTCAAGTCCCAAATGGACACTTAGGGGGCGTTCTTTTTTTGGATTTTGAAAGGGGGGAAAGTTGGTCAATGGGATTTTGGTTCCCATTGACCAAAAATCTCATGTTTTTTTTCTCAAATTTATGTGGGGACCAGAGAAAGTTTATTTTTCTGGGTATCCATCGCCTATAGGCTTTTTTCTCAAATTCAAAAAGGTTCAGGTAGGCGAGCCTGGAAAATCATGCAAACAACCTGAGAGCTAGGCATCCAGCCGGACATCTCCGAGACAACTGGAGGTTGTTTGCAAGATTTTTACTTTCAGGAAAACCCATCTCATAATAGACAATTCTTCAACTTGCCAACAGACAGCCGATTTGGGTCAGATTTTTTCACCAAACATAACTTAGGGCTATGTGTGTGGGGCAGAAGCGAATGTATAGAATTCCAACAGAGATCACATAGAGAACATCTATTTAGCAATAGATGTGGACTTGGTTATTTCACTGTTATCACCGTGATGGCACCATAAGCAGGGGTGTCAATTGGACTGGATTTGGTCTAACCCGATCCAATCCAATGTGAATCTATTTACAAATGGACTGGACCCAATCTAATACAAACCAAATCCAATCCAATCCATTAAAATGTAAATGGACTGGATTGAATTCAATCCAAACCGAATGAAATATAAAAAACAGAACATATAAAAAATTACAAAAATATATTAAGATGATGAAAATCTAAAGCATTAAAAATCAAAGTTTCTTCACAAAATGTTTTTTTTTTTAATTTGTTTTTTCTATAAATTAATCTTCTTCATCAAAGACTATCAATCTTCTTGATCTCAGAAAGTTCTTTTCTGCAAAATTTCACCTACATATGCGCTGTCAACCAGTACCTAAAAAATACAAAAAGGATAGTTCATCAAAATCCCACCATTGTCCAGCTGAGTTAACTAAATATTGAGTAAAACCTATAAAGCTTTCAATGGTAAGGTTGCCACCCCATTTTTTAACAGTAAATCAACCAAAAGTTTCCATTATTAGAAGAATTTATTTCCCTAATCTCATGAGCCAATTTCATTGGTCTGTAGCCTCGTCCTTAGTTCACCAAGTGGTATTAATAACCTCCACAACTATTGGTCTGATTACATTTTCATTGGAATTTTCTGATCTTGACAACAAGGCTTTTCATTAGATTTGTTTTTTCCTATGGGACTGTTATATGAAAACTGCCAAGTAATGTTGCCAACTCCATTCTAAGCTTCTAGTTGGCAGATCTTAAGGTCCATACGTACAAGGTTTTCGTTCTGGATCTTGGGACTCTTCAGTACTGCTGCTCATGCGTTGAGCTAAAAAAGTGAAGAAACATTCATCTTGAAGTAGAGGATTCTGAGAAATCATACAGTCATTTCCTCTTACAAATTTAAGATTTACCAGATTCACTATAAAGTCATTATATTGGTCCTTTTGGTTGTACATTTTTATGTTTTGAAATGAAAATGTTTTGTTAAAAAGGGCAGTATTCTATTTGTTGAGCTGCATTCTTTTGTTCTCATAAGATTCTTGGAGTCTGATCCCAAAATTGGAGAAAGTTATGATACAAGTCTTGGTTTGTTAAACCAAAGAGCTCTTAAGAGCTTAGGTCCATTCCTGCAACTAATTCAATCTAACTCTTTACCATTCATGGACCCTATAGAAGATAAATCAATGTATATCCTTGTAAAAACACAGAGGATAAGTGTGCCTTCTCATTTAATCGGTTTTAAAAATAGGATTTACTAAATCAAAACTCAGATTTACTGGATTTATTGAACCCCTTACAGCTAAAGGATCTTTTTCGGTACTTTACAGCAATGGATGGTTCCCTGATCTCTAAAGTTGTAATTAATAATCTTCAATAACTTCAAAAGGAGCATTTTGCAATATAATAAACAAAGGGTACCTTAAGATGAGAGCAGCTACAACTTGCACTTCATGTCAAAAAAGAAAAAAAAACCTTAAATCCTACAAAATCATTAAATCAGCAATCAATGAATCATGCAACAAGGAAGTCCATGAACAACTTTAGACTAATGAAGAAAAATAGCATGCTTAAGGAGCACTTATTTCTTCAAGTTCTGCATTTCTTAACAAGCCTGGCAGATTACAGGATTTACTTATGAATATCAAAGCCAAATAACCATGACTTTTTATTTTTCAAGACTATCATCATCTAACCATGTCCTATTTATAAGGGGTTGACTACATGAGTCCTGTGAATGACAGTTAAAGGCAACATGGACTGGATTGAACTGGTCCAATTCATTGTTCTTTTACTTAAAAGTGTAATGGATTAAGATAAGCTTGTAAAAATCTATTAAACTATTGAGGAAACCTTATCTCAATAAATGTATTGATTGATAATGCAAAGGACAACCATGTAAGAGCAAGAGACGACCAAAATGATAAAAGAGACCAATTCCATGCTCAACAACAACATCACCCCTAGAACACAAATAGAGATTGAAGCAAGTTCTGTATCAAAATCCAAAGATTTAATTCATCCCATCTCCTCCACAATCAAGCATTGCTCTAGATGGCCGAAAAAGAAAACTCAAAAAATTAAGAGATAACAAATCAGCATCCATATATTAGTGGGTCCAAACTTTGAATACAATAAAAGAAGGAAACAAATGAAAAAGAAAACAAAGAAGAGGTGAATGTGAACCTTACCCCACCCCACCCCCACCACCATGAACAATATATAATTTAAAAAGACAAAAAAAAGAAAGGAACTCTGTACCATTTTCCATAGTCTCACTACTCCCCCTACACATCCCTACCATCCTTTTCCCCTCCAAAACCGAGCTCTGATTAATGGATGACAGTCAAGCCACTGGTATAGTAGTCAAGGAAAAGTTCACTTCTGCTATAAACAGGAAGTAAACTTCTTCTCCAGGAGCCCACAAGAAAATTCAAATAGGAAGATGCCAATGCTATAAGGAAAACCAAACAATTACCTCTTAAGCTAACTATTTCCGCTTGATAGGAAAGAACCACTGAAAACGAGAAATCGTTTTCTAGATAGAATGTGTTTGCTGAAATACAACAGTAGAAGAGGAAGAAGAGAAGTGAAAAGAAGAGAAGAAGTTTGAGAATGGGCAGCAATCTGTTCTCAACCGGCCCTAAAGGCTATTATATATATATATATATATATATATATATATATATTTAACATGAATAGACTAAAATGCCCCTGATTAGTGATGGTACACCTAGGCATAATAAAATAAAATAAAATAAAGTAAGTTTAGGCCCAATAACTAAAGGACCATAACAGATTAAAGAACTTAAACATAAAAGATAAAATAAGTCCACCAACACTTAACCACTCGGACCAACACTCCCCCTCAAGCTAAGCATGGATGTCAATCATGTTTAGCTTGCCAAGTAAGACTAGGAACTTCATTGAAGATAGTCCTTTTGTCAAAACATCAGCAACTTGCAACTCCGAGGGAGTTAAGGAATGCAAAGTTCACCCGAGACAATTCTCTCTTATAAAGTGTCGGTTAATCTCAATATGCTTAGTCCTATCATGTTGTACGAGGTTATTTGCAATGTTGATGGTAGCCTTGTTGTCATAATACTACTTGAGAGGATCATCAACCTTCATCTCAAGCTCACTAAGGAGGGTTTTAAGCCACAATAGTTCTGCAACACCATGTGCCATAGCCAGATATTCAGCTTCTGCACTTGATCTTGTGAGCACATTTTGATTTTTACTTCGCCAAGTAATCAAATTCCCTCCAACAAATGTACAATATTCGGAAGTAGTATACGCTTCAATTTTAATTTTATTTTGCTTTTTGAACCAAATTCCTTTCCTTGGACATGTCTTCAAATACTTAAGAATCATTTCAACTGCTTTCATATGAGGAATCTTTGGAGAGTGCATGAACTGGTTGACAACATGCACTACATAAGCTATATCAGGTTGGGTAAGAGATAGATGTATCAATTTTCCTACCAACTTTTGGTATCTTTCTTTATCAAGGTAGTCCTTTCCAACCGATTCTTGGAAATAATGATTCTGCTTTATTGGAGTATCTGTTGGTCTACTCCCCATCATACCTGTCTCCTCTGGAAGATCAAAGACATACTTTTTTTGACGTATATAAATGCCCTCTTGTGACCTTGCAGCTTCAATTTCAAGAAAGTATCTCAGATGGCCTAAATCTTTGATCTCAAATTCAGATGCCAAGAACTCTTTCAGTCTTTTTATCTCTTCCGGATCATTCCCTGTAATCACCATATCATTCACATAGACTATAAGTGTTGTAAGCCTGCTATCCTATTTTCTTATGAACAAGGTATGATCTACACCACTCTGAGTGTATCCCACTTTCTTCATGGCCCCATAGAGCATTTCAAACCAATCTTAAGGATATTGCTTAAGTTCATATAATGCTTTCCTTAGCCTACATACATTCTCATGAAAATCATAACTAGGTAGAAGATTCATGAATACCTCCTCATGTAGACCACAATTCAGGAAAGCATTCTTCACGTCCAACTGATGTATCTCCCATGAAAAATTTGCAGCTAATGACAATAGAACTTGGATTGTGTTAAGCTTTGCAATTGGAGCAAAAGTCTCATTGTAGTCAATCCCTTCCTTTTGAGTAAATCCTTTTGCCACTAGCCTGGCCTTGTATCTTTCAATGGACTCATCTTCCTTGTGCTTTCATAGTGAACACCCACTTATATTCCACAATACTCTTCCCTTATGGTAGATCAACTAATTCCCAAGTCCTAGCCTTCATTAAGGCTTTCATTTCCTCCGTCATAGCCTCTCTCCATCTTGGGTTAGATTTGCCTCTGAGTACCTAGCAAGAACATGAATAGAGGAAAGAGTAGACACAAAGACGAGGAGATAAACATGAATAAAAAACGTATTTAGCAAAGGGGTGTCGAGTAGTACAAAAATGGATAGGCTTACAAAGAGCAATGGGAAGATCCAAATTAGAAGTATGAGTGATAGGGTTACCCGGAACCATTGATACAGATTGATCTGAGTCTAATTGGTTGTTGCCATAAGCTGGAGGATCTTTTTTCCTTCTTCTATAGGGAATTCTCATATCTTTTTGTTGCTTATTAGTGTTATCAATCACAACCTCAACACTAGAAGTAGTAATAGGTTTAGTAGGAGCCCCACTAGATTCACCTATGTAGTCAAGAGCAATAATAGGTTTAGTGGGAGTCTCACTAGATTCACCTAGGCAACTAAAACTAGGGGGATCAAGAGGAGAAGATGAAAGGTCCGAGGCTAAAAGAGGCACAAAAAATGAGGGAGAAGAAGAATCCTCTTCCACCCTACTAGTCTCTCCCTGAAGAGGATTCCTAAAGGATTGAAAATAGGACTGAGACTCGAAAAATACCCCATCATTGGTGACATATTTTCTTGGTAACTGGACTATAGCACTTATAACGTTTTGTGTGGGAGAGTACCCTACAAAGACTCATTTTGTAGCCATAGGATCCAACTTAGTTTTCTTATGATCATTAAAATGAACAAAACACACACAACCAAAGACTCTAGGAGGAAGAGGAAAATCTGGAAGGTTAGGACAAAGGACAAAAAAAAAGAGTTCTCATACCTAATACCCTAGATGGCATTCGATTTATTAGATATGATGTTGTAAGGACTGCTTGAGACCAATAGTGCTTGGGAACCTTGTGCTGAAATAATAAGGCTCGAGTTGTCTCCAATAAATGTCTATTTTTGTGCTCAGCAACCCTATTTTATTGAGGGGGTACTAGCACAAAATAACTGATGTAACATGCATGCATCCTCCATGAATAGATTCAAGGAGGTTTAAAAATATTCAATAGTATATCTGAACGGAATTGCTTAATTTTCTTGTCAAACTGAGTTTCAATCATTTTACAAAATTCCATGGTTATCCATTGTACTTCATCACACCCTTTTAACAAGTAGATCCATGTGCATCATTAATAGTAATCAATAAATCTGATAAAGTAATGAAAGTCATCTATGGAAATAAGAGGTGAAGGGCCCCATACATTAGAATGAGCTAAATCAGAAGGAACTTAAATTTCATTACTAGAAATTGGATAAAGACTTCTACATTGTTTTGACAATTAACACACTTCACAAACCAAACTCTAACTCAAAACACACTTGAATAACTCAGGAAACAATCCTTGCATTGAAGAAAAAGGTAAATGACCTAGTCTAGCATACTACAAATGTAACCTAGCTACAGACTCCTCATAATCCCAACCACTAAAAGTAGATGATTGTAAGGCTAAACTGATATCTGCATCAAAATAATAAAGACCTCCAGACTCATGACCGCTCCCAATCATTATATTTGTCAATCTATCCTAAAAGACACAATGAGTAGGAAAGAATGTTATGCTATAGTTTAAATTTTTTATAAGGTTAGAAACATATAAGAGGTTGGAAGCAAGATTGGGAACATGTAGAACATAATTAAAAGAGAGATCTTTACTTAGGTTAACCTCCCCATTCCCAAAGATGGTGGAGAAGGAACCATCAACAACTCTCATCTTATCTTGGTTAGACATCAAATGATAAGAAGAAAATAAAGAATACATATGTGTCATGTGGTCAATAGCACTAAAATCAATAATCCAAGAATTAGACACTATAGGAATTGTCACAATGTGAGTCGAGACAATACTTGATTTGGCAAGAGAGGGGGAAGCAAGGGAATTGTTCCTTAGACGAGCAATGGCTCGACTAAGAATTTCTACCTCATCAACAGTGAAATCAAAGGACCCTGATGTGTGGGAATTAGTGGTCTGTCCCATTGGAGGAGTTGCAACTGTAGGTGTTTTCTTTGGGCTTTCACCATTGTTACTTATGACAACATTTCCACTTGTTGTTTGACTCTTTTGAGACTTGTCTTTCAAATGTCTGTCACCTTCACAATGAGAGCACTTGAGATGCCTCTTGTCTAAATGCGTGCCCCCCTTTTGGGTTGAAGAAATCAAGGCTGAATGCTCAACAGGCAGTACTTGAATGTCAATTTGCATCTCTTTCCTTCTAACCTCTTCATTCCTTACAAGATAGTAAACATGATGTAAATTTGGAAGTTCATCCCTTCCCAAAATTTGGGATCTTATGCTCTCATACATTGGGTCTAGGCCAACCAAGAACTTAAAAGCTCTACATTCTTCAATTTGTTTATCATGCCTCTCCTTATCTCTTGTATTTTCCCAATCAAGTACAAGGTGGTGATCTAGTTCTTCCTATAGTCCTTCTAAAGTTGCAAAGTGAGTTGCAACAGATATATCCCCTTGTCTAAATCCAACAATATATTGGGTTAGCCTATATATTTTTGCATTGTTTTTCCATTGTCCATAGGTTTTAGACACTTTCTACCAAATCTTAGTGGTTGTAGGGAAGTGCTGAACAATCCTAGCTACTCTTGGAGTCATTGAGGCAAGCAGCCAGGACATAACATTAGTATTCTCCTTACGCCAGGTTGAGTAACTAGAATCATCCTCTTTAGGTTCCTACTTTTGTCCATCTATATAACCCATAAGTTATCGGGAAATAATGAAAAGCTTGGCTGAAGTAGACCATTATCTAAAGTTGTATTCATCTAATAACACACTTGTGATCTGCAAACTATGCAGATTTGGGTTTTCTAGGTTTGAAGACCTCCCACTAGCCTAGTTGTCCTTAGAGATCATTTCTCCTAATATTGAAGACATATTCTTCTTCTTATAGTAACCACATCTGTAAACTCAACGAGAAGAACAAGATTTCAGACTTACCGGAGCTGTTACTGCTGGAAATACCCTCTGTAACTGTACTGAAACGTTCTTTATAACCAAGTCTGGGCTGAGAGCCGCTTCTATGGTAATAAAAACACCACTTCTGGAAGTCAAACCTTGGTTGTGACCACCCCTGTGATTTGTTCTAACTTCTAGACAATAACTAAGACTGTTCACTCAGTCCTTCTTCCTATATCTATTCTACACAAATCTCTCTAATAGCCAAATGGCTACTAACTACTGTAGAACCACTAGTAGAGCATAAACTGTTGGGAAAAACCTCTCCTTGGGCCCTACACCAAAGAGAAATCCTAGACACAGACCTTTCTGTTGTTTATGATCAATCAGGTCGAATGGAGCTTTGATATTTGCTAAAATACAATAATAGAAGAGGAAGAAGAAGAAAAGAGAAGAGAAGTTTGAGAATGGGCGGCAATCTGTTCTCAGCCGGCCCTAGAAGCTATATATATATATATTCACAATAAGATGTTACATGAATAGACTAGAATGCCCCTTATTAGTGATGGGACACCTAGGCATAATAAAATAAAATAAAACAGGTTTAGGCCCAATAACTAAAGGCTCATAACAAACTAAAGAACTTAAACATAAAAGATAAAATAAGCCCACCAACACTTAACCACTCGAACCAACAGAATGTACGACAGAGAGAAGAGTCGTCGAAGGGAAGGGTTGTTGGAGAGCGAGAGAACCCTGGTTTCAATCTTCTAGATTTCCATAGTTACAAATTTGAACGTTCAAATGAGATTTTTAGCCTTCAAATCTCGAACGGGGGTTTTGAGCTTTGAGCCTTTGAAGGTTTCTTTCAAATGGCTTCGGTTTCGAAGGGTTTCAAATTGGTAGGGTTTGGTGTCATGATCAAACTATTGGGGATTTGGTTTCGGTCTTACTCAGACCGATAATAATATAAACCTCTTTCTTTTGGATTGGCCCAACCCAATAAATATAATGGGCTGTCCAAATCCGATTTAATAAGCTTTGAATTGATTTGGATCCAATCCAAAACCGGTCAATTGACACCCCTAACCATAAGCATAGCCAATCCGAACAACCTAGTATTCATTGTCACCTGAACGATTGAGTGTCAGTGTCCATTGGAACCCACATGTCTAATGCAAATGTGGTGTATGTAGGTTGGTCCAATATGAGAGTAGATATTATTCAAAAGGGCATGAACGGATGAACTTTCATTACTGGCATCATGGGAAGCTAACCGAAGACAGCCAAGTAGGAGTATCAAAGGACCCATGCCAACACAGGGGAATGAGACAAAGCCCAACCTGCAATAGCATGAACAGCTTAATGCAACGGCTGTTCAAAGGCTGTAGAACCAATGATAATATTCAACTCTAATAATAAATTCATGGGCCCCACTAACGTAGAAAATTTCATTGCTCCATTAATCCAATTTCAAAGAGAAAAAAAAAAACTGCTGAAAATGGCAGATGTCAAAGAGGATAGGGTGGGCAGTATGCAAGGTATCTAGATTGGAAGAGAGAACCAGATTAACTAACTCACTCCAATGAGTCCTTTTCCACCCATATACAGGAGAGTTGAGTTCACTTTTGTTATGACACTGTTGTAGCACAGCGTAAAACAGAAAATCATGACCTTAGATCTACTATGGTGGCTCTACCAAGAAATCACGTGGGTCATGACAGCAAATCGAAGGCTTTAATCGAATTGTTTCAGCGCAGGGCTACGACACTGTCGTAGCAAATGTGGGCCCATCTATGAGCTTCTAGCAAGCCCTGCTTGAGGGCCAAGCTTTCAGTCAGCAGAGGAGAAGGAGCCACCACTCTAAAACTTCCAGAAAGACAGATATGCCCCTCATCATCCCTAAGGATATAAGGGAGAAGGATCCATCAACATCATCCCTTCCCTTCCCTACTTTTTCCTTCAAATCAAACATAACCTAATAGGATGAAGGAGGAAGAACTCCTGAAGTAGCTAACCCCACCAGCTCTGAGCAACTTGATATGCACCACCAAAATGGGCTCCCTATCAATACCTTTCAAAACAAAAAATCACATATGTTTTAGCAGCAGTAAGTAAAGGGTCCTCGTCAGCTTTGGAAAAGTGGAAACAATCATCAATGTGGACGAGATGCTTTAGGGGTTGGTTATGACGAAAGATCTTCAGACCAGTGAATTGATTTAAGGCACATTCGTCTATAGAATCTCATAATTATAAAAAGAAGTAAAAAACCATCTCTTCCATAGAGACTAGAGAGGGAGACTTGTTGACCAAATGAATGAATGAACTTGAAGGCAAACCATAGCAGCTGCCATGCTTTTACGATGTTTCCTAATGTGCAGCTGGACACACTTTTTAAGAAATCCTGTCTGATGTATATATACGTTGGAAAGACAAGATACAAGAAACACTTTGACCAATCAAAATCCCTCCTGAATTGGTTGCCACTTCATTTTTTTACCTTTTTTTTTTCTTTCTTTATCTTCATCTTTTTAAGTTTATTATATAATGTTAAACTGCTTGGCCTCACGTTGAAACCACTTCCCCCACATATTTGTCTTGGGTTTGGGAAATAGAATTTGATTTAACGCTACATAACTTGCTGCCTGTAATATGTTGAGTATTGAGATTTGTAATTAGAAAATTTACACCCATGAGGCCATGATTGATTAATGGAAAAATTTATGGTGTAGAAATCAGTGTTTTCAAATCTCCATTGACCCGGATGGTCGGACCATTCGGATAAGGAACTGTTTAGGTAATTGATTTCATTTTATCCAAAACCTGTTTTTAACTAAAAAGCGTTGAATTGGTCAATGACCCATTGACCCAGACAATGAATCATAAACCCTTTGATCCATGCCTTTTTAATTTTAATTATTTTTAATTAAAACAGATTATCCATTCAAACTGAATGATCAAACTGTCAATAAAAAAACTGGTGCCAAAACAATTCTAATTATGGGTCAATTTTTAAACATTGGTAAAAATTATATGACGCAAAAAAGTAAACTAGGGATAGAATGAGATGCCATAGTTACATCTTAAAAGTCTTTACCATGAACAAATGAATAAATAGACCAAATGAGGTATTTAATGTGATTGGTTACTTTTTGTGGCATTTATATTTTGGACTCTTTGACTATTATGGTGTGTTTGAACTTTGAACACTCGCTCCAATCTAGGTTTTGCATATCATCTAATGGCGGAGACAGAGACAGAACAAAACATATATATTCTGCGTGAACTTTCAACGTTACTCTTACCACGTAAAACTGAGTCAATAGAAGCATGTGCAGAGGATGTTCTACCAAGTACTGAGTGGAGGCGTAGTTTTGTGTTTAGGTCGATCAAACACAAGCAAAACTAAAAGAGATGCTCTCGAAGGCTTGGAAAATACCAAGCTCTCTTATCTTGGAGTTTACATCCAGCTCCTATAATTCTAGTTTCTGAGCAGTTTTGAGATATGGATCAAGTGTTTGACAAAGGACCCATGGCTCTTTGAGAACGATGTTATAGTCATACAAAAGGGTGAAGCTGATATGAGATCAAAAGATTTTGCACTCACTATGGCTGATTTCTGGATTCAATTAACAAGCTTCCCGATGGAATATCTCAATATAAAGGCAGTCAAAAAAGTGGTAGCAGCAGTCGACAAACCCTATGAACCAGACAACAAGGATATTGTTAAGTGGAGCAAATTAGCTCGCATCTGGGTCCAAATTGACATAACTCAGCCACTGGTTCAAGCAGTCTCGAACGGAAAGCGAGCTCCTATCTGATTCCCTCGAATTCGAACTTGCCAAATCAGGCAAGTCCCTTTCAGAATCCTTTTATCTGTCCCCCATTGATCAAGTTAATGTATCCACTGATACTTCTCCTGCTGTTAATTTGGATTTGGACGAAACTGAATCTCTGAATTTTAGCAGGGACGAAGCTAGCTCGAGTCCTTCATCGGCCAATAATATTAACAGAAAACATATAGCTTGATGGGCCAGAAAGATAACCAGCTATCTTCTAAGATCCTAAAATGCTCAAATACTCTCTCTCTCCAAGGTTGTCATAACTTGTGTTCTTTTTTCGGATTTTAAGAGAGGGGAAAGTTGGTCAATGGGATTTTGGTTCCCATTGACAAAGAATCATATGTTCTTTTGTCAAATTTATGTGGGGACTAGGGAAAGTTTATTTTCTGGGGTAAGTGATACCCATCTCCTAGATGGGAAAATAACTTTCCCACATAGGGGAAAGTAGCCAACACTTGAATGAGACAAAAAATACCCTTTTTAATAATGGGTTTTTATGGCTAAAATGGTCATTGCCTTATTTACATGACAAATAAAAGAATATGGGTAAATACACTTACCCAGGTAAGTGTTACACAAGAAAAAAACTTACCCAGACAACTGCATTTACCCGGGTAAATAACTTACCGAAAAACGAACGGGGCCATAACAAAGCATGAAGAACCTGGCACGACTTGATAACCAATCACACCCCCGAAATTTTGAACCTTGGGTAATGTTGACTCCGCACCCAATATCCTCTTATTCTACCAAAAAGAATGTTGACTCAAGCTTTGAACAACGGTGATCTCAAAGGCTTTAAATTATGCAACTCCCAAGAAAGGATGAACCATGCACTAGTTTTTGTAGATGATCTTATCATTCTAATTAAGTGAGGATGAATTACATGAAGTGAATACGCTACAGTCTATTTTAGACCACTTCTGTAGCTGGTCAGGACGACAAACAGTAAATTTTCAGAAATCCTTCATATAGTCCAGTCCTAAACTATGGATTCCACCAAGTTAGAGATCCTGAATATGCTGGGAGTCAGTGAGATGAAAAAAGAAGACAAATATTTGGGCAGACCATTGTTGGATAACTATAGACGTCACTCTTTGTGGAACTTTATTTTGGACAAGGTTGGCTCAAAATTAAAAGTGGGAAGGAAAATGTGCTATCTCATGCTGGGAAGACAACACTTGCATCTATTCCTTTGTATCACCTGTCCATAGTTGCTATGCCTCACTACTCTATCTGTAAAGCACTTAAATTTTCAGAAAATGTGCTATCTCAAAGCTTGGAATTCCTTCTTTTGTCCCATGGAAAGTGGAGGTCTAGGTTTACACCAACCATCACTTATGAATACAGCTTCACTAATGAAGTTGACATGGCGTTTTTTAAGTGAAGAAAATGCTCTTTGGGTCAAAATTCTGAAACAGAAATATCTTCATAACAAATTCTTCTGGAAAGTTGCAGAGGATCTGATCAAGGGCTGCATGTGGGTAATCTCCAACGGGTGGAAAGTCGATATATTTAATGACCCATGGGTCTTTGGAGGATCGAGAAACCAGATACTTGGAGCCTCTCTTATTGTAGCCGATCGAGTAGCCATGGCCCATGCTATTTAATCACACTCATCATTCTTGGAACCATGGTAGTCTTATTACACACTTTGATGATGAAGTAGTCTCCCTGATTACACACATCAAGCTATCAATGAATAGAAATGTTGGTGATGACACCCAATTGTGTAGACTTTCACACCCCATATAGTTCTCTTACTTGGAAGACCTTTCGGAAGATGAAATATATCATACCATGTATCAAGATGTTTGTATGGAGATGTATCATGGGTGTTGTTCCTGTTAGTGAAGAGATGGCTAAAAGAGCTACATCTATAGACCCAACTTGCAAACTCTGTAATTAGGATCCAGAGAACATTGACCACCTTCTATTTCATTGCCCCTTGGTTCAACCAATATGGTTCACTTCTCCACTTTGTATGAAACCAGACTCCCATAACTCAACAGCTCTTACCTTCTGGCTAACAGACTGTATGAGTATGGACAACCATCTTGATGGTCACCATCAAGAACACAAGTCGGTGACCCCCATTACAAGTTGGTCACCGTCATGTGGACTACTCAATTACGGGCTCGTTTGGGCATGATTATAGGAAATGAAAAGGGAAATTTCATAGTGGGGTGGTCTCTAAAGTATTATTGTCAGACTACTGAAGAAGTAGAAGCCTCAGGTATACTGGAAGGACTCAAGTTGGCTCTAACCATGTCTGTTGGCCATGTTATATATTTTGGAAAGCAATGCAAAAAGGGTCATAGAAACACTTAATTTGAACCTAGATCCCCCCTAGAGAATTCTCAATATCATTAAGGATTCCCATGCTTTACTTCATAATTTTGTTTCTTATGAGCTACATTATACATCTCGTACATGTAATAGAGCAGTCCATGGGCTGGCCTAGTTTGCTGTTAAACAAAATAGGTCAATGATCTGGTCTACAATTCCTCACTTTCTGGGGTCTTTAATCAGAAGTGAGATGTAATCAGTTGAAATGATGAATGAAATTTGCCTTTTTGGCTTAAAAAGACATTCGGTATTAAGGAAAACCTAAATAACCAAAATTGAAATTTTCAAAGGTTTTTGGTTATTTCGGGTAAAGTCAAATTTTATTTTATATATGAAATTTGGTTAATTAATTAATTTCTTTTTCGGTTAATTGAATTATTAATTCTGAAAATCAAAACCAAAATTTTAGGTTCAGTTTTTCAGTTTCAACCGAGTAATTCTCATCCCTAAAATTATGTGGTGATGGATGTCCTTTCTAAATAAAGTTCCTCATTATGTAACTGCCTTCTCAATCTTTCTTGGAAAAGATATTTCATGTTTTGATTTTTCTTGATATGGAAGAATTTTTGTTAGGTAAGTTGTTAGGCAGTTATGTGAGCCATAAACCATCAAGCTAGCTAGTGAAGTGAGTAACAACTTCTAATGTTGACAATTTATTATTGTTTTATCATTCATTATTTTTACCTATTTCATTCACGTTCAAAATAACTACAACTTAGAGACTGTATTTGTATCTCATTACTCTCCTTTCTTCTTTACTATTTGAACCTAGTCCTCTACTTTTCAGTTTGCAATTGTTATTTTAACCCTAGTTTATGACTCACATTAACAATTTTCACATATGCCCTAGTTTACAACTTGCATGTCCCTCTTTTGTGTTGTTTTCACATAGTACCTTTGAGTTGCAAGGTAAACCCCATATGGAAATTCATAAAGCTATGTTTGGTGAAAAAACCAGAAAGCCCAAAAACAGAAACAGTGAGCTAAAAAATCGACTTTCCGGTGAAACTAGTTTTGATAGCCTCCTCAAAGTTAATCAACGCAGCTCAATTAAGGTTGAAGCCCTCCCAATCGGGCCTTCTAATTCATAATTTGCTTGTCTAACCTCTTACTGTCCATTTTAGTGTCCTCCCATAGGAGGCAGCTCCTTCATCTCTTAAGTTTTTATGATTAGAGACAATGGGATGTAAACAAGCATTGACAACTAGCCTACATTGACAATGATGGGTCTAAGCTAACCTGGAAATTGGGTCAAGTGGGTTGGGTAAAGACATTTTTGGGTCAATTTTGGGTTGGGTTAGCATAGGAATGGCAACAGGGTGGGTTCAGAGTGAGGATCATATTTCCCATCCCCGACCCCAATCTCCATTGAGGATAAAAGTGTCCCCCGCGGGGACTCGAATCCCCAAAATTTGTTAATTAACAGTATTTTTTGAAAAATAAATTTACTTAAAATAAAATTGTAAAATATAAATAATGTCATATATAAATAAATAATATAATATAATATATATTTAATGTGAATAATATTTAATATATATATAATCGGGGTCAAGGCAGGGTGGGGACTTCATTCCCCATCCCCAACACCATCGAGTCGGGGAAGTAGGGTACCCAATGAGGATGGGGAAAACTGTCATCCCTAGCTTTGCATATGCTAAACCCTAACCCTAAATGTTCGAGCTAGGGTTGACCCACAGGTCAATTTGGGTCAACCCTAAAAATAAAGAAAAACATGAAAAATGCCAAAATAAAATAAATTAACCTTAAAATTCCAAACTTAAAAGAAAAAACTTGAAAATTCAAAAAAAAAATCAAATGATAAACAATAAAGAGTAAAGACTAAAGATTTGTGAGTGAAAACTTCTAACAATACATAAAGAGTCCTAATTAGACTGAACAATTGGGTTAGCAGGTTGACCTGTGAGCCAACCCAATCCAATCCATTTTTTTTTTTGTTGGATCATGCCGGGTCATTCTCAAATTCAGGTAACTAGATATGAGACCCTAGCCCCATTTTTTCAGGTTGGGTCAAGTCAGATTCGTGGGTTGGATCAACTTTTTACCAGGTCTAGGTCTAAGTAAGCACGAATCCCATCAATATTCTTTTTCTATTTTTTCAACTTTGCGTTAAGTATCCAAGAGAGGAAGTGTGGATTTTGAGAGACGATGATATTGAAGATTTTTGAAGCCAAATGATATTGAAAAGGGTATCTAAAGACAAAAGGAAAATAGTTTAATGGAGTACTAAAACCTAGTCTATTTGTAAGCAATGAGAGAGGGAGGGAATTTATTAAGAGAGGGAAACTTCAGATTAATTAATTAATTGGGGTATTATCTAAATTTTATTCGACAAAACATGTTCAATATCCAATTCAATTTCATATCTGACAGATCTATAAAGTTCATATTGAAATTCAATGTCACAATGTTACAGATATTCAGAATTATATCTAATTAGATTCAATTAATTGGCATGTGATCTAAAACAATTATAATAGAAATTTTCTTGAGGAAATATTACATTAGATGGAGCCACACCTGATAAATGTCTTCTCACAAATCTGAACTTAGCATATGAAGCACACGAGTAGTACATTGTTTACTCACTCCTCTCTCCTCTTGTTACTTCATTAGAGCTTCAAACCTGTGCTAGCAAAAATACAATATGGGTTGTTTAAAAAAAATCTAATTTTGCATTGCAGCTAGAAATAAAAAAGAAAACAAACGACTCCAAACCCACTTGAAAATCTCAAAAACAATATAGTAGGAAGCCATGAAATCTCTCTTTAATAAAAAAAAATCCCCAAGAACAAAACAAACTTTCCTCTGTTTGAAGAAACATAAAAAAAAAAAAAAAAAAGCTTATGTCTTCAAACCCATCACCATTAAGGATGAGAAAAACCTTAAATAAAGCACCAATAAATCGAAAGCAAATGTTACGGTGCAAAAGTTGTATCGTAAAGCAAAAACGTGAACCAATGATAAAGTGAGACATTTCGATTGATATTTTTAACATTTTAAAAGTCTTTAATGTGATTGATAAATACACTGTGAAATATGAACCAATGAAAAGAAAATAGACCACATGGTATCTTTAAGGTGATTGGTTGATATAGAGATTCAACATGCTACAAATATTCATTTATGCAATGTAGTTGGACTCGGTCGACAAATCAAATAAATCTAACAAACAAAGCATTTTAAGTAGAGTTAACAGGTTAATTACTTATAACTACCCCTAAGGTTTTAAAACCTACTTAAAGTATCCTTGAAGTTTTGAAAATTTGATTCCCATTAAGTCCGGCCATTAAGTTAGAGAAAATGACTCTTTTGCCCTTAACTATTCTTTAAATTTTCAAAACATGCCCTCTCTCCTTTTATCTTCCTTCCCTCTTATCTTTTCTTTTCCTTTGAGTTCAAGGAGTTGTTCTACTTTTCTGGTCTATTGACTTGAACCAAGATCAAGATTACTTCTCAAACCTTCCTTTTGTCATGATGCGAAAAATCTATAGACAAAAATTAGAGGGTTCATTCACATTAGAAAATAATAAGGTATCAATAAGTCTATGGGCCAGTTTGTTTCTTATTATCTCTTATCTCTTAAAGGGGAATATTATATTTTCTGTTTTTCAATGGTACCCCCAAAACACAAAACACTTATCCTTCCTTATAACTCAAGGGCCTCATATGCAATAACAAATATTATTAATTATTAATTATCATCATCATCATCATCATCGTCATCATCATCATCATCATCATCATCATCATTATTATTATTATTATTATTATTGTTATTATTATTATTATTATTATTATTATTATTATTAAGAATCATAATTGTTAATTATTAATTACTATTAATTAATTATTATAATAATTAGTATTATTTATAAATAAAATTTATTTCAATGTAATTATTAATTATTAGTTCTTAATTAACTATTAACTATTATATTCTTTAGTATTAATTAATAATTAATTGTTAAATATTATTAGTAATTAACAATAATTAATATTAAATTCATTTATTGAATTATGAAAAATTAATAATTAATTAATAATAATAATTATTAAGTCATAATTATTATTTTTTTGTTTTTATTCAGTTAGGATAATAATTAGTATTATAATAATAAATAATTTTTTAATTAATAAATTATTATTATTACAATGAATTATTAATTACTAATTAACAATAATTAATAATTAATTATTCACTAGTAATAATTATTATTAATGAATTTCAATGATTTGTTAATGAATACGAATTATTGTAACTTTTAATTTTAATTAATTATTATAATAATTAGTATTAGTTATAAATTAATTATTAATTAAATGTTAATCATTAATTAGTAATTAGTAATTATGAATTAATAATTATTATCAATTATTAAATAATAATAAATATTATAATTAATTATTAATCATTATAATAATTTTTATTATTATTTTTATTGAATTACATAGACAAACAAAAATTCTCATATATGGGGTTAAAATGGACATTTGAAAATTTTTAGAATTTATAATTTAGAATTTAGAACACTCTCTAATTTTAGAGTTTAGAGGAAAGAAAAGTTCAACAATACCAATATACCTCTTAATGTAATTATTGCACTTTTATATGTCAAACGTCAGAGAAAATGAATAGGCCCTACGAATGTTCCTTTCTTTCACACTTTGTGGGGAGGGAATAGTTGTTCTGACTTCTTGGTGAATAAAGTCATTGATGAGGGCTCTTCATGGTTTTTAGCCTTAATCTTCCCACACTTTGTATTGATTAATGTTTTGTTGTTTTTGTATTGGGTGGGGCCAAAAAGTGGCAACAAGGCAGTGGTCTCTTGAGAGAATTTATGGGAATGTCACGTTACCCTGAGAATGAGTAAATTAGTAATTACATCTTAATTTATTTTGACTAAAAACAAAAGCATGCCAATGAATAGGTGAACTACCCAAAACATGCCCAGCCCAGAATCTGTCTCAACAGCCTATGCCATTGGGCCCCAACAGCCAAAGTTAACCCTGTAGGTTCGAGGCAAGGTGGGTTACGTACTTACATCCTCCCCTATTTTCTTAGAATCATTTGAGTTACTCTAACAAAATTTTAAGTTAGTTAAGGTCGCCCCTCCATTTGGAGTAAAGTTTGCTAGCAATGTCTAAGTACTTCATACTTAAGAGACTTGGGGAAAACCGCTCGCACTCTGCTGTTGTTCCCTCCATTAATGTATCTTCACTAATATCGCACTCTGCTGCTGCTGCTCAGTCTGAGAACCATCCCTCATCTTTAATGGCTGATACTTTGCAAACAACAGAACAATCATCAAGTTAGCAGGCTCAATCCTTTATGGACCAACGGATCTCTGAACTAGGAGAGGAGTTGGCTCAGCATGCTACCTTGGCAGGATCCCATCTTGAAATAAATGTAGCATCGGTTCAGGAAGCCACCGAGGTCGTTGGGAAAATGGTAAGAGAATGATGGTAATACAGGTGAGAAAGTAAAGATTTGGCACCAAAAACTTTGGGTGCAAATTCATAACATCCCCCATAGCTACATCTCAGATCACCACTGCAAACTCTTCGCAAGTGCTGTGGGGAAAGTTTTGAAAGATAACGAAGTCTTAGAACCGGGTAAACCAACTAGAGGTAGTATGGTTCGTTTGCATGTGGAAATTGATCTCAGGCGTACTCTTTTCAGAGGCTTCTTTCTAAACAACAATAATAACCTAGTATGGAGAAGATTCGCATATGAGAATTTAACAAAACTCTGCACTGGCTGTGGCTTAGTGGGTCACTCATGGAAGAAGTGCAAGAAAGTCCCAAGAACCACTCCACTAATTGAACTTCTGAAGGAGTTTGAAGAACGCAAACTAGACACTCCAGGTGACTAGCTGCGGGCAAAAAACAAGCTAGAAAAACCTCTTAGATATCTGGTGTTAGAAAAACTCCAGCGTCTGCAAGCTCCTGTAAACAACTCCAAATCGTCAGGCATGACCAAAGTTCAGAGGAAGACTCAGAAGATGAACTGCTTGAAAAACGCCAACGTATGACTGAAGGGTCCACGCCGGTGGCAAGATTATCCAGTAAAGGCAAAGAACGATTGCAGAAAGCAATCTCTAGTGACCCCAATGAGTCGTCGAAGAGGAAGCAATCCAAGTCGAGCAACATTTCAACTCGGTAAAAAGCCAAAAAGCCCAAAACGATATTATTGTCCTCGAGATGCAACCCTCATCTGGCATGTCAGCAAGCATCCAGGACTCACAGGTACAAATCTATTCAATTGCTACGGGAGGATTTGGCATAATTAATTCGGCCATTGGAGTGAAAAAAGAAGGGGACGACCTTTCGAACATGAATCTACTCTAAAGGATCACCTGGGCTCGAAAAGCTTGTCAGATAATTCAAGAAAAGGTCATCAATGCTCCTGCTAGTCCCTCAAAAACTCCAAAACAAAATGTAAATGTTTTGAAAAGCTGGATATCTGCTTTGAAAAACACTATTCCTACTATATCAAGTGGTCATTCTCATCAACTCTAGCTCGATCAACCCTACTCCTGCAACGCTGGGACACTCAACCCCGCAAAAACAGAGCCCAGATTTTCTTCTGAAGGGATTAGACCCATTACCTAAGCTTGAAGATTCATCTTGGATTGAAAAGTGGGATGGTCTTTCAACACAGCGGCAGCAGGTTGCCTCAATAACCGCATTTGTATTTCAGGTATTTGCTATTTTATATTCTTTGTTATTCACTATTTTCAATTTAATGCATATTCACTTCACTTCTTTGGATTACTCGGTGTGTGGTGTTGCTTTTTTTTTATCAATATGAAAATTTTTGCTTAGAATGTGAGGGGTGGTAAGAGTAAGGAGCTTCGTAGAACAATCAAAAGGTGGTGTAAATCTCCAAGCCTGGATATCCTCTTATTTTTGAAATGAAAATGAATGATGAAGAAGCCTCCAAATACAGTAAAAATCTTAGGTACTATAACTTCAAATCTGTGAGCTCTAGAGGTCTAAGTGGTGGTCTTCTCTGTGCCTGGATGGATAATCTCTCAATATGTGTCTCCGATGCCACACAAAGATATATAGAGCTATCCATACAATCGAACCCTCCAAGTACTAGCTGGTCAATTCTATTTCTATATGCTACTCCAAACCATGATGACAGGGAAAATATTATCAATACCAAAACGCATCTCCTGGGTGCGCCTTGGATCCTTCTCGGACACCTCAATGGTATGGTTCACCTTGATGATTATGAGGAACCCAATCATCGGGCTCGCCTATCTCATCACCTCAAAACCTCATTGACTTCTTTGCTCTTTCGAAACTTGGGTGCTTGGGTCCCTACTATACTTGGTCAAAGAAACAGTCGGGTCGCAAGGGTGTTCACGAAAGACTGGACCGTGGGCTGGCCAACTTAGAATTAACTCAACTGGTATGCTGAAGTGAAATTATCAGTGCTACAAGCTATTAACTCAGATCACTCACCAATTATGACACCAACCCTGTTCCTTTAGTGGGGAAAAAACATTTTTACTTCCTCCCTATGTGGGTCAACCACAAGGATTGTGATAACATTGTTACTGGTACTTGGAAATTCCTAGATCTAGAGTGTTCTCTATAGCAAGCAGGCTGAAAACTTTGAAAAAGCAGCTCCAATCTTGGAATAGAGACACCTTTGGCAACATCAGCAGAACCGTTCTTAAGTTAGAAGAGCAACTTCTATCAGAGCAATCTGGCTCGAGTGACTTGTCACATCTTGCCGACCTAGAGGCACAATCATGGTAATTGGATTTTTGGTGCAGATATAACATAGCAAGCTTACTAAAAAACCACTTCCTAAGTAAATCAAATGTCGAGGAATTTTTTGATCCTTCACTCCTGGATGATTTATAGTTTAATAAAATCTCTTTGGAAGAGAGTCAAAGTCTCTTAATTCTACCACAAAAAGAGGAAGTCAGACAAGCCCTATTCCAGATGCATACCCACAAAGCCCCTGGCCCATATGGCTTCATTGCTTTCTTCTTCCAGCACTATTGGCATTTAGTAGGAGATGATATCACCTCCATGATTCAAAATGTCTTCCACAACAAGAGACTCTTAAAACAATTAAATCATATTAACCTCATTTTTATTCCAAAAAAGAGAGGTCTGGAGAAAGCTGAGCATTTCAGGCCCATTAGCTTAAATAATGTGATTTATAAAATCCTAGCCAAGGTCCTGGCAAATAGGTTGAGACCACTACTTCATTCCTTAATTCAGCAAAATCAAGCAGCTTTTGTTAAAGTCAGAAGTATCACAGACAATATTATTCTTGCAAAAACTTTTGATATGGCCAAAGCTTTTGATAAGATGGGTTGGAGCTTTATTATAGAAACCATGAAGAGAATGGTTTTTCCTGGTAGTTGGTGTGAACTAATCTAGTAGTGCATCTCCACGACTTCCTTTTCTGTTAAGCTCAATGGAACTACTCGAGAAATTTTCACCACTAAAAGAGGTTTAAGGCAACGGGATCCTATCTCGCATTACCTTTTCATTATTGGCATGCATACTCTCTCGGTTTTGTTGAACAGGGAGGAAAGATCCAAAAGATTGCTTGGGACAGAACTTGCAAAAGATGTTGATCCAATTACTCATCTTTTATTTGTCAATGATTGCTTCATCTTTTGTAAGGCGGATCCAGTGTCTTTCCTCAACATCAAGTCTGCTCTTAGATTATTTGAAGACATCTCAAGTCAACACATCAATTATGCCAAGTCAGGTGTTATGTTCAGCAAAAACACACACACACACACAATCCACTAAAAACTACTAAGCAAAACTCTGGGCATGAAAATCATCTACTACAACACCAGATACTTGGGGACCTGGCTAGCAGATCTAGAAGGAGGAAAAATGTAAACTCATAAGAATTTAGCAGAGAAAGTGTTAAACAGGATGGACATATGGCAGGCAAAACCCTATCGCCCTCTACAAGAAATTGGATAGACTTCAAAGAACTTCTGGTGGCACGGTAGCACGAGTAATGCTAGTGGCTGTAACTTGAAATGGAACATCATTTTCTCCCCTAAAGCCATTGGTGGTCTTGGTCTAAGACGATTCTCCCCATGAATAATGTTGTCCTTCTAAAATCAGTTTGGAGACTTTTCAACGGCAATGACAACTTGTGGGCTCAGCAAATCGAAGCTAGATATGTGAAGGGTAAATATTTCTTTGACTTGAAAGCAAAGGCCTCGGACTCATGGTGGTGGAAGAGCATCATTAAGTTAAAAGACGAACAGAAATCAAATTTCTTTTGGAGGGAATGGGGAGAAAATTTCAGCTTGTATGGATCCTTGGATTCCATTGATGGTGAATCACATACCCATTCAAAGGAATTTAGATCAACATGCTCTTTGGTTAAAGGTATGTGATCTTATCACTGACATGAATTCATGGAATGTAGATTATTTATACCAGTTGTTTGATGACGATAGTGTAGAAGCTATTCTTAGTATACCCCTCAGCTCAACTCCACAAAAAGACAAGTTGCTTTGGAAATGTTCAAAGAATGGGGAGCTCTCCGTAAACTTTGCTTACCATGCTCTTATTCTAATTCACCTCCCAAATCTTCAAAGTGCCACTAAATGGTCTAGGTAGCGGTGGCAATTGGGCGGGTTGCGTTGGGTTTGGTTTGGGTTGAGCTTCAACCCAACCCATTAATGATCCAATTATATAAAAATAAATGGGTTGGGTTTAACCCAAACCCGTTTTAACCCAATCCAACCCGCCCAAACCCATTAATCTTATACTTATGGACTTAAAAAATAAATTCTCTCTTAACAAATAAGTTGGGCATAGCTTGGTGGTAATAGTAGTTACTATTTACACAAGTGGTGAAGGTTCAAATCACATTATATGCATGTTATTTTTATACAAGCGGCGAAGCCATTTGATTGTGTTCGGATTTCGGGTTTGACCGAACCACTTAAGTTTGAACCGATCAGACCAACTTGAACTATCTAATTGGGTTATCTTTGAGTTAATCACATAAAGGGTGGTTGAACCATTTAAATCTAGATCAATTCGGTCAGGCCGGACCGAACTGGTTCAGTCAATGGTGGATTTACTTGGACCGGCCCATATTAGGTTTGTGCACGGGTTTGGGACTGAACCGACTGACCCAAAGTGGGTCAATGTAAGTAAAATGGGTCAGTTCGGATTCGGGTTGGGCTGTGTTAGTACTGGTTGGGTCGGACGACCCAAACCGGTCAAAGCAAGCGGTTCCGAACCATCTCGTCCGGCATATATTTTGGATTTGGGTCGACCCAGATCGGTATATGCTGGATCGTGTCAGGCCGCATTGAACAGGTCCGGACTCGGGTCAAATTGACATGGATTTATGTTGGGTGAAGTGTGTTGATTCAAGACAAAACTAAATTTAGTCAATAATTAATAGAAAATTAATGGATTAATTATAAATTATTTAATTCAAATGAAGAAAATTAAAAAAAAAGGCTAAGAATTAATACTTATGTCTACAATGGTTAACCCAAAGGTTATCCACAACCCAACCCATTTAAATGGGCGGGCCGGGTGGGTTCAGTGGGTTGGGTGAAAAATTGCCACTGCCACCCAAGGTCCAGGATCTGGGCAACTCTATGGCTCTCATAGATGTCAGCTCTTTGTGGAAGTTTCTTCACAGTGCAGTCAAAACTAAAACTACCATATGGTGCTGCAGAAGGAAAGAGGATATCTGTTGTACATTCTGCAATTCATCTCCAGAAACTCAAAATCATCTTTTGTTGGAATGCCCTTTAGCTCGTGTTGTTTGGGTGCAAGCCCAATTCGGTCTCGTGCCAAAGGCTTTTCTTTGTTCTGATCAAGGTGATATTCTTGAATGGTGGTGGCAGTATAATAACCACATCAAGGATAGATTGTTAAAATACAACTATCTAGCAAAAATCTTTGCAATATTCAAAAGCTTATGGGATACAAGAAATGAAATTATCTTCAATAATGGAAGACCAGATCCACTAATAATCCTTAGGAAAGCAAGTAACTATTATAAACTCAAAATATCTGATTCCCCAAGTTTTAACTCCTTCACATCCAACTAAATCATTGGATCTGCAAGAAGTTCTATACTCGAATCAACCAATCATTATGGTGGATGGTTCATGGGACACTAACACATATTGCATCAACTGGTCTCTTTGTGTTCTCTTATCGATCTCCTCTTCTCTTTGCAGAAGGACAACCATGCTTGGTAGGATCTTCAACATCACCTAACCTCCGGGCAATCTAAGTGGTCTTTGTGTAAGTGCTTTTTTGCTGTAGGATGCTAAAGATCCTCTCTTGAAGCTAAAAGGAACAGATAAAAACATCACCTGGGATGTTCAAACTCTCGGATCATATCTTTGATGAAAATGTTATACGTAAAGAGTGAATAGTCAAACCTGCTCATGATCTTGCAAAGTAGAATAGGATCAAGAAAACTTTTGTTAACAACACTAACCTCCCTGCGTTCTCTCCCTCTTCTTTTTTTGAAAAATTGTAAAAGGGGGCTGCTGATGTACGCGTGATGTTTATATGGTTCCTTTTCTTTGAAAAAAAAACTTGGGGAGCGAATCACACATGGATGGAGCAACCAACTTTTAGCAAATGGAATCTAAGAATAGCCTCTGCACTTAAGAAATGGAATCTGAGTTCAAAAAATTATAATTATGCCATCCAAAAAGTTATCAATGCTTATGACCTTGAGTTTTCAAAATATTACAATAATGCCCCCAAAAGTAATCATTACTCTCTTTTTACATTGCTGTGTGTACTTTTATATTTTCAAAATATTACAATAATACCACGAGAAGTAATTACTATTCTCTTTTATTTTTATTTGTAATTCTTTTTGTCGCTTTCTTCTCCCTTCCATTCTCTTTCTTTCATAAATCTTAATATAAGGGTATTTTTAATCTAAATCTCCTCTTTCTCTCTCTCTCAAGTTATATGATGAGTTTAATTAATATCAATTAACATATGTATGTATCTACGTATGTATATATTCATTTAAGCCCAAAAGAATGGCCCAAACCGTATTAGATACCAGACCAAATTATTCTGTTACAGTTTGGTCTGGTTTGATTTCTATAGTAAAATGGTTTGGTTTGGCCTGAGAATTTTATAAACTGTAATTTACTGGTTTGGTCTAAAATCATCTCCAAATTGAACTATGAACACCCCTACTTATATATCGTCTTCATACTTGATTCAATGGGCCCATAAAGGATGGAGAGGGTAGCCTGTTGCCAATAAGGGCTTTTAATGGACTCCGAAAGTTCAACACTCAATTCAACTTTAAATTCGATTATCCCATATTTGAATATAGATTTAGCCCCATCTAATTTGATTAATATTTGGGTCTGATTAAAAATCCGACATGATAATAAAATTCTGATGCAGGTTTAGAAGTTTCATATGCAAACACAGCTAGATTTGATCTAAACTCAATAAGTTTACAGCCCTAATTGCCATACTCATAAACCCTGCCTGACAACTTTGGTGAAAGCTGAATTTGATCATGAACCTTCGCTGCAATTAGTTAGAGAAACCATTGCAGCCACCATCGGTTAGAACGCTCCACAACCTTCTCATAGAATATTTTTTTTTTTATTTTGATATATAGTTATTTGGACTTACAGAGTGCAATTGGGTAACTCTTGTGTCATCATGTTTCCTATAGTACGATCAATGTCATGTTATAATATTTTCTTTTGGACAAATTTCTTAAATTATCCCTAAGATTTAGGAAATTGATTAATATTGTTACTGTTTCAGTAGTCCTAAATACTATTTTGCCAATCATTCTTTAAATTTTCAAAATGAAACTTAACATCTTATTGAAAGTGAGAACTTCAAACAAAACCCATCTGAATATGTCAGAGACGATGGACCAATTCTCATCGATCAATTCTAGTCTATCAAGTAAATAAATAGAGAATCAAAAAATAGGAGACAATGTGAAAGAAAGCATAACATTAAGTCACTAACAGAGGAAAGAGAGAAAGAAAGTCTTCAAAAATCAGCTTCAGCTTCTTCAGGCTATCCAGTGCTTACCCAAATAGGTGATAACACCGGCGACTAGATTCGGGTTCCAGTTGAACCAAGGGGTTTCGGTGATTCATCACTCTGCAACGGTAAAGAAACGGTGACATCACTCATTGAACAGCGAATAACAAGAGAGTTGTTGTTCTACACTTACCAGAAACCATGGAGACTCTGCGCATGATAATGAATACTCGACAACCACAACTAAATCCGATGCGTAATTGATGGAGCGCAATCCGGTCGGTCCTACCTGTCAACGATCTTGCCTCTGACTGGAGCAAAAGGTGCCTGAAACGGGGAAGAAAGCGAGTAGACTCCGGGGAGGAACCCGGTGAGAGTGTTCCGAAGCTCAGTTAGTATTTTCTCAAAGGCAAGATAAAAAACCAGATGGCGCAAAGTTATCACGTACCTCCATTCTTGGGGGGAAGATGGCCTTTTATAACTACTTCGCGCACTCACTCCCAAGCTCCTATTAGGTCGGGTATCATTACCTCTGCACTTCTGCCAGTTCGGGTGTCATCACCTCTGCTGGGGCAGACAACCGCCACTACTCTCTTTGTCGGAGCCGTCTCTGTAACTGGAGGTGGCGGTGGCAGGTGGCCGTTGAAGTGCGGTTGTCAAGCGTCAGATCCTAAGTCAGTCAGGCGCGTCGCCTCAAGATACAGACTCCTTTGGTGTCAGGTACAGTTGTTCAGTTCGGCGGCCTGGAGACGAAGTGTCGGAGTGGTATGCGAGGTGAAGTATTGAGTTCGGATAGAAGTGTGGCCCGAACTGCCTTGGGGTGGGCCAGTTCGGGTTGTTGCCACTTGCGCTCCCCGTAAGGCTCGGGGTCAAAGGGAGAGTTCGGGCTCCTTTTGGGGAGCTCGAACCGCTGGTTCCTCCTCTCGGAGCTCGCGCCTTGAGCGCACTGCCGTGCCGAACTGTCGCTCCTGCCAGGTCACCCTCGGTTGCTTCCACGTGTTGGGTGGCCAAGAGGTCGGGCCAAATCTTCCTCCATCAATTGCCCCCCACTCCTCGCGCTAAGGGTCTTGCACTAGCGCGGGGAGTTCGCGAGGGGATGGGTGGATTTGACCCGTACTTCAAACCGGTTGACTGATGGCGTGAAGTGTGCGTATGCCAGGAGATTCCCGGATTCCTTGAGTGCCAAAAAGTTAGAAAGCGCGCCAATCCATCTTTAAATGTTGGGAGACGTGATAGCGGGCGTTATTTTCAAATTCAAAAAACGCGCCACTGCTGCCTTCAATGCTGGGAGACGTGTGCCGTTGCTACTTCAGTTTCCAAAGACGTGTGGCCAGTCACGTCTCAGTCTTAGGAGGCATGCGGTCAGCTTGATCGTGAGCCGTTGGATTTGCCTCGATCAGAGTCGTTGATTTTCGGTCACTGTGGGTATAAATAGTGGGGGACCCCCAGTCGCTTTCCATCGCCATTCTCATGCGTTCGCTTCTTGAGCTCGCGTCCAAGTTTTAGCTTGCGTTAACCTTCTGTAGTCTGTTAGCTTTTTCCGGGTGAGTCAGTACTTTCTTCCTGGTTTTCCTTTCCTCCCGATGTCTAGCTCGGACAGCTCAGACAGCTTCTTGAGGGGGTCATATGCAGGTTCCACGAACTGAGCTGTAGCCTCCGATAGCCTTAGTGAGCCCGAGGCGGAGCCTGAGGTAGAGCTCGAGGAAGAGCTCAAACCCGTAAGCCGAGTCGCCTCGGGTAGTCTGGCGTCCTCCTCCCGTCAAGGCCGGACGTTAGACAAGTTCGGTCCTCAATCATGACGCCTGAGGGGCTTTACTCCCATATCACCCAGTTCAACATGCCCGGGGAGTATACTTACTTTATACCCTCGGGCGACTTCCCTTGGGAACACGGTCCGGATGAGATCGTGATATTCCGGGAGCAGCTCATCGCTGGGCCGCCTACCTTTCCACCCTCTTATCGTCGAGGCTATGAACCACTTCGGCATCATCGTCGGTCAGCTCCACTCGAATTCTATCCGCAATTTGGTTGGGACTATCTCCCTCTTTTGCGAACACATTCTGCCTTTAGACCTAGAGATCTTCTCTTCTATTCTCATGCTTAAGAAGCAAGTGGGTCTCCTTCCCGGGCGTAGGCGGGCGTACTACCTGTCTCCTCGCTCGGGGTTCAAGCTTTTACACTATCTTCCCAACAAGGTCCCAGCGTGGAAACGGGACTACTTCGTGGTACGATGTGCAACGGGGTGGCCGTTCCAAACCGGGTGGGGGTTGGCTGCCCCTGACCCTGGTGTTACACTATATAGGGAGACGGCGAAGGGCCTTCGGGACTGGACCTGGCTCGGGCTAAAATGCCACCATTATCTGACGGAGGCCAAGCTCATCCAGGCCAGCCTGAGTCCGGGTAGGTTCCTTGCTCAGAGGCTTGCCTTTGTTTTACTTTCCGTTCTTTCGTTTTCCTGATGCCGAGCTCTTTTCGCAGGTGTTATGAATGCAGAAAAGATTCGCAGTGGGAACCTGTTTCATGCCATGAAGAGGAAGAAGCGAGTTGCCAAACGGGCTCGTGCCGAACCGCCCCGAGATGCGGAGCCCGAGGTACTGAGTTCTCCACCAATGGATCCGCCCAAGGGGCCCGAGATGGCCCCTCCAGTACCAGAAGTGGCAGGGGCCCCTTGCACCGAGGCTGCTTATACAGGGGCTCCTTACGCCGAGGCTGCTTATACCCGAGCTGGGCCTTCAGGCTCGGGAGGCCAAGGTGAGTTTAGGAGTATGCTGTCGCCGAACCGCGCTCTTCAAAAAAGTAAGGAGGCTGTTTACCCTGAGGAGGTCGCGGCGTGGGCTGAGCTTCCTTTGAACCACGTAGTCGGGCGTGCTGCCTCTTTATGCCATGGTGGTAAGTCAACGACTTTTTGTCGGGCTCCATGTCATTACCTTTCTCGCTATTACTCTTTTAACATTGTCGTCATTTTTCTTTTTGGCAGGTGAACTCCTACATCCATGCTTTAGCGGCCCAAGCGGAAAGGAGCTCGAGGCAGGCACGAACTGCCGAAGAGGCTTCCCGCGCTGCCGAAGCGGCTTCTCGTGCTGTACAGGCCAGGCTGGCGAGGTCTCAGAGAGACACCGAGGCCATGGGAGCGGTGGTGAAGCACATGGCGGACCTGAGGCTGGACTTGCAGCATCAGGTCGAATACCTTCAGAAGGATATTAGGGAGAGGACTAAGATCTTTTATCAAGGCATCGAGGATGCCAAGAAGCAGGCCATTGATGACTATATCGTCTCGCCGCGCTTTGACGACCTGATGGTGGGCTCGTACAGAAGGGGTTTTAAACTGAGCCGGTGGATGATTAGGAACACGTACCCCAAGCTCGACATCAGCGCCATAACCACTTCGAGCATTACTCAGGAGATGGCCAACGCGTCTGACGGTGAACCGGATTTTGAGGATGAGGCAGGACCCTCGGGTATCGTTGAAGTGCCTTCCGAGGATGAGGAAGATGTACCTCTGGGCCTGTGAGCTCGCTTCTATTGTTTTTTTTTTTTTTGGAATGTAAATAGAGTATTTCATAATGAAATGTCCTCCTTTTGGTTAAGTGTTGTTCTGTCACCCTCTCTTTTTTCCGAACTGACTATATTGTCGAACAGACCATATGCCTCTGATGATGAGATGTCGACGTCCTTATCAGCTCGCTGTTAGCACTTTGTCTGTCAGCTTGGTGTTAGCATTTTGCCTTTGCTTGCCCATGCCGAAGAGGTGACTAAGGCTCTGGTAGTGACTATATTGCCTTAGCTCGGCATTCTAGCCCTTAGGCTCTGGTAGCGACTCCTAGTTCACTTCGCTTGGTGATTTATAGGTAGTATCGTCTCAAGTTAACGAGGTTCCACGCTCGGGGTACTTGCTTGCCCTCTAGGGTTTCGAGCTTGTATGCTCCTTCGAGCGCTCTCTTTACTCGGTAGGGCCCTTCCCAATTCGGTCCAAGTTTGCCCACACCGGTTTCGGGTGCCATGATCTTACGGAGAACCAGGTCGTCGACGCGGAAATTCCGCTTTTTTACTCTGGCATTGTAGTACTGAGCTACTCTTTGCTGGTAAGTTGTGGTTTGGATGTACGCGAGGTCTCTTACCTCGTCGAGTACATCGAGCTTGGTACGTAGCTCATCTCCGTTTGTCTGGTCGTTGTATGCTTCTAGCCGCAGTGTAGGTACTTCGATCTCCGTCGGGATTACCGCTTCAGTGCCGTAGGTGAGGTTAAAGGGGGTTTCTCCCGTGGCGGTTTTTTCCGTAGTTTGGTGAGCCCATAGAACACTTGGTAGCTCGTCCGCCCACAACCCTTTAGCTCGGTCTAGTCGTGCTTTCAGCCCGCGGAGGATAGCTCTGTTCATGACTTCTGCATGCCCATTTTCTTGCAGGTGCACGACCGATGTGAAATTCTGCCGAATCCCCATACCTTGGCACCATTCCTGAAATTTGATGTCCTCGAACTGCTTGCCATTGTCGGAGATCAGTACCCGAGGTAACCCGAAGCGGCATACTATGTTCTTCCAAAAGAAGTTCTAGACGTTTTGAGTTGTGATTGTCGCGAGAGGTTCGGCTTCTACCCACTTTGGGAAGTAATCCACCGCTACTACTAGGAACTTCCTCCCACCTGTTGTTGGTGGGAGCAGTCCTAGTAGGTCGATGCCCCATTGTGCAAAGGGCCATGGACTAGTGAGGTACTTGAGGTCGGCGACAGGCTGATGGTGGATATTGGCGTGCCTCTGGCACTTGTCGCATTTTCTAACGAGCTCGATGGCCTCTGCCTTCATCGTTGGCCAGTAGTACCCTTGTCGAAGTGCCTTCTAGGCGAGGGCCCTACCCCCCAAGTGTCCGCCGCATAGACCTTCATGAGTGTCACGGAGTACGAGCTCGGCTTCGGCAGGTCACAAGCAACGCAGGTAGGGGAGCGTGTAGGATCGTCGGTACAACCGTTCGTCTATTATGACATATTTGGTTGCCTGGCGCTGCACCCTTCTGGCTGCATTGCGATCTACAAGGAGGGTCCCGTCTATCAAGAAGCTCGCGTCTGGGTCGATCAAGCTCGACTTTGCTTCAATGACAGGAGCGACCTCCTCTGCCCCCCCGAGAATGCTAGGCCGAGGTAAGTCCTCTATGTACACGGTTCTCATGGCGTTGTGACTGGTGTTGGCTATCCAGGACAGGGCATCGGCCTCAGTGTTCTCTGAGCTTGCGATTTGCTTGATGAAGTTAGACTGGAAGTTGAGTAGAGCCTCCTTTACCTTTGCCAAGTAGGCGATCATAGTTAGCTCGCGTGCTTCGTATTCGCTTGTGACCTGGTTGACCATAAGCTGGGAATCGCTGCAGATAACTATGTGTTTCGCTCTTACCTCTTGCGCTAGGTCCAGCCCGGCTATCAATGCCTCATACTCCGCCTCGTTGTTGGATGCCGCGAACTCAAAGCGTAGCGCGTATTCCAATTTCATGCCACCCGGGCCACGCAGGACTTTTCCAGCCCCGCTGCCCTGTTGGTTCGAGGAGCCATCTACGTGAAGGATCCAGGGCTCCTCGTCCCAGTTCGCGTTTGGACTAACTAGGAGAGATGTCACCCTAGCTGCTACCTCACGGGGTTCGGACTCTATTGTCTTGAGAGCTCCGGGCTCACCCGAACTGGGGATCTCGGGCTCAACCGGCCTGGGGACTTCGGAGCTGAACGTGCACTCGATGATGAAATCTACTAAGGCTTGGGCCTTAATAGCAGTTCGTGGCTTATACTGGAGGTCGTACTCGATGAGCTAGAAGGCCCACTTCGTCAGCCAACCGGAAACCTCGGGCTAGAGTAAGACTTGCCTCAGAGGTTTGTCAGTCAAGACGAAGATAGTGTGAGCCTGGAAATATGGGCGGAATTTCTGAGCTGCAATTATCAGTGCGTACGCCAACTTTCTTTTTGCGGGTATCTCGTCTCTGCTCCCTGCAAAATTTTACTAACATAATAGATCGGTCGTTGGACCCGATCTACTTCTTTTATTAGTACCGAACTGACCACCTCGTCGCTTGCCGAGAGGTACAGTTCTAAGACATCGCCCTCCTCAGGCCTAGTTAAGACCGACACACTAGCGAGGTATTTCTTGAGCACGTCGAACGCGAGCTGGTAGTCGGGGGTCCATTCGAACCATTTGCCTTTAATTGCTTTAAAGAAAGGCAGGCAGCGGTCTGCCGACTTGGACATAAAGCGGCCCAGGGCGGCTATGCGGCCATTTAACCTTTGGACCTTCTTCATTTTCCGGGGCAGTCTCATGTCTATGATTGCCTTAATCTTGTCCGGGTTGGCCTCAATACCGCGCCGGTTAACGATGTGCCCTAGGAACTTTCTCGAGGTGACACCGAAGATACATTTGTTCGGATTTAGTCTCATGTTGAATTGTCTCAGGATTGGAAATATAGAACACAAATCATGTATTAATTCGTGCGAGAACTGTGTCTTGACGACCATGTCGTCTACATAGCACTCTATATTCGTGCCAATTAAGGGTTGAAACAGCTTATTCACAAGCCTTTGAAAGGTTGCCCCAACATTTTTTAATCCGAAGGGCATAACCTCGTAATAGTATAGGCCGAACTCTGTGATGAACGAGGTCTTTTCCTCGTCGGTCGAATCCATTCTGATTTAGTTGTAGCCCGAATAGGCATCTAAGAAGCTCAGCAACTCGTGCCCCGAGGTCGTGTCTACCAAGCGGTCGATTCTGGGCAGTGGAAAGCAGTCTTTTGGGCAAGCCCGGTTCAGGTCGGTGTAGTCGACGCACATGCGCCACTTGCCGTTGGCCTTCTTTACCAGAACGGGGTTGGCTACCCAGCTCGGGTAATGGACTTCTCTTACGAAGTCGGCTGCGAGAAGCTTTGTGACCTCCTCGTCGACTACTTTCCATCGCACTGGGATAGGTTGCGTTTCTTCTGTCTAACGGGCCTAACTTCAGGATCGGTATTAAGTTTGTGAGTTATAAGGCTGGGGTCAATACCGGGCATATCGGCCACGGACCATGCAAAAATATCTAAATTTTGAAGTAGGAAACTTACCAGTTTGGATCGTAGAGGTTCTTGGACGGAAGCACCGATTTGTAGCGTTCGAGCTGGGTCCGCAGCTGAAGTTGGGATCGTGACCGTTTCTTCTATGGGCGTAGCTCGTTCTTCACCTTGTTCCGTAGGCCGCTCCAGTTCGAGGTCGTCAGCTACCTTGGTTTTTCCCTTCAGGGCGGCAACATAGCACTTGCGGGACTCGAGCTGGTCGCCCTACGCTACTCCCACACCAAAGTCTGTAGGAAACTTCATTGCCAAGAAGTAGGTGGAGATCACTGCCCGTAGGACATGAGTGATTGGCCACCCTATTATAGCATTGTATGGGGAGGGGGTCGCGACCACCAGGAAATCGTGGTTGAGTCTAACTGCACAGGGCCATGTGCCGACTTCCACAGGTACTGTAACTTTCCCGAGGGGCCTGACTTCCTCTCTGCTGAAGCCCACTAGAGGAGTGTTTGCGGGCTTCAACTCGTTTCTCCGCAACTGAAGCTGATCAAATGCCGACTTGAAGAGAATGTCCGCCGAGCGGCCTAAATCAACAAGCACGCGCCTGAGTTCGAAGTCGTTGATCCTTAGTTTTATGACAAGCGCATCATTGTGGGGGTAGTGGACCCCTCGCGAATCGTCTTTCGTGAAGAAAATCGGTTCCTCCATCTTCGGCCTCTTCGGAGGATTCTGCTCTTCTCGGGCAGCTTCGTGAACTGACGCCCGGGCCGCTGCCGAAGTACAACCCGCTACTACCGAACCTCCCACTATCATGTGGATGGTTCCCCGAACTGGCCTCTCTTCTGAAGGCTATCTTTGTGACTGTTCGGCCGGTCTGCTGCTGGACTCGGGAGCATCCTTACCGTGCTCCCCTTGTCGACCTGTCTTATTATTATTATTATTATTATTATTATTATTATTATTATTATTATTATTATTATTATTATTATTATTATTATTATGCTGTACAAAATTTCTTAAGTACCCGTGACGGATGAGTCCCTCTATCTTGCCACGGAGATTATTACAATGTTCGGTACTATGACCATGGTCTCTATGGAAACTGCAGTACAAGTTTTTGTTCCTCTCGTTTGGGTTCCCTTTTAGGTGAGGTGGCCACTTTACATACGGGGCGTCTTTGATCGTCATCAAGATCTCAGCCCGCTTCGTGTTCAAGGGCGTGTAGTCTGTCCGACCTGCCATGGGAGCTCGGAACGGCTGGCTTGGTTTCGACGCTTGAGTTGGATCCTTCCGGCGGTCTCCTTGATTGGGGAGTTCTTCTCTCTTCCTTTTTTCAAACCTGCCCACAGTCCTTTGGTTGATCTCCTCCTCCGTTCGCATGAACTTGTCCGCGAGCTTAAGGAACTCAGCAATGGTCGTGGGCTGGTTGGCCACTATGTGCCACTTGAACTCCTTGTGTGTCACCCCCATCTTGGCCGCCGCGAGCTGAACTACGGGGTCCAGGCGTGGGATCTGTAGGCATGCGTCGTTAAACCGCTTGATGTAGCTGCGGATGGGCTCCCCTTCCTTATGAACCATGCCGAGGAGGCTCTCTTCGGTTCGGGGGCACCACTTGCTTGTGATGAAGTGCGCGGTGAAGACCTACACGAATTGGGCCCAGCTCCTTATTGACCCGGGGGCCCGGTTTCTGTACCAGGTGCAAGTCACTCCTCTGAAGGTGGTAGTGAACGCTACGCACATACAGGACTCGCTGGCCCTAGCCAGGTGCATCTGGGACTGGAAGGCATCGACATGGTCGCTAGGGTCAAAGGACCCATCATACTTGTCGAGTGGGGGGAGTTTGAAGTCTCTGGGCATAGGAACTGCAAGGAGTTCTGATGACAGGGGGAAGGGACTGAGAGGATAGGGGCAGCCTTTACCTCGTCTGAGCTCGCTTCTTCACCTCGGAGCTCGGGCAAGACGCGGGTTGCAGTTCGGCGGCTTCGCCGGCGGCGTCTCTGCTACTTGGAAAGGCCGACGTTGGCACTGCTTGCTGCGGTGTTCCCAAGCTCGATGGGCCTGGACTGTTGGAGGTAGTCCACGGATAAGGCGTTGAACCGGTTTTCGATGTGCAGGGGCCCGTCCTGAGAGTGCCGAGGTGATGCTGACTTGATGGATCAGGTTCCTGGCCCGCCAGTGCGTGGCGAGGCGGGGCTCCGAACCTGGGAGGCCTGAGCTTGGGAAGCCTCCTGGTGGGGGCGCCCGCCTTGAGGGGAGGGCTTGGCTCGCCTAACGGCGGGGTGCCAAGGTGGGAGTTGCGGCAGACTTTGAGGCAGTTGGGGGAACTGCTGCTGGTAGTGGTATTAGGATACATGGTGCAGCATCTGCTGCTCGTTGATTTGATGTTGTTGAAGCTGCTGCATTTGGGCTTGGATGGCCCGCATGCCATGCACTAGGTCATCATGCTGGTTCTGGCTAGTTGCCGGGGGAACAATGGTTGGTTCAGCAAAGGTGGTTACAACAGAGGGAGGAAGGGGGATGTTCATGGTGGGAAGATTCACGGGCGCCACTGTTCGTAGCGCATTCAGGCTGGGGATCCCATCCACCGAAAGGGGGACGATGAACTGTCAGATGCACACCACGGGAACATGAAGTTGTTCCCCGGTGGCGTTCATCTCCGTGCTACGTCCGGCATTGCTGGAAGAAGCCATGGGTGTTGGGGTTTCTTGGAAAAAAAAGGTGTTACGAAAGTTTTAGAGGGAGGCTTTTAGAAGCATTCCCACAAACGGCGCCAATTGATGGAGTGCAATCCAGTCGGTCGTAGCTGTCAACGATATTGCCTCTGATCGGAGCAAAAGGTGCCTGGAACAGGGAAGAAAGTGAGTAGACAAACTAGCTCCTTAAAGCTGTCCTCACCAAACTCGAGACCTTGGGACGCTTGACTAAGTGGGCCGTTGAGCTCTTTGAGTTTGACATCAAGTACAAGTCGAAGCCTGCAATCAAAGCACAAGCCTTGGCAGATTTTGTAGTAGAATGCACCTTCAACCGAGCCCCAGGAAATGAAGCAAAAGAAGGGAATCAGGCCGGACAAGGAAGCTTAGCCCATATGGAAGATCTTCATTGATGGGTCGTCCAACGCCAAGGGAAGTGAAGCAGGCCTCGTCCTCCTCACCCTAGATAATGTCGTAGTAGAGTACGTGCTGAGGTTTGACTTCTCGGCATCCAACAATGAAGCTGAGTATGAAGCCCTCCTTGCTGAATTGTAACCCGCTAAGGAACTTGGCTCCCAGCATATCAAAGTCTTCAATGACTCGCAACTGGTGGTGAACCAACTCAATGGCGAGTATGAGGCCAGAGAACAAATCATGGCCAAATACCCCACCAAAGTTCAAGAGCTAGCTCGCCACTTCCTACTCTTCTCATTGCATCAAGTCCCGCGAATCGAGAATGCAAGAGCTGATGCCCTTTCTAAGTTGGTAAGCACCTTGGATGCAACCCTCGGCTGCATCGTCCGCGTAGAAAAAGCTACCTTGGCCATCCATAGAAGAAGCACAAGTCTTACCACTGGAAGTCGAGCCATCGTGGATGGACCCCATCATCAACTTCCTCTAAACTGAGCAACTGCCCGACGACAGGGATGAAGCAAAGAGACTCTGACATCAAGCAGCCCATTACACTCTGCTCGAGGGAAAATTTTACAGAAGATCATTCACCTTACCCTACCTCTGATGCCTTCGTCTGGAAGAGGGTGAGTATGTACTTCGAAAAATTCACGAAGGCATCTACAACAACCACATCGATGGCCGAACCCTAGCTCAAAAGGCACTAAGGCAGGGGTATTTTTGGTCGACACCCCAAAAGGACGCAACCGAGTTGGTATGGAGATGCGACAAGTGCCAGATGCATGCCGCCTTATGCCATCGGCCAGCAACAACGCTCTCAGGCCTTAGCAGCCCCTGGCCCTTCGCCAAATGGGGAATGAACCTCCTCGGCCCTTCCCTCAAGCAACGGGGGCAGGAAATACCTCGTCGCCGCCGTAGACTACTTCACTAAGTGGGTCGAAGCTGAACCCTTGGCTACCATCACAGTTCGAGCAATCCAGAGCTTCTTTTAGAAGAATATCATCTTCCACTTCGGCCTCCCCCACATGTTAGTCACTGACAATGGAAAACATTTTGACGACGCTAGGTTCCAGGAATGGTGTGCTTCCTTCGGCATCAAACAACAATATTCCTCAGTAGGTTATCCCCAGACAAACGGCCTAGTCGAGGTTACTAACAGGACTATTTTGGATGGACAAAAGACCAGGCTCGACCGAGCCAAAGGCCTATGGGCTAACGAATTGAGCAACGTCCTATGGGCATATCGGATCACACCTCGAGCGGCCACAGAGAGAGACCCCGTTCGGCCTAACCTACGGGACAGAAGCAGTCATCCCACCAGAGATTGGCTAGTCGGTGCTCCGTATTGAAGCGTATGACGAAGCCGTGAACAGCGAAGCACTTAGAGCAAACCTAGACTTGCTGGAATAAACCCGAGAACATGCGCAAATCAGGGTGGCCACCTACTAGCAACGGGTGGCCCACTACTACAACTCGAGGGTGAAGGAGAGGCACCACCGAGAAGGAGACCTCGTCCTCAGGAAGGTCATGGCCCCTGAGCGTGGTGTAGGCAAGCTCGGCCCTAATTGGGAAGGTCCCTACAAAGTCAAGTAAGTCGTTGGCCTCAGCACCTTTCGCCTAGAGCACTTAGATGGAAGACCCGTCCCTCGGACATCAAACTCGGAGAATCTCCGGATGTATTACCAGTGATTGTAAACTTTGATGGCCAAACAATGAATGAATAATGCAAAGCTCCTCTTCGGCTCAATGCCTAGTGTGTGTTCTCACTAAGTCCTCAGGACCCCTCGGCTTCGTGACTGATCGACGTGTACAGCCTCCTCCGATGACCATGCGCTCGTGTCGGACCGTCACCAAGGTATATGGCTCCCCTTGGGCCAATAATGAATGCCCAACTTCAACACCTCACTGAGCGTAAGTATACTAGGATGGCTGAGGCATCGCATGCCTCACCACCCGCCTCAGTGGCAGATGGCCTCCTGGTTTCACACACTTAGCGCGATAAAAGAAAGATGGCTACCGTGACTAACTCAGTGGTTCACCTTGGCCTGAGACCCCGGTCACACCGCCGGGTCACCTCAGCCTCACCGAAGCATGTACTTGGGAAGGAAGTATACCAGGCGAGTTGCACCTCCATCGCATAGTGTTGCCTCGGCCTCTCCCCCTTACTTCGGCAGGCCGCCTCGGCCTTGTCTAAGTAAGCACTTAGGAGGAAACAAGCTAGGTGAGCTGCACCTCAGTCACACAACTCTACCTCGACCTCCTCCCCTAGTTACCTAAAGCAGGTACCCCTCGGTAAAAGAGAGAGAGAGAGAGAGAGAGAGAGAAGAAGAAGAAGAAGAAGAAGAAGAAGAAGAAGAAGAAGAAGAAGAAGAAGAAAAGGGAGAGAACACTATGTACAAAAAAATGCTCTTCATTTCATTCATTAGGACAGTATGCATTTACAAAAAGTTTTTCTTCGGCCTCAAAGGCCAAGCATATACAAAAGAAGAGATAACAAAGTACAAAAAACAGGAACAAAAAGCTAGCTAAGCAACAGAGTCCTCGACACCATCAACAGCCCTATCGGGGACCTAGGCAGTCTCTTTCGGAGTGGGAGAATCTGGGTACACCTCCAGCTCGTCCACCTTGAAGTCTGGCATCACCTTCAGGATGGTCTTGTTAGTGTCCTCGATGCCCTCGAGGTAGGACGCAGACCAGTAATCGGCGAGACACTTCTTGTATTCCCTCGTCTGCTTCCAGTTCTTGACAGCCTCCACCACTTGCACCTCAGCATCCACTACCCGCTTTTGGGCCTCTAGCGCCACCCCGTTGAGGCGAGCCCGCTCCTCCTCGGACTTCTTCAAGGCCTCTTGTGTCCGGCCAAGCTGAGCCTGCTAGGACTTTAGATCGTCCTCCAGCATTACCGGAATTGCTTCTCCTCCTTCAGGGCCGCCTTGGCCTCGTCCCGGCTGCTCTCTATTGTGCCAACCCTCAGTTGGAGCTTCTCACTTATCTTCTTGATATTCATGATACAATGTTGGAGGAGCCCCACTTGGTCCCCTAGGCCGACGAAATGACGGTAGACTTGCACCAAGTATTGTCAGTAAAGCAAGCAGAATTCAAGAAAACAATGAAATATGAGATAGGAAACGTACCTCAACCAAGTAGGTGAGCCCGTCGTCACAGATGAGCGTGGGGTCAATCTGGATCATGTTGTATCGGTCCATCAGAGGGACCACCCCACTCATCAGGGCCTTGCCGACCCCCTCCTCGCTAATCGAGTCCCCCTCTCGGACCTACCATCGGGGACAAAACAACCAGGTGAGGTGCTCTCCCTCTTGGGCTAAGTTTTGTACTGATGCTTGGGCGAATGAAGGACCGATGGGACCACCCTTTGCCTCGGGTCTCTTCACCCCTGCGCCCTCGAAGGGGCATTCCTTGTGCACTAGTTTCATCAACGGGGGCCCATGCTCTATGTCAGCAAGCATCTTCCTCCTTCTCTCCTCAGTCGGCCTCTTCCCTCGGCCCCCTTGACCGGCAAGGACTTGTTGTTGTGGGACTTGTTATTGAACCACCATGGGAGAGGGGGGAAGCACCCATTCACCCCTTGCCACTTCTTCAACAGGCCTCCTTGGCGTCTGCACACCGCACATACTGCAACCTCGGGCTTTCGCTCGCGCGCGGACGATCTCCAAAAGGATTTTCTTTGCGTCCATGGGCACCTCTGCAAACAAACAAAAGAAAAGTCGGTAAGTCGAAGACGAAGGGGAATATGCTAAGAGACTACGAGACCTCTCCTATAGATGGGGGCAGGGCTGAGCCCCACGAACACCAAAGGGAGCTCCAGCTCCACCAAGGGCTTGGCCCGAACCCTCTCTAGCACGAGTAGGTGGGCTATGGCAGTGGCCTCCTTGTCCCAAAGTAGAGGGGGACATCTCTCGACCGTCATACAAGCCTCCCCCCACCTTGACCTGAACGACCAACCTTTAGGGCAAGAAATGTAAAAGAACTTGCCCTTTCAGTTATGGATGGACGAGGGGTAATCAATGGTATTCTCCCTCTGCGGCTGAAGGTAGTACATGCCGACCTCGGAGGAGTGCTTCCTTGACACGAACATGGCACGAAACAGCTTTGGCGTCAACTCCACATCCTGAAGCCGAGACAACACTAACATGGTTATTATGGTCCTAAGGACATTGGGGACAAGCTGGCTGATGGTGATCCTGTACCACTTTAGCAACTCCGAAATCAATGGGTGAAGGGGAAACCTAAGGCCGAACTCTAGAAAGTGCTAATAGACACAAATCTCCCCTTCCTCAAGGGTCCACAACCGGTCACCAATGCCGGGCACCCTAAGTTTGTAGGACCGAGGTATATGGAACCGCCTCGCTAAGGACTTAACCTGGTCCACGTCTAGAACGCTATCAAACTCCGAACGTGGCAAGTGATCCAAGGTCACCCCTTGGGCAACGTATTCGACTGCCACCCCATGATTAAGCTCTGGAACCGGGTCCTCCTCGTTCTGAGGAGACCCCTCTGGCTCCCTCGGCATCACGGACGCGGCGCTTTCATAGGGAGGATCATCACCTTGGCAGTTGCCCTTGGCACCCCCGAAGGCTACCCTCTCCCTTAGCACCATCACCCCCCGCTGAGGGGACACCTCGGCTGCTAGCAGTCCCAAATTGGAACTAAGTGGAGTAGGAGTTCGAGGAAAGCTCCCTCCCGAGAGATTGAGAAGTTCATAACACTCGGGGCCAGAATCAGAATAAGACATTGGTTCGACGTGTTACCTAAGATAGATGAAGGCTGAAGGCAACTAGAAGAACTGAACTAGCCGAAGGCTCTGGGAGTTGAAACAAGCAGCTTAACTTCGACACCAACCCTTCTGAGATCATCCACCTCTGCCACTAGTCCTCGGCCTCTTCAGTCTTCAAGGTGGTACTCTGCCTCGGCCTCCAACCCTGGGCCTCAGCACACCCCTCCGAGCCTCAACCCGCCCTGGGCTTCGGCACCCTCTTGAAGTCCTCTGAGTCCCGAAGCCCTCGAATCTATCCCGAATCTCAGGAACAGATTGACTGTGTTGCGCTCAGCCAATCCGAGCGACAACACAAATCATCGCCAAGGATGTGATAAGTTCCAAAACCTACAATTTCAAATACACTGTACTAGAGCTCAAGCTCAATAGTAATACAATACACCTATTTTGAGTTTTTGACACTATGATACAGTGCACACCCTAGGATTATGTCTTTATTTGGATATGAATAAACAAAACAAGGCAAAGATTCTTTTACAAGGATATATGATCCTAATTGTGAATTACAAGACATTTTATTGATCATCTCAAGCAAAAATTTTTAGGAAATAAAATTCCAATCCACCCATTGGTTATTTCTAATTACTTCTGAAATGGATTGGGGACCATTCAGTGAAGGAGTTTAGGAACAAATCCCCCAACTGGCAACATTTTTCGGAGCCCAAAAAGGTTTTCTATGTTGTTCTCTCTCAATGGGTAATGTTTGTAACATCTCCCCTCACCCCAATGAATCTCTCTTTCTGTCCTCTTAAATCTCTTTGGCCCCGTCCTAATTCTTTCTAATGAGGTAGGAGACATGGTTCGGACTTCGGAGTATAAATATTCTTTTTTATATAAAAAGAGTGTAAATATTCTTGATACACATAATTCGTGTATCAAAATTTTTTGTTGATAGAAACTCCTTTTTTATATTTATACTTTGACAGGGACCCTATCACATCCGATTTTAAGGTTTCAAAGATTGAATTACCAAACTCCGCCAAAATAGTGTATTAGTGACCTTGACCTTGAAATCTAATATGATACACCATGTATCGGATATTATCATATCAACACTCAACACTTTGAGCCTTAGTAGGAGATAAATTAGACGAATTGGATCTGGTCAAGGGTCAACCCAAGCCCAACCTTACACATGACCTCAAGCCCATATCCGCAGCAAGATTAAAAGCCCAACTTTGACAACCCAAACCCTACCTAAGCTAAACTGATGGCAATTTTCCGGTTTTCCCCATCCCTAATGGGTATCCAACCGAATTAGGGATGGGGATTGCTTTGGCAAGAGGGGAGGTAATGGGGATTAATAGGGATCCCCAACTGGGGTCAGGGTCAGGGATGGGGAATGAAGTCCCCGCCCTGACCCCGGTTATTATTTTATTTTATTTGTATATGATATTATTTATATATATTATATTATATATCAAAATATATTTAAAATATTATTTATATTTTAGAATTTTTCTTTATTAAACAATTCTTAATTTAAAAACTTGCATAGGGAACCAGTTTCCATTGGGGATCAGGGATGGAGGACAACTTTTACCCTCAACAGGGAATGGGGTTGGGGATGGAAAATATGGTTCATGCCCTGAACCCGCCCTGTTGCCACTCCTATTGCTAAACCCAACTTAAATGACTTAGATGGATTAAGTCAACCTTTGAAAGGTTGTCCAGGTTTGAAGGACCTTTTTCTCATGTTCTACACCTTTTCTTTAGAATAAAATATAAAAACCTCCGCTGAATTTTCATTTTAACAAAAACCTCCCATGTAGTTTTGAAAAACCCTGCAATTACCTCCCTTTCATCAATGTCCCATCCAGAAAACATTGGCCTAATACATTAGTTTTTTGAAAATACCCATTTTACCCCTATATCTATCAATTCAGATGGAGATTTATTAAAATACTCCAAAAAGAACTTCTATTTGTTAAATAAAAAATTTCCTAGATCAAATTAAAAAGAGTAAAGTAATTTGATTTTGTAAATTCTTTATAATTGAGTGAAGTCTAAAAGGGCAAATCTAGCATTTTTATTATATTAAAAGATTTCTTAACTAGTATTGGCAATTTTGTAACTTCAAAGTCTCTATTATGGAGACAATATTGTTTTTTTCTTGGTAATGACTTGAGACAATAATGGAAGGGAGATAAGTGGAGGTTTTTCAAAACTATAGGGGAGGTTTTTGTTAAAATGAAACACCAAGGGATTTTTTATGATTGTTAGAAACCTTAGGGGAGGTTTTTGTATTTTACCCTTTTATATTATTTTAGTTTGCTTTTTGTTTATTGTGATGTAGATATTAATTATCTATCATCATTTATTGGAATTTTATATCCCATAATTACTTAAACACTATAAAACAATCCTTAAATGACCTTTTTATTAAAATCGTTCTTAACCCTCCAACACTTTTATTAGTTAATAGGTAGTATACACAAATTTTTTTCCTATAGCCCTTCTATCAAATTTTTGTTCAACCCTATGCCTATGTATTGCATGGATTTACTTGCCTAATTTAGAATCTATTTTAACAAATCAATCATTTTCTTTTTAAGACATGTGCAAGAGGGAAAGGGATAAAGGGATAAGTGGCCGAAGATAAAAAAATAAATAAGAGAGAGAAGCTAATGCAAAATTTCAGCATTAAGGCCATGTTTGGGAGTGCTTATTTGGGCCATTAAGCATTTATTGGTATTTGGGAAATAAGCCCGAAATAAGTGCTTATTTTAAAAATAAGGGCTTATTTTTTAAGCCCAAATTTCCAGTTTTTTTTAAGCTTATATACAATATGTACTTATTCATTTTTTTCTTCCAAAACTACCCTTAGTTGAATTTTAAAATACCACTTATGAAAGTACTTTTACAAAAGCACTTATATGATAGTACTTTTACAAAAGTACTCTGATGAAAGCACATTACAGAATTACTTTTGTAAAAATATTTTATAAAAGTGCTTTCATAAAAGTACTTTCACAAAAGTATTTTATAAAAGTGCTTTCGTAAAAATACTTTTGTAAAAGTTCTTTCATAAAGTGTTTTATAAAAATATTTTCATAAGTGTTTTTATAAAAATACTTTTATAAAAATGTTTTATAAAAGTAATTTAATAAAAGTGCTTTCAAAGGATATATTTTAAAAATTTGAGAGAAAATGAAGGACAAAATAGTTGCAAATGCTTATTTAGGTGCTTATTAGAGAAAAAGACTACCAAACACCCAATATAAAATAAGTGCTTAAAAAATAAACACTTGAAAAATTTAGATGCCAAATACAAATAATTACTTATTCGAATAAACACTTATTTTTAAGCACTTATTTAAACACTTATTTTTAACTTAAGCAATAACCACTACAAACATGACCTAAGATAGACAAACCTATGTCGTTGTTGGCACCTGCTATGTACTATTATCATTATTACTCATTTACTTGCCTTTGGCTTCACGTCCAGGCCACCATACCAAAAAAACTTATTCTATCTATTTTCCCTCTATTGGACGTGCATTTCTTGCACGTGCTACTCAGGCTCAACTGATCAATAAAAATGATGTTCTATTGAGCTTGTGACGAGGAAGCCCAAAACCATCCAAAGGGCATAAAATGTTTTCAGGGTCGACGTTAATGGAACATTTTATAACAGTGGATAGACAATGAATCAATGATCCAGTGAACAGGTTATAACGATGCCCATCAAAAAAGAACAGGGACGAAATAAAACAAATATCACACACCATTGGTTCCAAACTTCGAGAAAAAAGGCACAACACAAATTTAAGTTAAATTTAGAGGCAAAAAAAAGAAAAATACATAAAAATAAAACACACAGAAAGATGGTACGTTTTAGCCTTTTAGGGTCTTCAATACTCTGGGATTCTATCTATAAAAGAACGCTCTCGGATCACAGCCTTACTGCCTTACAGGATAAAGGATACGAAGAAGTTAAAAAGCTAAAACCGTAAATGGGTTTGTAGGAGTAGAGGTAAGAAGTTAAGAAGTAAGAACCAAGAAAGAAGATGCGAGACTGTAGAACAACAGAGGGGTAATTTGGTAAAATGAGAGAGAGCAGTCACAGACTCACAGGAAGTAACTTGCCGAGACGTCCCAAATCCAAATCATGTAAATTATTGTCGTACGTCCACGCAGATGCAGCGGTTCTGCGGTTCGAATCTTCTTGGTCACGACGGGTGTGAATCGGGACTTGAGAGTACTTTTGTGTTACTGTGTAGATTAGTACCTCCCTCGTCTGGAATTATTTTTTTGTTCATTTCCTGTTTCCTTCAACTGAGCAGCAGAACAGAATAACAAACACCCCCTTGCGATTAGAGATCGCAGCATCATCCGCAACCTTACCTAAACTATGATGTCTTTGCTTCAGATAAGCAGCTAAACTAGGGCCTGTTCGTTTACTTAGCAATTGATTAAGATGCACAGCTGAAAATCCACTAATAAATGACTTAAGTTTTAAGGTCCAAGGACAAAAATTGAAAAGGTAAGAAGAAAATAATATATATATATATAATATATATATATATATATATATATTCCTCTACAATACCAATGGTGCACGTGCGGTAAGTAGTAACGAAGCTAAAACTACCCATTGGGCTATTTTTTTATAGAGAATGGAGAATTGGAGACTATTATAATGATATGTCACCAACCCTTATTAGATTTATCGAAACGGTAAGGGCATTTTGGTCATTTTAGAACAAAAAGAGCTTACATTTCCCACACCCACCAATCCAAACCAAACCAAACCATGGCAAAGAAAAAACAAACAATGAGGTACTATTATTATATTTATTAAAATAAATGAAAAAAAAAGGGGTTGAAGTTGAGACTCTGCGATTGGTTGGTTTCGTGTTAAACTGTTTTCACTCGGGCGATTCCAGAATCCAAAGTCATCAATTCTTCCAACCTAACCTAGTGTACATTAGTTTAGCGAGGTTAATTGCTTGAGAGTTGAAACAAATAGGAAGAATCCAAGGGTCTACAGCAGTCGAATTTACATCTAAAATGAACATGAGATATCAGATAATAATACGATGACTCTGTACAAGAATGTTAGCATCTTCAGATGACCATTCCCTTCCCACACAATTCCAACAGAGGGGGCACATCATCTATAATACACCAAAGTGGACAACGCAACAGAAAAGCTCCCTAATTCCTATGTAATTCGATCGTCTCTATATCAAATATGAACATTAATTAAACCCTAGAAAGGATTAATGATAGGAAGACAGAGATGGAGTGTAAGGTTTTATGGGAATTGGAGTACCTTGAAGTCTCACCGTCTCGGGTACCGTTTGGCGTTGGACGAAAAGACAAAAGGCAGAAGCAGCAACAGCGGCAGCAGTAGTAGCAGGTAGCAGCAGAAAGCATGGAAACAGCTCCACTCCTCCACTCATGATTTCAGTCTTCAGACGCTTCAACTCCTAATCATGAACTTAACTCATCTCCGCTTTTATTTTCCCTATCTTTCTTCCTTTCTATTCACGGAACATTGGCTTACGACACAAAAATTATTAATTAATGTCCAAATTATGTATTAGTTAAATCTCCGCATATCTCCCTTCTCTGTCACCTTCTGCATTTCCTTATTTCTGACGCTCTCTGCTAATAAACGAAGAAGACGACCATCGCGCTTCCGTCCTTTTACTACTTTAATGGCGGATTTCTCTTGGTTGCATGAAGGTCGGGATCTCGAGAATGAAAACAGTAATTTTTATATTTGTTTCTATATTCTTCACTTCGTCTTCGGTCTTGCAGAAACCCTCGCTGATCTCTGTCGGGAGAGACGTTTCCATGGCTCGAGAACAGAGTCTCTGTATCTGTACGGTAATACTTGGTTCCTCCCTCGTTTTGACCTCACCACCGGTGAGATGTCCTCGAACCCTTCGTAGAAATCCAACGTCCACTCTCCGTTCCGTTTTGATCTGCATCCTATTGATTCTTTCGTCTCTATTTCGACTTCCATTCTCCTCCGAATCTCGGTTGCGGCTTCTTGCCTGAGCTTACAGTCCTGGCTTGTTTTCTCCGGCTCCGGTCCGTGGTCTTCGAAGTTGCCGGAAATCAGCCTTGCTGCTTCGACAAGCAAACCTAGATAACCCTCGCTTTTGTATTCTCTCTTCCATGACAACCTCCTATCTTCTCCGTCCTCACCTTCTGCTTCTTCGTCGTCTTCTTTTTCCTGTCGTTTTTCTTGTGATTGTTCTTGTTCTTCTTGCTCTTCTTCTTCGTCTGCTTTCTCCGCTTTAATCTCACTCTGCTGTTCTACATCCTCCGTCTCTTCACGAACTCGCTTACTACCGATTTCCGAGCTTCGAGCTTGGAGATTCGTGATCTCCGAAAATTCTTTCGTTTCTTCTCCGGCTGCTTCTCGTCCATCGTGTTCATCTCTATTTATTTCCCCCGCCGGAAAAGCTCCCGACGAATTCCCGGCTTCCTTGGGATCGCATTCACCTTCGGAGCTCTTATCAACCGTCGAAACATCACCGGAAGCCGCCGAAGAATTACAGTCGACAATGATTCTGCAAGTCTTGCCATCATCAATAGCTTCCCCGACGGCGCTACACGCACTAAAGCCTCTGTTGTCCGTCGGAGTCTCGGATTCTACACCCTCCGGAGGAGGACCTAATCTGAGGTTTAAATCGATATCAAACCCCCGCTTGGTTGAGAACAAAGCCCTAGTCTTTCCCGTGGAACCGTTGGCCTCGTGCTCTAATCCATCGTGGAATTGAGGATTCAACGACGGTTCCTTCGAGAATCCGCAGGGTGAAAGAGACGACCGAGAGGAGATAATATCTATAATCTTTTTCAAGCACATTTGAGCAGTGGAACGGCCATGGATTTTATAATAGACTGAAGAGCTTACCTGATTCGAATGCTTGAACAAGGGAGACGACGAAGCCATTGCTGGCCCAAATCCAAACTTTTTCAGCTTCACCTCTCTGCTTCTGCCTCTCTGTTCGCCATTCGAGCTCTGCGACGAAGGATTTTCGCGGATCGCGAGGGATCGAGAGGTTAGAAAACAATAAAAACACAGCAGAAGAAAAGCAGATAGAGAGAGTGGGAGAAATGCAATCGCGAGAAAAGGGAAATACTAATGAGAAAGACAAGCCCGAGGACACCCGATGCCTTGGCCTTTTAATAACCCGTTGCTTTATTATTTTTTTATTGGTATTCTTTTTTAGTATTTTTTCGTGCTGTTGCTAAATCTCTGACGTGTCATTACCTGCCAGATCAAGTCAGACGTGTTAAGTTATTATTGGTGGGAATGGAATTAGCTGCCACACGAGGAAGTAATGCGTTCGGCGTTCCTAGGCTTGTCACTCGACTCACTCACATGTATATCCGTCCCCTGCGTTACGCGCGGGGGTGGAAGCGAAAGGGATGTGAGGTGTTGGACTGGACACACATATCACATATACATATCGTGTAGTGTGTGTAACGAAGGGAGTTCCAGATGCTGCTTGAAAGCCGTAAAAACGGAATCTGGTGATGCGTGAAGCCTATGAGTCCATGGATTGGAATATTCTATTTATCCGATCAGAGTTATTCCAATCCTACCACTCTGTGTAGACCTAGATCTATTAAGAAAAGTAGAAGATTTAGGAATTGGGAATTTTGGATGGGAAAAGTTGTTGGGGTTTTTTTTAAGTGGAAGTCGGTTTCCAAGTTGAATCGTTTCAGGGAGCTTACCTAAACGACCAAGGAATTAGGCCGTTAAATTGAAATCTCTGAGTTTCTCTCCCCACCATTTTCTCATGGAAAAGAAAAATCTCAGCCTGAAATAATTTGTCACGTTTACAAAATGAACTCATTTATATAGATATAATTTTGTATTAAATTAAAGACACCAAAGTGAACTCAGATTAAATCCAAACCAGATATTTTGGATGTTTGATCTTAGTAGATTTAGTGTTTTAATAATGGATCAAACTGGACCCGATCCGAATTCAATTTGATAACTGCCCCGCCTATATAAGGTTAGCCAATTCAATGGGCCATAAGAGCCCTCAAGTTGGTAGAAATAAAAGTAATATGTAAAGCTCATTACTTGACCAAATTAACAAACCTATTTTCTGTTATAAATTAATTAGACCAAAATGATAGTGTAAGGGGGTTACCCAAATGAAACATTTAACATCTGCTTGAACTAAAATGGTATGAAGAGGGTGGAGTCCAGTGTAGGCTAGAGACAATACATTAAACATCTGGCTGATTTTTAAATATTTGTTGATTGTAGTTCAACTCTCAAGTATTTAAAAGCCAAAGGCCCAACAAGATCCCAACATTGTGGGCCTTCCAGCGTACGACCGTAAACGACCCATGAATGCATGGGGGCGTTATAAACGGACTGGTTCCTTACCCAAGATGGTGAAGCGGGAAAAGAAATCGGACTGGTTCGTGTACCCGACTTATCTTTCGGGTTAATAACCGCGGGAGTTTTAACTCTGGTTCCTTAGGGGGCGTTATAAACGTAAACTGTTTTTCTTGTCATTGGTATCAAAAGTACATCAAAACCATATGGTTCGAAGGCAAATTATGTCTCAAAATAAAAGCACAAAAAAATATCCTTGCTTGTATATGTATTTTTATGTAAAAAAACTGAAAAATCAAACCAAATTAATAAGATCGAATAAAAATTTTCGATTAATCCAACTGGTGTGTTGTATTCAGTTTCAGTTAACCAATATGAAAAAATCAACTATTAATTGAACCAGCTCGTATCATATATGCATACATACACATACGTATATAACATACAAACATATATAATGTATGTTATATATGTAAGGGTGTCAATGGACCAGTTTTGGTCTCTAATCCATAATTAATTTGGATGGATTGGATGGACCAACAAGGAATATTGAATTGAACCAATCTAGTCCAAAAATTTATTACATTGGATTGAACTTAATCCATTCGGAATAAATTTATATTAGATTGAGCTGAATTAAGCCAATATCTGGTCCATTGATATAAGATAAGAATATAGGTATCAGTGGACCGAGTTTGGGTTGAAACCAATCTAAATTAAAACAGGTTTGAACAGATTGGGCGGTCCAAAATAGTCCAAAATATTTATTGGATTGGATAGGACCCGATCCATTTGTAATGGATTCACATTGAACTGGATCAGATTGGACCAAATCCAATCCAATTGACACCCCTAACGTATGTATGTATATTATATGTATTTCTAGTATTTATATTATATATATATATATATATTTTATTTATTTATAATATATTATAAATATCAAAAAACTAAAAAACCAAAAAACCAAACTGATCAAAAATTGAACCGATCAACCAATTAATCAATTGGTTTTGGTTTGGTCTCAGTTCACGGTCTTCCAAAAAAACTGATGGGTACTAGTTTAGTTTAGAAAATATGACTACAATTCGGTACCGAATCATGAACACCCCTGGTATTTTTTTTTTCATTTTCAAAACTAAAAATAAAAACATGTTTTTAAAATTCTGGTTTCAATACATAAGGGGCCATGCCACTCTTTCACTGCACTTGATTTCATCTAATTATTTAATATCATATTCCTTGAATCATATAATTTGACACTATAAAAATTTGTTTTAGTCGTTCCAAAAACATATATTGTTTTATGAAATAAAACCAACTTGTTTTTGTCTTTTGAGTTCAACTGTTAAGAGTAAATTTTTGTTTTCTTGTTGAGGTGGCAATTTAAAAAACAAATAAAAACAATGACATTGAACACTCCCTTAAATTTCTCAAAAGAAAAAAAAAAAAAAAGTACACCTTTTTCTACATCCTCAGAGCAAAAGATGCCAGATGGAAACCTCAAAGTCACAACTACTTTGACTTGACTATAGTTCACCAGTTCAGGGATTGACTTCTGAGTAATTTTTACGTTTGTGCCAAGAAAGAACGCAAATTTTACTCCTGGAGTCTAGTCTTCGCCTTTCCGTTGCTCAATCATGTTTGAGATAGAATCTTAAATAACAAATAAAAATGGGTGACGTGGCTTTTTTATCCACGTCAAAGCCCAGTAAACAAAAACAAAGAAAAGTAACAAATCTTTTTTTTTTTGTAGAAAAAAAAAAGTAATAGTCTAATCCTACCAAAAAGAAGAAAATAATAGCCAAAAGAAAAGCAAACGACCTGCCGTGCCGCATAATAGCGCCCGCCTTTATCATCTTGACAAACATCAAATCTAAGAGCATGCATTGAAATCAACGCGAGATTTTTTTCAAGGCTGCAACTTTCATCGGGTTAGTCTCGACCCAACCCAAAAAAGTCGGATCGGGTTGAGGTTCGGTTAGGATTAGGATCGAAAATTATGAATTCGATTTGATTTAGCTTTGGGTTGGGTATTTGGGTTAGGGTTCAGGTATTCGACAACCCAACATATCCTCATATTTAAATTTATAAGCGTGCATGTGTGTATGCGAGTTATATGTCCAGTGATCATGAATCATGAATGCATGTACTTTTATGTATGTATCAAAAATTTTAATTTTAAAAGCAAAAACTATTAAACATAATAGAAAGTAAAATACTCCTAAAGCATCATGTCATTCGTACAAATTAGAATGAGAGTGAGTTAGACGAGTTAGGTTTAATTTGCTAATCCAAAGTGCAAGAAACAAAAAGACTTCAGCAACAAGGAACCAAAAAAAAAAAAAAAAATTCGAGCCATCTCTCTCTATCTATATAGGGGATGTAATATCACTCCCTATTTTGAAAGTTAAAAATATTGATAAGTATTGATATTGATACGTATCATTCAGCAGTTGAATGGTCACAATTACTGAATGTAATATCATTAAAACAAAATTTGTAATCAGTAATTTTTATTCAAAAGTTTTGAAATAATTTTATAATTCATAAAATTTAAATTTTTATTTCAAAAATTTTGAAATAATCTATAATTTATTTAGAACAAATGAAAACTTATGGTCAGGTCAAGAAGAAAATGGTACATGAGAGCTCTATGGTCAAGAAGAAAACCTAGGCGAGAAAAGAATGACGACTTGATTATTGCAGAGAGTGAGAGTTGAGAGAGGAGAGAACGGCATCAACTTGGCAAATGGCAAGTTGAGTTAGGGGACGACAAAAGAGGAGAAGTGAGAAGAAAATGTGAACTGTTGAAGTGTCAAGTGAGGGTTTAGGATTTTAGGGCTGGGAAACTAGGGGTTTGAGGAACATATTTCCTCATATACCCCTAAGAAATTTTATCTATTCCATTAATGTATAAAAGTATATAATATAAAATATATTTATATTTATAAATAAATCGGACTCAGATTTTTATAGAATTGGATGGGGTATATTTATATTTATAAATATATCGGACTTAGATTTTTATCGAATTGGATGGGGGTGAATCTGAGTTTGATCCAATATTTAATCGGATTCTACTTCTGCCATCCGAATCTAATCCGATATGACATTTACCTCATCCAAATCCGAGATTGTTGGATCGAGTCATGGGTTTACGGGTATCGTTGATATGCCAAGTTCGGACTGGTCCGACTCAGTTCAGTTTGGTTTGAATATGAACAGACACGACCACCTCAGTTTGATCCAATTGGATCGGTCGGTCCAAATCTGACAGTACGACCTAACCCCTAATCTGGGCAACCTAGTCTAGTTGACTTGACCTAGTTCGGACCGGTCGGCTATCCATAACCCTACATAACCCAATATATATCGGTCCAGTCCAACTCAAAACCGAACCAGTCTAGGCTGCCCACATTGACCCGGTTCAGATCAGTCGACTCTGACCCGAACCTTTGCATAACCTAATATGGACCGGTCCGAGTCAAGCTGTCATATGTAAAACCGGTCTGTTTGGTCCAACCGGATTAATAGAATCCAAATGGTTCAACTACCCTTGAAGTCGGCTAGAAGATAAATCTAATTAGATAGTTCAAGTTGATTTGATCGATTTGAACCTAAGTGGTTCGGTCAAACTCAAAACCCAAACATAGTCAAATGGCTTCAAGTGATTAATTGCTTTTTATTTGTCTTGTAAAAATAATATGCATGTAATGTAATTTGAACATTCACCACTTGTGTAAACAATAGCTTTCATGACCATCAAGCTATGACCAACTTATTTGTTAAAAGGGAGTTAGTTTTTACTTTAAAGTACATAAATGTAAGATAAATGGGTTTGGGCGAATTAGATTGGGTCAAAGCGGGTTTGGGTTGAACCCAACCCATTTAATTTTATATAATTGAGTCATTAATGGGTTGGTAGGTTAGATGGGTTAGGTTGAAGTTCAACCCAAACCAAACCCAATCCACCCCGCCCAATTGCCACTACTACCCACATTTAACAATGGGTGTGGATCAGTTCAAAAGCCCACAATCTAATTTCCTATTATTTTCTATTATATATAAGCAATAAACAAGCAAAATATTATGAAAAAGCATCAAAAATTTCAATTATTTGATTAAAACATGTAAAAAATACATAAATCAACAATCCTTTACATAAAATCCCAAACATTTTTTAATTCAACATATAATATATAAGTTTGTGTACCTTACAACAACAACTTAATTATAAGTACTAGGAGTATTTTAATAAATTTAATATATGGGTCAGGGAGGGCCGAGTTTAACCTAATACCATACCTTACTTACACCCAAATGAATTGAGTAAGGGGATCGACCTAAATAGCAATGCGGATCAATGACTGCAACAAGACCAAACCAAGCCCTGGTCAATTTGATTCATTAAATATAAGTGTTAAGTATATCAGCACAATTGATGACTATTCTAAAAACTGAAAGGGACTTCTTGGATAAGAAATAAACATAGAACATTCTAGAAATGAATTCAGCTAACCTAGAAAATGGAAATATCAAGATGATTCTAGCAAAGTAATTAATCACATGTTTTAAATGTGTAAAATGCATTCTAGATACAAGGGTAAAAATGAAAAGAAAAAAAAAAAAAACACAAGTATAAGAACCTTTTGGCATAAGCATCCGAGAAACTATAAATAGGGGCCTTGGAACCATTCTTGCCCCATAACTTTGACATCATTCCATCTATCCTCACTCCTTCTCTCATCCATATTAGTCTTCTTCCATCATTTCATTTCAGCCATCCACCATTTTCCTCTTTTTCTTGCCGAAATTCTAGTGCCGAAGAATTACAACGGTCTAATCCCTCGCTGGAGGGTAGGCAGCCCCTTATTTAGGGTCTGGCCACTTGTTTATTTCCCCTTTCTTTCCCCCTTTGGTTCAGCCAATTCTTGAGACCTCAAGGTAAAGACCACCTCTTATTCATGGCCTTACAAGTTGTAAAAATCTCAAGACCCATTCCTACCTCAAAACCTGTTTTTTTTTCAGATAAAAAAAAGAAAAGAAAAGAAAAGAAAAAAAAATGCTCCTTAAGGATGGGCATCCACTAGATAGGGTGGAAATTTTCATCCCTAAAAATAATCAGTTTTTAATCCTCCAAAACATTGTTTACATAAATTTAGGGGGTGTCTATGTTTAATTTTATCATAAGAAACCCCTCCTAACATTCTTATTGTTGATACATTATATTAGAAAAAAAAAAAAGAGTAATCACCCTTTAAAACAACACGTGAGGGAACCAATGAGGCCCTACCATCCAAGGTCTTGGGAGGGCCCAAATGGTGAATTATTGGGCATTTGGTTTGGGGATTATAGGAATCAATGATTTTGAAAATTTTAGGCTAGAGTACAAATAAAAATGTATACAATACAAAAATATAAGGCCCTATTTAGCAAGTCTTTCTAAAAGATCTAATGGGCTTTTAGAAGCTTGGTAGACTAAAAACGGTCTTTTACTGTTTGGCTAGTGAAAGCCCGCTAGACCAAAAGATAGACCCCAAAAAAGACCATAAAAGCCTAGGTTGGTCTATAATTGAGAAGCTATAAGTGAAGCTTTTGGTCTATTGGGGCTTCTTATCTTCTCCATATATCTAGCAAAATTTTCAAAGGGTCGACCAAAACCTCCTTCATTCTCCACTTCTGACTGAGAGAACTCTGCCCCAGTGACTAATCGACACATGTATGTTTTTTCGCATTTTCTTCCTTCTTTCTCTTCCTCTTCTCCTCCTCCTTCTTCTTCTTCTTCTTCACAAGGAATAATCACCCACAGTTTCTCATTTTTTTCTTCTTCTTCTTCTTCACAAGTAATCATCGAAACTCACATCATTTTTTTAGATTGAATGATTAGGATTTGCATTTTTTGGACGCCAGAAAGGCTTTAGGTACCAGACACATCTTAGACAGAGAAATATACGACTAGAATTTGATAATCTTCTTGATTTTGCTAGGTTTTGGACCATTGTTCTTCTAAGACAATTACATGGTAATTAGATTCCAATTTGGTCATATTTCGTTCGAATACCCCTTTTTAGGGCATTTAAAGATTTAAGTGAATATGTTTCTCATGTTTCTAGGCCCTTCTTTTGGCAGATTTGGTTCCCTAAGGCTCTGGAATGCTAGGTCTGGTGAACTGAATCATGGTGATTTGTTGAGATAGTTGTGGAATGCTAGCTTTGAAACTTTGAATCTTTGAATGATCAGGTCTTCGTCCTCTGGTTGAATTTCGACAAAATGTTTGTTTTAAAAGGAATCTAAGGTTACTTTCACTTGGCATTGATTGACAATGGAATTCGGGTTTCCTTTTAGATTTTTAATTTGATTGTCAGAACTAAGTGGGAACCATGACCAATGTAAGTAATTTATGTACATTTAAATCATAGCTGTTAAATTGCAATTTTTTTCTTTTCCTAGTTGATCTCAATATCACCAATACAAAACGAATGAAGTTGGTGCTTTCTTTCCTAGAATTGACAGCACAAAATAATTGAAGAGGAATGAGAGGTATGGCTTCCTAAATTTTCATGTTTTCCCTCGAGATAAATTTAATAGTATTCTTTGAATTTGATCAATGAAATAAAAAGAAAAACGGTAATCTTGAAAAATTAGTACAATTGGGTATGTATCCATCTTTCTCTATCATGCGATTGTTTCTTCCCTTCTTTTGCATGGGAGATGGTGGTTTTTCATTTAATTGAGAAAAAATTATTGACTGATGGATCAATTGAGCTGTCTTCAACGTAAAGGTTAAGTAAGTGATAAGTATCAAGTCTGTCATTCATCTTTTATTCACTTATTTTTGGATTAAGCGTCATGATTCTTTTTTATTAATAACTCGGGCATTTTATTAATTAAAGTAGGAAGAAAATGTACAACACATTAAATACAAACAAAGACTGAGAGGTAAAACCTCTAATCTCTCCACCAACAATCAAATTCCCTTACAACTATGCCCAGAACAGAGATTCTTTCCCCACCATTGTTATGGCATTGTAATCAATCCTTAAAGATCTATCCATAAAAATTCATCAGTCTTTTAAGTTTTTGAGCTTTTGGAGGATCATCTTAAAAAGACTTACCACGCCTCCTAAGATTTTGCACTAATAATACTGACAAGATATTTAAAATGTTATGGGTTTGCACATTATGGGCATGGTCATGTCACTTGTATGTCAAAAATGAATTTGAAATTCACCACCTGATTCATAAAACAATCTCCCAAAAGTTGCAGGCATCATCCCAAATTATGAAAATTAGCACCAAGTGAATCCTCTACTGAGTTTTGATTCTTGAAGAATCGGTTGTGCTAAATGGAAAACTCTCCACATGATTTGGGATTTTGAGGAATCAACTCAAGTGACAAATTTATAAATCAGAATTAACAAATTGATTCTTCTAAACCAAACATTCCCTTACAAGTCACCCTAAGCTTTGACAATTTATTTATACAAAGTGACCACACTTGAACCCACTTTCTAATACTTGTCAGCCTGAGTTTATCAGATGTATGGTGTATGATGGGGCATAATATTTTGTATTTTAATTTTTTTTTTTTTACTTTGAATTATTTTATGTGCCACTTATTATTTAATTAATTGGTAAATTACAAAAACAACCCCACCCCTTCTCTCCTTTGGTTGAGTGGCATTGGGGACTGGGGAGTCCCCCCGAATTGTGATGTGTGAGAAAGAACAACTAACTAAAGGACTCTTTCCAAAGAAGAGATGACAAGGGGTATCACTATATCACTCTTTTTATTGGGACCAATGACAATGAGGCCCTACCACAGGCGACAGGAAGTAACTGGGACGAAAATCATCAGCCTATTTTAATGATCCCAAGTGGGTGTCCTTAATTCTTTATTACATCCGTTTTGGCGGCAAAACTCCAAGAATGATGCATTCGATCAGACACAAGAAGACATGCTTACCTTTTGACGTCAGGGGTGGGATTCATCATTCATCCAACGGTAGTCATTAGTCCTTGGAACGTGGGGATACTGGATTCCTCATCCTTCATGATTCATGGAGCCCAGACAGCTTGTACAAAATTCTGCATCCCCGTAAACCACTCTCAAATGCTTTGTTTTGTAATATCGATAATGTTGTTTCGATCATGTTTTCGAACACAGTCAAGCTCCGAGTTGGGAATTGGGATGACCCACAAGTTGCAACTTGGGTCGTATTAGGTTGGAATTTCTTAAATTTTCAATCTGACCTGGACTCCGATGTTGGTGAAATTCTTCGGGTCAGGCAATCAGAGTTGATTAGGTAAGAGCTGGATTTGGATACCACCTTTCATCTAATAAACCTGATCGAATTGGAAAAGCGATCCATTTAATTACTAAATGGATTAAATTCGAATATATCTCAATCCTATCTGTTATTTATGATATATTATATATTATAATATTTTATAAATGACAGTATATATTTAATATATTTTTCGTTTATTAAATAAATATTTGTATTTGATTTATCTTTAAAACTAATAAAGTATTTGATAAGCTGTTTATTGCCAACTAGGCACTATTAAATGCCACATTAGCGGTTGAGTGAATGAATGTTCAATTGTTGGGGAAAGCATTAAAATGAAATTTCTCTCAATGATTGTTATGCACATAAATCAAAACCCAATTTTGTAAATATTAATATATACGGATGAACATGATAAAAAAAATATTGATTTAACGATAATATAATAACATTTTGATTAACACCTATCACAATACATTTAAGAAACAAAAACACATACATAATATAATATTCATCAAGTCTTTTTTATTATAACTCAAATTTAATGGAATTCAAATAGGATATCCAATTAGCTATTCGAAGTCAAATTCGGATCATAGTCTTGAAAATCCAAAAGATTTTTATTGGATTTAGATCAGTTGGATTTCTTTTGGATCAAATTAGATATTACCCTTTACGGAATCCAACCTATCCATCTGCAGCCCTACATAGCCTATTGTACATACCTTTGTTTGTAGCTCACCCTTTGACCTCCACGCCTTAGTAGTTGCAAGTGGCCAATTTAGGTCATCAAAATATGAGACCATTGGTTTGAAGGTTCAAAGTATCAATAAGTACTGTAGTATCGTGTATTCTGTATCAATAATGAAAGTCACCCAAACTTAGGGCTTGAGCCAAGTATGTTGGTGGGGTCTTTGGGCCCCAAACGTTTTTTTTAATCATTGTTTATATAGTTAGTAAGAAGAGGTGGGATAAAAAATATAATAAAGTGAATTATCATGTAATAGGCACAACATAGTAAGTACATTAAAATGAGCAATTAATAAATATTATGACAACTGTTTAAAGTGGGTATTAATCTTTTTAAAAGGTAAACTGAGAATATTTTAAGGAACATGTATCAAAAAAATTTCTAAATGCTCATACTTGCATGATCCAAATTATTTTGGACAAACCCTAAACCTTAAACCTTAAAATTAACATGTAAAAGCCATTTATGTACCATTCCTACAACAAGCCAGGTAGGAGCCTTTTTTTCTTTTTCTTTTTTTGATTCACATGTCACAAGTGTTAGCATGCTATTTTTCCTTTTCCTTCTCTTCTCTTCTCTTTTATTGCCACCTGTCGGGATTATTTGGCTTTGTTCTGACACATATGATGCCACGTCACAAATAATAAATTTGTTAGAACTTCTCTATACAAGTATACAACCAAAGAATCTTAAATATGACAAACTAGATTTGTAAAACAAAAGGAGCCCTGCAGTTCGAATCAGAATTGATGGATCTACCTTTGGGAGGAAAGCTGAACTTTTTATCAAAAAGCAAAAAAAAAAGGACTTGACGCCCGGGGCCGTGTGTACTTACATTCCCTTGCATCCATCCCCACAGCTGCAGCAGCGGGTGAGCTCCTCGGGAAGCCTGCAAAATAAGTGTGTACATAAATTAGTATGCAATTTTGACAGAAGAGCAGATGTCCTGTTTGCTTCACGCGACTTACAGTTAAAAGCAAATTAATTTCATGAAAAAGCCCCTCAACTTCATACGAAATCAACTAAGAGTCTGATTGGTTTGTAATCAAAATTGGGATTGGAATGACAATCTATGGGAATCAGAATTAAAATGATCTATTTTCATAGTCTATTTCTTTTAGACAGAAATCCAAATAGGAATTGAAATCAATTTGAATGGGATTTCATTCAAGGGCTATTCCCTCCCCCTCAAATGAGGGAATGGGGATGAAATTTCAATTCCACCCAATCTTGTAAACAGTTGGAATCACAGTACCCCATTTTGATTCCAATTCCAGACCCCTATCCCCATGAATCAAATGAGCCCCAAGTTTTCACGCCTTAGACATTATACAAAACCACTGAAGCAGTCCATTACAAGATCGGACTCATTGGGAAATCGTTTTTTTTTGGCTCATGTAAGCCTATTTTTCAAGGTTTTTAAAATCGACCCTGAGAACAAACCCGTCAGGGGTTTGGTTCCTGGGTTGAATGGTCCAACCGTTCAAATCTAACGGTTGGTCCGTTCTGACAAGAAAATAAAAAAATAAAAAAACAGCCAAAACCGTTGAATGGTTCTAACGATTCAAACATTTGGGTCAGTGATTTGCTAATCAAATCAACGTTTTTTTACAAATATCCAGTTTTGGGGAAAAATAGAACTGATCACCTGACAGGTTCCTGATTTTTCCAATCCGACCATCTGGTCCGATCCAGTTTTAAAAACCATGCTATTTTCGGTTTGCTGATTTTATACCGAACATTGCTTAACAACTTTATTGATTTATCAACTCAAATAATGATAGAAGCCCTCCCAAATGGGCACCAAGAACATATATTCATCCTAGATTCTAATAGTTTAAGCCACTTGGAAGACGACCCAGGTTTCCATTGGCACCTTATAATGAAACTTTGCTCAAATTCTACTTGATTACTTCCTCACCTTTGTGTAATCATTTTCGCAAGGCTTTTATTCACACATTCTACTGCTCTAAATCCATCTCGTATGTTTTTATGGGGAATTTGGCATCGGATCCATTAAGGTCCCAAATGGATTGGATATCGATAGGCCCAAATATGATTAATTTATATTCAATTTTGAATTGAATCTTATCTATTGGATTTATATGAGATTCTAATTGAATTTGGATTGCAACTTACTGCATATTGAATAATATAAATAAATTAAATTAACATTATTGAAATATTATATAGTATTAATAAAATGAACTAAAATTGACTTTAACATTATATTTTATTAGCAAAGTTAATTAAAATTTACTAAACTCAAACCCATGAAAATTTTAGCAAAAACAGAATATTTAAATCCACTGTATTTACAATATAAATTTCAAGTATATATGAGCATATATATTTAAACCAAATCCAATTATATCAGATCGGCTAGAGGTGGATATATATATATATATATATATATTCAATCCAATTAGAAATAGATAAAATTTGGATCACCCTTAAATCACATCAAAGTAAGTAACCAATATATCCGAGCTATCCTCTCAGCCCAAAGGTATAGCTGCTTTAAAGTTCACTCGCAATATTATATTCACTTTGATCTAAAATACTTGCCACGAATGCAACAAAAAAAAAGCATTTTAATTTATTGGAAAGTTTTATATTAAACAATCTTAAATTTGAATGACTAATTTTAGTTGTGAAACACCACATTTAACAATATGTTAGATGTAAATTGCACGAAAAAAATCCATTTTATTTTAATTTGCTGTCTTGCAAGGTGGCAATTGACAGTTCCTTCTTTGGTCAATGGTCAAACTGTCTGAAACCTATGGTCTAAGGAAATAAAAAAAAAAGAAATATAAGGCTGCGTTTGATACCATTACAAATAAAATGAACAAACCTTTCAAGGAGAGTGGAGGCAGGAAAGAGAGTTATCTATTTAGGAGTAAGGTAATATGAAAGATAACGTAGTCCCCATTCTATACGAGAAGAGTTGAGATAAAAGGAAGGTGGTGCATTTTTTTTTTTTTTTGCATCAGTTTTTAGAATGCAAAATTCATACCGTGCAAAAGAGACAAAAGGTACAAATACTATATCAGATAGAAATGCAAATACCTGTGTATGTTGCAGGCTGATATAGTGCAACATACACAGTTATATGCATTCTACTTCTACCTGTTATCATATTTGTACCATACAACCAATGCATCTGCATGCACCACATTTCATCATTTTGGATGGTTCTGAATTTAACCAAGCCAGGGATCTGACCGACAATCTGTGGTATAAAACGTAGAATTAAAACAATTATGGTACGTTTGATTGCCGAGAAAGAATGGGATGTGAAGAGCAAATATTTTTTTTCTTAGATTTGCATTCAATGTTTGTTTCCCGAGAAATGATATGTTAAATAACCAGTTTCTTGCGTTTGTTTACTGAGAAAATTGATCAGTTTTGCAATGTGATGTTTTCAATTGCTTGTCATTGTTCACACCAACACATGATGGTATTCATCCCAATAATGTGTCAAATACACCCTGCTATTCAAAAAAAAAAGAAGGAAAAAATGAACACAAATTAGTGGTCGTATGAACATTGTTACCTTTGCACGAGTGAGCAAAAACGATACATACCTCAAACCCAAAATCACAAAAACGATACACATCTCAACCCAAAATGTACCATGTTGAAAAAAATGACCACAAAACCGAGAATAATACAGATCTTACGGTAGATCTATAACAGTCATTCATCATTTTGGATCTGAAAATAGTTAGGATATCTTACCTTTATGCGAATGAGCAAGGAGATTTGGACCCTACAAGTTAAAAAACACACAAAAAAAATATTAGATCTACAAGATAGATGTGTAGATCTATAGGTAGAAAAAATCAAGGTTACATGCCGGAAAGAATGGATTCTGGTCGGAGAGCAGCCATCTCTTCCCATCAACAAGAGGAGCTCGACGGCTACAAAAATAGTATAAAAAATACTCGTCAGTCGTTCGCAGTCATGTTCATGGTTGTACCTTGTCCGGAGCTCAACGATAACAGCGCCAGTGAGAAGACCATTATTGACGCAGGTTCATGGTGAGGGTTGTCTAAAAAGAGAGTAGGAGGAAGAGCCCAATCTTTTTTTTCTCAGAAGTTTCCTTTCACACCAGGGTTGCACCAAATCAACATGACCCCATTTCATCTATTTTGAAAACCTGCGTCCCATGCGTTTCCCTTCGAACAAACGCTTAAAAACCGGAATCTTGTGGGAATATTCCCATTTTCCCTTCCCCATCGCAGCAACCAAACATACCATTAATGTATGTTTACTTAGATGGAGAGAAAGAGAGAAAGAGAAATTAAAAAGAAAATTTTTAATAATTATAAAAGGAGGCTTTACTATAATATTTGGAAGTCTTATAACCAATCAACCTGTATCATAAAGTGGTAATTAACCAATGACATGGCATTTATCAAAATTCATGGGGGATTTTGATTGGTCAAAAACCTAAAACCACTTTGAGCAACAAGTTTCCTCCATGCTGCCATAAAGGCATGATACCCAAAATATTTGACCAATCAAAGCCCTGTGAATTTTGATAAAAACCCTCTTGATTGGATATCAATTACCACTTTCATGACGCTGATAGATTGCTTATAAGTTTTTTCAGTATCATGTCTTTTTAACATCATAGTCTAACCCTTGTGGCTTAGATATTTTCATATAAAAGGGTAATACGGATTTATTCCTAAATTTAACCCTTGTGGCTTAGATATTTCCATATAAAAGGGGTAATACGGATTTATTCCTAAATTTAAACCCTAAAATCAAAATGTAAAATGAAATTAGTTGGATCCATAATGTGCAGTTGATAACTAAACAGTGTATGATGTGTACATGACAACTTAAAAGCGTCCAACCGCCTTTTATGACGCTGATTGCTTGAAAATTTAGGGATAAATAGACTGCACTCTATCTCAGAAATCTGAAATTACAGCCTTGACTAGTCTATTATTAGTAGCTTCCCCAATAAACTGCATTCTGCCCATGGATTTGGTATTGATCCATGGTCAGGATTCATCCCACCTGTATGGTGGAGATAAGATTTCTAAGGGTGGACTGAATAGTAAAATCCCCTTAAATTTATAGTTCATGGTACTGCAACCTAATTTACGATATGCATCAGTTTTTGAATCATGCAATATATTATGGTATGCCATTTGACAAGTCTTTTTAGGAAGATATTCCAACAACCTATGTAGCCAAAAGATGTAGTGATTTTTGGGGTTTTTTCTTTAAAAATTTAGACCATTTGATAAGTATGTTAGTCTACCATGATCTATAAAGTTGTTATATGAAAGATTTTACATGTAGAAGACATGAAGCTTCCAGATTTTTGGTCATCTGAGGCTTCCATAGGGAGTAGGTCTTTTTGATTCCAAATAGAAAGATAAAATTTTGATCTTCGTTTTGAAAAGGCTGAAAAACCACATAAAAGGATTTGCCAAATATTAAAAGTTAGGAACATCTATAAAACTTAAACAATAAACAATGGCAGTTTGATGGGCGTCCACTTAAAAGTAGAAACAGAGTATCAATGATTTTAATCGCTCTATACGTGATTTTTCAGTGTAAATGCATAATAACACTTTGAACCAGGGTTGAACCGCTTTTCCCTTGAGGTGCTGTCCAAACCAAGAGGTAAACTCATGACATTACAACATAAAAGAATTTCAGAAAATGAGATAATATAAAAGCTTCATAACCCGGTGAATGAATAATGGGTTGATGTTTCAATCATCAGGACCCATAAATGGCGGACTAACATATCAAATCGTTGATCAAGTCAATAGTTTTTTGGTAAAATATGACTCGCAGGTCAATTCTTATAGAAAAAAAAAAAATATATATATATATATATCAAAGGATAAGATAATTTAGATGAATCAAATGGGTTGATGTTAAATTCCTGATCCGTATAGATGGATGGTTGACTAAGTCAACGTTTTTGTTCAGCGTCCCACTGGTCTACAAATATATAAAAAAATATATGCGCATTCAGTACCACATACATTAATCATAACTTCAATAGTAGTAAATGAGAGGTTGCCTGCATTGATGTATATTGTGGTGCAAATTAAATGCTTCATTATTGTATGTAAAAGAATAGCCATCATTGAATGGATTTCCTGGGCCAAAACATCTGTAAAACCAGATCATCATGGGCCTCCGACTATGGAATCCGACGTTTTTAATCCCACATGCGGATGAAAATCTGGTCCAAAACTGACCCTGCCAAAAAGCAATACCCCTTGGTAAAAGAGTAACATGGAATTGATGATTAGAAGTTTAAAGCTGCTGCCAACACAAGCTGTTTTCGAGTGTATATATTATTGCATGCAGAATGTCCAATTATTTCTTTCTCTAATAGTAAAACGATTTCATTGGATGACGTGCTTCATGTAAGGGTACTTGAAAAGAAGCAGCATATAGAAACGTCGGCTTATTTTTTGAAACCGGTAACCGAAATTGAATCGAAGCCGATTGGTTAATTGATTCAGTTAATCATCGGTTCACTTTGTCGGTTCGCCTTTTTATTATTTATAATATATTATAAATATATAATAAAACATTAGATATATATATATATATAATATTATATTTTAAATAATAAATATATATATATATAATGCATATTATTAATTTATAATGTATAAAAAATAAAAAATATATAATATATATAGACATACATAAAATATATATAAATATATGTATATCAATCGGTTCGGTTAATCGCCGACTTACTATTTTGATTAACTGAAACCAAACTGGTACCTTCAGTTTTTTTTTTTTTTTAATACTGAACCAAAATCGAAATCGAAACCGAAGACAGTTTTTCGGTCGGTTCAGTTTTTTGGTTTTTCTTGCTCACCCCTAATAAAAAGGATGGAAACATGTAACTGTTACCGAAGCACTGACATTGGTTTTGGTATGTTAGCGGAGATCTCAAGTTTGGATATATCTGCTTTCCACAAGACACTACATCTCTCGTATTTGTATGTTGTCATTCATGGGGAGATATTTCCAATGTGTGGTTATATTAACTTCTGAGTAGGATAGGGTTTGCATGGTATCTTCATGGATAATAGATCTAGACTTGGAGATCTTGTTGTCAGACCCAATGTTTTCAAAACCAAATTGAACCAGACGGTCGGACCGAAAAACTAGGAACAGTCACCTAACCGATTCTGTTTTACCCCAAAACTGCTATGTGGCCAAAAACCATTAATTTGATCAGCAAATGCTGACCCATGCGGTCAAACCGTTAAACCATTCAACCCAAGAATATTTTTTGGTCATTTTTTAGTTTTTTAAAATTTTATTTATTTTTGTTAAAAACAAACCGTTCATTCGAACCGAATGATCAGACCATTTAATGTGGGAACTAGATCCCATAACAGTTCTTTATCCGATCTGATTTTAAAAACCTTGGTCAGACCTGGAGAGGCCTGGTACTCGGTTATTAGCTAGAAAGGATGGAATGATGAAAATCGGAAAATGTCATCTAAATACTGCATTGGTTTTGGACCTTTTGATATGTTAATAATTAGAGAGGAGATCTCGAACTGAGATCTACTACTCACAAAACGCTACGCACGAGACAGTACAGCTACATATTAGAGGAATATTTTAATGGCAATAAAATGCTTTTGAAGGAGCATTCAAAATAGGCTAAAGTAGTAACGGCATTTAAAACACAAGATTATAATGGGCTAATCATTAGTACTGATTTTGATTAATATTCTATCATCAAAACCAAATCAATAATTAATGTAGCTTTTATCATATGTAAGGTGTTTATATTACACCCCAATTTTCATTGTACTGATTTTGACCTTCATCATCTCTTATTGCAATGTAATTTGTTAGTGGCTTGGACCACTGAGAGAGTGTAGAGCTGTTAGGTCTTATGGGATGGAGAGAGAGAAGCCAATCATCCTCCCCTTTGACATGCAAAATATCAGACTTGTGTATGCTGATGGAAGTTAGAACTTATTGCTGTTAGATAATAAAATCCTGTTCAGGGATTTAGGTTGAACAGTTCCTTAAGGTAGTATTAAATCCTATTTTGCCAAGTGATCTAGTAAAAGGTATGGACGGGCCTATTCCTGTCCATACTTCAGCATGTAGAAGACTGGATCATAATAAAAAGTATTACAGATCTGCTACTCATAAATTGTTCTCACATCCCTACCCACATATCATCATCATTGTGTATTGGAGGAACATCTCCCATTAGTGACAAGAGAAATATTCTCAATGTGCAGCTGTAATGTTTCGCGGGTAGTAAATTCAAGCCCAATAAAGAGTCAATGGGTTTGTTTTATAGTTTTAAAAAACGATGTAGAAATAGAATCATTTTGACCATCGGTTTTTAGGTCGACAATTCGACCGTCCAGTTTGAATAAAAGCCCATTCTGACAACAAAAATGAAAATATAATTAAAAATAAAAAATGGCAAAAAACCGTTGAACGGGTCGATGGGTCGATGGTTTGACCGTTGGGTCAATGAATCGTTGACCGATTCAACGGTTTTTGGTCAGGGATTGGGTTTGGGGTAAAATGGAACCAGTTGCCTGGATGGTTCCCGGGTCGAACAGTCCGACCATCCAGATCAACAGCAGTTCAAAAAACATGGTTTATTCTTTTGAAGCTAAAAGGTAGAGTCTCTCAGTTACTTTTTTTAGAACCATCATCCATATTCCATGGTCCCTTTCTTTGAGAAATCTCCAAAGCCCTCTTCATTATGAGTACTTTGTTTATCAAGTTGGGCCGTCTAAAAAGCCACCCTTTTCCAAAAGACATAAAAGGAGTTCCATGCCTTCAAAAAAGTAAATTTCCAATCCGACGTCTTACTCCACCAAAAATTTCTACATATAGAATTCAACTGCTTACAAATAGAAGGAATACAAAAGGCGGCCACTTGATAGAGTGGTAGAGAAGCAATCTTGATTTAATGACTGCATTTTCCATGAGACAAAACTCTTGATTAGAGGTGTAAAATGGGTCATGCTGGGCTGGCATGGCATGGACAGCGTGCAGCCTACGTAAAGTGCGGGATGGGCCGTTTCGTTTCGTAAGCCATGCCTCTCTTTTCTACGATATTTTGGGGGTCAGCCCAATATGGCCCATGACTCGAATCCATACGGGCTCGTGCTGGGCTGGGTCGGGTAGTCGACTGGGTCAAAGCTATTTATTTAAAAAATAAATAAATAAACTTAAAGTTTTAATTTTATATGAATTTTGATGTATATAATTACTTATATATACAATAATTAAATAATATAATATAATAAAATTGAAAACAATTGTTTATTTTATTAATATATCATCTATTATTATATAATTATAATTTATATAATATATTGTATCTCATATATAATATATAAATATATATATGGCCTTGTCGGGCCATGCCAGCCCGCGGGCCACGAGCAGCACAACACGATAGTGTGGGCCGTGCTAGCCCAGTCCGCTGACTTGAAACCCCAAACCCAGCATGACCCATACAATTGTGTCATATCGTGGCATGGCCCATAGACCATCGGGCCGGGCCGGCTCAAAATCATGACAAGTCACGAGCGGCACAGCCTGATTTACACCTGATTTCCAACCCTCTGAGTTTTGATTTCATTTTTTATCAATGATGAAGTTAAAATAGGAGTACATTTTAGTAGTATTAAATAGACGGCCACCCGAATAGACATCACTTCTCTTCATTTCCAGTACACCCAAACTATTCATGATGGATTCTTTAAAGAAGGGGGCGATGTTCTTGCAGATTTGTCATAGTTAACCAATTGCCTAGACCAGACACAAAAATGCTCTAGTATGGTTTTCAACTTTTGCACCTCTGCCATGCTTGTTTCACCAAATATTAAGGGTCTATTTCGTTTGTAGTTAGAATGAAATTATTCGAATTGGAATGAAATGGTCTGTTCTTATAGTCTGTTTGGTTCAGACAAGAATGGAAATGAAAATTGGAATAAGCAAGAATAGGATTTCATTCCCAAAGGAGGGCAGGGAATGACCACTCCTTCAAATGGGGAAATGTCATTCCAGCAGGGGAATGTGATTCCAATTCTGCCCAACCAAACAGTTAGATTGGAATAGCCCATTCCAATTCCGATTCCAGACCCCTATTCCCGCAAATCAAGCGGGGCCTTGGCAAGTCATATGCAGAAAGCAAATGATTCTTTTGGATAAGAGAAAGCAAATGATTCAACCATTGATAAGCTTGCCCAAACTCAAATCCTTTTAGCTCCCCTTGGCTATGGCCTTTGTTAACATCCTAGAGAGCAACCGAAGATAAATTATAAACAAGTAGACAAGGCACAGCCTTGCCTGAGGCCTCTACCTACTAGGAATGTCATTAATAAAATTTTCATGGAGGAAGAAGCAAAACAAATTTGAACTCAACAAGAGAGCAAAATTCCTCTGGAAATACTGCTTTCCCAGCATCTGAAGTCCCTAAACACACAACCTAAGCCAAGCCTAGAAATTTCTGGGCCAGGCTGAAAATTGATCACCCCTAGTAAGAAGATACTCCTAATTAGTCTAACAGGAAATCTAATCAAAAAACAAACTCCATCTGCTTTAAGATGAAAGCCAGAGTTCAAGGTAGAAATCATAGCAGTGAAAGAAAGAAAAGAGATTGTTTGAAAATGAAAATTAAGAATAAAACACATCGATGGCTCAACTGTCATCTGCATGCAGCTGCAGCCTGCAGACACTTCTGTTGCTGTCATTAATTGCTGCATAAGCCTGCTTCTGCATTCAGCAAAAGGCCGATCTTGGATTCGATTCCTACAAGAAGATCCACTCATATCGTTCACTGCAAATGGGAACTTTGGCAAGGAATAGCACAAGACCCAAGAAAAGGGGAATCCCCCAGAAAGCATGCCATCCTTGTTAACAAGACTGTTGGATATGCATCAAAAGATCTTACACCCAGGGGTTATTTCTCACAGTTGATTTCGTACACCATGAATTGACTGAAGCTCCTCTCTTCTTTCATGTTTCAATGAACAAACAATCCCAACAACATCGATTTTCTAGTTTTTCCTCTTTTCATTTTTAATCCAAGGCTCCAGTTTATGATTTGATTGCAGATAAATGAAGGAAAACGAATCATCTTCTGAAGCATTGCTTCTAATTTCTGCAAGTCATTTCCCAGATTGAGTACTGAGTTGATTCATCTTTACATGTTGCAGAACTCAGCATTTCTCAACTATTCAGATGTGTTTTCCAAGAGAAAGATCGGATAAGTTCACTTAACGTCAAGCAAATTAAACAAGTTCAATCCTAACAAACACTCTTCACACTGAATGGAGCGATTGTCAGAAGTTAATCTTTCCATTATGGATTCTGACAAAAACATGCACATGTTTGCAGGGAGTTTTGCATATTAAACAGAAAAGGCCATTCCGGGTACCAGTAACAAAAGCAGCAGAAGTTAGATCACTTTATACTTTACGTTTAAAGGCTAGAAAGAAGTTGATGTATCAAATCATATGCTCAAATGGTGAACCAGTGACTCAGTGAGCTTAAATTTTTCCGAGGTCCGTAAGAGATATCATTGGTTTCAGATTCTAGTTTTACTCCAGAATTCAGACCAGATGAATTATTTGTAAACTATTCATTTTCCTGAACAAATTGCATTTTTTGTCGAACATTCAAAAATTCATAGAACTATATATCATTTATGCAACCAATAAAGCTCCCATAACCGATGAAGAATGGGTTGCATCTCTCTCTCTCTCTCTAAAATCCTATAAATCAAGGCAAAATTGGTGCATTCCAATCCGTTTGCATCAGTCACTCTATACTTTCTATAATCTCCTGATCTTGGTCGTTAGTCTTATTCTTTTAGGCTGTGTTGGTTTGAAAGAAAGATAAAGGGTGAAAGGATCTAACTCAATATTTCTTTTTTTTTTTTCATAAAAGGGAAAAGGCTTCCTCTAACGTGACAGATAGGTTCTACGACTGTTAATTTTTTCTTGTGGCCAATGAAAGGAGCAAAAGTGAACTAGCGCAAATGGGAGGGCTGCTTAAGCTTAACTGCAGCGTGACAGCTGATAGCGCTATTTTGTCCGGGATGTCTGTGTAGTTAACAGGTGATGACAAAAATGTCCTCACAATTACAAATCTCCTCACAGTGCGTTACCCACTAATTTGTAACTTTCTGAGTGATTGTTTCTGTCCCCATCGTTAACCTGGCTGGCCTAATTCCAATCTCTAGTCTACAGTCCACACTCCCCAGTCGTATTTGGTAAACGGGGCCTTGTCAAGCCACGGATTTATGTATTTTTCTCCACTCAGATTTTCTTTTCAAAGGACAAGAAACCATCAAACCATGTTCCCTCTGCGCGCTCTCTCTCTCTCTCTCTCATAAGTTGCCATCAACGTCCATGTCCAAACACACCGGCGTCCTACTGACTCCATGGATTCTAAAGCAACAGTAGACTCAATTCATTCCCTGGTCCATATATACATTTTTCCTTTTTATTCTTAAATTTGATCTCTTCTTTCAACATAGGGCTGCTCATTCTCCCAATTTGATCCCATTAGGCTCAGTTTGGGATGAGTGAAAATACAAATAATGTTCAATGCAAATCTTATGTACAGAATTTCTAAACCTTATATTTGTATTGTACTTATTTGTATTTGTATTATTTTCAAATTGAGCCTTAGGTTGTATTTGATTGCAATACAAATATGACAGTGCAAATGAGAGTGTAAATTCTTATTTTTGTTTCAAATTGTAGCTTATTTTCTTTGTATAAATAAAATAAATTAAGACATGAAGTAGAATAAAGTAAAACACAAAACAAAATTAAACAAGAATTTTCATTTTTTAAATTTGCACTCCCATGCATTTGTACTAGTGCAAATAAAATTGTACTTTAACCAAAAACAGCCTTAAGGGTGATCCAAATTCAAAATTGGTCCTTGATGGGAACAAATGATTCCACTATTATCCAATCAAGTATAATATGACGACGATGGTCAGGTTAGATGGTAAACCTGCACTGACCCATCCTTGTCAAGTTAGGGTCAGGTCAATCTTAACCGGGGGTTAATATAGTGTCAATTAATTATAGATATACTATATATGAGGTGGGTTCAATATCCCCCCACCCCCCTACATTCAGTCGGGTTGGGTTGGGTTCGGGTTGAAGTAAGCCCATACTAGGTTCGATTTGTTGACTTATCTCGATAAAATTGGTTTGAATATTATACATTTACTAAATTTTCATAGTTCAAGTTTCATACAAGTAATTCTCAATTCATTATGTGCAAGGAATATAATATTAAAGTCAATTTTAGTTTATTTTATTAATATATTATAATATCGTTATTTAATTTTTGTTTAATTTATTAATATTATTCAACGTTCGATTGCAATCTGAATTTGATTTGAATATGATGTAAATTCAATGGATAAGATCTGATTCAAATTCAAATTCAAATATAAATGAATCAAATTTGGATCTACCTGGATTGACTCGATCTATTGGCAAACAGCCCTATTTGAACAGTTATCAAGCATAATCCAATTCTCAAATTATTGTCAAATTTCATGTTAAGGTTGAGTCTCTGAAGTTGAAATATATAATGTTTTTGGTGGCATTTATGATGGACAAAATAGTTTGGGGTTAAAAAATTTAGGCTGTGTTTGGTTGCAATGCAAATAAATTTGCACTGATGCAAAACCATGGCAGTGCAAATGATTTTAGTGTAAATTCTGACCTATTTTTGTTTTAAATTTTAGCTTATTTTGTTTGATTGCAGTAAAATGAAATAAATTAAGACATGAAGTAGAATAAAGTAAAATTCAAAACAAAATTAAACAACAATTTGCATTTTTTTACTTTTGCACTCCCATGCATTTGTACTAATGCAAACAAATTTGCACTACAACCAAACACAGCCTTAGGGTTAAAAAAATGGACAAAATTGTTCATGTTACTTCATAAATTATTTTTGTTGTTTTTATTGAATAATTTCAAAAAATTAGGAAATTATTATTCATCATAAAATCATAAATGTTCAATATTTTGGAAATTTAAAACCATTTCTTGCAACACAATGCTGTAAAAAGTCCACTTAATTTAACAAGGGATCCTTTAATTGGCAAGTCTGGATCTCTTGCCAACAAAATACATTCCAACACTCTACCAACATGATCTTAAACCGCACATCTCATACATGACAGGTCCCACTTTTATGATGGATCCCAAGCTCATGGTGAAATGTGCAGTGTGAAATCATGTTGATAGGATGTTCCAATATGTTATATTGGCAGGAGATTAAATTCCAATCTGGCGCACAACAGGTTGATGTAGGAGGATTCAACATATTGCAGTGCTCCAAAGTTCATAGACTTTATTTTTCTTTTTTCCTTTCTAGGGTGAAACATTGATTTCAGCTACCACTTTTGCCCCCTTTACAGCAAATACTTTGTTTTCCACCAATTATAATTTGTTTTGATGTAAATGGCAAGAGAACAAATCCTTTACCCAAAGGCTCAGTTTGGAAGGAGTACAAATACTGTATTGTACGAATATGTACAATACAAATTCATACAAAATAATATAAAATACATAGCTTTGCACTCTACAAATTTCTATTTATACTCCTTCCAAACTGAGCCAGAGGGGCAAAATTATACCTCAAATATTTCAGCCTGAAAATTTTCTTCCTATTTTATGTTGAAACAAAGGGAGCCTATGTTCTCAAAGAGTTGAGCTGGGCTTATCATCGTTCCATGTCACAGAAGTAAGAGAGTTTAAATGGGAAGTAGCTCTAATGGCCGTTTGGAAGGGCTGAAAGCACAGTGGCTTTTAGGTTTTCGAGGTGAGCTTTTCATGAACAGCCTATAAATTCTGTTTTGTGAAAATTTGAGAGAGCCCAGACGGTTTGGGACGGTTTAGCTGAAGATTCAACCAAACTGGTCCAGGTGCTTTGAAGGCTCCGGATATGGCATTCAAAAAAGCTGAAGCAGACAGCCTTTCAAACGACTGACAGTTGATTTGGGCTCTCTGCGTTTTTCACCGAATATAATTCATAGGCGGGCCATGTAGAACCCACATCAAAAAAATCAGAAGTCAGATGTACTCTATCACCATTAAGGCTGCATTTGGCATTCCTTATTTTAAGAATTTGTTTCCCTTTTGCAGTTAAAATGCCCCTATGAACATTGAATTTTTAACAGTAGCAAAAGGGAGATAAATCCTTAAAATAAGAATGCCAAATGCAGCCTAAGTTGATGGTGTATTGGCCTATATCTTCAAAGCAGTCCTCTTATGGATGTAAATCCTAGTCCAAAAATTTTGGTTCATAGGAATTCATATGCCCATCTGTCCTCTAAGATCTTCAAGAATAACAATTATAATGATGAGCTTCTGAGAAAAAGGTTACCTGATTGGGCCAAGTAGGAACTTCCTTTCATGGCCCACCTGTATCTGTCATAAATGAATCCAGTAGAGAGCTTCCCTTCACAGGGACAGACACAGAGAATGGTGTTGAAGCCTGCAAAAACCCTGATTGCTTGTCCATCATCCTTGGACGCCTGGAAGGCTGGAAGGATGTTTGGATCAAAATTGCACTCACCCTATTAAATGCAATACCAGACATATCTCAATACGAGTGGGACAGGTTACCCACTTACCCATCTAACGCATGTCATTGCCATTCCCTACCACAACTCAACCCACCCCATAGCCCACATTGCATTGGATTTGCAAAGGGAATTGGAGTGGAGTAGGGCAGGGTGCACATGAGGCCCACAGGCCATAGCCCACATTCGACCATCTTGTTCTTTTCGTCTGTTTTCAACCTCTAATGCCGTAAAGCGTAAAGCGAAAGACTTTAGACATCAGGTTGTTCTTTTTATACTTCTTATTTTTCCAACATCAGACATTAGCCCTGACAACATTTTTATTTTTTGTCCCCAAAATGCCCTTTGTGCATTTTACTCATTGTTTATTATTAGTAACATATTTTTATTATATTAAAACTTTATAAATAATAATACTAAAATATTCTTTTAATAATGATAAGATATTATTAAAATACTAAATACTATTTATTAGAATAATGATATTTGTTATTAAAATACTAAGAAAATTATTATTTTATTATTTTATTATTTCGTTACAGAATTACTTTGATTTTTATTTAATTATTATTTTATCTATTACCATTTTTTTGTTTTATGATTATGATTATTATTGTTATTGTTATTTATTCAATCATTTTATTCTTATAAATTTAATTATTTAATTATTTTTAGATATTATTTAAATTTTTCTAACTATTACATTTATGGTTTGCTCCCTCTCAGAAAATTTTGTTGATTTTCTAAACATATTGTCCCAAACCCTCGCCTATGCTACAGTACCCCCCTTGAATTTGTTATAGATTCTCTTATTTGTCCTCGCTCCCAACTATACAAACTAATAAAAATTCCTACAGTGGAGGAATCAATAAAACCCCCTTATTGCATTATTTTGAATTATTAATTTAATTATTATTTATTTTAATTTTAATTATTATTATTATATCATTATTTATTATTTTTATTATTGTTTTTTTACATTAATTTTATTCTAAAAATAATGATTAGTATTAATTTATTAATGTCAATTATGATTAACATAAATATCCATTCTCATAATCAATTATGGGGGTAAATTTATCAAATAACCATATTCAGCATTCAACATTCATTTTTTTTTCTTAACATTCTCTATCAAATATCAGATAAAGCAAAAAAAAAAAAATCAAAGTACTTTTTTCAGCGCCTTTTTGCTTTTCAAATATGAGACTTCAAACCAAAACAACACACCTTAGCCTTTAGTCTTAAGAAAAAAGGTAAAGCCTTTTGGGCTGGAATTTATCACTTAAATAAAAAACATTTTTTATTTCTTTTGAAGGGCTAAACACTGGGGGTAGCCCATCCTCCAACCCAGGTGCAAGCGTGATTCGATCCCAAGTCTCCACCACAACCACTAGGATAAAGATTCATAAATTGCTAAAAACTTCTTTTTAGCTCATTTCCATGTGTTCATTTCCAAAGATAGGCAATTCCTCTTTCTATGTTTATTTATTTATTTATTTTCTAACTAGACTAGAAAACAAATGAAATCTTAGACTAGCATCACTTGGCTATCCACATTCAATGTCGTGTGTTGTCAAATGGGCTCTCCCTCTTACAATGAGGGAGCCCCCATCGCAGCAATTGGGTACCTCATAAGCTGTCATCTCTGTCTATCTACATGCCTTGGGTTCTATGCATGTCACAAAAGTTAAATCTAAATACCATCATGTATGGTTATAAATTAGTTGCACACATGCTATTTACATCGGTATTATATAAATTGAATACTTGTCTTAGGTTCCATATAGGTCATAAAAGTTAAATCCATTTTTTTTTAAAAGGTTAAATCCAAATACCATATATCATATGCTCTTAGGCTAGTGTGTCTCTAAATTAATGGGATTGGAACCCTCAATTGGTATATACGCTAACCAATAGTATACCAAAAATCATGTATAACCAAGTGAGTCTTGACCTGCTACAAATAAAAACATGTACAATGGGCTATGTAACCCAAATAAGAGTGAATGAGTCAGTGATTCATACACATACCACTTATGTATCCACTCTTGATTGATTAAGTATCCCCACTCAATGTGTAATCGGGCCTAATCGCTAGGCGTAAGCCCATCTGAGAAATAAGAAAACCTGAGGCTTTGGGCTCAGGCCCAACGCAGACGAAGACTTAAAAATCCAAGCCCGGCCCGTGTGACACCGATGCTTCTAAGGACCTAAGGTCTGTGTCTTAGTGTCTTTTCCTCCATGAATACATATGCGTTCCATTTCGCGGCAAAGAAAAGCTCCCAGAGCAACCCATAATCCCACAGAACTGATATGAACAGACGATGCGATCGGTTAGATAAAAATGGCATTCTCTCGCTTATTTTTGTTTGCAAGTGCTGTTGTCTGAGGATCAGAACATCAATTCAGCATCACCAAAGCAACGATCAAGCTGATATACTGATTCCCGCTGTTTGTTCCAAGCTGGTTGTCGACCAGAAATTCCTTATTCGTGCCATCACAGAAAAGAAGCCATATGTATCAAGGTTATTCTACACTCTTAACCGTTAGTATCAGTATTAGTAGTAGAAGCTGTAAGCGACATCTATATTGCTCAGTTGCTTACAGAATATGGCATTGATACAACCCCATCTGGGGAACCTTCTGAGGCTTGTTCTCAGAAGATCCATCTGCTCTCCTCTTTTTACTCGAACACGACACATACGGTCCGTCTGTTCCTTTTCTTTCAACCAACCCCACTTGAAGAAACCTGTTGTTCAGAAGTCTTTCTTCAAGGCTGACGGTAATGATGGTTTGGTAAACCGCTTCTGTAGGGAGAAGAAATTCAAGGAAGCCATAGACACTCTATGCCAACAGAAACGCTTGAAAGAAGCAATTCAAATCCTAGACCTTCTGGATCGTTCCAGAACATGCCCGACTGCCGCAATTTACTCTGCTCTTCTACAGCTCTGTCTCCAACAACGAGCACTTGAGGACGGAAGAAAGGTCCACGCCCATTTCAAAGTCTCCGGTTTTGTGCCTGGGATCTTTATTTCTAATCGTCTGCTTGATTTGTACTCGAAATGCGAGAGCTTGGCGGATGCCCGAAAACTGTTTGACGAGATGACGGAGAGGGACTTGTGTTCTTGGAACACCATGATCTCCGGCTATGCAAAGGCGGGCCAACTTGAAGAGGCCCGCTTGCTTTTCGAAGGTGTGCCAGGAAAGGATAATTTCTCTTGGAGTACTATGATCTCCGCTTACGTTCGCCATGACCAACCTCACGAAGCTTTGGAGTTGTACAGAAGAATGCAAAAAGAAGAGAAATTGCAATGCAACAAGTTCACGGTCTCTAGTGCTCTAGCAGCTTCTGCTGCTGTTCCATGTCTAAAGCTCGGCAAGGAGATCCATGGTCATATAATGAGAACTGGGTTAGCCTCAGATGCCGTGGTTTGGAGTGCCCTGTCAGATATGTATGGGAAATGTGGGAGTGTAGAAGAAGCAAGGCACGTCTTTGACAAGATGCTGGACCGAGACATTGTTGCTTGGACTACGATGGTTGGAAGATACTTTGAGAGTGGGAGGAGGAAAGAAGGGTTTGAGTTGTTTTCGGAACTTTTAAGGTCAGGGATTAGACCCAATGGGTTCACCTTTGCTGGGATTCTGAATGCATGCTCAGCTGATGCTGCAGAGGATACGGGGAAGCAGGTTCATGCATACATGACCCGGATTGGATTTGATCCGTTTTCATTTGCAGCTAGCGCACTTGTCCACATGTATTCAAAGTGCGGCAACATCGACAGTGCCAGAAGAGTCTTCGAAGGAATGCCTCAACCAGATCTAGTTTCATGGACTTCCATGATTTCTGGGTATGCTCAAAATGGTCAACCTGAGGAGGCTATTCGCTACTTTGAGTTGCTGCTCAGATCAGGTACTAAGCCTGATCACATTGCTTTTGTTGGGGTGCTTTCTGCATGCACTCATGCAGGTTTAGTTGATAAAGGACTCGAATATTTCCATTCAATAAATGAAATACATGGATTGAAACACACTGCTGATCATTATGCTTGCATAATTGATCTGCTCAGTCGGCGTGGCCGATTTCAAGAGGCTGAGGGAATTATTGATAAAATGCCCATGAAACCTGATAGGTTTCTATGGGCTTCTTTGCTTGGTGGTTGTAGAATTCATGGAAAGCTTAGACTAGCAAAACGAGCAGCTGAAGCGTTATTTGAGATTGAACCTGAGAATGCAGCAACCTACGTTACATTAGCCAACATTTATGCCACTGCTGGTATGTGGGATGAAGTGGCAAAAGTTAGAAAAATAATGGATAATAGAGGAGTGGTAAAGAAGCCAGGTTCAAGTTGGATTAAGATCAAAAGAGATGTCCATGTGTTCTTAGTGGGAGATAAATCCCACCCCAAAACTAAGGAAATCTATGAATTTCTAGAAAAACTCTCAAAGAGGATAAAAGAAGAAGGGTATGTTCCTGACACAAATTTTGTTTTGCATGATGTTGAGGAAGAGCAGAAAGAGCAAAATCTGTCCCACCACAGTGAGAAGCTTGCAGTTGCATTTGGTGTTATTTCTACTCCACCCGGGACATTAATCAAAGTTTTCAAAAATCTTAGGACCTGTGTTGATTGCCACACTGCCATTAAGTTCATGTCAAAGATTGTAGGGAGGGAGATCATTGTGAGGGATTCAAATCGGTTCCATCATTTTAAGGACGGGAGCTGTTCATGTGGAGACTTCTGGTGATTTGGGGGCGAGCTGAAAAGTGAGATAGTAGTTAATTTACTTGCAGATGAAAGGGGAAAGGTTCCCAACTTTATGAATTCTTATCAATTAAATTAAGCAAAAAGGTATTATTCATTCATTTGACCTATCTTTTCAGTATTGATAGGGAGTTTTTCCCACCGTAAATAAGGTTGGAAGAAATGTCTGGCATCAAAAAAATTCTCATTCATGGATGAATATAACAATAGACTAATAGAGCATTGATACAAGAAATATTGGTCACAATTGTCCTTGAGAAATCAGGATGTTGTGTCTCTTGTTCTTTTTGTATAAGGTAATTTAGATGTATTTTTGGTCAAATATAAGGTTATTAGATATAAAAGGGAGAGTTTCACTCCTTTTGTTGACTTTAAACTTTCCTTTTCACTTTCAACTTTTCCTTGTGTCCCCACTTTCTCCTCTCATCGTCCAGTCTCTACCTGTTAAAAGTTCTGCCAAACCAAGCTCTCTCTCTCTCTCTCTCTCCTAGAGGGATGATGTGGCAAATCCAAACTGTCCACTGAATAGGTGATCCTTTTGAATGGTTGTGATTTTGTTGATCATAAGTGGGACACTTTTAATGGTGAGTTCTATTATTCCATCATATTTGAAACAAGTTTTCTATGTTTCTTAATTTCACTGTATTCTTTGGTGGAATGGTGGGTAATAATTATGAGAGGCATGATTGATTTTCATTTTAGCTATTAAATATTAATTCTGTAAATATATGTTTTATTAACATAGGGGCCATTGCTTGGTGTAATGGTAAAATCTCATGTCACAAGTGTCATGTGGGTTTGAAATGGAGAGTTTTACCATTAATGTCTGAGAGCAGCTACTTCATATTCAGTCCGCCCCTCCCCATACTCTGAATAGCTGGGTTGTTGGAACCTAATGTTGGGGTAATTGCCTTTTTAACCATGGACTGAAGTTGGTTTGTAAAAGAGATTTATACTTAATTGAAATATTACAAAGTAGAGCCTTAGATGTAGAAAATTAAACTTGTTGGCTTATTATTCATTAATCAGAATAGCTGCATCTAGTAAGTAACAAATTTTCATCTATTGTGGTACTTTGTCTCAGTGTGATCTTTTTATTACCTTGGTCTAATAATCCACAACAAGAGAGATTGAGGAGAATGTTGCCATAGAATCAAAGTAGAATAGGCAAAATGGAAGGATGCATCCAGAGAACCTTTACATAAAACACAGCTTATATCAGTCAATTTCATGCCCTCCCCCCCCCAGCTGGTTATTTCTCATTAAGAGTCTATTCATATAGGCGGTCCAGACAAAAAATGTTACTTCAGAGAGAATATTCTTACACCAGATTCTGTCAATAGGTATCTCTTGTCCCTCAAAGTCAGACAGTGCATTGTAAAAAGGTTTGACAGAGGACTTGGATGATCTTTGTCTTTAAACTGTTCAAGGAGTGCAAAGAAGGACGAACCATCTTCTTCTTCCATCTTAGAGGAAACTGCAGGAGCTTCTGACATTGTTGCCCCATCAGGTATGCCTTCCCCCAGTTATCTCATTTTACATTAGATGGTTTACTTCAACTGGGTTCTTTTCTCATTTATGTTAGATAGTTTTCATTAACTGGGTTCTCATTTATTCGATCTAATTTAAGCTGCTCTTCTTGAATAAGTTGACTTAATATATATTCTTTTCTATTGTTACTTTGACATTGAATTACTATTTCCTTTTTAAGTGGATTGGTGTGAATTCTACTTCTTAGTTGATATTGAGTTTCTTTTTCTAAATAGGTAGCTAATTTCAGGGACACTAAAAATGATATATGTTGATGTTTTTTCTTTTTGCTTTCCCACCTGTTGTCCCTTATTTTGCAAATTTATTAGATAATGATGTATTGGGTGATGTTGCTTATGATAGCTCTGAGCATAGAATCCAGGATATGTTGATTTAAATATACGTTTATGAGATAAAAGAATCTTCTATTAAAGAAATATTAAATGTTAAAATCTTAAAGTAGTCATTGACTGTTAATAGCAGCCAGCTTCCTATTAGCAGTCATTTTACCCATTTTCAGCTAATGGCAACCATTTAATCCTCTAAAGTTTAGCTTCCTTTTGTACTTCTCCCTCCTTCCCTCTCTCTCTCTCTCTCCCTCAAAGCTGTTTGGTTTATGTGTTCATAACTGATATTTTGCATCCTCTTGCAGTTTAAGTTCCGTTGCCTACCTCTGAATGATTCTTTTTTCCTTTTTTTTTTGTTAGGATGTTGTGATTCTTTTTCACTTTTACTGTTACTACATTACCTCTTCCTTTTAATTTCTAGAAAATGAGCATTGGTGCTTTCTTCCAGATGCCATGTGGATATCTTTAACATGCTGTAAGAGAAAAGTTCTTCAATTGACACTTCTCAATACTTTCAGATTAATTTTTCAAAATCCTAAAATCCTTTTCATTTATTAAGAACTCTTTGAGCTAGCTTTACCAAATTAGGAGCTGCAATATAATATTCTTGGAGAATTTGTATGCCCTTGGGTTGGGATTGGGTTGATGGGTGTGTAGGTATATAATGATAGTTTTAGACATCTTATATGAAGTCACTACAAGTAAATCATAAGAAACGTGTATAAAATGTTGAAAGTACCTTCATTATGTGTTGATAAATAAATATATTACATAATTGGTTTTTATCTTAAATCAGGTTAGGACCGGTAAAACCAGTGCAACTACCACCCTATTATAATAGAAACTCAAAAAACCCAAACCCAAACCAACCCAATAATTGTTACTCAAGATGCAGACTCCAAGCCTGTATGATAGGTTCAGGTTAGTAAAAGATGCTTTCCTAAGCTGGGAGACCAGGAACAATACATTTCACATGAACAATCAGCTAGCTCCATCACTGTTAATATCATGAATATCAACATACATCAAACAAGACAGTACACTGCCTTAAATACAGCAAAGGATTCAACTTTCTCATCCAACAAGAGGCATTCCATTAAACTTGATAGTTGAGCTTCACAGTAATGGCTCTTATGATCTAGGTGCAAGAAATGCAATACTTGCATCCATCATCAAAGAGTCAACCAATTATTACCTTTACAGTAACAGAGCATAGATAATGGGCCCAGAGCAGTTATGACAAAGAAGAGAAGCTATTGCAGGTCTTGAGGCATCCTTGAAGCTGGACATTAGGCCCTAAAAGTGGCATCTCTCTCTGTCTTATCTCTTTTTTGAACCAAGACTATACTGTGCTTTCATGGATCGAACAACTACATGGGAACCATCATGTTAAATATTTGCTCTGTCAATTTGTATATATAACAACTTAATAAGTTTTGATCACTTACCCAGAGAATCCATTACATCATCTTTTTGCTTATTTTGCATTTAAATCACAACCTCATATAATCTTTATGATCCTACAAAGGAACTCATGCAATTTTTTGTTTGTGTAATAGGGATTGTTTTGCCAAAATTTGTGGAATGAAAACTGAATTTAGTTGCATTTATTTTGTCTTTTCTTTTTGTCTTGGTTTTTAGGAGAGGAACAAGAGGCTGTTTTACAAGCTCTCCATCTGTTCATGGCATCTGTTTGGGGTCTTCCTGCTAGATATGCAAAGATTATAATAGAAGTGATACCTAACAAAATTCTAATCTTTCTTCTTACTGATGAATTTCTTTTGTATTATGCACTTCTTTTATTGTGTATAACCTTTTCTTTTGTATTTATTGATATTGACCTATATGTTTGTTTTTTATATTATAGCAGGTCTTCTACTTAAAACAATCAAAGGGTTTGCCTACCAAGGAAACACAGGTGAAGCTTAAATAGGTATTTTGTCTCATGATTCTATCTTTGTTGATGCTTCTAATGTATTGGAAACTAAGCTGCCATTTATTATTATGCTGGATCTTTCTTTAATTATTTACTTCATGCTCTTGCTTTCCTTTCTCTGCATTTAATCTTTGATTTTTTTTTCAATTTCTGCATTTGCTACGAGTTATATATTAGCTCCTTTTAATCTGAGATTTTTAACCATAGCTCCTTTTTTTTTGAGAAGTTCTTAATTTCTGGTTCTTTTTAGATTCTTTAATAATTGATGAAGACTTACTTCAGCACATTGTCTTGCAGCCATAGCTTTATTACTAGTTATTCCCAATTCTACCATTTAATTTTTTTTCTTAACCATTGGATCATTGAATTTGATGTAACAAATCTTCTGTAGTTGGGACAAGGCTTAGATGATGATGATGAGTAGTACATCTCACTCACTAACCTAATGGAAATTTTACGGAACATATCTCCTGTTGTATGGAGTGGCATAGGATGCACACATCTGCTTCAAGCATAAAGTTTAAAACAAAAATATAGAAAGTAGAGGAAAGAATTCAATAAATTTTCTAAAAAAAAAATAGATGGACATTGTGCCTCATCTTGGTTTCCGAAAATTTGAATTTGGGTTTCTATATGATGATCCATTTTGTTTTGTCTCATTTTATCAATGGTCATGCAGTGGCTTTTGGCGTTGCAAGGTAGACCCCATATGGAAAGCTGTGAAGCTGTATTTGGTGAAAAAAAAAACCCAGAAAGCCAGAAATATGCTTGAGCTACGAAATTGACTTTTTGGTGAAACTATTTTTGGTAGCTTAGCATATAATGATCCCAAACGGGCTCTTAGGCCCTTGCTCAAGACAAGATGTAGAAAAGACAAAGGTACGTTTCATGGCAATTACTGTTAAAATGCTCCTAACATCTAGGCTGACTAGCCTCTCCATGGAACTTAAACTTCCATATTTGAGACTAGTAGCAGCTGTTGGTTTTAGGGGCAAAAGGTTTGAGATTCCAAGCAATACCAATCCTCACTTAAGCTTGCTGGGTTTTAGGCTGACTAGCCAACCCCATATCTTTAATTGAGCTTGTTGGGCCAAGTGAAAAAATATTTCATATTCTGTGTTGACTTCCATCCACTGCTTTTTTCCTGTCCTTACCTCTAACAAAAGAAATATTTTAAACTGCAGTGATACCTGGAAACACTCCTCTTTTTCAAGTATCTTGAAGGCGTTGGTGAAACCTCCAACACCTCAACCAGTTCGTGTAGACATTCCCCAACTAACCTAAAAGGGTGAAATTTGCAAACGTTACATAGGTGCTTTTCAAATTTGCAAGCTAATAATTTGAATGGAATTGCTTGCTACTCTGGGAGTTCATAATTTCCACCACTGGCACATGGTAGCCAAGAAGTCAAGCTTCCTTTCCCATCCCCAACCCCACCCAAGAACTGATGGACGGACGGCTGAACAAGAAATTCTCTGTTCCCTCTGCTACTACCAAAAGAACCTTCACTTGGCCATGTTTGGTTTGAAGGAAAAGGTAAGGAAGGGAAGGGAAAGATAGAGAAAGCTATACAGGGTTTGTAAAGGTTTCCCTACCTTTCCCTACCTTTTCCTACTTTTTCCTTCAAACCAAACATAGCCTTAAAGAACTAGCAGTCTTCGACCATCTCTTATTTCAGTAAGCAGGTTAGGAGCTTTTGGCTTAGATCCAAGCAACTCTTTCCACGGGAATTGAAACTTCATACTCGGATGATGTTGTTCGATCTTATTTGGTAGTGTACCAATTTCATGTGTTGAATTCTGGTAGCGTTTTCAGGTCATGGCGGTATGGAGAGAGAGAGAGAGATTTCCTCTTTAAGGTAGCGCACAATCAAGGGTACCACATAACGGCTTCTAAGTTCTAACTACTTGCTTGGTATCTTAACCATGCTGCATGTTACATGTGCAATGAGATCCTGCCTACCATATTGATAGGCCACCCAAAGAGCGCTCTGGCACAAGAAATTCACTATCAATAGGTTATCCTTACCCTACAATAAATTTTTTGGAGATCATATCTTATCTTATATATATAGGATAGGGGTACTCTCTAGGAAATGGAATCTACTCGTGCGAATACCCAAGCCTATTAATTATATAAATATTGTTAGATAATTAGGTATATATAATTATCTAATTATATAAATATATAATAATTATCTAATTATATAAATATATAATAATTATTATAAATATTGTTAATAATTAGACATTGAATTGTTCGAACAGTTTTGACCATTTTTATTTTTTTACTTTTTTTGTTAGAATGGGCTGACCGTTCGGTTTGAACGGTCAGACTGTTTGACTCGATAATTGAATTCCTGACCGATTCGGTTTTTGGGTCGGTTTTAAAAACTATAATGTTATGTCATTCGAGTGTGTGACTTATACGATCCAAAAATGGAACTGTTTTGGCCATCGGTTTTTAGGTCGATGGGTCGATTGGGCGGCTCGTTCTGAGAACAAAAATAAAAAAAAGGCCAAAAACCATTAAACGGGTCAACGGGTTGATGGTTCGACCATTCGAGTCAATGGGTCGTTGATCGATTCAATGGTTTTTGGCCAGGGACTGGGATTGGGGTAAAATGAAATTGGTTGGCTGGACAGTTCCCAATTATAAAAATAAAAAAACGAACAACCCGTTTTGACAACAAAAATTACAAGCAAAAAATCGAGTGTGTGAGGTCCATTAAGCAATACCATACGTGCTATGTCATTCAAGTATGTGACTTAGAGGTGTAAAGTGGGCCGTGTCGGGTTGGCACGGCATGGCCTGTGGACGACCCGCACAAAGTGCGAGCTATGCTATGCTAGCCCACGGGCCATGCCGCCCTCCCCAATGAAAATTCTAGGGATTGGCTCAGCACGGCCCACAGCTTTGGCCCGTGCCGTGCCGTAGGCCTGGGCCGTGCTGGGCTGGGCCACAAGGCGGGCCTTGGGCCTAGGCCGAACCGGGCTAGACTAAATGGATATTAGGATACGAATAATAACGAATTTACGATTACCCAAAAAATAAATAAATAAATAAAAGTATAAAACAATTCAAGTAGGAATTTTATTTCATTTAAATTTGAATGAATCATGATACAAATTACAAAGCAAAGCATACAAATATTGAAATTATGAAATATACAATGGTTAGATACTTCATACTTGGATGAATGAAATATGAAAATAGAATCAATTAATAAAATATAATATAGTTATAAATTGAAAATACAAAATTACATTAATAGCAAATAAATTCAAAAAAAAATTTACAATAATTTGAAAGCATTCGCATACACTTTACAATAATTTGAAAGCATTTAAACAAAATTTATATATACATTAATCATTATGATGAAAGCATTCACATACACTTTCATCATCTGCTTCAGGTGAAAAATGAAATATCCGGTGTATGTAGTAGTATCATGCCCTCATTTGTCTTGTAATTGTAAAGTTGTAATCTATATTCTGCATCATGATTCATGACTGCATCTAACTAACCCTGGTACAGTGGTACCTGCAGGTCCTGCACTAAAACAACTAATAAGACTCCGATGGAACTATAGCCTATAGACACCAGAGGGGTTAGTAGATCACGGATCACGTGCCATGGTGGGATTAGCGGCGAGAAATGTTCTCCGACTTCTCCTAATATTTTTAAAATTTATTTTCCATTATTTCAAAAATTCATTTAAATTGTGGGTTACTTCTTCTTCCTTCTCATGTGTGAGAAAATGTCTGGTCAAATGGCTAGTGCCACCCTTGCTATAATAGCTAAAGTCTTTTCTACATTTTTGGCAAATTGCTTTTTTCCCCTTCCCCTCAACATCCTATATTTTAAATATTCTCCAAATCGAGCTACTAAATTTAGGGTTTTGGGAAGAGTTGGCCTTTTTTTTTAAATTCTAAAAAAATTAAATTAATTTAATTGGACATACCCTGGATTGTTGGTTTAGAATCCCAACTTGATTTCAACGATTAAAGCCTTTCAATGTGACAACGTCTAAGGCTCCAAGCCTTCCAAATTACTAACTTGGAAAATCAACCAATCAGCCAATCAGACTATGAGGCATTAAGACTATCAGAGTTCACTTAGATTGCAGAGAATGTACGAGAAACTAAGAGAGGGAAGGAACATTGAAGAGATTAAGAGAATAACTTAATAAGAGAACTGTTGAATGTTGATTGTTGAATTGGTGTGATGAGAAGAATGGTGGAGGATAGGGCTATTTATAAGAATTGAAAATAATTCAATTGCCCAAAATACCCTAAAAACTAATTGTTTTTTAGTTGTTGGGAGGGGTATTTTGGTCATTGTAAAGTTATTTATAACTTTACCCAAAAAGCCCCTAAACTAGTTGTTATATAATAGCTGTTGGGGGGGCATTTGTGTCATTTTTCTCTCCTCCATAAGCAAAATACATAAATACCCCCTATATAGCTGTTAGGGGGGGGGGGGGCAACGACTAGTTTTTTGGATAGGTCGAATGCGGCTCGCCCGTGACAGGCATGAACAGTCATGCCATGTCATGCTGGCCCATGGACCTCAAACACCTGACCCATCACGGCACGAACCATCGTGCCAAGCCTGGCACAGCCCGTGGGCTGTCGTGCCGGGATGTGGGCGGCTTGGCTTGATTTACACCTCTAGTGTGACTCGTACAACCTAAAAATGGAACGATTCTGGCCATTGGTTTTTGGGTTGACGGTTCGACTGTTTGGTTCGAATGGATGACCCGTTCTAACAACCAAAATTAAAAATATAAAAAAAACGACCAAAAACCATTCAACGGGTCAATGGTTTGATTGCCCAGGTCAATGGGTCATTGATTGATTCAACGATTTTTTGCCAAGGACCGAGATTTGGATAAAACGGAATCAGTTGCCTAGATGGTTCCTAATTAAATAATAATAATAATAATAAACGGCTAAAAATCATTTTATGGGTTAACGGGTCGATGGTTTGACTGCTCGGGTCAATGGGTCATTGACCGATTCAACGGTTTTTGGCCAAGGACCAAGTCTATGGGTCAACGGGTCGACAATTCCATTCCAGCCCCTACGAAGCAGGGCCCCTCCGCTAGTATATATTAATACGAAAAGGGTGGTCTCCCCTTTCGCCAAATGGTAGTAATTTAATTATTGCCACTACCGATTATAATAATGTTATTTATTTATTTATTTTAATCCAGTTTTAATAATTACTAATTATTATAGTAATTTAATAAATATAATCTTATATCTTATATATATGTAAAAGATTCTTTTTGTTCGGCTTTCGATCGACGGTTCGACCGTCCGTCCGGTTTGAATGACAGCCCATTCTGACAACAAAAACTACAAGCAAAAAATTTACAGAACTGTTTTGACCACCGGTTTTTGGGTCGACAGTTCGATTGTTCGATTCAACCGGATGGCCCATTTTGATAACAAAAATTACAGGCAAAAAATTGAGTGTGTGAGGTCCATTAAGCAATATCATATGTGTTATGTCATTCAAGCATATGACTCATACGATCCAAAAATGGAACCGTTCTGGCCACTAGTTTTAGAGTTGATGGTTCGACCGTTCGATTCGAACGGATGGCCCATTCTGACAACAAAAATTAAAAAAATATAAAAAACGACCAAAAACCATTGAACGGGTCAACAGGTCGATGATTTGACCACCCGGGTCAATGGGTCATTGACTGGTTCAACAGTTTTTGGCCAAGGACCAGGATTGGGATAAAATGGAACTGGCTGCCTAGACGGTTCCCAATTAAAAAAATAAAAAAATGGCCAAAAACCATTGAATGGGTCGACAGTTCGACCGCTTGGGTCAATGGGTCATTGACCGATTCAACGGTTTTTGGCTAGGGACCAGGATTGGGGCAAAACGGAACCGGTTGCCTGAACGGTTCTCGGGCCGAAATGTTCATCCGTCTGTCTGGGCCAACGGCGGTTCGGAAACCATGGATTTTATGCTTTTGGATTTTCATTATTCAAAGGTTTTTTCTATTGTAGGCTTTATTCGAGCGTATGTGGTATGTTCTTTTTTTTCATTTTCTACTTTTCTTTGTTTTTTTTTTTCGTGTTTGGTCTTCTTCTTCAAGATCCTCTAAAATGGTCTAAGGTTTACCACCATTTTATTTCTTCCCTTTTGTTTTTTCTTTGGATTTTCTTGTACAATATATTTTTTTTTTACTTTCTTATAAGACGATCTACTTTGTCTCTTTCTTTGGTTGCATGTATGTTTAGCTCCGTCTCAAAGCAGAACTTTATTTTCCTTGGTTTTTCTAGTTTGGTGGATTTACCACCAAATTTTTTCTGTATTTAAGGTCACTTTGGATTTATCTTTCAAGGTTTTGGAATCCCTTGCAATGTTCACCCTTCCCATGACTATGACTACAAAGTTATTTCGTCTAATTATTGACATTTAGAAAAAATGACTCGAAAACGGAAACGCTCTAGCCATCCGGTTCAAACGGATGGCCCATTTTGACAACAAAAATTAAAAATTAAAAAAATGGCCATAAATCGTTGAACGGTTCGACTGCCCGGGTCAGCGGGTCGTTGATTGATTCAACGATTTTTGCTAGGGACTGGGTTTGGGGTAAAACGGAATCGGTTGCCTGGATGGTTCCCAGGCCAAAGAATCCTACCGTCCGGGTCAACTAGGAGTTCTCGATGTGAAACAAAAGACAACTATGAAGTATAACTAAGAATCTGTATGATCAATGTTCTTTTATATGAGAAGCTTTGCTGAAGCAATATTTAAAAAACGAGAACATGATGATATCTTTTAAGTCTTTATATGAATTTCAAGACTTGAATACTTATAATTGCAAGTTTCTTATTAACAAATAGTAATATTATAACTCCATTCTACCCCTGCGAAGTAGGGGCCCTCCCTTAGTATAGTACTAAAAATAATAAAAATAGCAAGAAGGATTCGTGTGGCCAACCCCATATAGGCTTGGGGCCGTTTGGGATAAATTAATTTTTATAGAACATTAATTGACTAAGGTTGTGTTTACTCGTTAGTACCATTGCTGTTTGGTAACAAACACAATAAACACAATAGAATTCTAAATTGAAAATTGGGTTTATGGAGATAAGGGCAACTTTTTGCCTTAAATATCAATAAAAGATAATATTTTTATAAAATAACAAAAATAGAGTAACTTTTCGATACTGTTCATCGCCTTCCTCTTCCTTTGCCTGATTGTTTTTAATCGGTGATGTTCCACGGAAGCTTACCCCATTAATTAAGCCCCCAACAATATTAATCCAGACACCACAGTTAAAGAGTCTACCCAATCATTCCATTTCTCCTCTTTGTTTCTCTACTTCCCATCTTTCTGCTCTTGGCTCTCTCCTTCTCTCAAGACTGAAGACTGAAGCACCATGTTCTATCTCAAAACCATAACTAAAGTGCTGCTGCCTCTTCTCTTAACCCTCTCAACCCTTTTACTAATACTACTCTTCTCTTAATCCGATCAAAAAGGAACCAAAGTCTATCAAAATCCCACCATTGCACCTTCACAAACATCTTCAGATCGCCCATTCGGATGCCAGTCCGCTACAGTCCAGCACACAGTCAATGAAGTCAGAACATCTGCTTCTAACTGCACTAGCATCCGGATGAAGCGCAGAACACTCGACCCGCTTCAAGAGATGGCTCTGGATGACTGTCTCGAGCTTTTAGACGAGACTGTCGCTGATCTTAAAAGCGCTCTGTCCGGTCTGTCACCGAAAAACTCACCTTCGAGGCACTATAATGACTTGGGAACTCTGTTAAGTGCTGCAATGACGAATCAATACACCTGTCTTGATGGATTCGCTCACAGTAAGGGCAACGTAAGAGAAGAGATCAAGCAAGGCTCGTACAACATAAGCCACTCGGTCAGTAATTCTCTCGCCATGCTTTAAGAAGATCCCCAAGTCGAACAGAAGCTCCAAGGGTGAGGTGTTCCCAGAGTATGGCAGAATGGTGGGTGGGTTCCCGAGATGGGTGTCGCCTAGAGATAGAAAGCTTCTGCAAGCACCGACCAACACGACGAAGTTTGATTTGGTGGTGACTTGCGCTTCTTGGAACCGATGATCTAAGGAAGACGATGAACAGTAGCATTTGCCCTTCTTTGATATTTTTCAAAAAAAACCTTATTTTGATTATTTTATAAAAACATTATCTTTTATTGATATTTAGGGCAAAAACTTGCCCTTATCTCTTAGAATCCCCTAATTTAGGTCATTAGAGTTGAGAAGGAAGAAATTGAGATTTTGAATATTTTCACATGCATTTTTCTAGAGGAGAAGGAAGAAATTGAGACTTTGAATATTTTGACATGCATTGTCTAGAGGCTTGACGTTTTGATTTAGTTTTTGTAAACAGACAAGCTAATGTGGCGACGCATGCGAAGAGTTTTTATTTTTTTTTAATCTTCAAGTGAAGTGCTTAACCAGGCTCTTTTTTGGCCGGAGGAGTCCCTTTGCTCATCTCTCATATTTGATTGTTACAAGTTAGTAATTCTTGCCTTTTTCTTTCTTTTTCAAACTGTATATAGATCTTTTTGTACCTGTTTCTGTGCTTTAATGAAGTTCCCTTTTCAATAAAAAATATAGAATAAAATTAAAAATGGTTGGGTTCTGTTCAAACTGTTGCATTTGGATGGTGTGAGTTTGGCACGAAACTAGAAGGTATAGGGCATCAATCAAGGATTAAAATATCGAGGTATATCAATCCCTATTTGGTGTACCCAAATATGTTCAGATACACTGATGCATAGGGTTTTTCAAACAGAGAAGTACGGATAAACCCACTGCAGAATTCTGATTTTCACTGCAGATTTATAATATTTCAAAATGTCAATTATTTCCACTCTATGCATCAATACCTGCCGTGAATTGGCATCAATTCCAAGCTGGCATCTAGCCCAACTGTACATTGGGCCTATGAATTCTGATGCTGGGCTGAATCGTCATTCTCCCCTTTTCAAATGTTTAAAAGGTTTTAAATAGGGGTGGATTTGAGCCGAATATTTGGTTCGCCAAAAAACCATGAGGCTTGAGCTCAGTTTGAGCTAGAGAGTTGAGCTCGAATTCAGCTCGACTCAAAAAGCTTGCAAGTTCGAGCTCGGTTGTGAGCCAAGCTTCCTATAAAATTAAAAAAAAAATTATAAATATACTTTTTCATTTTATATATAAAAAAATTAAGAATTATAAAAACAAGTTGTTATTATTATACATATAAAAACTAAAAATATTATGTATATAATATTTTTTATTTATATATTTACATATATATTATTTTTTTTATATATAATATTTTTATTATATATGTATACATATATACACGAGCCTTTCTGAGTTTGAGTTGAACTCGAAACTAGAGTTAGAATGAGCCAAATCAAGCTTTTCACAAGCCGGTCTCAAATAGTTCGTGAAAGGCTCAATTCGTGTCTACCCCTAACTCTCTATCGAGCTCCCTTATCATTATTAAAAAAAAGTTTAAAAAATAAATAAAACAGGGTAAATACCGGTCATATGTATTACAGTATTAGTGACCCAAGACCTAGTCCAACCCTGCTCGGGCCCCTAAATTGTCTGGGTTGGGCTAGGCCAGGCCCAGATATAACCCTTATCATAAGTCCGATCCCTGAGCAGACAGGGCCCAAATTAGAGTTTTGCTAGCTTCACGGTTGACGTCACCCAACTAAGGAAATTAAAAAGATCGTTGGATGGCTGTAATCTTTTTCTTGCGTCTTCACAGTTTAGCCAATCAGATCGTTGTGAACACGTGTAGGCAAGCAACGGCTGACTCTTGGCTGCTTGCCTTTCCCTCCTTATTTTTTTAAATTCATAAAACAAAATAAAATAAAAAGTATGTCGACGTATCTGATCTCTTTCATCTTGACCAATGAGTGTCGAGTGAGTGAACATGAGATCTAAGGAATCCGAAGAGTGGGCCCCTTCGGGGCGTGAACTACAACGACTTTCCAACAGGTTTAACCGCCAATGAGCTCTTTCTCGGAAAAGGTCCTCCCCTGAACAGCGAGCGACGAAGCACAAACCACAAACCAGCAGAGCACCCCCAAAAAATCCACCGCCATTTGGGTCCCTGTCAGTAAAAATCTCGAACACCTAGTTCGCAGATATCCGAACCCTATAAATAGCTGCCCGTAATCACCGTTCACCGACCAAATGCCATCTCCTATTTTCCTTGTAACAACGTAGTCTACACCTGCAGATATTCTGTTTCTTCGTTTCCTCCCTCTCTCTAGTGTACAACAGGCTAGTTATCAGCATCAATGGATTTCTAGAGATAAACCCGTCTTTCTTCCAACAAAATCTCCCCCGTCTTCTTCAGCTTCGTTAGAAACTTCTGCTGCTCTGTCTGGGAGTGGCGGCCCTTCTGGTGAAAATCCTGGGTTTCCTCCGATTCCCGCCTCGGTGTGGCCTTCTTCGTCTTCTATGTCAGTGGGGTTTAAGGCATCTTTTACTCAAGCTTGTTCTTTTGGTGAAAGTTCGGCTTTGGCCGGTTCGTCTTCTTCTGCTTCGGCTTCTCCATTGGCGGAGCATGAAGGTTTCTGTTCTATGGACCCTTCTGTTTCTGTGAAGATGGAATCCATAGGAAGCTCTTCTGGAGACAAAACCCCATTTTTATCGTCTCCTCGGTTGATAACCGAATCTGAAGCAGCTGGGGGAGGTTTTACATCGGTGAGGGGCAGTGAGGAAGAGAGTCTTCCGGTTCCCCGGCCCCTCGAATGCCTTCAGGGTAACCTGATTCCTCCTTTCCTTTCCAAGACCTATGATTTGGTCGAAGATCCTTCTCTTGATAAGGTGATCTCATGGGAACCGAGTGGTGAGAGTTTTGAGGTTTGGGATCCCGTGGAGTTTGCGAGGGCTGTCCTTCCCCAGAATTTCAAGCACAACAATTTCTCCAGTTTTGTGCGCCAGCTAAATACTTATGTGGGTATTACAGAATCACAGCCGATTACGGCTGCTTTATTTGTATATAACTTTTATGCATTTTTTGTATTCTTTTTTTTTTTGTAATTTTCTTTGTATTTTTATGTATCTTTCATCGTGTAAATAATTTGATGAATAGCCATCACTGTAGATTGCTGCTGAGGCTAAATCGCGATGTATTATGTAAGCTTTGTGGAGTTGGGAGATTTTGCTGGTGTATCCTTTCCTGTCACTCTGTATTTGTATCTGGATTGTAGATTTAATTATCTTTTTCTTTCCCGCAGAAATACTTTGGTTTGGTCTGTGGTAATTCACTTTTAAATCTTTGGGAGAAAGGATTCAGATGGTCTTTCTCAGGATTTCCTGAATATTCTAAATGGACTTCGAATGTATTTGGTTTGAAACGGGAGCATTCGATTGTCTTTCAGGGAATGTCTAGTGTAGTGTTAATGGTTTCTTGCATCAGGAACTCCCTCCCTACTTGTTCTGCCCTTTTGAGGTTTAACGTGCTGTCCCAGGTTTGCAATTTCCCTGTAGACGTGTTTCTTTTAGGAAATCTTATTGATTGGGTCACGAGGGAAGGATATCAACTTCTACCAGCTATGCAAAAACGGGTTTATACTTATATTTTCTTTTTAGTTTATGGAACATATGCTGCTTCTTATTTGCAGGAGTGGATGATCTCATTCTTTTGCAGGTTGTATTTTTTATATTCCTTTTTATGTGCTAATCTGAGCTCCATGTTTTTGTTTTAAAATGCTTTGTTTTAGTAGTTTAAAGAATCTCAGTATAGGGAAAATGACTTTATATTCATGGTTTAGATTTTAGAAGTTGTCTATCATGCAAATTCATTTATTTTCTTGTAGGATTTTATCTTTTCCTCCCCATTTATTCTTGAATGTCTTTTATTATCCTATTCAGGGGTTCCGCAAGGTTGATACAGATCGATGGGAGTTTGCTAATGAAGATTTTCTACGAGGAAAGAGGCATTTGTTGAAGAACATCCATAGGCGCAAGTCAAATCAAACACATCAGATTGGGAGCTATAGTGGGCTAACTACTGAAACAGAAAAGCTTGGATTGGAAAAAGAAGTAGAAAGGCTTAGGAGGGAGAAGAATTTCTTAATGCAGGAGGTTATAAAGTTGCAGCAGGAACAACATGGGACAGCTGACCAGGTGGAGACAATGAATCAGAGGCTCCAGGCAGCAGAGCAGAGACAGAAGCAGATGGTCACCTTTTTGGCGAAAGTGCTTCAAAATCCTACACTCTTAACTCATCTTCAGAAAAAGGCAGAACATAGAGGGATTGCTTCTCCAAGGGTGAAAAGAAAGTTCATCAAACAGCATCACCTTGATCAAAGGAAATTGGATCCTTCCATGGAAGGGCAGATAGTGAAGTATAACACTGTTGAAGACAACCTCAATACGTCCTCAGTAATGGAAAAGTTAGATCCAGTCTCTGGTACACAACTTCCTGGTTATATCTTACAAGATATGGTAGGGAAGTTGGGTCTTGGTGCAGCAAGCATTCACATTGAAACTGAAAATGTTGCATCCAGTGAAATGCAGCAAGAACTTGTTGGGGCCTCAAGTCAGATGGAAGTAGGGACATTGGACTTGGGAACTCTGGGCTCTGAAGTTGCTCTCCTCAAAGGAAAGAATGTTATGAGCCTCCAAGAAGAAGGTAGTGCTGATTATTTTGTCTCTTTCCCTGAGGGTTTGGCAAAAGATAAGACACTTCCAGACTTCATGTCCCCAGGAACCGAAAGCATCAGTAAACAGGATGATATATGGAGCATGGGTTTTGATGCCAGTGCTAATGTCTCTAGTCTCTGTCCTGATATGTGGGATAACGCCATTAATTATGATGCTCAAGATCTGGGAATCATGGGTGGGATATCGGATCCATGGGACCTGAGTTCACTACAAGCAGCAGGAGGTGGAACTGATAATTCTCAAAACAGGGGTACCTAGGGTTTCATCTGCTTCAGCATTGATGCCCTCAGTAGATCCCCATCTTGTATATTTTCTTTTCCTATACAAGGTTTTCTAAACTTCAATCAACTTATTATAATATATACAGTGATTTATGGTTTTCATTCCTTTTTATTAATTTCACTGCAAGTTATATCCCATGTATTATAATCTGTTTCTTAAATTTTATTTTACCAATTTTTATGGGTTCCTATCTATATGCCAATTGAATGAAGAATGCCTTCTCTTATGAGCTGAACCTGTGTTGCAAGATTTTCTTGCCAACAGATCTTTTAAGTTCTGAATACTGCAAGTTTTTTGACAGCGAGATCTATAAGTACTCTTCTGTAGGGATATATAAACAGGTTTGGTTGTCTACTCTAGCAGTCTGGCATCCAGGTTCTGGGGGAAGAACCGATGGTATGAATTTTTGCCTAATTTTCTTTGCAGATATCGGTTGCTTGATTTTGCATAATTTGGCCTTGCCTTCTTATTAAAACCTATGATTACTTGGATACTTGTACATGCCTAGTTTTTTGATTGTCTAACAAAATAACTACTTGATATGACATTAGTACTGCACAGACAGACTGAGTATACTTTATAACAACAATACTTCTATAATATCTAAATTATATTTTAACAAATCATACCATACAAAACATTTATATGCTAGAAGCTTTTTTTATACAAAGTACACTTGGGCCTCCCCCATCTGTCCATGAGACAGAAGCTAGGTCCTACGGGACTCTACCAACCAAAACTAAATCTTCGTTATGACCCTCATTTGCAAGCCAACTGGCTGCCTGATTTCCTTCTCTCCAAATGTTCAAGTTAGGTGTGCAAATGGATCGGGTCAGGGGGATAACCCTCTATCGGATTCGGATTTTTGGATTGGATTCAGATCCCCCCCTAAGGTTTAAAATTTCAACACGCCTCTATGTATTGACAAAGGTGTATCGGAACTTAGAAACTCCTTTTTTTTAGTTTTTTTTTGAAAATTTTTTTTTGGGGAGTTAAAAACATGCTTTTTTTTATTGAAAAGGAGTGGGGTCCCAAAACACCTAGAAACAGGCGTATCAGGACCTAAAAGATACGATACGATATGCCCGATACAGGGTGTATCGTATCGAATTTTTGAACCTTGCCCACCGCACCCCCAAATCCGATCCAAAAAGATCCGATCCGATCCAACCTATATGTGTATATATTTATAAACATTTTTACTTATAAAAAGACATGTATATATTACTATAAGAAGTAAATCTGACTTCTAAATCTGATAAGAAACTTGATTAAAGAAATAAAAAGGTGATAAAGGAAGAAGGAAACAACAGAATAGAAGAAGGGGATGGAGAAGAAGAAGAGGAGGAAGAAGAGGGTTCGATAATCACCTCTCTCCCCTCACTAATCCTTTTATTGATCTTCATTGATGTGGTTAATTACAAATCAGCCCTTAAGTGGGGCATCTAGCTAAGCATAAACTTAAAATAAATTAACATGCCCTTTAGCATACAAAATAAATAACCTATTACTGAAACATAAAATAGACACTAGGGCCCATTCGGCCCAGCCTCTCTACACTCCCCCTTAAGATGAGCATAGATGTCAATCATGCCCAGCTTGCTTATATAGTGTGTTAGCTTTCCTTTTGGAATACCTTTGGTCAAAACATCAACCAACTACTCTTCTAAAGAAATAAATGGCAAACAAACATCTCCTGAAGCAACTCTTTCCATATAAAATGTCTATCAGCCTCTATGTGCTTAGTTCTGTCATGTTGAACAGGATTATGTGCAATTTAATAGCAGCCTGATTGTCACAGTAGAGCATCATTGGCTTTTCATAGCCAATACCCAACTCTTCCAGAAGTAATCTTAGCCACAGTAATTTCGACACTCCATGTGCCATTGCCTTGTATTCTGCTTCAGTTGAGGATCTAGCTACTGCAGACTGTTTCTTACTCCTCCATGAGACAATGTTCCCTACCCCTAAAGCATCCTGAGGTGAATCTCCTATATTAATACATCCAATCCAATCAACATCAATGTATGCTTCCAACTTTGTGTGTCCATGTTTGGCAAACAAAATACCTTTCCTTGGGTTGCTTTTCAAATAACACAAAACTCTTCCTGTAGTAGTTAAATGTGTGTCTTTGGGAGAATGCATAAACTGACTAATAACACTCACTACATAGGAAATATCTGGCCAAGTTATGCAAAGATATAACAACTTCCCAAGCAGTCTTTGAAACACTCCCCTATTAGGCAACAGCTCACCATCAGTGGCAGAGATCTTATGATTGGGATCTATAGGGGTGGAAGTTGGTTTAGCACCAAGTTTACCAGTCTCTGCAAGGAGGTCAAGAATATACTTGCGCTGAGAAATGAAGATACCATCCCTGGATCTAGCAACTTCAATTCCCAAGAAATATCTGAGATTCCCCAAATCCTTGGTTTCAAATTCAGAGTTAAGAAATCTTTTGAGCTTAATCACTTCTTGGGTGTCATTACCCGTGACCACAATGTCATCAACATAAACGATCAAAAAAGTCACTAAAGAATTACTTCTTTTCAGAAACAAAGTATGGTCAGATTGGGTTTGTGTATAACCAAAAGGTACATGAACAGCTCTGAATCTCTCAAACCAGGCTCGAGGAGACTGTTTAAGACCATAAATAGATTTCTACAGTTTATACACTTTCCCTTACATTTCCTTTTTATTCAAAAAGGCATTTTTAACATCAAATTGGTGAAGGGGCCAATCAAAAGTAGCAGATAGAGACAACAAAACACAAACTAATGTCCTCTTGGCCACAGGAGCAAAGGTCTTAAAGTAGTCAATACTATACATCTGAGTGAAGCCTTTAGCAACCAATCGAGCCTTAAACCTCTCAATAGTGCCATCAGAATGGTACTTAATGGTGAACACCCGTTTACAACCCACTGGTTCCTTCCCTTTATGCAAATCCACAATATCCCAAGTATGGTTCTTATGCAAAACATCAAGTTCAGTCATCATAGCATCCCTTCATTCAGGTTTAGACAGGGCTTCTGGTACAAACCTGGGAATCACATGGGTAGAAACAGAGGCAAGAAAAGAGTAATAGGCAGGGGATAAAAGGCTATAGGACAGGTGTTTGGAGATGCAATGTTTTGTACACTTCCGCTTGCCTTTTCAAACGACAATAGGAAGGTCAAGGTCTAGGAAGGTAGGTGGGTTAGAGGAGGACTAACTTGTTATTTCAATAGTGATGGGAGGTGCAAGAGGGTCTGCGGAAGGAGTGGAAACAACTTGTCCATGCTTGAATCTTTGTCGTTGGTACCACCTTTGGAGCATAGGATGTGAATGAAATATAGGAGGATGAGCTGGAGGAGGAGAGGGAGCAAGAACATGTGGTAAAGACACAGTGGAAGGGAGGCATCAGAAGAAAATGACTCAGTAGGGGACTCAAAAGGAACTGGAAGATGAACAGTTGGAGACATAGAAAATGGCTCCGTAGGATGCTCTCTCTCAGGAGAAATACCAAAGAAAGGAATGGATTCAGCAAATGTGACATCCCTAGAGACAAAGCGGGTGCACGATCCGGATCAAAACAACAATATCCCTTTTGTGTGGAGGCATATCCTAGAAAGACACACTTATGTGCCTTGGGCTCAAATTTGCGTCTCTAATGATTATGAACATGTACATAGCAAGTGCACCCAAAGATTCAGAGCGGAAGAGAAAAGAGATTCCCATCCGGAAAGAGAAGACTAAACAGGGTTATGAAACCCAAAACCCGAGAAGGCATATGGTTAACAAAAAAGGTGGCAGTAAGGACAACATCCCCCTAAAATTTAATAGGAAAATGAGATGCAAAAAGGAGGCATCGAGCAACCTCAACCACATGGCGGTTCTTCCTTTCCGCCACTCAATTTTGTTGTAGGGTATAAGAACAAGAACTCTGATGAATAACCCCAAAGGTTTTAAAGCAGGATGAAAGGTTCTTTTCAAAATATTCCTTAGCATTGTCAGATTAGAATATTTTGATCAGTGTATTAAACTAGGTAAGGATAAGCTCATGAAATTTTTGCACAATAGTTGGTACTTCATCCCGAGATCTCATTAGATAAATCCAATTATAGTGAGAATAATCATCAATAAAGAGGATAAAATATCTATAACCCCCCATAGTAGGCAAATGATATGCCCCCCACACATCAGAGTGCATAATATGAAAAGGAGAAATAGATCTTTTATTGCTTACTGAATAAGATTGTCTACAATGCTTTGCAAGTTCACAAGACTCACAATGAAGACTCGATAAAGACACTCCCTTAAACATATCATGAAATAAATGACTCAATGATGAAAAAGGTAAATGACCAAACTGCAAATGACATAACATGACTCTATCAATAGACTCTGACACAACAGACTCCAAAGCTACTCCATTAGGTGGTTCAAGACTCCTATTAGGTGTGTCCAGCAAGTATATTCCATTCGCCTCATGGCCACTCCCAATCGTCCTCTGAGATTTTAGATCCTGAAAAACACAATGGGTAGGAAAAAAGGTTATGCTATAGTTCACGGATTTAGTCATGCTACTAACAGATAAAAGATTGGTATTAAGCTTGGGGGCATGATGAATAGAGGATAAGACAAGTGTGTCAAAGGCCTTGATATTTCATTTGCCAGAGATGGGAGCAAGAGACCCATCAGCAAGAGATATCTTCTCTCTACTAGAGAGGAGTTGATAGGAACAAAATAGATTAACAGATTGGTCATATGGTTTGATGCACCGGAATCAATAATCCAAGTGATTTTATGATTACCTAAAATAGAAGAATGATTTGCAGAAGCACAAGTACCTGAGTGAGCAAATGCAAATGATGATAGTTGTCAAGGCGAGCCTAGGTGACGCCTAGGCGATGGAATTTGAAAGTATAAAATATATATCCCTACCCCTCTTAAGCTACGTTATTGGTTTTTTATACTAACCAACATACCTATATGCTAGCTATTAGCAATAAAATCATTCAAATAAAACATAAAAATGCCATAGCTAGCATCCAGGCCAAAAAAAATGGGGGATTTTTTTTTTGATGAATAATAATAAATTTATTGATTCAGAAGCAAATTTAGAGTGAGTTCATACATCATCTCAGTAAGAGGCGTGAGCTGCAGCCCCTCCTTGAATCTTACAAGTAAACTAGGAAAAAAAAACAAGAATCACAACTGAGCCCAAATTAATTCTTCCCAATTTACCCATTGCTTAGCTAACATATCTAACAAAGTATTTGCTAATCTCCCCACCCACTGTACAGTGACCAACATATTTCTTGTCAACCAACTAAATTTCTTCATTTCATTCTTGTATCGCCACATAGCCTCTTCAGAATTTTTCAACCAACCCACCACCACTTTGGAATCCCCCTCGATTATTAGGTGTTGTACCCCCAGCTGGTTTGCAAATTGCACCCCTTGTACAACAGCTAAAAGTTCTGCCCTAATGGAGTTCCCAAATCCCAAGGGACCTGAGTAAAGCAACAAAATCTCTCCCTTCGCATTTCTCAAAGCACCCCCCATTCCGGATAAACCTGGATTACCCATGCTACTTCCATCAAAGTTCAACTTTAGTGAGCCTTCAGATGGAGGAGACCAACTTGTAATTGATTTGTCCTTCAGAGATGAACACCTCGCTACTGCTGACCAATTTCTCCAAAGGTCATTAAAGGAGAATTGATGAAAGATTTCCAAGGTCTTCAGCCAATGTATTGCCCTATTTAACACACAGTCTTTCAAATCCTGGCTGCTCCTTTCCTTTTCTTGAAAGATTCTAAGATTTCTTTCTTCCCAAAGAGTCCAAATCAAGGCTGCACGAGCACATCTCCACATAATTCTCCCTATTTTTGTAGGCCAATAAAAGGTAGAATGGTTGAAGAGCATGTGAAAAGAATGAAATATAAGGGGGCTGAGTCCCTGTTTCGTTCCTAACGTAAGTTGTCCAAGAGGACAATCTGGACTGTGTTTAAGGGGGTGGAGACCCTGTTTCAAGCTAAAAAAAATGGAGAAGGATTGTTAAAAGTAAGAAAGGAGTACCATTGTGATTTTAGGAAGGAGGAGGAGGCGGAGCCCCTGTTTCATCCCAAAAGAAGAAGAAGAAGAAGGAAAAAACGTACCTGGAGGTCTTGGACTACTTGGAAACTTCCTGTCATCATTTTCTCTTCTCTTTTATTAAAGTAAAAGAGAATTATTTTAATAAAAAATGATAATATACAACATGGTGTATTCTAATAAGATAAAACAAACCAATAAAAATGATATAATACATATGCACATTCAAAAAAATAGTATAGCATATATATGGGTGAGCGCCTAATACAAAAACACCTAGGCGTTGGGTGAGGCGACTTCTAAAAATCGCCTAGTTGCCTTGACAACTATGCAGATGATGAAGTGCTGCTAGAAGGGGAGGATGTTGTTACAGTGGTTTCCAAGTGATTCAATAACTTCCCATATTTCTCAAACTCTGCCTTTACTGTTGCCAGCTGCTCTATAGCTGACTTTTCTTCACTCTCCTTGTTCCCACCTTTAGGTACTAGGCAACATTAGCATTCTTAGGCTTTCTTGTCTGACCATTCTTCTTAAAATTGTTGCTATTGTGTTATTGTTGTTATTCCGAAACCCGTCTGGGAAAAGATCAAGATGGAGTTTCCAACAAGTGTCCTTAGTATGCCTCGGTTTCCTGCAGTATTCACATATCACTTCTTTCTTCTTGGTCAGACCTTTCGGCTTTATTCCAACATGTGCAAAATGTCCTGTAGGTGGACTTTGTAACTACACCTATCGCTTACTCTCTTCATTGCTTGCCATAGCATATGCTTGAGCAAGAGTGACCTCATCCTTCACCAGAATATTCTGTCAAGTAATGTCGAACTTAGGGTTGAGTCTTGTAAGAAACTCAAACACCCTATTTCATTCCACCAGTTTCCTAAAAGTCTCTGCATCATTAGTACTCTCCCAAACAACTGTCACCATAACATCAATTTCCTACCATAGTGATTTAAGCATGCAATAGTAGATCACTATACTCTTCTCCCCCTATCTCAAATTTTTCACATCACTTTTCAGCTTATAGACTCTTGCCACATTCAACTTCTCTAAATATGTTTCTGTAACATTGTCCCAAATTTCCTTGGCCGAAGACATCCAGAGATAATGCTGACTTATATGGGACTGCATAGAGTTAACCAACCATCCAATAACAATGTAGTTCTCCTGCATCCATTTCTCATATGCAGGGTCTGTCTCCACGGGTTTCACCTTATTGTCTGTGAGATATCCCAATTTACCTCTACTACAGACATGAATCCGTATAGGTTGGGCCCAGGCTAGATAATTAGTGCCATCTAGCTTGATTGTGGTCACTCCAATCAAAAAGGAATCTACCAGGCTAACCCCGGATACTAGCATCTGCTTCGAATCACTTCCGGAATGTTCCATTAATCAAACAAAATAAAAAATAAAGAAAAAAAACAGTTTTTCAGTCTATATAAACTTAACTGAGGTCAATACTGTACCTAGAGACTTGAAAACTAGGGCTTCACTGCACCCGGCTATCGGGGAGGAAGAGAGAAGAGGTAGCCGCTCCTACTAGAGCTTCCAAACCACCTACAAGTCTCTACCGCACACTTCTAGAGATCAAACTACACCTCCCAAGTCTTGAGCACCACACCAAAATCTTCTCCTTGACCTGTAACTTGAAAGCTCTCTTGTTGGCTAGGGTTTTGGGTAGAAAATTACAACTCCACTTCTTGGTAGTTCTTGGCTAGATTCTAACTCTCCAAACCCTCTACCAACTAGGCAAAAATATTCTATGATCTATCAAGAACTTATCTATACACCTAATCGAAGGGTGTATGGGAAAAGAGAAAAGAAAAAAAGAGGGAAAACCTGCTCTGATACCAAGAAGTAAATCTGACTTCTAAATCTGATAAGAAACTTGATTAAAGAAGTAAAAAGGTGAGAAATGAAGAAGAAAACAGCAGAATAGAAGAAGGGGATGGAGAAGAAGAAAAGGGTTTGATAATCACCTCCCTCCCCTCACTAATCCTTTTATTAATCTTCACTAATGTTATTAACTACAAATCATCCCTCAAGTGCGGTGTCCAACTAAGCATAAAATTAAAATAATTTAAAAGAAGTTAACATGCCCATTAGCATACAAAATAAATAACCTACTACTAAAACATAAAATAGACACTAGGGCCCATTTGGCCCAGTCTCTCTACAATATATATGATGAAAATAGTTGAAAAAAATACTTATATTTTTTGTTTTCCTATATATAAACTTTTATGTTTTTTCTTTTAATAATTTATTAAATTTTTCATAATTTGAATCGGATCGGATCAGATTCAGATATCCAACATCCTTAACTGATTTGGATTTGAATCATCATTTGTGAGATCCGATCAGATCTTCGGATCGAATCGGATTCAGATGTACCCTAATTCGAATCTGATCCGATCCCTTTGCATCCCTAGTTCAAGTAGGCTCATAGTATCGGAAAACTATACTTAATCTTCAAAAACTTGATATAGCATGATATAATATAAGGATATTAAATGAGATACCCTCACCTGTACTTGTGTCTAGGATCTTAGGAAATGAGAGTCATATGCTCATTTCCTATAGCTGTGTCTATCCCTATCCATACTCCATATTTAGCCATCATATACCACCAACACTCACAATATAATCAAAGACCACTGCATAAAACTATGTACAAGAAGAAAAACAAAGTCAAAGTAGCAGAAGATGGAATACCAGCCCAAACAGACAAGAGGCAATCCTCACATTATGTATTTCACAAAAAGGACAAATTCTGTTGACTTAAACCTCCTATCTTGACTTAAAGGAAGTATTTTTTTTCTGTTCAGCAACACCAGGGAGAATTTGAAAATTTTTCTCGTATTTTTTTTCTTTTTTCTTTTTGGAGGGGGGGTGTAAATGAAACATGAAAATGCAAATAAAAGCTAAATCTTCAATAAGAACAAACCTTCTTTCTTTTATGTATATTCAGATGATCAAAGCAATACTAAAAAAAAAAAAAACAAGAAGAGGTATTTTATCCACCCAAAAGAATTCAGACCACTTATACAGTTCTACTCAGATTTAATGCTTGAGATGATGATATATTAATTTTAATGTGAGGTCAAGGTGGGAAATGCAACTCCAGATCATTGTTCATTGTTTTTTCTTTCTTTATTTCAGTGTTGCACTGTTGGTAAGTCCAGGATCTACCTGCATGCGTACTTTGGGCATTAGCCTACTTGAGCCTCATGTTGATGGACAATTAAGAAAGGATACCTTGGAAATTAACAACATGGCTGGTGCTGTTCACAGTCGATCAGTATTCTGATGTGGTTTCAGCAAGAAAACTGTAGAGAACACTGATGCAGGCCCCACAGCTACGGTCCCACTGTGTTCGTAGGGTAGAAAGTGTTCTAGTCTTCCTAGGGTCAGCTGTTGGTCATTTAGTTGTTTCAGTTGTTATTTGTTTCGGTCTTATTTTGCTCTATTTGTTATGTAAAGACTAAGGGCAGATCTGTCATTTCCATGTAATGAGCATAACCTATAAATATTAAATAAAGTGGCGGCGGCAGAACATTAAGCTTCTGTTCCTCCTTTCAACTTTGTGTTCTACTTCTCTTCCTCCCTTTTTCTCCTCTCTTCTCTATACCTTTTTTCCTTATTTCCGAACCTGAAATCCATTAGACTTCAAGACTGATAACAGTCCTGAATGTCTACTTGGTATCAGAGCTAGGGTTTCTCATGTGAGTCTAGTCCAGCTGACCACATGAGAACCATCTAAGGCTGGAAGCTAAGAAAGCAGAGTTCGTTGACTGATTCTTGGAGATCTCCAGAGGGTTTAGCAGCTGTTTGAAGAATTGCCACAGTTGCAGCGTGTTGGTGATCAGGAAGAATTAGGGAAGGCTAGGGTTCGGGTAACCTTGGAAGGCAGCGAACAACATCCTCTTGTAAGTTTTTTATTTTCTGAGAGAAGTACTATCAGAGAAGATAGGTTGGACCTATCTAGAAAGGGTGGCCGAACCACTCTAGGGTTTTATCTTTCTATTCTCTAGGGTTTTGTCTTAACCCTGCGGCAAACCCTAATACTGGGTTGAACCTTGTGATCTAACACTGCGGCAAACCCTAATAGTTCTCTCCTCAACATTGATCAGTTTTAGGGTTTCATATTAACCCTACTACAAGCCTTATCCATACGGTACTGTTTGGAGTGTACGGCTGAGAATTTGCTTTTAGGACTGATTAAAACCCTAATTCTGCTTCAGCATATCAGATTATTCTCCAAGCTGTTTTTCAGTTTTTTTGGGGTTTCAAACTCTTCTAAGGGGGTGAAAACTGTACGGACTGTTGCTGTTGTGTGTGGTAATTGGTTTCAGATCAGTTTTATACCTGTTTCATGCACATCTACTGTGAGTACAGATTGGTTCTATACTGATTTTGTGATTGTGGTTGATAGTCCAAGTGTTGTTTTGACTGTAGTAACCCTAATTTTGAGACTACTGGTTCTTGACCGAAATGGAGTTTAAGAATCAGGTAGAAGGCAGTTTTGGGAACTGCAGTTATGGTGGTGGTTTTGAGACAGGTTTTCAGATTATAACTGTAAGATTTGATGGATCAAACTATTTGGAATGGGCTCAATTAGCCATGATGGCTATTGGGGGAAGGGGCAAAGTAGGGTATCTCTTGGGAGATGTGACAGAGCCCTCCAAGGGAGACCCTATGTATACCAAGTGGGTCCAAGAAAACTACTTGGTTATGACGTGGCTGTGTAATTCTATGCAGCCTCATATCAGCCGAAATTACTTATGGGCAAAGACAACCAAGGAGATATGGGATGTGATGAAAGAAACTTACTCCCAACCCCTTAATGTTGCTAGAGCATATGAATTGAAATGTGAGGTAAATACCCTTAAACAATGAGAGAAACCGGTTTCGGTCTACTTCTCTACCTTGAAGTCCCTGTGGCATGAGATTGATCACTTAGAGACTCTTGAGTGGGAGAGTCCCAAAGATGCTCAGACCCATAGAAAGCACATCGAGACAAACAGGGTGTTTAAGTTTCTAGCAGGACTGAATTCAGAATATGATATTGTGAGGCAATAGATTTTGACCAGAGATAGTGTGACCCTCTCTCAGGCATACTCCTTAGTGCATAGTGAAGAGACCAAGAGGAAAGTCATGATGCAACCTCAGCCGCTTACACCTGCCTTGGTAGCTGTCAAATCCAAAACTGGGGGTGATTCAGAGAGGGACAGAAAGAAGGAAGATAAAAGGGATGTGGTATGTGAGCATTGTAAGAAACCTAAACACACAAAAGAAACATGTTGGAAGCTGCATCCACATTTGGTCCCTACAAAGTTGAGAAACAAGAAGGGTAATGCTCATGTGGCCGTGACTACTGATTCAGCATCCTTGTCTAGCACAAGAGGCACACCCTTAGAGACCTTAGCTGCAGTTCGGGCTGCTCTAATATAGTTGGAAAAGGAAGTTGGCAACTCAGCTCAGTCACCGCAGTCACCATCAGCCCCTGCCACATCGGCCTTTGCACATTCAGGTACTCAAGCCTCAGCTTACCATGCCTCAGCTCCAGGTACTACTGAACCCTGTTGGGTAATAGATTCAAGTGCATCCGATCATATGACTAGCTTGCCCTCATTGTTTACTACTTATCACTTATCTTCTGGTAGGGATAAAGTATCTATTGCTGATGGCTCTCTTGTCCCTATTTCTGGCAAGGGTGACATCAGACTGTCAGATACTATCTCCTTGTCTTCTGTCCTGCATGTTCCTAAACTTGATACTAACCTTCTTTCAGTTAGTAGTATTACCAAACATATGAACTGCTCAATAACTTTCTTCCTTGACCGATGTGTTTTTCAGGACCTGGAAACGAAGAAGGTGATTGGGACTGGCCGTGAGACGAATGAGATCTATCTGCTCGGGGAGAGTTCTCGTCGGGAAGAGTCAGTGGATAAGAAGTTACTTGTTTCTCAGGTTGTGAGTCCGGTTATGCTTTGGCATAAACGATTGGGTCATTTGTCTTTTCGGTCCTTAAAGAGTTTGTTCCCTACTTCGTTTGAGTCTGTTGAGTCGTCTCAGTTGAAATGTGAAAGTTGTGAGTTTGCTAAACATTGTAGAAACTCTTATTCATTGAGTAATAGTTCTTTTGATATTGTGCATACTGATGTTTGGGGGCCATATCACATTCCTTCTATGGGTGGGTACAGATATTTTTTGTTATTTGTTGATGATCATACTCGGTTTTCTTGGATTTATCTTATGCGTTCATGAGATGAGGTTCCTGCCTTGACTCAAAACTTCCACCAAATGATCCTAACCCAGTTTGCTACTAGGATCAAAGTTCTTAGATCCGATAATGCAAATGAATACTTTGCTAAGCCATTGGCATCGTACCTTCTTAATCATGGGGTTATCCACCAGAGCACTTGCCCTCATACACCTCAGCAGAATGGGTTGCAGAAAGAAAGAATAGGCATATCTTGGAGGTGGCTAGAAGTATTATGTTTACCTCCAATGTCCCCATTCGCTTCTCGGGTGATGCTATCCTCACGGCGGTATATCTTATTAATCGGGTTCCTTCCCGGGTCCTTGATATGAAACCTCCATTTTCCCTTCTATACCCCAATGAGGAGTTGTTTACTATTCCCCTGAAAACATTTGGTTGTACCTGTTTTGTTCAACTTCTCGGTCCCCATCACTCCAAGTTCGAACCCAAGGCCTCCAAATGCATCTTTCTTGGTTATGAACAAACTCAAAAGGGTTATTGCTACTATGATCCTGTCTCAAGGAAGAGGTTTGTATCAATGGATGTCACTTTCTTTGAGGAGACACCCTACTATTCTCGGGTCTCTCCTCAGGGGGAGAGTAGTGAGCGTGGGGATTTGGGTCATTTTCTTTAGGGGGAGTGCAGTGAGGGCAGGGTTAATACTTTTGGGGTTGTTCCTTTACCTATTCCATTGGGTGATGAGGGTTGCAGTAGCGAGGGTGGGCAGGGGGAGTTGAGAGTCTATCACAGGCGATGCAGGCAGGTTGATCCCGGTCATCAGCAGTTCCGGCCAGCTCTAACCTCTTATGCGGCTCCAAGTCCAGATATTATAGTCATAGGGCCCACAGAGAGTCCTTCCATTGTTGCCACTTCACCCCCTGCAGACGACCTTGACCTTCCCATTGCCATCCGTAAAGGAAAACGGCATTGCACCACATCTACAACCCACTACATCTCCCAGTTCTTATCCTATGATCGCCTATCTCCCTCCTACAGGTCCTATCTCACTTCCGTTGCTAATGTCCCTATTCCAAGAACAGTGCAAGAAGCCCTATCAGTCCCGGAGTGGAGAGGTGCAATGCAAGTTGAAATGGATGCCATGTTGAAAAATAATACCTGGGAGCTAGTTGATTTGCCCAAAGGAAAGAAACCAATTGGATGCAGATGGGTATTTACTGTGAAGCACAATGCGGATGGTTCCATTGAGAGGTACAAAGCTTGGCTAGTTGCAAAAGGGTTCACTCAGACTTATGGTATAGATTACTTGGAGACATTTGCCCCGGTAGCCAAGATGACCACCATTCGAGTTCTATTATCTCTTGCAGCAAGCCACACTTGGCCTTTGTACCAAATGGACGTTAAAAATGCCTTTCTGAATGGGGACCTGCAGGAAGAGGTTTACATGTAGTTGCCTCTTGGATTTTATGATACAGAGGCAGGTAAGAAGGTCTGCCGGCTCAATAAGGCATTGTATGGTTTGAAGCAGTCACCTAGAGCTTGGTTCGACAGATTCAGACTAGCCCTTGGGAAGTTCGGTTATGTACAAGCCCAGTCAGATCATACACTGTTCATCAAGAGGGTGGAGTCCTCTTTGACATTACTTGTAATATATGTTGATGATATTGTGGTGACAGGAAATGACAGCCATGAGATTGAGTCCCTCAAACGGCTCCTTCATCAAGAGTTTGAGGTGAAAGATCTGGGTGCACTACGGTATTTTTTGGGTATTGAGGTTGCTAGATCTAAACAAGGGATTTTTGTCTTTCAGAGGAAATATGTTCTAGATCTGTTGGCAGAAACTGAAAAGCTAGGTGTCAAACCTGCGGATACACCCACTGAACAGAACCACAGGATTAGTGCAGAGAGTGGGGAGCCTCTTGAAGACAAAGTTATGTTTCAGCAATTAGTGGGAAAGCTCCTATATCTATGCCTCACTCAGCCAAATATCAGCTATGCAGTTAGTGTTGTCAGTCAGTACATGCATTCTCCTAGAACCACGCACCTTCTAGCAGCAGAAAGAATATTAGCATACTTGAAGAGATGCCCGGGTAGAGGTATACTATTCAAGAACAATGATCACATGAAGGTGGAGGTCTATACGGATGTCGATTGGGCTGGGAGTGTTGATGACAGAAGGTCTACCTCTGGATATTGTGCTCTTGTGGGAGGTAACTTGGTCTCTTGGAGGAATAAGAAACAGAGTGTTGTCTCCCGATCTAGTGTTGAAGCTGAATACAGGTCAATGGCTAATGGAGTGGCTGAAATTCTTTGGCTGATATCACTACTTCAGGAGTTGGGTATTGAGTATGAGAAGCCCCTGATGTTGTATTGTGATAATCAAGCGGTTATTAATATTAGCACACAACCTAGTATAACATGACAGAATTAAACATTGAAGTTGATCGACATTTTGTACGAGAGAGGGTCTCATCACAAGAAGTGTGTCTCCCGTACATCACCTCCAACATGCAGCTAGCAAATATTCTCACCAAAGCTGTACCACGGAAGAAGCTAGAGGCGAATCTATCCAAGTTGGGAATGATAAACATTTATTCCCAACTTGAGGGGGAGTGTAGAGAACACTGATGTGGGCCCCACAGCTACGGTCCCACTGTGTTCGTAGGGTAGAAGGTGTTCTAGTCTTCCTAGGGTCAGTTGTTGGTCATTTAGTTGTTTCAGTTGTTATTTGTTTCAGTCTTATTTTGCTCTATTTGTTATGTAAAGACTAAAGGCAAATCTGTCCTTTCCATGTAATGAGCATAACCTATAAATATTAAATAAAGTGGCGGTGGCAGAACATTAAGCTTTTGTTCCTCCTTTCAACTCTTGTGTTCTACTTCTCTTCCTCCCTTTTTCTCCTCTCTTCTCTATACCTTTTTTCCTTATTTCCGAACCTAAAATCCATTAGAGTTCAAGACTGATAACAGTCCTGAACGTCTACTAAAACCAAAAGAGAAATAAGAGAACAACAGAAGAGAGGAAGAGAAGGGAAGAGAATAGAAGAAGAATGAGAAGAGAAAGGGAGCAAACCTTAATCAATTTCTGCCACCCAGATTTGATATTTATATGTTTCTATTATAACAAGATCTACAATGACATCAATGCCCCTGCCTCCCAACATACTCCTTAATAAACAATAACAACAATAGTAACAACAACTATAGTAGGCCTAGTAAGGCCTAAAAAGACTAATAACAAGGCCCAAAATACTAATAACAGGTAAATTAAAAAAAGGCAAATAATATGGCAGGGACTTCACTAAATTACTAGCCTGTTTCTCCACACTCCCCCTCAAGTTGGGAATAGATATTAGTCATTCCCAACTTGCATTAATCTGTCTCTAACTTGACCCTTGTAACTGCTTTAGTGAAGAGATCGGCAAGCTGCATATCGGAGGCAACATAAGGAAGGCACACTTCTTTGGAGGCAACTCTTTCTCTGATAAGGTGTCGATCCACCTCAATATGTTTGGCTCTATCATGTTGTATTGGATTATGATCTATATTAATAGCGGCCTGATTATCACAATACAACATTAGGGGCTTTTCATATTCAACCTCCAACTCCTCAAGTAGTGATTTTAACCATAACACTTCACCCACCCCATTAGCCATAAATCTGTATTCTGCTTTAGCATTGGATCGAGCAACAACAATTTGTTTCTTACTCTTCCAAGAAACAAGGTTGCCCCCAACAAGGGCATAGTACCCTTAGGTAGATCTCCTATCATCCACACATCCAACCCAGTCTGCATCAGTATACACTTCTATCTTCATATGACCATTATTCTTGATGAGTATACCTCTGCTTAGACACCTTTTTAAGTAGGGATGTTCTGGGAGACTGCATATATTGACTGACAACACTAACAGCATAAGAAATATCTGGGCATGTTAGACAAAGGTAGAGAAGCTTTCCAACCAGTCGTTGATACATGGCTTTATCTTCAAGTAGTTCACCCCCCTCTGCATTTATCTTATGGTTTGGCTCAATTGGTGTTTCTGTTGGCTTAATTCCCAATTTTCTAGTTTCTTCTAAGAGATCAAGGGCATATTTCCTTTGGGATATGAAGATACCATGTTTGGATCTAGCCACTTCAATTCCTTAGTAAGTAGCTTCTTGAGAAAATTAATCTCAATACTATCACTGTTTGTCACCACAATATCATCAACATATACAGCCAGGAGAGTTAAAGCTGAACCTACTTTCTTGAAAAAGAGAGAGTGATCAGATTGAGCCTGTGCATAGCCAAATTTTTCCAAGGCATGTCTAACCTATCAAACCACGCCCTTGGAAACTATTTCAAGCCATACAAGGCCTTCTTCAATCGGAAGACTTTTCCACTATCTTCATTATAGAAGCCTGGGGGCAACTTCATATACACTTCTTCCTGTAAATCACCATTCAGGAAAGCATTTTTAACATCCATTTGGAACAACGACCATGAGAAGTTTGCAGCAAGAGACAACAACACTCTGATTGTGTTAATTTTGGCAACTAGTGCAAAGGTTTCTACATAATCAATACCATAGCAACCAGTCGAGCTTTGTATCTTTCAAGTAACCCATCTACATTGTACTTCACTGTAAATATCCACCTACACCCAACCGGTTTCTTCCCTCTTGGTTGATTGACTAGCTCCCAAGTATAATTTTTGATAAGTGCATCCATCTCAACCTTCATTGCTTCCTTCCACTCAGGTACTACCAAGGCATCCCGCATAGTCCTAGGGATAGGTACAAAAGCAATGGACACCAAAAAGGACTTATATGATGGTGAAAGATGGTCATAAGAAAGAAACTAAGAGATGCAATTGGCAGTAAATGAGGCCCGGACTATAGTAGGCCTACTAATAACAAGGTCAAGAACAAATTCAGATGAATCACAAGGGACATGGAAGTAAGGATGCAATGGGTCAAAAAGAGTGCAAATGCCATGGCAGATGTTCTAGCCAAAGAAGGGGTGGGAGGAATCAGATATTTTGGGCACAATTGTACAGTTTTGTTAGTTTATTGGGAAGAGATAAGAGGGTTTATCTTTCGTTTGACTCTCCTTTGATGTATTCTCTTTCAACCTTAATATTAGTGAAATTTGTGGCTATTAATAAAAAAAGAAAAAACAGTCTACTTATTGAATGGTCAAGATTGAAGAGTGTGTACATGACTAGTTTAACACATGGAAATAGTCTAGCACATAGGCCATACGGTCTCAGCTGAAGCTACACAGTATGTGAGGAACTATAAAGAAATGATGCAAAAAAAAAGAAAAAAAAAGAAGAAAAGATTATCAAAATAAAAATAGCTCGCAAACCTACACATATACATACATATACATAAATATGTGGTTCCTTTTTCTTTGGCACTTGATATCTGAGGCCTTATTGCATATCTAGGGGTTCCCAGACCTTTTTGACTCCATAGCACATAAAAACTTTTCCTTGGCTATCAAAAAGACGGGTGAAATTTTCCTTTTGTCACCACTCACTAGTAATATGTTGTATGTGATTTTCCGTCAATGGTTGTTTTGTTGCTGCTTTATCATGCTATATTTTTTCATAATTGACTTGAAATTTTCTTATCTCATTTCAATATAATGGAAATCACTTGGTGGAAAAGAAAATCAAGTTGCTGTCATAAGCCTAAAAGTTTCTTTTTGTGTCTTTGTGCAGAAACTGATGCTCCATGTGCTGCTTGTGGGATCTGGAGTAGGAGAACATGGCGATTGGGTTCTCATGCAGTTTGTTTCTGTCACAGCTGCATGGAATTTCTTATGAGTTATCATTTTGCCTGGTTTTAGGGCAGTTATTAATGTAGTATGTAAAATAGATGGATTTGAATCTTTGCTGCGTGTATGTGCATTGCCAGGATGTATTTTGATTTGTTCCATCCATGACGCACCCTGCATCAAGGTTGTTTTAAGTGCTAATTCAGTTTGGTTCGCTTTCAAGAAGGAAGAGGAAAATCTCTTGAATTTCAAGTTTAGGGTTGTCAATTGGTCAAGTAGATCCAACGGACTAACATTTTTTTTTTCTGTTGATAATTACAGCAGACTAATTGATCCAACCCTATATAACACAGGTTCTGGGTCTGCATTTCGAGTCTCAATTTTAGTATGGAATGTAACTGATTTTACCTGTTCTTATCTGGTATCAATCATGTACATGCTACATACGTACTTGTACAGTTGTACACATCTATTTGTGTTTCTCATGGTGTACCTATGACAATTTCATCAAAATTTGTAATTTTATTGGGGATATATTAGAAGAAAAAGAGAATCAACAGTTAAAGGCTTGCCACTTTGCCTAAAAGAAATGAATTCTATAGTGTAAGATATTTATGCCAGAATCTCTCTCTCTCTCTCTCTAAGCTGGAGTTATTGCAAATAGCCAAATAGAAATGAACAAGGGTAGTGAGTACTACCACGTTTCTTTCTTAATTTCTATCTTTGTTTATTCTATTGGTGGGTGTTGAAGACCTGTTGTTGTTTGGCGTTTAAAATTTGTAAAATATACTTTATTTTGGAAGAAAATGAAGGACAAAAGAGTTACAAGGTATATTCAAGTCTTTTGTATATATTTAAGTGAATTTATAAAAACCCAGGGTACGTTCAAGTCCTTTTCATCTCACAAATTTGCATTTACCAACCTCAAATGCTGCATATGCAAAAATCAACCTAAATGCATAAATCAGTTCTCTCAGATGTGATCATGTTCAAAGTATCATTACTTCAGATATGCAAAAATCTTGTATCCAGAGTTTTTAACATGAGCACGGAAGTACTAATTTTATATTTTTGTTTCATAAATTGGCAATAGATGTTATTGTTACTTTAAACCCATTTAAAAGTTGTAACTCTCATTGCTTAGCATTTGCTCTTTGTTTTTTGCTCCATGGGGTTACACAACAAAGAGTAGCCCATCCCTTAACAGTCTTGTAGGCAGGATTTGATCCCAATCTCTGCTAAAAAAACTGAATCAACCACTGTATATCATTCAAATTGGAAAACCTGCATTTCCACATGTTTGGCCCTTGACCCCATCAACAACCGCAACATGAAGAGTATGGGTGCTATTCAAATTGGAAAACCTGAATCAACCCCATTTCCACATGTTGTTTCTCCAATTCAAGAATGTTTTATTAGTATTCATGCAGCGGTTTTTCAAAGGTGTTGGGATATAGAAGGAAGTGATATTGTGAAGTTGGTCCAGTATTGTTTCTCCAATTCAGAGGTGATTTCTTATATAAATTGAACACTCATATGCCTGATTCCTAAATCTGACCATGTAGAGTTTCCCTCAGATTTTCGCCCCAGTGGGCTAAGTAATTTGTCGTACAAACTTATTGCCAAAATCACGGTAAATAGACTGAAACCTCTTTTACAGAAAAATATTGGCCCATACCAAAATGCAAAGGCAAATTACTGATAATATTGTAATTACAAAAGAAGCGGTTCATACAATGAGGAAGCAAAGAGGTAAGACTTCTTACTTTATTAACCTTTCCAAGGCCTATGATCGTGTTCGAGTGGTCGTTTTTATTGAAAATACTCTCTTCTTTAGGATTTCCTAATAAGTTTTGCGACATTATATTCCAATGCATTTCATTAACGGAATTGGCGGTTTTGGTAAATGGTGTTGCTGGCACTTATTTTCAACAATCTAGAGGGATTCGTCAAGGATGTTCATTATCTCCGCACCTCTATATTTTATGCACTGAAGTCCTATCTCATATGCTTACCGTGAAGATGCAAGAAGGAGATTTATGAGGAATTAATTCATTTTGGGAGAACAAAGCCACAAGGGTACGATTAAATCATTTATTTTTTGCGGATGATATGCTACTGTTCAAGGAAATTGATTGTCTCAAACAGCAATTAGACATTTTCATAAATCAGCAATCTACTTCATCAGTTCTAATAATGAACGTCGAATTAGAAGTCTTATTTAAAACGCTTTGAATATAGGACAAACATAAATAATAATAATGATGATGATGATGATGTACCTAGGGTGCCCCTTCTAAAAAAAGGGAAGAATATTGGTGGATATGGTGTTATGTTTTAGAACGGATGAAAGGTAGATTGGCAGGATGGAAGATCCCTTTATTATCTCAGGTGGGAATGACTGTTTTAATCAAATCCACTTTAGAGGCTATCCCATTATACCAGATGCAATCTCAGCCCATACCTAAAGAAATTTGTGTAGAAATGGACTCTTCGTCAAGCTAATGGAATTCCGCCTACATGTTTTTTTCAAAGAAGAAAAAAAAAAAACAAGAGCTGAGAGGACGAAAGCAGCAGCCAACATCCTAAGAAGTAGTAAACCACATATCGTATTGATACATATTTGGGTATTGATACATATTTGGATGCACCAATACAAATACGATACACCCAATACTAGATGTGAAGGAATATATATCGTATTGATATTCTGCTCCTTTCCCATAACTATTAGATGTGAAGGGGCTAATCCATGGTTTACCCTAACTCCAATCATCTTTGTTTATGCATAGACTGATATAGATCTAGCCCAATCATGGCCTGGTTGCAACCACACCTTGGGCTATCAATGGATTGAGTCTGGGCTGGGATCAACTAGAACGGGAACCGACCTGACATTAAATATTGAAGACCCGAAATCGAATCAGACCCAATAGGGTCTGTAATTTTATACAATCGAATTGATTGGTTCTTATGACAATCAGGTCTAACCCGATTTCAAACTGATTCAGTCTAAATCGATTCAGGACTGGATGGAACTGATTCCAAACTGATAATTATCGGGACACTATATCAAAACTCAAAACCAACTCATCGGTTCCAATTTTTAGACCAGAACCGGCCCAATCAATTCGGGTCTATCAAGTCCATCGGATTGGACCCGACCCATTGACAGTCGTACCCACACCACTACCCCTTGATGAATAAAGCAAAATTTAATTGTCACAACTTCATCTGTAATGCGTCGTTCCCAAAAGACAAGGTCCAGACTCCAGACCCGAGGCCAATTTAGCAACTGCAGATCCATTTCTCTAGATATATGTTAAACCTGGTTTTGAATTTTGAGAATTTGGAAATCCTGCATATTTCCAAAAGTCTTTGAAATTTAAATATCAGATGTAAGCCAATGACCAGGCTATGTGAAGGGAATTTTTTTTTAAGTATGTGTGCAGACTACAAAAGAGGGTCGGGTCTGGATCTTGTCTTTGGATTATAGGAATTACTTTTAAACCTGTTTTTCGGTGCTATCATGGAATTAGCTTTTATAAATTTTATGATTTTAAGAAACACTTCTAAATATGAACTTATGAAACTTATTGGAATTATTTCTTTTTCTTTTCATGTTTAAGACTCATCCTTAGAATTTAAAAAAAAAATCAAGAAATTAAAATGATCCTTTTGCTCAGAATTCATCCTTGAAATAATGATTCTTTATAGTAAAATTGAAACCAAACATAACTTTAATGTCAGGCAAACCAGTTGATTTGGTCATTTCCATACTTTCTTATTATTAAGGTTGTGTCCTCTCTCTCTCTCTCTTGCACGTATTTGTTGTTAATCCTTAAAAATATTAAAAATTAGATGGATGAAAGAAAGGGAAAAACATGAACGATACGAAATGCACATCGGCTTGTATATGTGCTCTTCGCGAATTTTGTTCTTCAGTTGTTTGTGTATTTTTTTTTAAACAGTTGCCATGGTCGCGGGGATAGCTCAGTTGGGAGAGCGTTAGACTAAAGATCTGAAGGTCGCGTGTTTGATCCACGCTCACCGCAATGTTTAAATATCGTCTCAAGCGTTGAAGTTTTTAATCCACCACTAGTATTACAAATGTGGTAACCAATTTGGTGTTATTTATCATGGATTTTGATTGGTCAAAACTCTTCCGATACCATATCTTACTTGCATCATAGATTTTTCATTAAATTTTATATACTACTTTTTATAATTTTTTTACAATAATTAATTTTAACTAAGGTTGTTCATCAAACTAATGAAACCAACCAACTCAACCAACTAAAAAACCAAGTTGGTTGGTTTTCTAGTATTTCCAGTCAACTTTGGTTCAACAATTTCCCAACCTGACCAAGTTGGACCAATTTCGCTTTAGCCACTTGTAAATCGACCAAAATCGAACAATCCGACCATAGATTTATATTAATATTTTATATTTTTAATATTACTTTTTAATAATACCGTTGTAATTTTTAAAATTTAAATTTAATTTTTTAAGTTTAAATTTGTTGAACCAACTGACAAAACTAAAAATTGACCAAAACTGATACAACACTAGTTAGTCGATTTCAGGTGACCAACCCCCCAACCTAACCAAGTCGATTTGATTGGCCAAACAACCTACAGCCAAATCCGAACTAACCCGTAAACACTTCTAATTTTAGCTAAATTAATAATCTAATCTCTAATAAATAACAGTAGTTTAATCCCCAACGATTATTGAAATTTTATAGCAAAAATACACAATTATTTAAAATATAATAAATAGTGTAATCTCTAATAAATATTAATTAATAAATTATAACAAAAATACAAGATATACAATAAATTACTTAAAAGTTCAAATAATAGTAGTTTAATCTCCAATAATTATTGAAATTTTTATATTAAATAACAAAAACAAAAATAGATTTGTACATAATTATTGAAAATATATTTATCACAAAAAAATAAATAATTATTCAAAATACAATAAATATTAATTTAGTATATATAAATATATAATAAATATAGATTAAGATTTTAAAATTTTTATTAATAATTAATAAATATTAACTTTTTTAAAAGTTATTTTCTAGAATTGTTAATTGATATAAATAAAATTAGTTATTTACAATATTATTTAGTTATTTCAATAATATTATTATTTAAAATTTTTAATATTAATTATTTATTGAATTTAATAATCCATAAAATTATAATTTATACTATTATTAGATAATTTCATTACTAGTTTTTAAAATATTAAATTTTATTAATTTGAATATTATGTTATAATTATTTGTCTAGTTTTAATAAAATTTTCAAATTTATTACATAATTAATTTCATTATTTTAACTATTTAAAATCTAGTTCCGTTAAATTTTTCATTAGTTAAAATATTTAGTTATTTAAAGATTTAAATAATATATAAAATATTTAAAATTTTTCATTGTTTGAATTTTATTTATTTTAAAGTTATTACATAATATTAACTATTTTTTTATATAATTGTTTAGCTATTTTTAATATTTTGTAATTTAAGATATTTAGTTATTTTGCAATGTTAAACTTTTATTATCTTAATAACATTTAAATTGAATAATCCAGAAAACCATAATTTATATTGTTAGTAAATAATGTCATGATGAATTTTTGCAAAAATATAAAATTATTAATAATATGAATAATATTAAATCTATTATAATTATTTGTTGTGTTTTTAATAAATATTTTTAAAGTTATTATATAATTTTTTTGGAATATTTAAATAATTTTTAAAATTTTAATTCAAACTTTCATTAGATAGATATAGATAAAAAGCGGGGGAGAGGATAAATGGGAATTAGAGATAATTTAGGAGAGAAACTCTCTACTAAATTAGAGATAATTTAAGAGATAAATAGGAATTAGAGATAATTTAGGAGAAAGCGAGTGGTAGTAGGGAAGGTAGTTTAGGAGAAATTTTTGGAAAGGATATTATTTAGGTTATTGGAAATGTTTGTGTGTGTGTGCGTGTGTGTGGGGAGAGAGAAAGAGAGAGAGAGAGAGAGATTTTTGGTAATTTTGTATAGGGAAGGAGAGCATCTCAATGGTTGTTTAAAAAGTGACATGGAATAAAAAAATAAAAAATCAATAAAAAGAGAAAATTTCTAGATTGTTAGTGAATTGGTGCTAATTTTTTCCTAAAAAAAACTCAATGCTAACTTCAAGATTTTTTGTGGACTGGCTCATGCATAAGGGCAATGTTATAGTCTGTAAAACAAGCAATAGATGAGAAAGGAGAGGGAGACAGGAAGTCGAATGAGTTGAGGAGGTTAGAAGAACTGAGCTGCTTCTGAAGGCATTGACAAGAAAAGTAAAGAGTCCTAGGGTGTGTTCTCAGGAGAGAACTATCTGATGCTTAAGTCAGTAAGTGAGCAAGAAGTCCTCAAACCAAGCAAGGGAGGCTAGGTCAATGAGGGAAGCAAAAGGACAAGGTGATAACTACACTATGCATACCTTTTCACGGGGGTATCTTACTTAGGTTGCGTTTGTTTGTGGTGTAAAACATCATCGATGTAAATGTCCATTGATGACGTTTCACATCGACCATTTGAAATATGTGAACCGTTGAGCATTAAAAAAGCATGCTTATCAATGTAGTATATTAGTATTACATCAATTTTATCAATGTAGTTTTTACATCAATAATCGATGTAAAACCCATCATAACTCATAAGTGACATTTTACATTGATTTACAATATAAAACTCCACTCCATCCAAACGCCGACAAATTTGAGCGGAAGTGGAGTTTTACATCGATCTTGATTTACACTGCAAACAAACAATGACAAAACTAAACCAGTGGTGATGTTTTACATCGATGAGGTTTTACACTGCAAATAAATGCAACCTTATAGAGGAGGTGTCATGCTCATCGATGAGTTCAAGTCCTACTAAGAAATAGCTATCAAGCCCAACTCGAGCTTCTCGATGATTGTCCTTATCGAGGTCTAGGCGTGTTAGAGGCATCTAGGTGAGACTGGTTCGTTGAGTCGGTTGACCGGGATGGTCTAGGTCATGGGCAAATTACTTGAGTGTTTCATTTAGTGGCACATTAAGGCTTTAGATTGGGGCATGCAGATGGGTCTCATCACTTTCCCTCCATTTTCAAGACCGAAGTTATAATCTCACTACTTATATAGTGAGAGGTTGACTTAGTCGAATAAGGTAATCCAGCTATTTGTTGAAGTGGGGGTAAAGTCCAAGCCATGTTATAGTTGATTCAAGGAGATGCAGAGATCTTTTCTGTTGATGTCATGTGAGTTGTACATGTTCTCCAAGGGGTTGCATCGCTTATGCTTGTGTGACCAGCATAAATGTGTCATTGATGTATTGTTTCATCTTCCAAGGCATCAGTTAGAGTGGCCCCTTAGCTTTGAGATGAGTCATAGGTGTTAAACTGGGGTGAGATTTGGGTCATTGATGTACAACCAATGTGAACTGTTAAAGCTTATATATATAAGAGGGGGGAGCCCCAAGCAATTTAGACTTCTCCATTTGCTTCTAGGATCTTTAGGAAGAGTAGAGTGGAACTAGGTTGTTCTTAAGTTTGGCTCAATGCTTAATGCCTTCCTCAATTTAGGTAGATAGTTAGTAAATCGTCTTTGATTTTTTCTTTTCATTATGTCATCTTCTTCTAGTTTTAATTACTCTAGTTTGCAATCCAAACACTCTAGATCAACATCGGAGTTGACAAGTGCCTACTTTTGGGTCAATCTAAAAGGCTATTGAGGTTAAAGCTAAGGAGACTGACACTCGTGGTTCTTGTGTTGGGGACAAACCTATTCCTTAGGTTGAAGTCAAGGAGGTCAAGGTCCTGAATCGGCTGGTAGTTAAGAATCCTTAGGCTAAGGTGGAGGAATCCATGTAAACACTGTCGATGTAGAGAATGAAGAGAGGGCATTCCTCAGGTTGAGACCTCAGGGGCTTTTGTTCGGGTTAGTCAAGGGAGTCACCAACTAAGGACTTGCCCAAGGAGGGTGCCAAACTCACCGAGAGTGTATTGAGATAAGAGGACATTGTGAGGATCCAACGTCTGTACCAGATACCCAAGGAGTTTGAGATAAGGGTGTCATTTGAGGAGTGAGCTTGCCAAGCTCCCATAGGATGGTTGTGCATGGATGAGGTTCCCAGTAAATGAGTAGGAGGCTTAAATTTTGATGCTTCACTAAGTGACCATCTCTTAGCTTGTACCAAACTTAGTGAGTTTCTTGATCATGGCTATATGCACGGCTTGGATCCATCATCTTGGGTTGAACGCATGAGCATTTCGGGCTTTATTCATTCTAAAGAACCATCTCTTAGTCGAAGGGGTGGTACAACTTCTCAACCTAGAATAAGGGCACCAAGTTTGTTAGGACTCCCCCCTTCATTCATGGTTAGAAGGACAAGTTCTTCTATGTGTGAACACATGAGCATTCTGGGCTTTATTCATTCTAAAGAACCATCTCTTAGTCGAAGGGGTGGTTCAACTTCTCAACCTAGAATAAGGGCACCAAGTTTGTTAGGACTCCCCCCTTCATTCATGGTTAGAAGGACAAGTTATTCTATATGTGCAACTAGGAAGCATGGCATAAGGAAGAAGAAGAAGACCACGTCGGATTCCAATAGATCCTCAGTGACCTATGATCTTGTCATAGTTTCGTTGAGGCAAGAGGGGACCCGTGACCACATTGAAATCTAGATGACGATCAGCCCAAGGTAAATGTAGGCAGGGAGAGCCCACAGGTATAGGACAGGCAGGTCTTCATTCCAAAGTGGTCAGTCATAGTCAGCGACTTTGTGCAAAACAGGTGGGTAGCTGATGCACTATCATGAGGAGTGTATCTACCACCAAATTGAGAGGAGCCCTCACTCATGATACCAAGGCTCTTTAGTGCCACACCTACTTCAAGGCCATGGAGGTCGGTATCCTTTTCCATTATGTTTGGTTTGTTTGGCTTATTCTTCTTTTTCTAGTACTAATAGCTTGTCTCCACACAGGGTGTCTTTGTTGTGAACACCATTTGCAACTATTTGAGTTAAGCGTTGTTGCAATACACAACAATGGTGATCAGGAAAGAGGGGGCCTACAAGGTAGATATTGCTCAAATGAAATGTGAGTTGGCCAAGGTCAAGAGATTGAAGCATGAGGTAGCTTCTATTGAGGAAAGGGCCAAGGAAGCCAAGGAGAGACTATAGAGTTGGAGGCACGGATCGGTGAGGAAGAGGTCTGCACCATGGCAAATTTCAAGGCATCAAGGAACTGCCAAGACACCCTAAATGAGTATGGGGTCATCACCTTCTTGAATGGATTTACATTGTGCCAAGCCAAGGTTGTCAGAGTCTATGTTGACCTAGACTTGAGCTTCTTGGATCTAAAGTCTACTTTGGAAGAGTTTATTGTAACCACAATCGAGGTGACAGAGGTGTACGAGCTAAGAGATAGGGATGTACCCCCTAGTTCGATAACTTCTTTCTAGTATTCCTTTTTAACCATATATACATGCTTTGGGCTGGCATGCCCTTAGACTTTGTTTTTTTTTTTTTTGAATGGTAGATGTGTTTCTCAGGCTATCAATGCCCCATTGTTAATAGAATTGAAATGTTATCTTTAGCTTTGAGCAATTGTGACTTGTTCTTTTGTTGTAGCAAAACTCTCTAGTTATGGTAGATCGGTAGTCGATGTGGCTTGACCAAGGCCTTTACACATGTTAGGGTAGGTCAATAGTTGTGGTGGCCTAACCAAGGAAATTATGTGAGGTTCAACCGTTTAATTCCTCAAATAATTTGTCTAACATGTTTTGTAGGCAAGCCATGTTTCTAGTAGTAGCTAAGTAATGTTAGTGCAACAACTTGGTCAGCATGGCTAGGGGCAATGGCCTTACAATTCTGCTAAATTGGCCTATGTGAGGCTATGATTAGTAAATCAACAAAGTCAAATTCAGTTTCCTCAATGATCAATCGATGTTCCCTATCAAACCTAACTTGGTTAGGTCTTTAGGAACTCAAAGGCCTCATGGTCTTACCTAGAAAGGAAGATCATTATGGAAACCAAATTTCATTATACTATAAAATTCAATGTACAATGTAACTCTTGAATTGAAAGTTTCAAGGGTGCGACTCGGCTTTCCCTTCCAGTGCTCCCAAGTGGCATGTGCCCATTCCAACTTCCTTTGCTTTGAGATGCTCATTGCAAGGTCAATGAGCCAATTTCCATGTTGGATTGCCCCGCATCAAGTGAAGAGTCATTTCTCAACATGTAGTGTTTGCGCATGCATTTTTTAAGTTGTGACTTTTGAGGCCAACCCCCAAGACGATGACTATGGTTTCGGTTATTGGTTGGTTGTTTGGCTCGAGTTATTACTCTTTACCCCTATATTCCTTGGGTTGCTCATGGGAGATGTAACCATCAATGTAGCCTCTCTAGACTAGGTGTTCAATCTTGTTCTTGATCTCACAATAATCCTCGATGTCGTGTCTGCAACCTCGATGAAACTTACAGTATTTGTCCTAACCTCCCCTATTTGATTTGAGATTAAGGGACCATCTAAGAAAAGGTTTATTGTGGACTTTGAATAGAATCTATGTCTGTAAGGCATTAAGGGGTGTAGTGGTCATAACTAGGAGCCTTTGGAACTTTGCTAAGGTTATTAGATTGGGATAATCTTCTTCTATGTTTACCCCTTTGTTTATATATGCAATCATCTTTGTCTTTATTTCTTTTCCTTAGATTTGATATCTCATCCCCCATTACCCAATGGTGTGCTTGCATCTGATCAATGTTAGTGTACTTCTCAAATCGAATGAGGAGGTCAGTCATTTCCTTTGGTGGTTTCTTTGCTAAGGAGAAACTAAATTCTTTATTTCGAATGCCAGTATTGAGTGCAACAACTGCAAGGGAAGGGTCAAGGTCCCTCACCTCTAGGGCCTCAACACTGAACCTTTTGATATATACACAACATAGCTTATCTCACTTTTTTTGAACCACCATCAACAATTCTAACATCCTCCTATACTTCCTACTATTAATGAAATGGTTCATGAATAGATTGGTGAATTGGTCCCATGATCTGATCAACTCAAGTGATAATTCGGGAAAACACTATTGAGTTGTGTTCGTGAACATCACTTAGAATGCCCTATAAGTGATTAGCTCATTATAACCATAGAGGAGCATAATAGCCTTGAAGTTTTCCAAATGGTCTATGGGGTCTCTCTTGCCATCATAGGCCTTTATGGTCAATAAAAGTTCGCAAAGAGCGTCTCTTCTCGGATGTAAGCAATGAATGGAGAATGGAGGGTTCTTAAACAATTATTTTTAAGCCATGTCTTTCTTCCTTCCTTGATCATTGAGAGCTGAACTCACTTATCTTTAAGCTCTTTATTAAGATTTAGCTTCTTACCTAGTTTTAAGGATTAGTTGTGCCCATCCACAATCGATTTGGTTATGGTTCTAGGGATTGTCAAAGGGGGGTTTCATGTTGGATGGTCCCCCCTTTTTGGTGGATCTCAAGCAACGCTCTGTTGTTGTTATGGCCACGAGAGTGCTGCTTGTTCTAGTCTTTTAGGCGATAGACTCAGTTATCCTTTTACTAAGGATGATCATTCTAGGGCTACCAAGGAAATTAAGCTAGTTGGTCGAAGGTTATGGGTCCCAACTTTGTTGCTAAGCACTCCATGTAGGGGTGAGCATTATTCAGTTAAAAATGTAAAGCCAGACCAAAAATTTTGGTTTTACTTTGTTTGGTTTGTTATTTTAATTTTTGCATTTGGGTTTTATTAATTTGATTTATAAAATTTAAATTTAAATTTCAATTTTCAAGATTAGAAATCCAGTTGATTGTAAAAACCAAATTAACCAAAATTCATTATATAATATGTGCGTATGTGTGTGTAATACAATATATTATTTTACCATATATATAATATTAATATATATATATATACATTAATATATACATATATCATAATATACATATATTTATATTAATATATTATAATATATAATAAAATTTGGTTTTAACTGAAAACCAAATAAAAAAAATTGTTTTAGTTTATTCGGTTCAATCTTTATCCAAATAAATCAAATGTTCACCCCTAGTTCCATGGTCATGGGTCAACAAGATGAGGAGGTCTTTGACACGACATTGGATGTTATAGAATTGTTCTTGTATGATGGGCTCGTTCTCCTATGCTAGTTGTGGAGGGTTTGCTGGTGGTTAGCTCTTAGTAGTTGTGAAGACTTAATGAAAGTGAGGGTTCGTGAATCCCTATTGGTGTTGGTGCGACTCTTTGAAGGCATGGTCATCAGGCTTTTTTGTTTGTTCCCATAGACAACACCAATATGTTAAAGTCCAAAACTAGCAACAAATGAGAGAACAAAGGGAGTTCATGAGTCAAATGAATTGAGGAGGTTGGTCGAACTAAGTTGCTTCTAGAGGTACCTACAAGAAAGGTAGAGAGTTTTGAGATGTGGCCTCAAGGGAGAAATCTCCAATGCTTAAATCAATAAGTGGGAAAGAAGTCATCAAATCAAACAGGGAAAGCTAAGTTAGTAAGGAAAGCAAGAGGATGAAGTGAGGGCTAAACTATGCATACATTTTCCTGGAGTGTCTTACATATAGAGGAGGTGTCATGCTCGCTAAGAAGTTCTAATCTTGCTAAAGAGATGGATACTAGGCCTGACCTAAGCTTCTTAATGATTTCCTTTTCGGGATCCAAGTGTGTTAGGGGCATTTAGGTAAGGCCAGTTGGTTTGTTTGGCTAGATAGGTCAGTCTAGGTCATGGGTGAGTTACTTGAATGTTCCATTCATGGACACATGATGGCTCGAGATTGGGCTACACAAATGGATCTCATCAAACAAGGTTATGGTTCTTTATGATACCATGCTTAAAATTCATAGATGCTTGGTTTCATAAGTACAATCAACTTAAGTCATATTCATACATGTCAGATTTGGGTTGAATCAGATTCCCAAGACCTCAACTCTAAGCCAATCAACTTAAGTCGTATTCATACTTTTGAATTTTGACCCAATTTGACTTAGAAGGGTAAAATGTCTCCTTTATTTTGACCCTAATAGCAAATGCCTCCCTTCTGTTGGTTTTTCGATAACAAAGATGTTGGAATTATCAAAATACCCTTATTATTGTTCAAACATTATCGTATACAAATTTAAATTCCAACTTTTTACTCTTTACTAACTTTTTAAAAAAATCTTAGCCCAATCATATACAAACTAATCCTTGCTTTGGGAATAAATATTAGGGTAAATTACAAAGACCCCCTGTACTACAAGGTCTGTGACAAAGACCCCCCTGTACTTTGTTTTGCGACAAAGACCCCCTATACTATGACCATGAGACAAATACCCCCCTTGACCGTTAATTCAGATAACAGAATGCGTTAAATTACCAAAATACCCCATTAAACTTTTTCTATTTTCTTTTTTTGCCCTTTTCTCGTAAAACCTATTTAACCTATGGTTTTTCCTTTCTTATATTCTTTTCCCCTCCCTCACAGTCCTCTCTCATTCTTTCTCTCTCCCAACTCTCCGAAATGAAAGGACAGAGGAATTGATCTCTACTATCTTGCTTGATCTCCACTTTCTTCAACTCTCATTCATAAACAGTTTTGCTTCGCCAATTAGAGAATTGATCTCCACTATCTTCAACTCTGCTCTTTTGCGTTCAAAACGTAACGAGCCAGACAATATCCAATAAAACATTCATTGTTATTTCTCTCTGCATTTTCAGGGTTAGGAAACCAACTATGAACTTGTGTTAATATGGCATCCGCTCTTTCTACCCAGGTTTGCATTACCAGCCGGTTGGCTTCCTCTCCTCTTGTTTGAGCTGCACTCAATAGTTGTTGTGTATGATCTCTCCTCGAAATTAAGATTTTTGTGAGTTCATTAAGGTTGTTGATGTTCCTTCTGTAATGAAAAATATAACCAATATGCTTCACGACAGACTTTTTTTTTGAATCATACCGAAAACCCATTATAAATAGATCAAAGATAACAGGGTAATTCACGATATAAACAAATTCAGAAGTATAGTGTAGAAGAAAGAGAGGTATTGGAATTCTGTAATATGTAGTGCAATTTGTGTCCTTTTTGCAATCATGAAGAGGGAGCACAAGGCAACCTTTTAGCAATTTCCTCAAATAGCTGATTAATATTATCTTCTATCTTTGTAGATGTCTCAATAAAGAACATCCCATTCTTCTCCCGCATGGTTCATACCATCTTCAATGGATAGTTCTCGTTTTTTCTTGGAGATTAGCTTTGTTCCCTACCAAAGCCAAGACAATATTGGGGCTCCCATGTTTTTGTAGCTCCTTAACCCAATACTAAGCTTTGTTGAATGACTGTGGATTTGTTATGTCATACACAACTACTGCAACTGCAGCTCCTTGGTAGTAAAGGGGGGGTCAATGCTGCATATCTCTCTTGCCTTGTAGTGTCCCATATTTCAAACTTGACTATTGTAGAATCTTGCAATGCTATTGTCTGTGATAAAAATGAAGCTCTAACAATCACTTTGGATGACGGATCAAACTGTCCATGAACAAAACGAAGAACAATACAGCTTTTGCGAACACCATAGTCCCCTAAAAGCACCAGCTTCACTTGTAAATTTTTTGAGTTAGTTGCTTCAACATTCTTAGAACTGAAACCATCCAACCATCCAAAAGACATGCTTTCTGGAAGGGAGGAGGAGCAACCCATGGCGCAGTGAGACCTGCCTGGTTCTTCTAGGGCTCCCGACAGACATTAGTACACACTTTACCACTTCCGTAAAGGGAGTTACCAAGATTTCCAACAAACTCATTTTGGGTTTTGGATTTGGAATAGCAGAAACAATATAATTTCAAAAAAAAAGCAAGAATACAAAGAGTTGATTTTTTTTTGCCTTTTCATGAACCAAATAACAACAAAATTTTATCTCAAACTAAAGCACCAGAGCATGTCTACGTATTGGAAATGATGGTGATAGGGTACTTATCTTAATGAATTCACTCTCTAGTTGCAGAACGATGCATTTATCGTTAGGAAGTAATGCTCTACCACCTGCAGATCCTCTGATCCGACCAAACTGTTGATGTTCTGCGCTACTGCTCGTTTGCCATCTTAAATTCAACAATGGGTGTGATGAAGCTTTGAAGTTTGAAGGATGGATGTGTTAACCCATTAACGGCCACCAACTCTGATACAGTTGTACCATACGTTGCTCCGATGCTACTTAAGCTCTCCCCTACGTGCACTAAATACGACAAATAAACTATCGTAATGCCATTACTAGTGTTATTGAAGCATGTGCACGGCAATAGAATTACAAGGCTTTGACCACTCCATAGTCGTCCTTGGCCATCAACCCCATTAACGCTCTTGATCTACTCTGCACTGGCCAGTCCATGATAACCAATCGTTTTAGACTCGATTGTGTCTGCAGCTCGAACCGTATAAGATCGGGGGAGAGAGAGGAGAGAGAGGGAGAGAGAGAAATGTGAAGGAACGGAAGGATAGTATCGAAAGGTCAGAGAAGATGAATAGTGTTTTTCTTGTCTAGTTGTTACAAGGGTAGTATGGGGATTAAAAAATATTGTAACGGCTTTTTTGGAAAAAAGGCTAACGGAAGGGGGTCTTTGTCTCACGGTCATAGTACAGGGGGATCTTTGTCGCAAAACAAAGTACAAGGGGGTTTTTGTCATAGACCCCATAGTATAGAGGGGGTCTTTGTAATTTACCCTAAATATTAATCAAGAACAATGATGATCAACCAAAAGAGGGGAAACTTATCTAACATTGATCTATTTGGTTTGTTTCAATTCACTAAAGCTATATTTGGTTTGAAGGAAAAAGTAGGGAAAGGAAGGGAAAAGCAAGAAAACCTTTTACAAACTTTGTATAAGTTTCCCTACCTTTTCCTTCATGATGTTTTAAAAGTAAAATAATAAAGTAATGAGGATGATAATTGATCTCATTAACAACAAGAATCAAAATTTTGCAACATATTGGTCCATATGGGTTAATACATATTGTTTTGATTGAGTACCAATATGTCGGTTTTAGTTTTTTTTTTAATATTAATACAATATTAAAGCCTTCCTTTGATTTTTGAAGAAAAAACTTAAAATATAAAGTGGAAGGTTCATGGTGTCAATATACCCCTTCTGTCATATTAGGATATATCGAACTTTGAACCTTGATTAATAGTGGGTTGTGGGGAAGGATTGGATGTGTAATTGGACCAATTGGACTAGGAAGCTAAATTTAAAATGGGATAAGTCTAACATCACCCAATTTTTTGCAATTGCTACAAGCCTGGATCTCCTGTAAACAAAAACTTTGCACACATGATATCCAATTACACATTCGGGATATTTCTTATACATAAGTGTTAAATTCAATGGGAGAATTTTCCAAAGTGTGGCTTATACATAATTTTTGTTTGCGAGCACGAATAAATATGCGTATCGGAAAAAAAAAAAAGGAATCGAGTAGCATCTATGCTATATATATATATATATATATATTAAGTAAAGTAATCCTTGTTAGTTGTTAGCATATTTCTCCTTTTTCCTTTCCTCCTTAAAACTCTCTTATTTCTTCATTCCCCCATCCTTTCCTTCATAAAAAGTCAACATTGTAAGTTTTTTTTTATTAAGTTTTATGCCTTTTCAATGATTTGAAGACTATACATAAGCCACATTCCAAAGCAAGGCCATATCCAAAACTTCCACGTTTTACCCCACTTCCTAATCACTTAAAAACTTTCCTAAAATCTCCCTCTCCTCTTAAAAAACCCTTATGTTTTATCATTCTCCATCTACCTTCCCATACGAAAAAAAAAACCCTCTAATTCATACAATCTCTCTTCTCTAAGTTTCTAAAATCTTTAATCCCTACGATCTCCAACTTCTAATTCCTACAATCTCTCTTCTCTATGTTTTTAATCGCAATTAGTCAACAATACAATTGCATTTTACTAAAAGTGACAAAGAAAACACAAGTATGGGACATTTTTAAAGACATTCTGAATTGTTTCTTTTCCTCTACCATTAAAATGGAGCATCTGAGGGACGAAGAACCCTCTCTACCTCCTAATGAACTACAAAGCTCCATGAACAACATGTCACAAGAAATCTCATGAATGATAAGCAATTTGCTTTTTGTGTACTCATGCTTTATTTGGAATCTAATCATTTATTGGTTTAATGGTTTTTGCAGGCTCTTCTTCTCTTTCTAATGGTGATAGTGGCATTTGGATGCATGGGCCATTTCACTTCTTTTAGGAAAAATAGAATAGAGCCTTTTTCTTTCTCTTGATTTTCTTCATTTCTATGGTTTTGACATTTTAGAGATGTCTCGACGTTTATACATTTGCTTTCTCTTGATTACTTATTTGTTTTTATGCATGTCACTCCTCTTTAAGATGGATAGCTGTCTCTTAAACTTCTAAAGGAGTGTAAATCATGGTTACAAGCAAATTTTTACTTGGTTCAATTTTGTATTTGCACATGGTTCAAATTTGCACTAAAAACAAACAAAATTTAGTTAGGATGTGTTTGGTTGTAGTGCAAATCTGAAGCAAATACAAAATTTGCACCCAAATCAGTATTATATTATAACTCCTACCTGTTACAAAACTTGTATTTTTTTGTCTCATTTGCACTTACTATCAATGTAAATTTTGTATCCCAAAAACCGATGCAAAATTTTTGCCACCTTCCTCTTACTTCAATCTTTTGTCATATAAAGTTGAGACTAGGGGTGCAACTTGGGTGGACCCAACTCGAGACTAGACTTACCATGCAATTTTACATGGGTTGGACTTGTATTTTCAATCCTTGAGCTAAGCCTAGTTTCAAAATTTTGAGATTTTTAAATTTTCAGGTTGGACTTGGGCCTAGCCCTTAGGTAGCCTGAACCTGGCCTGACCTTATCCCAACCTGAGACTACCTGATTGCAGACATGTGTATATGCACATATAGATAGACATATATTCACATGCATACATGCATATAAGTATAATTTTTTTTTATTAAATCATACATGCATACATACACACATATATGTATATCAAGCCCAACTCAAACCTGAGTCCAACCCACGTGCATCAAATTTTAGTACGAGATGGTCTTAAGCTGGATAATCCATGCTTGACCTCATACTTGGGATTTAACCCAAATTCTTAGGGTAGGTCCTAGGTTGAGCTAAAACCTGGCCCACCCCACCTCACTACACCCCTAGTTGGAACCAAACCTTTTTACTTCCTACAACACTCCCAAACAGACATGTTCATGGTCCAGATTGGGCTAGGCTTTACTCCTATATTAACGGAGCACATTCAAGCTTGAGCTTGAGCTTAGCTTGACCATCAACCCTAGATATTGAGCTTGATCCAGACCCCCAGATAAAGCCCAAAAGTAATGAAAGATCTCACTATGGATTGAGAAAAGAGAAAAGGAACAAAGAAAAGAAACAATATTTTATATATATATATATATATATATATATATATTATGTGAAATATTATCATGCTAGGCTCAAGCTTGGGTCAGACTTTTTTGAGAAAGCTTGAGCCCGACCTGAAAAAAAAAAAAAAAAAAACGGTAGGCCTAGTGTTTTGGGCCCAAGACTAAGCTTGAAAGCCTAAATTCATATCCAAGCTTGACTAAAGAATAGGTTAAGTGGGTAGGGCTATCAAGCTACCCAGCCCATGAATAGGTATACTCCTAAACATATAACCCTCCTCCTACCTCCATTCTCTTGCATGTAAGGTAAAACCACATAATTTTGCTTCCTATTTTATTTTTCACGAACAAACAAGACAAGGTTAAATCTGAAGAAAATGTAAACTTGAAATTATACTCAACCTATTTGCACTCCCACTCCATTTACATCAGTCCCTAGATTTTTTTCTTCTCCCTTGTTCTTGTTTTAATGGTTTAGATAAAGTTTTTTTTTCCATAAATGGCAATGCACCTTTTCATGTTCACAAAATGCAAAAGGGATTATTTTATTTATGGTTGATTTTTCGAACCATGGTGTGTGAACATTAATTATGTGAGTTATGAGTAGGTGTACTTTCACTACTTATTTTTTAATCGCATGTACCATTATGGACTGAACCACACCATATAATTATTATATCATGCTTACATCAATGAATCGTATTTCTTAGATGAGAAAGTTATAAAAAAGTTGTGTTCAAAAAAGTCTGGTTTATATGGGCAATAGTTGGCTCTTACTCAATCCAAGGACATTCATCCCACCACATGCATTTTCAGTGTTAACTTTAGGGTTTAGGGTTTAAAATATAGATAGGTGCAAGTAGAGTAGGCTGGGTTGGGTTTATACTCAACCCAAGCCCAACTTTAAGATTTAGGCCTAAGGCTTGAGCCTAAAGTCAGGCCTGATCTTTCCATCTTGAGCCCAATCTACACTGAAATTTGATGTAATCAGGTTGGGCTTGGGCTTGGGCTTGGGCTTGTCAATTAATCACTCTAAAATTGACATACATGTGTACACATATATATGTATTTATGCAAATATATATGTCTGTATGTATGCATGTATGCATGCATTCATGTATGTATGTATGTGTATAGTCGGGCTGAGCTTAGGCCTAGGCATAGCTTGAGGATCGAAAATCCAAGCCCAACAACCGATGTAAAATTGCAAGCTAATTGGTTTGGGTTTGGGTTGGGCTGTCCATGTTGCACCTCTAAATATAGAGTTTAAATATGCAAATCAATAGGTGATTAGATGAAAGTTTGACCATGATTGGAGCCAAGTAAAGCCTGGTTTGCACACAAAAGTATTGTACTAGCTACATAACCAATTATGGGTGAATACACCAATGTTTTGTATATATGGGACCCACACCCACATGTGTACGGAACACTTTAGTGTTGTTCACTTGTAATTAGTTACATAGCCTACTTCACACACAATGTTTACAGTGGATCCCGTGTCTTGTTGGGAGTTTTATTGGGACTTCGAATCTGCTACCCACACTACCTACAAGACACTACATTAGTACATTGGGAACATTTCTTCATGAATGACAATATACAAGTACAAGAGATGTTCTTGATGTGTGGTTATAATGTCTTGTAGGTATGAGTAGCATTTTTCTAGGTCGTAGATCCTAGTGTGCTTATTGGCTTGTCGGGAGAAGATGGAAGAGTTGGAGCCCAGATCTCTTGCAAGCCCAGATGTGTGCATAGTTTTTGCTTGTAGGGAATCCAATTGCCAAATTGAACTCCTTATGTTGGATGTTGTGTTGTTAGCGACTATGTTCTTTTCAAGAAGCATTTATGGGCAGACTCAAACTAGAGTTCATACAACTAATTTGATAAAATATAGGAAAAATATCTTAAACTACCCCTAAGTTTTCAGAAATGGACTAATTCTATCCCTATTGTTTACAAAATTCCTTGAAATATCCCCAATTTTTTTGACAATTGACTAAATCCTCCCCTACCATTAACATTTTGTCATAATATGTTCACATGTGACACCACATGACTTGCTTTTTTTTAAATACCATTATTACCTTTTTGTAGTAAAAGATGCTCTTTTGGCTTGGCCTCTTGGAAATGTAGGTAGTAAAAACCAAAAAAAAAGAAAACGTAGAGGCAAAACCAAGTTGATGTTGGTTAGTGGCTCGGCTTGGCTTCCTGGAGAACAACAATAGCTTCTTTGACAATCTCACCAGCATTAATCCCGCTAGTTTATTCAACTTCAGTGTGTTAATCACAATCTTAATGGTTTCATCCCTGATACCCTAGTGAAATTCCCACTAAAGTCATTCTTCGTCAATCTAAATCTATGTGGTGGACCGTTGAGCCCTTACAACACATTATTCATCTATTAGGCTCCATTGCCAACAACAAACACCCCTATAGTAGGAACTGGTCTAAGAAGCACATACAGGGGCGATTATTGAGATTTCTATTATTGGGGTAGACATAATTCTCCTCCTTTTCCTTCTGTTTCTTTTACTCTATTTGCAAAAATGGCAATGAAAAGAAAACATTGTGAAGCCTCTTAAGATGACACCTTGATCAATGAAGTCATGAGCATTTCTATTCATGTGTTTGGGAACGATGTGAAAATACCCTTAATATGGAAGTAAATTTGAAATCTTGTTAGAATTTACTTCCATCTTCGGGTGAAAAACTACTTCGATTTTAACGAAGTAAATATTCACACCCATTTCCATCGATGGAAATAGGTGAAGACTTTACCTTCATCTTCAACCTACGGTGACAGCAAAGGAGGCAACGAACTCCCTCCCTCCAACTCCAAGCTATTCTCTCCCGCCACCGACCTCTTTCCCTCTGGTAATCTCTTCTCTCTCATCCTCTCACTCTCATATCGTCTTCTCCTCCTTCCTGCTCTCGTATCTACCAGTCACCGCCGCTGCAACTCTTGGCAGCGATGCTTCGGTGATCTTTCTCTCTCTCTTCTCATCCTTTCTCTCCATCAATCACTCAATTCACCGCTCATCGTCCCTCACATTCTCAAACTAACCTCGACGGCGGCATCAGGTAAAGCCAATCTACTAACATTTATTTCATCCCCATCATCTTCCTCTATATGATAGTGATTCTCCTTAGGTTTCCTCTTCATTTTCTCCAGCATATACGACACTGTTGGTCAGTTTCTTCATCCCATGTTTTCCACTCAAGCTACAACAGTGGTGATTTCCAGTGAGGTATCACCATTTTCTCAAATCCCATTTATACTCCGACATCTACCTCCAAGAACAAATGTTCCGAATGTAGGAATACTTCCCTATTGCAACATCCCACATCAGGCTGATATATAATTCAGAGACAACGGTGGGGTTTTGTAGGGCCATTCTCTGTGGAATTTTTGGCTAACGACAAATGTGGTAACAGGTTCATCGTACCTCTTTCTTTTGTCTTTTATATATTGTCATCCGTTTTGTTTAACATTGTTTGCTTCCCAAATCTTCATGTCTAAGTATCTTTGTGTGCTTGTCGTGAGCGGTTTGAATATCAAAGATAGGCTCTGTTTTGCTAATTTCTGGTTTGATTAAACACGTGGTTTTACTTTCTGGTTCAGTTGCATCGAATAGGATGATTTGGGATTGAGGGAGTTGTATAGTTTAGTCATTCGGGGCTGAGATAAGAGGTTTCAAATCTGTTGTGTTATTTGATGCAACTGGGATGGGAGAAGACAGTCGAATGCTTGTTTACATCGTTATAAGTTTCCGAATGCTGGCAAAAGTGCATGATTTACATAGTTGCTGCCAAACAAGATGGAAGGAAATCAAACATACAAAAGTAAGATTTGTATTTTTTGAAACCGGTAGAATGTTAATTTACCCCTACAAATTTGCAGTTACATCATTTTCAAACACAACTATGTTAGCAAATGATGCAAGTAAGTGTCAATACAAATATGTTTCATCTAAATTGTAAAGTTGGATTAGTTTTGTACTGACAAATTTACCTTCTAACAAAACAAATTTTTAGTTGCAATGGATGCAAACACGAATTCCAATAAAATATGTCTTTTTTTTTTATCAAAAGCCCACTTGAATGAAAATTCACTTCTTTTTTATTGATATACTTTTATATCTCATTATCGATGTAAATATGCAATGGAAAACATGTTTTCTGTTGTTGTCAAACACAATCAAAACTGGACCAGAGTGCAAATTTACCCTGAATCAGGATTTACACTCCATATGCATCTTTTCCAAACACAGTTTCAACTTGTAGGTGTGTAACCAATAATTTGCATCTATGATTCCATGCCATATGGAAGCTTATTTGTACTTCTACACGAGATAGGATTCAGCAAGCTGTGTAACCAATAATAATACTCCACACCAGCCATAAAATACATGGGCCCAAAATCATTCAACCTCTCCGTGTGGGCCCCATGTATTTTGTCTTGGCGTGGGGCATTTCATTAGGTCCACAACTTGCTTTATAGATAAGGCTTTCAGCTAATTTGAAATCTTTTCTACATGGTATAATTTCAACTATGATTTTCTCCTTTCTTGCACTCAATAGTAGAAGCCTTGATTTGTTACAATCATGGGAATTAATTTTTTCTTAACTTTTTAAAATTTGACTGTGTGGCCCTGTTCACTTTTTGGTAAGTTACTTAGCCGAGTAAATGCAATTACCTGGATAAATTTTTCCTGAGAAACACTTATTTGAGTAAGTGCGTTTACCCGTGTCCTTTTATTTCCCAGGTAAATAAGGCAATGATCATTTTAACCGTAAAAATCTATTATTAAAATGAGCATTTTTGTCCCATTAAAGTGTTGGCAACTTTCCCCCTATGTAGGAAAGTATTTATCCACCTACGAGATGGGTATCACTTTCCTAGATAAGTTATACCTAAGAAAACTTTCCCTAATCCCCACATAAAGCTGAAAAAGAACATGGAATCTTTGGTCAATGGGAACTAAAATCCCATTGACTAACTTTCCCCCCTATCAAAATCCAAAAAGAATGCCCCCAATATATCAACAAAATGCAGAAGATTGGGAATGATGGTAATTAGTATTCTAGGAGAGGAATTTCTATGTTCTGCATAACTACATTTAGATTTTAGAAAAAAATTTATAACTTGTGCAGGGTGGGTAGATATGAGATGTATAGAACGGTTCGTTTGTTCTTGTCCACTGAGTCACCGACTAACGTCCTCTTAGTTATGCCTCTATGTTTTCTTATTTTTTTTGTTCTTTATCACATACATTTCCTATTTTTATTTATTGTTTATTTAAGGAAAAATTTGACATTTCATTATTTCCTTCGAAATTGAACAATGATATCAATTGTATCATTTGTTTGGAAACTTGGGTACTGTAACAAATTTTGTAAATAATAGGGGTAGAGTTAATCCATTTCTTAAAACTTGGGGATAGTTTAAGATATTTTCCCTAGAATATATAGTTAGATGATCCATTTTACTTTTTATAGGCCCTTTTTAGTGATTCTAAAAAAATTCTTCTTTCACTCTTTGATCCCCGATCTAGTAGGGGTGCAACTTGGGTAGATCCAATCCGAGTCTAAGTTGACTCAATCCAAAATTTACGTGGATTTTTGGTCTCAGATTGGGTTCAGGCCTAAGACTTCAGGTTTTTTTATTTTTTTTATTAGGCTCGGGACTAGCCTTTAAGTAGCTTAAACCTGACCTGGGCCCAATCTACAATCTAACCTTATCTTAAGCCGGGTTCAGCCTAATTATACACATAGTACATACATACAATTTTGTATGTATTCAGTATATCTATAATTTTAGAATTGGTTTATTGAACAAACCAAAAATAGCTCGGGCCTGAGCTAATCCAAATGCATTAAATTATAATACGGTCTGGACTCGAATTAAAAAAATTGACCATAAAGCCCGCCCAACCCGCTGCACCCCTACGGCGGTCCCCAGTGGTAATCCGTTTCTAATTACCAGTTTACCACAACGAACCTTCTCTCTTTTGATCTCTTCCCTCATTCTCTGTGACTCTGTCTGTCGAAAAACAAAAAGTAAAACGAGAAAATATAAAAAAAAGAGACTGAAGGGGAGAGAAACCGGGTCGCATGTTTCACCGCCACTCGATTCACTCGCTTGACCTTCGATTCGGAAGATGCCCGTAGACCCAACCAGCTTCATCTACTTTCACCGTCGTTCTCTCTGTCTCTGTCTCTCTTAGTCCCTCTACTCCCTTCGAACCAAATGCTCCTTCACTCCTCAATTTACGAAATTCGACTACTCTTCGTCGGCCCCAACACTCCTTCTGAATCAATTACCATCTCCCCTGTATGATTCCATGTAAAGCTGTTTGGCTTAGGGTTTTCAGGGACTCTCTCCCAACCGTCTTTTTCAGTTTCTGCTCTTAATTTTATTTTATTTTATTTTTTTTATTCTTCCATGTCTCTGTAACATAAAGAAGATAAGGGTTAGGGTTTTGGGTTTCTATTTTTGTTTTTTTTTTTTCTTCTTTAAAATATTGGGTTTGTATAAGAGATGTAAATGGAGAGTTCGCGTAGATCCATTGATAGGTCGAGAGAACCAGGGCTGAAGAAACCTAGGTTGGCTGAAGAGGCCGAGCGGGATCGGAGTTCAAACAGTGTCGTCGTCGATCGTGAGCGACCCTTTCCACAAAGAGGAGCCTCTGCCGTTTCCGGCGCCGGAGCAAGGCCGTTGCTCTCGAGGTTTAGAACGAATGATAGAGAGAGAGATGACTCTGTTCGAGGAACTTATCAGCATCAGCAACAGCAACATCAAGAACTTGTTACTCAGTATAAGACCGCTCTTGCAGAGCTGACCTTCAATTCGAAACCAATCATTACTAATCTAACTATCATTGCCGGGGAGAACCTTCATGCTGCAAAGGGCATCGCTGCCACTGTCTATGCAAATATTCTTGAGGTGAACCGGTTTATGCCGTTCTTCCTTACTGTATCGACTGTAACTCTTTGTGTGATGAATTCAGAATTATCTTCTCATTTTGGTGCTGGCGTTGTTTGCGTTGTAATAGCTCATTGAGGAAAAGGGAAAAAATAGACCTACTTTTTAATTTTTTTTCGCAACTTTTCGCAAAGCAGAATGCATGCCTTCATTATTGATCTAGAATAGTGGAATACCAAATCTTAGACTGTAACTGAACTACTGAAGTTCGAAATAATGGATTTTAATTCGTCATATGCTTGGAATCAAGAATCTATTGATCATGGCACTGGAAGGTTTATTACCAGATTGGTCTTTATGTATTTTTATGTAGATATCATGGCAAATACATGATACGAATTCTCAGCAGAATTCTTTACTTGCTTGGTCCCCGTCTCTGGTAACATTTCAAATTGTCTACGATGCAAGGTCAGTAAACAAAGATTGCAGGTTGAATGTGTAAGCAAGAAACAGTATAGTCTGCATGTGGGTTTTCCGTGGTCAAATATCATTTTCCTTTGGTTATCTTCCTAACTTCTGAATGTGTGATTTGGCCTTAAGCTTCAAGATGATTCTCATATTTCTTCACCACTTACCATATTATGCTCTTCCTTGTTGTAAATAAGGTTGCCAATATCATAAATTATCATTGATATGGGCCTGGGAGAAGCTCCTTTGTCCAGTTGACGTGTTGAATCAATTAAGAGGCTGTGGAATACCTACAATTTCTTACTATGGCATGCTACAGGAGATCAGCTGGATGTTAACTTGCATACATAAGCATATCCCTATGAGTAAGTTTGAAGATCACTGCCTTGCAGTGAGCAGACTGCTTTACTGGAGTATATCTCATGTTGGTGTGGAGAACTGTGGATGTGTTCAGAATGATCTCTTACATCCCTTGTAGCTTTACTGGTGTATAGGACATTACTAGATTATCATTTCATTTGGGGGGATAGGTCCTGTATCAGCTTTCTAGCCAAATTTGCCTTCACAATGGCAAGTTCTGTTCTTGAACAGAAGTTTTTGTTTCAAGTTCTTTGCCATCATGCATGTGGATGTCCTTTTAACATTCAGCATCCTGGTGGTCAAATTCGTAAAACTCTATCAAAGATCCAGCAACTGCCGAGATTGCCTTATTTCCATGGGCCTGAATAAATGTGTACATGGTACAGACTGTAACATCAAGGGTTTGTAGGTGGTGTGGTAACATTTCATTCCAGCTCCCGTTGATCTTCTTCTCTTTCTGTTGCTCAGAGACCCTCATTTTATTGGAAGGTTAGATTCTTGAAAACTACTTGTCTCCTTCTTGAGGGGTCATGGTTGTCAGAGTTCCTTTTCATGTTGATATTTATTCCGTGAATCCTAAGAGATTTACTCAAAATTGGCTTGAATTAGCTGCATTTCAGTTGGAGGCATCTGATTCAGAAAACCAGTTCATGTGCACAAAAGTCAAAACAGACATTTATTTCTTCTTGTTTGTCAGATGATTTGTGCTGAAATGTTTTCTCGTTTCCATGTTGATTACATGGAAAGTACTCCTTGATTGCCCTTCTTCCTCATTTCATTTTCATTTTGGTTGGCATCTTTCTGTTCTCATTATTTGGAGGCTAAATAGTGATAAAAAACCTAAGGAATGGAATTCCTACTTGTCATTACATGGATCTTGTTCTTACTGAAAGCCCAAATCTGTAGATGTGGTTAAATGGTCAATGGCCCTCTCCAGGTTTCCTACCATCAGATGATTTATCAGATTTATTCTGTTGTCATTTAGAGGTTGATAGTTGACCTGTATCATGATCCTTTGTTATGTTATTTTTTTTCCTATTTACTATTGAACCATGCTATAGTGTTTTAGGTTGCTGATTTCTATATATCTATTCAATGAACCTTATTCTTCATAAATGTTAATTATCATATTAGTTTTTGAGGAAGCTCGGTTATGTTTTTTTCTTCTGATGTTTGGGAACATAATTTGCAGGTACCTAGTGAGCAGAAGCTGCCATCTCTCTACCTTTTAGATAGTATTGTAAAGAATATTGCGAGGGATTATATTAAACACTTTGCTGCCAGACTACCTGAGGTTAGTTCTTCCATCAACCTGTTTCATCTGCAATGACGTGGAGTAATTCCTAGAAATTGTATTCCGTTCATATTTTTTTCTTTATATATTGGAGAAATTCACTTACTCTTGAGGCTGATCCTATTAACCATAATTTTTATTGGTTCTTTAGATGCGTTCTTTGTATCTGATAGATCTGCAAAACAAATTAGGTTTAAACACTTTATATTTCTGAAGCTATTTAGTTCCTTGGAAGTTTTAATTGGTTGCAGTGTATACTCTTTGCTTGTTTATGTGTTTCTTTAACTTCACTCTATGTCGGTGCTTCTTGACTTTTCTGAGTTAGCTGGTATGCTTCATGTCATTTATTGTTTCTGCTATTTGTCAATATTTTATTATTTTTTCTAGGTATTCTGCAAGGCCTATCGACAGGTGGATCCCTCAATTCATCCTAGTATGAGGCATCTTTTTGGCACTTGGAAAGGGGTATTTCCCCCCACAACCCTTCAAATGATTGAGAAAGAGCTAGGATTCCAACCTTTTAATGGTTCATCATCAGGAGGCACAGCATCTAGGCCTGTGCCTGATTCTCAGTCACAACGCCCATCTCATAGCATTCATGTAAATCCAAAGTACTTAGAGGCAAGGCAGCGCCTTCAACAGTCAAGTAGGGTGAGTGCAGTGATATATTTGACTTCTGATAGTTTGTAGTCATCCTGCATATTGAATATATTGCTCTCATGCTACTGGATATGCATGATGGATCCCTTAAGTTGTCTTGCTTGTTAGTTTCTTTCTTAATGTAAATGCTTTTACTGGGCTTTCTATCCTTCATTGTTCCATGTTCCAAAGATATTATATGGATGTTGCAAGTTCTGCAATAAGCTACTGTGAGCAGTTGATGTCTACTTTGTATAGTTGTTACACTCTACTATGGGGTTATAAATATTTCACTAATTGATTCTTGGATCAGCAAGGGAGTTTGCTTTTCTGGCCATTGTTAATGTATTGTCAGGTCTTCCATGTACTGTTTATTCCCATCTTCTAACCCATCTTCTAATTAATGCTTATGAACTTAAATGTCATTGCAAGTATGTTATAACTTATAAAGTATCTTCTTTGTAGCATGTTATAACTTATAAAGTATCTTCTTTGTAGCATCTTACATGATTTCTATTCCTGAAACCTGAGAACATGGTGGATTTTTTTTTTTGATAGATTTTTTCTGATTAGTCATATATTTTATATTATGTCGCCGTCCTTTTGGCTAAGATCAAGTGTAATATCTATTCTTATCATTTTTTTGGATAGATTGACAACTTGGTACATTTATTAAAAGAAATACCAGCACATGATTCCTAGAGTAGACAACAGGACAGGTAAAAAATAGGCATCAGATTCTTATTGCAGAGGGCAGGATTAGAGAGTGTGAAGACTTTCTCCTACAATGTTTGGCCATTCGTTTCTTAGGAATCTGCCCAGACCTTGGAGAGGTAGAAAGGTGGGCTTCTTGTCCTGGAGTTTATTAACGAAACTGAAAGTGAGAAAGTTGGAAGGGAGCAGGATGCTCTTAATCTTCTCTTTTAAGACATAAGCAATCAGTGCATTGCACTCGGGCAAGTCATGGCTAAATGGGCATTGCATGTTCCTTTCTCGATGGACTCCAACAGCTTGTTTGGAGAGATAGAGGAGTTGCTACGACTGTTGGTGGATTCAAGTCTTCGGAACCCCTCCATTCTCGGTGTCCAGCGGTTTTCACAGAAAGTGGTGATGCAGATGGAGGTTTCATAGCCAGCTGACTCATCAAATCTCTCTTGGAGCAACATCAAGTCCCTTCGATTGCTCATTTGGAGTAAAGCAGTCCGTGATATTTCCAATTTCGTTGAGCTAGTAGTAAGGGGTATTAGGTACTTGGCTTTGAATAGCAGTAGAAGACTTGGAAACTCTTTCTGATTGGCAGAGCTTTGCTTTCCTAGGTCAACATTATGGTCTCAAACGAAAGTTGTTTTGTTCATCAATGGGCAGTAGAGCTAGTTGAGGCGAAGTCGGTGTGTCATGGTGGCTCCAATACCAAAGGTCAACGACCTTCTTTAGTGTCTCATGGTGGAAGAGTGAAATGGAAAAGATGTAAACCAAGATCTAGGAGGTGTTGTGGTTCTTCATTTGCCAAAGGTGTTACGGTGGGTAACACAATGGATGGCAAGCCTTCACTAGCAGGAATGACGGACTCTAATCTCCAAATTGTTCTTGCTTCATCTTCTCCTTTTTCGGTTTCTCAGGCACACTTTTCAAATTTTGAATTTGCGCTCTTTGCTCCTAAACAAGCAGAGATGAAAACACGAACCAGGTTGGTGCATCCGGATGACTGGATCCAAGCCCAACTGTTTCAGTTTGTTGGACCCACTACCCTCTTGTCTTTCGTTACCTCGACCTGAGGCCCATTTGGAAACTGTTGTCCCATCGCTTTACCCAAAACCTATGGTGACACCTTTGCAAGCTCCCAAGGTTTAATTCTTGTGGGCATTGTATGGCAGAGATTCAGAGCTATTAAGGGGCCTTGTAGAAATGAAGAGCCCTCTAGCGGACGTCTATTGCAAGATTTTGAGGTTGGCTCCCCAACCTTGGGAACTGCATAAGTTGATGTGGCTGTTACTGGGTTGAGTATTTGAGACAATGCTTTGTCTCCTCAATAGATTGTTTTCTGAGCTGGTGGACTTTGGATCTAGCTGAGAATTTGAATCATGCAGATTCTAGGCCTTGCACATGCGGCTCCTCCCCACTTTCTAGTAATGTGAATCTTAGAGTGGAGAAGTTGATGTCTTTTGGCAATTTTCTTGGGGCTTCATTCACAGGGGGGCAAGAGGACCCAGTATGTGAGTGGATCAAAGCCAAGGAAACTTCTCTTGCACTCCATCTATGATTTGAAACTCTAGCTCATAGGGTGATTTGGAGTTAGACAACACAAGCTCAAGTTACTCCTTTGCTAACTTGGATTACCTCCCAAGTCAAAGGTCCAAGAAACTTGCGGATTTTTATGATGCGACAGTGGTGAAGCCTATTCCCAAGGGTTCTCATAGCTCCAGAGGGAGGGCCAGAAGAGGCAAGGGAAGGTTTGTGCGTGTTGGTTGACTCTTCCTTATGTTTTCTTGTTGTGTTAGGTTGTGTGATGAGTTTGAGCTTATAAGGGTTTTGTGTGGTTTGTTGCTCTACTTTGTCTGGGTTTGTTGTTTTGGATTGTTTGTTTCCTTGAGGGCTTGGGCCTCTTTCTCGGAGGTTTGGCTTAGGCCCCTTTGGTGGGGTTTTGACTAGTGTGGAGTGTACTTGAGCCAATAGCTTGGATGCTACTATCAATATACACCTTGTATGCTTTTTTCTTTCTTTTTTTCCTTAATAAATAAAACCTTACCATATTCAGAAAAAGGCATCAGACTTCTACTTTGTTCAATACAATTATATCTAGAAAGAACCTACTTAGCAAGATTATACTCTCTTATGAGAAATGCAGTCAACCTGAAAGATCAATCAACTTTAGGAATTTGACTGGACATCCCTTATTTTTTTTATGATAAAAAGAAAAAAATTATTAGAGAAAAATAAAAACTGATTACAACCACCAATAAGGTGCTAGGTTAACACCTTAATGCGACACAAAGGAGACAAGAACTCCATCACACCAAACAAGGGAAAAACATTAATCGCTCTAATCAAGACCTTCTGAGAAATCTCTCCCCAAACCACTGACGACCACACTTCAAAAGATAGACTTGGAAGAACTCCATCACTACGATCATTCTTCCTCAACAAACTCATCCTCCCTCCCTTCAACTTCCTCATCCCAAACATCTCCACTTTTCCCACCTACAGTTTTCTTCATTCTCTCCTCGCACCTCCTCTCAAATTCAGCAAAAGCTCTATGAACAAACGCCTCTCCACCCAGAAACCACATACCTAAATATTTTCCTTCCTCAACATCCTTGTCAGCAAATTTCTCAATGTCCACACCATGGTTTAAAGTATCGATGCGATATGCCCCGTATTGTATCATATCTTTTGAAAAAGATACACCCCAACAGGTGTTTCGGGAACCCCACCTTTTTTAATAAAAAACCTATTTTTAGCTACCCAAAAACCAAGATTTGAAAAAAAAACTAAAAAAAAGTGTTCCGTTTGTTTCTAAGTACCGATACGCAGTAGCGTATCAATACTTTAACCTTGGCCCACACTACCAGTCTTCTCTTCTTTCTTCTCAGGTGGATTCTCACCAATGTTCTGAAAATCGTAGGAAAAGTCAAATTGAATAGGATCATGAATCCTATCATAAATCGTAAGATTATTTCTATTTTTTTTACAAATTTATCAAAAAATTAAAGATATATTAAAAGGCTAAGTGTATATAGGAAAGCGATTTTACACTGTTTTTAATCCATATCTACCATATATCTACCTAAAACAATAGAATTTACAACTTATAATTAGAAGCCTAAGATGATATAATCAAGCTTGACTTGAAAGTCAAATAAATCCACATGCAATGGCTATTTAATTTGCATATGATGCAGAATAAACTCTAACCAAGGTTTTTAAAATCGGATCGGATAGGGAACCGTTGTGGGGACCGGTTTCCAGGTCGAATGGTCCAATAGTGGCTCAAATTGATGGCCCATTCTGACTTATAAAATAAAAAAATAAAAAAATAAAAAAATAAAAAGTGGCCAAAAAACGTTGTCCGGGTCGACGATTCACCTTCCAGGTCAGCGGTTTGCTGGCCAAATCAATGGTTTTTTGGCCAAAAGCAGTTTTAAGGTGAAATGAAACTGGTCAGGTGACCGGTTCCCAGTTTTCTGGTCCGATTGTCGGTCCGTTCCGGTTTTGAAAACTATGACTCTAACTTCTAATCTTGAACAATGTAAATAAACCATTTTCTAGTAGGGGCTTTAAAACAAGTCTCCCTTTACAGAATTAAATATAAACAAACAAATTCCAAAGTAGAAAACTAATTCTTAATTAAGTTCATTTGAGCTGCAGTGAATCGTAAAAATTATGAATCAAATCATAGGATTCAAACAAAAATTGTAAGATTTTTGCAGAAAAGGATTCAGACATAAGATTCGAATCGAACCCTTGGGGTTCATGATTCAAATCATGAATCGTATTGTAAACCGTAAGATTTTAACAACATTGATTCTCACTACTCTTTTCAACATCTCCTCCAACCTCCTTCTCATCTCCCTCAATTCCAACTCTAGTCTCAAGCTTCTCAATTGGATTAATCACTGGCTGATAGTCCATTCTTAGAGTTGAGTCAGTCTTAAAATTTGCTCCAATCGAAACATACTGACAGGAAGATTTGAGTTTAACTTCTCTTCTCTTGTACCACCTTTTTGTATTTGTTAGTAGGACCTGCCCCAATTAGGCCTTCTTTTAAATGGGAACAGACTTTGGTAACATGCACAATATGGGGTTTGCTTGGACGAGATTTATTTTTGCACCTCCATCACCTCAGCAACTTCTATTTTGTTGCTTACATCCAGTATCCTAGCTGGATATCCATTATCATGATGTTTGACTATGATCCTCTTAGACAGTTAGTAGAGAAGGTTAAAGTAATAAATGTAGTCACCTTCCAAAAGAAAATTAAAAGAAAAAATATCAAAAAAATTTCATTTTATTTTATACTTTTGTTTGTAACTATTTTCATGTCCTTGAAGTTCTCTTCTTGCTGGTCCCACATGCACAAGGATCAGAGGGACAAGCAAATGTTGTATTTATTTTAAATGAATGAAATCCTAATGAGAAGTGCCTTCAAGGGATTATAATGACGTAAGATTATCCTGAGCTGCTAAGAATTATTGAATAGAAGCTAGATTTTGTAAGGCTAGCTAACATTAGAGAAGCTAGAATTCTGACATCTAACATGAACATCTTGTTCAAATGGATCAGAAGATTTACCAACTCATAGTGGGTGGGCTAGCTAGATGTGTAGGAAGGTTGGATGTATTCTGGGGTACCCCTCCTGGGTAGCTATTTTTAATGAGTCTTTATTTCCTTGTGCATTGTTAGCCGTTCTTTTTGGAAAGGTATCGTGTCGTTGATGAGCCTAGATTTGCATTCTTATTTCATTTTCAATAATAAAAATCTCTTGATGTTGTTAATAATCAAATTTTTACATCTTTTTGAAAATTACTAGTGATATCTTAATTGTAAATTATGTCTTCAGAGATTTGACTTTAATTAGGTGATTGGTATCCTTAAAAGGGTGACAGGCATCAGACTTTACTAAGCAGAACTGGTTTTGGCATTTGCTTAGTCGTCCTTGTTCCATAGGTTCACTCCTCAATTTGATTCCTTTTGTTCTTTTAATTTATAAATAAAAAATACAAGTTCCTTAATCCACTTAAGTTGACTCCATCAACTGCAGAGCTTATCTTGGTTTCTCAACCTCTTGACTCATTTCCATGTTGCAAGTTGTGGAGCAATTAATCCACATGTGTACAGTTGATTGGGTGATTATGTTCTCTATCAGGTTGCTGGTTCCTTCTATTGGGTGCTTAGGATTGGCATGCATGCCACTACCTTTTTAATGACCCTTACGAATATAACATTGTCAGTGTATATCTACATAATGATATTCATACAATTTTATTTTCTTTTTAATTTATCAATACATCTGATTAATATCTGTAAAGCTATATTGTAACATAGTATATTTATGTGGACTGTCCTACCTTAAAGTGGTATAATTAGAGTTGTTGGTTTTAAATTTTTGTACTTAGTCCTTTCATTCTGTCATAAGTGATTAATTCAGTTGACTAAATCCATCATTAGACCTTTCTTGACTGTTTTCTTGGGTTTATGTGATGAAGGCAAAAGGAACAGCAAATGACAATACTGGTTCTGTAGCCTCTATGAGCATGTGGAGATGTCAGACAGAACAGCTAGAATTAGTAGTGGAGGGCTATGGACAGATTTATCTATTAAAGATGCATTGTTATTATGTGTTTACCAATGCTTTATCCCTTTCAATTGCACCATAATGAATTTAATTTTGCAGAATGTTCCGCGTCCTCAAAAAGAAGCATTAAGCGAGCCAGTTCATGAGAAAAATAGTAGTGCAGGATATGGGGATTATGAATATCGCTCTGATATTTCAAGACATTCAGACTTGGTAGTTGGAAGAGCCACTGAGAGGGTTCCTGAGCGAGAAGGACTTGACAAGCCATGGTATGGAGCTGGCAGCAAGGCTACAGATGCAATTGTTAGCCAAAGGAATGGATTTGAAAGCCGACATGGATTTCAAAGCTATCGGGCACCCAGATCTGCACAGCCTGTTGCTCAGCTGCATCAAACACAGAGCATTGCAAATAGAAGCAGCAGAGGGATTTCTAGGAATTGGAAAAACTCTGAAGAAGAGGAGTATATGTGGGATGATATGAATTCCAGATTGACAGATCATGGGGCCCTTGATAGCTCAAGGGGAGATGGTTGGACTCCTGATGATGCAGAAAAGCAGGTAATCTTGCAAACCAAAATGAATAAACAAATAAAACTTTGGATGCTTGAAACAACCTTCTGGATCCCTCACTGGAATTAATTTGATATGTATTTTTGCTAGAAGTCGTTTGGAGCAAAAGGTAGATTTTCATTGCAATGGGTCCTGCCTCTTTGTTGCCTTATGTTTTTTAGATGGTTAAACAATAGGTGCCATCATTCGAATTGGTTTTTCCCACCATTTTTCTTCTGATTAAATGCAATTATATGATTATAACCATATGATGCATTATCCTGTATGGAGGTGGTTGTTTTCTGGCCTTGCAAGAGGATTTATGTGTCTGTTGTTGTCTGAGGTTGACTTGATAATGAATATTTTCCTAATGGTAGCCCGTAGAATGGTTTGCCTCAAACCCCCTGGCATTGAGTCTGTGTCCTTTAGCAGTCAATGTTGCTGACAACTCTGTAGATGAATGTTCTTCATTTCTTCTTTCTAGTCTATTGTTTCCATTGTAAAGGATTAGAAAACAAGGTTTTGGCCATAAAAGGGTAGAACATATAACTGAAATATTTCGAACTTAAAATTTTCCTCCCCTTTTTCATTTAGACAAAATAGAGCCTAAGTTCCTAATATATATTAGTTTGAGAGTGTACCCATGTCCTTCACTCCTTGTCTGTGAATTTTTGTTGGTGTGGTATTAACCATCTTGGAAATGTAGTGAAAAGAGAGCTTGCCTTTTCTACTTGATTTGGTCCCATGTAACTTGTCACTGCATCTAAGCTCATGTTGGATGTAGGCACCCAATATGAATTAGTCTTTCTTCAAGATGCTCTTTACATGTCATACATTTTTAAGCCTCATACACATGGGGAATGATCCTCTCACTTTATTTTTGTTTTGTACTTTAACTCATAAAGTTGAATTCAATCACTTGGTGAGATCATTTCCCATGTAGGAAGAGGTAAAGATTGACCACAAATACCTATAGAAATTTGGTAGGGGAAATGTTCAAAATGTTCCACTTGACGTAGTTTGCTTGTATTGGCAGGGTTGAAATATCTCTTTTTTTAACAAACAGTGTATCTTGATCATTTTATAATCTATGTTGGATTGTCTTAACTATGCTGGTTGATTTATCTTTAATATCCAGGAGGTTGAAGAACACCTATCACAAACTCGAAGTGAACGTGAAATTGGCTCAAGGATTAAGAGAGAAACTTCAATGGATCCAGCCATAGCACAGAAAGGACAAGATATAACTGGGCATCGAACATCCTCAGGGTGGTCATCACAAAAGCCATTCCCAGTAGATGGTTTGATAAATATGGGTATAGCTTCATTAATTTCAGGCAAGTCAGAAGGGCAGTCTACCTCTATCTGTGGTTTGTCAACAAGCATGAGTTCATCTTTTGTGAAAGCAGGACATGTACTGCCATTATCAACCTCTGTTGTTGGAGCCCCAAGCATTGGATCTTTGACAACATCATCAACCTCCTTTGACACATCCACTGGAGTTTTGGGGCCACATCATCAACCTCCTGGACCTGCTTCTCCATCTGGACAGTTGTCAATACACCAAAGTTCTCATTCACCTTCGTCTTCAGTAGTGCATCAACATCAACCATCACACAGTATGACTGATGAGCCTGGTCCAAAAACTTCCCTACCTCCAGGACCATTGAACCAAATACCTCAAATTTCAAGTGGTCAAGATTCTTTTCCACTCATGTCAGGTACCTTGCCATCAAATCAGTCACAGACCTCTCAATATTTACATACCTCATCTTCCTCAATTTCATTATCCCAATTAAGGCATGTTCCCTTCACTCAGCAGCAGCCTGAGTTAAACCAGTCTCAGCCCTCTGGTCAAACCCAGAAACCACTGCATCGAGGTTCAATTTCTGGAACTCCCCAAGCAACAGAGCATCCTGCTCAAGGCCATTCAAATAGTCCTGCTGCAAATATCACAGGAGAAACGGATACAAGTAGTTTGTTGGCCGCAATTATGAAGAGTGGACTACTCTCAAAGACTTCAGTAAGTGGTAGCCTTCCCAACTTGAATTTTCAGGATTCAGGGGCACTGCCATCTAATTTGAACATTCACCCCCCTTTGCCAAGTGGGCCACCTCCTGTCCAGCTTGCAACATCCTCTGCATCTATGGTTGCATCAGCTTCTGTATCAGGCTTGGATTCTAGTGTTAATGTGTCATCTCTAACAGCAAACCCTCAAAGGGCAGCAGTACTACCCCCACTTCCACCTGGCCCTCCACCTTTATCATCTCTTGTAGGTAGCACAACATCGCAGACATCAAATATAGCTAGTGCTGTCCCAAAGCCACTTTCAAATCTTTTGAGCTCATTGCTTGCAAAGGGATTGATATCTGCATCAACAACTGAGTCACCAACTCTGACCACAACTCAGTTGCCAACTCAGCCTCAGAATCACTGCTTTGGTCCATCAAGCAGTAGCTCCATATTGGTTTCTTCAGGTCCCATTTCATCAACCATTCCTACAACATCTGGGAAAGAGTTGCATAGCTTAAAATCTGAGGTAAATAGCACGATTTCCTCATCCCAAATCACAACAGAGGCAAAGGACCTTATAGGCATTGAGTTTAAGCCTGAAATTATTCGAGAACCACATCAATCAGTAATTAACGCCCTCTTTGATGACACTCTTCATCATTGCAATGTATGTGGCCTTCGGCTTAAACTAAAAGAACGACTTGATAGACACATGGAGTGGCATGCTTCAAAGCAACCTGAATCAATCCATCACAGGGCTTCAAGGAGATGGTACACAAGTTTGAATGACTGGGTTTCTGAGAATGGGGGACTGCCATCTGGATCCATGGGCATTGCTTCCATGCAAGTGCTGGTGAAGGAACTGGAGAAGGGTGAATTGATGATCCCTGCTGATGAAAGCCAGTGCATATGTGCATTATGTGGGGAGCTGTTTGAAGATTTTTACAGTCATGAAAGAGATGAATGGATGTTTAAGGGAGCAGTTTATATGACCATTCCAGTTGGAGAAGGCAACATAGGGACTACTGATAAGAGTGCTGCCCAAGGTCCTATTGTGCATTCGAACTGTATTTCACAAAGTTCAGTTTATGACTTGGGACTGATGGAACATATTAAAACGGTAAGGATCTTGTTCGAAAAAAAATAATATAGGAAATCATGAGAATATGTATGACCTCTATCTTGACAGGTTTTTGTTTGGTTACCATTTTCACTTAGCAGGTGGTTGGATCCAGTGATTTAAAAGGCGCACCTAGGCGCACAGGCGAGGCGCATTTCAGGGTATGCGCCTCGCCTAGGTCCTAGGCGCAGTCCTTTCAGGCGTGCGCCTTGCGCCTCAGCCCAGGAGCGCGCCTTTTGAAAATTTGGCGCTTTTTTGCGTTTTTTTGAACATAACGGCTGGGCCAGGGGCTCCACCCCTGGACCCCCATGCCATGCTCCTCGAGGCAAGCCCAAACAAGTCCACATTAGGTCTTAATTTCTTAGTTTTCACACAAAAAACAAGTCCACATTTGGGCTTTCCTCAAGGGGTGTGGCACAAAGGCGGCTCGTAGAATCAGGAATGTAATATGTTTTACATTACATTAGCTATGTGAAGTATTGCAATTGAGTGACAAAAGAGATTAGAGGTTTTACATGCTTGAAAATGTTTTATATGTTATATTTTATTTTTAAATTCTCATTTGAATATGCTTTACATCTTATGTTTATGTATTTTAATTTTAGATAATAGGTTTTTTAAAACATTATTTTAAAATTTAACTTTATATTTTTTAGTAATATTATGTTTAATATATTTTTTTATTTTTTTGAATTTTCTGACATTTTTTTTATTTGTTAGCATTTTTTTTTGTATTTTTGTGCCTTGCTTCAAAAAGGGGCACGCCTCACCTTGCGCCTTGCGCCTCAGGCGCAAATTGACCCCTGCGCCTTGTGCTTTTAAAACACTGGTTGGACCAACATTTTATTTTTCTACCAGATTTCCCAATCCACAATAATGACCATATTGGATGGTATTAACCATCTTGATCTTAACAAACTTTATAGACATTTGTTATGTTGCTTTCATTAGGTCTTCTAGGTGAGAACCCTATTTCAGAGCCTGAATGTGTCTATCATGGGGTTGGATTGTTTAACAGATGGTATGTGCAAAATTTGCGAGAATTTCTTTTGTTTGTGTAGGGTTGGATAGATTGCTAATATTCAGGTGCCCTGGTGTGTAGGATGAATTTAGTTTCTCTTAACAAGAAGTATTCTTCTTGTTTCTCTTATCATTATCATAATATTCTTGCTGTCCCATTGATATTGGAAACTGACAAGTTCTCTTGATAAGAAATGTGTGAACATTACATTGCTGTTTCAGAGGTTAGTTCTAGACGTTTTATTATGTGGTGGGTTTTTTATTTTGCAGGAGACATGATGCTCTAGGGTGAAGAATGCGTGCCCTTCCTTGTAATATGGGCTCAATCAGTTAAGGCTGACATGGATTATCCAGATTTTACCCTATAACAGCTTACATGTGCATGATTATTGTCATGCTGGTTTGCCCATGTCTGAAATTTTCCTTGGGGCTACTCAAAAAAAAAAAAAAAAGAATTCCTTGGGGCTGAACTGCTCCCACTTATATATATCACTGTCTTTCTTCTCTTCACATTTTTGAAAGAAAATTTTATAATTCCATACATGGTTTTTTACCTTGGCGTTCTTGACTAATATCGCTTGTGTTTCTTTATGTTTCTGTTCTGTATTAAGTTTTGGTGGTTCCAGTGTCTGGCAAGGCGGCCGCTTCATGTGCAATCAGCTCTGCGATTAGAGTAAATGACTGGCGGATGTACTTGTTTTGTTAATATCAACGGAAGTTTTGATGCATGCTTCACTTTTGGTTTTCTTTTGTTAAAATGTGGTCTCTCACAACCTTCACTTTTGGAAGACAATAAATCGAGTCCCTTTACTTTTTCTCATCCTGCTTTCAAGATGTATTCTGAATTGTCTCTCTCTCATGCTTGTCAAGTAATTCTGTCTTTCATAATGTGGACGGTTTTGTTTTTGTTTTTATATGATTTGATTGATGGGTATGGGTACCTGAAATCTTTTGTTCATGTGCGTTGTGAGATCCAGGACAATGTTTAAGAGTTTCTTTAATTGGATGTCGCTGGAAAAAGTAAAAAAAACGAATATTGGATAATTGGAAGCTCTTCATTATGAATCAAGGACGGTGCAGCACAACACAACACCCCTTTGGCTTGCATTGCTAGATATTATTACAGTACGATAAGGTTGACTTATTGACAGTGGTTTAATTCTGAGATTTTGACAAGTCGACGGGTCCCCTATGTCGATGAAGCCATTATTGTGGCGTTTTATTTTTACGATACTGGAAGGTGTGGTACCTGAAAAATTTTAACCGATCATGAATCAACAAATTATGGTTGGGAATTTGAATGCAAAAGCATTGGAGGCAGTTCTTTGCCTGTATGTTGGAATTTGGGAACTTGGAATGGGGGCATTTGGTGCATGGGAAGTTAACGGTCCATCAGTCTATGGTAAGTAAATTTTTCTTCCGGTAAGTTTTTTCTTCACTTATCCAAGTTTTAGGTGGATAAATCATTCTTGATTGGGGAGGGAAAATTTTCAGGATAATGCCCTTGTGAGGAAAAACTTGTTAACTTTGTCCCATAATGAAAATAGTAATAGAGAAAAAAAAAATGATCAATTACCCGTAAAAAATAATTGATGCAAAAGAACATGGGTAAGATAAATTGTCTCGCGTACTCAGCAGATAAAGTTCATGACAAAAAAAAAATAAAAAAAAATCGGAGAAATAGCTTGCAAACAAACAAGGTCTGAATGATGCCGGTTCCATCATCAGTTTTTTCAGGGGTTTTTTTTTCAAGGTTATTAAAGTCGGACCCCCTCTTTCTTTTTTTGTTTTTGTTTTTGTTTTCCGCTTCACTTTTTCCCCCTCGAAAAGGGGGGGAATGGGGTTGGAAGTTGGAACCACTGCTGACTGCGACTGCTGCATTATTTCAGCATTCTCTCTCTAAATGAGATTTGAAATTGCTGAAAACCACGTGCTCAGAACATGGATGAGTGTGGGAGGAAGTATGGTAATCTCATGACAGCTGGTGGTGGTGGTGGTGATGCCTACCATTATACCATTATAATGGTATCACGACAGTTCTTTAAAACTGTGTTTGGTTTGAAGGAAAAAGTAGAGAAAGGAAGGAAAAGGCAGGGAGATCTATATAAACCTTCTATAGGTTTTCCTGCCTTTCCCTACTTTTTTCTTGAAAACAAACATATTCTAAGTTGACTCTGTAGCTCAAGACTAAACGGAGTATGGTAATGTATTTGACCTTCTTTTTATAATTCTCTTACCGTGATTTCTACGAACCATAAAAAAACAAACATTTCCTTTTTCTTCATTTCATCAAAGCCATACAAACCGTGACTCTACGAAAAAGAGGTAAAGGGGCCTGAAATTCTGATCACCACCTATCTAATCCTTTCATATCATATCTCCGCTGCAACAAATCGCCCAGTCATGGAGGTCAAGTCAAGTCTGTTTGAGTCCTGGCCAGTTCTTATAGAGAAGAGAATATGTTGTTTAATGTTTATCTTATCATCCCCAGCCTACGACAGTCAAAGTAGCCTAGTTTGAAACGCATTTATATTTTATAGCCGCCCAACTATTCTCTCCTCCTGTTACAGACACCATTTCTTTCAGTCCTGGTGCTGGCTGCCTGGCTTCCAGCTTCATCATGAGATTGGATCATTCATGCATGCATTAAGAGAGAGAGAGTGTAATGATGGAGTGGAAATCCGACAAACTTTGACCAAACAGTTATCAGCAATAAATACTTGGTGGTGGGTTCACATACTGTTTTACTCTCAATCGTCTGCTTTCATTGACTCTTGTGATGGGCGTGTGTCAGCAATATCTTGCTTGATTGAAAACTCAATGTCGACCGTATTAATGCCAAAAATTAATGGTGTATGGATTTTAATGAATGAGGGGGTTCGTGCACTAACTGAAGATGACTTCGACCACAAAACTCATTTACCCTTCCTCTCTCTCTCCCTCATTTTTCTTCAATGAGATCGATGTACGATTCATTGTGCCTTCAGGCTACAAACCATGCATCTCTTGATTCTTCGCCTTGAGAGTTGAGACCCAAAAGTGTATAAGTAATTTCTCCGGGTTAAGTAACCTAAACACGATTATCCTTCCCTTAGCCTTAGGTGGTTTGTTCCACTTACTCTTCTCTATCTTTACTTTGTTTATCTAAAAATAACCGTTCTCGAGCAAAATTTTAATTTGCCTTCAATGGAGAACCAAATTCACACTGCAATCTATTCATCCGAACCCCAACCCTTATGTAGAAACTAGCCAGAAAGCAAGAAGAACCGTTGCCTCTTTCAAGAACAAAGAGACATTTCAAGGAGTTAATCCCTTGTAGATTAAGTCACCATCATAAAAGGGTACTAGCTAGAATTGATATTACAAACAGTACTGATCGATACTCATCCATACCATGGTGTTGTAGTTTCAATATATATTATATATATAACAAGTGGGGGACAAATACCCGGCTTTTAAGCTATTTTTGTGGAAATTTTGTAGCCCAGGAGCTGAGTAAAGAAGTACTTGAGTACAGAAACTAAACTGTAGGAGAAGGATTGCTTAGACTGAGGCATAAGAGAAGCTATGGAACTTCATGATCATGTTTACAAGAGAAAATCTATGGCCTATGGTGTTGGGTGTAAATATAGTCCAAATGAGCCTCTGAAATCATCCTCCTCTTTAGGCATTCTTCATCTAAGTTCTCGCACTTCTCCAATCCCAGCAGCTGTAACAATTACCCAGAAAGCCAGAACATGTTAATTAGATTAGCAGAAAGAGTATATATATATATATATATATAGCAGAAAGAGCTCCCCTCACCCACAAAATAATAAGAAAAAAATAAAATCTTACGTTCCATGTATCCTCTTCTGCTGTCTTCAATATGGGATCTGGGTTAACAATCTCATGACCCTTTGCAGCCTTGTCACCTATAAACAATTCTAAACTCTTTAAGTTCCATAAAAAAGTAGACAGAGATGGGGCAACTGGATGTTTAGCACAAGAAAAGAAAAGAAAAGATTTTCTTACCTTGTTTTGGTTGCATCATTAGTCGAGCGCTTGTCGTTGAATAGGAGAGGAGAAGGAAAAGGAGGAAGAGGAGAAGACCAGGAGAACGAAAGCTTTGTTTCATGGCTACAGCTTCAGTTTTGAAGAAAAAATGCAGAGAAGAGAGAAAGAGGAAAGGTGGAAACAAAGAGGGAGAGATAGAGAAGAGCTAGGAAGGGTTGGTGATATGGTGGTGGTGCAGGTCTGAGGTATAAATACATCCCTCAGGGAGGCATCAACAGTCAGCCTGTGTAGGTCACATGAAAACCCCAAAGAAGGCAGTTACAGCACCTCTGCTGGTGGGCCCAACCCACCATGCCTGTTCCCACCCCATGCTCATGTCATGTGACTACACTGCACCAGGAGAGAGAGAGAGAGAGAGAGCAAAGCAACGATGTCAACTAGAGGAGAGAGATATCACACGTTTGATCTCTTCCAGTCCCAAACACTCTTTGGACTGTTTCAAGGAGTCAACCTTTGGACTGTAGTTTGCAGCCTGCTCAGTGCTGAGTGCTGACAGCTGTTTCCCATGATCATGCGTTTGATTCATTCATACGTTCCTTTCTCCGCACGTGCAAAAAAAGTCCAAGCTCTCTCAATAACACTTAGAGCCTCATATTCTCTGTCTCAAGTTCTCAATACTCAACACAAGATGAGGATCATTTTTTTTTGTATTTATATGAAATAGTTTTTCTGGGTTAATAACAAAGAATCCAATTAACCCACATGAAAGCAAAAACCAATTTGAAGAAACTATAAAAGATAATCCAGAGTTCAGACAACCAATAATAATACAAAAAAAAAAAACTCAGAAAAGTTCAAATGGGGAAACTAAACAAATATTATATTAGCTTTGTTAGATATAATAATATAGCTCCTTGGATGAAGGGAGGAGTTATCTCAAATGTACGAGAGATTTGATTATGTTTCTCTTTAGGAGGCTTGGATGATATCCTCCATGCAAGATACCACTTGTTGGGTTCTGTGAAGGATGTTTATTCTTTCAACTTTGTAGCATTTCTCCCTCATGAATTGGGTTGGAACATGGGAAGGACATATCTGCTAATCCCAGACTAATCTTATTAAAAATGACAATTCTAAACAAAGAATGAGAAGACTCCAGCTCCAGCTCCAGCTCCAGTATTGTTGTGCACACACAGAGCTTCCACCTGTGTTCTAGGAAGAATCTTTCTTTTCAGATGTATTATATATGAAATGAAATAATGTGATTGATAAGACTAAGGCGGTGTTTGTTGTTTTAAGAACCCCATTCGGCATTTCAGTAACCCACCGCCAACTTATCTCTGAAATTGCTTTTATTATATATTAACAATATCTAGATTTGAACTATTTTTAATTTGGGAGTTGTCAGTCCACTTTCAGCATCTATCTCTGCAATTGCAAAATAATGGTCTAAGTTGAGAAGAGTTGTATGCAGTAATGGGGTTGGCAAAGGGCATATAATTAAGTGGTGTTACTTTATCATATTTGTACTGTTTATTTCAAGAAGATTAATTTAGAAAGCTCTAAAGCATGTGCCTCTAGGTGTTTATAGGATAGGTTTGGTCACAGGAAGACCATTAATTAAATTGCTTAATCAGCTTAAGTTTCGAGCAAAGGAGATAGTAGTGCTATAATAGTATTTTCAAAGCAGGAAGAGGATAGGACAAGTTAACCTTGGAACCAATTAGTGGGGATTCCTCTAATGGGATTTGATGTTTTTGTTGGTGAGTGGGTTTCTTTCTGCCTTGAAGAGGAGGGAGACTTTCTTTTATATTCACCTTTGCTTTTGCTTTAGGTATTGTCATGTGTGCATCACAAGCAGTTTCAGGGAATCTGTCCTAACTCCAACAAAATGGCATCTCGAGGAAAGAGGACCGACCCGTCTTTGCTCTTCATTAGAAAAAGAAAGAAAAGCTAAGTGTTAATTGATGCTTTTGTTTCTTCTTTTATGTTACTACCATTCATTAAATCTTAGCTCATGGGTGATGCTTTCTGTTCCTCTTACTACTACCATTTCCTCTCTCTCTCTCATATGTCTATAGGATATATTGAATCACTCATTCCTTTTTCTTTTTCACAGGTCTGATATCTTTATATTGAATCATTGATCTTTGCCCTTTTTTCTCTCCAAGTTTGATTTCTTGATCAAAAGCTACAAGTGACTCTCATGAGAAGCTCTGATAAGGGTCCTCCTTGTCTACCAAAAAGAAGATAATGGTCCTCTTTACTCACCTTGGGCATATAACCAAGTCAACAAGGTTAATCTTTAGTCAGCACACTAATTGTCTCTTAATGTGGTCTAACTCCTCTCTGTTAACCACAACACAACTACTAAGTGCATTGATTTCTCTTTTTCTTTATGTATATAAGCCACTCACTCTATGGTGATCTACCAAGCTTTTTCTATTCAGTATAACAAAACGCCAAATGCATAGTGGAGGGAAAAGTATGGAAGAGTGGATAGACTTGAACGCATGCTTAGTTATTCACTCCCTCTTTGAAACTTATCAACCTTGATTCTTTCTATCCTCCCAAGTTTGAACGTTGAAAAGTGATCCCACTTAAGAGAAAAGAAGAAAAAGAAACACCCACGAGATGTTATTTCCCAAGTCTCCATCTGCAGTTTCATTATAGAAATGGGGCAGAAAATTTCTCACTCTTTGTAAGATTTCAGTTTTATCCAATGTTTTCCAAACATGGTTGACGCGGATGGTTGGAGGCAACCGGTTCTGTTTTATCCGAAAACCGATCCCTGGCCAAATATCATTGAATTGGTTAACAATCCGTTGACTTAAGTGATCAAATCCTGTTCAATTGTTTTAGTCATTTTTTATTTTAATTATTTTTATTTTTTATTAGATTGGGTACCGAAAACCGATCCTTGGCTAAATATCATTGAATTGGTTAACAATCCGTTGACTCAGGTGATCAAACCCTGTTCAACTGTTTTAGCCATTTTTTATTTTTTATTTAGAATGGGTCATCTATTTAAACCGGACGATCAAAACTGTTGGCCGGAAACGATGCCGGGAACAGTTCCGGTTCCGGATCAATTTTTAAAACCTTGATTGTATCTTTTGATATCATGCACAGCTATTAATGCGACTTGTTTGAAGGAGTTTTCATTTTTAAACCATGTTGAGTTTTGGAAGGATGGTGTGGCCAATCCAGAGTCGAGACCTTCTATTTGGTTATGTCTGGGACTGAGAACTGATCATGTGGACCATTCTTCCATCTGCATCAGTCCTATATACGCACCATGACCGTAACATTGTGCAGTGGAATATATTCATGTGAGTTGCAGGTTTCAGCCATTGTATCTATAAGAGAGAAAAAGAGACACTTCCTTCACGAGATTCATTGGGAAGATTTCACAGGTGAAGAGGGATGAAAGTGACAAAAAGCTTTGGAGAACTTCTGATTCTAGCTAGATCTGAATTGTTCACATGTAAACAAAGTGTCAAATAATTCAACGCTGCTCTGGTGTCCATGCCAGGGTCTCTAGTACAGTACTTTGAAAGCAATTCTATTTCCAAGTTAATTAGCATTAGTCATCATTAATTCAACAAGGTACTTAGGGTCCGTTTTTATTTGTGGCTGTGGGAATAGGGGTCTGGAATCAGAATCAGAATTTCAATCGTTTGATTGGTGGAATCGGAATCCCATTTATTTCCATTCTTGGTAGAATGGTACTCCCCCATTTGAAGGAATGATCATTCCCTCTTCTTCCTTTAGGAGTGAGAATTCATTTCAACTGATTTCAATTCCCTTATGAGCCAAACAAGGTAAAAAGAAGGAATAGACCATTCCGGTTCTGATGGATTTTAATTCTCATTCCGATTTCAATTCAAACTGCAAACCAAATAGACCCTTAATTGTTTTTTGGGTCATCATCCATAAACCCAAATTAAAGGATGGGGTGTTCATTTTTGGGTTGGTGATGGTGATCTTATCAAGTTATCAAAACTCAGAAACCCTAGGTATTTAGAAAATGATCCAATAGTGGAACTTTGACTTATTGAACATTATTTTGTTTCTCTGTGTTTCTTTTTAGTCTTGAAGAGGATACTGGTACTGGGTAGGTAAAGGTCAATTGAAGAGAACCAGAACCTGATAAGAAAAGACAAGGTGAATGGGGAATAGAGAATAGTTTGCACTTAACACATGGAGGTCGCCAAAGGTCTCGTCCTCCACTTTACTACGCGGGGATTTGTTTGTTTCAGATGATATAAATGCGGAGAATTCATTGAGGACTCCGCACGTGCACCATAGTTCTACTTTTAAATCATTCCATCCAAATGCATTTATGGCCATGGTTCGATATCTGGGAGGTGTTTGGTTCCGTTAAGTATGGAGATGTTTTCAATGCATGGCTAGGATTGTTGTGAGAATGGTGTGAGAACAAATTTTGTCATATATTCATTTTGGATTTTTTTTGCTCCCAACGAATTTAACCCTCATTTTCATTTTAACTATTTAGTTCTATGGGCGTTTATAAATGGGATGCTTCTTAGACAAATGTTTTATTGAAATATATCACTTTAAACATATACTACTTTTTGTTGTTTTCTGCAAGGTTTTAAACCTCCACCTGAAAATGGAACCACTGTGGCCATAGGTTTCCGGGTTAGCGGTTTGACTCTCTGGGTCGAATGGTTCAGGTGCTTTGATTAGATTGGAATATTAGGGCACACATCATTACTCTTAGACTTTTATGAGAAAAGAGAGACTGAGACATACATATGTGGTTGATGGCTAAGAAAGGAAGAAGAAATAAAGAAAGAAAAGAAGACAGAAAGAAAGGGAAAAAAAAGGAAATTAAAGGAATGAGAGAAAGGAAAGAAAGGAAAGAATGGATGAAGGAAGAGGAGGATAGGGTGCAAATGGATTGGATTATGGTCTGATCCAAAGTTTGGTCTCATTTTGTTGGATTTGGATATCTCCTTTTTGGATCTTCGGATCGGATAATGGGATCCGATCAGAACTCGGATTGAATTCGGATCACCCTTATTTGATCTGATATATATGTTATTTATTTATATATATATATAAATATATAAAAACATATATATGTTATTTATTTATATTGCATTTTTGCAAATTTGTTATATTATTTATTTATTTATAAAAACATGTATATATATGATGAAAATAGTTGAAAAGATACTTGTATTTTTTGTTTTTTCTTTATTTAAATTGTTATATTTTATTTTTCTTTTAATAATTTATTAATTTTTTAAAAAACTAAATTGGACAGGATCAGATCCGAATATTTGACTTCCTCATCGGATTTGAATTCAAATCCATATTTGTGATTTGTGAGATCCAATCGGATCGGATCTGCTCTTCATATTATCAGATCGGATCCAGATATACCATGGTTCGAATTCAATCCAATCCGTTTGTATCCCTAGAGGAGGAGGAGAATTCGACATTCCCCAGTGATGATGATGGCAACAACAACGGTAGTGGCAACATAAAGGCAACAGCAATTTGTATCTAGGATTTGATTTCTCTCCGCTCTAATTTTGCATTTCTGATTTTCTGTCATTTCTCTTCAATCTCTCTCTCTAGGATTTCGGTGATCTCATATTTGAGATCATTCTTGTCTTAGTCCCTCTCCATCTCTCAATCTCCTCTGCCTTATTAAACCACCTACCATTGTCCCGGTTGATAGTTCGATCATCCAGGTCAGCAGTTCTTTGACCAAAATCAACGGTTTTTGGCCCAAGAATAGGTTAAGGGTGAAATGAAATTGGTTGCCTGAATGGTTCCCAGACCAAATGATCCGACTGTTCGAGTCAACGATGGTTTGAAAACACTGGTTTTTTGTTGTTTAATTGGGCATTTCATGCACGTAACACCCCATAAGGCTATTTTCCACATCAGCTTCCAATGCACGAGGTCAGCATTGCATTTCAAAAAAATAAACGCTGGGACATTTGGAGAAACGAGAATCTGAAGTTCCCCTAACGGCTCATGTACGCAAACCCAAACATTTCTCTTTTTTAATATTTGTTTAATAAACGTTGAAACCAAACAATGGTTTCATGCACACCAATACCTAAATGGCACTAATGTGGCGACATTTTTTTCAATAAACACCCACATAATAAAACATGTTCTAAGGTTGTATTTGATAACATTGTTACTTCTATTTGCAATGTTTTATATTGGTTAATACAAATTTTATATTGGTACCACCCACCACTGCTTAATTGTTGGTCGCCCCCGCCCCCGTTTTCCATTTTTGCGTGACTATAGAGGAGGAATCACCTGTTGCTGTAATCGATCGTTGGTGGCTCCCCTTCATACATTTTCGTTTTCCATTTTGCTCAACTGAGAGGAGGGCAATTGCCGTTGTAATTGATATTTGGCAGCTTCCTTGTTCACTGATTTTCGTTTTTGTTTTTGTATTTTGCGCCATCTGATCAGGTATTTGAACCGCTTGATGCATGGGTATTAGATATTTGGATTGCTAGATGGGCATCTATATTTAATGGAGGTGCAGCAATATGGGGCAGTTATTTATTTATTTTAAAGTAGATCAATATTAATTTACCTTTCAAAAAACAATGGTAAGAAACACCTTACCCAACAAGAAGTGGTGTATAGTGTTGTTGCGCCTGTTTAGATCATATTTGGTTCAATTCTCATTTTTTTTTTCTTCTTATTCAAGATGAAATTTTAAAATGGACAAGAATGGATAAAAATAGGTAGAATGAAAAAATATTGCTATGAGCCAAACACTTTTAAATTAATTATCTGCAACACTATACCAAACAAGATATTGGTAAATAGGAGTAAAGGCGCCACAAAATGACAAGCATTTTGAGAATTTTCAGTTTGGTTGGAGATGTTTTGAATTAAAACAGTCATAAAAACACTTCATATGAAAATTCATATGCTGAGGGGGCCTTATTTCAAGAAATATCAATCAGACAATTCACGCTTTAGTAAAGAAAGGCTATAAAATGGTATACAATTATATTATTTGTTGAAGATGTATTTATAGTTGAAACATATTACTGTTTCTTGTTCTAAGGGGTGAAGTCTAATCATTAATTACAATTGAAATAACTCTCACATGTGATGTAATAAAACATATCTCTCACTAGTTTGTAATTTGCATTGATAAACTCAAAACGTTTCAAGTAGAAACAAGAATAGAATACCAAATACAACCTTATTAAAGAGTCGGATACACAAGAAACGGCAGAGTTGGTCAGGTTCTTTTTCTTAATGATAACTTTCCATGTATAAGGGTTTTCCAATGCTTTCTATTTTTTTCCCCCTTGTAAATGGGATGGAAAGTAAAAGTTTTAGCCTGAAAAGGGGCGGTTTTTTGCTCTAAAACTTTGTATAATTGGATGTGAAAAGGATTGAAAAACTTAATATGCTTATTTAATTGTTTCCCGGAAAGATAATTAATGGATTCATTCAGTGAGAAAGCAACATGATACCCTTTCAGAAGATGGGCCAAAATAAACAAAAGGAATGGAGGGAAGCTGACCTAATCATGATTGTAAGGGAGCACTGTTGCTTTTTTTTGGCCACTCTGTGGATATCACCATTCACCATCAAATCAAAATATTTCAGAATGGAAAATTTTTGACCCCAATGAAGCCTAAGGATTTCAACTCTTGACTACCAACTTCAATCTTGGGTTCCTTTGAATTTTCTATTTATGGTAAAGTTAGGAGAGTTTGAATCTCCTCCATTTCACCTCCAGTCATGTTTGCGTAAATATAATTAATTATAAAACATGTTTGAAATCAATATCATTTTCTGAGAGAGTTTTTTTTTTCTATCTAGGACCATTGTTGTTGCTATTATGACACGGGCATTTCTCAATGCCATGTTAGTATATTATTGCTAGCAATATTAAAAGAATGAGAGAACATCAAAACAAGGCGTTTTATCAAATCATACCTTTTCTGATTTCTAAGCCGTGATTAGAGAAAATGTTTTTGAAAAAATGCATAACCAATCATCAGTCATTGTCTGAAAAATGGCTTTCAAGTGTGGCACTGAGGTGGCATTGCTTTCTCAAGAAAATGGCACCACTTTCAATCACTGGCATATTCACATGCATGAGAAAACACATGCAATAGGACACTTGCCCATACCGATGAATGGAAATGTTTGGGTGATGGTGGAACTAGCCAAGGATACCACATGGTTATCTCTGCGGTCGCCCCCCCTCTTAGGCCGCGTCGACGCCACATGTAACGGAAGAGCACAACAACTAAAGGAGTATCCTACACAAGCAAGGAAGCGAACTCTGTCGGAAAAGAGGAAACCTCTCGAAAACCTCGGCGGACGCCCTCATCTCGACAACCCCAGAAGCCCTATCCCTCTAGGACATGGATGCCCAACTATAATTAGGTATTTCCTACTCGAGGTAAGGGACTTTTGGAAGAACACTCTTTGAACACCTCATTGCATTATCTCTTCGGTTCGAACTAGTGCTATTTCAACCTGCTAGTCCCAGCCATATCTTTCTCTACCCTACTGACTTGAGCATCAGAGTACCTACCCAGGGAACAATTCCTCGGGCCTCTGACCTTTTTCTGGTTACAGATCTTGATGCACAATTCCGTCCTACCTCAACTTCGTCCAATTGACAAGACTATCTGATTGTATCTTCAATTCAGAACAGCTCGAATCGAATAGCATCAAGAAGTGTAGGAAAAAGTGCAAGATATCAAGCCTCAAGTTACCTAGAAAGCTTATGTAGTAATGGTTCACTAGGGGAATCCATAATAGCTTCTGCACTCCATAGCAGTATTAGCCTATTAGGGTGTTCTTTTAAGGTCTATTTGGGGTGTTGTTGTTGGTTAAACAGCCCCTAACGCACCATCAAGTGCAACTAATTAACCAACCTAATATTTGGCATTTCTGGCACATAGTGGTCGCTCTCATATTTATATCAGGCTCAGATTTACCATTGTACCAAATAATGACCCTTGAATCTAGTAATACTGTAGAATAGGCTAGATAACTAAATTAAGCATGTTAGTGTAAGGGAACCTAAGTACATGTAAAGATGGATAATTGGGCACTTGTACATGTAAAGACCATCAACATCATATACAAGTTGAAAGGGCTGAAACGATAGTGTAAACAGAAAGGGCATGGGTAGAAATAATCCAAGTGCTGATATTTAATAATGAATATGACATCAAATAAAACGGATTGCTGAAAAAGATTCATATAGCCAACCCCATATAATTGAAATAAGACTTGGATGATAGTATGATATCCGATATTTTTTGGTTTTTCGAAATAATAATTAAAGGCTTCTTCAAACCTTCAACCAATCATAATCCCATGTAAATTTTGATGAAAACCCACATGATAGATTACAACTTTTATGATGCTACTGTTGATCGATTATAAATTTTTCTAGTATTATGTCTTTCCAGCATCATAATGGAACCTTATTATGATATGGTACTTTGATTTAACTTTCAAATCAAAGCATAGGCGTTATATAATATGCATTATACGTAGTTGCAGATAAAGATAAAGAAGAAGACTCTCCTTGACAAAGAACAAGATCAATGAACCCACGAACACAAAGGACTATTTGGGATAATGTGGCAATTCCTTCCTTTACAAAGCACACATTTATCTTTTTTATGGGATGGAATTTTCTGACATTATGTTAATATCTTAGTTAATAGAGTCAATGAAGTGGGTCCCTTAAATCACAAAAGGATAAGACATAACACTGTATATGTGGTGTTTGGTATAGCTTCTGTTTATTTGATAAATGGTGTCATATTATTGTCAAATTAGCATTTATTCTATTATATCGATTTATTCTATTATATCGATTAATATACATAGGTATTGATAAAAGTTGATCTTGATTTATGTGTGTGCCAATCGTCAGGGGAAGCTTCATTTTAATGCTTCCCCCAACGATTGAGCATTTATCCACTATTCCACTATTTAATAAATGAAAGCCATATCGAATACATACATAATCCTGTGCATTTGTATGAAATATCTAAGTTTGTCCTTCTAACCTAATGGATCTAGAACACGCAGTCCTCCTTAGGGCTGTCAATAGTATCCCATTCTTCCGGTTCGAGTTTCAAATATAATACTTTCATCATTTCTAATTTATTAATGAAATTAATCTCTGACTCCAATTTGACTCTTAGATAGGATCAGATTCAAACTTAGGTAGTTCTGAACTTCTGATCTGGTGTGATAAATAATAAATATGTCACCAATGATGGAAATGAGTAACAAAAAGAAAATAAAGGATTTTATATCTAACCCATGACCAACTATTTGGGTTAAGTGGTGGCAATTCAGCACCCCAGGTCCCCAGTGATAGGTCTGAAAACATTTATAGCCCATGGGCTAAATGGATCTATAAACTTGATCATCAGGTTAACAACGGGGTTGAAACTTGAAAACATTTATACATAGTAATATTTTACTTTAATTGATTAAAAGTAGATTGATTTATATTTGGATTCAATCCATATGAATGGATTTACAAGATAAGAAAGGGGTTGGATTTGGTTTGAGCTATATTAAAATGGACTAGCCGGGGGAATCTATACATGGATCCACTTAAATCCAACTCTAGGTTTATAATTAGTAAGGTCAAAAGGTTTAGAGGCTAATCTCGACTCAGATTTTGTTGGATGTAACAACTCCTTTATAGTCTTTATGATTTTTCTAAATTTAGTTTTTTTTTTTAATTTTTAAAAACAAAAATATCAAATATCATCATCACCATCATCCATGCCTTATCCCAACTATATGGAAATGGCTACATGAATCATGTTTCACCCGTTCATTCTATTTGAAGCCATATCCACTGTTAAATTAGTACTTAAATCATTTCTTACTAATTTTATCTATGTCCCTTTTGGTTTACCCCTACCTCTTTTAGCCCCTTCCACTTATAATAAACCACTTCTTCTAATTGAAGTTGTTGATGGTCTTTTATACATGTGACCAAACCATTTTAGTCTATTCTTTTTCATTTCTTACTACTAGGTTTCTATGAATAGGTCCATTACTTATATCTTTTTTAGTTTTTCTACTCATCTATCTTAACATTCACATTTTTGTCGTCACACTCATTTTTTGAACATGTTTCTTAACTATATAACACTCTTGCTTCATACAACATAACTCTGACCTTACAAATGTTTTATAGAATTTTCCTTTTTAATCTAAGTGATATTCTCTTATCGCACAGTAGTCTAGTTACACCCCTCCATTCACTTAAACTTGCGTACAACCATTTTAGTGCCCTTTTTTGTTAGGGAATTAAATATATTCTAATGAAACATTTTGACTGTGCATCACACGGGTCACTTTTGATATATAATATCTAAGTCATTTTTTATTAATTTTATTGATATATCTTGATTATTATTAATTTATTAATTATATATAATACCTGATTCCAATTTGAGTCTTGAATATCAATAGAATCATATTCAATTATTGGTAGTTCATTCTGAATTTGACCTGCTTACAGCCCTAGTTCTCCTTATTCTTGTTGGCAAAGAGTTCCCCTCAAGGGCCTGTTATTATATTGAAGTCAAACTAAAATTACAAAAACATGTGGTAGAAAGGAAAATAAAAAATAAATAAGATAACATACATACATACATATATATATATATATATATAAATCTTAGTAAATTTTATTTGAATGTATTAGTATTTTTACTAAATTTTTATAGGTTCAAGTTCCATTAGGTAACTTTCAATTAATTTTGTTCATATAATATAATATGAAAGTCAGTTTTAGTTCATTTTATCAATACTATATAATATTTTGTTCATTCTTTGTTTAATTTATTTATAACATTTAATATCTGATTGAAATCCTAATTAGATTGAATCTACATAAATCTAATGGATAAAGTCCAATTCGAAATCAAATATAAAATTATCAAATTTGGTTATACCTATATCCGATCGATCAGTTTTCAACCCTAGTATATCATAATGTTGGTTTAAATAAATGTTGTATATTTACTTAAATAGGCATAGTTCAAGTTTCAAAAAAAGTTATTTCCCATTCATTTTATTTATGATATATAAAATCAAATTTATCTTATTTTATTTTATTAATAGCTTATAATGTTCTGTTTTTTTCCTAGTTTAATTTCAAAATCCAAATTCACACTAAATCTGACGGATAAATTGTTTTTGAAGCCAAATCTGACGGATAAAATTAAATTCAAATTTAAACTCATTAATGAATATATTTTTTTGATGGGTCTAGGTTTCCCAGTTTGATCTTATCTGTTTACAGAACAGCCCTACTTTTGGCTTTCCTTCCTACATTTCCACTTTAAAAAATCCAGACACATTCCAAAACAATGCATCCCATCAATTCTTTGTTATATATTCTTGATACCTTTGGAAAGGAAGTTAGTGATTAAAAAGATGCAAAATGGGTCCAAATCCCAAATGCTAGACAGCCATGAAACATGTGTGGATAAGAGCTTCCACAAATTCTAAGTACATCTTAATTCTAAAGAACATATTTAATTGTCATGGACTAGAATAATGTCAATGTTTCTCCTGTCATTTTCAGGAATGTGAAACATTGGACTTGCAAGTGAGTGAGTGACCTCAGCCTCCACTATTTTTATATGAACAATCAATGGGGGGGACAAGGTGAAGTTCTACAGATAAAAATCTGCCCTTAAGGTTGTATTTGGTTTGATAAAGAAAAAGAGAGAGAAAGATTTTAAGGAAGTTCACATTTTTTTAGACTCAGTTTGTTTTTAAGTGTGAATTTTATTTGCATTGGTGTAAATGCATGCGAGTGCAAATAGATTGAGTGTAAATTCTGATTTACTTTTGCTTTGGATTTAACTTTGTCGTCCACGTTACGAAAGAGAATGAAGATGGGAGGGGATTATTTTTTGGGTTTCTATCAGATAAGGGCAACTTTTTGCCCTTAATATCAATAAAAAATAATATTTTTATATTATAACTAAATAGGGTAGCTTTTCTGGAAAAATATCAAGAAAGGGCACTGTTGCTCGTCTTCCTCCTCGGCCTCTGTATTCATGTGAATGGATCATAAGATTCCGGCCAAGTAATAACCGAAAATGATCTTCATGTCCCAAAAAGCAAACCGGCGAGTGCATTCGAGTCTTTGGATTGTTTGGCGATCTCCGACAAGGTGTAGAAGGGATTCACTGTTGTGTTGGTGGCATCGCGGTAAGATGTGTCAAGGAAGGCAAAGACAAACTCGGGCAAATTGGGCAGTAGAAGCATGAACACTTGACCTGTAAATGAATTCATTTTGCTGCGTTGCAGTCTCCACTGGAGGAGCTGGAGCCATTATAGTTATAGAAATAAGTTTCACAAAGGGAGAATTCTGGTTTGAGGTTGGCTGGGATCCTGAGGTTGTTGACATCACCTTGATTAAAGAAGCAAGAAGACATTCCACTGTTCCACCTATGATTTTATCTAACATTGTTTCTCCTGAGGATCCAGTCATAGTTGCCACTGGCGACCTTAACCTACCACAGTAGTTTAGATGGACGTGGTGATAGAGAAACCATGTTTCATTTACAGAGGCAGAGGAGGAAGACGAACAACAGTCCCCTTTCTTGATTTTTTTATAAAAAAGCTATCATATTTTAGTTATTATATAAAAATATTATTTTTTTATTGATATTAAGGGCGAAAAATTGCCCTTTATCTGATAGAAACCCTTATTTTTTTTTGCAAGTGTGATAGGAAGCAAAATGATGTGATTCTCACTTCATATGATAGAAAATTGAGATAGGAAGAAAGTGGTGCAGGTTTTGTATCAATTTTTGGGATGCAAAGTTTGCATTGCTAATAAATGCAAATGAAACGAAAAGTACAAACTTTATATATGATAGGAGCAAAAATCATAGCTACAAACAAAGATACGCAAAACTAAACTGGGTGTATTACCAAAAAAGAAAAACTAAACTGGGTGCAACATTTGTATCCACTTCAGTTTGCAGTGCAAATCTGTGATTCCCTGAACTTGGATCCTAGATATTTCACAATTGATCTTGATTGGGCTTTTACGAGGGTGATATTACTCCATTGGGTTGGCCAAATTTAGCATTTTACATTGCTTCGGGCTGGGGCCTTTAGACCAGGCCCATTTAAATTTTGACAAAAGCCCATCCCAAGCCTGCCCAAGTTGCATCCCTACCAACAACTTTTTGTCCTTCAATGTGAAGGCATGAAGCTAAAAACATAAAAAGCCTTCCTACCAACCCCTCTCTAACTGGAGCTATTTCTCTATTGCATTTCAATAATGACATTTTAATCCTTGGCTTCACGTTTATCTACCAAATACATAGGGTTGAGGTTTTAACACATAGAGTTGAAGCAACCCAACCACACAGTTTGCTTATTTGATCTTATCTATATCAGAAGACATTGAGAAATAATAAGCATTTTAAGATACTAAAGGACCTTTATGAGAATCTCTCTATTTTTCTGAGGATGTTCAATATAGTTAAGAGTTCAGACTTGATGAGGGGAAATAGAAGTCTTTTTTTTTTCTTTTTTTAGAATTTACCAAATGCCCATGCCACAGAATTGGGATTCCATTAGTTGAGCAGTCTCATAATCTGAAAAACTAAGTAACTATAAAAATTTTCGGAGTTCGGGGTGGAAAGATCCATGGGTTATCTTTTAAGCCTTTGATATATATCTTTATAGAGATTCAACATTATCTCAGGTCATCAATAAAGATAAAGACTCACGTTTGATTTGATTTGATGTGCTCCAAGGTTTTTTTTTTCTTCTTTTTCTTTTTGAAGCATATTCCTTTTACCACCTTAACCCATAGCAAATCCAGACTATATAACAGCATGTTTTATCTAAGAAAGTTGGGTGGTTTATTGGTTTGCTGTCATCCTTGGAACTTGCTTTACGAGGAAAGAAAGAGTAGAGGTTCTTATCACAAAGATCCGGACCTCCCGCTTTTAGTTTTTCTGAAATAAAGCTTTTACTAGCTTTGTCAGTGTAACTTTTCTCCAAAAAATTTGTTAACAATTGGGCTGGGCCTGGTGCTGATCCACTAGCCCAGCCTGGCTTATGAGCTCCATGAGAGTGGATTAGCTGAATTTAATAACCGTTTTATTCGCTGTGGCACCAATCATTTTGCTCCATATCAGTCTTAAACATAGACCAAGTTTCAGTCATTATTCCTATATTAAAGATTCAAAGTTTTAAATTTATTTTTACATGGTTTCAAAAGATTCTCAAAAATACACCCTATTGTAGACAATTAAACAAAATATAACTCTTTTTTTTTTTACTTGAACCTCTGTTTTTAAGACCACTAAGTTTATCTCCGGTGAAGGGATGACCGCTTTAAATTTTACTAGTAATTAAGCATATGCGTTGCACGTGAAAAAATTTTCTTCATATTAATTACTTGAATTTTAGATATATCATAGTTAAGATAGAAATTGAAAATTAAAAAAAAAAATAACAATATGATTAAAAATAAATTTAAAATATTTATTATTGAATTATGACATCATGTGTTTTTTGAAAAGTTTAATCATTGACCCACTATCTAGATAAGAAATAGCATTGCTTTTGGATTAGTTTTTGATGCGGGCGGATTTGGCCCTCCAATGACATTATGATACCTAGCACCTCCTGACAACTAAGTGCAGCCTCTTGACAACTAGGCAGCTCGCCATCATGCAGCACTTCATAGGCATCTCGCCACTAGGCAACTCGCCATCATGCAACACTTCACAGGCAGCTCGCCACTAGGCAGCTCGCCATCATGTAGCCTGGCACCTCAGAACAACTAGGTGACACCCGGGACCACTTTGGCAACAACTTGCCATTGCTAGGTGTCCCACCAGGCGTAGCCTGGCACGAGCTGGCAGCCTGGCCCTGGTGCAACCTGGCCCTGGCGCAACTTGGCCTTGGCACGAGCTGGTGGCCTGACACAAGCGCCAACCTGACAACCCCGAGGAGCTCACCACCGTACCCTGCGTTTTACAAACAGGATTGTGACTTGTAACGGCTATATTAGCTCACCCACTCCCTGAGTCAGGCGGAAATGGGCAACCTTACCAATTGGTGGCTTTACCCACACCTAACACGAAAACAAGTCCGATCACAACGGGAATCCAAGAACTGCTCCACCTAACCCACGAGGACTCTAGTATATAAGGACCTCACCCCCTAGGGGCAAAATGATGCGAAAAAAGGATGGGTAACCTCTGCTCTCTAGCTCTCTCATTCTCTAATATCATTATCAAGTCTCCACTAAGTGCTAACTTAGGCATCGGAGTGACCTCACCGGGTTAGCCACCCCGGGTCCTCTAACATTTGGTTCCTTGCAGGCCTCTAAAAGAGCAACAAAGCTCATCAAGGTAACTCACCTCCAAGCAACTCATCAAGGTAGCTCACCACAAGGCATCTCATCAAGGTAGCTCACCACCAGGCAGCTCATCAAGGTAGCTCATCAAGGTAGTTCACCACCAGGCAACTCGCCACCAGGTAGTTCACCACCAGGCAGCTCGCCACCAGGCAGTTCACCACTAGGTAGCTCGCCACCAGGTAGCTCACCACCAGGAAGTTTGCCACTACGTAGCTTGCCACCAGGCAGCTCGCCACCAAGGAGCTCCACTTCAGCTTCTGAGTCACAGGCCACTTGGGAGCAAACGAGATGATGAGGTACTCAGCCAAAAAATTGACATATCACGAAAAAATGATACGTGACTGGAAACGGTTACATCAATTGGCACTGTCTGTGGGAAAATGCTACAAAAAGCCAAGTTCTCATCCTACAAAAGCTAAGTTCTTATCTTACAAAAAGCTAAGTCCTCTTCTCCAGAAAGCTAAGTCATCCCCCTTTTTAGAAACTGAAGCTCTCGCTCTATAGTTTGCAATTTTTATGAACTCAAAGACTATGCAGGGAGCTAACAGACTAAGTAGTTCTAAGGTGCCCACCTAGCGGCCTGGCGCAGCCTGGCAGCTTGGTCCTAGCGCGGCCTGGCAGCTTGGTCCTGGCGCGGGCGCCGACCCTGGCGGCCTGGCCCAGGCACGAACTGACGGACTGATCAAAGACTTCCTCACCCCCAGAAGACCAAAGGCCAAGCTAACAATTGACCTCGACACCTGCATAAGACCCATTCGCCTCTTCAGCATGGGCAAAGTTCAGGAGTGGACTATGAGTCACTCCCAAAGCCTAAGGGTTGTACTAAGGGCTACATTGCTGCTTAAGACCCAGTCGCCTCTACAGCATGGGCAAAGTTCAGGAGTGGACTACAAGCCGCTCCTCGAAGCCTAAGGGCCATACTACTGCTTAAGACCCATTCGCCTCTTCGGCATGGGCAAAGTTCAAGAGTGGACTACAAGTCGCTCCCCAAAGCCTAAAGGCCACACTGCTGCTTAAGACCCAGTCACCTCTTCGGCATGGGCAAAGTTCAAGAGTGGACTACAAGTCGCTCCCCAAATCCTAAGGGCCACACTGCTGCTTAAGACCCAGTCGCCTCTAAGCATGGGCAACACTACTGCTTAAGACCCATTCGCCTCTTCGGCATGGGTAAAGTTCAGGAGTGGACTACAAGTCGCTCCCCGAAGCCTAAGGGCCACAATACTGCATAAGACCCATTCGCCTCTTCGGCATGGGCAAACTTCAGGAGTGGACTACAAGTCGCTCCCAAAGCCTAAGGGTCATACTACTGCTTAAAACTTAGTTGGTTCTTCGGCATGGGCAAAATCAAGGAGTGGACTGCGAGTCGCTCCCAGAGCCTAAGGAATTGAATCAGCGCTTACAAGCTCATTGACTTACGGGCCAAAAGGAGAAATCTACTCCCTTCGCCAAGTTACTTTCAGCTCGGGAGTGGGGGGCAAATGTTGAGGGTGGATTTGGCCCTCCAATGACATTATAACACTTGGAACCTCTTGACAACTAAGTGCAGCCTCTTGACAACTAAGCAACTCACCACAGGCAGATCACCATCATGTAGCACTTCACAGGCAGCTTGCCATCATGTAGCACTTCACAGGCAGCTTGCCACCATGCAACACACAGGCAGCTCGCCATCATGTAGCACGGCACCTCAAAACAACTAGGTGACACCCGGGACCACTTTGGCAACAACTTGCCTTTGCCAGGTGTCCCACTAGGTGTAGCCTGGCACGAGCTGGCAGTCTGGCCCTGGTGCGAGCTGGCAGCCTAGCCTTGGCGCGACCTGGCCCTGGCACGAGCTGGCGGCCTAGCCCAGGCGCAGGCGCGACCTGGCGGCCTGACACAGGTGCCAACCTGACAACCCCTAGGAGCTCACCATCGTACCCCGCATTTTATGGGATTGTGACTTGTAACGGCTATATTAGCTCACCCATTCCCCGAGTCAGGTGGAAATGGGCAACCTTACCAGTTGGTGGCTTTATCCCCACCTAACACGAAAGCAAGTCCCATCACAACAGGAATCCAGGAACTGCTCCACCTAACCCACGAGGACTCCAATATATAAAGACCTCACCCCCCCAGGGGCAAAAGGATGCGAAAAAAGGATGGGTAACCTCTGCTCTTTAGCTCTCTCATTCTCTAATATCATTCTCAGCTCTCCACTAAGTGCTAACTTAGGCATCGGAGTGACCTCGCCAGGTTAGCCACCCCGGGTCCTCTGACATTTGGTCCCTTCCAGGCCTCTAAAAGAGCAACAAAGCTTGTCAAGGTAGCTCACCTCCAAGCAGCTCATCAAGGTAGCTCACCACAAGGCAGCTCATCAAGGTAGCTCACCACCAGGCAGCTCATCAAGGTAGCTAACCACCAGGCAACTCATCAAGGTAGCTCACCACCAGGCAACTCATCAAGGTAGCTCACCACCAGGCAGTTCATCAAGGTAGCTCACTACCAGGCAGCTCATCAAGGTAGCTCACCTCCGAGCAGCTCATCAAGGTAGTTCACCACCAGGCAGCTCGCCACCAGGTAGCTCACCACCAAGCAGCTCGCCACCAGGTAGCTCACCACTAGGAAGCTCGCCACTAGGCAGTTCGCCACTAGGTAGCTCGCTACCAGGCAGCTCGCCACCAGGCAGTTTGCCACTAGGTAGCTCGCCACCAAGCAGCTCGCCACCAGGTAGCTCACCACCAAGCAGCTCGCCACCAAGCAGTTTGCCACTAGGTAGCTCGCCACCAGGGAGCTCCACTTCAGCCTCTGAGTCACAGGCCACTTGGGAGCAGACGAGATGACAAGGTACTCAGCCAAAAAATTGACACATCACGAAAAAATGATATTGACCGGAAACGGTTACATTAGTTTTAAATTAGGGAAAATTATAATTGGAGCTGGTTGTACATTTAAAATTTGGATACAAGTTGGTCCATAAACCAACAAAACTCTAACAAATGGCTCTACATTTTAAGTTATAAAACCCTCGCTATGTCATCGGAGGGTTATGTGGCTATTGCCAACATGGGACTCTTAATCCATATTACACACATTAAAAAGCTTATACTGAAATTGTCCTCTAATGTTGGGTGATTGGAAAATAAAAAAAGGGTTTTTAGTTTCTCTCTCTCTCAGTCTCCCTCACACTCTTTCACTCACAGTCATCTTTATCTGCTCAACGATTATGTCATTTGAAAATAAATAAAAATGGTTTTTGGTTTCTGTATTTACGTTCTCTATATCAATTTATCTCATTCTTTCTCTCTACCTATCGTTCTCCCTCAATCTCTCTCATTCTCTTTCTCGTTCGATTTCTCCTTCTCCCTTAATTTCTATTGTTCTTCCTCAGTTTCTCTCCCTCTCCCTCTCTCATTTTTTTTATTTTCTTATTTTCTTACACACTTATATGGTATTAATCAGATCGTATAAAAGAGCATGAGACCAACTTGATATGGTTCAAAAATTATTCCACCAAATTGATAAAATTCATAAGAAACTCTTGGCTATGAAATTTACACCAATTGGAGAACGACAGAGATTGGGGGAGAAGGAGATTTTGACTGAGAGGGAGAGTGAGGGGGAAGAATGAGAAAGATTAAGGGAGAACAATTGAGAGAGAGGTTATGATTTGGCTACAGACTGAAGCAGAGAGAGTGGGAGATCGAGAGATGACTATGAGAATGAGAGAAGGGAGGGAGATCGAGAGATGGAGTGGGAGAGAAACTGAAAACCTATTTTTGAAATAGGTTTTTTGTTGTGTCCAACATGGAATAAGAATCCCATGTTGGCAACAACTACATAAGCCTCTGATGACATGGCGGGGGTTTTTATAATTTGAAATGTAGAGCCGGTTTTCAGAGTTTGGTTGGTTTCTGGACCAACCTGCAACCTAATTTTAAATGTACAACCGACTTTGACTATAATTTTCCCTTTAAATTATATATTTCATTTACATTATATAAAATATTTTTTACTTAACACACTTAATTTTTGTTTGTCTATGGTATCAATTTACTCAAACCACTAACCCACCATCTAAAAATAAAAATTGTTTGATTTCTAGGTTGACATTAAATTTTGCATTACATTTCCATCATTGATAAAATTATTTTTTATGTATAAAACTTATTTTTGTTCAATATAATGAACGTACAATATTAGAGATGTTCCCAATATTTTATTTTTTATAAATATATAACATTAGATATGTACCCAAAAATTTCTCTTATCTTTTTTTTTTATTTTTGTGATTCTTTGTATTTTTTATCATTAAAAATTTTATTATTTGACTTTGACATAATTTAATTTCTAGGTAGATTTTTGAAATTGTCTTTCCATTTTCATCATTAATAAAAATACTTCTTACATTTCATAGTTATTTATTTTATTTTTTTATTATTTAATTATGAGATTATTTATTAATCCATTTGACCCGAAATGGTCAAATTGCTTGCCCACCAACGGGAGGGGGCAAAATGGTTTTGTTTTCAAATTACTTTTCAAAATATTTATTTTTATACTATTAAAATTAATATTATGGAATTAATTACAAGAATTTAATGATAAGAAAAATATATATTAAATATAGGATTTAATGAGAGAGAATAGGAAAATATTTTTATTTCCAATTGGTTTTATATTTTTCATTCCATTTTCATCATTAATAAAAACATTTCTTATTTAACATACTTATTATTGTTTAATATGTATGTTAAAAATGTTTCCCAATTTTTTTAATTTCTATTTTTTTCATTTTATCTATTTTTTAATTTTATTATTTAATCGTGGCAACATGGATTAACCCATTTGACCAAAAATGATTTATTTTCTTACCACCACTTAGATGAAAACACTATTTTTGCTTGGTAGATTTTAAAGGTATAAGCTTTTATGTTATTGGAATTATTAATTTATTAAGTATGAATTTAATTATAGAACTTAATGATGAGAAGAAATAAAAATGACTTAAATATATGATTCAATGAACCTGAGTGCAAGTTAATAACTTAAATGTTGGATTTAATGAGAGAGGATTGAATGCATTGAATATCTTTAAATTACTTCTTTTCAACTCATTTAATATCAAGAACCAATTACCCTATTTGTCCTTATTTTTTTATCATTAAATTTAAATATAGAGGGGTAAATATTGTCCTTAAAAAATTCCAGAAATATTCTTAAGGCCATTTGTACTTTTTAAAGTAGTATAGATTAACCATTGTCAGTCGGATTCACTATGATATGGAAAAGATATGATATCTAAAAAACGTCTGACCAATCAACTAGAACCATAAAAGTGGCATCCGATCAGTGTTATTTATCAAAATTCAAGGGTGGGTTTTGATTGATCAAAACTCTTTTTATATCATGTCTTTTCTACATCATAGATTTTCCCTTGTCAAAAACTTAGAAGGAAGAAATAACAGTACACAGCCGAATAGGAAAAATAGTTGAAGTTACAAAAAAAACCCATCATCCAATTTGAAGAATAGGACGTCTTAAATAGTTTTCACGAAGAAGTTGTTTGAGCTAGACCTGATCGCGGGTCAGGTTTTGGGCTCGGACTTCAGGCCAAGAGAAGACCATTCAAATATTTACAAAAGTAAACCCGAGCCTGGCCTATGAACACATCTAGTAGGTGTTTGGTATCGGTGCTAGGAACATCGCACCGTTTTTTGAGAAAAATGGTGTTGGACATGTGGAGTTGTAAATACCATTTTCTGATAAAACAGTGCTTATTTTTTGTTTGTAACCAATGCTGCCACATAGACTGTTTTTCTCAGCACTTGTTTGAGAAAATGCCTTTTTTGGTGTTTTCCCATTTTTTTCTACTATTTCTAGCATCAATAATGTGCTGATGTGGCATTGAAAACACCTGTAGCAACAACAACAATGGTATCAAATAGAAAAACTGGGAAAACAATATGATTATGCATCACTGCTTTTCTAAGAAAACACCTCTTAGAAAACGACATCGATCCAAACACCACCTTAATAAATCACAAGCAATGTTTTAAAACCCATTCTAGTCACCAATTTCTAGGTCGACGGCTTGACCATCCAGTTCAAATGGATAGCCCGTTCTAACAAAAATTAAATAAAAATAAAAAAATGGTCAAAAACCATTGATCAACTCAAATGGATCGACGGTTTGACCACCCAGTTCCAACCATCCAGGTCAACGATAGAACAGTTCAAAAACATTGATCACAAGTAAATATGTCAATATTTTCGAACATTGGCATGTGGACCAATAGGTATGGAAGACTAGTGTATTTATTCGTGATTAACTACATAACAAAATGATACATAGCCAAAAGATGGGTTCGACTTGGATGCAACATGCCAATTTTACTTTTCACTCTAATCACACCGATCCAAGCTTCAACATTGGTTTGATGCACAATGTGGTTTTAGAAATGATTTTTTAGAAGGGTTATACAATAGGGGTAGACCATCCCCATTCCCCAGGAGACCTTACCAATCCGCTAGTTGGCACCTTTTAGAAATGGGATTTGACTATATGGTATTGGAGAGACGCGATATCAGAAAAACTTGTAACCAAAGGATCAATATCATATAAGTGGTAATCAATCAGGTGGTATTTATCAATATTCACTAGAGGGTGTGTTTGATCAAAACCTTTTCAGTATTATACACGTTTTTTGGGTATCATAGTTGAAGTCTAATAGAAGAAAGATGATATCATGTTAAACCAGCTAACACCCCAATGAGCCAGCCCTCAATTGGTTGATATCATGTTTTTAAACATAATAAAATTTTGATTTTTTCAGAGATAGACATATTAAAATATGGGATTCTAGCAAATAAGGGCAATTTTTTGACTTTAATATTAATAAAAAATAATATTTTTATATAATAATTAAAATAGGGTAGTTTTTTTAGAAAAATATCAAGAAAGGGCACTGTTGTTCGTCTTCCTCCTCTGTCTTTGTATTCATGTGAATGAATCATAAGATTCCAACCAAGTTATAACCAGAAATGCTCTTCACATCCCAAAAAGCAAACCAGCAGCTGCATTCGAGTCTTTGGCTTGTTTGGCGATCTTTGGCAAGGTGTAGACGCGTCGAGGAAGGCAAAGACGAACTCGGGCGAGTTGGGCAGTAAAAGCATGACCACTTAACCTGTAAATGAATTTCTTTTGCTTCGTTGCAGTCTCCACCGGAGCAGTTGGAGCCATTATAGTTACAGAAATAAGCTTCATAGAGAGAGTTCTGGTTTGAGGTTGGTTAGGATCTGAGGTTGTTGACATCACTTTGACTAAAGAAGCAAGAAGATATTCCATTGTACCACCTATGATTGTACCTAACATGGTTTCTCCTGAGGATCCGGTCATAGTTGTCGCCAACGACCTTAGTCTACCATGAATACAGAGGTAAAGGAGGAAGACGGACAACAATGCCCTTTTTTATATTTTCCCAAAAAAAGCTATCATATTTTAGTTATTATATAAAAATATTATTTTTTATTGATATTAAGAGAAAAAATTGCCCTTATCTGCTAGAAACACTTAAAATATCCCTTGACTAGAAAAGTATAAAACATAGCAAAAAAAAATGAAAGCAATTAGTGGATTTTTTTTAATAAAACCCTTCTTATATTGTTGTTGTTGTTTAGAGTTTTTTATTGTTCAATTAGGATAATCTGAGTCCCACCGTAAAGGTGGGATGAATCTTGGTCGTGGATCGATGAGATTTATAAGGGGGTTACTAGTAGGAGATTAATAGTATTTCTATCATTTTTTTGATATTTAAAAAAAAATATCTGATTTTATGTTAAAAAGATTACTTTTACCCTCATCCCACTTATTCTTGAAATCCGAACATGGCTAATTAAGTCGACCAAACTTTCCTCCCTTCATTTCACGAAAAACGAACGCGCCCTTGATGTGTACTTAGGTTAGGCAGTTCAGAATTTCAGATTTTGATCATACTGGGCAAGAGATCTTATTAGAATCACTTAAAATATCATTCTGCTATTACTTATACTTTGTATCGATTACTGAAGCTTCTCACATAAGCTAGTGCAGATCACATGAAACGATAGTTTTAAGTCGTCCATGTTCAGCTCTTATTGTCTCCAAACGGAGCCCTCTCATTTTGGAAAGACTACAAGTACAAATACAAAACAATATAAAATGTAAAATTTTATACTCCACAAATTTGTATTTGTATTCCTTCCAAACTGAGCCTTAACCAATAAGAGCTGAGGCATGTATTCTCCAAGCACAACAATTTGTTTCTCTGTCTGCAACATGTGCAAATAGGAAGCTCTCTTTAATTGGAATTTCTCAGTTACAAGCTGGATTCACCGGTCTTCCAGCAGAAGGCTAAGATGGCAGGCAAAACCATCCGACTTGGGACCCAATGGATTTGTCATTTGTCATGTGGACAATTCCATCACTCCCTAATTGCCATATTTCTATATTGTTCTCTTTTATCATAATTAATGTACCTAAATTTTCATTTGGTTTGTAGTTTAATTCTGAACGGATATGAATTTTGCATCCGTTTGTAATTAAGATTTGTACTCTTATTTGATACAATGCAAATACATACAAAATAAAAAAAAAAATATATGGTTTTGCATTCTATATATTTGTGTTTGTACTAAAAGACTGCAATTATATATAAATATGTACAGCACAAAGACTACTCTCCTTCCAAACTGAGTCTTATTTGTAAGAGAAAATTCCTGATCAGTACCCTGAACTTTAGGGGTTGTGTCAAGTCAGTCCTTGAACTTTAAAATGTGCCTATGTAGTACCTCGAACTTACAGAATGTGTCTAATAGGTTCTTGTCATTAACAATCTGTTAGTTAATTTTGGAAATATCAAAACTACCCATTAAGTTTCATCTAATTTTCTTTATCTGCCACTTCCACATAAACCAATTTAAACAAAATTCTTTTCATTTACATCTTGATTCCAGTAAATTATGTTGTCGTTCCACCTTGATTTCAAGCAATCTTGTTTTCTGGCTTGTGAAATGATAAATTACTGGTTACCAATGATGAATGTAGTTAATGAAGTCAAATCCAAACAATAAATTCTGAAATTAACAAAGGAGAAACTAAGTTATACCATTGTGATGCAACATTAACAATCAACAAAACCTTTCCCCAATAAATGCTAAAATTGATATCATTCCCCTTGCATCCTAGCTGAGATAGGAAGGTTGCAGCAACCACCCAAGATATCATTTCCCTAATAATGGCAGTTTCAGTCGTCGCTGAAACTTGGTTAGTTCCTGGCACCGCCATTGGTTCGTTCAAATCTGTTCTTTGCACCACCATCAGTTCCCAACATCATCGTAGCAATGGAGCAGCTCTTCAGTCATAAGGTAGAAGGCAATGGACAATGTCTTCTTTCAATGGTAGTTTTGATATTTTAAAAGTTTTAAGTGGCACATGTCATCACGTGATACAGAGAACTGATGGACTGTTAATGACAGAGACCTATTAGACACATTTTGAAAGTTCGGGGTACCGCATAGACATATTTTAAAGTTCAGAGATTGATTTGACACAACCCCTAAATTTCAGGGTACCGATCAGGAATTTCCCCAAGAAATTATACCGTTTATGGATAATAATATTAATTAACCAGATTTTTTGTTTCAATTTTGAAAACAAATAGCACATACATAATCAAGAATGTGTTTTTATATTTATTTTGAGAAACAATCTATTTTACGTGTTTTTTATATTTATTTTGAGAAACAATCTATTTTTATGTGTTTTTTTTATATTTATTTTTTATTTGATGCACGATGAACTCAATAGGACCTTGGTTTTTCAACAGTTTGATTTGATTTGTCCAATTTATCTCTCTACGTGTCTCTAAATTTGGAGAAGCTGCCCGCAAAGGAGATCTACACGACTCCTTCAGTGGTTTGAATATAATATACAAACTTGCTAACAAGACAAGGGCCTCTTATTAGTTAGGTTCTGTTAGTTTGCAGTTATAATATACAATCTGCCATGCTCAGATTTGCATGGATTTCTTTATAACATTTTCTCTTGTTGTTTGAGTGCAAAACTTGCACTGGTTCAAATGGATGGGAGTGCAAACGAGCTAAATGCAAAATCTGGTTTATTTGTGTTTGAGGTTCTATTTTGTTTTCTTTGTTTGGGAGAAGTAGAATGATGTTTTTCCACTAAAATATATATATATATATATTGATAAAAAGAACGTTGTTTATGTGGTAGAAGTAAAGTGGGAAGTAAAACAATGTGGTCTCCATTTTATATAATAGAAGTAAGAAGGTGGTGCAAATTTTGCATCATTTTAGGATGCAATATTAACTTTACATCATTTTAGGATGTAAGTTTAGTGATGCAAAATTTTGTGGGTAAAAATCATATATAGTAATAAATAAACGTATGCAAATCTGAGATGGATGCACATTTTTCATATCTGGTTTAGATTTACACTACGAACAAATGGAGCCAATAGTTTAGACCAAAACCGACTTGGACAACGAACGATCTGACCATTCGAACTGAACGGATGGCCCATTCTAACAAAAAAATAATAAATAAATAAAAACTGATCAAATCGGTGAACGGTTCAAACAGGTTGAACACCCAGGTCAGAGGTTTGCTGACCAAATCAACGATTTTGAAGAAAATAACGGTTCTGAGTAAAATGGAACCTGGCCGTTCAGGTCCCACCGTCCTCTCCGGTCCAATTTTGGAAACCATAATTTAGACCCCTAGCTGATGCAAAATTTACACCACTTTCCACTAACTCCATACTATCTCATGTAAAAGTAGCAATGAATATGAAGCACCTCCCGAACAAACTAAATAAAGTAAAACCTGAAAGAAAAGTAAACTAAAATTTGCACTCAGCCCAATTGTGCAAATAAATAGAGACTTAGAATCAGACTTTTCCCTACCCTTTCTAACTATAGCCAGGCCACGCTTGGCAAAAGAAATGTATTGCTGAGTGAATAATCTTGATTGCAGTAGCCAACTAATGGCTAGTTGGAGTAGCTTTGTTTGACTAAAACAATTTTAGGTATTGTTAGTTTGTTGTGTTATCTTTTTGCTTTTTGGGAACTTCATGGAATCCAAACAAAGCCTTATGGGATTCAAGAATTGAAATTATAAACATGTTGATAATCAATTTATTTTATACTATGAAGTTATGCATAGAAAATTGAAACTATATTGGGCTTGGTTTAGTGCTCTGGCCCATAATTTAAAATTGAAAAAAAAAATTCTCAACCCAACCCAAAAGGTTTAATTTGTCTGTCATGGGCTTCTTCCTTCAAAAGCATGGCTAGGCCTAGTTAGGCCTCCCACTTAGAGGCTAGATAAATTTTAATTCAAAATAAAAATATATATATTAGGAAATAACTCATGCTTTTTAATAACAAATCAAATATCATTTAATCTTCTTATTCAAATAAATGGAATTTTTATCTGCTGACCCAAGCAACCATGGTTGCAGCAGTTTTACCCCGTTACTTAAGCCTTAAGCGAAAGATCGGCTTCCATCAGGGCAAACCTCTACCCACACCCTTCTGAGACCCTTACAACCTTGTATTGAGAATATCTCTCCTAAAGATGCAAATGCAAATGGAGAGATATTCTCAATGTAAGGCAGTAAAATCTACTCGAACAGGTTTTGCCCTACTGAAGAAATGGGATTCAGTCAGTGCAAAGCCCGTTCAAACAACCATCATAGCCTTGCAGTGGAAATATCTCTTCATGAAATAAAGCAATAAAACATAGAAGTACGAAGATGTTCCCAATACAAAGTTGTAAAGGCTGTTCGAACAGTGTTTGAAAGGGCCCTGCACTAACTGAAGCTGATCTCCCTACTGAAGCCTAGGGCTGTTCATAAGAAGGCCCAACCCGACCAACCCAGACCGACCCAACCCGACTCGGCCGGGTTATCTTCAGCATGGGTCGGTTTTGGGTTGTAAAACATCATAAACCGATGGTTCGGGTCAGTTTCGGTTTTCTTGTGTGAAAACCAAAATCGACCCAAACCGAACCGACTAATTGTCCCTTTATGAAGTTTAAATTAATTAAGCCCCATAACTAATTGTCCCTCTTCAAATCTATTACATTGGCTAGATTAATGATTGTAATTAACTGTCCTGAAGTCTCCCTATAGAATTCACCCAAATCCCAATTAAGACAATTAAACTTCAAAATGAATATATAATCAAAGGGATAGGTTGGTGGTTTTGGAGATAAAAATTAATTACTGAAAAGATATATAACATATGTACCTCTATAATAGGCATTATTATTATATATGGGTTTTGCTCTTTTTCTCCTCTCCAAAGTCCAAACTGTGGACTAGAGGTATATCCTGTTTATAAAAAATAAGGCTTTTCCCGCATTCACTACCTCACATACTGTGGTGCCACAGTCCCCACATATATATTGCAGTTGAGTTTCTGTCAAGCATGGTTGAACTTAAAGCCGAAACCGACCCAACCTGACTCAAACCGACTAGGTCGATTTTGCTTGACACTGGGTCGATTTCGGTTTCAAGTTCAAGTAACCTGACCAGATCGGATCGGTTGGAAAAACCTTAAACCTACCCAAGCCGACCCGTGAACAGCCCAAGTGAAGCCGAACTCATTAGGAGATCGTTAGTTAGAATGTTGATTTAATTGAGTTTCTTAAGACGATGAGCCGCGTAATTATAGCTTCCGGTGCAACGCGCAATTAAGCCGCGTAAAAGAGTGTTGAAGCCTTATATATATGATCTCTTGCTGATCAGATCATCTTCTCAAGGCTAACTGCCCAAGCAACCGCAACCGACAGTTAGATAATATACCACTACTCTTCAGTAGTCTCTCTCTGGTACTTGTTCCGATTTGCTTTCTGTCACCTCCTCCGGATCCGGCAATGGTCACCATGGTTGCACCGGCTGTGCGATGTGCCCTAGACGCTGCGGAAGAAAGGTTCAAGGCCCAGGACGTAGAAGGCGCGATCAAGCACGCCAACGCCGCCAAACAGCTTCATCCCCATTCTGAGGGCATCGATCAGTTGCTCGCTGCTTACAGCGTCCATCTGGTTGCTACAGAACGGCGACATGGATTGGTACGCGCTTCTTAACATCGCCGATGCTGCATCTGCGGACACCGAGACGATCAAGAGACAATACAAGAGGATGTCTCTCATGGTTTACCCCGACAAGAACAGCTCTGTTGCTGCTAAGGGCGCCTTCAAGCTTATCTCTGAAGCGTAGAGCGTCTTAACCCAACCCACCAAGAGGCGCAAGTATGATATTTGATCGGGTACCTACGCCCATGCACATTCAACTCCATCTGCCGCTGCTCAACCTGCAGCGGCTGAGGCTTCTGGTTCTAGTTTTTCGACGATGACGACGACGAATGCAGCTTCCACAGCAGAGATCAAGCCGTGCCCTTGTTGCAGTAAGCCAGTGAGTGATGAAAAGGCCAACAACGGGTTCTTCTCTATTGTGTGCCGGGATTGTGGTTTCAGTTTCAAGTACGTGAGCCCAGAATTCTACGAGTTGAGTACCAAGCGCAAGCCCGTGACCTTCTCTTACACTCTATACGGATGAAGGAAAAGAGATCGAGATTGGAATTTTCTGATGATACTTGGATGTTCACTCATTCATTTTTTCTTTCCTTCATAAAATTTACTCTGCTGATCATCATTTTCTCAAAAACAAATAAACGATTATATTTTGTCAGTATTCGAGCTTTCATCTTATCAGTTTAGGGTCTATATGCTAGAATTTTTGGTACTAGGTTTATATGTTTGATTGGGAATGTTTTTACTGATTGATTTGTTTATTTTTATCAGTGCATTTATGTAAGGGGTGAGTTTACAAAGCTCTATTCGGACTGAAAATGTCATCAAAGGAAACCTCTACTTTAGGCTTTGTTTGTTTTTGAAAGAAAGCCAAAAGGGTCAAGCTAGCCACCTCCATATGGATTATGGGCAAGTATATCAACCCTAGAAGCCAAAACAGTTCATGAGAGTGATATGCATGAACTCCATTGCTTCCTGAGGACCGGCTGACTCAATGCCAAAATATTGCTTCCCTAGCAACATTCTTGTCACATTGTTCATGGTCACGGAAGACTTGCCTCAAGTTAACAGGCTTCCCGGTTTGAGACCGATCATATACATCTTGATTCTTGAACGAGATGGTGAGCTTCGCGAGCACGTACGATGATCCGCAAATGACTCGAGCCGCTTGATGCTCAGTAGGTGCTCCATGCATATTCTCTTCCACTGTGGGACTGTGGCCCTAATGGAGCCAATGCTACATCCCAAGTCGAAGATAGACCAACTTAACGGTCCATTCATACTTCTCACAGAAGGAAGCTAAGCAAGGTCCCTGTGTGGGAGGGGGCCCAATTGAAGAAGGTTGCCAAAGATAGGCCATCTTGGTGGGCCTGGAGGCAGCCTTCCCTTGCTCTGCAATGACTTCATGCATCAGCCATAGTCTCAGGCAAACGATTGTGCCAAAGAGAAAGGCATAGACAAGAGTGGAGGCTAATGTGCCTAAATCCATCTGACCAACAAACAAACAATATTCATGGAGATTTTCATTTTCTGCACTCTCAAGCTGATGAAAAATGTCAATAGCTCTTATTTATTAGTGAGAATATCATAATCTGGGCATGTTTGAGCTTAATTCTCTGCACCTATTTAGGATAAGAACAGTTCAGTTCAATAAAGATAACAGGTCCCTGTTATGTGGTCTAGGGTTTACTAAACATCCATCAATTGGGGTTGACAGGTTCTACTTGGCCAAATAAATGGTTTTTTAACACCGGGTTAATTAGCTGGTGCAGATTGTGGTTGGTAGGACAAATACACGGTTCCTCAATCCTCATGTGCTTGTAGTTGTAGCTAACAATATTTATGCAAATTCATTTAAATTTGTCCCTCCTTTCATTTTTATTTTTCCGCACCCGTCCCGATCCTCGACCCGGGTCTGGTTCAATTTGCTGATTATCAATAGAGTTGATTCTTGCTTGGTCTACATTTTAAGTTGATAGGGTCAGGACTGGTTTTATACGTGCTGACCAGCACATGACATAAATATCTCCCCAACATTTTCTATATGTTTCTCATGGTTTAGTCATTGAGTGTGCGAGGTCCATTAAGCAGTACTATACATGTTATGTCATTCGAGCATGTGATTCATACAACCCGAAAATGGAACCATTATGGCCACCGGTTTTTGTGTCAACGGTTCAACTGTCCAATTTGAATGGGCGGTCTGTTCTAACAACAAAAATTAAAAAATAAAAGAAAAATAACCAAAAACCATTGAATGGGTCGATGGTTCGACCGCCCGGGTCAATGAGTCATTGATCGATTCAATAGTTTTTGGCTAGGGACCGGGATTGGAATAAAACGGAACCGGTTGCCTAGACGGTTCCCAATTAAAAAATAAAAAATGGTCAAAACCATTGAACGGGTCAATGGGTTGATAGTTTGACCGCCCGGGTCAATGGGTCGTTGATCGATTCAATGGTTTTTGGCCAGGGACCGGGATTGGGGTAAAACGGAAATGGTTGTTTGGACGGTTCCTGGGCTGAAATGTTTAGCTCCATCTCAAAGTGGAACTTTGGACTTGATTTTCTATTTTTTTTTCCTTGGCTTTTCCAATTTGATAGATTTACCACCATTTTTTTGTGTGTTGTGTTTAAGGTCACTTTTGATTTATCTTTCAAGGTTTTGGAATCCCTTGCAATGTCCAGCCGTCCCATGGCTATGACTACAAAGTTATTTCGTCTAACTATTGACATCTAGAAAAAACCACCCGGAAACGGAATCGTTCTGGCCACTGGTTTTTAGGTTCACGGTTCGACCGTCTGGTTCGAACGAATGGCCTGTTCTAACATCAAAAAGTAAAAAAATAAAAAATAGCCAAAACTGTTGAACGGGTCGATAGATTAACGGTTCAATCACCCAGGTCAACGGGTTGTTGACTGATTCAACGATTTTTGGCCAAGGACTGGGTTTGGGGTAAAATGGAACCAATTGCCTGGATGGTTCTCAGGCCGAACATTCCTATTGTCTGGGTCAACTGGGAGTTGTCGATGTGAAACAAAGGACAACTATGAAGTAGAACTTAGAACTATCACTATATGATCGTATTATTTTATATAAGATGCTTTGCTGAAGCAATATTTAAAAAACGAGCATATGCTGATCTCTTTTAAGTCTTTATATAAATTTCAAGACTTGAATACTTATAATTACAAGTTTATTATTAAGAAATCATTTTCTTTTATAATGTAGCAAATAGAAATATTGCAATTTCATTACAGCCCTACGAAGCAGGGGCCCCTCTGCTTGTTCCGTAAAAAATACCAAAGGCTTGCAAGCATATTCAGCTCTTACCTGGTCAGATCTGATAAACTCAGGTAATAATAGGGTTTTTTACGCTTAAAACTTACAAAACTTCAAAGTCTAGGTTGGACCGGGTTTGTGTGCTTTCTTATTGGTTTATGATTGGATCTACCCTGATCCAGCCCAGACTTACCCTAATGACTGTATCTCCCCTCTCGCTCTGTGTGGCTCTTCATGGGCCGGGCCATGCCAAGCTTTGAAAACGTTGGGACTTGAACCCGAGCTAAGCCCTCATATAAAGCCCAAAATCTGGTCTGGACATAAAGAATCCTAGTACGTAGGAGGGGTGTAATTTCAGATTTCTACTGCAGTCTATTTATCACTTTTTTTTTTTAATGGAAGGATTAATTTGTAAAATTTATCAAAAGTAGGGGAGAGTGTTGAAGATGCAAGGAAGGTTTAAAGCAGTTGTCACAGAATACAGGGGAGATTTAAATAATTTACCCTTTCAAATAACACAGTGATTCAGTGGCTAGAACCCTCGGCCGGAAGACCTCAGTTTCTGACATCGCAGCTCGCAGGCGGGGCCTGTAACTGTAAGCAATGGAGGAAGATCTTTCGAACACCAAAGAGATGTCGGGTAAAATTCTAGATACGATTGCTCAGAAGAAACACGCAGCGATGATCGAACGCCTCTCCAACCTCCACCAGTCTCGTCTCCAGCAGTCCATATCTCGTAAGTCCGATTCCAACGGTCCATCTCCTTTTGAATCAACAAAATCCTTCTTAGATCGCTTCTCTGAAGCTAAACGGTCGATTCAGAACGAACTCGATCGTTGTCGACAGGTTTCCGACCCTGATTCGAAAGCTCGTTTAAAATCTGAGCTTGAGAAAATATCAGTCTCCATTTCCGATCTTGAGAGGCTCGTCTCTGAGAATTCCTACTACTTGCCCTCCTATGAAGTCCGTTCGTCTCTGAAAACAATATCTGAATTGAAGGAAAGTTTAGATAATGTGAATTCTGAGGTATTGCCAAAAAAGAAGTTTGCTTTCAAGAATAAAGCGACAAAGAAAGATCAAACTAGTGTGGCTCAAGGCCCTGATGTTAGGGTTTCTGATAAGGTTGTAGCCGAAAAGTCGAATTTTCAGATTCGGGAATCTCCGGGGTTTAGGAATAGGGAGGGTGGGATTTTGGTTAAGCATTTTAAGAGTTCGGAAGAGGGAGATTTCACCCTTTCTGATCTTAACTCCTGTGAAGTTCGCCTAACAGGTGTCCTTAGAGCGCTCTTCATTCATCGCTTGAGGAACTGTCGGGTTTTTGTTGGGCCTGTTCTGGGTTCAATTCTAATCGAAGAAGTTGACAGGTGTCTCTTCATGTTAGCATCTCATCAAATTAGGATTCACCATGCTAGGGAGACGGATTTCTATCTCCGCGTTAGAAGTAGGCCCATTATCGAAGACAGCAGCAGTGTGAGGTTCGCTCCCTACCTTTTGTTTTATGAAGGGATCGAAAAGGATCTTAACGATTCAATTCTTGATGGAGAGACTGGAAATTGGGCCAATGTGGATGATTTCCGGTGGTTGCGAGCCATCCAATCTCCTAATTGGTCCATTTTGCCTGATGATGAGCGTGTTTCTACGGTAAATATTTCCAATTCGGAGACTCCAAGCCAAAGCGAAGAGATTTAGTATTTTCCCCTGGTCTTCTTCGGAGTAGTAAATTGCAGAGGATAAAGGACAAGCTATGCTAACCAAACTGCAAAGCAGGTAATTGTGTTTATTTGTATGTGGTATTGAAGTGAATCAGAATGTGAAGCTTGAAACAGTTTTAAGTGTCCTGCATTTTTTGTTGCATTTCTCATGTATGAACATTTATTCAATTTTTTATGAACGTAAGGGAAAGGAATTCTGTGCCTGTGTTATATACTATCTAGCTGGTATCAAGAAATATTATTTGTCTTTCTCTTGCTTTTGATGTTATTGTGGATCTGGGTGGTTGTTACCAATTACAACTTGCCAGGGCAGGTCGGTGATGGGGAAAAGGTTTTGAGTCTTATACAAGTTAAGAATTTTGGACATCTTGGGAACAATAAGGAGTTTGATATAGTCATACCAACTACCAACAACCTCATAGCTGCTATCTGACGAGACCGGATCTGCTCCTCACACCTGACGCCTCACACGCAATCCCACCATGCATTTGGAGCATCTCCCATACTTATCAATTATTATTCACCGGAGATGTTCTCAATGCACGGTGGATGTGCATGTGAGGCGCCCATTTGCGAGGAGCAGATCCCGTCTCCTATCTGACAGTTACAACGATGAATTGTCTGGGTTTAGTCCATGAATGCAGCAAGTTATTGTTGCTAACTTGTTATCATGTGCAGTGTATCTGTACCTATATCCATGCTTATTTTTTTACCTACCATAACTAATAAGGGCTGTACTATTATACTTGAAAAACTTGTAACCAATGAACCAGTATAATAAAAGTCTAACCAATCAAGTGGTATTTATCAAAATTCATGGGTGGTTTTGGTAGGTCAAAGCCCTTCCAGTATCATGTCTTTCTGGTAGCATAGATTTTCCCTACTAATAAATATCAAACTCTTCAATGTTTCATCCTTTTTTCTTGAAATTCTAAACTATTCTATTTTAATAACGAACAACAAAAATATATTCAGGTAGTTTGAAAGATATGTTTCTAAATTCTATGAAAGCCGTTTCTATTTTTTTATTGTTTTCCAATGCCAATTTAAGTGAAGGAATCCAAATATTAGATAAATTCCATTAGGGGTTTATGTAATTTGAATAATTTCTGTTCTAAATTATTATTAGAAACTTAAGCAACGAAGACTGAAAAAGATATTAAGTTTTTTTTTGGTAAAGGAGGAGTATCTTTGTTCAATATTAATATAACCATCCTCACCTACTAGAAGAAAAAAAAGGTTCATTTGGAATCATCATATCCTCCCCAATGTTTCCTTCAAGTGGGGCATAATATGTGGACAAGATCCTGATGATGCCATTTGATTCTGACGAAGCAGATAATCAATATTGTACTTCATGCAAAAAATAATTCAAATGATCAAATCTTCTGATCTATTATACTTTTGTCCACAGTGATCTGACATTTTTCTTGGGATTTCTTAATAGATCTGACTATCACTATTTCCTGAAAGACCTACTCCGTACTAACTTTTAAATGGATTCAAGCTTGAACCTATCCAAAACCCTTGGGACAAATCCCCCCCCCCCCCCCCCCCCCCCTCTTGTTGTTTTTGTTTGTGTGTGTGTGTACGTTTTGTGAGAACTAGCTTAGGATGTTGTCTGCAAATATTCATTATTCACTTATAGTAAGATTCTTTCTGAGGGGTAAACATATTTATTTTTTTATGTAAATGACCAGTGGTGTGATTGATTGTTCCAAAAAATTTTTCCAACCCTTTTCCTATTTCCTTTGTTTTTTTTTTCTTTTTCCTTTTTCTTTTTGTGCAATGGCATTAGTACAAGTGCATGGGAGTGCAAATGAGAAAATTGCAAATGTTAGTTCATTTTGGCTTCAGGTTTTACTTTACTTCATGTGCACTGCGAACAATCAAAAAAAGTAAAACCTATAACAAAATTAAACCAAAAATATGGACTCAACTCGTTTACATTCCCATACTTTTGCACTAGAGCAAATGAAATTAAACTGCAAACAAATGAGGAGTAGCATGAATCCTTTGTTTCCATTGTTGGTAAGACTTTTCAATTTGCGTGAAGTTAAAATCTTGTATCTAGAGGGTAACTTGGCATATCATGCCACAATTCCACATAATAGTTGTATTAAGGATGGATAAAAATGTGTTTGTGTCTATGTATTGTTGCCGGGGGGGGGGGTTGAGGTCAGATTTAGAGAGGATAGAGGAAACAACTGTGAATGGAGTGCAAAAAGCATTAAGAACTATGCTGAATCAGATGGCTGTTCAACTCCTAAATTGTGGAGTTGACCCCCAAGAGGACTGGTGCTTCCAATAGATGACTCTGGCTACCAATTCTCCATTACACTGAAATAAAAAGGAAAATAATGATTTTGCAGGATTTAAAGAGCTTCTTGATTTTTTTTTTTTTTTGTAATTTCTTTGAAGGGCTAGACAATGGGGGTAGCCCATCCCCCAATCCAGGTGCAGGCAGTATTCGATCCCAAGCCTCCGCTGCAACCAGAAGGAGACCTTACCAACCAGCTTGTTAGCACCTTTGCAAGAGCTTCCTGATGTTTATTCATAAAAAAGTCCAGATGTTTGTTTTGACAATTAATCCATAAGTTACTGAAAAGTGTTTTTCTTAAAAATGAGAATACTTGGAAAGAAATATCCTGAAAGTTTCATGGGATTCTATTTCTCCAAGATGAGAAAAAAATATTGGGTTTGTCTTAATGCCCAAACATTTGATTTCAGTCTTCTCCCAAAAAGGTAATTTGTGGTATTAGTGTCAAAATTTATACGTGTACATATATAGGAGTATTATCAAAAAACACTTGCCAATGAGAAACAAAATATCTCTTATCTCATCATAAACAAAGAATCAAAAGAAAAATAGGAAGGGGACAGGACATCCCTGACTTGTGGGTGGATGGTGAGACATGAAGATGCCATGCCAACTGCACATCAAAAAAGAAAAGCATTTCTTCTGATGAGGATTTCTTATTTGGTATTCTACCATTATCACTCAACCCATACCACCCAAACATCCAGCGGGACTATATTCCAGAGAGCTTTAATCTAACAGGTGTTTCCTCTTTCTCTCTCTCTCTCTCTCTGTCTCTCTCTAGAGCTGGAGTAATTTTGCTATTGATATGTTGCCCCTCTCTTGTTGATGTATTTGGTTTTCTATTGTGTTTGTAATTTCCAAAAAGATGAAATGACTGTTTGCTTTTAGTGGTGCATTGTAAGGGCATTTTGTCCATAGAGAGAGGGAGAGGTGTCACTGTAGTTTGTTGAATTTCTGCAGGTGTCACTATATTTCTTGTTATTAGTTGTTTCATAGATTAATGTGAGACTTAAAATATGTTGAATTGGAATGCTTTCTTTACTGATTTAAAGGAAACTGTCTAGTTCATTTGTAATCTTAGTTTACCTGTAAAGTGTAACTAGTTATCCATGTATCTTGACCGGAAGGAATTACAATGATAAAAAAAGGGGGAAATTTATTAAACTACCCCTAAGGTTTAGGAAATTGACTAACTATACCCTTGCTGTTTCAGTATTGTCTTAAAGTACCCCTACTATTTCTGACAATTGACTAAATCCTCCTTACCGTCAGTGTCCGTTAATGGAAGGATTAAAAAGACTATTTTGCCCTTCACTCAGAAAACTCAAAACTCTTGGTTCAACGGAAGACATCGTCTTTGGTTCCGATAAATGCTGAGGATCGACCAGCCTTGAAATCTCAGGGGTTGTGATCAGAGATGTAGAACAGATTGAGGTGGAGGGGGTCGAGCAACAACCCTTCTCTCTCTCTCTCGCCCCCTATTCTCTCTTTTCTCCACTGTTCTTATTACTGATTTATGCTACCATTTCTCTCTCTCCATTTTCCCTTTGAATATCGATTTCAGCTTATTTTCATGGTATCAATTATCAAAGCACCAGTTATAACCTGAATCAGTTATTTCTTTTCTAATCTTTCTCCTTTTGGCATAGAGGAACACGATTAGTGCAAGATCATTCTTTTGAAGTATGAGGAAGATAATTTTGTCAGAGTTTTAGCTGAGCTGCACACAAGCAACCATGAGAAAACCAGACGCCTGTCAATCCAAAGGGGTTGCATCAATGTTCCACAAAACTTGGATTTCTCTTGTCTTCGCTCTCTGTTTATATTTGGTATGGATAGGTCGACATGTTCCTTGGAACAGACACTTTTTCCTAGGTTTAAGTTATTGAATGTTCTGGATTTAGAGGATGCACCATTGGAGACCTTCCCTGAAGAAGTTGCAGGTCTGTTGCTCCCAAGATATATGAGTTTGCGGAATACAAAGATCAGGATGCTGCCCAAGTCCTTGTTGAACCTCCAGAGTCTGGAGAAGGTGGATCTTGAGCACACTCATATAACTGAATTGCTTGTTGAGATTTTCAAGCTCCAACATCTATGATATCTTCTGGATGTTGCATTAATTTGCAACGACAGTGGCAGAGATGGGAGAACACAGGGGAACGGGAGAGAGACGGGCACGTACCCGCCTTGAATCTGGCACAGAGACGGGTTTTGAAGAAGATCCTGCTTATTCCTTTGTTAACTGGAGGGTTCAGCGGGAGCATCCCCGGATTCGGAGGCGGGGTTGTTCAAGCAATTTGATGGAATATCTTTGCAAACTTCTGGCCCACAAATTCCCGTTGGAAATCTAGGCTTGTAGGAGTTGAAATCTGGGTCGCTGTTCCTCTTCATCTTCGACCTGAAGAGCAGTGGCAATGATTTATCTCCACCCCTCTCTCTCTCTCTCTCTCTCTCTCTCTCTCCTCTAGCTTCCTTCCTCCACCGTGAAATTCTCATCGCCTCGTCCTCTTCACACCCCATCATCTCCCTTTTTTTTGTCGTTCAAACTAAATCACTGTTGCCACTGCAACTTCCGACGGCAGTGGTCCTTCCTCTGCTTTGTCTATTTTTCGATCGAAAAAAATCACTGCCGCCGCTACCTCCATAGGTTGCAGACTTGCAGAAATGGCCCCCAAACTTCTGGACAGGACAAGCCAGAAAGGGTATTTTGGGTATAGCTTAAAATTAAATCAAACACGTGAAATCACGTGCAAACGGTCAATGACGGAGACTTAATGGGAAGGGAGCTATGCATCAATTGTCAGAAACAGTAGGGGTACTTTAAGACAATTTCCTAAACCTTAGGGGTAGTTTAAGAAATTTGCCCAAAAAAATTATAATCAGACTCCAGATTTCCTTATTGTAATATGAATGTGTGATCATTTCCTTGTCATCTTTAATGTGCTTTCCTCCAAAATGATTGAATTTTTAGCATGGAATGCAAATGCCTTCTAGTAGTGATTATTTGTAGTTATTACTTATTACTAGTATTATATATAAAAGAGAGGTCTTGTAAACAGTCTACACCATTTATGGGGAACAAATGGCTTTTATTTTTTGAGTAGAACTCAAGTTCACATTTTCTTCATGGATTGTTTCCCAACTGAATAACGAGATTCAAAGGGTAGCACTTGGCTCCCATACTTAACACAGACCTGCAAATATTCCTCTGAAAATGACCACTTATGATAGATGTTTTTTGGGCAAGTGGCATGAACATACTGTTTGCAACAAAGGATACAATATGAAGAATTATATACCTCCCCAACATTGGTGCTACAGGCATATTTCAAGGGAAGTGAGATGGAGCAAGGGAGATGAGAGCCACTTTCACATGGATTATTATCTGCAAACGGGCAGATACACTAGCAGGACTAGCAAGACAAGGGATAAACAGAGTGGATTTAACCATGATGTCAGGGAGGTGCATGCAATTTTGAACAAGAGTGTTTATAGGAGGCTGAGATTGCTCAAGAGTTTGGTTGGTCGATTTGTTAATTTGGATCCAAATGAGAAAACTGTGAAGGAGTGGGTGGCTGCTGCATGGAGAACAAATGATTTTTTTCAAGTGAGAAAACTGAACACTGGGTTCATCTTGTTCATTTTTGAAAATGAGAAGGCAGAGAACATTTTGTACCGAGAACATAAAACAGTTTTGGTCTCCTGATCTGAGGATTGGAAGATGGAACCCACTGGTTGGTGCTCTCAGAGATGTTGGACCAACAAGTTTGGTGTGGATTAATGTTTATGATATTCCTCTCCATGCTTGGTGTTTCCAAGCTTTTGAAGCTGTAGTTGAAACCTGTGTAAGATTCAGATTTATTGATCTAAGAACAAGCTCCTGGAGGAATCTAGTTTTCGCGCGTATCCTGGTTGAAGTGGATGAAATCCATCTGGTTCCTTCCTCTCTGCCTCTGAGTTTGTGGGAGAGACATGATTTGAAACTTGTGATTGAGGGCTCGTATCCCAAGAGATGGGTGGAGAATATGAGTTTGTGGGGGAAGAATGGTAAAATCCCACAGATTCGTGATGATACAAATTGGGAATCCAACAGTCAGTTGGACTTGGAGATTTCAGAGGTTGAAGATGAGGGTAGTTTCTGAAATTCGGGCATTATTTCCCCTATGGAGAGCAGTGAACTGGGTCTCGATATGTGTGGTGGTAGCTGGGACTCGAAGAGTCAAGGGGGATCACAACCTAAGGACATTTCAAATTCTAAGCCTAGTCCACTTTCTTTGGAAATTTTTGGGGATCATGTACAAAAGGGGCTGATGGGACACATGGAGGGTCAAAAGGTTAAAGATGTGGGACCAAGGAGAGAGATGGAGAAAAGTCTGAATAAGGGAGTGGAAGAGCCATCTTGGGCTGTGAACTTGGATGGTGGCCTGGGTGGGGAACAACACTTGAGGTCTAGTTTTAACAAGAGGGGAGACTGGAAGAGGCTGTCCAAGTTCCCAGTTGATAAGAGACGAGGAGTTAGTTTTAAAAGGAAGAGAGTTTTGAAAAATAATTGAAAGTTTGAGAGTAGGTTTAGGGAGCCTTTGAGAGGTGACAAAGAAAGTAAGAATCGGATCAAAGAGGATAAAGGGGAGAAGCTCGCTGGTTTTAGTGACGATTGTATCAATGGCAAGGCTGGTCTGTCTACAAGTACGTGTCATCTCTGTTTCAGTTGTCTACAGTGGTGTGCGGTGACCATGTCATTCAGGATGGTGCTATTGGGTCATCTAAAGAAATTGGTTTTTTTTTTTGGTGGAGTCACGTTTTAAAGGTTCAGAAAAGGAAAGTAGAAGGGATGGAATTGCAGTTGGGGGGAGGTATGGGGGACAGTGAAAAACAAATAGATGTTACTCTGAAGACCACACAAACTGTTGGTGTTGATGAGGGTGGCTCTGTCGGAGATGCGAGGGACAAGATTATCTCTGTGATCAAGCCTTCATCTGATTCTCCAGTTAGTTTTGAGGAGGTTGTGGTTGGTAAGCTAGGTGTTGATTTGGGTCGCAGGAGAAAGTTTGAAGAAAGACGTGAAGCTGAGGTTGGATTAATTCCAAAGAAGTCTTTGGCTTCTAGTAAGATGTATATTGTCCATGTTATGAAAGTTTTCTCTAGGCTGAAGCTTGTCTTGGTCAGAGCTGGTCCCACAAAAAATTTTAAGAAAGTTTACAAAAGAATGGATGTGAAGACAAAATTGTTGGAGTTAGTCGATCCTGGTGGGGTAGTTCCCATTTGTCCTCCGACTTCAGATTCACAGTTGACTAATGCTCAACAGAAAATCAAGAATATTGGGGAAGGGAAAGAATCAGGTTTGGGGATAACAGGTACGATTTCAGAAGAAAATTTGGAGTAGAATTAGATATCGAGAAAATTGCTGACAAAAATATTGAAATTGGAAAAAGACTTGGTTTATTCTTTTTGGGAGGAGAAGCATTTGGTAGAAGAGCCATTGAAGAGTTTGAGAGGAGGGAGGAGAGCTCGAAGAAAGTTATTGTGGGGGAAGGAGGAGAGGCCTAGAATGAAGCAGACAAAGAGAGTGTTGATCTAGGTAAATGGATTTATACTAAAGGGATGTTTGACAATATGGTTGATTTTGTTTCTAAAAACAAAAACAACTTCCATGTCAGCAAAACAGTATAAATTTGGTGATGTGGCAGTTGTTTTTGTATCCAAAAACAAAGCCACCCATGTTGTTGAACACCCCCTCAGTGGGAAGTTTTGAGGTTAAAATAGTATTCACTACTCCATATAGCTAAATAACTAATTAAATAATTTGGTCCTATTGCTATGCACCTAAATCATGTATGACACTGAACAATTAGCATATACAAGGCAAGAGATGAAGGGCTTGTGAACAGTCAATACCAATGGTGTTTTCTTTCAGTTAAAGTATCTAAAGAATTCTTTATGTGTATTAGCCACCCATTAGCATTAGTTTATAGCCAACCATGGCTTTTTAAAATAGAAAACCAAGTTTCTTTTTAAATTTTTATTGCAGAGTACAATGATGAATCAAGAAAAGAGCTTCTCAAATATCTTATACCAAAAACAAAAATCTTATGTAGGGGCTACAAATCAATGTTGCATGAGCTTTTCTATTGGATGAAGTGTCAGTGTTGGACACATGTAGGATTCCAAATTTCCAATATTCCATCAGTAACTTGAGGAACACTGCTATCAATACTCCTTTTTGTTAATTTTTTCCTTTTCCTCATTTTGGTTGACCAATGTGCAACCTGCTAAAAGGGGAAGCTGTTCAAACTGATGCCTCCTGATTTCTGATTGCTGCATATGGTTCCAGAAGTTTGTAGGTGTCATGTCTAAGAAACTTGTGGTTAGGTTATTAAGGTATATTGCTCTTCTCCTGTGTATGGTTGAAGTTCAATATTGTATTTATGAGAAACTTATTTTTGTTATGACTTTGCAAGCTCTAGATGCTTGAGCTTTGGTAGCATTCAGGCTATGCATGTTCTGAAGGATACTATTGAGCATTGACAGTCTGCCTTGGAAGACTTTTTTTATCAAAAAAAATTTAAACTTAAATCTCGAAGTGATTGAGTGCAACAGTTCCTGCAAGTTTTATCTTGTATTCAAGGAGATGGAAAGAAGTCTTGAACTTTGTATTTTTTCAAGTGATCAGTTACCTGTCATGTCTTTATGTTTCACCAATGTACCAATTGTAATATAACTGTTATGCTATCTATTTTGCAGCTAATTATGTGTGCCCCTAAGGCCCTAACATATTAATATCAATTTGTTCAAGATTTATTTATATTTGCTACTTTCCATATCACTAGAAGGTGGAACTTTTGGTCTGTGGATCTCTTGAGCAAAGGTTTATTTGGCACTTCTTCCTAATTTCTTCTTCTTAGATGTCAGGTAAATGTTCTCAATAGATTGGGAACTCATCTTCACAAGCTTCATGAAAACCTGATGCTTTCTTTGCTGCTATTTGTTTTCTATTTCTTTTCTTAAACTCTCCTTTTCTTATGGTTTTGTTCTGAGGGGCTGGTATGGTTAGTCTGATGGGCTAGTTCAAAAGCCACAATGGTTTGCAGGATTTACCCCAATTAAGGTCAGAGTGGCTCGGCCCACACCGACATAGCCAAATGATACTAAAACTGGTCTATATTGTATCTTTCTCAGCCATCAAACTCAATTAGTAGTTGTTGGTCCATTTTTTACTCGGTGGAGTCAATTTGCACCCCGACCAACTCTTGGAGTCAACCATTTCCACCCACTTGTTTATATTTAATAAAATAGAACACTTGCTGACTTCAGAGAAGAAAAATTACTCTTCAATTTTCTCATTTGCAACTTTACAAAATCCATATTAATACTTTTAATCAAAACTTTTTTTTTATTTACTCAGACATGTATGCAAGTAAACTTGGTTTGAATGCAAGTCCAAGTTCGCTATAGTCCAAACAGATATTACAGTGTAGGTAAAAGTCTGAAGGTTTGCCATGAGATTATTTCGTAGCCTCTCTGATATGTGGGTTTTATGGGGGTGGACGTCAAGAAATTAGATTTGCAGTTCAGAACAAGAATCACGTTCAGGCAATGTTTTATTAAACCAAACAGAGCCTAAATTCTTAAATCTAAGTTACTCTTGGAAGAGCATAAGCCCTCAATTTTGATTTAATTCAAGGATTCAAGATGCAACGGGAATTGTCAAAAACACCGATTAGATTGCTCAACTATTTTGCGTTTTTGTCAATGCTAACCAACTAATGGACAGGGACAATTAGGGGCCCAACGTGGGTTGGGTTGGGTTAAGACTTAAACATTTTTCTGAATTTTGAGTGCGCTCGAGCCCAAACCCAGGCCTTATATACTTGAAATTCTTCGAATTGGGCCAATTGGCAACCTGGCATCCATATAAACAATATTTGACCATTTTTTTTTTAATTTCTGTATTTAAATTCCATAACGAAGGACGATGACGAAAGTGGTGACGAAAGAGGTTGAGATTAACATTAAGTCTCCTGGTATACGATTGTTGGGACACCCATCTTGAGAAGATAAAGAAGTTGTAAGAAATTATGTCTCAGTTTGAGCTCATGTGTTACGCTCTCAGGACTCAGATGTTGACCGAGTCATCAGCTTTTGGAAAGCTGACTGGAGAGGGAGAAAGGAGAAAAGCTTGAGATTAGTTAACCTACATCCTTCTGTAGTTATGTTATATAATTGCTAAAACAGTAAGATACAATTATTTGGTTTCAACTTCATACAGAATAGACGAGATAACCACCAGATGAGTGGTGATTCATTAATCCAACGGTCACGATCACAAAAACAAGAATTAAAAAAAAAAAACGCATATAGGATGAGTCAATACAGAGAATGGGTCAATGGCGACCCTGGTTGATTTGCTCTGGTCATGGTCAATCAGGCGAAACCCTGGGAAGGAGAGCAGAAACGCAGACGCTGTTGGGCCTCAAACAAGTTTTCCCATGTGACCTACCCCACCATTACTCTTTTTTCAATAAATGGATGATATAGACTGTAGACTGAGCGTTTTCAGTCCTCAATTGGCAAAGAACCTCCCAACACTAAGGGTCTGGTTGCTCAGAATAGGGGTCTGGAATTGGAATCGGAATAAGCCATTTGGAATTTGGATTCCAACTGTTTGGTTGGATGGAATTGGATTCCCATTTTCATTCTTGGTGGAAAGGTCCCTCCTATTCCAGCTCATTTCAATTCTCATTTCAATTCGTATCTGAACCAAACAGACTGGGAATATACCATTTCAATTCTGATTGTAAACCAAATGGAGGTTTTACGGGTTCAATGGTTATTTTGAGAAGTTTTGGAGGTTTTACGGGTAGCCTTCCGGTTCCAGTGAGTCCAATCTAGTTTTCAAAAGTCAAGAGCAGAAATGAAAGACACATGAAATTGGCTAACATCCAAAATAGTTTTGGGGTTGAAGACAGTATTATCTGTTGTCCGACTTAGACCGGACTGTATGTTTGAACCACTGACCTTACCAGGTTGTAGTTAATTAACGGGTTTCACGGTCTGGTCTAGCCAGCTTGCTAGCTAATTGAAAATTGAGTTCCCACCAAGTAAGGGGTTGGAAACTTTTGACTACCTAAATATTTGATCTAGGGGCAAAGCATAAATTTTTAGATGTCTTTCTCCTCTTTTTAGTTTTCATAACAAAATAAAAGAAGAAAAAACCTAAGATACTGGAAAGACTTAGACAATCAAAATCCCCGTGAATTTTGATGAAAAACCACCTGATTGGTTACCACTTTTATAATGTCAGTTGATAAAAGAACATCTTTCATTTAGAAGATGTTTACAAAATGAATGTTTTTTTTTTTCATTTGTTTTTGAAAATCACCATATCACCCAACAAGGTAAACACATTCTGAACCGTAATTTTGTTTTGAAAAGCAAAAAGAAGTTGGTTTTGTTTAAAAAAAAAAGATTTATGTTGTTGAAACAATCAGAATAATGTTTTTAAAACAAAAAACAAGTTTTATACTACAAATACTTGTATGATTTATAAAACTTTCTGAAATTCAAGAACACATTTTTATTTAAGTTTTTGAAATAAAAAACACATTACAACCATGAAGACGTTTTGTGCTTCTTTTTTTTTTTAAGAACTAATTTGTTTTCAAATCAGATGGTTTGATTTATTTTTAAAACTTAGAACAAGAAAAACAATTCACATTGGAGAACAATCCATAAATCAATACTCCAAAAGAGCATCATCATATTTTGTCATACTCAACGGCAAAATCGCAATCAAGAAAGAAGAAGAAAACAAAAGAAAATGGTTGATAAACACTTAACCATAAGTGGGTTATTATTTTTTGTCAATAAAAAGGAGGAAAACCAATTTTATTTTGTCATCTTGTATCTCAATTCTCAACACAAGTGGGTGGAATAAGAATTAGGAACCCTAAAAAAGGATTTAAACTAAGAAGGTGCATAAGTAGGTGATGAAAAGGACATGGTGCTCTATTATTTTCCAAAGGCAGACCAGAAACTGTGGGCAATGCTTTTCAAGATTCAATGATTCAACTCCTTTGTTCAGACGAGCAAGATAAGCCTTTTGTTTGGTGCATTGGAAGTGAGATGACAAGTTAACATTTAAAATATACTAAATTATTTTTTTAAGGAGTAACTTAGTTTAAAACATTTTATAATAAGTTTGGATGCTAAATGGAGATTTGAAACATGGAATATCCTGGCCATTTCATGCCTCACTTCTTTAAGAATTTATTTATATATTAAGTATCGATGATGAATTCTAGTAAACAATGAGTGTACGAAACTCTTGGAATGCAAAATTAAGCTTCGTTAATACCCAAGAATTGCACTAACTCGATGTTTACTAGCATCAAATTTAAAAGCTCTTTAGGACTGGATGTTGCCAATGCCTGTTAATTTGGCAAATATTCCTCTCTCTCTCTCTCATCCTTTCTTCTTATCCAACTCGAGTGGGAAATACAAGAAAATAGATAGGACAGAGCAAGGATTAGTAGAAACAGTGACTCTCTCTCTCTCATCTTCTTTTCTCATATTCCAACTTGGGTGGGAAATTGATAGAATAGAGCAAAAGATTGGTAGAAGAAGAAAGTACGCAATGGATAGCCAGGAGAGGCTGACAGGTGTTTGTGAAGTAGTAAAATTCTATGGGACTGAATGAATGTTCCTAATGGCTATTAATTTGATAAATATTACTCTCTCTCTCTCTCATCTTTCTTCTTATCCATCTTGGGTGGGAAATACAAGAAAAATATACTAAAGAGAGCAAGGGTTGGTGGAAGAAGAAAGTATGCCAGTGATAGCGAGGAGAGGCAGGCAAGTGTTGGTAAAGCAATAAAGACTATGGAACTAAATGTTGCCAATGGGTCTTAATTTGACAAATGTTCTCTCTCTCTCATTTCTTTTCTTTCCTCTTTATTCAGTTGTAGGCAAGTGCTGGTAAAAGCAGTAAAGGTGGATTGTAGACATGCCACTTTTCATGTCTAAGCCAATATAACGTCATATGGACACTGCTAATAGGAGTGTTGGTGTTAATGTTAATGGACCAATTTTGGGTTCGGATCAATAAGATATATTGTTAATAATGTTAACGGATCAATAAGATATATTGAATTGAACAAAGTCCAGACTTAATGGTCCAAATTATTTATTGGAGTGGATTGGATCTGATCCATCCATAATGAATTTATATTGAATTGGGTCAGATTGAACCAATAACCAATCTATTTATAGAAGATAAGAATACAGGTGTAAATGAAACGATCAGGTTTGGATTAGAACCAATCTAAGTTGAAACCAATTTGAACAGATTGGGCGATCCAAACATTAAATGTACTGATTTAAAATGGATTGAACTTAGACCAAATCTGGTTCAATTGACACTCCTACACACTAATCAGGCATAGTTAAAATGTCTTCCACCGCAGTAAACTATTTGGTATGAATCTTTGTGTGACAAAGCAAGAATTCTAATTCCTTTCTCTTAAAAGTTAAAACCAAAAAACAATTAGTTACACCTCCTCTTAATAACCAAAATGTTGGGGAGCCACACTGACAACAACAATCTGAGCTCTGTGAATGAAACAGAGTTGTTTTACTAGTAGAGTAAATAAAGACAGAGAAGAGAGAGAACAGAAGAAAACAGAGGACAAGTGACCCACCGGAAAAAGAAAAAGAAATCAAACAAACATATACGTCATGATACGTGAGTACGTCAAGAAAATAACAAGTAGGTTCGCTCGCAGTCTGCTCTGCATCTCCAGCAAAACCTCCCATCCCCACCTAACTCACTGCACCATTTCCATTGACCATCTCTCTCTCTCTCTCTTCCTGCAGCTGAGAATTCAATCGCCCAGGCCCAGGAGACCTGCAATTGATGATAACAATTCAATGTCTTATTTTGAAGTCAGCAGCCAGTTCATCACGTCTCATACAAATCTGCCTAACCAAACAGATTTAATATAAACATTCATTCATTAAATAAAAAAAATCGAAATCCTTTCCATCTAGAACCAGTACCACACAATCAGTTTTTTTTTTTTTTAATTAGAAGAAGAAACCCATCATCATTAATAAATTAACTATTTTGCTCAACCCCACCCCACCCCAATCATTTCTTCCTCCCTCATTTACATATATCACACCACCACTCTCGAAATGCTAGCTCCCCTTAAAACTTCAATTTACAGAAAAATACTACCCATTAAGACACAGTATTCACATCTTACATTTGGAGGATCAAATTACAGTATCCTGATCCTTGCCCTGAGATATGAAAAATTAAAAACAATAAAACAAAATAATTAAAAAAATCCATAATTTGATGTTCTTTTAATGGTTTCACTTTCAGTGTTTGGTTGAAGACTTGAAGCTTCATTCAACCAATCAATCTCCACTCGAAGGAGACCAAGGAGTCATGTCCATGGGATAGCTCCCCAGCACGCGCAGAAACGATGTGAACTCCTGCACTTCCGCCAGCGCGTTCTGAGCTCTCACCTCAGCCATCGACGCCTCGAAGTCCACGTAGAACATGTACTCGAAGTGCTTCGCCGTCCCCACGTTGGCATCGCCCACCAGCCTTATCGGGCGGTTCCTGTGCGGCCGGCTCTCGATCTTCGTCAGGCTTATATTCCGGAATGCGAACGCCGATAGCACCTTAAACAGCGTCGACGTCCCCTTGTCGTGGGCAAACACTATGCTCGTCTTGAATGGACGGTCCGTCCGGGGGATTATAGGCTCTCGAGCCAGCATCACGAACCGGGTCACATTGCTCGAGTCGTCCTGTATCCCGTCCGCCAGCACCTCCAGCCCGTATAGCTCCGCCGCCCGCGCGCTCGCTATGGCCGCCGTGTCCCGCAGGTTGTTTGTCGCCACGAACTCTGCTGCTCCCGCCGTGTCGTCCACCGCCTCTCGCACCACGTTGAGACCCATTTTAGTCAGAGTCAGCTCGCACTGAGAGAGGGCTTGCGGGTGGCTTATGACACGGCTCAGGTACTCCTTCTTCACTCCGGGCAACGCGAGCAGGCAGTGGTGGACGGGGAGCTGTACTTCCCCCACGATGTGGAGGCGATGACGGAGGAGCAGGTCGTAATTCCGGTGAATGCTACCCCCCAGAGAGTTCTCGACGGGCAAGACGGCCCGGTCGGCGATCCAGAGCTCCACGGCTTGAAACGCCACTTCGAACTGGTCGCAAGGGATGGCCTGGCAGTTGGGGTAGGCCTTGCCTGCAGCAGCTTCGCTGTAAGCTCCGGCGACGCCCTGATAAGCGACGCGAAGCTGGGAGCCGTGCATCGGGGCGGGAGAGAGATCGGTGATGGTAAGGGGTTTAGGGAGATTGTTGTCGATGGGGACGAGATCTAGGGTTTTGTGACCGTTAACGGCAGTTAAGTCAGCGTTGCCGGTCTTCTCCGTCTCCTGCTTCTGGCTAACGACCTTGCTAGCGAGGATGGCGCACGAGCTCTGCCAGTCGTGGCGGTTGGAGCCGACGACGCCGGAGAAGTTAGCTGAGTCGGGGCGGTGGATGCATTGGACGAAGATCCGAGTGGGAGTGGTGGTATAGCGCTGGTAGTGATGAGGGGTGAAGCGCTTCGACCTAAGTAGGGTTGAATTGGGGGAAGGTGAGATGGCCTGCATGGTGCTGATAATTTGATCAGAATTTGAGCAAATTCGTTTTAGAAGAAAAGCTTGGTGTTCTCTGAAGGGAACGTCAAGCTGAGAGAAAAAGGAAGAGGGATTGGGGTATTTATATTATTATTTAGGGTTGGAGAGAGAAAGAGAGACAGAGGACAAGACTGGAAAAAGAGAGACTAAAAAGAGGAGAGGAGAGAGAATGTGAACGACTGAATCACTGCACTGGACTGAATGGTTTTAGTCTTTTCAAAATTTGATGATAATTCCAATTCCGCTCAACCAAACAGTTGGACCAATTGGAGCTCATACACCAAACGGGGCCTAAAACTGTTCCCACTAATACCTTGCTTTTTGATTATCAAACGATAGTCTACACGATTGGGATCTAAAAAAATAATATATTAAATGTTATTTTATAACAATTCACTCTCATCATACTTTGGAATCAGATAAATGTGATTTAAGGTATAATTTATTTTCTAGAAACAAATGAGAACAAAAATAAATGCCCAATACGCTTTTGCCAACAGATCAGGACCGAATGCAAAAGGTCTATTCATGGGCCAGGTTTGGGTCGGGCTTTTGCTCTTTATTAATAGAATTTTTTCAGGCTCAAGCTTGAGTCTGGCCCGACCAACAGGCCTATAACTTAGGCCCGAGCTCAACCCTTATAAAAAGCCTGAAGCCTGGGCTCAAGCCCGAAGCTCGATCTAACAAAATGATTGCTTTTTCGTCGCCAATTCCTGAGAGACTGAGCTCGCCTCTAAGAGTGAATGGTGCTTAAGTTCGTCACAAGTTCGGTTCCTGAGAGTCTAAGAGTGAGGAGAATTGAGAATGGTGCCTAAGTTCATCATCTTCACCAGTTCCTGAGAATTTGAGCTCGCCTCTAAGAGTGAAGGGTGTCTAAGTCCATTACTAGTTCAGTTCCTGAGAGTTTGAGAGTAAGAACGGAGAATGGTGCCTGAGTTTGTCGTCTTCGCCGGTTCCCGAGAGTTTGAGCTTGCCTTTAAGAGTGAACGGTGCCTAAGTTTGTCATCTTCGCTGATTCCTAAGAGTTTGAGCTTGCCTCTTGAGAGTGAACGATGCCTGAGTTTGTTGCCGATTTTGAGAGTCTGAGAGTGAGAGTGAGAAGAATTGAAAAGATGATGAAAAGAGGGAAGATTAATCGGTTTTAGGAATTTAGGGTTTAGAAGAAACTTTAAAAAGTCAAGCTGAGCTTTTAGGCCCGAGGTCAAGCCCATGGACTAAAATTCATGTTCAAGTCTATATAGGAATCAGGCTGAACCGGCTCGGCCCGTTGAACTACCCGACCCATAAACAAGACTATTCGTGAGGGTTTCGCTTTATGGCTTTTGATTTTGCGTGGTGGGATTCGTGAAAGATCCCATAAATAAGTTGAGATCGGCTCACCACAAGCGTGCCCACAGTACATTGTATTTGTGCATTTGAAACATCTTCCGTACTTACTTGATGTTACCGATACACGAATATAATGTACCGTGGGGCACGTATAGGGTGTACTCTGTGGTTAATTTATATTTAAAACAAGTTTTAAAATATCTCTGTCTATGATCATACATATAAGGTACCTTATGATTGGATAAGCATCGCATAAGTGGAGTTCACCGGTATGATACGTCTTTCTACGAGTGTGTTGGTGTTTAGTTTGACAAAACTGTATATTAATTATTTTGGATTATTTTTGAATTTTAATAAAAATTAAAAATTATAAAAACTAAAATAGATAATTTAAGAATTAATTTTAAAAAAAAAACTAATAAAATTTGAGAATTATAAAAAATGTATTTTATCTATCTTAAATGATTTATATTTTACATAAAAATAATATGTTTAAAATGAAAACATGTTTATTATTTGAAAAATATACATATTTATATAAAAATACTAAATAAATTTTCTAAAATTTTAATAAAAATTGAAAATTAGAAGTGATATTATTGTATAATGTGTACATGTTTAAAAGTCTTGATATTGTTGATTGTAATATTTCTCATGTATTTATACTTCATTCATAGTTCCACGGGTATTTATTAAAAAAACGTCACCACATCAATTCCACATAGGCATTGACATTTATTGTATATGAAACTACTGTTTGGTTTCAACATTCATCAAATAAACACTAAAAAACTAAAACGCTTTGATTTATGTGCACGGGGCATTTGGGAAAAAGTCAAATTTTTGTTTCCCCCAATACCCCATCATTTGTTAAAATAAAATGTTTATGTAGCACACTTTTATTAGATGTTAACTTGAGGTGAAAATTAAAAAATAAACATTTAAAATAATATCCAACCAAACAACAAAACAAATAAATATTTAAAATGAAAAACATTTAAAGTAAAATTATACAAATAAATGTTTAAAGCAATAAACGACCTATTTATAAATGTCCATAAAACCAAATATATACTTTATAACAATACTTTGATCCTTTCTTTAAACAACTTTCTAGTTAAACACGTATTGTCGAAAGCAATGCAATCTAGAGGTACATCTTTCTTTCATATTGTGTGTTGTCAATGATACAAGATATCCACAACTCCCAATGCTAATATATAAGCAAAATGGGTACATATGGAGTACCTATTTTGCATCAAATGGAATCTTTGGGCTATTGAGCATTAAAAGTTTTATAATATTCCACTATATAATAGTGAAGGCTTAGCCCTATTTCATAATTGACATTAAATATCAATATATTTACAATTATGTTACTGTATGAGACAAAAAGTAATAATGACACTTTACAATATGTTTTATATTTAATGTTAAACATTCGATTATTTATGATTATGTCATTAGATAAAAAACAAGGATTAACAATGTTTTAAAAACTGATCCGAAGGCCTTTTAATCTAGATTTTAATTTTTTTATTTGCAAAAATGCTAAAATTTGTGAGTTTAAGAAAAAATCATGGCCTAAAATCAAAGTGCAAAATTATAACCTCCACAAGTTTGCACACACATTTAGTGTGCAATCCGAGTCAAATGGGTCAATGGTCCAACCACTCTCGAATAGATTGACATGATTAATGGTTTTTAATAAAATGGTAGGTTTTACTAAAACCAAACCCGGAATTATGGTCAGGTGATAGTTCAAACTATTCAACCAATCAAGTCAATGATGGGTTGGAAACAGTGATGATGACCATTAAAGCAATCTCTCTTAAACCCAAAGATTAAAGTATCGGTATCGAGTATTGTATCGAAAAACTTGGATTCGGATACGAATGAAAAAAAAAATGAAGATGCTTAGTTATGCTAGGGAAATACATACAAATTCTATAAATATATTAATAACACTAAATTTAAAATCAAATAGTCACAAACAACGTATAAATACAAAGGAAATATACATTTCAATGGTATATATGATAAATTATATTATAATTAATATAACAGGATGCATAAATATCACACAATTTTATTGATAATGCATCAATCAAGAGTCCAAGACACATAACATATCACATATGCACATATTATATATTTAATTATTATATCACTTATTTTCTATTTTACTATTTTTAATTTTTTTACATTAACAAAAAAGTCAACCAAAAATTAAATTCTCAAATGTAAATTAAAATATCAATTAATAATTTATAAGATACATACATACATACATATATATAATATGCAAATTTTTAATTACTAATATAATTATTACATTATTGATAGTTTTGTTTCTATAGTTTTTTTCTCTAAAATTAAAAACCATTTTTGCTATAAATGTTGATTAGTAGAGTTGATAGATTCTATTTAATATTATACTCTCAAATATTTCCTAAACATTTTTAATTTTTCTAAATATTTAATATGTTGTTATTTAATGTAATGTAAATTAAATTATTAATTAATTAATAATTTAAATATATATTAATTTTAAGTATTAAAGTAATTATTTTATTATTAATATTTTATTTGCAAAACTTCTTAAGATTAAAATCATCTTTTGATTTTAATGTATACTTGATAGATTATTTATTCGATTGGTTTATAAAATATCAATTTTGAATATTATTCTTTATAATTTTTAATTAAAATTATTGAGCATAAATATATTATTTAATTGAAATAAATAAATATATTATTTAATGGTTTACGGGTTGTCTTAAGATAAAAAGACGCGTACCATGTTGGGAGACCCAGGTTTGAGTCGCCCCAGCCTATTTATATCCTTGCTTAGACCTATTAATAACTTAAACTTCATAACCTGATCTAACATTAGATCCAGCGGATCTAAATGTTGTGTTACATAATCTGATCGGATTGGATTCGAATTTAAATATATAATTGGATTTAAAATTATAAAAAATTAATTTTGTATATCATATTATATATAAATATATATAATAGATTTTAGCATGCTATATTTATATTAATTTATTATATATAAAAAGTTAAAAAATAATTAACTATTTAATCTTTTTGTATTTTAAAAAATTAAAGCAAAGGCAAATTAAATCTGAATCCAGGTTTCTGATAATTGAACCGGTTTCGGGTTTAGATGAATCCGATCTGTTTATAATCCTAATCTGTCTCTCAATTCTCTCTTTCTCTATTTATCTCTCTCTCTCACTCTCTCTCTACTCTCTCTTTGAGTCCAATGTTTCAGGTCACTCGACTTCATCTTGAACTCTGGTTTAAACTGAAAAAAAAAGTATTTTTAAATTTATACAAAAAAGCTTATAAATATAAATTATTCTCTCTCTGTGAGTTTAATGTTACATGTCATCCAACTTAGTTTCGATATCATTCGAGTTTGATTCGATGCCAATATTTTCGAATCACAAGTTGTATTCAGATTTAAGTAGAAAATAATTTTGGATTTAAATAGAAAATATTTTCATAATTATATTTATAAATATAAAATATTATATATAATTTCTCACAAATTTAAGATTGGACTAGGACAAACCTCATTCGAGGCATTTGTTTTTCTATATAAAATATTTTATATTATGTGTCATATTATAAGAGAGAGAAAGGAGCAGTGTGGGACCGGTAGAATAAGAAAAAGAGGGTAGGGTAGGAGTGATAATTTCCCCTACCCGGCCTCCTCAACCCAATCAAGTCAAAGAATGGAGATTATTTTAGAGAACAAGGACATGGATATTAATAGGGATACCTAATTAAGGAAGGAGATGGGATGGGGAGTTAAGTCATCGCCTTGTTGCCTTGACCCCGATTATATTTTAAAAATTAAATAATATATATATATATATATATGTGGATGTATGAATATATGTATCAATAATATATTTAAAATTTTGTTGTTTATTTTAAGTAAATCTTTTTTAAAAAGATTTTAAGTAAATAATTTAGAGATTTTACTACTTTATTCTATTTCGCCCCCTGCCAAGCAAATCTTTATGGTTCCATATTTTGCCCCTGCGAACCCAAGTGTTGTCATTGCTGGAACTAGCAGCATACCCAGCTCCCTGGTGGCTTCTAACCAGAAGGTCCAAAACTAAGCCCTTCCAAATGGGACCAAACTACACTTTACAAATTAACAACTTCAATCAATTGATCTTTTATTTTATCCCTCAATAATCATCGTTATTATTATAACTGTTGTTGTTATTTTAGTTGGGTGATTAACATATCAATACTTAACAGTTACCTCTAATTTATTTGTCTGAGGGAAAATTTTCGATTAGTACTCCGTACTTTGGGCCTAGTGTCACTTTGGTCTCTGAATTTTAAAATGCGATAATTCAATATCCAAAATTTTTAAACGTGATAATCCAATACCTGCCGTTAATCAAATGTTAATCTGCGATTAAGTGACATTTGAAAAAGACACAAATATCCTTCAAGTGTCATTTAATTTTCTTTATCAATCATCTAAACGTCAACAAAGAATTAATGGTCCCAAATCCTTGCCTCTTCCATTCAAGAAAAATGGGATCACATTTGAATAGAAGAGGTAAGGAATTTAGGGCTATTTAATTTTTGTCAATTTTTGAATGATTAATAAAGAAAATTAGATGATACTCAAAGAGTATTTGTATTTTTTCAAATGTCACTTAATGACTAATTCACAACTAATTAACCACATATTGTTACATTTGTATTGTTACGTTTTGTCTTACATATTATTTTTTATTGGAGCCCACAAATCATAATACAAAGAACACCTAATCAGACACATGTATCCCCTAAAAAGAAGTGAGAATACAAACAAGAGAGATGCCTCGTGAAATTGGAACCCAATTTGGTCCTTTGCTCCTTGAAATTGGAGAGAGTTTGAAAACAAAGAAGCATATGTGGCATTCTCCAATTGCGTGGGACTGCCACAGTTTGTCCCACAGTGTTGGAAATTAAAGCAGATTCTAGATTCTACTATATAGGAATTTTCTTTTATTTATTTCTTTAATTTTTTGTTGGTGAGTTGGGTGGGTGGGAGGATTGTACTGCTACCCTTAGGCCTTTGAGCTTACCTAACACAAAAGGGAATCAGATTCTTTTAGGTGGGTAAGTAACACTTAACCCTAATCTGCTTAAAAATTCAAATTCAAAATGGGGCTAATAAATATAAATATTATTTTTTGAGTCCTATAAGCTTTGGGTATAGAAAGTACAAAAAAAAAAAAAACAGATTTCTTTTGTGGGGGGTCAATAGGGACATGCTTTGCGCGTTACCAACTTTGAAATGGCTACAACAATATAACATATTAGTTCCCTTTTTTTCTTGTTAGTTTTATTTGCAAAACACTAGATGACATTGCCCGGTTAGAGAGAGAGAGAGAGAAAATCAATTTTAGATTACACAAAAATCTGACTCAATCGGTCTCTCCTCCTCCCCTGTTGAATGTTGAATGGGTCTTTATTGGATGAATTTGACTTGGAAAGGTTGGTGGCTTTACAAGATGCTGCAAAATGAGGGCTTTCAAAAGAAAAAAAAAATGTTATAAACGAGCATGTGGGAATTGGGAAATGAGAACTTTCCTCCAAAAGAAAGGAATTGCTGGGTTTCCTACTTTCCTAGCCAGTTTAAGCACCTGGGGAGCTTTTCCTGCACTATCCCATTTTTGCCACGTAGGTGGATGACTTGGTCAATTCAAATTAGACCTGACAATCAGGTTGAGCTGGGTTGGGTTAAGACAGTATTAGGCCATTTTAGGTTGGTTCAGTAAAAATTAGACCCTAATATTCAAGTTAGAATTGACCCATGGGTTTCAGTCAGAGGCAAAACTAGAAATTTTTATGAAAAGGGCCAAAACCTAAGTGGATTGTGGGGGTGAGAGTGGGAAGAGGGGGGGAATATACATGGAATAGTGGGGTTTTATGGGCCATAGGAGGGGGGATGGCTCCCCTGGGTTCAATCACTTATGTCAATTTGTTTTTGACAAAGTCAATGGTTTTTTACCAAAAATATAAGTTTAACCGTTTAACAATCCAATTTGAATGCTTTGAAAATTCAACCATCCAGGTTTAATATCATTTGGGAAGTGTTAATTTAAAAAGAGGTGACCCGGTGGTGATCCGAAATGCTTTTCGGGTCAAATTGATCATGCCACCTTCCAGTCAGGATTGCTAGATAATGGACCCTAAACCACTTTTTTCAGGTCGAATCACGTCAGATTCGCAGGTTAGATCGAATTTTGGCCGGGTCTAATTTAAACCATCCACCAAATAGGTGACCCTGTTGAAGTGTCGATAAGCCCCATGTTTAATCTTTCGGTCTACATCAGCCCTATACCCCATCTCATATTTATATTTTTTTCTTATTTAAAATAATATAATAACTGCCTTCAAGCGTCAAAGAGTTAAAATAATACTATCAATTCAAAGTTTTAATCTTTTAATACAACTCGGTGGATGACTTATTTGTACGTATATATGGAAGTTGGTAATGTCTGTTGGGCCAAAATTTATTCCAATACAGGAGTTTGGAGAGGATTAATGGCAGTCCTTTTGACCTCCATGCTACTCAAAGAAATACTCAACAATAAATATAGAAAATAGTTAGAGGGTTTTGTCAAGCACATATCTTTGTCCTACCAATAAAATTAAGACCAGACACAAGATGACCCATTTTGTTTGGTGGGAAAGGATTTGTTTCCAAATCTTAGCATTAACTTGTTTAGGCTCAGTTTGGAAGAAGTATAAATATAAATATGTAGAATGTAAAATCTTATATTTTGTATTATTTTGCATGTATTTGTACTATTTGTATTTATATTCTTTCTAAATTGAGCTTTTCATTTGGGAAGAGTGCAAATAGAGTATAAATACAAATATATAGTGTATTCTGATCCATGTAAATGCAAAGTTTGTTTAATTTTGTATTAATAAATTTACTTTCTTACCAAGATTGAAATATATATATATATATATATATATATATATTAACATTGATAAACTTTGTGTGCAGAATTGACATCCATTTTTTTTTTGATTGCAGTGCCTTCAGCTGCGTTTGGAATCGATGCAAATGTATAGAGTGTAAAATGGTCCATATAAATTACAAAGTGGATTACTTTTGCACTCACAAATTTACCTTCTTACCAAACAGATTTTTAACTGTAATGGATGCAAACACAAATTTCAATAAAATGTCTTTTTTTTATCAAAAGCCTACTTAAATATAAATTTACTTCTTTTATATTAATATAATTTTACATCTTATTATCAATGTAAATATGTATTAAAAAATATGTTTTATATCATTTATCAACGCATAAATATAATGTTACCCAACACAAACAAAATGAACATCCTGAACCAAGATTTACACTCCCTTTACATTATTTTAAAAGGCAGCATTAAAATTAGTGAAAACTGTTACTTTCAATAAATAAATGCATTTTTACCAAAACCGGCAAATATGCACTGAAACGGCATTTGTACTCTTTCCAAAAAGATTAATTTAATTCCTCAACCGGTAAAATATCACATCAAACTTGTTTTCAGAAAACAGGGACCAGAAACGCTTTTGCAATGTTGGCAAGTAGACCTGTTCATGGGCCGGGCCGGGCCGGGCTTTTACTCTTCATTAACAGAAATATGTTAGGCTCGAGCCTGAGCCCGAAGCCCGACCTAATAAAAAAAATTAGAAATTTTCCCTATTCAATAATCAATATAAATCAGAATTTATTTACATTAAAAATATATATAAATTCAAATTTTATTTATATTAAAAAAAGAATATAAAGAAGGAAAAGAGGATGTGAAGAAGAAGAATTCGGTTGGAAAAAGAAGGGAAAGAGGTGAAAAAAAGAGGGGTATTCAACTAGGGTTTTTAGGTTTAGTTATATGTCGGGCCGGCTCGGGTTGGGCTATTTTGACAAATCCCGAACCCGATTCAAATTTATTACGGGCCGGGCTTTTTGGCCCGAGGTTAAGCCCACGGGCCTATATACCTGTTCAAGCCCGTCCGGGGGTCGGGCCGGGCCGGGCCAGCCCATCGGGCCACCCGGCCCATGAACAGGTCTACTGGCAAGTGGCAACACCCTTGAGTGCATTCAATTTTGTTCAATTGGCTTACTTATAAACAAACCACTATTTGCATTGTTGATAGCTTCAATTTCATACACTACACACAACGAGACACCTGTATCTTCACTCTCCACAGAAACTGGATGAGATATGTTTCATGTTTGTCACTTTTGATTACGCTTTTCAAAATAGAAACAACTGCCACTCCAGCAAAAACACAGTTGTTTTTATTTTGAGAAACAAAATCATAGATACTAAGGAATACCTCCGAGAGCCAACTTTTATTTACAAGTTCATCTGTCATGGGGCCACTTTGCTTTTTTTATTTGTTATAAATTTGTGCAATTTACATGGTGTTTGAAAGTATAGGCATTTTTTGGGACTGATTTTCAAGAAAAAATATCTATGCTTTTAAGACCCGTTTTTCACAAAAAAAAAAGCTTGTCACATAGGCAATGAATAAACACTATATTGTTTGGTAAGGTGATTTTCATCACCGTTTTTCATGTATGTGCTGACAAATAAGCACCACATAGGATATACATCAGTCAACTGTTGGGGGAAATTGTTTAATTTGGCGTTTCATGTATTGGTGGGATTCTAATTTTTGAGGCATGCCCGGTTTTTTTAATAATCGTCTGAACCAAACAATAAGATACATGAGTATTTATTGAAACGCCTATATGAATCCGACATGGCACTATTTTTTTGAAAAACGACCACAGTTCCAAACATCCCTTAATAAGAAACCCTTGATTTCAAATTATATATATAATAACAAGGCTTTTGTAAAGGGGTAAAAATGTGGGATATTTAATTTGTATTATATTATTTTGTCTTATAATTAAAATATGGGCCACTTTTCTTTACTTTTTATATTGATTCACAAGAATGTAGCAGTCGAGGTAAGCAGACTGTAATGATAAACAAACTACATAAATATGAGTGGCCCCAGTTAAACTCATGGTTTCTTTTGAATAATCTTATGGTTTCTTTGTTTGCAGGTAAACTCAAATCAATAATGTCAAATTTGTGCTCAGTTTAAATTTGTGCGGGTTTATTTGTAATTATGATATGATTTGCACTACAACGTACATTTGTACATTTGTTTTATTTGCACTCATTAATTCAAAATTTATATCACATTTTTCTGACTTCAACGTACAAAGTTGAAAGTTGGGAGTGGGGGCTACAATACAAGAAATTCACATGGGTATCTTCTACTCTTCCCCCTCTCTTTCTCTCTCAATAATGTATAATGTAAAGATTAACAGTGGACCCTCCTTCATTACTGGCAAGGATCAAAATATCGATTCATATATCGGTGCACCCAATTACATATACTGATACACAAGTATTTGAAAACTCAAACATTTAAAACTTTAGGATGGTGGATTCCATCCCTCTAATACTTATTAAAAAAAGCCTCATGACTCATATCAGTATTCACTAATATCATTCAATTTTGAATATCGAGTATATCGATATTTTAATTCTTGATTATTGATAGATTAATTAAAAATAAATAAAAACTTATAGACCTTTTAAACTATAAATAATAAAGTCATGCTTCAAAATTTGCATGGACGCCCCACAAAGTGGGAGTGTTCACAGTTCAGTTAACTGAACCGTGTGCGTTTTTTTCAAACCAAATCGATCATACTGGTTTTTAGAAAATCAAATCAAAATTGATTGGTTAACTAGTTGTTGATTGATTCGGTTAATCACCGGTTCAGTTCATCAGTCGTTTTAGTTTTTCAATTTTCATAATATTATATATAATAAATAAAAATTATTATATTATAAATAATATATAATATATTATAAATATATAAAATATACATAAATATGTATTATAATATATATGTATGTATTTATACTCGTCGATTCGGTTAACCAGAATTTTCGGTTCGGCCTCATTGATTTGGTTTGGCTTTTTGGTTTTTTTGCTCACCCCTACCACAGAACACATCCTGCACACACCCCGCAGCCCATCTCAGCTGTGTATTGAGAAGATCTCCTCGTGACAAGTACGAGAAATGTTTTCGATACACGCTAAGATGTGCATGTGAGGTGTAATCTAAACTCCATGTCTTGTTTTTGTAAAATGTTTTGAATGTTCGGTGAAGTGACTTGAACATCCACCATGAAAAATTGATTGTACCTACAATTGAATTTAAGGGTTCTAGTCCATAAGAGTAACTTTTGAACCCTAATATCAATAAAAATAACATTTTTAATATAATTTTCAGAATAAGTTAACATTTTTGAAAAAATATCAAATAAGGGTAGTTCACCTCCTTCCTCCTACAAAAAAAGAAGGGATGGTAATGAACTGCAACAACGATTTGTGGACCTTTGACACTACATGCATCAGACCTGCCGAATCTTCAATAGATGCAAAACATGGAATTTAGATTTTAATCTGTCAAGAACTAAAAAGTAAATAGATGCAAAGATAAATATTGAATCATGACAAACAATTTTGACTTGTATTAGCATCGAAACTTGAATCTTGAATACCTACCTTTACATGAAAAGCCAAGATGGATTACAGATAAAACTTACACCTTTTCACTATCGAGGTGTAAAAAGTAGAAAAAGAAAAATCAAAGATAAAATTGAATCGTTTAAAACAATAAGAGATTGAATTGAACTTTGTGTTGGCAGGAACTTACAGTGCTAAACTGAGCCAATGTTGGAATGACGATCAGAAGTCAGAACCAATTTGCGCATGGAGTGCTTACTCAGCTGCAAGACCTCTGCGGGGTTCCAAATGCATTGAGCATGAGAGAGGAGGAGTTAAGGTTTTCTCGCGATTGGGAACGAGATATGTGCTTTGTTGAGTTCTACACTCCCACGCTGGTTCTCTCAAACTTGCATACATGGACCCTCCACTAACAATAAGGACCATCACATCATTTAATGTCTTCAGCTTTCAAAATTAACAGAACTCATCGCCTCTTAATGACACTTCGCCGTGTAACTCCTAAACACCATTCACAGTAGAGCGAGAAATCACCTTACCTCTCCCTCTTTGCTCTGTTCTACTGTGAATGGTGAGAATATGCTCTGAATCTGGAATAAATCAGATGCAGAGAAGAAGAAGAAAAAGAAAGGAGAGAGAGACTGGAGGTGGGGGAGATTTGTTCCGTAATTTAAGAAGTGATTACCCTTATTATATATTTTTTCAAAAAAGTTAATCTATACTAAAAATTATATTAAAAAGATTATTTTTATTGATATTAGGACCCAAAAATTACCCTCCAAAGTGGTCTATTTCAAAATGTCATTCAATTAGCCATTTTCTTATGTGACCAACATGTTATATGGGAACCATATGCAATAGTGAGCCCTGATCCTTGTGGTATGGGTCTGGCTAGTGGAAAACCACAAGTGTATTGTTTTGTCGTGCTGCCTGTATGGCTTGCGCGTGCTGTGTTAGTACGACACGCCAAAACGGAGAGGGGGACCGACACAAAATTGAAAGAAAATTAATGAAATGTTGAAAAATAATCACTTAACAAGATAGACAATAAATTAAAAAAAAAAAAAGTATTATTCCATATTAATTTTAATGTATATAATTGTTCATAAATAAAATAATAAAACATACAATGGAATTGGAATGTAGTATAATAAAATTAAAAATCATTACAATAATATTAATAATTTTTTCTGACTATTGGGTCTTTAAGTTTTCATCTCTTTCTTGACCACCGTTTGGATCTTTCAATGTTGCACGGGATAAATGTCATGTCCTCCTATAACTTATAGTCTATCACCTGCATCTAGACACCTTTGAAACATATATACATTTCTAGAGTTTTATTTATCGTAGGGATGAAAAATGAGACAACATGAGAGAGATTGTTGTGATAAAATGAGAAAGGGTAAGGGTATTATAAGAATTATAATATATTTAATGAACCAAAATATCATTATTTATAGTTGTTGAGAGAAATATTTTGATTTTTTTTGTAATTCTTATAAAAGTTTATTTATCACTTACCCTCCCTCCCCCAATGGCTAACTACAAAAATGCCCCAAAACTAATTGTTTACTATAACTATTAAGAGGCATTTAAGTCATTTAACACCCCAAGGCTAAAAATAACCATTAGAAAGGGGGAGAGGCCCTTTTCAACGTGCCACGTCGTGTTGTGCCAAGCACGTGAACCGTGTCGGTACATGGGCCAGCTCGCCCTAGCCCAGCCCAAGGGTGAAAGCTGTAGGCTGTAGCCCATGCCATCGTATCGGTGCGGCCTGGCCTGTTTTACACCTATATGCATGGGATCAGAGACAAATATACTTGATAGGTCCACTAAATGATCTGCCACACTTTAAGTAGTCTTCAAAACCAAATGTAGCCCATGTCTTCCCAATCGGCCAATCCCCATCCGTTAACAAGCTTCCTGTTTCACTCTTTTTAGGTTCCATTTGTTCAGGTGCAAATGGATAGGAGTATAAGTACAATGTGTGGTTTTCTTTGATTCAAAATTTGAAGAAAAATTATTTCATCCCTTAACTTATTATTTTTAATAGAAACCGAAAGGAAGACGGGGGTAGTATGTTCCCACAAATCAAATCAGACATACAAATAAATGTTAATGCAAGGGAAGCAAAACCGCCACTTAATTTTGATACTCGTCTTGGTTTTGACGTAGGTCATAAAAGTTAATTTTGATTTTATATTATTAATGTATATCTTTATCCTTTACTTGCACATGTGCATAAATGTGCTCTTTATGCTAGTATGAAAAAAATAAAAAGTGTTTGGTCCACATCCTCTAATAATGCATATGGGCATTTGTTGTTTTTACCTATAACATTTTGAGTGGATCAATACAAATTGGTTAGAAATGTATTTTCTCAATCTAGAACATTAAATTTGGCATTTTAATTATAAGGATCCATTTGGGAAGAGTGCAAATGCCTTTTACAATATATAACAAACACAAATTCTAAGACATGTTTGCATTCAAAATGAGAGCAAAATTTGTATCTAAAAAAAATGGGGCAATGTTAAAGGTGGATTCTAATACTGGGATTCATATTTATACCTAATAGAACTAAAAATTGTTTGGCAGGAGTACAAAATTATCATTAAGAAACTAAACCAACTTTGCGAACCAAACATATTTGCATTTGTGCCAAATGTTTTTGTATTTGCACCCTTCCCAAACAAAAATGACCAGCCCCACAATGCATTTTTGTATGTGATGTGACAACACATTTTTCACTGATTTATATTGATAAGACAGTGCGTTTGGGATGGAAACAATAATGGTACCAAACACAACGAAAATGATGTGGTTTTCAATTTATTATATGAGAGAGAAATTGAATGGTCTTTTTCATGAACGTTCTTCACCAGTGTGGCTTCTCTGATGAATTTTGCAACTTGATTTACTATTGTTTATCTACAGTTCTTAGCAATTATTGAAATTCTGTCTCGTTTTTTGGAAAGGAAGTTGCACCAAGAGTTGATTCATGGATTCAAGTTTGGTAACTCTGATTTGCCGCAGCCCAAATACTCATCGCCGAATCCGAACTAGAATTGCACATGGCTTTGGCGTTAATTTTATGGGTTCAATTCTATGAGAGATATCTGGTAGGTCCTCTCTTCTTAGGCCATTCGAAGGTACAATAATGGAAATATCTGGTGGACAGACTCAAGATGACTTTCCGATTGAAAGAAGCAAACCTTATTTCATGCCGGACTTGTTAAATCCACCCCTCAATCCATGCCACAACCACAATATATATAATGCAGAATTACCTTCTTCCCAAATCCACTTCTACTGCCTTGCACGATGTTTGCAGGAAATTTTGGTGGACTGATTCTGAAAACTCAGGGATGCTATGCTAAAAAATGAAGGCACTAATTCTTAAACTTAGATGGAGATTTCTTACTTCATTTGGTACTCAATGGGTTCAAGTCCTCCGTGCTAAGTAATTGAGAAGTTCAAATTTTTGGTGTGTTAAGCAAGGTTCAAAATATTGACACATATCAGTTTATATCAGTTGATATGTATCGTCCCGGGACCCTATCAATACATCTCTATAGTGGGTGTATTAGGGCTCTAACCGGTTCAGGGGATGGAGGAGACCTAAACCACCCCCCTGAACTAGTTTCAGAAAAAAAAATTAAAAAAAAAATATCGATTCGCCCGATATGCCTATACCGATATATCGGACGTATTGATATTTTGAACCTTAATGCCAAGCAAAAGTCCACTAATTACTCATTATGGGTTTTCATTGGCTTATTGGAGATGGTTGAGCTGTAGATGCCGTAAATGATACATGGTTACCCTTTTACTCCTCAAACTCACAATTCTACTCCCGGCCCATCTAACACTCTAAGAGTCACTGTGCTTTATTAATCATGATAACATGACATGGAGAAGGGAGATAATCAACTTTGTTTGATGCCCATACCGCACAGGAAATAAGCGCAATTCAACTTTCAAGTTCAGGATCAGCTATGTAGGATAAACTCATCTAGAGATATACCTACGGGTGGCAATTTTTCACTCAACCTACCCGGTATCTAATTTACTCAATCCGTTCATTTATTTGGCAGGTTGAAAATGGGTTCATCATCTATTGGTCAATTTAAATAGGTTGGATTGGGTTGGGTTGTGAATAACTATTGGGTTAATCAGTAAAGATATAAGTATTAATTTTTTAGCCATTTTTTTATAATTTTCTTCATTTGAATGAAAGACTTGTAATTAATGCATTCATTTTCTATTAATTATTAACTAAAATTAGTTTTGACTCGAATCAACACACTTCACCCAAATCGACATAAATCCAAATCAATTTGACCCGAGTCCGAACCAGCTCAATTTGGTATAAATATGAACCAACCCGATAACCTCAGTTCGGTTCGTTTGGGTCGGCCAGCCCAGTCCAAACCTGGCATGACCTAGGGTACGCTGATCCGGGTCGGCCCAAATTTGAAACTAGACCGAACCAAAATCCGCCATGCTTGCTTTGCCTTATTTGGATTGTCCAGTCCGTCTCGTGTCTGTACAACCCAACCCGAATCCGGACTAGTCCAATTTACTTCTCTTAACTTGCTTTGGACCAATCCGGATTGATCCGACCGAACTAATCCAGATCTAAATGGTTCAACCACTCTTGATATAATTAGCTTGAAGACAATCCAATTACATAGTCAAATGGCTTCACCACTTGTGTAAAAATAACATGCATGTAATATAATTTGAACCTTCACTACTTGTATGAACAACAACTACTATTAGCACCAAGCTATGACCAACTTATTTGTCAAGAGGAAGTTGGTTTTTTGTTTTAAGTATATAAATATAAGATTAATGGGTTTGGACAGATTGGATTAAGTTAAAGAGGGTTTGGATTGAACCCAATCCATTTAATTTTATATAACTGGGTCATTAATGGATTAACGGATTAAATAAATTGCATTAAAACTCAACCCAAACCAAATCCAATCCAACCCGCCCAATTGCCACCGCTAGATATAACCAACCCCCGCAGTCGGTATTCTACTGCATCTGACTATTGTCTCTTAGCCTCCTCTCAGCCCAATAGCTCCCGGGCACATCTTATATCTAATAATTTCATTTGACGGCATTTCTGGAAATTGAAGGGTATACCTCCAACTCCAAAATGATACTCATGATACAATAAACAACATGGTTTGGGATGCATCTCAATTATTTGGACCCACCCTTTGGATAGCTCGAAATGATTTATTAGTGTTCAACCAAAATAGATGGAGCCCCAAAATGATCATCAACAAAGTGGGCTCCCTCTTTCATAGCCGAATTTTGTCTAGTAGAGAAAGCTCAGAAATAGGCCTGGAATCCCTCCCACTCACATCAAATTCATCGGATAAGGCCTCGTACTGGAAGCCTAAATCTTAATTTTGATGGTGCCACATCGAATTCTAAGTCTGGTATTGGTTTGATCGTTTGTGATGACAATGGAGCCTTAGTGGTTGCTCGAGCCATTCCAAACTGCTCATTTTGCGTTAACTACTGAACCTTTATCCCTGGAGCATTCTGATGCTCATTTCTTCTTGCAAGAATCTGATAAACCACCTTCCAAATTCTTCAGTTATATTTGATCCCAGATCCTGTAATAAGGCAGTTCACAAATTAGCAAAATAAGTAGGAAGAAGGTGGTGTATATTTTGCATATGCAAAATATGTATTGATATTAAGACCTTGTTTGCTTTTCACGAGGTTAGTTATTCATGTTCTTTTATTTCTCATATAAATAATATAATGACCATTTTAGTCATAAAAAGCTATTATTAAAAAGAGCAATTTTATCCCATCCAAGTGTTAGCGATTTTTTCCTCAAGTGAAAAAATTATTTATCCACCTAGGTGATACTCAAGGAAAATAAATTTTTCATAGACCCTACATAAATTTGTAAAAAAGAACATGGATATCTTGGTCAATGGAAACCAAAATTTCATTGACCAACTTTTCTTCCTCTCAAAATCTAAAAAACAAATGGGCTTTAAGCTCAGTTTGGAAGGAGTGCAAATGCAAATATGTAGAGTGCAAAACCTTATATTTTGTATTATTTTATATATATTTATACTTTACATATTTGCATTTATACCCTTTTGAAGGAATACAAATGCTAATATATAGAGTACAAAACCATATATTTTGTATTATTTTGTGTATATTTCCACTATACATATAGTACAAATACAACAAGAATGCAGATTTTGCATCCACAAAATTCATTTAATATGTAATATTAACCCTCTCTAGTTAATATAAATTACCTATTATTCATTTTTATCACATAAGCTATTTGAAGAGGCTGAAGCGCTGAGCGAAGTGGGTAACCAAAAAAAAATGATTAGCTGATTTTAGCTCTCCTAATTTTTCAGTAAAGGCTGTCCGCATAAGGCCCACTTTAAAAAGCTAAAAGCTGCTGTCCTTCAGTCCTCCCAAATGAGCCCTTAGCTGCAAAACATTATTTAAACTCTGTTCAAGAAAAGAGAAAGTAAACTGAAAAAGACCTTCGCATTATTGATTTCAACTAATCTTCAAAAGAAGCCAACGTCTTCCATTAAAAATTTAAGGCATCTTGCCCCTTTATCAGGGCACATGATGGATTCTTTCGATAAGGCCATTGATTAAATTAAATGGTCCTATGCACCTAAAGTAGTGCGACCGTTTTACACACCACACCGTCGTCGTCATCGTCATCATTGAAACCTACTTTTGTACCAGCTTCCTAGGAGCTGGATGTTGCCCACAAGCATAGCTACCACTTTGTCATTTGTTTTAGAAATAGATGAAGATATTTTCATGTATTCTACAAGGACCCCACCCTAATGGTACCATCTTCCTTGTTGGGAGCCGGGGCCACAATTAGCGGTGGTCATTTTCTAGCCTGCCCTGGATATGCATGGGCATGTCTGTGTCATTTGTTATCACACCGGCCTCACCATTGATCACCCGCCTGCACACAACAATCCAAACAAAGGTTGATTGGCAATGAGGTGGCAATTTTTCAATCTAACCCAATTATTAATTTTTCAATCCAACCCGCTGGCCCATCCAATCCAACCATTAATTAAGGGATTGGGTTGTATCCATTTAATCTTGGGTCATTGGCAGGTCGGGTAACCCAATAAAAGAAAAGTTAATGATTAATTTCGGAGGGTTGGTAACCATTAACAAATTAAGATTTATTTTTTTTTTTTTTTGTTTCAATTTTCACTTTCTCTTGTTCATCTCCTTCAATTCTCTCTCTTCTTACCTTCTCTCTTCTAAGATCCAACCTAATAAGCAGTTGAAGATGAGAGTCCGAATCTCCTGCCCACGTTAATCGCAGCTATACATAAAGAACATTTCATCCTCTGCATAATATTATTTAGGGGAAAATGTTCTCAATTTACGGGAAAAGTATAGTGTGGATAGGCATGAGTGGAGTTCTCCTGGACAAAAAATCCAGAGTCGTTATTAGCTATAAGAGATTTATTTTAGCTTAGACTCTCTTTCTCTTCAGAAATTCTTTATTTTTTTTTCAAGTCAAAGTTGAAATTTGAAAATGCTAAGAATCATTCATTTATCTATATAAAAAAAAATCAAATCAAGGTGTAAGACGAGATTGTTGTCGGTGAAGGAAGTGTCTCTACACAAGATTTCCTACCAACAAATCTTAGAAGCTCGTCCAGTTTCAGTGGGAGTGGGGAGTTTGTCTTTCGTAGGGAGAGCATTTTGGATACATTTCCAGATAAAACAGCTGAATTGAAGGGGGAAAACACTTGAGTTTACAAAGATGTTTCCATTTCATGTCGCCAAGCTGCGATGTGGAGGTGATTGGGCATTATTCAAGATCTATCAATTTCAAGATCTATCTAAACAAGTCTGTCTTTAACCTAGAGTGATGAATGGGGCCGGAAGAGCCACAGTTTGTACTTTGTGCAGAATAGCAGGTGGAACAACTTGTGTTAAGTGTTTGGTATTCCAGGTCATAGAGTTAGGGTGTACGAAATTGCCTACACGGCCCAACCCATCCCCGTCCCCGTCCCCTAGTGGGGTGTTATCATGTAAAGACACAAGGGTCGTGGACAAAAATAGGGGTCTGGAATCGGAATGGGTTAATTCTGATTCCAACTGTTTGGTTGGGTGGAATCAGAATCTCATTTCCATTCTTATTGGAATGACATTCTCCCATTTGAGGGAATAGCCATTCTTTACCCTTTTTTTAGGAATGAAATCTCATTCCTACCGTTTCCAATTTTTATTTTTATTCCAACTGTTTGGTTTGAAGAATTCAAGCTCATAATAACTACCATATAACCACCATATCATGTTTACATCATTTTGAGAAGGTTGTAAAATCTTGTGGCCAAAAAATATTAATTCTGCTGGTTTTAAAACTATAGACTGTTAGATTCCAGAACCAATAACAATTTACCAAATAATACGTCTATGTTGATAACATCACTGAGATGGTACAAACACAACCAATATGATGCAATCCCCGATTTATTATACAGAGATGTATAATTTTGCATCTACCAAATATACATTGATAATAATAATAAGCACAAATAAAACAAGAAAAGCAGATTTGGCATTCACAAAATTCATTTAATATGTAATACTAACCACCCCTCTCCATTTATTATGTATTACCTAATATATTCATTTTTACCACATGAAGCATCATCATGACGACATGTCCTATGAGCCTGAGATGTAAATAACAAGTAACCCATTGGTAGGGCCAAGTCCAACTCATGCGATCCAATCCAATTGAAATTCAGGCCCAACTGATGATTCATAGTTTGCTTAAAGTTGAACCCCACGAAGCACTTCTTCCTTTTTCCTTTGTGGCTAAATACAAAATGGGAATTGCATGAATACTAACATATATCAGTTCAGTTAGTTCAACTGTTTAAGGTATTCCAAATAAGAGGCTGAAGTGAACAACCCAAAAAATGGATGATAGATAATTTGGGCTCTCCAGATTTTTCATCAAACATAACTGATAGGCCTTCCATATAGGGCTCACTTTCGAAAGCTAGAAGTCGTTGTCCTTCAACCCTCACAATTGGGCCCTTAGCTTCAAAACCATCACATTGACTCTCCACACCATGGTTTTCGAACTTTCGTTCGGCCCGGGAACTCCCCAGGCAATCAGTTCTGTTTATCCTAAATCTGGTCTTTGGCCAAAAATTATTGAATCAGTCAACAACTCATTGACCCAAACAGTTGACCCATCAACCCATTCAACGGTTTTTGGTCGTTTTTTGTTTTTTATTTTTTATTTTTTACTTTTTTTATTTTTTTTTTGTCAGGATGGGTCGCCCATTCGAATCAGACGGTCGAACCGTCGACCTAGAAACCAGTGGCCATAATGGTTCCGTTTCTTGGTCGTTTTTTAAAACCATACCCCACACAACACACCCTACATTCCTCCCACAGCACATCCCAACTATTAGGGGTGTAGATGGATCAGATCATGATCGGATTTGATTCTATTTGGTCGAATTTGGATCACTCCTATTCAAATCTTTGGATCCGATAATAGGATCCAATAAAAAAAATCAGATCAGATTCGGATCACCCCCTATCCGATCCGAGAAGATCTGATCCGATCTGATATGTATTATATATTTATAAATATAAATACAAATATATATAATACATATATATGTTATTTATTTATTTATAAATATATTTTTTATATTATATTTTTACAAATTTGTTATATTATTTATTTTTTATAAAAGTGTATATATGTGATGAAAACAATTAAAAATACTTGTATTTTTTTTGTTTTCACTTTATTTAAATTAGTATATTTTAATTTTCTTTTAATAATTATTAATTTTTAACAAAAACAGTTGGATCAAATCAAATCGTATCCTATCAAATCCGATCGAATCTTTAGATCAAATCGGATCGGATCCGACATAAACATCCTAATTCGAATCTGATCCGATCCGTTTGCATCTGCATTGGGAACATGTCCCAATGTCAAGAGAGGAGATGTTCCTAATGCATGCTGATATGTGTTGTGGGGCATGTGTGGAACACATTCCGTGGAGAGTCAATTCGGACGCCTTATCTTAATTATATTAAAGAAAAGAGAAACTTAACTTATCAAGATTTCAGTAATAGATGATGAGACCTTCACATTATTGAATTCAACTAGCCTTCAAAAGAAGCCAACCTCTTCCATTAAAAATTTGAGGCCCCTTCTTCATCAATGCATTTGGATTCTTTGGATAAGTCCAATGATTCAATGGTGGTATATACATCACATGCAAAATTATATATTCATATCATCATCATCATCATCATTTATAGAGAGAAAAAGAGACCAAATTGGCCACAAGTACAGTTACCACTTTGTCATTAGTGATGGAGATTTTTTCATGTACTCCCCAAATGACTAACCTTGTTGGAACTTGGAACCCAATTGTAGAAGCTTCCTCAGTAGGAGGAATTGGGGCCACAACTAGAGATGATCATTTCTAGCCCGGTCTATATATGTATGCATATATATATATATATATATATATATATATATATATATATATATATATATAGTTCTAAAACCATAGACTTCTGCCAATTGAGTGGTTGTATGTTAGTTGGTTCGCTCCAACATAGATGCCAACTCCATTCCCGCAACCACCGACTTTGGGGAAGGAGATATTAGTGATGTGTACCACACTATCACCAAATACCCTCCCCCCCCCAAAAAAAAAAAAACCTTGATTCCATAGCCAAAACAATTTCTTTTGCAATAGTTCTTGTACCAGATGAAATGTGAATACAATTACGAACCAAACACGCCCTTGGTTAGTTGGCTAAACATTTTTTAAGGTGTTTGATAACTTTACCAAATCCGCTTTCTTATTTTGCCACATTAGCTGATTTTATAAACCATTTTAAGAAATCGCATTTGACAGACCAATTCCTAAAAACCAGCAGAAGAATCAGTTACTCTTGATTTTCATGATTAGGAGAAATTCTTAAAGTTGAAGGAATACAACTACTTGAAGTTAAAAAGATGTCATATCACCACCCAAACACGTTTTTTCAAAGAGTCGGTGATTCCCTATAGAATAGTGAAATCGAAAAGAATTAAAGAAAGCGATTTTTGAATAATCAATTCCTTTGTTTTATCTTGTGCATCACTTCCTTCTCATTCCTCTATTACTTTGTTTGTTGTTTTATCTTTTTGTTTTCATTTGCTTTTCTCTCTCTCCTACCACTCATTCACATAACAAATGAACCATTTTACTCATCATTGTTTTTAAAAGGGAAAATTCCCGATCAGTACCCTGTACTTTTGCTCAAGTGACAATTTGGTCTTTGAACTTTAAAATACGACAATCCAATATTCGAACTTTCAAAATGTGACAATGCAGTACCCGAATTTTCAAAATGTGACAATCCAATACCTGTCGTTAACAAATCCTTTAATCAGCCATTAAGTGACATTTGAAAGGTCAAAAATGCCCTAAGAGTGCTATCTAATTCTCTTTATCAACCACCCAAGCATTGGCAATAAAATGAACATTCTCAAATTCTAGATTCTTCTAAATAGTCACCAATTTTTTGAATAGAAGAGGCTAGGATTTGGGACTGTTCAGTTTTTTTCAACCTTTGGATGGTTAATAAAGAAAATTAGATGGCATTCGAAGAGCATTTTTGACTTTTCAAAACTAAATGGTTGATTAGTGAACTTGTTAATGGCAGGTACTGGATTGTCACATTTTGAAAATTCGGGTATTAGATTGTCACGTTTTAAAAGTTTAGGTATTGGATTGTCGCATTTTAAAGTTTGGGGACCAAATTGTCACTTGAGCCAAAGTACAAGGTACTGATAGGGATTTTTCCCTTTTTAAAATCGTATTCACTTGGATGGACAAACCGATGAACCAGATAGCTTTTGCGTCCCGATTTTTATGGTTTTGTCATTACAATTGATCAAACACCGATTAAAACACTGAACCATGATGAATGATTCCCATTTCCCACTTCAACGTCTTGGTTGGTTTCTGATGGTTATAAGTGACAACTATGGTGTATGGCCTATGGGTGACACAATACGGGTCAGGTTGGTTCAGTTGCAAGCTGTTTGATCAATCAAACTAACCAAATTGGCTTAAGAAATTGGTCAATCGAAACTAATCGATCATGAGTGAAAATTGATTTATACGTAGAGGTTCAGTTTAGGTTGGTTCAAAATGGCCCCCTAAACTGATCAATGTGTTACTGAGGAGCAGAATGCTCAAATCTCTAGAAATGTTACTAATGCTGATATTCGTGAGGGTCTTGATTCTATGAAGAATCTCAAGGCTCCAGGTCCAAATGGTTTAAATGTATTATTTTTCAAAAAATTCTAGAATGTTATAGGAGATCCAGTGTGTGATGTAGTTAAAGATTTCTTCTATAATGGAAAACTATCTAGGATTTTAAATCAGACTTTTATCACTCTCATCCCAAAAAAGAACCCTGAAACTGTGAATGATTACAGGCCTATCAGTCTCTATAATGTTATTTATAAAATCATTACTAAAATCATGTCTATAGGATTAAACATCTCATAGACAAATTATATCCCCTTATGAGAGTGCCTTTGTGTCGAACAGACAAATAAATGATAATATCCTAATTGCACATGAGATGATTCATACTATGAAAAAAGAAGAAAGGAAGCTCAGGGATTATGGCCTGTAAGATTGATATGGAGAAGGCCTATGATAAATTGAAATGGGAATTTATTGAGAAATTTCTAATGTAATTTGGTTTTCATGAGAAATGGATTGCATGGGTTATGGAGTGTATAAAAACAGTCTCCTATAAGATTTTAATCAATGGGAGTCCAACAGATGAATTTAAACCCAGTAGAGGTATTAGGCAAGGGGAGCCTCTATCTCCTTACATTTTTGTTCAATGTGTCAAAGCACTTTCAAATAAACTAGAAAAGGAAGCAAGGGATAATGAAAAGCATATTGGTTGTAGAGTCTCGAGAGGGGGTCCAAAGATTCATTTCCCGCAATTTGCAGATGATTGCTTCATCTTTGCAAATATTACCATTCTTGTGTGCATGAAAATTAAGGAAACCATTACAAATTATGCAAAGGCCTCAGGCCAATGTCCAAATTTTAACAAATCTGTGATTTGTTTCTCAAAAAATACTCATCATAGTTCTAGAAGATGCTCTCTAAAATGCTCAGAATCCCTCTGGAGGGTAAATCTAATTTTTATTTAGGACCCCCATTATCACTAGAAGAGTTACAAAGAACACATTTACTCAGATTAAAGAGAAAATAATGAATAAATTGGCAAATTGGAAAAAAAAACATTCCCTATCAACTACGGATAGATTAACCCTCATCAATTCAACAACAAACATTATGCCTCAATATATAATGAGTTCAATCTTCTTTTCTTTCTTTCCTCATATAGATATGAGAAGTTTTGAATAAGGCAGTCTTGACTGCTATCCCCCTCCTATGCCATGTCCTGTTTTCTATTACCCAAAACCTTATACTCTCAACTAGCAAAAATTCAAAGATAAATTCTTAGGAGGGTTGGGGTTCAAAGATTCACATGTTTTCAATTTAGCTCTTAGCCAAATTAGCTTGGAGGTTTTGTGTATCTAAGAACAGCTTGTGGGTTCAAATAGTGCAAGGTAGATACTTGAGAAACAAAAACTTTTGGACTGCACCAGTCCCAAATAATTGCTCATGGGGTTTTAGAAGCTTGTTGACCGGAAGGGATATTCTGAGAGAGGGAGCTTGTTGGTCTATAGAAAATGGGGATAATGTGCAAATTTGGGATGACCCATGGATAATGGGAATCCCAAACTTCAAACCCATTGGTCCAAGACCTAGAAATGGAAGTTTTGAATGTGTTGGTGACTTAATAGACCACCAGAACAATGGCTGGAATGTAAATAAACTTCAAAGTTTGTTTAACCAATCCACTGTAAATCTCATATGTAGTATGACATTGCCTAGAAATGGTGGGGAGAACAAGTAGGTTTGGACTCTGGACATCAAAGGAAAATTCTTTGTAAAGTCAACATACCATCTGACCACGACCCTTGATCATAACTGAGGCAATTGTTTAAGTTATGGAGGGCAGACCCCAAAGCTATGGAGGAAAACCTTGGCTCTAAAAGTCCCTCCTAAGATCAAGCACTTCATCTGGAAGTGTTGTCACAACAGTGTGGTTGTGAATCAGACTTTAGTAAAAAGAAAAAATAAAAAGGGATCCAAAATGCCTTATTTGTGGGAATGAAGAAAGTATTTTGCATTCTCTTTTTACTTGTGAGCATGCAAGAGCAACATGGTTTGGAAGCAACCTAGGTTTTGCATGTTTAAATTTGAACTCTTTTCAAAGCTTTGCAAAATGGTGGATTTGGTGGCTGAATCATGGAAATCATACTGCAGAATACCAAAACTCTGTTATTGATGTATCTTCTATCATAATCTGGAATATTTGGATTGCAAGAAACAAGTTTGTTTTTGAAAATTCACAACCAAATCCATTTGTAACCTTAATTCATGTAAATAGGATGATGAAGGAAGTGTGGAGAGCTTCCCATCAAGGATTAACCGCTTCTTCACTACCTGAAGCGAAGAGGTGTCATTAGAATCTATGGCAGAAAAGCAAGGTCCAGAGTGTTGTACAACAAGAATAGATGGTGGCTTTTGCAGAAATGGTGCAGGGGGTTATGGAGTGTTGTATGGCTGCTAAAAATATGGGTATCAACAGATTATGTATGGGTTGTGATTCGGCCACTTTAGTAAATTATCTGAATCAAAAATCTTTTGATTGTGCTCCTCTGGTATGGCCCCTGCTTCAAGACTTATATGCTTTAGAAGATTTCCATCTGTGTTTCAAGGCACATAAATAGATCCAAGAATTTTGTGGCTCATGAGTTAGCCCGGAAAGGTAGGCAAGGCTAGCATGGTATTTGGACAAGCCCTCCTTCGTGGCTATCCCTTTTTCTGAAAGAAGATGCTAAGATGCCATCTTTGTCTGTGTGGAAGCCGCCATAGTTTGTTTGTTGTGATGAACAGCCCTATGACACGTATTGAAAGTTTAAAATTGAGCTGAGGCTAGGCCAAGTCAGTACTTGTTGAATTTCTAATAGGCCCAAGTTAAGAGGTGGTCCAATCCAATTAAATGCAACTGTTGTCGTAGCTCCAGATGCCCAAATCTATTGAGGAATTGTCTAAACTGAACATATGGACCATGTGCCTCTCTGATTATTTGTCCACATCAGCCCTATCCTCAAACATGCAACCAACCTTGATATTTAAATTGTTGATTCACAGTTTACTTGTTACATGGACCTATGCCCACCTTTGGATGGGCCTCACCAAATAGAGAACCAAGTGACTCCCTTTCTGCCTGGGCTGCATGGGCGTAGTTTTCAGGCCCATACAACAATTAGGATTGGACCACATAGGTTTTAGGCCCAACAAAAGACATTGGAAAGACGGAGAAAATATATTATGCACCTGTGACACCATTAAAATTAACCAAGTAAGGAATACAGAGAAAGTACATACACCTCTTTATTGGGGATTTGGACCACTTTATTTTTGATAAGAATTAAGAATAGTTGTAAATTGATACGAGAGAGAGAGAGTCCTGTTCAGAATCAGAATGTGGGTTAGGCAAGGTGGTCATAATATTCAAAACCATTTAAGGCATTATCACTTCATTTTATTAGAAATAGAAATATTAGGGTTGTCAACCTATAGATTGGACCTGTGTTTTGGGTCCTAATTATAATAGGATCTGGACTGGGTATTCCTAATACTTCGAATATGTTTCTCATGGTTTAGTGGTGATTGATGAGGATATGGAAGTTGTTCTATTTTTTTAATTGAATTATCAGGCTTATCAATTATAATCGGCCCAATAAGACTGATTAATAATAGGATTAGTTGTGAGTCTATTACTTACAGACCCTAATCTATAGGGTTTGGGGTGTTCTCTTATTGGGTCTAACGTCAACCAATTTCACATACTATCGTAGCACAGGGCTAAAACCGAAAATGAAGGCCTTAGATTTATTGTTGTGGCCCCACCAATATATTATTTCGTCTAGTTCAAGGCATGGCCATATCAATAAATCAAAGGCTTTGATGTTGTTGTTTCAATACAGTGCTACGATAGTGTTATAGCAAAAGACCCATTGAATTTACTATACGATGACAAAATTAAAGGTTATAAATTATGAGAAAAGGCAAGAGAAAGGTAAAGATTCACCTTCTGGGTTTGGATGGAACCTGAACTTGAGAAGAGATATTAGGGACACAGAGTTAGCTTGTATTTTAGCCTTATTATCCATTCTTGAAGGGGTTTTCATTGAGCCATTGAAATCAGACAATAGAATATGGACACTCGCTCCCTTAGGTTCCTACACTTGTTCCTCTTTCTTTGAAGCCCTTTTACCCCCTTCTCCTGTTGATTTGCCTTTTCCTGTTAAAGAAGTGTGGTGCCGACCTATACTTCCAAAGGTTGGGAGCTTCTGTTGGGAAGCCTTTCTAAAAATAGTTAATATTAGGGCTGTTCATAAGAAGACCCAAACTGACCAACCCGGTCCGACCCAACCCAAGTCAACCAAGCTTTCTTTAGCATCAGTCAGTTTCGGGTTACTAAAAAACATAAACCGATGGGTCGGTTCGATTTTAGTTTCCACACATAAAAAACCAAAATCAAACCGACCCAAACCGACTTAGTTCCTATTTAGTACTTAGTAGTTAGTACCTAACTTAGTTTCTACTTTCTAGTTACTTATAGTTTCTACTTTCTAGTCTTCTCTTTAGGAATGCCATTAATGGCAAGCATTGCAAGACAAGGAATGCCATTAATAGCTTCTTGCATTTTTTTGGAATGTTTAAAGAAAGGATCCTATTCTCCAAGGTCCTTTACATCAAATAGGTAATTACAATTAGGTGTCTTTTTTACTTAGATTAGAAACCTTCTTAAAAATTCCAAATTTCAGTCTTCTTTTTCTAACACAATTTGACTTTCTCTTTTCTTGGTAACTTCTAACTTGGTCCGCCCTTACTCCCTTAGCCCCTCAACTCAAGCACTCAAACCGACCCAAATCGATCAGGTCGGTTTTGCCCAACATATGGTCAGTTTTGGTTTCATTTTCCATCAACCTGACTAGATCGTGTCGATTGGAAAAACAGTAGTAAACCGACCCAACTTGACCCGTGAACAACCCTGGTTAATATAGGGGATCTACTTCAAAGAAAAAGACCCAATAATTGTTTGTATCCTCACAAGTGTGTCCTCTGTAAATATGATGGTGTGTCTGGATACCACTTACTAATTTCTTGTCGGTTTGTCAAAGTCATTTGGGAATGGTTTACTTTTTTGTTTGGGTGCAGGTGGACTCCCCCATCGAATGTGCAAAGCTTAATTACTTCCATGCCTAACTGGCCAATCAAAAGGGCCAAGATCATGTGGAGATGTGATAGGACTACAGTGTGTTGGACTGTTTGGGAGGAGAGAAATTCAAGGCTATTTTCAAATAAGGAGAGAAATTTGCAAGTAATTCTGGAAACTATCCACATTAGGGTGATACAATGGTTGAAAACCTTGGAATTGTTTGTAGTGTTCCCAGTTGATGAGATGCTCAGAAAGTGGAAGGAGATTGCAGAGTCAATCTCAATCAAGAAGACTTCAAATTCCTACTGAACACCTTCACATCATGGTTTACCAAATTGAATTTTGATGACAGCAGCATTGGCAATCCAGAGCCCTCCGGAGTGGGGGGAGTGATAAGAGATAAAAAAAAAAAGAAATTCGTTAGCTATGTATTCTGGTCCAATTGGGGTGGGAGATTCGTTAAGGGCTGAGATTCTAGGAGCTCTTGAAAGGATACAAAGGGCCAAGGAAGTGAATATTATAAAGTTGATCCTAGAAGGTGATTCTGAAATTGTAGTGAATTTGACTAAAAGAGGACAATTCTATACTCTAGAAATACATCAATGAAAAGAGGAAAGCTCAAGTAGCTCACCAAGGACATTGAAATCCGGTGTAAATGGATAAAGAGAAGCACAAATGCTTTGGCAGATGGTCTAGCTGGGCAAGGGGTGAATAGAAACTCTATTTTTTGGGCTGTTTTGTAATTGTTTCATGTTTAGGGGTGTATAGGGTAATAGGGAGCTAAGATTCTTTAGCTCCTTACCTTGTAACTCTGATTTTCTTAATTATTAATAAAATTCATCGCTATTGATAAAAAAAGGGGGAAAGGTAGGGAACCTATGCAAGGTTTGTATAGGTTTCCCTTCCTTTCCCTACCTCTTCTTTTCAAACCAAACTCAGAGTAAGAGTTAGACAATGAAGAAACAACATATTTCTTTAAAAGAATACAGATGAAATGAAAATTAATTATAAAACTCTAAAGAGAAAAATTAAAAATGATCAAATTAGAAACGACTTAAAGTAGAACAATGAGAAATAAAATAGAAAATTTGATCATTAAACGACAAATGATCTCGCTCACGAAAAGTGACTTGGTGCAGGTAGAAGACTCAAAGAACAAGAGGACAACCAAAGAAAATATGGTTTGAAGTGGCAACAATATTATCTAAGAACATAAAATTTCATGAGTTTAAAAGCTTTCATATTCTCTGACAAATGGGGATTTGCTCGAGTCTTGGCAGAGAGTTTCAAACACCAACCTCACAGCACTTTAAGCCATGCATTCGGAACATCTCTCACACTTGAATGCTGTCCTCATGGGGAGATGTTCCCAATGCACAGTTGGATGTGCTGTGAGGTGGTGCAAGGAGTGCTCTGGATTCATCTTTCCAATGGCACGTATAAATGTCATTAAAATGGCAGATGCAGCTATAAGACACCAAAGGGATGCTGAGAATTTTGAAAACGGAAACATCAGCAAAAACAATATAATTTACGGTCAATTTTATTTTTTTCAATACAAAACCAACCATATTGTCGAACACTGCAGAATATGCTCCAGGTGGGAACAAGAACACAGATGTAGTATGGTACCATGGCCATCACACCATCAATCTCCGGAGTCCAGACTGGTTAATTACTTGAAGGGGGTGTTCTTTTTTCGAATTTTGGGAGGAGAGAAAGTTGGCCACTGGTATTTTGATTCCCATTGACCAAGAATCCTATGCTCTTTTTTCGGATTTATGTGTGTGGAGATCAGAGAAAGCTTATTTTCCCGAGTATCCATCTCCTAGGAAAATAACTTTCCCACCTGGAAGGAAAATTACCAACACTTGAATGGAACAAAACTGCCATTTTTAATAATGGAATTTTATGACTAAAATGGCCATTGCCTTATTTACATGAGAAATAAAAGAACATAAGTAAATGCACTTATCCGAGTAAGTGTTTCCCAGGAAAAACTTACCCAAATAACTGCATTTACCTGGATAAGTAACTTACCGAAAAGTGAATGGGATCACAAGCTTTTTCTTGCAGTTTCTTCCCCCCACTCCCCTTGCCTGTTCATAACTCATGACAATAGTAGCATAGCACATTACCTCTAATTGTACACAATGTATTATTGCATTTCAGACGACAGCCAGATAGCACAAACTCACAAGTCGCAAGAGGCTAGACGCAGACGAAAAAACCACCTCCCTGGCATTTTTGAGTGATTCAAATTTCAAACTACATACACTGTTTATAATTAGAATTACAACACTGGAGTATCACTCCCCAACCCGCATTTTACACAAGATTTTCTATAGGATCCCTGCTCCCACATTAAGACCCATCGCTCGCAGAAAATCCAATTTCTGGGCAACCATTTCCCTATCTATAACTCAACTCAAGCCAACATACATTTTCTCCATTCTTTTTCTTCTGAATCACAAACGCCTGAAGAATCTCTTTCAGGAGTGGCCGCCCATGAATATACGAGAATGACAATGGCTTTAAAATACCTAAACAAACCTCAACTCTCAAAGTCCAACCCATTTTACCCATCTGAAGATACGCCCAACCCTAAAAGGCAGCCCATAGTCTTTGGCAACTGCAGGTTCTCTCCTTGCAGTCTCTGGTTCAGACCAGACATAGACCCCACGCTCTTGCCTGCTGCCAGGTACAGTGTTGTCCAGAATCACAGCTATAAGGAAAGCAACGACCATATGAAATGACAGCAATGTGTTCATAACATAGTTTACCTGCAAAGAAAATAATGAATGAAGTCATTTCCTCTAAATGCACAATGATACACGTGGAGTAAGACCCATTATTTGAGGATTACCACTTGGGAAAATTCCTATACCAAAAAATGTGTTCCAAGAAGGCAAGATTCAGATTGGACCAGATTGGACTGTGAAAACCGGAAACTGGTTATCATTGAGGTTTTTTATAACACCAGTTTTCAAATTTCTGAAAAACCAGCTGACTGCTGACCCACCAGAAATCTGTGAGAACCGTTGAAAACTGGGTGGGTTGTCACTGATTTATTATAAAATCATAAAATGGAAATAATGAGATTTGAACCTATGACCTCTCCTTTGCATGGGTTAACACACTACGATTCATCCATCATGGTATTTGCACTTTTTTGTCTCTTTAATATCTATATTGATCAAATATGTATATGTATGTGTGTTTGTGTGTATCTTTGAAATTTAAATAAAACAAAAGCTAAAAGACTTGCACCCTGGTCACTTGTATTTAAAACCAAGACAAATACCATCTGACCACAAGGTCCACCACTTTACACATATGTCTTAACATGCCTAATATTTTTATATTTTATAAATATGACATCAAGGGTCAGTGGTTGACACAGCACTTGGACCATCTGACCTGTGACCCAGCAGTCTTTCTGGTTATGTGAATGGTCCAATTCTTACAACATTGACCATAACCATCTTTTTAGGGCTGTCAATGGGTCAGGTTTACCTCACAGAACCAAACCAATTATTTCAGTCCTGGCTCTGTGGTTTTGCCCCGACTAACAATCGTGTTGCAACCATATTCTTGCTGTTCCAAACCAATCACATAATTAATCATATATAAAGATCTCTTGGTTTTTTCGTAATCTTTGTTATATCTATATATAAAAGATTAAATTTCATAAATAGTATATAAGGTAATTATGGTTCAAACATCAAAACACATATTTTATCAACATATAACCAGTTTAGAATTGCAGTTTCAGTTTTGTTAAGGTTACATTATCAAAATGAAGTTCTAAATTGTTATTATTATTGGTAATTATAGTGCCAAGTATAATCAGGTCTAATCAGGCCACCTGATTGTCCCAATTAATAATTAGTTCGGTTCTGGGTCCTTATTGTCCCAATTAATAATTGGAACAGGATTGTGCACCCTGTCCCAAACCAGACCCAACCCATTGACAGCTCTATATCTTTTATTTACAAGGTATGTGCTTCAAGTCCATAATTTTTATGATCATCCAAAAGAAAGACATATTGGCATGGAAACATTGTCCCTACATTTATTTTAACAGGTGCTACACACTAAATGAAAATTACTGATACAGGTACTTCTAAATTTTCTCATAAAAAAAAAGGAATGTGAAACAGAATCTTTGGAAAAAAATTCTCCAACTGAAACTTGTATGCACTAGGTCCTCTTTATATTTAACTTCTACCCAATTACTCCTAAAATGGCACTAGGTCCTCTTTATATTCTTTTTCCTTCGTATTTCTACCTTTTCTTATGAAGCTAGAAATATAGTTTCTTTTTATTTTTATTATTTATTTTGTTTAATTAATCATTACCTAATTAGGCTTTTTTATCAATACCTAATTAAGCTTCAGACAACATATAATTCTGAAAAGCTAAGCTCCCCTCCTAATAACAGGGAGAAAGAATATAAATAAGTATTCTTTTTATTTCATTCACAATTAATAATATATTGAACACGAAAATGGGATTTGTACTAGATTTAGGACTTAGTGGGCATAACTTTACAAATATGGAAAATCAGTGCAAAGAGATTTATGCACTATCTTAACTGTCAAAGGAAATTGTAATCATACCTTTTGGTAATTTTCCTAGATTTAAAGCACAAGTAATTCCCTAAACACTTGAGAAGATGATACTGCAGTGTCTCCTAAATGTTGCCATATTGATTTTTCTTATTTTACTCAACTAATAGACAGACCCACATGGCAAGGACTAAGAAGCAACTAATTTCAGAACGTGCATTATCAAAGGAGAGATACATACCCCGCCATATTTTCCTTGGAAAGGTCCATGAGATGCCACAATGTATGGTTGGAAATAACTAGGTACATATGAGTTTGCATTAAGACTGACACCATATTGCTGGAAGTAAGCAGGTATTGATAGGGAGAAAAAAAGAGAGAGCCCAACTATGATAATATTTCTGGAACTTCCTGCCTCACTGTAACGCAAGTTTGACAAGCCCAATGCTGCTAGCACTGCCCACATGAAGCAAAGTAGAGCAGCAACCATGACATCAGGAATTGAAGCAATAAAGCCCCCAATTTTACCTGTAAGCATGCCAGTAGGTTGAGTAAAATAGCATAATAAAACAATATTAGTAAAAAGCATAAAGGGATAGGAAATGCAAGTTTTTTGAGGAATAACCTAACAGTTTAATCGTGAAAGTTCAGTTGATTTAATGGTCAAATCAGTTCCAAACTTCCAAACACAGCTGGAACTTTCCAACAGCAAAACTATTCCACAACATAATATTGCACACGTATGATTTTCCTACCAGTCACATCCATCAATGGGCCACAGCTCCAATAATCATATCACTGTATGGTTTTGCCTCCACGCAGGATGTTCAAAATATAGGAATCTTGGTTTAAGTTGGCTAGAAAGAAAAAAGGTTAGTCACATGCATAGTTGCATATGCTTTAGCATTTTGTTTGTTTGCTTGTTTGTCTCTGGTGGGGATGTCAGGATCATGGTTAAGCATGAAATACAAAATTCATAGCATTCCCACAAAAAAACTTAATTTTTAAAATTGCCATGTAAGATGCATTCAACCTGTCTCACATGAACATGGTTATGACAATGGCAATCGTTTCCAATATTGGCATTTCTCAACATTTTGTTCTCTTATAATATGTCAGTATTTCCATGGTCTATCCCGATTGCCCCCAAGCCACCCAGTTACAACACGAGTCACCTCCAACAATTACATTTCTGACTCTCAGCATTTTAGCTCTTCTAAGCCCTTGAAGAGCTTCCCATGCTTCTGCTGTGATGGAGTCTCCTGTCCCTATAGAGACCATAAATATAATGGCAATATAATTTCTGGTATAATATAAACTATATTATTCCTATATGCAATCCCATGTAAACATACCGAAAGGAAAAACGTAAACCTATTGCATTTTCGGCCCTGTCCATCATGTTCTTTTGCCTAGGTTGATCATTCCTAGCCCAGCCTAACCCCAAGCAACCACAAATTGCCACACCTGGGCCTAAGTTTTCTGCAATGTTTTAGAACGCTGAGGCATGATGCAAGGCGTTCCACTACCTAGAGGTGTGAGGCATGGTTCAGAACGTAAGAGGCATAAGCCTCTCAAACACAAGGAGGCTTAAGCCTCCTTAAGAGAAAGCGGGGATGAGGAGGAAGGAGGAAGAAGAGGAAGAAAAATCCCATTTTTCTTTATATTAATAAAAATCTTTTATCTTAAGAAAAATGAAGATGCATAGCACTAGTTGAAAGGGGGGGTGGGGTCTTCCCTTCCCTTTCCTTTTCTCTTTTTCTTCTCTTTCTGTTTCTTCCCCTTCCCTTCCCTTTCCTTTCCTTTACTTTTTTTCTTTTTCTTTTTTTTCTGTCTTTTTACATTAGGTGTGCATGAGGCGTATGCCTCTAGCACGCCTCATGAAAAAAAAGTATGAGGCATACGCCTCAGAGGTGTCAGCACCTCTGGCATATGCCTCAGGGCATTTTGGGGGCGCCTCCAAGCGTACACCTCCCACGCCTTTTAAAACACTGGTTTTCTGTCCACCAGGGTGTGGGCAGGCCCCAGGCCTGGGCTTGCATGAAGACCCTTATCCATGATCATTCCAGCCCATAATCCAGTCAAGTTGAAAAAAGGTTGGTCGTAAATTTTCAAAATGATGATAAATATGAAGAGCCAAAACTCACCATCCCTCCATCTGATAAGTTTTGGCCCAATAGGTCTGACTACATAATGACGATAAAGATGATTACAGTGATTATGCAGCTAAAGATTTTCAAAATTCACCTATCACCAGTTGTCATTCACTAACCATATGGGAAAAGTAAAATACATGTTAAGGATTGGGGCAAATCTGCATAGTGATAAAAGTTTCCATTTATGCTACCCTACAACATACAGTTCAAATCCAAAACAGAGAAGTTTAATACTTACCCACAAGGGACAAGAGTATCAAAATGCATGCACCTAACTCAACTGCTCTGCGGCTTCCCATTTTAGTCACAGCAATTGTATGCACATTTTCTGTAAGGGTCGTAGACCCAGTTCCTGTACCCCAGAGACCAGCCAATACGCTAGAAAGACCTTCAAGACCAATTCCTCGGCTGAGAACACCTGGGGTTGGAGGTCTGGATGCCACAAGTAATGATGATGCGTGGTATGACCCAACCTAAGAATAAGAATTAAACCCACTTAGAACAATCAGAAATTCTAATAGAACTAAAGATGCAATAAATTCAAGTAATGCAAATAACTTTTCGTACACCATAATGCCACAAATTCCACAACTAAAATTTGCCATAATTCCAACTTCCCTTGATATGCTTATTACTAAACCTGAGAAATCAAAAATTTGACTTCAGATAGTTTGAATGGGGGAGTGGGGGGGAATGGGAATGGGGAGAGATTACGTTGGCACTTCATCATGACGTATTTTCCAAACTTGACATATCACAATAGCTGCCTTCTTATACTAGTAAAAATTTAAAAAAATATAAGGTATTAGAAAGAGACAAGAACATGGATGCACGAGAAACCCTTGTCCTCTTTGCTCATGGTGACTTGTACCATCACCATTTTCATGGCTATATGAATGCACATGATTCCCAATATCGACGATACTTGGCAATGTATCCCAAATATCCTCATTTGCTAGGTAGCCATACGAAATCTTCCAGGAATCTTTTTTTCAAATATCCCTGATATTTTGCCGATATTTCAGATTTCATTGATGGACTATATATTTAAATTTTAAATTTTAGAATATTATTAAAAACTAGTTAATATTTCATTAAAAGTTAAAACCATCATAATTTTTTTAAAAATATTTTCCTAAAAGAACCAGCAGGGAATTGGTGATTAGATAATTGGCTTACCACTTTGATATGATTCACTTATTAAATCACTATAATCCAAAAGAAAAATGAAAATGAATGTAACTATAAAAGAATATTCTCAATCTAATCTAATCAAAACATATAATAACAATAAAGACAAAAGTTAAGATGGCAAATAACTGACATATATAAAGAGAAGATGACTAAAGACTAAAAGTGAGACAGAGAAACATACCTATTACAGTCTCTTAATTTTTATTTGATTTATATAGTTCTTTGCTATGGTTTTGAGCCTTAAATGTGCAATTATATTTCTTCTAATGATCTCTTTGAAGGTTTATTAACTAATTCTATGTTTCTAGAAAACTTCTCTGATTTTTTAGATTTTTCAAATATCTTAGTAAAATTAGCGAAATTTCTCCAACTCTACATGGGGAAATGTTCATCAATATTGAAATTGCTAACTATGTGCATGCATTCTGCTATATGCAATGCAAATTGGAAAGATATTTAGCCAATATTATATACACACTTTTACCTTCAAAAGTGCAAGTTGTTTTCAGGTGAACTTTCAGTACATCACTAACGATCACCAAACGTATTGGCATTCACCTCATTATCAGAAGTCAATACATAATAAACTAGACAAAATGCAAAATCCAATAGTCAAACAAGGCAAAGTCGGAATGAAAGTTAAGGTAAGGTGATTAAGACAGGCCATTACCAAGTGGAACATTTTGAAAGACAAACAACAAATGAAGATGATATCATGTTCTGTTGATAGTTCAGTCGAACCAGGTTCAGAAATAGAGAAGAGAGAAAGAGAGAAGAAGAGAGAAAGAAGAAAAGAAGAAGTGTCGAACAGACAGAACACATCTTAACTTATGATGAAAAGACAAAAATACCCTTCCTTAGCCGACTCTAGCACTCTCCCTCAAGCTGGAGAGTATATGTCATATAGTCCCAGCTTGTTACATATATAATTCACTCTTCCAGAACTCAACCCTTTTGTAAACAAGTCTGCCCACTGATCACCTATTCTCACATGCTCTATACTTGTGACACCAATAAGCACTTTTTCTCTCACAAAATGGCAATCTACCTCTATGTGTTTAGTACGCTCATGAAAAACTGGATTGGATGAAATGTGAATTGCAGCTTGGTTGTCACAGTATAGTTTCATTGGTTTGTTTATTGAGAACCAGATTTCCTGCAAAAGATTTTTCAACCACACTAGTTCACATGTATGTGCCATGGCCCTGTGTTCTCCTTCAGCACTACTCCTTGCTACAACAATTTGCTTCTTGCTCTTCCATGTCACCAGATTTCCTCCAAGAAAGGTGCAGTAACCTGTATTCACATGTATGTGCCATGGCCCTGTGTTCTCCTTCAGCACTACTCCTTGCTACAACAATTTGCTTCTTGCTCTTCCATGTCACCAGATTTCCTCCAAGAAAGGTGCAGTAACCTGTAGTGGATCTCCTGCCCAATCTGCATTTGTAAGTCAACTATTTCGAGACTTCCTCCTAGCTTGTACAATAACCCACGACCTAGAGCCCCCTTCAAATACCGCACAATTCTAAGGACTATATCTCAGTGAGGAACTCGAGGGCTTTGCATGAATTGGCTTACCACACTAACAGCAAAGGAGATATTTGGTCTAGTAATAGTTAAGTAATTCAGTTTTCCCACTAGCCTTTTATACCTTCTGAGATCATCAAATAATTCACCTGTATCACTGCCCAATTTCACATTCAGTTTCATGGGAGTTTCAGCTAGCTTAGCACCTAATAGTCCCGTTTCTTCCAATAGGTCAAGAACATATTTCCTCTAACACAAGTTTATGCTTTGCTTCAATCTAGCAACTCCTATACCCAAGAAGTACTTCAACTTCCCAAGATCCTTTGTCTGAAAGTGATATTGTAGAAAGACCTTCAGTCTATCACTGCTAGTTATGACTATGTCATCCACGTAAACCACTAGCAAGATCTTCCGGCTTCAGAATCATAGCTAAACACCGAGTGGTCAACTTGACATTGTCTCATTCCGAACTCTTTCACTACCTCACAAATTTGCCAAACCAAGCACGGGGATACTGTTTAAGCCCATAAATTGCCTTCTTGAGCTTACACACCTTACCATCCTCCCCCTGAGCAACAAATCCTGGTGGTTGCTCCATGTACACTTCCTCTATAAGATCTCCATGGAGGAAGGCATTTTTAATGTCAAGCTAAATAGGGATCAATCATACATGACTACTAAAGAAATCAACACACGGACTAGCCAATCTTAGCAACAGGAGAAAAGGTTTCCACATAATCTATACCATATAGTTGAGAATATCCTTTGGCAACTAGACGAGCTTTCAACCGTTCCACTCTCCCACCTGGTAGATATTTAACAATATACACCCATTTACAACCAACAACATGCTTACCTGGGGGAAGATTGGTGAGTTCTCATGTGTGATTGTGTTTAAGGGCAAAGAGTTCATCTTCCATAGCTTTCTTTACACCACCCTGGTGAGGTAAGAGCCTCCCATACATCCTTAGTTGTAGATACAGAAAATAACAGAGAAACAAACTAACAATGTGAAGCGGAAAAGTGAGAGACAGAAACATAATTGGATATAGAATGCAAAGTGCAACTATGTTTACCATTCCGTAATGCAATAGGAAGATCAAGATCAGAAGGCAACTCGGGTGTAGAAGAAATTAGATCTACAGACGAAGTAGAAGCTGGAGGAGGTGCTAGTCTTTGTTGGTGAGTATACACTTGGCGGATTGGTGGTCTTTCAGTATGATCCTACACTAAAGGAGGTAGAGACTCAGACACAGCGGGAACAACAAGAATGAAATTGTCAACCAGAAGGGGAAGAGGAAGAGGAACCTCTGTGGGAAAGAGAGACATATCAGGATCTGAGAAGAACGACACAAACTCAAAAAATGTAACATCAGGGCAAATAAATGACTTCTGTGTAATGGGGTTGTAGCATTTATACCCTTTTCGAGTCCTAGAGTAGCCAAGAAAGATAAACTTAATTGAGTGTGCATCCAACTTATCTAAACCAGGACCTAGATTATGAACAAAGCACACACACCCAAAGATCCCGGGAGTCAAGGGATATGGACACAAAGTGGGAAACAAAATAGAAAACGAAGAACGACCGTCAAGAATGAATAAAGGCTTGCGATTAAAGAGAAAACAAGTAGTAAGCATTGCATCACTCCAAAAGCATTTGGGAACATTCATATGAGGAAGAAGGGACCGAGTTGTTTCAAGTAGATGTCGGTTCCTCCTCTCAACCACCCCATTTTGTTGAGGGGTGGATGCATAAGATATCTAATGAATAATGCCATGTTGCTCCAAATACTGCTGAAATGAAGTAAGGAAATACTCTCTGCCATTGTATGAACGGAGAATTTTAATTGGAACACCAAATTGTGTACGTATCTCAGCATGAAATTTTTGGAAAGTGGAGAATAATTCACTCCTTTCTTTCATTAAATAAATCCATGTCATTCTTGAACAGTCATCAACAAAAATAACAAAATATGTGTAGCCATTATAGGACTTATTTCTAATTGGACCCCAAACATCTGAATGGACTAAAGCAAAAGGGCTCAGCATACAACTATCAACTCTAGGACTGAAGGAAGCCTGATGGTGTTTCCCATACTGACACGACTCACACTGCAAAGAAAACAAACGACTCAATGATGGAACAAGTAGCTTGAGAGCTTTAAGAGATGGGCGACCAAATCTATAATTCCAATGGAGAGGAGTCAAAGAAGTCTAAAGTGCAACTGTAGAACCACCACCATCAAGGTAATACAATCCACTAGCTTCATGACCTCCACCAATCATCTTCTCCGTCTTGAGATCCTGAAAAACACAAGAGGAAGGGTAAAAAGTGATAGAACAATTGAGAGACTTAGTTAGTTTACTAATAGACATAAGATTAAATGGTAACTTGGTTACATATAAAACAGAAGACAAAGAAAGAGATGTAGTGTCAACATTACCAACACCACAAATGAGGGAAGTAGAACCATTGGCTAAGGTAACACTATGTGATGAGGAGGTCTGAGCAAGGGAGGAAAACACACCTGGAGTCCCGGTCATATGATCAGAGGCTCCAGAGTCAATTATCCAGGGGGAAGGTTTTGATGCCAGGCAAGCCATACCTGAATAAGCAAGGGTGGCAGTATTCTATTGTGAAATAGCCTGAAGGAATCTCTCATACTCATCTCTTGGGATACTCATCATCTCCTTCCCAAAAGTAGTTGTGGATGTAGAAAGTGTTGAATTAGCCAGTCGATTATCACTAACTTCACTGCCACCAACGACGGCATGATTAGCCCATGTGGAGGGTGTCCCATGTAGATCATAACAAAAATTAATTATATATGTCATTTCCACAGCATGTACATCTCCTAGTAGTGCTTCCTCTTCCTCTACCACGGCCTCCCTCTGAATCACGATCTCCACCAATACCATGACTACGATCAAACATGGGGTTACCAAGGCCCCCTCGAACTGCACGACCACCTCCTCTGTTTACATAAGCTCCTCCTCGTGTTCCAACAAATGGTGATCTACCAGAAGGTATGGTACTCTTTGTGGGTCCAAGAGAGATCCTACGGAGATGGGCAAACACTTCCTCTAGAGTGGGAAGGGCAGATCCACCCAATATTTTTTTTTTATGAATGAAGAAATTTATTAATTCAGAAAAAACACCACTGAAGAGGCACGAGTTGTTACCTCTTCAGAAAAGTATTACACCAAAATAAAACAGAATTAACCATAAATAAAATTACAAAGCAACCCAAAATAGCTGCTCCCTTGTAGCCCCCTTCTTAGCTAACCCATCCACTAAGGTGTTTGCTGATCTTCCCACCCATAGAGAGGTAATAGTCATATTTCTTGTAAGCCAATTTACTCTCCTTAATAAATCTTTGTGTTGCCACATGGCTGAAGCTGAGTCTTTCAACCATCCCACCACAATTTGACAGTCTCCTTCAACTACCAAGTGTTGAACCCCTAATTGTTCTAACAGGTTCATACTCTGGTTTCAGTCCTACTAGGAATCGGGTAACATCGAGTTGCTCCCTTTGTTGTTGCTGAATTTTAACATATAGATTTAAGGGATGATAGACATTAAGTTCGTCCCAAAGATTTCTCATACTGGCATAATACTCTTCAAGGATCTGATTGCCCTACTACAAACTGAAGTACTCACGATAAAGATGATAAACTCTCGTAGTATTGTCTTAGTCGGAATAGAGTTTCTTAGTGTGTTCCTATATCTCCTTTGTTGTGTCTAAGAACATGAAGTTAATACTGGTTTTAGGTTCCATACCGTTCCGCAACCACGTCATGATTTGAGCATCCTCCTGCTCCCAATCACTAAAACCCGAAGATTCAGATGTAGGTTTCTCCTCCCACACATGTTTTACTTTCTTCTTAGCCTTAAGAAACACTTCCACTGACTTAGCCCACGGCACATAGTTTTCACCGTTGAGTTTGATGGATGTCGTCTGCACACTTAAGAAATCAAAGGAAATCATCACACTCAATTTCTGGTCACCACTGTCATCTCCCATTGACGCCATCAAGGTTTCAATTCAAGAAACTGGATCTGCCCTTTCAGAAAAAATAATAAGAATAATAATTATCGGTCCAAACACACCTACTGTTGTTCTTTGAGTACTACACCAACACAATCACCACGATACTACCCAAGTACACGCTTGACCACTTCTGTGTTAGCATAAAAAACTGACTTCTAATAACACCACAGCCACCATCTGAAAAAGAAAAACATCCCTCTTGAAACTGCTCAATAGAGGGTTCAAACCACCATAAACACAACCACACGACCACTAAGGCTGTCGCACATGGTGACAGCAGTCTAGAAACCTCCTACTAGGGCTGTCGCACTCACTTTCACCTGTCACTAGACCACCATAACCCTAGGAACACCTGAATAGGTTACCGCAGCCTTCTCTCACCCTCACTCCAGGTTGCGCAGTTCAGAAAAAAATAAAAGGAAAGAAGGGGGGAAGAAGAACTGATCGAAGCACTGAGAACTTGAAGTTGTAGGCTTCTGCTCTCCTGTTTAACCTGGCTCTGATACCATGTGTTGATAGTTCAGTCGAACCAGGTTCAGAAATAGAGAAGAGAGAAAGAGAGAAGTTTCAAACTGAGAAGTCAAAGGGACCCTCCCAGCCAACCATGTATATATATATATATATGTCAAAGCAAAGTACAATGTCAAATATGCCCCTACTTAAGTATGGGACATGTGACTTAACACAGTACTAAACAGACAAAACACATCTTAACTAATAATGAAAAGACAGAAATACCCTTCCTTAGCCGACTCCAACACATGTCAATTGTTTTTATGAAGCCAAAGCCACCTTGTTCACCTGTTCAACCAAAAGAGGAGCTATACTTGCACATTCACCATGCACCAAAGCAGACAACCCACCTTGCACAAAGATTTTGGCCTAACATCAACAAGAATTGACCTTCAATGAAGCAAAAGAGACACTACCAATACACATGTTCTTACCATCATTTGCACAAAGGTTTTGATTCTTAAGGAAAAGCCACAATGAACACCCACTGCACTCGGTTAACCTCCCCATTACTCTCCATATTCTTTATCTCCCATGACTTCATCCTTTTACAAGAGGTGGATAACGAGTAATAACCCATATCCGGTCATCTTCACTCAACTCCATATCTTGAACCCCTATATTTCCTTTTCTTAACCGTTCAATTAGAACCATAGAAAGGGTCACATGACATCTTATTCTCCCTTTGAAGATTTTTGCGACAAAGCCCCATCCTATTCCCCATTGACCTTATGATTTCATCATTTAAGCTCTCCTTTCAACTACCCAAATGAGTATCCATATCTGGCTCTATGTGCTCTCACCTCTTCAAGATTCTTTGATTCCAGACTTTTCTCAAGTCTTCATCATTTCCAAAGCCTATTATTATCCTTCTTTTCTTTAAATACCCAAATATCTATACTTTTATTTTGAAATTTAAAATCAATCCAACTCCTCCTATCCTCATATACCCCCACCCATGAAATGTCAACCCCACCATCTGTCACCTCATCTTCTTCTGCCTCTCAGACTGACCTATCTTCAATCTGGAACACCAAAGAACCAATCTCCAACCCATCTCCCCTAAACAGTAATTACTTTTCACCCGTCAACCCTTCAGAGTCCACTCCAACACTCTCTTCCCCAACTGCTAATTCCTAACCTTCACTGCAAATACAATCTCAATAAATGATAGAACCATAGATAGATCATCCAATTCAATGAGAATATCAGACACTTGCAACTGCTCCTGCAAAGCGGTTCTATCAATCTTCTTAAAGCGAAACATGCTGACATGCATCCCCAATCTCATGAAAGGATTGAAAACACCATGCATGAAGTGGATTTTTTTTTTTGGTATCTTCTGAAGGACTACACAATGGGGGGTAGCCCATCCCCCAACCCAGGTGCAGGCGGGATTCGATCCCAAGTCTCCGCTACAACCAGCAGGAGACCTTACCAACCAGCTGGTTGGTACCTTGCCACCATGCATGAAGTGAAATTCCAGCCACATTAATATGCAAAAGCTTTATTAAAGACACATTATTTGACAACCCAACCTATAGCACCCAACAACCAATTCCAAGCTCTAGTTTGTTCCAATGCTTAACCTCCCAACATAAGAAACTTTCTGCCTCTTCTTACTAAAATAAATGAAGAGAAACAGGCCCCCAAACAACTTCAAATATGAGAAGAGAAAACCAAAGAGGAGAGAAGAAGAAGATGGAGAATGGGGCAGCAACTCTATTCTTGCCAGCTCAACACGTTATCTTTAATATTAGAGACTAACGAAACATGAAATTACAACTCTGGCCCTGATTAGTTGGCAACAATAAGAAAGACCATAAAACAAATGTAGGTCCAGGCCCACTCAGTCCAAGTGCAGGAAAGCAGAAAGAAATGACAATGAAGACCCATGAATACAACTTAAGCCCATAAATTTATATCCAACAACAGCCCACTCCACCACCACCTACACATCAGGATTAGAATTCACAAAAGATCAAACATGGCAGATATCTAACCATTCCAATCACTATTTTAACTTCCCTACCTCCCAACTTCTCTTTGATCTTCTCTATCCATCTTCTAGAATTTTACTTGGTTCATAATAGTGATCTCATGACAGTTGGTAAAATATTAAATGTCTCTTACAAGTTACAAGGAATGAGGTTAGCAAAACAGATTAGGCTGAAGCAGGTGGAGGTGGAAGGGGACTCAAAATTAGCCATTTCATGGATGAATATTCATGGAGCTTGGATGTACAGGCAAACTCTGAGGAAAACTGGTAACCAAGCAAAAGATGTGGAAGCAACATTCAAATGGATAAAAAGAACAGCAAATGTGTAATATGTAGTACCAAAAAAATGCCATGCCTCTATCAAATATAAGATGATGGGAGCTGGAATGCTTTTAAGCATGGGTTTGTACTATCAAATATTCTAATTTAATTAAGTAATGAAATCTTTGTTGCTGATCAAAAAAATGATGCTTTCCTCATCTGGCATTTTCTTTGCCCTCATGGTCTTGTTAAACAGCTTGGTCACCCAAGATTGGTCAACCTCCCATGCATTTTCATTTTCCACACAGATTCCTAAAATCCTACGTTTGAAATTTCTTCCATGCTCAAAGCTTCATGAGCTGCAGCTTCATTTAACCATAGCATAGTAATCTATCCACTGGATGAAAGCATTGATTCCCATTTATTTATCAAAAAAAGCATCCATTCCCATTTCCATTAGACTTGATTCACACTATACAGATAGAACTTGAAACTTCAATTGACATTATGAAGAGAGGATCCAATCAAAAAGCTGGCATGATTGGAGCATTGAACATGTGCCCAATCCACATGGTTGACTATTTCATGGACTGTTAAATTGACAATGCCATCACTCACCTCATCATTTTTTCTTTCTACTTCCTTTTTCTTCTTTCTTTTTTGTCTTGGGGGTATAATAAGGAGTTCTAGGCTAGTCAAGAAAACCTATTTCTCTTGATCCTACAAAATTACTGAGATAAAAAGAAACTGAATGCACAAAAATTGCAATGGGGAATGACACAGAAATAGAAAAGCAATGCAAAACTCAAATAAAAGGCATAGAATATTGAAACTTAAGGACTATATGAGAATCAAAAATAAAATAAGAATTCCCTGAAGAAAATCTTTAATCTCTTAGGAAGAGATGGGAAACTCACTGAATCAACTGATGCAATTATAGAAACCGCACACATTACTAAAGCCATTTTCCAGTCGAACACAGGTGTACCCCATTGTAATGGATATGGAAATCTAAACCATGGGGAAGATTTTAATGCATGTGAAGTATCAACCCTACAGTGTTTCATCCTGGAAACATGCCTTCTGCAGGCTTCGGATATAATATTTGAGGGAGGTACATTCATATCGCAGCCTTTGTGGTTATAGGCTCCTGCTTCTGTAAGAAGGAAAGCAGCAGCCCATGTGATTGCCAAACCCAACGGAACCTGCACATTATATCAAGGCAATTACATTCACAGTAACTGTAATACCAATAAAAAAAAGAAATGCATTGGAGATACTGAAATCACTGTAAAGATTTAGTCAGTATACAACTTACTGCATAAATTAGAAATATACGATGACCAAAGACTGATATTTTGCGGAGATACTGCAAGAAAAATGTGGAGGAAATAGCATTACACTATCTAGCAGAAATCCCAATATTACATCATCCTGATGATGTTATAGGTTCAAAAAATATTTAACTTGAAGAGGAAGAAGAAGAACCAACGCAAGCTACTCCTTACTTACAAGTGAAAAAATAACAACCAGCAATATCTGCACTGCACCAATCTCAAGGCACATACCAACTTGTGGGAAACCGTAACTGTAGAAGGACAGCCCAACTGCAGCTACAGTTGGGGATACAACCACTGGATTGATGAACCTGGAAAAAAGAAACAATTGTATTAGGTCAAGTGTTTCGAGGTGCTAAGAACAGCATTTAAAACTCAGAGAAGCAAGCTAAAGAAAAAGATTTAATTTAGAGGCCCAAGATAAGGTGATTCCATGAATATTGCTACACATTGCCATAGAATTAGAGCAGGATGGACAAAATGGAAGGGTGCATCTGGAGTTTTATGTGATAGGCCATAGGATAATACCACTTACATTAAGGCCCTGTTCGCTTTTCGGTAAGTTACTTACCTCGGTAAATGCATTTACTTGGGTAAGTGTTTCCCAGAAAACACTTATCCGGGTAAGTGCATTTACCCATGTTCTTTTATTTCCCAGGTAAATAAGACAATGACCGTTTTAGCCATAAAAATCCATTATTAAAAGGGGTAATTTTGTTGCATCCAAGTGTTGGCAACTTTCCCCTCAGGTGGGAAAGTTACTTACCCACCTTGGAGATGGGTATCAAGTAAGTGATACCCAGGGAAAATGAATTTTCCATGGACCCCACATAAATCTGAAAAAAGAACATGGGTATCTTGGTCAATGGGAACCAAAATCCCATTGACCAACTTTCCCTGATCTCAAAATCCAAAAAATCGAACAGACCCTAAATGGAAAATGCTATAAAACTATTGTAAGGCCAGCCATGTTGTATGGAGCAGAGTGTTTTTTTTTTTGGAAAAGGTAATTATTGAGATAAGAGATACACAAGGGAGGCTGAGATCAGTCCCTGAAAGGCCAACTGGTCTAATCAGCAATTACACACTCCACCAAGAAATAGAAAGAAAAACAGCAGACACATTACAATTTCTGAAATCCTCAGACACAGACACCCAAGACATCAGTTTGCCCACTGCTTTCTGAATTAGCTCTTCCGGACTTAAAGCCTTGTTACAGAATATCCTTCTATTCCTCTCAGACCAGATGGACCATAACACAGCATTAGGAATAGTCTTCCAAACAACCTTCTTTTGCTTGCTCAACCCCATGAGCATCCAGCAACACAACAGCTCCTTAACCGAGCTTGGCATGACCCAACTTAAGTTCATAGAGCTGAAGAAATGATTCCACAGCTGAGAAGAAAACGGGCAGTGAATGCACAAATGATCAGTGGATTCAGCACTACTCCCACACAGGCTGCATGACAGGTCCGAAAGCTGAATGCCCCTTCTCACAAGGTTAGCTCTAGTAAGACATTTATTTAGAGCCATAGCCCAAACTAGGAAGTTAGATTTAGTTGGGCAGGTGGGGATTCCACACCTGATGACAAGGGAAATCAGAAACATCCCTTCTACAGATGTTAGAAGCCAGAGACTTGACAGAGAACACACCATCTGAGTTCCACTTCCACTGCCACTTATCCTCTGAGCTGAAATCCAACTCTTGATTCTGAAGACAGGACAACATATTCAAAACCTCATCCACCTCCCAGTCGAAAAGGTTCCTTCTAAATGAAGGACACCAAAGAACTGAACCACCAGAAACACTACAGCACTCTGCAACTGAAGCCTCTTGATTTGAAGCACACTAGAAGAGGAGAGGAAAGGAATCAGCAAGGGGGTTATCCGAGCACCAAGAGTCCTTCCAAAACTTGGTCTTAATACCATTGCCAACTTTAATTGAGACCCCACCAGCAAGAGCTGAGAAATTCTTCATTATCCCTTTCCACAAAGAGTTTCCCCAATTGGGAGGAGGGTCCCTCATTCTCCAATTACCCCATTCCACACCATATTTACTAGCAATGAGAGATCTCCACCAGGCATCATTTTCTGCCGCAAATCTCCAAATCCACTTGCAGAGGAGAGCAGAATTAAAAGATTTCAACTTCCTTATACCTAACCCCCCTTCATCTTTGGGGAGGCAGACTTGCTCCCAACTTACCAAATGCATTTTTTTCTCCTCTTCCCATCCCCTCCAAAGAAAACTCCTTTAAAGTTTTTCAAGCCGACTTGCAACATTCAACTTTGTTTAGAATAGAGAAAAGAGGCAGGGAATAGGTGGTAAATTGGAAAGTGTATTGTTAATCAAAGTCACCCTACCCCCAAAAGAAAGGTATTTTGCCTTCCAAGAAGCCAGTTTTCTCTCCATTCTCTCAATTACCGGGTCCCAAATTGAAGATGAGCCACAACTCACCCCCAGAGGGAGACCCAAATATTTGACTGGGAGGGACTCAATCTGACAAGCCAAAATTCCTGCACAATCTGCTAAATTGGAAACCTGGCCCACTAGAATTATTTGACGCTTATTCCAATTGACTTTAAGGCCAAAAATCAATGTTTTAAAAGGCATGGGAGGTGTACGCCTAGAGGCACTCCAGGCGAGGCACTCCCAAAACGCCCTGAGGCGTATGCTAGAGGTGCTGACACCTCTGAGGCGTACGCCTCAGGTGCAAGAGGCGTATCTAGAGGCGTACGCCTCTTGCGCCTCATGCACATCTGATATGAAAATACAGAAAAAAAAAAAAGAAAAAAAGGAAAGGAAAGGAAAGGAAAAGAAAATAAAGGGAAAGGAAAGGAAAGGAAAGGAAAGAGAAGAAAAAAAGAGAAAAGGAAAGAAAAGAAAAGTAAGGGAAGGGAAGAAAAGATAAGGGGAAAGAAAATGGTTTGCCCCCTGTCCCTTCGGTTCGCTTCAACAAGACCCCCCCTTTGAACTACTGTTATGCATCTTTATTCTTCTTAATATAAAATATTTTTATTAAAAATAAAGAAAAAATGAGATCCCCCCTTCCTTTTCATCCTCCTCATAACCCCCCTCCTCTTAAGGAGGCTTACGCCTCCTTGTGTTCGGGAGGCTTACGCCTCTTGCATTCTGAATTACGCCTCACGCCTCTAGGTAGTGGAACGCCTTGCGTCACGCCTCCGCGTTTTAAAACACTACCAGAAATCACCTCAAACCAAGATAAGGTCCCAAGAATTAATTCCACCTAAGAGGGGGAGGCATCCACAAAGCATAACGTATCATCTGCAAATTGGAGAATGTTCACCTTCTCTCCCCCCGAAGAAATTGCAAAGCCTTCCCACTCACCGGAAACAACAGCCTTTTTACAAAACAAAGTGAGGATCTCCATTACACATATAAAGAGTAGGGGAGACAGGGGATCACCCTGTCTAAGACCCCTGGAACTATCAAAGAAGCCTGCGAATTGTCCATTAACCAAAACTGAATTTTGGAGAGGTGATACAAACTTTTACCCAGTTTCTCCATTTCTGCCCAAAATTCATCTGTTGTAACACAAGATCAACCCATCTCTAATTAACATGATCATAAGCCTTTTCAATATCAAGCTTGCAAATCAGCCCCTGGGAACCTTCTTTTTTCCTGGAATGTATAAGCTCATTAGCAATAAGTACAGAGTCCAGCATCTGTCTACCCAGAACAAAAGCACTTTGGTTATTGGAGATGACACTACCTAGAACCCCTTTCGTTCTCTCAGCAAGAACTTTAGCTAAGATTTTGTAGAAGCTATGCAGAAGACTAATCGGCCTGAAATCCTTAATGTTCACTGCACCTTCAATCTTCGGAATGAGGGTTATAAAGGTAGTGTTTAAGCTCCTCTGCAAGGAACCTCTCATAGAAGTCCTGGAAGACATTCAGAATATCCTGTCTCACAACATCCCAACATTTAATATAGAAAAGGTTTGTAAGACCATCAGGCCCTGGAGATTTCTCATCAGCCAACAACTTGATTGTTGCTTTTATTTCCTCCTCCGTGAAGGATCTTTCAATAAGAGAAGACCGCACATCACTTAACTATTTAAAAGGAAGGGACCTAGGAAAAGGTCTAAAGAACCAAGACTACTTATACAACTTTTTATAAAAGTTGGTTGCCACTAGCTTCATATCTGCCTCAGAGACACCCACCTTGCCCTCTCCCTCCAACTTGGTAATTACGGAGGCTCTAGCTCTTGCATTTGCCATTTTGTGAAAGAAGTGTATTCCTGTCACCCTCTTTAAGCCAAGCCACTTTAGCTCTGTCTCCATTTAACTTCTTCTGACACTGCCAATTTATCATACTTCAGCTTTGCCTGAGATCTTTTTAATCTATGCTCCTCTGATATAGGACCCAACTCTTCTGTTGAATCAATTTCCTTTGTGGAGTAGAGTGTTGAGTAGTCAATAAACAACATGTCCAGAAAATGAGTGTGCCAGAAATGCATATGCTGAGATTATGGGTGCCAAATGGGTGGGTTGGGTGTGGGTACCAAGCCTAGTGACCCACAACCCACTTTGACCTTGACCCACACCACGATTCAAAATATCGAGACAGGTCAATATGTCGGATGGGGTGTATCGGCTTGTATCAAAGCTTGCCTTCCTTTTTCTAGCTTTTTTTCTCTCAAACTGGTTCGGGGGGGGGGGGGGGGGGGGAAGGGGGAGGGGGGTTAAGGCCTATCTACCCTGTGAAATAGGTGGGACCCCGAAATACTATGTATAGAGGCGTATCAAAGGGGCCACGGTACAATACGTATTAGTCAATATGCCTCGATACGTGACGAAATTTTAATCATTGACCCACACTAACCCGCACAACCCATTTACCACCATAGAGTGGACTGCAATGGTTGCTTGCAAGGAAGAGAGAGAATGAAGGGAAAACAAACTAGAATTGCTCAGCAAATTGCTTTGAACCACTCTAGGATGCAGGAATCACTCACCACTCTTCACTTATCAAAAAAAAAACTCACCACTCTTAGCACAGTTATAAGAACTACAATAAATTCAGTTGTTTTCCTACACACTTGTGTACTTAGGGGTGTCAATTAGACTAGATTTGGTCCAATCTGATCCAGTCCAATGTGAGTCCATTATAAATGGACCAGGTCCAATCCAGTCCAATGAATGTTTTTGACCAATTTGGACCGGTCCAATTCAATGTCTGGACCATCCAATCTGTTCAAATTCATTTTTTATTTAGATTGGTTTCAATCCAAACCCGGTCCATTGACACATATATTCTTATCTTATATCAATGGACCAGATATTGGCTTAATCCGACCCAATCCAATATAAATTTATTGCGGACAGACCTGGTCCAATCCAATCTAATAAATATTTTGGACTGGATTGGTCCAATCCAATATATCTTGTTGGTCCCTCCAATCCGTCCAAATTGATTTTGGACTGGACGGGGTCCAATCCAAAACCGGTCCATTGACACCTTTATGTGTGCTTAAAACATATGCATAGATGCTAATGGAGGTGACCAATCCTTCTAAAACTAAAAAACAGAAATTACAGAATTATCCTACTTTGACTTGAAGAAAGCTTAATAACTCCTAAACTACTTAAATAACGAATACTCTTTACATGTTATGTTTATGTATTTTAATTTTAGATAATAGGTTTTATAAAACATTTATTTTAAAATTTAAGCTTATATTTTTTATTAATATTATGTTTAATAGTTTTTACTTTTTTTGCAATGCTTTTAATTCTTTGGCCTTGTGCCTTGTGCCTTGTGCCTTGTGCCTTGCGCCTCGGGCGCAAATTGGCCCTTGTGCTTTTAAAGCACTACCTCTACAGCTCCAATAAATAAATAAAAAAAAAAAAGAGATCATGTATTTGACCACTTGGTTTCTAAGTTAAAAAGGAAAATAGGTATAAATCAATAATGGCACAAAAATAGCCTGACACAAGACAAAAAAAGCCAGAAGCAAAAAAAAAAAATCCAGCTTCAGAACCAACCCACCCCCCATCCCCCCTATAAAGAAGGTAGGTGGTTCCCCAATAAAAATAGTCCCATCAACCCTATCTAAGCCCAATGGTTAACTGATCTCAGAGACCACCTGATGTTCACTCTAGAAACCAAATGTAGCTTCCCTTGTGAAATGACAGAGTGACCAAGGACCATAAGCAATTCCATAAAACTCCCAAAAACAATTTCAAAGATTAGGATATTTGGCACGGCTATTTTTAAAAGTTCTTAAGACCATAGTTACTTAAAAGAACAATTCTCATGTCCCTAGAAAAAAAAAAAGTCTTAAAACAAATAAGACACTAGTAGAAACTTACAACCCAAAAGATAAGTGTCTTGTTGTAGACTTATATGTCAACCATAAGGGAACAAATAATAGACAACCACAAAGATGTCAAGAATCACACACCTTAGGAAGACTGACATCAATCCAGTATACCCTAAAAGTGCTTGAAATGCAGAAGATATAATTATAGCCCCCTGCAGCTGCTTCATAATATGCCTGAAATTCTGCAACATTGAACCACTTCTAATAAGATCAGTTTAAAATTCAATAGCAAAAAAGTAGCAGCATAATACAAATTACAGTAATAATAGCACATACAAGGAACTGTAAAAAGTAACAAGAAATAAATATAAAAATGAATCAAGAGATGCCACAGCTAATTAAAAATGAGTATGGCACTTAAGCAACTATTGTAAACAGGACAATCTCCACCCAATTTTTTTCATTTAGCACACCACTCCACCTTTTTTTATCAGTAAAGAAGGATAAATTTTATTAAATTGAAAAAATAAACAAAAGATTACAGCCAGCAGGAGAACACAAACACAACAATCGAAAAGAACTACAAAACTGCCCATAATAGATTTTGTCCGTACACTCCTTGTTTTGCTAGCGAGTCAGCCATCCCATTTGCAGTCCTTCTAATCCAAGTGAAAGTGGCATTGAGCTCCCTTGCTAACCTTTCAATCTCTCACAAGGAATGTCTATAAATCCAGGGAGCATTACCTCTGAAACTGGACCAAGAAATCACCAGTTTTGAATCTCCTTCAACCTCCAAATTTTTAAAACCTGCTTGTTTGGCTAGTTTTAATCCCTGCATAAGAGCATGAAGCTCAGCCTTTATGGGGTCACCTGCCCCTATAGGCCCTGAATACATAGCCAGAACTTTGTTTGTTGAGTCTCTGAACACACCCCCTATACCTGCCAATCCTGGATTCCCTATGGAACTGCCATCAAAGTTCAACTTTAACTTGCTTGCAGCAGGGGGTTTCCATTCCATCACCATCTTTTCTTTCTTCTTAGTTGAACATGCCAGTTCTTTCCAAGCCCGCAGGATATCAGCCACAGAGAAGCTTTGGAACAGCTCGAGTGTTTTTATCCAATGAGCAACTATCTTTACAGCTTCCACCAACTCTTCTTTTGGTCTGCATTTTCCATTGGATATTATTGCATTCCTTTCCTCCCAAATCATCCATGCCACAGCTGCCCTCACTGATTTCCACATTGTTCCTCCCCTCTTTGTCGGCTGCCTTAGGAAGTTTGGGTTGAAGAGGCTCACTACATCCTGTGGGGAGCTCCACCTGCAACTAAACAGAGAGCAAATAGACTTCCAAACAAAAAGCACATAAGGACAGTAGATCAGTAAGTGAGAGAGGGATTCACCATTCGCAAAACAAAGAAAGCACACATGAGGGGAGAGGCACATATGAGGCCTCCTCTTTTGAAGCATATCACAGGTGTTCACCTTTCCAAGGAACATCTCCCAGCAAAGAGTTTGAACTTTGGGTGGAATGGACTTAATCCAATCTCTTTCACCAGGAAATCCTCTCCGCCCCCCAAGAAGAATGCACAAGGGAGTTAAAGAATGCAGCACAGGAAAAAGAGCCATCGGAAGAAGTGGGCCAAACTCTAGTGTCCTCCAAAGATTGGACTAGAAAAGCTGAATTGAGGTTATCAAAAAGGCTTAATAAGCTTTCACACTCACAATCCCTTAGAAACCCCAAGTCTCAACTCACACCAGATTGAGAAAAGGTGATGAAACTTGAGATAGGTCTCTTCTTATAGTCAGAAATCAAGTAAAGATCAGGGAAAACAGAACAAAAAGGAGAGTCACCCCACAAAGGTCTTCCCAGAACAGAACCCTGGAACCACAACCCACATCATATCTAATGAAATTAAGAAAAGTTGGACATACCTCTTGAATTGCTTTCCAAGGAGAGTTTAAGGTAGATGTCGGAGCAACCTTTGCATCCCAGCCATTATTCCTTAGCCCATGAATGCTTTCAATAACCTTGTGCCATAGCCTGTTTCTTTCCAATGGAAACCTCCAAAGCCATTTTCCTAGCAACGAAGAATTCCTGTGAATTAAATTCCCCAACCTTAAACCTCCTTCTTCTTTTGTCTTGCAAACTTGTTCCCACTTTACTAGATGGTCTCTCTCTTTTCATCCCCGGGCTCCCAGAGAAAGTCCCTCATAAGTTTCTCTAACTCCCTTGCTACCCTCACCAGGACTCTAAAAGTGGACAAGAAATAAACTGAGAGGTTTGCTAATGTTGCTCTAATTAAGGTTATCCTTCCACCAATGGATAAGTAATTTCTCTTCCACATAGCCAATTTCTTCGTAAATCTCTCCACCACTAGTTTCCAGAAAACCTCTAATCTAGGGTTTCCACCCAAGAGTAAACCTAGGTACTCTAAAGGCCATTGTTTGATCTCACACCCTAACATCTCTGCTATCACCCTTAGGCTTTCACCATCCAAATTTATCCCTGCTACACAACTATTTTCCCAATTTATCTTCAGAGTGGAGACCGATTCAAAGGAACTAATGACTTCTCGCAGATTTGAAGCAGATTCATGGTTGCCTTCCTCACAAAATAAAATGGTATCATCAGCGAACTGCAAATGAGTTATAGCAACCTCCAAGCTTCCTACGCTCCAGCCTTTAAACAGATTATTCTGATCTGCCTTCAAAATCATCCTGCTTAGGACATCTGCAGTTAATGTGAAAAAGAAAAGGAGAAAGGGGGTCCCTTGCCTCAATCCCCTTTTAGCTGGAAAGTAGTCTCTTGCCACACCATTAATCAGAATCAAATACTGTACAGACCTTAGACAACCTTTCATCCACTTCCTCCACCTCTCCCCTAACCCAACTTTCTCCATGACTTCCAATAGCAAAGACCAATCCACAAAGTCATAGGCCTTCTCTATGTCCAGCTTATACACCAAACCCTTCCCTTTCCTCCTCTTTTCTGCAACACATCCATTGGCCACCAAGATCTGGTCTACAATTTGTCTCCCTTCAACAAAGGCCCCTTGCTATTGTGAGATCACCAATGGCAACACCTTCTTTACTCTCCCTGCTAGCACTCTTGCTATGATTTTGTAGAGACTACCCACAAGGCTTATAGGTCTGAAATCCTTGGGAACTTTTGCTTCCTTCTTCTAAGGGATTAAAGCAATGAAAGTTGAGTTTATTCCTTGGGAGATTTCCCCTTCCAAAAAGAATTCATTGAAAACTTCAAGGTCGCTTTTTATCAAATCCCAACACTCTTGAAAAAAGGCCATGGAGAAACCATCTGGCCCAGGGGCCTTTGACCTATCCATTGAGAAGATTGCCTCTTTTATTTCCTCTAAAGTAAAAACACTCTCCAAAGCTTTTGCCTCAGCTTCAGACACCTTATCCCACTGAAGAACTGGAGGCAATGGGCTTCTCTCCCTCTGGTTCAGGTAAATACTCTTAAAATGGTCAACAAAGGTCTTTACTATCACTTCTTCCCTGGTAGCCTCTATGACATCCACCACCAACCTATCAATCTAGTTTTTCCTTCTTCTTCCACTGGCTATGGAGTGAAAAAATCTTGTATTGCCATCCCCTTCTAGGAACCATTTGCATCTAGACTTCTACCTCTACTCCACCTTTAATTTGCTTTCTTAGACATCTGGGATATTTTGCACACATACCAAAAAAGAGCATGATGTGTTTTTTTTTTTTTTGAAAAGGAGAAATGGAGATGAGTAAGGCAGGAGACCTCTTAGCAACATCAACTTTGCACGATCCTTTTATGCATAACAGGAAGCTAATACAAGTGATATATGACTAGAGATAAAAAAAACCAATACATGGTAATTTGGAAGCTCTGCAACTCTTAACATTTTCAAGCTCAATGACAGTTGGATCCCTCAGAAATACACAATTTTCAGACTAACCAGGAAGACTTTTTTTTGGTATTGAATCATCGCCTTTTGCCCACCAATACATGGTAATTTGGAAGCTCTGCAACTCTTAACATTTTCAAGCTCAATGACAGTTGGATCCCTCAGAAATACACAATTTTCAGACTAACCAGGAAGACTTTTTTTTGGTATTGAATCATCGCCTTTTGCCCCCATAGGGGTTGTATTTCATTTTTACTTGGCATAGTACATTTCTTTTTTTCAGCAACAATCTGACAGCTCTTCTCAAAGGTATGGTGATGGGAACCAATAGCGGGGCTCAAAACCACACCGCTTCTGGGACTATCCAGATCAAGCACTAACCAAACCACCACTCAGTTGGCGACTAACCAGGAAGGCTTGAGAGCTTAAACGATGTGTAGCACAACAAGGAAAACCATGTGCAAGAGAAAGGAAATTTAAGGATTAAACAACTGAACTATTCAAGTTCTAATCCTTAAATGACAATCTCCACATAAGGAAATTGTCCTGAACGAGATATAAAAAAAAAAAAGCCCCAAAACTCATTACAAAAATAGAACACAGGGATAACCAATGACCAAAGTTGGACCCCTACACAAAACTTTAGTAAAACTGCCTTCTTCAGCTAGGTAAATTCGTAACTGCATTCCTCAAAATATTCTAGCAAAACAATCACCTAAAGGGTTGACCAACCTAGAAACAGAATGTAATTACTTATTAGGGGTTCACTCTAGATCTAATAACTTGCCTCTAATTCAATTAGGGGTTCACTCTGGAGGCAAGTTATTATAATTAAGCTACAATTATCACACAATTGATGGATCTAAATACCATCTAACCTAGTAACCCTAAGGCTGTGACTGGTTTGAAAGAAAAGGTAGGGAAAGGTACGAAAACCTATACCAATGTTGTATAAATTTTCATACCTTTTTCTTTCGGACCAAACACACCCTAAAGGCCCATAGTTGCCTAAGGAGAAGTCAGCAATGTTTAGTAGTATCTCCACCATAAAAAAGAAAACTAAGGATAAGTCATAAAAGTTTAAAAGTTAAAACTAGTCTCACCACCATTAAAAGAAAACCAGAAACTTCCTTCTGTTCAATTTCTTGATAAGCAAGACCATGATATTTAACCATGAGTAAAGCTAGAAACACTGCAAGACCTTCTGTCATCAGTAAGCTTTTAAGTCGTCTAATATTATCCATATTTGGACTTCAATGTTGCATGGACATAGGCACAAGAATTAGAATCTGACACATGTCTGGGAGTCCGACTCGGTGAACCCAAAAAGGACTCCTAGAGTTGCTCAAATAAACAATATTTATCATATATTGAACATTGTGAATTTTAATATTATACATAAGATTCATAGAACTATATAACCACTTAAATAGTTGGAAGTGACAAGTTACACAACAGCTTTTGCCTATTCGCCACATAGCAATGCCAGTTGTTTTCATTGTTTTCCTAATTACAAATGTTAATTGGAGAAGATCCAACAAACAATGCCTCATAAGTTATTGTTTAAATTGGAAAATATGAAAACCAGAGTTTCCTATTGGACAGTTTAAAAGATTGGACCACTGTTACATAGAGAGGCATTCAATCAGAATTTGTAATTTTGGACTTTGGAGAGTCAAGAAGCAGGCATTTTAGCAAATTCACTTCATTCACACTGTAGCTGAGTCCAACTAGAGTAGACTTGCAACCCCATACTAGAGTAGCTCTTCCCACCCACCCCCTTACTTGCTAAGGAATCAGGAAGATCAGTGGGATAATCTAGAAATCCATCTGAACAAGCTCTTTAAACAAGAGGCCAAGTCCTTTATTCTCCAGTGTAATGTCTAAGGGTCCAGGGCCCTTCTATACCAGAATACATCCACCCTATCACCTGTTAGTAGTCCCTTTCCACAATCAACTCATTCCGGCCAGATCAGTAAGCAAATTAAATACCCTATAACAGAGTAAGGAGCTCAGCCCTTATTGTGGTAGGAATTCAAAAGAAATGAAAAAAAAAATGCAAACAGCTAAAAAACAAGCAAGATTTTTGTGGTTTGCATTTTGTAACTATGTCCATAAAAGACCCCTGCACAATTCACTGCTCTTACTTCAACAGTGTACAACAACCATAGAGAACAAGCTAGTATATGAAGATTACTGAATTAGGTTGCTTGAGGTTTCCTAATTCATTTACAACTGAGAATAAACATATGCAAAAAATACCCTTGTACAAATGCTCTCCTCCAGTTAGAAGCCTCTCACTCTATGGAACCCCTTGCTTTTCTTGCTCATTCCACCAGCCTTCAATGAATTCCTTTCCCCAATCAGGCTTGATTCTTAGAAAAACACCACACATCCCTAAGGAACGCAGACTGCCAACAGCATACCCATCAGGGTCCTAATTTCCAAACATTTTGAGGCTCTGAGGTTTCAATCACTTGTCTTCTATGTAGAGCAGAAGTTGCTACAAGCTGACAGCCTCTAAGGATGCAGGCGATACTCACATTTACCAAGCCCTCGATTACCTTATTTGCATGGAATATGACTCAACAAAACCAGAGATCTACAACCCTGAGAAATAGTCTAGGGTTAGCAAAAACCCTTTGATTTTTTCTTGACCCTCCTCTTACTTTTTTCTCTGTTGAGAGCTCTTACACCTTGACTTTTTTGGTGTCTGCACTCAAAACTAACATATCATATCAGGGACTTCACCCTTCCTCTCCAAATTTTCTCAATATTACTCTCTCTTCTAAGCAGAGGCTCCTTTTTCTCCTATACATCTTTATAACATTGAGCATAACAAAGGGCTTCAACCATTGTTTGCATTACAATAGATTAGCTCATATCTATTTACTTTTTTATCAAATATTTATTTACTTTAGTCCAAATCTGTGGTAAGTTCTCCCTCTGTTTCTTAGGATTTTTTTTCCTCCTATCTTTATTTTCTGATCTTTTCGTTAATTTTTCACCTACTATATTTTTATTTAATTTGTTCTTGATTAATTATTAGTTAATGGTTTCCCCTCTTGTTATTGTTGAATTCTACCGTTGATATGTGAAGTTTTGTGTTGTTACTTGTCTTGATATGTAAAATTCATTTTTATTACATGCTACTTTAAATAGGAAAGCACCAAAAATATCGCCTTCCTTTCTTCAAAATTCATTGCTTAGGCAACACCTAATCAAGTAGGCAACGAGGTGCCTCCTTGTCACATAGATTCACCTCAGCACCTTGACAACCATGCATACAGTGTCATTCAACTCAACTCAACAAAACCTTGCCCCAGCAAGATGGGATCAGCTATGAACCTCATTTCACCATCCCATTATATTCAGTTCCACGAGTGCAAAATGACAATTCAGGATCCTTGTTCATAAGGGTTTCGAAAAGGTATTATACCACCTGACAACTTAAAACAACCCTCCTCCTTTACCTAGGCTTGGGACAAGCAACACAAGAGAAACTTGTTATTGGTAGAACTTCTGTCATTATGCTTTCATTTCAACCTCATACATCATTAGTAAACATTTTCTTTTTAAGCATTTTCCCCTTTCAATCTCCTTTCTTTTGGAAAAGATTAGAAATTGCAGTTTACCAGGAATGTGAAAGCAGAAATAAAACATATACAAGTATAGCCCATGTACAACAAGATGTCATACAACATGCCCTCCATAAACCCCACAAGGAAAAAAAAGTTTATCTTGTATAGTTCTACTTAACAAATTCTTTTGACTTTCTAAGAGTATTTAGAACTTTAACATGGATCTCAATAATCTAGTAACTAGTAAGTCCATTAAATAAAAATGTTTCTACATTAATTTATTCACTGCATGCAAACAAGTCCTGTCATAACACTCACTTGAACCAAGCATTGGAGTTCAATGATCACATAGTTACTTGGCCAGGGTATTGCTGCCAACTTGCAAAAACCTGTTCAAGAAAATTTCGAAAGTTAAGTCTGTATCCAGTCCCCTCCCAAGAAAATTTTGGAGTATATGAATGTGGAATTGCTATTTCCTAATTTCAGAATTGGGAATCTGGACCATTACCCAATGTTCAGATATTAGGGGTCTTGGGAGGGGACTGGATACAGACTTAACTTTCGAAATTTTCTTGAACAAAATGACCAGAATTGAAGATCTGGTCATGTGAAATGGTGTATTGAAGTAAACTGTCAAAGAATAGTACAATGGAGTGAAAAGAGAAAAAATATAGTGATTTTCTTTTGAACATCATATAGCACTTTTATCAATAATGGCTCACAAAAAGAAACTCAATTGACAAACAGAAATACATAAAACAACAAATGCAAAGATAACAATATTACTTTTAAGAATATAACAAATTAAGAAGATAAAAGAAGCACCATTCTCACAAATAAACTCATCCTATCCTGTTTGGTGGCAGCATGAAGAAATTAGATAAATCATAGAGAAAAGATAAATAATGACTCCACATTAAAAGAATTTATAAGCTCATGCCTATAATTGATCAACTAGGCCAAATAAACATAAGAACAGGGATGACAAGGAAAACCCTTTAGTTAATATGTTTTCAAAAGACATATGCCCTTGCACCCAATGAACACTTGATTAGAAACCACCCATAGGATATAGCCCGAGGAGAACCACTTAATTGCTTTTAGTCTAACATATATAGCTTTGAAGAATGGCCTAATCCCCTATGCAAGCACTTGCATAGACATCTTTAATAGAAGCGAAAACTCCTTAAATCTTTCTTCATTTACTACCAATGTTCATTTTGTCCTTTTTTGGATAAGCAGCAATGTATTTGATTGATATAAAGAAGGCAAGGAACCCTCAAAAACATGTATAGATGGTACTGAACCATCAGTGAGACACATCCTAGGAGGTCCGTGTTTATATTCCAAAATCCAAACAAAATATCAACAGAAACCCATAGATACTGTTCTATACTTCTATATAGCTTTACTGGTTGAACTGGGTGAATTTAGGTTTCTTCTAGTCTGGTGCTGGAATCTGGACAGATTTCAAAAGGATTTTCGGATCCTGGATTGGCTTGTGCTTGGATGCTGTGTTCAGGTTGTGATCTGGGATTATTGTTTTACAGATGTTGTGGGTGGGACAGGATTGTATAGGTTTTTTATTTGTTTGTCTGTTTCTGGGGTGATTTCTTATCACCAGGTTTTGTATGCTACTTATTTAGTTTTAATATATTTTCTTTTTTATTTATCTTAAAAAAATATGGTTCTAAACCTTTAACTTAAAACCACCAAAAAAAGAAAAAAAAATGTGCTTTGAATTATTAAGATTGTCAGATTTGTAGTTGTCTCCCAATTACATCCCAACAAGAAGGAATACACCAAACAAGATTCAAAGTATCGACACAGGCCGATACGCCGGTATTGGTACTTTTTTTATGTTTTATTTTTTTTTTTTTCAAAACCTGCTCAGACAGGTCGGTTTAAGCCCTGGCTACCCTCTGAATCGTGGTCTGACCCGATACAACCCCTGTAGGGGCGTACTTTGAACCTTGACACCAAATAAACCGCTTATGATCTATGAGTTAGAGAAACATTTAAGGTATAATCCTATAGCCTATAGGATAGCAGGTTGCATTACAGAGAGAACATCTGGAATCTGGATACGTTCTATTTCTTCTTGTTAACTCTTAGAGGCCTTCATTGTACCCAATTACGGTCCTTATTGTGCCACTGTGTAAATTTGTCACAACTGAAACTGCACGCTTAGCATGCAGAGAAGTAGAACCGCTGTTGAAAAGTAGTTTATAAGAAAAAATTGCCTATGGAGACGGTATCACAAAAAACATAAATGGGCAAAGATGCATCATCAAGGGAAGGAGAAACTTACATTCCCATTCAGTCCTTGAAACTCAGGAGAGTTAATTATTGAAAGAGCTGGGGCAAGATAGACAAATGATGGACCTTGTATCAATGGCAACCTCGATCCAAAGGATGTGTGCAACAGAGTCGTCACTCCCGATACAAACATCACGGTTGACACTACCATGGAAGTATCCTCCTGGCACTCACTAATTCCCATTAGACCAAGTGATCTACAATCAAATTCATGTCAACCAAATACATCTTCACAAAACCAATTTAGTATAAAATGAATACTCACTTGACTGCCACCCATTGCTGGGACTATAACAAGTGGAATGAGAATCAACGAACCTAAAATGGAAATGTAATGCTGCAACCCATATAGACCAATTGGAACTGGAAACAAGAACCCGTTGCAGATTAAAATCAACATAATCAATACAAAAAGAAAATAATTATTTTTTACTCATCAGCGACAAAGAAAAAAATATGAGAAAGCTCACCAAGGCCAGGGGTATCTCTGAGTTCATACTTCATATGTGAATGGCGAGCAACAAAGACCTCATCGTCGACGACTTGAGGCAGAACATCGATAACCTCTTCTTCCCGGCTAGGCTTGGGAGGAGGTTGCGGCGCAGGGTCCGACCGAACCTGCCCATTGGGACCCGGTCCAGCACTCCTAACTGCTCCTTCCGAATCCCTTCTCTTCCTGATGGACTGATCCTTATCAGACGACGACGGCATTTTATCACTCCCCGGTTCACCATTCGCAGCAGGGGGCGCCCTACCTCGACCGGATTCGAGATCCACTGGAGCCTCGCCCTCCTTCGGCTTCGGTGCTGCAACAATCTGACCAGAATCACTGGCATTCGTCTCCCCAGAGAACCTCGCTCTGAATCCCGTCCTCTTCGCCCACGAAGACGGCATTGCCGACTGCTCTCCCGCCGGCGGCCACGGCCCTGGCCGTGGACGTTTCGTTGGGTCGGAGCTCGCCATTTCGCCCGGCAAGCTAAATCTGCATCGCTGCACGATGAACACACAAATGCCCGTAGATCTGGTCTATCTAGGGTTCGCAAACAAGTCCCTCGCGACTTGATAGTTGAAATCACTGTTAGGGTTCCCTCAGAACCTTTTAATGTGTAGAGAGAGAAAGAGAGAAAGAAAAAATGTTGCTTGATGAGCTTCTAGCTTCCACTGCAACAGTTCATAGAGAGAGATGCCTGGACTTTGGAGGTTTAGAAACGCCAAAATGAAAAGATGGTGGTGCAGGTGGTGGTGGTGGTGGTGGTGGTGATGGTGATGGTGTAGAGAGAGAGAGAGACAGAGAGAGAGAGTGAGAGAGAGAGAGGGGGGAGTGAGAGAGAGTGAACCAATAGTGATGTGAGAGGGAGGAGCGGTGGCCGAGCCGAAACCCGTTTTCGTTTTTTCTATTTTTGTGTTTCGATTTGTTTGTTATTCGTTTGTTCTAAACCTGTATTGCCTTACTAATCGGATGCCGTAACGGGAAAAAAGAGATGGGACTTGGGAGTCCTCAGTCATGGGCCAGGCCCACTGGCCCAGGCCGACAGCTACACCTTCTTCTAATCTTCATTTCTTATTCACTAATCCCTGATTAGAATTTATAAATTACAACCCTCAATTAATAATATATCATCTGGTATGATTAGCAGCATGTCTGCCACGTGTACGGTGGTTTTCTGATTGGCCTGATTTGAGATCCAACGTTTGACATGAGGGGTTGGGAATAAAATGTGTGATAGTGGACGTTGGATCCATGGATTTCATTTTTGTTGCCCTTTCGGGATTAATGCCACGAGCCGAGTTGGCTTGTCAGCTCGAGTTTGCCGTTTTGGGCCCAACCAGGATTGACCAGCCAGAAATTAGACTGGACCGTTGATGGGCCCAGATGAAGGGCATGTTGCTTTTTGGATTAGGATACGCATCGGCCGGGTTAATGTGTTGAGGTTGAGGATATGAATTGAAACAGATGGGGACCATAGTGTTGGACCGGTTTGTATTGGTAGTAAGCCCATTGGATAAAATCAGTGAATCAAATGATTGGATTAATCACTGGCCCATAAATTTTTTATTGCTATTTATGTTTTGATACACCTAATAAAAAAAATAAGAATTTTCTTTTGAAGGAAAGACTATCCTTATGTAGAGCAACCACTAAGAACTGTTTCTCTACCCAAAGAAAAAAAAAACACTAAGAGGTAGGTAGCAATGTGAAGGTTGATGTCCTAAGTTCTCTGCTAGTTGTAGTGGAGATGTGGGATCAAATCCCACTGTCACCAAGGTTGGGGCGTAGGGGTATCAATTGGACCGGATTTGGTAACATATGTCCATTTACAAATTGAGCTGGGTTCAGGGTTTGCTCTTGTCAAAATTTGAATCGGTTCGGCCCAAAGCCCAAACCAACACAATACAAAGTTAGGCTCTAAGCCCTGCCTGTGAACAGGTCTCTTTACAGATGGACTAGATTAGGACTGTCAAATAGGTCGGGTCTACACAATGGACCCAAACCGATTGAACCAATTATAATGGTTCTGATTTCATGATTTTGTCCTGATTAATAATTGGGTTGGTTCCATTTCTAGCCTGTCCTAAACTGATTTTGTCCTAGAACCAATTATTTTATTAAATATATATTAACTTTTTTATTTTCTTACAATTTTTATTATATTTTATGTTTGAAATGGTAAATTTAATGGATAGTAAATAAAACAATATTATTAAAAAATGCTTAATTTTTAACATATAAACAATTCAGTATTTTTTTCTATCATTTTTATTAAGCTTATATTATTTAAATAAATATATATAGTTCTCAGAATAATCGGGTCTATTGGGTCTCTGGGTTTGTGATTTTGTCCCGATTAATAGGTTTGGGATTAGTTTTACCTGGACCTGACTCATTGACAGTCCTAGTCTGGACTAAATCTGGTCCGACCCCATACAGACCAGATCCAATCCAGTCCGAATGAAATGCAAATAGACGGGACCCAGTCCAGCCCCCCAAACTTGAGGGGGTTATGGGTTTGGGGGACGCATCACCCCATGTTGTGTAGCCCCAAAAAAAATATATCAATCATCAAGAGAAAATTACAATCCTTATGAAAAAAAAATCATTATTCCAGGATAAATGGAAAATTCATGGAATCTTAGAATCCTTAGCTACAACACAATTACGCCTACGCTTCTGTGTCAAAATAAGAGAGAAGCATAAAATTGAGGGAAACTTGACAAAATTTGCAAAATTCCTTAACAACTTTTCTCCGAACTTTATATTTCTCTCTTATTTTCTTTCAAACTAAACACAGCCTTAATGATTTAAATCCAAGGGTATTTTGGGTATACGTTAAGAATGTCTAGGAATGAGATAAAATAATCACTACAATGCCTGTATCTCACTATGCTCTCAAGTTACTGAAATATTGAATACCACATTTTTTTTAATTATCCACTGCCACCAAAGATTGGACCCATTAACATTTTGAATATGAGGCCCAGTGGGCCAAACTGTGACTCCAATCCCTACACAACCCACTTCAAATATCATCATAAATACTAGAAGAGAGGCCCACAGGGGGGGGGGACCATGACCATCTAACAAGCAAAAACTATTTTTTTAAATTTGCTGTTGGGTCCGTCTCTGGATTATTAGAACCATCCAACCCAAGATCGCTAATAATGGTTCATATTCAAATCCTGTTTTTTTTTTTCCTTTTGAACATTTTAAATGAATCATCGGTTGGGCTGTCTGTCAAAGGAGAATTGAACCAAAGTGGTCCCTTTTCTGGCTACTTTGTCTGGACCTCATTCTCATCTTCTAGAACAGAAAGCCTCACAGTTTTCAGGCACGAAAAGGATTTGATTGGAGAAGGCCCATTGGCTCCTTTACATCTGCCTGATATTTTGGGCTTCCACCCTCTTGCAATTGCTCCAGCTTCGACCATAGGAGCTGTGTTTATTGTGTCATTAACTCTCATACCAAACCAGAACAAGTGCAATTATAAATGAAAATTATTTTTTTTTTAGATCTTTGTTTTTTTAATATTTTTCGTGGGGTTTGGGCCTTTGGGGGAGCGTCAGTGTAATGGGCTTATAGTGATTAACGTTTTAATAATCTCATTTAGAGTCCACAGATTTAAATTGCTAACCAGGCCAACCTCACACTTCTGTGCTTGGGATGAAGACATTCTGGCCCACCACTCCATCGAGTACATTAGCGTATAAAGATTTCTTTTAAGCCCTAAGGCTGATTGCATTCAACTCAATAAAAATTACATCTCATCAAAAGCTAAAGACATTAATGAAGTCAGGAACAATATATGGGGTCATTGATTTATCATGATAAACTACTTATTTTGCTAATTTATGAGCTATCGTGTTATTAAGACAATATGTATGAGGAACATCCATATAGAAGAAGTCTCTAATTAGGCTCGGATATCTTACGATTCTTACCTACAAACTGTTCCCACAAGACATTAAAAATATCTCCCTTGTTATTCATTGAAAGATGTTCCTAATACATGGTGGTAGTGTCTTGTGGATATGGATGTGAAAACAGTTTATAGATAAGAGATCTGGAGTGTCGATAATCGGCAACTATACATCGAATGCACCATGGTGGATTAAGGTCAACTTCTGAAATCAATTTGATAATATATTAAGCATCTCATTTCCAAACAAATCAAGTTTAATTGCAGAACTTTTGCAAGAAAGAGGACTTCAAGTATAGCATTTGTTTTCACTTCTTCAAGAACCCCAAATTTGACAACTAAGGTTCTTCCCATAACGAACTTTTCAATAATGTTTTAAAAATTAATCTGGAACTGGAACTGCTTTGACCATTGTTTATGGGTCAGTGGTTTGTTCATCCGTCCCAAACGGATGATCCATTATAATTTAAAAAATAAAAAATAATTAAAATAAATAAATGGACAAAATCATTGGCCAAGTCGAATAGATTAACGGCTCAACCACCCAGATTAACTAATTAATGACCAAGTCAACAATTCTTGACAAAGGAACAATTTAGGGATGAAATGAAACCGATTGCTTAAACAATTTTCACGCCAAAATGGTTTGACTGTCCTGAACAATGATGGTATAAAAACCACGCCTTCTAGCATAATCTCTAAGAACAATATCCACACCAGCTGACTTAGAGGAGCTGAACCTATCCACTACATCCACATGTCTTCTCCCTCTACCCAACTATCTCACATGTAATACTGCACATGCCCCATTCTAAGCTAGTTACCCATAATAAAAGAAAGAGTTCAATACTCCATTTTTGTTGACTGTGCAAACATTTTAATGCCTACCATACCCTCATTTTTTAATCTTTCCCATCTATCCTCTGCAGCCCTCTTCAGCACTACCAACCCTGGTTGGTCTATCTCCTCCACTACTTTGGCTTCTCTTCTCCACAAATCATTCACTTTCTTCATTATTAGGGCTGCAAATGGATTGGACTGGGATACATAAATCCAAAATTTATTAATTAAAATTCAAATTTGAATTCAATAGCATCTACTAGAGCTAAATAGGATTCATTGAATTCGGGTATTAAATAGTATTAATAAATTAAACTAAAAGGATCAAAATATTATATATTATCAATAAAATGAACTACAAGAGACTTTATATTTTATATTGTAAATAAAATGACTTGAAACTGGCCGAGACTTCAAACTGTGACTTTTACTATGCTTGGTGAGAGAAACAAAAAGTTGAGGAAAAGTTCTTAACAAATTTTATGAAATTTTTTCGGTTGCATTTGGTTGTAGTGCAATTTTATTTGTAATAGTATAAATGCATGAGTGTGAAAGTGAAGGAATGCAAACTCTGATTTAATTTTGTTAGATTGGATCGTGGTGAATTTATATTTAATCCAATTATATTCATATAATTTTTTTTAAGTAATATACATCACAAGTTCGGATCACTTTAACCAGATAGTATTTGAATTGGGACAAACGGATATCATTTAGAGTCTTATCAAATAATGTACTCTTTTGCACTTGTTGTAACCCTAACGTGTCCATCTACAGACTCTCCATTGATGCTTCTCTGTCCACCCTCTCCTTTTCGTCTTCTCTCTGGTTCTCGTAAGGATGCAATCTAACAAAAGGAAAAACAACCCTTAAGGGGTAAGGGACTGGGCTATCTTGGCCCCATTAGTAAATCAAACTTTTGGCCACTTGCTCATTTCCGGTGCAAACCCATCATAGCATGTTGTGTCTCCACATCTCTAATTAATGCACCAAACGTTTGGGATAACTTAATCAAACTCGTGATGAACTAGGAAATGGGCTGGGCTGGATAAGGGCAAGAAGAGATGGGCCCCAATGTATGAATGTTTGCATGGGTCCCACGTGCGGGGCCCAATGTTGGGGAGTGGGTGGACGTTGGAAGAGAGCGTGGTGAGTGGAACCCACACGGAATTTTGGAAGAATAAAACTGTTTCTTCTTCAGAGTTATATCCACTTCACTGCAGAGGATGGTTGTGAGTTTGTTCATGAGATATTGGGATATTCTGCTTGGAGTCACCATTAACATTCAACGGTTCACAAACTGCAAATCCATTGCCACACCGTTTGGAGACGGGATCTGCTCTTCACATTCGGGTGCCTCATATGTACATTCGTACATTGGGAACATCTCCCGTAGATAATAACTTAAAAGTATGAAAAATATTCCCAATGCATAGTAGGATGTACTTGTGAGGAGCAGATCCGGTTGGGGATTTGAATTTTGGAAATTAATTTGCAGCAGTGGTTTCTGTATCTGATAGACTCTGAACTGTTTGTTTGTTTTTTTTTTCCTCCATTGGTTGTCAAAATAGAACACCAACAGGAGCAACAGCAGCTCTGAAAGTATGACAAGATTTCAATTCAATCAAGAGCAGGTAGCAAAATAGTTAGCAAATTTCTGATGACCATAAGATGATAGTGTACGGAGTGCATAAGGATGACAGGTTGAATTGAAGGAGTGACAACTTTGCTCTCAGAAGAATTTCATTGAAAAGATATAGTGCATAAGGCTGACAGTCAACTTCAAATATCTGTGATCTCTTAATAGCATTAGCACCATATATGCCTTGAGGCTTCAGCTCTATTCATCAATCATTCTTTGTGCTACCCTTCGCAAAGACAAAAGATGACCTGCTTAATCAGATTTTCAAGATACTGATTCGGATTCGAATATCTTATAGGATATATAATTCGATTTGAATTGTAGTAAAAATTTGATGATATAATATGAATATAATTATAAATAGTATATATATAATATTTCATGACTAGTGGATTGGATTGGGATAATTAGAATTTGATCTATTCATTAAATGAATAAATTTTTCCAATTCAATCCAATTTATTAGGATCAAGGGAGATATTCGAATCCAACTCTTACTGGATTGAATTTAGATTCGAATCGGATCTAATCTGATTTATTTGAAACCCTAAATGAAGAGTTGCTACATATTATATCTATGTTCCACAAGATCAAGTTAACTTCTCGTTAAGCTCTATGGATGTTGGGTAGCATATTAGCGTCATACTAGAACAATCCCATGTTCTAGAATTTCTTATTGATGATAAGAAATAGCTGATATTGTAACCATCTATTTTGCTGTTGTTATGGGATCTAAAATTCCTAATGGAACTAGCTAGTCACCTGAACTCCATGGAGTTGAGGTAGGAATGGAAATCAATTCCATTTTCATCCTTTTAGAAATTAGAATACTATACCTATCCATATATCTAAGAAAATTGCGGGGGTATTGATCATGTTATTCAAATGAGAGAAGGCCGCGTCATCTAAGTAACGGACGGGTGCTCTCCTGACATTTAACGTCCGTTTCTGAGTAAACTAAATATTTTATTAATTCGTAAAATTTTAAAACCCTCGCCCAATGTATAAAAAAATCTTGACATGAGTACTCAAGTTGAAATTACAGCAAATATGATCTTATAAATGATGGGTCTCAAGTTGCATGTAAATTGGAATTTAACAATGATATGGATAATAAGACATAAGAGCCACAAGAGATAATGTTTTTTGAAACACTGGATGATACATATTATTTCTACAATGGATATTTTAGAAGTAAAGGATTTAGTATTAGAAATAGCACAAATCATAAAAAAATGGGTTAATAAAATATAAGTAATTTTGTTGTTCTGCTGAGGATTTTCACTAAGAAGATAAGCAATCAATTAATGCAAAACATCATTACAACACAAGAAATGGTTTTAAGACACACATGTTAGTTGTATTGCAAGAAAATTGTAAATATGACATAACTAGATTTGTGGAGGAACACAATTACGAGGTTGTAACCCCAAGTAAGACATTCATGTTAAGGTCGCATAGAATGATGATAGTGGCCTAAACTTCTCAAATAGATCTTGCAGACAAGTCGGGAATAGCCCCAAAAGAAACTATGAAATATATGGCCAATCAAGTTGGAGAAACAAAGAACCTAGGTTTCACTCATGTTGATTATTGTAATTATTTATCTACAAAAACTGACTTAATTACAGTTACAAATGATTGTCGTAAAAAGCAAAATTTTAACAACACTTGTTCAACATTGTTGCTATGTTAAATGAATTGGCAACAAGGGTTACTCAACTGTTGCTCGTTGAATCTCCAACTGTTACTAAAACAATGAATTGGAAACAAAGGGTATCACTCATTGCTACCTGTATCACCAATTCTTACTAAATCAAGGTATCGATAACAAAGGTTAATCATTTGTTGGTAATTACATCTTTGGTTGTTGTTAATTTCATTGAACCTTTGGCAACAATCATAGAAAAACATAGTTATAGACATATTTAACACATTAGCAGATAGATTAAAGAACAAAAGTTTACTTTAATGGATAAGGTTTAACACTCAATTCTATGATAGCTAAAATTATGTCTCCAAAAAATATTGTGGGTCAAGTTTGGTAAATTTTGGCTTAACCCAAACTTGACAAGATCGATCATATCAAATTTGATTTGACTATGGAGTAATTAATCAAAATAGGGTCATCCTATGGCATAAATATAATTTATTCTTTTTAGAGTTTGACTATGATACCAGAACAAATTGCAACAATTAAGCAGTATAAATTCCTTCCACATTACAAAAGAATTGACTTTTGGCAACAATAATATTTTAAAATCATCTTGGAGCTGAACCATTTTTGTCTCCAAGTTATGGGTCACTAGTTTGATCATTCGAGTCGAATGGGTCAAATTGTAACACATCATCATATGTATATATGTATTTATATATGTATAAACATTTACTATGGCAATGAAAGAATGTATAATCATCTTCTATGTATGTTTAATTTACATTTTTATTTCAGTTATTATTGTTTTTATTTAAAAAAAAGTTAAAAATTGGGATTTGATGCCAAAAAATAGTTTTTTTTTATAAAAATAGTGGGGCAAGGTGTCGTTTGCCCTTCGAACAGATCTCAAAAGGTTACCCAAAACTAATATAAAGATCACCTTAATTAGACAATCGAGTACAAAGTTATGGCCTCTAAAAATTTGTATATACGTTTAGGAGAACTAGACCTAGATCATGGATGGGTGATGGTTTGAATGGTTCAACTATTCAAGTCGGTGGTTGGTTGAAAACATAGATAATTGTTGCTTGACCACAACTATAACTAGTTATTGCCAAAAACAAATAATAATTGTCAAAAATTGAACAAAACTATTACTAAACCAATGAATTGGGATAAACTTGGCAAAATGTTGACCTAAACTAAAAAAGCAAGTTAGGGTCTCCCTAAAAAAAGTGGGTTAGGCTCCCTTATGCAATGACCTGAACAAGAAGTCGATGTGACTAGACCTAACCTTAAAAGAATTTGGGTTAGGTTGGACCAGACCATGGGCCACCTATTTTTCGTATCAACATTTTCAAATTGATATTAACTTGGATGGTTGAACCATTCAAATCATTTGAATTAAATGATTAAACCTGTATTTTTTGTAAAAGCGATAGTTTGGTCAAATACTAGCTGACCCAAGTGGTTGAACCATTGACCTATTTGATCATTGGGTCAACCCAAAACTAAATATTAGGGTGATGGTACAACATTTATTGACTTAACCCCAACAACCAACCTGACCCGAAATGATCCAAAAAATGCACTAACCTGATTCAAACGGGCCTAACCCGATTTTAGGTCATAAGAAAAAAGATGCTATATCTTTAGTTTTTTATTGTCATATTAGGGCTGTACTCAGATCAGATGCAGAAAAATCCGCATCTGATCCGATTATTGATAGCATACATTTGAATCTGGTTCAAAATCCGATTGGATTTAAAGATTCAGATTCAAATCCGAATCCTAATGGATTCAGATCTGATTTGAATTTAATATGACTCTTCTACAAATTTTCTAAAATATTAGAAATATTGAAAATAACTTTTACATATATGCATCGTTCGAATTCAAGATAATCGGATCAGGTCTGAATTTTCGAATACCATTGACAACCCTATGTCAGATGCTATAGCTTAGTTTAATATTTTAGGTATCAGGTATTACTTTTAAAAAGAAAATTCAAAATTCTATTTAGATGGTTCAAATTAATTTAATTTAATCTTAACTTAAAAATAACATTGAGAGAGAAGGAACCCGCGCGCAAAATGAGTTTCCGCCTGGACCCTCCCCACAAACTCATTTTTCTTGGATTTCCCCTTTTCAAATTAAACATGTTTGTTTTCTTCTCAATATTGATTGTCTACCTCGATCAACCAGGTAAGGCTTTCAATCTTTTCTCAATTATTTCTATTTTCTCTGCTCTTATGGTTTGGGTTTAACGTATACAATCGTAGGATTGTTGTTGTTCTTCTTCTTCTCTCTCCTTTTTTCACTCAAGTAACACTTCGCTCATATACTCTCTCCCAAACTCAATTGCCAATATCACATCATTGTTTTTGCTCAATGGAAAAGGCTCCTCAATCTTGATTAATACTCACTTTTGTTGATTTTTGTCATCCTATTCAATGCTGGTGCTTAGTGGAAGTAGATAAGCTTTTCAATATTTCATTATTTTTTCCGTTCTTTAATTTAATTTGAATTGATGGATTCTTCTTCTTTTTCTTGTGAATTGTGAATCCTATGAACGTCTTTGTTATTTGAACCAAAACAGGGGTTATGCCCTTTTTGCCTTATTTATTTAGAAACCCCTTTTTAGAAATTTAATTTAAAAACCAAGATAGGTTAAGTTAGTGATTGCACCCATAGGCTCCGTTTGGTTTGTGGGAATATTTAGGTGGAATGGGATGGAAAAGTGTAAAAATTGGACTTTCCAGTGTTTGGTTTTATACATAGGAAAATAATAGGAAAAACATGCCAGTAGTTAGTTTTTCGTCGGAAGAAGAAGAAGGTGAGGGAGGAAGACGGGAAAAACAAAAAGAAGAAGAAGGTGAGGGAGAAGAGAGAATAGGGAAAATAGTCGCCTCTTCAAATCGCTACCACTGCCTGGTTCTCTTGCCACTGCCGCTTCCTCTATCAATGCCTTTTCAAATTGTCGCTGCCTAGTTCGTCGTTCCTTCATCCAAGGAATCTAGTGACGAGGGAAAATAGTTGGCCAAATAATCATCAAACCCAGAAAAAATTCCAAAATCCGACACGCTGTCTTCGGATCCCATTGGGAACATGTCGAAGAAGGACCAATTGATGGAAACATTGCTATCCGCAGGGGCTGGTCCATTAGAGACCGGTGAAGGCAAGGGGTATTCCAGCGTGGTCTCCATCGGTAAATGATCGGAACGCTCCTTATTCTGTGGGTCTGCAATCGCAAATCGAGACGTAGTAGCTCGATGGTAGCAGGGTAGCAGATCGTCGCTGCCTAGTTCTTTTGCCACCGCCGCCTCTTCAGATCTCCACTTCCTGGTTCGTCGTTCCTTCCTGCTGCCTAGTTCTCTTGCCATCGCCACCTCTCCAGATCTCCACTACCTGGTTTGTCGTTTCTTCCCGCTTCCTGGTTCTCTTGCCACCGTCGCCTCCTTTGTTTGAATGGGGAAGGCAATGAACAATGGTTACTTGCCGATATCTGATGAAGAAAACAGTGGAGAATAGATCGGATTGTACTGTTCGTGTCGATGTTTGTCGTCGTTGAAAGGCAATGAGCAATGGTTTCTCAAATTTTCCACCGGAATCGCATTGTTTTGGTGCGACCCAAATTCCACGTTTTTAGGATCTCTCATCCCATCCCTCTATTTCCCTCAAACCAAATGAAAGAAGAATATTCCCTTTTTCTCATCTTCATCCCACAAACCAAACGGAGTCATAGGGTTTTTTAAATATCACCCTTTGTGTCTAAGATGATTACTTTTGTTCGCAGGAGCATGAGGAGTATAGTCTTATTAGTATTTTAGGAGCAAGTTAGCTTCAATTTTAACTCAAAAACTAAAATCTTTTTTATGAAATATGAAATCGAATCATATTACAAACTTAAGCTTTTTGGTTACCAAAATGAGACAAAATACATAAGGTTTAACGTTCATCCCTGTTTCAAGAACTTAATGCAGCATTAAATGCAAATTACTAGCTATAAGGCCAATCTTTGTTACATCATTCATTTCCCATATAAATTGTTAAGTGTTTATATAACATGACTAATTGCTTATCTTTGCAGGTCAATGAGACTTAGGTCTTGTGCAAGCTATCCTTTCTATGAGAGTTGGGTGAGTTTATTCTCTATTCCCTACAACAAATTTAAGGGACCTTTGATTCCATTTCCATCTTTATAAGATAATAATTTTATTTAGATTTTCAAAGTTCATATATATATATATAAGATAATAATTTTATAATTTAAACATGTAGTTTAGATTGGGGTTCCTAAATCAATAATAATAGAAGTGGAGATATAGAAGTTCTTGTTTCGTGTGGGCATCCATGCTACTTCTCATGCCATGCCATTGTTGTTTTGATGTTAGTTAGAAGTTCTTGTTTCCTCTCGTCTTGACGATGAAGAAGATTCCTTTAATTAATAAAATCTCATAATTAATCCCTTTGAGGATGTGTTTGGAGTTGATTTAAGATATTAGGCAAAAGCCATGGAGTTTATGAATGGCAATGAAATTAAGGATTTGAAGTGATTAGTTTCACTCCCTTATTCTTGGCATGGGAAAACTACCATCATCTTGGATATTAAGATCATTACGTTCTTAAAAAATTTCAAAATTTAAGTTCAATTAGGTTTTCGTATTAAAATTTTACATTTTGTTGGATAAGCAAACCTGCCTCATGGACTATTATTATCATAATGTTGTTAGGTTATCTATACATTTTGAAGGAACTATGGTCGTTTTATAAGTTTTAAATATTTTTGTTTCATTTTGGTTCTCATACTTCCAACAATTGTCATTGAAATATAGATTGATATTCCCAATGACAAGGGGATAAATCTCATAACAAAGCCATGAAGGACAAAGTTGAAAGTTAAAATTAAAGAAGTGACAAATGGAATTGCAATATAACCATCCTAAACCACCACCTAGTTATTTATATATTAGTGGGGTTGTGGCAGCAGTAATGTATAGAGCCCACTAATACTACACAATGTGGAAAGCCTATTTTAACCAACCACCTACACAACTAGACTTCACATCATTGGCTATATATGTCAAAATTTATCAAAATTTTGAATGGTATAAATTCTTTAACTTGGGAACCTGACTACACCTAGAATACTAATAGAGCATTCTTCTTGCTTACTCTAGAAAGTGAAAATTTGTAATCACTTCATGTCTTAAATTAATTTGCACAACATCAATCAAAGGAAATGGGCACATAAACCACTAAATTAAAATATCAAGGCAGATCAATATGATTAATTTGTGTGGTTTTATTCTAGCATATGCATGTATAGCTTTGTATCTTTTCTTTCTTTGATCAAAGTTGTATTATTGTCGCTTCTTAGGTCTGTGTGCTTACACCTTGTATCCCTATATGTCCATGCCAAAATATGAAATAATAATGAGTGAAAAGTAGGTTAATAATTACCAAAAAAAACTCAGCTTCATTGCTAAGGGTCCATTTGGTTCATAGTCGGAATCGGAATGGTCCATTCCCATAATCTGTTTGGCTCAAACAGGAATGGGAATGGAAATTAAAATTAGCAAGAATAGGATTTCATTCTCAAGGGAGGGACAGGAAATGATCATTCCCTCAAATGGGGGGATGCCATTCCATTAGGAATGGGAATGAGATTCTGATTCCATCCAACCAAACAGTTGGAATGGAATAGCCCATTCCGATTCCGATTCCAGACCCCTATTCCTACAAACCAAACAGACCCTAAATTCAATTTTCTTGCCATTTCAATGCATGGTATTTGTATGTTATCTTGGAGGAAAGTAAATAAATGTTCATCTATATATAACTGATATTCTTTGTTTTCTTGAATTACCTTGTCAATGCCCTTTTCTTTATAGAAGATAGTTAAATGGACGTATGCAGTTCTTTTCTCTTTTTTTTTTTCCATTTTTCCTTTTGGAGAGCTATGCAGAAATTGGATTGGTTCAAAATGACAACCCCCAATGGATGAAAATGTACGAGGACAGGTTTTATCCTCCCCCGAGGAGGTTTGTTTATGCATCAGAAATTCTTGAATATTTTCGTATATTTGTAAAATGCTCTTACAGTTTTATGAAAAAAATTAACAAGCAATGCATGCAGATGTTTCCTATTTTAAGTTTCTCATATTTAATTTTATTCACATCATTAAATCTAGGACATTTAATGCTTCAACAAAAATACATCAAAATTTGCATTCAAATGATTAGCACTGCCATGCTTTTGCACCAATTCAAATGAAAACAACATCATGAGATTCATATCTTGCCTTTTGTTGAGAGCCCACACAGTGGCCTCGTTCCTATTGAAATGCCCAGCGCAAAGACCACAACCATTGGATTATAGTGGGATTTGAGTAAGTAGCTCACGTTCTATCAATTTTCACTAACCAAATAATTGGACTTTTTTAGTTTTTTTATGCTAACTAGGGTTGTTAATGGACCAGATACTGGTATAATTCGATCCGGTCCAATATGTGTCCATTGCAGATGGACCATGTCCAATCCAATCCGATGAATAGTTTTGACCGGTCCAATTTAATGTCTGGACCATCCAATCTGTTTCAATTTTGTTTTAATTTACATTAGTTCCAACCCAAACCTGGTCCATCGAAACATGTATTCTTATCTTCTATCAAGGGATTGGATATTGGTTCAATATGATCCAATCCAATATAAATCCATTGTCAGTGGACTAGGTCCAATCCAATCCAATTAATACTTTGCACCATTAACTCTGGATTCATCCAATTCAATGTCATATTGGTCCGTCCAATCCATTCAAATTGATTTTGATTTGGACAAGTTCAACCCAAAATTGGTCCATTCACACCCTTAATGCTAACTAATCACACTTAACATGATTGTGATAGTGCATCTCCCCTGTTAATTTGAGTTTTCTTTATGTTAATCTCCAACTAACACGAAGATGAGATTTGGTGGTTTGATTAGTACATCCAACATCACCAAAGAGAAAAAGATCACAGTGCGATTAGATTTAGATCTCATCTGGACAATATCCATTAAGAAGCTGAAGTGAATCCATCTGGGGATGTTAATATGCCACTCTAGGACCAGATCCACCCATTGTAATACCATAGATATTTTTAATGTAGACTGCAAAGGCCTCCTTTATTTGGAATTTTTGTTACAAGTAGGTTTATGTTTGGTGTTTATGCCCATCTTTGTCTTAACCAATTTCCTAAACAGATAATTAATGGACAATCTTTGTAATGTGATTATCCCATATGATGACAGCTCAATCTAGGTATAATTGTAAACAGGTTAGATTCAGATCCAACATACATAGATATGAATTCAATTTGATTACATATTTTCTATATGTAGCATTTACCAATTTGACCTAAACCCAACTAGTTGAAATAGAGGATAACAAGAACAGGATCTAAATAACACAAATACTAGCAAATAACACACATAATCCCTCGGGGTCAGGACCGAATCAGCCCCCACAACGTCCCATAGCACATCCTTGTCGTGTATTGGGATCATTTCTTGATGATGACATCATCATTCTTGGTATTATCATTGGGAGATGTTCCCAATACACGACGAGGATGTGCTGTGGGACATTGTGGGGGGGGGGGGAAGTCTCGTGGAGGGCTGATTTGAACTCCTTGGGGTCAGGACGGAGATTATAATTCCTGCCCATTGCCATTAGTTGTTGCCAAATCTGTAGGCGAGGGCAGTAAGGGAACTTCCAAGGCCAAGAGCTGAAGGTCCCACCTATAGAGAGCAAAAAGATGTTTGAGGCCCTGAGAGTGTTCCCAAGTGCGAGGACTCTGACGGTCAAGTTAGTTAAGAACTAAGGGAAGCTCAGGTCACAATAAGAGAGTAAAGTAGAATACTCAAGTGTGCATAAATGTACCTTTAGACTTTGGCACCCTTTTATAGCTGGAGTCCCTTAAGAGAGGAGTAATGGGCAATTGGTAATTGTCCCGTGAATCTCAATCATGGACAAAGTTATCACAAGGATGAGGGCCAAGCGTTACAGTCTCATAAGTGCGTTGAGGGTAAATGCAGTCGCCCACGTAACGCTTGTAGTAAATTCTCCTCTTTATTGATGATTCATCGGAGTTATGATAATGCCTTTGTCAAGGCTGAAGTGATGAAAATGCTCTCATAGGATGCCATGTGTCACCATTTGGTGAGCTAGTCAAATATACCCACATCACTTGCTCCCCACTCTCGAGACCAAGGCTTTGTGGTAATATTTTATTGGATATCTAAGGCTTGGCCTCGGTTGATGAGAGTAGAGTTAAAAATTTTCTAAGTTCTAGACCATTGACGGGTGACCGTGACTGGGATGACTATGCGGGTCTATTATTGAATAGCAGTGATAGGGATGAGTATGCACGTCTTCTATCGAAGAGATGTTACCAAGACCTGCACATATGTCTATTGCCAAATAGTTGTGACGAGGATGGGTTGGTTTGGCAGAGCTCGCTGCCAAATGTGTTCAATGTGAACATAAATATACAAAGTTCATGAAAATGACATTATTTGTATTTTCACTCTTCCCACAAATGAATTTAAGAAATTATGACTCAGTTTGGAAGGAGTACAAATACAAATATATCTATACTACTAATAAAAGAGCGAATAACCCCACTTTTCTGGACTTTTCATTAAACATATTTACCCCTTATCTAAGCAACATACAACAGGCATAAAAAATGGCATATATGTCCTTTGCTCTCACTCCAATAACTACCCACTTACAACAGTTAAGAAACTGCCCACTTATAACTACTCAAAAACTGTCCACTTATAACAGTTAAGAAATTGCCCACTTATAACTGTTCAAAAACTGTCCAAGAATTATAAATATAGTTTTGTCTTGGAGATTCTGTCACGTGCAAATGCACGTACATGTTTACTAGTACAGTACAAATGCATACAAATAATACAAAATGCAAGGTTACATATTTGTATTTGTACTCCTTCCAAACTGAGCCTATGTTAAATTTCTTAAAAAATTTTTGTTCCTCTTGCTTTATATCGAGCCATTGACAGCCTTATAGGGTCAATTACCATTTAGCTGTGTTAAGGAATGCTGAGAAACCTGTAACTTTTTAACTTTTCATTAACGTAGGGTATTATCATTGATTCCACAACCTGTTGAATAGCCATTGAATTCAGATAATCCATTTTATAAGAATTCAGTTGCACTTTTGCATGTTAAAAATATCTCCTCAAGAATTTGAAATAAATGTATGGGTGGTCTTTAACGTGGGGCTAGAATTTGACATAGATGTATGGTGACATTCTTAGGCCTTGTTCGCTTTTCGATAAGTTACTTACCCAGGTAAGTCTGGGAAAGACTTACCCGGGTAAGTGCATTTACCCATGTTCTTTTATTTCCCATGTAAATAAGGCAATGGCCATTTTAGCCATAAAAATCCATTATTAAATGGACATTTTTGTCCCATTCAAGTATTGTCAATTTTCCCCTAGGTGGGAAAGTTATTTACCCACCTAGGAGATGGGTATCACTTACCCGGGTAAATGATACCCAGGAAAATAAATTTCCCTGGTCCCCACATAAATCTGAAAAAAGAACATGGGATTCTTTTCCCCCTCTCAAAATCCAAAAAAAGAACACCCCCTTAATGTGGGGTTGCATGTCGTATACGCAAAGTTTTGGATTTCAAGAGATCTCGAATTCTCGATTAGTTGAGTCTTGTTTAGGAAGGCCAAAGCTTTTATTGTGTTACTTTTATCGAAGGTGACAAAAAGAAATTTTAGCAGAAGCAATTTTTTTTAATTTTTTTAATGAAGCATTTTTTTAGGGAAATTGTCTAAAACTCACCATGAGTTTTCAGAATTTCTCTTAAACTCATCACAACTTTTCAAAATGTCTAAAACTCACCATGTCACTAACTTGACGTTAAACAGGTTAACGGGTGTTAATATATTATCATTTTAACCTTCATAGAAAAATATAAAATATATACAAAATAAATTAGTGGGTGTTAATATATTACCATTTTAACATTTAGACATGAAAAAGGAAAAAGTTCAAAAAAATATTTTCAAATATAAAATACATAAAACATAGAAATTACAAAAAATATAAAAAATTATAGAAATTGCAAACAAAAAAAATTATTTTCAAATTATAAAAACTATAGAGATTGAAAAACAAAATAAAAAAATGAAAATTGTAAAAAAACACAAAAAATTATAGAAAAACATAGAAATTGCAAATAAATAACAAAAAATACAGGAAAATTTATAGATTGTAAAAAATAGAAAAAACGTAAAGAAACAGAAATCATAAAAACATTGGAAATTATAACAAAATACTAAAAATGCAAAAAAACAAGAAAATTGAAAACTAAAAAATACCATTATTTCAATAACTCACCATTCAAGGGTTATTTGGTCATGAAAATTGTTATTTATGTTGACATGGACACCTTTGTTAAGAAGCATTAACGGTGCACTAATGGAAGGTGAGTTTTAGAAAATAAAAACTTACTACATGGTGAGCTTTAGATATTTTGAAAAGTTGTGGTGAGTTTAAGAGAAATGTTAAAAACTCAGGGTGCGTTTTAGACAACTTCCATTTTTTTAATTATAAGGGGGCATTTGATTGCACTTTTTTAGGCGTCTGAATATGAAAACGTTACTTTTCAGACTTTAGACTCGTTTGATTTCTCCTCTTAAAATTGATTTGAATTTTGTTTTCAGATCTAAAACTATAGCGTGTGGGTCGGCTCTTAACGCACTTAGACGCGTTTCAGAGCCGGTGCATAGTTGGAACTACCCTTCCAATCTTTTGGAAATAACGCATGCTACCCCTGATTAACCCCAACCCAAAAAACCTAGTCATTCGTGTTTTCTTAGGGAGGAAACGCTGCTCGTGAATGCAAGCTCTAGGAAGAACGCCTCTCTCTCTCTCTCTCTCTCTCCCTGTCTTCCCGCCACCGTCGCTGCAACTTGCAGCAAGGACGGTACAATGAGTAATAATATAATAATAATTATAAATTATTTTTACTAATTATAAACTATATTAATATTTTTTATTAAATATTCAATATTTTTATTAATTTTGCTTATGCTATTTATTATTTATTAATTATTTTTATTAACTAGTAATTTTTAATTATTTCATTAATTTTTATTTGTGTAAATTATTAGTTATTAATTATTTTAATATTTTATAGTCATTAATTAGTTTTTTATATTTTAATTGTTTCATTTATTAATTATTAATTTTTTATTTGTATTGTTTCAATATTATTTTGAGGTTGAAAAATATTTTTTATGAGATAATGCAAATTGAACTAAACATTTCAAAATAGTACGTTCTAGGGGTAAAATAGTAAAATCAGTAAATTTTAAATGGTAAAGGGTTGATCCAACACAAACAAATTTATGGATTCAGAGCCTTTAAAAAGTAGAAAAGCACCTATGATTCTGTTTAGATTCCAGACACAAAAATGTATTTTTAACCTTTCAGATATGAAACTTTAGATTTATCAAACACCACCTAAGGCAGTAAATTTGTGCTTTCCAGAATTTTTTCACCAAACACTATTTGCAGGTGATCCGAATTGGGACCACCTCGAAAAGCCAAGAGCTGGCAACGGATAGCCCTCCCAAACATCCACAATACCAAGTCCTCTCCAAACGAGTCCTAAGTTGGATAGAACTCCGGATCTCCCGCTCATAAGAATTCTACCACGTTTACCCACAATTAGATTTGTTCATGGATTGGATTCGGGCTTGGCTTCTGCCAACAATTAAAAGAGACCCGACCCGAAACCCAAACCCGATACAGTATAAATCAGGCCCAAAGCCCAGCCCGTGAACCGGTCTACCCACAATGCAATACCTACATCTCCCGTGAGATCGAATCAGTCCCACACAATCCCACAACATCCCACATCACATTCCCGCCGTGTATTGAGAATATCCCACATCACATCAATGTTTCCAATACACGGCATGGATGTGCTGTGAGTAATTGTGGGGGCTGATTTTCCATGTGTAGTTGCGATGTTGTGTGATGTGGGTAAACGTGTTCTTTGTGGGCAGGAGATCCGGGCTCGGACAGTCGGACGTACAACACTGTCGGTAGGGCGAAGAAAGTCCTGCCTCCTGCGTCCCAACATAAAGCCCTACCTCATGCGTCCTTCCCAATCAAAAGACCAAAACCTCACTTCATCGGAAAAACCAAATGCCCGAGTGAGGAGCGGCCGGCGATTCCCAAGTATTCACCGTTTTCCTGGTAAGATTCTCCTCTCTCTCTCCCTCTCTTCTCTATTACGCACGGAAAACAGGGACTCTACCCCTTCTTTCTTGTACTTCTTTTTTACATTTGGTTTATTCTCAGAAAAATAGAGGCTTCAATAAGTCTCCTTCCCACCGTATCCCTCAATAGCAGTTCTGTTTATGCTGCATTTGTTGTGTTCTTGCAGATTAGGAGAAGCAGAGAAATCATTGAACCACTACAAACAGTCGGAATCTGGAGCCAACTTTAACGAGATTTCTCTAGCTGAAACTCTCCAAACCCACCTCAATCAGTGCACCAAAGCTCGGAAGCTAGCGGACTGGCAGACTTTTGTTAAACGCGTTCCCGTATGTTCATGAATTCTCAGCTATATTTTGTCATTAGAATGAATAGACCCGAAATCAAATAATCTGGATCACCTTACATAATTAATTCTGCATACCATAATTCCACGTTATCTATTCATCTTTAATTGTGAAGAACGACTATGCAGTATATACGATTTTGTTTGCCAAAGAATATTGAAAACACGACAGTAAATTGACTTGAACTTTATAAATCATTCATGAATCCTGTCGGTTCTCCATCGAAGACTCCAGCGCTTTTTTTAAAGGTTGCAAAGTCGATGGATGATATTTTCTTCTTCTTGAGAAATGTTCTTAATCTGTGGCTTGTTAGTTATGACCATAAGTGCTAGATATCTGGCCGATTTTGTTCTAATTGATATGTTATGCTTTTGAAAATTGTCTTGGGTAATCTATGCTTTGCGATTATGGCATTCAATATGTTCGATGTATGGACTGCTATGTCAACCTACCATTGTGTGGATTTTTAGAGATTACAATGGGAATGTTCTGGCCTTATTCTTAGGACTTATAGGCCACGGAAACTCTACAAAGGCAGACCTGACTGTAGTTTGGCAAGGACTGAAATTATTCAAGTCACTCAGTTGTAGCTTGTAAGAACTTAGAGTTAGAAGGAGATTCCAAAGTGGTGGTGAGATTGCTTAAGGATGAAGGGTTGGCTCCATGGCAAAATGAGAATATATTGAGGAGGGAGGGAGAAAGATTTAAAATGTAGGGTGGTTGGCCATAGCCTGGCCAAGTTTGGGGCGCATGGCACTTTTATATTACCTTTATTTATTTTATACTTCTTGAAGAGAATTTTTTTTTCTGCCATGAGGTTAAGGTGGGAATGAGTTGAGGTCCAGTAAATAAAATAAGATAAAAAGTTGAGGTGGTAAAATTGAATTTAGGCTAACCAAACTATTTAATAAGATAGTGAAAGAAATGAAGATGCCTGATGATTGGAAAAACAACAACATGGTGCCTATATTTAAGAACAAAGGCAATATACAAAGTTATAACAATAACTATTGGGGGATTAAACTTATGAAACCACACACACTGTGGAAGTATGTGAGAGAATAATTGAACAAAGATTACAACTTGAAACAAGTGTATTAGAGAACCAATTTGGCTTAACGTTAGGGAGATCAACCGTGGAAGCTATATTTCTTTTAAGATGATTGATAGAAAAGTTTAGAGCGAAGAGCAAGGATCTTCATATGGTGTCCATTGATCTAGAAAAAAGGCATATAATAGAGTTCCTAGAGAGATAATATGGTGGGTCTTGGAAAAGAAAGGGGTTCAAAATAGGTATATAGACTTAATTAAGGATATGTATGAGGGGGCAACAACCAATGTTAGAACACAAGTAGGGGAGACTTCAGATTTTATAATTACTATGGCTCTTCACAAAGGTTCAGCACTTAGCCCTTATTTGCATTGATTCTAGATGAATTAACTAAACATATTTAAGAGGAAGTTCCATGGTGCATGTTGTTTGCGGACGACATTGTTTTAATTGATGAAATTAATGAAGGATTAAATGCAAAATTAAGCTTATAGACAAATGCCTTAGAAACAAGAGGTTTTAAAATATGTAGGACTAAACAAGAGTATCTGACATATAAATTTAGTAATAATAGGAGTGTAAATCAAGATACACTTAGGATTGGAGACCAAGAGATAACTCAATGTGACCATTTCCGGTATCTTGGTTCAATAATTCATACGAAGGGAGAGATTGAGAAGGATATAACACAAAGAATTAGAGCAGAATGGGGAAAATGGAGGGGTGCATCTTGACTTATAAGTGATAGGCAAATACCACGTAGATTAAAAGGAAAGTTCTATAAAACAGTTGTAAGGCCAGCTATGTTGTACGGAACAGGGTTTTGGGCAACCAAGAAACATGTCCAGGAAATAGATGTGGTAGAAATGTGAATGCTAAGATGGATGAGTGGAAAAACCAGAATGGATAGGATTAGGAATGAAGTTATCTATGGGAACATAGGAGTAGCTCCAATAGGTGATAAAATGAGAGAGAGTAGACTAAGATTGTTTGGGCACATGCATAGAAGACCACCAACTGCACTAGTTAGAAGAAGTGATTTGTTACACATTAAGGGGCTAGAAGATCTTGGGGTAGACCAAAAAGGACATGGTTAGAAGTAGTAAGAAATGATTTAAGCACTAATAACTTAACAATGGATATGATTTTAAATAGAACAAATTGGCAAAATGGACTGACCCCATATAGCTAGGATAAGGCATGGATGATGATCATTATCATGGAGAAAACATGAGGTGGATTTATTTGAACATGATGATAGGCAGTAAATGTAAAACTTCTAAACTCAATTGAGACTAACTACATGACATTCTATCAATAACAACAAAGAGAACATGAGAAAGCATGAAGCTTTACTAGTTGGAAATCCTAATAAATGATAAAGAAAAGAAGAAAATCAAGTTGAGATGGCTTCTGCAGGCATTTGATGGGTTTCTATCCAGTTAGGGTTCTCGAAGCAATATGCTTAAGCTGGTTTTGAGTATCATCATTTTGGGCTGGTGCTCAGCCATTACCTATGTGCCTATACTCTAATGCTCATGCGATGGATGCAGAGTAATATTTGTCCTTTAAAGGGCTGAATCCCATAACTCCCACCAAATGTTTTTTTTTTTTTTGTTCTTTTCTTGCAATCAATCTTTTGAGGTTAGGTCCATCTGTGGCAAGTCTTGCTCTGTGGACATTCAAATCATGGGACTTCTGGTCCAACCGAACTATGGGTCTTGTGGTCTGGAGCACTGGTAAGGAGTTGCATAATTTCATTCTTGTATTTAATTGAAACGCAGTGCTATTATCATAGGCCTGTACCCTTGTGGAGTCCTTACGTCACAAGAGGATAAAGTGTGAGCAGTGAGATTCGAGGTTCAAAATTTTGACACAATATGCTCCATTTTGGGTGTGTCATATTGTATTGGTAGGTGACCAATATACCTTTTTAAGGATTTTCCGAAAACTCTTTTTTTTCTTTAATGTTAAAACGACATTTAAAAATTGACCCCTAATCAATATTTGAAAATAATGTGACATTGTGTTTGTTATGATTCGGCCTGCCTTAGAATTCTATCCGTCTAAGATCGGTTAGGTAGAAAGAGGTAGAAAGGTGGAAGAAAGAGAGAAAGAGAGAAAGGGAAATTCTGGTTCGAATTGGAAGTCTCAACATGACCTACTTCCAGTCGGCCAGACAAAACTTATATTATTAAAAATGATTGAAAAGACATATGTGCCCTTATTTAAGTTAGGAGCACTAGTTCCAACACAACATTACAGATCAACAACATTAATCTAGGTATAAAGACAAAAATACCCCTACGCTAACACTCCCCCTCAAGCTAGTGAGTATATTACATATGTAGTCCACTCTTCCCCGACTCAAGCCTTTTGTAAATAAGTCAGCCCACTGATTTCCTGTATTAACATGTGTAGTGTCTAGTTCTCCATTCAGCACCTTCTCCCTCACAAAGTGGCAGTCAACTTCAATGTGCTTGGTTCTTTCATGAAACACCGGATTAGAGGAAATATGAACTGTAGCCTGATTATCACAATAGAGCTTCATTGGAGTGTTGATGTTGTACCCTACTTCCTGTAGAAGGTTCCTTAGCCACACTAATTCACAAGCGGTGTGCGCCATAGCCCCATATTCTGCTTCTGCACTGCTTCTTGCCACAACCGTCTACTTCTTACTTTTCCATGTCACCAGGTTACCTCCTAGGAAAGTGCAATAGCCTGTAGTAGACCGCCTATCAGACATAGAATCGGCACAGTCAGCATCAAAATACCCATCTATTTCAAGCTTTCCGCCACTCTTGTATATCAGACCACGACCCGGAGCCCCTTTTAGATACCTCACAATTCTTAGAATTGCATTTCAATGAGGAATCAGAGGTTTTTGCATGAACTGGCTTACCACACTAACCACAAATGAGATGTCTGGTCTAGTAATGGTTAGGTAGTTCAGTTTACCCACAAGTCGTCGATATCTGCCAGGGTCTTCAAACTCTTCACCCATATCACTGCTTAGCTTGGTATTTGTGTCCATGGGTGTTTCAGCTGGTTTGACACCCAACAAGCCTGTTTCTTCCAGCAAATCAAGCACATATTTTCTCTGGCACAGGTTAATACCATACTTGGATCTTGCTACCTCTATCCCCAAGAAGTATTTCAGCTTACCAAGATCCTTTGTCTGAAAATGATCCTGCAGATAAGTCTTCAGCCTGTCAATACCCATGTTATCATTTCCAGTAATAACAATATCATGTACATACACCACCAACAGTATTTTTCCTCTCGGAGAGTCATGACTAAATACAGAATGGTCAACTTTGCACTGTTTCATAACAAACTTCTTTACCACCTCACTGAACCTACCAAACCATGCTCGAGGAGATTGTTTAAGCCCATATATAGCCTTCCTTAGTCTGCACACCTTACCATCCTCCCCCTGAGCAACAAACTCTGGAGGTTGCTCCATGTAGACCTCCTCGAGTAAGTCACCATGCAAAAAGGCATTCTTGATATCAAGCTGATATTAGTGGCCACTCATACATGGCTGCAAGAGAGATCACAACACGAACTGATCCTATCTTAGCAACCGGTGAGAAGGTTTCTGTGTAGTCAATACCATAGGTTTGAGAGTACCCTTTTGCAACCAATCGCGCTTTCAGGCGTTCAACACTACTATCAGGCAGATACTTGACCGTATAAACCCATTTACAACCAACAGCTTGCTTCCCAGGAGGAAGAGCAGTGAGGTCCTAAGTATGATTATGATGAAGGGTAGAGAGTTCTTCTTCCATGGCTCGGCACCACCCTGGAGAGGCAAGGGCTTCCTGGACATCCTTAGGGACAACAACTGATGATAACAAGGTGACAAACTGGCAATGGGAAGCGAAAATGTGAGTAAGTGAAACATAATTAGAAATGGGATGAAGGGTGCAAGTGCGTTTACCTTTCCGCAAAGCAATGGGGAGGTCAAGCTCAGATGCTGAGTGCGGGTCTGGTGCCTGATCCGTCGACGGAGATGTAGCCAGAGGAGTAGTAGCTGGTACGCGTGGGCGATGTGTACACACATGGCGGATAGGTGGGCGTTCAACTGGTGGTGGCACCGGAGGCAAGGGTTTGGTCACGGCTGGAACCAAGGGAAGAGGGTCGACAACGGGAAGTGGAAGAGGAGGAGCTGATGAGGAGGAAGAAGCATCACCGGACCCCAAAAAGAACGGAGTAGACTCAAAGAAGGTGACATCAACACACACAAAGGACTGTCGAGGGCTAGGATGGTAACACTATACACTTTCTGGGTTCGAGAATAGCCAAGGAAGATGCACTTAAGAGAACGAGCATCGAACTTGTCATTCCCGGGACCCAGATTATGGACGAAACAAATACACCCAAATATCCTCGGCGTAAGAGGAAACGGAGACAAGGCGGGAAACAAGACCTGAAACGGAGAATGACCATCAAGGATGAATGTGGGCATCCGATTAATCAGAAAGCACGAGGTAAGCACTGCATCACTCCAAAAGGGTTTGGGAACATGCATGTGATGCATGAGGGATCTTGCTGTTTCCAGGAGATGGCGATTCTTTCTCTCAGCCACCCCGTTTTGTTGTGGGGTGTAGGTACATGAGGTCTGATGTATAATGCTGTGTTGGTCCAGGTATTCCTGAAATGATGAGGATAAATATTCGCGGCCATTATCAGAACGGAAAACTTTGATGTGGGTACCAAACTAGTTACGAATCTCAGCATAAAATTTTTGAAAAATGGTAAACAATTCACTTCTTTCTTTCATTAGATAGAGCCACGTCATCCTTGAAAAATCATCTACAAAAATGACAAAATATCTGTATCCATTATACGACATCACTTTATAAGGACCCCAAACATCTGAATGAATTAAAGAAAAGGGACTCGACACACAGTTATCAACCCTAGAACTAAAGGGAATATGATGGTGTTTCTCAAATTGACACGACTCACAATCCAAAACAGAAAGCTGACTCAAGGACAAAACCAAAGACTTCAAGACTTTTAGCGATGGATGACCAAATCGGCAGTGCCACTGGAGAGGAGAAAGGGATGACTGGAGAGCTGTTGAAGTTCTACCACCACCACCGTCAAGGTAATACAGTCCACCAGCTTCATGCCCTCCACCAATCTTCATCCCCGTCTTGAGATCCTGAAAAACACACATAGAAGGATAAAAGGTAATGGAGCAGTTAAGTGATTTGGTCAGCTTACTAACAGACATAAGATTAAAAGGCAATTTAGGAACATACAAAACTGTGGAGAGGGATATAGGATCTAGGTCAACATTACCAACACCACAAATTGAGGATGTGGAACCATTAGCAAGGGTGACAGATTGTGATGTTGAACAATGAGATAAGGAAGAAAACACACCTGGAGTTCCAGTCATGTAATCGGAGGCTCCAGAGTTAATGATCCAGGGATTGGGTGTGGATGCCAGACAAGCCATACTAAGTGAGCGAAGGTCGTCGTGTTCTGCTGTGATTGGATAAACCTCTCATATTCATCACGGGGAACACTCACCATCTCCTTCACGGGACCATCTGTGGGTGTAGGAGGTATCTGATCAGATGAATGATTCTCCTGTCTAAAGCTGGAGCTTGAGTCACTGGTCGCGGCATGATTGGCCCAGGTTGAAGGTGGACCATGTAGATCATAACAATAGTTAATGGTATGTCCATCCATACCACAATGATTGCACTTCCTCGGGCCTGAGCCACGTCCTCTACCACGGGCTCCCCCTGAATCTCTGCCCCCCAGTACGACCACCACCACGATTATAAGTAGGCCCACCATTGCCACTTCGGCCATATACAGAACCACTACCACTACCACGGCCAGACTGAGCTCCCCTAGCTCCACCTCTAGTACCAAGACCTCTCGATACAGCAAAGGCAGATCTATCTGAGATATTAGAGTTCTCAGTAGATCCGATAGAAATCCTCCGGAGTCGAGCAAATACCTCTTCTAAGGAGGGAAGAGCTGGTCCTCCTAATATCTGAGCCCGTACTGGTTCATATTCAGACTTCAGTCCCACCAAAAATCTAGTCACATCAAGCTGTTCTCTTTGTTGTTGCTGAATCTTGACATCAGAGGAGAGAGGGTGATAGACATTCAACTCATTATGTATGTTTCTAATGTTGGCATAGTACTCCTCAAGACTCTGATTGCCCTGTTGCAGGTTAAAGTACTCTTGATACAGCTGATACACTCTGGTTGTATTGTCCTGACCCGAGTACAATTTCTTCGCATGGTCCCACACATCTTTGGCAGTGTCAAGAAACATGAAGTTTATACTAATCCTGGGTTCCATACTATTCCACAACCATGTGATGATCTGAGCATCCTCTTGCTTCCAGTCTTCATACTCGTGAGAGTTAGTGGAGGGTTTCTCCTCTCTTATGTGTTTTACCTTCTTCTTTGCCTTCAGAAAGACTTCGACGGATTTAGCCCAAGGCACATAATTCTCTCCATTTAGTTTAATGGAGGTCATCTGAACATTCAGGTAGTCTGTAGGCACCATCACACTAGGTTTACAATCACTGTTATCTCCCATTATGTTATCACCGATTCTGCACACTTGCTGAATTCTATTACCACTGAATTCTGCACACTGCACACAACTAGATCACACTTGTCACACTGGTTTCAGCACTTGTTGTTGCTGAAAAGTGTGCTCTTTACACCACAAACCCTACTCCTACGACTACCTGAAATCTCACCACTATATGATCATAACTCTTCCTTTAAAATACACAAAACCAGCATAAACCCTAGCACATTACTGTCTGAAACCCTAGTATATGGTCTGAAACACACTTCCTATTTGATCCGTAACAGATATCATGCACTGAGATCTCTTACCTTATCACTAACGTAACAACCACACGAGCAGGAATTCAGTCCACACACGACAGCCACTGCACCACACAGATCAGCCCACTATTCTTCATCGATTAGGGGAGGGCGATCTTAGAAATCACAGCAACCGACCCGACCACACACGACCTGACTAGAGGCATAGAAACCTCCAAGGGAAGAGGGCGATCACTCCTTTTCAGCCCTTTCCCTTATGAATCGGCCTGCCTTAGAATTCTATCCGTCTGAGATCAGTTAGGTAGAAAGAGGTAGAAAGGTGGAAGAAAGAGAGAAAGAGAGAGGGAAATTCTGATCTGGAAGTCTCAACATGACCTACTCCCAGTCGGCCAGACACATATGTGCCCTTATTTAAGTTAGGAGCACTAGTTCCAACACAACATTACAGATCAACAACATTAATCTAGGTATAAAGACAGAAATACCCCTACCCTAACAGTGTTTATTGCATCCTTTCTTTACCTTTGCTGCTGGGGGTGGGGGGTGGTTGAGTTTCAAATTGACGTGCTGATGCAATCTATTATCTGTGACTGCTGTTTAGTATGGCAGAATGTGGTTAAGCAAGTACAATTAAATTGAACATGACTAATGCTATGAAATGATGTAAACATAGTTGGCATGATCCACTTGAGTGGATTTTTTTCCTGAAGAATTTTAGATTTAATGTGTTCATGCAAAGAGTGTAAAGCTGTTTAACTGACCCTTGTACACAAATGGCTATACATTGGGTAATGTGTGGTTTACCTAAAAAATGCAACATATGGAAGCTAAAAGTTAATCCTCGTAAAATCTTTGCAAACGGTCATCCACGATCTTGTTTTGCCAATTCTTCTACTTCTTCTGGACAAGTTCTTTTGTTATGAAAAACATTGCATTCATTTCCATCCATGTTAGCCATATCACCACAAAAAGAAAAGAAAAGTGCCCCTTCTTTCTGAGAACTTTGGTTTGCTGACTGAAGAACAATTCTCTCAACTTAAGCAAATTGTTTTCTTAACTGTCTATGTTCTTCTACAACAAAGTGGTGTGTGTGTGTAGCCATAGGGAATTATGTAATTGATCGTCATACAGTTTTATATGGTTTCTTGTCTGCAATGCATGCACATTCCTTTGAATAGTTAATATCTTTGTCACTAACTGCAAGGACTATTCAGAACGGTCAATTTCATATCTGAAAATTCATTATTATTCTTTTGAGACATTCTTGCATCTGGGATTTGGTTTCCTTTTTTATGTTGTTGGTTTTACTTTGTAATGTAGCCAGGTTGGTCCTGATCCTCGCATACAATGAGATTAGAAAAGTGCTGGTTTTGTTCATCCACTGTTTACCCTGGTCATGGTATTCAGTTTGTACGCAATGATGCAAAGGTAGAGTTGTTCTTTTCTCTTCCTTTTTTCTACCTCATCCTTTTGCCTTTTTTTGACTAACTTATAAGGATAGTTGTCAAGACTACCTATAAAAAAATAAAAAAAAATAAATAAAAGGAAGTCATACAATCTTCAATAAGAAAACTTGGTGAAAATGGCACTGATAGGTGCCCAAAATCAGACTTGTTTTGGAATCCAACCATTTCATCTAAGATAGAGCAACTTTCATTGTATTGGTTCTACTGTAAAATCTCAGGCTGGCAAGTGTGGAAATGAAGGTTTAGTCTAAGAGTACGCAATTTGTGCTAAAATGAGTGAAGTGAGGTCTTTATCCAGTTCACCAGCCGGCAAGTGTGGAAATGCAGGTTTAAGTCTAAGAGTAGGCACTTTGTGCTAAAATGAGTGAAGTTAGGTCTTTATCTAGTCCACCCCTGTTATCTAGGACAAGCACTGGGTAGCTAGCCCAGATTTGCTACTAACAAACAAGGGTGCTAACTTCACACTTTTGTGCCACCAGTCCTTTACACACAAAACAATGCACTTGTGCCCAATAACTTAGTTGACCATGTATGCAAATAAACCCAAATTATTCGATTTTTAACACATTCTCTTTCTCCCTCATATATTTTGTTAGAATGAGCTTCACTAATGGGGAATCTCATAATAATTTTTGCATAATAAGCATGGCATAGCAAAAGGAAAAAAACGAGAGGGTTAAACAGGTCCACTCTGCCACCAGTCTGGTTTGCTCCTAATTAGGTTAGTTTCATGCTTGGTTTGATGGAAGTGAAACTACATGCTTAGCTTAGAGTCTAGGTTCAGAACTTTTTATTTCATGTTTTGTTTGGTGGAAATGAATTTACAAAGGTTTGACTTGGAGTATAGGCTCAATACTTTCAGGGATTTAAGTTCTGCATCTTTCATATATCTAAATAACTTCTCTCGTCTCCTCTTAATGGCTCAAGTCTTTATCTCTTTCTCTGCTTGTTTTTTTGATTGGTATCGCTTTCTCTGCTTGTTACTTGTCTTGCCTTGCCCAGACTGCACCATTATATTTGCCAGGTAAGCGTGTAATGGGCTAGGGCTGGAATTAAGCACAACTAGATGAGTTCAGGTTGGACTCAACCTGCACTACATATTCATGTAAACCTTCTTTTCCCAGTCAATATTCATCTTTATCTAATAGGTCACAAACTTTTAAGTTTAGCCAAAATAAGTTAATAATATTAGTTTTTAATCACTTGCATTAATGGTGTCTTGCTTAGACTATAACTTGAACAAACTGGATGGATGGATGCAACTTTGTAAAGATAGCTCCATGGTTGTGGGTAAATGTGTTTTGGCTAAGTTCTAATTGCACAAACACATGCTATTTTGTTTCAACACAACATTGATGTTGTTTTTACTCATTGATTGGGCAAGCCGCTTTTGATTACTACATCCTACCCGTCCCAAAACCCCAGATAGCTGGGACCAGCATTGGGTAATGGTCGTTTAGTTTTGATTATTATGTATGCTGCATAGTGCATATGCATGTCTTATTTTGAGGTTGATGTTGCTGGACCCTGATGAGCATTCCATATGCAGATTTTCCGGTTTTGTAGGTCAAAATGTCACAAGAACTTCAAAATGAAGAGGAATCCTCGCAAAGTAAAATGGACAAAAGCATACAGGCGGTTGCATGCGAAGGATATGACGCAGGTAAAGATGATTTGATTCAGCTTTATTTCCTTGTAGATCCTAAATGGAATATAGCTTTCTGCATCCAGAAAAGACAGGTGGTTGGTTTCTTACTTACCGTTTCATTTTGTTTGAAACAAGGATTCAACATTCGAGTTTGAGAGGAAGAGAAACAGGCCTGAGAGATATGACAGGAATCTCACTGAGAACACCTTAAAGGCTATTAAAAAGATTGATAAAGTCAGAGTGGATAGAGAGGCCAGACATCATGCCATGAGGTTTTCATCTCTCTTTCTCTCTCTCTCTCTCTCCCCCCCTGTTTTGTGTAGAGTTTGGGTCTACTATGCACAGGGTTGCTGCTAGGTGCTCGTACCAATCTCAATGGATGATATCAGTTCCACTAGTTGTGGCCTTGGATTCATGCAAGTTCAGAGTCCAGAACCATCACACATTGGAAGAACATCTTTCCACCTCTGACTAATTGGAGAACATCTTGTGCATAGCATATCCGAACTCCTTTGCCTGTAATAAGAAATTAATATGTTCTTATAATCTCATTTGTGTGGGTTTGTTAAAATGCTGCAGGATGAAGGGAAAGAAAGCCAAGGTGCAGAGAGAGGCTGCAAAGGAGTTGGAGCAGAGCATCCACATGGTCAAGGCTCCTGCTGTACTTCGAGAGGACTCATCATTCACACTTCCAAAGATCAAGGTCAAGGCTTCCCATCAGCAGGCCGAGGAGAATCATCCCATGGAAGAGTGATTTTAGTAATATCTATATTGCTTTTGCAGTTCAAGATGGTTAAAAAGTGGGCTTTTGGTGGGGGCAAATGGGCCATTCCAATTTTGATTGTACAAGGAAACACTAATCATTGTTCTTTTCTTTTCTGAAGAGATAGATGGTTTTGCTTGCTTGTTGTCATTTATTTTCTGAGGCTTTGTGTGGAATACCTGCATAAACAAGTTTTGCTTTGGGGTTTTCCCCCGATAAAGGAGTCAGTTCAGCTTACCTCCATGACTATCATTAAGAACGAAAGAAAACCAAGAAGTGTTTCTATTAAATTCATTTTCTGAAAGCGGTTTTCACCTTTCAATGTGTTCTAAACTGGTTCAGGGGGCCGGTTTAGGGTTCTTCCACCCCTTGAACTGGTCAGACCCCCAATACACTCACTGTAGGGGTCCCGGAATGATATATATGTAACGATTTTTTGAACCTTGGCCAAAATTGCTAATGCAACATTTTCAAGAGAAGGCGTTATTTGTCTGTTTGCAGGCTAGTGGACTTGTACTTGAAGCTTTAATAAAATCTAATGTTTTAAAAGCCAACTCAGGTTTTTTGCCTATGGATTGTGTTACCTAGGGGTGTCAAATGATTGGTTTTGGTTTGGATCTAATCCAATCCAAATCTTATTAAATCGGATTTGGATGTTCCATTATAATTATTGGATTGTGTCAATCCAAAATAAATTAGTTCTATTCTTATTGGTTTGAATTGGATCTAAACCAAATTTCTAATAATCCGATCATAAGGTCAAACCCTTGTCCAATTTGAAATCAATCAAAATTGAAGCCAGAATAAAATCACTTTTATGAAAGTATTTTTACGAAACCACTTTTATGATTTATGAAAAGTATTTTTATGAAAGCACTTTTATAAAAATACTTTTACGAAAACACTTTTATAGAAGTAGTTTTATAAAAGCATTTTTACAAAAACACTAATAAAAGCACTTTTGCAAAAGTACTTTTACGAAAGCACTTTTACAAAAGTACTTTTATGAAATCACTTTTACACAAACGCACTTATGAAATCACTTTTAAAAAAAAAACTTTTATGGAAGTACTTTTATGAAAGCAATTTTTTAATACTTTTGTAAAAGCACTTTTACGAAAGTATTTTTATGGAATCACTTTTATAAAACACTTTTATGAAAGCACTTTTACAAAAATACTTTTATAAAAGGACTTTTATACACTTCTACAAAAGTACTTTCATAAAAGTACTTTTACGAAAGCACTTTTACAAAAAACACTTTTACGAAAGCACTTTTATGAAAACACTTTTGCAAAAGTACTTTTACAAAAATACTTCTACAAAAGTACTTTTATAAAAAGTATATGAAAGTACTTTTATAAAAGTGCTTTTACAAAAGCACTTTTACGAAGTACTTTCAATAAAGTGCTTTTGTAAAAGCACTTTTATGAAAATACTTTTGTCAAAGTACTTTTACAAAAGTGCTTTTTCAATGCCAAAAGTGTTTATTATATAATTTTTGATATTTCATTCGGTTTGGATTGGATCCAATCCAATCCATTTACATTTTAATGGATTGGATTGGGTCCAGTCCATTTGTAAGTGGACACACATTGGACTAGATCGGGTTGGACCAAATCCATCCAATTGACACCTCTAGTGTCACCGGTTTGACAGTTGTCGAATGGGTCAGACCATGCCATATGTGTGTAATTATTTTTACACAATGTTTATTAACATATATTTGTGTAATTATTTTTACATATACACATGTATTTTATCAATAAAATAATTTATAATTATTTTTGCATGTAATATATGTATATATAAGTCTTATTTTTGTTTAGTTTATATTTTCTAAATCAAATTTTAATTTTTATTTATAAAAATGTTAAAAATTAATATTTGAGGCCCAAAAAGGGTATTTTTTTTTGGCAAAAATAGGGGGGCAAAGTGCCTTGGGATGCATAGACCTAGAAAAGTTACCCAAAATCAAGAAGAAAAGATCACCCTAATGGTCATTTGAGTACAAAATTATAGTTTCTTAAAGTTTACATACACATTTAGTGTGCAGAGTCGTCACTGGTCCAATCACCCAGGTTGGACAATTTTTGGCCAAAGTCTGAGTTTTAGAAGTAGATCCAGAACCATGATCGGGTGATAGTTGAAATGGTTCAACCTATCGGATCAATGGCAGGCGGGAAAGCCTCGTTTCATTGTATCCGTACAAGCACAATATCAGGAGTCTCCCCAATGTCCTTGCGAGAGAGATTTCTAAAATTAGGGCCAATGGTTCCTTTTAACATTTTGTTGGCTGTCTTGGTGCATTTGGATGTCTAGAAATGGCTTTGTTTACGCGGGGAGTAAAAAAATTTCGTCTTGCTCTCTCTGCAATTAGTCTGGGGCAGAAATCCATGGTGGCCATAACGAGAATGGAGACTCACTCGTCACTCCATGTCTCTCCCAAGTTGCAGGTCTGTGGATAATATTGACTCTCACCCTAAATCAATCCATGGCAATTTGATCGTGACAAGGTTGGATGGATCTTTTGTTCAATTGTTCCTAACGTTTTTTGCATGTTTAGGATCTATTAAAGATGGAGGAAGAAACATTTTTTATGCTGCTTCTAGTCTCGAGGTCATTTGATCTGGTTTCTACTCTGAAGTTAAAGCTGCTTTGGCAGGTGTTCATTGTGCAAAATCTTTAAGGTGCTTGAAGATTAGTCTTAAATCAGATTGCAGAGTTTTTGTCGAAGCGCTTACAAGGAATTCTAATCAAATTCCCCAGGATTCTTGGCTTCCTTTTTGTGATCTCTGCAATGAATTGAAGTCTATTAATCGTGTGCAAGTATCCTTTTAACCTAGAAGTGAAAACTATTGCTTACTTGCTAGTGTCTTTTAATAATGTGGAAATATCTCCCCTCTAAACACATTCAGCATTAAATTAAGAGATCATTTGGACAATATTACCTTCCAATAATTTCATCATCGACAAGATAAATAATTATGTATTTTTGATTGGTATATAATACATATATTCAGAGGGCAAAACTATGACATGGACGTTTTTTCAGAGGTTCCAGCATTCAGGATATTAAATAGCTTCAAATTAAAAAAAAAAAGAAAAGATTCTAAATTCAAAACTCTGGAAAAGTAGAAAAGTTGTTTCTAACAGTTGAAACTTTTTTAGTGAATCAAGAACAGATCAGCAAAAAATTTATTGATGGTGGAAAGAAGGCTAACTTGATTCAACTAGTTCTTTTTTTTTATTTTTGCTGCAAAGCAAAAAAAAAAAAAAAAAAAAAAAAAACTAGGAAGTCCCAAAAGTATGGTCATGAAAACACACAAGTAAGCCCTATATTACAATAAACAGCTTTCCAACTCAGGCCCCAATAAAAATCAGTACTATTGCCCATTTAAATGAGGCTTTTTGTTTTTCAGAGAGCAGAGTTCAGATTTACTGAAGTCACCTAACACTTTGTTCCTCCCAACCCTGAAGCCCCCAAATAATACCACATGATTGGTTTCTGGATAAGAAGCAACTAAGGACATCAGCTACTAAGGCTCCATTTAGGAAGAGTGCAAATAAAATATGCAAGATTCACAAAAAATGACAGCATTTGTATTTGCACTCTTCCCAAACAGAGCCTAAAGAAAAAAATGGAAGATAAAACAATGGGACCCCCTGCCTCAGCTCTAATTAGTTGGGTAAAAACCTTCTTCTAGCTCATTGATTAATTGCATGCCTGCATGGTACTGGGGCATCTTCTATTCTAATCCATTTTCTCTAGGCACTCACAACACTTTTTTCTAGCACCATGTCCAAGAAAAACCAGTACATATAGTTAAAAACCTTCTCCAGATCCATTATAACATGTCCAGACATCCTTTATGAAGATAAAATTTGCACTAATTTCACAGTATACTTCTCATACACTATAAAGGGCCGTTACCCAATGTTGGTCCTGGCCATCTAGGGTCTTGGGAGGATTGAACAGGATACAAGACTAACCTATGGCATTTTTGCACAAAGTAGCTACTCTTAGGCTCAAACCTACATTCCTGAGATTTTAGCATTGCACCAAACAATGAACCCTACTTAGCACACACTGTTTTCATCATATCCAATTGAATCAGGCCCCTCACTTAACTGCTTGCTTCATATTATACCATGATGAAGAGTGTAAAGTATTTTAATGGCTATAGTGAAAACCTTATTTAAATGGTTGCCGAAATCATCCAACTCTTTCAGAGAAATCCATGCTAGATCAGGAGTGGATTGTGGAAAAAATTGAATTATATTCTAGGGCGCAGCTGTTGAATAGAGGATAGCATTGAGATTCATTACTCTATGCTACTGAAATTCCTTTTTTCTTCTCTTCCTCCATCCCCCAAAAAAGCCTATTGGGCTCTCTATGCTTTGTAAATGTTGTACTTTCTACTCTCATTTAACTGTTACAAATAAAGTCTTTTGTTATTAACAGAAAAACTTAAATCATTCATTGGGACAAATATTTATTTATCATATGACAAAGAAGACCATTTTTATCTAAATCACTTTTGAAATGATTTGGCAAAGAGGATGAAAAATGAAAACCATACAAGCTGTTTAAAAACTAAAGTTGGTGAATGGTGATGCTGCACACCTGGTTCAGAAATCAGAACCCATCTTCACCTATTGGCCTACTAGGAACTACGGAAAGAATATAAAAGAAGAAACTAACAATTGTTTCATCCCTTCTCTCCTGTATGACATACAGAGGTTTGGCCCTAGAGGAGGGGGGGGGGGGGGGGGTAGCAGGACAATGGGATTGGGATAGGAATTATAGACAAGTGATTCCACTCTGCAATTTATCCCCATTTTAGACTGCAGTAGCTAAATTGTCAATTGAATTTGATGGCATGAGACAACTTGAACATGATGGAAAACCTCAATTTGATTATAATCTTCTTGTAAGTAATCCCTCAAAATGGAAGTTCCAAATTTAAATGGGATAGTTTTAGTATCTCTTACAATATTGTTTTTGTTATTTTCAGTTGATGTCTTGATGAAAGTCTCAGGCATCACGAACACTAATCTTGATGGCAACAAGATCATTATAAAAACTGCATCTTGAAGGCCACGACTGAGTATAGTGCCAGAAAAAAAGAGTGAAAGGATTCATATCAAGATATATCAATTACCTAGTGAAAGCACCATTTTGGTATATCCTTTGGCAGGGACCTGATAAAAATGTACATGCATTGGTATTAACAGCTCAACCAGCAAAATAACAGCTTATTAGGTTAGGATTCTCTTCAAATTAATCTGACTGCCATTATTGTAGTAAAATTAGGCATAATTGGAGTCTAAAATGAAGGCTTGATTGATGTACACTTCTTATGGCAAGTTTGATAGCAGATGCAAAATTGCATATGCAAGTTCTATTTCTATTCTTGGTGGTTGGAGGTATTGCCATTTCAGCAGTTCAAGACATAAAACTTGTTGATTTCAGAATGATAAAAGTGATAAACATAAAAGAAAAGTTGAATGCTATGGCATTCCTGCCCTCTCAGCTCAGGTCAGGGAACTCCATTACAGCAGAGTGGAATGCTACGGCATTTGGGATACAAAAAGCTGTCGAAACAGTCATCAGTTGGCTCTTGGCTGACACAGTTTGAAAAAGCCCCATGGTACTTTCAGAATGAGATAAAAAAAGGTAAGAAGATTGTTAAGTAACAGGTAGGAGGAATTCCATTCCAGTGGGTGTTGAGGTCGGCTAATAATATTGCAGATCAACTAGCAAAGCAAGGGGTTAACAGGGCATTGTTTTTGGGCTCAGTTGTAATGCTTAAGTTATACTTGATGTTTTGCTTTCTTATAATGCCTTCCTTGTAATGGGGTAGCCGAGGCCACCCGATCTTTTCTTCTATTAATAAAATCTATTCTTGGTACCGATATAAAAAAAAAAAGAAAAGTTGAATTGGTGACTGTAGTGATAGTTTAGGAGCATAAGGGTGCATTGAAAGAGGAAAGGAGCGACTACAGTGAAGTTATTTGGCTATAAGCTTTTGCATCCAAGCTTGGAAGAGTCACTCAATTAGACAGGAAAACATTTATATGGAAAAATGACTAACTGTGATAGATTAACTATCTTATCATTTATCCTTACGTCCAGTCTCATATTTGACAATTGGCATTCCCCACTTCCACTGTGATGGTTGAATGATAGTAAACTCTTATTGAATTAGCCCATCTGTCCATCACAATTACTGTGATTACTTAACAACATCACCGTCAATTCAAACAAAAATACAATTTTATTGATATTTTATCCGAAACCTACAAATGGTTCTGAAATTACATGAGAGCAACAAACTGGAAGATGTACTGCTTCCAACTTATATACAGATAATTGAAGAAAAAAATTATACAAAGCTAACAAATTATATCGAACATTCAGTACATGGAACCAGATTCCTCAAATGTAGGGCATTTACGACTGGAAAATAAGAATATAATAATAGTAGCAAACAGATAGAGAAAGAAGGGACCTATCAAAGAAGGGTAATGAGGATGAAGATGAGCAGAGCAGCAATGAAGGAGTACTTAAGAGCTGCAACCAATATAGAAAGGGAGATTAATAAGAGCTGCCAGAGAACTTGAGCGCTTGCCCATGTGAGCACGCCTGTTAATCCGATGGCCAAGATGTTCTGCGGATCTGGGTCGAGCAGATCCTTCCATCTGAGATTGATTATTGGCTGTGCATCCCGTTTTAAATCCTCCTCGACGCTGAACCCATTCTCATTCTTCCCTTTCTCGTTAGGCTCCTTGTTGAGTCCTCTATCGTCTTCTGCAAATACGATGAATCTTGTCAATTTTCTGGGGCTTTGAGTTGGGATTTTGGTGAAGAAGGGAGGGATGCTCCGGGAGCTATGATAATCAAGAGCAATAGATACGGGTCTGGTAACTGATGGGTGTGGCGGGAGAGAGGTAACAGACACCGCTAGCATGTTCGCCGCCTCAGTCCTCACCTATTTCAACAAACACAGAAGAAGAGGAAGAAGAAGAAACCGAAAAGGCACCACCGGCTCACGGCCACGCGATCCCTTCTTGTCCGGTCATTTTTGTCCGTTAAATTGGGCCTAAATATTGAGCCCGAGCTTGGCCCTCGTATAAAGCTTGAAGCCCATATTTGAGCCCGAATCCTGATTAATAAGATTGGAAAAATAGTTTTTTTTTTCTTATTTTTACTCAATAATAAATCTAATTTATTTATACTAAACGATGTCAAAACCCCAAAAATAAAGTGTCATCCCACTATGGCTTGAGAATAGAGAAGACGAACGAATAAAAAATATATATTATATATTTTAGTATATAAATTTATATTTATTATATAAAATATTATCAGGTCGGGCTGGGATTTGGATTGGGCTTTTTCGAGAAAGCCCAAGCCCGTTGGCCTAAAATTTTGTTTAAATCTAACAAAAAATGGGTCAGGTTGGGACGGTCCATTGAGCAACCCATGATCAGGTCTAACAAGCATCTTAACAAATGTTTTAAAAATCAATTAGAAACAATTTGCACATGTTTATTTGTAATTGTAATTGAAAAGCTTTTCACTTAAGGCTGTGTTTGGTTGCAGTGCAAAAAAAATGCATTAGTATAAATGCATGGAAGTGCAAATGTAAAAAATGCAAATTCTTGTTTAATTTTGTTTTGGATTTTACTTTATTCTGCTTCATGTCTTGGTTTACTTCATTTGCACTGTAATCAAACAAAATAAGCAAGAATTTGAAACAAAAATAGGTCAGGATTTACATTCAAATTATTTGCACTGCCATAGTTTTGCATCAGTGCAAATTTATTTATAAATTCTAGACTCTATCTGTCTCCCTAAACCTCCCAGCCTGTATTTGCCCCAAAATCTATAGTGGCTTGGATTTTGAGAATCCAAACCCTCCCCACATATGAAAATACAAAACCCTCTCCGATCCTATCCTTTCTTCATTCAAGGGTAGGAGAATTCCTATTATTTCTTGTTATATATAAGTAATAAATAAGTAAAATAACACAAACAAACAACAAAATTTTCAATTATTTGATTAATATATGTCAAAAACACATAAACTATCAATTGTACTTTACATAAAATTTAAAATAACATTAAATTCAACACCTAATACATAAACTTTATATGCTTTCCAACAATACGCGGGTCAAGAAAGATCAGATTTAGACTAATATTGTACTCTATGCATACCTACTACCAAAAAACCTGTACTTCAAGCAAAGAAACATGCCCCAGCAACGTGGGTACCCGCTAGGTAGATAGAAATTGCCATCCCTATTCTTCCTCACTACCCAACCCAACCCAACCCAGGCCCCAGACCCACAATACTTATGGCAGATCTCTACCACCAAATTTATTGTTTAGAAATCTATAACCTAGATGGTTAAATGCACGAGGGGTCTCATATTTGATATTTTAATTTTTGGTGTAAATTCCATTGCCCAATGTCTTGTTTGGGTGACAGTGACATAGACGTGCAAAACTAATTATCTAATTGATTAAGTTGCCATCATGATCCAGCAATATAATGAACCAGCCATCTGGTTTAATTACTTGGTTATTGATGTATGATGTTGAGCTTCATCAATATTTAAACTTGATCTAGAGCAGTAAACCTTTATTATTCGGAAAATTGTTTCAATGTGTTAGTTTTAATTGTTTCGAGTCTTTTGAGACCTATACTCTTGGGTAAGATTTTATCTTTCTATGCTCAAATTAGATTTTAGACTTCACACACAACCCAATTTGCTTGGTCCTGGTATTTTGATATCCTATCAAGCTAGACTAGAACTTTGAGGCATGGTAAACCAACTGAGAGCTGGACTGTAAATTGAGTTTTTTTGTTTTGTTTTGAAAAGATTCTCTTTTTATCCTAATTACGCTTTGTTTACTAGAGTGTATTTATTCATGTTCTTTTATTTTTTTATGTAAATAAGATAATGACCATTTTAAACATTAAAATTTATTATTAAAAGGGACATCTTTGTTCTGAGGTGCGAAAATTATTTACCTCACAAATGGGTTGATGAGCAGGCACCGTATGGACTCCCCACAGTTTCCAATGCATGATTGTGAGGAGTTCATCCGATAAAATATTCCTCTAATTAAGAGTTTAACCATACTTTGGCTGCACGTTAAATCAATATATTTTTCATTGATTTATATTTTAAGAAATGTATTTTCATATTTAACAAGAGGTTATTGAAAGATATTATTGTTCTCATTGATTCATAGTGTATTTTCATTTTTAACAAGACGTAAGCCAAAGATATTATTGACCATACATGTACCTCAAATTTTATGTTTGATCGTCTTGAGCATGAACCATTGGGCACGCTTTTAACCATTTGGACAACATGCTTTCAGTACCGCCATTGGGCGCACTTTTAACCATCGGATCACAATATGCTTTTTAACTATTGGACCATTGCTTCCTTTTCACGCTTTTAACCATTGGACAATATGCTTCCAATACCGACCATTCACACAACATGCTTTTTAACCATTGTACGACCGATTCCTTTTCATGCTTTTAACCATTGGACAGCATGCTCCGTCACTCCCTATTTTAACCAAATTCGCTGATAGAGAGGGGTTGAGACATTGAAGGTGTCTCGAGCTGAGGGCCTGACATAATCCTAGTGACTAACTAAGATCGAGCAGACTGATTGAGAGTAGTTGTTGACTGAGATCAAGTAAACTGACTGAGAGTAGATGAGGTCCTGACGTTATCTTGACGATTGACTGAGATCAAGCAGACTGATATAGAGATAGAGAGACATAAACCTAGGTGGAAGGAAGAAGAAGAGGGAGAGAGACCGACTGAAATCGAGCAAAAAAAGAAGAAAAAGAGGGGGGGGTGTGGGAGAGAGAGTGGAAGAGAGGAACAGTTGTAATGGCGGTGGTGCCTTGACTGATTGAGATGGAGTAGAAGAAGAAGAAGAGAGTGTGTGGGAGAGGGGAACAATTGCAGTGGCGGTGGTACCCTGACTGACTGAGATCGAGTTAGGTAATGGCACGAATGAGCGTGCAAAACGAGGTCTCCCACGCTTGCGACGTCTTTCAAAGTTGACACCATCGAACCTTATCTTTGAGCTGCACTGACTTCGACAGTTTCACTGTCTCTGCCTCCTTGTTCTCTCCCTTCAGCCTCTCATCCCCTTATTTTTCTCTGTAGCGCTCTCACCATCTCTCTCTCTTATCCTCCTCTCTGCTTCTTTTCTAAATCGTCCTCCTCTCTTCTCTCTTTCTCATTGTCCTCTTCATGTATCAACCTCCTCTCTGCTCTCTTTCTCTATCGTCCTCCTTTCTCCCTTTCTCAACATCCTATCGTCTATCTATTTGCATCACATATCTGCTCTCTTTACCCGAGCGAGACGTGAGAATGCCCTCATGATTCATGAATCAGTAACTTGTTAATTTTTTCCCTCAAAATGCCCTCAGGAATCAGTTTATTTCACTCGCCATGTTTTGCGAAGGCTTGCCGAGCAAGCCATTCTATCTGGAGTGCTTCTCTCTTGGTGTTTACGTTCCCGAAGCAAAAGGATTCGCCGAAGGAGAAGCCGCCTCGGTCTCCGCCTTTCTATCTCTGACTCTCTCACAACCTTCTAGCATTTTCATTTTTTCGATTGCAGAGTTTTAGTTTCGCCAGTGGTTGGTTACATTCCTTCTTTGGCCATCTACTGCAGCTAGGGTTTGTGTGGTGCTATACCTAGAGCGCTTCTCCCCTATGCTCTCATTTTCATGTTCTATTCAAGGAAACAATGGAAACGTATCCGGTAAATCGCGCGTATCAGACCGTATCACATTGTATATACACACCAATACCAATCAATACGCCGCGTTTGCTAATAGCATCCGCAAAACATGGCACGAGAGCCTTAAGCTCTCCGTCAAATCGCATGACCATGCCATGCACTATCATATTTAATTAATGAAATATCAAATTTTTATTAATGTCTATCAAAATAAATAATCAATATTTATCTTTAACAACCCTAATTAAATAAATAATGTTTAAAATTAGTATTTTATAACTAAATGGAATAAATAATCTATTAATTTTAGTATTTTATATCAAAAAGATGATTTTAAACACAAGAAATTTATACAAATAAAATATTAATAATAGAATAATTACCTTATTTCTTAAAATTTATAAATTTGCACATGATATATGTCTTACAAATTTTATAATTACTAATTAATATTTTAATTTACATTAAATGACAACATATTTATTAATTACAAAAAATAAAATTTTATTTGCAAAATATTCAAAAATATAATATTAAATTAGACTTATCAAATCCACTGTTCTGAAAAAAGTGATTTTTAATTTAAAAAATTATACAAATAAAAATTTTAATAATTAAAAATTATGAATTTACATATGATATATATCTTAGAAATTTTAACCAATTTTATATATTTTAAGTTAAAATTATATATATATATATATTTTTATAAATTATTAAATGAAATTTTAACCACTTGGTGGCATTCTCTTTCTTTCTATTGTAAAAGGTATGCAGTGTAGGTTCCATAGCTTTAAAATAGTATTGTTTCTTGTTAGGAAGTTAATTCGTATCCTAAATCAAAAGTAATATCCAGACCATAGATAGATGTGGGTCCCATTCTCTAAGATATATCAAGTTTGTTTTTTAATTAAAAATTAGACTTGATTTAGTCTTTCTCATATATAGCTACATTAGCCATTCTATAAGTACATCTATTAACCTCCCTATAGCAATGAACCAACAAAACAAATTGTAATTATTTCAAAAAGAGAGCCTCCATCTTGCAGTTTGGACATTTCCGAGTTTTCAAAGCCGAGATTATGGATAAGGAGTCCAACTCAACAATAAGCCTTCATAAATGGCATGAGTCTCTGTAAGGCTTATTCAAAAGGGTACTTTTTTGGATATTTGTCTTAGTTTCTTCCCTCCTCTCTCATCTCTCATTTGCTGCACATTTTACGCTGCAGTTTGTGTTTACCCAATCTATGTTCAGAGTAGTTATCTGAATGAACAAGTTTTAATATTATACTTTTTATATATTTTTATTTCAATAGCTATGATTTTTTATTTTGAAAATTTTAGGATGGCATGAAAATGGGGACGTCTTTGTAAGGAGAGTTGAAGTAGTTCTGCATTGTAACCATTGTAAGCGGTGGTTAGAATTTTGTGTATGAGGTGGCTGCATTTTCCTAAAATGTTTGCCCTACTTTTCTGACTTCTCTTTGCTTGTTCAAGATAACGGAGATGTTTATAAGAAACTATGAATTTTCCATGCACAATTTTTGTTAATTTTTCCCCTATTCCAGTGGAGGATATAGGCATCAGAGTTAGAGGCTTGGCAAGAGAGAAGAGGGAGGGAGGGATGAAAAAGACCAATGACAATAGATAAATTAAGGGTAAAAGGCTTAAACCTCTCTTGATATTTAACCCAAATACTTATACCTCCCCTCTCACTTCTCATAGGACTTTAACCTCCCCTGTCAGAGTAAGGTGGCGTTATATTTAACTGTATTAATGAAAAGACCATTTTGGGATTCAAAATTCTTTAAATTTATAAAGAAAACCACCGAACTGGAAAAAGAGCGTTTTTTTTTTTGACAAAATTAGAAAGCGCTGATTGTATTCTGAATCACTTCACCGTCCACTCTTTGTATTCTGAATCTCTCTATATACCATGGTTTTCAAAAGCGGGCCGGACCGAAAATCTGTCAGGTGACCAGTTTTGTTTTACCCCAGAACTGTTATTTCACCAAAAATCGTCCACTCTTTGTATTCTGAATCTCTCTATGTACCATGATTTTTAAAATCGGGCCGGATCGGAAAAACCGGAAATCTATCAGGTGACCAGTTCAGTTTTACCTCAGAACTGTTATTTCACCAAAAACCATTGATTTAGTCAGCAAACCACTGATTCAGGCGGTCAAACCATTCAAACCGTTCGAACTGTCTAATGGTTTTGGCTGTTTTTTAATATTTTTTTTATAGAATGGGCTGTCTATTTGGTTTGAACGATCGGATCATTCGACCTGGGAACCAGACCCCTGACCGGTTCATTGTCTAGTTCGATTTTAAAAACCTTGCTATATACAGATAGTGGATGTTGACATTAATCATATGGTATTTGTAGAACCAGTTTGGCTGTACAGGAGGTCTAGACCTAATATGCTATGAACGGACCAACAGCCTTGGTGGGGTACCTAGGGGAACAAAGTTATGAATATGGGTTTTAAAACCGAACCAGTCAGGGGTCCAGTTATCGGTTCGAACGGTTAACTGATCGGTTCAACGGTTTACTGACCAAAATCAATGGTTTTGGGAAAAAATAGAACCGATCAGATAAACGATTCCCAATTTTTCCGATCCGGTTTTAAAAACCATGGTTATGAATTCTCCAATTTTGTATGAAAAAAGGAGGAACTCTGATCAATTGCTACGAGGGACCTCGATCTTGTGCATAGATACTTTGTCGTATGCAAGCAAAGGGGCAATGAGGGGTTTATAAAAGAATTTAACTATTCCATGATGTTATATATACATAGCAATTTAGACAGAAGGCTAATGGAAGGGAACTTTTTGTCTTATTACTTCACTAGGGAGGTTTAAGTCCAATTTGAAAAATAGTGGGAATGTTTTAGTATTTAAAAGAAACATTAAATGGAGGTTTAAGTCTTTTACCAATAAATTAGTCTCCTTTTAAAGAAGTTATTTTTCAATAGCTACAGATAATGAATGGTCTTTTTTCGTTGAAATGATAATTGGTTGGTACATAGGGTGGTCCTATTAGTTCTTGCCTCAATTTCTATTTAGATCACCTCTTCGGTTTTAGGGTTGATGCAACTTTTAATTTATTTTCCTTTAATAGTTTTATTTATGTAGGTTATTTTCTGAGCTGATGTAACTTGAGATGAGATAAGGTCCTTCCCTTCCCCTTACCTCAATTAATGTCCAAACAATCTGTTTCTGGAGAGGCAACAATCTGGAATTCTCACCGATGGGCTTATGGTATTGTCCTAAACTTCTAATTAATATGGAACTTCTCCATTGGATGGTTGTGTTGTTGACTTATATATGTTCTGGGCCCCAGACGTGACCGAAATGTCACCATTTTTATACTGTGAGCAAGGTTCAAAGTATCGTTATATATTGGTTGATATGTATCGTTTTGGGACCCTTCTGATATGTCCTTATAGTAAATGCATCGAGGTCTAACCGGTTCAGGGGATGAATGGGTCCTTATCGAAATGCCCGATACACTCCTACTGATGTATCGAAATACATATCAATATTTTGAACCTTGACTGTGAGGCCCATGTCCATCAATGTTTGTTGGGTTCCAGCCGGCATCACAAGGAATGGGATCTAGTGGGCATGTCCTTGTAACCACACTAGTGTTTTAGAAAATTGAGGGAAGGCTGAGGGTATTTAAGAGACAAGCGCAACAAAATTTACTGGGTGCTTATTTATTGTATTTATAAGTTATTCCAAAAGGTTGAAACAGCAACAGCCCTTCAAATGACTGATTAATAGTTGATTTCGACTAACCTTGATTTTTCTCTTCATCAGACAAAGCTTTAGGCTGTTTATGTGGAATCCAACTTGGAAAGCCAAAAGTCATTGCACTTTGAATTTGGATCTGCTACTTCCGTACATCGAAACATCTCCCTTCTCATTTATTTTTATTGGAAAACCAAAAGTAGTGCAAGAATTAAAATATCATTAGAGGGTTCCAACCAAATATTTTAAAATTTTAATGCTTAAAAATGTTTTTGTATCAGTGTCTTAATGCCTATCTGAATGCACCAATACGTATACGATACTTAATCATTGCAGAAATATTCTGGATGAGTGGCTGCAGGGGATTGTTGGATCGTTTATGTGAAATTGATCTGGATTTACCTCTTTTTATTCTTGGTGTTATAACTTCCCCGCAGGATTTGATTCCACATAAACAACGGAATTAGCCAACCCTCACCTTTTACCTCAGCCCTCTCAAACATACACTTGATTCATAGAAAAAAGAGAAAAACCAATTAACCACCAGCTACTATCAAACAGCCCCTTAGCCTTGTGCTATATTCAGTTCAGTTGCTCCCCGGCAACCGGTCAATTAAGGGTTGGTGGCTGGTGGTGGGTGAGGTAGGCCATTAATAAGTAGTGATGGTGGGGTACTGGGGTAGAGGTCTACAGCAATATACTGGAACCCATACCCACATTTGCCGACTGGTCCGCCATTAATATCATATTAAGGGCTTCCTGCCTGCGTTCTATCAAACAGATATAGATAGATATCATCCACTGAATCACAAGCAGAAGAAATGCACCGCCGTTCACCGGTTCCAACTCAGTCAACGAGTTCCCTAGTATGATGGGATGAGGGTGATAATGTACGATCCTGTTTTGTGTGTCTTTTTTTACGGTCTTTCGGTTGTTTACAAGTTAGATAGACCATGGTTAATAGATTTAATTACCAGAAAAGACACGAAAAGCTAATTTTAGAAAGAAAGCTTTAAATGAAACATTTTACATTTTTTTTTACGGACCAAAAAAAAAGTGCAATAACCAAACTAACTTTAGGCTGTTCAGATCTTCATGCAAATTAAGACATATGACGTGACCAAATTCAGTTTTGACCCAGCAAAACCCATTGCTGTTTCTGGAAAGCCACTGTTTGTAGTTATGCAGGCTTTATATCAAAGTACAAACTAACCACCAAGCTCGCAAAATTAGGGTCAACTAATACCAAACAACAGACATATGTCAGGCTTGAAATTTGAAATCCTGTAGTATTCAAAATGACAAGTTTTAATGGGAGAGAAAGCAATATGACTGTTTGAAGTTTTCAAATAGTAGACCTAACAGCATCTTACCACATTAATTATTTGTCTTACCCCGCAGTTTACTGCAAACCTTATTAGGATCAGCAATTAGTCCAATTCTGGTTGGGCCCGGTCTGATCTATTTCAAAGGCCATTATTTACCTGGTCTCAGCTGCTTAGGAAAAAAGCTAAAAGCTTAAGCTCTTGGGTGAGGTTCAAAAATAGGTTTTTATTATTTAACCATCTAAGAGGGGTAGATCGGATATGATTAGGGATGTCAGTGGGTGCCTTCTATTCATTTAATTGGATTTGGACAAACCCATACTAAATCTGACCCGTTGACATCCCTACATATGATCCTAACCTTTGGTTTTCCTTTTTAGCATGAATGGCCACTCTTAGACTTGAACATGAACATGTATTTTTACATTTACTGGTCTGAGATTTTACTATTATGCCAAACAATAGTTCCTTCTGACATATTTCAAAGAATTTCTTTCAATGAAGCAATGCATGTGCAATTAGGGCTGCAACTTGGGCGGGCTTGGATTGATTTTTTTTTTCCAACAAAATTTGAAAGAACCCAACTCGAAGCTCGAGCCTAAAGTTGGGCAACTCTAGTTATACCCCTATCTGCAATGATCTAATGGCTGACATGGATAAGCTACTTCACGGATCACTCAGCTTCACAAGTGGACCTCAAATTGTCTTTACATTGAGACGTGTGACAAAATTTGTGGCCATTACCAAACAACAGCTGATTTAACATACTTGTTAGTGTTTATGGAGCAAATACAAATTTTGGTCCCAGTTCAATTTTGCATTTGTTAATTTGTAAATATAACTTATATTCCTACCTGATGCAAAGTTTACTTTTTTTTTTTGGTCTCATTTGCACTCTTGAAAGAGAAAAATTGTGCCTCCTAAAATAATTCAACATTATTTTCTCCTACCTTAATTCTCTTTCATACATTTTACTTCTTACCTTATACTTTCCAAATAAATAACTTTTCTCATACCTTAATTTTCTTTCATATAAAGTGAGGCCCATTTGCTTTCTATCTTGTTCCTCTTCTCAAACAAGTGTCATTGTTCTTGCCTCGCTCCATTCTCTTCCATAAGAAGTGAGGATTGCATCATGTAACTTCTTAATTTACTTCTACAAACACCCAAGATATTTAAACCAAAAGTAAATCAGAATTCACACTCAGCTAATTTGCATGAGCCCAGATCTGCTCCTCACAGCAAGTTTCTCACACCAAATTCACAGCATGTTCCATCCATATTGGGACATTAAATTCTTAATTCTTAAAATTGCCCATTAAATTACCCCTTCTTTGTATTACTTGTTCCTTTTAAAACTCTATTTTACCTTTTCTTTGGAACTTTCTTATTTATTATAAAGACAAAGTTGCCCTTATATATAACATAACAGTATTTTGTGTTTATAAATGAGGGTATTTTTGTTAATTTAAAAATATACATCTTAGTGGCAGAACTGATACTTTTGTTTTGTGGCCATTAGCTAAGCAAGCTACGGAGGTGGTAGAAGTATTTGACTAAAACCCTAGGGGATGTACAAGTAATTTATCAAACAATTAAAAAAAAAAGAATGGGTATGATCCGCTTAAGAGGCCTCTCACAAGAATGATGAACCGATTCTAACCATTGGATTGTTTGATATGGGTCTCATAATCTCACTCCAATACAAGGTGGATATAGGGTGTCAATTACATTCTAAAAGCCATTACTCAATGTTGGTTCCATCTATATTGGGTCTTCGGAGGGCTAGAATGGGTATAGTCCTAAATCCTAATCTTTGACATTTTTCATATAAAGTGATTGCTCTCATCTCATATTCGAAACCCTATTCTCATGTTTGTTAGTCCGAGATATTACCCGTCACCAAAGGACCCTTATGTTGTAAAAATTTGAAAAAAGAAATATTCATCGAAAAAATGTTTTCTAATCTAGTGAAATGGAAGTTTTCCTATAAATGTGTTGGGATATTTAATTCACACATCTCTCATACTTATATATTATCCTTCATGGGAGATGTTCCCGATATACAGTTGTTATGTCTTGTGGGTAGGAGATTGGAATTGTTAATAAAACTTGCACCGTTTTTAGGAAATCTTGTCATCACTCCACATAATTCATCGGTTACAGAATCCTCTGCACTGATAATATTGTATTGAACCCTACAGTCCATGTCAGCCCCATTTGGTCTGAAATTTTTCATGAAATTCCGGAAATCATTCAAATCCCAAGTAAATTTGCCACTTGAAAGATTCGTAGGATGTTTAAGGGAGTTGTCAGATCTGTTTGCACTTTAACAATTATTCCCCACCTTCCACTGTCATAGTCTTATGTGAAACCAATCCAATGGTTAAATCCAGCACCTCCTGTGGACTCCTCATTGAATCTGGACCCTTTATTCTTTATTTATGTGCACGTGTGTTGTGCTCATTGAGATGGAAAATTGGGATTGGTGATCAGTAAGAAGTAAGAACTGCATGGAGTTAGTCAACTTAAGAATTAACCAAGAAAGTTGAATGAAAGCTGGAGAATTTTCTTGGATTGAGTCTATATTAGTTTATAAGAGAGAGATGGCCTGAAACTAGTTGTGGGGAGCCAAATAACTATCAATTTGGTGTAAATTATGTATATCTTGAGTCTTGACTTTGAACTGTCTACTTTAGAAGATATGGAGTGAAAGGATTATTTTATATCATTGCATTAACTAACACTTATGGGGTCTTAGCTTCTTAGCTTATTTAATTAAGAGAAGACTAAGTTTAGACTGCACATGCAGTTAGTAGATGAGACGTATACAAATGTTTTCAAATTGTGTAATTAAGGCCCGTTTGATGCAATTTTTTCACACTTTTGTTGGTTATTTACAAGTTTGGTAGACTGTGGTTCAGTCTTTTCTCGTTTGATTCGTGGTAGATTTAGTTGTCGAAAGATTGTATCTTGAAAAGACATGGAAAACCTGTTTTGGGCTGGTTTCAGAAAGTTTTAAATGGAGCTTTTCAGTATTTTTTGATTCATCTTCGCACGAAAAGATACGCTTGAATCAAACGGTCTTTAAACTATCAAGATCTTAATGCAAAAACTCACTATACATTTTTTGACCTTCAGAGCTACCAGAAGATCTTCTCAAAAAGACTTATCAAACGGCCCCTATATTAAGAGCTGATGTTTAGTGAAAATCAATCTAAAAATCAAGACACAAACTCCAACACACTCCCTAAAACAAGAAAACTAAAATCATAAACAAATAAAGAAAAGGGAGGCAAAGAAGCGAAGAATGAGAAATTCAGATATATAGATGTTGACACTCCATACCCATCACTGGTTTTGGTACAAACTTTAGCTTACACTCCAAACCAGACCTATTTTATAAACAAATCTCTGCAAGTCAGAAAATCACTAGTGCTAGATGCCTAGATCTTTTGCATCCGTGTGAGGATGGGAGATTACCATTAATTATTGAGAAAAAAGAACAAATTCTAGGCAATTGATCATTTTTAAGTTAATTAGCTCCTTAATTAATTGGAAATAACAACCAACCGCCATTGGAATTATTTCCTTTTTCACAATTTTTATTACTTATTAATACATTTTAAATACATTGGTTGTTGGTTTTGATCACGTTTATACATTTTAATTCTAATGTGCATTATCAAATTAGGAATTTTTTTTTATTGGAAATAAATCAGGATATATAATTTAATAATTAATAAATTGTTTGACCAAAAAGTACTTAACAGCAAAATACCTTTTACTTTATGGGCAAGAAAGGGACTTTTTATTTTTTTTCAATTTTGTTTTGGGGAATGGGAGTGGAAAACCTCCACTAGCTTATTTTTTTTACATGAAGAAAGAATATATGGGAAATAAAGAAATATTTATTGAGGATATCTGGCCAGATCAATAGATACTAAATGTTGTGTTCATGGAGTTCTTATCATACATTTTGTCCTTGTTTCCATTTTTTTTAATATTAATTCCTTGTCTGCAGTTTGTTTTTGCTAATTAGTTTTTTAAAAAACTGTTGGCATTGACGATTCTGGGGGTTTATTATATTGTTGAAGCTTGCTAGTTGCATGAAGCATGACATAACGTTTTGTTCCCATGAAGGAATTGTTTTCATTCTCATAGAACCAAGACTAATACATGAGCTGGATGAGGATTCTTCCGACTACATTCCTCTCATTTTGGCTTGTTTTGGAGGTCTACAAAATGTGGAGAACCCTCAAAACCTAAAAACAGGGGTGTGTGTGTGTGGATTACTTGATCAAGTGGGTTTTCTCTGTTGTGATTTTTTTTCCTGATGTGAGCTTCACAGGCAAAGGTCAACCAACCTGATTTGAAAAGCGTTGATTCTTGAAACAGAAACACCGAAAACATGCTGTGTGTGGTGTATTTCTTGCTTTTAAAACTTAAACTTGAACCTGTTTCAAAACATGCTTTCTTCTAGTGGTTCAGAAGGGCTACTTAATTCAACACCATAGAGTTTTAAGTGCCCGTTTGGGAACTGGCAGGGCTTTCACACAGCGGCTTTTCACATTTTGAGATGGACCCCACATAGAAAAAGCACAGAAGTGAAATTTGGCGAAACCCCGGAATGTGGATGTGAACTTTTTGAATACTATGGATCTGCTACCCACAAATTCTTCCCACATTCATACCCACGGAGCACCAGTGCCACTATTGGAAAGTGGAAACATCTCCCCTTGAATGATAAGGGAGATATTTCCAATGCGCAGATGTAATTACTCGTGGGTAGGGATGTCGGAATAATTTGTGGGTAGCAGATCCGAGCCCCTTTCTGAATGCTTTTTAGGAATAGCTTATCCAGAACACTGGCACTCAACCATGACGGCTTCTTTGCTGTAGTGGTTCAATCTAAAAGCAGAAACCCTCCCAAACGGGCTCTCAATTTGAACTGGCAATATGTGAATCCAAACATAGAGGCCAGAGGAGCATCTCTCTCTCTACCCACCCGTGTGTGTGTGTGGGTGGGTAAACAGGTATTGAGCCCGTGATGTGGGACAGAAAGGACTGTCCAGCTGAGCCATTGGGTCGACCCAAAGGTATCTAATAATACTTGCATGACATTACCTTTAGGGCATCCAATCCATCCTTTAGTTGCCAATTTTACATTGAGTCCAACTTAACTCTGTCCCACTTGGTGGAGCAGATTTTGGTCTCCTCTATTTGCCAAAAAACAATCCTACTGGCCGTAATGGGCAGACATGCTCTAAGACAAGACTGCTTCTGGGTCTACATAACCCAAAAACAATTCCTTCTCTTCACTTGCACCCAAAAGCAATAATTCCTCCTCTTGAAAAAGTAACTTCCTATGACAGATTCCCCATGCTCTACCCACTCAAACATTCAACCCTTTCTGAAAAACCTTTCACTATATCTGGAAAAGCAAGCCTCATTAGCATGCAATGATAATATTATGTGTTGGACTTTGTTTATAAATTACAGCCTCTTTTCTTTACCTTTTGCCTTCTATCCATTCCATCCTTTCTTTGTAGCTTTTCAGAAATTGAAACTTGAGCCAGTTTCTTTTATTATATATGTATATCTCTTAGTGATCTGTTTATGTTCCTGGAGCTTTTGGGTTATTTAATTGATTTCTAATGTATTTAATGTTTCCTCTCCCCAACTGTGAATTTATGATGGTCTGCTGTATTTAGGATGTAAGAAGAACTGAACAAGGATTAATCCCTGTTCTGCTGACTCAGAGTAGATATAAACAGTGAACATTGAATAGAGGTGAAGTAAAACTGAGGTGTGGATCAGTGGATGAAAGTTTGTAGCTCACATTATCACTTGACTCTTAATCAGAGATTCATAGGAGCGTGGGTTTGGAGTTGGTGGCCTGGTGGGTCTCTCCATACTGGTTTTTTATTTGTGGACCCAACACTCACCATCAACTTCAGTCATCATCTCAAGCCCCACATCATCTCCCAAGCAATCAAAAGCATCCCCAGCCCCTTGTACATTTCAGTTAAGATCTCCCTGTTTGGCAGTTCTTAGAGCTTTTGATATCCATTGATCAAATCGAGGTCTTCTTCTCTTGGATTTAATTATCAAGCACAACATAGTATAATCTTTTATTAATTCTTCTCCTTTTGCGTGTGTCGTTTGGTTTCTCCAGAAATAAGAAACAATGAAGCTCCAGTAAAATTCAGACTTCAGACCGGGTCCGACTTCAGTTTTTTGTTTTTTTTTTTCCCTCTAATTTTTAATGTCGCATATGAATTGGCAAATGATGAAATTAAATAAAGGATGGAAATTTGGAAAGCTTTGTTTGAATCTTTTGTTTCCATTTTCACTAACTGCGTTTTTCATTGTATTTTATGTAGGTGAGGGTGTCATATTTAATGCTAGATAGGCTGGCCGGGAACCTGGGTTGATTTCTTCCCCTTCTTTCATTTCTCTCTCCTTGGTTTCTTCTCTTGAAAACTGCAAAAACAAGGAAAGACAGTTCATAGGAAAACAGATAACCCATTGATGTATACCTTCAGTCTCTCCATATTCTCTTAAGACAGAAAGCAATCCCCATATTCTCTAACACAGAAAGCCAGACTCAAGGACCCATCTCTCCAAAACCTTCAGATCCCTCTCACAGTCTCACCTCTCCTCTCTCTCTCTCTCTCTCTGGTACTATTTTAGTGTATCGGAAGTATCCATCTCTGAATTCCCATTTTCTCCATCTGGGTTCTCGTCTACAATGAGAGATATAGCATCTTGTTTGGGCGAATACGCCATAAAAGTAAATGATCCTTCTTGTGCGGGCACTTCAACGCATGGTTGTCGTCCTCCAACATCATTGATTCCTTCAATCCAGAATGCAGTCACCTGTGTCTACAAAGTAAAGCTCTCCACCCAGAAGCAAATCCTGATCACAATAACCTGGTCTAAGAATTTCATGGGTCAAGGCTTCAGCATCAACTGCGGCGACGACCCATCTTCTGCACTCAAAGTCAACACCAATTCACGGTTATTCAGGAAAAAGAAAGGCAGCCGGATATTGGAATCTGATAATTCTAAGATTGAAGTCTTCTGGGATCTCTCCACAGCTAAGTATGACTCTGGTCCTGAACCAGTTGACGGATTCTATATTGTGGTCCTGGCTGACTCCGAGCTTGGACTGGTCCTTGGAGACATGGGTGAAGAAGTGGTCTGCAAGAAGTTCAAGGCTGTTCTCTCGGTTGCCCAATTCTCTTTGATCTCCCGAACAGAGCATTTCTCAGGGAATCCTTTGTATTCAACCAAGGCGCAATTCTGCAATACTGGGACGGCCCACGAAATTTTGATCAGATGCAGTGGAGAAGACGAAGGGTTGAAGTATCCAGTGCTATCAGTCTGTATCGATAAGAGGAAGGTAATTCGAGTGAAGAGGTTGCAGTGGAATTTCAGAGGGAACCAGACCATCTTTGTTGATGGGTTGCTGGTTGATATGATGTGGGATGTTCATGACTGGTTCTTCAACCCAGACTCTGGATATGCTGTTTTCATGTTTAGGACAAGAAGCGGGTTGGACAGCCGGTTGTGGTTGGAGGAGAAGACAGCGCAGAAGGACCAAGAGAGAGTTGAGTTTTCTTTGTTGATCTATGCCTGTAAGAACCCATAAAGAAATTTCTTGTTTCCATTTTTTTTCAATTTTATTTTCTCTCTCTTTCAATTCTCTTTCTTCTGGGGAGAATGAATGTAGTTATTCATTTGATGATGATTATAGGAAAGAAAAAAACAGAAAATACTTGGCAATGACATTCTGGTTTTTGAGTTGCAGAAATGTGTATTGATAAAACTTGAAATTGGTTGGTTTTGATCATACTTGGAGTTGTTTTTTTTCATCTCTTTCTTTCTTTTTCTCTCTGAACTCTTAAGTTTCAACACACAAGTTTTTATCTTTTTCCGTTTTCCATGGGAGGAAGTGGACACATCAGTTTGGATTCTCCAAGGAAAGAATTTTATTTAGTGTAACTGTAACAACACTAACAGCATTGACAGTGGCATCTGGTATGGTTGCCATGAGAAGCAAACAACAAGAAAAGGATAAAAGGAGAAGCCACCCAAACCCCAAAATAAGCTTTTGGGGATCTTAAAAAGATTTCAGTGGTTATTTTTAGGAGAAAAAAAAAAAGAACCACAGTCTCCGGTGGTAAACTGGTAATGAATAATGATCTGTAAAATTTTACCTTTTTAAACCCATCGAAGCCAGTTGTCTTTTTGGGCATTAATGAGTTTGTTTCCACGTTCTATAAAACATAAAAGGGAGATAACGGCATTAACAAAAGCTGTGCACTGTGCTTTCCAAGAAAAGCAACCACCACTCCAACCCTTGGAGTTTCACATGGTGGATACAGAGGTTTTACTTTTCATTCTTTTTTCCTTTATTTTTCTCTGGGGATAATTTTTTTCTCCCAAATTCTAGTGTGGATATTCAATGGGGCCACGAAGAAAAACAAGAAAGGCAAAGAAAATTAGGAAACAACATTTGTTGGTAAATGAAAAAAAAAGGAACTTTGGAACTTGGATTTGAGTTGTAGCAGTGTATCAGTAAGTTGGGAAGGTGGCATTGAGTCCTGTGTTTTTCTTTTGGGATCCTTTGATACAAATAGAAATGCTGGAATCTCTTCCTACAATGTGATTCAAATGCTGAGCATCCCTGTATAGGTTTGTATCTGAGTATCTCAGGCATTTGTTAGAAATTATTCATACCTTTTGTATAGTTTTTCCTACCCTTTCTATCAAACCAAATATGGATTTAGGGTGATGATTATTGGGGCAGGGGAGGGAGGGGTTAAACCAGCTAAGTGCCTACTTTTTTTTTAAAAACAATGCCCATGTGATTGGCGTATTTTTGTGTTTGATTATATATATATATATATATATACATAGATTCAAGAGTCATGTAGATGTAAGACCCATTAATAGAGAGCATATAATTTTGTGGGTTTGATTTTACGTCTCCATTTTTGAAGGGACACCAAATGACTGTTGAGTTATCAGCAAAAATAGGGTTTTCGAGACCATTTGAGATTATTGGCGTGGCCCTATCTTTTCTCTATGTGTATGTTTATTTTGGTTTTAGTCAAGATGATGGATGTGCCTAAGACTTTAAGTTTATCATTAGTACATCATGCAGATACATGCCTTGGCCTCACGTCCAAACCACCATCATCTTAGTTTATTTACTTTTCTCTCTACTAAATCTACTAAATCCTCACCCTCTTGTCCATTTTTAACTAGTGACTAGTTACTTGAACTGATCCATGATGATGTATAGCAGGAAAATACAAGTTTCATTTTACTTTAGTTTGCCCTCCTAGCCTTGTTAGTTTGTAATACAATTTAATTTGCATTGATGCAAAAATATGGGGCTGCAAATGAGTTGAGTCAAATTTCAGTTCAAATTTGTCATAAGTTTTACTCTATATTTTGTTTATTTGCGGTGCAGGTGAAAGTAAAATCCAGCGCAAAAATGATTCAAAATTATGCAATTTGTTTTATTTGCAGTCCCATGCCTTTGTATTAGTGCAGATAAAATTGCAATACAAACAAATAAAAAGATGGGTTCGACTATGATATGGAAAAGATATGGTATAAGAAAATTAACTGACCAATAAACTGAAATCACAAAAATTTTCCCTAAAAAGACTCAGTTTGGAAAGAATATAAATACAAATTTATAGAGTTCAAATTGATCAAAAAAAATTATAGAGTTCAAAATCTTGTATTTGTATGTATTTATACTGTAGATATTTGTATTTGTATTTCACCAAACTGAATCTAAGATTGCATTTATTTGCAATACAAACAATGAATTGGGGTATTTATATACCTCGGTTTAAATTTGTGAGCATTTTTTTATTATACAAAAAATGCAACGATTAAGAGGCCAAAAATGCTTTTTTCCTGACATCTATGTATCCTGGCCCGTGAGAAGAGTGCAATACTGTACCCATTTTTGGGATACGCACTTGTGCTCTTCGGATAATAGATATAAACAGGATATAGATTGGCATGTTTGACCAAAAGTTAATGTTTGCTCCCACACTTTGCAACTTGCACCAATTTCAAACAAACAAGAAGGATGGAAAAACGGGTTACACTGTGAATCCACTTTGCTTTTTTGAACCCAAAAAAAAATATGTACGCAAACTTGCAAAGTACATATTTGCCTTTGTATCACAAAACCAAACGCAGCCTAAAAGAAAATTTAAAAAACAATATACAAATCAATCTATCATGCAAAGCTGATTGGCAGAAGGAGGATGAGCCCCATTCATTCACCATGTGATTGGAATTTCTGGAGGGCTTGCACTATGAAGAAATCTAGATCACATGCTGATGTCCTAGGGATCAACATCAAATGGCCTAAATTCATTTAATGAATGAGCACTTGTAACTAGGACCCATTTAATTACGTTCTCTGATCTACTGTATATGGAACACATGGCAGTGGTCGACAGTATATTGTACCACTTGCTTTGATGGCATCCTCGTTTCATACATGCATTAGCAATTTAACATGAGACAAGAGACCCTCTCACTGACATCTACAAATGAAGAATTTAAAATAGTTTTCTTTTTTTTCCTTATTTAATTGTGCCCTTCTTTTTTTTTTCCAAGACCCGAATCCAGCTTAGATAGGGCATCCAATGGGTCGGGTCTGACCGATAGACCCAAAATGATTGGGTAGATTCTGGTTTAGGATTAGCACTGATGGATCTTAATCTATTGTCCTAATCGGTTCTACCCAATTTCAAATCAATTTAATAAATTAAAGTATAAAATTATAGGCCCTATAGGGTCTGGTTTGGTTCCAATTCCTTAATATTTTTTGTCGATTAATTTCTGATCTACCCAGATCTGTCCTATTGACAGTAGGGGTGGCAATAAGCCGAGTTCTTCATGAGCTACTTGAACTTGGCTCGACTTGGTTTCCGAGCCGATTTCGAGCCCAATTCATAGGTTCAATTAAGAAATGAGCCGAGCTCGAGCTTAATAGAGCTCGGTTCATGAGGCTCGCGAGCCGGTTCGAATATATATATATATATATAATTCTTAATTTTTAAATATCAAATAATTTTTTTTTTGTATTTAATTTTTATTTTTATAAAACATTTTTTCTCAAAATCGAGCTCGAGCTTATGAATTTTTTACTCGAGCTATGCTCGAGCTCAAGGTTCTAGCTCTTGAACTTGAGCCTTGTACTATTTGGCTCAGCTTGAATCCACCCCTAATTGACAGCCCTAGGCTCGAGGGGCCGGATTCAGTATAGGTTTTGCTTAACCCTAATTGATGAAGCCAACTCCCACTATCCAGGGCACTGCTTTTAAGTCATTGTTGATCTAGATCAGTGTTCTAAGACGGATTGTACAGTTGGACCATAAGAATATTACAATCATGCATTAGGAATATCTCTCCTGTCACTCATGGGATCAATGAATTTGGATTTAGTCCTCACATAACCAGCCTAACACCATCCTCAGAGGTCATAGCCATGTATTAAAATCATTTACATACTTGTATGTTTTTATTTATGGGAAAATATTTTTAATGCACAGCTGTAAGAGACAGTGAGGAAGGTTTTATGAGGACTGAATCCAAATTCATTCGCAATACATAGCAGTAGTGTCTTTATAAATAAAAATAAGGAAATAGTTTGTGGATAGTAGATATGGAGTGAATGTTCTAATTGCCTAATTAACTAGCAAAAGCCTGATCTATTGAGCACTCCGGCTTTTAATCATGTTCGAGTCTTACAACGTTGATTTTGATGGTCAAGTATTCACATTCAATCAAACTGAGTAATCAGCTAGTTACTAATCAAATATTCTAACTAATAGGAGAGATCCGAGAGGAGAAAGAAAGAAGAGGGAGAAAGATGAGAGAATTAACCAAAGCATGGTGAGATTTGTACTTTGGGGATAGTCTCATTTTAGGGCTTTAGATTTTAAAATTATAAAAATGCCCATGTTCTATTTATCTTTCTTTTACTTTTGGATTTCGGTGCAAATCAAAATATGGACATTTTTATAATTTTACCTATCATCGTGACCATTTTTGTATATTTCAAGAAGTTTAGGTATTAAAGTAGTACATTTGAAAGTTTAGACTATAAAATTACCTCTAAAATACCTACATGTAATTTACCTTTTTTTTATTAATGGCCACAAGAGCAAACTTCTTCCTCCATCCATGATCCACCGTTGTTATCTCTCCCTCATTAAAAGTATATAACCTAATACATTGATCCAACGGTTGTATCATAACCTACAATTGTAACCATCAGACCTTTCTAACCTAGACAGTCAAAAAGAGGAAAATGGTTCCAATGCAGGGTTGGGTTTTAAAACATTGCTTCAACAATAACCAGACCCAAACCAAAATCGGGAGTGGTGTTGAGTAATGTATTAATGTGAGTGGTTTTATTTTCTAAAACAAAAACAACTGCCATGTCACCTATCCCACAAATATTACCCCTATACTCAATGAAGGACTGAAATGCTACATTTTACAAATGCTTCAATGCTACTAATTTAGTTAATGGGTTGGGTTTGGCGTAGCTTAACTTCAACCCAAACCCAATCCAATGCTTGATTAAGGCTGGCCCACTCTGACCTGATAGGGGTTGGGTCAAGATGGGTTTATCACTTGGGCTCAGTTTGGAAAGTGTATAGTATAAATACGTATAAAATACAAGGTTTTGAACTTTATATTTATATTTGTATTCCTTCCAAACTGAGCCTTAAAGATTATCGTAATGCAGTAATGCTCATTGTGTTTTATTAGTTCAATTGGTGAGTTTAATTTGACTCTAACAACCTTATTTATTATTAATCCCCTAATATTATCAATTGATATGAATCATACAATATAATTGATTTATTGTCATTGCTTAGAGATGCAAATGGTTTATTTGGCTATCTTCACAATTTCGTGCTCTTTCATTCCATCACATCCGGCACCATGAAAATAAGATAGCTCATACTTTGGCCACTAACTTTAGACATTGTAATTGTGCTCAAATTTGGGACCATTTCCCTCCTGATATTATTTGTAATCTAATCAATGCATAATTTTCCTTTGCAGCAAAAGAAATGGTTTATTTTCATCTAATACTATAATGATCTCAATTAAAATAAATTTGTTTTGGTGAATTTATTTAGGCTTAGTTTGTATTTTGTATGTATTTATACTGTATATATTTGCATTTGTACTCTTTTCAAACTAAGCCTTAGAAAAAATGTGCCGGTACAAATGCAAATAAAGGAAGAATGGCTCTCTCTCACTCTCAAACTAGTCCATATGTCATTCTCTTGCTTTGTTTCATATATCTATGGCAGTACAATTGATGTATCATGGAATGATGGTCTTGCTTTTTCTGTCCCAAACATTCAATTACTAGTTTGGACTCTCCTTCCAACCAGATTTTGTTAAAGTGGTGGTTGTTTGGTATCACAGTGTTTTAAGTTACAACACTCACAACCTTGAATCATGACATTGTGAATCATACATCTCCTCATGACAAATATATATGTAGGAAATGTTACCGGTGCACGCTGAGATATATGCATGTGATGTGGGGCACCAATATGATCTCATAGGAATAAACCCAGTAGTTCATAACATTGTCAAACATATAGGACAAGTGAAGTGATGATGATGCCTACAAATGGAACAAACGTCTTTTTGAGGTTTCCCCTCCAACACCCTCATACACATAACTCAATGTCAAATGTGATGCGGGCGATCCAAGTCCAAATTGTCCGTTTTTATATTCTTTAACAAGTTTTTGTTTTCTTTTTTCTTTTTTTAAAATCCTCTTTTGTTTGTTGATGTCAAATAGCCTATGTATATTATAACACTTGGTAGAATCAAAATGGGAACACAATACCATGGTTCCAAAAACCACATTGATTATTTTTTGCTAGAACTATTGCCTCCCTAGATGATGCAACTGCTAAATGATTGTGGGTTAACTCAAAAGGGTTTTGTGAAGAATTCACATCTGCCCCCATAGAATGCATCTCAAAAATGCCCCACATGCATATCTCAATGTGCATTGAAAACATTTTTCATATTTGTTATTGAGAGATATTCCCAATACACGATTGGATGTTTTTGGGGCACATTCTGTGGGGCAGATTTGAATGCATCGAATTTTACTAAAGATTTTATGGAAAATGCATCAAACATTTTCCATACTTTCCTAAAGATTCCCTAGGTTTGCAGTTGTGCATTGGGAACATCTCCCTTATCTTTCATTAATTCAAACTATCTTCTTCTTCGTTCTCTAACTTGAACCCTTTATATATATATTCAAGCTTATTGCTGGCCATATATTTTAGCATTGCACCAAGAAATGACTCCCATTCTTATATCAACACCTACTACATTCAACAATTCAGTCAGCATTCTCATTGCTGATTCTATTACTTATAAGAACACTGAGGTTGGACCAAATAGCCTCAACAAGGGTAAAAGGATCACAGTTTGGACCATGGATAGTTATTTTCCTGTAATGGGTTTCTTCCAAATGATGACGACTTCATGAACATAGCTATTCTCAAATTATGTTACTTAGATGATCGTAGGACAATCCACATATCAATTAGATTTATATTGGTTTTTTTTTTTATTTTCTATGTATATTCATGTATCTCTTAGTTTTTCTTTCATTTTTCAATATTTTTCAAATATATTCCGATAGATGATATTTCATATAAATCATATCTTAAAAGTCGCCTTTTTCTGATGATAATATTCTGTGATACCAATACTTAAGACCTTGATCACAAGACCATTACTGAAAATTAGGAGTGATCATTTCAGCCCGGCCCGAAAATTCTGGGCTTGGCGGATCTCCTACTTACAACCAATGTTTTAAAAAGGCTTAAGGTGGAGGCGAGGCAATTGGGTACTAAAGTGGTGAGGCGTAAGTCTGGAGGTGGTTTGAGGCATAAGCTTTAAATATAATTAAAAAATTAAAAATTATGATAAAATAAATAATTGAAAGTTTATACAATTGTTTGTTTTAATGTATGGTTCAACAATTGATGATTGTTAAAATCAAGTTGGACATGCCAAAATTTGTATAAAAAATAATCCAAGGATAAATCAACAAAGAAAATGAAACATTCAAATGAGAATAACAAATTTGTAGTCAAATTAATAAATAATAATATCATGTTCATTGTATGGAACATGTATCACCACAGCACTTATATGTTCTTTGAAATAACAAATTAATAAATAAGTAAATAACAAATTAATATTGATCCAAATTTAATATATTTCTGAAATGCATTTCGGTTCAGGAAATATTGATAAAATGCATTTTTATATTGAATCTAGATTCATATAGGAGAAGAAGGAGGAGGAGGAAGAGGAGGCTGCGGAGGAGGACCTATACGCACTACGCAGTACCACAATTCAAGGAGGAGGACTTATACCTCTGTACACATGATTCAATTTGTTTTCCTCCCTCCAATATTCTTGATCTAGAATCTTGAGTTTGGTTTAACAAAATAGGGAGGAAATAGCAGTTTTGATCGATGGAAACCCACATTTTTTGGGGTTTTCACTTTTCCTTTTATTTATTTATTTTTTTCAAAATTATCCATCATGAAATCAAGTTTTCCCCACCCAAAACCCTTTTAATTTGAAGCTACCGCCTCATGTAAATTGAAGCAAAAGGTCAAAGGCCTACTACACCTCACTAAAATTGAGGCTTACGCCCCTTGAGCTGAGACTAAGGGGGTGTTGTGGATGAGAAATTGGTGGGTGTGAATTGGTCCACACCACACCCTGTGGCAAGAACCAACCCACACCACACCACAGTCCATGGCTGTTCTAAACTGTGGACAAATTGTGTGGATTAGACCAGTCCACACCCACAGTGGCGTTCTGTAGGTGTGGTGTGGACCATGTATCTCATATACATTTTTTGATTCCATGTATCTCATATACATTTATGAATGATCTACACTAACATTTTAAAAAATGACCTAGAAATGGAACCGTTCTAGCCATTGGTTTCCGAGTCGACAATCCAATTGTCCGTTTCGAACGGATAGCCCGTTCTGAGAAACAAATTAAAAAATAATTAAAAATAAAAAAGGTAAAAAATCATTGAACAGGTCGACGATTTGACTGCTTGGGTCAATGGGTTGTTGACTTTTGGCCAAAAACCGGGTTTGGGGTAAAACGGAACCGTTTGCCTGGACGGTTCTCAAGCTGAATGGTTCGACCATCTGGATCAGCAGCAATTTGAAAACCATGACCTACACAGTTAATCATAAATATCTAATTTTTGCATTTTATATAATAAATATATTGAAAAATGCATCAATGAATTAATATTAATTAATTTTTTTATAAAAACAATAGTAAAATAATTATAATTTTAAATATTTAATATATTATATTATTGATAAAACATTAAAATTAAAAAAATAATAATAATAATATTTTATTGACAAAAATATTAAAATGTAAAACACGATGGCAAGGCCAAAAAGAATTTGGCCGTCTCGCCTCGACCACAGTGGGAGTCGAACCCACGACCTTTTGATCCGAAGTCAAACGCGCTAATCCACTGCGCTATGCGCTCTTTATTATACGTCACTTCTCTTTTTATTTATATAACTCTTTCAGTTCTTTGCAAGCCATCATCCTACTACCATCAGGAAAACAGTGGGATCCTATCTACCAACAATACTTGGGACCCATTTGAGATGATACAAAGTCACACAGATCAATGGAATTAAGTGCATTTGCAAAGTCATATCATAAAACACATTTATAAACTTAGGATTCGTTTGATTCGTGGGATTAGAGGTCTAGAATTAAAATGGAATTGGAATGATCCATTCTAATTCCTACAGTTTGGTTGGACAGAATGAGATTTGAATTCCCATTCCTAGTGGAATGGTAATCTCCCATTTGACAGAATGGCCATTCCGGCCTCCCCCTTTGAACCAAACAGGTGGAGAAATAAGCAATTACGCCACTAACCAAATGGACCCTTAACTTTGATCATGCCCAGAACTACATTGCGGTTGTTGCAATCTCTCTCTCTCTGGATTGGTTTTCTTATCTAACAGGAGACCTTGTTGATGCCACGAATTAAAATTTGGCATCCACCTCATCTCTATCCCAGTCCACAGTGTGGACCTATTCCATTTTCCAGGTGATGCCAACTTAACTTAACTATGTCTTTTGCTTTGTCATACGGCAAGGAACCACGTACCCACTATACGCTCCATAAAACAAATGACAACAGACCAGATGGATCCATCTGGTCGGTCCTATTCAAATTCCTTACTACAACATTGACCCAAGTAATCTACTCCAATGTCTCATCCTGCAATTGGAAGGAATCACTCATCTCTAGACCTGCTCAATTGTTCAATAAATATATCCCACTGCTTTAGCCCCTCATAGTAATTGCTTCATCAGTGGTCCATGGAGAAATTGGGTCTGCCACCTAAGCTGTCATATGTTAGATTCTTGGGCCCTCCAGATCTCTCTGGTAGACAAACTTCTTTATTAGGCCCATCCTCATGCTGTTGATGCTGCCACTTCATGTTGTGTTTCCATTTTTTCTTTGCTTCCAAAATGGGCCAGAATATAGTTCTACCCAGTTTTCTTTTTCACCATTATTATTTTTTTTTTCTTTGGGTAGAGAATAGATGCTCTTGTAGAAGTGGTCAAAGCAAGAAGCCCCACATGGCCATGTGGTGTAGGGCTTCTGTCCATGTATGTATTTATAGGTAGAGACCCAAATGGGTTCAGTCACAAGCATCATCAATTAATATGGGCCTACTTAGAATTTGGTCTATGTTCATCATGGTCACTGATGAATACTGTGTTCTGTAGTCTGTAACATTTATTTCTACATAGGTAATAGGGTATGTGCGCTTATAAGAGTTGCTAGAGAGGGTCTTTTTTTTTCATACTAAACTGTTAATATGATGATAAATTGCATGTAGTTGTTATGTATTAACAGAATAAACATGATGGAGAAAAAATTGAATCTGCCTTTAGAGGTAAGCAAGAACATTGTTTTCTTTGAATGGTATGTTTGGTTTGAATGAAAAAGTAGGGAAAGGAAGGGAAAGATAAGGAAACCTTTACAAACCTTGTATAGGTGTTCCTACCTTTTCCTTCAAACCAAACATAGCTGAAACTGAAAGGCAGGATTATTTACTCTTTTGCTCCTCCTTCGCTCTTATGTCCTAAAATGACAAAAATATCCAGTGTCAACCAAAAGCTTTCATAATTTCCTTTTACATCACATGCAGGTTTTTATCCTTGTGTAATCTCTCTCTCTCTTCACGTACAATGTGACTTGTCAAATGTAAGCACTGTTACATTTTTGTCCAGTTAAGTTTCATTGTTTTGGAGAATGCTTACAAATAAAAATAAGATAGGAAAATAACCTCTTACCACTGTTTCAGTGTCTTGTCAACCTTTCAAAAGAAAAGAAAATTGGAAATGCTGATTTTTCTTCCATTTGGAAACATGAATCCTCAAGAAAATTATGATTTCTTCTATTCGGATTCGGCTTTTCTGCTCCATTATTTGGTGGTCTGACGAAGGTTTACCTTATCAATATTTGTAAAAATTTGGAGGGACTATCCTCAAAGGTGATATATTTTATTATCATGCCCTTTAAGTAATTTCCTCGTTTTCTAACCAATTGGTCTATGAAATGGGTCAATAGTTTAGACATGTATAGACTAGATGGGGATGACCTGCCATGTGGCAACTGAGCTCACGAGCAGATATGGTACGGAGCGTTGAGGCAAGACTGCAGAAGCCTCCTTGGTTTTGAGTGACAACAATACAAACTATAAAAAATGGAATATGGTTTATTTGGAAGGCTCGTAGGGTCTGTTTGCTTTTGCAGTTGGAATCGGAATTAAAAATTAAATCTTTCAGAATTAGAATTTGAATGGTCTATTTTTATAATTTGTTTGAAAATGAAATAGAATTTTATTATCAAGAAGGGGGAGGGAATAACCATTCTCTCAAATGCGAAAATGTCATTTCACCAAGAATGAGAATGAGACTCCGATTCCATCCAACCAAACAATTGAAATCAGAATAGCCCATTTCGATACCAAACCTCTATTCCCGCAAACCAATTGACTGTAGAGTTAGGCAGTTAGGCTTGCTCTCTGTAGTGAACTAAAATACCATATAAGAACACTCTGCCCAGAGATGGAACATGGTCCGTTTACTTATATTATTTTGGCCCTGGACTAAACCTTTTTCGAGGGAAACATTCTCAGCCCACATAAATTGGGTTGCACTTGGGATGGGCCTGATCATTTCAAAAGTAATTAATATATTATGAATCTTCAAACTGGGCCATGGTCTATTCAACCCCAGCTTGAGCTTACTTTGGACCCCAAAATTGAGCCCAGCGTGATCCCATGACTCCGTGGGCCTGGCAGATTTGGGTTTGCTCAGGCCTGAACCACGTTGGGGATGCAACTCTGCTCTTTAATGGCCTAGGCCCTAGGGCCAGGACTGAACTAAATTTACTTGCGTCGTCATGAGCTCGACCCAACTTTAACTGGCCCTACTCTTTCCTGAATCATATTGTTAACTGCAAAAACACGGGTAACTTGCTCATGGCCTATATGTCACTAGGGGTGAGTAAATGGACATGTTCTACCTAGAATTAAATGGAATTGACCTTGAATTAGCCCTACCCAATGTGTTATCGGATAGGGTCTCGTCCCAAATTCTTAGAACCGATTCCCATCTAAGCTAGTTCCAAGATATAACGGTTCACCCCTATCCAAACCAACTCAGAGAATTAATCTTGATTGGTTCCTGGTGGAACTAAACTTGTCTTGACAAAATGACAAAATACTTCAAGGATATGAAGATTTGAACCCCACTCATGGTTAGGAGTGCAAATGGACTACTGAATCAAGATCTGATTCAAATTTAAAAACAATCCTATTTTATCGAATTTGGATACCCTATCAAATTTTTATACCGGATCGGATTAAGAAAAAAAAATATCCATTTAAAAATCGGATCGAAATCGAATCACCACATGTTCTAAATATTTAATAGACTGATGTTTCGTATCTCGGTTCAATCTTTTGTAGTGTTGGTTTAGTTGTCTTTGACAGGTTTCATTGCAATCAGCTTCAATTAATTTAGTTAATTTCCTTCACAATCTTAACTACCACAATGTGACATTTCGGATTAAGTTTTGTATTTGTCTCAACTGTTAATGATAAACAGATTATATTGATCTACGAGCACTCTTAACTTGGACATGCTGGACATGCGGATGGTTGCACAACCAAATTTGATTACTATTTTTTGGGTGGTTGCAGCTCTTATTGAAGTTTATTGACACTGAACAATTTCAGAGGTAAGTGTATTTTTTTTTAAATAATTTGTGATTTCTTTCCTTTTTTGAAGTTGAAGGTGTGTAGTCTTTTTATTTTGTTAAGTTTCAGAATTTGTAATAATTATTTTTTAACTGTACTTATCTTAAGAATTACTAGGGCTATCCAAAGATAGGAATGGCAACGGTATAGGGCAGGGCATCCGCTCCCAGTCCCCGCCCCGTAGCCAAAATCCCTTACCCCGTCTCTGCTCTGTCCCCGGGTTGAACAGAGAACCTCCTTCTTATTGGGGATAAGGAATCCTCAAATTTTCCCCACCCCGAGTTCATACTTAAAAATATATCATATTTGGGGTATTTTGAAAATTATATTATGGGAATTTAGGGGTATTTTAAAAATTGGATTATTGAAATTTAGGGGTATTTTATACATTAAATTATTGGTTCTTTAAGGTTTTAGGAATTTGGGGAAATTTTAAAGAAATTTTAGAAATTAATGTTAAACCTAGGCATACTTTAATAATTTACTGTCGGATTCGAGGAATTATATGCAAAACCCATCCCTGCCCTTTCCCCAGTTTGGGGCAAAACCCACCCAATTCGGCGTGGAGCGGAGTGGGGCCCCAGTTTTATGGGAAAAGTTGCCATCCCTATCCAAAGATGTCGATTATTTCTTAGAAATATGAAACAAGATTCTTGTTTCGAAACACAGAAATGTGGTGGAACAATGCTAAATGGGACCTTAAGTGATTTGGTCGTTTTTCTTCAATTTAATATTTGTGTACAATAAATAACGTAAAGGATAATGTTTAAAAATTTTAAATTATAATGATAAACTTTGAACTATATATTAATATGCTACCAAAATCTATAGATAAAATTACTTAATTGAATCAATTTAATCAACAAAGGTAATATAAGGTTTGAACAATATTATTGTTGCTATTATTATTGAAAACCAAGATTTTAAAGAATAATTTCCATTTTTGGGGGGTAAAGAAAGAGAATATGAATCTCCTACCCCTAAGAATCCTACCACACCTACCCAGGGACACCACAGCCATGCATTGAGAACATCTCCCATGTACAGCTGTAGTGTCCAGTGGGTAGGATCGTTGTGGGTAGGAGATCCAAGCTCAAAGAAAAAATAAGTTCTATGATGGCAATTTTCCCCATTTCCATGATCCCCATGTCCCCACCCCATGGGGATGATTTTCCCCTTATGGGAACGGGGATGGAAAAATTTTCATCCTTATTGGCGGGATGGAAAGAGCACTCCCTGCCCCATGAAGATCCTACTAATATGTATGCATTATGTATATTAATATTATTAAACATATGTTGAATATATTTGAATCTTTTTAATAGGACCGTAAATTTTACTTATTTTATTTTTAGATTTTTTAAATAAAATAAAAAAACAAAAAACAAAAATGATTGACATTATAAAAAATCACAGGGGATGGAAATAACCTTGTCCCTATTTCGAGGGGGGTGTAAAGAAAGAACAAGAAAACTAATCATAAAACCACCAAGACCAGAACCAACCCTAGAACCTAGGTTCCACTTCCACAAACCCATACCACCTAGCACTAGTATTGACCAGTTTTGAAATTCAATTATGTGAGTATGCAGCTGATCGACAGAGAGTTGACATGGGAAATGCAAGGAAAGATGGCTCCCTGTAGTTTAGCTATGGTGGTTTAGCTGGGTTTCCGACTCTGCCGTCTTTGTTCTTGTTTTCAATGACGTGTGGGGCTGATGCATACAAGCTTTTCCAGTAATCCTTGCAATTTTTTGTTCTCTTCAGCATGTCATGGTTCAGCTTGACAAAAAATACTCCTTACCTTTTGAATTTACTCTATTTTCCTTTCCATGTTCGGCTCATCATAACTTCAAGTTCGAATCAAAAGTTCGAAAAAGCTAATATATTAATCAGAACAAGCTTGTGAGCTTGAAGCCAAATATTCTATTAGCCGAAGTCAAATTCGAAAAATTAATGGAACTTGCACCTTTAGTTGTGAGGCAGTAGGTGAGTTTATTCAAGATTCAAAAGAACTCAATTGCATGTTAATATTCTTTCAAAAAATGTGTATGTTAATACATGGTTTCCAAAACCGGATCGGACCGGATGGTCAAAATCGGACCAGTCAGACCAGAAAACTGGGAAATGGTCAGGTGACCGATTCCATTTTTCCCCAAAACTGAAATTTTGCCAAAAAACATTGATTTGGTAAAAAAACCGCTGACCCGGGCAATTAAACTATTCAAACCATTCAACGGTTTTGATCTTTTTTTTTGGCAGAATGAGCCATCTGTTCAATTCAAACAGTTGGACCATTTGACCCGGGAACCGGACCCTTGGCCAGTTCGTTGTCCGGTAGGGTCCAGTTCGGTTTTAAAAATTGTGTTAATAAGCTCATGTCCATTTTGCAAGGTGCTATTTGCACATATAAAGGACTAAAGAGTATTATTTCATGTGTGCTTCACAAATTAAGGCCCCATTTGCTTTCCAGTAAGTTATTTACCCAGATAAATAACACAATGACCATTTTAACCATAAAATTCCATTATTAAAAGGGGCAACTTTCCTCATATGTGGGAAAGTTATTTACCCACCTAGGAGCAAGGTTCAAAGTATTGATATCAATGGCTTCCTGATACGCCCCTCCAGGGGTTGTATCTGGTCAGACAATGGTTCAGAGGGTAGCCAGGCCTTAAACCAACCCCTCTGGACCAGTTTCGAAAAAAATAAATAAAACCTAAAAAAATACTGATTTTGAACCTTGCCTAGGAGATGGGTATCACTTACCCGGATAAGCGGTACTCAGGCCTTAAACCAACTCCTTTGAACCGGTTAAAAAAAATAAATAAATAAAACCTACAAAAAAAATACCGATTTTGAAACTTGCTTAGGAGATGGGTATCACTTACCTGGATAAGTGGTACCCAAGAAAATAAACTTTCCCTGCTCCCCACATAAATCTGGAAAAAGAAACGCCTCCTAAGTAGAATGCCAAGGGATGCCTTGGCTAGTTATTGTTATTTCTTGTGCCATGGAACACATTGTTACATGCCTAAATACTGCAACACGAAAAATGATATTCAATGTCAATAATAACCATCATTTCTGTCAAACAATATAACAAAAAAAGAAAAAGTCATTTGAGAAAAGAAAATGTCACACAGAGATAATATCCCTCAAGAATAAAGTGTTGGGAAAAGACCATGCAACACAAATATGATAGAAATGAGGCTTATCAGGGAAAAGGGGGAAGCATGATCGCTTTTCATGGAGAGATTACATTCTGCTGTCCTAATTGGTTGTTTTATTGACCTGAGAAAACTCTTTGGTTTATTATAACTAGGCGATTCTTGTGGGGCTGTTCACACAAGTATTGGTGAAAGGCAACAGAGAAGGGTAGAATCTTTAGCTCAAGGGTTTGATCTTGCTAACCTTGCAGTTATCAAATATAAAAAAAAAAAATGAATATTTCCTCCTTTTACCCGCATTGCAATTGCGGGTCCTGAAAAAAGAGTGTTGAGAAACTTGAAGCCCTTTTTTCTCTGCATCAGAAGCTGCTCGTTTTTGGAAAACATGCTTGTGGCATGATAGACAGAGAATTTCAGTTCCAAATTAACTAGATTCACTTTTAGTAGCACCATGGAAACAATGCCATCAATGTAACTTGAAATAGTATTGTCACGACAACATGCTGGATGATGATCCACAACACCAAAATCACTGCAGACGCTGGTCTAAAATCCAAAGTCCAAGTAATATCAAATGTTCCCTATGTCGCTTAGGAGACCAAGGTCCAAATTCTCCATTTGCCTCTTGGTAATTGAAATTGCATGCCGATTCTGCATTCAGCAAAGCATCCCATGGGAAGATGACATTTAATTATGCTGTGGCAGACAATAAAACATCTATTGAAAGTTGCACATCAACACCTTACCTAACGGGCTGCCGTTTGCTAGCTGAGGGCAACTCAAATTACAAACTGTAATACAATCCAATTGTGTCCATTTTCACGCCACAAGTACATCTTATGCACCCCACCAAATATCCTAGTGTAGCCTTCATGGAAATGTTGGGGGTGCTAACTGGTTGAATCTTGTTCCCCGTTCTTCTTGCCCCTCCAAAGTATGATCTGACCATCTTTAAATAATATAGGGACACAAGGCACCAAATCCTACATTTATGGAATCGTAAGAGAAACAATCAAGTGGATGTTGGAAACAATCTCGACTGAATATCATGAAATCAAATTATGTTAACAACATTTGAGAATTGAAGAAGGCTAGGATGGGGGGAGGGGGAGGAATTTTACAATTCTGAAAGGAGTACAATTCAGTCATAAAAAGGGTGGCTTACTCTTAGCTTCACACCAATCTTCTTACAGTCACTAGTATCCACATAGGTGCATTCCAGTCTCACAACTTCTTCAGTCTTGAATGCCTCTCTCACTCTCTGCACCACATTCACATACACACCATTCCTGGCTGCACAACATGAAAATACCCTCATGCCCATCAAAATTATGCATCATCCTCCCATATGATATATCAATACTTACAAAATGATAAGATAGTTGGAGTGAATGCCATTTTCAACAGATGCATCCAAAATGTAAATCGACTCACTGAGTTTCATAAGAGGGGGAGAGTTCAATCCCCTGTTTCTCATCTCCTTGGTTTCCTCAAATGTTAGGCCATCTGCTACATTTTTAACTAATCTTGGGTAGATTGGGGGATATGGATTCCATAGCATCAAAGGGATAACTGGCCTGTTCTTGGGGTCATAGTTTCGACCACGGTACAGGAGAAGGATATTTATATGCCGATAGATAACTTTGCCTCCAGTTTTATCCTGTGGATAAAGTACTAATAATTATCAAGTGCAACAATTTCTGGCAAACAAATCCAAAAGAACAAAAAATTACAAAATCATTAGAATATAAGGCTCTTCAGGGGAAAACACACACACAAACAACCTCAAGGTGGAAGCAAATGTTGTCCATGTCAAGAGTTGGTACTCCCAAGCATTTGATTCTGACTGCTTCAGCTCTTTTCCAGTGGTTGTGTATGTCATCCAACATATTGTGAGTTACTCCACCCTTCCCTAGACACCGAATTTGAATCAAAACCATTCAGTTGTTAATACAGAAAACTTGTAGAATCCATCATCATCTATATGAATCAGAGTTGTGAACCTTATGATGCACAGAAACAAACCTGGGGGGAGATGATATAAAGCTAGTTATTCAAGTCTATGGATAAAAGATACTGACCAAACAAGTTATAGAACAAGTAGAGAAATACCTATATTAATCTGTCGGGAACAATCGTTGTGTCGATATCGCTCAACAAGCTCTTCAATTTCTTCCTCGGTGAGTGGATCACCAAGCACTGAATTCTGTTCTTTAAAGACCTCTGATGCATCTGCAAATTGTTCTGCTGGTGCGGAAGTCCCAGTCCATTTCCGGTCGAGACGACCAGGACCAAATGGAGAAAACCTTGGTGGTTCTCGAAACCCTATAGGCTGGATTGACGGGTTGGTTTCAGAGTACGAGTATCTGAAATCAAATGGAAGATCAGAATGGACTGGGAGATTCTGTTCTTTTTCAGAAGCTAAAGCTTTTATGGGACTCTTAGATTTTGAGGGTTTTGAAGTGTGGGAAAAAGGAGGGTCATAGATATCATCAGAAATTGTCGAGGAGTGTTTTATACACAAAGAGCTGCAGAGAAGTAGCAAGGGTGGTGCTAGATGGGAGAGGTTTAAGTTTTGGGTTCGAGTTTGAAGAATTGGAGAGTGCCATGAAAGGAGCTTCAGCATCTATGAAAACAACTGGCTACAAAAATTGCAGGAGTTGCTACAACATTTAGTTTATTTTGTAGGGCAGTTCAGTAATATAAACCCTTTGATGACCACTTTCAAACTTGAATCCGCATTCTCCGCTTGCCAGTCCAAGATATTATCATTACACCAAGTAATGGGCCCTATAGAATTGCACCAATATTCAATTTTACATGAATAATAAAGATAGAACAGCATTATCCTTTACAGTTACCATCATAATAGAATTCTAAATACAATTCATAATTTAGTGGGTTCAATTCATTGCAGATCTACCTCAACTTGAACCTAAGACGGATCAAATTTTATTTACCGAAGCCCAATTCACCACTTAATTAAGGTTGAGTGGAAACAAACCAGATGGGAGAGGGAAGATTTACCATTTGACCCAACCTATTGGCATCCTTAGGTGGGATGCAGCTGATCCAATACGGTTCAGACAAGGATTAGATGAGTGAATATGGCAGAGCAATGGATTGCAGCAATTTGTACAGAAATATATCCATGAAAAAAATTATAAATTTAGTAGTATCACTATAAACTACCATTAAACTGATAAAAATGCAAATCACTATAAAGTATAAACTACCATTAAAATCAAACTTGAGTTGGGATTTGCTGCCAGAAGAAGTACATTACGATGTTTATAACACAAAAATCCAGCTGCAAATCAAGAACATCTCTCAATGAATGACAAGGTAGATGTTCCAGATGTGCAGATGGATTGCCTATTTCATTAATCAAAAAGTTTATACAAAGAAACCCCTGTACAATGAGAAACTGAACAGAGGATGTGCAGATTTGCCCATAACAACCAAACAAAACCCCAAAAAGACTTGTCAATTCCGTACAAAAAGGAGATCAAACTCATAAAAAGAGCTAACATGTCTGGATCTAAATAGAGGATGGACAGCCAGCCAAGAATGAACCATTCCCAATATTTTGCTCAGAATTTCTTTCTTTGAGTGCTCAATTCTTTCAAACACTGCTATTCATCTCATTCCATACAGCTCAGATACTGCTGGCAAGGATGATGCTCCAAGTGACCTTTCCAGCCCTGCTTAAGCCTCCAAGATACCACGCCTCTATTAATCCCCTCACATCTGCTGGTAGACATGTTGTTACCCCAAATAAGCCCAACATTTTTAACCAAATCCAGTGAGAAAACTCAGAGTGTATCAGCAGATGTCTAGACGACTCCATACTAACATTGCATAAGGGACAAGCCAAATCAGCCACTTCTATGCCTCTATTAGCCAGGTTCTCTTTAGTTAGAATCTTGTCCAACACCGCTGACCAAACAAAGAATGCCAATTTAGACGGTACTTTTTTTTATCCAAATCCTGTCACATGCAAAGGAGGTGGTCTCCTCTCTTGATATGCCTTTGAAAAAGGACTTTACAGAGAACACTCCTGATTTCTCAAGGATCCAGTTTCTTCAATCTTCCCCTAAACCAGTTATTTTTGAGTCATAAAATCTGTAGCAAGTTGATTAAAGATGTCACCTCCTAGTCATTTAAGTTCCTTCTAAAATGAGGGTTCCATGCACAAAGTCCATTCTGCCTTTCCACATAATCTGCTACTGATGCTTCCTTGTTTATAGCTAATTCAAACAGGTCTAGGAAAACCATCCTCAGTGGGCTGACATCACACCATTAATCCTTCCAAAAGAGAACCCTCCTGCCATCTCCCACTTTATACTTTATACCCTGCTGTATGAGATCTTCTTTTTCTTTTGAAGTAATAAAATTGGGATTGATTTTTCTCAATTGCCTTCCAATTTCAACAGCCATAGGATGATCAAACCTCCTCAGTTTCCCATTCTCTGCTGCTGATCCCATATTTGGCTACAATTAGTCTTCGTCATAAACTGTCTAACTGCTCATTGAATCTCCATAACCATTTTCCAAGAAAGGCAGTGTTCACATCTTTCACTGATCTGATCCCGAAACCCCTATTTGCTTTGGAACAGCAGATTTTCTTCCAGTTAACCAGATGACACTCTGAGTCCTTCCAACCCCTCCACGGGAAGTCCCTCATCTTTTTTTCCAGTGCTGTAGCCCACTTAGCTGGAATTGGAAATAAAGACAGAAAAAAATACAGGAAGTGAGGACAACATACTTTTAATTAAAGTGAGTTTACCCTTGGATAGGTATTTGTCTTCCATGATGCTAGTTTTCTGTCCACCTTCTCCAGGATGGGCTCCCATATAGATTTGGACTTGCAGTTTTCCCCCAAAGGCATACCTAGGTACCTAGACGGGAGTTTACCAGCTTTACATCCCCAATCATCTGCCCCATTCTTTCAGATTTGCTACCTCCCCAACACCCATGATCTCACTCTTTCGAATGTTAATATGTAAACCTGTTACCACCTCAAACCATCTTAATATTGCCTTCATATTCCAAATTTGTTCCCACGAGGCATCACAAAAGAAGAGAGTGTCATGCGAATTGAAGGAGTGAAATCTCCACCTCCCCATTACCCACTTTAAAGCCTTCTAATAATCCTCCCTCTCGTGCTCTCTCAACCATTCTGGAAAGAGCTTCCGTCAGGCAAATGAATAGAAGGGGAGAGAGTGGGTCACCTTGTCTCAAGCCTCTAGAGCTTCTAATCAAACCACATTAACTCCCATTGACAAGAACTGAGAACAAGGCAGAAGATAAGTACTTTTATCCAATTTCTCCATCTCTTTCCAAAGTTCATTCTCTTTAAATTCCAGATTACATGACAATATGCCTTCTCCAAGTCTACTTTACAAAGTAATCTCGCTTGTTCACTCCTTTTCCTTGAATCTATTAGTTCATTTGCTATGAGGACGCCATCCACAAGCAACCTTCCTTCTATGAATGCACCTTGGGTCTCCGTAATCAGATTTAAGATCACTCTAGACATTCTGTTAGCCAATAACTTAGCTAATATTTTGTAAAGGCTGCTAATTAGACTGATTGATCTGAAATCAGCCAGCTTTACTGCTCCTTTCTTCTTTGGTATTAGAGTGATGAAGGTATGATTTAAGCTCCTTTCCAAAGCACCCCTCTCATGGAACTCCCTTAGCACATTTAGCATGTCTTGCTTCACAATTCCCCAGCATTTCTTATAGAAAAGTAAAGTAAAACCATCCGAGTCTGGTGCCTTGTCACCCTCCAAGCCTTTCACCACATCCAACACTTCCTCCTCTGAATGGTGCCTCCAAATCTCTAGATTTCTCTGCTGAGAGAGAATTAAACTGCAAACCAACTAACAAAGGTCTGGATCTCCAATATTTCCTTGTACAAATTTTTGTAGGACTTTGTTATATGGGTTTTTATCTGACCTTCCTCTTCAATTTCCACCCCCTGAATTTCTAGTTTTTTTATTGTATTTTCTCTCCTTGCACTAGCCATTTTGTGGAAGAACTTTGTATTGTTGTCTCCATCTCACAACCACTAGCATCTTGACCTTTGTCTCCATTTAATTTCCTCTTTTTTTTTTTTGATCAATTCCATTTAATTTCCTCTTTGTAAGCTAATTTGTGAAATTCCCTCTTAGCCATTTCTCTTTCTTTCTTTTTTCTTTTATCAATTTAACCATTTCTCTTTCTGACCTCTCCTCTCTACCAATATCTCCATTTTCCTCTTGTCTATCAATTTCAGCAATTTCCTCTAGGTATCTTTTCTGATTATTTTCATTCACCTTTTTTTTGACAGATAGCAAAGACTTTTATTAATAGATATTAATAGAGAAGATTATTTTCATTCACCTTTAAGGTAGTTTGTGCCCAATCTTTTATTTTTTGTTTCAACCCCTTCAGCTTTTTGCTGAAAATGTGGCTTGACGAACCTTCAAAGGATAAACTATTCCACCATTCAGCTATCAACTCCACAAAACCTGGTTCTTCAAACCAAGCATGTTCAAACCTGAACGGAGGGTGGCCTCCCCTCCCCTTATACCACCACAGTTCAGCATGACTGGTGCATGATCAGATATTGGTCTGGGTAGAGCTTCTAGGGACAAATTTGGGAAATTTTCCTCCCACTCGGGGGACACCACAAATCTATCAAGCTTCAGTAAGGTTGCCTCACTCTGGTTATTTGTCCATGTATATTTCCCCCCTAGTAAAGGTAGATCTAATAGTTCCCATCTCCTCATGAACTCCCTAAATCCCCTCATTCCCCTCCTGTTTTCTCTCCGACCCTTCTTCTCATAGGAGAACCTGATTGTGTTAAAATCCCCCCTACAACCCCAGGGGCAATCCCATCTCCTTTTTGTATCATCCAGCTCTTCCCAAAAAGAATTTCTCAAACCCTCTTCGTTTGGCCCGTATAGCACTGACAATACCCAATCCCAATCGCTGTCCTGTGAGTGGAATAAAAATGATACCAAAAATTGTCCAATGATCTTATCTTTGACTGAGATTAATTCTGTATCCCAGACCACCAGAATCCCCCCAGATGTTCCTTGAGCTGGTAAAGCTACCCAATCACAGCTACACTCCCCCCCCCCACACCATATACTTCCCACCACTGCTTGACACATCTTCTCCATCTTTGTTTCCAGCAGACATAAAATTCCCGGATTCCGTTTCTTCGAAAAAAGTGTTGGCAACTACCCTTCTATGCCCTGAATTTAGGCCCCTTATATTCCAAGATACCACTTTCAGCAACTCCATCTGTACACCAAAATTTGAAAAAAGCTATTTACAATTTACCAGACCCTATCCCTTTACCCCTTCACCACCCCTTCAATACCTTCTTGCCCCTACTCGCACTACCGGCCTTCTCATTTAAACCCCAAGCCAGTCTGAAAAGTTCTTTTTTCTGTTCTACGACCCCATCTCCCCTTCTCTAATACTTTTCTTTCGATTACTATCAAGTATTCTTTCCTCACTCCTTCCAACCCCTTCATTGGCACCCCCAGCAAATCTCCAATGTTTAAGAGATTTGAGAGAACTCAACTAGAGATTTTGATGGGGTTGCCTTCCCTCTCTTTCCATGATAGAAGAGTGCAGTGGCTGCAGGTCACTATATGTTGTTTCCTTACCTGCCATAATCACTGCGAGCGGCTGAACTTCTTCATCCCCAGGTGATTCGCTACTCTCGTTCATGGTAATTAGGGCTCCACCTTTGGATGATTCCATCCTTTGGCACTACCCTGGTCCCTCCCGAGCTCATGTGTTCTTTTTCTCGCCCTCCCCTTTCTCCCCCAAGTCCTCCCCTGTATTTCCCCGACTACTACTCTCCGCATTGTTGTTCAAAGTTATCTCCCTCCTGAAATGCGATCATTCATCGGTCATCTTTTCTCGAGTTCCAGCTTGGGTTGAAACTAGTTCAACCGAGCCAGTCCATTGGTTGGTTTTCCCCCAGTTTGTATTTGGCCCTCCACGTTTGAAGCCACATGATGGGCCTTCTCTAAACCCTCAGGTTTAAAATACTAGTGTTTAGAGCTTTTGGTGGTGACATTAATGATCCATTGCGTCTTCTCCTACATCGCCTTGATCTACTCCTCCCTCTTCTACGGTCCAGATCGCTCCATCTTTTCGCAACAACGCTCCATTAACCTCTCGCACAGCTCTTCAAAATTCAAATTTTGAATGTTAATATTAATTTCAGTCTGCCTGCCCTCTGACATTCTACAGCTCAGATTTTCTATTTGACTTTTCTTTTTGCTCACTCTTTCCCTTTCGGTGTCAGTGATTTCAGATATTGCCACATGCCCCTGTACCTCACCCGCAACTGCCCTCTCCGTCTCCCTGACCTCACCCTCTTCTCCGGCACTGATCACTCTTCTTCCTTCCTCTCCAATCACCGCTTTCCCCCTTCATTTTTTGGCTTACTTCCGAATCAATGTCTGAACCTGCCAGGGCCAAGTGGATCAGACGTTTCTCTACTAATACTGCTTGCCTTGCATCCTCCGTCTTTCTGCAACGTTTTGGAAGTATCTCCAGCCACAGGGTTACCACCACCATCTCACTTCCTTCTAAGATGTTTGTTGTTGCCGGAGGGTAGCCCTTCCACTTTGCTTTAAACCATTCTGTTGCTTCCTTTGCCTCCTGTGAGTTGTTCATTTGTACATACCCTCCACATAACTCCCCTATTTGCCTAACCACTGTTTCACTCCAAAACTGTAAGGGAAGGCCAAATATTTTCACCCAATATTCATCACGGTCGTTGAGTGGTTTTCCTTGCCCCTCAGAGTACACCTCCTATGGAACTAAATGCATCACAGAACCTTCAACATTTCTCGCCCCTGTTTTCCATACCCTGAGCACCTCTGCCTCAGAGACGCTCTTACCCCAAAAGCTACGTTCCATTTTCTCGCCACCCACTGTTGTACTTTTGGAACCAAGTAAGAGGTCTCCACCAAGCCTACCAGGCATGCTTTCAGGAACTTCTTCCTCTTTTCTTCTCCCTCCCTGTTTACTTCCACAAAAAAGTTTTTCCTTCCAACTTTTATTGTGGCTTCTCCCTCTTTCATCCATTCCAAAGATTTTGCTTTCTCTGCAAAGGACTCCACTATTTGATTTTCCCCTTCCTTGTATCTTCTTCCTCCATTGCCACCAAAGGGTTTTGACTTCTGGTAATATGTCCTCCTAGGGTAATTTCCACGGCGTCTCATATCTCCCGAATGGGATTTGTGCCAACTGAACTTCTCGCTGATCGTTTTCCACCGATCGTCACTACCAGCGACCAATGGGATCTGTTTAAGGAAGAAAGATATATGAAATTAGCATAGTTGTCAAGGTGTTGCTGGCAGCAGACCCGAGCTCATCAAACTTCACCATGTTGCTCAAGGAGCTTATACTCATAAACAGTGCTAATAATTTTATTTCTCATTTATCTTAAAGATGATACATATCATTATTATATAATGCTGACACTTGCCTTGGATTCACAACCAGGCCATAAAAGTTAAATCACGATGTTTTAATAGCATTATATAACGTCAATACTTACAAATTATAGTTGTTCAAATGTTTTAATCTTAAAATCCAATAGTGAGCCAAGGCATTTAAAGAGGTATAGCAAAAACATCTTCAAAATCTAAATGTTATTCTTTTCATCTTTTCGTAGTTTTTTTTAGGAAAGTTTAACCAAATTTCATTAAAAGAAGAAAAAGTACATGAGAAGATGTACAAAACAGGGGATAAGCCCCGAAAAGCTTACAAGGGAGGAAGCCCATTGCTATACAGATTTTCTAATCCTGCACCAATTTTAGCTAATCCATCTGCAACGTGGATTCAGCTCCCTCAGGATCCAGAGCAGGTTTACATTTAAACATTCCAAGGAATCTCTTGCCTCTGCCAAATAATGGCACAACCTCCAAGGACCCCCCCTCCTTGTCCTTCTGCCTTTTAATGGTATTTGCTGAATCTCCTACAATATACAAGTTCTGAATACCCAAGCTTTTTACTATTCTGATTCCAGTGAGAGCAGCCAACACTTCAGCCTTAGTTGAGTCAATATAGCTGATTGGGCCACTTAAGACCCACCAGATGCTACCCCTTTCATCCCTCAAGATACCCCTAGAAATTATATATAAAAAAAGGTTATTTTGAGTTTATTTTCCATCATATGTAAGATAAAGAGTCGTTGTATGTGAATTATTTAATTCTCAAGTCAAACTTAAATATATCATCTTAGACTTTCATTGTATAAGTGGTAAATTCTATTGATTTAGGTAGATACATGGTATACATGGATTAAAAGTAGGGTACAATATATTTTGCATTTTAGCAATATCTACATTTTATTTTAACAAGTTTTTAAAAAAATAGAAATAATCTTATGACTTACAATAATATGATTCACAATTCGATTCGATTCAATTTTCTCTACAATTACAATTTTTCTGAACATTGGTCAGCAGAAAATTGCAGAAAATGCAGAAAAATAGCAGAAATTTGCAGAAGATGCAGAAAAATAGCAGAAAGTTGCAGAAAAATAGCAGAAATTTGCAGAAGATGCAGAAAAATAGCAGAAAGTTGCAGAAAAATAGCAGAAAATACCACAAAATAGCAGAAAATTGCAGAAGATAGCAGAAATTGCAGAAAATTACTAAAAAATGCAGAAAATTACCAAGAAATTGCAGAAAATAGCAAAAACTAGCAGACAATACCAGAAAAATGCATAAAATGCCAGAAAATAGCAAAACAAATGCAGAAAAAAACCACAAAATTGCAGAAATGCAGAAAAATAGCTGAAAATTGCAAACATTATGCAGACAAATACCAGAAAATTGCAGAAATGCAAAAAAAATAGCAGAAATTTGTAAAAAAGCATAACTTTTGCAGAAAAAAAAAAATCAGAAAAAAATGCATAATATAACTAGCCCTTCTATTTGACTGACTTGATGTTTTGACATCAAACAAATGTCTTTGAATGACACATCAAAATAGCGATTGATATGGAGCGAATATATAACTCCATATAAACAATGAATCATATAAAGAGACATCTATTAGTTCATACAAATTATACATATGAGAAAATAGAATGGTCCACATATACAACCTAGATGGGTAAACCCACCATCATTTGGGTTGTTCTTCTGCCTAGATCCATTTCTAAGAAATTGTTCATAAATTTGAAAATATACAAACTACGTGTTTTGCCCCCAAATAAGATTGAAATACATGTGCATTCCAATTTTACAAAGTTTTATCCTAATTGTTTGGGTTTGGTTACCTGTGTCAACCTTCCACAACTGTGAATTTATGATGGTCTGCCGTATTTAGGATGTAAGAAGAACTGAACAAGGATCAGTCCCTGTTCAGCAGACTAAGAATAGAAATAAACAGTTAACATTGAATAGAGGTAAAGTAAAACTGAGGCGTGGATCAGTGGATGAAAGGATCAGTCTCAAAGTGAACGCACTGCTGTGGGTGGTGGTATTGGACAAAAATCTAACTAAACAGAATTTGACAAAAAGAGGAATTCTGATTCAAAACATGCTGTGTGAGCTGTGTGGGCAAGCAGAAGAGGACAACAATCATCTCCTCATCCATTGCCCTTTCGCGACGGGAATTTGGAACCATTTTCTCTCTTCGGAAGGTATTTCCTGGGCCATGCCAAAACAGGTTTCAGATCTGCTGGGTTGGGATTTGTTAGGCCTTTCTAGGTTGGCTAGAAATGTTTGGTGGGCTATCCCTGCAGCTGTTATCAGTTCCATATGGGCAGAGAGAAACAGAAGAATCTTTCAGAATAAGAAAAATGAGGCGGACTGTCTTGTGTCTGGTGCAGTGGGAAAGTTAGTGTCCTGGACTGCAGGTATAAAAGGCATGCAGCCTAGGGCCTTGGGGTCTCAGTTTAGATCTGTTAGTATATTTGAATTGTAATGTAAACTGAGAGGCTGTTCTCAGTCTTTGCTCCCTTCTGGGAGGCCCTTTGTATGGTTCTGATTTCTATTAATAAATTTACCTTACCTTTTTCAAAAAAAAAACAATAATTCAACATTACAGTTCAGGGCAGCATATGCTAAGATTATTAAACCATCTATATATGCAACTTAATATGACTAAAGTTATAAGAATAAGAGGATTAAGCAAATAGTGGTGATCCAATGAGTGCATACTTGTTGGGTACTGAAAGGGAAACAAATTTATTGTTAAAACTTAGGTGACATTACATGACTTAGTAAAACAGAAAGGAGAAAACTGATAATGCTACAGGCTACAACTCACTCCATGCATTAAGTTAGCTTTGCTTGTCAAACATTCAAGCAATCGCCAAAGAACCCAACTCAACTTTGTAAACCACCTTTAAGTATCTACATTTAGACTTCTAAGTAGTATGTCCAATAGTCACACTTTGTTACAATAGATAACAATTCCTTCAAGTTACCTCCTACATGTTTATCACCCATTGGATGGGAAAAACAAGTTAATCTTTTTGTCATCTAAACTCTCTAACCAACAAGTGATGGGCATGTATGGTATATCTACTAAACAGGTTATATGCAACTCCTACAAAATGTGACGGTATTGTAGAGAGAAAAAAACAAAAAAAAAAATTGATCAAGCTTCACATCATGGGCAAGGCTTATCACTTGAGCTTAAAGCTGTCAATGTATTGGATCCAAATCTAATCCAATTAAATTGGTACGTACCGGATATCCTGTTATGCTTATTGTTGGATTGGATTGGGCCATACCAAATAAATCCTTGTATTATTATGATTGGATTTAATCTATAACAAATTAGATCAGTAACAATCCAATCCAAAGTTAACTCCAAGGTTAAGTATCAACAGGCCTCTATAGAGACTTGTGGAAGGTAGGAAATCATCAATCTCCAGAAAAATTCTATTGAATTCATCATTTTATTCGAGGCTGGATCTTCTGCAAGAAGAAACTCATGACATATAGCCACAAATTGGGAACATCTCCGACACATGTATGTTAAACTCATAGGGAAATGTTCTCAATGTACAGTTGGATGCCCATGCTTGTAGAGTGTGTGCAAAGATTTTGCTTGAAAGAGATCCCATTGTAAGAGAATAGATAATACTTGTTGCTATGGATTATATATAATTCAACACTCACTATCAACATCAGTCATCATCTCCCAAGCAACCAAAAGCATCTCCAGCCCCTTGTACACAGTTTCTACCACCTATTAGGCCGCCTGGAACATAACACCTTAATGACCTCTCCAATCTCACCTCAAAGCGCTCCCCCCTTTTGAGCAGCCATCAAAGTCCATGATTTCTGCACTCTCAGTATTTGGATTTTGGATCAAACTGGTGTAAACTCCTTTTCCCTATATGTAATTATCATTTTTTATGTTAAATTTGATACAGTTTTCGAGACCACACAATAAGAAATCAAACTGGTGTAAACACTACTATTACATTCATTCAATCTGAAATCAAATGCCAGGTAGAAACTACAAAACCATACAATAAGAAACAGCTATTTGAGATTAAAGAAGATGATTCCATCTTGATTTCCTACTTCAGTATGTCAATCACTATATAAAATCTATGATATTAAAGAAGATGAGCAATGTCAAAAATATTTACCTATCCAAAGCTCTGATGTACACGCGACTTGAGAACTCTGAGAAACGACGGCGATGGAAACAGGGACACAGCGAGAAACAGTGGCATTGAAGCTAAGAGGAAAAACCTACTTCAATGGCGGAACTAGCAGAGCGTTGAGAAAATTGTGAAAATTTTTCGATGGCGAGTGGCTTGAAACCCTAACGTGGAGTATAGTGGCTTGAAACCCTAACTATGAAAAAACTTGCTTCGAGGGCATGGCGAGTTGAAAGATCTTTGTTCTAGCTGGATTCTCTGGCTTGCATCTGCACATCAGAGACACTAACTAGAACACGTTCCAGCTGCACATCGGAAACCAGAGATCTTTGTTCCAACTTCTCTCTCGACCCAATTGACCCTCTTTTACTGACCTTAATGGGTCACTTGATCCAATATAATCCATTACTGGAATGGATGGGTATGGATTTGAAGCGGGTGGGTCAAAAGGGTCAGGGTTAAGATTGCCAGCCTACCCATGTCGTATAAGGTGTACTAAGTATCGAAATAATAAAGAACATTAATCAAGAGGATTTATGATTAACAATTAAAAACATGTTCACTAATTAAGGAGTAGAACATCCTAGAGTAATCTTGAAAATCATTGAATGACACTTCAAAATAATCAAGGGTAATGTTGATACTAGGAAAGCACTGTAAATTTGCTCCTAAGCTGAGGTGAGGCCAAGGTATCTAAGGTGTTCAAGGTTCGAGGCCCAAGGAGGCCAAGGTATCCGGGACCCAAGGACTAGTGGGTCGACCCTATGAAAAGGACAATGTCAAAGGCCCTAGGTGTAAACTCCGATGGTTAAATTAGTATCAGGGGGTGTACAGTGGATGATGTTCCAGGTGTAAACACCCAGAAGAGGCACAAGAGAGAATAGAAGATCTCTAGAGATGAAATTCCAATCCCTTACCTTGAGGGGATTACTTCCTATTTATACTTGAAACCATTTCGAGGTAGATGAGTTAAGACGGTCGGGATGCGCAAGAAGTGTGGCCATCCAAGGCCGTCAGGTGGCTCCGCACTATTGGCTCCCTGAAATCCGTCAAGCTCTGCCACGCGCACACCTTGATTGGATCCCCTCTGAATTGCGCTGCCTGACATGTGTAGGCCCGCGATAGGACGGGGCCATTTGCGCCTACGTTAGGTAAGATAGTAAAAAGGGATAATCTAAGAAAGTTATGGAGTATCTAGAGTTGGCTATACTTAACTACCATCAACCTACTTCTGCTACTCTTGCGAGAATTCCAACTCCAATGAACTATAGACTTGATCTCTCACCAATACACCACTCTAGGGTCCTTAGACTTCAGGGCATACACCGTATCTACACCAATACACCACTTTATAGTAATTACTAATTTAAGTTTTGTATATTCTTGTGTAGAGAGAATTTGGATTTTGGAAATCCAAACTATTGTAGGTGTTGGGTGAGACCGGATCTGCTCTTCACACAGGGCGCTTCATTCACACCTCACATGCACATCTTACCATGCATTAGGAACATCTCCCGTATGCAGCCAACCAGGGTGAGAACTCATCATTGGCTGTGGAGTTAATGTTCTAAACCACTTGCAAACCGCAATGCATTTGTTTTCCAATATTACTCTTCCAAAGCCCAACCTTTTAGCATCCTTTGCAAGCTAGAACCACCCTACCCCTATGCATTTTGTGTAGACACATTTACGCACAAAGAACCAATTGAGCAGCTATAACAAGCAATTCCACATCATTTGCTTAAAACAAACCGGCCACTCATATGCATAGGCTCCCAAATAAAAATCTCACCTTACAATTCCCTTTGACCCATCTAGGCAATGGGGGTTGCCACCTGACACTAAAGTGTAATTATTGTTAGGATTTGGATATGCTCCTCATAGAGCGTTCTTCACACCAACCTCATAGCACATCGCAACCGTGTATTAGGAACATCTTCCCATGTATGACAACATACAAGTATGGGAGATGCTCTCAATTTGTGGCTACGTGTGTGAGATTGGTGTAAGGAGTGCTTTGTGAGGAGAAAATCCAGTCTCCTATTGTTGGTTAATCTCTTGCACCATTATGCAATCACTCAACAACATCTCTTGGACTTGAATCTATCATTTGACATAGGAAGGAGTTGTAGGATCTCCAAATGTTCCACCAAACCATGCTAATTGGAAGCACACATGTGCAAGCCCATCATTGTGCCTATGGGTGGCAATGAGCCGAGCTCGGTTCGATTTCAGCTGAACTCGAGCCCAATTAAGTGGCTCGATTATTAAACGAGCCGAGTTCGAGCCTAGTAGAGCTTGACTCGCGAGCCAGCTCGAATATATATAAATATATATATATAATAAAAATATTATAATTCTTATATTTTTTAAATATAAAATAATTTGTTATATAATTTTTATTTTTATAAAATATATAATAAAATATTTTTATATAATATAAAATGAGCCGAGCTCGAGTTTATGAACTTTTGACTCGAGCGGAGCTCGAACTCAAGGTTTTGGCTTGAACTGAGCTTGAGCCTTGTAGAATAGTCTTGAGCCTGGTACTATTCGGCTCGGCTCAGCTTGAATCAACCCCTAATTATGCCTATCAGAAAGAAGAAAATCTATGTTTGGGATCAATGTTAATTCCTATGATGATATTTTTTTTTCAAAAAAATTGATTTCTTAGAAATTAGAGAAGTTGCTTGTTTGGTACCATTACCGTCATGTCATTCAATTTCTCAAAACCAATAATGAATTTGTTTGATAATGATTATCAACATTAATTTATGGGAACTATCTCCCCTATGCATGTCAGATGCCACATCATCCAAAATTAATATGAATCAGCTTGAAAAGTGGAATCATTGTTTTTGATGATTCATATTTTCAACCCCACTTTAAATAATTGGTTTCTTACCAATTTGAGGATTTCCTCAACCAAACATAAAATAATTGATGATTTGAAAATCGTTGATGTTGCTCTAATGTGATGTCAATTTATTGAGGAATTGGCATCGATCCCGAACACCACCTATTCAACCAAATGGGTGAGAATGATTATAAGTGCAAACGGGAGTTGAACCACACTGCCTTTGCAAATTGACAATGGAATAGCATATGAATAATAGGCTCCTTGTATAACATACACATAGGGCAAGAGCAGAACAAGATGTGTCTTCGTTTCCTTTGCATCCCATCACATTTTTAATCTGGGTTGTGTTTAGTTTGAAGAAAAAAATAGGTAAAAGAAGAAAAATGTTAGAAAACCTTGTATATTTTTTCTTTCTTTCCTTACCTTTTCCTTCAAACCAAACATAGTATAAATCTTGTATACTTCCACACCTTCCCAAAATCCCTCCTCCCTCTCTGTTTACTCCTGCCAAGCAAGCTTATAACCTGATTTTACCAAATAATTGCCCGAAGAAGCCATCCTTAATGTAAATCCTGACTTAGGTTGAATGAAATTGCCTTGAGCCTATCTATATAAAAATGAATGAAGGATAAAAACTTTGTTTTCTTTTATACAAAAAGAATAAAAAAGTATATGACAAGGAGCTAAGCCAATTTTAACAAAAATTCTTTTCCTCATAATTTATTTTTTCATCCTTAGGAGAAACCGACCTAGTCTCTACTATGAAGTCTTTGTCCAAACTCCATGATAAATCCTAATCGATGATGTAAAGTAGAAAGTCATCTTCATGTATAAATCCCACTTGGTGAAATATAAAATGGTTTTTTCATATTTTTAATAAATATAAAATAAACTTTAAAATATATAATCTCATAACAAAAAAAAGATTAAAAGGAAAAAAAGAAAAAGATAGAAATGGATTGAGATAGAGAAATAAAAGGAAAAGGAGAGAGAGGAGACAACAGATGAGGTATGAGGTTGAGGTTTGGCAGCAAGCCTGAAGTCACACTCACACTACTCGCCACTTGGCAGCAAGAGAGGAGATCCTGCCAACCTCCGAACTTCTAAGGAGTTATTAAAGCCTAACCACCGAATCCGACTTAAGGCTTTAGCCCTCGGGTTTGGTGTCTTACCAACCTTCGGGCTTCCGCTTCGGCTATCGGACCAGTTTACCTCCCTCGGGATAACAATTAGCTGGGCCGTGGTTTTGTTAACACCTGGTTATTTATGGGTACCGGTATTGGACTTTCTTTCCTTTTCCTTTCTTCTCGGGACCCTACTCCCCCGGTTTTGTTTCAAATATCTCCCCTAAGCTGGTTTTTTTATTACCGCGGCTGGCTTTGGGCCCAACCTTCCTCTTTCACCCCCGGCCCATCTATCCCACCACACCGAGCCCATGAGTTCAGACTCACAGCATTCTCACTGGGTGTGATTTAAATTTGGCTGTGCATGAAAACTATTCTTGGGTCGGTTTTCACATATGCCAACAAAATGCATTCTAACAACGTACCAACGTGATCTCACACGACATATCTCGTACATGGCGCGTCCCACTTTTATGGTGGGTTTCAGTCTCATGGTGAGACATAGTTGGTGGAAAATTGGAATGTGTTTTGTTGGCAGAAGATTGCAATTCAAATATAAGCTCTAGAGTTGTTTTACTAAAAACTCTATAAAAAGACGATAATTCAATTGCATATTGGGACATCTCTCTATGAATTTGACATATGTATAGAATCGGAACCATTTTGGTCATTGATTTCTAAATCGAAAGTTCAATTGTTCGATCTGAACGGATAGTTCGTTCTGACAAAAAATTTTAAAATAAAAATAGCTAAAAACCGTTGAATGAGTTAATGGTTCAACAGCCTGAGTCAACAGATCATTGACTGATTCGATAATTTTTTACTAGAGATCGGGTTTGGGATAAAATGGAACCGATTGTTTAAATGGGTTTTGAGTCATTGACTTATAAAAAACCCTTTTTTTAAGCTCAATCACAACTAATCAAACTCACCCATAATCAATTATATTAATAAACTGAATGTATCATTCAACCCTCTAGAGTCTACACCTAGAAAACGTCACTCGGCCGTTCAAGTAAGCCCAACAACAATCGGCCCATTTAGCAGACAAATCTTGTGGTCCAAGTCTTAAACAGTTTTGGAAAACCAGTTCCAGGACAAAAAAACCGCCTTCAGTCTCGCAATCTACAGGATTGCGGTGGGGCTTACGTGGAGAATAGAGTTGATACCTGTCTCAATAAAAACCTAAACCCACCCTCTCTTTTCTCTGCTCGTCTCCCATCAGTTTCTCTTCCTATCCCTCCACCCATCACTCCTCTAAAGAAATCTCCCTCAGCTCAGCTCCAACTCAAGCATGTCTTGCTTCAAGGGCAAATACCATGGTAATCATTTATTTCTTTCAATCTTTCTGTTGATTTTTGTTTCTGGGTTTTTGATTTTGGTTCTGCTTATTACTGTTATTATATCTGATTAAGATCTGGGTTGCTTTTCATTTCCATCTTTGTGTTATTCTATAGTAGATCTAGCCATCTGAGCTACTCTGTTCTTTCATTTGTTCTTTATGGGTGGACTTGTTTTGTCAGATCTAGACTTAGTCGTTATTTCTATTTTCTGAGTTTATAGATCTGATTTCTTTGGTCATGTTTTAGATCGTAGTACTGTGTTTTATAATCCCCTCACAATGACGACCAAGATCCCATGATTTCTTGTTCTCGGATGTTTTTATTTTTATAATCAAAAAGCGTTTTTTTTTCTCGGTTATGATCGTTTTTTAAGATATTAGGATGGTGTTAGTCTCTCATATATTACACAGGTACTCTTGAGTGATTGATGGGGAAACCACGATTTGTAGGGATCTGTTGTAGTTTTGCTTGTTTTATGTTATATCAACTTTTTTTTGGGTTCCTAAAATGGTTAAGAAATCCAGAAGAAAAAGAATGTTGTGGAAAGAAACTTGTCACAAATCTTAAATTTCGTCCTTTATACTAAATTACCACTTCTCTGCCAATAATGCGTTCTTTTTAGAGATTTGTACATCTTTTTAGTGGTCGTGGTAGGTATCCTACATTCAGGAAAAATACGGATGTTTGTAGGGATTCCATCACCTCATCTCCATGTATCTTATCATTAAAGCTCAGATCTTTTATTTCTTAGATTCCTATTTCTGTGAATCATTTCCTTTTGGGTTTTTATGCATTTAAATTTTAGATTTTATTTGATGCAGTGAAATGATATGTGCAGGTTGCGTTTTGTTTAGTAGAAGATATGAATTCTAGATATTATACAGAACTGTGGGATATGTTCTGTTCATATGATCTGATCCCAAAATTCTATGACTCTACCTTTATCCTATGGTATCTAAATTCTTACTAGCATCTTTTATATCAGACTTTCTCATGTATAAAAATCTTGATGGTTGCTAGATGAAGTCCCTTTTCTTTTTTCCTCCTTGTTTCTTCTGAAAGCATCATCTAGCAGAGAAGATGTACATGCCCCATAAGTTATGGCTTGCTATTTTTCTATGATGAGTACCATATAATCTGGATCTTACTTGGATATTCTCTTTTCTTGTCCTGCAGATGAACTCATTGCCAATGCTGCCTACATTGGCACACCCGGAAAGGGTATCCTTGCTGCTGATGAGTCTACTGGCACAATTGGCAAGCGTCTATCCAGCATCAATGTGGAGAACGTTGAGACCAACAGGAGGGCTCTCCGTGAGCTTCTCTTTTGCACCCCAGGTGCCCTCCAATACCTGAGTGGTGTGATCCTCTTTGAGGAGACCCTTTACCAAAAGACAGCCAGTGGCAAGCCTTTTGTTGATGTCCTCAAGGAAGGTGGTGTTCTTCCTGGTATCAAGGTTGACAAGGGTACCGTTGAACTTGCTGGCACCAACGGTGAGACCACCACCCAGGGTCTTGATGGCCTTGCTCAGCGCTGCCAACAGTACTATGCAGCTGGTGCTCGGTTCGCTAAGTGGCGTGCTGTGCTCAAGATTGGCCCTACCGAGCCATCTCAGTTGGCCATCAATGAAAACGCCAACGGCTTGGCCAGGTATGCCATAATTTGCCAGGAGAACGGATTGGTCCCAATTGTGGAGCCAGAGATCCTGGTGGATGGTCCTCATGACATTCAACGATGTGCGGACGTTACAGAGCGTGTCCTCGCAGCTGTGTACAAGGCACTGAATGACCACCATGTCCTGCTTGAGGGGACCTTGTTGAAACCCAACATGGTCACACCAGGGTCCGATGCCAAGAAGGTGAGCCCACAGGTGATTGCCGAGCATACCGTGCGAGCGTTGCAACGAACCGTGCCTGCCGCCGTTCCCGCCATTGTTTTCCTCTCAGGTGGTCAGAGTGAGGAACAGGCCACTCTCAACCTGAATGCCATGAACCAGCTGAAAGGAAAGAAGCCATGGTCTCTCTCATTCTCTTTTGGCCGTGCATTGCAGCAGAGCACCCTCAAGGCATGGGCTGGAAAAGAAGAGAACGTGCAGAAGGCCCGAGCTGCTTTCCTTACCAGGTGCAAAGCCAACTCAGAGGCCACTTTGGGTACCTACAAGGGTGATGCTGCCCAGGGAGAAGGTGTCTCGGAGAGCCTGCATGTCAAGGACTACAAGTACTGAGAAATTTTGGGTTCTCTCTTCTCTTGTATGGTGTTTATGTAAGTGAGATTTGAGTATAAAGGAAGAAAAACAAATGGAGAGTGTTGTCCTGCGGTTACTGTTTATCTTCTATTTGCTAGGAATAAGTTGAGAGCTAATAGCTTTGAAGAACATTGCAACTTTAGTTTTTGTTCTGCAGATGAAACTTTATGGTCTGTCTAATCTGTGTAATGCTTTCATGGGTTTTTAGTAAATTGGGATCCCTTTCTTACTCGTATTCATGTGGTCATATACTGGCTTTGTAGTGGTTTTTGATGCCTGGCTTTCTCGTTCATACATTATGGTCTTACTCTTACCATGGAGAGAGAGCTTGGCATGCATAGGCAACAAGGAGTGTGTTGTTGAAAACATGCGTTCAGCTTCCATCCTATCGTTGTATTTTATTTTATTAATACTTTCTGATTTTTGAACTTGGTTGTGAATGCCATGCCCATGTGATGCCTGGCTTTCTCGTTCATACATTATGGTTTTACTCTTACCATGGAGAGAGAGCTTGGCATGCATAGGCAACAGGAAGTGTGTTGTTGAAAACATACGTTCAGCTTCCATCCTATCGTTGTATTTTATTTTATTAATACTTTCTGATTTTTGAACTTAGTTGTGCAATGCCAAGCCCATGTGATGGGTTGGTGAATGAATGTGCCAAACTGCCAAATGTGGGTGTGGCCAAGTTAGGTAGAGATTTTTTCTTTTAGCTTTGGATATAAACAAAGTGGGGCTTTGGGCTCTCTGGGCGGTGGTCCAACCCCAGCACCAGCCACCGCAACCTGCTGATGACCGTCCCCACTCGAGCCACTTGCATGTGGGGTCTGACCCTCACTCTTGTGCGTATTCTTGTAGTTGGAGAGGATATTTATTGCCAAAAGCCAATGCCCCCATTCGGAATATGCCTGGGAGATAGCTGGTACATGGGCCATTTTAACTCTTTAAGATATTGAACCGAATTTTGAATTGAAACTTGAAGGTGCTGGACCTGAACCTCAACTGCTTCATTCAACGACGGTTCCACAAACCCAAATCTGGTTTGGGGCCTGGTCCATATTGAGGGATCCATCAAATTTTCATTAACACGGTTTCTACGTGGTAGTGAATAGTGATCGTCCGGATTGCAGCTGGTCTTCTGTTTGGTTTAGGCAGAACAATTGCATCGTTTGCTTCTATTTATTTCATCTAGTTTTTTTTTATTTTAATTTTTTTACATGGATGAGAGAGCATTATTCCTGTTGTCCAACTCAAATCCAAAAGGGTCAGGATTCTTATTCTATTGTCAAATGGACAATTTGGATTTGCCATATGAATTGGACCCAACCTTGCAAAATAGCCCACTGCCCACTATCTAATTATATATGTCAACTGCTTTACCCATATTCTTTTTAACTGTAGCATCAGATCCGAAAACCATCCCAAGTCCCAATTCATTATAAAATTTCACACTAAACTGGAAAAAAAGAATAGTCTCCATGTCATACTGCATGTGGGTATGAATAATGAATAAAAAAGGGAAAAAATTGATGGGCCACCCGTCAAACAACTCAATAGGGAAAGCCCAACACAACATTTGGGGTAAGGTTGACATGGATGAGAGCACCAAATATCTCTCATCAAATGGACCCTCTGGATTTGTTAAATCATTTCCTGATGTGGATCAAGAATTCCCCATTTTAATATTTATTGTTTATTAAACTAGCTTTCTAAAACAGTATTTTAGGGAATTAGGGCTAGTCCACCTCAAATTGGCATGCCATCTCTACCTCATCAAATAATTTATTTCTCGATGTAACTGCTCATATAATATTACAATCCATCATTATAATTTTTATCAACTGTATTAAAGAATAAAAAAAAAACACTATGACACGTCCAAATAAACTACCATATATTATACCTATCTAAAAATGAAATAATAGGTCAATATCAAAATTCTAAAACCAAACCCAAGAGAAAGAGGTAACTGACAAAGCTGGGAGATGGAAAAAAAAACAGCCACTGAATATTTCTCAACCGACACCATGACCCTCCAAACTGGTTGGAGTGGCTAAGATTGGAATTGGATGAATAAAGGTTGGGAATTCTCTCCTTGGAAAAGTGAATGAGAAGAGTCTAACTTATACCTAACCTCATGCAAACATGTGATGGGTAGGTAGTACAGGTAAATAAACGGTGGGCTTTTTTTTTTTTTTGAGATAATTATACTATATTCCGAAATCTAAAATTACAGTCTTTTCCTAATTTATTAATAGCCCCCTATAAACCGCACCCTACCCATGGATTTAGCATATTTACGGTCAGGATTCATCTTACTTGTACGATGGGGCTAAGATTTTCAAGGTGGACTGTATTAATAGCCCCTATAAACCGCACCCTACCCATGAATTTAACATATTTATGATCAGGATTCATTCTACCTGTACAATGGGATTAAGATTTCTAAGGTGGACTGAACAATAACCCCCCCTTTCTTCAGTTGTTGTAAAATCCCGAATTGAAATCTAATCGAAATCAATTGTTAATCAGTTGATCCATTCAGTAATTTAGTATCTTGTTTCTTATATTTATAATGTATTGTAAATAAATATATAAATAGATAATATATAATAGTGTACATACACCAGTTTCGGTTAAATGGATTTTTAAGTTTGATATTATCCGTTCGATTTATTTTTTGGTTTTTGATGAACAAGGTGAATCGGGTTTGGTGTGGCTATGCTTAGGTCGAGCCAGTTTGTAAAGCAATCAGTCCTAAAGCTTAAGCTATGATCAGGCTTACGGCTGAAAGATTCATTTCCAACATCTCAATCTCTACCTATATTAATATATGGCCGCGCTTTAGAACGTTAAAGACAAAACCCAGCTTACCAAACATTGTTACGTATGTAATGTTTTATATTTATATATCATAAAAAAATCTTACGGTTTGATAACAGCAGAAGTTGTTGGACTGAAACGCTTATTATTTTTCCTTTTAGTGGATAAAAATAGTGAAGGATCGATCCATTTGATTTGTAGTTGGAATTAGAATAGTTTATCTCCATAGTCTGTTTGGTTCAGACAGGAATCGGAATGGAATCAAAATCTCTTAGAATTAGAATCAGAATGGTCAAGGGCATAATAATCTACTAAGGGCCTGTTCCTTTGCTCTAACATCTAAAAATGCAATAATTACATTAAAAGGTATATTGGCATTGATGAACTTACTTTGAACGAAGAGAATGTTAATCTGAATTATAAATTCTAAAAATTATTAAATATTCATTTTGACCTCATAAGAGTTTTTGTTTGTCTTTTTGGGGGTATCATTTGAAAACAAAAAGTTGTATGATTACATTTTAAGAGATAAGAGGAAACGAACAACCATTTTTGTCTTAAAGTTAAAAAATTCCTATGAAGAAATAAGGGTTAAAAAGAAATAAACATACCCTAAATTTCAGTTCTAACCATTAAGTAACTCACAATCTTTATAAAAACTTATTCACCGGAAGAAACATGTTTATGTTTTTCATTTCAGCCACTTCAGTTGTTATGAAATGGCCTCTTACCAAAAACTGTTATATAAAAAAATGTTTTGATGCATAACAAATATCCGAAAGATATGATATTTGAAAAACTTCTGACCAATCAACTGAAATCAGAAATTTGATAGCCAATCAGATGCTATTGATCAAAATTCTTTTGGTATCATATCTTTTCTGCATCATAGGTTTTCTCAATAATATACAGATACATGCCAAAGACGAGTTGTTTTTGGCCAACTTGTGACGAATTGGCGTTCATAAAACATATAATGTTTGTATTCCCAGTTCTTTCATAGCGTAAGCGGGTTTAGCCCAGCCGAATTCGATCCATTTGCATATTTCATATTTCATGTTGTCACTGATAATTTTTTCAACCTATTTTCAAACCAGTTGATCCATCACCTGGTTAGGATTCCTGTTCATTTAACCCCTGAATCACAGCAGAAAAAAACCTTTTACTGAGTAAATGACATAGAGACCCACCATTCAAACTGTCAAATCATTGACCGATCAAGGGATCACAGGTCACACATTAAATCTCTTTTCCTGCATTTTTAACCATTTTTTGTTATATAATAAATGTATGGTATTAAAGGCAAGAAAATCTATGATGCGAAAAACACATGATATAGAAAAGGTTTTGATCAATCAATCAAAACCCATCCGATCGGTTATCACTTTTATGATGCTGGTTAATTGATTATGAATTTTTCAAAGATTATGTCTTTCTGGCATCATAGATGAACCCTATTAAAGATATATCCAATTTTTTTTTCATAATTTTTAATTTTTTTTTCAATCCTTATCTATTTTTGAATTATTTACCTATCATTCCAAAAAAGAAAAAAAAATTCATTTTCAAGATGTGGGATCAAATCTTGGTGCCATTAAGATTGGGGGGTTAGTGGGTAATGGGTTTGGGGATAGGCTACAGCCCCGATTGTGTAGCCCCATGAAAACAAAAAGTAAAAATAGTAGTAGTAGAAGAAGAAAAGGATCACGTCAAAATCCCACCTGCTTAAAACATTCTTTTGTTCAGTGGAATTAAAGCACAAATTCTTTATTAATGTAAGATACAACCTTAGTGGATGATGGATATTTTCTGGGAGTAAAAGACGTATTCAAGGCTCAAGCAAGGGAGCCTGGTTAACCGCATGACCAGAAATGTTTAACGATGAACCAGACGAGACAGTAGATGAAGGTTCCAATCCGGACACAATTTAATTTCGACGACTGCAACTCTTTAATATGCATAACAAGTTTTGATAAATAACACTATAAATACCGGTCTGAACCGGAAACTGCAAGTCGAACCGGGTTACATCACAACCTTACCATTTCCTTTTCAAAGCTAACCCAGCCAGTTTGAGTGGTTTTTGAGGTTTAACTGCTGGTTGAATCGGCAAGGTCTAAATAAAACTCACATATTCATATGTATGATACTCAATTCATTTTTTCATTTAGGCTCTGTTTGTTCAATGGTATTTAACTGGGGTAACTTGGTCAATCGGTAAGTTATAATCACAGTACCTATATTTATTTGTTGTTATATCGTTATTGTTATTGTTATTATTATTATTATTATTTTAATCGATCAGATGGAACTATACAAGACAAGGGGTAGCTCTGCCCCAATTGTCACAAAGACAAATAAAAGAGAGATCCCAAGGGATACAACTAACACTCACAAAGCGTATGTTTGGCATCAATGCTGTTGCTCCAGAAAACGATAACACATTAACGCCACATCGGAAAAAATAGTGCTCCAGGAAATGCCTGTTTGTTTGGAAAGGTGTGGCTTGGAGCAACACCAAATTTGGCGTTTCCTGGAGTTGCAGCTCGTTGCTGCCAACATGGGCATGAGGTGGCAGTGACAATGACATGATGTGGCACTGGATAATAGGTACCAGTGCTGAAAATGTTTCCTGAAGCATTGGTACCAAACAGAAAACCTTGCTGTTGCTCCAAGAAATGTCTTACCTGGCAGCAACTATTCCAAACAAAAAAAGACACCATTTTCTCAAAAAACATTGCTTCCAACCCACACACATCAGCAGCACCGTTTTCTCATCATATAGCAGCAACGGTGCTGTATCTGTAGCATCGATGCTGCAACAACAACTTTTTTTATTTGGTACCAATGTTCCAGGAAATGTTTTCAGCACTGATACCCATTATCCAATGCCACATCACTACCACCTCACATCCCTGTTGGCAGCAATGAGCTGCAACTCCAGGAAATGCCAAATTCGACATTGTTCCAAGCCATGCCTTCCTGATTTCTAAGGCGTGGCTTGGAGCACCGTTTTTTTTATGGAAAAACGGTTCCAAACAAATGCCCGTTTCCTGAAGCACCATTTTTCTAATGTGGCGCTGATGTAGTACCATTTTCTGGAGCAACGGCACCGATGCCAAACAGACGCAAAATCTCCCACAAAAACGTTGCGAGCAAGCTGATTCACTATTGTATTTACTTCTCTATACGCATGATGGAAAGTGACACCTGCATCTAAACTAGAGCATGATTCAATGCATTCCTCTATGATATTCCTTAGCCTCAACTGGGGGGTGGGGTCTACGGGCTTCCTCAAGCAGTCAATGACGACCCTGGAGTCTCCCTCTAAGATGACCGGGTATTCCCTGAAGTTAATAGAGATGTTGATAGCTTCTCAGGCTACTTCATGAGGATATACATGAGAATGGGTAAATGATACTATCATTGAAGGTGGGTAAATAACTTATCCGCATACTTGTTGAAGCCGATAAACACTCTCTCCATCTCAAGCAGTCAATGACTATCTTAGAGTCTCCCTCTAAGATGACCAGGTATTCCCTGAAGTTAATGGCCATGTTGGTAGCTTCCCACACATGCCTAGTAGGGTGTTTGGTTCCCTTTACGTTTATTCAGTAAACGGTTTGTACTTGTGTGATTGTAAAACCGAGAAATATATTTACTGAGGGCATTTATGAAACATAGGCATCATTAGGCACCACATCAGTAAAATACCTTGTAGGAAGCTCCAAAATGAAATTTCCTGAAATAAAAAAGATACATTGATATACACAAATGCAATTAATGAGACATTTTCTAATGAAATACCTATGTGGCATCATCAATAAATATAATCGGAACCAAACATATACTAGATAAATGTCCTTACTCAAATAAGTAAAAACAACAAGGCATGTGTATCTGTGAATATATGTATCAACGCCAATATCATCTTATGAATATCTTAATCCTTGATCCACCATGCAACTAATACATGTCATATGATTTAATTTGACTGCAAATCAACTAGATGGACCAATCATATATCTGGGGATCAGATAGGATGTGCATTCTATATTGGTCCTATATAATGCACAGTTCTCTCTCTCTCTTCCAAAATAAGCTACTGGTGCAATATATAAATCTGGTATTCTGGTGCACTAATGCGGTTACAGAGAAAGCAGCTCGTGGCGGAGTAAATGTGGAGTCAGAATTCTCAATCGACCAAGGCAGTTTGCTTCCAGATCTGTCTCTGGACAGTAACTTCACTGGTGATCTTGGGGTATGGAAACATGACTCGACTTGACATCAGTCATTATATATACTGTCAACTTATTGATATGTCAGTTTCTGGATCCCCCCAAGCTAATTAAAAAGCATCACCATCACCTGATCACCAAGCAAATTCTTCGTATGCATTTCTAGTACTACTCTACGTCCTAATTCCTATGCAGCTTCGCGTCGTCGTCGGAGCCTTCTGTGTGAAGCTGATTCGGCCGGATTTTTCAATGACTGTCGCTAGCTCCACCTCGTGTCCTGACTCCTGAGTCCGGACCTGACCACACCATTTTTAATTTCTTAAGCACTTCTAAAGCAACTAACATAAACAGAGAGTTACTGTTTCCTCTCATCTACTGTGGCCAGTAATATTGTTTCTCTTTCGAGCTCTCACTTGTCTCTTGGCTTGTCTGTGTTGATCATGATTCTCATGCACAGACTTGTTTTAATGACGAAGAAAGCTGCTGCGAGAGAATTATTATAAACCAATCTCAAGCATGGCTGGGCGATGATCTGTTGAATCTACCAGTTTTCTATCAGAAACCTGAATAGCAAAATGAGGTGGTGAATGGGACAAAGACAATGCATGGCCGATCGAGCTCCACACTTTGTCAAAACTACCAAGGAATGGCAACAGGGTGGCTTCAGCAGGGATCATATTCCTTGTTCCCCATCTCAATTTTGAAACAAATCCTCATCCCTGACAGCCTCGATCCCTATTGAAAATAAAAATGACCCTCCATCCCCGATCCCTGACAGAAACAGGTTCCCCAATTTGGAACCCAATTCCCCAGAGTTTTTTAAATTAAAATTATTTAAAAAAAATAAATTTACTTAAAATAAGAGAAATTTTTTAAAAATAAAATATTTTAATGTGTATAATCTAAATCATATCATAAATAATATTATATATGTATATATTTAATATATGTAATCAAGGTCGAGGCAGGTTGAAAAATTCACTCTTCATCCCCAATTGAGTATCACTAATAAAATAATCGCTGCCCCGACCCATTTGGGTAAGGAAAACAGGGTATCAGACCGGGATGGAGAAAATTACCATCCCTAAAACAACCTAAGATATCGTCAAGAGTCCCCCAGGCAGCCCGATTGCCTACAGGCCCAGCACTGCAGCCACCTTGTGCTAGCTATATGAAGGGCCAGCTAGGCCTGGCCTGGTTTGGCCCAGGTCATTAATGTCTATGGTGTACCATCTAACGTATTATGTACTTGAATTTTGACTAGAATAACAAGGTCCACACCACATGGTCCACATCAATTGAATATTATTTGAATGTGGGGTTGCCATTAACTGATGTAGCGATTGGTAATATTCCAAGGATCATTTTTGGACTTCTGGACTGGTACAGATTAAAAAAAAAAAAAATAGAGGTATTCCATTTCAATGGTTACCAAACACCCCATAAACTATCCCATTCGATTTTCTTTTTGCACTTTTAGTCCAGCAGCTGCTTGATTCAAGCACTGTCCGTTGGTGAAACTTAGCACCATCACGGCTTAAATGCTCCTTTCACTTGAATGTTTTGGTAAAGGAAGGCTTCAGTGTCAAAGTAATGTCAATATATTGGATGATATTGGTACAAACTAGGGGAGACAATCAGAAACCCTTCATATTAGCTTGTAGGCTAAATCTTGGGTTTGGGTCAAAGAAGCCTTCATGACTGGGCCCCCATTACCTGCAATATTTCTTACATTTCAAGCCTCCGGGCCCACCGTCGGTTGGGTAATATTTAGAATATCAGTTGGACCAAGAATCAGCATTCAAATAATAAACATATGGCCCTTTAATTCTGCTGAATTTGATTGGGTGTGGACTGTGGAAAACCAGAAGACCCTCTTTGATAGTTCAGTCAATTATGCTGATTTTTGACACAACTAAGGCTATGTTTCAAATGGGCTATTCACACTGGTGGGCCTTGACATTTGAAACATTTGACAAGTGACAAATTTTAGGGGCCCAGACGGCCAGACCCATGTACAGGTCCTTTGTACTCAGTAAGAAAAGAAAAGAAGGAGATACTATGAGATGATGAAAACGAGATTTAATGTAATCCAGATATAATCTAAACAATAATAATAGAATAATGCTGAGCTGTTGAAAACATGACAAATCATTGTAAGGATCTGCTGCATGCAACGCTAAGATCAAGAAAAAGAGGTAAAAATCTACCAAAATTTACCTGCTCGATCAGTGCTACGAAATCAACAAGACAAGTCATCTTCTTTCTCCGAATGAGATGCAAATAGGTCGATACGACATTCAGTACTCTGGTGTATATATATATATCAAGTGTCTCTGTTGATGGAGCACCGTAAAACTAACATTGTTGTGAAAGCACATCCATTGGGCTGAGTTTGATTCCTCGGACAATAAACGAGAAAAGGAAAGTGGTGGGAAATCCCTTGGGAAATAAATTGCTAAAGTTTTTTTTTTTCCATCATAACATCTTTTTTCTCACTAATTTGAAGAATGAACCAAGTTCAACTCAGATTCACCAAAATAAAGAAGACCCATAAATTTGATTTGGAGAGAGAAATTGCAGAAAGCAAGATGCAAAGCTTTTACTGTACACTCTTGTTTATTGGTAAGAAGAGCAGAAAGTAAGGTGCAGGATGATTAATCCTTTCAATAAGACCACAGAATGGTACAGGGAACACAGATGATGCATAATTAAAGGGAAAGTGAATTTAGAAAGACATCAAGCCTTAAAAAAGCAGAAGTTAGAATCATATTATTTTTGGGTAATCATATTGTCCCTTAACTTTCTGCTTCTCTTAATATTTTTACAGCAAATAAAATGGTAACATCTGAAAATAAATAAAAATGCAAGAAAGTGGAAATAACAATACCTTATTTTCATTCATTCACAGCAGAAGGAATTAAGCTAGTCCTCTCGATAAGTAGACAAGGGGAGAATGTGAGATTAGCCAAAGAAAAATAAAAATATAGAAAAAATACAATAGATTAAAAGCGGAAGTGCAAATGGAGTACCTAATTAGCTATTTTGATTAGTGAAAAGATTTTCAAGAAGGAAAAGATAATTTATAGCCCTCTGCTGGGCAACCCTTTTTCTTTCTCCAAGTGGAAGGACAAATTGTCCATTCTAAGACCGCCAGTGATCATTCTGCTGATGCTTTGGATTCACCAAGTGTTTAGTGCCTATTCATCTCCTCCTCCCTCCCCTCTTCAACTTTATAGCCCACTATTTGTTTGGGACATTGAGATTTGAAATTTAGGTTTTGATATGTTTGACAGATTTACACTTGATAATATTCATGTATTTTCTTCTTCTACTGCTGCTAAAATTTGTTGCTTTTACCTCCTGTCTGTCTGTCTTGCCATGATCTCTGATCTGGGGTGGAGTTGGAGACCTACCAACAGTGAAACAGTGAGATAAAATACAGAGACTGGAATGAAGGGAGGGGGGGGGGGTTGCTTTTTGCAAAGGGCAGAGAGATTATGAGGTGCCTTGGGGCTTGTGTTCCTTTGTGCGTGCATGCCTGTTTCTTGATTTGACTAGTGCCCTTGATTTTCCTTTTTGCCATCTTTCCTTTGTAACAGTTCCCGCCTGTTGTGCTTTCCACTGTGGGTCGTTTGGTGTACGATAATAGGTAGTTTCCCAAGCATATGAAAGAAAAGTTTCCTGGTGTAGTAAAGACTGAAAAGGCTATAATCTTGAGGCGACAAGCTTTTCCTAAACCAAAGATGGAAGTCCCATCGATTTTTTCTATCTTTTCTCTTGTTTGATCTTCTTCTCCCCTTGTTTTCATTATGTTTTCTTCTGGGTTCTATCATCTATGGAGCTGGATTAATTACAGGCTAAGCTGTTGCTTTTAGACACTAAACACTAAAGAAGATCTGATTCATTAATGGGTGCAGAATGTGCTCCACTATTCTTGTAGCCATCTCATCTTTTGATGTTAGGAAGTTGCAATCATGAAACAAGTTCAGAGAGGACTTTTTTTTGCCACTTGGCAAACACATTGTGGAGTGAGAGAGCAGATAAAATTCCCAAGTAATCCGGGTATTTCACTTTGATGGACAACTAGTCTATGTATCAAGTAGCAATCCTGCTGTGCCCTTGTTAATAAAACTCCTCAGGCTCAGCCCTCCCTCCCCTCTCCAACCCACAGCCCAAGAGGAAAATAACACTACAAAGAAAACAACAAAAGAAGAAATTGATCTATCCATACAAACTCTAAATTATCACCTGGTACGATCGAGCAGGCGTCCGGACAAGATATTTTTTTGCTTGGCTTTGGAATTGTATGCTAGTTGCAGGCTTAATTTAGGCCAGGTTGGGCCGAATCTTGACCAGCATAGTAGCAAATGCTGCTTATATATATAATGAGCTGTGGTGTCTGTGTTTCAGTAGCCCAAGCAATTGCATATGAAGATCAAGCTAGCTTAGGGCTAAATGGGGTGTCTTAAATCTTAATTACTTGTAAACATTCAGTATTGTTCTTCATCAAATAACAGAGATCTGTCAGGCTGAAAAGATGGGCTACCACATTGAGAAGCCAAACTGCATGGTCTTCAACAAAGAAAAGAACTGGCGGTGCCATTTGCCCGCATTTATAGTCAAACACGCGTTACAATTGCTATTGCTTAGGCTTTGGAGAACTCTATTGGCTCCACTACTGCCTTGAAATGGAGCTCTACTCAGGTGTACGTGGGCAGCAGACTTGTCTCCTCAGTACGATATCTGGTCAAATATGACTCTTGCCTCTGTTGCCTTCCACCCAGCTGCTTAGGGTCGACAAGGATGTAGAGTTGGGAACAACACACAATGAATTTTTGGTAATCTCTCTATATGTGGTGGTGAGGATATCAATTTTTGGTAATATCTCTCGTGAATAAATTGGTAAATCGGGTAATTGATCAATTATTTTACGTTTTCTCACCGTTATACTGGAATCTATAGAAAATATTTGTTTTTCAAAAATATCCCTTGGTTGTCTGAAGAAAAACATAACCATCTACCGTCAAACTCGTTATCCAGGTAAGTGAAAGGGCCACTGAACACTGGTATGATAAGCTTCAATGAATGGATGAATGTAATTGTCTGTTTATTTTCTTCTTTTTAATCAGATTTTTCTGTTTCTGGATGTGCATGTGTATGGCAGACTTCGAATCAAATGTAACCACCTTCAGATTGAAAATGGGTCATCTCCAAAACTGTTATCTAATCACGTTTTGATAAATTTCTTTGATTACAACCGCAGCATACAAGCAGCTGTGCTTTTCAAAAAGAAACGGAATAAATTAAAGAAAGAAGAGCGACAATAGAACGAAAAGAAAAACCAAGGAAAAGGCCAAACCAAGATCAAGAAACAAATTCTGATGTCTCTTAGAATTTCGAAGTCATGACTGTGATATCTCCGACTTCATGACATTTGATCTGATTCGATTCCCCCGGTGCAACTTCTGGCAGTCCTGACACACAGGAGGCTCCTTGCTAAAATTATTGGCGACATGCCATGCTGAAGCAAACCAGAGATGAACAATATTAAGGGGAAATTATTAGATGATCGGTAAGTGTTCATGAATTAGAGCTAGCTAGTATATACCAAAGGAAGATAATTATAGCGTCACCCACAAAAACTTCTATGAAACAAATGGCTCCAACTGTTCTTGACTTGACAGAAAGGTTAACAGTTCTTCTAATCTAATCAAATCCAACAAAATATCCAAACACCCGAATCCCATCTAATTAAACAAGCAACCACAAAACCATGGTCCCATCTTGCATTATTTAAGCGAAGCACCCTATTTTCTGATGAGATTAGTTTACAGACATCAATGATGAAACTTAGCAATGGCAACGCATGCAGTAGCTAGCTAGGAAGCTATGGATGCTTGGGGGTGGGTGGATAGAAAGTTTAAATAAAGCGAAGTTTGACAACCCAATATATAATTTTTGACTAATCTCTCTCCCCATTTAAGTTTTAAGTTTTTAACTCATGCCGAGTCGTTAAAATTTTTTGTTTCTTGAAAAAAGACCAGCTAGAATTAACAAATATCGATTAATCCTCAGTTTAGCTGCTTGCTCTCACATAATCACACAGACCCATCTCCCGAGATGCAATTTGTCAAATCTCTCTTTCCTCTCAACAAGTCAACTGCTTCTCTCTCTCTCTCTCTCTTTACATCTCTCTCCTAGATTCTGAATTCTGAATAAAATAACTGAACAAAGTTTTCTACTTCGAGTAAACTTACTGGTTCTCTCCTTTGTTAAACCTCACCCCGTAATTCTCCCACAAATTCTCGCCTTCAGCCATCAGATATCGAAAGCAGCTGTCATGCACCGTCGTGGTGGCGCCTGCATTAGAATTCGAAGGAGAAGGGGCGTCGTTTGGTTGAAGTCCGACGGTGTCAGGCCCTTGCTCGTCGGTGTCGTGGCCGCCGGAATAAGCCCTTCCCTGGTTGTATAGGGTGTCGAGGTTATGGGAGCACGGATAGGTTCTTGAGTTTTCCTTGCGTTTCTTGTTGCACTCCTTGTTTTCTCTGAAACATTTGTTGATTATCTCCCATTTCTCTTTGCATTGCTTCGCACTCCTGTTGTAGCCCAAGCAAGCCATCTTCGCTGAAATCTCCTCCCACAATCCCCCCTTTGAGAACTCACCATGCTGAATTCTGGATTCCATGCTGGTTCCCAGTTGTATTAGACTTGAGATCTCCTGTTCCGGCCATCTATTACTGTTCATGGTGCTATCAAGCGTTTCACTTACATTCTCATTCTGGTTTTCACTGTTATCGTGGAGGTCTGGGGCCACCAGCTCTTCAGTGAAGGAGCTCTTTAGTTCTCTTCCCGTAAACTTCCTCAAGGCTTCCATTAATGCAGCATCTCGAGCTTCAATCCAAGCTCGCTCCTTAGCCCAGAACTTCTGTTCTCTATCCAACCGGGCTGCCTCCTGCCTCCTCCATTCTTCCTCCCTGGACATCCTCTCTTGTTCCTTGTGTTCTAAGGTCTTCAGCATTTTCTCCAGCCAGGCCTCTTGCGTCTCCATTAACTTCCTCATCTGCGAGTCCACGAACTCTCTAATCTTCGACTTCCAGCTCCGTCGACCCCTCTTAAATCCTTGGCAGTCTTTCGACATCATCATCATCATCTTCTTCTTCTCCTTCCAGTCGTTTCCCGTGTAGGCAATGGCGTTGAGATCATTGCCGTTGTCTTCCGACGACGAAGAATCCAATTCAGAGGAATTCGACAGGCTGAGGCTCTCACTGAACTTTTGAGCTTGCAAAGCTTCCTGGGTACTGTTATTTGTGGTTCGAAATCGAGGACTGGTTTCAGCAACTCGGGTTTCTGAGACGGAAACCGGATTGCTGCTTTCTCCATATAGAGCCTCAAGCTGACGAAAAAATCTATAGTGCTTCCCATCTTGTCTCCCAGCTTTGCCTTCCTTAGTCTTCTTATAGTACTTGTATAAGTTCTCGAATTTTTCTCTACACTTCTTTCCACTCCTTTGGTACCCGTGTTCCTCTGCCATTATCCTGTGACCAAGAACACACACAAAATAGAAACAAATATATTAAACAAATACAGAAAACCCTAGTTTTCAGTCTATGAAATGTCTCGGACTCTCCTCGAGATGGAAGTGTTAGTATACTGCTGCCAGTATCCCTTCAACCACGATCTTGGGAAGTTGCATTAATCTCATCTCATATGAGTGCTCCTGATCCCTTCCTTACTTTGGTACTTTCCTACTGGCTAAGCAATTTACTTAGACGGTTAAACCTTCAAAATTTGAAGGAGTCTGGTATATGTCTAACAGAGAATATGGTAAGAGCATCAAACCCAGATGGGCCTTTTGTGGAGCGAGCTTCTTGGAGATGCCACTTCATCAAGCAACAGAAGTAAATCAACAATGGCCACCCGACCCGAGATTTCAAGGTCACTGATTTTTAACACAGAACCAGTGAGAAAATGGGGAAAAGAACACTTGGGTGTCTCAGTAAACTTGAGAGGGCTGTCATTTTCGGGAGCTAAAACCAGTAAAAATTAACAGATAGATTACTTCAAAGGGGTTGTCACTTTACAGTGCAAAACCAGTAAGAAAGATTGAGAACAGTTGTATTTCCTAGGCAAAAACTATACGAGTCTTTCATTGTTTTTTCGTAAATCTTCTAGAAACCTAAACAGCTGAAGAATCAGTGATCATCGTCACTGGAGCTTGGAGAAGAACACCGAGAATAAGCAAGAAGCTAAGACTTATAAATTGAAGCAAAAATACCTAGACACTTCATCCCACAGAGGTCCTTTCTGATTAGCCTCCTTGAACTTGGGATCAAGACGAGATCTGATCTCCAGAAGGGTGAGAGTCTCTTGTCTGGGCCATCTACCGTTCCCTCCATCACCACCGATACTGACTTCCATCTCCAATCCACCACCACCACCACCACATAGAGCAGCCGCAGAAGAGGAGGGGTTGGAATCAGAACGAAAGTCCACCACTCCACGAGGCAACACCTCACCTACTTGATGTTGATGATGACCACCTAACATCATCTCGTAATGCTGGCCTGCTGTCAGATTCCGGTGACCAGGGAACTGTTCTGTGGGTTGAGGGACTACCGGAAAATGGCTTCTTCCAGCCATCAACTGCCGTAGATCCGGCAGGCCGTACTGGTCCCCCATCTCCATTAGACTACAAACACACGCACACAGAGAGGGAGAGATGAAGAAGTATTGAAAGGCGCGGTAGAGGCGGATCGTGTCGTTCACGAAAAGCTCCAATTTATGCAGGACGTATTGGCCCCATCTCTGTTCTAAGTCTTTAGAGCGCTCTCTCTCTCTCTCACACACACATACAGAGACACACGCACGCTCTCCCTTGTACACTAGAGAAGAGAAGAAATGGGAACATACGTAATTTCTCCTCCAATAATATGATGCCACGATTCGGAAGGAAGACGACGGATGGAAATCCAATGAAAGCACTGTCAAGCTGACGCGTGTACAGTGCCTAGGATCTACCTTTTTGACCGACCCAACCCTTTTCCCTCTCGGCTCGGCGCAACTGTCACAACGAGCCAAGCCTAACGGCCCTAGGGTCCTTATCCTTGACATTGCATGTGGACCCGGTTCGCTGGGTTATTAAGTAATAAGAACTGAACCAGTCTGTTAGACCTGTTATTAGTATTATGGATCCGGCCACCACTTTTTGAAGAGTTTGATCGGACTATCAAAAATTTTCATTTGAAATTCAATCGGATCGAAGGGATGTGGTCGAGTTGCACTTGAATGCGATCCAATATTTGGATCCGATTGAAGGCCAATTGCCCACTTCTAAAGTCAAGAAAAAAAATAGTTCTCAAAGATAAAAAGATTCATTATTTTTTTGACTTGTGCAAATAGAATAGTTTTGATATAATAAAATAGTGAATTTATTAATTATGATACATATAGAAAAGTCAATCGATCGGATCAAATAATTAAAGTTATACCCATATTCGATCTAATTATTAAGCGGATCTAACTTTTGAAATTAAACCGATAACAGGTTATCCAAATCTGATTGAATCATAGGATCATAGTTATTTTAAACTCCACTGACTTTCCTGCCTGTTATTTAACAAATGGAAAAATCTATAATGCCGGAAAGACATGATATCAAAAACTGAAAGGCTTTGACCAATCAAAATCAATATAAATTTTGATCAAAACACATCTGACTGATAGTTTATCTCTCAATCCAGGTGCAGGCAGATAGGAGTGCCAATTGGGCTGGATTTGGTCCAATACGATCTAGCCCAATGTGAGTCCATTACAAATGGACTTGGTCCAATCCAGTTTAATGAATATTTTGGACCGGACTAGAGAGACTGTCCAATCTGTTCAAATTCTTTTTAATTTAGATTGGTTCCAACTCAAACCTGGTCCATTGACACCTATGTTCTTATCTTCTATCAATGGACCAGATATTGGCTCAATCAAATATAAATTCATTATGGACGGATCAGGTACAATCCAATATATGATATTGGTTTGTCCAATCCGTCCAAATTCAATATGTCTTATTGATATGTTCGATCCATCCAAATTGATTTTGATTAATTTGGACAGTATCCTACTCAAAACCAGTCCATTGACACCTCTACAGGCAGGATGGGATCCCAAGTCTCCCCTTCGGCCAGCAGCAGACCTTAGAAACCAGATAGTTGGCACCTTGCATTATTATGTCTTTTTGACATCATAGTTGAACCCTTCACAAATTAGACATCTATCCTTCCAAAATAGAAATGGATTGTAGTAAGAAATGATTTAAGCGTTCATAATTTAAGATATATACATCCTTGGATGATGATGAGATTTATGCATCCAAACTTATATGGCATACATACATCAAAGTGATCCACATGTTTGCCACATCGCCCAGGTGGAAAGGTGTTCCACCTGGCAAAGGAAAGCCTGTCCCTCAAAAGAAACATTTGAAACATGTCCAACGCCGACTAGAGTCTCACCCATCTGATGGTTGAAGTTCAAATCTGATAACCTCAAAAAATCAATAACATCTTCCCTTCACCCTTCCAAACCTTAGAAGCCATTAATAGATCAGGAATTAACACTAGTTTGATGTACTAATTCTGAACAAGCAACTTAAGTTTGGGTTTAATTATAAATATATATATATATATATATTGAACACCCAACTTGTGACGAGGGAAGTGAGCATTTTCTTGAGCCCTCGGCATGAAACAAAGCTCGAAGGAAAGCCTCATATGCCGGCCAATTAAAGCATGAATGTGGCTTATCATTCAACAATAGGAAATTATGAAATAGAGACAAGGCTGTGGACTTGATGAGAAACTTTTTTATCAGAATCTTTTTTTCTCTTATTTAAGGCATTATAACCGAGACAAAGTATCCTATGAAAGAATGTAGGATTTGAATCCTTTTAGTTTTTTGCCACTGCTGGGACTAGAATCTTTCTTTGACTCATAGGTAGGGTCTCTATAGGTCTATAGCATGACTGTAGCCTGCTGTTCGTTTCTCTCTCCCAACTTGAACGAATGAGTAATCTTGACCTTGAAATGAGACAAGATAATCATGAATTGGAGACCATAACAAATTTGCATCCTATAGGTGGATTTCTTATACTTGAGGCAAATAATATTTATACACTAAAATAAATACTGGAGAAGCATGATATAAAATACATAATAGGTATACAGTATTAACAAAATGATTTTTTAATTAATTAAACGCAGAAAATAAAAATCATCCACGAAGATCACTTACAGTGCCCATCAATGAAAAAAAAAGCAATCCACCAATATCAATTACAAGTTGAAGGGGTTAGAAGGGTTGAGGGTAGATGAAAAAGACATGACCGAAGTGGTAAGAAATGATTGATGCGCTTATACTTTGCAATAAATATGGTATATATAAAATGAAACAAAATGTCGAAGCTGACCCCATCCCCATCCCCATATATTTGAGATAAGGCTTAGATGATGATGACAATGAAACAAAGATCATGGATAATATTAGCTTCCTTCTTGACCAAAGAAAGAAAAACAAAACATGAATGGATAATACATAAATAAATACAAACCTTTTTATATAATAATTAGTTATTAAGAATGACAACTGTTTAAATATTTTATTTCAAACATTTGTATTAATCGTGCATTTCAAATTTGCCTCTACACCTTACTTGTTTTAGTATACATATTTATTAAGCTAGGGATAAAGGCAATTGCTTGGTGTGATGGTAAACACTTGGGCCAACAAACATGAGAATGTGGATTGAGTCCAAGAATGACAATTTTGTGCAAAAAATGCCAAAGGTTAAGTCTAATTTCAGTCATATCCTCCCAAGATCTTGGACCAGTATTGGGTAATGTCCCTTCTTTTTTTTTTTTATTAATTAGAATAAGAGTTCAGCAGAAGAAGATCTATCTAGTTGTTGTTAGCTTACTTAGAAAGAGCCCAAATCTCCTCCCAACAAAAAAAATCAGCATGTTTCAACATAATCTGTGTCCATACATCTCATACATGGTAAGTCCCGGTATTATGGTTAATTGTGTCGGCACAAACTATGTTGGAACTGTGTTGGGACAGTTTTTGTTGGCAAATGATCTCACTTCCCTAGGAAAGCTCTTATTGTCAGCAGGTAGAGAGATAAAGGCAATTTTTAATGTAGGGGTAGAAGTTGGATAAGGGATTTGAAGATTTTACATTCGATTGAATCCGAATATTTGGCCGGGTCATTCAAAATTTGACAAAATCTCAACCTAAATCCACCCAAATTGCACCCCTATTTAGTAATAATACTAAAGTTTTTTTTTAATTGAGAATCCTAGACTTTACTAATTAAAACTAATTTAGAGGGTACCAATATGTATAATTTCATTTTTCAATACAGGTAGTTTAGGTGGGATATATAGCCGGTTTTATATCATGCCTAATATATATATATATAATTATAAAAAGAGAAGAGGTCTGATGAGGTGATGATAGTACTGTTATGGCTTACTGGTAGTGTGGGGCCTTTGCCCCCATTGTACATGCATCAACCCCATGTGTTCACCACCAATTGACGGTGATGCGTCGGATGTCTGTCTAACACCTCTGATAGCCGGTACGATACACCACAGACACATTTAACAAGGCAAGTCTCATTGTTTTAGGCTGGATAAGGCTATCTTCAGTGGACTGTGGACCCTTGTGCCTACAGGTCTGATGAGTTGCTCAGCCTAAGCGTCTATCTGGTTTGTTTAAAAGCGAAAACTCGCATTCGGCCGAGTTAGTCATCGTTGTTTCTTATAAGTTAGCTCTCTACATTGTTGATTATGTCAAAATCTTACATCCTACACTTTGAAAGCTTCATGCTGGATCAATAGCTTTAATGCTAAATGGGGTATAGGATTCAATGATCAAGTGATATATTATAAGGGTTATGAAGACTTGGAAATAGTTTTTAGATGATAATAGGACTGAATGTAATGGTTAAAGGGCAATAAATAGGTTTTAGGCCAAATTGTTGAAAATTGTACATATTTACTATTAAAGGGTAGAAAAATAAACGGGCTTCTAAGTTCTAACATAAAAGTGTTTGAAAAATATTTTTGGCATAGAAACAAAAGGTTTTGGGTTTTGATGTAAACTAAAGAAAAATGTGAAAATAAAGAAAGTTGTACATAATAGCATGGTTTTGAAAACTTGATTGGATCGAACAATCAGATCGGTTGATCCAGGAACAAGTGAGAGGTTTTGAAAATTGCTTTCTGATAAAAAAATCGTTGATTTGGTCAACAATCCGCTGAATAAGACAGTTGAACTATCAAATTATCAATTCAAACAACAGTTTTTGTTTTATTTATTTATTATCTTTGAAGCTAGGATGGGCCGTCCATTCAAACCGGATGGTCGGACTATTCGACCTGAGAACCGATCCCCAAAACGGTTTCATGTCCAGTTTTGTTTTTAAAACCTTACATAGTAGTTGTAAGACTAGTTATCTTGCAAGGAATAGAGTGCTGAATATAAAAAACATGCCCAAAAATGAATGTGGTGGAGATGTAAATGCTCATATGGATGTGTGGTAAAACCAAAACAGATAGGGTAAGAAGTGAAGTGATATGAGATGATTTATTGAGAGAAAGTATATTGATGATGTGCATAGTAAATCATCTAGAACACTTGTAATGAAAAGTGATATGTTATAAGTAGAATGCACTAGAAGAACTTGGGACAAGTCAAAAGGGAATTGAGTGGGAGTAATAAGAAATGATTTAAAAGTGTCCATCATTTAGGTTGTGTTTGGTTTGAAGGAAAAAATAGGGAAAGGTAGGGAAACCTTTACAAACCTTGTGTAGGTTTCCCTACCTTTTCCTTCAAATCAAACATAGCCTTAATGATGAATATGACATTGAATAGGACAGAATGATGAAATAGGATTCATGTACATAACCAACCACATATAATTGGGATTAGACTTGCTCATGGGCTGGGCTGGGCCAGGCTTTTGCTCTTTATTAACAAAAATTTTTAGGCCCGAGCCTGAGCCCAGTCCGACCAATAGGCCTACAACTTGGGACCGAGACAGACCCTCATAAAAAGCCCGAAGCCTGGGCCCGAGCCCGAAGCCTGACCTGGAAGTCTGAGTGCCGGTGCTTGAGTTTACAGATTGAGAGAATGGTGCCTGAGCTGAGTTCATCGATTCTTAGGAGTCTAAGAGTGAGAATGGAAACTGAGAAAGTGAGAAGATAGAAGATGAAAACAATGCTGGCCAGAGAGAGCTCTCCGTCGGTGCCTGAGTTTGCAAAGTGAAAACGGTGCGCTTGGGTTCGCTGGTTTTGAGAGTGAGAAATTGAGAATGAGAAGAAAAGTGAGAACCGAGAAGATAGAAGATGAAAACAGTGCAGACTGGAGAGAGAGAGAGAGAGAGAGAGATGAGCTCACCACCGGAGAGAGAGACAACCTAGTTCTGGTGGCACCGGATGCCGATGCTTGAGTTTGCAGAGTGAAAATGGTGCAACTGGGTTCATTGATTCTGAGAGTTTTAGAGTGATAAATGATAGCCGATTCTGAGAGTATGAGAGTGAGAAATGAGAATGAAAAGAAAAAGGTGGTTTAGGAATTTAGGGTTTAAATTATACAAAAGTCAGGTCGGGCCGAACTCTTTTGACAAATCCCGAACCCGGCCCGTAAAATAGTTGGGCTTGGGCTTTTAGGCCTGAGGTCATGCCCGGGACTAAAATGCATGTTCAAGCCCGTCCAGGGGCTGGGCCGGGCCATCAGACTACCTGGCCCATGAATAAGTCTAATTGGGACAAGACTTAGATGATGGCGATGATGATGATCAATTTCAGTCTTGTGGAGATGTTAAATGATTTTTTTCAATGAAGGAGTTGTGGACTGTTGATTCCTATAATGGCTGCTTATTGTATTTGAGAAAAACCTAGAATAAATTAACAAGCGATGCAGAATTACCCTTTGGGAATCATCGGCCATTACTCATAGCATAAACTATTAAAAATTCAGATAAACTCAATCAATTCACTTTTTCTTTTCATGTTTTTGCACTTTATAGTTAATTTATACACACAAGAAATACTTGCATGGTGTGGGAGCATTTCTTATCAGAATTACAACAACAAAAAAAAAAATGCCACTCATATTTTGACTCAACGAACATAACTCTAACTACTTATTCAATGGCTCTTAAACTTTAAACAGAAACTAATTACAAATTAAAAAAAAAATCAAATCCTTAGAATGAACCTCCATATATAGCATATAAATTGACCAAAACTCCTATATCTAAAAGTACAAAGCAACATAAATAATTCAAGCATTACCAAAACAACATAAATATATAATTCAGAGAATTCCATATATAATCTCTCGGTTCCTGTTATTAGAATTTTGTAAATTCAATATCCATAATTTCTTTCCTGCTAGAAAAGAGAAAATTACCATAACTCTGTTATAACATGGTAGTCCCTGTGAGAGAAGACACCGACAAATTGGAAAAAACTTTCAGTCCTTTTAAATTGTATGACAATCACTTTTAAGAGTGGATGGTGAATCCACGCCTAGTTGTTTTTTGTCAAATTTTTTGAATGCTGAATGAGGTGGCTTTGAATTCACCATGAAAAGGTGATTGTACCTAATACCTACAATTTAATAGGGCCAAAGTTCTCTCAACAAATAGATTGATTGAGAGAGAGAGATGGCACTAACAAAATTGATTGGAGTTCTGTTTTCCAAACCCAATTTGATTGTACATTGGAAATCATAAAAGTAACCTATATCTCAACAAAATAGATTATTTACTTAAAAAAGAGGCCGTTCATTTTTTTGATAAGGTAAGTGTATTTATCCATGTTCTTTTATTTTCTAAGTAAATAAGAGAATGAACATTTTAACTGTTAAAATCTTTTATTGAAAGAGAGAATTTTGTGTCGTCAAGTATTGACAACTTTTTCCCGAGGAGATGGGTATCATTTACTTCCTAGAGAATCCTGGTCCTCATATAAATCTACAAAAAGAACACAGGTTTCTTGATGAATGAGATTTTTCTCCAAAAACGAAAAAATCTTCCAAATGATTTACGTTCCAGTCGTTATTTGGTGCAATTCCTAGAAAGTTGAGTTTTAGGGTAATTTTCCCTAGAAGAAGAGGTGTGGCCTTTCCTCTATCTGCTTTATCACGCCATCCCATCTTTCTGTCATCATCTCCAAAACCTGCTGCTAAACGTTATAATCTTTTAGTCATAGTTTTCTTTGAAAGAATTTCTTCAATAATCTATTGTTTATCTTCGGAGAGCAAGTTGCAGAGTACCTGTACGATTGTTGGACAGCATGGAAATTAAAAAGAGAGAGTATTGTCGACTTTATGGGATTTGTAACCAGAGATTTCTGTCAACAGAGAGTACAGACTGGGAAGATCATCGAGAACAAAATTCTAGATCAAGCACAAGTATGCATGCATGTACAGTTTTCCACGAAATACATGGAGTGAAATTGAGTGCAGAATTGGATTCCCATTTTTTGTGAACAAAGGCTCAGTTTGGAAGGAGTTTAAATACAAATTTATAGAATACAAAACTTTATATTATATGTATTTACAGTATACATATTTGCATTTGTATTCTTTCTAAACTGATCCAAAAGAACATAGTTTTGCATCTCAAGAGCTTGACATAAATATTAGAAGAGACAATATGAACCGCAAATCATGAACCATCTCTATCTATCATCAGAATAATTTGAACTTTATAGAAGCAATAAATGCAGCAAAACAAGCACCATGTTTTTATTGATCTCCATGGAAACTAGGACAAAATCCATGATTGCCGGCAATGGATTTTTACATGATTCTGCACTTGGACAAGAGATATTGAATGGGAATGGCACAAGGTCTGCAACATCAATTGGATTTTTTCAAGATTGTAACATTTCCGTGATAGAGAAAAGTTTGGTCTTGAATTTTCTAAAAATATAAAAATGTTGGTAATCAAGAGAAGATAGTTGCATTATTTGTTTTTTATAGGGTTGGCAATTTCTACCCTATCCAGTGGGTATCCACACCATCCTTTCTTTGAAAAATGAAATTTGGGGTAGGAGCGGATTTTGGGATTTTATAACCTATATGGGTACATATACACCTTGAGTATGATATTAAGGTAAACCTAATTTTTCTTGACCCACAATATTGAAAGGCATATGAACTTATGTATTAGGCATTGAATTTTATAATAATTTGAATTTTATGTGAAAAATAATTGATAGCTTATCTGTTTTTTCAATGTTTTAATTAAACAATTGAAATTTTGTATATTTATTTATATTATTTTACTTGTTTTTTATGATAAAAATATTGTTTTACTTGTTCATTGCTTATATATAACATAAAATAATAGGGAATTAGATATAGATTCTGAACCCAACATGTCAACTTGAACCACCCCACTCCCACATGCCAAAAAAGTTTGGATTTTGAAAATAATTCACTACAGGTTTGGGAGAAGGTACGGATAAAAGGTTTAGGGAGGTGGATAATATATATATATATATATATATATATATATATATATATATATATATATATATATTAATATTTTATAAAACTCTCTCTAACCCCAACCCTGGCATCACTATTTTGAACCCTTACTTTGTGAGTTCAAATATAGATGATTAATTGAGCTATCCTACCGTCTAAGGCCCAAAGGACCCTTTAGTGAGATCTGGTCCTAATATCTTGCCACCTGGCTTGTATTTAAAGAATTAATACCCAAAGTAGAATAGGCTCCCAACCAGGACATTGGCCACTCCAAAATCTGTGTGCATTTATTTTATATGTATAATTTCTTTCTAATTATTTGAAGAGCAAATTTCATTCTTTTTTCTCTTTTCAGAAGGATTTCTTTGGCTGTCCAGTTAAATCCAGTAAAAATTGGATTATTAATCTGGGGGGATAGGTCCCACTGATCTATTAGGTGGGACCGGAATGATACCAGACTCATTTAATGCTGAACCCTTCTCGAGAAATGGAACAATGACAACTTATGGGGCCCCACATCCCACTATATGTCCTGTTTCCCTAAGTCCCGGCTTTTGCCTATTCCCTGTAACCTTTTCAAAAATTTTGGTTGCATGAAAAGTTACATAAGGGTGATTCAACTTCCAATTCCTACTCCGACCAAGCTTTTTGACTTTTATGTGATATTTCTGTATTTTAAGCATGTGGAAGAATGATATAGGTATAACCCCAATAATACATCAGATTTAGGAATCCATTGGATTGAATATTTATCTAATGTCCAAATGTAGGTTGTATTTGGCATTCTTTATTTTAAGGATTAATCTCCTTCTTTTGTTCATGACTTCTCTGTTTAACTTTTTGTACCTTAGTTTCGCGCAATTGATGATAATTGTCTAAAATCAGATTGGAAAATTGCCAACGAAAGAAGGTTTAGGAATATATATATATATATATATATATATATATATATATATATATATATATATATATATATATGTGTAAAGGTTTTCTGGGCCCTTTTCTACCATTAAAGAAGGGTGTAAAGAGGAATACAGTGATGGATAAGGATTATAGGGATTATGCACCTTACTGAGGCACCATTTATCAAGGTCTTAAAAGCTTAAAGTCAGAGATGAGGGATAATGGCCCAAAAATTGTGAGGTGTAATTTATAAGCCTCAAAAATAAGAAAATAATTGTTTAAACTTTGTAAATGATAAAAAATATCATATAATATGCTAAAATATCCATAAAATAGAAGTTTATAACTAATAAATTCTATCTTTCAAGCATTAGACAAAATAAAAACTTATCAATTAGCAATTGTAAACATTTTATATTTTAAGTTTCGAAATGAAGAGTTTCCAACTTATTCAAATGACTAATTTAGAACAAAAAGAACATATGATAAATTATCCATATAATTGACATTAGATTTATGATCATTCAATAATTTAGAAGAAAGAAAATAACTCAATTGGTTTCATCTATGCACATAAGTTCTAAACCCCAACCTTAACCCTAATCCAACCCAACCTTCAATCCAATCTACACAATCCTAACCCTAACTCCAATTAAATTTCAGCAACCCTAGCCCAACCGGAAGTCAACTTCTTCAGGTTGGGCTGGGCTCGGGTTGGGCCCAACCGAACTTTCTTCCCATCCCTTAAAATCTCGTAGAACTTCTTAATTTTAGGTCTGAACTCAACTTTCATTACATATATTAATCCTATGCTTTATTAGTATTTGTTTATCGATGTTTTTATTGTTTCTTTAAGTATAAAATTAAGAAAAAAAATGTTTGAAATTACTATAGTGTATAGTTTATTATGAGTTATGATTTATAATAGATCTTTTATGGGCAACAAGCTATAGGTGACAAATAACAGAAAGGAAATAAGGAAAGAAATCAAGCATCAAACTGACCCAACACAATCCAACTTGGATTCGGGCCAACCCGGCCCAAGTTGCAGCCTTACTCAAAGCCTAGACCTTTTAAAACAATGACCACACCACTTCATTAGGACGATTGAAGTAGTTGAATGAATTGAACAACTTATGACTTTGTCCTTTAATAAGTTATTAACTAAGGAGGTTGTGAGATCTATTGACCTACAATGGTTAAAGATGAAATAGGGTTAATAGATATATCTTTTACTATCTATATTATTTACCTTGGTTTTGATGCCATCACAAAAAGACAAAGCAGCGTTCTATGACCTACAACGTTCTGTTTCACCATTTGCATTAAAGAAAAAGATAGAAATGATGAATTGCTAGCTTTTGCTTTTCAGACAATTTGGAATATCTGAAAGAGTAGAAATAGGAAATTTTTGGAAAATATTGATCCAAATCCAAGAGTTGTTATTAATGTTATATACGGGACGTGGAAGGAGAGACAGATGATTTTCCGCGAAGAATTGACAAATTCTTCTCAAGTTCCTAGACTGCAAGATGTTGTTTTTAGAAAACTCCGAAGCCAGGTGAACTAAAACTTAATAATATTGATGGCAGTTTCTCTCAACCGGGGTCTACATGGTTTGGTGCAGTTCTGAGAGATGAATTTGGGCTCGTGATATCGGCTAGATTTGGCAAAACAAAGGGCTCATCTCCTCTACAAGCTGAGCCATCGCTTTTCTTAATGGGCTCAAGGTTTTGGAAGGACTTGGAAAGTTTTTTATCACAGTAGAATCTGAATGCCTCACTCTTGTACAAGTTCTCAACACAAAGGATTTTGATTCGGCCTTGGATGCTACTTTTTTGTGTGGAGGTATTGATGTCTTGGCAGCCAAGATGAAAACTTCTTTTAGTTATGTCAACAGGTCTTGTAACAATGTAACCCATCATTTGGTTTTTGTTGGTCAAATTCCTCCTTGGATTAGTTCACTAGCAAGTTAAGACTTCATTAGACCCTAATTTGCTAATGTGGTCTTTGTACTTTGTTTTTATCTTTTTAATGAATATTGCTGATTTGATACTCCACAAAAAAAAAAAAAATCTTATGCACTATCAAATGGAGACAGCATCTGCTTCTCACAGAATTCTCCTTGCACCAACATTATCCCAGCGGCACATCCAGAACATCTTGTATACTTACATATTTTTATTCATGGAAAAATATTTCCAATACACGGTTGGATTTGATGCGAGTAGCGTTTAGTGACGAGCAACTTTCAATTCTAACAAATGACCCCTTATTATTGAATCACCATTCCATGAGTGACTTTATCACAGGAAAATTTATCAAAGCGCCAGCTTCACAATCGGCACACATCAATGCCCACCCTTAAAGGGCCCCACCTTCGAGATCAACAGGGCAAATAGAATCATGTGGAAATGATGATTGTAACTGTGTTGGCTGAGTTGATTAGACAGTAAGAATAAAGGAAAAAAAGAAGGGAAATTCTATCTCCACTTTCAAAAAGCTCAAAAATCAATGGTCTCAATGACCAATAGTCATCTAATGATGCCGAATTTTATATAAAGAATCTCGCAAGTGGACCCATTTGATATTAGGGCCCACACAGATTCATGGCAGACGTGGTATTTTTCTTAGTCCTTAGACTGCATCTAGTCCTACAGCCCTAAACCCAAGGCTCTCTCTCTCTCTTCCAAAAGGGTACTTGTGTTCAAGCGATTTTGCATTGTCTCAAATGTGGGTTGGGGTGGGAGGGGGGGGGGGGGGGGGGGGGGGGGGGGGGTCCCATAAATTAAGCTTCAAACGCTCAAAAAGCCTTACAGCAGGTGTGCTCTCAACAACTGAAAATGTACTCTCTGTACAATATATGATCATGGCAATAGGAATTATTTGTACCAAGAACAAAAGTAGACATTGATAATTGGTAGGCATTACTTTGTAACTTGTTTTGTTCTTCCCTTTGGGTGATTCTTGAGCTCTTAATTCAATTGAATATCAATTCCTTTTTTTTTTCTTTGTAAAGTTGAAAAAATCATGGAAGTAATTGGATACAATGATACCTAGAGCAGGGATTCCCTCATTATTTATTCCACAGATGGATTTGAAGATTACAGTGACAGATTTACTGTCAATTAAAAAGATGACATGCTACATCTAAACCATAGATCTAATGAGGGTTCCTCGCAAAATCAGTCCCTTGTATTCTATTGGAATGCAGGTTGTTTTTATGCAAAAGGGACCAACTTGGAAATATAACTAAAATATTTTACAATGAAAAAAATATTGCCTTTTATGCTGAAACAAATGGAGTATATAGAGTAGGGGTTCATGCTTCAATTATATTTTTGGCCATTTTACAACAACAACAACAAAAAAAAAAAAGATTTTCACCCCTTCAATGAAAAAACAATGCAGCCAGAAGGAATTTTATTTTTCATCATCGAGTTGTTGATGATTAATCAAACCCTGCTAATAATGTATAAAAATACAATTACATATTTTTTTCATACCTGATGAAAATTGTGTATGAACTATGAAGGTGTTGTAGGCAAGGTTCAAAATTTTGATACAATATGCCTTGTATCAGGTGTATTGTATGATTGTATCATATCTTTCTGTTTTTGAAACACTTTTTACACAGATTCTAAGAAAATTGTTTCTTAATATTTAAATAACATAAAAGTGGCCCACTTTTGAAATTTTGGAAAAAAAAAGGAAGGTTCAAGTACTGATGCACCCCTTCTATTGTATTGGGGTGTGTCAATATTTTGAACCTTGATTGTAGGGCTGACCCCTAAGGCTTCATTTGGTCTGTGGGATGGGAATGGAAAATATGGAATATTTCAAAATATTCTTTTTTTCTCTTGTTTGGTTTGTGGGATGTCATGAAATGGGATGAAAAAAGGTGGAATTATAGATCAAAATTCTTGCCTTCTTGGGATGTGAAATCCCACTATTTTGGTGAAAACTAATGGGAATGTAGGGGAAACTTTTTTAACAAGAAAAAAAAAAACCTTCCTGGTACTATTTCTAAGAGTTAATATTAGACTCATGACTCATAAATAAATTACTAATTATTTAATAACATTTTAATAAAATAGTTTAGGTTAAAATAATTAATAAATGAATTAAAAATAATATAATAATTCATTAAAATTTTTAGATAAAAATAGTAATTAATTAACTAATTAACAGTAATTTACTAATTAACAATAAAATACTAAATAATATTATTAATTCATGAATTCATGAATAATTAAATCATAGGTATTGATAAAATATAATATTAATAGTAAAATATAAACTGATAAAAATTAAAATATTTATTAATGATAATAAGTAATTAACTAATTATTAATTTAATTAATTAATATCTAATTAATTTGAAAATACTACATGAAAAAAAGTATTATTACAAAATTAATAATTATTTAATAATTTTAAAAATAGTTAATAATGGATTAACTAAAATAATAAATAAATAATGATTTTATTATTAATCTAGTCAATGTTTAAATAAAATAAATAAACAAAACAAATTTTAATTAAATAAACATAATTAATAATATAATATAAAATTGTTAATTAATTCATAGCAATTATTAACAAAAAAATTAAAATATTAATTCTTAATTAATAATTAATTAACTAATTATCAACATTAATTAATGAAATAAATAATTAATAGTGATATATAAAATAGATAAATATTGATAATTACCTAATTATTTATTTATTTAATAATTGTTATTAGGGTTTATTTTCCCACTTTTTTTGTTTTTTTTTCAACCAAACAGTGAACCTTGAGAAATTTATACCCATTTTCCCTTTCTCATGCTATTCCCATCGCATCTCACTGAAACCTTACCACAAACCAAATGCAGCCTAAGGTTATGTTTGGTTTTGATAAAAATTAGAATGTAAAAGAGAAACATAAAGTTAAGGGAAAGTTATTAAAGAAATTTTAATAATTTCCTTCCTCTCGAGTTTTGTTTCTCTCTTACTTGCAATCAAACCAGTCTTTATGCAATGTGCCAACCTGCTGGTTGATAAGGTCTCCTGCTAAAAAAATAAATAAATTGTTGGGTGAATTCTTCTTGGAGTGCTAAAAAATTGTGAAACAATGAACAGTGCAAGAAGCCCATTATTGCAAGAACTTGAATTATGTATTACACTAAGTAAATGATTTAAAAGCCAATATCAAGAGGCTGAGGATTTGTTGGAAATGGGTTTGGAACCAGTGGTGAAAATTGATATCCCAAGACCCAGACCCAGACCTAGACCGGGTATGGGACAGGGACGGGTTTTGTATATAATTCCTCGAATCCATCCCAAACCCGAAGGTAAATTAGTAAAATATCTCTAGGTTTAATATTGATATTTAAAATATCTCTAAATTTTTCCTAAAATTTTAAAATCCTAGGATTTCATAATTTTTTTTTTGAATTATCCCAAATTCCTATATCCTATATATAAATTATCTATAAATTTCCTCACCGATGAAAAATGTATGCCCGCCTTCCACAAAAAACGGAGCGAATACGGAACAAGATATCGTGACTTCGGGGCGGAAACGGGGCGGCATTCCTACACCGCTCACTACAACTTAATTTTAGATTATTAGGTAGTGAAATATTTATGTAGGAAATCAAAGTGTTAACAGAAAGTAAAGAAGTAGTGCAAGTCGGCTTTTCAATTGTCAGAGGAGACTGAGCCGCGATCGTAGCCGTCGATCCGGACGGAAAATTGAAAAGGGGAACTGAAGGGGGTTCTGACGGGAGTCAGGTCTGATTGCTTGAAATAGAAGAGGGGATGGGGGGTGGAGGGGGGGGGGTGGAAGAACATCCCATCAAAGTGCACGAGGGCTGCTCAGAAATTCGACCCAGAAGGCAGAAGCGTCAGGTGTCTGCGAGGAGCGGCCGATGCGTGCGTATGCCAAATTAGATGACGTGGCGAATGATTCCTACGTGGCGACATCATGGGTTGAATCATTACCATGGGATGGGGTCAGGGGTCAGATCTCAGGGGAAGGATGGATGATGGACTCGAGAAGGACTCGGCTTTTAGACTGGTTTTAGTGTTTTAGAGAGAGAGAGAGAGAGAGAGAGTGGGGTTCCGCTCTGTAGTGTGTAAGAAGAGCAGAAGAACAGAGGAGGGATGGAGTGAAGGACTGAAAGGGAGGAGAGTGTTTGTCTTGCCGGAAAGGGAAATGTGGGTCCCACTGACCTAGCTGGCTGCAATGTCCGGACGAGATGGACCGATTTGATGGATGGAACAGTGATGGAGGAGAGAGAAAGAGAGGAAAGCTTTTGATGGAGAAATAAACTAAAGTTTTGTAAAGGATTAATAAAGAGAGTGAGCTTTTTGTCCCCCCGCGAAGCTCAGGCTCAGCCCCTTCTCGGTTTTATGATTTGTGGGAATGCTAATAGACAACGGGTTTATTGTAGAGGCAATCCTGGACGGTCGCCGTGTAAATATGGTGGGACCCATGGGTCAATGTTGTCTTATAATATGTCTTTTCGTGGTCCCACCTATGACTATTTGCCACGATTACCAAGGGTTTGGATCTTCACTTTTGGATACTGAGGCGCAGGCGATCCGTCCGCTGCGATCCTGATGTTATCGGACGGCTCGTATGTCGTATCACACATTTGCATGTTCAGCGCTGTTCACCTTCACCCACGTGTTCCTTTTTGCATTGCCGACATTGACAATCTTGTCGTAATCTGCTTTTAATAGAGACTTACACGTGGCATCCCTGACTCAACAAATTATCCTGTTCATCCTCTGTTTCAGATCTGCTCCCAACCAACGCTTACAACCAGATATTACAGTCGCACAACGAGAACAATCTCCCCGTGAATGACCAAGGAGATGTTCCCATTGTATGGTTGCAATGTCTTGTTGGAACAGTGTGGGAGTGTTTTATTTATAGCACATCATGCATTAATTATAATATCGATTCAGGTTCAAAGACGTGTACATTGTTTAAAGTTCATTTTCTCCATGGGTGTTTATTGCACTGATCAATGTTATGTTGTGATGATGATGATGCCGTATCATAGGGCTGGTCATTGGTCTACAGATTTAGGACCTTTGATAATTGGATATAGACATTATTATATATTAATTTATATGTGTTTGGAAGCGTGGGCATTTTTTGGACCAATCATTAAAAAAACATTTACATTTGCTAAATTCGTTTTTCACAAATAAATATCTTCATTTGTTAGTATTTCTATCATGTAGGAAGTAAGCAATACTAATGCTGTTTGGTAAGATGATTTTTATAACTGTTTTTTGTGTATGTGCACACATTACTCCGTATGATGGTACACACTAATATCATACTATATTATATAATGATGCTTATCAAATGGTTCAGATTATTTAGATGATTGTTTTATAATATCGGGCTTAAAATTTTAAATCCAATGGTTGAAATTGTTGTTGGATTAAATCAACAACATCAGCAAGAATAATGGCATCATATCCAATGGCTTTGAGTGATCCAATCACTTATTAGTACAAACAAAACCATATCCAATGGCTGTGAGTGATCCAACTAAAAATAAACTTAAATACCACTTATACTAAATGTGCACATGCATAAATTTTAAATTACAATTACAATTACAATTATTATTATTAAGAAAATTCCTCTAGATTTATCTAAAGTAGGTTATAAGGAGCTAACTACAAAATTAATTTCATCATCAAAGTGGGAAAAAGGAGAAACATCTAAATCCTCTAAAATAGAGAAAATAGAAAAGGCATCTGACTCACACTCAGTACACTTATTGAGTGCAGGGTCTGAAGTTGATTCCAAGAAAGAATTGCAAGAAAATCCCTTAATAGAGCTGAATAAGCTCTCATGCAAAAGTAAAAAGCCCTATTATCCTTGGCACACACCAGTAGATTTGTTGTTTGAAGAACAAATCAAGCCTCAAATTAGCTATGATGGGAATACCTTTTATGAGTTGAGTCTAGATAGAAAATCTGAATACCAGATTCATGAGATGGTTCATCATATGACTATGTATGCTAGTGCTAGTAAACTAGCAGGGAATGAAGAAAAGGTAATAGCCATGGTAATAACTAAGTCCTTTACCAGACAACTTAAGGGATAGTGGCAAAATTTCCTAACTCAAGAAGAGAGGGATTACATGCTTAATTCTTTAAAAAGAGATGAAGATGGTGAAGTAATCTTAAGTCAAGGCCAACCCATTCAGGATGCAGTAACCACTTTAGTCTTAAATATATTGAGCCATTTCATAGGAAACACTGATGATATGATGGAGAGAATAAGCGAACAACTTATTAATCTTAGATGTAAAACACTATCTTATTTTAGATGATATAAAGATGTATTTATGTCCAAAGTACATAAGTTAACCACCCCTAGACAAGACTACAGGAAGGAGCAATTCATTTCGGGTCTCCCTCCATTATTTATAGAAAAAGTTAGAAACTACCTTAGGCATCTAGGTGGTGGTAGACTGTTATACCCTCACTATACATTTGGGTATTTAGTACAAGTAGTAAAACAAATAGGCTTAGATCTATGCAATGATTTGCACCTAAAAAAGCAAATTAAGAAAGAAAAATCTGACTCTAAAAAAGAGTTAGGAGATTTTTGTTACCAGTTTGGGGTAGCTCCCGAACCAACCATCTCTAGACCAAAACACAGAAGGAAAAAACTAAAGTTTTACAAGAAAAAATATGAAAGGGAAACAAAGAAATCACAATATTCTAAAAGGAAAAAAGATTACAAAGCCCCTACATGCTTCAAATGTAGAAAAAGGGACACTATGCTAATAAGTGTTTTAAAAACTCAAAGAAAATTAACGAGTTAGAAGAATCTGAAAGGGAAGAAGAGGTAAGCTCAGAAAGAGAATCTTCCACCTCTTCAAAAACCCACTGCAATGACATAGTCTGTACTTGTAAAAATGAAACAAGTACAGAAGAAGAATCAAAAAGTGTTAATATGCTTTCATTAGATGAAAAACACATTCTAGAAATCCTAGAACAAACCTCTGATGAAGAAACAAGAAAAAAGCATTTGCTTATAGCAATACAAAATAAAGAAAAAGATAAAACACAAACAACAGAAAATATAATCTCATATGATGAAATTATGAAGAAAGCTCAAGCTAGTACTTCGCGACCTCTCACTCTAAAAGACCTAAAGCAAGAGGTCAATGATCTTAAGAAGGAAGTCAAGATACTAAAGTCCAGAGTTGAACAACTAGAATCCTATAGTTATTTGACGGACCAATCTGAGAAGACGTCAGAAGTCAAACATGTAGAATTCATAGGGGAAGAACAAGAATTTATATACTCAATAGACCTATTCTTGGGCCGGGCCGGGCTCGGGCTGGGCTTTCACTCTATATTAACAAATTTTTCTAAGGCCCGAGCCCGACCCTCAAAAAAAGCCCGAAGCCCGGGCTTAGGCCCAAGCCCGAAATTTAACCCATTCTGTTACTATTGCTGAAGCGGTTGAATAGTGATAGAGAGAGAGAGAGAAATTATAAAGAAAAAAAATAAAAAATGTATATATTAAATTATAAATGTATATTTTAATAAATATTATATTATTTATATATTTTGTATAATATAAAATACATATTATGTATTTTATAAAATATATAATATTGAGTAGGGCCAGGCCAGGCTCGAGCCGGGCTTTTTTGACAAATCCCGAGCCCAGCCCGAAACAAAGTCGGGCTTACTGTGTTAGGCCTGAAGTCAGGCCCGCGGGCCTAATTACATGACCAAGCCTGACCAGGGTGTGGGCGGGTCCATCGGGCCACCCGACCCATGAACAGGTCTAATACTCTATTGAAGAAGTTAAGTATAAAAAATGGTATTCAAAAGTAACCATTCGAATTAAGGATTTTAGCTTTTCAGCCATAGCCTTAATTGATTCAGGGGCAAATATAAATTTTATCAGGGAATGAATTGTACCTTCCAAATACTTTGAGAAGACTTCTCAACAGGTGAATGCTGCTGATGTAAGAAAACTAGGAATCAAATACAAAATCCCTTTGGCTCATATCTGTAACCAAGGAACTTGCCTAAAAACCATGTTCCTCATGGTCAGGAACTTACGACAAGATGTCATCTTAGGAACACCATTCTTATTGTCAATTCTACCCTATCAAATAGACTCCACAAGAATTACCACTACTATAGGAGAAATCTCAATCACCTATAAATCATGTTAGAAACACAAAATTACTACGATAAATACTCTAAAAGATAGTCTAAAAGGTAAAGTCAAATTTATCTCTGAATTACAGACAGAGAAAAGAAAAACAATTGGTTAAATCACTTATTGAGCCAAAAAACCCAATTAAAATTGAGAATTTCCAAACAAAAGTAGAAAAAGAGGTATGGACTGAAACTCCTAGTGCATTTTGCAATGGAAAAAGCACATGGTGGAACTTCCTTATGAAGAAGGATTTAGCGAAGCTAAAATCTCCACTAAAGTCAGACCCATTCAAATGAACAATAGATTATTATAAATCTATAAAAAAGAAATCCAAGATTATTAGCTAAAGGCTTGATTAAGCCAAGCAAATCCCCTTGAAGTTGCCCAACATTTTATGTAGAAAATGCTACAGAAATTGAAAGAGGAGTACCAAGATTGGTAATATACTATAAACCATTAAATGAAACTCTAAGATGGATTAGGTATCCTATTCCTAATAAACAAGATTTAATAAATCAATTATACGATACAGAAATATTCTCTAAATTCAACCTAAAATGAGGATATTAGCAAATACAAATACATTAAAAAGGTAGATACAAGACTGCCTTTACAGTTCCCTTTGGGCATTACGAATCGAATGTTATGCCATTCGACTTAAAAAACGCCCATTCAGAATTTCAAAGAATTATAAATGAGATATTTAATCCTTATACCTAGTTCATAATAGTATACATAGATGATGTTCTAGTATACTCTCTGTCATTAAAATCCCATTGGAAACACCTAAATATCTTTCTAAGGATTATTAAAGAGAATAACTTAGTAGTATCAGCCAGAAAAATGAAGTTGTTTCAGACACAGATTAGATTTCTAGAATATCAAATAACTAAAGGGAAAATAGCACCCATCCAAAGGGTAATAGAATTTGCCGATAAATTCCCCGATGAAATTAAGGAGAAAACCCAACTCCAGAGATTTTTAAGAGGCCTAAATTATGTAGTAGATTACTATAAGGACTATCCAGCGATCGCCAATTATTACAAAAAAAGACTTAGGAAAAACCCTCTAGAAAGGAATGAACAATTCACTCAAACAGTAAAAAGGATAAAGCAGAGAGTAAAAACCCTTCCTTGCCTCAATATTCCTCACCCTAAAATTCCTAAGATTGTTGAAACAGACGTGAATGAGGCAGGATATGGAGGTATACTAAAACAAAACAGGAATGGTAAAGATGAAATTATCCGATTTACCTCTGGAACCTGGAATGAAACCCAACAGAAATACTCCACTATAAAAAAAGAAATGCTTAGCATTGCCCTATGCATCACTAAATTTCAAGGCGGCTTAATACGTCCGTGTTTTACTTTACAAATTGATTGTGAGTTTGCGAAAGAAATTCTAGAAAAGGATGTTAAAAACTTGGTTTCAAAACAGATTTTTGCAAGATGGCAAGCTATTTTATCAATTTTTTATTTTGAAATTAAGCATATTAAAGGATTTGATAATGCTTTGCCAAATTATTTAACTATCATATCATCAATTAATCCATTCGACCAAAACCACCAACGCACGACCCAAAAAAGTTTAATTTTTAGGTTGACATTAAATTTTGCATTACATTTTCATTATTGATAAAATTATATGTTATGTATAATATTTATTTTTGTTCAATATAATGAATGTATAATATTATAGATGTACCCAATATTTTATTTTTTGTAAATATATTACATTATATCTTAAATATAACATTTATTTTTGTGATTCTTTGCATTTTGTATTTTTAAAAATTTTATTGTTTGACTGACATCATTTCATTTCTAGGTTGATTTTAATTTTGACATTCCATTTTCATCATTTATAAAAATACTTCTTAAATTTCATACTTATTTTTGTTTAGTATAATGAATATACAAAATTAGTGATATGCCCAATTCTTTTTATTTTTTTTGCATTATATATTTATTTTTTATAATTTAATTATGTTATTATTTATTAACACATTTGACCCCAAATGATCGAATTGCTTACCCACCACCGAGAGGGAAGAAAATGGTTTTGTTTTCAAATTGTTTTTCAAAATATTTATTTTATATTATTAAAATTAATGTTATGGATTTAATTAGTAGAATTTAATAATGAGGAAAATATATCTTAAATATAGGATTTAATGAGAGAATATACCTTAGATATGAGATTTAATGAGAAATAATAGGAAAATGGTTTTACTTTCAATTGGTTTTAAATTTTACATTTCATTTCCGTCATGAATAAAAAACATTTCTTATTTATCATCAATGTTTTCAACGGATTATTGACCTAGCCTATTGAACCGATTGAACCATCACTCGATCTTGATCCTGGGTTCGATTCTGTTGAAACTCCCACTTTTAGTTAAAAACCGTCTAACCCGGGTGATTCAACCATTGCCCTGTTCGACCCAATAACTTTATGTGTAAACTTTTGGAAGCCATAACTTTTGAGTAACTTTTCAAGATATATACGCCCCAAGGGCCTTAAGTGCTTTGCCTTGCTATTTTCGCGAAAAAAAAACCCTTTTTTGGCCCCATATTGAAGTTTTAATATTAATTATAAATAAAAAATTAAAATCTGAATTAAAAACATAAATAAATGTAACATAATACATATATTATATGTCGTAAAACATAATTATTCTATTTATTGATAAAATATGTATTTTTATATACACATATAGTGTTGACGCAGAGCGGTTTGACTCGTTTGACATCGATGGTCGAACTGATGACCTATAACCTAAGACCCGAAGGTGAAAGCGGGTCGGTTTTTAAAACATTGTTTATCATATTGATTATTGTTTAATATGTCAAATATATGATGTTAAAAATGCTCCCATTTTTTTAAATTTATATATTTTTGCATTTTATATATTTTTGAATTTTAATATTTAATTTTGATAACATGGATTGGCCCATTTGACCCAAATGGTTTAATTTTTACCACCACGTAGTTGAAAACACTATTTTGTTCAGGTAAATATTAAAAGTATAAGTTTTTATGTTATTGTAATTATTATTTTATTATGTATGGATTTAATTATAGAATTTAATGTAAGATTCAATGAAGGTGAATGCAAATTAATACCTTAAATGTTGGATTTAATTATAGAAAATTGGATGCATTGAATATCTTAAGATTATCTCTTTTCAACTCATTTAATACCAATAACTAACTAACCTATCTGCCCTCATTTTTTGTCAATAAAGTTAAATATAGAGGGGTAAGTTTTGTCCTCAAAAAATTATAGAAATATCCTTGAAGCTATTTGTACTTTTTAAAGTAGTATAGATATTTCGTGTTACTAATGTTGGACCCACATGATTGATTTGTGTTATGTTGGTTTGGGTCTTGCATGTTTCCATTATATATTTGCCTAAGAGTATCATGTAGACATATATTATCATTTTGGTTGTTGAAAAAATGAATGAAAATTGATGAGGGCGGATTTGGACCTCCAGTGAAATTATGACACCTGGCACCTCATGCCAATTAAGTGCAGCCTTTTGACAACCAGGCAGCTCGCCACTTATAGGCAGCTCGCCACTTACAGGCAGCTGGCCACTTATAGGCAGCTCGCCACTTACAGGCAGCTGGCCACTTACAGGCAGCTCGCCACTTACAGGCAGCTCGCCACAGGCAGCCTGGCATCTTATGAACAGTTCGCCTCCTCGTAAGCCACCTCGAAGACCTGCTTCGGGTAGAAGCACCTCGGCACATCACCGGCAGCTCAGTGAAAAGTAGCTCGGTGCAAGGTAGCTCGTTACAGAGCAGCTCGGCATATCGTAGGAAGATTTCCCACCTGACAACCGTACCTGCCAAATCTGAAGACCTGCACCCACGTCTCTCGCCAAGCGGCATTGTGTCTGCCAGCCCTAAGAGGTGTCCCTAGTCTGACAGGTCCATACTTTGTAACGGTTACATGCGCCCACCATCTCAGCCTTGGCAAGTAACGGCTACGGTAGAGAATCAGAGGCGGTTACGCCAGATCTGTCAAGACACCACTATATAAGAGCTCCGACCCCCAGAGGGGGGGGGGAGAGGAAAATGGAGGTAACCCCTGCTCTCTAGCTCTCTCATTTCTCTAATATCATCTTCAAGCTCTCTACTATCAGAGTGCTAACTTAGCCATCGGAGTGGCCCCGCCGGGTAAACACCCCCGGGTCCTCTGATTCAGTTCTCGCAGGTTCCTCGGCTCCCGCCGTCTACAAAGAGGAGCAGATCATCTCATGCAAAGGGCAATCAGGTTGCACTACACCAGGGAGCTCGCCACTAAGGCAACACACTCTGCAGCTCATCAAGGTGGCTCACTACCAGGGAGCTCGCCAAGTAGCTCACAACCAGGGAGTTCGCCACCAAGTAGCTCACCACCAGGCAGTTCACCACCAGGGAGCTCCATCATCCTCTGAGTCATAGGCCACCTGGGAGCAGGTCAAAAGACGAGGTACTTAGCCAAAAGATTGATACATCACGAAAAAATTGATACGTGACCAGAAACGGTTACATCAAAAATTAAATCTATAAGCAAATGCATTCAAAATTTATTCCCAATCTTTCCACAAAAAGAATTCATTTTTCTTTTCGGGAAAAGTTTCTGGTTCATATCAACATCTTCTCTTCCTATCCATTTTTCTTCATTTTAGAATTTTATTATTGGAAAGCATGTATAAGAATGAAAGTTTTACCAAACATAACCTTAATTGAAATAAATTAGCATTTTAATAAGAATAAAACACACCTTGCGTGAATTCATTTAGTATCGTTTTCTACTTGTGTTGATATGTATTCCTTTCTCCCCACTTTAAAATTTTATTTTATTTATCTACTTGTATGAATTAATAGAGTGTTGGGCTAAAACATGGCCCACAAATAAGGGTGGAATGAAGATTGAAGATACTGTTGTCTTTTGGGGTATCCAGATCACCTTGATAGAGAGTTCATCCAGCAAACATGTGCATATGTGTCCACATTAAACACAATAATAAAGGAGCATATTTAATGTCTGGGTTGGGTATCGGATATGATAAGCCCCATTACAAGGTGGGGAATGGTATTAGATAGTGAAATTTCAATGTGACACCCCACATTGAATAGCTAGATGACATGAGAATGGGATTGGGCTGCCGAGGGCAGCCTGCTATGGAGGAAGTGCTTGGCAATACTTTGGTTGAGTATGCTTCCAACAATTAAAACCATTCACCTTAGAATTATTCTTAGGCCAAAAACTGTTGACTTGGTCAGTAATCTTGTTATTCGGGCTGTTAAATCATTGTAACATCAACCCGAATAATGGTTTTTGATTATTTTTTATTTTAATTATTTATTTTTTAAAATTAGAACAAATCATCTATTCAAACCGAATGATCAGGCCATTTGATCTAAAAACTAGTGGCTAAAACGGTTCTGTATCCGATCCAGTTTTTAAAACTTTCATCTAAATTACAAAGAGGTTCATTTCAAGCAGGGGTGTTAGGGTGGGCTCCAATGAAACAACAGAAAAACCAGGAAATGTTTTTGGGTGTGGGAGGTGAGATCAGATTGGCACCCAACAGAACGAGCCCCATATGCACACCTGATGCAAATTCGTGGGATGTGGGGGCCTGGGGGTTGGGGTAGTTGAGTCAAAATTCCTCAAGGGTCTTCAGGTGTTGCCTGGGAAGCCCTACTCACACGTCAAGCAGTAAGAACAAGAGGATAACCAAGAGATAGCCAAAAGTCGGTCCATGAATCTCTTTTTTCATGTGGCCCTCCAGTTGATTGGTCATGATCCATGTCATAAAAAAGTGGGTTCTCTGTTGGGAACTTTCTCATTTGCCAATGTGTAGGAAGCTTTGTAAAATCATCAAGTATTGAGTCCGTTGGTAACTCGTTGCAAAGTTTCTCTTTTTTTTTATAACAAAAAGAAGAAGAAGAAGAAGAAAAGTTGTGTTCGGATGAGGTTCAGACTTTGTGCTTTTGAAGTCAAAAAGCAAATAGTCTTAAGGTTCTGTTTGGTTTGTAGGAATAGGGCCTAGAATTAGAATTGAAATGGGCTATTCCAGTTCCAACTGTTTGATTGGGCAGAATCAGAATCACATTCCTATTAGAATGGCATTCCTTATCCCTCCCTTAGAAATGAAATTCCATTCCTGCTTATTCTAATTCCCATTCCCATTCCTGTCTGAACCAAACAAACTATGGAAATTGATTTTGATTCCAACTAGGAATGAAATGAACCTTAATTTTATTAGCCTTTATGTATATGTTTGGCATTGATGCTGCAGTTGCGGTGCTGCTGATGTGTGGCTTAGAGCACCGTTTTTTTGTTTTGAATCGTTGTTGCTAGGTAGGACGTTTCCTGGAACAACAATTTTTTCTGTTTGGCACCAATGCTCCAGGAAACGTTTTCTGCACTTCTACCCATTATCCACTACCACATCATTGCCCTATTGGCAGCAACGAGCTGCAGCTCCAGGAAACGCCAAATTTGTCATTGATCCAAGCATGCCTTCCCGATTTCCAAGGCATGGCTTAGAACACCGTTTTCTATGGAAAAACGGTTCCAAACAGAAGGCTATTTCCTGGAGCACCGTTTTTTCCTACACGGCGCTGATGTGGCACCGTTCTAGAGCAACAACAACGTTTCAAACAGACGCTATGTTTTAGGGCAAGTGTAACTCTAAGGCTTAGTTTGAAAGGAGTATAAATGCAAATATGTAGAGTGCAAAATTTTATATTTTGTATTTTGGAAGGAGTACAAACACAAATATGTACAGTACAAAACTTTGCATTTTGCATTATTTTGTATGTATTTATATTCTTTCCAAACTAAGCCTAAAGGGATGTATTCATCAATGTAAATAGTTTAGTTTTCAGTAAATAAAAACCACTGGTATATACACAAAAAATTGCGGATATATTCAATTATTAATAAAAAATCTGCCAATTTTTATATTTTCCTAAATTATTATACTTTCATATTGACCAAACATGCCATATATTCAATTAGATTTTGGTATTAAAAAAATATCTTATAAAAAAAGGTTGGATTGATTAATACAAATCATTAACACACAATCAAGTAGTGCCAAGCAAAATTTATATGGTCTAGGAATTCTGGAATTGATAAGTCCCAATCCAATGGTTTCACTGTTTGAGGCTAAGAAAAGACAAGCTCAACCGTCCTAAGGAGGACTCTCTCACAGCTCATCTATGAATGAAGTTTCAGCCCGATGGCTTTAATCTGACTACTCAGGGAGACTACTCCTTTTTTCTAGGACACCCATATACCCCATCTTTCCTTCAATATTGGGGTCCAACAGCTACACGACACAGTACCCAACCCTACAAAATTAATAATATACCGTTTGGGCCCAAGAAAGTGAAACTACAAGTGTCTTGCATCCAATTAAATGGTTGGGTTAGGTGATGAGCATAGCTACAAGTGTCTCCGAGAATTATTCATTAAGGTTTTGTCATTTGGTTTATAAACTTAAAACATTATGGATCTTGAAATTCAAAGCATGTACAAGCATAGATTAATCTATACCATTTGCTGAAATTTAATTGATTATAATTAAAAAAATAAAATTAGGTAATTACCGTTAATCCTTTGAAAATAATAATAATTACTTTTGAAGCTCATATTTTAAGAAATTTTTGTTTGAAAGTAAGAATAAACCACTTTAAGATCCTCTTCATATATGTTTCCATTTCACGGGAGATGGTGTATTGTAGGTAGATGTGGGCAGGAGATCCGGAGTCTGACAAATAGACTCTGATATATTTTCAAAAATTATTTAACTTTTTGAGTTTAAACCCTTAAATGAGGTCACTGAATAGGCTTTTATTCTTTAACACGATACAATTGTGTTTGATCTAATACACCAAACACGATTCAAAATACTCCTTTTTATGTGATGAATTTGAAACACACCACACTACATCACAACATGTAGAATAAGTGAGGTTTGGGACCATGGTTTTCAAACACACGATAGTGGGGCCCTGTATTTTGGAACAGAACACACTTCTGCTGTAACCATGGTGCATAACACCCACTAAGTTGTTCTCCCAATGCTGACTGCTGCTTGTTGGATTGGGTCTTTTTTTAATGGGTTAATCAATTCAAGTGGAATTTATTAAATTTATGGGTGGGTTTTGATTTGTCAAAACTCTTTCTGTACCACGTCATATTATAGATTTTCCTTTTTATAATATTTAAATTAATTGAATCTATGCATGTTAATGGAGTTGTAGCCATGGTTCCAAAAATGCTATATAATAGGACTTAAGGGGTTTCTAAAAATTAAAAAAGAAAGGAATAAGTTTCAGATGCTGATATTGAACGAAAATGCCAGTACCAAACGTTGCCCTATGAACTAAGAGCCCATTTGGAAGGTCTTCTGCATTGGAGGCAAGGTCAAAGTGGATTGATTCAGTCGTGGTGGTTGAGCACGAGTTCACATCAGCACCCTATAATGCCTCACAACACATCCTGACCTTGTATTGAAAGCACCTTTCAATGAAATCTCGTAATCTCCGGTACTATCGTCGGAAGATGTTCCTAATATAAGGTCGGAATATGCTGTGGGGATTTGTGAGGTTCCCCCTTATGGGACGCTGATGTGAATTGAGCACACGTATTCATAACTCTGGTGTTTCTTTATGGGACCCAAGTCGAAACGCCATAAGCCACACTGTAAAAGCCCTCCCAAAGAGGCACTCAACTATGTAAATGTGGGACGGATTTAGTCTTCTGCCAAGACAAAACGAAAAAGTATAAAACCCACTGCTCTACTAATTTTCCAAAGTTGTGATCGGATCTAAACTATGAAATATGGACTACAGTGGATCTGTCTTTCGGTTCAGTTTACCAATACAAATACAAATATGTATTTGCATTATTTTATATATAGATATAAAGTGCAAAACCTTATATTTTATATTATTTTATATATATATTTACATCCTTCATTTTCACCCCTCAACTTAGGACTGCAAATGGATCCAAATTCAAAATGTGAACCCAATCGGATTGAGATATTTGTTCGGACAAAATCGATTGAATTGGCCCGGAAATTTTTTTTTTTTTTTTTTTATTTACTGCACTGAATTTGGATATTGCATTATTGCTTGATGACTAAGATTCATTAAAACCAAATTGATATGTTTATTATTTTCCATATCTATCAGACATTACTAAAATTCAGTTATCTTGGGTGCCGATCTGCTTACAGTCCTACCTCAAACTCTTTATCTACTTCAGTCTAATCATAACCAAAGAGGGGAGTGCTTTCAATCCAGCAGGTTTACCCAAAAGAAGAATCATCTCATATGTAACAGCTCTTATATCAACTCACAATGACTGCGCCTGGCTCCGTAGATACCATGTCGCCAAGTGTTATTCTGACATTTAATGATCCTGAACTCACGGCCAAGGTCATAACTATGAAAGGGGCTCAGCATTGAGTCCGGATATCTTGCCCACAAGAACTCTATCCATGTCTACCCACATAATATGGCAGTCATATATGGAGAACATCTCATCCTCCTACATAGTGTTATTCAGTGTCCTCAGCGTTAAGCCCAGTGTTTTAAAAACCGACCTGGAGGTCGAACTGTTTTTGCCATATAGTGTGTGTGTGTATGTGTATGTATACATGTGTATAAATATATATTTTTACAATAAATAATGTATAAATATGTATACTCAAATTTTAATTTGAAATTAGATTTTGATTCCCTAATAGAGAATAAAAATCCGGGCCTCACATAACAGTTTAAGCTTTAAGGTTGAATGGTTAAGAGTCCTAAATCGAAAAGTGTGAGTAGGGAATTGGCTACATTAACATTTTTTTAAGAATATTTTGTTGGAATCTGGATTTCTTCCTTATAGCATTTGTAGCATAAGACCAGGAACATCTCCCATGAATAAAAATATACAAATACAGAGATATTCCCGATGTGTGGCTGCATGGGCTGTGAGGTGGGTGTGAGGACCAATTCTACGAGGAAATCCAAATTCTAAATCGATCCAAGCTTTATTGGGCCAGATTGGCTTTTCTAACTGGGCAGTGAGACAATCAAAACCATAAAGAAAACCTATCAACAATAGGTCAAAAACACTATGGGCCCGTTCATTTTTTGGATTTTGGGAGGGGGAAAATTTGGTCAATGGAATTTTGGTTCCCATTGGCCAAGATATCCATGTTCTTTTTTTAGATTTATGTGAGGTCCATGAAAAATTTATTTTCCCTGGGTATCAGTAAGTGATACCCATCTCCCAGGTGGATAAGTATCTTTCCCACCTAGGGGGGAAGTTGCCAACACTTGGATGTGACAAAATTACCCCTTTTAATAATAGATTTTTATGGTCAAAACGGTCATTATCTTATTTACTTTAGAAATAAAATAACATGGGTAAAAGAACTTACCCACCTGGATAAATGCATTTACTTGGATAAATAACTTCTGAAAAGCAAACGGGGTCTATGGTGAAAGTGGGGGCTTATCATGTTCCTATGATCTAGATCACCATGATTATGTATATTTAGATACCAAGTACCGGTTTGGGTGGGCTTTCATGTTGCTGCTTTTGGCTTTGAGAGGTGGTTCCCAGAGAAGCTATAAGCAATGTTTGGTGAAAGAGCCTGAAAAGCCCATATTGAATGTTGTGTTTGTGCAGCCACTTATATGGCTTTTCTTTGAAGTTTCCTTTAATGGTTCTTCATAGTTCAAAAGCATCTAAGCTCCAAGTAACCCTAGCCTTTTTCCCGGAGGATTTTGGTAAATGCTGATTACTGATGGGATCACTCACCACTGGGCCCCGTTTGGAAAGGAAGGGTGATGAGATCCCTCCCTTAAAATCCTCATGAGCTCTACAATTTCCTTTTTAAGATATCCATTCAAAATATAAGGTTTTAGCTCATTAGACCCGCTAGTTTCCAATTTAGGAATACACCAGCAGCCTAGAGAGAGATAGAGAGAGAGAGAGAGAGTTGGTGGTTTGTCTAAAGGATTGGATTGAACAGTGTTTGACAAAGTAAAGGATTCGTTTTCATGATCAAGGAAAAAGGAAAAATGAAAAGACTTAGCTTTCTACTTTGACATGATTAGGCTTTTCAGCCTCACAAACCACTTTTAGAATGCAATCAAGAAAAGCTAAGGGTAGGTTGGCCACCTCCCCCAGATCCTGTCCAGATGTTTTCTGCTCAATTATCAACTCAAACCCTCTCTCCTTCACTGCTCTCTTATTTCCAATCCAACCTCCATTGCTGCATTTCTGTGGGCTTTTTCTTGATAACCCATCACCAATACAAATCTACTTATGGATGTACTAATCCTTGACAAATCCCTCTGGTTTAGGTAGCTTTCCTCTTTCGTTGCAAAGTGTAGTCAAAACATAATTTGATCAGATGGAGACAACCGAATTGCTTTCAGCCTGCTGCTGCTTTTTGTTTTTTCTTCAGACATGCATTGTCCAGCTACATGAATAATTGACAATTTGGCCTTAAGATGCTTTCCATTTAAAATCTATTATCTATGGCTACACCGCATCAGTATAGGCCGGTCTACCTATAGATCACTTTGCTTTTGCATGCTTAATTTATCTTTTCTCAACCTATATTCCATGTGATTGTCAACAAGAATTTTCACCTAACATGGACTAGGCAGATGGCCGGTCGGACCATTTGACCCGGTGCCAATACAAAATTTGGGTCTGAAGCTTAGTGGAAAAGAAGGGCTTGATTTAATTATAAAAGAAAATAATTTGATGCCCAGCGGCTTTTGTAACAAAATCCTAAAGAGTTAACTAGGCAACTGTTCTAGGGTGGAGTTGCTGGTCAGACCAGTGAACCTATTTCCGGCCCATCTCAGGGCTTGGTTTTTGTGTTGCAGTTTGTGAATGAGTTTCGAGATGGTGAATCGGCCCACCTTGGACCTGGTCTGCTTTTCCGGTCTAAACTCCAATTAACCTATGAAATGTTTTCTGTTGTCAGTGTTTGTACAGGATGAAAAATCTACTGAACATGGACACATTAAGATCTGAAGTGGTTCATACGAAATGATGTTTTATTGCCCTGGTGTGTGTACATCAGTTCATGGGCAGGGCTATATTAAAATCAGGCCAAGCCCATTTAATAAATGGACCTTAAAATTTTTATAGCTTCCGATCGTGTATAAGGGTGTCAATGGACAGGTTTATTGGACGGCCAACGAGATATATTGGATTGGATTAATCCAATTCAAATTATTTATTAGATTGGATTAGACTTGGACCGTCCATAATAAATTTATATTGGATTGGGTTGGATTAAGTTAATATCTGGTCCATTGATATAAGATAAGAATATAGGTGTCAATTGACCGGGTTTGGGTTGAAACCAATTTAAATTAAAACAAATTTGGACAGATTGTACAGTCCAGACATTGAATTGGACCAGTCCAAAATGATCCAAAATATTCATTGGATTGGACTGGACCTGGTCCATTTGTAATTGACTCACATTGGACTGGATTGGATTCAACTAAATCCTGTCCAATTGACACCCCTAAATTCGTGTTCAATTCACAATTGGGTTACAAGCCTGTTGCACACACATTGTTTGTAGTAGAATGAAATATGCAGACAGTTACTGTTCTATTTTTTATTTATATTTATTTACTTTTTTTTACAATACCAGGGTTTAATCTAAAGGGAGAATGACTGATAAGTCCAGTTCAAAAATTTTTTAGCCCCACCTTATAGGGAGATGAATCCTGACCGTGGATTGACGCTAAATCCACAGTCAGGATTTTTAGCCCCACCGTCCAGCTCAGAATTTCTTGCCAAAACTAACCTGTTAATGACTAAATGCCCTCTTGAGAGGGCTTTCGGGATGGCAGTTGTGTTCTTTCAAACTGGGCCTTACATGAAAACCTCTGAAGTTGTGTTTGGTGAAAATCCATAAGCATTCTGAATGTCAAAATTGTAGCTGTAACATGAAGCTACTCTGAATAGTTTATTTAAAACACGGGTGCTTAATCAAAACAGCTCACCCAAATGCAGAAGGCGTCCCAAAAGGGGCCTAAGCATGGCTGATTAGATATTATTAACTGTGGAAACATCTTTTATGAGAATCCAGATTAGTTGAACGCTTTAGCTGTGTAATAGACTGTGGAACCAATGGTAATGCTCCACATCAGTGATAAAATAAATGGGGCCTACAATGAAGGGTGAATGTCCAAGGGTCCCATGCATTTTATAACTGATGTGGACCATTATCATTGATTCCACGGCCTATTGAGCAGCTATTGCCTTCAGCTAAACCTATCTCCTTGAATGGGTCTGAGTCCACACAACTTTTCCATAGAGATAATGGGTTTTATATCTGATATTGGCAACATGGGTGGAGCTTTGCTTAGCTTTTTAGACTTTCTTTCTTCCATCCACTTCCACTTAAATATGATCAAATCACATGATGATAATTTTTGGTTCAATAATCAAGTGGGTGGGATTCATCCATCATGATGTGGCACCATATACCTCAGGAAGTGGGTGATACTTTTCTATTGGTATGTTTGTTTCCTACATGGGCCCATCAATTTCTGCCACATGGAGGAATCCTATGGCTGGTCTATACCATCCTTACATAGGGGACCCACTTGATTGACTCTGTCTTTTGTGTTCATTCACATTTCATCACTAAACGACTCAAATGGGAAACCAGTTCTATAGTTTGGAGGATCTTAAAAGTTGAAGGAGGTGGATGGGATGATAACCTTATCAGATTTCAAATTCTGAGAAAATCTGAAAAGAAAGATGTGGGCATGAAATGGCCGAGTGGTTGAAGATTTTTTTTTTTTTTGCAGGGAATGCACTTGCATGGAAAAATTGATGTTGGAGAGGCTGTATGTTGGGTGGAGAACACTACCTGTGACCCAACTGAAAAATCCACGGATGGGACTTCTAGATGCAACCAAGTGGTGGTGGTGGTGAAATCGGCCACAGTGGTGGCAATTTTGCTTTGGCTTTCTGTCATTTCTATGATTGTTTTTTCTTAAAGTGTGGCAGAAATCGGATGGAGTAAGGCGATAATGAACATACTATTTGATTGTCATTTGTGAATGACGGATTTGATGTATTAGGGTTGTAAACGGATTGGATTTGAGTAAGGCGATAAATGAACATACTATTCCTTTAGGCGGTGATTAGATAATCAAAGACTAAAATACCGATACATACAATACCCTTAGGCTGAGTTTGGAGAGAATATAAATGTAAAAATAATATAAAATATAAGATTTTGCATTTATACTGCTTCCAAACTGAACCTTACCGATATTCCACTTATTTTATTATTTTTTTAGTTTTTTTATTTTATTTTATGAACATTAGAGGGATGAGAGAAGGCTTTGGTATGTTTTAAAGGTTTTAAAATATCTATATTAATATATCTATTCAGATTTAAGTAAGTATACCAATATAATATCTAATATTAATATCGTATTGATATTTTAATCCTTATATTTAATTATATATCATGCCAACATATGAAAATTAGCCCATTACTCGAAAATTCAAAATTGTTGCGTCATGACTCAGAAATTAAATTCAAGCCTGTCATGCATCCGTTTTGGCAAGCAGCTAATGTAATAATTGAACCTTAAATCGGGTCGAATTCAATCCACATGCTGCAATTTGCTGTGCAAAACTGGTCCATATCCTGGGAATTAAATGGGTTAGTCTCTCCAATTAGCTATCAACCAGGCAAGGCCCAACTGTAACTGGGCCTCCACTTACTTATTTAGGAATGGGCCAGCCACGCCGCTTCTGTAGTCCCCGTCTATTACATATGTTAGGACTTGGGGGGATAACATTAACAATGTATACTATATTGGGAAATTTAAATTCTTTATTTGGCTAAAAATTTTATCAAATTTTGGATCAAAAGTGATATGTCACAGCCATACCTGGTTATATACAAAGATTCTTATGTTTTTTTGGGTCAAGAGAGAGAAAGGAAGTTAGTCTAGGAGACGAGAAATATTTGGTAATAAATCAATTTATCAAAATTAACTTTGGTTTTTATATCATTCATGGATTCACCCCCTAAAAAATAGTTACCAACTTACCATTGGTCTCTATGACTATGTTCTATTTACTTCATTACCAATAAAAATAGTTCTATGCTCACTCCTATTTACCTACCTACCTATCTATCTACCTGCCTACCTACCTACCTACCTACCTACCTACCTACCTACATACATACATACATACATACATACATACATACATACATACATACATACATACATACATACATATGTATCTATGCATATATATAAGTGGGGATTCTTAGAGAAAAGGGATTGCTCTCTCCATTCATGACAAGTCCCTACAAAGATTGAGGAAATGGGAAAATTATCATCCATGAGTTCACATATGAGAATTGTCATCCAAGGCAAAGCTTTTGTTCTCATTCCTAAACAATGTAGGATTTGGGACAACACTCACTATCCCAACTCCACAATGCTTGGAAATGAAAATGAGGGCCTTGCCTCATATATAAAAGGATAAGTAAAAAAAGTCTGAAAATTAAAATGATGCTCATATGTTATGTTTTGTGTCATAGGTCCAAATCCTAAATCCTAGCCAAGCTTGTCCTAACTTGGGCTTGTACATTTTTTTCAAGTATTTGTACATTATTTAATTTAAAACTTTCTAAATAATTAATTTTTTTATTAGAAGCCATAGGCCCAATGTTTGGCCAAGCCTTGCTAGGGCCCAGGCTTATATTATAGCCCTGGGGTCCAAGTCAGAACAGGCGGCCAGGGCCTAGGTATAACCCTTGGCCTAGGCCCAACCCGGATGAGCCCATGATCACCACTTCTACTATAAGCATCGGCATATGAATCAGGTTACATAGCCAATCAGGACTCAGGAGTGAATACAACATTGTTCAGTACAGATGGACTGATTGATCATCTAGCCTGGTTAACACAGATCCCGACACTTTATTTTTGGCTGCATTTGGAAATGATGTAAATAGAGTGTAAATCCCGGTTCAAGATAAATTTGCACTATGGTTCAGTTTTGCCTGTATTTTGCAACATTACATTTATGTATTGACAAATGACAGACCAATACATATTTACATTGATAATAAGATATAAAAGTACATTAATAAAAAAGAAGTAAATTTGCATTCAAGTGGGCTTTTAATAAAAAAAGCATATGCTTTATTGGAATTCATGTTTGCATCCATTACAGCTAAAAGTCTATTTGGTAAAAAGTAAACTTGTCACTGCAAAACTAACCCAATTTTATAATTTATATGAACCGATTTACACTCTACATATTTGCATTCACACTTATTTGCATCGTTTCCAAACGCAGCCTTTACTTCAGTTTTGACTTTGTCCTTTTTATTTGTCAACGGTAGAATGAGAAGTAAAATTTGGTCTCCAAAAAATATGAAAAGAATGAAGGAAAGGCTTAAGAGGAAGGTAGTTTGTCTAGGAAGAGTGGAACAAAATTAAAATGTTGGCCATGAGAGGAAATATTTGAGGAAGGTGGTACAAATTTTGCATGTTTCTAGGATGCAAAATTGCATTGCCATGAATGCAATGCAAATGAAACAAATTGCAAATTTTGCATCAATAGGAATAAAATCATAATTACAAACAAATGAATACAAATTAAAACCAAGGTTCAGTTTGGAAGAAATACAAATACAAATATGTAGAATGTAAAACTTATATCTTGTATTATTTTGTATGTATTTATACTATATATTTGTATTTGTATTCTTTCCAAACTGAGCCAAAGTAAAAAATTGTTTCTTTCCCTAATCAAATACAAGAAAAAAAAAGGAATAAATTGGGCCAACTCTTGTGCTTGTGCAATTTACATTACTAGAGCAATTTTTATAGTAAAAATCAAAATAGAAATATGCCACAACGACGCGCAATTAAAGTGTACAAGGCCACTCCGACTCCGTCACTGGCGCCAAGTGACGTGTTGGAAGCAGTTATTTATTTGGTCACAAAAACACCCTCAAATTTTCTCTGCATTGGCTAAATTACCCTTGGTGCTCTTACTGATTAGACGTCATAACTCATAAACGCGGGAATAACTTCCAACCGCCACTGTTATCGAAACTCAACTATCATTAGGACTGCTTTTTAGATACAAATGGGTGTATAAATGTACTTCCAAAAAACGTGTTGATTCTCTTCTTGAAGCTCTACTTCTCGACTGGGCTTTCTTGTTCGATCGATTCTTTCATTCTCTGCTTTCAGCTTGTAGTTTAGAGCGGTATTTTCTGATTTCTCTAACTGGGTTTTTCAACTTTGATTATCTACTCTGCATCATTGTTCTCTGCTCTCTCTCTCTCTCTTTCTCTCTCTCTCTGGTTTCTTTCTTCTTAATGCTCTCTGTACGTGAACCCTACACGGGAGTATTTTGAGCAAAGGGAAGGCCGCAACAGAAGCTGCAGAGAATGATTGACGGATATGGAGGTTCAGGGGCAGACATGGATCAGAGGTGCAACGATCGGTAGAGGAAGCTTTGGCACAGTTTCTTTGGCAACCAGGAAGAAGCGTAGAAGGGTGTCAATCGGCCGGTTTTGGGTTGGACCCAATCCGATCCAAACCTTATCAAATCGGATTTGGACGGTCTATATAATTATTGGATTGGGCCAATCCAAAATAAATTGATTCATATTCTTATTGGTCTGAATTGGACCTAAACCAAATTTCCAATAATCCGATCATGAGGCCAAACTCTTGTCCAATTTGAAATCGATCAAAACTGAAGCCAGTATAAAATCACTTTTATGAAAGTACTTTTCTGAAAGCATTTTTATAAAAGCACTTTTACAAAAGTACTTTTACACGAAAATACTTTTACAAAAGAACTTTTATGGAAGTACTTATATAAAAGCACTTTTATGGAAGTACTTTTATAAAAGCACTTTTACGAAAGCACTTTTATGAAAGTACTTTTATAAAAGCACTTTTACAAAAGCATTTTTATGAAAGAACTTTTACGAAAGTACTTTTATAAAAGCACTTATATAAAAGTACTTTTACAAAAGCATTTTTACAGAAGCACTTCTACGAACAAAAGCACTTTTATAAAAGCACTTCTATGGAAGTATTTTTATAAAAGTACTTTTACAAAAGCACTTCTAGAAAACACTTTTATGAAAGCACTTTTATAAAAGCACTTTTATGAAAACACTTTCAAATTTCATCATTTTAATATATTTTTGTAATTTTTATATGTTTCATTTTTTATATATAATTTTTGATATTTCATTTGGATCCAATCCAGTCCATTCACATTGTAATGGATTGGATTGGATTTGGACTGGATTGGGTCCAGTCCATTTGTAAGTGGACTCACATTGGACTGGATCGAGTTGGACCAAATCCAGTCCAATTGACACCTCTATGCAGAAGCCCATTGCCACCACTAATAGCCGTAAAGTGGGCAGAAGTCTCTGAGTCGTATTCTCTTCAGAAGGAGAAAGAATTTATTTTCAACCTCAATGGATGTCCTCACATCCTTCACTACTTTGGAGACTTTGTCACTACTGAGAATAGTCAAATGATCTACAACGTGCTCTTAGAGTATGGAGGAACAATTAGCTTGGAGCGAAGAGTAAAGCAAGGTGAAGACAAAGGCTTAGTGAAGATATTAGCTACTTGATCAATGGAAGTAATAAATTGAACAATGAAAGATTTCTTTGAAACTTGTTCACGTACAAAGTGGAAATCAACCTCAATGTGCTTTGTACACGCATGAAATACTAGATTAGCAGTAAGATAAGTTGCTCCTAAATTATCACACCATAAAATAGGAGGTTCTCTATAGGAGACACCAATCCCAGAGAACAAAGAATGAAGCCATAACAGTTCAGATGTAACAAGAGCTATACTACAATATTCACTTTCAGTGTTCGATCTAGAAACTGTGGGTTGTTTCTTGGAAGACCAAGAAATCAAGTTAGGGCCCATAAACACACAATAATGCATAGTGTGTTTAAGGTAACACAATATGTGTTTGACAACAACCTAATGAACAGTAGTGGGCTTTTGAAGAAACTGGCACACATTGTTTATAGAGAAGGCAAAATCAGGCCTAGTGACTGTGAGATATCGCAATGCACCAACAACACTGCAAAAAGTAGAAGGGTCAGTGAATGGATCATCATCAGATTAAGAAAGTCGAATAGATAATGCCATAGGTGTAGAAATGGGCTTGGCTCCATCCATCTTTACTCGGTGTAGTAAATCCCCAATGTATTTGCATTGAGACAAAAACAAGCCATCAGAATTTTTCAATGTCTCAATGCCAAGGAAATAGTGAAGTGGGCCAAGATCTTTCACTTCAAAGGCATGACCCATAGCTGTAACAAGATCCATAACTTGAGAGGAACTAGAGCCAGTTACAATGATATCATCAATATATATATATATATATATATATATATCAATACGTACAAGACTTGAGAGTTGTTCTTAAGAATAAACAAATAGGTGTCTGCTTTGGAGGCTTGAAAACCAAACTCCAATAAGAAAGAATCCAATTTATGGAACCAAGCACGAGGGGCTTATTTGATTCCATACAATGACTTGCGCAAGTGGCAAACATGAGAAGGAAAATCCTGGCTTGAAAATCTCGGAGGTTGTTGTATAAAGATATCCTCATGTAAATCACCATGTAAAAAAGCATTTTGGATATCCAACTGATGGATGATCCAATTATGTGTGACAGCCAAGCTTAGAATAACCCGAATAGTGGGTTTAATGACATGACTAAAAGTATCAACATAATCAAGTCCAGCCCGCTGAGTGTAGCCCTTAGCAACAAGCCTTGCCTTGTAGCGTTGAATAGAACCATTTGGGTTTCATTTCAAATGAAAAAACCACTTACAACCAATTAAGTTCATACCTAGTTAACAAGGAACAAGTGTCCATGTATTGTTGCATGCTAATGCATTAAGTTCATCTTGCATAGTCGCGTGCCAATTGGGATTTTGAAGAGCCAAAGTGTGTGATGTGGATTCAGCCATTTCAAGAGGACAAGAAGTAGCAAGACAAGTCTTGGGCTTGAAGATGCCACTCTTCCCTTGTGTTATCATTGGATGCATCATTATGAACCAAGGGAAATGGAGGGGTGGAGCTGGTGAGGACAAAGAAGACGAAGATTCGTCACTAATAGCCAATGGATCAGCAAGTGTTCGACAAGTGGATGATGTAGAAGATGTTGGGGATGGAGGTGATGCATGACTGTCAGGCGCAACACTGGTGGATGGTGGTGGTGCAATATTATCAATGAGCTGACGATGAATAATAGGAGGCGGACCAATGGCACACATAATGAGAGATGTCAAAGTGATTGAAGAAAAAGGAAAAGAAGCTTCATCAAATCTAACATGTCGTGAGATGTAAATCCGTCCAGTTGGTATGTGTAAACAACAATAGCCTTTATACTGATCACAATAACCCACAAAAATACAAGAAGACGACCTGAACTCCAATTTGTTTGCATTGTACGGTCTGAGAAGTGGAAAACACTCACACCCATAGACTTTGAGAAACTTATAATCAAGAGGTTTCTTGAATAAAACTTCACATGGAGATTTCATGTTAAGCACCGATGTAGGAAGCCGATTAATAAGCTATACAGCTGCTGTATGGTGTGCTTCCCACCAATAAGAGGAAAGCATAGAAGAATTAGCAAGTAAAGTTAAACCAGTTTCCACCACAGGTCGGTGACGCCTCTCAACAGAACCATTTTGTTCTTGAGTGTAAGGACAAGAGAGACAATGCATGATACATTAGTTTCCAAGAAATTTTTGAATGCATAAAACTCTCCACCTCCATCAAATTGAAAACTCTTAATGCAAATGTTAAACAATTTCTCAATATGGTTTTTAAACTTGATAAACACACTCAAAGCATCTAACTTCTTAACCAAAGGATATAAATCCATTGATATTTCCTAAATGAACGATATTAGGTGCTGGATGTCCTAATCATTCATGCCATTTATTGATTGTGGTTTTCTCGCCCAAAAAAGCACAATGAAAAGAAGTTGCATTTGAGTCCACATTGTTGAGATCAAGATGATAAAGGCCTTCTTTATTCAGTCCTTGCAACAACACTTCCTTGGTCTCCTGATCCTCCACAAGAAATTCAGAAGGATGAAACTCAAAGAAATAATGGTTGTCCCTAGAAAACTTTGCAATTGACAGTAAATTCTTCTTTATACTTGGAACATGAAGTAAATCGTTCAAAACAAATGATCTAGAGTTGGAGATACAAGAAGAACATCCAGTGTATTTAATATACAAACCTGCCCCATTGCCAATGGTGATATTATCTAATCCAAAGTAATCTGATTGTAAATGGAGATTCTCCAATGCAGATGTCATATGATGGCTAGCTCCAGAGTCCAAATACCAGCTACTATCAGTAGGAGAAGAATGTGATGCAGTGTAAGCAGATCCAACAGTTTGGCATTCAACAGGCTTGAAGTCTTTATCAAATTGTGCTCTACACTTGAGAGCAGTATGATTCATTCTTCTACATATCTGATATTTTACCCCTTGGAATGGATTAGTCTTCTTTGATTTTTAATAATCTGAATTTGTTTTGATTTTTTTTACGTCATGCTTAGTATCCTTAGCCTTGTCATAACGTGAAGCAACATTAGCAATAGGATGATAATTATCAAAACACAACTTAGTGTGTTCAACACGAATTTCATGATTCAGTAATAAGGCTTGCATATAATCAAAAGTAAAACCATTAGATCGAACCATAATGATTGTGACCAATGACTCAAAGTCAGGTCCAAGTCTTCCAAGGACATATTGTATAAGTTCTGAGTCAGATATTATCCCTCCAGTGGCTGCTAGGCTATTAGAAATAAGCCTGACTTTTTGGATATAATCAGCCATGCACTGGTTACCTTTCTTAAGGTGTGACAATTCAAATCTCAACTGCATCACCCTTGCATTGGATCTGAATGCAAACAATCGAGCAAGAGCATCCCATATACTTTTGGATGAAGTAGCATGCTCTATGACCTGGGCAAGAACACCTTCTGACAGTGAGGAAAGAATCCAACTTAACAAAAGTTTATCTTATTGTTCCCAATTTGCAAAATCTGGGTTGATAGTCACTTCAGTGCCTTTGTCTTTAACAAATTTGGGCAGAGCAGAGATAGGCTCATCAACATAACCAAGAGCCTTGAATCCTTTCAAGACTGGTATGAACTGTGAACGCCATAGAAGATAATTGTTTCGATCTAATTTGATCGAAATCAAATGAGTAATGGTCAAGGGTAGGTTCAGATTCACAATAGAGGATTGGTTGTTCACTGAGTTTGAAACCTGAGATGATATTGACATATTCACATGTACTTTATATTTGGCTCTGATACCATAAAACAAAGACCAGTTTTTGTAGATCTCGTCTCAGATAAGGCGAGATTAAGAATTGTATATATTTATAAATAGAGGAACTGTACACTTGTCAAAAATTAGAGATACAAAAGATGTTAATTACAATGATAAGAGTTAGTTCTGTCGGTTAAGAGTTAGCTCTACTAGTTGTCCACAAACATTGGTATGCTGTAATTCTATGCTTGAAATCTGGTCATTCTTATCTCCATTATCTGACATGACATGTAACGACACTGATCTTTATCAGGAGCCACCCTGTTTAAGAGGCACGCCTATGTATATGTCGCCAGTATCCATTACTGTCACATTTAGGAGCCTCCACGTGATTGTATGCGCTCTTGGTTGCACTGTACTCGAGATGCTTAGTGGGAAGCTAGTATGGAATGATGGATCAGAGTCTGAAGATGAGGACCATGACTCACCTTTGATACCAGAGGAGATATCAAAGGAGGGGAAGGATTTTCTGAAAAGATGCTTTGTGAGGCCCAGCTTCAGGTGGACGGCTGACATGCTACTACTTCATCCTTTCATTGCAGAGAAGGCGCCAAGCACTGCAGAAGGAGCGAGTATAGAAGTTCAAGGAAGAAGAATTGGAAGACCAACTACTGGAAGTGTAAGGAAAATGGCAAGGGTTTCGACAGCCTAAAAGTGGGAAATATATAGACAGAGTGAATTGTAAAGAAATAGAAGGAATGAGAGAGAAAATCTAAGTGGGTAGCTTTTCTTAATCAAGGAGAGAGATTTTTAACTATAAATCAAGAGATTTTTACAATTCTTTTTCTTTTACTTTTGGGTGTATGAAGATTGAATTGCATTAATCGATTCATTGTAATTCTCTGTAATTTGATTGATATAATGAAATTCTTTGTTTTCTTTCACTTTTCCTTGGGCAGGTTTTCTTGGATTCTGATAGAATAGATTTTTGTGACATTTCATGGATACAAAATGCAATAGTTCTTTACTCGCGAAACATTTTGGGGTTGCGTTGGATCACACCTTTTCAGATGCCAAGAAAATGAAATGATTTAACTATACTCGCTTCTTTTGTACTAAGATTTCGGATGCCAAGAAAATGAAATGATTTCGGATGCCAAAGGGATTCGGATGCCAATAAAATTAATAGATCCAGTCCTGGTTTGTAATAAACATTTGTACTAAGATTGTTTTTGGTTTACTAATGTTACGACGCAGTTGTCTTATGTTGGTAGAATGGGATGCTAATGTGAGGTATCCCATATGGGCAGAATGGGATGATGTGGGGTATATATGTGATTGGGTTCCCTCCCTCTAACAGCTAGCTTTTAGGGGTGAATTTTCCTAAGTCACGTATCAAATGGTATTAGAGCCTACATTATTTGTTATATAAATAGTTTATATACTTTATATTAATAAAATATTTATTTTATATATTTATTAATTATTTAAATAATTAATTAATCGAATCGGATATTCGAATTCGGATATTAATTTTCAATATCCATTAAATATTGTATCGAATTCGAATATCGGATTTTCTAATCGAATTCAAATATTGCCTGATCCGTTCGAATTCGATGCATGTACCCTATATATGTGCTTGGGTTCCCTCCCTCTGATCAGAGAAATAGACCATTTCCGGTGCTCAAGAAGGTTGTTTTTCGACCAAAAGATCTGAAACATAACTACGTTAATCCATACCCTGTCAAATCATATGAATGCAAATGACTCACAGCACCACACAAGCAGCACTTGCAATTTTTTTCTGCTACTCTCTGAATTCTCATCAACCATAGAATTTGTTCCAAATGACAAGAATTCCAGAACTATAGCAAAACTGGTGCCAAATTCCATTCCATTGAGATGGATGCAGAAACAAAATGAACCCATTTGAGTTTTACTCTTAACATCTAAAATAATTGAAATTTCAAGGTGGCTTTTAAAAAGGTTATTATAGCATGTTTAGACACAAATTAATGAATTTTTTTTTTATTTGGGAAATTGTCTAAAACTCACCATGAATTTTCAATATTTCTCATAAACCCACAACTTTTGAAAATGTCTAAAACTCACCATGTCAGTAAACTTTTATTTTCCAAAACTCACCTTCTGTTAGTGCACCGTTAATGCTTCTTAAGAGAGGTGTCCATGTCAGCATAAATAACAATTTTCATGACCAAATTACCCTTGAATGGTGAGTTAGAGGAAAAATGGTCTTTTTCATTTTTCAATTTTCTTGTTTTTTTTTTTGCATTTTAGTGTTTTGTCATAATTTTCAATGTTTTTTATAATTTCTTTTGTTTTACAATTTTCTATTTTCTATAATCCATAAATTTTCCTGTATTTTTTGTTATTTATTTCTATGTTTTTCTATAATTTTTGGTGTTTTTTCTACAATTTTTATTTTGATTTTGTTTTTCAATTTCTATAGTTTCTATAATTTGAAAATAATTTTTTATTTTGTTTGCAATTTCTATATTTTTTTATATTTTTTTGTAATTTCTATGTTTTTATGTATTTTATATTTGAAAATATTTTTTTGAACATTTTCCTTTTTTCATGTTAAATATTAAAATGGTAATATATTAACACCCGTTAATTTATATTAACACCCGTTAGTCTGTTTAACGTCAAGTTAGTGACATGGTGAGTTTTAGACATTTTAAAAAGTTTTGAGTTTTAAGAGAAATGCTGAAAACTCATGGTGAATTTTAGACAATTTCCCATTTTATTTTTTGGCACATATTTACCATCTGTAATTATCTATTCATGATTGTAAAAAAATTACTCTGATGTCATTTCAGGTTCACCGAAAATGAAATTACTGGTTATGATAATTTGTGATCAAATGCAATGTGAAAGAACTATGAAAGAGGAAATCCATTTGACGTGACACCTTATCAGGCTAATTCAATGGGCTTACTTTAGATACATTTACATTTTTTTCTTGAGATAACACGGATTTTAACCTTTAAGCCACTGAGTTCAAAAATTAGTATTTCTTAAGTAATAATTTCTTCCACCATTTCGCATTGTTGGCCAAATTCTTAAGCCATAGTTCACATAAACCACTAGATTATGTTATTTTTTCCAAGTATTTATACCTTATTATGGCCATGTGAGCGCTATTTATGTATTTATGGGATTTATGAGCTCCCCTGGTGTATCTAACCTTATCATTCCACCGTATACTCGACGCTCTATGATAGTGATACTACGAACCTTGCATAAAATAAAGAAATTTTCACCACGCACTAAAAAAGCACCACTTCAAGATAAAATAACCAAGGGGTTGAGAGAAAACGTCCCCAACTGCTGTCATAAAGAAACAAGTGATCATCCCCATTCAGTTGCTATGGCAAAAACATTTTCCTTGCAGTAAATTAAAAACTGTATAGAGACTAATACAATACAACTAAGAAATCATTTCTCCAGTCTAATCTATAATTTCTCCCTCTTCTGCCTCAGATTTCTCAAGCTCCTCTCTGGCACAATCTCTCTTTCCTACATGCTTATAAGCCATATTTTCAACCTCAACATCATGTTTGCCATCATCGTCACTGCTGCCATCACCATCATCTCCGTTATCTGCCAATTGATCATTTGTACCTTGCAATTCCTGAATTATGGAATTCTTACTGACCAAAAGATCATCATTTGTTTGATGTGAAGGTTTCTCAATAACTTCCTTCTCACTCACCATGTCTTTAACTATAACTGATGGGAACTCCAAAGGCTTGTCAGGGCAATTTTTGAAGAAAGAATTCAACACCATGAACCTGAACACTTGTAAGAGATGACTCTTATCTCTCTTAATGTCTGCACTAAGAAGCTTCTGCAAAAGAGTCGGTTTACTCATCTTCAAAGCAGGTTTATTAGATAAATCCTTGCCTTCTAACTTTTGCTTCTTAGCAAACCGGCGATCTTGACCATATCTTCCTCTTTTACCATGATTTCGTAATCTCCCTTTCTTAGCAAACACCTTTTTGTCCTCTTCCCCTTCACAAACCTGCCTATCCGGCTCTGACAGATATTCCGGGGGTATTTCAGCAACTTCAACACCCAACTCAGCCTGCTTTGCAAGAATTTCCTTTAGTTGCTGCAAGCAAAGTTAACAAGTTAATCAATGAGAGAAACTATAAAGAGATTTCCAAGATCCCACATTTTAGATACTGCTATTGAATGGGAGAGCTACCAATCAAATAAAAGAAAAAATATAGCACTAAAATCTGAAGTGTCAGACACAATGTCATTAAATATGAGAGCAATTGTAAGAGACTATTATTCAAAATAAAGTAGTTTTCAGTCAAATACAACCATGTAGTTAGGAGAATTTTTGCATTTTATCCCATGCAAAAAGGACAATCAACTTTCTGAATTTTGCCCATTTCAAACACTAGGACATAGACATACTCATCATTACAAGTTCTCAAAATCTTATGATTTAAGATACAATTCATGATTTGAATCATGAATCGCACGGGTTTTGATTCAAATCTTATGTCTGAATTCTTTTCTACAAAAATCTTACAATTTTCATTTGAATCCTACAATTTGATTCATAAATTTTACGATTTATATGATTCCTTCTATATAAAATCACTTCAATATCAAATTAGTTCTTTACTTTGTCATTTTGCTTTATTTATATTTTTGCTAATGGTGACTTGTTTCAAAGACTACTAGAAATTGATTTATTGCAGTTATTTAAGACCATATGTTGAGTTTATTTTCCATCATATGTAGGATAACAAGCCATTGTATGTAAATTATTAGACTTTCAAGTCAAACTTGATTATGCCATCTTAGACTTCTATTGTGCAAGTGGTGAATTCTATTATTTTAAGTACATATATGGTAGATATAGATTAAAATAGGGTAGAATCTTTTTAGTATATCCGCATTTTATTTTTTGACAAGTTTTTAAAAAATTTAAATAATTATATTTACGATTCAACTTTCTTTACAACTTTACATTATGATTACGATTTTTAGAACATTGCTCATCAAACATGAGATAACTTCATTTATTCAAAAAAAAAAACATGAGATAACTTCTATTTTAGAAAATCATAATTAATTTATATACCAACCACATCTTTGCTAAGTAACAAAATTAAATCAACCAAGTTAATTTGGAACAAAGTTCAGGATTTGAGATCTGAAGGTTGTTTGTTTGATTTACACTACTGCATTTCCTAGAAATATTGAGACGGATGAGTAGGAAAACTAGAAAAGATAGGATTGCAAATGAACATATTTGTAAGAAAATGAGAGTGACCCCCATAGGTAATTAAATGGGAGAAAGTAGAACAAGATGGTTTGTCCGTGTACAGAAGGAGCATCTACAGCCCAAGTAAGAAGTGACCTTTTGTAAGTTGAAGAGTCAGGAAGAGATAGGAGCAGGCCAGAACAGGCTAGTGAAAAACGATTTGAGAACCCATAATTAAGCAATAGATATAACAGTAAATAGAGTGGAATGGCAGAATAGGTTGGATGTAGCCAATACCATATAGTTGGGACAAGGCTTTGTTGAGTTGAGTTTAGTTTATGAGATGAACTGAAAGGAAATATCCACATTCCAGATTTGCTGAGGCTAGTTTTTCTGGTACCTAGTATTCAGGTATGACACTGCAAGGTAGAAACCACATGAATTTCATACATTCCATAAGGTACCCATCTGACAGAAAGCCTAGATTAAAGACCTGATCCATCATTCTGTCAGCCTCCCCAAGTGTTATTTCTTGAGATTAAAGAATATATGTACCTGACGGAATGCTTTGGCATCTCTATCAGTAACTTCAGCATTTTCAGCTTTCTCAGTCAATTTCTGCAATATGCACACAGGATTTAGGGATGCCTGTTTATGGTTCATATATAAGAACAGTCAATCAAATTAAAGCAAACCTTCTCAATGTTAGCTCTGGACGGGTAGTTCCTTTTGCGTGCTTCACGCCATTGTTGGATTTCTTGTTCCGTGTAGTTCAAAGGAATAAACCTTCATTTAAAAAAGTTTAAAAAAAAAAGTCATCATAAGTAATTACAAGTATCTAAAACAAAAAAGAAAAACAAATGGAGATAAAAATAGAAGAAAAGATTTATGAATAACAAATCTTTGTGAATCATTTCAAAACACTCTATGAGAGTCCAAGGAGGTTTAGAGAAAACTTAGAAGACCTGGACTGAAGGGTTGGGAACAGAGAGCTGTTGAACTCCTTGGAAAGGAAATTTGAGGTTCAGGAAGTCAAAAATGCAGTCTTCTTCATGGCGAGATCTAAAGCCCCAGGACCTGATGGTTTTACGATGGCTTTCTATCAAGATTGTTGGGAAATAATTGAGGGTGACTTGATGGAGGTTTTCGATGAGTTCTATGAGAGGGGCAAATTTAACTCAGGTGTAAATGCAACCTTCATCGCTTTGATACCAAAGAAAGTGGATGCAATCCAGCCGAAGGATTTTAGGCCCACAAGTCTGATAGGTAGCATGTACAAAATCAATTCCAAGGTTTTAGCCCTAAGAATAAAATATGTTCTTCCCTCGATGATTTCTCCAAATCAAGGGGCTTTTGTGTTTGGGAGACAAATAATTGATCAAATCCTTATTGCCAATGAATGTGTAGAGGTTAGAAGAAGGAAAAAACAAAAGGGATTGGTGTGCAAATTGGATTTAGAGAAAGCCTATGACATGGTGGATTGGGAATTTCTGTTGGAGATTCTTAAGCGTAGGGGTTTCGGAGAGAGATGGTGTAAATGGGTGAAGGGTTGCATTACTTCACGTCATTTTTCAATTCTGGTAAATGGAGCAGCAAGAGATTTTTTTTCCTGCCAAAAGGGGCCTAAGACAAGGAGATCCTCTATCTCCCTTTCTCTTTACTCTGGTAACTGATGTGTTGAGCGAGTTGATCATAAGGGAAGATGCCAACAATATGATTAAAGGCTGGAGAGTTGGAAGGGATGAAGTGGTGGTTACACATTTACAATTTGCAAATGACATTATTATGTTTTGTGAAGGGAAAACAGAAGAACTCATGAACCTAATAAGGATAGTCCATAAATTTGAGAGGATCTCTAACCTAAAGATTAATTGGGGCAAGAGTTGTGTGGCAGGAATAAACTTAGGAAGTGAAGAGGTGATTCGATTAGCTGGAACATTGGGGTGTGAGGTAGGAGATTGGCCATTACAAGATCTGGGACTACCTTTGAGAGGAAATCCTAATATGGATAGTTTCTAGTACCTAGTGATTGAGAGATTTACAAAGAGACTTGCGAATTGGAAAAGAAACTACATTTCTTTGGAAGGTAGGATAACCCTGAAAGTAGCAAACCAGCTAGAGAAGTGAGACCACCTAGTGAAGTGAGAGGTGGTTTCTAGAAGTAGAGATGAAGGGGGACTAGGAATAGGAAATCTTAGGCTAAGAAATACAACATTATTGGGGAAATGGCTGTGGAGATTGCCTTTGGAACAGGACAGACTTTGGCATAGAGTGATTATTAGCATTCATGGATTGGCAGACAATGGTTGGGATGCAGGAGTCGACCCCAGGGCTTCCCAGTGCTCTCCCTGGAAGGCTATTCATGGTATTTTACCTTCATTCCTTCCTTATGTTAAATTTGATGATTGTGCAGGAAATAAGATCTTGTTTTGGGAAGATGCTTGGGTTGGAGACATTCCCCTTAATGAAAGATTCCCTTTTATTTATTCTGAAAATAAGAGAAAAGTGATCTCTTCAGTCTTTATTGATAACTCTTGGGGCTTGGGTTTGAGGAGAGGTCTAAGGGAGTCGGAAATGACAATGGTGGATGAATTAATTAACCTTCTAGAGTCAACTTACCTAGATCAATCTTGTGTGGACAGTAGAATTTGGAAATCTTCCCCTTCTGGTGTGTTCACTTGCTCTTCCTTTTTTGATATCCTCATTCAATCATCAAACCCTGTAAGGAGCTTTCCTTCAAAGGAGATTTGGTGTCAGCCTGTACCCCCAAAAGTTTGGGCTTTTTGTTGGGAGGTGGTTATCCGAAAAATCAATACTCTAGATATGTTGCAAAGAAAAAGGCCAAATGTTTGCCTATCACCCCATGTTTGTAACCTCTGCTTGGGATCTGGTGAGACAACCACACACCTATTGATTTCTTGTCCATTTGTATGCTTTATTTGGACTTGGTTCTCTTCTATCTTTGGTTGTAGGTGGACACCTCCCCCAAATGTGACAAGCCTTTTTGACCCAAGCTTTTTCAGCCTTTTTGACCACAAGAGCAGCTCTCTTATGGTCAGTTTGGAAAGAAAGGAACAATAGAATCTTTAAAGGCGTGGAGAAATCCAAGGAGGCAATTGTAGAAAGGATAATTATTATGACTATTCATTGGTTGAAAACTTTGGATTTGTTTAAAGACTTCTCAGCTGAAGACATTTACAGGAATTGGGAAGTGGTGGCTTCTACAACTTCCATGAAACCTATTGTGCAGGAATTGTGGTCCCCACCAACACAACAAAGAGTGAACTTGAACTTTGGTGGGAGTTCAAGAGGTAACCCGGGCCCTTCAGGTATAGGAGGAGTTTTCAGAGATGGAAATGGCAGAATTGTGGCTTTCTTTTTAGTACCAATAGGAGTGGGGGACTCATTGAGAGCGGAGGTGATGGCCTTGCTTCAAGGTGTAAGATATGCAAAACAGTTGGGGTTACACCAAATTGAGATTGAGGGAGACTCTAAATTGTTGAGTGAGTGGCTGCAATCTGGTAAGTTGGGAGCCTGGATTTATAGACAGCCCATAAGAGAAACCCACAACATAACAAGGGAGATCGGTGCGTGCTTCAAATGGACAAGGAGATCAGCTAATGGTTTAGCTGACACGTTGACTAAACAAGGGACTGTGAGGGAGAGTATGTTTTGGGCAGTTTTGTAAGAAAGATAACCGGGGGCTCAACACCTACTTAGGGGTTGACAGCTGTACTTAAATCTGGAAAGTTATTTAACGAAGTTACCGTTTCCAATCAAAAAAATAAATAAATAAATAAATAACAAAAACACTATGTGAAAGGAAGGATCACATGCAATAGCTCCATCAAACAAGAAATTTATTCATTAATCAAGCCTAGGAACCTAATGATTATCTTTAAATAGATTTAGTAGTTTATTCAGTCAAACAATGGAGTTACAGAGGGTTTCTATCACATTTCCTGCTATACTTTGTTCATTAGATTTCAGGTCATTGTTCCACTTCAAATAGGTGGTTAGAAATGTAGATTTAACAAAATTTGTTCCAGGAAAAATCTCCTTCTAAGAACATGGGACATAGACTTTTCAGTACCTTTTACATTCCACTTTGGCTTGTTTGGTAGAATTAGCTGGATGAGATTTTCTCACTCCCTCATTGCCACTTCCTGTCTCCAACAACAAAATATTTCAGACCATAATCAAAATTTCATCATGTATATGTGATCAGGCAAGACAGAAAAGTAAACTGGGGACACAAGAAAAACAAAATATAGGATTTTCTATGTGTATCAAATGAATGCATTTTATTTATTTAATTAACTATTTATTTATTTAATTGTTTATTTATAAATGTATATAGACAATCCATTCGTAGAAACTTAGGAGTAGCTCCACTAAGTGCTAAAATGAGAGAGAGTAGGCTAAGATGGTTTGGCCATGTGCATAGAAGACCACCAACATCTCCAGTTAGAAGAAGTGATTTCTTAAAGTGGAAGGGGCTAGAAGAGCTAGGGATAGACCAAAGAGGACATGGGTAGTAGTAAGGCTTGGATGATGATGAATGTATATAGCCATGTGAGTGTGTGTGTGTGTGTGTGCACGCACGCACGCACAAATAAGAACAAGCTGCTATAGAGTCAAGAAAAGGCCGGCTATCTTTCTATTCAAAAGATATAATAATAAAAATTAGAAATGAAACTAATGAAGACCCAAGTGGTTTTGGAAAAATATATGAAAAATACTACAACAAGATAACTTTAAAAATAGCCAAATCTTGATATCATACCTGGAAAGCTCACTGATACTATAGTTTACTAGTACATAGCATGTCCTTTGCACGTGGATGAGTAGGTGTCTGGGACTTGCGAGAGCTCTTTTATATTCAAACTAAAGACTGGCTGGGGTAACGGGTTACCTACAGGCATTCCTCTAGAGGCTTTATGGGTCCCAAGGGCATTCAAAAACAGTGCTTCATACATACCTAGATACACACAGGCACGTGAGTGAAGAAAAGGTGTTGGAAGAGTTGTTTTAGATTTAGAAATAAGTGGCATTACCATGAAACCACTTGGCAAAGCATCTTTTGACACTGTATGCTAAATAAGTTTGAAGTAAAGACTGGCTAAGGGCTAATGCATTTCCTAGAGGCATTCTTCTCTGATGATTCAATGGATCTTATGGAGATCTCAAAATAGTACTTGCATACATATTCATAAATACATGCATATATGTAGTATATGTTTAAGAAAAAGAGAAAGGGAAAGAAACAGAAAGGAGGGGAATAATTTGTCTTTAGTAGGGTTCTTACTTTAGTTTGATTATATTTTGTCATTTTAGATTTCATAAATCTTTTAGGATAAAACTTAGTGGGGGAAAACATATAAACAATATAAAAGATACTCAAATATTACAGGTTTCTTTATCTCTCTGCTGTATTTCTAGTAGTCTGTGCTGCAAGAGCACTATTGTAATTTTATCTCTTATTTGCTGCCGCTCTAATATAAATAAAACACTAGGTGCTGCCAGCCTAGTTTTTTGAGTCTCTAAATGTCTCTCTTCTCTTCTTCCTCCTTCCCTCTTCTTCTCTCACTTTTCTACTCTTTTTCTACTAGATAATACTTTCTTAGCCTCCTTTTTCTTTTTTTTTTCCTCTTTTTCCAAGTATGCAGGGTGATTTAAGACCACCAGTAGATAGTTATTAGCAATGTTATCATACTCAGACAAGACCTGATGGTTGAACCAGTAACTTGGTGACCTGGTAACCTTTTCAGGTCTCAGGTAATTGACAATTATCATGGTAATGAAATAAGCAGCAGTTAACCAGTAAAACCATGGCCCAGTGAGTTTTTTTTTTATCAATAATTTTGAAACTTTTATTGATTAAAATACTTTAGGATACAACAATAAGTTACAAAAGAAATCAGCATAGTAAGCTGACCCAGTACAGAATTACAAGTGTGCCCAAAACATATCTGTTCTGTGAACCCCTTGCTTTGCTAAGCTATCTGCCAAACTGTTGGCAGATCTCCTTACCCATCCCACCCTGAATTGACAAGTTCCTTGACATCCATTTAAATCTTCTGAATTCATTCTTCAGCCATCGCCCGATGAGTATTCCGATTTTTTTGTCCAATCTGAGTTGGACAATATTGGTTATTAGGTTCTGAGAACGGAATATTTGGATTGAGAACAAGAATAAGGTCTTGAAAATAATGTAAGCAGGATAATAAGAATCAAAGAATTATTTTGATTCTTTTAATTATGCGGAGTGAATTCTCTTCAACTGATTATGTGATGTCATCCGTGCCAATTATCAACTTCAATACTGTCATAGATACACTTATAATACTACTTATACAAAATCAAGAAACTAGTAAACATGGTAAGGAAACACAAAGCCTAAACCTTTTCCCCGTTGCCTGTTAAAAGTCCTGAAGTTTCCCTTTGCAGTTGCCATGGGATGATTGCTGGATTTCTGGAACCTGCATAAATGTAACTTCAGTTTGGAGCATATGGCACAGACTCAAATCTTCCATAAGAATAAAAAGGAAGAAATTCACAAAATATTATATGAAATATACTTGGGATGTGCTGAATCTCTTTTCCAAGATTCATGATAGTTCCTTCTGAAGTTCTTGCTTTCAGGATTCCCCTGGATGGTGTTTGGGATATGATTTTCTCTGCCTTTAGCATGATTCCCCTGATAATTTCAAAAACATGTCAGCACTATGTGTATGTATGTTTGAGAGAGAGAGAGAGAGAGAGCCAAATGTCCAGAGTTAGATACCAGCATAGACAACTTACAAATGTTTTGCAGATTTTTTTTTCTTAAAGGGTCAAGAAATTGTGATGTTCAGACAGCATTGGCAAAGAAAAACAAGCAGTAAGCTTCCTGGACTTGCACATTAAGATTTTTTTTTTTTTTGAAAGTTTGCACATTAAGATGGATTTGACCTTTAAAAAGTTAAAATTTTATGCTTTAAGCACCATAAGGCATGTCATTTACTTAAATATGAAAAGGAACCAAATTTTGTTGCATCACAGACGAACTGAAATTGATCCAACCAAATATTTAAATGTTTTTTTTTTATAAGTGAAAATTAATTCATTAATCAAATGATGGATCAGTTACAAATAAACCCAGAGAGAGGCTCGAGGTGCAGCCTCGCTCTTAAGAAGATATCAGATCTACAACAAAATACAAATAACCCACTAGAAGATAGATTAAACAATTACAAAGCTACCCAGAACAGAGAATCCATGTTAACCCCTTGTTTTGCAAGAGAATCAGCCATCTCATTAGCCGATCTTATTACCCAGAGGATGTTCACTATCATATTTGTTAACCAAACCACCTTCTTAAGGAAATCTCTTAAGAACAATCAAGTAATAGCTCATTTGTTTAAATGATTATTCCTTGTTTAAATGCTTATTTGAACATAAAAGATCCAATCAGGTAATAGCTCAACCATCTGTTTACAGAGTCCTCTTTCTCATACAAACTATTAAAAGGAAATTCACTAGCTAAATTAAACCATCCAAGCAAGAGTCCAACTATGGTGCATTCCAAAATTTTTACAGCATGTTACATCAAAATTCCAACCCATCATCACGTTAAAGACGTCACATGGTCTATTTACTTTTCATTGGTTCATATTCCACAAGGTATATTTTCACAAGCCACAAGGTATACTTATCATTAAAGACTTTAGCAACATTAAAAATGTCACTGTGATGTGTCTGTCACTTCATCACTGGCTAGTTCACATTTAAATTATGTTGCAGCAATTTCCATAGAATGCACCATATATTTTTCTTCTAAACAAAGCTTGTCCACAGATATCAAATATAAATAAAGTTGACTCTACCATTATGGCAGTCTCTAATGAATTTAGTTGAATAACACAGATATCATATCAGCTATGTACAACTACTCTAGCAGGAATTCATCTACCATAATTCACAGGTTGCTTCTTCCTTGTTTCCTTCAACCTTTAATATATAAATCAGGAATTCATTTACTTACAGACAAAAGCAAAGAACCTTCCCTAACCCACCACTGAAAAAAAAGAAGGAAATGACACGAACTTTACCAAGTATGAAAGCAAGCTGCTCAATAAGGGTCTTGGAAATAAAGCCAAGCCCCAAAAAGAAGTTTATACATGAAAAAAGCTCCCACTATGGAAAACCCCCTCCCTCAAATAGAACCACCAATTTTAGCCTAACTGTCAGCTGAAATACTATATTCTCTTAGAAAACACATGGAAAAAAATGGTAAGAACATGAACCAATGCTTTTATCTCGAATGCACTGACCAGTTTTCATGCCTAAAGCCTCTCTCCCATCTGAGAGTATTGCTTGAATTGCCTTCCTCCACTAGCAGGCATACTCTAGGGGTGCAAGTTAGGCCTGGTTAGGTCGGGTTTAGGTCAACACTGATCCAACCCAAGTTGTTGAACTCCTAACACTAATCCAACCCAACTTCTTCGGCTTGGACTAGGATTGAACTGGGTTTGGATTGGGCTGGTTTCTTGCATGTAAGAATGCACACATATTTATATAATATTCATAAATACAAATATGAAGGCAGTGTCAGATTCAGATCGCCCAGGGCCTCAACCCTAACCATACCCAAAGTTAAGTAAGATTAATATTTTTCAACCCTAACCCCAACCCAAACTTCAAACCCACCCAACTTATTGGGTTTGGGCCAACCCAGCTCAAGTTGTACCCTCGTACTCTCCCTGACTTGTGCACCCAGAATTTATAGGAAATCCCCAAAACATAAAAATCTATCTTGTTGAGTAAAAGTGTCGCCAGTCTCCTCATCTTTTTTATGCTACATCCCAGTTTTTTCACATACGACAATGAAATGTCTCCAAATAAAATATCTTTATAATGTCTGGTTTTACATCAGAACTCCCGCCTACTACAGGAGCATTATTAACCTACTTATTGCTGAAAGCCTCTCTTTCTTCTCACGCATCATATGACTGAATCATGAACAAACATAACAACCACCTGAGCTATTCTATCGAGAGTTAATAACAGATCTACATGGGAATCTATATTCAAGAATTTTTGAAAGGTCTAATTAGCAATGTGTTTCTTTTGCAACTTTTAAGAGAATGAAAACAAATATTTTCAATTATCTACCCAGAAACCCCATCAAAGGTGTACATCAATCTTTCTTAGTTGTTTGTCTATCTCCATGCCTGGATTGCCTAATGTACTCCCATTTATTGCTTCTGAAGAACAGTTAGCTGATGTCTTGACAAAGTTCTAATTAGCAATGTGTTTCATTTGCAACTTTTAAGAGAATGAAAACAAATATTTTCAATTATCTACCCAGAGACCCCACCAAAGGTGTACATTATGTTCTTCAGAAGCAATAAATGGAAGTACATTATGTTTTTCCTGGATTTACAGGAAAAACATAAGAAAGGTTGAGAGTATTGCAAAGGTGTTTGGACCACTTTCAGATGGGTTAAGAGAACCGCAAATGAGATGGCTAATTCATTAGCAAAGCAAGGGGTGCTTGGGGAACAACTATTCTGGGCAGAGATGTAATTTGGATTGTATATAAACATAAAGGGTGGCTGGGTAACTAATTCCCAGCTTTGAGTTGTACTTTTAAATATAAATTAATGGAATTACTTGTTACCGATCAAAAAACAAATAAAATTACATAGCATGGAAAGTTGAGGCAATAAAAATAACATCTATTTATTTCAAAAAAAAAAGTATGAAACAAAATGGAGACTAAACCCAAAAAAGAAAAAAAAAATAAAAATGACCAGGACAGCATATCCCAAAATTAAATTCAAAACATAATGGAAAATACTGAACTAGGCACCAGTATCTTGTGTAAAAAAAAGCAAAATGAAGACCATTGGTGGAACAAACGCAAGAAATCCTATCAAAAACAGAATATGTATCACTCAGATGAAAGATACCTGTGACTTCTGGAGATTGACTGATTGCAAATTCATCTGGGATTGTTGCTGTTGGGCTAGACCACAAGCAAGTGACGAAATTCCTTGTAAATGTTGAGAAGCAATTGGTGTCTCTTGCAAGCAATTCTGACCGATGGTAGGTGGACCAGACAAATGATCTTGTTTATTTTGTTGTGCTACTTCACATGGGTTCATCATTCCCAACTGTGGGTTCATGAGGAAAGTAGGGTTCTGATTACCTAGGATCTGAGTTGCTTGACTCATTTGTCCCAATGAAGCATTGGAACAAAGAGGCAAATCATGAGAAACTTGAATTGGATTCACAGAATTTTGCGAGCATTGCATGGGTGCATGTTGGTTCACATTTTGCATTTGATTCTGGGGGAAACCCGCAAGTGGGTTCAAATGTTGAGGAATTTGAGGACAGGGCCCCCCACCAGGAATAGTTGCAGCTGCATATGGCCGCATAGGCATAATCTGGCTTACAAATTGTGGGTTGTTGTGCATAAACAACTGCCCATGTGGTTGAGATGGTGCCATCTGATTTAAGTTCTGTGGTAAATTAGAGGATGGATGCCCACGAAGTGGAGATGCTGCAATAGGATTAAAATTGTGCGGGGCATTTTGTGGAAAAAGCTGCCCATGGGATTGAGCAAGATGTTGATAAGGAGAAGGAGAACCAAAAGTAGGCATACCCAGATGACTATTTTGAACCGGAAAGCAATGGTTAACCCCATTTATCAAACAAGGAGAAGGCACCATAGGTGAACCATTAGGCATAGCCACAACATTTCCATTTAAATTATTTAAATGAGTAGTTAAATTATTAAATGGCATTGGGCACTGGGGATTTCTGAAAGCTAACTGATTGTGGCAAGCACAAGAGGAACATGGGAATTGGTGGGCAAGAGGGTTACCCAATAAATTATTCGAATTTGTGAGACAAGGATTAGGCATAATAACCTGAACCATCAAAACAGAACCAATCACTAAAAGAATAAAATCAAATATTTCCATTAAAACCAAAAAAAGGTTAGAAGCTCAAAAGAAAAGGAAGAACAAGGATTACCTGTTGGGCACCCGGATTGTTGCCTCCTTCAGTCTGCATTTTGTTGGGCATATGGGGAAACGAAGGTTGTAAAGGGAACATATTTCTCCAAAAGACAACCGAACTCTACCTACACAGTACTCCAAATTTCTTATGAACCAATGGATTTAGTAGATTCAGACTAATATTTCGTAACAAAAAATAAGCGGAGATAGAAAGAACGAGTCCTGGCAAACAAAAATGTATGCAAGCAGCGCTAAGTCTTTGCTCTTTGCTTAAAGATGAAACTGACCCTTTTTCTATTCCGCCTAAACCACTACAAAACCCTAAGAAGAGGATGAACCCTATCTCTTCTGATCAAAAAGCCCTAGAGAGTTTTAAGCAATTTTCTGTTAATCTATTCCTGCGTGGCGCTTGTTTCCTACTCTTGAACGTCCTTAACGGTCGATGTGATGCGACCGTCGAAGGACTGGAGCTGACACTGGAGTGGCGCGAATGGGTTTTCAACTGAATTTTCTTCGCCGGTCTTTGGTCATAAGCTGATTTAAACCGCCAGGAGGGGCAAGTATTACTATTACGTAGGGCTGTCAATGTGTCGGGTCTACGGAGAACCAGCCCCGAACTGATTATTCTGGACATTAATTGTCGGGTCTATCAGACTGTACCCAATAGACCTGATTGTACTGAAAATTATATTTTCATTTAAATAATACATAAATAATATAACCCTAATAAAATTGATAAAAAATATTAAATTATTTATATGTTAACAAATTAACATTTTTAACTAATATTACCTTACAATTATCTAACAAGCTTATTATTTTAAATATAAAATATGATAAAATTATAATAAAATTAAGAAAATATTATATACATTTAATAAAATAATCAGTTCAGGGTCAGAATCGTTTCAAGACAGGTAAGAAATAAAATTAATCCAATTATGTGGTTTTCACGAGGATAATGGCCTAATTAAACATTCTTATCATTAATCCAATTTCTTAGGCATAAAACGAATGTCATTGATCAAATAGTTATTGGTTCTTGCAAGTGATGATTCACACACGTTGGATGGAGATTTAGTAGGAATTTTCAGGTAGTTAACCCGCCCCGACCCTAATAGGACCGGTTTGTTTAAATATTAAAATTTTATAGGATTGGTAACAAGATTCAGTTTTGATCCTGTATCACAAGATACCCAAACTTAAGTATACTAGTAAATGTATATGTGCATTTGCACGTGGCAGTGCCTTCTATAAAGGTAGATTTTGTTTTGTTTCATATTTTCATGCATTTTCTGGTTTATTTAATTCTTATCTATCTATTGATGATAAAGTGTGGGGTGTACATGTTATTTCTCTTTTTGACCCCCACGACACTCTTTTTGTTTCATACTTATTTAAGTGGACAGTTTCTGAAGTGAGAGTAAAGGACATATATGTCCTCTTTATGCCCGTTGTATGCTTAGATAAAGGGATAGAAAAAGTTTAGTGAAAATTATCGAAAGAAATGCATTCACTCTTTTATAGGTAATATAAATTTAACATAAATACCTACTCTGGATATACTAAATATATCTTATATGCTTTATGAGAAAATAATATACATAGTAAAAAGAGTTAGAGAGGATTCAAACCTATCCCCTTTGCCCCATTACAAGTGTGCGTCTTCACCACTAGCCTATCACACCATTTTTGCTTAAAAAATACATCACATTTAACTTATGTTATAAATTTTCAATAATATTAATGAATTTAACCAATTATTAAAAGTGTCTTGGACCTCATTTCTCCCTTTCGTTAACTCTCTCTACACGCATCGCCCCTCTACCTCTCATTGCTCGTCCTCTACTATTCTCTCTCTATCATTGCCGTGAAGTCCTTTGCTACTCTCTCCCTAGCACTTCCATGGAGTGAACTGTGCCACTCTCTCCCTTTGCCACTCATTCATTGGTTCACTTGCCTTTCTCTCATTTTTAAGTACCTTTTTTTCTTGTTTTTCCTTTTAATCTTGTGGTTTTTATCCACATGATTAGCATTGTGGTTTTTATCTACATAATTAGTCCTTCTGATTGAGTTGAACACTTCATAAGCAATGTAAACATTGTTAGATATTAGCCTGCTACTGATAAAAGCACTTTGGTTCTCATCCACCAAATCATTGGGCTTTTCTTTTAGTTTGTTCACCATGCATTTTGTTTAAGGCTCTATAAATTAGATCGGTTAGGCTAATTGGCCTAAAATCTTTTTAAGAACAAGCTTGGGGATGTTTTGGGATTAAAGCAATATTTGTTTTATTAATCATTTTTGGCACAATACCTTGATCAAAACACCACTTAATACAACTTTCCACCTCTTGTCCAACCGTGTCTCAAAATTTTGATAGAAAAAGGCTAGGAAGCCATTCAACCCAGGTGCCTCCACATGGTCTCTTCCTGATCAAAAACTACATCTAGCGTGGCTTGGAGCTCAGCCTCGTTGTATAAGTTAGACTGAGTCGGGTGAGGATTGGATGAGCTCAATTTGTTTCTTCGGCTCCCTAATTTTCATATTCACAACCCCAAAAACCTCCCTATTCCAGGCCTTTGCTTGCATCAATTGACCTTGTCAAATGTCAATTAGTTTTCTTGTCGGGCTAATTGTGATATTACTCTCCTTCCTCCATGAATTTTGCATAATTTCCTTGCAGGCCTCCAAACGGAATGACTTCCTTCCTCTCCATCTATTTGGACAAAAATCCACGATAGCAAGTAGCAGGGCAATGATCAAAATGAAGTCATGCCTCATGAGACACTCGAGCATCAGGTAAAGCTAGTGCCATTTAACATTTGTTAGAACTTAATTAAGCCTCTTCCTAGGGGTGTCAACATTATTCAAAAATCCGATTTTGAATTCGAGATTTGACATAATCGAATCTAACGTAAGGGTATTTGTCCGACCTGTAGACCTTGACACGTGGTATCGGTCGGATCCATCCCGACTATCCTGTAGATCTTGACACGTGGCATCAGTCAGATGCACCCTGACCATCCATCACCAAACACACACTAGAACTCAATCTCTAAGTCACCTCTCTTGCTTGGTCTGACCCCTCAGAGCCCACTACTAACTTGATCGTCTGAGCCTTCGCCCCTGGGATAACTCCCGGGGCCTCTGACATCTTCTTTCTTTCACTCAACAAGTTGGACCCGTCAACCTCGGACACTAGAAATTATGTTATTGCCCTCGGCTCCATATTTGGCAGCAACAATTGGCATTATCCGTGGGAACGTTTTCAAAACTTTTCCTTAAGAAAAAACAAACCTAATTTAATCAACTAGTGTACCTAAAATGGCTGACAAGCAAGACCACATCCCTAACGTCCGGAATCTAGTCACGATTAACCAGTTCGAACTAGTCCTGAACAAACTGGACAACCTAGCCTAGCGGTTGGACAACATAGGGTGTCTGGCAAGAAGCCACCCACAGGGTGGCTGCCCTATTAGAAGCCATGGACAACATAGTGGGCAATTCGCCTTTACCCCACTATAGCACTTGGATGGCCCGGAGAGAGTCGATCCCTCAGAGTCAGATAGCAGCAGCCGACGGGTTGGCAAACCTCGTTCCATGGGGTTCCACGTCGAGCACAAGAACCTCGACCATCAACATCATCGTGCGACGACCAATTGCGACGACGGTGGGCACTCGGGCCACTACAGTCCCCCTCCAAGGGTGAGAGGCCGGCGCCATGCCTCTCCCCCACCAGTTTTTGACCTTCACAACCCACTCAACGATCGTCATGCCCGCAAGGCTCAGGACATGTCGGCATTCGAGCACTCCGGGAACGGGGCTAGCCCGTCTTGTGTGAGAGAGAACCAGGACCAGGCCAAAGCAACAATGTCATACGTCGACCAATGCCTCAGAGATATTCAAGCGTAGATTGGCGCCCTTCAAGATCAGCTTCGACAAGTAAAGAAGGGTTGAGATGACGCCTCCACCAGTTTCCCTACCTCATATAACCGAATGGAGGCATTTGTAGATGTTATCCTCTCCAAGCCCTTTCTGCCAAATTTCAAGGCCCCGACGTTTGAGACCTACAACGGGAGTACAGACCCCGATGACCACCTAAAAAACTTTCGGGCCCTCATGATCCTACACGGATATTCTGGCGCCCTCATGTGTTCGACCTTCCAAGACACATTCAAGGGAGCAACGCGCTGATGGTTCTCCACACTCCAACGCATCTTAGGAATAGTTCGCAGACCTCTTCTTAGGTCACTTTATGAGTAGCCAACGGTGTCAGAAAACCTTCCTCTCCCATATGTTTGTCAAGTAGAAGCACAGGGAGAGCCTTTGGGCATATATGAAGAGGTTCAACCAGGAAGAACTTGAAGTCAATGATCTCGACCCCTTGGTCTCCATGCACGCAGCCATCAGTGGCCTCTGGCCTAGACCCCCCCAACTGGTCCATTTCCAAGACTCCGCCTAAGACTAAAGCCAAGTTCTTGAAGAAGGTTCAAAAGTACATCGTCGCAGAAGAGGCTGAAGCCAACAAACGTATCCAAGAACCAGAAATCGATGCTAGCCGAGGGCCCAATGACAAGAAGAGGATTGAAAGAGATGGCCATAGTGACAATCCCACCAACAAAAGTGGAGAGAAGAAGCCATCAGTCCCTTCCTTCAATAAGTACACACCACTAAACTCCTCTTGAACACACATAATGATGCAAGTAAGTAAGGAGAAATTCATGAAGTGGTTGGCCAAGTTGAAAAGGAATTCGAGAAGGGGAACCCCAAGAAGTACTATAAGTACCACCACGGCACCGACCATGACACCAAGGACTGCTACAAGCTCAAAAACGATATCGAGTCCCTCATCCATCGTAGGCACTTGAAGGATTTTGTCGAGGGCAATGCCCCAGCATCATCCTCATAGCAGCCACAAGCCAAGCCTCACAATCATCACCCCCTGGTCGGAGTCATTGAAGTCATAGCCAGAGGCTCTGCCTCAAGGGGAGCATTTGCCTCGTCTCGGAAAGAATACGCCCAACAGCACAACATCCAGAGCCAAGCACCAAAGAGGCCAAGGTCAGAAGACCCCATTTCCTTATTAGACAATGACCTACGAGGGGTATTTGTGCCCCACAACAATGTGTTGTTGGTGTCAACGACCATCGCCAACTACATAGCAAAAAGGGTTCTCATAGACAATGGCTCCTCAACTGACATCCTGTTCTATGAGATGTTTGAGAAGATGCACCTGACGTCGGACCAACTACAACCCATTGGCGTTACCCCTCATCGGCTTCTCTAGGTAGCTGTCAAACCCGAAGGAAAAATAACTCTATCGATCACCGTAGGGACTAAACCTCGACACATCAAATGAATGACTAAGTTCTTGGTTGTGAAAATAGGCTCACCTTACAATGCCATCATAGGGAGGCCGACCTTTCACACACTCAAGGTGGTCATCTCGTCTTAACACCTCGCCACGAAGTTCCCCACAGAGCATGGTGTAGGGGAGGTAAGGGAAAACCAGCAAGCTGCCAGACAGTGCTACGTTGTGGAGCTAAAAGGCAAGAACAAGGAAGCCCTACCACTGAAGGGGCTCGACCTCAAGGATGAACCATTGAGTCGAGGCCAACTAGCCGAGGACCTTATCTCAGTTCCAATAAATGAGGCTGAGCCCGAGAAAACAGTACGAATCGGGTCTCGCCTCCCTCAAGACACACTTTCCGAACCGGTAAACTTCTTTAAAGCCAATACCGACGTGTTTGCTTGGTCCGTCGCTGATATGCTAGGAATTGACCTCTCGGTCATTACTCACAGGTTGAGCATGGACCCGAGCTATAAGCCGGTTCAACAAAAGAAGAGGAACTTTGCACCGGAGCATTGGAAAGCCATCAGAGAAGTGGACAAGCTACTCAGTGCCGGCTTCATACGAGAAGTATACTACCCTAAATGGCTATCTAATGTGGTCATGGCAAGAAAGCTAATGGGAAATGGCACATCTACATTGACTTCACAAATCTCCACAATGTCTACCCCCAAAGACAATTTTCCTTTGCCGAGGATTGATCACCTCATCGATACCACCACAGGGTACGAGCTATTAAGCTTCGTCGATGCTTTCTCCAGCTATAACCAAATAAAGATGCATCCAACCAACGAGGAAAATACCTCATTCATCACCGAGCACGACATCTACTGCTACAAGGTGATGCTTTTAGGACTAAAGAACGTTAAGGCCACTTACCAAAGGCTGGTGAACAAGATCTTCAAAGAGCAAATGGGGAGAAACGCCAAAGCCTATGTCGACGACATAGTTGTGAAGAGTCTTAAGGCTAGCTAGCACAACTCAAACCTCAACGAGACATTCGAGGTACTAAAAGAATACAACATGAAGTTGAACCCCATCAAATGTGCCTTTGGGGTCACCTCAGGAAAATTCTTTGGTTTTGTGGTCATCCACAGAGGCATAAAGGCCAACCCGGAGAAGATAAAGCCATACTAGACATGGAACCCCCTTGGTTAATCAAAGAAACCCAGAGGCTCATCGGTCGAGTCGTGGCCCTTAACCAATTCATGTCCAAGTCGGTCAACCAGTGCATACCCCTTCCTCCGACCCATCAAGAAGTTGAAGGATTTGCAATGGACAAAAGATTGCTAGAAAGCCTTCGAAGAATTAAAGTCCTACCTCGTGTCACCATCATTACTTAAAAGGCCCCTCCCAAGAGAAACTTTGTTCTTATACCTCTCAGTAGGGGACGAGGCAGTCAGCTCGGTGTTGGTTCAGCAAAACAAGGGAATTGAAAGGCTAGTATATTACATCAGCAAGGTGCTCCACAAGGCTGAGACCAGATACCCAAAAGTAAAGAAAGTAGCCTTTTATGCTAGTGATCTCGACCAGGAAGTTGAGTCCTTACTTTCAAGCCTACCACATCTCAGTGTTAACCAACTAGCCCCTTAAGTCAGTGCTCTTGAAGCCAAAGACCTCGGGTCAGCTAACCAAATGTGCTATCGAGCTGTCAAAGTTTGACTTACACTACTAGCCGAGACCTGCAATAATGGTGCAAGTATTGACAAACTTCTTGGTTGAATGCACCTTCAGCCATGGCCACAACCAAGCCCCCAAGAATGAGAATGAGCAATTGCCAACCTAGACCTTGTTCATGGATGGATCCTCCAATGCCAAGGGAAGCAGAGCCAGCCTCATACTTCTCACCCCAGATGATAACGAGTTGGAATATGCACTACGATTTGGTTTCCCTGCTTCCAACCAACAATGAAGCCAGGTACGAGGCCCTGCTAGCCAGCCTCCAGCTTGCAAATGATCTCGAAGTTAAGAGCATTGAGGTCTTCAACAATTCACAATTGGTTGTAAACCAGGTGAATGGAGAGTATGAGTCCAGAGAACCAAACATGGCTAGATACTTGAATAAAGTATGTGGGCTAACCAGCCACTTTTGACACTTTGCTATGCACCAAGTCCTGCAGGCCAAGAATACACAAGCCAACACCCTATCAAAACTTGCAAGCTATTCAGGGTTGACCCTCGACCGCACTATGCACATCGAGAGCTTAACACATCCTAGCATCAAAGATAGGCAAGTGTGCCCCATCTAAGCTGAGCCTTGCTAGATGGATCCCATTCTCACCTACTTGCAACATGAGCAGTAGCCATCCGACAAGAATGAGATAAGGAGAGTCCGACGACAATCATCATGGCACACCATAATCAAGGGCAAGTTGTATAGAAGATCCTTCACCCTACCCTATCTCAGATGCCTTCGCCAAGAAGAGGGTGAGTATGTGCTAAGAGAAATCGACGAAGGCATCTATGGCAATCATCCGGGGGGCAAGGCCGTGGCATAGAAAGCACTAAGGCATGAATATTTTTTGTTGACCATCCAAAATAGAGTATGAACCTCCTTGGGCATTGGACCTTTCCCCCCGACCATGGGGAACAGAAGGTACCTTGTCATGGCAATACACTACTTCACCAAGTGGGTTGAAGTTGAGGCCTTTGCAACAATTATGGCTAAGACGATTCAGAGCTTCTTCTAGAAGAATATCATCTGCTAATTCGGCATCCCCTACATGCTCGTCACTGATAACGTCCAACAGTTCGATGACGCCAAATTCAGAGAATGGTGTGGAAGCATAAGGATAAGGCAACAGTTCACCTTGGTCAGCTACCCTCAAATTAATAAGCTAGCTGAGGTCACTAATAGGATGGTCCTAGATAGATTGAAGGTAAGATTAGACAGAGCCAAAGGGTTTTGGGTGGATGAGCCATACAGCATACTCTGGGCATAGCGAATGGCACCTCAGACTGCCACTGGTGAAACCCCCTTCAACTTGACATATAGGACAAAAATTGCCATCACAGCAGAGATCAGCCAACTAACACTTCGAACTGAGACATATCAGGAAGACGAGAACAGTGAAGAGTTAAGGAACAACCTTGACCTATTGGAAGGTGTCTAAGAGCAAGCCTAAATCAGGGTCGCAGCATACCAGCAAAGAGTTGCAGGATTTTACAACTCTCAAATTAAAGAGCGTCACTTCAAGGAATGAGACCTCTTCCTCAGAAAAGTCAAGGTTCCTAAGTCCAACAACAAAAAGCTTGGCCCAAACTGGGAAGGACCTTACAGAATCAATAGAGATGTAAATACCGTAGTGGAAAATTCTAAATGAAAAGTGCAAGTTCCTCTCACCTTTAAATCTTTCTTTGTGTAAACGTTCTCATCTCCTCCAACTGCCAGGACCCATTGGCCGATCGAACGCAGCATAGAACATTTCTTAAGGTTATACACCCAGACCAAATGGTGGCCCCCCTCGGTCGGCCGACCGCAACATACAACCTTCCTTAAGGTTATACGCTCAAACCAGACGTCGGCCCCAAGGCATACGACACTTTGTGAGTCATATGCCTAACTACCTTTTGACCTTTTATGACTAAGGCAAGAACTTCCGAGACCTCAGCAACTATTGATAAGCTAGGCCACAACCCCGACCTCGGCCTCAAAGATCCTTAAATAAGTGAGTCTTTGGAGGCCAAAGAGCGACATCATCCAATTACTTAATAAAAAACACGATGAACGACACACTAACTAAACAATACTTTCCCACTAAGGCAATCACTTGTGACCTTGGCCACAAAGCCCTTACGCAATGACGCATTAAGCATGATGTCGGCCTCGACCACAACCGATTTCCTTCTTTTTTGCTAAGGCAAAGAGTTCCAAAGACTTTGGTAGCTACTATCGAACAACTCGTGGTGTTGACATCGGCCTAAAAGACTCTAATACGAAACATCCTCATGAAAGACTAAGTAAAGAACACTTCCGAAATAAATAATTACTTTTTTAAAGAATAGCAAGGTTCTTTACAAAGATGCCTCTTCGAGGGAAGGCATTGACCCCTTGCACAAAACAAAGAAGAAGAAGATAAAGAAGAGAAAAGGAGAAAGGTAGAACATCTTTTAGCAAGAAACATAAGTTGCATTTACTCGAATATCTTTACAAAAAAAGGCCTCTTATGGGGGAGGCATTGGACCCTTATAAAAAAGAAGAAGAAAAATTATTCAAGTTTTAGGGGCACGCAAGCCCAAACAAAAGAAAACAAGGAAATGTTTATTGGCCCCCTCTAGTCTGAGCGACGACCTGGGTAGTGGCATCGATGGTTGGGTTCTCATCTATCCCCAGTACGTCAACTATCTGTCAAGCTTCAATGGCGAACGGATCCAATTGGCCGATGTCGAAGCTCGGAAGGAACTTCATCACTTGGGCCTTTCAGTCGTCAAAGCCCTTTAAGTAAGCCTGGGAGGCAAAGGTGGTTAGATTCGTCACATGCTCCTTTGAGGTCTTATATTTTTCAACTACCTTTGCAGCCAACTCTTCCAACTACTGCTCCATTGATGCCAAGGAGGACTTTAGCTCCTTCATGAGCTCCCTGTTATTTGCCACCTCGGCCTCGGCCTTCTTGCGATGCTCATGCTCGTTGTGTGCCCAACCCTTGACTGCCTCTTGACCGGACTACACCTTGGCCGCTTGCTGCTTTAGGTGCTCATTCTTCTCTTACACCAACTAAAGTTGCTAGATCAACACCTCAACCTTATTGCAAAGGCCGAAAGAGCAAGAGACCATATATGCACATGAAAAAAGAAAATCGTCAATCACATACTACCAAGAAGACCCCAGCGACACAACATACTCGAAGAAATGTATGCATACCTCAACAGACTTGTCCCAAAGTGTCCCAAACTGAATCCATCGAATACTACATCTAGGACTGGAAATCCCCAGGAAGGACCATGTCGACCGCTAGCTACTAGCTAACACAGGAACCAACAAGGAGTCCCCTTCTCGGACACTCCACGTCAACCGGAAGATCCGACAAGAGGTGAGCGACTCATTCTCCCATGGATCAGATGATCGAGGCTCCCCTCGGGTTGGCACTGCTCGCACAACTGAAGCCTTTTGACCTGAGGGTCTCAGATCATTTTTGCAGGGTGCTTCTACGCTTGTTACTTGTCTTCTTATCGGTCGCCTTGGCCTCAACTCGCTGTCTTGTGGCCCCCTCCTCCTGCAGACGCTGAGGCATGCTCCCGATAGCTCTCTTAGACATCGCCTCCAACAACTTCACCTTCCTATTGCCCTCCATTTCTGCGAACAAGAGAAGCAAACAAGTCAAAAGAGTGCCAACAAAACTTAATCAATTTTACAACTGGCAGATAGTGGAAGCGCCCGTACCAAGGGGGCAGGACTAAGGCCCATCATCACCAAGACCTCATCCTTCATCAAGGGTTTGGCATGAATCATCCCGCTTAGTCGAAGCCAAGTCATCACAACCTTCTCTTCATCACTGCTACGTGGCGTAATCCTCCCAGTCATCATGTCTAGGTTCCCCCAATTGGACCAAAAGGACCAGCCTTAGGGGCAACTAACGAAGAAGAATTTCTTCTTCTAGTTGTGAACAGAAGACAGGTTGTACCACAAGCCATCTCGTCGGCCTTGGAATTTCCACAAGCCATCCTGTCAGGATGCTTTCTCAATGCGAATAAACTCCAAAATATATTCAGCATCACTAACACCTCTTGGAGATGGGTCATCACCAATATGGCCACTATCGTCCTAATGACATTGGGAGCGAGCTAGCTAAGGGTAAGGTTATAATGGTTCATGATCTCAGGAATGAGGGGGTGCAAGGGAAACTGTAACCTGAAGTGAAGGTAATGCTTGTGGATGCACACCGCCCCTTTAGGATATAGCCACAACCTGTCACCCATGCAAGGGACTCTAACCCTATAGTCCCCTGCAATATAGTACTTCTCGCTCAATGCGCTACCTTACCCCTTGTCGAGAGTGCAATCTAAGTCAGAGCGGGGGTAATGCCCCAACGTCGCACCTCGGCGCTTAGCCTTGGCCCGCTCCTCGGTCGTGGGTTCCTCAGCCTCATTCATGTCTACCACATCAGGGTGCCCAAGAACATTCCCTAGGGCATCGGCCCTCAGCTGTGTGGAACCGGTATTCTCATTGGTAGAGTCCCCACTCTGTTGGTCATGTTTGGCCCCATGAGGCACAACCCTGACATCCGAGAGGAGCCCTTAGAGTCACTACTATCACTCCCATCACTACTAGGAGTGTTGTTAGGAGTATTCCAGTCATGAAGGTTATAAGCCTCACAACCAGAATTCGAGGCTGACATGTTGGAGTCAGCAATTCTTTACCTAAAGATGTTAATTGAAGAAGGTCTAAGGGATTGATTGTTGATAGCCAAGGTGTCCTCAGATCCAAGGTGGAAGGTTTCGAGCAAATGGTGGAAAGTCACTCAACCAGCCTCCCTATTTAAAGAAAAAATGTATGGCTCATATCCAACTGATCCAACAATCGTGGACCTGTCGACCTGACAGCCCGAATAGACGGGTTCAACGTGGCACCGACCTCAAAGGTCAAACGACACCAAGAGACAAGGCCGGTTCACCCATCGACTCCGGCTCAAGGATTTGTCGAATCAAACCCCCTACACCATCTCGTACATGGCTTCATTCAGTCGACCACAACGCCCGACCTCCGTATGGACATACGATGCTCGTTCTGCGTAAGGACATACAAAGCCCATCCTACGTATGGCCATACGACGTGTGACATCAATGCCCATGCAAAGCATGGACAACAAACGCAGATAGCTTATGCCTGTACGGGCCACGGTCATGTCCCCTCAGCCTCGGATAGTCCTTTATTGACGCAAAGGGTGAACGGAGGAGCAATTGCCACATAGCTATTGAGAAGAGCTCTACAGCCGTGGCCGACGCCTCCACGCAAATGTACTATACTCTCTTTGGCCGGAATCGAGGCCTCCACACAAATGTACTATACTCTTTGCATTCAAGAAGAGCTCTGCAGCGAAGGAGCAGTTGCCAACCAACCTCGGTCACTATGGCCTCGAGAGTGGGGGTAAATGATGTAGGGGTATCTGGCCGACCTACAGATCTTGACACATAGCGTCGGCCAGATCCATCTTGGCCATCCCACGGATCTTGACACGTGGTGTCGGCTGAATGCACCCTGACCATCCATCACCAACTGCAGCCACCTGTTCCCAACTACTCATCCTCTCAGGTAACTCTAATTATAAAAAGGGGCTCCCACATTAAGGTAAACACACACTGGAACTCAATCTCTAAGTATCCTCTCTTGCTTGGTCCAACCCCTCAAAGGCCAAAGCCCTCTGCTAACTTGATCATTAGAGCCTTCACCCCTGGGATAACTCCTAGGGCCTCTGACATTTTCTTTCTTTCTCTCAGTAGGTTAGACCCATCAGCCTCGAACGCTAGAAATTACGTTGTTGTACTCGACTCCATATTTGGCAACAATAGAATCAAATTCCAATAATTCGAATATCTAATTAGTTGAATTCAGATATCCTATTCATATCGAATAGTTAATCAGATTCGAATTCGGATATGACCTTATTTGATTCAATAAATTTCCAAATTCGACCAATTATTTAATTCTTATATATAATATATAAAGTATTTAAATGCTTTATATAATATATATAATAGTTAAATTATATAAATAACTTATATACTTTGTATGCTTTATATAAATCATTTATAAAATAATTAATTGGTCAAATCGAATATTTAAATATTTAATTAGTTTGCAATTTGAATATTAATTTTCAATATCCGTAAGATATCGGATTTTCTAATCGAATTCAAATTCGGATATTGCCTAATTTGATTCAGATTTCAATTTGTTTACACCCCAACCTCTCCCTAATATTATTATCTCCTACTCTTTTGTTAGTCCAGTTAAAGGGGTTCTTATGGGCCCCAAGTCAATCAATTGGCACACATCCAACATATGTGCAAAACAACACATGTTGCAGCTAGTTACTTTGATCAAACCACCCGTATTCTCACCACTTAGAAAAAACTTAATTAAAGTCTCCCAAAAGAATCCAAGGGATATTTACTGAAGTAGCAATCAAGGTTGTTCATGGGTTGGGGTGGTTTGGTTTCACATGTTTTTGTCAGCCGAACCCACCACCTCGGGGTGGTAGGTTCATTGGTTCAATGGGAGGCATTTTGCAAGGTGTCCAATAAATGTTGGATCTATTTTGTAAGATAAAAATGTGAGGGGAGTAAAAATAAATAAGATTAATTTTAGGGTCATGTTCTAAAAATCCAGAAAGTAAAGGGGGTCCCATGGGTGGGTGCATGGAATAAGTGAATAACCAGTCTCTTTTCTCTCCCGTTCTGCGGTTCTGCCGTTCAAGACCCGAGTCAATGATTCTCTCTGCAATTCTTTAATAACCTGTCTTCGTTTTTCCCTCGGATTCTAATTTCTGCAACAAATACGCGCTTTCTTATCTGAGTGCATCGCTCGACATGGTAAGCATTCTCTCTTTCTGTTTGATGTAAAAAAGATTGTGTTTTTTTTTTGCCCCTTTTAGCAGTGTATTCTTTTAATCGAGAAACAATTTGTAATGACTAATTGAAGGAAATCACGGTTTTTCTGTTTGTAAATGTTGAATCTGTTCATCTGGTGCAAATTCGGTCGGAGCATTAAAGATTAAAGTCAAGATTTTTTCCTGCCATTTTTTATTATTATTTTTTGTTCGGGGAAAGAGTGAAATTCTATGGTTGAACTTTTTTTTTTCTTTGATTTCTTGATGGTGAAGACTAAGAGCTGATATTCTGAGAAAAAGGCTTCTAGGATTAGGTTGAATTAGATTTGCTATTTTCCCTGCAAGACGTGTCATTTGAGTGCTGATGGCTTATTTGGAAGTTGTGCTGGTTGGAATAGGGCGCACTTATGCTATTTTGATCAATAATGCCTACTAATTTTAGCTGTAGGCTCAAGAGCCCTTGGGTTGTACTTGGATGTTAAGTGTCTTTCTATGTCTGCACTTTTAATTGAAGATAGCTGTAGTCTTAATGCGGTGAGATGTGCAACATCTGTTGATTAGTGTTGTTGGTTGCCAGTACTTCATGGGAGAGGTGCTGGAATAGACAACATGTTTGTCTTTTTGATTCTTTTTCTTTTCCTTATATTCATGGAAAACCAATGAAGGAGTGTTCTTTGAACATTTTGATTATAGTGGGCTTCATTTTGCTTTTGTAGGTCTCTCTCTGTTGAAATGCTTATTGCCTTAAGATAAGGTGAAAAATGGCACAAACAGGAATTTTTTTGTAGCAACATTCATTTGTTGTACTTAGCATACAGCCCTCTAAAGCGGTAGATCTTTCTGTTATCAATAGATCTTTTACTCATTAAAAACATGCTTTGACAGTATGTCAGTGCTATGCACTTTTGTACACTCTGTTTCCCTCCTAGTTGGAAGGTAGGGGGTTTATCTTATCTTCAGTTCCTATAATTCCAGTGATGTCTCTTTAATCTTCTTGATCATCAGAAAAAGAAAATAGGGGGGTATTTTTGTTGGGCTTTTCTTTTTCACCAATTTATAATTAGATTAGATAAAATGGACCTTTCCCAAAAAATAAATAACTAAATAAAATGGACAAGGTACCAGAAGATGCTGTATTGATTAGAGTTTCATATGTAGAAGAGAAGTCCATCTGCAATAGGAATTGTGAATGGATCAGCAATTACATTTTTTATCAGAAAAGAGATTTTATTTATTAATTTATAAACAGATTACAAGTGCATTAGCTACTCTGCAGTCCGGAGTATAGCGACACACAATTTGCCCCAGATTACAAGGATCGTCATCTCTCTGTTTTGATACAACCAGCTACAGTTTTGCCGAAAATAGAGTAGGCCTATCAACTCCCTGTTTTGCTAGAGTATTTGCCAATCCATTTTCTGTCCTTTTAACCACCCAAATTTAGAGTTAAAACTCTTAGCAAGAAGGGCAATCTCCCTGAATGCAAATCTATACTTCCTGCTTTGTTTACTTGCTTAGCCCAAGAGATGACCAATAGTGAGTCCCCTTCTACTTCCAGCTCTCTAGCTTCTAATTGTACTGCTAATTTCATGCCTTGTAAGAGTGCCATTATTTCTGCCCGAACTGAGTCTCCGTACCCAATTGGTCCTGAGAACAAAGCCACAACTTCTCCCTGATGCTTTCTAAAGACTCCCCCCTATACCTGCCCTCCCAGGGTTACCAAAAGAGCTACCATCAAAGTTCAGCTCCAATTTATTTGGCTCTGGAGGTTTCCGATCCATCTTTATAATTTCTATATGTGTGTCCATTTGTGGCACTTCCTTCCCTTTCCTTAATATTTCATTTGTTGAGACATCTTTGAAGATATCAACAGTTTTTACCCAGTGTGCAGATCTGATTTTGATGGTTTCAATTACTTCCTCCTTAGGTTTGCTCTTCTCCTTGAAAATCCTTTGATTTCTTTCTTCCCAGATGGTCCATACCACAGCTGCTCTTGTTATCTTTCATAAGCATTTTGCCCTTTTTTCTATTTCCGCAAGAAGTTGGAGCTGAATAAGCTGATCACATCTTGTGGGGGATCCCGTCTACAACCAAAGAGTGAAGAGAAGTATTCCCAAATGCAAGACACAAAAGAGCAGGAGATTAGTAAACGAGGAAGGGTCTCACACTAGCCAAACAGAGACAGAGGATACAAACGATGGATCAACTATTACATTACTCCTTAAAACAAGTCTTAGCACTCTTACATTTTGAAACATTTTATTACTTTTTATGTCTTTTGTCTCTATGTAACAAATCCAATAATCAGAAACAACGAATGTCTGAACTATTTGTTCAAAGGCATCTTCTTCTACCTTAAAGAGTTGAATCTATGTATTGTTGATGTGTCAGTGCAGGGATTCTTGCTTGGGAAATCCTAGGAATGGAATTGTGTCATGGAGTAAAACTGAAGAGTTATGCCCATCTTTTACTTCAAAAACCCATTAACTATGTCTAGTTATGGTCTGGGGTGCAACTTGGGTCAAGTCAGGTTGGGAAACTATTAAATTTTCATTGGGTCAAAACTCTAGCCTTGTGCTCAATGTAGTTGAAATTCTTCAAATTGAGCAACCCGACTTGCAGCCCTAGTTATGATGCCATTTTTTCCATATTGACTTTGGATGCTTGATTGATCTTCTGTTGCTAAAGCAAATAAATAATTCTGAAGTTGGAGGTGAATGGTGATGAACCTATAATTACTGTTAGTTTATGTAATTTATTTTGCTTCATTAAGACTGATGATTAGTGTAGCAAACTTTGAGTTTTTGGACTAAAGGTCATTTTTTTTTTATAAAAAATTTTAAAAAGGAACACTCAAATATTATCAATTAATTGGGATGTAATGAAGGAATTTCACTTCTTTTTACTCTTTTTGTTTTTTAAGATATTAAATGAAGGATTTGGAGAGGGACTTTCTACCCTGGAAAGGCCTTATAAGTTGAGTTTATTTAATGTATTTTTTTTTTCTTTTTTTTTTGCGTAAACAAAGTTTGCAAGATTTAGTTGAGTCAAATGACCTGAACAGACTTCAAGGACTCATTGAAGCCAATCACTTGACATGAAAGAGTGAGTCATTTAATTAAGAGGAGTCATGAACTCATGAGTACCTGGAGTCATCACCATGTTTAGATTCCATATACCAGGGAGAACTCAACTAGGTAGAGCTATGGACCAATGCAAAAGTCAGCAAAGTATGGTATTCTGTAAATCAATTAACTATTATAACCCATAGGGTTTCTGTCAACATTAATATGCAATACAATCATTTTACTCATGCTCCCCCCCAAAAAAGCAATTTCTTGCCTTCTAATGGACACTTTAATCCAATATAGATAATACATTTACTTCTTAATCAACCAAAAACTTAGTTTATTTGAAATCCTCGAGGAACGAAAACCTATATTGCTCTCTGCATCTCTCTAGTCTAGATTCCTAGTGATGGTGAGCGAGAAAATTTGAGAGTTGTCTTCATTGCTGCAAGTTAGTAAAAATGAGACATGGAAGGGAGCATCTTTACTATTTATCAGAGAGAGAGAGAGAGAGAGAGCATCTTTACTGAAATTCAAATGGAAATATCAAATACAGAAGTTCTTTGGGCACATTATTGGGTGAGCAATCACCAGCCTGTTTATGGGCTGAACCTATGTTTTCTCTCCCTTTTGGAACTTGTTTATTAGAGTGAACTTGCAGGTGTGTGAACTTGCAGGAACCATTTATCAAAATGCTTTTGGCTATGAATTTGGAAAGTTAAATATTCCACAAAATTTCTATTTTAGCTATATATGAATAATTAACCTGTACATTCTTAGACAATTGTAGTTCAGCATGTAATGAGTGATTCTCTTTTCCTGTCCTGTGCAGGCCAATAGGCATACCATTATATTGATGCAGACATCTCAGAACAGAGCAACCAGAACATTTATGGATTATGAATCAATAAGTCAAGCGATGGATGGTATTGTATTCAAGCCTTTGAACTTTATCCGTGTTTATATTCTCAAAATGCCAATTTATAGATGGCATTTGTTATGGAGCTTCATCATCTTTATGCTATACAATTATGCTCTTTCTGATATTTATTTATTTTTTATCAAGACCACAAGAAATTAAATCTTATATTCCATCTAAGGTGGTATCCAGCTCCAAGCTACAGACCCCGGAATACTGTTCAATACATGCAGACACAGGCAATGTGGTTTTGTTACTGGAACCATGAGATTTGAAAGTGGCTATGTCCTTGATGTTGCTATCTTTTCCTTTGGAATTAAGTAGATTAGGCTTAGTCATGATTTTCCCCCAGTCAGTAGCAGAAAGAGTCTGTTAGAACATCAGAAAGATGGTTAAAGCAGAAGAGATGCTTTTGGTTTAGTAGTATAGTTTCTCATAGAGTGAATTTCAAAATTATATATTTTATCTATTATCAATTTAAATATGCTGAAATTCAATTGATGTTGGCGTAAAGATCAATTGATATTTTCCATGTGGTTGTAACTTGTAACTTTAAATGTAAATACGACATAGTCAATGCATATGGTAACTGATGCAAGTGGACCCATTTATGATAATTGTCATAGCGTATTTGATTTATCATGCAAGAAATTGATGAGCAGTTTGGTTCTCCTTGCTAGATTAATTGGTTAATGGAATCTTTGTTTTTATAGATATTATATATAGAGAATATGCAAAACTAAGGCCAAAGACTACAAACTTCAACTCATGAGAGAATACAATAATCTGGGAAATATATAGTGGTAGATGGTACAGATCCTCCTTAGTAACCAGTGAAGAACTAAGAAACCAAGTGAAGGTGAAGAAAGATTTTTCTTTAAGGGAAAATTGATAAATGAAAAATGAAGATAGTATAAGAAGTATCATGAAGATGGACAATGAGGATAGGTGCTTTGTTTGAGGTAGGATTTTAAGCAATTAAGCTCTAGTAAAGATGAAAATGTAAAAGGCATTGGACTACATTGTGCTTTATAAATGATAAGTCATAAATTGACACAAGTGGAAAAATTAGGTGTAGTGCAAACTGTCAATCAGTAATCAATTAATGGTGTGTGTCCATTGAGATATGACTCACACAATGAAGACCAAAGATGGGATAGGTGAGACCGTGGGCACCTTCATAACATACCCCTAGGCAACAACCAAAGTATTAGCAGAGCCCGAAGTGGGACCCAATTAAACAAGCTATTGATGAGTGATGCCAAAATGCTGAAGTCCATGATCTGAAATATGAAGACACATGTACCATCCTCAGTTGTAGACATCCAATCAAAAACCACCTGACTATCACCTCAATCATAAGTATATTCCAACAAGAACAGGCCAGCTTAAGACCTTCTAAAAGTGCCAATATTTCAGCTCTTAAAAAGTTTCCATCTCCAGCTGGGCCTGAGAAGCTCAATGAGATGCTGTTTTCATGATTGGTTGGAACAACTACCCTAGAAGGGCCAGGGTTGCCTGGGGACAGACTTTCAAAGTTGAATTTAATCACCCCACTGACTGGAGAATTGCAAACGTGAATAGTGCACATTCTCTTTTGTGAAAAAGCAGCCAAATCCACTGTCATCCAAGATAGATACATCCCAGAGCTGCTGCTTAATATAAATCTAGGGGGCTAACCTCACCAGAACGGGATCAGGTCCAATATTGTGAATAATAGCATTTGATATTTTATTTACTAGGTGAAACTATTTACAAATTTATGAAGAGATATACTAATAAATAAGAAGGTACCTTATGTATGCAAAAATGTTTTAGAGAATCAGCAATCACCATTATCATCTAAGCCTTGTCCCAACTATTTGGAGAATCAACGATAATACTATTGAAATGTATGGACAAGTTTTCTTTGAGAAATCAGAACTCAACTAATACTAGTTAAGCCCCCAACATGCACAACGCATAGAGTGTTAGGCAACCACAGTCCACATGGCAGATGGGAACCTGATTAAGTGTGATGATATATGCTAGAATGTTTTATTCCGGTTGCAAGGCTATGAAGTCACTGCTGATTTATATCCCCTTCAATTTAGTGGAGCTGATGTTGTCCTTGGGGTTCAATGGCTGAAATTATTGCAGCTGGTGCTCTGTGATTGGGGCAGAATAATTAGGGACTTATCCATAGATGAGGAAGCTTATCATTTGTCAGGGGAAGTGAGCCCATTGGGCTGCAAGCTCAAGGGCTGTGCAGTGTACACTGTCCTAAAAGGCAGTTTACATGATCACCAAACCCATCTTTATGAAGCTGGACCTAGAACCCTCTGGCCCAATTTTGTCTTCCCCTAGTCCAAATCTGTTGGAAACAAAAACACACAAAGCACTTCAAGTTCAAGCCTTGTTGATCAAATATAGTAGCATCTTCCAAGAGCCATAGGAGTTGCCACCTCAACATCCCATGGACCATCAAATGCCCATTACTCCTAGTGTCCCAAACACTAATGTCAGACTGTACAAATACCCATGTTTTCGAAAAACAAAGATGGAGAAGATTGTCCAAGAATTTCTGGCTAAGAAATTTATTCAATGAAGCTCCAACCCATATTCTTCTTTGTTTTTTCTTGTCAAGAAGAAAGATGGTACATTGGTACTTGGAGATTTTGTGTAGATTACTTGTCTCTCAATCAAATCATCATGAAGGATCCTTGATTGGAATGTGTTGGGAGTTCATCAGGTGGAATTTTTAAAGAGAAGATTTGAGGAGGAAGAAATTAAGGAAGCAATGTTCTTTGTTTGTTTTTTTTTTTTTTTTTTGATAATTAAGGAAGCAGTATTCTTTATGGACAGATCAAAGGCTCCAGGGCTTGATGGGACATAATAAAAATGGACTTGATTAAAGTTTTTCAGGAGTTTCACAGAATAGGAATTATCAATCCAAGAATGAGTTCAACCTTTATAGCTTTGGTGCTGAAGAAGAATGATGCTCGTCACCTGAGAGATTTTAGGCCAATCAGTTTGGTTACTAGCACTTATAAGTTGATTGCTAAGGTGCTCTCATTAAGAATAAGAAAGGTGCTTCCCTCACCTATCTCCTAGTCTCAAGGGGCCTTTATTCAGGAGATGCAAATTGTGGCATAGTGGATCAAATTTTAGTTGCGAATGAATGTGTAGAGGCCCAAAAAAGATCAAGGAAAAATGGGGTTGCGATCAAGTTGGATTTGGAGAAAGCCTATTATCTAGTGGATTGGGAGTTCCTTATTAATATCATGAAGTGCCGTGGGTTTGGAGATTTATGGTGTAAGTGGATTAATGGATGAGTAGGGGCTGTGATTTATGTTTAAGTTGGTGGTTTCTAGCGGCATGACATATTCAAGAAGGTAAAAGGAGGACGGCGATGTGTATTCGAGTCTTAGGAATCCCCTTGCATGCGTGGAGGGTTGAATCGTTCAAAGTGATTGGGGATGCTTGTGTTTAGTTCTTGAACGCTGATGAAAGGAATATGACATGGGAGAAAATTGACATTGTGAGAATCCTGGTGGAGGTCGACGAGGTCTCTGCCATTCCAAACTCTTTAGCTTTGGCTTTTACAGGTGAGAATTATGATCTAAGGATTTTTATTGAGGGGGGCGACACCACTATTTTTAGAGCATATGCCGAAAGGAGAGTAGGAAGGAAGGGTGAGAAAGACCGAGTCAGGTTTGAAGTTGTATGTTGGTTTCTTAGTTGAAGAGGGGAAGACGAAGGGTTGTTTGAATGAGGAAGATGATGGGGGGAATATTTGAGGGTCGAATTGGTAATTTTGCATGGGATTGAGACTTTAATGGAGACACACACGTGGATGGGTTTGGCAAGGAGAAAATGGAAAGACACTTTTTAGAGGGTGGGAGTTTAAGTGAGTTTCTCAAAGGGCCTTGGTCCTTGAATGAGGCCTTAGGTGTTGGGAGTGGGGACCACTCTCTGAGTACGAGGCTTCAGAGTGGTAGTAGTGGTATTAGGCACAACAAAATAAAGGCTCGGAATGGATAAGGTGCCAAGATTAAGCAATTTAAGAGGAGGAGAACGAGAAATTTTCACAAGCTTCCAACTAGCAAGGTGGAGGAATGGGTCTGGGTCATTGCTAAATTTCATAGAACTGGAAGAAAAATTGTGGGCCTAAAGAACGAGGAGAGTTGAGTTGATGAGGTGCATCGTCGTCTTGAGTGCAATGAATCTAAGCTCAGTCTTGGGGAGAAGGTGTTGGGAGATCTGAGAAGGAGCAAACAAAGCTTAATCAGCCAAAAGGTAAGTTTATTTGTTTCGGTTCTTTTGTGCTTGAGATCCCTACTGATCTGACTCAAGTGGGGTGGCTGGTTTTGTATGAACTGGGAGATGCTAGGTTTGAGGGAGACATGGAAGGAAAGGAAGCTGGCTTAGAGGAAGAAGACGAGGAGGGTGTAAGGGGGGAAGAACACACTCAAAAGGGGAGGAGAGAAGGGGAGGATTTCGAAGGAGGTGAAGCTAAGAGGTTGGAAGCAAGCAGTCATTTTTGAGGAAGTGGGTACAAAAGAAGAGAATGGTGGACCAGAAGTTTGAGATGAGTGTTCAAGATTTGAAGTCCTAGTTGGAAGGCTTGGAGTTGATTTAGGCCAAAAAAAGATTTCTGATCAAGGAAAGGGATGCTGCTGCTCTAGAGACATTGAAGAAAGTAAAACAATCAAGCAAGTTCCATCTTGTTCATGTGTCAAGAGTTTTTTCACGTTTGAAAGATGGATTGGTTGGTGCTGGTCCTACTAACAAATTTAAGAAAGTTTATAAGAAAAGAGGTTCAAAGGGTAAAGGTTCAAAGATAAAGAATGCTGAGTTCCGGGGAGCCAAAGGTCGAGAATCAGAAGGGGTAGAGTTGCAACAAACATCGGCGTCTGAGGAAGGTTTGGAGTCAAGGTTAGAGTTTGAGGAAAAGGAGGAAAGGGGCGATAGGGATGGTAAGGAGAACTTATCTGCATCATCATCAACCGGTGTGAGTGAGAAGGGAGGGGGGAAGGTGGAGATTGAATGTTTAGTTGATAGGGATGTTAAGGTAGGCAAGAGTTTAGGTCTATTTTATTGGGTGGGGAGGAATTCGCTAGAAGGGCTTTCAAAGCATTTGAAAAAAAAAGCAAGAGGGGAGAGAGCTTGAGGAAGATCGTTGTTGGGGAAGGAGGAGAGGCGTGGAATGATGAAGGAGATGGACAAGAGGAAATATTTGAAGATGTTTAAGATGCTGTGTTCGGGGGCTTTCTTTTGTTCCCTCTTGTTTTGTGCTATTGATTTTGTTTTTGTCTGATTGTTGGGCGGGTGTTTTCTTAACACCTGAATGTTGCTTGTAATTGGCCTGTTCTTTTATTTTTAATTTATTTTTGATTTTTTTTGTTATGGGGAGAGTAGAGAAGATGTGGCAAATTTGAAACCAGTGGTAACCTGTTTGAGAGAATTTCTAATTTGGGTGTAAATTGGAACAAAAGCCTTTTGGCAGGTGTCAATTTAGCAAGCGAGGAGCCGAGGAGCTAAGGGCTATGACAGAAACCTTGGGGTATGAGAGTGGGGAGTGGCCATTAAGGTATTTAGGTTTACCACTAGGAGATAACACTAGATTGGTTAGCTTTTGGAATTCAGTGGTAGTAAGAATTGAGAAAAGATTGGCCAAGTGGAAAAGGAACTACTTTTCTTTGGGTGGGAGACTTACATTGATTAAATGCACTCTAGCTAACCTCCCAATCTATTTTATGCCAGTCTTCAGAATGCCTCAAGCATTATGAAAGGAATTGAGAAGCTTATGAGGGATTTCCTTTGGGAACTAGGGGAGGGAAAGAGAGATCATTTGGTGAGATGGGAAAAAGTGGTTACGAAAAAGGAAGAAGGTGGGGGGGGGGGTTGGGGATTGGTAATGTGAGCATGAAAAACCATGCACTATTAAGCAAATGGCTTTGGTGTTTTCCTGTGGAAAATGAAAGATTATTTTATGGCATAGAGTGGTGGCTAGTATTCATGGGCTGTCAAGAAATGGTTGGAATGTGGATTGTCTACAAAGAGCAACTCTTGCTACACCTTGGAAAGCAATTCATGGCATTCTTCCCTCTTTCCTCAATCATGTAAGGTATGACTTGGCTTCTGGTAGTAAAATAAGGTCTTGGGAAGATGTGTGGCTGCATGGATCTCCTTTGAAAGATTTCTTTCCTTCTTATCTTTTTGTTCTTTCAAATCTCAAAGATAAACTTGTGGCTGATTTTTTACAACCTCACCCTTCTTGTTTGAATTGGAATTTGGGGTTCACTAGAAATCTTAGAGAGTCAGAAATCTCTTTGGTGTCTAACTTGTTGAGTGTTTTGGAGTCATTTGTCCTTGTTGATGACGGGAGATGCTCGGTGGTGGTCCCTTAACCCTACTGGGTAGTTTCTTGTAAGTCCTTTTTTAGCTCCCTTTTTTCCACTTCCTCTCCCCCACCTTCCTTGTGAAAGAAATCTGGTGTTTTCCTATTCTTCCAAAGGTCAATGTATTTTGCTCGGAAGTGTTCCATGGGTTCATTAATACTTGTAATTTGCTACAAAGGAAAAGACCAAATTGGGCCTTGCCCCCCAACTGGTGTTTCTTGTGTAAATTGAATGGTGAGACTGCCTTCCACCTCTTAATCTCCTTTCCCTTTGTTTGCTGTATTTGGGAAGGGTTTTCTTCTCTTATTGGTTGTAGGTGGAACCCTCCTATCAGTTTGAATGGACTGTTCAGCCCTTTTGTTTTGAGAAGCACAAAAAAAAAAAGAGGTAGGATTTTGTGGAGATGTACAGGAGCAGCGGAAGCTAGACAGTGTGGGGAGAAAGAAACACAAGAATCTTTGAGGAGGAGAGGGGCTTGGAGAAACTAATTGATTGTATTACCTTTAAAGTTGCTCATTGAGTAAAAACCTTGGAACTTTTTTTAGACTTTAGAGTGGAGGAATTTTTTTTCTGGAATTGGGGAGCAATTGCTGGCTCTTTCTCTAGGAAACAAAAACCTCTAGAGGTTTGGTCACTCCCAATGGCTGGTTGGAAGAAGTTGTACTTTGATGGTAGTAGTAGTATGGGTAATCTAGGCCCCTCAAGTATTGGAGGGGTTATTAGGGATGAGGGTGGCATTATTTGTGCAATATTTTCAGGCCCAATTGAGCAAGGTGACTTAGTGAAAGCAGAACTTATGGCAAGTGGTTTACGGGGTAGAGAAGGCCAAAGAATAGGGAATTGATTGTTTGATTATTGAAGGGGATTCAGGACTTGTGGGATGGTTGGAAAAAGGATATGGGGTGACTTGGTAGCTACGGAACGAATTCAGTCGATTTTGGTGGCTGTCAAAAAACATGAACCTGCAAGTTTGTTGGGTTAGAAGATTTGCTAACAGTTTGGCTGACAATTTAGCTAAGCTAGGGGTTCAAAGACAGATTATGTATTGGGTACAATTGTAATAAGGGTTGAATGGTATCCATTTCCTTTAATCATTAATGAAAATCTTTTTTGTGGTTGCTGATAAAAAAATCATGTGAATGATCACTTTCCAACAATCCTCATTGACAAGTTCTTGGACAAGTTACAAGTTGCAATTGGACTTGAGAGCTAGGTACCATAATATAAGAGTATTTCCAGTTGATATTCCCAAAATGACGTTTAAAACCCATGGTGGGCATTATGAATTCATTGTCATTCCGTTTGTGTTAACCAATGCACTAGTGACTTTCTAGACACTCGTGAATGATATATTCAGGCCTTACCTTAGGTAGTTTATTCTTGTATTTTTTGATGACATTCTAGTGTACAGTGAGGATTAGGATTCTCATCTCTGACAACATTGGCCACATTGTGATGTCATTAGTTGTATGCAAAGGCCTCTAAACATGTTTTGGTTAGGCCCAGATTTAGTACTTGGGCCATGTGGTCTGACAAGGGAAAGTGATGGGGGACCCAAATAAAGTGACTTGTCTTTGAGGCTTCTTGGGCCTCATAAGCTATTGTTGGTGCTTCATTAAGAACTACGGGCTTCTTTCAGCCCCTCTCAAATAGTTGCCCAAGGACTCTTTCATATGGTAAGCCCAAGCCCAACAGGATTTTAACACTCTTAAGCAAGTATTCTCCTCCTCACCTACCCTAAGATTACCCAGGTGTTAGTGAGATGTTTGTCTTAGAGTGCAACACATCAAGTGAAGGACTAGGAGCAGTGCTCATGCAAGAGGAACAACCCATAGCATATTTCAGTAAGGTATTGTCAATCCAGGTTCAAGCCAAGTCCACCTAAGAGAAAGAGATGATGGTGGTGGTGCTGGCCATCCAAAAGTGGTTGGCTTACCTTCTAGACCATCAGTTCGTCATTAGAACCAACCACAAAAATCTAAAGTTCCTTTTGGAGTAGAAGATCCGCACTGAAGAACAACAGGCCTACAAACTAATGGGCTTCGACGATGTTACTAAATATAAACTCATGTTGACCAACCAGCCAGCTGATGCTTTGTCTAGGGTCAATGAATTCAACCAACTTACCGTTTCCAGGCCCAACTACCCCTTACTAGATCTCCTATAATCAAATCCAATATGTTCCAAGTTGGACAGGTTTCTTTTTTCAACAGATTGGGAAGAACATCGGGGGAATCTAACTTCTAGGACACTTCCTAGACTCACTTTAGATAACTGGCCCATAGTGATTTGTAAGGAAGATTTGAGGAATGATGGACTTGCCCCTTTCAGGGCTGAGAACATGTGGTTGACCAATAAAATTAGAGAGTGGTGGGAGCAATGTATCGCTCAATGAGTTGGGAATGTATGGGATTCCACAAGAAGCTCCAATACTTGAAACTGATGATTAAAGAGTGGAATTTATTGGAGTTTGGCAGATTAGAAGAAAGAAAACATGTTTTTTTTTTTATCAACAAAAGATAAGATTTTATTAATTTAAAACAGATTACAAGAACTTTCTAGAGAAGAAATAAAACATGTTTTGGTTGAGAAGATTGAGGAATTGGATTTGAAGGAAGAAAGGGACTCCTTTGGAGAAGGAGATAAAGAGCAAAGATGGAGTTTGAGGAAACAATTGGAGGATCATTTGCATAAGGAGGAAATCAATTGGAAACAAAAATCTCATTGTAAATGGTTAAAGGGGGGGGGGATAAAAACACTAGATTCCTCCATACTATGACAAATGGTAGAAGAAGAAAGAGCTTCATCTCAAGATTGGCAATTGAGGGGTCAACCGTATCCCATTCGGCAGAGATAGCAGGGGCCTTTGTAGACCACTTAAGATCTATTTTTAGAAGGCCATTAAATGAGAGGGTGTGGTTAGAGGGATTGGATTGGACAAATGTAGGGCCAGAGAACAAGGAGCGGTTAGAAAGGAAGTTTCAATTGGAGGAAATAAAGGAAGAAATGTTTCCTATGGATAGAACAAAAACTCTAGGATTGGATGGATTCACAATGGCATTCTCTCAGGATTGTTGGGAAATTTTGGAGAAGGATCTAGTGCTGGTGTTTGATGAATTCCACAGGAGGGGAGTAATTAACCTGGGTTTGAATTCCACATTCATTGCTTTGGTCCCAAAGAAGAGAGATGCCTCATAGCCAAAAGACTTTAGATCATTTAGCTTGGTAAATAGTTTGTATTGAAAAATTGCACAAGTGTTGTCTCTTAGGATCAAGCAAATTCTCCCTATTATTGTTGCACCTAACCAAGGAGTCTTTGTGAAGGGAAGTCAGATTTCTGATCAAATCCCAATTGCAAGTGAGAGTGTGAAGAATTTTAAGAAGACCAAAAAGAAGGGAGTGGTTTGCAAACTGAATCTAGAAAAGGCTTATGACTTGGTTGGTTGGTCCTTTCTGATGGAAGTGTTGGTTAACTTTGGATTTGGGGGAAAATGGTGTAAATGGGTATTGGGTTGTATTAGGAGCTGTCACTATTCAGTGTTGGTAAATGGAACAGTGGTGGATTTTTTCCTAGCATTGAGAGGAATAAGACAAGATCCACTTCCCCCCTTTTTGTTTACCTTGATTGTAGATGTATTAAGGAGATTGATCCATAGAGTTGATTTGAGAAATTTGTTATGAGGATGGAGGATAGGAAGGGAGGAGATACCACTTAGACACCTGCAATTTGTAGATGATACAATCTTACTCTATGAAGGTGGGAATATGAGTTGGATTAGGAATTTGAAATTGGTTATATAACTTTTTGAGCAAATGTCCAATCTTAAGGTGAATTTTGAGAAAAGTTGTATAGTGGGAGTGAACATGGAGGGAAGGGAGATTAGGGAGTGTGCAAGTATACTAGGATGTGTAATTTCAGATTGGCCTATGAATTATTTAGGCCTCTCCCTAGGAGATAACCTTAAGAAGGGAAGCTTCTAGAATCCAGTGGTGGAAAGATCTGAGAAAAGACTTGCTTCTCGGAAGAAAAATTATCTCTCTTTAGGGGGGAGGATTACACCGATTAGGGTGGGTTGGGAGGTGGTAATTAGATGTAAGAAGCAAGGAGGTCTTGGGATTGGGAATTTTAGGAAAAGAAATATGGCATTAACGAGGAAGTGGTTATGGAGGTTCTAGAAAAGGATAAGTTGTGGGCTAAGATAGTGGCTAGCATTCATGGGATGGAGGACAATGGTTGGGATCCTAGAATTCTGGCAAGGACTACAAATGCTTCTCCATGGAAAGCCATCCATGACCTTATACCGGTTTTCTCCCCTTGGATCATGTATGATTTGAATTTGAGTAACCTCATTAAATTTTGGGAACAAACTTGGGTCAGGGATTCTCCATTGATGAACCAGTCCCCTTCCTTGTATGCTTTCTCTGACTTGAAAAATGAGCCCATTTCATCCTTCCTAGTTCCTTCAGACTTGGCCTCTGGTTTTGGGTGGAATTTGGGCTTGAAAAGGGCTGTCAGGGATACAGAATTAGGCAGCACTCTGACCCTCTTGGTCACTCTCGAAAATGTTTTCTTGGACCCTTCAAAGGAAGACGATAGACTTTGGAGCCCCTCTCCCTCAGAACCCTTCTCTTGTGCCTCGTTTTTTAAAACCTTAACAACTTGCTCCTCCTGGTCTGTCTTTCCATGTTAAAGAGGAGTGTAGGCTCATTCCTCCTGGGGTTGGGAGTTTTTGTTGGGAAACTTTCTTGGTAAGAATCAATACAAGTGATTTGTTTTAAAGAAAGAAACCCAAGACTTGTTTATCCCCACATAGATGCACTCTCTACAAAGCTGATGGGGAAACTAGGAACCAACCATTGGTGTCTTGCCTTTTTGCTAAAACTATATGGGAATGGGTTTTCTCCCTTTTTGGGTGTGTTGAGTTTTGGGCTGATATGACATGTTTTTTATTTACATAGCATAGTTAGGGAGTTATTGGGTCTTAGGCCCATTAGTTTATGTTTTAAGTTAAGAGTGTTTTTAAGTTCTCACAAGTAGCCAACTTACTAAGGGCGCATACTTGTCTTTCCTTTCTCAATGGGCACTTGCAGGAGGAGGTGTATGGTCCTTCCAGCTGGCTTCTACAATAATATGGAAAAAGGAAAGGTATGCAGGTTGAAGAAACCTCTATATGGTTTAAAACAATCACCTAGAGCTTGGTTTGACAGGTTTAGAAGTGCATTGGTTGTATTTGGCTATACTCAAACTTAATCTGATCATACTCTTTTTGTGAAAAGGAGGGGGTCACTAGTGTATGTGGATGACATTGTAGTCATAGGAAATGATTTGAGTGAGATTGATACCTTGAAGAAGAATCTACACAAAGAGTTTGAGATTAAGGATTTTGGGGAGCTGAAGTAGTTTCTGGGCATTGAAGTGGCAAGGTCCAAGAATGGGATCTTCATCTCATAGAGGAAGTATGTTCTAGATCTATTACAGGAGACATGAAAACTTGGGGCAAGGGCAACTGATACACCTATTGATCAGAACCACATGATAAATGCTTCAGAGGGTGAGCTAGTGAAGGATGTTGAAAGATATCAGAGGTTAGTGGGGCGGTTGCTATACTTATGTATGACACGACCATACATCTCCTATGCAGTGAGTGTGGTGAGTCAATACACGCATGCCCCGCGAGTTCAGCATTGGGAGGCTATTGATAGGATACTTTCCTATTTTAAGGGACACCCAGGTAGAGGCATATTGTTTGCTGCCATGGATAGTTGAAGTTAGAGGCTTACACAAATGCTGGTTGGGTAGGATGTCTAAATGACAAGAGATCTACATTAGGAGTTTGTACTCTTGTTGGAGGTAATTTAGTTTCATGGAAGAGTAGGAAATAGACAGTTGTGGCAAGGTCAAGTGCAGAAGCTGAATACAGAGCCATGGCACATGGTGTTTCAGAGCTCCTCTGGATCTGTTTCTTGTTAGGGGAGATTGGAGTTGAGGCCGAAGAACCTATGATGCTATATTGTGACAATCAGGCAGCAATTAACATTGCCCACAACCCAATTCAGCATGATAGGACGAAGCATATACAAGTGGATAGACACTTTATAATGGAAAGGGTGACATTAGTGAAGTTTGCTTGCCATATGTTGCATCTGACTTGTAGCTTGCTGATGTTCTTACAAAAGGAGTTGCAAGAAACAAGCTGGAGCATGATATACGCAAGTTGGGAATGTGTGGCATTTATTCCCAACTTGAGGGGGAGTGTTGAGTTTTGGGCTGATATAACATGTTTTTTATTTACATAGCATAGTTAGGGAGTTATTGGGCCTTAGGCCCATTAGTTTATGTTTTAAGTTAAGAGTGTTTTTAATTTCTCACAAGTAGCCGACTTACTAAGCGCATACTTGTCTTTGTACTCTCTTTTATTTATGAGTATGTAATCTAATGAAAGGGGCTACCAGACCTAATTCTGAGCTTCTCCCATAGCTGAAACCTTTTCTTCTCTTTCTTTTCTTCTTTCTTTTACAATTTTTATATCAAAATAGGTTATTCAAACTTTTCTAGTGGGTGTAGTTGGAACCCCCCAATGAATGTACAAAGCCTATTTTCTCCCTTTCTTCAGGTGGCCAATGAAAAGAGTTAGGATTATGTGGAGGTGTCTTAGGGCTGTTGTATGTTGGACCTTATGGGAAGAAAGAAGTTCAAGAATTTTCTCAAAAAATGAGAGCAACATTGAGAATATAATAGAGTTGATCAATATAAGGGTGACACAATGGCTGAAATCCTTGGTCTTATTCACAGATTTTACCTTGGATGACCTGTTGAGAAATTGGAAAGAGAAAGCAAATTCTGCCCAGATTAAGAGGGTTCCAAGTCCTTCTTGGATCTCTCCCCCCTCTGGCTTCATAAAATTGAACTTCGATGGCAGCAGGCAGCAACATAAGGAATCTAGGCTGTCAGGTATTGGGGGAGTTTTCAGGAATGAGGAAGGGAATGCTTTAGCCATTTACTCAGCCCAATTGGAGAAGGTGAATCTCAGGGCTGAGATTTTTGCGGCCTTGGAAAGGAAAAAATTCAAATGGATGGCTAAGGACATTGAGATAAAATGCAGTTGGGTGAAGAGAACTGCTAACTCATTTGCTGCTGGGCTAGCCAAGCAAGGGGTGAATAGGGATTCTTTGTTTTGGGCTCATTTCTAATCTTGTTTTTTTGTTTTGCTTGCAGGGGAGTTAAGACAATTTACCTCCCTCTGCTTGTATGCATTTTTTCCTAAAATTTAATGAAGTTACATGTTATTGATAAAAAAAAATCTCCTATAGTAGAAAGGCCAACAAGATTAGAAGCTTGGGTAGATCTACTCTAAATGGGCCCATGACACAACCCTAGGATATTCTATTAGGGATTCTACCCTCTTTTACAAGGGTTGAATCATGCTTCCATTGGCTTAAAGTCATCTTCGGGACCCCTTACAGGTGTTCCATGACTCGCCTCAAGGTAGCCCATTTTGGGATCTTGTGCACTTACAAGTGCATAGCAACCCATTTTTCTTCTCTAATGGAACAAGCGGTGGCCGTTCGAAGGCCCAAAACAAATGGCTGCTCTTCACCCGCCAAAATTGAGATATGACCATTTACCATGTGTCTGTTTTCTTCACCATTGATCTATTAAATACGTGTCGCGCATCCAGCTCCATGCAAATGATCCAACGGTGTATGAGTTCTCTATCACTTGGGGGAGATTTCCTACAGTTGGATGATAGATACCATCTGATTTGAATGGATGGATCGTCAACGGGTGACACTTGACAGTGAAGGTCTCCCTGATTGATGGGCCGAGGCATGGCATTATTTCCCTAAAATTTAATGAAGTTACATGTTATTGATAAAAAAAATCTCCTATAGTAGAAAGGCCAACAAGATTAGAAGCTTGGGTAGATCTACTCTAAATGGGCCCATGACACAACCCTAGGATATTCTATTAGGGACTCTACCCTCTTTTACAAGGGTTGAATCGTGCTTCCATTGGCTTAAAGTCATCTTCGGGACCCCTTACAGGTGTTCCATGACTCGCCTCAAGGTAGCCCATTTTGGGATCTTGTGCACTTACAAGTGCATAGCAACCCATTATTTTTGGCCTGGGATTAATAAGGTCACACAAGAATTCATCTTGTCATGCTAGACCTGCCAATAGCAAAAGTATGAGGCCCAAGCTCCTGCAAGCCTTGGGCAACCTCTTTGAATTCTAGGCCTGGTTTGGGATGAAGTCTCTATGGATTTCGTAACTGGTTTGAGTGACAACAAAGGAGAAGTCTGTCATTTTGTGTCATAGACCATCTCTCTAAATAAGGTCATTTTATTGCTCTCTCTCTCTCACCCCTATATTGCGACAACAGTGGCGGAAGCCTTTATTAAGGAAATTATTAGGCTGCATTTGTCCCCTAAATCTACCATGTCCAATAGGGATGCCACTTTTCTTAGTAATTTCTGGCGAGAGTACTTTAGGTTACATGGGACATGCTTTCGTCATAGATAGAATCCCTAGTTTGATGGCAAGATTGAGGCTGTCAACTGATGTCTTGAGACATAATTGAGATGTTACGCTGGAGACTATCCAAGACATTGGGTTTAGTGGCTTCCCTGGGCGGAACTTTGGTACAGCTCCTCATTCCATCTAGAAGTTTGGAATGACTTCATTGAGGGACTTGTATGGCCGTGACCCTGAGGCAAGTTCATCAGCAGTTGCAACAGTGGATGACACTTTGACTATCAAAGATAACATCTTGAAGACACTCAAAGGGCAATCTCTTGAAGACCCGGTAACAAATGAAAGCCTACTATGATTGAAGACATCAGTCCGTTGAATACAAGGTCGGTGAGTTTGTGTATCTTAAGCTTAAGCCTTATAAACAAACATTGGTGGCCAAACATGTATGGCATAAGCTTTTGCAGCTACTACAAGCTTTTTTTCTATTCTTGAGCGAATGGGCATGGTGTCCTGTTATTTGCAATTTCCTGCCTCCTAAAAACTCCATCCTCTCTTTGACGTCTCCCTCCTTGAAAACAATTTAGGCCCATATACACCCATGTGCAAGGACCTGTCCGAATTCACTGGGGATGGAGAGCTGAACTAGTAATGAGTAATCATGGATTATTGTCAGGTCAAGCCAGGCAAGCATATTACTCAAGAAGCTCTTGTAGTTTGGGCCGGTATGACATGAGAGGATGCATCATGGGACCCTTGTTCCATCCTCCACCAGCAGTATCCTAAGCTATTCCTCGAGGAGGAAGATGCTCCTAAAACGGGGGAATTAACAACCAGATGGGTCCAGTTGGATTCTAGATTGTTTGAGTGGTGCAAATACAGCCAGCTCAAGGCCCAGACCTATTATGTTGAAGGAATATTCTAGAAGGAAGCCACATTAGCATGTAACCTTAACCAACTAATTGACAAGAATCCAAGTGGTTACAATCCAGCTGTAATTTTTTGCAATCTGTTAGTTGGTGTAAGCGCAAATTATATGAGAGTTGGTATTGGATGAAGCAATGGAGTTGTCATGAACTCGAGTCTTCTCTCCCTCTACAGGTAGTACCATCCACAAAATTGGTACCTAAGTTGGGCAATAACCCAACATAGACAGCCTTATAACTAATTTTCCTCCTTTCTTGTTGGAATTTTGTAAACTAAGTCATTGTTATCGTCTATAGGAGGCACAACAAAATGGTGGGCTTTTAAAATTTAGATAGAAGAAATTTAAACATTATAGCATTTAATGTGTTATTTGCTTCAAGAAACAAATGTAATACAAACTTATCAATTGACAATTGGTACACTAATAACTAAGGTTGTTTTTAATGTACCATTAACTTAAAGGGCAAAAATGTTTGGGCTAATTGTGTAATTATATTACTAAACTGGATGGGCAAAATTGTCCTTGAGAAATCAGGATGCAACACTTGTCTGATTTAGCAATATAAAACAAAAGGAAGAACTATGTAACAGGTCAGAAAAGTAGAAGAGAAAGAGAAGAGAAGACAAGAGAAGAGAAGAGAAGAGAAGAGAAGGTGTTAGGGAAAAAACTGAACATGGGGCTTTTAGGTTCCCCACTTAATTTTATATTTCAGAAATAATTAGAGAAGCAAATTACATTAAAGCTCTCATAGGGTGGCAGCAACTAAAGGGGGTCAAGTGACCACCCGTGTGACAACTTAAAAAGAATAAGAAATAAATACAAAAAAAAAACAACAATTGAATTATAGGCCCAATAAAGGACAAACATAAAGTAAAAAGAGGGGGGGGGGAGGGCAAAATGATAGCTCAATACTCCCCCTCAAGCTGAGCATAGATGTCAATCTTGCCCAGCTTGCTTACATATTGCTATAACTTATGTCTGGAAACCCCTTTAGTAAGCATATCTACTAGTTGTCCTTCTGAAGTCACAAAAGAACACACTTCTCTAGAAGCAATTCTCTCCCTTATGAAGTGTCTATCTACTTCAATATGTTTTGTCTCGTCATGTTGAATTGGATAAGCTTTATTGATGGCAGCCTAATTATCACAATATAGCATCTTAGGTTTATCATGGACTTCCAACTCTCCAAGAACTGGTCTCAGCCATAATAGTTTCGACACTCCATGGGTTGTTTCTCTATACTCTACTTTTTCTGAGGACCCTGCCACTATTAATTGCTTCTTACTTCTCTGAAAGACTAGGGTGCCAGTTGGTAAGTCTTTTTTGAAAGATCTTTTGGAAGATCTGACAACTAAAAGACAATGTGAGCTTTTGCATAAAGATTTTGGTAGCCCACAGACTATTTGGTGGAGGCACATCTTTCCGCATGAAGACGAGGCAAAAAAAAGCGAAAAACTCCATTTGGAGCTTCCCAAAAATAGCCCAAAACGGGCTTCTTGTGTCTTTTCGGGTTTGCATCTTTCGACGGCTAGATTTTTTCCCAACCAAATGGGAAAAGACGAAAATGTGGGCTACTAAGCTTCTAAAAAGCTGACAGCTCACGCAAAAAAGACGCACCAAACAGGGCCTAGATTTCTGGCAACAAGATTACAATACCTAGATGTAGATTTCCTGTCATCAACACAACCAACCTGCCTAGCTAGCATTTGTGCAAGCCTCTATTCTCCTGTGTCCATGATTAGCAAAAGGAATTCCCTTTCTTGGAGTTCCCTTCAAATAGCATGAAACCCTCTTGGTGGCTGCTAAGTGGGTATCTCTAGAAGCATTTCATAAGCTGACTAATCACAGTCACAACATAAAAAATGTCAGGACTGGTCATGCAAAGATATAACGGCTTCCCTACAAGTCTCTAAAATGCTCCCTTGTCAAATATTATGGTTGTAGTCCATAGGAGTAGGAGCTAGCTTAGCATCAAGTCTCCTTGTTTTTGTCAACAAATCAAGGACATACTTCCTCTAAGAGATAAAAATCCATTCCATGGAGTGTGCTACCTCAATATCCAAGAAATACCACAACTCTCCAAGATCCTTAATCCCAAATTCAGTATTAAGGAATTGCTTAAGTCAATCATTCTCTTCAACATCATCTCATGTGATAACAATATCATCTACATAAACAATTAGAATAGTCATGCATCTTTCCTCTTTACAAAGAGGGTATTGTCTGATTGTATTTGAAGATAACCAACACCAATTAAGGCATTCCCGAATTTCTCAAACCAAGCCCTTGGTGATTGTTTGAGTCTTGGAGAGATTTCCTTAACTTACACACCTTTTCCTCCATATTCTTACCATACACCCCAAGAAGAAGAGACATATAAACTCATGAAGGTCTACATTCAAGAAAGCATGTTTAACATCTAACTAATATAGTAGCCAAGAAAAAGAGGCTACCAAGGACAATAGAACATGAACAAAGTTCATCTTGGCTATAGGTGCAAAAGTCTCCAAATAGGCAACACCATAAAACTGGGTATATCCCTTTGCCACAAGGTGAGCTTTATATCTTTGAATGGATATACCCACCTGTAACCAATTGGTTCCTTCCCAGCAAGCAAATCAACAATGGCCTATGTATGATTATTATCTAATGCTTTCATCTCAATCCTCACAGCACCCTTCCATTCTGGTTTGGATAAAGCTTCTGAGATAGACTTGGGGATAGATTGAGTAGGGACAAAGGTTAAGAATTAGTAAGAGGGGGACAAAAGGCCATAGGAAAGGTGCTTGGAAATGCAATGAGTAGTACACTTACGTTATCTTTCCGGGCAGCGATGAAAAGGTCAAGGTCTAGAAATTCAGTGCAACCCACATATGCATGGATACAACGATACATAAATGCTTTAAAATCTTTAAACCTTGGGATGATAGAGCTAAACATTGAGGTGCACATCCAGTGGAGATTACCACAACATTTTTTTTTTGTTTTTTTTTTTTTGAGAACGGTAACTTTCATTGCAAGGAAAAAAGGGGGTAGGGGATGTATGTGAGAAGATCAACAAAGGCAAAAAAGCAAAATCTGCCTAAGAATTATAAAGGCAAAGAATTTGCACTATACAAAAAGATCCTGTCCGCCCTTGATTTTGCAAAGCATCTGCTGTAGAATTCATCTCCTGAGGAATTCATCTGAAAGAGCAGTTCGAGGAATTTGCAATCTCATAGATCTCATCAAGGAAGTGAGCGAATCTCGGAGGACCGGAATCTATGTTTGAAGCGCATCCTATGGCATTCTTAGAGTCTCCAACAACAAGAGAGCTCACTTGGATTCAAATGGCAATCTTCAAGCCAATAAAAAATGCTCTAACTTAAGCCTACGAGGCATTACCCCAGCTGGCCTACTAAAAGCCCAAATAACACTACCATCAACTCTGAGGATTAAGCCTCCCATACAAGCCATTCCCAAGTGACCTGAAACACTTCCAAAACTACCATCAAACTTCAAAATGAAATCAGTGGCTGGTCTTGGATAAAGGTCAGGTCTAAGCTGGGGATAAAAATTGGATAAGTGCAGCACTTCTATGAGATTCTGTCCAAGTTACAATAGGTAATCCCTTTGAACTCACTGCAAGATAGCATCCTCAAAAAGATACAAGGCAAAACTCCTCTAAACCCTTCCAAGGAGATGGATTTGTTCTAAAAAATTCTATTGTCCTCCTCCCAAATGCACCACTTACAGCATGGGGAACAGGTTTCAAAAGATTCTAACCCTAGATTCCCAGCTTGCAGACCATCCATTGAGTGACTAAGTCAGTAATGGAATTTGGGGGAACCCAATAAAAGCTGTATTCATGATCAATATCAAGGAAGAATTGTCATAGGAAATAAGAAATCCCACAATTAATAGGAAGATGACTAATAAATTCCCTACCCTTCATACATATTATGCAAACATGAGGAGACATCACAAGCTGACCTTTTCTTTTCCTTTCTGGAATGTTGCATGCATTAATTCAACCCCAAGCAGCCTCCAAAATGAAAAAAGGAGACCTTAGAGGGAATGTAGGCCAAAGTCTTCTCTCCAAGAGGACAAGAGATGAGGATCTAGCTATGAGATGATGGAAATAAGATTTAATGGAGAATGAACCATGGGAGGTTGGGAACAAATGTGTTTTATAAGGGAGGTTGGGAGAAAGAAAAACATCTTTTGGGGAAGTCAAGAGGAAACAAACATCCTGCGTTTCAGAGCCAGTGAGAGATCTACGGAAGTTGAAATTATAAGATAGGCCATGAACTCCTCTAGACAACACTGAAGAGATCAAACAGTCCTTGTTCAAAGTAGGAAGATGCTAGGTACTCATCAAAAAAAGAAGGAAGATGATAGGGTATGTGAAACATAGAGGTTGAGAATCCCATTAGAGATCAGTTGAGAATCTGATGAGGTTACCATCACAGAGAGAGAGCCTCAGAAAGGGGGAGAAAACATAGGTTTGAACAATACCTTTCGAAGTATTGGCTGGAGAGATTAGGGGTAAGTTGCTGTCCCATCCATTGCTGTTCCTACCATATTTGCTTCGAATGATAGAGACCCAAAGGTTAACTTGTTCTATCAGGAAGCACCAAAGCCATTTACCCAGCAGGGCGATATTCCTTTCAAGCAGATGACCTTATTCCAAGCCACCTTCTTTAGCATGCAGACCACTGTCCAATTAACTTAATGATACCTTCTATCACCGCTTCTCTCCCAATGAAAATCACATTGCAGCTTCTCTATATGATTCCTCACCTTGGCTGTTATTGCACAATTCAGCTTAGTAAAGTTGAATTAGCATCATTCCTGTGCTTCCTTTTGGAGCATTGCATTAGACTGTTATTGAAATAATTTTAAGGTCTGAGTGGATAGTCTTTTTGGGATATTATACATTTCTCCCAAATAAGCTGCTATGCTTTTTTTTTCTGAAGATATGTTTTTTGGTAGGTTTTCTTTTTTTTTTTTTAATGTGAATTCATGTATAATACAGAAATTATATGGAGATTTACCATGGGCAGACACAAAAAACTGTCAAGCAATAAATTGTTGTCTTTGGTTTGTGGTGGATCTTGTATTGGTAGGACATACTCGTATCTTTGTTTTGTTGGACTTTTCTTGGTCAAGTGGTTTCATGATTAATTTTCACTGAGGTCTCATTTTTACTGGTATGACATTCTTTCAATTTTTTTTTCTGGCTTGCTTGTCATCATTTGATTTTTTATGTAAGCTTTTGACGGAACTTTGTTTCCATCAACTGGTAACAACGAGAATTGGTTAAGCTTAAGATCTGAATTTTCAAACTTGATCATTAATTAGACCACTAATGAGTTAAAGTGCCTTCTCATATTCAACATTTCAAATTATTAGACTGGCATTTTGGTAGCTGATTTAGCAGTGCTTCCATCTCATTGGTAATAAATGTCCCGATAATGTCTTCTTTTCTGTTTTCAATGAGATATTTCTCAAGGAAACCCTGTTTTTTTATCTTGTTAATTATTGCTTGTAATCGATATGATGACATCTATCTAATGTGGTTAGGTATCTGTAGTTTGTATGAAAGAAAGCTGAAGGATCTCAATCCAGCTATCAGAAACATCACTTATGACATTGCAGATCTCTACAATTTCATTGATGGCCTTGCAGACCTGAGTGCATTAGTGTATGTCTTACCTACTCTTCAGGATAATTTTATACTAGCAGAAAAGTATACCTATTTTTCTTCTCTCTCTCTCTCTCTCTGGCATGCATGCTTCTTGCTTTCTCTTGTGTGTGTGAATCTAAGGGGCCTGTTCGTTTGCTCTGAAGTCTGACATCTGAAAGTGTAATAATTACATTAAGAGGTATATTGGTATTGGTGAACTTTTATTTCCTCTGAACTCTAAATGCAGAGAATGTTGTTCTGAATTCTGAATTATGAATTCTAAAAACTATCAAATATCCATTTTGACCCCATATATGAGAGTTATTGTTTGTCTTTTTGGGGGCATCATTGGAAAACGAAAAGTTGTATGATTGCACTTTAAGAGATAAGAGGAAACGAACAACCAATTTTCTTTTGAAGTTAAAAGATTCCTCTTAAGAGATAAGAGTTAAGAGGAAATGAACAGGCCCTAAGGGCACAAGTACTGCACAGGCTCTTCTAAATGGATGATGTGTTCAACATGGACATGAATCAGAGTCCAGCACTCCATGGACTCTTGAAAACACTTCTATGTAACATTCCCTTTTTATCTCCAAGCTTATTTGACATAAATGAACAGTTAATGTACAAGATTATGCTATTTATCTGATGAGTCAGACTTGAACACACGTTGGATTCCAACTCATGTCTGTGTTCATGCAACACTGGGAGACATTCAAAGTGGGTCCCACCATTTTATCCATATGAGATCTCCTGTATCAGAAACTAGTTTATATGGGAGAGTGATAACCTCAGCTTTGGCATTCTGTTGGATGCAGATGGGTTGGAGGAAACCACCCCAAGAATATGCATATAATCTAGGAGCAAAACCATCCCAAGGAATATGCTTGATTATTCCCAAGGACAATTTTCATATCAAGACCCAATCATAATCAGGTTGCTAGTACACTGGATCCATGATTTCCGACATCTTGCTTTTACATTAGTTACCATTTGTTTCAGACATCTATACTTTTTTTTTTCAATATATATTACCACCAAAAAGAACATGCTTGATTCTTTCCCAGGAAAATTTTCAGAACAAGACTCAATAACAGAGTGTGGCAATTGCTGACCTGTCCATCATTCCATCCCATCCAAACTAATTCATTCAAGATGTTAGTTGAATATGGATTGAGCCACCCATTGGGTCAAACAAAGGGGTTAGATTAGGTTGGGTTATAGGTATCCATTTGGGTCAATTGTATGAAAACATTATTTACATCATTCTATCCTAAATCCTCTCTCTCTCTCCCCCCCCCCCCCACAATTTTCTTTCATATCTCTCCTCTCTCCCCATTTTCTCTCATTTCTCTTTCCCCTCTCATTTCTCTCTCCCACTGATTTTCTCCCCTCTCCTCTCATCAGTTTCGCTCTCCTTTTGATTCTCTTGGTTGTCTCGTCTCTCCTCTATCTTCTTTCTCGTCAATTTTTTTATCGACTCCTTGGATTGAACAAACAACTAGGGACATATGATAACCAAACCCAACCTATTCATTTGCCACCCCTACCAATGAGGCAATAGCAATCAGATTTCAGTTGGTAAGACTGGATCCATGAGAACATTATGCCTGGCCTTGTGCCAGCCTGGTCTTGCCTGGTAAGTTGTGAGCTTTGTTTGTAGGAATCTTTCTCTAAGTAGAGACAATAGAACTGGTATTTTGTCAGGGAAAAAAAGGATTGGACTGATGCCTGTGCTACTTGGTTTGGAACTGCAGCTATGACCACTCAATTCAGGCCTACCTGCCGTACGATCGACAGTGGATTAAACAGCGAACCTTCCAGCACCTCAAGAAATTGGCAGTACATTGAAAGTGATGCTTTAGTCTGGCACTAAATTAACTAATACCTGAATCTGTGAACTGAGTCAAACAGAAAGGAAAGGTGAGGTTAAAGATTTGGACTTTATTGTTTGGGCTTCAGTTACCATATTTTGGGAATATGAACAACATCATGGATCAGTTTCTCCCAGCTGTATGTATATTTGATACTGATGGCCGTCCAATTTGGTTTGAGATGGATGTCCTTACAGCAACCATGGTTTGTGTGATTGTGTATCTTGTAGCCATGAACTTTTTACAGTGTACCAGACTTTGAATTTGCTACTTATGGCATCTAAAGACATGTATTGAATCAACATATTAATGGCTGGCTTCCTGCACAGAACTTGTTTAATCTTGGGCTTGATGTTGGAAAGTCTATTAACTTCGTTATATTTGTTAAAAGGTGGTTATGTGATGGACCTAATATCAACAAGATGACCTATTCCTATATTATTGAGGTGGATTAGCAGCCTTTATATGCCTGTGGTGTTACAAATCTGTAACCTCGGCAGACTTTAGCCAAGCTGATAGAATTTTTCTGGCAATTGTAGGCTTGTGGCCTGTAACCTGCAGAATTTATGTTTTCATTCAATAGGAAATTTCTATATGGATTCTTTCTCTTTTTTCTTGCAAATTATATTTATTGATATTTTTCCTTAGAAAAATTGGTCCAACAACGTGGATGCACCTAACCTCTAACAAATACAGTTTTAATAAACCAGTTTGTTTACCAGTTTTATTTAACCGTTTTATTCACTTGATTCTGATTCTCCTCTCTGGGATTTATAGTAAAGCTTATATATGGAAAATGGGTGTGGCATTTTCTCTCTTCTGCTTTCAGTGATAAATTGCTTGAAATGAGAATAGGACTTCATTCAATGGCAGTTGCTCCATTCTCCTTGCGTACAAGTGAACCACAAATTAAAAGATTGTTCTCCTTCTAGCTCAAGCTGTAGGAAGATGGAGAGGGAGAGAGGTTTCAGAGCTGTAGGAAGATGGAGAGCTGAGGTGTCGATTGAAGCTAAGACCTTCAAGTTTGAAGAGGAGCGGGTAAGAGGTAAGGAAGGAGTGAAGATAAGAGAAAACAATAGGGTGACAGTACTGGTTCTAAGTGAAGTCATCATATGGATGAAAGGATTTGTTGATGGAGCTATCAACTCCGGCAAGGTGAATGGATGGAGAAACTCGATGACAGTTCTAGGCAAGAAGTATGTTATAGAACTGAAGAGAAATCGGAAGGGGTGGTTCATCACAGTGGAGTTCTTTGGAACATCTGGGAAACAGATGCTCTGTGTACCGGAAGGGAAATTGCAGAAAGGATGGAAGGGCTTTGTGAAGGTGCTGCAGTCTTTTCTTGAAGTTTTGATAAATAGAAAGTTGGAAGAAGTGGAGGAATCTGGTCAAAACTTCAAAGACCAGGGGTGGAGGAGACAGGAGGAGTCAGTGGCAGTAGAAACTACTGGAAGTGAAGAAGTCCAACATCCTCAGATGTCTGAAGTGGTGGTGACTTGTTCATCTATACGTTGACGAATTCTGGTGGGAGCAGGGAAAGAAGCTTGGACGAAAAGAATGGTTCTGGTGGCTGAAAAAAAAGTGAAAGATTGGAAGAAAGTCCTGGATGTAGTTGCCGGTGAGTTAGGTGTGGAGATGAAGCTACACTGGAGCCATTCACAGATACGAAGGCTGTGTTGGACGTGGGCGAGCAGGAACTGAGCTTTAGAACTGTTGCAGTGGACGGGGGCCTTATTCAGGTTCAGAAATGGAGCCCCATTTGCAGTGAAGTTGCTGTCCATGATGGGTGTGTTAGGCTGAAACTTATAGGTCTCCCATTCCACCTTTGGAGTGACTCTGTTCTTGAATACATTATACAGAGCCTAGGAGGTGTCTTGGTGGAAACTGATAAGCAGAACTTGGTTGCCATCGAGATACAAGTGGTTGGTATCAAGCATGAGAACATGCCGAGGTTCGTTGAGGTGCTCGGATGGGGTGTGGTACAAAGTTTGGGTTGCTGTGGAACTTGAACAGGCGTGGTGGGGAGGGGGGTCCAAGGTCGAAGACGATGAGTCAGCGGGGTGGTGGACACGTGGAAGGAAGATAGTGGGCGGTGAGAAAGAGGTGCAGGTGGACATTGAAGGAAGGTTTAATGGGCCGGCTGGGGCAGCCCAAACGTTAGGCCGGTTGACTAAGGAAATTAATTCAAAAAATTTTGAACGAAATAAACTAAAGGCGGGATTAGTAACTTATGTTGACGTGGCAAGGAAACCGATTAGACCAGGGGCAGAATGGTTCAGTTCGAGCCGGTTGAGGTGAAACGAGGGTTGGGCGGTCTAATAACTAAACTGGGGCCTCTTTTAAGTGACCCACGTGACTACTTAAATGGTCACGTGGGTCGGGGGGAAGGGGAGGTCAATCCGCACGATGATAAACACAAGTAATGGTCTATCATCGTCCCAAAAGAGAATGGAGGTCCGAAACTCTTACCAGTAGCCGCACGAATTCGTTGGGAGAGTTACAGTGGGTCCCTCGTTGGAACTTGGATGAGGGAAGCTCCAGGCGGCGACTCTCAGAGAGGCCAAACCCGAGATACTCGAGGGAGAGTGCCGAAGAGAGAGAGGAGGCTAATGAAGATTGGGTCATGTGCAGCAACGACGAAGATGATTCAGATGAAGGGGTAGAGGATGGCACCGGTATCGGTAGTGTGGATGAAGATTCTGGTTACGATACAAATGACAGGGGAGAATGGAACATTGCGAAGGTGTTTCGGGATGACTCAGAGGAGGACGGGAGGTGTTTAAGCAGATGCCAGGAAGGTCAAATAGAGGTAGCAAGAAGCTTGAGACCCTATGAAAATAGCAAGACTGGAAGTCTGAAGTGGGAAAACCTATTTCCAAGACCTCGGATTGTGCAAGGCATAAATGAAAGTGCAAATCAGGAGGACTTGAAGCAAAGTTGGAACAAACCATCCAGGGGTACAGAGAAGAGATCACCTTATTGACCAAGGGACAAAAGGTCTCTCCCACCAACCTAGGGAGACAGACATTGACCAACCTCGGGAACTAGAAAGGGAGGCCGGGAACACTCTTAATCCATTTTCCCTCTCACACCCAGGTAACCAAGTGAATTCGGATTTTGGTACTAATGCTTTTTCTGTGTTCTTTGTTCCAGATTTTGCTTCCGATCCTTGTCTTGATGCCCATGTATGTGCAATCAATCAAGAGAGTGGGGTTGCAAGGGAGGTGAAGAGCAACGGAGAGGAGTGGGAAGGGAGGTATAGAAATGAGAAAGTGTGGGCAATTATTGAGAGGGTATTCAAAGAGGTGGAAGAAAATGGGATATGGGGAAGGGGTGAAGAGGAGAGAAGGGGGGGTTCATTGGAGAGAAGGAAAGAACAGGAGGGCAAGGAAGGAAAGTGTGGAGTGTACTATGGAGGAGGGAGGAAATGTGGCAAGGGTGAGGAATGGAGAGGGGAGAGGACGGGAGGGATCAGAGGAGAGGGGGGAAGGAGAGGTGGATAGGGCCGGAAAGGAAGGTGGAGAAAGGTCAGTGGGGGAGGAACCTAAACATGAGGAGTCACTAGCAGATTTTGTGGGGAAGTTGGGATGCAGATTAGAAGATCTGAATATGATGAAGGAGGGATTACATAAGAGGAGGAAGGAAGTCAGAATAAAAAAGAGAAAGTTGAGTGAAGTTGAGAGGCTGAAAAGAGATGTGAAAGGTGATAAGGAGTTTGGGGCAAGAGGGGATAGGAGGAAGGGGGCAAAGTAGTGGGTAGGTGTGGAAAGAAAGTAAGGAAAGAGTTTGAATGAAGATACTAAGCTGGAAAGTGAGGGGAATAGGGAATGCGAGGAAAAGAGCAACAATAAAAGAGGTAACAAGGAGGTATAACCCAGACATTGTAATGCTACAAGAGTCTAAGAGGATGAAATTTAATGTTAGATGGGCCCGGAGTGTATGGAAAGCGAGGGGGATCAGTTGGGTGGCAGCTCCATCCTGGGGTGCTTCACGGGGGATAGTGACTATGTGGAAGAGGGAGGTGGTAAAAGGCTTGGAGGAATTGATTGGGAAGTTCTCAATCTCCATGAAGTTCAAACAACAAGAGGATGGATATGTGTGGGTTCTTACAAATGTTTATGGGCCAAATGATTATAGAGAGAGAAAGGAGTTGTGGGAGGAATTGGCTGATGTAAGAGGACTATGGGATGGGCCTTGGTGTGTGGGTGGAGATTTCAATGTGATCAGATATTCAGAGGAAACAAATAAGAGCAATCAGAGGGTGGCAACTAGCATGAGGAAGTTTAACAGGTTTGTGGATGCCTTTGAGCTTAAAGAGATACCTCTAGCCTAGAAGACTTTTCACTTGGTCAAATCTCTAATCTAGGCCCATTTGCTCTAAGTTGGATATGTTCTTGTTTTCTTTGGATTGGGAAGAACATTGGGGGAACATGGCATCTAGGGCCCTTTATAGGGTTATCTCGGATCATTGGCCTATAGTGATTTGCAAGGAAGAAAGAAGGAATGAAGGTCCTACTCCTTTTAGATTTGAAAATATGTGGTTACTCCATCCCGAGTTTACTATTAGGGTAAGAAAGTGGTGAAATGAGTGTAATCTAGTGGTGGAATGGGAGGGGGTGAGATTTCATAAGAAGCTACAGTTCTTGAAAGCTAAGATCAAGGAGTGGAATATATTGGAGTACGGGAGGCTAGAAGAAGGGAAGAGAACTTTGATGGACAAAATTGAAAGCCTTGACTCTAAAGAAGAAAGGGGAGATTTTGGAGAGGGGGACAAGGAATGAAGAGGAGAATTGAGAAGACAGTTCGAGGACTGCCTACATAAGGAGGAAGTTAGCTGAAGGTAGAAATCTAGGTGTAAATGGTTACAAGAGGGGGATAGAAACACTAGGTACTTTCACTCTTTGGCAGATGAACAGAGAAGGAGAAACTACATTTCCAAACTGGTTGTGGATGGAGTTGAATTAACTCAATAGGAGGAGATTGTTGGGGCATGTATAGAACATTTTAAATCCATCTTGAGAAGACCTGTAAGTGAAAGGATGTGGGTGGAGGGATTGGACTGGCCAGATGTAGGGCGGGGGAGAACAGGAAAAGTTTGGAGAGGGGGTTTGACTTGGAAGAGATTAAGGAAGCAGTTTTTTCTATGGATAGAACAAAAGCTCCAGGGCTGGATGGTTTTACAATGGCTTTCTATCAGGATTGTTGGGATATACTGAAAGAGGACCTACGGATTTTTGAGGAGTTTCATAGGAGATGAATTATTAACTCGGGGATGAATTCCACTTTCATTGCTCTGATTCCCAAAAAGATTGAAGCCTCACACCCAAGGGATCATTGCAAGGGTATTATCTTTGAGACTAAAGAAGGTTTTGCCAGATTTAATTGAACAAAATCATGGTGCCTTTGTGAGTGGAAGACATATTATAGATCAAATCCTCATTGCCAATGAGAGTGTGGAGAGTTTCAAGAAGGATAAAAAGAAAGGGGTGGTGTGTAAATTGGATTTGGAGAAGGCATATGACATGGTGGATTGGGAATTTTTGAGGAAAATCATGATCAAATTGGGGTTTGGGGCTAGATGGTGTAAATGGATCATGGGGTGTGTTCGGAATTGTCATCACTCAACTTTAGTGAATGGGGCAGTGGTAGATTTTTTCCCAGCCACTAGGGGTATAAGATAGGGTGACCCCCTATCCCCTTTTCTATTCCTTCTTGTTGTTGATGTGTTGGGAAGGCTGATCCACAGAGCAGACTCTAGGGGGGTAATTAGAGGGTGGAGGGTTGGTAGGGAGGACATCCCACTCACTCATTTACAATTTGCTGATGACATGATCTTGTTTTGTGAAGGAGGTAATGTGAGGTTCATTAGGAATTTGAAGTTAGTGATTCAACTTTTTGAGCAAATGTCAAACTTAAAAGTGAACTTCCGGAAAAGTTGTGTTGTGGGTGTGAATTTGGAGGGAGAGGTTAGGGAGAATGCATCAGTGCTTGGGTGTGAAGTCTCAGGTTGGCTGTTGAGTTACTTAGGGTTACCTCTAGGTGACAATCCCAAGAGAAAAGGTTTTTGGAGTCCAGTGGTGGAGAGGTTTGAGAAAAGGCTTGCCTCCTGGAAAAAAGAATTATCTATCCCTTGGTGGAAGGACCACATTGATCAAAGCTACGCTTGCAAACTTACCTATTTACTTCCTATCAGTGTTTAAAATTCCAGTGAAGGTTTCCAATAGGTTGGAGAGATTAATGAGAGATTTCCTTTAGGAGTCGGGAGAGGAGAAAAGTTAGCTGGAAAATGGTGACTGGGAGCAAAGCTTGTGGAGGTTTAGGGTTGGGGAATATTGGGAAAAGGAATTCGGCCCTCTTAGGAAAGTGGTTGTGGAGGTTTCCTTTGGAACAGGAGAGGCTATGGGCTAGAATAGTGGCAAGCATACATGGGATGGAGTAGAATGGATGCGGTACTGGAGTCAGAGCAAGGACCACAAGCAATTCACCTTGGAAAGCCATTCATGATTTGCTTCTAGTCTTTTATCCATTGGTTAGGTATGATTTGAACTCTGGCACCCGCATAAAATTCTGGGAACATACATGGGTGGGGAATAGTCCTCTTAAGGACCTGTTTCCTTCCCTGTATGCCCTCTCGGAGTTTAAAAATAAGCCAATTTCTTTTTTCATTAGCTCTTCATCCTCCAGTTTTGGGTTTGGGTGGAACCTAGGATTGAGGAGGGCTGTGAGGGACTCTGACTTCCATAGTGTCTTGAGCCTTCTGGATCTCCTTGATAGTGTTTTCATTGACCCCTCAAAGGTGGACTCTAGAACCTGGACCCCGACTCCTACGGGCTCTTTTTCCTGTGCTTCCTTTTACAGAGTTTTGTGTCAGTCCACCAATCCTGCAACCTCTCCTTTCCCGATTTATGAGGTTTGGTGCAGATCAATCCCTCCTAGGGTTGGGTGTTTTTGTTGGGAAGCCTATCTGGAAAGATTCAATAATGGTGACTTGCTTCAAAAGAAGAGACCCAATACATGCTTATCACCCCATTGGTATGTTGTATGCAAAGCGGATGGGGAGATTGGGTTTCAATTACTGGTGTTGTGCCAATTTGCAGAGTCAATTTGGGAATGGGCTTTTTCTCTCTTTGAGCGCAGGTGGAACCTTCCATCAGATTTGCAGAGCCTATTTTCTCCTTTGTTCAGGTGGCGCCGGAAAAGGGGAAGGATAATGTGGAGAGGTCTAAGGGCTGCAATTTGTTGGTCCTTATGGGAAGAGAGAAATCTTAGAATCTTCTCGGATAAGGAGAGAGGGGCTGAGGAATTGAGGGTTGTGATCCATATCAGGGTTGTACAGTGGCTGAAATGAATAGAGTTATTCACAGACTACACAGTGGATGACTTGTTAAGAAAGTGGGGTGAGGTTGCAAGTTGTATGAATTCCAAATCAGTCGTGAAGGGGTTTTGGACACCCCCACCTGCCGGATTCCTAAAACTGAACTTTGATGGGAGTTGTAGGGGGAATCCTGGACAGTCAGGGATTGGGGGTGTCTTTAGGGATAAGAACGGAGTCATTTCAGCCATGTTCTCAGGTTCAATTGAAGTGGGGGACTCTCTTAGAGCTGAGATCTTGGCAGTTATGAAAAGTGTTCAGAAGCTAAGGAAATGGACGTCAGAAAACTCATAATTGAAGGGGACTCGGAGATAGTAATAGGGTGGTTGAGGAAAGACAACTTTGGACTATGGAAGTACAGTAATGAGAAAAGAAAGTTAAAGTGGCTGGTGCGGGTAATGAAAATCAGGTTGAGTTGGGTTAATAGATAAGCTAACTCTATAGCTGATGGGCTAGCTAAACAGGGGACTGAAAGGGATGTAATGCTTTGGGCCAAGTTGTAATCATTTTACTTCTTTTTTTCATTTATTTCTTTAAGGACTTAAGCTGTCCTTGGAAGACAAGAGTATTTGTTTTCCTTGATGTAACTATTCCTATCATATTTCAATGAATTTTATGAAGTTGTTATTGATAAAAAAAAAAAAAAAAGTGAACCACAAATTGCATTCAGCCCTAATTCCTAAAGCCTACGTCGATGCCCCGACTTGGTCATTTTTACCAAACAACTTGTTGCTTTGTCTTTTGGTGATTAAGTGCTTACTTCAAATAGTGGGGGCCCAGGCCATACCAATAAACACCAACTATTAATTTAATTTCCTAATTCAAATAAAAGGTTCATAAAGATTTTCAATTGGTTAATTGATGTCGGTCTCATTCTTTTTAAATTGAGTCATTAATTACAAATTAAACTTGATTGATCTCATAAATTAAGTAGGAAATAAAATCCAAATTTATCACATTAGTAATGGATTGCAAACAAAATAATGGATGTGGCTGCCCATACATGGTGGTCATTAACTATTAATAGCTGAAGCTAAAGTTGGGTTGGTTACTCTTCAATGTTATTGTAAATTTAATTATTTTATCTACTATACAAGGCAATGACTCGTTCAGTTCCGCTACTTCAGCTCTGAATCAAGTGAATCTTTAACCTATATTGTTAGAGGTATCAATTTGATTTTTTTTCTTATGAGTATGTTATACGATTAATGAAATGTCTGGGCAGGTTTTTTGGGGGCCCATTTTCTAAACCAGTGGGTAGGGAAAATAATGCTATGGTCCCTCTTACTCCGTATTGGGAAAGATTGAAAGAAGTATTGGATCTAGGATGATGCAAGGCCCATTTCAGGTTACAATGAAATTTGCAGCTACGGGGGTTCATTGGGAAGCCTCTAGGCAGGGGGTTGCTCGGTTGGTTTGATACAATCCTCTTCTCGGAGATGAGAAGAGTTCTTGGACTTCCCTTGAGCTAGGCTGTGTTTGGTTGCAGTGCAATTTTATTTGCACTAGTACAAATGCATGGGAATGTAAATGAAAAAAATTGCAAATTCTCATTTAATTTTGTTTTGGGTTTTACTTTATTATGCTTCATGTCTTAATTTACTTCATTTGTAATGCCATCAAACAAAAAAAAAGCTAAAATTTGATACAAAAATAGGTCAGAATTTACACTCAAATCATTTGCACTACTATAGTTTTGCATTAGTGCAAATTTATTTGCATTGCAACCAAACACAGCCATAGTTTCTAAACTGCTCGAAGAGGGGGATAACCTACTCAGCAAAGTAAGATTAGGGTTTGAGATTTGAAATAGCACACTTTATTCACTGATTAAGAGAGATTATATAGGCCTTATATGGCCATTATAACGATATTCATCCTTAAACGATTATAATGATATGGAGGATAACAATGACATGATCTATTATAACCAACTTTGGAATCTCTGCTACTATATAGCTATCATAGTGTGCTGAGTCAGCTAATAGTGGTTGCTAACTGATGTATGTAACATCCAGGATCAGGTAGGCACAATGTTGTAAGCACGTTCAATGAGCACTTAGAAAATTTTTTTGACACCTAGCTTTTAAATTAGCCTACCATTGAAAAGATTAAAAACCACTTTTGACAATTGTCAAAATATTTATCAAGTGCTCATTGAACGTGCTTACTATATTGTGCCAGTAGAACATTTCCCTCCGGATTTGTCTTGTCCTCAATACACATATTTGGTAACTTATTCAAAAGTTATTCCCACTTCTCCCATGTGGCATCAGCTACCAAGGTGCCTTCCCATTGGAATGAAACTTCCATTTGAACTCAATTTCCATGCATGGTCATTTTGCGATTGAGAATAGCTTGAGGAAAGGGTTGTAGTGACCCATTGGCTAACAAGGATGGGTGCTAGCAAAACAAGGAAATATTTCCAATACCTGATTCAACGCCTCTATCTGTTTATTTGTGAATGACACACAATATTCATGTTAAGGGTTGTTCCTTGCAACCTGAAGAGTTTCTTCCAAAATGCCTCTGTGAATAAGGAATCTCTGTCACTAACTATGCCTCTTAGATAGGGATGGCAATTTTCCCCATTCCTGACAGGACCTGACTTCCCTGACCCGATGGGGTCGGGGGTGGGGATTGAGATCCTTGCCCTGCCCTGACTTCAGTTATATATATATATATATATATAAACATATTTAAAAACATTTTGGAGATTCGGGTCCCATCGGGGATCGGGGGTGGAGGACAAATTTTATCCCCGACAGGAATCGAAGACGGAGATGAGAGTTAATTTCAATATTGGAGTTGGGGATGGGGAATATATATATATATATATATATATATCAAAACATATTTAAAAATATTGTTATTTAAAAACATTTTGGGGATTCGGGTCCCATCGGGGATCGGGGGTGGAGGACAAATTTTATCCCCAACAGGAATCGAAGACGGAAATGGGAGTTAATTTCAGAATCGGAGTTGGGGATGGGGAATATGGTCCCCGCCCATTGCCATTCCCACTCTTAGAATTCCATGCAACTTGAATACCCCCATCTAAGTAGCATTTAGCAACACCTTTGTATGTGAAGGGATGAGATAGATTGAGGAAGTAGGCATATTTGGGGAATATTCCACAACTACTAGGGTTACAGATTTTCGATTAGATGTAAGGAGGCCTTCTATGAAATCCATCGAAAATAAACTTTGATCCAAGCCTTCTCAGGGACTAGAAGAGGTTGCAATAGTCCAGGTAGAGGTACATTTTCAATTTATGTGTGTGCCAAATCTCACATTCATGGACACTTTCTTTGATCTTCTTGAGGTAACCTTTCCAAAAACAGGCTTCTCTAATTCTATACCAAATGTAATGGAAACCAGCTGAATGCCCTTCGTGGGTGAAATATGCATCTCATCTAACATTCTTCTCCTGTAAGTAGAGGTAGAACTGAGAACCCGTTTCCCCTTATGCCAAAATAAACTGTCTTTCACTTCATACCTGTTTGAAACTAATTTCCCTTCCTTCAACTTCTGAATAATGATTTGGAGCTAGCTATCCTTGGATACCTCATCTTTGATTTCTGCAATCCAGTCAAAAATGGGTATAAATATAGTAGAGTGTTCCCATTATTCCTCAATTCTAGAAAAAGTATCCACTACAAAATTCTCTGACCCTTTCCTGTATTGGATCTTGTAATCATATCTAATTAATTTGCTCAGTAGTTTCTACTGCATGGGGGGTACTATACTATTATCTTGTGGTGGAAATGTCCTAAGCTTTGATGGTCCGTTTTAATCTTGAACCTAGGACCAAGAAAGTATATCCTCCATTTTTGGGCAGATGGAACTACTGCTAGCAACTCATGTTCATACGTGTACAACCCCAAGCTTCATACCTTCAAAGCCTTATTGAAGAATGCTACTAGCCATCCTTTCTGCGAAAAAGTGGCGCACTTATTCCAGATCCACTACATTGCAGTCTAGAGTGATGGGTTTATTATTGAAATTTGGCAACACCAACACATGCAAGAGCTTCAGTCATAAATTGCTTAAGTTGAATGCCACATACCCTTATTCAATAAATCAGTGAGTGGCCGAGCAACTTTTTCATAATCCTTAAAAATTTTGCGATAGTGTCGTAATTGTTAGGCCTAATCAAGGCTGCGTTTGGCAAATCTTTCGGTAGTGTCTTTTGGGCTACTAAAAGCCCGAAAGCCCGATTTTTTAGCTTTTTTTCATTTGGCAAAATAAGATCAGAAGCTGAGAAGATGGGCCGCCCAAAAAGCTTGTGCAAGCCCGAGAATCCCCAAAATTGAGAAGCTCCAATTCGAGCTTATGCAAATCCCGGACTGTCTAAGCTACATCATACGTGTGCCAAGAAGCACACGATTAAGAAAATAACGGGAGTTCTTCGAAGAAAACCCTCATTCGTCTGTGCATGCTCCTCTTCAACTTAGGTATTTTCCTCCCTCCCTCTCTCCCTCCTCCTCCTCCTCCTCCTCCTCCTCCTCCTTCTTCTTCTTCTTCTTTTGCTTTCTTTTGCTGCTTCTTCTTCTACTCCACCGTAACCCATCCGTTTTCATTTACAGGGACCTACAAACAATATCATTCTATTCCTAGGTACAACACATCTGCTTTCTTTGTCTTAATTGAAGTTTTTGTTGTTTGTTTTCCCCTATTTATTGATTTAATATCTAAGAACTTCAATTCGTTTCTTTCGTTGTTCAATTTTCATTTTAATTTAATTAGTGATTAATTATCCTTTCATCAATTACATACCTGTTAGGTTTGATTTAACTTGCCCTTGTTCAGCTATGCAACCAATCGTCAATCCAAATCCAACAATAGGTATAAATGGGAGAGACTCCCAATACAGTGACTGATTCTACATTCTTGGACAACCTTGCAAAAAAAATCCAAACAGTGTTCTAATTACAAGAATAAATCTTCCGTAACGTTAGTTGTGCCAGCCCAAGAGATAATCTTTGCAGCTACATCGTAGCAGATTTCATCCAGTTGTGAGTGCATCTTTTCAAATATTCTGCAATTCCTTCCCATCCAAATGGTCCAAAGGATGCAAGCTGGAAACAAATGCCACACAAGTCTGTCTCTTCTGTTCAGCCTAACAATATACAAACTGTTAAGGGTCATGGGTAGATTTTGGGAAGACCCAGCTCAAGTGGAGGCTAGCAAGAAAATGAGCCCAAAGTATGCCTGCTTACATGTCAATGCATAAAGAGATGATCTGCAGTTTCCAATTCATAATTGCAAAGAGAACAGTTGGTGGATGGAAGGTTTATACTTCTTTTGATAAGATTATCTTCGATTACACATTTGCCAAGAGAGGCTATCCAGACCAAGGTCACATTACATGGAACTTTACGCACCCAGACAGATATGTGGGGAGAGTTAGTAGGAGCAAATTTGTTATGACTGTACGTAGATTTGACTGAGAAACATCAAGATTTATTCCACCTCCAAACTCTGTTGTCCTCACTGTTATTGTTCACCTGGTAATTTTGGAGATTACTAAGCAATTCCTCTAACTTCCGAATCTCACAATCTTGAAGACTTCTTCTAAGGCACCCACCTTCCAAGGTTTGCTTCTTTGGACAGGTCTCAATGGCTATCGAACCATTGTGGTCTTGGTTCTAGAGAGATACATTTGGCTCAGATAAACTTCCTGTAATGTTCACTTTACAACTTCCTGTAAGTAACTGTATAAATGGGACCCAAGAGTACTATTTGCATATTTTAATGTGTTATTGGGTCTCACACTTGATATTTCACATGTGTATTAAGCACATGTTTATTCATCACTGTTATGGACTTTGCCAAACAATCTTCATGTCTACCTAGCTTTCTATAAGATCTGTTACAATTACTACAGCCAAACCATCTTCGGGCTTCCTAGATCTACCTATGAAAGCTCTTGTGGTCTTCTGGGTCTTTAGCTACTACAAGATCTTTTGTTGAAAGACTTGACAAACGCCCCCTAAGAATCCCCTTGGGTCTTAATTTGATTGTTCTCGGGTACCGTGTGGCTAATTTTTCATGCACTTGATTTTATTAGGATTTACTTCCACTCTGACTACTGAAATGAGGTGGCCTAACCTAAATAATTGATTCGTGAAACAACAACAAATTTACATTATTTCTCCTAGCATATAACTCATTATGGGTGTTGAGTATCTGGAAAACTTGTTTCAAGTGTTGAACATATTCCTTGAGGGACTAGAGCTGAACACCAATATGTCATACATTAAAGAAAACTTCCGGAGCTGCTCCTTAAAAGATACAATTCATTAGAGCCTGAGAGATGGAGGGAGCATTAGTCAGCCTAAAGGGAACGACTATACATTCATATTGCACCTCATCATGCATTAATTCTAAACATAATTTTGGGTATATCATATTCCTTCACTTGGATATATATCTAGTGGTAACCAGATCATAGATCTAACTTCGAGTATTGTGGCTCCTTACAGTTTATTTATCAACTCATCAATCACCAGCACGGGAAACTTGTCTTTGACGGCTGGTGATTTGGTTTATAGCTTGATATAATAGCTATTTGCAATTTGCCACCCTTCATCTTTCTTTTGCACTAATAATTAATATCGGCCGGTGATGAGTATGGACTCGTGTTAGTTTTGATAATTCCCATTCATAGCATTTCCTTTTAATGATCTTTTCTATTCATTCTTTTGAAATATGGACGAGAACCAACTGGTTTGAAGCCATCTATCAGAGGTATCCCACGATTAAGTTCCCGAGGTGGAGGAATCTTTGAGGGAAATCGAAAGACCTGAAATATATTCTTCAAGGAGAGACTTCATACATTCATCACCCCGGGTCTAAGTTATCTTTAGAAATAGCTAGCACACATCTAAATCAAAATCAGGAATATTTGACTGAATTTTCCCAATCCCTTCGCAACCTTCTTCATTGTTTAGAAATAGCTAGCACACATCTGAAAGTTAAGACTTGTTTCATTTTATTGAAAGTAGATGGCACCCCCATTGTTCAATATAAGAAGAATTTATGTATAGGATTCTTATTTATAAAATGGAATCTGGCTGTATTAAGCCCATATAGTTTAGCCCTTATTTTTGCTTGTATACGATATGTTTATCTATGTATAAAAGCTTTGTTTGGTTATTACATGTGTGAACTTGGGTTTTCAAATAGTAACAATAATACTATGCAAAAGTAATAATCAATGTTCTTTTATAAGTTTTCTTTTTTTTTATTCAAAATTCAATATTTAAGTATATCTTTAGTAATCCAACCAAAGGGTGACTCGTTGATAATTTAGCTGGTTCATTCCAACATTGATGCAGAATCGATTCCTGCAACCATCCATTTAGGGAAAATGGGGGTTATTAGTGGTGTGTAGCACCAAATACCCAAAAAAATATGTCTCTATTATTGATTTTAAGATAAATAGTTTATTCTCTTGCTTTGGGAATTGCCATGTTTCTTATTTTCCTAATAATCTAGCATCTAATTATGTGGTTAATTTTTGTGATGAAAGAGTTATTAATTATTGCTTTTAATAATGTTAATGCTAGTTTTTTTTTTGTTGTTGTAGAGGGAAAGTGTGTAAATAGCATTAGAGCTATTGAAGTAGAGTTTTTTTTGCTATTAAATGTGCTCTTCAATTGGTTGTGGATAAATGATATCATTCTGTGGTGATGATAAATCTGACTCTCTAGTGGTGTTTCCACTTTAAATAGAGAATCTTCATCTTTTCTTCAATCATGTAGTTTCTTGTTAGATGATGTAGGGTCTCTTTTTGTTAAGTTGGACAATATTGTTTTTTCTTATGTTAATAGGTCTCTAATAGGTTAATGCATTATTTAGCTTCTAAAGCTAAATCTTTTATAAAGGAGAGGATATGGTTGACTCCTCCATCTTTTATAGGCTTAAATAGTTGTTATATTATGGTTATTGTTTAATTTACAAGTCTTTTCTATGGAAAAGGTAATCAATGTTCCTTTTTTTTGTTGTATTTGCAATTATGAGTTTTTAAAATAATTTCATTGTATATATGCTAGTAAATTTAATTATTGCTCTCTTTTTTTCGTTGTGTGATCTTGAGTTTATGTTACAATAGTGTCACTAAAAGTAATCATTATTCTCTTTTCTTTTCATTTATTACTTTTCTCTCCTCCCCCTACCATTGTCAAGTTATATGTTGATATAACCTATTCAATTAATTATTTTATATTTTTAACATAATTAATTTATATTTTTTACTATTCTTTAACCTAATTAATTTAACAATTTTATTATTGTTGTTCTTATACTTTTTCATCATTTTTAGTACTTTTAATATCATACTAACAACATTTCTTAAAATATTTTTATTTTACTTTTATGTTTTTTACTATTTTTGAGATAGAATTTTTTGTGGTTTCTATTTATAGAAATGGGATTTAAATGTAAACAAAACAAGAAATGATTTTTTTAAGAAAACTCCTGATTTTTTTTTCATTTTTTAAGAGAATCAAAATTTTTTATGGCTTTTATTTATTGGCCTCCATCATTTAGACTTCAATGCGAAAGGCCTATTTTGATTGAATGACATTCGGATATATATATATATATATATAGATAGATAGATAGATAGAGAGAGAGAGAGAGAGAGAGAGAGAGAGAGAGAGAGGTTGTGTGGGACTCAATGTTATAATTGGGGGGATAGAGATGATATTAATATTATATTTTATAAATTTATAATATCTAATATCTATACCATTATTTAAAGTGTAAATGAGGTATAGATTCTAGAATTTTCTTGACTAAAATATCCCTATATTGAATTTGGTTCTTTATTAGAAGAGCAAAAACCATAATTTGAACTATTACCTATATTAAACTCATTACATTACCCTTATTAGATCCTATATTTAAGGTATTAATTCCCACCCTCTCATTAAATCATATGTTTAATGTATACTAAATAAATATGCTTTATGGAATTTTTCTTTCCTAAAACATCCATACTTTTGAATTTGGTCCTTCTCTAATTGCGAGGATAGAAAATGTAATTTAAATTATTACTTTTCACTTCTTTAATATTCTCTCATTAAGTTGTTAGTTTTCATTCTCCCTCCTTAGATCCTTTATTTAAAGTTTTTTTTTATTTTTGTTCTCACCAATAAAACTATAAGTATATACTTAAAGCATTGGGAAAGTTTTTTTTTCTGACACATGCTTTTTTCATTACTCCCTTTTTTTATGTCTCAATTCTCTCTCATTCTCTCTTTACCCTCTCTTTCCTATCAAACCTTTTTCTCTCTCACACAATTTTCTCATCTTATTTCTCTTTATTTTCTGTTTCCCTTGTTTATTTTTCTTAAAATAAGAGATTAAGGAAATATACCGAAAGAAGCAAGATAAAGAAAAAAACTTAAAAAAAAATAATAAATGACTAAATAACTAAATCATTTTTTAGTTAAGATGTTGATCCCAAGATTGTTCATGCCCACAAATAAGGCTATCAATTGGTTGGGTCCAGGTCGGGACTAGTCATAATCAAAACTGATGGCCTAACATAAAATATTGAGGACCCATAACCGAACCGGACCCGATAGGGTCTATAATTTTTAGACCCAGAATCAAATTGATTGGTTATTGGGACGGAATTAATTAATTAATTAATTAATTAATTGTATAGCTTAGGCCGGGTCTAAATAAGTTCGGGATTGGGTGGAACCGATTATTATTGGGATACTATATCAAGACCCAAAACTGGCCCATCGGTTCCAATTCCTGTAACGAGAATTGACCTAATCAGTTCGGTTCTGTTGGGTCAGGCTCGACCCATTAACAACCCTACCCACAAAGCAGGAAATGTGAGACACTTCGACAATTGCTCATAATGGTTGCACACTGGCAAAAATTAAGACTCAATTTGGAAGGAGTACAAATACAAATATGTACATGTAGAGTACAAATACATACAAAATAATATAAAATACAAGGCTTTGCGCTCAGCATATTTGTATTTGACTATTTGTACTCATTCCAAACTAAGCTTAAAAAACAAAAATTGTGATGGACACTTTTATGCCCAATGATTAATGTATCAATATTGGGTATCGTATCGGACCACTCTGATACGGATACACTTTGGAAACACATGGATGCGAACAAAAAAATATGGATACACAAAAAATGCAAATAAATTTCATAAATATATTAATAATATTGTTTTTAAGATCAAAATAACCATAATTGACGTATAGATACATAGAAAATGTATATTCTAAAAGTATATGTGAAGAAATATACTACAATTAATATAGTGGGATGCATAGAAACCATAAAATTTTATTGATATTGTATCAATCAAGAATCATGGAACATATTATATTATCTTTTTTACAAATTAATACATGCACAAAGCTATTATTATGCTATTTTCTATTGAATTTCAAGGCACAAAACATATGCAACTATTATATGTGAATTACTATATCGATTATTTTATAGTGGGATGCATAAGAATCATAAAATTTTATTGATAATGTATCAATCAAAAATCCTGGAACATATTATATATTTTTTTTACAAATTAATACATGCATAAATCTATTATTAGGTTATTTTCTCCTGAATTTCAAGGCACAAAACATATGCAACTATTACATGTGAATTATTATATCGATTATTTTCTATTTTACTATTTTTAATTTTTAATATTAACCGAAAGTCAACTAAAAATTAATTCTCAAATGTTTAATTAACAATATTTTTATTTTTGTAAACAATAAACACGTTATTATAAAATGTAATTAAAATATAAGTTAAAATTTATAAAAATATATTATATTAACTTGAAATATATCAAATATATTAAATTTTCTAAGATACACATCATATGCAAATTCATAATTTTTAACTACTAAAATAATTTTTCCATTATTAATATTTTTATTTTTATAAATTTGAGATAAAAAACATTTTTTGATATAAATGTAGATTAGTGGATTTGACAAATTCAATTTATATTATATTCCTAAGGTTTTTGTAAATAATTTTTTTTATAAATAATATATATACTTTTATTTAGTTCAAATTAAAATATTAATTAATAATTTATAAATTAAATATTAAGAAATAAAATAATTATTCTATTATTAATACCTTTGTTCTTATAAATTTATTGAGATTAAACAATTTTTTTGGTATAAATGTGGATTTAAGAAATTATTTATTCTATTAGTTTTGAATATTATTATTTTTTATTTTGTTGGAACCGTTAAACACAAATGTAATTTGTCCACATTACATGTGGACACTATACTAGAAAGAAGTTATTTTATTTCATTAAATTTCAAAAGATTAAAAGTGGCCTAGTGGATCAAGTGCGTAATAAGGCTTTAATGGTAGATGATTTGTGTTCAAATCATTCCAAGGGCACTTTTTACAAATAAACAACGATACACCCAAACCTATTAATGAGTAGATCAGAAAATGACTTATTGTGTGTTTTATTTCGAGTGTATATATATTAAATTTTTTATAATTTTTATCATATATGTATGTTTGATAAAAAAAATTAGGAACAACTATAAAATTATATATCTATCATGTTAAACAAAAATAAGTATGGTAAATAATAAGTGTTTTTATGAATGATGGAAATGAAATACTAAATTTAAAACTGATCTAGAAACAAAACCATTTTCCTATTCAAGCGATGGATCAATAGTTCAACTTTTCTAGCTCAAATTGGTTAATCCACATTGTCATAATTAAATACCGAAATTTTTAAAAGAAGATAGAGACAAAATTTATTAAAAATACAAAAAAAAATCATAGAAAACATTTTGGCATGTCTCTAATATTATGTTTTCATCATGTTAAACAAAAAATAGTGTGATAAATAAATATTGTTTTTAGTAATGATGAAAAAAGATTAAAAGTGTAGCCTGCAAATTTAAAGGGCTCAATTTGAGTTTTGAACAACCCAACTTGCAATTTTACACAAATTGGCTTGGATTTTTGGTCCTCAGACTTGACCTAGGCCTATGCCCAAAAGTTTGGGTTCTATTTTATTGAATTGCACACAAACCTAACCTAAGGTTGCTTGAGCCTTGCTTGACTATATATGTACATCATAGACACATATTTACATAGTGTATACATATACACATATTTATGTCAAATTCTATTAGCATGGCGATGATTGATTAGTCTAAGCCTAATGCATAGGGTTGGGCTTAGGTTAAGCACTAATTCATTCCAACTTGCACAACTTTCACTTTGACGGCCATCCAATCATTTAAGCATAATGGGTCAAACAATAATGTCATATTTAAATAATAAATAAATTACAAAAATTATATGGAAAATTTATAAAAAATTGGGATATTGAGAATACCATAAAGTTGTCATATTAAACAAAGATAAGTGTGATAAACACAAATTATTTTTTTAATTAATTATGAAAATGTGATAGAAATTTTAAAATTTCCCAAAAAGGAGATTGTTTTCTCTTTAAAGTCAATTAGGTCAACACATGATGCCATAATAAAATTTAAAAAATAGATAGAAATAAGAAATATAGAAAATTCAAAAATTGTCAAGAAAATTGTGCACTTCTAATATTATATGTTTACCATATTAAAAAAAATAAATATGATAAATAACAAGTATTTTGGCTAAAAAGCCCATATTTTCTAAATTTGGTCATTCTTTATTATAAGGGCAAAAATGTAATTTCAACTGCTTTTATTAAATTCATTTTATTCCCTCTCATTAAGACCTATGTTTAAGGTACTAAATCTCATTCCCTCTTATTAAATCCTATATTTAAGGTACACTAAATAAATGGGCTTTGTGGACTTTTCTCGAGTAAAACACTCCTACTTATGAATTGGGTCCCTCTCTAGTTATGTGGGTGGAACTTGTAATTTAAATTAGGGCTTATGGATGATAAGAACAACATTTCGCTCTTAATACCAATAAAAAATAACACCTTTTATATAATAACTCGGTCAAGATAACTTTGTTGAAAAAATATCAAATAAGGGCATTGTCCACAAAAGCGGTGATATTTCGGTCAGAGGATCCATCGTAGGCCATTGCTCTTCTCTGCTACATTTTTATTCACTCCGTACACATCAACCAAGAACTTTGTGTTGGTCACCTAATCACTCTAGTGAGGGAAGGCGAACATAGGCACACCAGAGGCCAGACACTCCATAAGAAGGGCAATCTGTTTATCAAAGCCATGTCTCATTTGTTTCTACCACTGTTAAGAACCATTGGTTCATTGTTCAAATCTCTAAAAGGAAGCAACAGTAACTCCTCCAACGGTGTTCATGGTGACTTTTGAACTGCTACAGAGGGCTGCATAGAATGGCCATACACAAAATTGGTCTCAAGTTGATGTAGCAGGCCATAAAATGACACGAGAGAGAGAGAGTTGAGAATGAAACATTGTCCTTATTTGATGTTTTTTCAATAAAGTTATCCTATTTTGGTTATTATATAAAAGGCATTGCTTTTATTGGTATTAGGGATGAAAAGTTGCCTTTATCGACTAGAATCCCTTTAAATTATTATTACTTTCCACTTCATTTAATTCCCTATCTTTAAGGTGCTAATTTTCATTCTCTCCTTAGTTACTTTATTTGAAGTATTTTTGTTTCTCACCAATAATTCTACTAATTAAAATTGTATCAATATTTTTAATAATAAAACATGTGTCCAAAACCAACATTAAAAATAAACCATCATTTCATCTAGGTGAGGGGTAAATAGTTCAATCATGATCTATCCACATCAAATGGATCCATGAATGGTCTCATAGTTAAATAAAAAAATAAAAATATAAGTATTATAAAAATTACAAAATTTTGTGGAAAATTTAAGAACACTATAATATTATTTATTTATAAAATCAAACACCAATAAGTATGATTAACAAGATGTATTTTTATTAATGATTGAAATGAATACAAGATTTAAAACTAACCAAAAAATGAAACTGTTTTTCTATTCAAGTGGTGGGTCAATGATTCAACCTTTTAGGTTAAATGGATCAATTCATGATGTCATAATCAAATAATACAAATTACAAATATACAAACTTTTTAAAAATATAGAATTTTTGTAAAAAACATTTGGGTGCATCTCTAATATTATGTATTCATCATAATAAACAAAAATAAGTGTGATAAATAAGAGTTATTTTTATTAATGATAGAAAGAGAATGAAAATATAAAGTATCTTGAATAGAAAACTGTTTTTGCATTTAATTTGTGGTCAATAATCCACAAGAATGCAAATTGGGTGGGTTTAGCTCGACCCCAACAGATCTGGCTTGCAATTTTGGACAGGTTGCGGGCTTGGATTTATGGTTTTGGAGATGGACTTAGGCCTAGGCTCAAAAGTTGGGGTTTTTTATTTTTTAGGTTAGACCCAAGCCTAACCCTTAGGTAGCCCAAATTATATACACACATACATATATAGACATGTATTTACATGCATGCATTCATATACAATTATACACATACATTTATGTCAAATGTTGTTGTATGGTTAATTGACAAACCCAAGTGCATCAAATGTTGTTGAGCTTAAACTCAACCCAACCTACTTGATTTACATCATAACATTCTAATAAATTGGGTAAAATAGGTCAACCAATGATATTATGATCAAATAATAAAAATTAAAAATAGATAAAAACATAAAAAATAAAAAATAAAATTTATAGAACTTTTGACATATATAAGATATAAGCAATTTATCATATAAAACAAAGAGAAGCATGATAAAGAATAATTATTTTTAGAATTAATTATGAAAATGAAATAGAAAACTTAAAGTTGCCCAAAAATGAGATCACTTTTTTTAAGTTAAATATGTCAATACATGGTGTCATAATTATATAATAAAAACTAAAAAATAGATAGAAATAAAAATATTAAAAACAAAAAATATACATATCTCTATTATTTTATATTTATCATATTAAACAAAAATAAATATAATAAATAAGAATTATTTTTATTGATAATAAAAATAAAATAAAAATTTAAATTCACCAACACACCATGCTTTAATTACTTATCTTTTTAATGGGTTCTTAAAAAATGGAGATTATTATTGTTATCTGAGATAACCACGTACAACACATGTCATATTTACTAGTTATATATATACATAATATATAATATATAATATTATAAATATAATATATAATACTATTATATTCTATATAGTTGATATTGCACGTTTCTCATATACCCGATTGTTCATTTGTTCTCGAACATTGGAAAACCCGGGTATGGAACAGTCTTAACAAACCCGGGATCCGGATTGCACCCAACTAGATCCGGAACCATGCCTACAAAATAATGTCCAGGTACCAGTTTTTTATTGGATCCGGATATAACCCGACTGTTGGAACCAAATATTTGAGTAGACTTCTTTATAGATGGGACCCATCATCCCCGACCCAGAAGCATTTCAAACGAATAGACCATAAGAGAGTCAGCTGTCTTGGTTTATAACCTTTTTTCTCCCGTTTTCACAGCTCGTGTTAACGCAAATCGGCAGCGCTCCAAAGTGCAAACCCCCCATACAAATCTCTGCAGATCATTCTTCCTGCAATTCCTCAGATTGTAAAAGTCAATCTCCAATTGGGTCCGGTACAGATTTTGTATCCATTTCCGGATATATCAGTACGATTGTCATCTTCGTGCTTGCCCATATTTTCCCATCTGTTTTTTGAAAAGTTGTTTTCAAATCTAATTCCTTCTCATTGTAGTCTGCGAGCATTTAGTTACGCATCTGTTGTTGTTATTATTCAAATTTGTTTATTCTAAGTTTTATGTACATTGGAAGCCTGTAACTTGCTCCGATTGATGCATTGAGTATTTTTGCTTGTTTGTGGCTTTTGCTGGTAATATGAAACGGTTAATTGGAGGAAGTGAATTTAGATATGGGCTTTCGCTTTTGGAACTGGTTGTATCTTCGGTAGCTCTTATGGTTGGTTTTCTTAACCATGGCGTTACCTGAACTTGATAAAACCCTATTTTCGGGCGTGTTGTGGGATTTAGCTCTTGATGCAATTTGTCAACTGGGTTGTGTTTATTAATGTGTTTAGCCTATTGGGTTTGTAGCATGTGTTGAGAAGATGAATTCGTTTTCTGTTATACGGAAGAAAACCCCATTTCAGAAGCATAGAGAAGAGGAGGAAGCAAAGAAAAAGGCATGTTTTTCCCCTTCTTCTTTTCTTTCTGGTTAGCTGTGGGTGCTCACTGGACATGGCTGAGTTAAGTAATTGCCTGTGAACCATTGGTTTTGCAGAGGGCGGAAGATGAAACTGCTCGCTTGTACGCGGAATTTGTAGAGTCATTTCAAGGGGATAATACTCCTGGCTCAAAGACATTTGTTAGAGGAGGAACGATCAATCCCAATGAGAGGCAGAAGACTGATTCCGAAGGTTGGTGTTTGTATTTTTCAGCAGCTTTGTCTTCATTGGATTCGTTATTCTTCAGTAACATATCTTATTTGATTTTGCTTTATGCATATAAGAGTGAATTTTCTTTCACGGGCAAATTAATAAAGATACGAGCCTTTTTTATTCATTCAACAATCGCAGGTGGGAATTCCAAAGATGGGGCATCTGTTCCAAAGAAGGGAAGTAGGTAAATGGATGTACCTAATTCTTAAAGATGAATTTGGAGTTGGCCATTTTCCATGATTAGAAATGCTACAGTGCACATCTTTCAACGCATTTTATTGGAAGATTATAATGGAGTTGTATATGCCAGATGAAGCTTGTTTCATGTTAGGTTAATGAATGAAAGAAAATTGGAACAATGAAATGTTTTATGTTACTGATCAAAATTAAAAAGAAATTGGAGTTAGTGCTTACTCTAACCTGCATATTGATATGTAGAACAATTAAGTTTAGTTTTATGCCCATTATATGCTTAGTTTCTCAATTGGTCTAGTTGAGATCTGTAGTAATTCAGAAAATATAGGAAAAGAAAGAAAGAAAGGAAGAGAAAGGAGAAGAAAGAGGTTTTGGCAGTAGGTTGTGGAAGAAGAAGAGAAGGGAAGAGAGAAAAGAAGAGTTCAAACCTCTCTCTCTAGCCCCCTTGATCTCTTTTATTAACTTAATTCTAAAATTAAGTACAATTACTTGGATGCCCTTAATGGGGCGGTTAACACTAAAGAAATAATTAAAGAAAACAAAAAAGGCCCATAACCAACAAATATAACCCTAAAGACTACTTAAAAGAAATAAAAAACACTAAGACCCATTCAACCTATTTTCACTACACTCCCCCTTAAGCTAAGCATAGATGTCAATCATGTCCAACTTGCTTACACAATGTTGAAGCTTTACCTTTGGAACTCCCTTGGTTAGAAAATCTACTAGTTGTTCTTCTAATGCAATGAAAGGAAGGCACACCTCTCCTGAAGCCACTCTCTCCTGTATAAAGTGTTTGTCTACCTCAATGTGCTTAGTTCTATCATGTTGAATTAGGTTGTGAACAATATTAATAGCAGATCGGTTAGCACAATGCAACACAAGTGGCTCGTCACATGAAACACCCATCTCATTAAGGAGAGATCTAATCCATAACAACTCAGAAACCCCGTGGGCCATAGCCCTATACTCTACTTCAATTGAAGATCTAGCAACCATTGACTGCTTTTTACTTCTCTAAGAAACAATATTTCCGGCTACCATAGCACGATAACCTGATGTGGATCTTCTATCATCCACATTTCTTGCCCAATCGGCATTTATATATGCTTCTACGTTCATGTGGCCATGTTTAGCAAACAATATACCCTTCCTTGGGGTTCCCTTAAGATAGCATAGCACCCTTTCTACATCAACCATATGTGTACCTTTGAGAGCATGCATGAATTGGTTGATGACACATCATATGAAATGTCTGGACGAGTCATACATAGATAAAGGAGTTTCCTTGGTAATCTCTAAAACACTCCCCCTGTCAGCTAAAAGTTCCCCATCATTAGTTGAGAGTTTATAATTTACATCAATAGGGGTAGAGGCAGGTTTAGCACCAAGTTTTCCAATCTCAGTAAGAAGATCCAACACATACTTTTGTTGAGAAATAAAGATAACTTCCTTGGACCTAGCAACCTCAATGCCAAGAAAATACCGCAACTCTCCTAAGTCTTTGATCTTAAATTCAGATATGAGAAACTTCTTGAGAGCACTAACTTTTTTGTATCATTGACGGTAAGGAATTTCACCAAGGTGCTGCTTCTTTTAACAAAGAGGGTATGATCTGATTGAGTTTGAGTGTAGCCGAACTGAATAAGACTAGCCCTAAACTTGTCAAACCAAGCAGTCAAGCACATGGAAATTGTTTCAGGCCATAAAGTGATTTCTTCAATCTGCATACCTTACCTTGTATCTTTTTGCCATATATATTAGGAGGAAGTGACATATATACCTCTTCAGTGAGATTACCATTCAGGAATGCATTCTTAACATCGAACTAATACAAAGGCTAATCATAGCTCATTACTAATGATAAAAGAACTCTCGCCAAAGTCATTTTAGCAACTGGAGAAAAAGTCTTAGTGTAATCTATCCCATATACTTGGGTATATTCCTTAGCAACAAGATGGGCCTTATACCTCTCAATTGACCTATCTGCATGATACTTGATAGTGAAAACCCACTTGCAGCCAACAGGTTCTTTCCCAGTTGGCAAGTCAATAATATCCCATGTATTGTTTTATGAAGGGCTTCTATTTCAGTTCCCATAGCATCCATCCATTCTGGTGTGGCTAAGGCTTCTAAAACAAACTTTGGAATGGGTTGAGAGGAAATGGAGGCTAGAAAGGCATAGTAGGATGGGGACAACAAGTTGTAGGAAAGGTGTTTGGAAATACAATGAGTTGTACATTTCCTCTTACCTTTTCTCAAAGCAATTGGTAGGTCAAAGTCTAGACACGAGGGTGTTGGTAGAGGAGGTGATGGATACGTCCTCTCTTCAGTAATTGGAAGCGTCTAGGACTCAAGTAGAGGTGTGGGATCAACTTGTTTGCCTTAGCCTTTGCCGCTGGTACCACCTCTAGAGAATAGGATGAGTGGTAAAAACTAGAGGATTAACAGGAGGAGGGGGAGGAAGAGGAATGGAAGACCTCAAAGAAGAGGATCCCTCTATGGGAATCGGGGTAGCTATGGAGGGCTCGACACAAGACTTAACTAGAGTTGGCAAAGAAAGGGATGAAGAAAACAACTAAAGAGATTTCTCCCCCTCAGAAGGACAATTATAAAAGGGAATTGACTCTGCAAAGGTGACATCCATAAAAACAAACCGGGTGCCAGTAATGGGATTAAAACAACAATACCTTTTTTGTGTGGAGGCATAACCAAGGAAGATACACTTATGAACCTTGGTGTCAAACTTATGTTTCTTATAACTGGGAATGTGGACATGACAAGTGCAACCAAAGACCTGTAGAGGAATGGAGAAAATCTCAACACTAGGAAAGAGGACTCCAAAAGGAGATTTTAACCCCAAGACTTGAGCAGGCATGCAGTTAATAAAGCAGGTAGCTGCTAAAACTGCATCACCCCAAAATTTCACAGGAACATGGGTAGCAAAAAGGATGCTCCTTGCAACTTCCACAATGTCTGTTTTTCCTTTCTACTATTCCATTTTGTTGTGGAGTGCAGGCATAAGAACTTTGATGAACGACCCTAAACTTCTCAAGATAGGAGGTAAGGTCATCAAAATATTCCTTAGCATTGTTTGATCAGTATATTTTGATGCGGGTGTTAAACTGAGTTAGTATGTGTTCATGGAATTGTTACACAAGTTTAGGCATTTCAACACGAAAGCGCGTAAGGTAAATTCAAGTATATCATGAAAAATCATCAATAAACAGGATGAAATATCTATAGCCACCTATACATGGTAAATGGTAAGGCCCCTACACATCAGAGTGAACAATGTTAAAAGGAATAGTCGATCTCTTATTACTTGAAGGATACATGTTCTTACAATGCTTTGAGAACTCACTAGACTCACAATGTAGACTGATTCCTTTAAATAACTCAATGAAGAAAAAGACAAATGACCCAGATGACTATGACATAACATAATACAACTAGTGAAGGGAAAACACAATATGAAGATAGATTCCATTTGCCTCATGGCCACTCTCAATCACCTTTTAAGATTTCATGTCCTGAAAAACACAATATGAAGGGAAAAATGTCACATTGCAATTCAGGGATTTAGTCAAATTACTAATTGAAAGCAAATTGGTATTAAGTTTAGGTACATGAAGAACAGATGATAAGGTCAGGGCAGTGATTTAAAAGGCGCACCTGAGGCACGCCCCTAGGCGCACAGGCGAGGCACATTTTGGGGTATGCGCCTTGCCTAGGTCCTAGGCACACCCCTTTTGGAAGCAATGCAATTAAGGAGGGGCGTGGTACAAAGGTGACTCATAGAATCAAGAATGCAATATATTTTACATCACATTAGCTACTTGAAGCAATGCAATTAAGGAGAAAAAGAGATTGTGGGCTTTACATGCTTGAAAAATGCTTTATATGTTTGCTTTTATTTTTAAATTTTCATTTGAATATGCTTTACATGTTATGTTTATGTATTTTAATTTTAGATATTAGGTTTTTTAAAACATTTATTTTAAAATTTAAGTTTATATTTTTTATTAACATTATGTTTAATATTTTTTGGCATTTTTTTTTGAATTTTCTGACTTTTTTATTGATTTTTAGCTTTTTTTTTTTGTAATTTTGCGCCTTTCTTAAAAAGGCACGTGCCTTGCCTTGCGCCTTGCGCCTCAGGTGCAAATTGGCCCTTGCGTTTTTAAAACACTAGGTCAGGGCATTAGAGGTCTTAATGTCTCTTTTTCCTGTAATAGGGGCAAGAGAGCGATCAGCAAGGGATATCTTATCCCGACCAAATAGGAGTTGGTAAGAGGTGAATAATTGTGAAACACTAGTCTTGGTCCATATGGTTAGAAGCACCAGAATCAATTATCCAAGGTCCAGATGAATGATTATTCGGTAATACTTCTCATACTTAGCCCTGGCGGCTTCAAGCTGTTCTCCCACTGACTTCTCTCCACCCTGTCCTTGTTCACCTTGTGAGGAGGTGGCTACATTTGAATTTCCACCTTTTGTAGTTTCAAACCTTTTTCCACCATTTTTTTTCTTGAGTTTGGTAGGAATGAGCTCTGGATGCAACTTCCAACATGTCTTTAGTATGTTTAGGCTTCTTGCAGTATTCACAGATAACATCTTTCTTCTTAGTGTTATCCTTCGGCTTCATCCCGAGATTGGCATAGTGATCAACCTATGGCTCAACAAATTTAACTTGTCTTTTGCTCTCTTCACTGCTCACCATAGCATACGCCTGAGACAAAGTCACCTCATCCTTTGCTAAAAAATTATGCCTCACAATATCATACTCCGAGTTGAGTCCAATGAGGAACTCAAAGACCCGATTTTTCTCCACGAACTTCCTATATGTTTCTACAACCTTTGTGCAACACCAAACAACAGTCTCAATCAGATCAATCTCTTGCCAAAGAGATTTCTGCATAGAGAACTGATCGGTTGATCAATCAACAACTTATGAAGCTGATGTGCATGCGTTTATTGGGAAGAAGTATCGCCACCGGCAGTAGCAGTAATTGGGTGTTCTCAATTCTCATCTTATCTAATTCCAACTAGATACAATTCTATCTTATTTATTCAACAGTCTTATCTTATCTGTTTTCAGTAGTAGGATTAGTAGGGAGTCTTATCTATTAAGTGTTCTTATCTTATCTGTTCAGTAGTATAGATTAGTAGGGAGTCTTCCTAAAAGCAAGACTCTTATCTCTTGTAATCTCCTATTTAAGGAGCTGATAATATTCAATAAAGGCATCGAAAATTTCAGTTAAGAAAAGAGTGAGGAGAGTTGGTGATCTCTTGAACAAATCACCATTAAGGCGCCAAAATAGGTTCCTCAAGAAAAGGGAGGAACAAGGGAAAACAGGAGGTTTTCCCCGTGGACCGACCCGTGACGAGATCCTATTCTCGGGCCTATAACAATTTGGTATCAGAGCCAAACGTCATGGGCGATCTGGAGCAGTTGACATCTAGGGTCCACGAACTGGAGCACAGGCTCGTGGAGAACAGCACGGAGGTACGCGAAATCAAGGATGATGTCCGAGAGTTACAACGCTTGATGGAGTTGTATTTCTCTAACAAGGAAAGGAATCTAGAAGGGGCTACAACCACAAACAGCCGCCGACCAGACTTGACGGAATCATCCAGCGAACAGCTGGTCGTTGCCCCGGTAGCCGCGGTCGTTCCCAAGTACAGTAGACTGGAGTTCCCTTCTTACAACGACACCGGAGACCCTTTGGGGTGGCTTTACCGATGCGAGCGGTTCTTTCGCAACCAGCGGACAGAGGACAGAGACAAGTTTAGCCTAGCTGCATTCCACTTGACGAAAGAGGCGCATCTCTGGTTCTATCGATTGGAACACGTGGGACCCGGGCTCAGTTGGACCCAATTCAAATCTTACTACCTTCTCAGGTTTGGGCCCCCATTAACAAGCAACCCATTAGGTGAACTGATCAACCTCAAACAGACGGGAACGGTGGCTGAATACTAGCGCTAGTTCCAGACCCTCCTTGCCAGAGCAGCATCGGTACGACCAGACCAGCAGGTAGACATGTTCACCGCAGGGTTAGAAGAACCCTTGAGGGTGGATGTGGAGATGCAACATCCCCCCAACCTAGTTACAACCATGAATCTAGCTCGCGCCTTCGAACGCAAGTTGCAACTCAGCCGCGAAACCTTCAGTACAGGGTGGCCGCCAACATCATGGGCACCCCCGAAAACACCCGGAATGGCCCCTTCTTCTGTAGCCAGCCAAGAACAGAAACCATAGACGAGCAACAATTCCAGATCGACATCCAGTGTGGGGAGCAACGTTGTTGCACCCCCTATTAAGCACTTGTCCAGGGCTGAGATGGCGGAACGCAGGGCGAGGGACAGTGTTTCAATTGTGATGAACTTTACTCAACAAGGCACAAGTGCAAGAGACTTTTCTGCCTCCTGGTGGAACAAGAGGAAGATGAGGATGAACCCCCTTCATTGGAACCCGATCCATGAGGGCAAAATCATTCTACCTATCTTGGATTCCTTTGACTTTGTTTCAAGACACCTATCCTGGTTTCAAGCTTGAGGACAAGCTCTTAGTCCAGGAGGGGAGTAATGATGTGGACGCGTTTATTGGGAAGAAGTATCGCCGCCGGCAACAACAGTAATTGGGTGTTCTCAGTTCTCATCTTATCTAATTCCAGCTAGATACAATTCTATCTTGTCTATTCATCATTCTTATCTTATCTGTTTTCAGTAGTAGGATTAGTAGGGAGTCTTATCTATTCAGTGTTGTTATCTTATCTTTTTTCAGTAGTAGGATTAGTAGGGAGTCTTATCTATTCAGTGTTCTTATCTTATCTGTTCAGTAGTATAGATTAGTAGGGAGTCTTCCTAAAAGCAGGACTCTTATCTCTTGTAATCTCCTATTTAAGGACCTGATAATATTCAATAAAGGCATCGGAAATTTCAGTCAAGAAAAGAGTGAGGAGAGTTGGTGATCTCTTGAACAAATCACCATTAAGGCGCCAAAATAGGTTCCTCAAGAAAAGGGAGGAACAAGGGAAAACAGGAGGTTTTCCCCGTGGACCGACCCGTGACGAGATCCTATTCTCGGGCCCATAACAGAAGCCTAGTTAGGAGGGTTTTTGGAGAATTTTTGTGGAGGTTTTCATCCTTAGTTGAAGCCCAAGGTAGGTTCTTGGAGATTTTCCCAAAAACCCTAGATAACTTTAGAAATTTTGTTATAGGTCGTAGGGACAGTTTGAACCAGGCGCTTGGGGATCAGAGATAAGCCTTTTGATTTCTATTGAGGACGGTTTTGGTTAGACTGAATTTTGGAACCTCTAGTAGGAGTGGTTGAAGTTTCTCTCTAATCCCCTTGATCTCTTTTATTAACTTAATTCTAAAATTAAGTACAATTACTTGGATGCCCTTAATGGGGCGGCCAACACTAAAGAAATAATTAAAGAAAACACAAAAAAAAGCCCATAACCAACAAACATAACCTTAAAACTACTTAAAAGAAATAAAAAACACTAAAGCCCACTCTCACTACAGGTCTAGGCTATCATTTCTTTTGTTTCCTGTTAAAGATGCCATTTAGGGCACTCTCTACTGTTGGAATTAGATATATTCAAACACTTCTCTTTTAAAAGATCAGTAACAGTGAAAATATCATTAAATATAAAATAACAATTACAAAGTAGCAGCAGGATGGTCAGCCTCAACTAACCATTCCTTTTACAATCTAATATGACAAGAAAATATTATAACTTGGCCTGAAAAAATGATCCCTTGTTTTGCTCAATAATCAGCCATAGAATTGGCTTTTCTCTGTACCCATTGTACAACAACTGTCATGTTACTTGTCAACCATCTGAAGCATTTAATTTCATTCCTGTAGGTCCACATAGCTTCCTCGTTGTTCAGGAGGCATTTTATCACCGCCTTTGAGTTCCCTTCTTTTTGTTAGTCTTTATATACTGAATTCCATTGCTCTTTTAACCCCTTCCAATACAGCCAACATTTCTGCCCTCAGTGAGTTCCCCACCCCAATTGCTCCAGAAAACAGAGATATTATGTGGCCTTCTTCATCCCTGAAGACCCCACCTACACCTGAAAGTTCCAGGTTTATATATGCTTCTTCCATCAAAATTTAAATTTATAAAGCCCTCATGAGGTGGTTTACATTCTTTAAATGTGGTACTCTTGGTGACTGAGGTTTCAGCTGTCTCCTTCCATTTTCCCATAATATCATCAGTTATTGAAAAAGGGGAGAATAGGTTGGAAATTTTCACCCAGTGTGCCACCTTCACAATGATACACTCAAGTAGTGTCTCCTTGTCTCTTGCTCTTTATAAATTCTTGCATTTTGTTTGTCCCGTACCATCCATAAAACAACTACTCTAGTACACTGCCGCAATAGCCTTGCTCTCTTCTAACTGTTTCCAAATACAATGCACAAAAAGGATAGGAGATTAGTAAGTGATAGCAGCTCTCACCAGAAGCTTTGCATAGAAAACACAAGCTTGGGGATGGACAACAATTGGTCACCTTTTTTTGTAGAAGATCAAGACGGTTATTTTTTTTTTCATGGAAAACTTCCTGACAAAAAGCCTCAACTTTGGGGGGGGGGGATAACACTACACCAAACTTCCTTTATTGGGAATGGCTGCTATTGCATGAAAATCCAAGTCCTTAAAGAAGGGCACACACGAGAAAACCCTCAAGGAGTTGGGTCAAATGTTGGCATCTGAGGTAGAAGGATCAAGAAAGATTGCCTCCAAACAATGAAGCAAGGAAATAACCACCTGTGGCTCAGAGTCTTTAACCCTCTTCTAAGCCCCAAGTCCCAGTTAAACCCATTAGAAGACGAGGAAGAAGGCACAGTGAATTTCTTAAGGGCAGAGAGGGAGAACAAAGATAGAAAATGGTCTTTAAGGGTAAATCACCCAATGGAGCTTGTTCCCAAAACAAAATTTTGTCCCTAGAGTGGATATCATATTTGACCTAGTTGAGAAAAGAAGGTAGGATGCTGTAAATTGCTTACCATGGAGAAGAGTCAGGAGACCTTGTTACTTGAGCAGAGAGGCTTGCATCCCAGCCATTGTCCCTCACACCATGAGTGCTACTTACCATTCTGCTCCAAAGTTATCTCTGTCTCTAGGGAACCTCTATAACCACTTCTCAAGCAGGGCGATGTTCTTCTCAATCAACCCTCCCCTCCCTCTCCCCCCAATTTAACCCGCCTTGCATTTTACTTTTGCACACTAGTTCCCACTTCACCAGAAATATATTGGAACACACTTCTTGTCATCTATGTTAGTGTTTTATTAGTCTGGATGGGCCATTATTTCTGTAAAGTATATGGTTTTAGTATCCTCATGGTTATGAAGTCATGGATTATTTTTGTTGGATGGTCATGCTAATTGTGTAATTGTCTATTTCTGCACTGGCAGATAGCTTTTCCAATCTTCCCCTTTTGATTTATACTGATTAGATCTTTCCTCAATTTTTGGGAGATACACTGTCAACATCGGCAATACTTTTAGTTTATGAATGCTATATCTTTGAGATAAACATAGCTAGTATAAGGTTTCTTATAGTTGTTACAAGTCATTTTACTTGAAATTTTAGTTGCTCATACTGTGCGTTGTCTCATTGATTTCAAGGTGCCAATGTGAGGCTAGGCAATAGGGGGGCACTTTGTTGCCTAGGCACCTGGGTAGTGGATTTTTTTTTTTTTCAATAAAACTTTGAATCCCTGGGTTATTCCCTAGGTTCCATTAATCATCTTTCATTAGTAATTATCAACATTTTTCATAAAAAATAATAACATTCATATTAGAAGTTTAGAACAAGAAAATCAACAAAGAGCGAAGTAAATTAACATATTCATGAGAAGAGAAATAAGAAAGAAGAGAGAAATTTGAAAATATAGGGGCTGAATATCGTTTTACTTGGAATTTCTTTTATTGAACATAAAGTTTCATTCAGACCTTACTTCTTAGAGGTTCATGTTGCTCTAACATAAAGGTGTGATTGCTTAATGTTGGTTTTAGCTGTCTTTCACAAATGGCTCCTAAACCTTTGGAATTTTATTGCACAAAGGGCTATTTCTCAGGCTCAATCTTGCATTCTAACGTTTGTCAGCCTAACATTTTACCATAGCACAAAGCAGTAGCCCCTGTTTGTGTTGCTCTAAAATGAGATGGGAAAACAAATCCTGTTTCGGCATTTGCTCACACAACTCTTTTCTGTTTCAAAAGAATATTTTGATATCATGAGATCAAAGCCTAACCTTTTCAGCTTGCAGGTATGTTCCATCTTTCATTCCACCTCCTTTGGCAACCAAGGGGAAAGAACCCGAAAAGAAGGTCAGCATGTGACTATGGGTGCTATTTCTTTACTGGATAAGTTATTCTATTTTATGCTATACAAGTTCCTGAAACCCTATAAAGTGGTTTTTCTTCTCTTCTGTTACCTGAACTTTCTAGATTATAACTTACAGAAGGATGAGGAGAGGCCAAAGGATAGAGAAAAAGGGAAGTCAAGGAACATAGACAATTTTATGGAGGAACTGAAGCTTGAGCAAGAAATGCGGGAAAGGCGGAATCAAGAGCGAGAAGGACGCCATAGTGAGCATTCTGCTGTAAGTAGTTTTTGACATTAACTTCCTAGTACATGCTTCTGCTCACTGTTGGCAGCAATTGTGATTGTTTCCACAGTATCATCATAGTTATTGTTGTTTTTATTTGCTAATTCACTGAGTTTGTATCTGAAGCAGTTGCTTATTGATTTGGGTCTTATTTTGGTAAAAAAGAAAATTTATTAAATAAAAAGGAAGAGTACATTAACCAGGGTGATGAGGAATCACCACAACTTTGACTCTAAAAGCAACTCACAAAGAGAAAAACAGCAGAGTAAAAAGAGAAAGTACAAAGTTAACTGCTTGAAAAATCCCTCTCGAAAAAACCCTAAACCAAACTAAGAACCTCCTTTGACATCCCTTTAAATTTTGGAAGTATAAGACCCAAAGTGAAGATCATCTCTTCTTCAGAGAATGGATTCAGAAAAACTTTTGTTCTTTAAGACCCAAACTTATTGATTTGGGTATTTAACTGCACTTATTTATGATTGTTTCTTTTTTTTTTCCATATGATCTTTTTTGATTTATGGTTCTACATTCCTAATGGTATTGAGAATGAATACTTTGTGACTCCAGTTCTATTTCATTTCATGTTTTATATGTAATGGATCATATGCCATTTACTTAATATTTCACTGAGGCATAGATAATACCTTACATAACTGATATTCTTCTGTAGCCATCTAGCCGATTTGATGAGCTTCCAGATGATTTTGATCCGAGTGGGAAACTTCCTGGGTCCTCTGATGATGGGGATCCACAAACTACAAATCTATATGTTGGAAATCTCTCACCACAGGTGACATAATATTCTTCTGTATCATTCTCTTGTTCCTTAATTTGCTTTGGTGGTGGTGCTTTGGCAATTTGGGGTCTGGGGAAATACTAATTGTTTTTTACTTGGTCCAACTCTTGTAAGGTGGATGAGAATTTTCTCTTGAGGACTTTTGGAAGGTTTGGGCCCATAGCCAGTGTAAAGATAATGTGGCCTCGGACAGAAGAGGAGAGGAGGCGGCAAAGAAACTGTGGTTTTGTTGCCTTTATGAATAGAGCTGATGCACAGGCTGCAAAGGATGAAATGCAAGGTTTATACCTCTCTGGATGTTGCATGGGGAAGACACTTGTTGCATGATTGTTCTCATAAATTGGTTCCACATTTTCTATGGATGAATACATGTATTTATGTGCATCTTCCATTTTACCTTGACAGATTATTGTGGATGCAAAAATGTGGCCTTCCTAAACTGGTGAAATGATTCTATTTGTCCCAATAAAAATGACACCCTAACTCTCAGTTTGGAATTGGATGTTAAAATTGCACAATTGCCAAGTACCTTTCGTCTAACTCAAACAGTTAGGGTTGGGTTCAGATCTTTCTGCTGGTCAGTTTAACTAAAGCTACTCTGAACATATATTTCTAGTGTCCCTGATTGGTATATAAGCCCTAGGGTTGGGTTCAGATTTGTATATTGTGATCCAATAAACTCTGCATCCTCCACGATCCAATCTGACTCTCAGAAATTGTCAACTAGTCAACTAGCTATTCAATTCATGGCCATAATGACTAAATCACCAACTAGTCAGTTGATACTCAAGACTGCTGCATAAGACAATTAAGCATCAACAAAGTCAACTAATGAGTACTCGACCTACTCAACTACAAAGTTATTTTAAAGCTGTACTTGCATGGCTTTGTTTCTTGTTATGTGAAATAATTCCATACAGAGGCCATTATCCAATGTTTTTTTTTTTTATCCAATGTTATTCCTAGGTATATGGGGCATTGGGAGGGGTGGATTGGTATGGACCTAACCTTTTTTTTGTTCAATAAAGGGCCTCTCTTAGGCTTGAGCCTATTTTCTCATGCCTATTGGCCCAATATTATACCTTTGTATTGAGCAATGGTCCCTATTGAAATAATATAATATATTATTTTATTTTGTCATACTCATGTTAGTTGCTTTAAGTATAAAATAGAAAGGGGGCATAAAAATAAAGAATGAACAGTGGAAGCATTCTTTTAGGCTTTATTCCAATTAGTGATATGCTGGATGGATTTGCTACAAATAGGGGAGAAATCAAATGGTCAAGGTTGCACTTTTCTTTGAAAAACAAAGAGCATTACTCTTACCCAACTTTATTTTTTATGTTTACAAAACAAAACCTGTTATTTCTTCATTGCTTTCTCAAAAGTCAAAACAAATTTGAAAATTGGCCATTGTTGATTCTTGAAGTATTCTCTATTTCAGGAAACATTTTTTTTATTTTTAATTTTCTCTCGTGCCAACTTTAACTCTTTTGCTGATGTAATGTGTGGGGTGCAGTTGAGAAAACATAAACAGGCTATAACCAAACCAAGTATAAATTGATCTTTTTTTCCCCTGTAGAAAAAAAAATGAGGAAAATAGAATAACTGTATGGGGTCTGTTTCCTAGAAATTACGATTAGGAATAATGACCATGATACTGAAACACCCCTTAAGTGTTCTATTATTCTTTATCATTTTATTACATATTTGTAGTTAGAGAATATCTTTCCTGTGGTAGACTAGTGAATTCTTAGGCTCCTACTAGTCATTGCATCAACAAGGAAAGCCAAACTAGTAATCATTTCTCCTTGTTGAGTTGCTTTCCATCTCTTTTTATTTCTTGTTGTTCATGTTGAACTCTTCGTAATTGGGAAATTACCTTATATATTGACAAACTTAAAGTGTGTATTTGGCCATGTATGGTAATCCATTGAATATGCCTGCTTATGCAGAACCTCATATTGTATTGGGTCCATCTTAAGAGAGTCAACTCAAATCAACTAAGCCTTGTCTCAACTACATGAGCTTGTCTCATATTAGGAGAGAGTCTAGAAGGATTAATTGGCATGGAACTAGTGCAACTGTTACCCTGATCTGATTATGATATGTCAACAACCAGCTGACAGCCCTAGCCTCACCCTGCTGTTGGCACTAGGTTCACAAATGGCTGAAGGGAGAATTCTTAGTGATGCTTTGTCTTCTTTTCCAAGTAATATGGTTATCTATTGTTTACTGCATAGACAAAATAAGTAATAAAAGAAATATCGTGTTCAAACATATTGGTGGTATTCTATATACAGAAAGAAGGCCACTTATCTCTATGTTGAATTGATGGGAACGGATTTTTTGGGTTTCATTGAGTCTTTGATTGATATTACACATTTACATGGTTTACTGATTCATTTGGTCTGTTCTTGGCTTTATGCCTAGTAATCACAACCCTTTTTTTGTAGTCTATTTTTGGAAGAGGTTTTTGTAATTCGCATTTTGAGTTTCTAGAAGAGTCAAGCATAAACCTCCTCAAGAGGAGGGGGGGGGGTTAGGGGGAAGGAGGAAGGGGAGGAGGATGAAGAGGAAGAGGGAATCTCATTTTTTCTTTATTTTTAATAAAAGTTTTTATATTAAGAAGAATAAAGATGCATAACCTTAGTTGAAAGGGGGGTCTTGTTGAAGCGGAGGCGAGCGAGCAAACAAAAATGGAGTACCCTTGGAGTCTGTTTTGTTAGAGTCTATTGAGACAAGGGGAGAAGAGTGTAGCGGTTTACTACTCCATGTTGAAGTTACTATGGCAGGAAATTGATGTTATGGAGACAGTTGTATGGGAGAGCACATAGGATGCATGAAATTTGAGTTTCTTACAAGACTCAACCCTGAGTTTGACATTACTAGGTAGAACATCCTGGCCAAAGATGAGGTCACTCTTGCTCAAGCATATTCTATTGTAAGTAGTGAAGAGAGTAGGCAGCAAGTACATTTACAGGGACTACCTACAGAGCACTTTGCACATGCTGGAATAAAGCCGAAAGGGCCGACTGAGAAGAAAGAAGTGATATGTGAATACTGCAAGGAACCGAAGCATACTAAGGACACTTGTTGGAAACTTCATCCAGACCTTCTCCCAGATAGGTTTCGGAACAACAACAATAATAACTTTAACCATTCCCTGTCAACCATCCATTACAATTGATCCCATTACAAATGATCCCTAACCACCCCGTGTTTAGCCAAAACATCTGCCCATTCATCAGTTGACCTCCTTTCCCATTGTATTTTTAGATTCATCCCACTTGTTAACCATTTAAACTGCTTCATCTCCTCTCTATAAACCCATCTTACTGCCAATCCATTACCTGTTCTCATTTTATCTGTTTCCTTGTCATAAAGGCAAAACATTATGTGTCACTGTACAAGAGCTGCAATATAGTGGAGCTTTTGAGGCAAAAGAAATGCAGGAACTTTTGGGAATAAGAAATCAATTGTAATTATCTAACATAACTCATCAAGTAAGAAGCATCCGTTGGATACCAATATGTGATGATTTGAAAGGAATCACCATGGATAAGTTAATGCAAGGTTGGTGATACACTAATAGAAGACAGCAAATAATAGTAGATTAAGGAACTCCAAACCAAGGACGAAGTAAATGAAATTTTGATGGGCACAACTTAGGCAACTTTGTTTGGGGGGGGGGGTCAGGTATTGATGGTTTAGTTAGGGATGATAGGGGAAACATCTTGCTTAGTTTCTTAGGGCTTTTTGGTAATGGAAATTCTATGAAGGCAGATCGGATTTACAGGTTGAAGGGGACTGTAAAATTATGGTTAATTGGATGATTTCAGGGGAAGAAACAGTATGTTACTAAAATTTCTGATTAGAGAAACAAGGGCTTTGAGTACAAGTCTGAACTGCTTGTTCAGGTGTTTTCCAAGAGCTGCTAACAGCTTGGCTGATTCCCTAACAAGAACAGGGATCATAAAGGATAATCTAGTATGGGGCACACCAAGGTTTTGGGTGGTTTGTAAAGATTTTATTATGTTAAGAGCTGCTCTACTGTAACTTCTGTGGATCACCATTCCTACAATAGTTTCTTGGTGCATTTGGAATGGAAGAAATCAGAGAATGTTTGAGAATAAGAGCTGCTCTACTGAAGAAGTCACTAGAAGGGTGATTCGGTCTTATTATTCCTGGCTAGCTACAACAGAACATACCTCATTATTTATTTATTTATTTTTTGAGAATCATATGCTTTTTTCTGATATTTTGATCAGACCAGGTGGTTTAGCCTGGTGGCATTTTTTGTATAGTGATTCACTGTACATGGTTGCGGCATATAAATGAATACAATACTTGACCTTTTTCTCAAAAAAAAAAAAAAGAAACAGAAAGGGAACTATTTCATGGTGTAGCAGGAGCTTTTTCCCAATAAAGTTACATGTTATTTTTGCAAATAAAAAAGGAATACCTGAAAGCCTGCATGTTCTATACATCCGTGTACATTCAATATATAGAATGGCTTTAGGAGTGGAAGAGAGCTACTTGTGAGTGGGGAGTTTTTAGGTGATTTATTATCGTTTGGGAGTAATTTTTTTTGTTTTTTGGATCAATAACTCAACCTTTTATTAATTAATATAGTGGAAGATACAATGCATTAATACAGTCGGACTGTGAGAGATAAAACCTCTTATTTCTCCCCCTACAAACAGGTTCCTTACAGTTGTGCCCAGAAAAGTGAATCTCTATCCACCCCTTGTTTAGCTAAGGCATCTGCTACAGAATTAGCAGATCTTTTAACCCACCCAACCACTATTTCCATATCTCTGGTTAGCCACCTGATCTTCTTCCTTTCATTGTTGAAAACCCACAGTTCTGATCCCCCATTTTGTAACCAGCTAATCACCAGTTTGGAGTCTCCTTCCACAAATAACTTTTGGATGTTCAATTGTTTTGCCTTTTGAATGCCTTCCACTACTGCCAACACTTCTGCTCTCAGGGAGTCTCCTCCAACTGGCCCCGAGAACATAGCGATGACTTTTCCCTCCTCATCTCTAAAAATACCTACAATACCTGAAGGTCCAGGATTCCCCAAGCTGCTACCATCAAGTTTAAGCTTGATAAAAACCTCTGTTTGGGAGTAATGTTTTATTAATATTTACAAGCTTATTCAACTTGAGTTAGGTGATAAAAGGTTATCATATATTAGGGGTAAGAGGCTAATAACTGCATTTACCTGGGTAAGATTTTTGCAAATATTTCTCTTGGTAATTGCTTTTGTCTGCATTTTTGCTTAGATATTTTTGAGGCATACAATCTTAGCATTAACAAAAATTAATGTACTCAGGTGTTGTTGTTTACGAATACGAGTTGAAGATTGGTTGGGGTAAGTCTGTCTCTCTTCCAGCACAAGCTTTGCCTGCTCCTCCACCTGGACATATGGCCATCAGGAGTAAGGAGGTTGGTTATGATACCATTTTTGCATTATTTTTCCTCTTCCTTATAGGCATTAATGTCTTCCAATGTTTATGCCTACGTACATGGTTTCCATTTAGAGTATAATTGAAATGTTTTCTTTTTCTCTGAATACTCTTGGCTTGCGTTAGCATGCCTACTTAGTCTTGTTTTCCCACAAGTCCCTTATTATGATACTGAAGCCCATAGAATGTTTGACAGGGTGGCACTGTGATTTTGTCTGGTCCTGATGGTCCACCAGTTACTTCCGTTACAAGCCAGAGTTCTGAACTGGTATGTTAGATGAATTACTTAGAGTTCTATTTCAGTTATTTTTTTTTCTTTTTTATTATATTTCTAGTTATCAAGGTTATTTTTGGCGTATATGTACATGAACTAGTTTCTTATGTTAACATTATATGATAGGTGTCATGTCTGCAACATGTTAACTGCTTCCATTAATCTTGTAATTATTCATACTTAACTTGGAACCAACATATCCTGTCTTTTACCATTGTTACTGGCTGAAAGGTAGATCCTACATCAACTGTAAAAGGGATGGACCTCACTGTCAAGGAATTCTGTTAGTTTTGAAAGGTTTTACACCATATGGTTTGATCTTTTGCATTTTTTTCTCTTAATCATCTGCAGATAACATGCAACTGTTGTTTATAATTTCACATATTGGAACACTCTCCCTTTATTATTTTTTCCAATGTTTTGGCTCCTAATACTAGCTCATCTGTTGTTTATTCAGAAAAGACAATAAAGAGATTTTTTCAAGCAATCATTTTCTTATTTTGGAAGAGTCAATTTTTCTTGGTACTTCTTGATTTCAATTCCCATCTTGTAAATCTTGACAACCTCTACTCTTTTGTTACATTAAACCCAGTAATAAATATTTGATTTGACTTTTTTTGATCAATAACATAACCTTTTATTAAATGAAGGGAAAAAGTACAAAGAAAGCTAGGGGAGAGGTAAATTCTCATAACCCTCCCCTAGAAGAAAACAGAAAAATTTACAACATAGCACAGAAGTACCAAAGGAGTTGGCACTTCTGAAACAGAAAAATTTACAACACAGCACAGAAGTACCAAAGGAGTTAGCACTTCTCTTTATCCACTGTATCTGAATTTCCATACCATGGACTAACCATTTGAACTTCCTTTTTTCATTAGAAAACTTCCATAACCCATTATCCTCCTTTTGCAATCATCCTATAACCAATTTTGAGTCACCTTCAACAATACACTTTCAAAGTTTAGTTCCTTTGCCTTCTTTAACCCCTCCATTACCGCCAATGTCTCAGATCTAAGTGAATCACCTAAACCAATAGGACCAGAGAATAAAGCAATGACTTTTCCTCCCTCATCTTTGAAAACTCCTCCAATGCCAAAAAGCCCCGGGTTACCTTCACTGCTTCCATCAAATCCAGAAGCTGGTGGGGATAATAGGATTAGTTTCGGTTTTGAGTGGAGCTGAACTAGCCACTTCCTTCCAATTCCTAATTATCATATCTGCAGATATATCCTCAAATAGTTCCAGAGATTTCACCGAATGCACCAGTCTAATGGTTACTACTACAATAATGGCATCTGTATTCCTTTCCATTTCTGAAAAAAAATCCTTGAGTTTCTTTCTTCCCAGATTGTCCAATAAATTGCAGATTTTATACATCTCCATAATATTCTACCTCTTTTCTTTGGCAACCTAACAAAGGAAGAAGTAAACTAGCTTTGTACATTTGGCAAGGGGTGGGGGACCTACAATCAAACAAAGAGAGAATAAGTGATAGCAGCTCTCACCATTAGCCTTAGAAAGATACACCAATTAGGGGATAAGCACCAATTAGCTCTTTTTCTTTAGAGTAAATTGCAAGTGTTGCACCTTCCAAGAAAGCTTCTCAACAAAAAGAACTGGTTTGCCCCCAAACATCCATGACTGGAAAGGTTTTCCCAATATTATAATTATTTGATTTAATTGACTAATTGGAAGACCTGACTAGGAGCTATTTGAAAAAAAAAACTTTTGGCTGGTGTTTTTTTCTTTCTTTTTAAATCAATTTGCATAGCAGAAAGTGATAGGGCTTGGTTTCATGTTATGCAACATTATCAAAATGTTCCCTAATTAGTTCCAGCAGACCAGTATCAATTCAGTTTTACATGGATAATAGGTTAAGCACATTTAAGTATCTTATGAAAAATTTCCTTTTTAAGAAAATGTGGTTTCATGATGCTGAAGCATCCTGCATCTGGAGGCCTTTGTGTCTAATCTTACATCTTTTGCCCTTTTTTTTTTTCATTTCATCTACTATGCCTTCAGTCTATAAGATAACAAATATAACCATTGACAGCTTTTTCTTCTGATATGATGTACATTTTTGTTTTTTGATAGGTAACTACAACTTTTATTGCAATGTATGTAATAGATTAAATATGTACATGATAGCATGCAACACACTATATAGGCTGCATATACTCCACCTATCCCATTACATTATGAGGGTCCTACATTTCTGTCCAAAAGAATTGCTGTCTATTTGCCCCTGGTTTTAAATTTGGATATGATGCACCTTATTTATCTATTTATTTTTGGGATACCAAAGTGCAAGTGAATCGAGAAGGGAAAATCCAATGGGATGTTCAAAAACTTTGACATTTGAACCATGAAAAGAATCAAAGATAAAGAACTTGTAGTTGGGGGACTCTTCTACATATGCATGACTAGATCAGTTATATCCTATGCAGTTAGTGTGGTAAGTCAGTACATGCATGCACCCTTTACATCACATCTGACTGCAGTAGAAAGGATTCTTGCCTATCTAAAGGGAAGTCCAGGTAAAGGGATTTTATACACAACGCATGATCACTTAGAGGTAGAGGTTTACATTTGTGTTGATTGGGATGGATCCCTTGATGATAAAAGGTTCACCTCTGGGTATTGTGCCTTTGTTAGAGGAAATATGGTGTCTTGTAATAGCAAGGAGCAAAATGTGGTGGCAAGATCTAGTCTTGAATCAGAATATTGTGCCATGGATGATGTCTCATGGTTTGTTTGAGGCATTGTGGCTGAAATCATTATTAGGGAAGATAGGTGTGTCTGTTTAGTGTCTAAATGCCATTATAACAATAAGGCAGCCATTAATATTGCACACAATCGGTACAGCGTGATAGGACCAATCATATAGAAGTTGATCGGTATTTTATATGGGAAAAAGTGTTTATTGGTGATGTTTGCATTCCTTTTGTGAAGATAGATGAGCAGTGGGCAGACATAATAACTAAGATAGTTTCCAAAGCAGCTCTAAGATTCACACTTAGCAAGTTGGGCATGATTGGCATATATGTTCAGCTTGGGGGGGAGTGTAGGAAAGAATAAATTGTTTTATGTTTCAGCATATTTATGTTTGTTAGTAGGTGTTTGTGGGCTTTTTTACTTTGTTCTTTTTATTCTTTAGTTATGGGCCTGTTTTTAAGGGTTGGTGTGTTGGACCTCTTTTTAATTGTTATGAAGTTTTTGTGTTGCTGCCTTTCCAGGGGCAGATCTGTAATTTTACTCCTGATTGCTAATGCATAAAAAGAGATGGGTTCTCAATTGAGTCCCACAATCTGTTACTCTCATTCCCACTTCTCTTTTTTCTTGTCTCTATCTCTCTAATCTATTGTCCTTCTACTGAAACCTGTCTTACCATTAGCCTATTATGATTGGTGAGGAAGAGTTGGGAAATACAGGGCCTGCCCGGTTCAGATTTGAAAATATGTGGCTACACCACCCGTGTTTTATTAATAAAATCAAGGATTGGTGGATAGAGAGTGAGCCTATAGTAGAATGGAATGGAATGAGGTTCCATAAGAAGCTACAATTCTTGAAGGGTAAAATTAAGGAATGGAATAATTTAGAATTTGGGAGGTTAGAAGAAAGAAAGCAAGCTGTGATTGGCCAACTGGAAGATTTGGATGTGAAGGAGGGGAGGGGTTGTATTACACAGGAGGGCAAAGAACAAAGGTGGAAATTGCAAAAACAACTGGAGGATGTTCAAGGAGGAAATTAGCTGGAAACAAAAGTCAAGGTGTAAATGGTTGAAGGAGGGGATCACTTTATCTAATCAGGGTGAGATTGCTAGGGTGTTTGCAAACCATTTCAGATCTATCTATAGAAAACCCTTAAATAATAGGGTGTGGGTTGAGGGGATGGAATGGCCAAACCTAAGCTTAGAAGATGGGGAATGGTTGGAGGGAAAATTTGAGGTGGAGGAAGTAAAGGAGGCAATATTTTCCATGGATAGGTCAAAGGCTCCAGGCCCAGATGGTTTTACAATGGCATTTTATCAGGACTATTGGGTGATTTTGAAAGGAGATTTAATGCTGGTCTTTGATGAGTTTCATAGAAGAGTGATTAATCCGGGGTTGAATTCCACATTCATTGCTTTGGTTCCCAAGAAAAGAGAAGCAACACACTAAGGGATTATAGACAAATCAGTCTAGTTAATAGTCTGTATAAGATCATTGCAAAGGTTTTGTCCCTTAGGATTAGACAGGTGCTCAATACCATTATTTCAAATAACCAAGGAGCTTTTGTGAGGGGAAGGCAAATAACCGATCAAATACTTATAGCAAAAGAGAGTGTGGAGGATTTTAAGAAATCAAGGAAAAAGGGTGTGGTTTGTAAGCTAGATTTGGTAGACTGGTCCTTTTTGCTGGAGGTGATGACCAACTTTGGGTTTGGAGATAGATGGTGTAGGTGGGTTTTGGGGTGTATTAGGACTTGCCATTACTCTATTTTGGTGAATGGAATGGTGATGGACTTTTTCCTAGCATTGAGGGGAATAAGACAAGGAGACCCCCTTTCTCCTTTCTTGTTCACTTTGGTTGCTGAAGTCTTAGGGAGATTGATCTTTAGGGCGGATTCTAGAGGGCTAATCAAAGGGTGGAGAGTTGGTAGGGAGAACATACCACTTACACATTTGTAGTTTGCAGATGATACGATTCTCTTCTGTGAGGGAGGGGACATGAATTGGATTAGGAATTTGAAACTTACAATACAACTCTTTGAGCAAATGTCAAATTTGAAGGTAAACTTTGATAAAAGTTGTGTTGTAGGTGTCACTATGGGGGAAAGTGAGATCCTTGCGTGTGCAAACATTTTGGAGTGTGAAGTGTCAAATTGGCCTCTAATTTATCTTGGTCTTCCCCTAGGAGATAATCCTCAAAAAGGAAGTTTTGGGATCTCAGTCGTGGAGAGGTTTGAGAAGAGACTTGCATCTTAGAAGAAAAACTCTCTCTCTTGGAGGAAGAATCACCTTAATTAGCTCTACTCTAGCTAACTTGCCCATTTATTACCTTTCAGTTTTTAAGGTGCCTACAGGGGTGGCTAGTAAGTTGGAAAAGCTAATGAGAGATTTCTTGTGGGAGCCAAGGGAGGAGAAAAAGGGCCATAGGGTTAGATGGGAGATGGTGTGTAGGAGTAAGCAGGATGGAGGGCTAGGCATTGGGAACATAAGGAAGAGGAATTTGGCTTTACTAGGGAAATGGCTATGGAGATTTTCATCGGAGAAGGAAAAATTGTGGGCTAAGATAATTTGTAGTATTCATGGGCTTGCAGAGAATGGTTGGACTTTGGGATTCTGGCTATGTCTACAAGAGCATCACCTTGGAAATCAATCCAAGCTATTTTGCCTCTATTTTCTCCTTGGATCAGGTATGATGTACACTCGGGTAACCTCATAAAGTTTTGGGAACATGTTTGGGTTGGGGAGTCTCCTTTGAAAGACCAATTTCCGGTTCCACTTTCAAAAATGAACCAATTGCCACATTCCTTGTTCCCTCAAATTCAAATTCTGGGTTTGGTTGGAATTTGGGCTTGAGAAGAGCACTCAGGGATACAGAATTGGATAGTACCTCAACTCTCTTGTCCATTCTTGATGGGATTTTCTTGGAGCCTACAAAAACATATAGAAGGATTTGGACTTTATCTCCTTCCGGATCCTTTTCTTGTGCCTCCTTCTTTAAAGCCCTAATACAACCGGAAATTCCTATTGGTTTGTCATTCCCTATTAAGGAAGTGTTGTGTCAACCTATAACTCCGAGGGTTGGAAGTTTCTATTGGGAAGCTTTCTTGGAAAGAGTTAACACAGGTGATTTACTTCAAAGAAAAAGACCCAATAGCTGTTTACCTCCACACTGGTGTGTTCTTTGCAAAGCTACTAGTGAGTCTGGTTACCACTTACTAATATCCTGTGTTTTGGCAAAAAATATTTGGGAATGGTTTGCTTCTTTGTTTGGATGCAGGTGGATTTCCCCAACAAACGTGCAAAGCTTGTTTTCCTCTTCCTCTGTTGACTGTTCAACGAAAAGATCAAGAATCATGTGGAGATGTGTGAGAGTTGCTGTTTGTTGGACAATATGGGAAGAAATAAATTCAAGGATCTTTTCAGAAAAGGAGAGGTTTGGAAACTATGCTAGAAGTGATTCATATAAGGGTAATATATTGGCTGAAAACAATGGATGAGTTCACAGATTTTTCAACAGATGATATGTTAAGAAAATGGAAAGAAATTGCTAGTTCAGCCTCAAGTAAGAAGACCTCGAATCTCACATGGAACCCTTCACCTCCTGGTTTTATCAAACTAAATTTTGATGGCGGCAGCATGGGAAATCCAAGGCCTTCGGGTATTGGGGGAGTGCTAAGAGATGAGAAAGGTATTGTAATTGCTATGTTCTCTGGCTCTATTGGAGTGGGAGACTCTTTGAGGGCTGAGGTGTTAGCAGCTTTGGAAGGGGTACAAAGGGCCAAAGATCTTAATGTCAAGAAGTTGATTGTAGAGGGAGATTCTGCGATTGTAGTGGACTGGCTAAAAGAAGACACCTCTAAGATGTGGAGCTACAGTAATGAAAAGTGAAAGTTCAAATGGCTGATCAAGAATATGGAAGTTCAGTGTACTTGGGTAAAGGGAAATGCCAACTCTTTTGCTGATGGATTAGCTAGGCAAGGGGTTAATAGGGTTTCTGGGTTCTGGGCTCAATTGTAATTGTTGTTTTAATCAGTTTGAGTGCATTCCCAACTTCTGGGGAGTTAAGATACGTTAGCTCCTATTCTTTGTAAGTTTACTACCATTTAATGAAATCTGTGGTTATTGATAAAAAAACTTGTCTTCACAATTGAAGTTAAGTGATTTCTTCAATCTAAACCAGGTTGTTTGGTTGACAACTATTATATACTAAATTTGTTTTCGTTTCTGATGAAATTGTGTTTGTTATGTTTTAACATTGTTTGTAGGTTCTTACTCCAAATGTTCCTGATATAATGGTTATTCCCCCTAAAGATGATCACCTCTGCCATGTGATTGATACAATGGCTCTGCATGTGCTTGATGGAGGATGTGCTTTTGAGCAAGCTATAATGGAGAGAGGTCGCGGTAATCCACTTTTCAACTTCTTGTTTGAACTTGGGTCAAAAGAGCATACATACTATGTTTGGAGGTTGTACTCTTTTGCACAGGTACAACTTGTTGCATTTCTGATTGGACTTCAAAGTACTATAAATTTCTTTGGGTCATTTGTGTTAGCAATGGAGGCATGATATCTCAAATTAGCATAGCTCATAAATTTCTTGTGCTTCACAAATGTAGGGTGATACTCTTCAGAGGTGGCGAATAGAGCCTTTCATCATGATAACTGGGAGTGGGAGGTAATGACCTTGTGCAATTTACTTGTAATTAGCCTTTTATCTGCAAATTATTTAGTCTTATGTACATGATAACCTAATTATATGGTTCATTTCATCTTTTCCATTTTTGTGTTCAGATGGATACCACCACCTCTGCCACAAGTCAAGAGCCCAGATCATGAAAAAGAGTCTGGTACAACATTTGCAGCTGGAAGAAGCAGGGTATTTGTTCTTTATTTTGCTTTGAAGTGCTTCTGTTCAATGCTTGGGATAATTCCGGATACAGATAATCTAGTCATAAGAAGGGCTATTACCCAATGTCAGTCTCACAGTTTTGGGAAGGATGACTTAAGATAGACTAACCTCTAGCCTTTTCTTTTTCTTTCTTTTTTGTAAATTTTTTGACACAAAGTTGCCTCTCTCAGACTTGAACCCACATTCTCATGCTTGTCACCCAATATTTTACCATTGCCCGTGCAATGACTCTTTACAGATAATATTATCATGTCCCTCTCTTTTCGAATAAAGTTAGCCTTTTTTCAAAAAAAAAAAAAAATCATGTCATATAAATATCTTGTGGACTGTCAGTGAAGAATATTTATCTGATTATGTATTATTTTTCCCTTACTGGCCTCTACAGCGTGTGGAACTGGAACAAACATTGACAGATCAACAGAGAGATGAATTTGAGGATATGCTACGAGCCTTGACATTAGAAAGGAGTCAGATAAAAGAAGCTATGGGATTTGCTTTAGATAATGCTGAAGCAGCAGGGGAGGTAATTCTGATACTGCATTTATTCATAACTGTTCTTGTTTCCAGGTCTGTGCATGGAGGGCTAACTATTCTAATTAAAGCATGGGATTTTGGAACTTGGAACGTTTAAGACTTTATGCAACTCAATATTCTTCCTCATTTCAAGGTCTCTGAGATATTGCGTGTGTTGTAAGGCTTAAGTGTTCCTTGTAACTGATGTTAGTGGGACAGTTTCAGCTACTAGTCCTTTCTTTCTTTTTTTCTTATTGTTCTTATCCTAGGATATGCCGCTAGGGGCATACTTGTAATTTTGTCTTTTTTATAAAGATTAATATAAATAGAAGACTGGCGGCAGCCAGTACTGAGTTTGCTTTTCTTTCTATCATCCGTACCTCTCTTTCTCTCTCTCTCTCTCAATCACCACAAGGAACATGGTATCAGAGCAGAATTTCTGGGCTGGAGAAGACCTACGATCCTAGCATCAGCCTTTCAAAAGAGGATTGGACGTGGCTACTTTTCTATCAAAAAAAAAAAAAAAAACCCTAGCGGCGGCTGGTCTCAGTTCTCTCTGGCGGCTGCACTTACAAAAACCCTAGTGGTGGCTTGTGTTTTCAATCTTCTCTGGCGGTTGTGCTTGCAGAAACCCTAGTAAGTCCTGCGGCTGTACTTCTATTGAAACCCTAGTGGCCCCAAGCGACAATTACTGAAAAACCCTAGCTGTGTTTGGCCGTGGGATGGTGCTGGTCTGCTGAAACCCTAATCGAAGGAGGGTGTTGATGGTGCAATGAAACCTTAGCAGGTTCTGATCTAGTGCTGAACAGGTGTGGTTTTGTTTTAGTTTATCTCAATATTCTTTATCCAATGGTGCGTAGGGCTTATGCCTTGATTATATGATTACTAGTTTGAATAATTGGATGGTTAGAGTGGGGGAACCACAATCAGACTGACAGTAATGTCTGGATTGGTGGTGTTGAACCGATGACCGGACTATTTATTGTTCTGTTTGGACGTTGTAGTGACTGATCTCTTATTCTTAGCAGTAGTTTTTGTGCTCTCAGCAATATTCACTAGTTTGTTGCTCACATTCTAGGAGTAAACCCTGAGTTGCCACATTCCAGTTGTGGCGGTTGTGCTGTTAGGTGGCATTTGGACTGGTTAGTTGTAATATTCAATGGCAAGTCATGAACTGACCTCACCGGGGAACACCCCAACCCGCAACACAGCAGGTATGGGAGGTCAAACCATGGTTTTTTCCATGCCAATTACCCCCTTGAACGGTCTGAACTACCTGGAGTGGGCTAAGAGTGTAAAACTCTATGTAACGGCAAGGGGTAAGGCTGGTTACATCAATGGAAGGGTGAAAGAACCCAATGGTGAGACAGCTGAACATGATAGGTGGGACCAAGAAAACAGTATGGTGATGTCTTGGCTCCTCGCAGCCATGGAACTTGATGTGAAAAAGATTTTTATGTGGGCAGACACCGCTAGTGAGATCTGGGAACAGGCCAGAATTACCTATTCTGAGCAAAGGCATTATGCCAAGATTTACCTACTACAAGCTGAGTCCTCAACATGTAAACAGGGAAACCGTAGCTTGTCCTCATATTATTCAGCTCTTACCTCTATATGGAAGGAGTTGGACCATTATCAGGCCATAGAGTGGAAGCACGATGATGATGCTAAGGCCTACAGGAAACTGATCTCTCAGCAACGAGTGTTTGCTTTCTTGTTAGGGTTGAACCCTGTATATGAACCATTAAGGGTGCAGATCCTAGGAAGCAAAGAATTGCCTACAGTACACGAAGTATATTCCCTTGTCCAATTTGAAGAAAGCAGGCGAAGTGTGATGGTTACAGCTGAGGGGGAGCAACAAGTTGCCTTGGCTGCGGTGAATAATAGCTCAACAGGGAAGAAAAGTGATCATAAGAAGGCAGATGATAAAGATAAACTCTTTTGTACCCATTGTAGAAGGTCACGACATACACATGACACCTGTTGGGACATCCACGGGAAACCCAAGTGGGCAGCAAAGAATCAAGAACAGGGTAAAGGTCACTTGAAAAGAACGAGTGCAACACATGTGGCAACCCAAGACACTCAGGTTGCCGGTAGTACCTGGGACCCTCCTAATAAGCCTGACCCCAAGGAGGATATAATGAATTCATTCAGAGAGCATCTGAAATCTTATGGTAGGGCATTGTGGCAATTGGACATCTCAGTCACTGGTACTCCCTCTACCTCTTTTGCATCTACTTCAGGTAATGTGGCTTCTGCATTCCATGTCACTCCCACAGATTCCCCTTGGATTATTGACTCAGGGGCCTCAAATCACATGACTGGTAAGCCTAACCTATTCCATTCTTATAGCCTTTTGTCAGGAAGGGATAGAGTGAGACTTGCAGATGGTTCATTTTCTTCCATTGCAGGTCAATGATCGATATCCCTTCCCCATGGTCTTAACCTGAATTGTGTATTGCATGTCCCTCAACTTCCCATAAATTTGCTTTCAATTAGTGACATCTCAGTCACTGGTACTCCCTCTACCTCTTTTGCATCTACTTCAGGTAATGTGGCTTCTGCATTCCATGTCACTCCCACAGATTCCCCTTGGATTATTGACTCAGGGGCCTCAAATCACATGACTGGTAAGCCTAACCTATTCCATTCTTATAGCCTTTTGTCAGGAAGGGATAGAGTGAGACTTGCAGATGGTTCATTTTCTTCCATTGCAGGTCAATGATCGATATCCCTTCCCCATGGTCTTAACCTGAATTGTGTATTGCATGTCCTTCAACTTCCCATAAATTTGCTTTCAATTAGTGACATCTCAGTCATTGGTACTCCCTCTACCTCTTTTGCATCTACTTCAGGTAATGTGGCTTCTGCATTCCATGTCACTCCCACAGATTCCCCTTGGATTATTGACTCAGGGGCCTCAAATCACATGACTGGTAAGCCTAACCTATTCCATTCTTATAGCCTTTTGTCAGGAAGGGATAGAGTGAGACTTGCAGATGGTTCATTTTCTTCCATTGCAGGTCAATGATCGATATCCCTTCCCCATGGTCTTAACCTGAATTGTGTATTGCATGTCCCTCAACTTCCCATAAATTTGCTTTCAATTAGTAGCATTACAAGTTCTTTAAACTGTAGTGTAACCTTTTTTGCTGGCTCATGTGTTTTTCAGGACCTAACTTCTGGGAGGACGATTGGTAGAGGAAGCTTGGTGGACGGTCTCTACATTCTCGACAACAAAGCTGGTCTCTCCGTGTCATCCTCAGAGTCACATAGTCAGTCAAATAAGAGTCAAATTTTGTTGTGGCACAGTCGTTTAGGTCATGTTTCTTTCGAAGTAATAAAATGTTTGTTCCCACTTTTATTTAAGTCGTGTTCAGTGTTAGAGTTCATGTGTCAAATGTGTCAGTTGAGTAAACAATGTAGAACAACCTTTCATTCAAGCAATAAAAGATCAAATGTTCATTTTCATGTTGTGTATTCTGATGTATTGGGGCCTACAAATGTAATCTCTGAGGGTGGATATAAGCATTTTATTACATTGATTGATGATTACTCTCGCTATACATGGGTAATCCCTATGCGTAGCAGAGACGAGGCTCCAAAGATAGTGAAAGACTTCCAGAGGATGGCGTTTACACAGTTCCATGTTGAAATACAGATCTTCCAATCCGATAATGCGAAGGAATACTTCCATGGGGAGCTAAATGAGTTCTTCGCCTCCCATGGGTCTATTCATAAAAGCTCATGCGCCAGAACACCACAACAAAATGGGGTTGCAGAAAGAAAAAACAGACACCTCCTTGAGGTAGCCCGCGGGATAATATTACACATGAATGTCCCAAAAAGGTTTTGGATGGATGCTATACTTACAGTTGCATATGTCATCAACCGCATGCCCTCTAGAGTATTGAATTACATGGCCCCTCATCAGTTATTGTACCCTTAGTCACCTTTATTTTCCATCCCCATGAGAGTCTTTGGTTGTCGGGCCTTTGTCCATGATTTGTCTCCATCCAGAGGTAAGTTAGACCCTCGGTTCATTCCTTGTGTCTTCCTGGGGTACCCATCATCTCAAAAGGGGTATCGGTGTTTTGACCCAATTAGTCGTAAATATTTTGTGTCTATGGATGTGTCCTTCTTTGAGTCCGAGCCGTTCTTCCCTCCTCCTCAGGGGGAGAGCCGTAGTGTGGAAGAGGAGAAGTAGGTTCAGGTGTCTCTTCCTTCTATTCCGGATCTCACTCCCTTCCGTGTCTTCCAACGTACTCGTCGGAGAGATCAGCAGTGTGATAGAAACGTTGAGCAGCCAAACACTGAGCAATTGACATCATCAGAATCCCAGGAGGTAAGTCCAACCCCTAACCCTACTCCCACTGTGGACGACCTAGACATCCCTATTGCTCAACGAAAGGGAGTCAAGTCTTGCACTACCAAACACCCCATTACCCACTTTGTTTCCTATGACCACATTTCTCCCTCGTACCGAGCCTTCCTATCGGCAGTTGACTGCATCCCTGTTCCCAAGAATGTTGCAGAAGCCTTAAAATACCCTCAATGGATAGATGCCATGAAGGAGGAGATTGATGCCCTCCACAAAAATCAGACTTGGGAATTGGTGGATCCTCTAGAGGGGAAAGAACCCGTGGGGTGCAAATGGGTGTTCATAGTTAAGCACAAGGCAGATGGAACAGTCGAAAGGTACAAAGCAAGACTAGTAGCCAAAGGGTACACACAGGTATATGGAGTTGACTATGATGAGACTTTTGCTCCGGTAAGATGAACTCGATTAGGGTTCTCCTATCCTTAGCTGCTAACTTTGATTGGGAATTGCATCAACTGGACATAAAGAATGCCTTCCTGAATGGTGACTTGGAAGAAGAGGTATGCATGGTTCAACCTCCTGGATCCTCTGCCAAGGGAAGTGAAAACAAGGTGTGCAAGCTACGGAAGTCTCTCTACGGCTTAAAACAGTCTCCCAGAGCCTGGTTCAGTAAATTTCACATGGCAGTTCAAGAGATGGGGTTCCAACAGTGCCAGTCTGATCATACACTTTTTGTGAAGAGATGTCAGGAGCAGGTTGCTGTATTGATAGTGTATGTAGGCAATATCATCATTACAGGGAGTTGGAGTTCCGAGATACAGAAATTGAAACAATTCCTTGCATCCAAATTTGAAGTGAAAGATCTAGGACTCCTAAAGTATTTCCTTGGGATCGAAGTTGCCCATTCAAAAAGGGGTATCTTTGTCTCTCAAAGGAAATACACCCATGATCTATTACGGGATACAGGTAAATTAGGTGCAAGGCCGGCAGACACTTCTATGGATGCAGACCACAAGCTAGGTGACTGTATTGGTGAACCTCTGAAAGATGTAAAGCAGTTTCAAAGGTTAGTGGGAAAGTTGATTTATCTATCCATGACCCGTCTAGATATTGCCTATTCAGTTGGAGTTCTGAGCTAGTTTATGCACTCTCCTAAGAAGCCACACGTGGAGGCAGTAAAGAGAGTCCTTAGATACCTAAAGAAACATCTAGGAATAGGCCTACTATTCAGTAAACACAATCACCTAAAGGTGGAAGTCTTTACAGATGCTGATTGGGCAGGAGATGTGGATGATAGAAAGTCCACTAGTGGGTATTGCACATTTGTGGGAGGAAATCTGGTGACCTGGAAGAGCAAGAAGCAAAGTGTGGTAGCAAGATCAAGTGCAGAAGCCGAGTATAGAGCTATGGCACATGGGGTGGCTGAAGTCCTTTGGCTAAAGAACCTCCTAGGTGAGCTTGGAGTTGCTCTTCATAATCCTATGTCTCTTTACTGTGACAACAAGGCTGCAATAAACATCGCCAGCAACCCGGTCCTACATGAGAGGACTAAGCATATTGAGGTGGATAAGCGCTTCATAAGAGAGAAACTGGAAAAAAGGGAAATTTGTATCCCTTATGTCAACTCCAAGGAACAACTTGCTGATGTCCTCACAAAAGGACTTCCGTGTTCGCGGCACAATGAGCTATGTGACAAGCTGGGCATGATAGACATCTTCAGCCCAACTTGAGGGGGAGTGTTGTAAGGCTTAAGTGTTCCTTGTAACTGATGTTAGTGGGACAGTTTCAGCTACTAGTCCTTTCTTTCTTTTTTTCTTATTGTTCTTATCCTAGGATATGCCACCAGGGGCATACTTGTAATTGTCTTTTTTATAAAGATTAATATAAATAGAAGACTGGCGGCAGCCAGTACTGAGTTTGCTTTTCTTTCTATCATCCGTACCTCTCTTTCTCTCTCTCTCTCTCTCTCTCTCAATCACCACAAGCAACAACAGCGTGGTTTCCCAAGAAGCCACTTTATTTTCTACAAAATATAGGCCAGGCATTCTAACAATATCTTACTTTTCATTTTTCAGTGGCGTGATTTTATTTTATATTTCCTTATGGGTTTCTAACTTAAGTTTGGTTTTCCATGTACAGATAGTTGAGGTTCTTACTGAATCTTTGACGCTTAAAGAAACTCCTATACCAACTAAAGTTTCAAGGCTCATGCTTGTCTCTGATGTCCTTCATAACAGTAGTGCTCCAGTAAAGAATGCATCTGCATACCGTACTAAATTTGAACTGACCTTACCTGACATAATGGAGAGCTTCAATGACTTGTATCGCAGTATCACAGGAAGGATGACTGCTGAGGCACTGAAGGTAACTTACATTTGGAAATTTCCTTATGGAGTTCCCCATGTTGGTTTCTTAACTCTGATTTTTATCTGAGATTTTTCAGGAAAGAGTTCTGAAGGTTCTCCAAGTGTGGGCAGATTGGTTTCTCTTTTCAGATGCATATGTAAATGGACTTAGAGCTACTTTTCTTCGATCTGGCAACTCTGGTGTGAATCCTTTTCATTCTTTATGTGGGGATGCACCAGAAATTGAAAATAAAACAAGTTCTGAAGATCCAGGTGAAGGGAGGAAGCTCAACCAAGATGCTGCATTAGCAATGGGGAAGGGGGCAGCAATGAAGGAGTTATTAAATCTTCCACTTGCTGAGCTGGAAAGGCGTTGCAGACACAATGGACTTTCACTTGTTGGTGGTCGTGAAATGATGGTTGCACGGTTACTTAGTTTGGAAGATGCTGAAAAACAGAGGGGGCATGAACGAGATGAACTGGGATATGGTTCAAGCTATTCAAATTCAAGTAGATATTTAAAGGAGGACAACTGGAACACAAATAGTGGTAGCTATAGGGAGACCAACCTTGGGATGGAACCAGTTGGATCATCAGGATGGAGTCATTATGGGGATGATGGGATGCATTTACAAGGCAAAGTTTCTTCTGCACCTTTGGCTGCAACTCTTCCTATTCCACAGCCTGAACTAAAAGCTCTCTCCAAGAAGGGAAAATCTGATCCTGTTTTACCTGCTTCAAAATGGGCTCGAGAGGATGATGGCAGTGAAGATGAAGATAGGAAAAATACTCGAGATCTAGGGTTAAGCTACTCATCTTCTGGGAGTGAAAATGCAGGTGATGGTCCTGGTAAAGATGATGGGGCAGAGACTGCAACAGAGGCAATATTTCCCTCTCATCCCGAGAGTGGTATGAATGAAGAGCAGAGGTTGTACATTAATCGTGGAATGATGACTTTTTCCAACTTCCATATCTTCATTATTGAGGAAAATAGCTCTGAGGTTGTGTCCAATTGTATTGATGCTTGATTTTATGCTTTGCAGACAAAAGCTAAGGCGTCTGGAGGTTGCTGTGATAGAATATCGTGAATCGCTTGAAGAGAGGGGAATTAGAAGTTCAGAGGAAATTGAAAGGAAAGTGGCAATACACCGGAGAAGGCTACAGTCAGAATTTGGATTGTCAGATACTAATGAGGATGGCTCAGGGAGCAGTAAGCACTCATCTCACAAGTATAAACAGTCAATTGATATTTCAGTCTCAATTCACCCAAATTATTTACTATTCATCTGCATTGTTGCATTATATATGGTGGTATTGATCTTGTTAACTGGTCTTTGTCATTCTCATAGATGGTACTCTGTCTTAGGTTCATACTGTTTGTGTTCAGGGTAATGTTAAGACAAATGATTTATAAGGATTTTATTCTTTACATGGTTTTAAGATTGATAGTCTCCAGAAAGTCTATCATCAAATGTATTGGTTTTATGGGAATTGGGATGTGGAAGGAAATGGCACAACATCAAAGAGGCTGGATTCATGGCATCAAGTGAGCATCTCATTCAGATGGATCCTGAAATTGATTCCTTAATTGCCAGCTTGGTCAAGGGAAGAGAGCATGGGAGTGAGCTGTATTGGGCCCTCCTAATACTGTTTTTTCTTACCTTGGAGTTTTTTTGAAGGTGATAACACTGTATTAATAACACAACCCTCCATGTACATCAAGATACTATACATTGTCAGCCAACACCATTTACAGAAAGAAGTCATCTATAAACAAAGAGGGATTTGAACTTATAGAGGTAAGTCCCAACTCCCATGCTCCTGAAATCCTAGAATGTTCACTTATTACGCACATGCTTATTCTTATTCGAGAATGCACTTTTTGGTTTCTAGAATATTCCTCCCTTAGTTATTAATATTGTTATTGTGCTGGAATATTCAGTATTTAGTAAGATGGACGGAATTGACCCGGTTTTGGGTTGGTTGGATTGTGTACCACCCTCTTACAAGTAGATTTCCAAATGGCTTTGTGGGGAAAGCCATTAAGGGCCGACTCTTAGATCATATGAAATGACTTAACAGTGAAGGTTCCAGAATGGTCACTGGCCCAGATTCTTCTGTCATGGTTTCTAGGATCTACATGTCGTTATGAAGCATATGTTGCTGAGAAGTGAGAAGATCTTCTACTTGGCCATAACAGTGTCTGAACAAGACATTTTGAAAATTGGAAAAGATTCAGCTGCATTGCGGTCCAAGTTTCTTATGTCATATTTGGTAGCAATTGCCTGTTCTCCATTCGAAGGGCCACCCTGCTCAACAATGAAATGCGAATGGTACTTGCCAAGAAAGAAGGTGTTCACATCCTTCAAGTGCTTGAAGTCGGGACCACTGGCACACATTGGGTACAGATATTGTCCTAATCAATTAAATAATATTTGAATTGATCCTTTCACCCATGCTACAAATACGCTGAACTTTCTATAGCTTATTAGCCACAGCCATGCGCAGGGGAAAGACAAAAAAGTCTTTAAGGAGATTAATCAAGGCATTCCAAATGTGAATGACCTGCTTCTTTAGAGATATGCATAGTTTTCCATGAAGCCAGCTTCTTCTGATCTCTTTCATAATGGGTTTGCAAATAGAGTTGGAAATAAACCAAGTACAAGGCAAGCTGAGATACTTTGGTGGCAGATAATGAACTTTACAACTAAGGCATGTAGCCCGATCCTTGAAACTATTGACATCAGCAACAGTCAGTGCACCATTTTATGGAGTTTGATCTTAAGGCCTGAAATGACTACAAACCAGCACTGTGAACATCTTAGATATAGGAGCTGTTTCTCAACAGCATCACAGGAAATTGAAGTATCATCAGCAAACTGAAGAAGAGAGATGGCAGGGGAGCCTTCAACTTGAAGAAAATCACCCTCAGAAAACTTAGATGCATTTCTCCTTTTTGATCATTAGTGAAGTTTCTTATCATTAATAAAATCCAGTACATTTTTTGTCAAATTTTGTTATGGTTTTGTTGAATCAACTGCAATGATCTCTTGTGCCCTATTCCAAATCCATATTTTTTAATTTATTATGGGCTTTTTTTCTGGTTAAGACAAATGCCCCTTCTGAAAGATAAGAAAACTGAGGTGATAAGCTGATGTTCAGAACAAAAAGATATGGATCCACATCTAAGGGTTTTATTTTTATTCTTTGACTGGTAACTTGAAACTTTATTTATTGTGATAAAAGAATAACGTGTACAATGATCTTAATTGGTATTTTTACAAGTTATCATTATCGTCACTTATCCCCAAGTTTCTTTCAACACAACTAGGTCACCCCCCAAAAAAGTTCTTAACCCCCTGCTTTTCTGGTGAATTAGCTATGCTGTTTGCATATTGATATTATCTGTGGAATGGAGATGGAAATTTCCTTTGCCAACCACTTGTTTTTTCTCAAAACATGCTGGTAATGTCATATTCCCTGCCTGTCATTTCTCAGCCAGCTGATTACTACCTTAGAATCCCATTCAGTTATCAAGTTGCCCAAGTTCAACATTTTCCCAGCTTCATCCCTTGCAATAGGCCTTTGTGGAATTCCCAATGCCATTAGGTCGAGAACTTTCTTTAAAATGCAAAGGTGTGATGTGAGGCATTCCGCTATCTTGAGGCATGAGGTGTAGTTCAGAATGCAAGAGGTTTAAGCCACCCAACCACAGGGAGGCATAAGCCTCCTCAAGAGGAGAATATCATTATGTTTTTCTTTTCTTTTTTTTTTTCTTCTCTTCTTTCTTTTTATTTCCCCTTCCCTTCTCTTTTCTTTTTTTTTTTCTTTTCTTTTTGCATGAGGCATATGCTCCTAGTACACCTCATGCAAAAGGTGTTTGAGGTGTATGCGTTAAAGGCATCAATGCCTCTGGCATATGCCTTGGGGCATTTTGGGGGCGCTTTTCCTGGAGCCTCCCACACCTTTTGAAACATTGATTGAGACCAGAGAGCTAAAAAATCTCCTTGACTATCTCTGAAAACTCCTGTGCCTAAATTACCTGGGTTCCCCATGCTACGATTTTCAAGATTAAACCTTACTTGGTAAAGTGCTGGCAGTGTCCAAGCCAACATCAAAGTAGTCTTAAAGGAAAGAAGAATAGCCATCATCTACCATTCTCTCAGGATGCCATCCTTTGTGAAAGCCGCAAAAATCTCCAGTGTTTTTATCCAATTGATCACTTTTGTAGACCAAAGGATTACTGGCCTAGTGCATCTCCACATAATCTTTCTTTTCTTAAAAGAGTGAAAACCTCTCCCAGGTTTTAGAAGTGAAGGGATGGGAGATCAGTAGATGGTATGTAGATTTCTGACTTGCATCACAGAGAAAGCATTTATGAGGGAATAGCACCGATTGGGTCTTTTTTTTTTTTAAATTCTCACACATGTTGATTTTGACATGGAATACTTCCTAACTTAAAGCCCTAACTTTAGGAGGAATCGGTCCAAGCCAAATCATCCTAACAGGATAAGTATGCAAGATGGGTGGCGCAAGACCATTAAAACTAGAGGAATGTGAGTAGGAACACAAGGTAGAAAGAGTCCAAATTGTAGAATGAGGTCAATCACATGAGACTCTTCAAAGTCCCCAAAACCTTTCTCAATCCAAGATCCAAGTTCTAAAAGAGATCCAAGCTGGAAAAGGAGGCAAATTGGGAAATGGGCTTATTCTTTAATGAGGGTATAACATAGACAGCAAGTAGGGCTCTCTCATAGAGGTTTGTCTCCTCACCAAAGGTCTTCCTAGAATTTCACCTTGTTGCTATCGGGGACATCATAACAAACAAATTGGATGGGCAAAGGGTACATCAAAGAGATGGATTTCGAACGAAGTACGGGCTGCTCTATAAGCCACCCCATCATCCCTGACATTAATGACAGCCGGACCATGAATGTTGCCAATAATTTTGTGCCATAGATTGTCCTGCTCAAGTTGGTATCTCCACACCCATTGACTAAGGAGAGCTTTTTTTTTTTTTTTGGCCCAACCTACCAATTCCCAGTCCCCCATTTTCTCTTTTGCAAACCAAGGTTTTAAAATGTCAGACATCCAAATATAAGAAGCATATCGAAAATGTTGGAAATATCTTATGAAAATATTGTAAAAATGTGGTAGACACATTGTAAATTATGCAAAATATAGAATGATATTTTATGATATGATGATAGAAGCATAAGCACACCTTTTAAATTATGATCTTGTTCCAAATAACTAAACAAAGCTAAGAAGCTAATGTTATAGACAAAAGAATACGTTTGAAAGTTGCCTTGTATACCTTAAGATTTAGTGCTTCATGGTAGAATGAGTTAAAACAAAATTTAAACTCATAGAAAATGTAAATGGTTTTAATAGATCAACCATAGTTTTCAAGGCACCTAGGCGATGCTAGGCGACACTAGGGCGCCTAGTCACCTAGGCGATAAAAATTTTATAATATAAAAATCTAACTTTTGGCTAGTTACCTAGTTTTATATACCATCCAGCATGTATATTAATTGAAAAAACAGTAATTTTCTTTATTAAGAACATTAAATTTCCTCTAAAAATGTGGCAAATCAACACATCTAAAAGACAAAAATCTTTTATATATATATTAATTTAATTATTTTCAAATATAATAGTGCTATAATAAGGATTTAATAGAGAATTTCGTATCAATTAGCAGCTAAAGAAGGTCAACTTTATATGATAATATATTCAAGATTTAAAGTTAAATAGAAAAAACAAGGATGGAGTTTCTGTTTTATTTAATTAGAGAGAGAGAATAGTAAAAAACATAACCTCTTTATAATTCCATCTTTCTTTCTTTTTCTCTCCTCAAAACCCTTTGCTCTTTTAAATTTCAGTTGTAAAACATTAAAACAAAGTATATATATATAGCATATGATAAAATGTATTAACACATACATTAATAAGATACAGCAATATAAATGATATTATAAAAGGCACCCACCTTATCATTTTTGTCGCCTAGGTGGGTGCCTAGTCGCCTAGAAGGGCGCCTAGTTGTTAAAAGTCAAGGCGTTTGGGTGAGGTGCCCAGCCAATGGCACCTAGTCGCCTAGTCAAGGCTCTCTTCCATGCATGGTAGGATGTTCTGTGTTGCACTAATACAGAAAAAAGTTCTATCCACTTGAAAAAATAAATAAATGGATATAGAACTGTAACAGCTGTTGCTATGGAAGAGAGCCTTCTCAACCCACAACTTGCAAGCCCATCGGCAACCAAATTCAGCTATCTTGGGATCCATAGGATCTGAATGGTGATGCTGGCCAGAATTTATGAGGGCAGAAGTCATGGCTGTAATGGAAGGCATACAAAGGGCGAAAACTATGCACATCAACAAACTAAGCGTGGAGGGAGACTCAAAATTGGTGATCAGCTGGCTACAGGATGATGGAATGAAAATGTGGATGTACAATGATGAAAGGAAGAAATTCAGATGGTTAACTAGAGACATGGAAGTAAGGACAGGGTGGGTCAAGCAGAGTGCAAATGCCATAGCTGATTCATTGGCTAAGCAAGGGGTGGAGAGATTCATTGTTTTGAGCACAATTGTCAGGGATTTGGGGTTTCGTGGGGAGAGATAAGAGCTTTTGTCTCTCATGAACTTAAACTGTTTTAATAGTCTGTACTCACAATGTGGAGTACAGATTATTTCATGGTAAGCTGGGTTTGCTTGGAAATCCTAACTCCCTAAAGAAGGGTCCTTGCCTTTAGGTGAACTGTTTCTATGGTGTTTCTTGGAATTGCTTATTTATTGATTTTTTTATAGTTTTCAGTCTCTGTGATACTTGTAACTTTTCTATGAACTTCAATTTGCACAATTCAGTTGCACTTGATGGAATAAAAAATTTTCACCTAGGCCTTTCTTTCTTTTCAGCATAAAGGGGGTGGAAAGGTTTTCACGTGAGATATTTCAGCCATATTCTTTGTGAAGAAAACATGATTTCTGCCCCTTTAATTGAAACAGTTTCTACTCAATTTCTATATAAAATCTTGCATAAATTAAATTCTAGAAACTCACAATGTGGAGTCAGATTTATGATACCTGAATTTTATGTGAAAGTGACACTGACAGTTTAGGATACTCTACTATAGCTACTTATTGTTTAAGGGAGCTATTTTGGCATTATCCTGAAAACACTGCAAGGTTTTGATACTTGCTAGTTGTTATATCGTTTTATCTTGTGGTCTAAATGTATTTTTGCTAGAAAGATATTATTGAGAACATTCTGATTTTGCATGTTAAATTCTGGGTATCCCCAAAGTTGTTTCAAGTTGGGTTACTAAACTTTAGCCTGTCCTTGAAATGGTTGGTCCAATATTGGGTTCCAACTGAAGTTATTGGTACTGAATTACTGAATTTGAGTAACTGAAGTTGTTTCTATGATTCATGAAGACTCCTGAATTTGAGTAACAGGGGAAATGATGTTTTAACATTCTACCTCCTTTGTTCCACACTCTGCATTATGTAATATCCTCTACCTCTTTCTGAGTTTTATCACTTTTATGTTATTCTTTAATAACCGTTGTAATCCTTAAATCTCGCTTGATTTCAAATTGTCAATCTACGCTGTTGTACTCTGAAATTGATCAACTAGGCAACTTCAATTTGGTTTGTCATACAATTAAAGCAGGGTATACATGCACGTGTCAAATGCTCAAGTTTCCATGTACAGATAAGAAACTTCACCTTGATCAAACTACGCATTGGCCTCTGGATGTATACCTCCACGTCTCTTGTGTGTTCCTCTCAAGTCCTTGTGAAAAAATATTGCTGATAATGTAGCATATAGCATTCATTGTATGTAAATGCCTAAAGGTTTATTGAAATGTTTGAAATCTGCAGAAAGGTCATCCATAGAGAGGAAGGACAGGAAAGATGATTACCGTGACTCTTCAAGAAAGCGACATCGCAGCCAGAGCCGGAGCCAGAGTCCACAGCACAAATCAAGTAGAGACAGAGAAAAGGAAAATGATGTAGAGAAGGATCGGGATAGGCACCGAGATAGTGGTCATGGACCAGAAAATGAAAGGGGGAGGGAACGTGAAAAGAGTGGAAGCAGGGAGAGGGATGACCATGATAGGGATAAAGGCAGAGAAAGGGAGAAGGATCGTAGGAGAAGGGGAAAATAAGGAAACTACCTTGTAAGTGTACTTGGTTTTTCAGAATGCAAGTGAAACTAAAATTGAAATGTTCCAATATTAGAAAAAACTGAGAAAGGTACAAGGTGTTGTTTTTAGGAAGCCGGGGGCAGGGCTAGGGATATTGTCATAGATTACCTACAAAGTAGGAGCTCTGTAGCAACGTGTATACATTTTTCTTGATACTGGTTTTCAGTCTATTGCAGCTTGAGTACATGAGGAGATCTTGTTGAATCTTGAATGTACAAGATGTTAAGGTTCACTCCAAGAACCAGAAATGAGTCGAGAATAAAACATCATTATGATTTTTTTCCTTTCTGCTGAGGGCTTTCTTCTTCTTCTTCTTCTCTCTCTCTCTTTGGTCAAATCACATTTGTAGGTATAGCCTATAGGTCTGCTTCGAGCCTCAAGTTAGCAATGGTGAATGAGCAGAGTTGTGGACCTTGTGGTAGTGGAATTTGTTAATCATGTAAGTTTTCATCTCATAGCCAGAACGTTGTGGGAGGACTACTTGGCCATCATAACTGCACTTGGTTCCCCTTTTAAGCTAATTTTGGCAACGGGTACACTTTCCTTTTGGTAGTCTGCTTCCAAAAAGAATAAGTTCAAATCAGCCCCCCGCAAAATTGCCCCCCGCATATCCTTGCTGTGTATTGGGAACATCTCCCGATGATGATATCAGAAATGATGATGTCATCATCGGGAGATGTTCACAGGTAAGGGTGTCAATGGACCGGTTTTAGATTGGACCCCATTCAGTCCAAATTGACGGATTGGATGAACCAAAAAGATAATGGATTGGACAAATTCGGTCTAAAATATTTATTAGATTGGACTGGACCTGGTCCATCCATAATAAATTTATATTGGATTTGATTGGATTAAGCCAATATCCAGTCCATTGATATAAGATAAGAATATAGGTGTCAATGGACCGGGTTTGGGTTGAAACCAGCCTAAATTAAAATGAATTTGAACAAATTAGACAGTCCGAACATTAAATTGGATCAGTCCAAATGGTCCAAATTATTGATTGGATTGGATTGGACCTGATCCATTTATAATGGACTCACATTGGACTGGATCGGTTGGACCAAATCCTGTCTAATCAACACCCCTATTCACAGGGCAGCACCTTCTAATACTAATAGATCTGACCATTTGTTAACCTGGTAGATACGTAAGCTGGATGCGTATTGCATGGATGTTGTGAAAAGAAATGGATATGCCAGATGTACATTGTGAAACTTACAAATTGAAATAAATATGAATAGGTATAACCGTATAAAAACACAAGTGCAAACTTAACTTTCATGGTTTATATGAAGAGAAAAAGCTAAAGACCTTATAAAGACTGATGTGCTTTCATGGATAGATCTTTAAATACCAAAGACTGTTTGGTTGCAATTCTTTTAAATGACAATCTCGGACTGAAACCCCTTCATATAAACCATTGACACAGGTATGTAATCTCAGGCAATTTAATAGTTCTTTCAGGCCAATCTGTGTTTTTTTTTTTTTTTTTTTTTTAAATAAGTTATTCTTTTCGTATATAATTTTTTTTCTTGTCAAATTTGGTATCATGGTCCAAGATGGTTCATGTTTAGAGAATGATGCAAGAAAAAGTGTTTTAATATTTTTCATGATTATCAATAAATCTCTTTTTTATGGATTTGAGTTCTTAGGAATTAAAGGATAAAGTTGAGGTATAAACCAATTATTTTGCATAGGTGAATGTGTAAGTGGGACCTATAAGTGTTATTTTGCACAAATAAAAGTGTATGTAGGGGTGTCTGGTATTTGAAAATCCGATTCCAAATTTGAGATTAGATATAATCGAATCAAATTTGGATAATTCAAATATTTAATCATTCGAATCCAGATATTCTAATAATTTCAAATAGTTAATCAAATTCAAATTTGGCTATGACCTGATTCGATTCGATAAATATCTGAATTCGACTGATTATTTAATTCTTATATACAATATATAAAATATTTAAATGTTTTATAATATATAATAATTAAATTATATAGATAATCATATATATTTATATACTTTATATAAATAAAATATTTATTTTATATATTTATTAATTATCTAAAATAATTAATTAATCAATTTAAATCGAGTTAAATATTCAAATATTTAACCGGATTCGAATTAGAATATTAATTTTCAATATCCATCTGACATCAAGTCAAATTCGAACATCAAATTTTCTAACTGGATTCAAATTCAGTGCTAAATGTACTTTTGGATGTATCAACCAGTCTACCACAACATTTCATAGGTGGATAGTGCATTTTTATTTAGAAGTTCAACACTTGTTTCCGGTAGCACCCAACCATTGGCCCCAACTGTTACATGATGTGGAGCCTATGTGGCATCGACTTGGTAAGCTGACGTATTCAACTTTTGAAATTATCCAGTGCTTCGCGATGCACCACGATTTTCGTCTAATCGATTTTTTTGGCTTAGGGTTTCATTCCTTTCATTTTTCATTTTCAGCTACCGCCCATACTCAAGCCTCCTCCGCTCACTGCTGAACACCGTTGGGATTCTCGTCGCAACAAAAGCATTCCCGTCATTCAAAACTCCGGTACGTACGGTCGGTTTTCTTTCTGTTTTTTTTTTATTCTCCGGCGCATGTTCTTTTTTTCCAGCCGTTGGATTTCATCCATCTAAAATGCACTTCTGGATTTGAATCTAGATATTTGTTGATGTAAAAACAAAAATATGAGATGGAGTTTAATTATGGATCGTTAGATGAACGAGTAAAAAAAGCATAGTGAATGGAAGTTACTATGCAATAGTTAGCACAGAATCGTAGCTGTACGAGAGAAAACATGTTAACCATAAACCGTTAACCAAACAAAAAGCGTTGGGTTGGGGAAAACGGGTTCACATCTGTGCCCCACAATGTCCCACAGCACATTTTTACCGTGTATTGATAATATTTCCCGATGATAATATCAGAATCGATAATGTCATCATCGGGAGATATTCCCAATACACGGCACGGATGTGCTGTGGAACATTGTGGGGGCGCAGATGTGAACTTGGGGAAAACGCCCCTTCAATGCCAGCATGGCATTCACACCTAGGCAACCAAACAGTACATCCATAACCATTGCGTGGAAGTTTATTTTCCTAAATCACGCCAATAAATCATTTAGAATATATATAAAATAAATGAATTTTTAGTTCTCATCCCTTTTAGCCTTGCATTAAGAATATCTTCCCAAAAAAAAAAAAAAAAATACAAGTATGAAAATATTTTAAAACACTGTAGAAGGTTATATGAATGGTGTAAGCACTGTCTTGTGAACACTGAAGCCAATCTCAATAATAAATCTTTTGAATATTTCACAGATTCTTGGCATTTCCCACCGAAAAAACAAAGAATTGTATGAACTAACTAGTTGATAATAATGGAGATAAACCTTCACCTATTTCATTTCTCAGTTTTAGAGAATATATTTCGTTGTAGTCAATATACTAGTTAGGACCTTGTGATGCATAGACTTTTAAGTGAAATTGAAGTAGAAGACGCACATGCAATTGATCCATTATTATTAAATTTTAATTATTTTTATATATGGAATGTAACTTGGATTATTTTTATACTTCTAATAATATTTTTTTTTCTTATTAACTAATTTTAATCATATCCCAAATCAAACAAAATAAGTAATAACTCAGCCTAAGTGCACCAAAAATACCAAAGGCATAAGTTTCCACGTAGTCATGGGAAAAATACAACAAATATAAATTTTCATAGCAATTCGAATTAAAATGATAATTTTTGCAATGTAAGGGAGATATTAATTTGCTTCCATTTTGGTTATAATAAAAAGGTGGAGAAATCTTGTGTTATTAGGGAATATCATAATAATGAGATAACCACGATGAGATAAGGACGAGGAATTAAACTTTGATTAGTAGAGTTCATCTTATCAATCCACGATGAGATAACCACGCAAGCATTTTTAGAAAATCAGAACATATCAAATTAAACCAGTTTCTACAAATTTATTGGAATAAATCATCATTCAAGGCTTAAGTGACAGTTAACCCATTACAAAATCTGCCTCAAGCAAGGATTCTTGAGTCTTGATATCACACCATACATACATACAAATAAAATAAAATAAAATAATATTAATGATGATGATGATGATGATATTAAAGCATATACCCTTCATTCTTGAGTAGGTCCATTTATTTTCCCACTTGTTGGTACTTTTCCTTAACTACATGTTTTATTTATTGATTTATTTTCCCTTCGTTCGCATTTGGGAGACTAGTGATGTAGGCCTTTGATTCCATCTACTTAGGCCCTATCATTGAATTGCATTGGCATTTAATAGAGATGAAGCTATTGGAGAGTGCTGGTGTGTCTCAACCTTATGGATGCAATTTTACATGGGATGGATTTGGTTGTTTGGTCCTCGGGCTAGGCTTGGGACCAAAAGTTCAAGCTTATTAATACTTTGGGTTGGGCTTGGGTCTAGTCCTTAGTTATTTTGAACCTAGCTTATATATATATATATATATATATATACTATTTGAATGCATATATGCACATTTTTTATTAATAAACCATATACATACATACATGTATATGAATTTTTGGTGTGGGCTGGGCTGAGGCCAGATAGTTTAGGCTTACATAAGACTCAATTCAAGTGCACTTTGGCTGTAAATTACAAAAATACCACTACTGGTTTGCATCCAAAATCTTAAGAAAAAAAAAGATAAGCAGTTAAAAAAAGAGAATTGGAAGGGAAAACATGGCATTTTCATAATTTTACCCTTCACTGTAATTCAAGAGTTTATCCAAGTGTATATTTATGAAAGTTCAGGAACTACCATGGTGCCAATCTGCAATTCACCCTTAAAAATTTAATTTTGTCAACTTTTTATATACTTGACAGTTTCATGATATCTCTTTCAGTACCATATCTTTCCGCATAGATTTTCCCTTACAGACACTGTCATTTGAAAGAGCTGAATAGAATATTAGTGGCCTAGTGGGTAAATTTGGCATTTACAATGAACCAAACTGAATACATAGTTAAGAGCAAGCATCACTCTCACAGGTTTTCTGTACATCAATGGAAAAGAAGCAAGACAATTATTTACAAATAGACCCACATAGAGGGGTGAGATCAGTGGTAGTTAAATTAAATTGGATATTTGGTCAATGTAGATCACTTTGTCTTCCGCTACTTTGGACATCTGAATTCTGCCACCAAATATCACCAGCCCTGTCTCTTGAGAACAACTACTGAATTTCAATCAGTGTTCAGTGCTCATTCTCACTCAGCTTCGGAAAGTCTAAGGCGTATTGACAGGGGACTTGAATTCTTATTCACACTGCACAAATTCCAACAAAATATAATGTCAGCCATTGCTTGGAATCTCATTCAGCATTTCAACATGATCACCCAGATCAGGAACTAGTATTCTAGAAGGCATTAAAAAAGGCAACTTATTATGAGCTAAGCTCACCAGAATATATAATCTCCACTAGATGACACCTTCCCTGAAATCCAATCTGGAACTAGTTCTTCCATCAAGCTCAGCTGCTCTTGAACTTCTCCTGCACAAGCAAGTAACAATATTAAGATCATATGAAGCCTCAATATATTGTGCAAATATTCCATATAACTAATAATTCTCAGTAATAGTTGATAAGAATGAGGAGAATTACTTTTATCAGTTATATCACAATGACTGGCAATTATCTTGTGCATAAGCTCCTCCTTTGTCATAACAGAACGCTTAGCTGACTGAAATATTAGGTGGATCATGTCAAACAGCTTGGGTAGGCATGCAATCATTTGTTGCCGCCTTTTTGCTCGACAGGTTCCTGCATCCCTCTCCTCCTTTGCTTTTCTTTCTTTATCTCGTATCTGCAAATAGTTAATCAGGTTAATCCACCAATACTAAATGACCCAAGTTGGCCACGTATTCCCATGTCAGGCATGGAGTTAATTTGTTAGACACATCAATGGGAATGAGGAGCTGAAGGAATGGAAACTACATTTATTCCAAGTGTAACTTGGAACAGAATTCTACACTGAAATGAACAAAAAGTAAAAATAAAAATAAACTTCTCTTCATCATGATGGTCTGGTAGAAGAAAATATCTAAAATATTACAGCACATGAATATGTGACTGGACATACCGATTGCAGAAGTGCCTTTGGAAGAATTTCTATAATATCCTTATCAATAGATGACCCCCTTGTCTCATTTGTCTCTTCCTCGGTCTTTGCTTTCTTTACGGGAGTATCAAATTTCAAAGATCTACTTCGCTTTGGACGCCTGACCAACTTGTTCAATGAGTTAGCCAAATCATCACCAGGGCTCATTCGACATCTTTTTGGTGTCTGCAATGTGGGTGTGACGATCAGCTTGGCTGGAGTTGAATCAAGTTTTGTAGGAGTCCCTTGGGTACCAACAGTTTCTGTCAAAGAACAGTCTTCATTCCTCACAAGTTCTGTCTTTTTGCCCACTTCTGCAATATTGCTGGAGGGGTTTGATTTAGATGGAGAAGCACAAAATGTTGATAATCTTTCACTGGTCAGTGGTTTTGAAGAATACTTAAAAGGTGACAGAGCAGCAGAAGTTCGAGGCTCCTCAGTGGAAGAACTTTCTTTGAGGCATGGGTTTAAGACTGGTAAATCTGAAGGTTCAGGAGGAGCGATATGTTGTTGTAGGTGATTATGCTCTGTTTTAGACATGGGAACTTTCTGTGAAAAGCGCCTCTGGAAAGACTGAGAAAGGTGAGCCGCTCTTTCTGGGAGATGTTCTTGAAGAACATTAGATGATGTGGGGTTGCAGGTCTTGATAGCACTTTGAAGTATGTTCTGTTTCTTTTGATTGAATGGCTCCGGCAACACTTCCTCTGGAATGTCATCTCCCTGAACATAAAAGAACAATTCAACATAAGAAAAGTGGCTAGCTAAAATGGTTTAGTACGCATTCTATAATCCTAGTAGTAAAAAGAAAGTGAATAAGACATTTTTGCATTAGTAATTTCCAGTCACTAAAATGCTACAAAGGTAATTTATCAACATTTTAGGTGAAGCAAAAATAGATACGAGGTTGAATTCATCAGAAATATTGAACCTTAAACTATTTCTTAAATCTAGAAACTGCTTTTGTGTCAAAAGGAAATAAAACAAACTTTTACATTGAGTTGTCAATAATCAGTTTGGAATTTAGGTAATTATGAATGACAGCAATGGTAATCTCTCAAGAAAAAAAGAAACAAAGAAAAAGAAAACAATGGAGCAATGAGGGGAATATAATAGTTCTATTTTCAAAGCCAATTGGTGTAGGGGGTTCAATAAGGACATAACTTCGGGCAGATTTAACAGGGATCAAAAAGACCAAATAACCAAACCAATTCAATGCAATTAACTCATTATTAAAGGTGATTCCAAGGTAGTAAGTTACAAGCTGGTTGAGCAGTAATCAGGAAGGTTCATGAAAATATGGGAACATTATCAGAGAAATCAGAATTATTCAGTGGGTACCTCGGGCAGCAAACAGTTTAATAGATGGACTGGCTAAACAAAGGGCAACAAGTTTTGGGGTTTGGTTTTACGAGGATAATTCTATTTGTAATACCTTATCTGCAGCCTGAATTGGATAGCCGAGGCAATCAACCTCTTAATTACTTTTGTACTCTTCGTTTGATCTTAAATAAATGTACTGTTTGTTACTGATAAAAAAAAAAGAGAAGGAAAACAATAAAAAGCACTACTTCAAGTTTCAGATTCTTCATGCCATGGCAACAGAGGATAAATAAACCGACGAGTACCTCCGGATGGGCTTTGAAGAAATCTAAAAGCCTTTCACGGAAAACCTTCCTCAAGTTCAGATGCCCACTTCCGACCTTACGCTTCCCATCATTTTCAAAGGCATCTGTTTGAAGAGTAACTTGAAGTTCTGGCTTCATGCACAGTGTTCCCTCATCGTGCATTAGAACCTTCTTTGTTATAATAGCTCCAGGTAAAATGTACTTCAATTGAGCTAAATGGCCATAGGAAAACCTCCTAAAAGCATGGAAAAGTTAAAAAGAAAAATAATCAGAACAATTACAAAACCCCAGATCAAATTCTATCTGATTCCCATATAAAAACAGAGCAAAACTTTCAACACCCGGATTGAAGTTCTGCATTTGCCAGTTGAAAATAAGTCCAGTAGAAAGAAAGGGGGAAACCTACCGGTCTGTTAGGGCCTCAATTTTTGGTGAAATGTTTGTAAACGTCGACAGTGATCCTTTCAAGCGAAGCAGCCGGATTGAACTCTCCATACTGTCAAAAAACTCGGCCAACATCTCATACCTGAATCACCAAAGCGACAGGTTCAAGCTCAGAAAACCTAGATTGTTTATGACATTTTAGACAGAAAGAAAATGAATGTAATGCTAGATTCCTTACTTTTCAGGAAGTTTAGTCGATGCTTCGGTCTTGGAAGATTTACCGACCGCACTGTCGCTCGATCCATATTCAGACGAGAGACTTGTGCTTGTCCCAATCCGGTTCCGATTGAGTTGATCAGATGGTGCATCTGTATTCGTCTTCTTCCGGAGCCCCTGAGCTATCTTCTTTACTTCCTTTACCGAAAGAGCAAAACCTTGATTTCTGATCCGGCGAGGGAGCTGCGTCGGCTTCTCCGGTGTCTTTAAGCTCCATTGATGCGGATCTGCTGCTTGAGCTTCATCCGACGAAGCCGATTCCGAAATCGACTTGATTATCTTCTTCGACCTGAAGGGACCGAAAGGCGAAGATGAGGGTTTTGCCCCAGAAACTTTTTTTGTCGTCTCAGAAGTAGAGATACCGGAGGACTCCATGGCTGGATGGACGGAGAGAAGGAAATGGTGGCGAGAGCTAATGAGCTAGAGGTTTGGCGCGTTAAATGGGCGTTGCTTGGCGGGAAAACTGAGTTGGATGGTGACGTGGCCAATTGCCAAGTCAGCTCTCGCGCCAAAAAGTGGATCCCGTTTTCCCGCGTCTTGAGTCCGGATCGCTCCTTACATCGATCCAACGTCATGGTCCAGCCGCACATCGGGAACATCTTCCCTACTTGTATAAAGGAATCTGCTACCAAATAAAACGCTTCCAACAATGTCACAAGTAACCACTGCGGTCGAACATTGAGAACATCTCACGTGAAGATGTTCTCGGCAGTGTCAATGGACCAGATTCTGGCCGGACTCCATCCGAATCACATCTAAGATTGGACAATCCAAATTTTAGTATCGGGTTGAACCGGTCCATGTTTTTATGGTCCAATGTATTTAGCGGACCGAAATGGACGAAGTCGATTTCTCCACAAACTGTCTGAAAATCCAAGGTTTGAACCGAGGACTTCAGTCTAGGTTTTCTCAGGTGAGTGAACTGCCTCTCTCCAGTGGCTCTCTCTCTCAGGGCAATTTTCAATCTCCGGCGGCCTTCTCCCTCCGATATCTATCTCTCTCGCAAGTCGCAACTATCTCTGTTCAGTAGCATTTCTAGCAAGAGCTTCTTGCTATATCGATCATGAACAATCGAGTTCTAACAAGGGCTTCTTAGGCATCATTCGTTTTCCTCTAGTTCTGCAATCAAACATCACCGGGACACAAATCATCGAAGAAGGTAATGAAAACCTACTCATAGGGGCCAAATGGATCCAAGATCCGATCCTATTTTGTCGAATTCGGATCATCTCTGATCGGATCTTCAGATCACTCTCTATCCAATCCGATGCGTTATATATTTATATTATTTATTTGTAAATACATTATTTATATTGTATTTTTATAACTTTATTATATTCTTTATTTTTTTATAAAAAAACATGTATATATATGATAAAAAATAATTAAAAAATACTTATATTTTTTGTTTTCTTTATTTAAATTGATATATTTTTTCTTTTAATAATTTATTAATTTTTAAAGAAAACAAGTCGGATCAAATAAGATCTGAAGATCCGATAGGATTCGAATTCAGATCAAGTCCTATCAGATCCGATCAAATCTTCGGATTGGATCAATTCCGACATGAACAATGTTGGATCGGATTCGAATATACCCTGATTCGAATCTAATCCAATCCATTTGCATACCTACCTACTCATTATTTTTGTCTTTTTAGATTGATTTAGTATTTTCTATAATTTCTCACAAAAACCCCGGTCTTGGTCCTAGTATTTCGTTTCTTAAAACCCTAAAATCACTAAAATATATTAAGCCCTACAATGTTTCACTTGGGCTATCCATATTCAGGAAAAAGGATTTAATTCATATTTTTTCGAGTTTCTCCAACACTCAAAATTCAGAAGAGAGAGTATATTTTTATAAGTTGTTTAGCTTGGTTAGATCACATACCAAGCGTAATAAGATTTGTTTAAGCTTGAGATGGGTGTCAATGATATTCGGAAATTCAATTTTGAATTTGAGATTCGGCATTAATCGAATTGAATTCGGATAATTCGAATATCTAATTGGTCGAATTTGAATATCCTATTCATATCGAATAGTTAATCGGATTCGAATTCAGATATGACTTGATTCAATTCGATAAATATCCAAATTCGACCGATTATTTAATTCTTATATATAATATATAAAATATTTAAATGTTTATATAATTTATATATATATGTATATAATAATTAATTTATATATCTATATACTTTATATGAATAAAATATTTATTAATTACCTAAAATAATTAATTGGTCGAATTCGAACCGAATCGAATATTTGGATATTTAATTGAATTTGAGTTTGAATATTAATTTTCAATATCAGTCGGATATCAAATTGAATTCAGATATCAGATTTTCTAATCGGATTCGAATTTGGATATTGTTTGATTCGATTCGAATTCGATCCGTTTACACCTCTGTCAATGATAGATTTGCCAATGTTAATTATAAAATTAGGATTTTTTATTTAAATTTTTTGTTTAATTTTAGTTTATCATAAAAAAATATATAAAATTTCATATCTATATATTAATACAAAAATTGTTATCAGTCATATGAAAATTGCAAAATTTGCCACCTCTTGGATAAGGGTGTCAATGGTATCCGAAAAACCTATTTCGAATTCGAAATTCAATGTAATCGAATTCGGATGATTCAAATAGTATAAATAGTCGAATTCAAATATTCATTTTCTACCAATTAGTTAATAGAATCGAATTCGAATACAAGTTGATTCGATTCAATAAATATTCAAATTCGATTATATTATAAATAAATATAGTATTATAAAATATATTTTTACCATATCCGCTTTTAATGCTTTTTGACATATCTCTTACAAAATACAAAAAAGTTGATTATCATCTAAATATAGTATTATATAATATAATTTTATCATATCCGCTTTTATTGCATTCTCACATATCTCTTGCAAAATACAAAAAATTGGATTACCATCTGAGTGACAAGGCCACTCAGTTTTACTTTTCTTTTACCAATAGCGGTGAGGCATGAAGGTGCTCGTTCATTCCCCTCCGTCTCTGCTACTCTGTCTCTACTATATTTTTATCATCTCCCCCATCTCTGCGACTCCATCTCATTTGCCCCGGTTCTCCGTCATTCCCCTCCGTCTCCCCATGGTATGAAGGTGGAAGTTCACATGATGCATCTAAAGTCCGAACTTTAGCAGTTGGAAGCATTGTTGCAGAAAAATTAGTCGAATGTTTGATTTTCAAGTTTTTTGTTGCATCTTCCCAAGGTTCATCCTTCTTTTTCGAGATCGATCCCTCTTTCTACCTCTCTTGTTCTCCCTTTATTCTCCCTCTGTTCTTTCTTTCTCTCTGTTGCTCTCACTCTGTTCTCTACCGACGGTGAATTTGCTATTGTGACTAGAGACTTAGTTGCTTGCTTTAGATTTTCTAGGTGTTTTTGTTTTGTTTTTTTTTTTCATTTGTTGTTCTTCATTTTGCATTAGTTTTTTAGGTGTTTTATTTTCTTTATTTTTTCGTTTGTTGTTCTTGGTTTGCCTAAGTTCTTCGTTGAACAGAGGCTCATTTTTACTCTTCAAGGGTTTTTATGTTGATTTGAATAATCAATCGAATTTGAATATTCGATTAACCAATCGAATTCGAATTCAGTTGTTAATTCTTCACATTCACCGAATATTTAATCGAATTCGAATAATCATTTGTACAATCGAATTCGAATTCGAACTTAATCTAATTCGATTTGAATTCGCTCCGTTTATAAGCCTACCCTTGGGCATAGAGACATCTCTCTCTAGATGGAAAGGCAATAGTGGCACAACATCAATCTGTGTCTTTACTTTTATTAAGCATCAATATAATGTGATTGCTCATGAATTAGTTGCATAGGTCAGATATAGATCGTGAATGGATTTTAACCCCATCGGATTGTATTTATCATCTTTTAATTAAGAAATTTTTCTTTAGAAAAAAATACAAAGTTTGTTATGTTGAGCTTAGGGGTTAACTTGGGCCCTACCCGCTAGGGTTATCAATTGACTCTGAAAGTCCAATAGCTGATTTAGCTCCAAATGGGATTATCATGGATTTGGATGTTAGAACTTGCATCCAATTAATTATCGAATAATATGTGAATTTAACTCCATCCGATCCAACTAAAATTAGAGTCCAGTAAAAAATTATAATTTTATGTTTTTTAATAGTTATTTTATGTATATATGTAGTATAATTATGTACACGTATAAATTATGCATAATTATATAAAGTTTATAATTGATAAATTTAATATTTTATATTTATTATACATACATACTTTACAAATAATTATTTTTTTATTTTTTTGTCACTTTAAACACAATAAGATGGTTGTAGATTAAATCCAAAGATGATCCAAAACCCAATATAATAATCAAATGCAAATGCAGATTTAAAGATTTCATAATTGAATGCGGATGCAGATGCAATTCGATCTAATCTGAATCCAATCCATTTATAGTCCTACTGTCCACATTATGTGTGGGGTTGGTGTAGGTCTGAGCTAGACCTAGCTTAGAAATAAATAATTGCTTGAGCCTAAACATTTGTAGGTCGACGGGTTTGGGCTAAGTTATAAATGATCATCCCTACTAGCCACATTACTATTTTAAATTCATTTTTTATATGGAATGCAAGTGGTTTATTTTATTACTTTTAATAAATTTTTTCTTCTTATTATTATTTTAATTTCATATCAATATTAGTTATTTCTAAATATAATTCAAATGTGTCTTAATTTACTAATTTTTATTAATTTATTAATTTTTAATTATTGCTAGCTAAAAACTTGCTAAAGTTTACTTTTATTAATTTTAGTTATTAGGTTTCAAACTATAGTTTTCTAACAATTATCCAATTAATAGAATTTGAATATGAATAGGGATGAAAAATATTCCCCATCCCATGGGGTGGGTACTCAACTTTCCCAACTCGATGGGGTCAAGGATGGAGATTGCCTTGGCAGGGACAAGGATTGATAGTGATACCTAATCGAGGATGGGAACAGAGATGGGGGAGTGAATTCCCCGCCCACCCATATATAATATTATTTATATTAAAATATATTTAAAATGTTCTTATATTTTAAAAAAATCTTATTATAAGTAAATTTATTTTTTAAAAATAATTTTAATTTAAAAAATTTGGGGATTCAAGTTCCCCACTAGAGAACCCATCTCTGGTATGAATCGGGGATGGAAGGCCATTTTTATCTTTGGTAGGGATCGGGATCGGGATTGGAGATGGGGAGTATGGTCCCCACCTTGAACCCACCCTGTTGCCATTCCTAAATATGAAACAAATAAATAGAATTTGGATGATAGTAAAACTCTCTCTCTCTCTCATTATTTTTTAGGCGATTTAACTATTTATGATATTTTTATTAACTAATTTTTAAAATGTTATTTGTTTATGGGCTAAATTGGGCTCATGCTGGCCTTGGAATTTGTGGGCCTAGTGTACAGTCGGGCCCAGGCTGAACTTAAATGATTACCCCTTTTTCCAAAAATCAAATAGATTGGATTAGGAGTATATGGAATTTGAAGTGTCCTCTGAAACTAAAGTTTTTTTCACCTTCTTTTAAATGATCAACTCCCTTCAAAATCTTTTTTGGCTACAGAAGGAATGAAAATTGATCTTGATTGCTGATCCCATGGGGATAGGGATTATTGCACTCATATATTCTTGAATTGTGAAGTTGCAAAATAAAAATGGATGATTATAAACCTTAGGTGTCGTTTGATAACATTTTTCAGACCTTTGAAGTCTGATAACCTTGCTCTTCAGATGCCACCTACATTTGGGTTTGAATTTGAAAGGATGATCTAAAATGCATTTTCAAGTCTGAACTTATAAGAGTTGGGCCACTAACTTAACATGGTCAGACATGTTTCAGACTGCATTGAAAGACAAAAATACCCATTTACAATTTTGTAAATGACATGTTAGGACCCTCATTTAACTTGAAAATAGGGCATTGAAACTTTCATTTTCTCTTCCACTGGATGCAACCGCGAACCAATGATGGCAAGCTTCTCCCTCTGGCCTTCTCTCTCTCCCCCTCTCTCTTCTTCTTCTTCAGCAGCACTATCCCTTCAATGGCAACTTCGACTTCAACCTCTACGGTTGAGTTCATATCTTGCGCAAAGGAAAGAGGGAAATCAATCTACGCCACACGATGCCCATGCAGGGAACTCGCGGATCCGTCCACATTTTGGTGCTCGTATAGCTATGGTGAAGTGATGGTCAATACTAATTCCTCTACGAAATCGAAGCTGTTGAAGGGGGGATTGCTTTCGATTGTTGGGAGCCCCATGAGAATGGCTTACAACCGTGCTTGAATGGGCTGCTTTTTGTACGATTGGTTGTGGCTTGGTTTCATAAATGGGATCTTGGGTGGTAATTGTGATCATATCGAGTTCCATCTGAAACAAGTCTTGTCAGCTAAATCTGTTGGATTGGGTTCATCGTCAAATGTTCTGTAAATGTTTTTGGTTCTGAAGGGAGGAATTCTTGTGAGTGCATTTCTTTTGTTTCTATTTCTACAAAAGTGCAAATTCTGAAGAAATTTGATTGTAATTGTTTCATGACGGAGTTCCTGCAAAGAAGGTCAAATTTTCTTTAGAATGGACGACAATTCATGTTGATGAATTTGCCAGTGAAGTCAAATCCCATTCATCTCTTTCACTCGATCCCTCTCTCTAGGGCTGTTCACGGGTCGGGTTGGGTCGGTTTATTGAGGTTTTTCCAATCGATCCAATCTGGTCGGGTTATCTGAGATGGAAACCGAAACTGACACAGTGTTAAGCAAAACTGACTAGGTCGGTTTGAGTTAGGTTGGGTCGGTTTCGGCTCTAAGTTCATCCATGCCCCCCATGGCCCATGTGCCTGAAATTTGTATATTTCAAGAAACTTTCTAAGTTCTAATCTAAGTAAAAAATGACACTTAATTCTAATTGTAATTGCCTAATTGGTTGCCTGTTTGGTATAAAAGACTATAGAAACTAGGATAATTTGATTCTTTTCTTTAATTTTTTTTTAAAAAATTCATTGTCTAATTGTCTTATAATACTTGCCATTAATGTTATTCATAACTAGAAGACTAGGTTAGGTTGTAATTAGGAATTAGGATAGAGACAACTTAGTTAAGTAGGAACTAAGTCGGTTTGGTTCGTGTCGGTTTTGGTTTTCACACAAGAAAATCGAAACCGACCCAAACCATCGGTTTATGAATTTGTACAACCCGAAACCGACCGATGCTGATGAAAACCCGATCGACTCGGATTGGGTCAGTCCAGATTAGTTGGTTTGGTCGGGTTGGGCCTTCTTATAAACAGCCCTACCTCTCTCTTAATCAATATCTCTATCTCTTCTCCACTCTTCACTATTGTCGTCATCTCCACCCCATTCTCTGTTGCTTCAAGTGATGTAAAATAGAGCACTGCAAGCATCAAAGCAACTACTCCATTGCTAATTATTAAATATTTTTCATTGCTTCATGGAATTTATTTGTAATTTTGAGTATTATTTTAATATTTTATACTTTTTATACTTTTATTTGTATTAATTATTACATATTTTATTTTTTATTAATTATTAACTATTTTATAAATTTCTAAGATATTATTTTGTTAATTATTACTTTTGCATGGCTTCATGGAATATATTCATATTTTTCAATATTATTTTGATTTTAATAAATTAATTTTATTTTTTATTCATATTAATTATTAAATATTCTATTATTTTTATTTTTTTTATTCATATTAATTATTAAGCATTTTATGAAATAGTGTAAAATAAACTCAAAATTACCAAATAGTTTGTTCTATTCTAGGGGTAAAATAGTAAAATCAAGCAATGTCAGATGTTCAAGAGTTGATCCAACACAAATAACCTTATCTATTCAGAGCCTCTAAAAAGTATAAAAGCATTTATGATGCTTTTGAAATTACAGACACAAATAATATCTTTTTAACTTTTCAAACTTCAGATTTCAGATTTATCAAACACCACCTTAATTTTCTAATTTTCAGACTTCATGCTAGAAATCAAAAGAACTGAACATGAAACAGACCTGTGTGAAAGCATGATGAGCATTCTATCACACCCTTGGAAGAATAGAAATGATATGATTTTTAAAAATACCTATCTCCTGCCTCTAATGATCTTTGAGAAAGCTTAATACTACATAGATGAGTACCTGGTGGTTAATACTCCAATAGTGGAGAATGTTGAGGGTAACCATCAATTTATAACTTGGATTAATTAGAGACAAGAGGTGAAATTAAGATTAATTTTGATGCCTCTAGAGTCTAGACAAGTGATGGATCAATTGTACTGATATAGGTGTTATAGTTAAAAATCACCTAGGGTAGTTCTTGCTAAAAGGATTAAAAATTGATGGTTGGACCAAACCTGTAGTCACTGAGGGGGATTCCAAACCTGTAATCGATTCCTTGAGAGAGTAGAGCTAGCATCCTTGCAATATCAACATTCTCGTTGAAAGCTGTTAGGAGATTTGTAAAATCATGGGTTTAAAAACTGGACGGATTGATTGATCTAGTGGGAACCTATCATGGGAACAGTTCTGGTTTTAGACCCAAAACCGTTTGACCCAGGTTAGGATCAGATGGTTGGACCATTTGACCTGAGAATCAGTGGCTAAAACAGTTCCGTTTTCTATTTAGAAAATCATGATTCCTTCTCAATGTTCGATACGTACACATGTTTCATGAGGGGAATGCGATAGCAGATTGTATTTTCTAACCTTGGGCATAAGGAGGGTAGGATACAAGAACAACAGTGTTCATGATCCATGTGAATGATCTTTCATGCAATACCATCTAAACGTGAAGATTCATGAACCCACATGAATTTAAGACTATTAATGCCTTTCCATAGTAGGTGGCATGCCATCTTTGTCTCAAAAGGGTCTCAAATCATCAATGTTTTCAAGAATGCAATAATAGGCTTGGACCCCAAAACACAGCGATCAATTCAATTGTGGATAATAGGGATGTAACTTGGCTCAGGTTAGCCCAAACCCAACCCCTCAGGGTGAAGTTTGGTTAAGTTGGGGTTGAGACCTTAACCAATCCACGCCCAACTTAACGTCATATTTATATAATTATTATATAAATGTGTATGTATTAACATATGTATTTATGTATTTATCTATCTATACATAAATGTATATATTTAATTATCTATCCATCTATATGTATGCTCATAATTTTAAGTTTAAAGCCAAAATTTTTCAAAAGAAATATAATTATATCCTTTCATATATAATGTTGCTGCCAAGGATGGGCCGAAGGTAATAAGGTAAATCTGCTTCCTTAGCTTAGGTCAATGTGTCCAACTTAAAAGCAAGAGATCACACGTCAAAGGCCCCGGGTGTTATCCCAGGGGCAGAGACTCCGATAGTCAAATTAGTTAAGCATGTATGAGAGGTTGGATGAGGTCCGAGATGAGAGCTCAAACGAAATCACTCGAGAGCAAGAGAGCTTAAAAACAGGAATGAGCAAGATGGTTTACTTAGAAAGAGGCACCCCTATTTATACTTGAGATGGTTAGAGGTGGTTGGAAATGGGCGACTAGGATTGCATCAAGCCGATGCCATGTGGCACATCCTAGGCCTTGCCACGTATGCCTACATCATATAATAATGCTAAAATTAAACTAACATCAACCCTTGGAATGTAAAAAGTACAAAACATTTGATAGTAAGAAATAAAGAAGCCCGACCATCCCAAATCCAGCCCGATCCCAACCCAACCCAAAAACTTAATATTGGGATTGTTAGGGTTAAGATTGGGGTTCAACAAATAAGGTTGGGTAAGGGTTGCCTCAACCGAAGGAACCTGAGAAAACTTGCATCCCTCGTGGATAAGCATACTGTACAGTAGGAAAAATGTAACAAATTACTAAGCTTAAACAGTTTATGGTACTGTGGGCCCAAATCAAAGGTTTTGGGGAAAAATAAAAGCTAATAAATTGTGTCATTGTTTGGAAAAATAATTTAAGTTAATTATTGGACAATGCACAGTGGATTAGTTTGAGGTTGAGCCACAAATTGTGGCAACCCCCTGTTCAGGTAGGGCCACCTAATGAATTTAATAAGCATTTCAATAAGTCACAAATTATACAAACGTCGTTGATCTAGACAGTTGGATGATTCGGTCTGGGAATTGTTCAGAAAATCGGTTCCGTTTCACCCTTAATTCGTTTCTTGGTCAAATTATTAACTTGGTCTTTGCTAACCCGAGTGGTTGAACTATTGGCCCATTTCATTCAAACAATGGTTTTGACCATTTTTTATTTATTTTTTAAATTAAAATAAATCATTTATTTGAACTAAACGGTCAAATTGCTGACTTGAAAACTGATGGCTGAAGCAGTTTTGATTCTAGGTCGTTTTTTAAAACATTGATATTGATCATTCAATCAGTGTGGCCACCTCTTCCATGAGTCTATGCTCTCACTCTCACTCTCTCATAATTGGGTTTGATTCCTACATGGTCTTAACTCTTAAGTTATTAAAGGGCTACCTAATTTGATCATGTAATTCTCTAAATTAAGTCAACTGCTGAGAAACTCAACTATTCGAAACTCTTTTCCAAAAAAAAGCTACAATATATGTGGTTCATTTCAGCCAAATTTGTATTTCTCAACTCTCAAGCATTAAATTTCTTTCTTAGAGTGAGATGAAGAGATGTCTGTAATATTTTTCAACGTATTTATCTATGTCAGTGACACCATAGACTATAACTTGGCAAGTGGGATTTGATAATGAACTTAACAAGATATTGCTACAATACCTCATGATCATTTTAAGCAAGCCCCATGGGTAGAGATGTAAGGTTCAGGTCAAGTGACTAAGTGAGGTTGCCCAAAGTCTATAGTTAACCCAAATCAGAGTAAAGTTGGATTTATATTTTTTAACCCTATTCCATAATCATTTTGGGGTTAGTCTGACCTGATCCAAGTTGCATCCTGTAAGTTTCCGTTCTATGGGTCAGCTGGTTCAGGAGAGTCTGTACTAGTTCTAAATCAATTATTTAATTAAAATAAAATTAGAGGTATAAAATGGGTCGTGTTGTGTTGTGTCGTGGATCTGGGTTGGGCAGGTTGCAAGTCGTGCTATGGGTTGGGCCATGCCGGGTTAGGCCACAGGCCAAGTCTTGGGTGTGGGCCGAACCAGGCCAAATTAGATTTTTTTGACATTTTTTATTTTTTATTTTTTTGCTAAGTAAAACTGAAATATTTAACCTTCCTTTAGGAGTTATTTGAAAAAATACGAAATCTAACAAAGAAATGAAAAAAAAATACTTAACCAAATAAGAAGTTAAAGAGACAAAGACTTAAGTGAATAACAAATTTGAAGAAAAATAGGAGTTTTATTTCATTTAAATTTGAATGATACAAAACATACAATGATTAGATGAATGAAATATAAAATTTGGAAAATAGAATATCTGGAGAGAGACACCCCTATTTATACTTGACCTTGCCTTGGGAGGGTTGGTGGTTGGCAATAGGCAGCCAGGATTGCATTCAGCCGATGCCATGTGGCGCCATCCTGGGCCTTGCCACATGCGTCTACATCATATAATAATGCTAAAATTAAACTAGCATCAACCCTTGGAATGTAAAAAATACAAAACTTTTGATAGTAAGAAATAAAGAAGCCCGACCATCCCAAATCCAGTTTGAACCCAACCCAACCCAAAAACTTAAGGTTGGGATGATTAGGGTAAGGATTGGGGTTCAACAGATCATGTTGGGTAAGGGTTGCCTCAACCGAAGGAACCTGACAAAACTTGCATCCCTCGTGGATAAGCATCCTGTACAGTAGGAAAAAAATGTAACAAATTACTAAGCTTAAACAGTTTATGGTACTGTGCGCCCAAATCAAAGGCTTTGGCCTTTGGGGAAAAATAAAAGCTAATAAATTGTGTCTTTTGTTTGGAAAAATAATTTAAGTTAATTATTGGACAATGGACAGTGGATTCGTTTGAGGTTGAGCCACAAATTGCGGCAACCCCAGTTCAGGCAGGGCCACCTAATGAATTTAATAAGTTTGGCCTGGGAACCATTCAGATAATCAGTTTTATTTTACTCTTAATTTGTTTCTTGGCCAAAAATTATTGACTTGATCAGTGGCATATTGATTCGTGCAGTTGAACCATCAGTCCATTTGACCTAAACAATGGTTTTGACCATTTTTTATTTTATTTTTTAAATAAAAACAAATCATTTATTTGAACTGAACAATTAAACTACTGACTTAGAAACCGATGGCTAAAACAGTTTCGGTTTGAAGTCGATTTTTAAAACATTGATATTGATCATTCAATCAATGTGGCCACCTCTTCCATGACCATGAGTCCATGCTCTCACTCTCACTCTCATATATAATTGGGTTCGATTCCTGCATGGTCTTATGTTTTTAAAGGGCTACCTAATTTGATCACATAATTTTTTAAATTATGTCAAGTGCTAAGAAACTCAACTATTCGAAACTCTTCTCCAAAAACAACTGCAATATATGTGGTTCATTTTCAGCCAAATTTGTATTTCTCAACTCTCAAGCATTAAATTTCTTAGAGTGAGATGAAGAGATGTCTGTAATATTTTCTAAAGTATTTATCAATGTCAGTGACGCGAAAGACTATAACTTGGCAAGTGGGATTTGATAATGAACTTGATACAATACCTCATGATCATTTTAAGCAAGCCCCATGGGTAGGGATGTAAGGTTCAGGTCAAGTGACTAAGTGAGGTTGCCCAAAGCCTCTAGTTAACCCAAATCAAAGTAAAGTTGGATTTATATATTTTAACCCTATTCCCTAATCTTTTTGGGGTCAGTCAGACGGACCCAAGTTGCATCCCATAAGCTTCCAACTGTTTATGGGTTAGCTCTGGTTCGGGGGAGCTTGTACTAGTCCTAAACCGATTATTTAATTGGTCCAGAACTAGAGGAGTAAAACAGGCCATGTCCTTCCGGTTTGTGGGTTGTCCTGGGCTATGCTGCCCTCCTCAGGGATAATTTGGGGGTTCAGTCACGGCATGGCCCATGGCCCAAGCCTGTGTGGACCCATGCTGTACCACAGGCCTGGGCCGGGCGGGCTGCAAGTCATGTTGGGCTAGGCCACAGGCCGGGCCTTGGGCGTGGACCGAACCAGGCCAAATTGGTTTTTTTATTTTTTATTTATTTTTATTTCTTTGTTAAGTAAAACTAAAATATTTAACTTTCCTTTGGGAATTATTTGAAAAAATAAAAAATCTAACAAAGAAATGAAAAATAAATACTTAACCAAATAAGAAGTCAAAGAGACAAAGACTCAAAGTGAATAACAAATTGGAAGAAAATTAGGAATTTTATTTCATTTAAATTGGAATAATACAAAGCATACAATGGTTGGATGGATGAAATATGAAATTTGGAAAATCAAATAAATTAATAAAATATAAAAAATACAATATAGTTACAAATTGAAAATAAAAACTATATTATTAAAAAAAAATCAAATAAATTGAATAAAATTAAAACAAAATTTACAATAATTTGAAAAAATGCTATACAACTATTGAGCATACAAAAAAATATTGACTTCATCATTTTCTCCTATAGTTCTCGACTTTGATCATTGTAGGAAATGAAAATGGTGGAGGATATGATTGTTTATAGGAATTGTTGAATTGGTGTGATGAGAATGGTGGAGGATAGGACTATTTATAGGAATTGAAAATAATTTAATTGTCCAAAATACCCTAAAAACTAGCTATTTTGTAGTTATTGGGAGGGGTAGTTTAGTCATTGTAAAGTTATTTATCACTTTATCCAAAATGCCTTTCAAACTAGTTGTTATATAACTGTTGGGGGGCATTTGTGTCATTCTTTCTCCCCCCAAAACCAAAATACATAGATACCCCCTATATAGTTGTTTATAGTTGTTGGGGGGTATTTCTATAAAAAAAGCCCTATATAGTTACAGGCCCATGGGCCATGCCGGCACGTGGGCCACAGGCGACACAGTCATACCGTGTTGTGCCGGCCCGTGGACCTGGAACCCTAGGCCCAATAAGACTCAAGTTATCGTGTCGGACTGTAGGCAACACAACTCGATTTACACCTCTAGACAAAACATAGACCTATAACCATCCTGATTAATAATTGGTATAACATGTCTGACCCAATAGACCTGATTATACTATATATATATATTGATAATATAGTCTTAATAAAAATGATAGTAAAATAATAAATTGTTTATTTGTTAACAGTACTTTTAACAAAAATTATCGTATATATTATTTGCCAAATTTATCCTTTTAGACATAAGATATAATAAAAATATAAAATTAGAAAACCCTTATATATTATTAACAAAATAATAGGGCCGGGTCTGAATTAATTCAGAACAAACAAACAGAAATGACCCAACAATTGTTTGGAAGAAAAAAAACGATTATTAATCGAGTCAAAATGACATAACCAAAACAAACATAATTGATACAGTTTGGTCAATCGGGTAGAACAGACCCATCGACGACACTACATTCATATTACAAGACTTTAAGCCTACAACTTTGGGCCGGTTCAACTTGAACCAAAGTTATTCGGTGAAGAGATCGATGGGACTAAGGTATATTCCATTTTGCAGCTTAGATGGCTGGCTGAATTTGTTGACTGTTTCAACTTCTCCACATGTATGTTGATGTTCAATAGATGGTGGGCTTTTAAGACTAATCACCCGGTTGAACCACCAAACTTGCCAACCAACTTTCCAGGTTGATGAATAGTCCACTTTTTCGTTTTTTTTATTCAGAAAAGTACATATATGTGTAATGCAGATTTCTGATTCCCACTGCAAAACTATAAACATTATCAGTCATTAACAGTGTCAGGCTGGCTATAAGTAGACATGGACCTCATGCATTTTGCCCTGCACATAGGAAGTAACATTGGGCAGAATCATACATGAATCTTAATTCAAAACCTAGAATTTGACACTTGGGCACTAATGGAAATCTAAAGTCACATGGGACTCGAACCTGTTTCAAGCTGATATTTGGTCTGACTAATCTCCATGGTTGGGCTCATTCAATAATGGGTCCTATCCTTTTGAGTAGAGGATTGCAAATTTCATAGTATTGGCCCTTTTAAAGGTCCTATGGTCCATATCCTTGACCATTCTGGATATAGGTCCATACAGGGAAGTTCCATATGGTTCAATACTTCAACTCTAGGATATGGGTCAATATAGGGAAGTTCCCTCATGAATTGCTACACTAGGTCCTTCACCATTCTCTATAATATGATCATTCAACTGTGGCCCACCTCTCCGATAGGGAAACAATACTTGCATGTTAAAGGAAAGCGATAGGATGCTTCTTTCAAGATCTCTTTCTCAAACTGACCATCTGTGTACCTGCAAAATGACACCTCTCTGCTTTAAATCATGGTTGGTTATAATCTTGCTCCGTGGTTCAGTTTGATTTACAATGTCCCTAATTCTCCAAGTATAGCTCCAGAATTTGCTAAATGAATTTCTAGTTTACATATTGTATACTAAGCAAGAATAAACCTCCAAATCTGTCCAAAATCCAGATGAATGCTACACATAGCAGCAAGGAAGAAAGATCCTATTGTCTTGGGTTGGAACATGTGGTTTTCCTAGCACACTCCAGTACTCTTTTAAGTTTCTTGCGTCTTGCTAAAATTCAGATAGTTTTCTCCACAGTCCACACCATTGCTGTTTCGAATTCAGGGTGAGGTGGGGACCTCTGTAAGCTTTTGTCAAGGTATTTAGCATGATACAATGCAGGAAAGTAGCTTAGCATGTGTCAAGAGACCCCAAGTGGGTGGTGGTTGAGACAAGGTTTTGATGGTGATAGTAAGGAGAATGAGGAGGGAGAAGCTTCACAAGAGAAAAGAGTCTGAAGTGTTGGTTGGGTTTATTAATGAAACTTCACAGTCTAATATCTTAACAACATAAGGTAGTACTGTAATAGTCGAGATGGTCTCTCATGCAATGTCCCTCCAAAACAAAAAAGATAGTGCAGGATCAAACCCACGAAGCTACATCTTCTCCGTGGTAATGGCCATTGGGTCCCATATGCACCCTGCTCTCTCCATACATGGGACTATATAATCCAATGTTACTTAGTAATAAAGGAACATTCCATAGGACAGCCTTTTCTTCATATGGTAGGTTTGACCCAATAATTCTGTGCCATGTGGCAAATAAATAAAGATTTTTTTTAATTATAATAATAATAATAATAATGATGATGATGATGTCTCAGAGAAATTAAATTTGTATTTTATTTGGGACCCACTTATCTATTTGACTAGTCTTAAAATAAAAGCCTTAGGTCTGGGCTGTTTAATTGAATTAGGAAATCAAATTAGGTTAAGGCATTTTGTCCGTGGTTTTATTTGACTTAGGAAACCAAATTAGATTTGGTTTGTTACTAAAAGATGTGAGATAGCTTTCTAATTTGAATGAGGAAACATGATATTTTTAGAACTATGTAAGATCCACATCACCGGTGGGTTGGGTTAAGTGGTAAATCCACGTTGACCTAATCCTACCGGGTTAGGGTCGAGCCATCTTTAATTAGATTCCAGGTTGGGTTCAAGTTAGTGTAAGCCCATGTATACATAGCCTTAGTTGAGCATAGATATTGCTCTATATGTGGGATGGGTTAGATTGAGTTTAATTTTCCATTTTTGTGTAGTTGGGTTTGGATTTTGGGTTGAGCCAAACTTGTATTGAACCGAATCCATTGACATTCCTACGTAAAACAAAAGCCTAACCACACGTTTGAAGAAGAAGAAGCCCTTCTAGGCTGAGGACTGATACGGTATCATAGAGATGGGTTAGAAAAGAACATGGGTTCTAAGGGACTGAACCAATAAGACCTATAATTGACAAGTATACTTTGAACCTATAATTTAACAAGTCTTTATTTGTTAAACTGATATATTTGGACTGTTAGAGAATAAAAACCTATTCAAGAATTCACCTAATAATTTAAGTTTATAGGTTGAATGAGTCTTTAAAATGATATCTAAGTCTCTTTGATCAAGTGGTCTAATATTCAATCTTTATTGCTTTTATTATAATTAATTAAACTAATAGGGCCCTGTACAAAAAGCTTAATATCCAATATGAGGACAAAAAGGGTTAAAAGCCTCGAGGAATAATAATGAAAGAAATCATAAATTAATATAAAGAATTTTTTGATAGACAAATCCAAAACAATTATTCAAAAAGGAAATATGAACAACAAGTTAGTGCATAGCAATCTATTGCCAACGTCCAATAATTCAGTCCATCCAAGTCATCTGCTTAGATGCTTCAACAACTTATTTCAAACACCTTTTGTTAATTAGTTGTAGTTCAAATGTTGTAGAACTAAGAATTTCTATGTGACATTAGAACATCAGTTTTAGTTACCACAATAAGGTAATCAATTTATATGTAAATTATCACAACTTTCAAATTTTACCTAATAATAACAATTAACTTCCATGACATATGTACGAGCACTGTGGTCAAGAAATTTTGATCTAATGCATACAATCTTTAAACTATAAGCTTATTAGGAAAATTGGTTAATTTTGCAAGAGAAATAAGGGAATTCACTACATGTCTCAACCACTTTACCATTTTGCTCAAGAATTAGGGGTGGCAATTTTCCAGCCAATCCGCTGGACCCACCCAGCCCACCTAGTATCAAACCCACCCAACCTGTCCATTTATTTGGCTGGTTGGAAATTGTTACATGTCTAGCTTTTCAAAAAAATGAGAATGCCACTTATCTGAATGGTGGTAGTGGGTTGTGGGACTTTAATAACTTTTCAAAAAATGTTACGTATTTAGATTTTCAGAAAAAATGAGAAGATCATGTGTCTAAATGGCGGGGGGCTGTTAGGAATGGCAACGGGGTGGGGCAGGGATGGGGAGCCTCTCCTCATCCCTGTCCTTACGAAAATCCCCATCCCCATCCCCGTCCCCGTCCCTGCTAACAAGGACAAGGTTATCCCCATTCCCGTCCCCACGGGTATCCCCATTCCTCGTGATTTTTTATAATGTTAACCATTTTGTTTTTGCTTTTTTATTTTATTTAAAAGAATAAAAATAAAATAATTAAAATTTACAATCCTATTAGAAAATATTCAAACATATTCAACCATATTTTTAAAAATACTAATATATAGATGTATGTGTACATATATACATATATAATGTATGCATACATATATACATATATATATATATATATATATATATATATATATATATATATATATATATATATTAGTGGGGATTCCACAGGGCGGGGAACGGGGTCCCCGCGGGGAGAAAATCATCCCCATCCCCACCCCATTCGGGGCGGATCCCCACGGGGATTGGGGAAATGGAGAATATTGCCATCCTTAGGGTTGTAGCTTTAAAACCTTCCTTTAATATACGTAATAGCGAGGACTCATGCGATGCAAAGGATTTATGAAGGAAAGTAAAATAACTAATGCTTACAACTAAGGAAAGAATGCAATGTTGTTTAAAATAATTAAATATTTATTTTAATAATTTATTACAAAAATGTTTTAGTAATTTAGTAATTTGGACTAATTATATTAACATTTTTAGCAAAAAATAATAATTACTACTAATTACTTAATAATAAAATTATTTTTTCACATTATTTGTTAGTGTTCTATTTTATTTTATTAATGATTAAATGTTTCAATTTTTTGTAAATATCACTTAAATATTTAAAAATTCAATATTAGTAAATATATAAAATTAGGCTATAGTCATAATTAAATTAATCTATAGTTAACTCTTTGCCATTAACTAAATCAATTCAAGCCCAAACTCAGGGTTTAAGACTTTGGATGAGGCTTGGATTGAACCCCATCCTGACCCAACTGACCCAAGTTGCATACATCGTAACATTTGTAATTGAACGGGACCAAAGTCATCAAACAAGTGCAACCCATGCATGTTAAATTTTTTAAACTAATTTTACATAATAATGAAGCCAAAGGAACTATGGAGGTTGGGCCACCCACATTGTGTAGCACAATGAACCAAAAAATTAAAAATTTCGAGCTAAATTTTGATAGTGTATTAGTAGTTTTTAAGATTGCTTACCCTAATACAACCCACACCTTAAGTGTAATAATATTTGTATAAGCTTACAAGATTGCCTATGTTAATTATAAAACTATGATTTTTTACAAATTAAAAATTTTATTTAATTCTAGTATAGTATAAAAAATAACCCAAATATTATATAATAATATTTACCATATATGTATATAACTTACAAGTTGAGCTTATTAGGGGTTGTTTAGTTTGGGTCATATCCACTAAATCCATCATTGGACTCCAAAAGTTTGATGCCTAATTAGACTTTGAATCTGATTATCCTTGATAATGTGTGGGCTTGGTGCATATCTCAACTATACCTAACTCAAAAGAAATTAATTGCTTGAGCTTGGAAATTTATAGATCTAATCAGGTTAGGCTAAGTTATAAACGATTTGTTACTTTTTATTATTAATTTCAATTATCTTATCAATACTAATTTTTAATAGTTACTAGATAAAACCTAGGGGTGAGCATTCAATTTATTCGGTTAAAAGTCGAACCAAATAAACTGAAATTTTAAAAACTGAACTAAAAAATAAAAACCGAAACCAAAATTTTTGGTTCGATTTTTGGCTATTTTGGTTAAAACCGAATTTTAATAATATATTGTATAATATATCTATGAAATCAAATTTCATTGTATTATATATTAATATTATAATATATTATATGTTACATATTATATATAATAATAGAAAGTTTGGTTAATCAAATTTCTAATTCTAAAAACTAAAACCGAAAACTAATTTAACCAAAAATCGAAAAAAAAACAGAAACCAAAATGTTTGGTTTGGTTTTCAGTTTTAACCGAATTGTCCTAACTCCTAATAAAACTTATTAAAATTTAATTATCCTATCAATAATTTATACCTGGGATTGGTGTAGATCCAAGCTAAACCTAACTTAGAAGAAAATATTTGCTTGAGCCCAAGGTTGAGCTAAGTTATATATGATCATCCCTAAGTAGAAGGAGTCTTATTATGCAAATGGTTTAATTTTTATTTTTCATAATCTTTTACTATTTTATATTTATTTTAATTATCATATTAAATTATATTTTCAGAATTTTAATTTATGAACTACTAATTAATTTTTATTAATTTCATAACTTTTAGCAATTAATAGATAAAAACTTGCTAAATTTTAATATTTTTATTAACTTTAGTAATTTTATTAATTACAGTCATTAGGCTTCAAATTATATATACATTGCACGTTATAGATTTCTAGACAAACTGGACCATTTTAATATTGTATTTATTAATAAATATAGTTAATTATTTAATGAACACTATAATTATTATTAATAATGTAATAAAATACTACTAATTATTAAAATATTGTAAGTATTAAAAATACTATATTTATTGAATATATGACTAATTAATTAATAAATACAATAATTAATTAAGTATTGTTAATTAATAAATACTATAATTAACTAAATACTTTTAATCATTAAATATTGCATTGTTAAAATATTGTTAATTATTAAAAGTGCTGTAGTTATTAATTTACTGTTAATTAATAAATACATTATTTATTAATGTAATCATTAATACTATTTTTAAAAAAATGAATTTATTAAAATACTATTAATTATTAAAAATACTATAATTATTAAAATATTGTAATTATTAAATTACTGTATTTATTTAAGATACAATAATTTTCTTGAAATTATCATATTTTCAGAAATATTGGTAATTTATTGGATAAAACTAATTAAATGTAATTTTCTGCTATTTATAGCTTAAATTATAATTACTGTTTATTATAGCTTAAAATAATTAAAATACATTTTTCATTATTATTCAGTTTTTTTGCAATCAAATACAATTAATTTAATGTTTTTAATTATTTTTAGTATTTTAGTTAAGTTTTAAGTTTTTCAGATTTTTTGGATTTTTAATTAATTTATGTTATTTTTCATTCTTATTCAGTAATTTTTGCAAATGAGTATTTTTCAATAATTTTCAATATTTTCAGTATTTATTTTTGCATATTTGTCACTACAAAATTAGTTTGCATTTGCTTTCAGTAAAAATAATTTAAATAACTAAATAAATACCATAGTTAATAAAAAATACAATCAATTTTCTCTATTTTCAATAATTTTTGGCTTGGGTATTTTTTTAATATTTTTTTTGTATTTTTAATAATAAAATACTATTAATTGTAATTTTTAATTATTTTTCAGTAATACCCTTTTTAATATAAAATACTGTTAATTTTCAATATTTTTTAAATTTTTAGTATTTTAATTATGTTTAGGTTTTTTCGGAATTTTCTAGATTTTGAATTAATCTTTGGTATTTTTTCATTATTATTTAGTAATTTTTGCAATAAAATACTGTTAATAAAGCGGGTTCTACATTTTAAATTTTTCATTAATTTTTGTCATTTTTAATGAGTTCATTATGCACAATAAAGGTCTCATTTTATAAAAAATATTAATTAATTAAAAATGCATTAATATAAAGTTATCTAATAATATTATTAAAACTATTTATTAATATTTTTATATTTAAATTTCTTATTTTTATTAGTGTTTGTTAAGTTTGATTTTTAAATGGAATTGGAGCACTTTTTTAATATTTACTAAGTTTTGCTAATATTTATTTTAAGTGAAAGTTCAGTGGATTTTTAAATTAATAATTTTTTGATTAGTTAACCTCAATCTATTTATATCATTATTATTCTCTCTTTTTCTGTCTCTTAAATTTAATAATAAAATACATTAAATTAAGAAGCCTTACAAAACTCAAAGGTCCCCTCTCACTCTCTCAGTTAAATGTAATAAGAACAAATATTAAATAACTTCTTCACAGTCAGACAACTATTTGGTCAAACAACTCTGGCCGACCAGCTAGGCGGGCAAATATAGATTGGATTCTATTGGGTCGGGTTAAGGGGTAAGCCTGACCCTAATAGTCTAAGGAACAGGTCTTCCTAAATCGGGTTTTGGGTTGGGTTTGGATTGAGTTAGAGCGGTGCTATGTTCGCTTAATTGAATGTAGGTGCACAATATATGAGACAGGTTGGGGTTGGTTTGATGGTGCTTTGATCGTGGTCAAATTGAACCAAACCTGTGTCGAACCCAAATCTATTGATATCCCTATAGATTATGCTCCAATTAAATTTCACTGGGTCAGGTTACACCATGTTTTGTAAGGGTGCTATTCGGGCCCGGGCTCAACCTGAGCCTGGCCTTCACAAAACGCCCAAAGGCAGGGTTATCAAGTATCAACCCGGGTCATTCTTTTAAACATCATGGATTTTAACGTCCCATCCCGCCCGGCCCATCAGGGTGTGCTATAAATGGACCCGGTTTGTCGAAATCCCTGCCCAATATGTTGTTCAGACTTCAGAAGAAACCCAAATCCGCATATATTGTCTTTTGCAAATCTTCATTTGACCCGAAAGCAAAATTCTAGAGCGTAACATTTGCTACTAAGGAACCGGATCCACTTTAAATCAATTAGATTGCCGGAATGGACCCCACTCGATCAAGCAACTTGTCACAATTGATGCCTCATATGAGATCCATTGAAAGTGGGCCCCTCCACCCTCAATTTGCGCGGACTAGATGCAGCGAATGGTGGGTCCTACCCTGAAAAGTGCACTGCATGTGCATCCATGAGGAAGACCCTCAAGTCTCAACTCAACCTATGAAAAGTGGGCCATCTTCGCTAATGACAAGACGGACGGTTGAGATCATCCATTCTGCAGCAGATTATACGGGCCACTTGTTCGTAGGACCCACACATCGTGAATAATTTGAATTATTTAATGTGATTGATGCTACAATCAGAGAAGGGAGACCACTGATTAAAGAAAAGTAGAAAACACTAACAATATTATATTAGATAAATAGGAGAGAGAGAGGAGAGTGAAGATTATATAAGGCTGGTACTCTTTTCCTCCGAACTTCTGGTTAGAGGCTAGAGGAGAGCTCTTCTGCTAAGAGTGGAAGCTTGCTGCAGAAGGTTCTCTGTGCTTTTTAGTGATACCCAGAAAAAGATTAAAGAAATACCCAGAATAGAAGCCTCAATTTAGGGTTTCTTAGGGGAAAACTTGCAGGGAATCACGTTTATCTATATTGACACAGTTGACACGTAATCTTGTTTCTTTGTTTGATTTTGATTATCTTCGCCGGCCGTTGAAGGAATTTTTTATTTGTGTTTTTTAATTTCTCCTGTTGGATTTGAAGTAGGATTGTGTGTCAGTTCGAGAAGTTTCATTTGTTGTTTGTTCGTCTTCATGTTAGATTTTTTATTCTTGGTTGCAGAAGCAGATTTGGGGGAACGAAGGTTGTGGGTGGAATTAGGGTTTTATCTATTCTATATTATTGGGTCTTTTTGATCAGTTCGGGTTTCTTTGATGATTTTATGTATGGGTTTGTGACGATTAGGGCTTTTGTGGGGGCTTTATGATTTTCCGTTAAATATGGGGTTTATGTATGTGGTGGACTTGTTGGGTAAGGTAAACTGATTTGTCTTTGTGGTATTATTAGTTGTTTAATAATTTCATTGGTGGAGTTTGAGGATCTTGGGTGAGGTTCCGTTGGGTGCCGAAATTGGAGAGCAAGAACAAGATTGACAGTTTCTATAATTGATTATTTTTTGGGTTTCTGTGGTGGAGATTTTGATCCTGGGGATACGATGAGTTCTAGTGTTACAGAGGATTTCGCCCCCAGAGGGAAGCTACTGGTTCATATTGCAGAGAATGGCCACAGTTTTGAGCTTGACTGCGATGAATCGATGACTGTTGAGGCAGTTCAGCGGTACATAGAGTCGGTATCAGGTATTCACCTCAACGACCAGCTTTTGCTCTGTATGGACATGAAGCTTGAATCCCAGCGGCCCTTGTCGGCCTACAAACTTCCGTGCGAGGACCGTGAGGTCTTCCTCTATAACCGAGCAAGACTTTTAGCGGATTCCCCACCCCCTCCGCTAGAGCAAGTTGATATCCCTGAAATTGCTGACCCTCCATTGCCATCAGCTTCACAAGATCCGCACCCTTTGGATGATGCTTCAGACCCTGCACTCAAGGCATTGCCTTCGTATGAGAGGCAATTCAGATGCCATTTCCAACGTGGGCACGCTATTTACAGTTCTACGCAAGTGAAATTTGAAAATTGTGAGAGGCTCTTGAGAGAGCAGAAGGTGCAAGACAGAGCTGTGGAGACTGCCAGAGGTAGTATGGACCATTACTATCGGATGATACATCAAATGTATGCGGACTTCATGAAGTGTTACTTACAGCAACATCGGTACCATTCGGACCTTTTGGTTAATTTTGGGAGGGATTTGGAGAAGTTAAGGTCTTGTAAGCTTCACCCAGGTCTGCAGACGGATACCCGCAAATGCCTCCTTGATTTTGTTAAAGAGGAAAACTTAAGGAAATGGGCGGAGAATTGTAACAACTCGCACCGGCAATTCGAGGCAAAGGTTTCACAACTTAGGCAGATGTTTAATGAATTGAAGCGTCGGGTTGAAGATTTGTTTTCTAGCAAGGCTTCTGCTGCAATTGGGGAATTAGAACTGATGATCAAAGACCATCAGCAATATCTTCATGAGCAAAAGAGTATAATGCAGTCTCTCAGGTTGTTTTTATGTATATTCTTCTTGTTATGTTTTTTCTATTTAGATTAACCATTTTGTCTGTAAGGCTCAGTTTGGAAGGAGTGCAAATACAAGTATGTACAGTGTAAAACCTTGTATAGGTTATTTTTAAATCTTGTATTTGCAGAGTACATATTTTTATTTGTAATTTTCCCAAGCTGAGCCTAATGTGTTATTTATTAAATAGCTTGCCTAACCTTGGTTGGAATTCTGATGATGCTGGTGCATCTACTGAGTCATGGCATATCATAGGATTCGGACTTTTTGATGATCAAAGTAGTAATCTTCCTTTGTAGGACGTTTGGATCCAAATTCAGTTTCTCCTGTTTGTGCCAGGGGTTAGAACTCTATCATATTAGGCGTTACTTGAGTATGTTTTTGCATGGATCTTGTTTCATATTAGGCGTATACTTGAGTTATCTTTTTGCATGGATCTCCTTGGGAAATGTTGCTCCATGATAAAAAGACTCCAGGGGTTGATTTAATTTCTTCTCAACATTGCATTGTCAAAATGCAAGCATTTCCGTGAGTTGTTTTTGCAATCTCCTTTAGGGCATCCCAGTGCATGAGGCTCCCACCAATGTGGGGTCTGGGAGGCTTAGGAGGAACAGACGTACCCAGCCTTACCCCTACACATACAGAGAGGCTGTTTCCACGATTTGAACCCCTGGTCACCCAGGTTGCAATGGAGCAATCCAACTGTTGTGCGAAGGCCCACCCTCTTTTGCAATTTCCTTTGGAGCCATGCGATACAGGAAGAAAGGATAGGTGCACAGGATGAATTTTCTTATAGGAGCCATTTGTTCTTAGAAGCTCATATCTGTTTTTTTTTTTTTTTATTTCTTTTTCATATTTCAGACAGCATCAGTATATTGACAAAGCTTAATATTATAGTATTATTTTAGTGGAAATGGTTTTACAAACTTGAAAAGGACTTGGGTTGTTGGTTTTATTTTTACAACATGGATTGAGGAAATGACAGGTATTCTAGAAATTTTCAATACTGTTCTTGCTCTCCAATCTCCCCTCCCAAAGGAACCCCACCCAAGATCCTCAAACCCCACCAATGAAATTCTTAACAACTAATAATACAAGAATAAGTTAAACTCAGCGATGCACAAAGACAACTCAGTTTACCTCACTCGACAAGTCCACCACATACATAAAAGCTCCATATTTAACAGAAACCATAAAAGCCCCCACAAAAACCCTAATTGACACAAACCTGTCACATAAATCTTCGATGAAACCTGAATTCCCCCTGAAACCCATCAAAGATATAATAGATAAAATCCTAAGTCCACCCACAACTTTTGTTCCCCCAAATATGCTTTTGCAACCAAGAATCAAAAACCTAACATGAAGCCGAACTCCCTTCAATGGCTGGCATAGATGATCAAAATCAAGAAAAGAAACTCGATTACGTGTCAAGATAGTCAAGATAGATGGACATGGATTCCATGCAAGTTTCTTCTCAACATGGCATTGTCCAAATGCAAGCATTTCCTTTACCATCTCTTGTTTGTGCAATCTCTTTGGAGACCAATAATGCTTACCTAAGATTACTAGTACCAACCATGTGATACAGAAAAACAATGATGGTTGCACAGGGTGAATTTTCTTATAGGTGCCATTTGTTCTTAGAATCTCATTATCTGATATTCTGATTTTTTATTTCTTTTTATGACCATGGATTTTTCATATTCAAACAGCATCGATATATTGCCCAGACTTAATGTTATGGTTTGTTTTGGTCAAAATGCTTTTACAAACCTTGTAAGAACTTGGGTTGTTGGTTCTATTTTTCAAACATTGGTTAGGGAACTGACTGGCATTGTAGGTTGGGATGTGCAAAATTTGCATCTTTTTCTATTGTTCTTGTTAACTTCCAAATGCTTCTCTTGTCTATTGTTTTTCCTTATTATCCTTTGTTTAATTACTGTTAAAGTTCAAGTTGGCTTTAATATGAGGATTCTCCTATATCTTCTCCTTCACCATTGAAGTGAACTAAACTTTTATCTTTAGAACTTTCAAATAATTGAGGTGTTTATGAAATATTCACTTGCTGAAATGGGGTTCATGATTTTCTGTTTCAGAATTTTAGGGTTAATGCCTTTTCCCTCTTCTATCTTTGATTGGTGCAAGTAGATCAATACATATTTTCTTTCCTTTTTCTTTTTTTTTTTTTTGAGAAAAGGTGAAGTAAAACTTCATTAATCAACAAAAAAAATCCCTGTTCAACAGGCAGCCATACAAAGGGAGCTTACAAGAAATTGCCTCAGCAGTTTTTGTTTTGCCTTAACAAGCAATATGGATCAGTTCAAATGAGATCACTCATATCAAATGTTTATAATGAACTAATGAAAAATATTTAGGGCTTTTTTAAATGTCCAGTTGAATTTATCCATTTAACTCTAGCGGCAACCCCACATGTCAAACGAGGTCCTAATTTTTTGCAGTCTGGAATGTCTTAATTTATAGAACCATTGTCTAGACAAAGCCTGGATGAATTTATCCTCATTAAACCATGTATATCCTGTTGACTAACATTTATTTAGAATGGGCTTGCTCAACTTTCATTATTTTTTTAAGGAGATTGGCGGCATAAAAACCTTTCTTCGTTTTGTGCTTAAAACTATGTAAGTTTTAGAAATGTTTTTATTTTTTTTTATTTTTTAATTCTTATAGAGATGTTGCATTGATCGAAGAGTCTTGCTCTACTTGCTTCTTGGTGTATTATGCTTCATGTGTCCATGTGTGTTGTATTTCTTTTCTCCATGCCTCTTTTGGAGAATAGCTGCATCAGAACCTTATATCGTTTTGTGTTTGAAAGACTTAAGTAGTACAAATGTTCCCAAACAATGTAGAAATGTTTTGACTTCACAGAATTTAACACTTGTATGCATTTACCACCTAAGCAGCACTATTTCTTTTGTTTTGATCAATAAGCAGCACTGTTTCTCCAATGCTGTATGATCGTATCATTGTAAAGTTTAATAACTAGTAGCCCTTGCATATTTTATTATGTGCCTTATGTCATAATTCAATCCATGTATTTGAAAATACTTAAAGTTTTGTCTTCACTACCATCCAAAAATTTATTCTTGTATTTTTATGCAGCAAGGATGTCATCACTGTAAAGAAGCTGGTGGATGATTGTTTGAGCTGCCAATTATCTGCATCACTCCGTCCTCATGATGCAGTTTCAGCCCTGGGCCCTATGTATGAGAGCCATGACAAACATCACTTACCCAAGCTGCTATCTTTTGGTCAATCCATTTCCAAGCTGCTGGATGTCTGCAAGGATAAGAAGAATGAGATGAACCATTTTGTCCATATTTGCATGCAAAGGGTTGCATATGTTCAATTCATCATTAGAGATGTTCGGCTACAATTTCCAGCTTTCAAAGAGGCAATGGTGCGCCAAGATGATCTGTTTGCTGATCTGAAATTTGTACGTGGAATTGGCCCTGCATACAGAGCCTGCCTTGCAGAAGTGGTGAGAAGGAAGGCTTCTATGAAGTTGTACATGGGCATGGCTGGACAACTGGCAGAAAGGCTTGCAACAAAGAGGGAGGTTGAGGTCAGAAGACGGGAGCAGTTCTTGAAAGCACAGAGTGCTTTCTTACCTCGGGATGTATTTGCATCCATGGGGTTATTTGATACTCCCAGTCAGTGCGATGTAAATATTGCTCCTTTTGACTCTAATTTGCTGGAGGTTGATATTGCTGATATTGATCGTTATGCACCTGAATATTTGGTACATATTCCTTTTAAAGGCGAGAAACAGGGAACATCAAAAGGGTCATTTTCCATGTCAAATGATAGATTCCAATTGGCTGAGGCAGAAGAGTCTTCTGGGGAACTCTCTGAGAAATTTGATTCTGTGGAGTTACTTGAAGTCTATGACTCGGTAGAAATTGCTGGAACGAGCAAGATGGAGGTAGAGAATGCGAGGCTGAAAGCCGAACTTGCTTCTGCCATAGCACTAATTTGTTCAATTAGCCCTGAAATTGAGTATGACTCACTGGATGATAGTAAGCTGGATAATTTACTCAAGAATGCAGCTGAGAAGACGGCTGAAGCTTTGCATCTGAAGGATGAATATGTAAAGCATCTTCAATCCATGCTAAAGATGAAGGAGATGCAATGCCTGTCATATGAGAAGCGCATGCAAGAGCTAGAGCAAAGATTGTCTGACCAGTATCTTCAAGGACACAATCTGGATGTCTCTGAATTTGCCAATTCATCTGTTAAAATTGACGAGTGCAAGTCAGAACTATCAGGAGATGGGGAGGCCCACATGCCTTACATCTCTACTGAACCCATGGATGAGTTCTCCTGCACAACTGCTTCATTGGATGCAAAAGTGGAACATTTCAATAGCCATCCAGGCAAAGCCCGAGAAGGGGTTGATGAAAATATGATTGAGTCCTCTGGCATGCTAAACCCTCAGTTGGATTTGTCGATGGTGGAGCCACATCGAGATGAACTTCAAGTAGGAGATAAATCTGTGCAAGAGACAATGGTGGGGCAGTTGGGTTTGACACTGTCTAACAGCTCTACTGCTGAGGCCATATTGGAGCCTCAGAATATTTTACCTTGTGAAACTGGAAGAGAACCAGATACAGAATCTAAATTTAAGGGTGATCTTGTCTTGGAATTGCAAAGTGCACTTGCAGATAAGTCAAACCAGTTGAGTGAAACTGAAACCAAGCTCAAAGCTGCAATGGAGGAGGTTGACAACCTTAGTAAAGAGTTGGAAATGAGTCGAAAACTCCTTGATGAATCTCAGGTACGAGTCTGGGTACATCACAGATTTCCATTTTGGTTTTTCTGAAAAATTATTCATGTTGAGTATAGTGCTTCTCAGGATAAGTAAGACTCCACACATATTAGAAGCTTAGATAATTTTGTGGCTTTCCTAATACTTTTTGAATACTTAATTTAACTAAACATCAAAGAGCCTTGGTAAAAGACGAGGAAATCAAGGAAGATGGAAAACCTATTTTGAAAAGTTATTAAATGAACGTGTAGAGGGTGCTAATGGAGGAGAGATTAGTAACTGATAGTCTTAAAAATAACATATATCTTCATAAAATTAGAACTATTGAACTAGTTTTTTTTTTTTTTTTTTGAGCTAGGTAATTGTAGAGATATTGGGCTGAATGGGCCTTTGTTTTTATTTATTTTTTTAGTAGCTTTGTTTCTGCTGTAGTGGACCTTCTTTATGGGCCTTAATACTTACTCCTTTTATGTTTTTTTTAAGTCAGCTGCTCCACTAGGGGCACTCATGTAACTTTACACACTTTATGTTTCAATACATATTTAAAATAATTGAGGGAGGGAGAGGAGGGAGGGAGGGAGAGGCCCAAGATAGGTTCTTGGAGGCAACTTGGTATAGATAGTTTCTAGGAGAGCCTGTCGATGTTTCTCGCTTTGACAGTGAAGCAGAACATAAAAAGCTCAGGGTGTCAAACAAATTTCACATTGTTCACGTATCCAAGGTGTTCTCAAGGTTGAGAGAAGGCCTAGTTGGGGCCAAGTAACACATATAAGAGATTGTCTAAGAGAAAGGGAAGAAAATTGAAGAACCTAGGTCAAAGGGGCGTGGTCAAGAAGGTGATAGCGCTCTGTATGGAAAGGAACAAGGTTTTAAACTTTTAATTATAAATGATAGTTTGAATCAAGAAAGGAAGGAGAGGGAGTCGGATGGTGTGGATATTAATTCTGATATGAACAAGGAATTTGAGGGTGGTAAGTTTTTGGAAGGAAAACGTGAGGGGGGGGGGGTGAGGCCTTTGCTAGGAGAGCTTTCAAAGAGTTTGAGGAAAGTAGGGTGGAGATATGTAAAAAGTCCATTTTGTTGGAGTTGTTTGTTTGTTTTTGTTCTGCGGTTGTGTGGCTGAGAGTTGGTGTTTGTCTGAATTGTTCTATTTGTTTCGGTCTAGTGTCGGGTGTAAGTGTGTTGTTTTTGATGTTGGGTTATGTTCTTTCTTCTCTTAGGTGATTTCTCATCACCTTCTCCTTGTATTCTCTTTTGTTTTTCATGAATTCTCTTTTTACTATAAAAAAAAGTCCAGACAGTTGCTACCCTGACGGCCTGATCATCTTCCATAACAGTCTTCCCCTCTTTTTTTGCTGGTCTGAATAAGCTAGGGTTGAATAAGGTAGCAATATGTTGGGGAGGTTTCCACCTGCAACCAAAGAGAGAAGAGATACACTCCCAAATACAAATCACAAAGTTACAGGATATTATTAAATGAGGGATGATTTCGGCCTTGCATAAAAGACAGATACATGGGGTAAGGCATTTATTTGTTCTTCTTCTCTAGAGCACATCATGGGTATTCATCTTTCCAAGGGTAGCTTCCTGGCAAAAGGCTTGTATTTTAGGAGGAATAGGTTCTGCTCCAAACCTCTTTTACTGGAAAAGCCCCCCCCCCCATTGGAAGGACTAAGGTATCAATAAAGGATGCACAAGAAAAAAGACAGATAGAGAAGGTTTCCATATTCTACTATCATGATGCAACCTTTGATGCTCTTCATAAATAATTTTGCAGGTGCTGGAACATTTTTTTCTTTATAAAGTTTCATTTTATGCTATTATCTTTCGTTTGTTTATGCTTTAACAGTACCATTTTATGTTATTATCTTTCTTTATAACGTTTCATTTTATGCAACCTTTTGTTTGTTATTGATTAACTAAGTTCTGGAAAGAAGCTTTCCATTGTATTCTTTAGTAGATATCTTGTCTTTAATGCATGTACCTTTATACGTGCGTTGCATTTGTTCTTTGTGAAACAGATGAACTGTGCTCACTTGGAGAATTGCCTGCATGAAGCGAGAAAGGAAGCACACACTCATCTTTGTGCTGCTGATAGGAGGGCCTCAGAATATAGTGCGCTGCGTGCCTCTGCTGTGAAAATGCGCAGCCTTTTTGAACGACTTCGTAGCTGTGTTATTGGTTCAGGTGGAGTGGCAAATTTTGCTGATTCCTTGTGTGCTTTAGCTGTGTCATTGACAAGGTAAGTTAATCAAACACTTTTTTTTTTTTTTGAATTGGACAATTCGTTTTGCATTTCTACATAGAGTGGGCTGCATGGATAATTTTCCCTTCAAATTCTTAGTTATGAACTTGTGATCTTATGGGAGATTTGCATGGTATATGGGGTCATAGATTTATCTACTCATGTCCGGTATACATTGCACAAGTTTTCCTTGATCCTAATCTTCTAGAGATGGCTACTCTTTGTTCATATAGTCACACAAGATTTGCCTCAATCTGATTTTCTCTGAACGAAATGGCCATTTGATAATGGCTGAAGTTGCTGAACTGAATAACTTGCTGTTTTGTCTTTTTGTTGATAAAATAATTAAATTGACCCATACAGAACCCACAACCTCCTTGAAAACAATTTTACTAAAAGATAAAGCAATGATTTTTTGTTCAACTGCTTCAGCTGTTATCAAATGGCCCCCAAGCTTTCCTCTATCCTTAGTTTGAAAATATGATTTTTGATTTCGTGTGGTTCCACTAATTTCTCTTTACTTGTAAAGCATTTGTTTGTTGTGCATATGTTGTTTTATTAATTAATGCATTAGTTGGTTTCTATTTTCAGCTCCATTAATGACAATAAAGATGATGGCACTGTGGAGTTCCAGAATTGTATCCGGATCCTTGCAGATAAAGTTGGTATTCTGTCTCGACACCGTACAGAGTTGCTAGAGAGGTGCTCGAGGGATGAAGCTTCACATGGGCATCTAGTAAAGGAACTAGAAGAGAAGAAAGAATTGATAAAAAAATTATATACAAAGAATCAACTTGAGAAACAGGTTAGTTCTTGAAGAGTTTTTGTTGTTTTAACTATTTACTATAGTGATACAAAAGCATGAATATAATTGTGGACCTGGGCTCCACAAATTTTTGTGGGGTTGAATAGGATTGCATTTAAGTGGGGAAAAAAACAGCATGAGATTATTGGTGGATCTTGTCCCCACAAGTCTTCTTTTCTTACTGTGACTCGTCAACTTGTTTGATGACTTTGATCCTTGTAGTTAAGTTGGTGGGGCACTTCTTGTATGAGTGAATGCTGGCTGTGACATTTTGACCATCTCATGCATGATTAAGTCCATGATATATTTTGGGACTGCACCACGAGCAGATGACTTTTGAGAGCCATCTGTATCAGCTATTGGCAAAACTCAGTATCGTACTGCATACTGCTGTTTTCCTCTTTTCATATTCTTTTTACTATTTTCATCTTGTGGTGGCAGGGAACCTCTCTTTCTCTGAAAATTATTACTGTATTGTAAACCATAGAGAATGCTGAACTGAATTGAATTTTGAACCATATCATAAATCATAAGATAATCTATACTACTTATGAAAGAGCGAATACCCCTTCTTTTTGGAATTTTCATTGGACGTTTTCTACCCCTCTTGTTTAAGCATACAATGGGCATAAATGTCCTTCATTATTCTCACTTTAGAAACTGCCCACTTGTATAGTTCAGAAACTACCCACTCATAACAAGAAACTACCTATGAATTATAAATAGTTGTCTCAGAGATAGTGCCACGTGCAAATGCACGTACACGTTTACTAGTTCTGAAAAGAATATGAAAAGAGGAAAACAATAAAAAGAGTGATTTTACATCATTTTTAATCCATCTTTAGTACTACCATACAAGTACTTGAGACAATGCCTTCATTGCCTTACCATTTGTACACTAGAAGTGTAAGATGATATAACCAATTTTGACTTGAAAGTTAACTAATCCACTTACAATTGCTATTTAACCTATATATGATAGATTCAGAGAAGAAAACCCTACATATGATAGAAAATAAACTCGATAAGTTTTTCAAATGTCTTAAATAACCCAAATAAACCATATTCTAGCAAGGGTTCTACAAGAAAGTCCCCTTGAATCGCACGAATCCTGCGAACCGTAAGATCTATGAATTAACTCAGGATTCAAACAGTAATTATAAGATTTCTCTAGAAAGGGATTCAAACATAAAATCTGAATTGAAACCCTTGGAATTCATGACCCATATCATGAATTGTATCATAAATTGTTAGGTTTTTACAACCATAGTACCTGTTGCAGTACCATGCGACTGTTGGTGTATAGTATGAATTTTTATGAGGACCAAAGGATGGTAATTGGTAAGAGGCAACTTCCTTAGGAAAGAATTGAGTCCCTGCCATTCAAAATGGGTAATTAGGTGCTTGTATTTTATAGCCCAAACTGAGAGGTTCAGAGTTTGTGGATCTTGTATTTTCCTCTTCGGTTTTGTAGTAGACGAGAATGGATTAGCTGAACATGGTAGCTGTTTGCTGGGCTGTTGCACTAATCATTTTTCTACGCAACAAGCCCACAACCACTCAAGTTCAGCTAATCAATTCTCGTAGTTGACCTCTTAACTGAAAAAAATGTGAAAGTAGCTCCAGTTCGAATGCTATCTTCATACTTTATTATCTCTCTCTCTCTCTCATTTGTGATCCTCTAACGTTTTGATGTTTATGACACAGGCAAGCAAGGAGAAGATATCATTTATTCATTTTGAAGTCCATGAGATAGCTGCGTTTGTTCTGAATTCCGCTGGGCATTATGAGGCGATCAATCGGAACTGCTCTAACTATTACCTCTCTGCAGAATCTGTAGCTTTGTTTGCTGGAAACCTCCCAAGCAAACCCAGTTACATAATTGGGCAGATTGTGCATATAGAACGGCAAACAGTAAGGTTGCCACCTACTCGGTCTGAGCATGGGCGAGATCAAGTAGATAACCTGAATTCTGAAACGGGGACTCATCGGTTGACAGCTCTGGGGTCGGTGCCCACATCAAACCCGTATGGTCTCCCTGTTGGCTGTGAATACTTCGTAGTGACAGTAGCCATGTTACCTGACACAACTATTCATTCATCACCTCCTTCCTGATCTTTCTGCGACTAGACGTACATGACGGAAGAAACAAAGTGTACATATATGTATGGAAGAAGGAGACCCTTGTCTTGATCGGAGTGGAGGTTTAATTCCATCCTCTTTGTACAGCTGATCATCAATATGGTCTTAAAGTTTCTTGTATATAATAAGCTACTTTTCTTGTAACTAGAAAATTGTGAATATTCTTCAGCTCTTAATTTATTTATTAATCTTCTACCTTGTCCAGTATAATGGGTTTATGATCAGTGGGCCGGTGGATTTGGAATTTGGAGATGGGCAACCCTAATCAGAAAAGAGGATTAGTCAGATTGGTTGATCATGGATGGTCAACCCTGACTGCTGCTATGGATGACAAAAGCTTGATGTCTCTCTTGGGGGCCACAATCTCCGTACTGCAAAGCGCCTATAGAGCCTGATAACTTTTCCATCTCTGATGGTGAAAGGATTGGGGCATCCTTGCAGGGTTTATCAACAATGGAGAACCCTCTCAAACAACACTAAGCTCCCCTTTGAGAGTATTCTTATTCCACACCGGTAAGCAAAAGCCAAATAAAGTCTAAATAAGTGCTTATTCCTAAAATAAAGTCTAAATTTCAAGAAAGCAAAATTTTGGGCTTATTTTTAAGCACGTACCGAACAAGTGCTTATTTTCATTTTGGCCTGTTTTGGCCCATCGTATCATTTTGAAAATACTTATGCTACCCTGATTGAAATAGGATAAAGCACTTGAGGGTTCATTATATGGCTTAGACGGCGAAATTGTACCAGATCAAATTTTAATTGGCTGTTTGGTCTGTTTTTGCCTTAAAACGGTTTGATTTAGTTTTCAAAAGTTTATAAATTAAACAAAATCATAAATCGTATTAAATTGAATTATTAATAATATATTTTTTAATGTATGTAATATATATAATATGTTTAAACATATGTATGTATGTATTTATGTAATTTTTTAGGTTTTTTTTTATGTTTCATTTAATTAGGAAAGATTAGACCTCATCCAGTCCATTTGTATTTCAATTGGACCGATTGTATGGGGTTTGGATTGGGTCCAACCCATTTATAAAGGGATCCATGTTGGACCGGATTGGATTGGACCGAATCAAGTCCAATTGACACCCCTTTTGAAGCATGGTATATCTCAAGTACTGTCTCTCAAATTTCAAACTGGCAGACTGTTCCCTCCTGTTGTGGATGACATTCCTGAGAAGCTATGATCTGGAAGGCTATTTGGATGGTTCGACCCAGCAGTCGGGTAACAGGTGTCAATGTGTCATCATGGTCTTCTTATGCCATCATATTAACCCAGTGGTTACTTCATGAACAATTTCTACTTAGGCTACTTAGCTAGATCATGGCAACTCTTGAAGTTGAAGGGACTATTCAGCTTTCCAGCGGCGGCACATGTTGTAGGACGCTCAAACGAGGAAGATCAGCTACTTGCAGGAAACAGGCGGTGGATTGCAGATAACCTTGGGGGGTGTTTACAAAGGTGAATATTTAAACTCTATTTGTTATTCTGAAAGGCAAAAAGAAGTTGGTTTTCTTTCAGAAAAAAAAAAACAATAAATGTTCTTGGAACCAGCCTTAAAATTATATGATCTATGAAATATGATATTAAATAACCAGATGAAAACATGTTCTTTAAACCAGAAATTTAAGAACATGTTTTTGGTTTCAGTTTTGGAAACACAAAAAAAAACACTTAATCAACAACATGTTTTCTTTGCTTTTATTTTAAGATTCAGTTTGTTTTAGCTGATTTTGTTTTATTTTTAGGAATTGGCAACAAGAAAAAATAATTTACATTGGAGAACACCCCCTTGAGCTCAGTTTGGAAGGAATACAAATACAAATATGTACAGTTCCAAACTGAGCCTTAAGGAGTTTGTCACAGCCTCACAGGATCACTGTAAAATAAATCATGATCATGAAAAATTAGAAGAAAATGCCATTTTTTTCTATAATTAATACTCACTTATTGGAAAATGCTCAAAGGGTGTTTTTGCCAATGTGTATGATTCTGTTTTTCAGAATGATGTGGCAGTTTTTTCTTTTTGAAAATAGAATCATACATATTGACAAACTATCATTAAAATAGCTATTTTTACAAAACTCATTAATTTTCCTCAAGGTTCAAAGTATTGATACACGAGATAAGCAAAAGTTGTGTATTGCAATGCACTTTGGCCAAGTCTGGGAGTTTTAAAAATAAGTGTTTATTCAAATAAACAATGCATGTTAATCCAATTTCTTAAAAATAAGGTTAAGCTTTTTATTTTTTTAGGGCTACACAACCCCCTGGGGGGAGGGGGGTAATCCATCCCCCAACCCAGGTGCAAGCGGGATTCGATCCCAAATTTCTACTACGACCAACAGGAGACCTTATCAATCAGCTGGTTGGCAACTTGCAAATAAGGCTAAGTTTGGGAGTCTTCTTAAAAATAAATGCAGTTTCTACGTTGCTACTACAAAGTAATTTAGAAGCACTTCAATCAAAAGCTATTTTCACTATGAGCTTGCAAGAGGCAAGACGGATGCATCAAAGATCATATTAAACTGTTTGGATAATAATACATATTTCTTGTAGATTCCCCAAATATGGTCACCTATCGAAGTGCGCATATATTGTTAAGTTCTGCCAGCTGGTAGGAGTACCAGTACATGACCCAAGCCTTAATCTGTGTAACATGGGGTTAAGATTGAAATCTCATGGGTGGAAGTTCAGAAAAGAAAAAAAAAAAAATTCTAGATGAGGAATCTATTTCGAAATAAAATGCCAACTAAATCAACTGACTACATTTTTAACACTTAGTTTAAGACTTATGCTGGTGATAGAGGATTGACACTTACCCCATCTTATCGGTCTGTATTCTCTCTTTGGGCATGATAGATGATCAGATAAAGTAATGTTGGTGATGATCTAGAAAGGAATAAATAGCTCATTCAACTGAGTTCCCATAAGTGTTAATTGGACTAGCAGACTGCTCAGCTAGGGCAAGAATGGCAAAGAAAAAAAGATCTAGAAAGGAAGTTATTTATTTATTTTTGCATTTTTTTCTTATTTTTTATTTTAAAAATATAAAACAATAATCATTGTTTATCTTAATTAGATTAATAAAGCTGCACACTATTAGAGAGACCTTTGTGTTTTCTAAGTCCTCTTATTTTAATGCATGTTATTATTATATTTAAGAGAGAGAGGGAGAAAGAGAGAGAGAGAGAATAGTAATAATATAAATCAAGGTTTTTAAAACCGAACCAAACAATGAACCAGTTAGAGGTCCGATTCCCAGGCCGAACGAATGGCCCATTCTGACAAAAAACAAATAAAAAATAAAAAATAAAGAAAAAGCGGCCAAAACTATTGGACGGTTCAAACGGTTTGACCACCAGTTCAATGGTTTGATGACCAAATCAACATATTTTGGCGAAATAACGGTTTTGGGGTAAAACGAAACCGATCACCAAACTGGTTCCCGATTTTTTTTCTCTGGTCGGATTTCGAAAACCATGATATAAATCAAATAATATAAATAGGTTGAGGTTAAACAATCAAAAAATTATTAACTTAAAAATCCACTAAACTTTCACTAAAGATAAATATTAAGAATACTTAGTAAATATTAAAAGTGGGTTTCAATTCCACTTAAAAATTGAACTTAATAAATGCTAAAAAAATATTAATTGATAGATAACTTATGAGTTGAGACCTTAATAAACACTAATAAAAAAATTAATTGATAATTTTAAAATACCAACAATTAATTAAAAATCCGAAAATTTTTGAAAAACCTAAAAATAATTAAAATACCAAAAATAATTAAAAATTATTGAAAATTAACAATATTTTCTATTAATAAGGGTATTTACTAAAAATAATTAAAAAGTACAATTAATAGTATTTTCTTATTAAAAAATATTGAAAAGTAGTTGCATTTTTTATTAACTACGGTGTTTATTTAGTTATTTAATTTAGTTTTACTGAAAACAAATGCAAATTAATTTTGTAGTGACTAATATGCAAAAATAAATGATGAAAATACTGAAAAAATACTCATATGCAAAAATTACTGAATAATAAAGAAACTCAAAAATCTAAAATCCTAAAACTTAATTAAAATACTGAAAAAATACTCATATGCAAAAATTACTGAATAATAAAGAAAAAACGCCAAAAATTAATTAAAAACTCAAAAATCTAAAAAACCTAAAACTTAATTAAAATACTAAAATTAATTAAAAATTAAATTAATTTTATTTTATTGCAAAAAATACTGAATACTAATGAAAAAATAATGTATTTTAATTATCAATAGTAATATAATTAACAATAATTATTTTTAAACTGTAATTAACAGTAATTATAATTTAAGCTATAAATAGTAGAAAATTACATTTAATTACCAAAAAGTTATATTTAATTACTAGAAAATTATATTTAATTAGTTTTAGCCAAGAAATTAACAATATTTTATATTAAAGAGTACAATTAAAAGTATTTTATTATTAAAAAATACCAAAAAATATTACAAAAATACCCAAGCCATAAATTATTTTTTATGAACTATGGTATTTATTTAGTTATTTAATTTATTTTTACTGAAACCAAATAGAAATTAATTTTGTAGTGACTAATATGAAAAAATAAATGATGAAAATACTGAAAATTATTGAAAAATACTCATATGCAAAAATTACTGAATAATAATGAAAAAAAACACCAAAAATTATTAAAAATCCAAAATTTCTGAAAAACATAAAGCTTAATTAAAATACTAAAAATAATTAAAAAATTAAATTAATTGTATTTTATTGCAAAAAATACTGAATAATAATGAAAAAATAATGTATTTTAATTATTAATATCAATATAATTAACAATAATTATTTTTAAACTGTAATTAACAGTAATTATAATTTAAGCTATAAATAGTAGAAAACATACATTTAATTACCAAAAAGTTATATTTAATTACCACAAAATTACATTTAATTAGTTTTAGCCAAGAAAGTAACAATATTTTATATTAATAAGGGTACTTACTGAAAATAATTAAGTATTTTATTATTAAAAAATATAAAAAAATACACAAGCCAAAAATTATTTTTTATTAACTATGGTATTTATTTAGTTATTTAATTCATTTTTTATTGAAAGCAAATGCGAATTAATTTGTATTGAATATGCAAAATTAAATGATGAAAATACTGAAAATTATTGAAAAATACTCATGCGAAAAATTAATGAATAATAATGAAAAATCACAAAAAAATAATTAAAAAACCAAAAATTCTGAAAAACCTAAAGCTTAATTAAAATACTAAAAATAATTGTATTTTATTGCAAAAAATACTGAATAATAATGAAAAAATAATGTATTTTAATTATTAATAATAATATAACTAACACTATTTATTTTTAAACTATAATTAACAGTAATTATAATTTAAGCTATAAATAGTAGAAAATTACATTTAATTACCAAAAAATTACATTTAATTAGTTTTAGCCAAGAAATTAGTAATTTAATAATTATAATATTTAATATTTAATATTAAATATAGTAATTTAATAATTATAATATTTTAATATTTAATAATAAAAAGTAACAAATCGTTTATAACTTAACCTAACCCGATTAGATTTATAAATTTGTAGGTTCAAACAACTATTTTCTTTTGATTTAGGTCTAGTTGAGATATGCACCATGCCCACACATTATAAGGGATAATCAAATTCAAAGTCTAACTGGGTGTCAAACTTTTGGAGTCCAATGATGGCTTTAGCAGATAGGGCCCAAGCTAAACAGCCCCTAATAAGCTCAACTTGGAAGTTATATGCATATATGATAAATATTATTATATAATATTTAAATAACAAATTTTATATTAATATATATAGAAATGTTATATATTTTTTATACTAGACTAGAATTAAATAAAAAATTTAATTTGTAAAAAATCATAGTTTTATAATTAACATGGGCCTCTTTATCAACAGAAAATGTGTAAACCCGAGCCCAAGACTAGTTCGACCATCGAGCCTAGATCTTGAGCCCGAGCCCAGCCCTTATATAAAGCCCAAAGCCCGATCTGTACACAAAATATCTTATTTTCATTATACTTTTATAAACTAATATTATATTAATTTAGTAATAATTTAATAAATTAATAAACTAATTTATATTTCCTAATAGTAAATTGATATTTATTAATAATTTAAGAAGCATATATATATGTATATTATATTTATTATATATAACATAAGTACCTTTTTATATATGTAATAGTATCGGGCTAGGCTTATTTGAGAAAGCTCGAGCTCGAGCTCACGAGCCTAAAATTTTGTCCAAGCCTAAAAAATAACGGGTTAGGCCGGGTCATCAGGCTACCTAGCCCATGAATTGGTCTAATTGTATACATAAAAAATCATATGAAATAAAAATTTAAACATATTTTTCATTTTTTTTTAAAATGGGCCTTTCATAGGTTGGCCCAATCCGTGGTCTGGCTTGGCCCAAGGCTCGGTCCAGCACGACCTAATTTACACCTCTACTTGAACCCGCAATATTGGGGACGGGGCAGGGAAATTCAAAGATTCCCCATCTTTGATGAGAAGTGTGGTGCCTTGCCCTTGAACTCGCCCGACATTGAGGAGTGATTGCCTTGCCTTGAACCCGCCTAACACTGGTGACGGGGTGAGGATGGGGTAAAGTGTCTTGACCATGGGGCAGGGACAGGGGTGGGGTGCCCTGCCCTAAACCCACCCCGTTGTCATTCCTATATAATTGTTAATTATTAGTGAAATTAATAAAAATGTTCTCTTTTGTAATTATTTTTATTTATTTAAAGTTAATCAAAATTTCATTTAAAAATAATAAAAAAATAATTATTAAAATTACTATAAATTATTAATAAAACTAAATTTATTAAAAAAATATTTATTCATATTAAATTAACAATAATTATTTTTTGTAAGTGAACATTAAATGAAAATATAATTGTTAAAATTTTAGATATTAACAATAAATTTGAATACGTTTAGTTAATTAACAACAAATTTTGATTATTAATTTAATATTAATTAATAGTAAATAAAATTATTAAATCTTTCAAATTTTTCCGTGCATCGCACGGGTCCCCACTAGTATGACTAATAACATGTAAATTTGTTGAGCTATAATTAACAACAAAATTTAATTATTAATTTAATATTAATTAATAGTAAATAAAATTATTAAATCTTTCAGATTTTCTCATGCATCGCACAGGTCCCCGCTAGTATGACTAATAACATGTAAATTTGTTGAGTTGTGCAACCTAATAAAAGACCTGATAAGCTTGACAAGCATAAGTGTCAACTTAGCTCTGGGCATAGACTAGAAATTTTTAGTTCATGATGGACAAGTTTGGGTAAGGAGTGATGCTACTACTACCAAATGGAAAATTTTGATTTATAAATACATTATGTTTTTATTAAGAATCTAGAGATATGAAAACTTTAAAAATCTTAAATTAAATTTTCCATGAAAGGAGTACTTGGTAATTTCTTATTTGGTGCACTTACAAAATTATGTATAAGTGAAATAACTGAAGAAATGATAAAAATAACATGCAATTTTTTTTGGTAGAACTATAATGAACATTTAAAAGGAAGACGCAACAAAGTGTGACAGCTATTATGTAGTCCCAATTTAGAAAACCAGTCTGATGTTCCCATAAACATTTGAGATGTGACCTTCAATTTGGACAGTCAAAAGAAGTATAACAAAGGATTTAATGGAAGATCCTCTGGGGGAGATGGTTATTCGTCCTTGAAAAAATGTCACTTTGAGACAAGTTGTCCATCATACAACCTGCTGAATGATGGGTTAAACTCTCTAACTTCCAAGGCGCATGTGTAGGTTAGAAGCTGTTGTTGACCATAAGGAAACTGATATCCACTTTGTTACTCAGATGTCATACATGAAATAAGCTGGTTAATATGATTGTCAATTAATTATTAAATAGAATGGAATGGTGAAATGGGATTCATGTAGCCAACACCATATAGTTGGGATAAGGCTTGGATGATGATGGTGAATATGATTGTCTACTTAATATTGTTTGACTGCAATCCTTTAGGTCGTATTTGAAGCTGTGGTAAATAACCCAAGTTCTAATGGATGGAAGTTATTACCAACATTGGGTAATGGCCCTTATATGAAGTGACAAGACCTGGTTTATATTTCAGATTGATTTTGGAAAGCTTTTTGCTCTTTCTTGGTCAAAACAATCCAAAAAAATAAAATAAAATAACAGTGGAAATATATGGCTATTGATGTTCGAACTATGTTTTTGTTAAGAAGAAATAGACTCCACTATCTTGGCAAAAAATAAAAAGGGAAATAAAAATATGAAAGAAACAACAATTCTGATTTTCTGAGAATGTTGTATAGTTTAACACCAGAGATAAATTCATCTTGGTTCATGTCTCAATCGAACACAGATAGCTGCATGGCATACACTGTACAAATTACAAACTACAAATGGGTTTAAAAAAGAACCATATCTTCTTCATCAATAACAAAACCATGTCATGAAATAGAAGGCATTATATTCATTCAGCTTTGTCTAAATCTATAAACAACATAGCTTTAATAATCTCATAATTTCACATTACCAAAGTGAAGTAGCACCTGAAATATTAGAGCTCTCCCAGACCTCAATGCCTTCCACATCTTCTCGACTGACAAACAATCTATCTCCTCCACCTTCCATCCTGTTTATGATCCCTCTCTTTGAGTCCTCTACCTTATCTACAAAATTCCTTCTATATGACCCTTGCTCAAATACATTTTCTATCATTCCTTCTCTCTCCTTGATGCGAGACCATACCTCCAGCTCTCCATCTTTACTCACAAACACCTGGCCTCTGTAACAGTTTATTATGCTATTCCCTACTCCAACTGAATTTCTGATACCTGGATTGTTGTCTTCCAAATAAACCCAGGGATCATCACTCAAATTGCGTAAATCAGCTACCCCTATGTCGCCTGACTTTGAGCACACCTTGAAGATGGCAGACTTTTCTATATCAACATCCACATCAGCAAAGGAGTCCACAAACCTGTTGCTTCGACCTGAGCCTGGTTCATTTGTTTCCCAAACCATCTCGCCTGATCTTGTGTCCCAAAGCTTAATGTAACCAGAGAAGCCAAACGCACCAGAACTTACTGCGCTGGAGACAATAACACTAGACTCTGGGAGATAAATTAATTTTCTTGGAACCATGTTTTTGGTGGAATTCCCAGATAGGCGACCAATCTCCGACCTGACCTGGAGTGTTGATTTGTCTATCACAAGGATACAATTCTCTCTGTGTTGGCATTCGAACGAGGCAAAGACTGAGTTAATTGAGTCAGCAATTGCAATGATTCGCCCTTTGTATATGCGGGGATCTGATGGATCTGTCCAGTGGACTGACCCAACATGGCGCCCACCAGAGAAATCGTAGAAGTGGAGGCCAGCGGCAGTCTCAGATCCAATGGCAGCAGTCTCTGGCCATACATGCCGAATTGATGTGATCTGCTCGAGGTGTGTCCGTACGGTTCCGGTGTGTGTCAAATTCCAGTCGTAGCTGGAGATCTGACCACCATGGGCAATCCAGACAGAACCATCACCGGCGCCAGCAGTGAAAGAAGATGAAAACCCATCGGCAGCGGGTCGGATTGTGGCAACGAGTGAGGCATCAATTCCAATAAGTGGGGATGGCGCCATCACTGATTTGAGGCGGGACTCAATGCCATAATATAGTGCTTCGTCGGCAAGTTCTTGTTTGGAGAATCGACGAGCAGTAGAAGGAAGCCGGTTGGAACGGAGAACAGAAAGAAGGACTGAGAAAATTTCAGGGTCCCGATCTATAAAAACTGGGTTTGAATCATCAGCCTCTCGAGCTGCTAGAGCTGCAAGAGTAGAATCGGGACCACCGGCTTGGATTGTTGAAACAGTGGTTTCAAATAGCTTACCACCAACATTTAGCTTGATCTTCCTGTTATCTGGTCCAATTTCTGGGGTAAAACTGGAATGACTCTCTTCCATCTCTGGATAACACTGAGGATACGATGAATTGGAAAAACAATGAAAGCTAAAAGGGACCTCTTTTTATTCTTGCAGGTTTCGTGCTTCCAGTGCTAACCCTCAAAAGTTTCTTTCTCTTTAGCACAGTACGAAGAACGAGCATTTCTTCTGAATTCAAGAAGATGTTTAAAACATGAAACCAATCCCCAATTCCCAATTATAGAGAGGGGGGGAAATATAAAACAATAAACCAATAAGTGGTACCTGGAAGAGTCGCCATGTTCGGCCTCTGGATCCGAAATTGATACTCTTTCGGTTGCAGAGAGAACAACCCCAGACACTCCCCCGATTCTTTCATCAGATGCAAACGTATCCAAGATTTTCAAACCCTAGAATCTCATTCCATATGGCTGCGGACCTGCGGTTGGTTGCAATGCAAATTTTATTTGCACTGATGCAAAATTACGGTAGTGCAAATGATTAAGGTCCAAATTTTAATCTATTTTTGTTTCAAATCTTAAATAAAGTAAAGGGTAAATTACAAAGTTCCCTAACGAAATATATTTAAATTACCAAAATACCCATCAAAACTTTCTGTATTTTCTGTTCATTGCCTTTTTCTCTTAAAACAACCTGTTTTTCTAAAATTATCAACTCAAATCCAATAATTCTTAAAAACATCCGATCAAAGTAAACCTTTAATATCCATTCGATCTTACAAAGCCGAGTTCCGTTATTGTACCAACCGTTAATAAGAAATTTATTAATTATGAGATCTTTAACTCTGAAAACGAAGCAGGAGTAACCTAACGTTTGCAGAGTAGTGTGTTATGATTCTAGGACCCCCTTTGAAGCTGCTTGGACTACTTGAGCTACGCTCCAAGTTTTGAAAACAATTTTGCCTAAAGAAATTTCTTCTTCCATCCGCAGTATACAATTTGAGTAGACAGGTTAAAGTTAAAAACACAGCGGCAATGGCTTAAAGTTTCTTCCATCTTCAGGGATCACCGACAATGGGTTCATTGTTCGGGATATGACGTTCGAAAACATAGCGAGACCTGGAAGCACCAAGCAGTTGCCCTCCGCTTAGTACAAGAGTATATCTGATACTCTCTCTCCATGGTATCCGAGAAAAACCTGGTTTGGCATGATGAATGAATTACAGTCAAGAAAATCAGCGATCGGGCTCCCAATATATCGGTCCTCTGCGGCACCCGGCGACACTTCTCCTCCTCTCTCCCTTGTTTCTTCTCCCTCGTTTCTTCTCCCCCTTCTACTGTATCCTAACCACTGTTCAAGATCTAGCAATCAACAGTGTTACCATGTGGGTGATCTCTTCTCACCGTTCTAATAAATATGGAAAGGGTAATTAAAGAATTTAAAAAAATATAAACAGTTAAATGAGAATCTTTTTTTGAGTTGATTGACAGACAAGGGGTTTTTGTCTAATGGCCAAAGTACAAGGGTGTCTTTAACGCAAAATAGATAAATAAATAAATAATTAATTAATTAATTAAAAGGGAATTGACCCCATAATACAATTAGGGTCTTTGTAATTTACCCTAAAGCAAAACAAAATTAAACAAGAACTCGCATTCTTTTCATTTGCATTTAGGTTAGTGTAAATAAAATTGCATTGCAACTAAACGCAGTCTATGCAAAACTCATTATACCCGCTTGGATCGGGTTTGGAGGATCAAATGCAGGTTGCAGGGACGGATCAAATCCCATTCCAAAGGCTTTATTTGGAATTGGCGTAAAACCTCATCGGTGTAAAAGTACATCAATGAGGTTTTACACCAAACCGTAAAAAAGTGATCGCTAAGTTTGAAAAGCATGAATTCAAAAAGTGTGGAATAGCATTTACATCGATTGACGTAAAACTTTACAATGTGATGAGATTTTAAATCGATTTATGAGGTAAAACTCCACTCCCCAAGTACTGATAAATCTAAATCGAGTGGAGTTTTACGTTGATCTTGATTTACATTCCTTTCAAACGCCAATAAAATTAAACTAGCATAAATATTTATGTCGATCTTGATTTACATCGTTTCCAATGCAGCCTAAGGCTGCAAGTGGACCTGATCGAATCAAATCTTTTTTGTTAGGTTTCAAATTAAATTTGGGTTGCAATCGGATGTTGAACCGACTGTTGGCTTTGCGGTAGTGGAGGGAATTACTGTCGGTAATATTAGTAATACATGTTGCTGGTATTGCTAGAACTATTAGACCTATTGCATTTTGACTTGAATGGCCCGCACGTAGTGTGTTAGGTCGTCGAATTGGGATTGCCCGACTCCGGGGAGAACCACTAACGGTTCAGCGAAGGTTGCGTTCACCACTGGAGGGAGCGAGGTGTTCACCTGTGTAGCGTTTTGTGGCGCGGTCAGTGTTGGGACCCCAACCGTAGTAAGCGGTATGGTGAACTGACCAATGCACACTGATGGAAATTGAGATTGCCCCCCAGAGACGTTCATTTCAGTGCTCTGTTCGACGTGACTGGAAGATGTCATTGATTTCAGATGAGTTGTTGATTGTGAAGAAGGCTTTTTGATTGTCACCCCACAGACGACGCCAATTGATGTAACGCGATCTGACTGCTCCCTACTGGAGGGTGATCTGGCTTCCAATCGGACGATGAGCTAATCAAATCTGCAGAACAAGATCAGAGAACCCGGTGTGGCTAGCCCGGCGAGGTCGCTCCGATGCTTAAGTTAGTAAGTTGTTGCGAGTTGAATAGCTTTGAGAATGTAGAGGGCTAGAGAGCTAGAGAGCAGAGAAATCACGCGTACCTTGTGCCCTCGAGGTTGGAGCCTTTATATAGTTGAGTCCTCACGGGTTTTGCGGGTCGGTTCCGTGGTCTCCGTTACAATGGGATTCGTTTCCGCTTTAGTTGGGAGATAACGCTATCAACTAATAAAGCTTATCAATTCCTCCCGAATCGGGCGGGGAGGAGATAAGGCTTGCCCTTATGCGGTGTGATCCCGCGGGGTTTGGATTCTGTTGGAGAGATTTCCGGGGTCGTCATGTAGTGGTCTGGATCGGTATCCCCTAGCTGATACTTTTTAGTTCCGAACTGGACTAAATGCCAAAGTGACCCTGTGTCGAGGTGGTTGGGTGTCCGAGCTCAACTGTTGTGAACTAGGCATGTCAGGCTGAGCTGTCATCTCTTAGTCAGATAGCGTCCACGTGTCCCCTTTTCACTAGGTTGGGCCAAATCACCCTTCATCAAATACCATTAATAAATAAATTAAAAAATGATCAAAATATTATATACTATTAATAAGATTATGAATTAACAATTACTTTCACATTGTAACTTTTACAAACTTGAATGAGTATAGCACAACTACAACATTTAAACCAATTTTAGTGATAGATGTAGGGATGCAAATGGGTTGGGTTAAAGGTAAACCGGTTTGATCCAATCCTATATCTTAGGTCAAGGTCAGCTAGGGTTTTGTTATACCAGTTCTTGTGTTTTGAAGTGTGTTATAAAAAAATTTAATTGAAAATTGTGAAATTGATTGCACTCCACCTCATAATTCTGAATTTAACTGCAGACCTACAACAATTCAAAATTATAAATACCTCCACCTATAACACCCAACTCGTAAATTGGCATCAATTTTGAGCTGGCACCTACCCCAATTGTACGATAAAACTAAAATTTCTGGGGGTGGACTAAACAGTAAAAACCCTATAAAAATTTGTGGGTCGAGTTAGGTTTGGTATTGAGTTGAATCCTATAATGTTAGGGTAGATTTAAAAAAAATGTATATTATTAAGTCAATCATATCAGATCCGGGTGGGTGCATTGGAGGCTGGAGGGTTAGATTAGGGTGAAGGCAAATTCATACCAAACCTGATCCATTAACATCCATAGATAAAGTTGGATCCATATTCGAATCAGGTTATAATAGATCAGATAGGGATGGACCCATATTTGATCCAATTATAAATGGTAATGGTATTAAATTTTGAATTCAAATTCGCAAAATTTAATACCATTTGCAACCCTACAATTTTTTTTGTGTGTTGTCCAAATGGAGTATCTAACTTTCATTCTCCCTCCCATATAATTATTACTTGTTAGTAGACCTGTTCATGGGCCGGGCCGGGCCGGGCTCAAGCCGGGCTTTTGCTCTTTATTAACATAAACTTTTTAGGCCCGAGCCCGAGCCCGGTCCGAGCCCGGCCCTCAAAAAAGCCCAAAGTCTGGGCCCGAGCCCAAAGCCTGACTCGGGAGTCTGAGTGCCGGTGCCGTTTGAGAGAATGGTGCCTGTTGAGTTCGCCGATTCCTAGGAGTCTGAGCGTGAGAATAGAAACCCAGAAAGTGAGAAAATAGAAGATGACAACAGTGCCGGCTAGAGAGAGAGAGAGAAAGAGAGCTCACAACTCGAGAGAGAGAGACGATCTAGATCTGGTGATGCTAGCCGCCGGTGCGGCGGTGCTTGAGTTCGCTGAATGAAAACGGTGCACCTGGGTTTTGGTGGCGCCGGTTGGAGAGAGAACTGAAAAGATAGAAGACCTAGTTCTAAGAAGAGAGAGAACTGAGAATGAAAAGAAAGAAGATGAAAACGGTGCCAGCTAGAGAGAGAGAGAGAGAGAGATCATCGCCAAAGAGAGAGATGACTAGTTTTGGTGGAGTCGGCCGTCAGTGACTGAGTTCGCAGGTGCAGTTGGGTTCACCGGTTCTGAGAGTTGAGAGGGAGAAATGAGAGCCGCTTCTGAGAGTGAGAGTGAGAAAGGAGAATGAAAAGAAAAATTTTAAGTATTTAGGATTAGGGTTAGGTAGTTTAGGAAAAGTCGGGCCGGGCTTGGGCCGGGCTTTTTTAACAAATCCCGAGCTCGGCCCGTAAAATAGTCAGGCTCGGGCTTTTAGGCCCGAGGTCAAGCCCGCAGGCTAAAACACATGCTCAAGCCCGTCCAGGGGTCGAAACGGGCCGGGTTGGCCCGTCGGGCCACCCGACCCATGAACAAGTCTACTTGTTAGAGGTTAGGGGTACAACTTGGATGGGCTCAGGTTGAAAATTTGCTAGGCCCAACCCAAAAGCTTGGACTTGATGTAATTTAAATTCTTCATTTTTTGTGGGCATGATATGTCTAATATGGGGCGTGTTGTATCATATCTACAAGCATGGGATGGGGCACAAGTGGTAGCTTGCTAAAATCTTCTTATTGCTAGTATAGGTCAATGACTTGGTAGTATCCATCCAAACTTTTTGACAATTTTCATAGGCTGTCCAAATAGTTTGGACCACTATGATATATCCAATTACACATAACTTCTATATGTCTATGTTTTTTTTTTTATTGAAAATTTAGAAAAAATCCAATAATTATATAAACAATAACTTCTATATGTCATAAATGATTTTCAGTGCAAAAAAGAACTATAATATGGACCTATCAAAGATCGATTAAACTCATTGGTCTAAAAACAATTTATTGTCAAAAATGAAAGTTTTTCTTATTTTTAGGAAAATTTAAAAATCAAAATTCTTGTACATATTCTAAATTATTTTCATGGTAAGAGAGAATTATAAGATGGGCTATCAACGATCCATCTTGTAAAGAAATTTTAGTAGGTTGGAAGCCCAAATATTATTTGATGTAATATTATTAAAGTTATTGTATGACATTTGTATGTTGTATATTGCTGGTATCGTTGGTTGTAATGTATTTCTTTATATAATATAAATTATTAAAATGTGCATTTCAACCTTAAATTTATTATTATTGATGTATTTATGAAATTTATAAAAATTTTCAAAACGTACACATTATATTTCTACATTATCTATATATATACCAAACGTATCCATATCCAAGCATCTCAATTTAATGGTATAATACCTATATTTTGAACCCTGATTACACACTAGGGTACTACAGAGCTGGGTACATGTTAGGTCCACTAACCTTACCACAGAGAGCTTACAGTTGTGCGTATTCAATCCCATGCCTCCATAGGAGGGACACCGAGTGACCATCTCAGCTACTGAGTCATTGACAGTTACCCAACTTGTACCAAGTTGCCTGATTTGGCCACAGTGCTAAATCTATCTTCATAGGCACAACGGTTCAACAATTACCACACTTAAATTGTTGAAAGGAAGAAGATAGATCAAACATCATTATAGAAGTACATCTCACATGAACCTACCTGAACTCCAAACCTGAAAACTTATAAATGTCAGAAAGCATAGTTCAAGCAGCAGGAGAATAGTCAGTGGATTTTCTATTTACAACATTAACCACACTATGAGAGTCACACTCAATCAACAACCTAGGAATACCAAGCTCCAAAGTAGAAAAGCAACATTCTTTAATGGCTACAACTTCAGCATATTCTGCTGATTTTGCCTTACAAGGGCCACATTGCTAGCAAAAAATAACCAAATATAATCATCCTTTATCAAAAAACAAAAGCCACTGAAGCCTTGGTTCGAGGAGCTACCATTAGATATATAGACAGACCTGCCACCAAAAAACCGCTTATCTGGCTGAAACTTCAAGTCATTAACTCATTATAGAGGGAAGTAATGGCATTCTTGCGGGGAAGCTTTTCTCACTTCCTTCATCCACCTGTCCACATATAACAGAAAAAGAACATAATCAGGCATAATACATCAAAGGCAAAATCATTTTTGCCTTTCCAAATAGACCACGACATAAATAAAGAAACAAAAAATGTTGTCACCACCACCACCAATCTGCAAATTAAATTAAAGGACTGAAAAAGTTCAATGTTTTTGAGAGTCACTCCTTAGATTACTTCCAAACCAAACAGCCCTAGCATGCTCACAATAAAAAATCACATGGGCATTGCTCTCTTTAGCATTTTCACAAATGGGGCATAACTCTGAAATGTCAATCCCTCTATAAGCCAGAACTTGATTATTTGCAATTCTATTATGGCATCATTTCAAAATGAAATGCTTGATTTTTGGAAAGACTTTTCATATTCCAAATCTTCTTCCAATGGACCCTATCTAGCTTGTCATAGGTAGGGGTGGATTTGAGTCGAGCTGAGTCGAGTCGAATATTTGGTTCTTCGAGCTTGGTTCGTTGAAACTATGTTAGGTTCGATTCGAGTTAGAGACTTGAGCTCAAGCTCGTCTCGGTTCAAAACTTGCAAGTTCGAGTTCGGCTTGGCTCGAGCTCGATTGCAAGCCTTATTTTTTTTTCTAAAACATAAAAATCATACATATAAAATTATTTTTTATTTTACGTACAAAAAATTAAGAATTATAAAAATTATTTATTATTATACATATAAAAAATAAAAAATATACATATAAAACGTTTTATTTTACATACCAAAAAATAAGAATTATAAAAATTATTTACTATTATACATAAAAAATAAAAATATTATATATAATAAAAATTATTTATTATATATATATGTATGTATATAATAAAAAAATATTTATTTATTATACTAAACGTGTGAGCCTCACGAGCCAAGCTTTATTGGACTTGAACTCAATTTAAACTGAGCTGAGCCAAACTTTTCATGGGCCGAACTCAAATAGCTCATGAGAAGCACGGCTCATGACCACCCCTAGCTAGAGCAACCCGAATTGATCTGATCTGCCAGCATACTAGAAGGCACATGATAAGCAGATTTGATTGAAAATTTTCCTCTGGGGTCCGAGGTCCAAATCAGCTTTTTTTCACCTCCCCCCACCCACCCCAAGCCTTGGGAGGTTCATATCACATATCTTGCTTACCATTATTGGGTAAAAAAGTTCCTTAGATCTTCCACTCATTCCAACATATTGGGTTTGAGGGTCAATCAGATCACTCACCCATTTAAGGTTGGCCAAATTTGTTCTGGGGCCCATAGGCAACTCAAATATCCACATATCTTCGCACTTCGCAGATGTCCATCTTGTCTCCGTTTGCATGCTCTTTCTTTCAAAACATCCCTACCAGCCATCAAGCTCTTGAAACCCTACGAGCAACTCGATGGAGGCACTAAACTCCAAAAATTTTTATTTCTCTAGCCAACTTGGGGAGCAGAGCCAAATTAAAGGCATGTGGATGTCTGAAGTCTAAACTACCACACAATTTGCTTTTACCAGCTGATCCAATTTATTTTCTGCCACCACATAGAGATTGTCCATGTAGGTTCAGCGGGTAGAGAATTTGTCATTGGGCCACGGCCCATGGGTCAATGGTCCGGCCGCCCCATTTGCCTGGTCAATTCCTCAAATAAAATTTGGAAAACAAAAAAATAAAAAAAAAATTGAAAAAATATGTCAATTTTTTATAAGATATCTTGCCTAAGATAAACTTAAATCAATAAATATTATAGGTTACGACAACCACAAACACATGTATTTGGGGTAAATTTGACTTGACAATGTCATAATAACAATAAGAAGAAGTTCAGATGAGTAAAGTAGGTCAGGGCTATTTCTATCATTTAAAATTATTGATGAGTGACAAAGACTTGACATAAGGGTAGTAGTTTACAACATCCAAAGCAAACTAGTAGGGATCCAATGAGGTATCCAAAAAATAGGGAGAATTGCCACAACGATAGCTAATTGTGTGTTGAGGGGATTTACTAGTCTTCAAACCAATGAACAAAGGCATTAATGGTTTTAAAATAACTTCCTCATATATGTAATGCCAGTGGTCGCCTTTAGTCGTGTAAAAAAAATGAATAAATTTTGAATGTCCTTGAATCCCCAAGAAGAGGAGAGAGAGAGAGAGAGCTGGGACACTAAAACTTGTTTGGGCACAATAATTTCAAAATTTAGATGGAGAAAGTGGTGAAGGAGATTTAGTTGCTATCTCAAAGTATAAAAACATCATCAAAATTTTAAAGTTGACCTAATGGGTACTATTAACCCAAAACTACACAACCCATTTAAATCTATCCAATGGGTGACTCACAGACTCAGCCCATCATTAAAAGGCAAAAGGCCAGTATAGGTGGATCGGTGAAATGGGTTGCCAATAAATTCCTACCTTTAATTACATATTATTTAATTATAAGAAGAAAAACTATGTAGAAGATTAGAGAATGTCCAAAGTATCATATCGAATAAGATCTGTTTGGTTCGTTGGAATAGGGGTCTAGAATCAGAACCAATCATTTGGTTGGGCGGAAAGGGAATCTTATCATCTAGGGATGGATTTGAATTAAACTAAGTCAAATACCTGACTATTCAAGCTTGGCTCACCAAAAGAAAATGAGGTTCTAGTTCAAACTCGAATTAAAGACTTGAGCTCAATTTTAGCTCGACACAAAAGCTCATAAGTTTGATTTTGGCTAGCCCAAAGAATATGAGCTCAAACTATAGATTTGAGTTCAATTTTTGCTCGACACAAAAGCTCACATGTTTGAGCTCAGCTTGGCTCGAGTTCAATTGTGGTCCAAGCTTTATATAATATGTGTGTGTAAACATGTATTTTGTCACTAAAATAATGTGTAATTATTTTTACATGTAATATATGTATATAATTATTATTTTATGTTTAATTTATATTTTTTAATTATGCTTTTATTTTTTTTATTTGTAAAAAAATTTAAATATTATTATTTGAGGCCAAAAGTTTTTTTTAGAGAATAGTGTGGGTAAAGAGCCATTGGCACCTTGGGATACATAGATTTCAAAAAGTTACCCAAAATTCAAAAAAAAAGGATCACTCCAATAGAACATCTAAGAACAAAGCTATGGCTTCTGGAAGTTTGTATATACATTGAGTATGCAACTAATAACCTAGTGACCAGGGGCGGAGGTAGAAAATTTTCATGAGGGGGCCAAAACCTAAAGTGGCTTAGGGAGGGGGGAATAAAAAGCTCCCCTGGGTCCCCTTGGCTTTGCCCCTGCTAGTGGCCAAGTCAAATAGGTCAATGGTTCAATGGCCCAAATCAGATAGTCTTTTTACCAGGTCAATGATTTTGACCAAAAGATGGTTTCATGCAAACTAGACTTGGAATCTTGACCAAATGATGGAATGATTCAATCATCCAGGCCAATGATGGATTTAAAACACTAATTCTTATTCCAATTTTGATTTCTATGTGAGTTAAACAAGCGGGGGAATAAAGTATTCCAATTCCTATTTTAGTTTTGACTGTGAACCAATTGGACCCTAATAGATTTATTTTTATCAACCTAAAATATATTTTTGTCTTTACTTATATACATGCATAGCAAATGCGGGAAAAAGAAAAAGAAAAACTTGAAAGGGTAAATAAGAAGAGAAGTTAAAAAGAGAGAAATTTGAGAGATGACTAATGAAGGTGTATAAGCTAAATTTATAACTTGTTAAATGTTTTTTTAAACTAGAAGAGAATCTATGCAGAATTTATTGCTTCCTAAAAGCCAAAGAGAAAGTGCTTCATTTATGTATAAAAAAATGAGGGTCACTCAAATCAGCCCATGCCTCTAGAAAGAAAACCTAAAACATATACACATGGGAATATGTATCAAGTGTAACAGTCATAAATGCAAATCTCAGCAAAATCTATCTCTAACAGCCAAATCTACAAAAAACTTAGTCCACGTGGCATGCCTATGCCTATCTCTCTTTTGTCCACGTGGCATGCCTATGACTCGAAAGACTGAAGGCCCTAGAAAAAAGAATGGGTCAGCTCTTATAGGTGTTCCTCACGCCAACTTCACAGCACATTGCACGTGGGGAATATCCCTTGTATTTGTATATATTGTCATATTCATCGAGAGAAGAGCAAATCCAAATCCCCCAGAGAAAGCTTGGCTACTACGGTTTAAACTCTACTTTGAGGCCTCACATTGCTATTTCACAATTTTTTTTTTCTTTTTTTGTTTTTATTTGCTTTAGTGATTTTTTTTGGTAAACCCATTCTTTCCAAACAATGCTTTAAAAAAGGCATTTGGGGTGTGCGCAAGGAGGTGTGCCTCTGGGTGAGATGCATTTGGGGCCTCTAAGGCATATGACTCAAATGCATTTTGCATGAAGTATATGTTTAGATATAATCTCATGCATGTCTCATAAGAACAATCACATTATGCCTCTAAGGCTAATCTTCATTACAACCAGCAAGAGACCTTACCAACTAATTGATCGACATCTTGCACCTTGTGATAGTAGAAAAATCGCATTATGCCTCTACATTTTACAACTTTATCTCAAACCTGAGCCTTGAGAAAAGCTTGGTCAAATAAACTCACTTAAGACATCTCTTACTTGTTGGATAAACGACATAAACTCTTGCGGTTTAGGGTGAATAAAAGGTTCTAAACCTAAACAGATCAATCAAATCAAAATTAATAAGGGATGGATAGATTCAATTGATTTTCCCTAATCACCATAAAGACCTTTACCCAATGTTGGGTCCCAATTCTCGGGGTGTTGGGACTTGAGGATGGGGACTGGACAAGGACCTACCCTCCAGCTTTTTTTAACATAAAGTGGCTCTCTTGGGCTGAAACCAGCATTCTGACGACACTAGTCAGCCTGGCCCTCTAATTACCCTTATAGGTGGGTTCTTGCCCTCTTGGTACCTAGATTACAAATTAATGTGGAGGACCATCTAATAAAGACAACTACCTCCTTAGAGTAACTGGATTTATCGATTTTTCTCTTAAATTAAGAATTAACTATGTTGATTTTGCAGCTAGACTGATATATATGCTGTAAATAATTCTACTCGTATATTTTGATATAAAAAAGTAAAACCGCAAGAGTGTAAATGTTGCACTCTAACACTGTAAGTATTATACTTTATCCATGCAAGATTTATAGGCAAATGTCTCAGGGTGCAACGTTTACAGCTCAGAGTCTAAGATTTACAGACCTATAGTACATTTGTAATACCAGTACCATGGTACATGTTTCTGTACCAGAAAATTTCTGATATTTCTATAAATGCTATTTTTCTTCTTTACAAGGTATGGTATCGATTTAATGGTGATGGCTAATTGTGATGAAGTGTCAAACATAATACCAGTACCCGTGCTAAACACGGTGTCATTAGCTATCTAGCATATTTATTGATTCTGAGCTGTTTAGGGGCTACCCTGCCGGATTTCAAACGTTACAATATTCTCCTTTTTTAAATTCTACTACCCAAAAGTGATGGTATGTGCACAGCATGGTTTTATTACAATAGATCTGACATACACCCATGAATCCTGACCATCCAAGTGCTGATATTTATGCGCAGTAGTGTTTGATGATTGGTTGGACGATCAGGATCAATGGGTATACATGATTTATTGCATGGTGAGCACACAGCCTTGTGCATGAGACTCCAGGCTGCCATTTCTTTTGAAAATATTGTTTTGTGCTTGACTGGTTTCTAGTTATAAATGGGCACCATTCAAGCTTGAAAGAATAGGACAGAAAGTAGAGAGAGAGAGAGAGAGGGAGGAAGGAGAAAAGAAACAAAAAGAATGGAGGGCATTCAGATCTTTGTCTGCAGTTGGGTTGTTGCTTGTCTGAGTGGCTTCTGCGTTTACCTCTATCATGTTCTCTGGTTGAGAACTGAAAAGCTACGAGAGAAGCTGAGGAAGCAAGGTTTCAGAGGTCCTCCTCCTTCTTTTCTCTGTGGGAACTTTTTAGAGATGAAGAGAATCGAGTCTATGGTGGCCATGTCTCCCAGAAAACAAGATGGCTGTCTAACGGACGACTATGCACCTTCACTCTTCCCTTATCTGGAGCTCTGGAGAAAGGAATATGGTATGGTTCAGTTTCACTTTTATTTGATTTTCCTTTAGGCTCCAATTTGTCTTTTGCTTTGGCTTATTCTATTTATCTGTTGCTTCTCTCTACCATCTTATGGTTAGTAGTGGTTTGGGGCCCATCACATTTTGTCAGATTTATAAAGCCTTCTCAATTGGGGAAGGGTAAGCCTTCTGAATTGGGGGAGGGGGGCCCATATCCTACAATCTCTCTCTCTCAAGTTGAACAGTTATTTTGAACAGACTGGTCTCAGAAAAAATGTTATCTTTAGGAAGTTTAAACATTAATTTTGAGATTGAAATTGGTCAAATTTGAAATCCTTAGGGGAGGGGTGGTGATGTTGAAATCCCTCTTGTGGGGGAAGTAGAAAACGTGTTGGGTTCACTTCTATTTCCACAGAGTGTTGCAAAATGGAAGAGGATCAAGCCGAAGACCGTCAAGATTTTCCGATTCCCTAGACATAGATGCTGGGCTTTGATCCATTGAAGTCAATTTGAAGCGACAAAAGCATGTGCTGCTGCATGTAGAATAGATAAATAAATTAAAGATAGTGCATTTCTGCCACACAATCTGCACTCTAGGCCGGCACGGGATGGGGGATTTTTAAGTTTCCACAACCCTTAGGGTTTATGGAAATCTACTCCTTTGACCTATAATTAAGGCCGTCGTCCTTGCATAAAAAATAGGAGAGAGTCAATGCTTGGTTCTCAGCAATAATAAAAATTCGAGTCTAAAAGCAGTCACTCCGGATCTGTTCCTCAGAGTGTTCTTCACACCAATTTTACAGTACATTCTAGTCGCATGTGAGGAGTATTTCCTATACTTATGTGTTGTTATTCATGGGAAGAAGTTTTCAATACACAGTGGAATGTGTTATAGATGGTGGATTAAGTAGTAAGCTTCTCTATAAAAACAATCTAGGCCATCCATCATATAGGAATCCTTTGGGCTGGACACGTCGAATCAACATTTTTCGAGTAGGGCATTGCCCTAGAAGAGCTTCTATATTTTTGCCACTTGGAGGGATGATATGGGCAATCCAACCTGCCCATCAAGTAGGGGACCTTCAGACTGGTCGCTTGTCCAATCTTCCAGTTTCTGCACATCAGCATGTGGTTCATCTTTTATTAGGGTTTAATTTCTGCAAATAATTTCAGCAGGTGAGAGTTTACAACTTGTCTGAGAAAAGAGGGGCTTACTCTGACCACACAGAAAAGGGTGTTTGGGCTCAAATTTGCCCCATTGATGGGGGGATGGCAAGAGCAACATCTGGGACCATTCTGGGCCCAAAACTAATTTGTCACATGAAAGATTCTTTGTTCATTAATAGGCTATAGCTACATGCATTGTAACTTTATGCCAGGCTCTCAGCATGTGGAAAGCAATAGATTTAATTAACAGACAAAGATGAATTGGCCCCAAGTCTGATCTGTTTTTGTAGTTAAAAGACTCTCTTTTAGCTTGTTGCTGTGGAAGAAAAATGGTTCAGGGTAGCTTGCCTTTTGATAATGACTGAATTGGCTTAATTGAATGAGTTATTACTTTGTTTTTTTTAATGAATAAGTCATTAAGTAGGTTGCAAGCTCGAGCTCCTCCACCACTGAATGACATCTGGGGTCACTATTATACCCCTAAATTTATCTTTATGTGACTAACTTATTCACTAAATAGCAGGCTTAAAATAATTACTAAGAACAAATTGATAGGCCAGCCAATTCAGCTATCATCTGATTACCCATGGTTGCATGTCAACTTTTCAACAGTTGAACTCTGTACGCATTCCTCTGTCATTTCCCATTCAATTTTCCTGACATGCATAGTCATTTTCTGGGCAAAAGATCATAACACTCACTGGGTTACAGTTTTATCGGTTAATCAGCCAAGAGTTGTCAAAGAACCAAGGCTAAAAAAGGCTCATGGTTCGACAGTCTGGTCTGGACCAACGAAAGCTCAGTGGGTTACAATTTTATCGGTTAATTAGCCGGTTAGATCATCCAACCTGTAAGAATTGTCAAATAATCGGGATTCAAGACCCAAAAATCTCACCGGTTCAACCATCCGGTCTGATCCGAGTCTGACAAAAGTTCTGTACATGGGCCCGCAGAAATCAGTTTCAAGTTGTTACTGATGAATTAAAGAGTTTTTTTTTTTTTTTGCAGGTTCAGCATTTATGTTTACAACAGGTAACGTTCAACATTTGTACATCAGTGATCCAAATCTGGTGAAGGAGATAAGCCTGTGCAAATCTTGGGATTTAGGGAAGCCCTCTTATGTGATTGAGCAACTTGGGCCTTTGCTGGGCCGTGGCGTTACACTGTCCAATGGACATCTGTGGGCCCACCAGCGAAAACTAATAGCATCGGAGTTCTTCATGGATAAAGTGAAGGTGAATTTGAATTCCTATTCGTTTAATTAATATGCATTTTCTTAACTTCTTGGGTCGGTGGGGTGTAACTTGGGCCGGCCTAAGTTGAGAATTTGGTGCATTTGGAAGGGCTCGGCCCAAATGTTCCAGGCCCAAAGCAATGGAAATTCTTGAAATCAGGAATTAGATTTCCACCCCTTAAGGCTATGTTTGGTTTGAAGGAAAAAGTAGGAAAAGGAAGGGAGAGGTAGTTTATAATGGTCACTCGGGCCAGGTTGGGAAAGAGTATAAATACAAATCTGTACAGTACAAATATATACAAAATACAAGGTTTTGCACTATACATATCTGTATTTCTACTCCTTCCAAGCTGAGCCTCAGTCACAAATCAAAGACCATCAGGGTTTCAGTTTCTAAACCTGGTTCAAGTCTGATCTGAATCTGATGGATAAAATTTGATCCAGGTTCAAATATGAACGCATCAAATTTGGATATAATCCCCATCTGATCCATTTGTAGCCCTAATGCAAATTAAAAAACCATTGACTACAATTCAGGTCAGGTAGGGGTGCAACTTGAGTTGGGCCAACCAAACCCAACCCGATAAGTTAGGGTTGGCTTGGGTTGATAATTGGGTTAGGATAAGGGTTGAAAAATGGGTTGATGCCTTAAGATGTTACACTTTTAATTGTATATTCCTGTATGTTAATTATGATACACATATTCATTCATGTAAGTATGCTTATGGGAGAAAAGGAGAGAGGATGGTGACAAGGGTGGTTTGTTATATATAAAATACTTGTTGAGAGCTTGTGATGCATGGGCTTTATTAAGCAAACTAATATAAAATTAGCTATTTATACTAATTTAAAATTAATTTTAATTATTATAATATGATTAAATATTTTTTTATTAATGGTCACAAAGCTATAAACAGACAAGCTTGGGAACCTTCATAAATACATTAATGTATATCAACTAGTTACTTGAAGAATTTCGGAGGCTTCTGGTTGATTGGGTTTCTTGGCCCTAAATAAAGCCCTGAGGTGCAAACCATTCACTAAGGTTTCACATATCTTTCTTGACCCAGAAGTCTATTGATTTTTTTTTTCTTTTCCAATTAACCAATTTGATTCATTGAAGAAATTGGGATTGAAATCTCTTGGCTGGAACCCTAGTTTTCTTCCTTTCTCATAAAAAAAAAACTTTAATTTTGTTGGTTACAATAATCAAATCTTAGGTAATGGAAAATGAGTTGGCTCCATGATTTTTCCTACTAACATAAATTAAACTTACAATTTGACTCGATGATTTTTTTTCACAGTACGAAATATTCACTCTTGGTGGGGTTTCAAATGCTCTCATAAACCTAATGATATATCATTTAACTTATGGCACTTGTATGTAGGGAATGGTGGGACTAATGGTTGAGTCTACCCTGCCACTGTTGAAATTGTGGGAGGATTTGGTTGAAGCTGAGGGAGGGCTTGCAGACATTAGAATTGATGAGGACTTGAGAAACTTATCAGCAGATGTAATCTCAAGAACTTGTTTTGGGAGTTCTTATTCTGAGGGAAAGGAGATTTTTTCACTGCTTTGGAAGCTTCAAAAGACCATGTCTCGCACAACCATACTCATTAGGCTTCCAATTCTGAGGTATTGCTTCTAGGACATGAAACTGGTCAAGTTTGGAGTTCTTGTCAGCTCCAGCCCAGGCCCAGAAATGAAATTCTATGGTGGGTCCATGTATGGCCCAAAATCTATCCAGATCAACATTATAACAATTACAAGATGGTTTGTTAACTTTTTCTAAGAATTACAAAAGCATTTATCTGTATTTTTCCAGATATCTCCCAACCAGAAACAATAGAGAAGCTTGGAGGTTAGAGAAAGAGATTGAGAAATTGATTTTAGAGGTAGTAAGAAAACGTAGGGAACAAAATGTTGCATCTTCTGAGAAAGACCTATTCCAGATGATCCTTGAAGGTGTCTATGCTGATCAGCTTGGGCAAAAAACAGCCAATAGCTTGGTTGTAGATAACTGCAAGAACATATATGTCGCCGGCCATGAGACCGTCGCTTCTGCTGCTACATGGACCTTGATGCTACTTGCTTTACACCCGGAATGGCAGTCTCGAGCTCGCAAGGAGGCCATTGAGGTGCTTGGAGGTTGCCTGCCAAACGCTGATATGTTGCACAAGATGAAAATGGTATGTTTGCTTCTTTGTTATATGGCAGTTTCTATGGCGTTGGAAAGGTATGGTATCTGAAAAACTTTAACCAATTAGAGACTTCCACGAAATTGAATGAATACCAGTTGATTGGTTCCCAATTGGGTGATACTAGTCGAGGAAAATTGACAACTAGCAGCTAAAAGTCACTTGGGATCTGCTACCCACAAGTTGTTCCCACATCCCTACCCACCAAGCACCACCATCGTGTATTGGGAACATCTTCCCATGAATGACAAGGGAGATATTGCCGATGCACAACTGTAATGTCTCATGGGTAGAGATGTGGGAACAGCTCGTGAGTAGAAGATCCGAGCCCACTAAGAGTCTGGATCTGCTACTCACAATGCTACCTACAACTAAAAGGCATTCTACAGCTGCACATTGAGAGCATCTCAATTGCCAGCCATGCGGAGATGTTCCCGATATGTGGCTGTAGCTGCATCGCACTGCCGCATAAACAATGGATCGTCTTGTTAGTACGTGTCAGTAGAAGGTTTGAGCTCGACTAATAATAGGGCTGGTTCTGGGTCAGAAAGTCTCGGTCTGAACTGGGCTTAACGATTAGGAACCAGGTCTACCTGGACTTGACCCAACTAATTGACATCCCTAAAACTGCTTTTCTTTTAACTGATAACCCAATCTTGCAGCTGACAATGGTGATTCAAGAGGCACTGAGGCTGTTCCCTCCATCCTCACTGATTGCAAGGGAGGCCTTTGAAGAGATTCACTTGGATGAAGTCTGTATACCAAAAGGCGTCAACCTTTGGATCCCAATATCCACAGTGCATCGCATGCCGGAAATTTGGGGACCAGACTCAGATAGGTTTAAGCCAGAGAGGTTTGCTCATGGCATCTTTGGTGCCTGCAAGCTTCCACATATGTACATTCCATTTGGGCTTGGGCCTAGGGCATGTTTGGGTCAGAAATTTGCCGTGGTTGAGTTGAAGATTCTTCTTTCTCTTATACTTTCTAAGTTCTCTTTCTCACTCTCTCCCAATTACATCCATTCTCCAGCATTCCGATTTGTTATACAGCCCCAATATGGAATGCCTCTCCTTGTACAAAGAGCATGATTTTAAAGAATTGAGTACATGTAGATAATATAAGGATCATAAGGGCTTTTGTAGTCATTTCTCAGTTTTCACAACTAAGTTTTGATTTCTTTTGGCTTAGCACAAGTCAAGAAAAATTCATGCTTCTGGTTAGACTAAGAAAATAAGTAGGTTTTTACTTGGAAAACAAAACATAATGATTGAAAAATATACATGTTGGAAGATATGAATAGAAAAGACCAACCTCAGAAAAGTTACAAATATTAGTCTTATATTTGATGTGGTTCCATAGCTTATCCCCATATGGATATCTTATGCATAAACTTGATTTGTTAATTGGTTCTTTAGACTGTGTTTGGTTGCAATGCAAATAAATTTGCACTGATACAAACTCATGGCAGTATAAATGATTTGAGTGTAAATTCTGACCTATTTTTGTTTCAAATTTTAGCTTATTTTGTTTGATTGCAATACAAATGAAGTAAATTAAGACATGAAACAGAATAAAGTAAAATCCAAAACAAAATTAAACAAGAATTTGCAATTTTTACATTTGCACTCCCATGCATTTGTACTAATGCAGATAAATTTGCACCACTGCAACCAAATACAACCTTAGGCTCCATTTGGGAAGAATGCAAATAGAGTTCTAAAACAGATATGTAGAATGCACTTTGATCCATGTAATAGTTTTAAGTTGATAAATTCACTTTCTTTCCAAACAATTTTTAGTTGTAATGGGTGCAAACACAAATCCCAAGACTGGAATATACATTTTTAACATTGATCTAACTTTGAGTGCAAAACTTGCATCCTTTTTTCTGATGTAAACTTTGCTCTCATTTTGGATGCGAACATGCCTTAAAATTTGTGAAAACTGCCGCTTTCAATACATAAGCGCATTCTTACCAAACATCTGCAAAACTAAATGGAGTTATACTCAGTTTCAGAGTGCATATATACACTGAACCAGCATTTACACTCTTTCCAAATGGAGTTATGCTCAGTTTGGGAAGAGCACAAATATGTACAGTGCAAAACCTTGTATATTGTATTTATTGTACAATAAATATTTGTTTTTGTACTCTTCCCAAAGGGGAGCCTTAAAAAGGTGAAAAGCTATATTGGCCATTTAAAGTTGTAAAATGACAGTCCATATTTTTTTTAACTGCAAGGGTTCATATATGGCCAATTGGCCATAAAAAGTTGTCATATATCATGTTTGCAGTCTTTGAAACAGGGCTGGAGATCATCTTGTATGGTTATTCTAAAGTGGCAAGGCTTTTGAGGTCCCCCTAGGTTTTTCTCAATTTCAGATTTTTAGCAACAAAATTCCACGCTGGTTGCCCCTCCAACGGGATGAAGTTTGGGGTAAAAAAAAAAAAAAAGATAAAAACAAAACAGGATGTACATGAGATCAACTGACCTTTACCACGGGGAGCCTGCAAATAATATGGACTTTATCCTGCACCTCTATACTTGAAAGGACACCAAGTGACCATCTCAGCTATTGGGTTGTGGGGTACTATCAGCATTTTCTGAATTTCAATAAAGTTTGAATTACCCCACATGTAAATATAAGTTTGATAAAAGGAGTGTTGCCTTAGAAGGGATGTCATTTTCCTAAAATTAGTGCTTTGTGAAAACCATTTTTTTTCCTTTGCACCATTGTATATGCAACCAGACACCTTAAATTACCAAATTTCAGGAAGCCATTTGTTCTCTTTCATTTTACATGCAACCAAACGGAGCCTTTGTGGAAAACGAGAGTTAGTTAAGAAGCAATACAATCATCTAGTGAATTTTCCTGATTTGCTCTCTTTCATTTAGGAAGCTTTCTCCATTAAACAATGAGATAGATCTTCTAGCATGGTCACTTAGCTTCCCTACCATAACCCAACAATGGGATTTACGATGAGAAATTCACAAGTTCATCCAAAATATGAACTTAATTAACATTTCTTTGGATTAATAGAAACAAAAAAAGGATGTTAGATTTTCATTTTAAGGCTGCCCATGAATATATAGCAAATTCACATACAATATGTGTACTATACATGTACGGATGGATTCATTAACAATACAGCTTTTCAAAAGCATGGGAAAAAATATGGGAAATTTTAATTTTGTATATGTTTTTAAAATTGTTTAGACTACGATGCCAGAAAGACATAATACCGGAAAAACTTATAACCAATCAACCAGCATCATAAAAGTGGTAATACTAATAATACACTGAATTTTTAACTCTAAACATGGCTTTTATTTTGGAAACTTAAGCTGTTATTTCATGCAATTTATTGGTGACCTTCCTAAAAACAGAATTTTACATAGTTTAATGAAATTTGACCAATATTTCTGAACACCTTAATGAGGAAGCATTAAGCATGAATTCCTATTGGATTGATCTTTACTGTATTACAATTATTTGGCCAAATTTTTTGCCATATTCTTGCTTCTGAATTGTACACAAATGTTTTCCATACCATATTCTTTATGCCATACACGTATTACTAGCTATGCTCAGTTGCTCACTACCAAGTGGGTAGGGACATGGTTCATGGGAGTTAATTTTGATGGAAAAAAGTTCCATTCCAGACAGAGGTTGGCCTCCACCAAGAAATTGATCTATGAGGCTATGACACCTACCTACACATGAAGAAGATAGGTTTGGTGAACAAACAAGCCAAGCACAGACAATGCTTTATGCCAAACTAATTGTTAGTGTCCTACCCATACCCTTGACTAGGTGCAGGACTGCAGCTAAGTATACATTTCTCAGTTCTTATTGGTCAACCTGAACTTGGTCTATCTTGCAGTACCTGGTGTGGGCTCCAGAGAAATAAACGGAACCAAGTCCAACCATCAACAGAGGCCTGGAGATAAAAGATAAATGGCAAACATTGCCTTGGTTCAATCCAGATGTTAATTACTTGGTGCAGTTACGATGGTGGAAAACTCTAAACTGGTGTATAAGCCACCTTGCTTCTGCAATGGCCCATTTTGCTTGTTTTCTAATAATGTGGTTAATTGGCCCTTACAATCATCAAACATAGAATTCCTTGTGACAGGTTCTGGTTTCAAATTTAGTCTGCACTCTTCAGTTATTCATCCGGAAGAAACCCAACTTTGCTGCATAAATTACAAAAGGCCTATGATTCCAGGAATTATTATCAACAGGCAGACAGTTGAAATGTTCAATATTTTACTAGAATATTTTTCACATAAAGCATACATGTACAACAGTTGATTATATAGTTAAATTTTAAGAGAAAAAGAAATAAGGAAAAATAGGAGCATACCTGTGGCTCAACGTCAATTTGAGGGTTCTAAACCCCCAAGCACTTCTAGGGACGAAGTTTTCTCAGTAACCACTTCTTTCTTAGAGTTACATCCAAGGCCAAAAAGGTCTTTGCCTTTTTCTCATCCTCCAAAAGGTCACAAGCATCCAATAAGAGGTCATCATCTATGTCTGGTACAGCTTGAAGTGCGGCAATCACATTTTCAATGGAAACATTTTCTTTCTTATTTGTGAAGGATGTGACTAAACCTGTCATCTCAGAAATAACATCCAGAACTCCTTCACTAGTTCTATGTACTTTCCTAGAATGTTGAGAAACTGATTGTATCACAAGTTGACGCTTATTATGTTGGTCAGACATTTCCATTTCCCTCCCTGAATTTGATAACTCCTGTACATTATCAACCAAATCTCTTGGGAAAGTAGACATAACTGGAGATTGCAAACTCTCAAAACTTTCACCATTCATTTGTAAAATGTCTTGACTAAAGTCTACATCTTGACATGAATGGTTGTCTCTTTCATCAGTGGTTTCATTTCCACATATAGCAGACAAGTCATTATAGTTTGCCAAGATTTGAGCTTTATATGATGGTGCATCTGGGTGTTCCTGCAGATAACATAGGTAAGCTATCAACATCGGTGCCAAATGTAAGAAATTTTGACAGAGAAAGCAAAGTACCTTGAGGTAAATATTCCAGATGTCATCATCAGCTGTTATCATTTGTTGTGCAATATCCCAAGAAAACCCACTCTGGTTCAGAAGAATCTTTATATCATTGTATTGCTTCTTCAAGTTTCTATACCGATTTTCCAAAACATCTTTGTCATAGTGAGACTCAAATTTTGCATTGAACATTGCAAGCATGTGTCTCCATGCTTGTTCATTGAAGGTATGATCAACTTGATTCCCTCCATGCACTTGGTCCAGCATAAGTTCAATGAAATAATGGTCCATCTCCGATGTCCAATCTGTACTTGAAAGATCACTGCTAGATGGAGCCTGCTGATCCAGTCCTCCTACAAGGTGAATTGCCATTTATTCATCAAAAGTATTATTTCTGGTATACACTTAATCATATTATTTAAACCAGTCAATGTTCATTAACCACAGTTCCCTTTCATCTCCAAACCCATTCACCCACCCACCTGGGAAAGCTGTCCCTAAGTTTCATGAAATTTGTCATAATTCATTGAATAAAGAGCATTTAGGATCCTAAAATAAGCTGATATTTGCACTACACGTTCATTTCCCTTCCAATAGAAAACTTGACCCATTGAGAAAAAGGAAAAAAAAAGGGAAAATTATAAAAAGTAAAAACCTCCCCTAGGTTTTCTGACAATCCTATAACCTTCCCTGTTTTGACCCTAACAAAAACCTCCCCTATAGTTTTGAAAAAAAAAAAGGTGCAAATACCTCCCTCCCGTTAAATTTTCAGATGGAAAACGCTGATGCAATGCATTAAATTTTTTTAAACACCAGATTTACCCCTGACCAATTTCATTCAGGTGTAAAAAGGGCAGACCATTACACAAGGCTCCCACCAATATGGGGTCGGGGGAGGACAGATATACACAGCCTTACCCCTACAAATACATAGTGAAGTTGTTTCCAAGATTTAAACCCTGGTCACCAGGTCGCAACTGAGAAACCTAACAGTTGTGCCAAGGCCCACCCTCAACTTCATTAAGATGCATATTTACTAAAATACTCCAAAAAGAACAGATTCTCTTTTCTTTATTTTGCTTCAACCTTTTCACCTTACCCTGTTTGAGAAGAGTAGAGAGAATCACTCTATTGAAATTTTAAATTGTGTATGACAAAGCCTTAATGGTAATAATGGCATTTTGGTAATGTTAACATCTCCATTGTGAAAAGCTAACAAAAGGGATGTCTTTGCACCTTTTTTCTAAACTATGGGGGAGATTTTTGTTATGGTCAAATTTTCCCAAAAATAATGATAATGCATGACCCACGCATTGGAATAAGGTGAACTCATGATATAAAAAGCAAACTGACCAATATTTACTCCTAGGATGTCATCATCAGCATCTATATCATGACCTGAAAGACTGTTCCCTCCATCAACATTTGCCCTTCCATATATCAGGCATAGATCACTATAGTTTGGCATGGTTTTAGTTCTGTATGATCGTGCATCAGGATGTGCCTGCATGTAAAATATATGAGCTAATTGAATGACAATGTTATATGTACTTTACAAATTTAAATAATTATCAACAAACCTTGATATAAGCATCCCAAGTGTTATCATCAGCTATTACCATCTGTCGTGATTCATCCCAGGCAAACCCAGTATGGTCAAGAAGAATTCTCATGTCATTGTATCGCTTCCTCAAATTTTTGTAGCGACTTCTCAAAACATCTTTGTCATGATAAGAACCAAATTTTGCATTGAACAATGTGATCATATCATTCCATGCTTGCTTACTGAATTTATGATCAATCATATTCCCTCTATGCACCTGCTCTAGCATAATGTCAATAAAATAACGGTCCATTGGCGGTGTCCAGTCTGTCCTTGAACGATCACTACTTGTAAGGGATTCATTATAATGTCCTAAAAATCAAAAAAAAAAATCAGAGAATACATTTTTTGAAAACACATCATGTGATTATGAGTGATCTATGGTTGAAAATGGGTATAAGACAAGAGAGGGAGAAGAGAATAACACAGAAAAGGGGTGTTTCTAATTGGTTGACCCCCACCCCCAGAGGAATCAATATTTATATTAAACGTAAAAATGTACAATTGCAAAACAGTCCCTAAGAGGGACCAAAAAGAAATTACACGAGTTTAAGTACATATGATATAATACACTTCATACATGGCAACCAAAAAAAATATGCTCTAGACAGTAGGCTAACTTTTATCTTCACACATTACACTCCTAGACATAGTAAATACATGCAATTAATTAAGGCACATAAACCAAAGTTATCTTTAACAGACAACAGTGAATTAATTCCTTAATTAAGTCCCAGTATCCATGCATCACTTTAACATTTTATTAATCGCATGTCTCTAGTTCATATTGATGCATAATAACACTTAATGCTCATTAGCTTCCTACAAGAGTTCAGAGGTACTTCTAGTCAATTTGTTTACCACTAAGGTCCAAAAACTTAGATTCCAACCGCTAGGCCCATTTATTTTCATACAAGGCTATCAGAAATAAAAACTCACCACTCCTTACTCCTGGGGCATCATCATCAGCATCCATAATGTGTCCTGGATGCTTTTGCCTTCCATCAGTAGATGATTTTCCATATATAATGCACAAATCACTATAGTTCGGTTTGGTCTTCGTTCTGTATGATCGTGCATCAGGATGTTCCTGCACATATTTTGCATAAGCAACTTGCAGTAAACAATGTCAGGTAAGAACATGGTTCAAAGTATTGATACACATCGACGTGGCAGAAGGGGTGTATCGGTACTTTTTTTTTATGAATGAAGATAATTTATTAATTCAGAAAAAAGGAAGTACAGGAAACCCTAAAGAGGCACGAGCTGTTACCTCTTCAGAAAGTATTACATCAAAATAAAACAGAATTAGCCATAAATAAAATTACAAAGCAGCCCAAAATAACTGCTCCCTTGTAGCCCCTGCTTAGCTAACCCATCAGCTAAGGTGTTTGCTGATCTTCACCCAAAGAGAGGTAACAGTCATATTTCTTGTAAGCCAGTTGACTTTCTTAATAAATCTCTGTGTTGCCACATGGCTGAAGCTGGGTCTGTCAACCATCCCACAACAATTTGAGAGTCTCCCTCGACTACCAAGTGCTGAACTCCTAATTGTTCTGCAATCTGAATACCTTGTACCGCCGCTAAAATCTCAGCACTATTAGTCTCCTATTCCCACGGGGCCTGAAAACAAGGCTAATATGTTGCTCTCCGTATCTCTCAGCACCCCTCCTATCCCCAATGGGCCTGGGTTTCCTTGGCTGCTGCCATCAAAGTTCCAACTTTACCCATCCTTCAGGCGGAGGGGTCCACACTACAGATTCCCTGTCCTTCCTTGTATGGCTGTTAGTCACCACTATCCAATTTCTCCAAATATCATCAAAGGAAAAGATATGAAAGAAGTCCAAAGTTCTCAACCAGTGGATGGCCCTAGTCAAGATACAATCCTCAACAGCCTGGATGCTTCTTTCTTTTTCCTTGAATATCCTTGCATTCCTTTCTTCCCAAATTGTCCACAATGCGGCTGCTCTAATACATCTCCACATCATTTTTCCTTCTTTTGTAGGCTGCACAAAAAAAGGAAGGATCGAACAGTTGGCTTAAGTCTGTGGACAGATTCCACCAACACCCAAACAAAGAAAAAATCCAACTCCAAATAGCTCTAGAAAAGGAATAAGATACAAGTAGGTGGGAGCAATCCTCACCACTAGCCCTACAAAGTACACACCAATTAGGGGACAAACACATGAAAGGCCTTTTCTTCTGCAAGCATTCCAAAGTATTAATCTTTCTATAAAACACCTCCCAACAAAAAATAACAATTTTAGGTGGAACAGGTCTAGACCAAATCTCCTTGGTTGGAAAACCCCACTGACTCGGGGAAGAGCAAAGAGACTTAAAAAAAGGAAGCACAAGAGAAGTAACCTTTTGGATGAGGGGACCATAATCTCACATCCACACTAAGAGGGTCCAAAAAGACACTGCCAAGAAGAGACGGTGTATCGGTACTTTGAACCCCATGTTTATATATTTTTTAGTTTTTTTAAACCTTTTCAGAGGGGTTGGTTTAAGGCATGCCTACCCTGTGAAATTGGTACTTTGAACCCCGATTCAGGGCGTATCGTGTCAAAATTTTGAACCTTGGGTAAAACAACAAATAAGAAACATACCTTAATATAAGCATCCCAGACATCATCATTAGCAGTAATCATTTGTCGTGTCTCATCCCAAGCAAAGCCACCTTGGTCAAGGAGGATCTTCATATCATTGTATTGCTTCCTCAAATTTTTATAGCGGCTTCTCAAAACATCTTTATCATGTTGTGATCCGAATTTTTCATTGAACAAATCAGTCATATCAATCCATGCTTGTTTGGTGAATGTATGATCAATCTTGTTGCCTTTATGTACCTGCTCTAGCATAAGATCAATGAAATAACGGTCCATTGATGGTGTCCAATCTGTCCTTGAGCGGTCACTACCAACAACTGCTTGGATATACCTTTCTTCTCCTACAAATTAGTAACTTAATAATCAAATTATCACTTGTTCAGAAAGGAAAAGGAGGAAAAATTGATTTATGTTTAATGACATAAATTTGCAGCAATGCTATGAAAATGCATTAATCACATTACCTACTAGCTACAAGTACTATATTAACAATATGATGCACAATAACACTAGCTCCTTGACTAAAGTTCATAGAGGTTCATTCTGCATATGACATTTTTTAGATGGTCCAGTTGGCTCTATGACTAGAGGCACTTGCTTAATCCTAAATCTTGGACTAATAGAGATTGGACCATACATAATAGAAATAATTATCTACTTATCTTAATTTCATGACATGGTAACTCACCACCAATCTTCTTTCCTGGGTTTTCATCCTCAAGATCTGTGTTACGAGCCAAACGGCTGTATCTTCCATCCACACTTTCTTTTCCATATATCAGGCACAAATTGTTATAACTTGGCACTGTTTTTATTCTGTATGATCGAGCATCAGGGTGTGCCTGCATAAACATATGAAAGACAATTCCAATTGAGAATAACTAATGCAATAAAACTATTAAACTGAAACACATCGGGCGTGTTAAACAGGTAAACCAGAATATAAAGGCAGTGGGTTGTGGCACAAAGGAGTATCAAAATAAAGGATCTAGTTTGATAATTGAACCCTATGGAACTCTGTGGGCCAGATTGAACAATGCAGTCCAGTTCATTGTATTTATTTTTGACCAGTATGGTATTTCTATACAAGGTGAGCATGAAGGGACCCCAACACTAGGTCCCAACGAAAATATCAAAAGTGTCTCAAATTGTACAAGATCCAATAGGAGCTAATAACTGAAGATCCACAATACAACTCTTCTTCGGAGTCCATCTGTTATGGACGCCTTCCTCGGGAAGACATACCATCGCCGCCGGCAGCAACAGGCACCTGACCCACCGCCAGCAGCAGCAATGATTCAGTGATACTCATCCTACCCAGTTCGGCAACAGCAGCCTTATCTAGATTAGATTAGCTCATTTGCTTGTTCTTATCTTATTGTTCTTATCTCTCATCTTATCTTGTTAGTAGCTTATCAAATTAGGATTAGCTTATCTTATCCTTAGCAAGATAGCACTGGAAGTCTCCCTATTCAGCAAGGAGACTCCCTTTGATTAGGACTCTTGTAATCTCCTATTTAAGGAGACCCCATTATTGAATGAGATATCGAATATTCAGTTTAAGGAGTGAGTTAGGAGAGTTGGTGATCTCTTGAACAAATCACCAGAGGTGCCAAGATAGGTTCATCAAGAGCAGGAAGGAACAAGGGAAAACAGGAGGTTTTCCCCGTGACGAGATCCTATTCCCGGGCCCTCAACAACTTGGTATCAGAGCAAGGCGTCATGGGTGATCTGGAGCAGCTACCATCCAGGGTCCACGACCTCGAGCACCAACTCGTGGAGACCAGCTCCAAAGTCCGTGAGATCAAAGAAGAAGTGAGGGAGCTGCAACGCCTGATGGAGCTATTCCTTTCTAGGGAAGGGAACTCTGAAGGAGGGACAGCCACCAATGGCCGCCGACCAGATCTTCCAGAGTCTTCCGGCGAGCAGCAGTCCGTTAGCCAAAGAACCGCAGTCGTCCCCAAGTACAGCAGGCTGGAATTCCCGTCGTACAATGGCAACGGAGACCCCTTAGGCTGGCTGTATCGCTGCGAGCAATTTTTTCGGAACCAACGGATAGATGACCGGGATAAGGTAAGTCTAGCCGCCTTTCACTTAACAGAGGAAGCACAACTTTGGTTTTATTGGTTAGAGAAAGAAGAACCCGGGCTCAGTTGGCCCCAGTTTAAGTCCTATTGCCTTCTTAGGTTCGGACCCCCACTGACCAGCAACCCACTGGGTGAGCTGATTAACCTTAAACAGACCGGCACAGTGGCTGAATATCAGCGACAGTTCCAAACCCTCCTCACGAGGGCATCCTCCGTGCGACCCGACCAGCAAGTGGATATGTTCACGGCAGGGCTATCAGAACCCCTGCGGGTGGATGTCGAGATGCAGAATCCCCCAAATTTGGTCACAGCCATGAACTTAGCCCGCGCGTTCGAGCGCAAACTGCAGCTCAGCCACGGAATTTTTAATGTGGGTCGGCTACCGAACTCATGGGTACCCCCAAGATCAGCAGCAACGACCCCCCTTCTGCTACCAGCCGAGAACTGAAATCTCCCACCACCACCGCCTCTAGACCAATGACAAGTACAGGTAGCAACATGGCTGCTCCACCCATTAAGCGTCTGACCAGGGCAGAAATGGCAGAACGCCGAGCAAGAGGCCAATGTTTCAATTGTGATGACCTCTACTCGGCAGGACATAGATGCAAGAGGCTTTTTTGCCTCCTCATCGATGAACAAGAGGAGGAGGAAGAAGAACCAGTCACATTCGAGCCAGAGATCTCTCTCCATGCGATCACCGGCATTAAAACTTCTCAGACCATGCAGTTACAGGCACAGATAGCAGGCCAACCGGTGCACATTCTCGTTGATTCAGGGAGTACACACAACTTCATAAGTGAACATGCCACCCTTCAGTTAAAGCTGCCAATGGAGCTTCGACCGCGACTACAAGTAGCCGTCGCAAATGGTGAGAGAGTTCACAGTCCAGGAATTTGTAAGGACGTGCCGGCACAGGTCAATTCTGAATTGTTTCTTGCTGATTTATTTGTACTTTCATTGGATGGGTTCGATATTGTTCTAGGGGTCAAGTGGTTAATTACCCTAGGGCTGATTTTGTGGGACTTCAATGCACTCACCATGACCTTCCACCTAAATGGAAATTAAGGTTCATGGCACGGTTGCAGGGTTAAAGAAAGGACACCACAGGTCCATGCACTTCAGACAGAACCGGCAGCCATGGAAAAACTTCTCGCCGAGTTTTCAGATCTGTTCCAGGAACCCAAGGGTTCAGCATCCTTTGGTGGCGGGTTCAGCACTAGTCGTTGTCCGGCCTTATCGCTACCCCCACTTACAGAAGGACAAGATAGAGAAACAATGTACAGAGATGCTGAACCAAGGAATCATACGCAAAAGTCACTCCCCCTTCTCTTCGCCGGTTCTGTTGGTGGCGAAGCAGGATGGAACGTGGAGGTTCTGTGTTGACTATAGAGAACTCAATGACCGGACGATCAAAGATAAGTTCCCTATTCCCGTTGTGGACGAACTGCTGGACGAGTTGCATGGTGCCCAGTATTTCTCTAAGTTGGACCTCAGGTCCGGATACTTCCAAGTTCGCATGGCTCCCGGTGACGTGAAGAAGACTGCTTTTCGCATCCACCATGGCCACTTCGAATTTTTAGTCATGCCATTCGGACTCTCCAACGCCCCATCTACATTTCAGTCACTAATGAACGAGGTATTCCAGCCCCATCTGCGCAAATTTGTTTTAGTTTTCTTTGATGATATCCTCGTTTACAGCAATTCATGGGTAGAGCATGTCCACCATCTGAGGACCGTTTTCGAGCTCCTACGCCAACACAAATTATTCCTGAAATGGTCCAAGTGCTCCTTCGGGGAGCGACAGGTTCTTTATCTCGGCCACGTCATCCATGGGCAGGGTGTGATAGTTGATAGTTCCAAGATTCAGGCTATAAAAGAATGGCCCAAACCTCAATCAGCCAAGGCCTTACGCGGGTTCCTCAGTTTAACGGGTTACTACCGCAAATTTGTACAAAACTATGGAGTGTTGGCAGCCCCGTTAACCAACCTGTTGAAGAAAAACTCCTTCCGGTGGGACGATGCAGCAGATGAAGCTTTCCTAACACTGAGAAATGCCCTGTCTTCCACCCCTGTCTTGCAATTACCTAATTTCGCCCTCGAATTTACAGTCAAGTGCGATGCTTCCGGAGTGGGTATCGGGGCCGTACTACAGCAGCAAGGGCACCCGATTGCTTTCTTCAGCCGCAGACTGGCCGACCGGCACCTAAAGCTTCCAACCTATGAGCGCGAACTAATTGGCCTAGCCTGAGCCGTCCAGCACTGGAGGCCATATTTGTGGGGGCGGTCGTTCGTCGTCAAAACTGATCATTACAGCCTCAAATACCTGTTAGAACAGCGTCTCACCACTTCCCCTCAGCAGCATTGGGTTAGCAAACTGCTCGGGTTTGACTTCCAGGTGGAATATAAGGCGGGATCCTCAAATCGCGCAGCTGATGCCTTGTCTAGGCGAGATGAAGACGCGATGGTTCTGTGTAGCATTTCCCAACCTCGGATCTCTCTGTTTGACGACATTAAAAAGGCAGCACCACAGTCCCCGGAATGGTCGCTCTTGCTACAGAAGATCCAGTCCGGCACCGCCGACCCCAATTGGTCACTTCAAGACGGGTTGGTACTGTATAAGGGACGAGTCCATCTTCCACCAGACTGCCCATTGATCCCCACCATCATCACCAGCATCCATAACTCCACCCACGAGGGCATTCAAAAAACACTACACCGCGTTCGGACTGATTTCCATTGGCGAGGTATGAAGACTTTCTATTCGAGATTTTGTCTAGAATTGCTCCACATGCCAATAGAACAAATGGGAAAACCTACACCCGACAGGCCTCCTTCAGCCCCTCTCCATCCCGACACAGATCTGGGCCGACGTCTCCATGGACTTCATTGAGGGACTACCCAAGGTAGGTGGCAAATCAGTTCTCTTCGTGGTAGTCGACCGCTTCTCTAAATACGCCCACTTCATTCCTCTATCACACCTGTATAGTGCCACTTCGATTGCTCTCGCCTTCTTTACACATGTCTTTTGCTTACATGGGTTACCAGAATCCATAGTCAGCGATAGAGACCCGGTTTTCACTAGTGCCTTCTGGAAAGAGTTATTCCGGCTACAAGGCACCACCCTGGCCTACTCATCGGCTTACCGGCCACAAACCGATGGTCAGACGGAAGTGGTTAACCGCACAATCGAGATGTATCTCCGCTGTTTCGTAGGCGATCAACCACGACGGTGGGTGGATTGGCTCCCTTGGGCCGAGTACTGCTACAACACAGCTTACCATTCTTCTCTCGGCATGACTCCCTTTCACGTCGTTTATGGTAGGGATCCTCCCCGCCTACTGTCCTACGAGCCGGGTTCTACTCGTTTGGAAGCAATTGATCACTCCTTACAAGAACGCGACGCCCTCCTCGCCGACGTCAGCCTTCGCTTACAGCAAGCCCAGCTCCGCATGAAGCTCCACTATGACAAGCACCACCGAGAACTGTCATTCGACCCAGGACAATTTGTTTGGTTGAAGCTCCAGCCCTACCGGCAACGTTCCTGTTACAGTCTTGTATGCCCTTAGCTTCAATCCGATTTGATGTACTTTTGTTATTTAGTGGAAATAAATAAAGTGCATGTTTGATTCATGTTGTTTGGTTTAATTCTGTGTAAGACCCTAAAACTGGACACTTACAGAGACTCATGTTAGTTTAAAATATTCACAGCCGTTGGATAAGTCTGGGGAGATTTATCCTGCCAAGACTGATACTGGTGTGCCACCAAGTGTTGGGATGGCCTGTCTCAGCCACCAGGGTAAGACCCGAGGCACATGCAGTATGGGATTACTTGAATCCTTGAACCGGACCAGATTTCCAGTGTTGCCCTGGACCTTGGAGACAGATGGGCAAAATTGAAAAGTTACACCTGACCCCTAGACTCGATTATGACATTTCACTAGGTGTCGGATCGGGCTGTCTTTGATATGCCAATCAGTGAGATCCTTGGATGGGGATCAAAACCTGGGTATGTTGGGACAGTCTGAAAATTCATCTGAGTGGGTGATCATAGTGACAGGATCAGCCCCTTTGTCGAACAAAGGGTAATGATCGGGAATGCACTCTACCTGATGGAAACCAAACTGCCGGCAGTTGATTTCAATCGTTGGAATTTTGTTTTGCAAAATTAATATATTTATATATATATGTACGGTTTCAAATTGTTTGCAAATGGTTTTAATTCCCGGGATCCATGTGAGTGGAGAGTGCGGCACTGTTCCTTGCAGCCGAGGGAGAGGTCCTCTCTTGTCGGGCAGTGCTTGATCATTAAGGGCTGAGAGGTTAAGTGTAAGACCATTTAGGATAGTACCTGATGGGCTAATCTTGCACCTGCCCACAGTCCCTGGGTTTTTATAAGATGGCTTGGCTCAGGGACCACTTAATGTAAGTGTTGGGCCCATAGGGTCCATATGATGGGCTCAGGGGTTTACTGAGTCTTTCAGTGAATTCGGCTGGGCCTTGTATTAAAGGCTGGGCCAAACCCATGTGGCTGGTGTGTAGATCAATGCTTGGGTCCCACGCCATACAAAGAAGCCCAATTGGGCAGCAGATTGGAAACTAGTTAAACACTGAACATCTAATGGGCCAAAAGCCCATTTCGAGCTGGGCTGATATGATCATCCATCTATGGGGCAAATCTGAGATTAATGTTAGTAAAAGGATTGGGCCTTTAACCTTATCCACTCCAGGAGACCAAATTCATATTAGATTTGAATCTGGTAACCTCCTGATAAGATCAGGAGTAAACTAACTTAATCTGCAGATAGGATTAAGATAATCCCCTATCCAAATACAGATTTGGATTGGGATAACTCTTGATTAGGAGGTTTCTTAATCAAGAAGAAAAGAGGAGAAAAAAAAAGAGGAAATACATCAGAATTCGAACTAGGGTTTTTGGTGAAAAGAAATCTCCCTGCGAATTGAGATTAGATCTCATTCATACTCCAGAGAGAGAAGAAAAGCAGTTCAGCCTTTTCGCCCTTGGAGTTCTCCTCCTGCCGCCGCCATCTACCTTTGCAAGATTCGATCTTTGCAGAAATAGAAAGTCAAAAAATCTGTTCTTGACATCAGTCTTGCAAGAAAGACTAAAAAAGACTTAGTGTTTAGTGCTTCCAGAGGGTTCTTGCGAAGGATCCAGTGTGTAGGACGCACCCTGCTGGTTCTGTTCCATCCACAGCTGTGTCATCTTCAGCAAGAACGAATCTTGGTGCATTCTTTGGGCGTGAACACCAACTTTGGGAGTTACTGCTTCTCCGGATCAGGTATATTCCTCCCATTTATCTTTTGGTTCAGATCTGGTTTGATTATGGTTCAAGTAGGATCCTTGAATATTGTATTCTAAATCTAGGGAATATGATTCCCAGTTGGGAGAAGGTAGGAAATTTTTGAAATTCGCCCCACCCATTCCGCAACCTTTATGGCATCCATTAGATGGATCCTACCATTCTTTCAGTTCCTTACGCCACAAGGCTGCCCCGAAGCTGGCCCCTAAGTTCTATGGGCCCTACAAGGTTCTAAGACGGATTGGCAGTGTGGCCTACCAGCTGGAATTGCCTGAGACCAGCCGGATTCATGATGTCTTCCACATCTCCTTGCTGAAGCCATTTACGGGTGTTCCCCCGGACCAAGTTCCCTCCCTGCCACCCTTGAAAGATGGGAAGTTGGTCCCCCAACCGAAAGCTGTTACCCGCTCCCGTTTCAATCGTGGAACCCTTGAAGTCTTGGTGGAATGGTGTAATTTACCATCAACAGAAGCCACATGGATCCCCTTGGCGGAGTTCCAAGCCACATATCCAGAGTTCGAGCTTGAGGACAAGCTCGTAGTCCAGGAGGGGAGTAATGTTATGGACGCCTTCCTCGGGAAGACATACCATCGCCGCCGGCAGCAACAGGCACCTGACCCACCGCCAGCAGCAGCAATGATTCAGTGATACTCATCCTACCCAGTTCGGCAACAACAGCCTTGTCTAGATTAGATTAGCTCATTTGCTTGTTCTTATCTTATTGTTCTTATCTCTTATCTTATCTTGTTAGTAGCTTATCAAATTAGGATTAGCTTATCTTATCCTTAGCAAGATAGCACTGGAAGTCTCCCTATTCAGCAAGGAGACTCCCTTTGATTAGGACTCTTGTAATCTCCTATTTAAGGAGACCCCATTATTGAATGAGATATCAAATATTCAGTTTAAGGAGTGAGTTAGGAGAGTTGGTGATCTCTTGAACAAATCACCAGAGGCGCCAAGATAGGTTCATCAAGAGCAGGAAGGAACAAGGGAAAACAGGAGGTTTTCCCCGTGGACCGACCCGTGACGAGATCCTATTCCCGGGCCCTCAACACCATCCCTAGACAATCTATCTGCCAAAGACTTTTCCGATCTCAGGTCCAACTGAATGAACTGTTGACCGCACAGATCTCTAGCCTCTCTAATATGATGTTCTAAGGTCCATAAGCCCATGAAGCTATCAACCATTCACCAGTTTCTGATGGCATATCCATACCATTCTCCAATTGGAAACCCTGTGGTAACCATGTTTATAATTTCCTTGTCCACCTAATCTACACACCTTATGGTACATAGTATTTGTTTCCTACAAATAATTTTTGTAGGACTATTCCATTTTTTTAATGGATAAGAGTATAAAAATAAGCCTCTTTTTGGTGTGTGTGAGAAGGGGATACTCAACTAAATTAAAGTACCTATTTGAAAAACAAGATGGATAAAGTGGAACTGTTTCAAGATGCCACCTCAGTCTCAATGTGTAGAAATCTTTCTATGAACAGTGTTCCCTTTCCCTTGCTTTCTCTAAATGGTGATCCGCTATATATATAGAAAGATTTCCATGATAAGATTCATATTACCCTTCCTATTATTAACAGGATTCAATAATCCATTTTTCTTTATGGAAGATAATTAGGTGTCTAAAAGACTGTTCTCTATATTACTATTAAATATTAATAAGCCAACAAGTTTTCTATATGGGAGTATGCCCTTTAACCAAGGAGAAAGGAAGATATTTTTCCCCATTGTAGGTGGATCTTCACAACCTTTTTTTTTATATGTCCCAAGAAGATAAACTTCATAACCAACAAACATGATAACTTCATAACCAAGAAGATAACTTTACTATTAAATCTAGTGTACCTTGATATAAGCATCCCAAACATGATCATCTGCAGTTACCATTTGCCTGGTTTCATCCCAGGAAAATCCACTTTGCTCAAGAAGTATGTTTATATCATTGTATTGCCTCCTTAGATGTTTGTATCTGTTTTTCAGAACATCTTTATCATGACGAGATCCAAATTTTGCATTGAACAATGTGACCATATCTATCCATGCTTGGCTAATAAACGTATGACCAATCTTATTTCCTCTGTGGACCTGGTCTAGCAATAGTTCAATAAAATAACGGTCCATTGGGGGTGTCCAATATGTCCTTGAACGATCATTACTAATAGGGGTTTGGCTCTCTATTCCTTCCCCTGCAAAATGAAAAGATCCATTAGTGAGTGAAATCGTCCAGCACAAGACATTACAATTTCATATGTTGATCTATATAGCAATAACAGAAAATACAGAAACTAAACACTAAACCTAATACCATAACCACAACCAAAGCTACAATTACCTAAGCTGCTCAAATCAACCTCGGTTGAAAGCATGGGTTGGATTTGGTTATTTTAGCATAAGGTTGAACATTGGTGCCCTAATTCCTTTCTATGCAAGTTCTTTCTAAAGCTCTTAACCTCAATATTATGGTTTAAGAATGGATTCTTGTCCAAAAAGGTTTGCAAATCAATTCATGTAAAGAACTTTAAATGACTTAGGAATTTCATCCTCTGTTATGTCACTCTAATTATCAATAACATCCTAATGATTAAGTTGAAAAATATATGATTAGAGTTAGGTGTGAACGTCTCATTCTGCTCTCAGTCCTTCTCCCTTCTCTATTTATTTTTTTCTCTATTAACTCCAGATCTATGATATCCAGATACTTGTACATGCTTAGCCAGTTTTTAGGAAACTGGACCGGCCAGTCAGACCGGTCGAATCATGACCCAGACCTATATCTGGTTCGGTCATACCATAGAAACCAGAATAGGTAGAGAACTGCCCAAAACCGGCTGACTGGCTGTTTTAACCGCAAAACTGGAAAACCGGTCCCCGTTTCCTATAACCACCCCGGTCTCAAATGTGTAGAATTTTCAAATTGTAAATGACAAGATTCAAATCCATGACCTTTTTACCATGCATATTTCCTTCTTACCATTAACCCACTTCATTATTTGTGTCCATTTATGAATAATATACACATTTTAAAGAAAATATAAGTTAGGCTGTTTGAGCCCTGGTCAATTACTTTTAAAATAAAAGAACTAATCATCTATCCACCACATCCAAGCATAACATTATTGTATAGTATATTATTTATAGTATTTATGTGACCCGTGGAATATATATATGCCACATCATCACAATTTGACCTCTGGTTTGACCACGGTTAAACTTCTGATCCATGAACCTCTCCCCTTTCTAGTTCTATGTTCGGTTCAGTTCTTTGAACATTGTTATTAGCATACCAGTTTCAAATGCAATACTTGTCAGATACGACACTAGATAGTACATGGATACTTCTTGTTGCTGCCAAACTTGGAGTCGAGGGCAGCGAGGTAATTTCCGAGGTCCAAGGGTTGTGGGTTCCACCTGCTAAGAGTGAAAGGGCGTCAGAGGCCCTAGGAGTTTTCCTAGTGGCGAGGACTCTGACGGTCAAGTTAAGTTAGCTGAGGGCTCAGAGTAAGCTAGATCACCACAAGAGAATAAGTGATAGCTCAAGTATGTGTCGTACCTTTAGTTGTAGTGTCCCTTTTATAGTCGGAGTTGCCCAGGTAGGGAGTAATGAACGACGAGTAACCATCCAGTGGATTGCGGTCACGTAGGGGGACTTAGAGAGGTCGACCGACCACGATCCCATAATTAGCAACTCAAGAGTAAATATGCCAGGATCGTGCACCCACATTAAATGCTCCACAACTATCAAGGGCGGGAACCCCATTGCCCTTGGGAAACTATCAGTTAACGGAAGTACCACTAGACGAGGTCACATGTCAGGGTCTGGTGAGCCGACCCAATATGCCTACATCATTTACCCCTCACTCTCGAGGCTGAGGTCAAGGCTGTTGGGTGATTTGCGTTGAGGCTTCAGCCTCGGCTGATGAGAGTAGCCATTGGCTTTGTCATGCCTATATGTTGTTCGTTGTCCGTGAGCGAGATGGATCGATGTGGTCTTGGCCAAGTCACCATGGTCTGTACAGGTGCTTGCTTCCGTTGTCCGACAGTCGTGTCCGGGACGGGTGTTGGCTTCACCGATCAAGGAGTTGTGCCCAAGACGGGCCCAGCTTCAGCTACCCAGGAGCCGTGTTTGGGACGGATGGTCGTATGGTCAAACCGGTTCGAAATATCTTGAGCTGGGGACGATGGGCAAGCCGGCTTCGAGCCTCAATGTCATTCCGTCTTTCGAGGTTGATGCCACATGGAGGTCGTTGGCACGGGTTGTTGAAGCAGTCCGATTACGGCCATTGGATGGAACGAATCTCAACCGTCCATTTTCCTTTAAAAAAGGGGAGGAGATGGGGGAGACTTCATCATTTGCTCGTAGTGCATTTGCCTGGTGTTCCTCAAACCACCTCGGCTTCTAGCAAATTGTTTCCCAGTCCTTTCTTCCAAAAACCTTTTCTTGGTAAGGCCTCGCCTTCCGTGATGTCAACTTCCGATTTTGGTCATCAGGCCTATTCCTTTCCCAACTGGAGTGATCCCAATAATATCTCTACTCCCAGCAGTAGGGGGAGCAGTAGTAGTAGTAGTTCCGAGGGCACCTCTCGGACTTCTAGTGTAGAGGTTCTATGAGAAAGAGTCACGACTCATGAGGCCGAATGTGATCAACATAGTGTGGACTTCATGAACGAGAGTACCAGATCCACTAGGCCAAGGGGTGACGTCCCTGTGTGTCCCTCTACCAGGCCTTTGAGGGGAAATGCCCTAGGGAACTTACCAGCGCTTCCCATGGTGGTAGATGTTGAGGAGGCTGGGGGGCCGATTGGCGAAGAGGAGATCGAGGCCGAGGGTCAAGGTGTGAGACTGGAGTGATGTCCTCACTCAGACTTAGATAGCATTCTTGACCGGTAGTAGGTTAGGGCCTTGGCCGAGAAGTATTTCATTTTGGGGGACTATAGGATTAGAGTCCCCTATGTCGGCGATAGGCCATAGCTCTGCCCCGAAGGGGAAGTGTGCCCACGAGCATTATCTTCACTTTGGGTTGTGTTTCCTTTTGCACCCTTTGATCCCTGACTTGTTGAATCATTACAAGTTAACCCTCACTAGCTTGCCCCTAACGTCGTCAAGATGATAATAGCCGTCTTGGTGATGGCTCGTCTCCGAGGGGTCTCGGTAACAGTGAACCTATTTCGGAGCTTGTCCGATTTAAGGAAACAGCCCGATGGTGAAGGGTTATGGTACTTCCAGGGCCAATGGGGAAAGGTGGTGGACAACCCGTCGTTCGTTCACAACTAGAAGAAGTTTTTCTTCGTAAGTTGTCCCGAGGGTTGGTCCTTCCATACTGGCTGGAGAAGCCCAGATACGCTAGCCAAGAGGATCACACCACGTAGCAATGACGAGTTGAAGGCCATGATGAATCAGCTTCGTTGGGTGGGACGATTCATGCCAAACCCTTGGTGAAGGAGGAAGCCTTAGTGATGGACGGCCTTAGTCCTGCCCCCCTTGGTATGGGCACTCCTATTACTTGTTGATTATAGCTTTAGTCAAGCTTTGGTTTATCTTTCTAACATATTGTTGATTCATTCTTGCAGAGATGGAGGGTGACATGAAGGCCATGTTGCTGGCAAAGGCAGCCACTTCCAAGAAGACTATGAGGAAAGGTGTGGCCGAGGGGACACCTCGGAGGCAGCCAGGACGAGGGTTGAGGTTGAGGCTGAGGCGGCCAAGAAGAAAACCATTGCCCAGAAGCAACCTTTCGAAGGTACCCAAGACCCAAGGGCCACCAAGAAAATGTCAGTCAGGGATCGCCGGACCGAGGGGCCTTTCAGTTGATCTCGGTAGGTTACCTCCCGCTCCTTTGATGATCAAGACGACAAGCCCCTGGTCAATCGTTGGTTGTACAAGCCAATTTGGAATGTCAGAGAGGGGGACAACCTATCCGCCACTAGCATCGGCCACCAGCTTGCTATAGGCATGGTTCTTCATGGGGATCGTCAGTCTTGGACCTAGCATTCCATCAATTCGATCCGAGGCACTTTGCTAGACAAGGCGGCCAAGGTATGACCTTGCACTTCATGAACTCCTTAAGTACTATTATTAACTTAAATTCAATTTTTTTATAATCTGACTCATGCTTCTCTTGCATATGGTTTCCTGCTCCACTAGCCTCTGCGACAAAGTGGAGGTCTTGATTCAACAACTACGACAGGCACAGGAGGAGGTCGACAAGGCCAAGCATTAAGCAGGGCGGGAGGTGTTTGAGATCAAAGCTCATGAGGAATATGAGCATCGTAAGAAGGCCAAAGCCAAGGTCATAGCCAAGAGGGAGATGGTGAAGGACCTGAAGTCTTCCCTCAACTCGATGGAGCGCCAACTCGAGGAATCATCTACCCAAGTTGTGTCCGACTATAAGGCCTCGAATGAGCACAAAAGGGATTTGGCGTTAAACAATTGGATCCCGAACTTTAACATTAATCAGTTGGATCCCTTCCCAAAAGGCCAACAGTCAGTCAAAGTTGTGGAGACAGCCAAGGATCAAGGTGGCCAAACTGTTCAACATGTTGGCGGGTAGGAGGTGGTTGTTGAGGGGAACACTGGGGCTGATGGCTAGACTGGGGATGCCCAATAGATTCTTTGTCTTTGTGGTTTCTTGGGTCTGCGTGCCCTTTCTTGGAAAATGTTCTCTTTGCTTTTTTTTTTGTAAGTAAAGGGGTTGATGCCCCCTTGGAGCACTTTTTTTTAGAAAAGAACAAGTATTAATAGAACACTTCTTTTTTGAAAACATGGGCTTGCTTTGTTTTAGCGTATGCTTGTTCTTGTACTTAGTTAAGTGAGTAGTTAGCTTAGGCTCTTTTCCTTTAGCCAAGGTGTCTTGACCTCTACCTGGAGTTTGATATTAAAGCCTTTAACCACAAGTCACTTAGTATGGATTGCCAAAGTCTCGAGGTCATGTGCTTTAGCCAAAGAAGGTTCGTTGGGCATTTAACCTTTGTATGGTTGTATGCCACGGGTTGGGGCCTGTTGGGCGTGTAACCTGTGTAAGGTTATATGCCACGAGTCGAGGCCGACGGTCGAGGGGATTCTAGCAACAAAAGAGGCGAGAGTGTTTGCACACAAAATTTGGCAAAGTGAATAGAGAGGAACTTGCACTTTTGCTTTCATTAAAATTCTCTAAGTACGTATGGCTTCACTGATAGTACATACGGAGGTTCTCGATTCTATAAGGCCTTTCCCAGTTTGGGTCGAGCTTCCCGACACCAAGCTCAAGGACGACGACCTTCTTGAGGACAAGGTCATCTTCTTTGAAGCGACGCTCCCAAACTCAAGAGTTGTAATATCTTGATACTCTTTGTTGGTAGGCGGAGACTCTGATCTGAGCTTGTTCCTGGGCACCCTCTAGCAGATCAAGGTTATTTCTCAATTCTTCACTGTTCTCGGCTTCATTGTACGCTTTTGTCCGAAGCGTTGGTTGGCCTATCTCTACTGGGATGACAGCTTTTGTTTCGTACGTTAAATTGAACGGAGTTTCACCTGTGGTCGTCCAGGGTGTTGTCCTGTATGCCCATAGTACATTGGGCAACTCATATGCCCATAGTCCTTTAGCTCTATCCAATTTGTCTTTCAGTCCATCTAAGATGGTTATGTTGGTAACCTCAGCCAATCCATTAGTTTGCAGATAGCAGACCGAGGTGTACTACTTCCTTATGCTTAGGCTTGCGCACCATTCCCTGAACTTGGAATCATCAAATTGGCAATCGTTATCAGTGACTAGCATGTGTGGAATGCCGAAGCGACAGATGGTGTTTTTTCCAGAAGAAACTCTAGATAGTCCTTGTTGTTTGTAATGGTTGCCAAGGCCTTGGCTTCTACCCACTTCGTAAAGTAATCCACTGCCACAATCAGGTGTTTTTTGTTCCTTGTTGCTGGAAGGAAAGGTCCAAGTATGTCCATCCCCCATTTGGCAAATGACCAAGGGCTGCTGAGTAAGGGTGTACAATCAGTCAGTTCGGTTCGGTTCGGTTAGAACCGAGGACCTAACTGACTATTCAGTTTGACCATTTTCTCTAACCGAACCAAACCAAACTGAACCTAACCGAATTCGGTTTGGTTGGGCCCTAATTCCACATAAATGACAAACATTGATCGATAATTAATAAATAATTTATAATTAATAAGTGTTATTAATTAAAAGTTAAAATGGCCCCAAAACCCAATGGTTTTAAATATTTGACTATTATTATTAATTAAAAGTTAGAATACCCCAAAGCCCAATGGTTTTAATTAATTAGCTATTGTTAATTAAAAGCTATGCCCAAAGTTCAATGCCAATGGGGAATTGGCGAATTGGGCATTTTTCAAAAACAATTAATAATTAATGAACAATTAATGATTAGTCTAGTTGTTACGTTTTGTTACATTGCATTAACATCACTCCCACTTGGCCTAACTTCTTGCTAATGTGGCTTCCTTCTCTTCTAAACCTGATACATAGGCTGGCTATTCCCCATACATGGGCCTTGGCTCACCATAGGTCTTAGTCCTAACATTAGCCAAGGCTAACAATCCAAATGGTTGTATCTTTTCTCATGTACTTATTTAAAATCCTAATAAAATTCTGACACATCTATTCATCCAAAAAAAATTGCAAGTATGGAGTGGAGCAACATGTCTCCCTACCATAGATGCTCCATGAAAAGTTATAGCATGCACATATGCAAGCTCCAATGGCAATTCCAAGGATCAAATGTTGAAGTACATTTCATTTTCTTTTTTACATTCACTTTGGTGCAAAGTCCATGGTTCGCAACTTTGATACCGATGGACATTTCACCATGAAGAAATTGGAAGGTTTCAGGGATATCTTGCCGGTTTTGCTAAAATATTCGGAAAATCTAAAGAAATTAGGGGAATTACTAAAACTATACAATCTATTAATGAAATTCCGTGGATTGTCAAAATAAGTATAATTGCACATTTAAGACTCGACCATAACAAGCAATTATGTAGAACAAATAAAAGAATATTAAGAGAGTTAAATAGGCATCTCTTTCTTATCTCCTTTTTAGTCTTTTAGACATCTTCTCTCCTATAAATAAGTCATTCACTTGTCATTTGTCATTTTATTTCCATCTTTTTTATTACCATATGTTTTGATTAAATTGAAAAAATTCTTTTCCATTGTTTTTGTCTTTTCTTTTTCACTCTCCTATGTAATTTCTTCTTTCCTTTTAATAATTTTATTTTATTACCAAAAAAAATATAGCCTCATAGAGAAATGGGCAGATTTCAAGAAAAGTTTGCCAAATCTTGCAAATATTGCTAACCATACTTATTGCATGTTTTGCAAAACATGCACACAGACATACATATGCTATGAAGGCATTAAAAGTGTCTCTTTTAAATAAGTTAGTTCTCCTACTCTCTATCAGACATTTATTTCAGCTGGATTAATTGATCTAGGTTGAACTTGGATGAAGTTGGACCTGTAATGGCAATCAAACTCCTCATTAAAGCATAGAAGTTCATTAATTTATATGTTAAAGTTAATGGAATCATTCAAATATGAATTATCATTTTGTACATCTTCATGATTAAAATCACTTCATGATCATTTGTTGCCAGAGATTTTACATCTTATTAATATGAAATTTCTGCATGGTGCAAATAACTTAATCCTAGGATAATTCTGGATAGTTGAAACATACCAGTTTTTGCTGCTAGAACATCATCTTCAAGGTGTTTATCTTGACCCAACTGATTGTGTTTTCCTCCAGCAGTTGAATTTCCATGTATAATGCACAAATCATTATAGTTTGGAAAGGTTCTTGTTCTATATGAGCGAGCATGTGGATGTCCCTACATGAATTGTTTGTGAGCTATTCCAATCAACACCATTGCAGATTTAGTAAAATATTTAAAATAATGCACCACACCTTGATGTAAACATCCCAGATATCATCGGCAGCAGTTACCCTATGTTGTGTATCATCCCAGCTAAACCCATTCTGCTCAAGAAGAACTGTGATGTCACTGCAGTACTTCCACAATTTCTTGTACCTATGTCTCAGAACCCTTTTACCATATTGAGAACTGAACTTCTCATTGAACAATATAACCATATCTGTCCATGCTTGTTTACTAAATGTATGATCAATCTTGTTCCCTCTTTGCAATTGGTCAAGCATGAGATCAATAAAATAACGATCCATTGATGGTGTCCAGTCTGTCCTTGGACGGTCTATACTTGTAGAGGCATGGGCACTTCCACCTATTACAAATTGTAGATCACTAGCAAAAATAATCATACATTCATCAGACAAAACACATCCTCCACACAAATTGTGGTGTAGCATGATCAGGCCAACACAACCCGGTACAAAAGAAGGGTAAGGTTGAACATTGGGTTAGAATTAGGGTTGGAAAATGCCAACACAAGGTAAGGTTGAGGTCTCAAGGAAACCAATATGTGTAGCCAGGGGGAGGTTGAGAGAGGAAGGGCAGTGTATCCATGATAATGTACATAAGTAATGCCTTTCCATGATTATGTACATTTAATTCAACACGACCAACCCGCTTTTTTGACTGGCTTTGATTAGGGTTGGATTCAATTGTTTCGTATAACATTATTAGGTGGTTATCTAATGGATCAGGTGTGGATTGGGATTCAGGGCCAACCCATTAAACATCCATTTAAGAAGATGCAAAATGGGTGTAATCCAACCCAACTCATTTATCTATAATGCTTACAAGTTATTAATACTTATGGTTTCCTGACATCAATGCTATATGATCTTTTCTGTCCAAATTGGTGTGCTAAGACCAATGGCTATCCAGGGGTACTTCTCAGAGAGAGGATCAGAGCTAAACAAAAAGAGAGAAGAAGATCTGAACAGAGGATCAGGCTTCTTCTTTTGCTTGGATAACCCATGGCGAACCCATTAAAGAAACACCCATTGGGTTCTGACCTGTGAATGGCCTATAGGTAAAATCAGTCACCAACCCAACCCTCAAATAAATTGGCAGTTGAACGGTTCTGGTCAAGAACCACCACCCTTATATGATGCCTATGTATTATTTGCATATGTAGTGTGTGCATGTGTGCGTTTGTGTGTGCAATTTGGTTATGAATATCCTAACCTGACTAACCTGTTTTCTTGATTGAATTGGATTAAGGTTGAGTATATCTGGTTTGGTTACAGCTACGGTTGAGGGTATCAACACAACTAGCGGTCTAGGATTGACCTCAACCTAACCCAACCTAGCCTAAATTTCCCTTCTAACACAAAATTGATCATCTTAGCCATATTAAATGGTAGAGAAGATGCTCATTACTTAGAAAAAGGAAAAGGAGAGGTTCCCTTATACAAGATTTAAATATTGATTTCAAAGAACAGCTAAAAGCAACATATATAAATTTCCCCAAAATTAGGATCATCTTAGCCATATGAGAATTTTCAAAGGCACTGCATGCTTATCTGTCTCCTAATAATATCTTAATTCTCTAAGTCATACAACTTGAATATTGTAAAAAGAGAAAAAAAATCTAGATTTATAATGCAGAGGAACGATTATTACCAATTAGTTAGAAGATTGGCTAATAGGATGGTTGACACACTAGCCAAGCAAGGGGTTAATGGGGATCATTTGTATTGGGCTCAGTTGTGGTTTAATCTTTATATTTGTATTTTTTGGGTGACGGTGCACCTGGCACCTGTCTAAGGGATGCTTGTATTGTTTATGCATATTGCTGTTTTATTAACAAAATTTATTAAGTCACTTATCAAAAAAAAGTGATGGCTATTACCAATCTTCATAGATGAGACATCATCGTCAATGTCTACATCATGGCTTGAACGACTATATCTACCATCAGCAGCAGTGTATCCATATATCATGCACAAATCGTTGTAGTTCAACACAGTTTTGGTTTTGTAGGACCGTGCATCGGGATGTATCTGCACATATTTTTGTTAGTTAAATGAAACAAAAATGGCACAGATTTCTTTAGCAAATCTGAATAAACAAGGCACCTTGGTATATGCATCCCAGACATAATCTTCAGCTATTACCATTTGCCGGGTTTCATCCCAAGCAAACCCACTCTGCTCAAGCAAAATCTTTATATCATTAAATTGCTTCCACAAATTTGTGTATCGACTTTTCAAGACATCCTTATCATATTGAGATCCAAATTTTGCATTGAACAATGTAAGCATATCTGTCCATGCTTGTTTGTTGAATGTATGACCAATCTTATTGCCTCTATGCATCTGGTCTAGCATAAGGTCAATGAAATAGCGTTCCATTGTTGGTGTCCAATATGTTCTTGAGCGATCGCCGATAGTTGGGTTTTGGCTACCCATCCCTTCACCTATGATTAAAAGAACAGTACAAATAATCAGTAATTCATCAGAAGGAACCATTATTCCAAATATCAATTTATTATGGTTAGAGAAACTTCATTCCCTTTTTCTTTTTTTTTTTTGGATGAGGGATAGTGAACTTGTTTTCTTTTTTACTTTACAAATAATGGACTTTATTAATAAAAAACAAAAAAAAATATACAAGTTGTACACATTAAGGAAGAGAAAGGACGATGATATAAAAATAGCCATGAACCGAACTCTCCAAAGAGAAGCCTATCTACCTCATATATACAAAATAGCCAGACAAGAGCAAGGCACAACCCCCTCCAACCCGCCCCCCCCCCCAAAAAAAAAATAAATAAATAATAAAAATCAAGCATTTTAAGTCATATCTCTCTCAGAAGAAGAGATCAGCACTCAGAAACTAGAAAAAAGGCAATAACAGACCATCAGCAAAACAATCCTACTTGTTCCTCCCCCCCTTCCAGCATAAATAGCACCATCAGTAATTAGAACTCCAAAAATATATATTAAAGATTATTGAGAATAGAATTTCCCCTTCTGTCTTCTCTCCCTCTTCCTCTACTTACAGGATACCACCACCTCTTCCCCCTTCCACTTAATAGGAATCTTCTGCCCATCTTTCAAGTGGTAAGTCTCTCAACATTAAGTAACATGTAGGAGACTCTTGAAACAAATTTTCAACCACAATCACATTCACCAATTTAATATCTCTGTGGTCAATTCCAAACCATTCAAAAGATGGGAATCATGTTTGGACAACCCACACAAATTTAATGTCATTTCTGAAAGTTGTGGCACCATTAAAGAACCCACATAAACATTCCCTGTTCAGAGCTTGAGTTTCCAACATTATACTGAAGAATTATGTTGGTTTTCCTTCAGCATGCATAGAGATCACATGCTTTATCATGATCAGTGCCTTGGACACTGCAAAAATCAATGTTGGACAAACTTTTAAATGGATGAAATGTCCATGTGGGACACTGATCACATTCCAACATTCGATGGATTCTTGAGGGACACTTCTATTTCTATGTATCATTTCCCATTCTCTCCCTGCTTTTTTGACATAACTGAACAGCTAAAGTATACAACAGATACCATGTTTCCTATTAAATTTTATTTGTAACAAAGATAAATTTATAGACCTTTTCTTCTGCAGGTTATAATAAAAGTCAAAAGAAAGCATTGACTTTTTTCACAGTTTATACTTCCCTATAGACATATGTGCCAGTCTTGTTTTTTCATATTACTGAGTCAGACTTCTCAGACACTAGTCAGATTATTCTCAAGTCTATCCATGCAATACTATGCAAAAATAGACTTGTTGTGGCTCCTGGTAGTTGTTAATGGCTTTGTTTGGTCCATTGGGCCCTTTGAATGTGTAAAGTTTATTTGGTGGAAACAATGCTGAATGGAAAGTTGTAGAAGATTACTATATGCTCTGATGCAGTACAAGTGTACAACTAGATGCATACCGACTCTTGTTTCACATACGATGGAAATACAACAGGAGATAGCTTGCTGGGTTGCACCATTATGTCCATAACAATGAGGATAAAGCTTACATGCACTAGCATTGCCATTCTGTTTTCCTTGAATGTTGAAGTGCCCTATAGAGCATGTGAACAAAGCAAAAAAGGGACACTAAGAAGGGATGGAAACTACAGATAAGGTATCAAAAATCATGATGTCAACACTGCAATACTAGCATAAACACTTTTAGGAAAAGTACTTTTGGCTACTAGGTTCTAAAGATGATGATTGTGGCCTTTCTTCAGCATGATTCAGATGATTTTATGCATCATCAGTTATCGTAATGGTACCATTGGATGCCCTCCTTTGCACTATAATATAAACCATAAGTTGGGAAAAATGCACATAAGTAGAGTTATTGGCTACCTGGAGAGTTCATCTCAGGGAAAATAATTCACAAAAGAGCACATAATTATTGCACTTCTAACCATATCCAGTATTTGGCCCTTCCTTAGCATCTATGCTACCCATATATTTCTGGGAGGCAACTCATTTTTGCACTTTTCTACTTGAAATTGGACTGTCAGACACAAGCATGGTGTCTGTTCTTAAGTATCCAGGCAACATTGCCAATTTAGTTGAGTCACAACAGTATATAGATCTTAAGCCAATAAATTACATGATATATGACCTACCTATATTACATTAACCAAGCAACTAACACCTGTTCACTCAAGTATTTAATGATTAATTTGACAAACTAATTCAGAATCGAGCCTCTCGACTTGACATGATTTTATGTCTAGCACTCTAGGTATTACGAAAAGTTATCATCATTTATTCACTCCACTGAGGACAATACCTGTGATTTTGAATTTCTTCCTTAATGTCTCAGTTAATTGGGTAGTGCCATATAGGAACATGTCTAGATAAATAGTGGACAGAACCATCAGACCCTCAAAGTTCAGGCCAAGTTAACCATAGACTAAATCAAGTTCCACAGCCTGAAGTGAATAGGTGGACAAATAATACATTGAAGAATAATATAACATCATCAAGTAAGAAGACAATCTAAATCCACCGGAACTGGCAAAAATTCCTTCTATTACTCATGGGCACAAAAACATTCAGCCACTAAAATGTAAAAGGATTTTTTTCTGGTTTTGATATAGAGATGGCAATTTTGGACCTCCAAATTTTAGATATGCGGGGAACATCCTTAATTATGATCCAGAAGTGTTTCTTTTTTTCAAAGATAAAGGCACCCTAATGAGTTCACCTTATTATTAAACTTATGAGTACTAGTATCTTTTCTCTTTTCAAAGGGTATTTTTCCCTATCAGCACCATTATGGGCCTGCAAGAAGACAAAGAACTTCAAAATTCAAGTAGAGTAATTTGCTATAAATCTACAATTATAAGCTTAAAGAAACCTATTTGACCAAGCACTCACAAAGTCGAATTTGAATCCTGTAAGTTTAACTTATAACATTAGGTCAATCATGACACACCACATAAGCTTCTTACACATGGGGCCCATGTGTCAGGATGACATGGCTTGCACAGTATCCTTCAGTTCCCATAGAGAACTTGGACACCATAATGTCAACTTCTAACTGCACTATCATTACTGTTAGTATCATTTTCTGAAGATATCAAGACTGACACTTTGATTTATGCCAAAACCATGGGTATATACCAAAGACATAAAAAATGACACTCCAAAAAATGCGGTCTATATTTCATGAATTTGCACAGACGACACACCCACACTCCAGAGAAAAGGTGACAACCCTCAGATTTTCTAGTACAGATCTAACAATCAGGAAACTTTCTCGATGGGCCAAAAGGACTCATGCATGCATCTGTATATGTGGAAAAAATGGTTTTCTAATCAGGTAAATCAGGGAAGAGCTAGATGACCCATCTATTTGACCATGTATATTCTATGGCCCATCTAGATCATCCATCAGAAAGAGGAGCCTCTGGATCAGTTGTGTTATATTCACTCATGCACTATACATCAGCCCAGTATTTCAAATAGCCATCGAACTTTTCATTTTCTCAATTTATTTAAAAAGGAATGTCTTTACAGAAAGGTTTATTTTGCAGACTTGGCTAGGGTTTTTGCGCTGAAATTTAACTTGTCAATAAAAGGATGGAAAGAGGAATGCTTGGGTTTTTTCACATGGGAGGTTCTTGAGCCGTTTTAGACACACAGACACATGTATGTAATGGGTTAAAACATTTGTTCCTCACACCTGGTACATGGCTAAGAAAATGCAAATGATCAGACCCCAGAGGCTCAAACATTAGTTAATGCCTTTCTAAGAAGCACTTCTGTCTAGTGCATAAATTAGTGGTTAAAACAGATTCCACGAGTCAAATCCAACAATTCAATGGCCTTTTTATCTCATGCACTGAAGTATACTACCACTTCTACTGTTATTTAACACCTTAAAGCATGCCTATTCTTTTCCAATATGCAGATGACATCCCCCTTAGCTGAGACAAGCTGTTAGTTATATTGCATAAATGGATATCTTGGTTAACAGTTTTCTCTGAAGGAACTAGGCAAGCTTCAGTGATTTCTTAAATATAAAAGCTCACCAATGCTCATCTACTTTTGAAGTTGATAAAGTCCAATAACAGGCTTCAAACCTTGCAAAACTTTAATGTCTCTGCTTCTAACTCTCATGCATAATCGTGCCCTCTCAATGATTTAAGGATTATCAATGCATTTGAGCATCTTGGTTAACAGTTTGCTCTGAAGTAACTAGGCAAGCTTCAGTGATTTCTTAAGTATAAAAGATCACCAATGCTCATCTACTTTTGATGCTGATAAAGTCCAATAACAGGCTTCAAACCTTGCAAAACTTTAATGTCTCTGCTTCTAACTCTCATGCATAATCATGCCCCTTCCAATGACTTAAGGATTATCAGTACATTTGAGCATCTTGCATGCTCAACTAGACATTACCTATGTAGTGAACCAAGTTTCCATCTTATGACTATGTCCCATATTCAGGCTACCAAATGCATATGCCATCAAAAAGTGCAGTTAGTCTGCTTAGATCTTACTGCAATATAAATATCATATTCAGTTTTTTTTTTTTTGCAATTATTATTGGTTTAATTGTTAGATCAATATGATTCTACAACATGAATGTTCATAATCTCTGGCAAGAGCCCATATTAAAAAACAGCTTAACTGCAACATAGTGTCAAGCCTAACTGACAAAAAAAATGACAACAACAACAACAAACAGACAATAGGCATTCATAAGGATGGATACAAAGCACTAGTTGTTAAGCTGCTGTCACTTCTTTAGCTATCCTACGTTCTCATAGACATAGATGTTCTTTTCTCTTCATTTGTTTTGTATGTGAAAATAATTGTGTTACCCTCATGCCCATCAATCTGGAACTTAGTGAATGTGGAATTCCGTGCCTAGATGAGACATATCAAAATCATTTAATAAAAGCCCCTCAAGATGGAAATCAGAAACCCTTTTGTTGCGATATACCAAGAACTGCTGTGCCCACCATCAGTTGAAGTGGAGTAATAGAGCAATCATCAATACATGATTCTTTATTTATGTCGTTTCTTCATTTACATCTTTTAAGCATTTACATTTATGTCATGGATATAGAGTCAAGATCAAACACTGGTTTGATGTTTGAGTGTTCCAAATCTTGACTATTTCTCATTCTTGACTTGAGGCAGGGTGTTCAGATTTTTTGTTCAAAATTTTATATCTTTATTTACTTTATACTTTGCATTTGTTTCTTAATGGGTCCAGTTGGTTTCTACTGGGTTTACAGAGCTGAAACAAAAAAGCCAATATTAAGCAGACACCCGTACTAATACTATGATTTGGCTATCAAAAGAGACACTCAGAAATTCACGCTCGAATACTTCTGCGTGTTGGTCTGGATGTCTGGATTCTCAAATTTACAATTTCCATTAGAAAAACAGAAAAAAAAAAAAAATCAAACTTCGTTTCATTTTACACTCTGCAAAACCAGCCAAACATGCGAACTCTCAGCTTAACAGAAGATTCTTCTCATCGAAACACACATTAACACAAAATAACAAATCAATGCTCTGCAATCAAGCAGAGGCTTCAAACCCAGATGGGTTTCAAGCAATGAATAAGAAAGAGACACTACTAAAACCACAAGCCGGCTTCACACAAACACCTGCAGAGACAGTCCAATATAACCAGAAGAGAAAATTTAAAAAATAATAATAATAATAGAAAAGCGCAACAAAACAAAGAAGACAACGTTTAGCGGTGGAATGGAAGGATTACTGTTCACCTCTGATTTCAAGTTTGGCGCCGAGAAGATCCGAGAGGGCGAAGGCTAAACCTACTCCAGAATAAGGGGAAAAACTTTTAGGGCGTGTTTGGTTGCAGAAGAAGCACGAAGCGTCCGATTGTTCGTGCGGGCCGTGCCAGATAATAACACAGCGAGGACGGATTTGGAACGACAGCGTTGCCGCTTGGCTGTGACCTGCGAGATCTTTGGCCTTTGGGAATGGTGAACATGGGCCTCCTCATGCTAAAAGCCCATTTTGGGCCCATTATCAAATGGCCCTCGTAAGCTCGCAACTACCCACTTTTGGGCATGGATTAACCCATTAAGAGTAAATTTTTGATTTTTTTTTCAATTGTAAAATACTGAACTGAAAAGTTTGTTGTTGGAATAAGATTTTTAAGGGGGTTGGGGCTCCTTAGTGGCTGAAGTTGGGTTAAGAATGGCAAATACAGCAATGAGAAAGAAGATGAGTTCAATGAGAGATAAACCCTCTTTATAATTGAAAGTCGGAATTGGAAAGATAAACATAAATGGCAAAAGGTTGGAGAGAAAGGCGTTGGGATAGGTTTTTCTTTTTTGTTGTTTTTTTTAATTATTTTGATACAAATAATAAAATAATAGGTAATTCCTAAACGGCACAAAAATGTTAAGATGGAAGGAGCATTAGTCGGGACAAGTGTCACACAGCTATTCGGTGCTCACTCATAGTGCTTACCTAACGTGCCTACTACATCCGGACACAAGATAGCTTCTTAATTTACTGTATAGAATAGTTGATCGTGACACCATAACTATCTGTCCCCTTGTTCATGCTCTCCATGACCCAATCACTACTCGCTTTCACTCAGGCCCTTGCCGACTTCGACAATCTTTAATTAGTTGTTGCCTTTGAGGTCTCAACAATAAAATACAAAATAAGATTAACTAGACACAACTACATCATCTTTGTGCTCATTCCACAATCAACAAGGATGGGCACCTCTGCAACAAGCCATGGGGCAAGACCCAAACATAGAGCATGCGCAGTACCAAATATACGATAGTTTTCATTCCACAGTGGCTTGAAGTGGATGGTCAAGTAGATTTTCCCACCTCTATACATCTTATATATGTGTCTTTCCATCGAACTGGGGGAGCTCGATCTCCGACGCCGTGGAAGGGTAGGTAACGAGAATGTCGAGTTGAAGATCGAATTCGTATTTGAGGAGGTTATGGATGTACCAACACTTGCCAATCTACCTCGTCCCCTCAAGGTTTGCAACAAATATCCTAAACCAGTCATTGTTGTTGGATTTGTTCATCCCCGTATATGCTATCAACGCCTTGTACTCCTCCTTCAGCCTCTGCACACATGTTGCTCCATCCCTTAAACCCGTCTTCGTCATCAATAGAGGGATCTATGTCAGTGTCGATTTCGTGTTCAGATCCCAACCTTCCATCGCTAAAACCCTCTCTCCCACTCTCGCTTGCTCGGTTGCTTTCCCTTTGGTGGTCTCACTACCTAGCTTGACCATGGGCATCTGATATTCTTGCACCATGTGCTTAACTTCATCTAGGCAGCTTCCCTTGAAAGACTTGGCAACCATTTTCCAGTTCAATGGGTCTTGTTGGACACAGAAGCTTTTGATGGTGCCGTTGCTATCGCAATTCTCATGGGTGAATTCAATTTTCTCAGACAGAAAAGACTAAGTGATTCCAATGAGAAGAGTTGCTCCTGTTCAGCCTTTTTGTGAGAAATGCATATTAATTAAGTCGGAGGTGGTGGTGGGGAGGAGCAACAAAGTAGAAGTAGAGAGCTTATGAGATTTGATTTGAGTGAAGAAATCTTTCCTTTAGATAATAGCCTTTTCCATCTAGATTGAAATAGTTATGTTCCTCTTCAGACGGTGGAGTTCAAGGATTAGGAAAAGAGGATAAAGAGGTCAAGGGAGATTTTTTTTTATCGATTTTCAAATAGAGGTATCTTAGAGCATTAGATTGCTTTGAGCGTTACACTGCTCAAGAGAGCGTAATTAAGATTGCTTAGCGAGGAAGCTGCGACATACTTGATGGGAAATCTTGAATGAGACTGGGGATCCAAGAAGCAGACAGATTGGAAGGTTTCAGTGAGGAGGTGAGTATGGAGAGAAGCCTGAAAGCGCTACATAGAAAATGTAGGAAGTCGCTATATGGGAAGATCGTGGCGAACAAGCGAATGAATACTCATGGTGTTGTACAAAAAATAAGGAATTTTTGGATGAACAACCGTTATGAGGTGAAATGGTTAGAAGGAGAACTACTATGAATCAGCTTCCAGAAGGAAAAGAATATGAGAAGGTTCATGCTGCAGGAGCCATGGCTAATTGAAGGATGCCCCCTTCTGCTGAGAAAATGGTGTCTGAATGCCCCTTTGGACCAGCTTGAATTCACGGAGTTGTGCATCATTGTACGCATCCTAAAAGCTCCAGTAGATAAAAGATGTTGGCAATGGGGAGCAAAAATGGTGGTAGTCACAGGTGAACCAGTGAAGGAAGAGGATGTGGAAGAAAACAACAAAGAAAGCCACTGGTGATTGGAAATTTCGATGAGGACGATGAAGGAAGAAGGTGTGGTATAGGTTCCAGTATGAAAAACTATTGAAATATTGTTATAGGTGTGGGATTATCGGACACGAGGAGAGAGGTTGCCAAAGGATCTCTAACATGCAGATGTTGGAGGAATTAGCAAGCAAGATAGCAGAGTACAATCTGAATATAGAAGGGGGTTTGGCAAGCTATGGCCCTTCTCTTCACGCTTCACCAGTTTGGAAGGAGTTTAAGTTCATCAATCAAGTAGGGAATTTGGAGGAGAAAGGCAAGGCGATAGAGATGGATAGAGCTCTGCATGAAAGGGAGGAAAGGAACCCATAATTGGAACGAGGTGGGATAGGTTTTAATTTGGGTATCATAGTGGTTGGTGAGGTCTCTTGCAAGCACATTAAGAACCATGGTGAGAGATCAAACTTGAGTGGATCGTGTAAGAAGAGCCTCTTCCTGGAGGGGTTAAACACTAAGTCGGGGCGGTAGAGGGTTTCTTCACAGTTATCATATCGCTGGAGAAAGCTAGTAGACAACCGAAGTCGGAGAAGAAGCTAGAAGTTGTTGATGAAGGGACAACTGAATGAGGGGCGTGCTCGAGGGGAGGACTGCTTCAGATGGGGGCGCATCAATCACAGGGCACAAATGCATGGTCCCACAGTGAGAGAGAAGATAAAGCTGATGTGGAAGGACAGGTGGCAAGGTTGGTAAGATGTGGTATAGATGAAGGGGAAAGGGACTGTGAGTGTATTAGGGGGAAAGGAAAGAGTAAAGCCTTAAGGAATTTGATGGAGAATTTAGTGGACTATAAGCCGAGGAAAAGACGATGCGAAGGGGTCGTTATCCGGGAAATCGAGGGCTCGAATTCGAATTCGGATCCACAACCAGACCGAACATCAAAAAGGCTAAAATTAGTTAGAAAAAGAGAGTGGGGTAGTATGGGGTGGACTGGGAACCCCAACAGGACTCTGAAGACTGGGAGGAGGAGGAAGAGGATTGCGATATTGATAATTTGCTGGTGGATAATGTGAAGGACCAGGATTTATTCGGGGAAGCAAAAGGGAACAAGAAACTAGCAACTGTGGACATGGATTTGGATGCGATGAGTTGCGTTAGAAAAAGGTTCGGGAACTCCGACCAATGTTGCAAAGAGGTAAGTTGCTGCTCTCCATTTTTATGTATTAATGGTTTAAGTTTTGTCTCTTCTGTTATTGTAACTCGGGATAAGGGAAAACCTATTTTTGACATTCACCAGGCTTTTGTTAAAGGTAATTCTAAATTGGTGGTAAGTTGGGGAAGAAATAAAAGAGAGAATAAGTTGTTTACAAAAAGACTAAGTTTAAAAAAAAAAACCAAAAAGCTTGTTATGGTAAATTGGGAAGGGACTCTTTTTGGGAAAATATTTAGAAGGGTGGAGAAGGAGCCACCAAGAGGTTGGGAAAAGTGTTAGGAAGAAGATAAGTCCATCCAGATGGAATAGGGTTAGGAGGAGTTTAGTGTCAATTGCAGGGGGGCATAAAGTTGGTGGAAGGGGTTCTTAGTGTCACTAAGCCCTGTATTCCTATTTTTGGGCCTCTCTACTAGAATGAGTTTGAGTTTGTTTCAGTATGGTTCATTAAAAACAATAAGTGGGTTAGGGATGTTGTCCCGCAACAGTTTCTAGGTAAAAAATGAGGATTTTAAGTTGGTCCCCTGACAATTCATGCTTTGAGAGAGACTTGTAGTAGAGGTGGAGTTGATGTAATCTTCCTAATGGAAACCAAAATCTCATTTTTTAAATGTAAAAACTATTTCAAATGGGTTAAGGATTGGAATGGTTGGGGAGTAGACTCAGTAGGGCTTAGTGGTGGACTGACACTGTTTTGGAAAAAGGATGTGGATGGGAGGGTCATCTATGCTAATAAAAACATCATTCATGTTAAGTTTAATGATCAAAAGGGTTACTAGCATTGCTCGTTTATCTATGGGGAACCAAAGAAAGGCTTAAGAAGTGCATTTTTGTTTAAATGGAAGAGATTAGTTGGGTGGGTGCAGGGTCCTTGGGCCTGTTTAGGGGGCCTTAATTTTGTATTACATGGCTCAAAAAAGGAAGGAGATAGAGTTATTGAAATACAATAAGTTCTTAGAAGTTTGTGGCTTACAGGAGGTGCAGAGTGATGGCCCAACCTTTATTTAGTCAAATAAGAGGGATGGGGATAAGCTTATAAGAGCAAAATTAGATAGAGTGCTTTGTAACTCTTAGTGGCTTAATCAGTTTGAGAACTGTAGGGCCAGCACTTTAGTTTCATTAGGATCGGACCATCTTCCAATTCTGTTAGAAACAGTCCCAAGGAATCAAAAGAAGAGGGTGTTCAGATTTGAAGAAATGTGGATGGATCACGAGGAATTCCAAGGTTTGCTGGAAAGAGTTTGGGGAAAGAGGAGGATAGGTCCCAGTCAGCTCAAATTGGGAGGCAAATGCAGAAATCTAAAAGAACATATAAAATAATGGAATAGAAATACATTTAGAAATGTGAGAAGGAAAATTTAGGAGGCCAAAGACATGGGCTTAGTAGAGAGGTTAGTAAAATTGGATTGGACATTAACCAAAATAAGGCAAGACAGTTTGAGGAAAATTTGAATAAGTGGATGAGGAGAGAAGAAGTAATGTGGATGTAGAAATCGAGGATAAATTGGTTGCAAATCAGGGATAAAAACCCAAAATTATTCCATTCAATTGCGAAAGGTAGGCAAGCAAGAATAGGATAGTAGCCCTTAAAAGATGTAAATGGGAAATGACTGTCCTTGGAGGATGATATCTCAAAGAAGTTAGAGAACCATTTTATGAGCATTTTCAATTCCTTGAATCCGAAAAGGCAAGAGGAATTCCTTGATTGTGTGAGTCCAAAGCTGAGTGAACAGGACAAGAACTTCTTAGAAAAGGATATAATAGATGAAGAGATCAAAGCAACCTTATTCCAAATAGCCCCCAGGAAAGCTCTAGGTCCGAATGGTTTACCAAATCTCATTTTTCAAAGATATTGGGATATAGTGGGAGGATGTAACCAGGGTTGTTAAGGGATTCTTCGATTTGAGCAATCTACTTAGAGAGTTTAATGAAACTTATATAGCCTTGATTCCAAAAGTAAAAAACCTTGAGGAAGCTTCCCATTACAGACCTATTAGTCTTTGTAACACACTTTATAAAATAATAGCAAAAATACTAGCCAATAGGATTAAACCTATGATGAGTAACATCATTAGTGAAAACCAAAGTGCATTCACACTAGGCATATACATCCAAGACAACATTTTGGTGGCTCATGAAATTATTCACTTCATGAAAAATACCAAGGGGAGAACCCCTTGGATGGCTATTAAGTTAGATATGAGTAAGGCCTATGATAGAGTGGAGTGAAGCTTTTAGGGAAAACCATGAGGAAACTAGTGTTTGGAGCCAAAGGGGTTGGTTGGATTATGAAATGTGTTTCATCAGTCACTTATAGGGTGTTGGTAAATGGAAGACCGGGAAGGAAATTTGTCCTAAAAAGGGGTTTGAGGTAGGGGGATCCTTTGTCCCCCTACCTTTTTCTTCTATGCTTAGAAACTTTGTCATTAAGGCTCTCAGAGCTAGCTACCCAGGGGAAGATCAATGGCATTTCTATTTCCAAAAACTGTCCAACTGTCTCTCACTTGTTTTTTGCAGATGACAGTTACATATTCTCTAAAGTAGAGTTGGGGGAAGGGCAAGCTATTCTGGAAGCTCTCAAATCATATGGAGAGGCATTAGGGCAATAGGTAAATTTTCAAAAATCTGAGTTTTTTTTCAGTAGAAATCTCCATCATAGGCTTCAAAGATTGTTAGCAGGTTTCTTAAAAATGAAAAAAGTTGAATCACCTTCCATCTATTTGGGATTCTCTACTAAAATTGGTAGATCTAAGAAAGTCTTGTTCAATTTTCTTATTGAAAGGGTTAGTAAGCTGCTGTCCAAGTGGGAAGATCTCCTATGAGGAGTGAAGTCACTGACAATGTAGTAAGATTGAGAAAGGACCAGTGGGCCAAAGTTTGAAAAGCCAAAATTGATCCAAAGATAAAAAAAATTTATTTGGAAATGTTCCTAGAATGCTTTAGCTGTCAAAGAAAACCTTTACAAAAGAAAGCTCTTAAATGAAAGCAACTGCTCTATTTGCTCTCACCAAATTGAATCTATCATTCATTGTCTATTTGACTGTGATCATGCCAAGTCCACGTGATTTGGGTCTCATATTGACTGCGTAGGGTCTCGAAGAGGACAACTAAATTCTTTTAACGAGTGGCTTTCGATGTGGTTGGACTTGTGCTCAAAAGATAAAGAAAGAAAAGATATTTGATTTCTTTTTCTTTTCTATTATTATGGAATATTTGAAAAGCTAGGAATGGAAAATTTGTTGACAATGTAGACCCCATTCTGAGAGTCACCTTGGCTTTATCTTAGAAGATGTGGAGAGAGAGAGAGTGATGATTTCCCAAGCATGATTGCGAGGTTCTTCTCTTCATCCTCTAAGACATAGCGCTTGGGTTACTTCTTTTTGGATAAGGATGTTGAAACTAAACGTGGATGGAGTTTTTTGTGCCCAGGTAATTCTGGTTTTGGTGCAGTGCTTAGAAATGATGAAGGGAAGGTTATTGCTGCTGTTTTTGGAAGGTCAACAACTTATTCTCCCATTCAAGCAGAATCAGTGACGATCCTTAATAGCCTTGAAATTTTGAGCATATATAAGGAAGAAAATTTATCAGTGGAATCTGATGACTACCAAGTGTTGGTGCATGCTTTGAAGATAGGAGATTTTGAGATGGCTTTGGATGCTAATTTCCTATGCATGGACATTGACTGTTTGACTGGAGGTCATTCTATCTCTTGTAATCATGTTAATAGATGATGTAATTATGTAGCTCACTTGTTAGCTAAAAGGGGTCTACTAGAGTTTGCAGTTTTTGTGCAAGATCCCCCTAGGTGTGTCCAAGAATTGGCCAATGCAAACTCTAATAGACCTTAAGCGGTTTTTGTATTGTACTTTGAATATAATCTTGCTTACTTTTACCAAAAAATAGAGGTATTTTAGTGGAAAAATATATAAATTAACTTACAAAAGGGTAAAATGGGTATTTAAAAAAATTGATGCATTGGTCTAACGTCTTCCATCTGGATTAGTGACAAAAGGGAGGTTTTTGTTGAATTCTTTAAAAGTTCAAGGGAGCTTTTTGCTAAAGTAAAACTACAAGGGAGGTTCTTATGATTTCCGAAACCTTAGGGGAGGTTTTTGCATTTTACCCTTTAAAATAAGTACTTGAAAAAATTGGGTGCCAAATACAAATAAGTACTTATTCGAATAAGCACTTGTTTTTAAACACTTATTTTTCACATAAACACTCCCAAACATGACCTAAAAACAATAAGTCATTCAATTCAATAACTTTAGTTGTTATTCAATATAAACTGCGGTTTGATAAGAGCTGAAGTGGCTGAATTAAAAATTACTTACTGTTTTATCATTTAGTGAATAAGTCATTAAGGAGCCTTTAGTGAACTCTTTAATTGCTGAGAGTGAAGTTGGGTTAATTTTGGTACCCTTGGAATATTTTATTGTTTAGTTATTTCATTTTTATCCAACAAAAATAATAAGTCATTCAGTTCAATCACTTCAGCGTGATCAAATGGTCCCTAATTCGTGCGTGAGATATACAATTATTTAAAGAATATCTAAAAACTCAAAAAACAGAAAAAAATGTCAAAACCATTATGATAATGTATTACTAGATGAAAAATATTGGACATTTAGGGCTGCGACGAAGAATTTCAATTACATTGGGACCGGGTGCGGTTTTGGGTTTGAGTCCATTGAAAAGTAAACAAATTCCCAACCTGACCCGACCCATTTAAGACATTTTTTGTATTTTATCATAACACGCTAATAAGTAATAACTCTCCGGTACTCTTGGTAGTTCAATAGAAAGAATGGAGAAGACAACTGCTGAAGCTTCCAGTACCCGAATTGGTTCAGTATCAGTGTCAATTTGGGAAGCATTTCGGTTGCATTTGATCTGTGGGTTAGGATTAGCAGTAGCATTCTGGGTTGTCCACAACGTCTATTCTCTTGATCTCATCTCTAACCCTGATCACACCCTATTTCTCATCTGGGTACATTAAGCATACGACCTTTAATGGAGACCCGCTATGCTTTGCATCTGAAAAAAAAATCTAATTCGTTGTTTTTCTTATGTTGATATGAATCTTTTGGTAGGTTATCGAGACACCAATAGTAATCGGAGTTTACAGTATGTCACGATGGGATCCCGAACAATGCTCAGTAACTTTCTAATCTCCTTTTTCTTAGTTTTAATTTGTGTCCTTGATCTGTTCTATATCTCCAATATTTGATAATTTATTAGGGTTTTGATAGTTGTTAACAGTTCTTGAAGGCGGTTGGACATGGCTTACTGGGAATTCCAGCTGGTGGGTATGCAGTCTAAGTTCTAATAGTTTAACCTTTGAGTGTTTCTTTGTGAAATTTGATTAGTAATATATTTAATGCTTGAACTGGTTCTTGTGTTCTACATTTTGGAAACTAGTTTTGAACTTACACAAGATGGTAGACAATTCTGCTCCTTAACCATTCGACAGAATTACTACGTGATCAGACAAAAGGATGATGTGCATTATACTTCGGTAGTGTTTGACCCAGATTAACCCACACTTGTTGCTTATGGGTTAAGAACATCGCATTAAGCAGTTGATTCTGGATTGGAACTTCCATTTTCTCCCCCTAAAACCGGGTATTTTGGTCTTAAGTTAGAGAGGCAATTTGGTTTTTCAGAAAATTTGTTCAAATATTTCAGGGCAATTATGTTTAAAAGGATTATCAATGATCTGGTTTACGAGTCAGTTATTTGGGAGTTTGATTGCAATTAACTTTTAAAGTAAGTATTTGCAAAAGCAGATAGCTGTTCTTGGGGATAGATAGTTCAGTAGTCCCAGCATTTTGTGCTTACTGCCATTTGTCCATTAGCCAAAAACACTCCATCCATAACCATAAAGGACTTTAATGTGACCAAACACAGTTTGACACTCAATACTGTTATATGGCCCCAAGATCTGCTTTTGCCATAAATGCCACTGTAAAATCAATTGAAGGTTTCTTATTCTTTTTGTTGATTCATTTTTTCCCTTTATTGATGCACTTCTTCTTTCTAGTAATATTTTTAAACTTTCACATGTTTTATGCACTTTTAATTTGTGAAGTGCATGCTATTTCTTAATGCTTTATATTTTCTGTAGCATAATTTGTATAGCTTCTGTTCTTGTAGGGGCATTTTTAAATGCATTTGGAGCTATTGTTTTGGGGGCACCTATTGGAATTTTGTAAGTGATGTTATATGCACCCATACAAAATTGCTAGAAATAATACAGCCACTGGGAGATATTTATGGATAATCTCTTACAAGATGCTCTTGTATTCAACTTTGCTAAACTTTCTTTGTACTTCATTTTTTTTTTATGGAGACAGGTATATAAAGAGAACCGTTAACTGGTCCCTGCTCATGTCCTTGTTCACTGTAAGCACCAAACCCTTGTCTTCCTCTTTATGATCTTGATTGAATACCTTATTGTATTTAGTGATCCAAGGGAGTAAAAGAGAGCCATTGAACTTGCATTCAATCTTATGGTTGATCTTGGATATTTTCTGTAGTGAAGAACAATCTTACATGTAAAATAAATGATCTTGGATATTTTCTGGAGTGAAGGACAATTCCCTTACATGTACAAAAAAAAAAGATCCGCAAAAGCCCCAGGTACTGGCTTTACATACAATGACTAGAGGAAAGAAGTTGCCCCTTCTAGAGTTTTTATTCCCTGATGGATAACAATTCACCATATGGTAAAATCTTGGGCTGACCAGTTTGAGAATGTGGTTTGAGTCTGAGAGCTTCAACTTTTTGCAAAAAATGCCAAAGATTTGGTCCATATTGAGTCTTCCCCTTCCATGACCCCAATAGCTAGGACCAACATATTCACCATATATATAGAATCTGCATACAAGGAGGAACCAATGATTTCAAACAAAAATTAAGAACTCATCAAGGCAGTGCCACAGCTCTTTAAAGTATATCCTCCACAGAAGGGTTAAAAAGAATCCCGTCCAAAAGCCTTTATATATAAAATCCTAACAAGGTTGCAATTCCCAGCCAGCCTACACGAAAAAGGAGAGGCCAAGAGCTCAAAACCCATAGATCAGCAATTAGGGATAAATGATCTTAGGGCAGACAAATGCTTATGAAGTAAAACTTCTCAAGTCTCAAGTTCATATCCTTTTTATGGTTTTCTATTCTTCTTGCTATAACTGAGAGTTATAGAAATTTGTGTTTGTGTTTTGTGTGTATCAGTGGATGTGTGATTGCAGTTATCATAGTTTTAAAGGTGCCAAGGCAAAGCTAGGGAATAGGGGGGCCTTATAGTTTAGGGGCTTAGGCTTCTGCCTAGTGATGTCTTTTTTTTCTTTTTTTTTTTCTTTTTAACAAAAATATAAATTCCAGTGTAGTCATAGTCCCTAGGTTTCACGGCAACCGGCAGTCATCTTTCATTAATAATTGCCAATAATTCTTGTGAAATAAGTATAGCCCCATATCAAAACATAGAACATCAACATATTCGTGAGAAGAACAATAAAGAAAAGAAAACATACCTTTGCCGCTATTATGTGTTGATTGTATGAAATCTTCAAGTTCTTTGCTTATTGGTTTAGGTTTTGAAGTCTTCAAGGATTCAAGACAGCATCCATTGATTTGTATGTTGATCAAACCTAAACAAATAAGAAAATAATAAAAGAAAACTAGTATAAGAATCATGAAAATATTATAGACTTACAAAACGAATAATTTAATGTAATAATGCCTATTGTAATAGTATAATATCATAGAATAAAAAAATATAAAAAATATTATACAGTATCCTTGTACCAAAACAACTTGGTGCTTGGGTGAGGCGGCCCTCCATGGAAAAAAACAGCCTGAGCTGTTTTGAAGCTTCCTGCACATGACACATTACCCCATTTAGTAAATTATTGCTTTTTAATTAAAATATTATTGATTGCAATTACTGTTTTAACCCACACCCATGCTAATGTGTCATGCACATGAAACTTCAAAACAGCCCAGGCTGTTTTTTCCAAACAGCCAAACTTCCCCCTTTGTCACCTAGAAATTGCCTTGATTACTATCACAGTTATGAATGCACTTATGAACTTAAGTTCACCCTACAATTTTCCAAATTATACATGAATATGTAATAGAAATACCTCCACATTTAGTTCCCTGTTTTTCTTCTCCAACATGCTATATCTTTATTACATAGGTTACTGAAGTAGATAACCAACCTGTCTCTGTATTTTTGCAGTTTGCACCTGCAGCTTCTGTTTTTGGTTCATCATGGAACAATTGGCAGCGTCTGTTTGCATATGCCAAGTAAGTATTTCGGTTTATTAAGTTTTACTTCCCTGTGCAAAACCATAAATGTCAAGTAATCTAGTTTCATCACTATAAAGCAAATTCGTGGAAGGATGTTATGCAATCATTATTCTCAATTATTGTCTACTATGTGCTATTTGTGATGGATTACATATAAAATTTCTTAGGCCAGCTGGCATTGTTGATTACATGATTTGTCTACCAGCTCATGGGACCGTTATTGGAGCTTGGCTTGGGGCTTGGCCTATACCTCTTGATTGGGAAAGGCCATGGCAGGTAAGATTTTCTTGCTCCTAATTCAATTAAAATTTATGACATTTATTTGTTATTTTGTTTGAATTCCTACTTTTTCTTTGCTAACATCACCAATAATATGCATGTCCTTGAGTCCAGTTATATGTGTAATTGCTACTTTTACCTGATTTTTTAAGGTGGTACTAAATTTTTGTCTAAAATTTTGTTCTACATTATTGGATAAAATCTTATCTGAGTCTAATCATCTTTAATATCAAGATTAGAGAAATTTATACATAGTTTGGGGCACATGTTTCTTTGTTTTAGGAGTTTAGTCATGTTGGGGGTGGTGGTGTTGTGAGTTCTGCTGTTCTTTTTTTGTTTAGCGCTGTATTGATAGATTTCTTATCACCGTTTGTACTCTTTTTTCTTTTAATAAAATTTTATTTTACCTTCAAAAGAATGTTGATTTTTGTTTGTCTAGTTGTGAGGCCTCCCTTATAACCATTTTGTCCATCTGGTATTTCAGAAACAAGTACAAATATGAACATGTATAAGGCAAAATAACTCTCCATTTCTTGACTCTATGGCATGGATACAGATACAAGCAATGTTTTAAAAAATGACCTAGAACTGGAACTGTTTTGGCCACTGGTTTCTGGGTCAACGGTTCAAATGTCTGGTTCGAATGGACGGCCCATTCTGACAAAAAAAAAAATTAAAATAAAAAACGACCAAAAAATGTTGAACAGGTTGACAGTTCGATCGCCTGGGTCAACAGGTTGTTGACTGAATCAACAGTTTTTTGCCAGGGATCGGGTTTGGGGTAAAACGGAACCAGTTGCCTGTACGGTTCCCGGGCCGAATGGTCCGACCGTCCTTGTCAATGGCGGTTCGAAAACCATGGATACAAGTGTCCCATATAATATGATAATGCCATATTTTTAAATTGGGAAAATCTATGATACTGGAAAGTCATGATACTGGAAGAGCTTTGACCATTAAAACATCCCCATGAATTTTGATGAATACCACCGGATTGTCACCTTTTATATGATACCAGTTGGTTGGCAGTAAGTTTTTCCAATATCATGTCTTGCCTTGTCATGGTCGAACCCTTATAAATTTAATAAAGCTTCTAACATATATGGTTTTTTTGATCAATTTAACAATTAACATGTACAAGTTTGTTATATTATGATTTGTTAAAATATACCATATATATTTTAGAGGTATCCATGTGGTAAAATATATTCTAGAAGTGTCGTTACTATTTCTGGTGTCATGTAGGATGCATATCATGCCCAACATGGGTAAAATGGAGATTCTGATTATAATAGCTGACTAACATACTAAGATTTGCTTGGAAGTGATTACCCTGTTAAATGCTGCATACAGGAGACTGGATTGTTTAGGGAACGGATTTGAATGGGGTGGGAATACATAACAGCATTCCCTATGCATAAGGGCTATGGAGATGTCCTGTCTCAGTTTGGCAACTTAACAACCAATGAAACTCTGTTATTCAATTAAGAGGACCAATGAAGTATCGTTTCTAGATGAAAACCATGAAATAGTGTTGATACTCTAGATATCATATACCAATTACAAACAAAAGAATCAAGTCACCCCCAATTTACCGAAGTTCAATAATGTTGTTTATCACCAATACAATGGTGCTGGCTTCTGGACAAATTGAGAACTTAATGTTTATCCTATCTATAATACAAGACATCCCTAGTTTGCCGAAGTTCAATGTTGTTTTATGAAACTTGTCCTAATTGAATTAAACTTGCACTAGTTGATTTCTGTTGGAAATATTTACTAAATTTCTTAGTTGTCTGAGTCAATAGGAGTTTGTTTTTTTGGTTGTTTTAGTTTGTTTTGTTTTTTACCTGGTCTATAGGAGAATACGTGGTTTTAGGAGTATGTTGCATGTTTTTTGTTTGTGAGCACTTTATTAGCAGTTGGTGGTTGCACTTCCTAGTTTCAAGCATTTATCCATTTGGTTTTAGCTCTATAAATAGAGCATCTTCTTATTGTGAAAAATGCATCAGATTTCAGAAACAACAAAGTTCAGTCCTTGTTTCTCTTATTTGTCTTTTCTTCCTCAATATACATTTATCAGTGGTATCAGAGCTTGGTTAAGAAAGAGTCACGAAAAAAAGGAGAGTATAGCAGTAGCTTTCTTCCTTATCTTTTGTATTGCAGAGAGAAAAGTGTGGAAGTGTCACAACAACATCCCGTATGGCTACTGACAACTTTGTTCAACCTGCCATCCCGCACTTTGATGGTCACTATAACCATTGGAGTATGTTGATGGAGAACTTCTTGAGATCCAAAGAATATTGGCAGGTTGTCTCCAATGGAATAGTAGAACCAATAGCAGGCACAACAGTGACAGATGCACAGAAAATAGAACTAGAAGGACAACGTTTGAAGGATCTCAAAGCGAAAAATTATCTTTTCCAAGCGATTGATCGTTCAATCTTGGAAACCATTCTTTGCAAGGACACGTCCAAGCACATTTGGGATTCCATGAAGAAGAAGTATCAAGGTTTCGCAAGGGCAAAGAGGCAACAGCTTCAAGCACTTCGTTCGGAGTTCGAAACGCTACGAATGAAATCGGGAGAGTCGGTCACAGATTAGTTTTCACGGATGATGGCAATCATCAATAAGATGCGGATCCACGGCGACAAGACGGAGGACGTCACCATAGTAGAGAAGATTCTTCGATCCATGACACCAAAGTTTAATTTTGTTGTTTGTTCCATAGAAGAATCTCATGATATTGATGAACTTTCAATTAACGAATTACAAAGTTCTTTGTTGGTTCATGAGCATAAAATCAACCAGCAGGAGAAAGAGGAGCAAGCTTTGAAGGCCTTCACAGAAAATCATCCGACACCAAGAAGAGATAGAGGACGAGGTAGAGGCAGAGGTAGAGAATGCAATGATCGTGGAAACCAACAACAACATCAACATCAAGACAACCAAGTTCAAGGAAGAGGAAGAGGACGAGGAGACCACCACTCGACTACATATAGACCAAGGTTAGCAGACAAGTCCAATGTCGAGTGCTACAGATGTCACAGGTACGGCCACTACAAGTCTAAATTTCGAACTAATCTGAATAGCCAAGATGGACATGGAGAGATGTCTAATCTTGCAGAGAAGGAATAAGAAGTATCCTTGTTAATGGTTTGTCATGCAAAGGAGGAAACCAACAAGAATTTGTGGTACTTAGACACAGGCTGCAACAATCATATGTGTGGAGACAAGTCTGCATTCTCTTATTTGGATGAGTCATTTCGCGATAATGTGAAGTTTGGTGACAATTTTAGAGTCTCAGTTATGGGAAAAGGAAGGGTGACAATCCAAACCAAGGGGGATTCTACTCAAACAATCTCTAATGTGCTCTTCGTTCCAAACTTGAAGACCAGTCTGCTTAGTGTGGGTCAGCTACAAGAAAAGGGATACGAGGTTTCTATCAAAGATGGAGTTTGTTGAATTCAAGATGCAAAGTTAGGCTTAATTGCTCAAGTTAACATGACAGCGAATCGTATGTTTCCGCTTCATCTCCACAACATCACTCATTCATGCTTTTCAGCCAAATTGAAGGATGCAGCATGGCAATGGCATTTTCGCTATGGTCACCTAAACTTTGGTGGACTAAAGACTCTACAACAGAAAAATATGGTGATTGGTCTTCATCAAATTACATCTCCATCTGAAGTTTGTGAAGAATGTGTTGTTAGCAAATAACGCCGTAATCAATTTCCGAAAGGAAAATCATGGAGAGTGAAAAAGGCATTGGAGCTGGTTCATTCTGATCTTTGCGGGCCAATTAATCCATCTTCCAATGGAGGTAAAATGTACATAATTACCTTCATTGATGATTATAGTCGAAAAATATGGGTATATTTTTTGTAGGAAAAATATGAAGCTTTTGCAGCCTTTAAAAATTATAAAGTGCTTGTTGAGAAAGAAGTTGGCAGCCCAATAAAGGTTCTTCGCACTGAGTGGAGAATACAACTCACTTGAATTCGCAAATTTTTGTGAGACCCATGGAATCAAGAGGCAACTTATGGCAACTTACACGCCTCAACAAAATGGAGTTTGTGAGCGGAAAAATCGCACTATTTTGAATATGATGCGAAGTCTTTTGAAGAGGAGCGGCATTCCAAAAACTTTCTGGCCTGAAGCAGTCAATTGGAGCATTCATATTTTGAATAGATGTCCCACACTCGCTGTTCAAAATATGACACCAGAGGAAGCATGGAGCGGACGGAGACTGGTAGTAGATCATTTCAGAATTTTTGGGTGTATTGGCTATGCTCATAAGAAGTCTTTGCTCCTGTTGCAAGACATGATATGATCAGATTGGTGATTGCATTGGCAGCTCAACATTCATGGCCTATCTTCCAATTGGACGTGAAATCAGCATTCTTGCATGGTGACCTACAGGAACAAGTATTTATTGATCAACCTCCTGGTTATGTGAAGCTTGGAAGTGAAAATAAGGCTTATAAACTCAAAAAGGCATTATACGGGCTAAAACAAGCACCACACGCTTGGTATAGTCGTATAGATGCTTATTTTTCTAAAGAGGGATTTAAGAAATGTCCATATGAGCATACACTTTTTATAAAGATTGAAGATGAAGGAAAATTGCTTATTGTTTGCTTATATGTTGACGATCTTATTTTCACTGGAAATGATAGTGCCATGTTTGAAAGTTTTAAGAAGTTCATGATGATTGAGTTTGATATGTCTGATCTTGGAAAGATGCATTATTTTTTGGGTATTGAAGTGATGCAATCTGCAGCTGAAATTTTTATTTCACAAAGGAAATATGTGCAATAAATTTTGGATAGGTTTCAAATGAAAAATTGCAATTCTGTTAGCACGCCGACTGAAGTGGGTCAGAAGCTTGTTCGAAATCCTGAAGGAAGGAAGATTGATAGCACTCTTTACAAGCAAATTGTAGGGAGTCTGATGTATTTAACAACTATAAGACCTGACATAATGCATGCTGTAAGTCTCATAAGCAGGTTCATAGAGTGTCCAAAAGAGATTCATCTCTTAGCTGCAAAATGAATCTTTCGATACTTGCAAGGGACTGCTAGTTATGGGCTGTTCTGTTCTATAAGAAAGGAGAAAAATCAGATTTGTTTGGTTTCACTGACAGTGATTACGCCGGAGATTTAGATGATCGGAAAAGCACTTTAGGATATGTTTTCATGCTTGGTTCTGGAGCTGTTTCGTGGTCTTCAAAAAAGCAATCAATTGTCACTTTGTCAACAACTGAAGCAGAGTTTGTAGCTGCAACAGGCTGTGCCTGCCAAGCTTTTGGTTGAAGAAAATTCTTGGAGAGCTAAACTTTAAACGACAAGGGCTTATAACAATTTTTTGTGACAACAGTTCTTCCATTAAACTCTCCAAAAATCCTGTTCTACATAGAAGAAGTAAGCTTATTGATGTGAAGTTTCACTTTTTCAGGAACCTGTCAAATGAAGGAGTCATTGATCTCGTCTACTGCAAGAGTGAAGACCAGATTGCTGATATAATGACCAAGCCTCTCAAATTGGCGCCGTTTGTGAAGTTTAGAAAATTGCTTGGTGTCTCCACTTTGGAAGGTCCAGCTTGAAGAAAGTTCGCTAGTTCGCTGCTAATATTTTTAAACTGAATGTTTGAAAACTTTCAGTTTAAGGGAGGGATAATTGTTGGGAATATTTACTAATTTTCTTAGTTGTCCGAGTCAATAGGAGTTTGTTTTTTTGGTGGTTTTAGTTTGTTTTGTTTTTTACCTGGTCTATAGGAGAATACGTGGTTTTAGGAGTATGTTGCATGTTTTTTGTTTGTGAGCACTTTATTAGGAGTTGGTGGTTGCACTTCCTAGTTTCAAGCATTTATCCGTTTGGTTTTAGCTCTATAAATAGAGCATCTTCTTGTTGTGAAAAATGCATCAGATTTCAGAAACAACAAAGTTCAGTCCTTGTTTCTCTTATTTGTCTTTTCTTCCTCAATATACATTTATCAATTTCATCTTAGTGGCACCCCAATTTGCATATTTTAGGGTATTCCTGGCATGAAGTTAATCACTGAGATGGATTCTTCATACTGGCAGCAAAATTATCATTGCAATAAATGTGCAAGACTCAATAAAAGTAGCATGGTTTTTATGTTCCAGGGTCTTGACTCTTCATTTTTTTTTCTAGTCTTAAATGACATCCACATTATAGCTGGTTTACCAAATTGACTTATCCACACCTCTCCAATCCTGTAAAACTCTAGTGTTTGGTGTTCTTTCTCTTTTCAAACTCAAAAAATGATGCTATTATCCTTTGTAGGAATGGCCAATTTCTGTCAGCTATGGAGCAATTGCTGGGTATATTATCGGAATGGTTGCATCTTTGGGCTTCATACTTGTGTTTGACAGGAGACAGAAACATGTCAAAGGAGACTAATGGAACACTAGCAACTCATACCCTCTTCATTCTCTTCAACCAATAACTGCAAGGCTATGAGCACCATTGGCTTGATACACTATGATCCTTGGTGAAAATGCATGACCTCATTGATCAGGGTTCAAAATTTTCTCCGTATGAGAAAACTATGATGTTTGATGCAGCATGATTTGAAGTTTGAGGAATGTGATTGACACATTGTAATCAGAAATCTTGATCGGAGAAAAATCTGATATTGAATGTTAATTCTCAAAGCTTTGCATGAAAATGATTTACATTCTAAGTCCCCGTTTGCTATCCTAATAGGATAAATGAATCAATAGGGATCTTATACTGCAAGACAAGGTCCAAAATATTGACACGTATCAATCCGTATCGGCCGATACATATCATTTCGAGAGTTCCCTGATACATCCTTAGGGGGTGGAGGAACTTTAAACCGGCCCCCTGAATGGGTTTTGAAAAAAAAAAGTAAAAAAAAGTACTGATATAACCCAGTATGCCCGTACGGCATATCGTGCTTATTAATATTTTGAACCTTGCTGCAAGATTAGATCCCATTCTTGGAAGGAGATATTCGCAATTCGGCCCGTGGAAGCACAAGCTTGCCAATGAGCTGAAATTTACAAACTTGCTTAAATTGTGCTTAGGCTTGGACGCTTGATTAGTTTGACTTGAGGATTATTGGTCAAGGTTCAAGTATGGCAACGTAACGCAATCAACAAAACAAAAGCTAAGGGTAGGTTGGCCACCTCCCCAGATCCTGTCCAGATGTTTTCTGCTCAATTATCATCTCAAACCCTCTCTCTCCTTCACTGCTCTCTTCCAATCCAACCTCCATTGCTGCATTTCTGTGGGCTTTTCTTGATAACTTATCACCAATAAATATCTACTTATGGATGTACTAATCCTTGACAAATCCCTCTGGTTTAGGTACCTTTGCTTTTTCGTTGCAAAATGTAGTCAAACTATAATTTGATCAGATGGAGACAACCGAATTGCTTTCACCTTCTGTTGCTTTTTGTTTTTTCTTCAGACATACATTGTCTAGCTACATGAATAATTGACGATTTGGCCTTAAGATGCTTTCCATTTAAAATCTATATATATTATCTATGGCTAGACAACACCAACATAGGCCGGGCTACCCATATCACTTTGCTTTTACATGCTTAATTTATCTTTTGTGGACCTATGTTCCATGTGATTGTCAACAAGAATTTTCACCTAACATGGACCAGGCATATGGCCGGTCGGACCAATTGACTTGAAATCAATACAAAATTTGGGCCTGAAATTTAGGCTCAGTGTGGAAGGAAAGAGTGCATATCATAACCCAACCTGAAAAAGTCAGGTTGATGCTCGGGTTAGGGTTAATCCCTCGGGTAACCCGACCCAACCTGAATCCGACTCTATAGTACATATCATATATATATATATATATCATATATTGATTTATTTATATGCATGATAATTGTTAGCCCTCACCACATACTATCATTTATTTCTTTGAAGATAATTACTTCACTTGATTGATCCTAATTAAAAATATTAAAACCTTAATAACATATTTTATGTTTTTGAAAGTTTTATTCTTTATCTCCTCTATGTTGTTTTACCACCCATAGCTTGTTGCCCATAAAAGGTCTATTATAAGTCATAACTCATAATAAACTATAGTCATTTCAAAAAACTTTTTTTTTTTTCTGAATTTTGTACTTAAAGAACCAATAAAAACATCAACAAACAAATACTCATAAAACATAGGATTAATATATGTAGTGAAAGTTGAGTTAAGATATGAGATTAAGAAGTTCTACAAGATTATAAGGGATGGGAAGAAGGTTGGGTTGGGCCCAACCTAACCTGAAGTTGACTTTGTGTTGGGTTAGGGTTGGATAGGTCAGGTTGGGGATTTAGAACTTAGGGTTGGCCTCAACCCAACCTAACCCGGCCCAACTTGCAGCCCTATGTATGATGCAAAACTTTATATATGATATTTATTAAGAGTCCGGATTTCCTACCATGACAACTCTACCCACACCTATTACTTGCCCATATAACATCGCAATCACATATGGGGAACATCCCATCCTCTTACATGTTATTATGCACGGGAGATGTTCTTAATGCACAGAGGTAGTATTTTGTGGGTAGGCATGGCTAAAATTATTGTGGATAGGAGATCTAGAGTCATTTCTTAAAGTTGTATTTGTGCTATACATATTCATATTTGCACTCCTTCCAAATGGAATCTTACCGGAAAGAAGTGCTTGATTAGTTACAAAAGAAATGAATTTTGGTGCCCAGCGGCCAGCGGGTTTTGTAACAAAATCCTCAAGAATTCACTAGGCAGCTGTTCGTGGAGTTGCTGGTCAAACAACTGAACCTATTTCCGGCCCATTTTTAGGCTTTGTGAAAATCTTAAATCTAGAAAGTCAATATGGACGTTCTGAATGTCAAAGTTGTACCTGTAAGGCTGTAACGTGAAGCTATTCTGAATAGTTTATTTAAAACATGGATGCTTAAATCAAAACGGCTCAATTAACGTACGCAGCTCACCCCAAATGCAGAAGGTGTCCCAAAAGGCGGCCTAAGCATGGCCGATTAGATATTATTAGCTGCGAAAACATCTAGGATGGTCTGGACACAGAGAGGTTGTAGATGGGTCTGAGTCCACATAACTTTTCCATAGGTATGATGGGTTTTAGATCTGATATTTTGGCAACATGGGTGGAGCTTTGCTTAGCTTTTTAGACTTTCTTTCTTCCATCCACTTTCACTTAAATATGATCAAATCACATGATGATAAATTTTGGTTCAATAATCAAGTGGGTGGGATTCATCCATCATGATGTGGCACCATATACCTCTGAAGTGGGTGATACTTTTCTATTCCTTTTAATATAAAATATAAAAGTATGTTTGTTTTGCTACATGGGCTCATCAATTTCTGCCACATGGAGGAATCCTATGGCTGGTCTATACCATCCTTACATAGGGGATCCACCTGATTGACTCTGTCCTTTGTGTTCATTCACATTTCATCACTAAACGACTCAAATAGGAAACCAGTTCTATAGTTTGGAGGATCTTGAAAGTTGAAGGAGCTGGATGGGATGATAACCTTACCAGATTTCAAATTGTGGGACAATCTGAAAAGAAGGATGAGGGCATGAAATGGCAGAGGGTGGTTGAAGATTTCTTGTACATGGAAAAATTGATGTTGGAGAGGCTTTATTTCATAGTGGACATACTATTTCATCGTCATTTGTCAATGGCGAATTTGGTGTAAGGTGAATTGCAGAGGCGGAAGTGAATGATGTAGAGGTCAGTACTTGAACTGAACACATTACTTTTGGAAGGGGAACGACGTTGGATAGGGCTGTCAAGGGACTCCAAAAGTCCCAAATCTAATCTGACGTTCAACTTGATTATCAGATGAGATTTTGCAATTATAAAAACCTGAATCCAAGTGTATTATGATTTATGATATATATATTGATTTTACTAATATATAATTATTTATAAAATATGAAAGTATGATTTTATATATTATACTATACTTAAATTTGTATATATAATACATTTAATATTTCAAATTTATATTAAATTGTGCTGAAACTTAATTATTATGGGGGTCGCAAGGATCGAAAATTAGACCACCACTTGGTACTATATCAAGGAATCATTTAACCTAAAGGGGCATTCTTTTTTTGGATTTTGAGAGGAGGGAAAGTTGGTCAATGGGACTTTGGTTCTCATTGACTAAGAATCCTATGTTTTTTTTTTTTTTTTTTTTTTCAGATTAATGTGGGGACCAGGGAAAGTTTATTTTCTTGGGTATCACCATCTCTTAGGTAGATAAATAACTTTCCCATATGAGGGAAAGTTTCCAACACTTGAATGGGACAGAAATAGCTCTTTTAATAATGGACTTTTATAGCTAAAATAGTCATTTCCTTTTTTATTTAAGAAATAAAAGAACATGTGAAATCCATTTACTTGGATAAGTATTTTTCAAGAAAAACTTACCTAGGTAAATTGCATTTACCCAAATAAATAACTTACCAAAAGACGAATGGGGCCAAAATATTAAGTTGTTAGACGAGATCCCTAGATAGGCCTTCTATTCTCTAACAGATTTGAGATCTTTAAATCCAACCTGATTCGGATTTCAGTTTTCATTAATTGTATCAGGTTTCAGTTTTGCTGAATCCGATCCCTTTACAACCCTCACGTTGGGAAATGAAGCTTGTTATTTAAGAAATTATAATCGTGTATTATAACTATGCTATTGCTATCCCTTGAGTTACAACTTACAAACCACTCAGCACACGTATCTTTTATAACTATCCAATACCCTCATTAATACTTTTATAGACATCAAAAGGATGAGAGAAGGCTTCGGAAATTGGAGTGTTTTAAAGTTTTTAAAATATCTTTATATCAATGTATCCTTGCATTTTTAAGTATATCGATATATATGATATATCAAATGATATCGATATTTTAATCCTTATAAAATATATAACAATTAATTACATATCCGACCCACACGTAGAAAGTTGCTATGAAAATCGGCCCATTACTAATTTACTTGGCTTTGATTCAGGCCAAAAACAACCCAGTAACCCACGTGCTCTTTGTTCAAAAATGCTGCCTTCGTGGCTCAGAAATTGAACACAAACATCACAAATAAATAATGTCAAACTTGACATGAACCCGTTTTGGCAAGCAGCATTGGACCTTAAATCGGATCGAATTCAGTCCACATGCTGCAATTTGCCATGCAAAACTGATCCAGTTGGGCCTCCGCTTACTTATTTGGGATTGAGCCAGCCACGCAGCTTCTGTAGTCTCCTCCGTTATAATATGATAGGGGATAACATTAACAATGCACCATATTTAGAAATTTAAATTCTTTATTAGGCCAAGAAGGTCAGTATTGAAATCAATGCCACCCTTTTAACCCAATTTCTATTTTGTACCATTTGATTCTCTTGATGGGAAATCAATATTTTCATAGATACAAATTTGTTCAACATGACACTAAACTCAGTTTGACTGAAATTTTTTGTCAAATTGTTAGAGACATAAGTTTCTGAATTGTCATTTTGTGCTTATAATGGGGCATTCTTCAAAACTGATATGCCATACCTGGTTATGTACAAAAATCCGTATTTTTTTTTTGGGGTCAAGAGAGATAAAGGAAATTAGTCTAGGAGACAAGAAATATTTGGTAATAAATCAATTTACCAAAATTAACTTTGGTTTTTATATTATTCACCCCTCTGAAAATAGTTAGTACTGGTTTCCATGTTTATTTATTGTTCTATTTAATTCATTGCCAATAAAATCATCAAATAAGCATATTGGAAGTATTTACTAGAACGATTCAACCATCACTAGGATAATTTTTTTTTTTTTTTGGGGGGGGGGTAATTCGATTGGATTTGCATAAAAAAAGGTTTTTAGTTTTAAGGGTGAAAGACTTGAACCTACTTGAGTTTTCATAATTTGACTTAAACACGTCCTTAGTTTTAAAAAAAAGACTTAAATATACCTTGTGGGCTGACCCCGTTGGATTTAAACATACCCTCCATCAATGAAATATTATATGTGAATTCATTTTAAATTTTTTAAAATCCTATCTTGCCCTTTTGGACAGAAATAGAAGAAAGAGAAGTGAGGTGGAAGAAAAAGAAGAATGAACATCAGGAGAGAAGAGAAAAAAAGGAATACTAAATTCTTGTGAAAAAATAGGAGAGAGAGAGAGAGAGGTTGAAAAGTGAATTTATAAAAACTCATGATATGTTTAAGTCTTCACCTAGTTTTACTTTGAATTCTTAGATATTTGGCAAGTCATGATTCGGCCAATATTATATCCCCAATGCTTTGTTGCAAAACCTGTAAACGGTTCAGATCCTCTTGACTTAGTTTGCGTTTGATAATTCTGAATTGGCCTCTGTCTGAAAAACTTGCTTTTATTAGATAAGCCCCACTTATGTTCATGCCTAACCATAAAGTTTAATAAGGTAAAAAGTCCTCTTAAATGGATGATTTGGACGGTTGGACTATTTGACCCATAAACCAGCCAGACAACCAGTTTCTTTTCATCCCTGATCCGATCTTTTGTCAAAAAATGTTGATTTAATCAATAACCCATTAATCCTGGCAGTCGAACTGTTGATCTGGGCAACGATATTTAGCCATTTTTTCTGTTTTAATTAATTAATTATTTTTTTAAATTGCAACAAGTCATCCATTCAAACCAAACAGTTGAATCATTGACTCAAAAACCAATGGCCAAAATGGTTCCAGTTCCGAATAAGTTTTTAAAACATTGGTTAGACATGGCCCATGTGTTTAATGTGGTCAAACACATTTCAAATCTGGGTCAAATACTAAAACACCATTAATATTTTTTTATAGCTGCATGGCACAAGGCAGAGCGCATCCTGGCTGTCCACTTGTAACTAATTCCATACAAGTTCAACTATAAATAAGTGGCGTCACTATGAAGTAATCCATCTTGGCATTTACTGCTCTAAGCTCTCTAGTTTCTTGGTGACCTCGCCTGAGCTATCCTACTCAGGCCTCGTCTGACCACTTATTGCTCTCCTTGCTAACTTGACCATCGGAGTCTCCGCCCCTAAGATAACACCTGGGGCCTTTGACGTGCCTCTTCCTCTACAGGTCGAACTTACAGGCCCTCGGCTCTACCAGCCCTCAGACACCTCAGCAAGCCCCCGTCTCAAAAGCATAGGTCCATCCTAGGCAGCAACATTACCCCGGCTGCCCCTCTCTTTTAAACCCAAAACAAGCCCAATTTGACTTCTTCCTCTTGAACGAGAAAGGAGAGAACGCTGTTGAGGAAAACTGTTACAACTGTATTTTGATATGTTCATCCTCTGAAAACCAGTGGTGGAGCGAATGGGGGGGGGGGGGGGGGGGGGGGGGGGGGGGGAAGATATGAGGGAGATTTTTTTATGTGTCTCAGAGTAAAAGTTCGATTTAAAGTTTCTTTCAAAGTTATTATTAAAAAATATGAACCATATTTAATAGGGGTGCTCACAGTTAAGTTAATCAAATTGAATCAATGGTTAACCGGTTGACTGGTTCAGTTTTTCAAACTTTTATTTATTTATTTTTTTTAAAAACAAAAAATCCCAATGTTTCAATTCCGATAACCAAGAGTAAGAAAGAAGAGGAAAACCTTCTTATTGTTTGAATCTGCATACCTGATTAGGCAAAGACCAAAGTATGCATATCAAATTTGTCAAGACCCTCTTAGAAGCTCCAGATTTGCACAGGGTGATGCTAGTCAAAATGTAAAGATAAGAAGGCATAATAGAAAAGTCTTCACAAATTTACTTGATCGTCCTATCTCAAATTTGTTAAACAATTCGTCAAAAAAGTCTTCACAGATTTGTGCTAGCAACCTTGGTGTTAAATGGAAAATTTCTAATGGTGATTTCTTGATATTGAGGATTGAGACCAAGAGATAGCAGAAAGAAAGGAAACCAAACCATTCAGTTCGGCTAATTGGATTTTTTGGTTCGGATTACCGATTTTGAATTGCGTTCTCAGTTTATTGGTTTTCATGAACGCACTCCTATTTAATTTGAGGTTGGGCTAAGATTAAGGCAATCCGATCTTACAAAATAAAGTAAATAAGTCAATCCTACAAAATAAAAAATTAGAATTAGGGTTTCAACAAATCAAATTGGGTTAAATTGAGACCAAGAATTAATGTGACTCTGCCCCCACTAGTAAGATTATCTTTGGAAAGTTTTGGGGGCCAAGTATTAACCCAACCTGGTTGTAGGTATAGGGGATGGGCTACCCCTGGTTATGGTATAGATATCTCCCACCCATTTACTTGGCTCCGCCAATGTGTGAAACTACTTTTGGCCAAATTTGTAACCCAACCATTCTCCATCATTCTTTTATATCTTCTTGGGGTTTTAAACAGTTTAGGTTGGATTCTACTGATAATCACCAAGGGTGTCATCTACCCTTTTTTTCTTGTCTTTAATTGGTTGTATATCGATTTGTTGTTGTTGTTATTGTTATTGTTGTTCTTCTTTTTCTTTCACCACATACATCCTCAATCGATTTCCTATTATTGAAACTGCTGTTCTATTTTCTCCATCATTCTTTTATATCTTCTTGGGGTTTTAAACAGTTTAGGTTGGATTCTACTGATAATCACCAAGGGTGTCATCTACCCTTTTTTTCTTGTCTTTAATTGGTTGTATATCGATTTATTGTTGTTGTTATTGTTCTTGTTGTTCTTCTTTTTCTTTCACCACGTACATCCTCAATCGATTTCCTATTATTGAAACTACTGTTCTATTTTTCATTCATTTGTCCTTGTATGTAAAACCATTGCCTCTAGGTAATTACTTAATTCAAACAATCTATTTTTACTTTTTTTTCTTCAGAGCTTCTACAAAGTAGAAATATATCTAATATTTTTTAGACTTTAACCTTGAATATTCAAGCATTATAATTCTAAGTTATCAAACACCACCTTAAATTGTATTTGGTAGCATTGTTGTTTTTGGTTGGTTGGTGAGAGATAGGCCTTGTCATATCACATAAATCACTTCAGCAACAAGATCAGACCTCATGCCCCTTGTGCGGCAGACCAAGGCGTTTGTATAAACATCCTTTCACTCATGCATTTTTAATGTGTACTTATTAATCATAAAGAGCTTCCGATAGCAGTTATACGTCAATTTGCATTCATAAACCCAAAATTTCTTTAGGGTCCATTTGGTGTGCAGTAGAATTGGAATTGAAATTCTTTATAATCGAAATTAAAATAATTTATTCTTATAGTTTGTTTAGTTCAGATAGGAATAGAAATGAGAATTGGAATAAATAAGAATAAAATTTCATTTCCTAAACAGGGGTAAAGAATGATTATTCCCTCAAATGAAAGAATGCTAGTTTAACAGAAATCAAAATGGGATTTGGATTCTGCCCAACCAAATAGTTGAAATCAAAATAATTGATTTAAAAATAAAGAGCTCGTGTGTCGTGTGTCGTGTGTCGTGTTTTATAGTGATAAGAGATCTAAAAATAAAGAGCTCGTGTGTCGTGTTAAGGCAAAGGAAGTTCGGTAGTGACATTAATTTGGATGAGCTGAATGCAAGGGCTGTGTAACACCACACCCCAGTCATTAAAATGCATAGGGCCCACAGTTAGAGGTTGAATTATTGTGGGTTCATATTTTATGACTGACGTGGGGCGCTAGTTATTTCCATCATTAATTTGATCTAACAAAGCATTAATGGGTCACCTTTTTCCATTAATTTGGTCTAACAAAGCACTGAAGGATCAAATTTCCATTAATTTGTTCTGCACTGATGGATCACCTTTCCAATTTAATAAATACTTAGATTAAAAGGAGACAACGATTGCACCTCCTAACAAATTCAAATAAAACTCTCTACCCTTCATTACCATTCGATTAAGACCTTTTGATAACTACTCGTTGGTAGAATTTGATTCTAACAAGGCAGATCAGTTTAGATGATCTGTCGTAGATCAATTTAATTGAGATGGTTACTTGGTATCCTTCCAAAGGTACATTAATTGTTCAAATAGTCGTAGATCGAAGGTACAAGGTTTGAATAGTCGTGAATTGAGATAGTAGCTTGGCATTCATCTAGAAAAAGGTACATTAATTGTTCAAATAAGTGCCTATGCTTAGAGAGAAATTTGCAAAGGGCAACTTCCACATGGGTCCTTCGAGCAATAAGACTCATACCAACTACAGGGTGTCCCATTAACCACCCCTTACTCTTTCTTCCTATCCCCACCCCCAAAAATAAAGTCTACAACTTGCCAAATTAAATAAACGAGTCTACAACTATGAATAGACCCCTCTAGGGTCATGTGGTTTAGTCTGCTTCTTGTCCGGCATCAATTTATTTGGCCATACTCATACATTAACATTATGATCCTTAAATGCCGACAATCCAATAGTTGAATTAGGGGGTGTAAGTCGGGTTGGGCAGAGTTAACAGTTTTTATTATTTTGGACTCCGGTTTTGGGTTGTGTCCATTAAAATTTTGATAAAATCCTAATTTTAATTTGGAAAAATTGTACCTTTAGTTTTTTTTGGCACATAAAAGCAGTTTCATTGTACATGATTGTGGATAGTAGAATGATATGCTAGAATGATTTTACCCTTACAAACAAAATAAGCAAAAAGATCGGCCATTGGATTTAAATGTCTATTTACATGAATAAGCGAAAAGGATTGAAAACTAAGCAGCAGCCTCCGGATGTGAGTCCAATGCTGCATCTGTTCTACCCATGAACTTGGTTTGGTGTGAATTGTGAAGAGATTAACAAGTTTTTCACAATCAGAATATATTGTTATATCAACTATATTGGCTGTTGAAGCTGCTTTTAGACCACTAACTAAGGAACGAAGCTCCACATTATAACTTTCTACGGCCCAACAACTTCTTCCTTCAGCTATTGTGACTTTGTGAGGTTTCTACACTGTGTTTGGGTCAAATGAGCCATCTATGTGAAGAGAAACACAATCCCCTACACCTATCATGCCCCTTGCCAATAGATTATTGTCACTGGAGAGGTAGTATTTGGCTTTGCTTATTATATAAGAAGGCATCATCTCAACTCCATCAAATATTTTCTTGTGCTTTCTGTGTTACGGTCAGTGGACTTCTTATGCACTCTGCTATGTCCTTATGCCTTAAAAAATTGACCTAGAAATGTAACCCGAGTCCAAACCGGCCCAGCCTAAAATTTTACACGGGCTGGGCTTGGTTTTTTGATCCTCGGGCTGGGTCAGGCCCAATAAGTTGGTTTTTTTTTTTTATTTTTCAAGCCGAGTCTAGGTCTAGCCCTTAGGTAGCACAAGCCCAGCCCGAGCCCGACCCATGTATGTGTGCATAATTTTAGAGTGGGGTATTGACTAACCTGAGCCCGACCCAGGCTTGAGCCCAACCCAAGTGCATCATAACAGTGCGAGCCGGGCTCGGGTTGGGAAAAGCGGGCTTGACCTCAGGCTTGGTCCTTAAGCCCAAATTTTAAGGTTGCCCAGGCTGATCATAAACCCAGCCCAACCCGCCAGACTTGCACCCCTACTTTGACCACCGGTTCCCGCCTTCCCGAATCAGATAGTCAACTGTCCAATCCAAAGTTCCAAACTCCAATCAAACGGTTTTTGGGTCCAAAATCAGACCTGGAATCATGACTAGTGCCCATATCAAAAGGTTTGATCATCCGCTGAAGTCCAATTTTTAAAACCACGCAAATATATAACACACAAAAAAAACCCACTATTACGAGAAATCAACAATATGTTTATCTATTCGAATGGTCCAAAATCTTGGTGTAGGCTTGGGCAGATTAGTCCAACGTGCAAATGGATCGAATCATAATCCAATCCGATCCGATATTTGATTCTAATGCGGCATGATCCGGGCATTCTTAGCTGCCTGTTGACTGGCTCCTTGTTGGCAACAGGCGGCACCTAAGAAGACGAAGAAGAAGGATTCTCGGGGATTCGCCCGACAGGAATACTCCGAAGCTTAAGTTAGAATGCTGGGGAGGAAGGAAAGAGTATAAAAAGCTAAGAGTGTAGGTCATGCTGGATCATTGTGTTCGCGAGGTTAACTCATGAATAGGTAAGATACTTCAAGTTCAAATAAAATCCGAGAGTGTATGAGTCTCTCCTTCTCCCCTTCGCCTAAAAGGCTTTTATAGGGGCGTTCTTGTCAAATCAGGCATAACCGCCACTGGGCTCCTGTCGTAACCGTTACCTGCCAGGTCTGTGCAGGTGATCGTTACAGTGTACTATTCGCTTGGATGAATGACACGTCCCAAAGGGGCAGGCATGCCTCCATCTGTCGGGAGACGTGGGTGCAGATTGCCGAAAGGACAAGGACTGCGTCGCCAGTCGAGAGACGTGGCGCAGTTTGATCGGTACGGTCTTGTCAGACGGAAGCTTCTTGAGAGCATCGCATTACTTCGTAGCGAGCTATCCAGTCGCGAGCTACTTTGTAGCAAGCTTGCTTCGAGGTGATCCTCATCTAAGTTGATCTTTGGGGGTAGTTCTTCTGCCTAAGTGTTGGAGCGAGCTGGTTTCCCTAGCTTGCGAGCTGAAATAGTCTTGGAGTATTCCCTTCTCAATAGCTCAGGGGACCTGGAGCTCGCGTTGCAGCGAGCTCCCCCTATAGCGAGCTATGACGTAGCGAGTTGTTCTACAGGCTCGTTACTTAGCCGCGGTCAAGCCATGGTGTTGAGCTGTGGCTCATGCTGAGTTAGGTCCACGTGTCGTCATCTCAGCAGGTCGGGTCAAATCATCCTCCATCAGATTCTATTTAGTCAAATTTGGATCACCCATTTTCAGATTTTCAGATCGAATAATAGGATCCAATCAGAAATCATATCGGATTCGGAACATTCCCTATCCGATCTGAGAAGATCTGATCCGATATATTATATATTTATAAATATAAATATATATAATACATATATATATATGTTATTTATTTATTTATATTATTTTTTATAAATTTGCATATATATGACAAAAATAATTAAAAAATATTTGTATTTTTTGTTTTCATTTTAGTTAAATTAATATATTTTAATTTTCTTTTAATAATTTATTAATTTTTAAAGAAAACAAGGCAGATCGGATCAAATCCAAAGGTCCAACTTACAATAGGATTCGAATAAAAAATTGAATCCTATAAGATCTGATCGGATCTTGGCATCGTATTGGATCCGATACAAATAGTATTGGATCTGATTCGAATTTGATCCATCCATTTGCGTCCCACTCAAGTGGTTTCATCAGGCAATATATATTGGAAGAAGAAACCATTGAAGTTTTAACTTTCTTCTTTTGTTTCCATTTGTCTATCTAGATTTGGTTTGGTTTGGGTCGACAAACTTTTGATGAAAGATTGAATAATTTTACAAAAGACTGCAATAATGAAAGAGAAGGAGAGAGTCCAATGTGATCGTATTCAGATTTCAGATTCAAATTGAATTTGTTAAGAGGCGGATTCAAAATATCCTTGAAATTTAAACCAATCGAATTAGGATATGAGTTGATGGATTCAAAATATCCATCAATTCATTAGATCAAATTAGGATATGTGCCAATTCGATATGCTAAGATATGATCTTACATTAAAAACATCTCTTATACTTTATATCATTGATATTTCTCATGTGCTGTTAGATGAACGTGTCCAACAATGTATTGTAATTAGGGGTGTCAAGAGACCAATTTTGTTCTACTTTTAATAATTTTTTTATAATACAAAAATAATAATAATTAATTTCAGTTAGGTTTATTCATCAAACAGATGATACCGATCAACCCGATCAACTCGACCTGAGTTGGTCAGTTTTCTAATATTTTAGGTCGGTTCAAAATTTTCCCAATTTGACCAAGTTGGATCAATTTCACTTTGGTCATTTGTAAACCAACCAAAATTGAATGACCTAACCATGGATATATATTAATATTTTATATTTTAAATATAATTTTTAATATGGAAAAAGTGGAAAATTTCCCATATTTCTTAGTCTAAAATGTTTTATATCATAAATCTTATTTTTAAATTTCTTTTTTAACAATTGCATTATAATTTTTAAAATTAAATTTAACTTTTAAGTTTAAATCTTTTAAACCGACTGACCAAATAAAAAAATTGACTTAAATCGATACAGCTTGAGTGAGTCGGTTTTCACAAAAGATCAGTCGGTTTCAACTGACTAATTCCCCAACCTGACTAGATCAATTTGGTTGGCCAAATAGCCTACGACCAAACCGAACCAACTCATGAACACTCATAATTTCAGCTAAATTAATAGTCTCATCTCTGATAAATAACAATAATTTAATCTCCAATAATTATTGAAAATTTATAGCAAAAATACACAATTATTGAAAATATATTGATAATGAAAAAAGACGATAATTACAAAAATACAATATGTACTAAAATTATATTAAATTAGTTAATAAATAGTATAATCTCAAATAATAGTTTAATCTCTAATAAATATTAATCAATAAGTTATAACAAAAATACAATAAATACAATAAGTACAATAAATTAAATTTAAAAATTTCACTAATAGTAGTTTAATCTCCAAAAAATATTGAAAGTTTTCTATTAAATAACAAAACAAAATAAATTTATACATAAATCACAAAAACAATAAAAAATTACTAAAATACAATAAATATTAATTTTAATATATAAAATTATATAATAAATACAGATTAAGATTTTAAAATTATTATTAATAAATATTATTTTATTTGAAAATTATTTTCTTGAATTATTACTTGATATAAGTGAAGTTAGTTATTTACAATATTATGTAAAAATATTAAATTATTATTAATTTCAATATTATGTTATAATTATTTTTCTACTTTTCAGAATTTTTTAAATTTATTACATAATTTATTTATTTTAAATATTTAAAATCTAGTTATGTTAAATATTTTGTTATTTAAATGCTTAAATAATATGTAAAATATTAGTTATTTATGGAATTTAATTATCCAGAAAATCATAATTTATACTATGATTACATAATTTCATTATTAATTTTTAATATATTCAATTATTATTAATTTCAATATTATGTTATAATTATTTTTCTGCTTTAAATATTTTTTTAAATTTATTACATAATTTCGTTATTTTAACTATTTAAAATCTAGTTATGATAAATATCTAGTTATTTTAATATTTAAATAATCTATAAAATATTTATTTATTTTTTGTTATTTGAATTTTATTTTCTTAAAGCTATTACATATTATTAAATATTTAAAAAACATTTAAATTGATGAACTGAAAATACATAATTTAAATTGTTAGTACATAATTTCGTGATATATTTTATAAAAATATAAAATTTTTTATTAGATAATTTCGTTATTTTAACTATTTAAAATATAGTTATGATAAATATTTAGTTATTTAAATAATCTTTAAATATTTAATTTTTTTGTTATTTGAATTTTATTTATTTAAATCTATTACATATCATTAAATAATTTAAAAGCATTTAAATTGATAATCTGGAAAACCATAATTTAATTTTTTTGTACCTAATTTCGTGATATATTTTGTAAAACTATAAAATTATTTTTTGTGATTTTAATAGATATTTTAAAGTTATTATATAATTTTGTTAGAATATTTAAATAATTCTTAAAGTTTTTAATCCAAACTTTCTTTAGATAGATATAGATAAAAAGTAGGGGAGAGGATAAATAGGAGTTAGAGATAATTTAGTAGAGAAATTCTCTACTAAATTAGAGATAATTGTGGAGATAAATAGGAATTAGAGATAATTTAGAAGATAAATAGGAATTAATGATAATTCTGGAGAAAGTAAGGGAGGTAGTTTACGATAAATTTAAGGAGAGGAGGTTATTTAAGTTATTGAGAAAGTGCATCTCATTGGTTGTTTCAAAAATGACATGGAATAAAAAAACAAAAAATTCAAAAAAAGGAGAAATTTTCTTAACCGCTTTGTTTTAATATATATATATATATATATATATATATATATGATCATGCGCGATTTGGTTGCCAAGTGGATCGCTCGAACTGCAAGAAAGAGGGATCAGAGAACTTAGGGTGGCTAACCCGACGAGGTCGCTCCGATGCTTAAGTTAGTACTCAATAGGTAGATGCGAGCTGGAAATCAGTAGAGTAGAGAGCTAGAATGCACTTAGTCGTGCGTACCTGAATCTTGGGGGCTAGTGCCTTTATATAGCAGGGCTGTTGTGGGCCTCACAAAACCTTTCTGAGATCTTTGGGCCAAGCAAGTAGGAGTTCGTTCCACACCACTAGGTGGGTAACGTGTTAGCTGATAATGCTTATCGTCTCCATCCGATTTGGGCGGGATGAGGATGAGGCCTATAGCTCCGCGTCATGATCCCGGAGGGCTTGAAGACAGCTGGTGATCTTCTAGAATCTACTACGCATCGCTTTGTCAGTCTCAGCCATCCGAGGTGCCTAGAGCTTGGTGCTATCCAAGGTGACCGGGACTCCTGAAGTGACTCGACTTGCCGTGGTGGCCTGATTCTCCAAGGTGACCGTAGCACTGAATCATCGTCCAATTGGTGGGCTAAGTCCACGTGTCCTCTATTTATCTGGTCGGGCCAAATCGCCCCTCATCAATTGCCCCCCACTTCCTATGCCGGGGTTCCTGACCCGGTGCCAGGAGTTCATGACGAGCTGAGGTGGATTTGGCCTTAGCTGCCTTCTGGGTTGATTGTCGATTCGGTGGTTCAACCTCATTGCCGGTTCGACCAGGAAACCAGATTGCGTATCGGGGACACACGGACGTCACGCAGGCTATTTAACCTTTTGGACGTCAAAACGCGCGCTCAACCGATTTCGCCCTCGAGAGGCATGCAGCCGATTTCTCTAGGAACCATCGGATCACATTGATCTTGACCATCCAAGATCGGCCACAATAGTTATAAATAGGGGCTCTGGGGTCCCCATTTTCTTCTTCATAAATTTTGCACTTGTGGTCTGAGCTTGCATGTCGACTTCCTGGTCGGTGTCGTCTTGTCCTTGTCTCCGAAATTGTCTCCTCTTCTCTTTGGTTTAGGTATGCCTCCTTCAGTTTTTACTTGCTTCCCTTTAATTGCGATGTCGAGTATTAGTACTAGTAGCCTACTAGATGCCAATGGCGAGTCAACTAGGGCCGAGGTGGACTCCTTGGGCCAGATGGTAGAGTCCAGTCCTACCAAGGTGGGCACTTCGGCACATAGTTCTGAACTTAGCCCGTCCGAAGTGGACTCCTCATCGAAGGAGCGAGACGACTCCGGAAAGGAGGCGTCGACCTCCTGCGAATCTCAGAAGCCGGGACCAGATTGCTTCGGTCCTTTGGTGATGACTGCGGAGAGGCTCCGAACCTTAGCTTTGTATTACAAATTTCCCAAGGACCAAGTTTGGAGTATTTTGATGGGAGGGTACCCCTGGGATCATGACCCCTGTGAAGTTGTTGTGTTGGAAGAGTAGCTTACTACCGGGCTGCGTTTCCCTCTTCACCCGTTCATCGTAGAAATCCTTAAGTTCTTTAACATCACCATAGGACAGCTCCACCCAAACTCTGTTAGTTCCATAGTAGGATCCATTTCCTTGTTTCATCACTTCGTTAGACCTTTGTCTATGGACACGTTTAGCTCGATTTGTTCTATCAAGAAGAATTCAGCCAGTCTTCAGCCTTCCAAGCTTCGAAGTTACTACCTGACTCCCCACCTCGGGTATAAAATCTTGCATTGCTTTCCCAATAAGGTCCTGGCTAGGAAGAGGCATTATTTCATTGTTACTGTAGCTAGGGGGTGGTCGTTTCCTACGCACTGGAGAATGGCCATCAGGGATCCCGGCATCAAGCTAAACAAAGACATGAAGAAGCAAATATGTGCCTAGGTGAAGCTCAACTTCGACTTAGAAACATTCCTTGCTGAGGAGAAGTTAGTTAGTGCGGGGCTGAGTCCGGGTAGGTCTTTACTTCGGTTACACACACTCCGTTTTTCCTGTGCTAGCTTTCTTATTAAAATGCCATCTTTCTTCTTCACAGGTACTGATGTAGCGCGATCCGATCACTCCTAGCTAGCACTCACGTGGCTCCTGGAAGGTACCTGAGATGAGGAAGAAGAAGAATCCCCAGGGAGTTTACTCGGTGGGGATACTCCGATGCTTAAGTTAGTACTCTGTAGGAGAAGCAAAAAGGGGACGAAGGCTAAGAGTGCAGATAGCGCGTTCTCACTATATTCAAGAGATTAGAAGTTTCAAGAAAAAGTTTCCCTTCTGCCCTGAGGGCTTTTATAGGGACATTCACGTCAGGTCGGGCATAACTGCCATTGGGCTCCTGCCACAGCCGTTACCTGCCAAGGTTGTGCAGGTGGCCGTTGTGGCATACGTCTCGCCCGGGTGAGTGACACGTCTCCGAAGTGGAAGGCACGCCTTTGCTTGCTGAGAGACGTGGATGCAGACTATCGAAAGGACTGGGGCTGTGCCATCAGTAAGGGATATGGCGCAGTCTGACCGGTACGATCTGTTAGTTTGAAGCTTCCTAAGGAGCGCTCATGCGGCTCATTCGCGAGCTTGGAACACTCCAGGTTTACCCTTAGTAGGATTGGTCCTTGGGATGACTTGTTTGCTTGGGAGCTCAGACGAGCTAATAACTTTAGCTCGCGAGCTAAAGTTGCCTCGGAGTATCTCTTCAAAGGTAGCTCGGGGAACCCGGGGCTCACGTTGCGGCAAGCTTCTCCTTTCTTGAGCTACAATGTAGCGAGCTGCTTCGTAGGCCCGTCACTTGGTCGTACCAGGCTACAACGCTGAGCTGTCGCTCGTGCTGAGTCAGTGTCCATGTGTCACCGTTTCATAGGTTGGGTCAAATCGTCCTCCATCAATTGCCCTCCACTCCTCGGGCTAAGGGCACTGTCTTAGCGCGGGGAGTTTATGAAGCGCGATGGATTGATTTGACCGAAATTCAAACTTGATTGATTGCCCACATTAAATGCGTTCGCGGGAATAAAGAGATTTTTTGACTTTCCTAACTTTTCGGATTCCGACAACGTGCTGAAGTGGCTTTTAACTCCGAACATCGTGCGGCCGCGATTACCTTAATTATGGAGGATATGCCGCCAATCACCTTCGGTTTTCAGAAGGCGTGCGGTCAGGGCGCCCGCGAGCCGTTGGATTTGCTTTGATCTGGGCCATCAATTTGGAAGGGAGGAGACTATAAATAGGGGGGCCTCCTGGGCCTCATTTTCTCCCACGCCATCTTGCTGTCTTCGGATTCTGAGGTCGCGCACTTCATCTAGTCTACCTGCATTCCTCAGTTTGCTTTGTCCGGTCTCTTCTGGTGAGTCCCAATCGCTGTCAGTCATGTCTGGGTACCCATACCACACCTACCACCTGGGCGATAGTCAGGACGACGATGCTCCCTCGAGCTCGGGGGGAGCCTGGGAGCAGATCCCAGAGGCTCGGGATGCCTCCGGCGATGTAGCATCTACTTCTAGGGGGAGGGAGCCTGACACTTTTGGCCCTTCCTCCATGACAGCGGAGAAACTTAGGTCTCTAATCCGCTACTTTCGTCTCCCTGGGGACTTGGTCTACAGCCTCCCTACTGGCAACTTCCCTTGGGAGCACAGTCCCAATGACATAGTAATCTTCCAGGAACAGCTCGAGGCTGGCTTGCGTCTCCCTCTGCACCCCTTGATAGTGGAGGTGCTAAATCACTTTAACGTCACCATTGACTAGCTTCATCCCAACGCCATTCGAAACATGGTTGGGACTATATCTTTGTGTTATGAGTACTGTCTTCCTTTGGACCTCGATATTTTTGCCTCTATCCTCTATATAAAAAATGTTGTTCCTGGGGTTCCTCCGGAGAGACGCTTTTACTACCTTTCTCCCCATCACGGCTATAAGCTCTTGTACGAGCTGCCGAATAAGATTCCCGCTTGGAAGCGGGATTACTTTGTGGTCCGCAATCCTGAGGGGTGGCCCTTCCCGACTGCTTGGAGGGGCGCCATCCAGGACCCCGGGGCCGAGCTGGACCCTGTAACTCGGAAAACGATGCTGTCCTGGGCATCGGTAGGCTTCCTTTGCTCAGACTACTTGGCCGAGGAGAAGCTCGTGCAGGCCGGCCTGAGCCCGGGTAGGTTGTCTTTTTAGGTCGCGTGGTTTCTGTAACGACATCGTACTCACATTCGCATGCATATATTTCATTCTTGCTGAACTAACACTGATGTTCTTCTTAGCAGCCATCATGTCTAGTGCTGATTCGCGCCGCCTTCTCTCGAGCAGCCAGAGGCGCCATGCGAAGAGGATGCGCTCCGACCGGACTCCCCCCTTGGGAGGTACTGAGTTCGGGTCCGCCGAGCCGGTTTTATCCTCCCCTTAGCCTGAGATTCTGGCACCCCCACCCGAGGGAACTAGTGGGGTTGGTTTCGGAGGGGATGAGCTCCCTCAGCAGGGGAGGCTCCCTGTAACCCCTTTCAGCCGCGCCCCTACCCTCGGTTCCCAGTGGGGAATTGGGAAGGGGTGAACGACTACCTTGTGGCTCAGCGGAGGAGCCGGAAGGCGATTAATAATGATGAAAGTTCTCCTTTTTTTTCTGAGTATGATGTGCTCTCTTTATCTTTACCAAGGCGATCTCGATACCCAAGCTATTAGAGCTACATACCCGAAGTAGGACTCATCGATAACCGTTATCTTGAACTGTTCTTTAAATCATTTAAGGCATCTCTATGGTGCACGACAAAGCGATTACCATGCATGCCCAAACTATGTGCTCGTCGGTTATTCTCTAGGCCGATCATCGTACTAGAACAAGCTATGCTTGGTGGGGTTTAAGCCCGAGCTGTTTACACTCCTCACTTGAACAAGCTATGTCATGGAGACGACTGGGTCTGATTGCGCCGAGATCGTGTTAGCTCGGCATTTTTGCCCTTAGGCTCTAGGAGCGACTTATAGTCTACTTTTGAAGTTCGCCCGTGCCTCGAAGGCGACCGGGTCTTATTGCGCCGAGATCGTGTTATTTCGGTATTTTGGCCCTTAGGCTTTGGGAGTGGCTCGTGGTCTACTTAGTTGTTACAGGTAGTATTGTCTTAAGTTGACAATATTCCATGCCTGGGGTACTTGTTTCCCTTTGAGGGTCTCGAGCTCGTACGTTCCTTCCCCGAGTACTCGTTTCACTCGGTAAGGTCCTTCCCAGTTAGACCCAAGCTTGCTAGCGCCGGGCTTAGGTACCATAACCTTTTGAAGAACTAGGTCGCCGACGCGGAGGTTCCGCTTCTTGACCCTGGCGTTATAGTATAGAGCTACTCTCTGTTGGTAGGCTGCGGTCCTGATATACGCGAGGTCCCTTACTTCGTCAAGTAGATCGAGGTTGGTACGGAGCTCATCTTCATTCGTCTGATCACTGTATGCTTCTAGTCGCAGTGTAGGGACTTCGATCTCTGCGGGGATAACTGCTTCGGTACCGTAGGTGAGGTTAAAGGGTGTTTCTTCCGTGGCGGTCTTCTCCATCGTCTGGTAGGCCCATAGGACGCTAGGTAACTCATCTGCCCACAACCCTTTAGCCCGGTCCAGCCGTGCTTTCAGTCCGCGGAGGATGGCTCTATTCGTGACTTCTGCCTGACCGTTTGCTTGAGGGTGTGCAACTGAAGTAAAATTCTGTCGGATTCCCATGTCTTGGCACCAGTCTTGGAATTTGATGTCCTCGAACTGCTTGCCGTTGTCAAAAATCAATACCTGAGGTAATCCGAAGCGGCACACGATGTTCTTCCAAAATAAGTTTTGGACGTTCCAGGCTGTGATCGTTACAAGGGGTTCAGCTTCTACCCACTTGGTGAAGTAGTCCACTGCTACTACTAAGAACTTCCTCCCACCCATTGCTGGCGGGAATGGCCCGAGTAGATCAATGCCCCATTGCGCAAAGGGCCACGGGCTGGTGAGATACTTGAGGTCGGCAACGGGTTGGTGGTGAATATTGGCATGTCTTTGGCATTTGTCACATTTCCTAACGAGCTCGATGGCGTCTGCTTTCATTGTTGGCCAATAATATCCCTGTCAGAGTGCCTTCTAGGCGAGGACCCTGCCCCACAAGTGTCTGTCACACAATCCCTCATGAGTGTCACGGAGTACGAGCTCGGCCTCGGTAGGTCGCAAGCAACACAGGTAGGGGAGCGTGTAAGATCTCCGGTATATCCGTTCGTCTATCATGACATATTTAGCTGCCTGGCGCTGCTCCCTTCTAGATGCATTGCGGTTTGCAGGGAGGGTCCCGTGTAGCAAGAAGCTCGCAAGCGGGTCAATCCAGCTCGGCTTTGCTTGGATGACGGAAGCGACCTCCTCTGCCCCTCAGAGAATGCTAGGCCGAGACAAGTCCTCTATGTACATGGTTCTCATGGTAATATCGTTGGCACTGGCTAATCTGGACAGGGCGTCGACCTCAACGTTCTCTGACCTTGGGATTTGCCTGATAAAGTGTGACTAGAAGTTAAGCATGGCCTCTCTGACTTTGGCTAAGTAGGCGATCATGGTTGGCTCGTGAGTTTCGTACTCGCCGGTGACTTGGTTGACCACTAGCTGGGAGTCACTGCAGATAACGATGTGCTTGACTTTTACTTCTCTGGCTAGAGCTAGTCCAGCTATCAATGCCTCGTACTCCGCTTCATTGTTAGATGCCGCGAACTCGAAGCGTAGCGCGTACTCCAGTTTCGTGCCACTTGGGCCGTGCAGAACTATTCCGGCTTTGCTGCACTGTTGGTTCGAGGTGCCATCTACGTGAAGGATCCAAGGCTCCTCATCCTAGCTCGCGCTTGGCCGAACTAGGAGAGATGTCACACTGGCTGCTACCTTACGGGGCTCGGACTCGACCGACCTGGGAGCTTCGGGCCCACCCGAGTTGGGAGCCTCGTGCTCAACCAGTCTGGGGACTTCGGAGCTGAATGTGCACTCGGCGATGAAATCTGTTAAGGCTTGGGCCTTAATGGCAGTTCGCGGCTTGTACTAGAGGTCATACTCGCTGAGTTCAACGGCCCACTTCGTCAACCGACCAGAGACCTCAGGCTTGAGTAAGACTTGCCTTAGAGGCTTGTCGGTGAGAACGATAACAGTGTGAGCCTGGAAGTACGGGCGGAGCTTCCGAGCTGCAATTACTAGTGCGTATGCCAGCTTTTCTATTTCTGGATATCTTGCCTTTGCTCCCTACAATACCTTACTAACATAATAGATGGGTCGTTGAACCCGATCTACTTCTTTTATTAGTACCGAACTGATCACTTCGTCGCTTGCCGAGAGGTACAGTTCCAAAATATCACCCTCCTCGAGCCGGGTTAAGATCGGCACACTAGTGAGGTACTTCTTGAGCTCGTCGAACGCGAGCTGGCAGTCTTGGGTCCACTCGAACCCTTTGCTCTTAATTGCCTTAAAAAATGGCAGACATCGGTCCACCGATTTGGACATGAAGCGGCTGAGGGCGGCTATGCGGCCATTCAACCTCTGAACCTCCTTCAACTTCCGGGATGGTCTCATGTCTAAGATGGCCTTACTCTTATCCGGGTTGGCCTCGATGCCACGCTGGTTAACGATGTATCCTAGGAACTTGCCCGAGGTCACACCGAATACACACTTGTTTGGGTTCAGTCTCATATTAAACTTACGCAAGATTTAAAAAACATAACGCAAGTCTTGTATTAACTCTTGTGAAAATTGAGTTTTGACGACCATGTCGTCTACATAGCATTCTACTTTTCTGTCGATTAATGGCGCAAACAACTTATTTATAAGTCTTTGAAAGGTTGCCCCTGCGTTTTTCAACCCGAAGGGCATAACCTTGTAATAGTACAGACCGAACTCTGTGATGAAGGCAGTCTTTTCTTCGTCCGCCGGGTCCATCTTGATTTGGTTATAGCCTGAATAGGCGTCCAAGAAACTTAGCAACTTGTGCCCTGAGGTCGTGTCCACTAAGCGGTCAATCTTGGGGAGTGGGAAGTAGTCTTTTGGGCAAGCCCGATTTAGGTCGGTGTAGTCGACGCACATGCGCCACTTGCCATTGGCCTTCTTTACCAGGACGGGGTTGGCTACCCAGCAAGGGTAGTGGACTTCTCTTATGAAGTCAGCTGCGAGGAGCTTCTCGACCTCATCGTCGACCGCTTTCCACCGCTCTGGGGCTAGGTTGCGTTTCTTCTGTCTAACGGGCTTAACTACAGGAGCAGTGTTCAGCTTATGAGTTATAAGGTCGGGGTCTAAACCGGGCATCTCTGCCACGGACCTTGCAAAAATATCTAAATTTTCGAGTAAGAAACTTACCAGTTTGGATCGTAGAGGTTCCTGGACAGAAGCACCGATCTAAAGCGTCCGAGCCGGGTCGGCTGCTGAGGTCGGAACTGCGACTGTTTCTTCCATGGGCGCGGCTCGTTCCTCGCTTTTCTCCGTAGGCCGCTCCAGTTCGAGGTCGTCAGCCACCTTGGTCTTTCCCTTCAGGGCGGCGATGTAGCACTTGCGGGACTCGAGCTGGTCGCCCCGCACTACCCCCACACCGAAGTCTGTTGGGAACTTCATAGCCAATAAGTGGAGACCACCGCCCGTAGGACATGAGTGATCGGCCGACCTATTATGGCATTGTAGGGGGAGGGGGTCGCGACCACCAGGAAGTCGTGTTTGAATATGACCACGCAAGGCCATGTGCCGACTTCCACAGGTACTATTATTTTCCCAAGGGGCCGGACTTCTTCTCCGCTGAAGCCCACCAAAGGAGTGTCCGCAGACTTCAGGTCGCTTCTCTGCAGTTGAAGCTGGTCGAACACTGCTTTGAAGAGGATGTCGGTCGATCTGCCTGAGTCGACGAGTATGCGCCTAACCTCGAAGTCGTTGATCCTCAGCTTTATTACGAGTGCGTCATCGTGGGGGTAGTAGACCCTTCACGCATCATCTTTTGTGAAGAAAATTGGCTCTTCTGTCCTCGGTCATTTTGGAGGATTTTGCTCTTCCCGGGCGGCTTCACGAACTGACGTCTGAGCTGCTGTTGAAGTACAACCCGCGACGATCGAGCCTCCCACTATCACGTAGATGGTCCCCCGAACCGACCTCTCTTCCGGAGGCTGCCTCTGTAGCTGTTCGGCCGGCCTACTGCTGGGCTCGGGAGCATCCTTACCGTGCTCCCCTTGTCGACCTGCTTTATTATTACTATTACTATTATTATTATGTACAAAATTTCTTAAATATCTGCGATGGGTGAGCTCCTCAATCTCGTCGCGGAGGTTTTTACAATTTTCGGTACTATGACCGTGATCTCTATGAAAATTGCAATACAAATTCTTATTTCTTTCATTGGGATTCCCCTTCAAATGAGGTGGCCACTTCACATACGGGGCGTCTTTGATTGCTATCAGGATTTCGGCCTGCTTTGTGTTCGGTGGGGTGTAGTCAGCTCGGTCCGCTACTGGAGCTCGGAACGACTGACCCGACTTTGCCCCCCGAGCTACATCTTTTTTCTTTCGGTTGTCCCCTTGGCTAGGAGGCTCTCCTTCCCTCTTCCTTTTTTTGGGCGCGCCCTCGCCCTTCTGGTTGATCTCCTCTTCAGTGGCTATGAACCTGTCTGCGAGCTTTAGAAACTCGGTTATGGTTACTGGTTGGTTGACGACCATGTGCCATTTGAACTCTTTGTGCGTCACGCCTTTCTTGGCTGCTACGAGGCGCACGGCGGGGTCCAAGCGCGGTATCTGCATACAAGCATCATTGAACCGCTTGATATAGCCCCGGATGGACTCTCCTTCTCTCTGCACTATGTTGAGGAGGCTTTCTTCAGTCCGCGGGCACCATTTGCTGGTGATGAAGTGGGACGTGAAGGTTTGCGCGAACTACGCCCAACTTCTTATCGACCCAGGTGCCAAGTTCCGGTACCATGTACGGGCTACTCCTCTGAAAGTGGTGGAGAAGGCCACGCACATGCACGAGTCACTGGCTCTCGCCAGGTGCATCTGCGGTTGGAAGGCATCTACGTGATCATTTGGGTCGAACGACCCGTCGTACTTGTCAAGAGGGGGGAGCTTAAAATCTTTAGGCATTGAGACTGCCAGGAGTTCGGAAGACAGGGGGGATGGAACTGAGAGGAGGGGAGCTTTGACTTCGGCCGAGCTTACTTCTTCTTTGCCTCCGAGCTCGGACAGGTCATGGGTGGCAGACCGGTGAGCTCGGCGGCGGCGTCTTTGTTTCTTGGCGGGCTCGGCATTTGTGCTGCTCACTTTTGTGCTGTCCGGGATGGTGTGTGCAGGAAGTAGCTCGGGCCGCTGGTGATGACTGCGGACAAAGGGATCTTGCTTAGAGCCTACGGCCAGAATCTCGAACCGGTTCTCTAAGAACGGGGCATCAGGCTTGGAGGGCTGAGACGATGTGGACTTGGCGAGCTAGGGTCCTTCCGACCTGACCTCCCGTGGTGAGGCCGGAGTGGCCAACCTTTCCTATCTGCAGCGGGAGGAGGCCTGGCTCCTTGGAGGGTTCTGGGGGGCCTTTCCTTGGCGAGAAAGGTGCTCCTCTTGACGATGGGACCTAGCCCGCTGTGAGGCTTGGTGCCGAGGAGGGAGTTGCAATTGCTGAAGCTGAGGTTGTGGCAACTGGGGAAATTGCTGCTAATACTGGTACTAGGAGACTTGGTGTAGCATGTGCTATTGGTAGAACTGAAACTGTTGAAACTGTTGCATTTGAGCCTGCATGGCCCGCATGCACTGCATGAAATCTTCCAGTTGGCTCGGGCTGGCCGCTGGGGGCACAACCGAGGGTTCAGTGAAAGTTGTTCCGATTGTGGTGGGGAGTGGAGCAACAACGGGTGCCGCTGTAAGAGGCACGTTCAAACTAGGGATCCTGTTCGCTGAGAGGGGGATGGTGAACTGTCCAATACAGGCAGTAGGGAGCTGGGGCTGTTCCCTGGAGTTATTCATCTCCGTGCTTCGTCCGATATTGCTTGAGGACGCCATGAGTGTTGAGTTTTTGGAGAGTTAAAAGATGTGAAGGTTTAGAGGAAAGCTTTTCGAAGCGTTTCTCACAGACGGCGCCAAATGATGTAGAGCGATCCAATCACTCCTAGCTGGCACTCACGTGGCTCCTGGAAGGTACCTGAGATGAGGAAGAAGAAGAATCCTTGGGGAGTTTACCCGGTGGGGATACTCCGATTCTTAAGTTAGTACTCTATAGGAGAAGCAAAAAGGAGACGAAGGCTAAGAGTGCAGATAGCGCATTCTCACTATATTCAAGAGATTAGAAGTTTCAAGAAGAAGTTTCCCTTCTGCCCTGAGGGCTTTTATAGGGACATTCACATCAGGTTGGGCATAACTGCCACTGGGCTCCTGCCACAGCCGTTACCTGCCAGGGCTGCACAGGTGGCCGTTGTGGCGTATGTCTCGCTTGGGTGAGTGACACGTCTCCGAAGTGGAAGGCACGCCTTTGCCTGCTGAGAGACATGGATGCAGACTGTCGAAAGGACTGAGACTGCACCATCAGTAAGGGATATGGCATAGTCTGACTGGTACGGTCCGTCAGTCTGAAGTTTCCTGAGGAGCGCTCATGCGGCTCATTCGCAAGCTATCTTGTAGCGAGCTTGGAACACTTCAGGATTACCCTTAGTAGGATTAGTCCTTGGGATGACTTGTCTGCTTGGGAGCTCGGACGAGCTAATAACTTTAGCTCGCGAGCTAAAGTTGCCTCGGAGTATCTCTTCAAAGGTAGCTCGGGGAACCCGGGGCTCGCGTTGTGGCGAGCTTCTCCTTTTCTGAGCTACAATGTAGCGAGCTGCTTCGTAGGCCCGTCACTTGGTCGTACCAGGCTACAACACTGAGCTGTCGCTCATGCTGAGTCAGTGTCCATGTGTCACCGTTTCATAGGTTGGGTCAAATCGTCCTCCATCAGGTACTATGGTGATTATCCCAGTCTCCGAATTATTCTCTAACATGAAGAAGAGGAAGGCATCTCGCATCGCTCCCCAACTGCTGAGCCCATCACTACTACCGTTGTTTCGGCTGCTCCAAGAAGGAAGGAAGATGCCCCAATGATTGACCTAGTTGAGGAAGACCCGGGAACTAAGTCCCCAGTGACCCTAGCTCGCAGACCCGATGTGGCCCAGGAGCCCGACCCCTGGCCCGTCCAACCCGAGGTGGCTACTTCCAGCGTGGTCCCCGAGGAGGTCCAGAGTATCTTCGATGCTCGTGTTGCCACACTCAAGGGTAAGGAGGTTGTCTTTCCTGCCGTGGTCTCGAAATATGCTAGGATGTCGCGCTCCAAGCTCTCTGCCACAGCCTGGGGGCATCTAATGGTGGTAAGTTTTCAAATTGAATTCTCTGTTCCTTGTATTTCTTCCAGTCTTGTTAATCAGCATGATCCTTCTTGCAAACAAACTCGATGATCCACTCTTTAGTGGAATAATCTGATCACCAGATGGAGTTGCTACAGATTTCTGAGTCGAAGGCAAAGAGCTTAAAAGTGAAGTTGCAGTCTGTCGAGTCTAAAGTGACGAAGAAGCAGGCCAAGATGTTAAAAGCCGTGGACTTTGCGAAGAAGTGGGAGGCTGAAGCGAAGTGGAAGGATGAGCGCATCCGCGAGCTGGAAAAAGAAATTGAAGAAAATAAGGCTCTCCTCGCTGAATGCACGACCATCTTCTTCGAAGAGTTAAAGGAGGTCGACACTTGTGCAGTTTGGGCCTAAAAGGCTTCTTCAAAGTTCAATGACTTTATAAGCGAGACGACGACGTCGGCATTCTGCAAGGACTTCAAAGTTTGCCACTGGCTGGCCAGGCGTGCCTTCCCTCAGTCTGACCTCAAACCGCTGACTACCATGGGGCTTTCCATGGAAACGATGGAGCAAGCAGAGGGGGAAGACCTAGACTCTGAAGAGGATAGCGAGGATGCCACTGATGAAGAAGCCAAAGAGAGGTCGAGGAACATCGACGTAGTAGGTGACGAGGTCATGGAGACCGATGAGGTTCTTACTGGGGGCACATCCATGGAAGTAGACCCGACGAAAGATTCTGAAGACGTTGAAGGGGGGGGGGGGGGCGAGGAGCCCCACCAAGACTGAAATCTGCCTCTTTTCTTGGACATCCTTGTATATACAATATGTACTGAGCCTCCGATCTCGGTAGTAGTGCCGAACTAATGAGTGTGGATTAGCCTGAAGTGCCGAACTAATGAGTTAGGCACGAGTAGGAATAAACTAGTCTTGATGTATGCCGAAGTAGGAAGACACTGTAGGGTATGTACCCGACCTGCCTACGTACGTGCTACTTTTACGATTGCCCATTCCAATGCGACTAGGTCTTAGGTTGCCTATGCCGAAGCGACTAGGTCATAGATTGCCTATACCGAAGTGACTAGGTTTTATGTTGCCCATGCCGAAGAGGCAACTAGCACTTATCTGCCCATGCCTAAGAGGCGACTGGGACTTGTATTGTGTCGAGGTCTTTTGTTAGCTCGACACCATGGCCCTTAGGTTATGGGAGTGACCTATAGTCCTCTCTCCAGCTTAGTGTCCTTTTGACTAGCTCGGTGGTCTTGTGGACTTAGTGAAACTTTGGGGATGTTGGAGTCGCGAGCTCATAGATAATACCACCTCAGATTGTCAACGTTCCAAGCTCGAGGTACCTGCCTCCCTTCCATGGTCTCGAGCTCGTATGTGCCTTCTCCGAACACTCATCTCACCCTGTACGGACCCTCCCAGTTCAATCTGAGCTTACCTATGCCAGGCTCAGGTACCATCACTTTACGGAGCACCAGGTCGCCAACTCAAAACTATCGTTTCTTGACCCGAGCATTATAGTACCGAGCTACCCGCTGCTGGTATGCTGCAGTCCGAATGTATGCCGAGTCGCGCACTTCTTTGATCAGCTCCAGGTTAGTTCGGAGTTCATCACCATTCGCCTCCTCGTCGTACGCTTCTACAGGGATCACGACCTTCGTTCCATATGTCAGGTTGAAGAGAATTTCACCGGTTGCAGTTTTGACAGTCATCTATAGGCCCAAAGGGCACTGGGCAGCTCACCCACCCATAACCCTTTAGCTCGCGCTAAGTGAGCTTTCAATCCGTAGAGGGTAGCCATATTCATCACTTCAGCCTGTCCGTTCGTCTACGGGTGTGCCACCGAAGTGAAGTTCTGCTGAATCCCCATCTCGACACACCAGTTCTGCAACTTGATATCTTTGAACTGCTTTCTCTTGTCTGAGATCAACACCTTGGGTCATCCAAAGCAACACACTATGTTTTTCCAAAAGAAGTTCTACATGTTCCGAGCTATAATTGTCACTAGCAGCTCAGCTTCCACCCACAACTTGAAATAGTCCACCGCCACGACTAAGAATCTTCTTTGCTTGGTGACCAGTGGGAATGGTCCGAGGATGTCAATCCCCCACTATGTGAAGGGCCTCGGGCTAGTCAGGTACTTTAGATTGGTGGCTGGTTGATGTAGGATGTTAGCGTGTCTCTGGCAGTTTTCGCGTTTCTTGACGAGCTCGAGTGCGTCTGCCTTCACGGTGGGCCAATAGTACCCTTATCTTAGTGCCTTTTGGGCTAGTGCTCTGCCCCCCAAGTGTCATCCGCAAAGTCCTTCATGGATGTTGCAAAGTACCAATTCCGCTTCTAAAGGCCGCAAGCAACGTAGGTGGGGGAGCGTAAAGAACCTCCTGTACAACTGCCCATCGAGAAGGACATACTGAGCTGACTGACACTCTACCCTTCGAGCTGCGTTGCGGTTTGGAGGTAGGGTCCCATGGAGTAGATAATCAACAAGTAGGTTAATCCAGCTCGATTCTGCTTGCAACACGGGAGCGACCACTTCTGCCCCCCCCCGGGAATGCTGGGCCAAGGCTGGTCTTCTATGTATACTGTCCATATAGTGTTGTCACTGGTGCTTTTCAACCGCGACAGGCATCGGCCTCAGCGTTCTCGGATCTCGGTATTTGTCTAATGAACCAGGAAAGGAAGCAAGGCAAGAGTTCCCTTACCCTAGCTAGATAAGCCACCATAGTGGAATCTCGAGCTTTGTAGTTGCCGTTGACTTGGTTTACTACTAACCGAGCGCTGCACACTACGAGGTGTTTTACGCCCATTTCCTTTGCTAGAATTAGCCCAACAATCAATGCCTCGTACTCCGCCTCATTGTTCGACACCTCAAAGCCAGACCGGAGAACATACTCCAGCTTTACCTCACTCGGACCATACAATATTAGTCCAGTACCACTTCTTCGCTAGTTAGATGAACCGTCGACGTGGAGGATCCAGGGCTCCTCATCCCAGATCGGTCCAACCCTGACTGGGACCGGTGCCATGCTGGTTGACGCCTCCAATGTTTTAGCGGGTTTAATCAGCTCAGGTGCCGACACACTGAACATACATTATGCTACGAAGTCCACCAAGACTTGGGCTTTGATTGCCAGCCGTGGCTCGAATCGGATCTCGTACTCGCTCAACTTGATGGCCCACTTCGTCAACCTACCAGACACCTCAGGCTTGAGCAAAACATGCTTCAGAGGTTTGTTGGTAAGGACGATGATGGTGTGGGCTTGGAAGTACGGGCGTAGTTTCCGAGCTGCTACTACTAGCGCGTACACTATCTTCTCGATATCAGGGTATCTAGTCTTTGCATCCTGCAAAACTTTACTCACATAGTAGACGGGTCATTGGACCTGGTATACTTCTTTGATTAGTACCGAGCTGACCACCTCGTCACTTGCGGAGAGGTACAATTTCAACTCGTCACCTTCCTCAGGTCAGGTTAAAACTGGGGTGGTACTTAAGTACTTTTTCAGCTCGTCAAACGCGAGTTGGCACTCTTCAGTCTATGCAAAATCTTTATTCTTTTTTATCGCCTTAAAGAAAGGTAGGCACCGACCCGCCGATTTAGACATAAACCGGTTTAGGGCAGCTACCCGTCCAGTTAACCTTTGGACTTCCTTTATCTTTTGGGGTGGTCTCGTATCTAATATAGCCTTGATTTTGTCCGGCTTGGCTTCGACGCCACGTTGGTTCACTATGTAACCGAGGAATTTACTCGACGCGACCCCGAAGACACACTTGTTCAGGTTAAGGTTCATGTTAAATTTTCTTAGAATTTGAAAAACATAATTTAAATCATCAATTAAAGAGTTCGAAAACTGGGTCTTCATGACCATGTCATCAACATAACACTCCATTTTATTACCGATCAACGATTCAAAAATCTTGTTTACAAGTCGCCAGAAAGTTGTCCAGTGTTTTTTAACTCGAAGGGCATTACTTTATAACAATACAACCCTAGCTCGGTTACAAAAGCAGTCTTGTCCTGGTCGGCTACGTCCATCATAATATGGTTGTAGCCGTAGTAGGCATCCATGAAGCTCAACAACTCGTGCCCCGAGGTCGCATCTACCAGGCGATCTATTCTGGGAAGGGGGAAGCAGTCCTTTGGGCAGACTCTGTTGAGGTCGGTGTAGTCGACGTACATGCGCAACTTTTCATTGGCCTTCTTCACCAGCACAGGATTGGCCACCCAGCTCAGGTAATGAACCTCTCTAGCGAAGTCTTCTACAAGGAGCTTCCAGACTTCCTCGTTAGTTTGTGAGTATCACACTAAGGTGAATACCGGGCATTTCTGTCGTGGTCCAAGCAAAAGCATCTAAGTTATTAGGTAAGAAACTTACTAGTTGTGATCAAAGTGATTCGCTTATCAGAGCGCCGATCTGGAGGGTCTTCGTCGGCTCGATTTTGGAAATCGGTACATGGACTGTTTCCTCCATCGAGGCAGCTCGCTCCTCTGTGTAGTTAGATGGTTGCTCCAGTTCGACGTCATCCGCCAACTTCGCCTTGCTCTTCAGCACAGCCACGTAGCACTTGCGAGACTCGAGCTGATTGCCTCGTACTACCCCTACTCTACAACTCGTCGAAAACTTTATCGCCAAATCGTAAGTTGATACTATTGCACGCAAGACGTGCTGGATGGGCCAACCTATGGTCGTGTTATAGGGGGACGGAGTCGCGACCACTAGGAATGAGTATTCGAATCTCACTAAATTTGGCGATGTCCCTTTTGTAACTGGTATTGTGACCTGGCCAAGGGGTCCGACCTCCTCGTCGCTGAACCCCACCAAGGGCGTATCTGTTGGCTTCAAATCGCTCTGCTTTAGCTGCAATTTGTTGAAGGTCCCTTTGAATAGGATATCGACCGAACTTCTGGAATCCACCAAGATCCGCTTTACCTCAAAATCATTAAGGATGAGCTACACAACAAGAGTATCGTCATGTGGATACTATATCCCACGTGCATCATCCTCGGTGAAGTAAATGGACTCTTCCACTCGAGGTTACTTTGGTGGGTTCTCTGCTTCCTACTCCAGTTCCCTAACCGAAGTCCTCCCTGCTACTGTAGTACATCCCGCTACAACGGATTCGTCGGTGATCATATTGATCACCCCGCGGATCGGTCTTTCTTTAGGCGGCTATTGCCGAGGTGGCTGATCGTTCTGCTTGCTTGACTCTGGAATGTCTCTCCTCTGATCAGTTTGCTAGTCCCCCTGCTCCCTCCCCTCGCGTAATATATATTTCTTTAGATACCCACGACGAATGAGCTCCTCGATCTCATCGTTGAGATTCCAACAGTTCTTAGTATTGTGCCCGGTATCGCGATGAAAATGATAGTAGACATTCGGGTTCCTGGTCGCCGGGTCTCCCCGCAGCCTGGGCGGCCACTTGATGAATGAAGAATCCTTGATCGCCATCAGGATCTCTCCTCGCTTTGCACAGAGGGGGGTGTAGGACGTTCTTTCCACAGGATAGGTTCTGGATCGCCAACCCGACCTGTAACTCCAAGACGGGGACTTATTTCTCTGGCGAGGTGACTTGCTCTTCTGTTTCCTGTGCTTGTTGCTGCTTGTTCCTTCTTCTTCTTCACTGTTTTTGGGCCGAGAGATTCTTCTGTGCTCATGAACTTTCAGCTATCACAAGGAGTTTCGTAATAGTTTTCGGACAATGTACTCCAAGGTACCACGCAAACTCCTTATGCTTCACTCCCTTCCACACTGTAGTGAGGCGCAGAGCTGGATCAAGCCCTGACATCTACAGACACTTTTCGTTGAAGCGCTTGATGTAGCTTCTGATCGACTCATTCTCCCTCTGGACCACGTTCAGAAGGCTCTCTTGTGACTTCGGGCACTTCTTACTAGTGATGAAATGAGCAGTGAACGTATCTATGAACTGAGCCCAACTTTTGATTGAGCCTGGCGCGATGCTTCTGTACCACGTCCTAGCTAATCCTTTGAAGGTAGTGGTGGATAAGGCCACACACATGCATGCTTCGTCTGCTCCGGCAAGATGCATCTGAGACTGGAATGCATCCACATGGTTGTTGGGGTCGAAACTTCCATCATACTTCTCTAATGGGGGTACCTTGAAATCCTTCGGCATCAAGGCTACAAGTAGTCCTTAAGCATCAGGGTTGCTATCGAGCTCACTTCCCCCCTTTCCCAGCCTCGCTCTAGCGGCTGGCTGTTTCTTGTTGGCGGGTTGTTCCTGGCAGAAGATCGGCGAGTCTTGCAACGTCGCTGTTGTTGCTTCTTTATTGGCTCCATGTTGGTGTTGTTGACATTTGTGTGATCGGGTATTTCAACCCTAGTCCGCTCTCACTCCCGAACACTGTCGCGAGGTGGGACAGGGTTCCCTCCTCTGGCCTCTTCTCGGTCGCAAGGTCGGTGTTGGATGTTACGGGAAGCCGAAGGGTCTCGTCTCGAGTCCGCACCTCGTACTCCGAGCTAATTATCATCAAGCTGCAACCTGCGATTCTCAGGCCACGAGTGTTGTTGCTGACTGGTCCTTGCACGCTGGCTGTCCTCGGGCCTGTCTTTGGGGTTTCTCCTTTGAGAAGGCGGGGGTGTATGCTGCCGGTACTGATTATGGGCTCAGTACTGGTTTTGGTTCTGATTCTGAGGCGGTGTTGATACTGGTATTGATGCTAGGAATGCAGTGGTGGGAACTACTGTTGATGATGTTGGTAGAAGTAGTACTGCTGGAATTGCTGGAACTAGTGCATTTGTTGCATTTGCAGCTGCATGGTTCGAACATTCTGGACCAGCTCGCCGAGCTGTTGATGCCCGACTCCAGGAAGGACCATGGAGGGTTCAGGCACAAAGAAAGTGGTGCTTACCTGGGGTAGGGGAACACTCAGTGGATGGGTTTGGTACTGAGCCTACTGTGTTTATATAGTTGGGATCACCGAAACAGTGAGGGGGATAGTGAATTGGCCGATACAGATCGTGGGGAACTCCTGGTTAGCTGAGGTCTGTTCCTATTCCCCATAAGTGGTCATGTCAACGCTCTTTGCGGTGTTGCTTGTAGAGGCCATTGAATGGATGAAAGAGCAGGGAATTGATTGGCTTTTCGATCATATTCCCACAAACGACGCCAATTGATCGTGCACGATCTGGATGCTCCTAGCTGTAAGGCAGCTCGGACGTCGGTTGCCAAGTGGATCGCTCGAACTGCAAGAAAGAGGGACCAGAGAACTTGGGGTGGCTAACCCGGCGAGGTCGCTCTGATGCTTAAGTTAGTGCTCAATAGGTAGATGCGAGTTGGAAATCAGTAGAGTAGAGGGCTAGAATGCACTTAGTCGCGCGTACCTGAATCTTGGGGGCTAGTGCCTTTACATAGCAGGGCTGCCGTGGGCTTCACAAAACCTTTACAAGATCTCCGGGCCGAGTGAGTAGGAGTTCATTCTGCACCGGTAGGTGGGTAACATGCTAGCTGATAGTGCTTATCGTCTCCATCCGATTCGAGCGGGATGAGGATAAGGTCTATAGCTTCGGGTCATGATCCCGGAGGGCTCAGAGACAATTGATGATCTTCTAGAATCTACTACACATCGCTTTGTTAGTCTTAGCCATCCGAGGTGCCCAGAGCTCGGTGCTATCCAAGGTGATCGGGACTCCTGAAGTGACTTGACTCGCCGAGGTGACCGTAGTGTTGAATCATCGTCTAGTTGGTGGGCTAAGTCCACATGTCCTCTATTTATCTGGTCGGGCCAAATCGCCCCTCCTCATATATATAGATTTTTATAAATTTGTTATATTATTTATTTTTTCTAAAAATATGTATATATGAAAATACTTGTATTTTTTGTTTTTACTTTAATTTTTTCAGTATATTTTATTTTTCTTTTAATAATTTATTAAGTTTTAAAAAAACAAGTGAGATCAAATCAGATCCAAAGATTCAACTTACCGGTATGGTTTGAATTTAAATTGAGTCCTATCAAATCCGATAAAGTCAAATCTGACATAAATAATGTCGGATCGAATTCGAATATACCCATATTAGAATCTGAGTTGATTCGTTTGCATCCCTATATATAGATGTCAATGGACCAGACTTAAACAAATTTGAATAGATTGGATGGTTCATACATTAAATTGGACCTGATGAGGGCAGATTTGGCCCTAAAAATGGGATTATGACCCCTGGCACCTCACAACAGCTCACTAAGGAGCTCACCAAGGAGCTCGCCAAGGAGCTCGGCAGCTCTCCAAGGAGCTCGCCAAGGAGCTCGGCAACTCACCAAGGAGCTCGCCAAGGAGCTCGGCAGCTCTCCAAGGAGCTCGCCAAGGAGCTCGGCAGCTCTCCAAGGAGCTCGCCAAGGAGCTCGGCCGCTCACCAAGGAGCTCATCAAGGAGCTCACCAAGGAGTTCGGCAGCTCTCCAAGGAGCTCACCAAGGAGCTCGGCAGCTCTCCAAGGAGCTCGCCAGCTCACCAAGGAGCTCATCAAGGAGCTCACCAAGGAGTTCGGCAGCTCTCCAAGGAGCTCGCCAAGGAGCTCGGCAACTCTCCAAGGAGCTCGGCAGCTCTCCAAGGAGCTCGGCAGCTCTCCAAGGAGCTCGGCAGCTCACCAAGGAGCTCGGCATCTCTTCAAGGAGCTCGGCAGCTCACCAAGGAGCTCACCAAGGAGCTAGGCAGCTCTCCAAGGAGCTTGCCAAGGAGCTCGGCAGCTCTCCAAGGAGCTCACCAAGGAGCTCGGTAGCTCACCAAGGAGCTCACCAAGGAGCTCGGCAGCTCTCCAAGGAGCTTGCCAAGGAGCTCGGTAGCTCTCCAAGGAGCTCACCAAGGAGCTCAACAAGGAGCTAGGCAGCTCTCCAAGGAGCTCGGCAGCTTGCCAAGGAGCTCGGCAACTCTCCAAGGAGCTCGTCACCAAGTAGCCACCAGGGAGCTCATCGCCATAGGCAGCTCACCACTTGCGGGGCAGCTCGGTATAGAAGAGCAGTTCGGCATATCACAAGAAGAGCTAGGGCAGTCCTGGGAGTAATGGCTAGGGTAGTGGTGATTACGCCTGATGTGACTGGGCACCGCTATATAAGGACTCCGACTCCCAAAGCCAAGGGGGAGAGAATGAAAAAATGGAGGTAATCCCTGCTCTCTAGCTCTCTCATTCCTCTAATATCATCTTCAAGCTCTCTACATTCAGAGTGTTAATTTAGGCATCGGAGAGTCCCCGCCGGGTAAATACCCCTAGGCCCCCTGGTTCAGTTCTCGCAGGTTCCTCAGCTCCCACCGCCTACAAAGAGGAGGAAAGATGGAGTTCTCGCAGGTTCCTCAGCTCCCGCCGCCTACAAAGAGGAGGAAAAGATGGAGTTCTCATAGGTCCCTCCGCTCCCGCCGCCTACAAAGGAGAGGAGATCACCTCATGCAGAGGGTAGTCGGGTTGCGCTACACCAGGGAGCTCCACCATCCTCTGAGTTACAGGCCGCCTAGGAGCAGGTCAAATGATGAGGTACTTAGCCAAAAAATAAAAAAATTGATACGTGACCAAAACCGGTTACATCAGGGCCAATCTAAAATGGTCCAAAATACTCATTATTAGATTCTATTGAACTTGGTGCATTTGTAATGGACTCACATTGGACTGACTGAATCGAATTGGACCAAATCCAGTCCAAATTCAGTCCAATTGATCAGCAATCCGGATTCAATATTAAAGAGTGCGCTTATTTTATTCTGTTGTCACTTGGCTGCAAGATGCTTTAAATGCTAATCAATTCCACCGCCTAGGTGGGCCCAAACTTGACTTAATTTGAATTAACCTCCTCAACCATTCAATTGACTCTCTGACAAGTGTAGGATTCTGACTCAACCGAGGCACATGATCTAAAAGTCCTCGAATCAGTGGGCGCTAGTCTGATGACTCACTATAATGTACCTAGCTGAAGGCTAGCAATTCCCCTACTCCACCTCGTATCAGCATGAATGCCATCTGTCGCCAATCTAATGGTCAAATCAGAAACGTGTCCTTTCTTGTGTGAAGGAGGGGGCTCTCTTTATTAACCTCCAACCCAATATGGGTAATTGCAGGACAAAAATGACTGTGGACCGAAGGGAGTTAAAATAAACCATCTCACCATTGGGCGGACCACATCTATGCAAATCTGACTATCTAAGTCGAATCTTTGACCGGATATCAGTTGACCAGCAGAGAGACAAGGCACAATGTGTCTAACATTGTTTCATACTAGCATGACAGAAGTAGAACACTAAAGCCACAACAAGTTCAGAGTCTGGTTGAGTTTTTCTGTCGAATCATACTCAATTGAGTGAGTAGTTCAACTTGGATGAGTGGCTTGAAGCTTCCTGGGTTTCATTTCATCTCCTGCTTGGCATTTAACACACAACACTGCACTATGTAGTTGACAGGTAGAGACTTTAATTGAACTCCCACCTGCATTTTCCTCCTCCTTTCTCTTTTATTACACTCTCCAACTCCCAACTTGTTGCTTACTGCTTACTGCTTACCAGTTACCACCTTTCCTTTTATTTTCTTCTTCTCTCTCTCTCTCTCTCTCTCTCTCTCGCTCTCCATCGTCTGTGCTTCTTCTTCCCATCTCTATCAATGGCTTCCTTTTCTTCTTCTTCTTCTTCTTCTTTCTCTCTTTCAACTCTATCACCATACTACCATCTCATCTTCACTGGTCTAGCCTTCCTTGTATCTGCATTCATATTCTTCATCTCGAGTAGAAGCAAATCCAAGCGACTCAATCTTCCTCCTGGGCCACCCGGGTGGCCTGTGGTCGGAAACCTCTTTCAGGTTGCTCTCTCAGGGAAACCATTCTTCCAGTATATCCGAGATTTGCGTCCCAAGTATGGACCCATCTTCACCTTAAAGATGGGGACTCGGACCATGATTATTGTTAGCAGTGCCGAATTGATTCATGAAGCTCTCATCGAGAAGGGTCAGGTCTTCGCAAACCGCCCCAGGGAGAACCCCACCCGTACTGTCTTCAGCTGCGACAAGTTCACTGTCAATTCCGCCCTCTACGGCCCAGTTTGGCGTTCCCTCCGGCGTAACATGGTGCAGGGTATGCTCAGCTCCACCCGGCTTAAGGAATTCCGTGATGTCAGGTCCTTGGCAATGGACCGCCTCATCGACCGGCTCCGAGCAGAGGCCAAGTCCAATGACGGGCTTGTTTGGGTGCTCAAGAACGCCCGGTTCGCCGTCTTCTGCATCCTGGTTTCAATGTGCTTTGGCGTGGAAATGGACGATAAGGACATCGAAAGGATTGACGACATGATGAAGACGGTGTTGATCACTCTTGATCCGAGGCTCGACGATTTCTTGCCAATCTTAAGCCCATTCTTCTCGAAGCAACGCAAGCGAGTCATGGAAGTACGTCAAGAACAGATACAAACGGTCCTCCCCTTCATCGAGAAGCGACGATCCATCCTCAAAAACCCAGGATCTGATATGACCGCTGCTCCATTTGCTTACCTCGATACACTCTTCGATCTCGAAGTCGAGGGACGCAAGTCATCTCCGAACGACGCCGAGCTCGTCACGCTCTGCTCCGAGTTACTGAATGGCGGGACCGACACGACGGCCACTGCACTGGAATGGGGTATCGCCCGATTGATCGAGAACCCAGATATCCAATCGAAACTCTACGCCGAGATCAAGTCCACGGTCGGCGATCGGAAGGTGGACGAGAAGGATATCGAGAATATGGTGTACCTGAACGCCGTCGTAAAGGAATTACTTCGAAGGCACCCTCCGACGTACTTGTCGCTCACACATGCAGTGACTCAGCCAGCAACGTTGGGTGGCTACGATGTGCCCACCGATGCCAACGTTGAGATATTCTTGCCACCCATCTCCGAGGACCCTAACCTATGGTCGGAGCCGGAGAAGTTCAACCCAGATCGGTTCGCATCGGGGAAGGAGGAAGCCGATATAACTGGGCTTAAGGGACTGAAGATGGTGCCATTTGGGGTTGGGAGGAGAATCTGTCCGGGTCTAGGCATGGCGACTTTACACGTGAACCTGATGTTAGCCAGGATGGTGCAGGAGTTCGAGTGGAGTGCTCACCCCTCCCAACGCAAGATAGACTTCAGCGAGAAGCTGGAATTCACGGTTGTGATGAAGAACACCCTCCGGGCTGTGATCAGACCGAGGACTTAAAAGCTCCCGGGATCTGACACTCTGGCGAACTCACTATTTTCTATAAATTATCATAAGCTTATTTTCTGTTACTCTATTTGCCGAAGAAAAAATTTTACGTTGTCTGTGAGCTGTGACTGTGATTTCATCTCTCTTAACTTCAATAGTTCTTTTTATTATTTTCTTTCACCCTTGCTTTTATGTAGTAATATATATATAGAGAGAGAGAGAGAGAGAGTAATATCCAGTAAAGTAATCTCTGTTTGTAGAATTAAATAATGAAGTTGTGAATTGTGAGTTACTATATATAGATAGTGAGATAAATTGATGGTGAATTGTCAAGAATAAAAGGAGTCGACAAAAGGAGTGGCTGTGATGAACCTAGTTTACTGATATATTGCTGTTTGGTCTAGATGATCTACGTCCAAGGTGGGACCAATCAGAGGGAGTGCTTCCTGATGCTTTTAATGGGACTATGGGAGGGATTTGGTTTGATGACATAGATATGGAGCATTTAAAGAGAGGGTAGGTAACCGTAAAGGATCGATAGTAGTCAGAAGGTGAAGAAGAAGAAGAGACCGATCGAGCAGATCCCCTTCGGATAAGAATAGTAGTTGGTTTGGGTTTGTTCTCTTAGAACCCATCCAGTACTCGGCAGTCAGCACTCAGCTCTGCTCTGTCCTCTTAACTCCTACCCTTATTCCTGAACTGACTTTACCAACTGGGCAGATATTTACTAAAGACGGGTCCCCAACTGAAGACTCGTTTGTAGAGATCAACTATATATTATATATATTCAGAAAATTGACTCTATATTCAGAAAATCCACACGGGTGCCCCTCATCCCCCAGAACAGTTTGTTTTTGACGGTTCAAACTTTGGTAAGTGCACAAGAGAGTAGTTTTGGGCTTCCTTCTTTCTTTCACTCTTTCTTGCTCTTGAATTGGTTTCAATTCTTTCATTAGAAGAGAGAGATATATGAAACTCTTAACGAGTCAAAAACAAGATAAAAAAGAGGCAACATGTGGCGGCATCAAATTTGCATGATCATCATGGTGTGTATCTCCTTGTAGTGTAGTAAATAAAAGATGACAAGAGATTCGGCTTTTTTTGGGGGGGTTGGTAAATTCATTAATAAATCACCACCCCATCTCCATCTCACGGCTGATCGGGAATATTATCGTTTATCTGTAATACTGCAAGTAAGTCAACAACGGAAGAGGGTCTGTGTGCGGATTTGAGTCCAAAAGGCTTCGTCGCACATCAGATGACTCTCGCTCAAAGATTGACAGGCGTGCTCCGACTCTGATTTGCTTGTGCGCCTGAGGGTCGCGCTTCCGGCTTATCCAAAGAAGTCAGACTGGTGTTATTTCGGGTTTCTGTTGTCTCGTCCGCCATGGTTATAGAGCTTTGCTTTTGAGTTCTTACTTCTTCTCAGAGACGACTGTCACTGCTGTTGTTAGTTTTTGATAAGGAAGAGAGGGAGCGATAATATTAACTACACCGACTGTCCACTGCTGTTTCGGGTTTCCGTTGTCTCATCCGCGAGCATAATTATTACCGGCGACCTTAACCTCCTACAAATCCAGAGACGGAGGAGGAAGACGAGCAGTCCCTTTTTTGATATTTTTCTAAAAATTTTATCCTATTTTATTTATTATGTAAAAATATTTGGCTTTATCCGATATAACCCCATTTTTATCACCTAACTAAGCCAATTGGCATGCACCTTCGAGCTAACGTGCAATGTTTATTTATTTATTTTTTATTTTGAGAGAGGAAAAGTTGATAAACGGGATAAAAATAATCTTATGTTTTTTTTTTCATATTTATGGAGGGATTAAAAAAATTTTATTTTTTTAGATATCACTTTTCCATATAAGTAATATTGTAGATAAATAAATTTTTTATATATATAAAAAATTATATTTTAATAATAAATTTTTATGGCTAAAATAACTATTACCTTATTTATATAAAAAACAAAAAAATATAAATAAATATTTGTTAGCCAAAATCTTTTGTTCTTTTTATTCCACACCTCTATCCTACACAAAGTTATATCAAATACTTTGAACCATGGGTGGCTTTGATGCTGTGATGATGTCCATGTTTTACTGGTTGACCAGATGTATATGCCCTAAGATAGCATTGGGTCGGCTTAGTCAAACTCGGCTAACTTCTAAAGTATGTACAGTCAATTAACTATTTTACCCCTCATTTAGTCGGTTTTGATATGAATCATATTGATATGCATCAATACGCACAAGATAGAAAAAATAGGGCATATAGGTGAAATATTGATACACACCAATAGTCACATGTTTCAGGTGCATCAATATTTTAGTTCTTAATGTTTGAATTGATCAATCCAGACCGTTTATTAGAAAAAATGTTTTTTTTCTGGTCTCTTTTGATTCTTTTAAGTTTGTATTTATTTCTAGAACAAAAAATTATGGCGTTACCCCATGCAATAGCTCAACATGCAAAATCTTTTGCTAATAAGCATGTATATGTGGTGGCACAGTGACACTGTCCACCCTTGTGGTAGTAACATCTTGTTAATTTTGTGATGGTTTAATAGAATTTTTACTTAATTTATCATAAAAAACCTAGTGATTCTGTCAATTAGACTGTAGATTTATTTGACTTGGTCAATCGGCCATAGGTTAGATATCAATTCTCTCTATTTTTTTCTACGCTTTTGAATATGATGTACAATTTTTTATCATTTTTTTAATTATTGTTTTCTCTGCATTTTCTCTGTTATTTATATTTATATTTTTTTATTAGGTTAACCCACTTGACCCAAACAATTAATTACAAGCCCACAAGATAAAGGATCAGGTTATTCTTTTTAAAACATCACTTTATGTTAGTTTTTTTTTTTTCTTTTTTGTTTTGAACCAAAAAGCTAAAATTAAATTTAATCTATTATAGGATATGAATAACTTCCTAAACTAAGTTAGGAAACAATACAATTTGGGCACTCTGGATCTCCTATGCACAAGCTTTTCCCATATCCCTACCCACAAGACAAACTTCTTCCATCAAATAACAAAGGAAATATTCTTATGCATGTCTGTGGTGGAGTCCGGATCTCCTGCACACAAGAATTCTGTCAACGCCTACCTACATAACATTACAGTCACACATGAAGAACATTTCATCCTCCTACATAGTATTATACACGGGGAGATGTTCTCAATGCACAAGGGTAGTGTGTTGTATATAAATGTGGGTAGAATTCTTGTAGGCAAGAGATCCAGAGTTGTCTGTGGTGTCCTATGGGTGGAGGTGTGGGGGAAGAATTTGTGGATTAACATTTGAATCCACGTTGCTCCACAAAAAAATTATGATTTTGAACATAAAATTGTTTATCCTTTCATTTTTAAATGAGAGGATAGGCTAGTCATGTGTTTCAATGCAATTCTGATTAGCTGAAAGCTTTGGCTGTGTAGCGGGCTGTGGAACCAATGATAAGGCCCGTGCTAGTGATAAAATACAAGGGGCCCACAGTGAGAATTTAAATGGTTATGAGTCCCACGTCGTATTTTATGACTAGTGTGGAATAACTATTGCGTTCAGCTAATCCTTTCTTGTTTCAATAACTCTCATGCCTTAGGGCTTTGCTTTAATTTATATATATTAGCGCAGCCCCCTCCAATATATATGATGACAAAAAGTGGTTAAAAGAAAAGGAAAATTTTACATTATTTGTCCATTGCAACACAAATTACTATATGTACAAATATTAGATGAAATGTCCTCCATTGTACCATATATTCAATATCCATTTCGAAATAGTACATACACCATAGATAGCAAGAGAATCTAGGTAATAAATGACTATAGCTAACAACCAACTTCAAAGAAAAAACTTTTGCTGTTAGGGGCCAACAGCATAGGCTGTTGAGACAGTTTCTGAAAATGTTACGTTATTATGAGAATAGGTAAATTAGTAATTATATCTCAATTTATTTTGACTAAATACTAAAACATAGGCGTGAATAGGTGAACTGCCCAGAACGTGCCCAGCCCAGAAACTCTTTCAACAGCCTATACTGTTGGGTCCCAACAACCAAAATTAACCCCAATTTCAAGTATGAATGAAAAAATTCATAAGTTTATTGAACTTGCTGACAATTTGTTGAGATCAATGAGAAGTTAGAGAGAGGGAAAAAGGGAGAGAGAAAAAAAAGGGAATCACCTAGAAACAAAATCAAGTAGATTGAATGGATCTTGTCACATAAAAGGCCTTATCCTTGCTTCTTGTTGGATTTATCACTAATTTTCAGTAATTATTACAAATAATTCTTCAGTAATTAATTATTCACCAATAATTATCACTAATTAATTTTTAGGAATTATTACTAATTACCATTTATCAGTAATTATTTACTTATAATTAACAATAATTTTTAGTAATTATTTACTGATAATTATTGCAGTATAATCGGCAAAATGAGCTAAAACAAATGAAATATTGGATGATTGAGTTGAACGCTATTTTGGTCTTACCTAGAAGAAGTGGTGTTGAACTCCTATTTCTTTTTTGTGAAAAAAGAGGGACACGAGGAGAAGCTTCAAATGAAAAATCTAGAAGAAATGGGATTAATACATATATAAATTAAGTTACTATCAGTTTTTGGGCTAGTTCTCAAAGCATAAAATAAAAACAAACGCAATTTTTAGGTCTATCAGAAATCAAAGTGACGTAGGCGCAGATGGCCCTGATCATTTGCAGGCTTACACGTGTCAGGCGGCATATGTCAGAGTGCAACCAATCAGCGTATTCGTGCTGCCTAGATCAGCAGATTTGGGGGAACCAATGGCATGGGATCACTTAGTGGCCTTGGATGGCCACGCTCCCTGCGTACAGACTCAATCCCCACCATCCAAGCACACTTACCTCTAGGTGGATTCAAGTATAAATATGAGGTGACCCCCTCTAAGTAAATGATGGAACACTCAAGACTCTCTTATTGGCACTTGAGATTTCTTATTCTCTTGTGACCTCATCTAGGGGTTCACACCTCGGACCTCGTCCACCTCGTACATCAGTACTAATTTGACTGTCAGAACTTTCGCCTCGGGTCTTCACCTAAGGCCCTTGACACTTTTCTGTCCTTGCAGAATCCTACTCAGATTTAGGGAATGAATTGAGAGTGTTTCCGAATATCAACAGAAAGCATAAAAAAGAAAAGACAGATATGAAGAAATGAGGTTGAGCACAGTTTCTGGGTCTATTAGTTGTCAAAAGATATGTGAAATAAAAGCAACAAAGAGAGAATTAATCTTACCACTGAAGTTTGAAGATGTCAAAGAGAATTAATTGTATCTTGCCACAAAAAAGTTGAAAGAATAGGTTGCATAGAGGTTGTAACATAGTGGAAGAAAATCAATTTCTCCGTCTGCCACAATGCCACTTTCAGTATAACGATTCTAAACAAGGGAAGCGTCTTTATAAGTCTATAGTCGTTTTTTCACATAATTTCAATTTAACATGGGAAGAATGAGGTTGTTTTGGTAATAAAGAAGAAAGTAACCAAGTAAGGAGAAGAAAACCATTTTAATATATTTCCTATAGCTGTACGTTAGTCGATTTTGGAAAGTCGCCTTCTCTCTCACAATTGTCAATTTGATAGCTGATGATAGGCAAAAGTAGCACACCATTCATCTGTCGCCATGTGGGTGTTCAGAGCCACCTTGGACCACCTCGGGACCTGATGTGGCGTCACCTGTAGGACGGCTCATGCCACACCAGAGTACCCGAGCTCAATTGCAGACAGCTCGAAGAAGACCAACCTGCATTATCAATCATCACCTCGGAGCGTTCATGCGGCCCAGCGCAGCCCCAATTGGATTGGATTTGGTCCAATCTGGTCTACTCCAATACAAATGGACCTGGTCCAATTCAGTTCAATGAATATTTTGGACCGGTCCAGAGACTGTTCACTATGTTTAAATTTCCTGTTAATTTAGATTGGTTTCAACTCAAATCTGGTTCATTGACACCTATGTTCTTATCTTCTATCAATGGACCAGATATTGGATCAATCTAACATAAATTCATTATAGATGGACCAGGTCCAATCCAATATATCATATTGGTCCATCCAGTCTGCCCAAATTCAATATGTCTTATTGGTCTGTCCAATCCGTCTAAATGGATCCAACCCAAAACCGGTCCATCGACACCCCTAGGCCCAGGCATCCAACCTCACGAAGACTAACCTGCATTGTTCACCCGATTTGTACCTTTCAGGCTATTTAATGCCTTCGAGATATTTGGGGGGAAAGTCGTCCACGTAGCGGTGGTTACATAAGTCTCCTCCATTTCTTGGCGAAATGGTGAGTGGTCGACTTGGTGATCATTCTCGAGTGTCGCCTAAAATCCTGGTGGTTGAGGCCCGTTACTTCCGAATATGTCGTGGACGTTCTGGTCATTCCCCAAAGCCTATATAAGGGCACTTCCTCGCTATCAAATGGTATGTTCTCCCTACTCCTAGCTCTCCTAGCTCGACACTAATTTGACCATCAAAGCCTTCTTGCCTAGGTCCACAACCCGGGCACTCTGACGTTGTCTCCCTAGTAGGTACAGCTCGCGTGACCTCACTTGACTCACCACTCCAACAGGGACCGAAGCAGATCGAGCGACATCAATAACCATAATGACGTGGTTAAAGGAGATGGATTAGAGCCCGTATGGTGTAGCTTAATGGGAGGGTTGTAAAGGGGAAAGGAGAGAAAGTAAAGGAGGAATCAAGAAAGGGATTTGGAAAAAGGAAAAATATGATGGTGTAAACTGCTTTGCTTTGTATATACTAGTAATTAAGTATGCATGTGCTTTGCACATATTTTTTTATGATGATGATGATAATAAATAATAGATTTCTAATTTTTTTTTTTATACTTTTGTATCTATAAAAATTGTTCTTATTTGGTACACTATGATGAATATATGATGTTAGAGATGTGCTCAAATATTTTCTACATTTTTTTGTATTTTTTATACTTTTGTATGTTTTCATATTTTTAATTTTTTTTATTATTTAACTATAACATCAAAGGTTGACACATTTCAATCCAAAAGGTTGAATTGTTGACTCTCTACCAAATAGGAAAACAATTCTATTTTGGGTTAGTTTTAAATTTATATTTTATTTCTATCATCAATAAAAATAATTATTCTTTATCACACTTAATTTTTCTTTAATATGGTTAAGTAATATAAGATTTAATGAAACAATGGAAGTTGATACCCTTAATATAAGACTTAATGTGAGGGAATTGAATGAAAAGAAATGCACTAATTCAAATTACATTTTGTGCCCATAAAAAGGAATCAAATTAAAAAATAGGGGTATTCTAATCAAGAATGCATATAATGAATGCTAGGCTAAGTTTGGGAGTGCTTATTTGAAAAATAAGTGATCATGAGTGCTTAGTGAAAAAGCACTTATTTCTAATAACTGTAGTATATAAGTATTTTCAAAATGATGTGACTGCCAAAGACATGCGAGAAAGGAAATAAGCGCTTACTGAATAAACACTTGTTCTCAAAATAAATATTTATTTTTAAGCACTCTCAAACTTGGCCTCAATAGGAATTAATATCTTAAATACAATTTGAACGAGGAGAAAAATGATTATTCAAATTACAGTTTTATCTTTAGAGGGTTGAGACATTTTAATCAAACAAAATTTATTAAATTAGTTATTCAACATAAAAATCGAAATGTCTGTATGACCCAAAAATATGGCCAAGTGGTAGGTTTGGTGAAATGTATGGTTGGAAAATGAACCACGCCTAAGCCCATGACAATTAGAAAACACTGGTGACAAGCCTTTGTGATCCTGTTCATTTCTTCATCATTTAGTGTTGTCAGTCATTGTAGATGGGTAAAGGGTTTCCTTCCCAAGCCCATTAATTTTGGTTTCTGTATCACGAAAGAAAGGAGAAATGAGCTACCATGGTAATTGGTAAATGGTAAATATAATTGATGGTATCTTGGTTACAGAAGTGGAAGACAACCACGTGAGAGTGGTTGATCATGCCCAGGTGGCCCAGGTGGCTAACAACTCCTGTACACTGCAAAGTGTTTAGTGTTGGACCAGGGACCATTTTCTTTCTTCTAGTTTACAGTAAAATTTATCTTAGTCACCAGACCTTGGACCATTTTCGTCTGATTCAAAACTATTTCCAAACCCCCACTTGGGCCTGAGCCTCCCCTGTCCCCAGGCCTTTTGAGACTTGGAAGGGATCAAGGCAAGTAGATTAACTTGATCCAGCCTCAATGGTACAACCCACATCTCTCTCTCTCACAATTCTGCATTTAAGAATAAGAAAGTAAAAAGGGTTATTTGTCACCCAATTAATTTTTTCAACATACCAAGGGTCAAGGGAACAACAGACAGAATATGTAACAGATATGGATAGAGGGATTAAAACCAGAAGGAATTACAGAGAAAAAAGATTTGCATATGGTTCATTGGTTCTCCTTCACATTAGCACCAGTGAGTTCACGGTCTGAATGGATCCATTATATTTGTCAACCCAACTATATATGCAAGATGGAACCTCTTGTCTATCAAACCATTCGTATTTCTCTCTATGGATACTTGTTTTCTCCTCCATCCAAAACCTCTGTGTCTAAATAAGAAGAGGGTTCCAAATACAGGATTTTGTGCATGTTAATGCATCTATAACGTAATCCAACACCATTTCCCATTTTCACGAAACCTTGTCGATTGTCAAAGTAATGTCAAGATCGAAAAGGATGGTAACCCCACGTAGAATAAAAGATAGTTGATGGTGCGCAATTCAGTCTGTCCTACCTGCCAGTTACCTCGCTTCTGACGAGATCGGAGGTGCCTGAAACAAGGAAGAAAATGGAGATTTCCGGGGAGGAACCCAGTTGGAATACTCCGAAGCTCAAGTTAGTGTTCTTCAGAAGGCAAGGGAAATGAGGAATTCTATGACCAGAAAACGCAAGAATCACATACCCTTTTCTTTGTGAGATGGAGGCCTTTTGTAATCACCATGTACACTCATTTCCATGCCTCTGCCAGTCCGGGCATCATTACCTCTGCCAGATCGAGTCACTTCCTCTGCCAGTTTGGGCGCCGTTTTTTCTGCCAATTGCCAGTTCGGGTGTCATAACCTCCACTACAAGTTTCCAGGGCCGCCTCTGTCCGTCTGGGATGGCGGTGGCAGGTGGCCGTTGGATGGCGGCTGTCATGTGTCGGTCCCCTAATCAGTCAGGTGCGCCGCCTCCGTGTACGGTCTCTTGGGCATCAGGTACGGTTGTTCAGTCAGGTGACTTGGAGCCGAAGTGGTGTGCGAGATGAAGTCTTGAGTTCGGATAGAAGTATGGCCCGAACTGCCCCTGGGTGGGCAGTTCGGGTTTTTTGCCTTTAGTGCTCCTTGTAAGGCTTAGGGCCTCGAAGGGAGAGCTCAGGTTCCTCCTTGGGGAGCTCGGGACTCTTTAGCTCAGAGCTCGGGTTGTAGGTTCCTCCTTTTGAGGGAGCTCGGGACTCTTTAGTTTGGGGCTCGGGTTGTGGTCCTGCTACCGTGTCGAGTTGGCGCTTCTGCCAGGTCCCTCTCGGTTGCTTCCACGTGTCGCACGGCCAAGGGGACGGGTCAAATCTTCCTCCATCAATTGCCCCCCACTCCCCATGCTCGGGGTCTTGACCCGGCGTGGGGAGTTCACGGGATGACAGGTGGATTTGCCTCGGGACACTTTGGCCTTGATCAAGAACTATTCTGGTCCAGTCTGCTTGTGTTCTCGGCTCAACCGGGGTTGGCTTGGCTCGACCAGGGGTCAATGGCTTTAAATAGTGGGGGGACCCTCAGTAACTTTCCCCTGTTATCCTTTAGTGTTTGTTCCTTGAGCTCGCGTCCAAGCCTGTCAGCTCGCGTCACTCGTTCGTAGTCCGATAGCTTTTCCTGGTGAGTCCTCAGCCCTCTTCGTTTCGATGTCTTGTTTTAGTAGCACAGATAGTCCTCTGAGGGGGTCAGACGCCGGTTCCACGAACCGAGCCGCCGCCCCTGATAGCCTTAGTGAGTCTGAGGCAGGGCCCGAGGTTGAACTTGAGGAAGAGCTTGAGTTCGAGCCCGTAGGCCGGGTCACCTCGGTTAGTCTAGCATCCACCTCCCACCGGGTTCGGGTGCCAGACAAGTTTGGGTCTTCCATTATGATGCCCGAGAGGCTTTGGTCCCTTGTTGCCCAGTTCAACTTGCCCGGGGAGTATGCCTATAGTTTGCCCTCGGGTGACTTTCCTTGGGAGCATGGTCCGGACGAGATCGTGATATTCCGGGAGCAGCTCATTGTCGGGTTGCGCCTTTCTTTCATCCTCTTATCGTCGAAGTCATGAACCACTTCGGCGTTACTATAGGTCAGCTTCACCTGAACTCTGTTCGTAACCTTGTTGGGACTATCTCCCTATGCTGTGAACATTGCCTTCCTTTAGACCTGGAAGTCTTTTCAGCTATCCTCATGCTCAAAAAACAGGCAGGTCCCCTGCCCGGGCGTAGAAGGGCATACTACCTATCACCTCGCCCGAGCTTCAAGCTGTTACACGACCTTCCAAACAAGGTCCCGGCATGGAAGCGGGACCATTTCGTGGTTCGAAGTGCTACGGGGTGGCCGTTTCCTACTAAGTGGGGTTTGGCCGCTCCTGACCCCAGTGTTGTTTTAGATGAAGATACAGTGAAGGGCCTCCGGGACTGGGCCCGGCATGGGCTAAAATGTGAAGCCTATCTGACGGAGGATAAACTCATTCAGGCCGGTCTGAGTTCAGGTAGGTTTCTTGCTCAGATAAAGGTACTTTTGTTTCTATTTTTGTTCGTTTTCTGACGTCGGGCTCCTTTTTTGCAGGTGCAATGGAAGCCGAGAAGACTCGAGGTGCGAGTCTGTTCAGTGGCATGAAACGGAGGAAGCGAGCTGCTAAGCGAGTTCGCGCCGATCCTTCTCGGGTGGCGGAGCCCGAGGCACCGGGGATGGAGCCTCCTGGGGAGCCCGAGGTGCCCCCTCCATTCCAAGAAGCGACAGGGGCTCCCTATGCTGACGCTGCCTATACCCGGGCTGGGCCATCAGGCTCGGGGAGCCATGATGAGATTGGGAGCGTGCTGATGCCGGGCTATGCTCTCCAAAAAAGCAAGGCCGCCACTTGTCCTGAGGAGGTCGTGCTATGGGTTGTTCTCCCTACCAATCTCATAGGTGCTCGAGCTGCATCTCACGCCATGGTGGTAAGTCTGAGTGGGTTTGTCTGTTTGTTTGTTTTTTTTGTCGAGCTGACTGGTCCTCGTTTTGGCAGGTGAACTCCTCTATCCATGCTTTGGCGATCCAGGCGGAGAGGGACTTAAGATGGGCTGCCGAGGCGACTTCCCGTCCTTTGCGGGCCGAGCTATCGAGGTCTCGGAGGGACAAAGAAGCCTTAGGAATGGTGGTGAGACATATGGCCGACCTGAAGTTGGACCTGGAGCATCAGGTCGAGGACCTTCAGGAAGATATTAGGGAGAAGACTCATATCTTTTCTCAGACCGTCGAGGAGGCGAAGGTGAAAGCCGACGAGGATTACATTGCTCCACCGCGTTTCAAGTTGAGCCGATGGATGATAAGGAACAAGTACCCCGAGCTCGATATTAGTGTCATAACCACTTCGCGCATCACTCAAGAGATGGCTGCCGCAGCTGATGACGACCCGGATTCCGAAGATGAAGCGGGACCTTCGGGTATTATCAAAGTCCCTTCTGAAAGCGAGGAAGATGTGCCTCCGGGCTTGTGAGCTCGTTTGTGTTTTTGCTTTTTCTTCTTAAACACTGTAAAGCAAACATTTAGCAATGAAGTACTTTTTTCTGTTCAAAAAGTGGTGCAAATATTCTCCTTTTGCCGAAGTGACTATATACCCGAGCTGCTAGACTTAAGCCCCGATCTGTTCTCCGCCTGGATTAGTTAACATAGGCTGAATTGGGCCCTGGGCTATGCACCTCGGGATCCATACTTGTGCAGATTGCTTTCGTTGATGAGGTACCGAGGTTATCTTTAGCTCGGTATTCTGCCCCTTTCGGTGCCGAGGTCCTTGTTAGCTCGGCATTCTGGGCCTTTCGGTGCCGAGGTCCTTGTTAGCTCGGCATTCTGGGCCTTTCGGTGCCGAGGTCCTTGTTAGCTCGGCATTCTGGGCCTTAGGGTGCCGAGGTCTTTGCTAGCTTGGCATTCTGGCCCTCAGGATCTGGTAGTGGCTCATGGCCTGCTCAGTTTAACAATTTATAGGTAAAATCGTCTTAAGTTGACGATGTTCCATGCCTGGGGTATATGTTTACCTTCCAGGGTCTCGAGCTCGTATGCTCCCCCGAGTACTCTCTTCACTTGGTAGGGTCCTTCCCAGTTCGGCCCGAGTTTGCCAACATCGGGCTCAGGTACCATGATTTTGCGGAGGACCAGGTCGCCGACGCGAAAGTTTCGTTTCTTAACTCTGGCGTTGTAGTACCGAGCTACCCTTTGCTGGTATGCTGCGGTTCTGATGTATGCGAGGTCCCTCACCTCGTGAAGTAGGTCGAGGTTGTTACGTAGCTCGTCGTTATTAGTATTGTCATTGTATGCTTCCAACCGAAGGGAGGGGATTTTGATTTCGGCTGGGATGACTGCCTCCATGCCGTAGGTGAGGTTGAAGGGAGTTTCTCCAGTGGCGGTCTTCTCTGTAGTTCGGTATGCCCATAGGACGTTGGGTAGCTCGTCTGCCCATAACCCTTTAGCTCGGTCTAGCCTGGCTTTTAGTCCGCGGAGGATAGCTTTGTTCGTGACTTCTGCCTGACCGTTTGCTTGTGGGTGCGCAACTGACGTGAAGTTTTGCCGGATCTCCATGCCTTGGCACCACTCTTGGAATTTGATGTCTTCGAACTGCTTGCCGTTGTCGGAGAACAGCACCCAAGGTAGCCTGAAGCGGCACACTATATTCTTCCAAAAGAAGTTATGGACGTTTCGAGCTGTGATGGTTACGAGAGTTTCAGCTTCAACCCACTTGGTAAAGTAGTCTACTGCCACTACTAGGAACTTCCTTCCTCCTGTTGCTGGCGGGAATGGCTCGAGTAGGTCGATACCCCATTGTGCGAAGGGCCATGTGCTGGTGAGGTACTTGAGGTCGGCGGTGGGCTGATGGTGAATATTGGCGTGCTTTTGGCACTTCTCGCACTTCTTGATTAGCCCGACGGTGTCTGCTTTCATTGTTGGCCAATAGTATCCCTGTCGTAGTGCCTTCTAAGCGATGGCCCTGCCCCCCAAGTGTTCGCCACATAGGCCTTTGTGAATGTCGCGGAGTACGAGCTTGGCTTCGGGAGGTCGCAAGCAGCGCAGGTAGGGGAGCGTGTAGGATCTTTAGTACAGCCGTCCGTCTATCATGACGTACTTGGCTGCCTGACGCTCTACCCTCCTGGCGGTGTTGCATTCTGCGGGGAGGGTTCCATGTAGCAGGAAGCTCGCGAGTGGATAAATCCAGCTCGGTTCTGCTTGGGCGACAAGAGCGACCTCCTCTACCCCCCGGAGAATGCTAGGCCAAGGTAACTCCTCTATGTACACAGTTCTCATGGTGTTGTCACTAGTGCTGGCTAGCCGGGACAGAGCGTCGGCCTCAGTGTTCTTTGACCTCAGGATTTGCTTGATGAAGTGTGACTGGAAGCTATGCAGTGCCTCTTTTACCTTTGCCAAGTAGGCGATCATAGCTGGCTCGCGGGCTTCGTATTCCCCTGTAACTTGGTTGACCACGAGCTGGGAATCGCTGCAGATAACTATGTGTTTTGCCTTTACCTCTTGCGCCAGAACTAGCCCTACTATCAACGCCTCGTATACTGCCTCATTGTTGGATGCCGCGAACTCGAAGCGTAGCGCGTACTCCAGTTTCGTGCCACTCGGTCCGCGAAGAACTACATCGGCTCCGCTGCCCTACTGATTTGAGGAGCGATCTACGTGAAGGATCCAGGGCTCTTCATCCCAGTTCGTGCTCGGCCTAACTAGGAGAGATACCGAACTAGGTGTGATCTCACGGGGCTCGGACTCAATCGGGCTGAGGACCTCGGAGCTGAACATGCATTCTGCAACAAAATCCGCCAAGGCATGAGCTTTGATAGCGGTTCGGGGCTTGTACTGGAGATCGTACTCACTGAGTTCGATGGCCCACTTCGTCAATCGTCCAGAGACCTCGGGCCTGAGTAATACTTGCTTTAAGGGTTTGTCGGTGAGGACGATGATGGTATGAGCTTGGAAATACGGACGGAGTTTGCGGGCCGCAATGACCAGCGCATAGGCTAGCTTTTCTATCTCCGGATATTTTGTTTCTGCTCCCTGCAATATTTTACTAACATAGTAGATGGGTCGTTAGACCCGATCTGCTTCCTTTATTAGTTCTGAACTGACCACTTCGTCGCTTGCCGAAAGGTACAATTCTAAAACATCGCCCTCTTCGGGCTGGGTCAACACCGGGATACTGGCAAGGTAATTTTGAGCACGTCAAATGCAAGCTGGCAGTTCGGATTCCACTCGAACCCTTTGCCTTTTATTGCCTTGAAGAAGGGCAGGCAACGGTCCGCTGACTTAGACATAAAACGACTCAGAGCGGCTATTTTGCCATTTAACCTCTGAATTTCTTTTACCTTTCGAGGTGGTCTCATATCTAGGATGGCCTTTATTTTGTCCCGGTTGGCCTCAATACCGCGCCGGTTGACGATGTACCCTAGGAACTTACCCGAGGTGGCACCGATTGGGTTTAGTTTCATGCTAAATTGACGTAGAATTTGAAAGACGGAATGTAAGTCTTGTATTAATTCATCCGAAAACTGTGTCTTGACGACCATGTCGTCTACATAACATTCTATCTTCGTGCTAATTAAGGGCTGAAACAGCTTATTCACGAGCCTTTGGAAGGTCGCCCCAGCATTTTTCAGTCCGAAGGGCATAACCTTGTAGCAGTACAGGCCGAACTCGATATTGAAGGTGGGTTTTTCCTCGTCGGACGGGTCCATCCTGATTTGGTTGTAGCCCAAGTAGGCATCCAGGAAGCTTAGCAACTCGTGTCCCGAGGTCGCGTCCACTAGGTGGTCGATCCTGGGGAGGAGGAAGCAATCTTTCTGGCAAGCTCGGTTCAGGTCGGTGTAGTCGACGCACATGCGCCACTTGCCGTTTGCCTTTTTTACCAGAACTGGGTTGGCTACCCAGCTCGGGTAATGAACTTCCCTTATGAAGTCTGCTGCGAGGAGCTTCTCGACCTCCTCATCGACCGCCTCCAGCGTTCTAGGGCTAAATTGCGTTTCTTTTGTCTAATGGGTCTGACTACAGGGTCAGTATTGAGCTTGTGAGTTATGAGCATAGGGTCTATGCCGGGCATTTCTGTCGCAGACCAAGCGAAAACATCTAAGTTACTGAGTAAGAAGCGTACCAGTTCGGATCGCAAGGGTTCTTCAAGGGATGCTCCGACCTGAAGTAATCTATCGGGGTCCTCTACCGAGACAGAGATGGGAACAGTTTCCTCTATTGGTGCAGCTCGCTCCTTGTTCTGTTCCGTAGGTCGCTCCAGTTCGAGGTCGCTTGTTACCTTGGCCTTTCCCTTGAGGGAGGCAATGTAGCATTTGCGGGACTCGAGCTGGTTGCCCCGCACTACCCCGATGCCGAAGTCTGTTGGGAACTTCATGGCCAAATAGTAAGTGGACACCACAGCTTTTAAAGCGTGGGTGATCGGCCGACCTACTATGTCATTGTAGGGGGAGGGGGTCGCGACCACCAAGAAATCGTGACTGAATCTTACCGTGCTAGGCCACGTGCCGACTTCCATAGGTACTGAGACTTTTCCCAGGGGTTTGACCTCTTCTCCGCTGAAGCTGACCAGCGGGGTGTTCGCGGGCTTCAAGTCACTCTCTCGGAACTGGAGCTTGTCGAAGGCCGCTTTAAAGAGGATGTCTGCCGAACTGCCGGAGTCAATGAGTACCCGTCAGACTTCGAAGTCGTTGATCTTCATCTTTATGACAAGTGCGTCATCGTGGGGGTAGTGGACCCCGCCTGCATCATCCTCGGTGAAGAATATGGGGTCTTCCGTCCTAGACCAGTTCGGGGGATTTTGTTCTTCTCTGGCGGCCTCCCGGGTTGACGCACAAGCTGCTGCCAAGGTGCACCCTGCCACGATCGATCCTCCAACGATCACGTGGATTGTTCCCTGAATTGGTCTTTCCTCCGGGGGCTGCTTCTGTGGTTCTGCTGGCCGGCTGCTGGACTCGGGAGCGTCTTTGTTGTGCTCTCCCTGCTGACTTGGCTTATTACTATTATTATTATTATTGTGTTGTACAAAATTTCGTAGATATCGGCGACGGATAAGTTCCTCTATCTCGTCGCGGAGATTATTACAATGTTCGGTGCTATGGCCGTGATCGCTATGGTTTCCCTTCAGACGGAGATTATTACAATGTTCGTCGCGGAGATTATTACAATCTCGTCGCGGAGATTATTCCTCTCGTTCGGGTTTCCCTTCAGACGAGGTGGCCACTTCACATACGGGGCATCTTTGATTGTCATTAAGATCTCGGCCCACTTCGCATTTAAGGGTGTGTAGTACGTCCGAGCTGCTAAGGGAGCTCAGAACGGCTGGCTTGGCTTCATCTCCCGAGCTGGGTCTTTCCTTCTTCTGTCATCTAGGTTGGAGGGCTTGCCTTCCCTCTTCCTTTTCTCGATCCCGCTTTCATGAAAGAATGGTAGGATCCATCTAATGGACGCCATAAAGTTTGCGGAATGGGTGGGCGAATTTCAAAAATTTCCTACCTTCTCCCAACTGGGAATCATATTCCCTAAATTTAGAATACAACATTCAAGGATCCTACTTGAACCATAATCAAACCAGATCTGTACCAAAAGGTAAATGGGAGGAATATACCTGATCCGGAGAAGCAGTATCTCCCAAAGTTGGTGTTCACGCCCAAAGAATGCTCCAAGATCTGTTCCTGCTGAAGATGACACAGCTGTGGATGGAACAGAACCAGCAGGGTGCGTCCTACACACTGGATCCTTCACAAGAATCCTTTGGAAGAACTAAACACTGTAACCTTTTCAGTCTTTCTTGCTAGACTGATGTCAAGAACAGATTTCTTGACTTTCTTTTCTACAAAGATCCAATCTTGCAATGGCAGATGGCGGCGGCAGGAGGAGAGAACCAAAACCGAAAAAGCTGAACTGCTTTTTCTCCTTTTCTGGAGAGTATGAAATCTGATCTCTATTCGCAGGAACCTTTCTTGCGATTTTCCTTGGTTTGAATTCTCTTGTTTTTCTCCTCCTTTCTTCTTGATTAAGAAACCTCCTAATCAGGAGTTATCCCAATCCTGATCAGTATCTGGATAGAGGATCATCTTAATCCTATCTGCAGATAAAGTTAGTTTACTCCTGATCTTATCAGAAGGTTACCAGATTCAAATCTGATTTGAATTTGGTCTCCTAGAGTGGATAAGGTTAAAAGCCTCATCCTTTTCACTAACATTAATCTCAGATTCGCCCCATCTTTGGGTGATCATATCAGCCCAGTTCGAAATGGGCTTTTGGCCCATTAAGTATTCAGTGTTTAATTAGTTTCCAATCTGCTGCCCAGTTGGGCTTCTTTGTATGGCGTGGGACCCAAGCATTGATCTACACACCAGCCACATGGGTTCGGCCCAGCCTTTAATACAAGGCCCAGCCGAATTCACTGAAAAACTCAATGAACCCCTTGAGTCCATCATATGGACCCTATGGGCCCAACACTTACATTAAGTGGTCCCTGGGCCAAGCCATCTTATAAAAACCCAGGGACTGTGGGCAGGTGCAAGATTAGCCCATCAGGTATTATCCTAAATGGTCTTACACTTAACCTCTCAGCCCTTAATGATCAAGCACTGCCCGACAAGAGAGGACCTCTCCCTCGGCTGCAAGGAACAGTGCCGCACTCTCCTCTCACATGGATCCCGGGAATTAAAACCATTTGCAAACATTTTGAAACCGTACATATAATATATGTATATTAATTTTGCAAAACAAAATTCCAATGATTGAAATCAACTGCCGGCAGTTTGGTTTCCATCAGAGAGAGTGCATTCCCGATCATTACCCTTTGTCCGACAAAGTGGCTGATTCTGTCACTATGACCACCCACTCAGATGAATTCTCAAACTGCCCCAACATACCCAGGTTTTGATCCCCGCTAAGGATCTCACTGATTGGCATATCAAAGGCAGTCTGATCCAGCACCTAGTGAAGTGTCATAATCGAGTCTAGGGGTTAGGTGTAACTTTCCAGTTTTGCCCATCTATCTCCAAGGTCCAGGGCAAGACTGGAAATCTGGTCTGGTTCAAGGATTCATTTAATCCCATACTGCATGTGCCTCGGGTCCTACCCTGATGGCTGAGATAGGCCATCCCAACACTTGGTGGCACACCAGCATCAGCCTTGGTAGGATAAATCTCCCCAGACTTATCCAACGACTGTGAACATTTAAAACAAACATGAATCTCTATAAATGTCCAGTTTTAGGGTTTTACACAGAATTAAACCAAACAACATGAATCAAACATGCACTTTATTTATTTCCACTAAATAACAAGTACATCAAATCAGATTGAAGCTAAGGGCATACATAAACTGTCTAACAACTCCCACTTGCACTTAGGTCCAATCTGGTACAAGCCGGAGTCCCATACTTTCCACGTGTTTCTCAAACACCTTCTGTGTCAGTGGCTTAGTCAATGGGTCTACCACATTGTCCGCTGATGCTACTTTCTGAATTAGGACGTCCCCTCTACCAACGATCTCCCGCAGTACATGGTACTTTCTCTCGATGTGCTTTGACTTCGAGTGAGCCCGAGGCTCTTTAGCCTGGGCGATCGCTCCATTGTTGTCACACAACAACGGGATGGGTGATGTGCTGGATGGGATCGCTCCCAATTCGTGTATGAACTTCTTCATCCATACGGCTTCCTTGGCAGCTTCACTTGCGGCAATGTACTCGGCCTCGGTTGTGGAGTCTGTAGTGGACCCCTGTTTGCTGCTTTTCCAGCAAATAGCACACGATCCTATCGTGAAAACATACCCAGATGTAGACTTTCTATCATCTGGATCCGACTGGAAATCGGCATCAGTATACCCTAGAACTTGCAGTGAACTACCATCGAATACTAGACAAAACTCTTTTGTCCTTCGAATGTATTTGAGTATGTTCTTCACAGCAGTCCAATGCTCCTGCCCTGGGTTTGCCTGGAATCTGCTTACGACACTCACCGCCTGAGCTATGTCCGGGCGAGTGCACAGCATGGCATACATGATGCTCCCCACGGCTAAGGCATAGGGAACGTCTCTCATGCTCTTAATCTCCTCAGAAGTCTTGGGAGACATCTTCTTGGAGAGAGTGACTCCGTGCCTGAAAGGAACGTTTCCTTTCTTGGAGTTTTCCAAGCTGTATCTTTTGACAATTTTGTCAATATAAGCAGCCTGGGATAATCCAATTATCCGCTTCGATCTATCTCTATAGAGTCGAAGACCCAGTATGTATGAAGCTTCTCCAAGATCTTTCATGGAGAACTGCTGTGATTGCCATACCTTGAGCAAAGTCAACATTCCTACATCATTCCCAATGAGTAGGATATCGTCCACGTACAAGACCAAAAAGGTGATCTTATCCCCACTGGATTTCCTGTAAACACAGGGTTCATCCGGGTTCTGCTCAAAGTCAAACGTTTTGACTACAGAATCAAAACGGATGTTCCAACTCCTAGAAGCCTGCTTAAGTCCATATATGGATCTATTAAGTTTACATACCATGTGTTTCTGACCAGCAGCAATGAAGCCTTGCGGCTGCTGCATGTAGATATCTTCACTAAGATCTCCATTCAGGAACGCTGTTTTGACATCCATTTGCCAAATCTCGTAGTCATGGTACGCTGCTACAGCTAGCAGGATCCTAATGGATTTAAGCATGGCCACGGGCGAAAAGGTTTCCTCATAGTCGATGCCTTCTTTCTGAGTATACCCTTTCGCCACCAAACGAGCTTTAAAGGTCTTAATCCTGCCATCGGGGCCCTTCTTCCTCTTGTAGATCCATTTGCAACCAATTGCTTTTACCCCGGAGGGCGGATCCACTAGAGTCCAGACTCCATTGGTCTCCATTGAGTCCATCTCAGCTCTCATGGCCTCCACCCACTTCTGGGAGTCTATGTCTAGCATAGCTTCCGCGTAAGTCACGGGATCCTCTTCACTAGTCAAGGCTTCCACCAGGTAACTGTCCTGGTCATAGCCATATCGGACTGGTGGTCTGGATATCCGGGTGGTTCTTCTAGGTTGGTCATTACCTGGATTTTGTGGGACATCTCCCACTGCTCCTGAGCTCTCCTCATCAAGAACTATTTCCTGACGATGAGTGTCCAGGATGTAATCGGATTCTAAGAATCGAGCATTTCGACTGCAGAACACTTTCTGCTCACTTGGGTCATAGAATAGATAACCCACTGAATCCTTTGGGTAGCCTATAAACAGGAAACGGCTGGTTTTAGATTCCAACTTGTCCGCACTTGTTCTTTTAACGTGTGCAGGACAACCCCAAATCTTCAAGTGTCTTACACTTGGCTTCCTTCCGGTCCAAAGTTCATATGGAGTTTTCGGAACTGATTTGGTTGGAACCCGATTCAGCACGTAGATAGCAGTCTCTAATGCGTATCCCCAAAAGGATGTGGGTAGTTCTGAGCGTACGAGAAGTGACCGGACCATGTCCAACAAGGTCCTATTCCTCCTCTCTGAAACACCGTTGAGTTGAGGTGTAGCAGGAGGAGCTAGTTGTGACACTATCCCATTGGCCTTTAAGTAGTCCCTGAATTCGTCAGAGAGATACTCGCCACCTCGATCTGATCGAAGGGCCTTAATTTCTCTCCCTAACTGTTTCTCGACTTCCTGTCTGAACTCTTTGAACTTTTCAAATGATTCAGACTTATGTCTCATTAGGTACACGTAACCATATCGTGAAAAATCATCTGTGAAGGTGATGAAGTACACATGTTGATTCCGTGTCCTAACACTCAGGGGACCACATACATCAGTATGTATCAGGTCAAGTGTGCCTTCAGATCTTTCAGGCTTACCGTCAAATGGCCGCTTAGACATTTTACCTTGAAGGCAAGGTTCACAAGTGGGAAGATTTTCTACGGTTAGAAAATCCAAAGGACCATCCTTTACCAGCCTTGTGATTCGGTCAATACCGATATGGCCAAGTCGGTAATGCCAGAGGCACGTGGGACTTACTGTATCACGATTCCTTTTCTTGGGATTTTCGACCGACGTAGTTTCGGTTAAGTTAGTTTCCAGAGAAGGATGTAGAACATAGAGACCGTTCTCTAGTTCCCCGCATGCGATGAATTTATTATTCCGTTTAACAGTAATCATATTACTAAAATAAATAGTATATCCATCAGCACACAATTTTGAAACAGAAATTAAATTTATTCTCAAGTTCTGTACGTAAAGACAATCTTTAAGTACAAGTATTCCTTCTTTAAAAACTAATTCTACGGTTCCAATTGCCGCAGCTGCAACACTTGCAGTCGTTCCCAAGAACAGTGTCACTTCACCTTCACTCAACCTTCTGCTAACTTTGAACCCCTGCAGTGAGTTACACGCATGAGTTGAAGCCCCGGAGTCAACACACCAGGACACAGAAGTAACTAACATATTAGTTTCTATGACACAAGTTTCGATGTTACCTTTCTTAGAGTCCAGGTAGGCAGGGCAATTCCTCTTCCAGTGGCCGGTCTGCTTGCAGAAGTGACAGACATCAGATGCCTTGTTCTTCTTCTGCCTCTTAGGTTTGGTAGTCTTCTTCTGGGGCTTCTTTGCCTTTCTCTTTCTCTTGCCCGATTTGTTAGCTTCAGCAAGCATAACCACAGGCTCATCCTTCTTGAGTAAATCCTCGGCCCTCTGCAACATATTGCTGAGTTCTTGGACGCTGATATTCAGCTTATTCATATTGTAGTTCATAGTGAACGCATTGAAGGAAGAGGGCAAAGAATTTAGGATGGCATCCACTTGCGTGCCAAGATCTAGCCCGGATCCAAGAGCTTCAAGTTCGTTAATGTATCCCATCATCCGAAGACAATGGTCATGAACTTTTTGCCCTTTGGTCATCTGCGCGGTCATGAACAATTTCAGGACCTTCTGTCAAGTAGAACGGTTCTGCTCTTCATACATTGTCCTTAGACTGTCCAATATGTCCTTGGCTAGTTCGATCTGATCGAACTGCCTCTGTATTGAGTTGTCTAATGAGGCAATGACAAAGCAGCGGGCTAGGGAGTTCTTATCCTCCCAATCTTGGTAGTCCCTCCTACGGGCCTCAGAAGCCCTATCACTCGGACGTTCCGGGGCAGGATTTTTCACCACCTTGTCAAACTTTTCGGAAGTTAGGACCAGCATAAGATTTCTGTACCAGTCGGCATAGTTTGGGCCCTTAAGCTTGTTATCGTCTAGAAGCTTTGCAAATTGACCGTTTGCCATTTTCTAATAAAACAGCAGAATCATTAGTCCACAACCTTAGTTTGATTCATGTTACCTACATAGATATGGCTTTTAATCTATGTTCCATTCCCATTTGTTCATCTCTGAGATTTCCCTCCTTTCTCAGCGACGGAGACGATGAAATGTCTCTGGAAATGTGGGAAATCACATGGGGTGCGTGAAGCCAACTGTTTCAACTACATAACCCCACCACCTTTCTGTGACGGATCATATCCACTCATCAAATGAGTTTCCCTTTGGCCTCTGTCAGACAAGGTTCAGAGCCGTTTTCAGGTAAACCTTTCTGTCCAGTGAGTGCACACCCATCATATTCAGGTTATGCCAAGGTACCGTGAGAGAGTTTCCATTTTCTAGTGAAGCCTCTCCCACATCGGTCTATGACGCCCCTATCATCTTATGAAACACTCTAACAGATCCAATAGCAAATGGATAGCCCAATTTTATGGTGTGTTTCCTCATTACTGAAGGACCTATCATTGTGCTAATGACGGAAGGCCTTTAGAGAGTCCATCAAATGGATCTCCCTATCACATGCATTCATATTTGCCGGAGGGAACAAAATTACGCCCTATTTTTAATTTAGGTCAAACCAGAGTGGCTCCCACTGACTTTCATAAAGTCAGATTTCTGGTGGGCCTTAATCGGCTAGGGGTTCCGTACGCATCCCTTTTCAGGATTGTGGGGCCCACCAAGCAAGGAGGGGTCATCCAATGACCTTTAGGGACACCATGGCAATGATGTGCATTCAGCCATGGTGTGCGCAAGAGCCACTAACGAGTCTTCATGGGCCAAACACTTATGGCCCATGGTCGCAACACATCAAACATCCAAACATCACATGTAAAGGAGGAATTGATCCAATCAATTAACTACTGTAAAGCCCATTGAACAGCCCATTTAAAATCCAAGTCATCAACAATTAATGTCTACTAGGTGTATGGGCTGAATCGCAGATAGCAGTTCGGCCCATACAGCTCATCTCACAATAATGGGCTTTTGCAGTTTTAACCCTTTAAAACTGGGCTTTACAGGTGGGCCGAATTAATCCCTGTTATTGAACATCAGATTTGGAACAATAAATGTGAGAAATATGGACTGAAAAACAGTCCCTATCGAACCCCAGATTCGGTCCAAACAGTTTTGGTCCAATCTAGTCCGAGAGGATCCAAAACTGATTTTCAATTCAAGAATTAATTCATGAAAGATCTGAAATTATTAATTTTGATTTCAAACAATCACAAATCAATCTATGGATTGTTCGCACCACCTGCAAAACAGAGGTTAATCACAAGGGTTGCAGTTTCACAAACTGCAAATCGCAGAAAGCGATTTCTCCAACTGCAAATCTCCAGCGCCGCCATCTTCTTCCTTCTTCTTTAATCAACAAAAATAAAAAAAAAACAGAAATCCTATTTCTTTTAATTACATTCTTGATCAAATCCTATACATTTAGTCTAAAAATAAAAAAAAAAATTATTTACAGACCGAATTAAATGAAATAAATAGAAAAGAAAAAAAAAGGGTGCGCAGACCATCTGCGCCAAATCTGCACTGCGATCTCCAGGTTCGAACAGTCCATTAAATCAAAATAGATAAAGAACAATTCTAAATAAATTTTGGATTTAATAAAAATTAATTTCAGATCAATCGCCCTTAACAATTCTAAATAAATTTTGCCTTTTGTGCTCCTCGTAAGGCTCAGGGCCTCGAAGGGAGAGCTCGGGTTCCTACTTGGGGAGCTCGGGACTCTTTAGCTCAGAGCTCGGGTTGTAGGTTCCTCCTTTTGAGGAAGCTCAGAACTCTTTAGTTCGGGGCTCGGGTTGTGGTCCTGCTACCGTGTCGAACTGGCGTTTCTGCCAGGTCACTCTCGATTGCTTCCACGTGTCGCATGGCCAAGGGGTCGGGTCAAATCTTCCTCCATCAATAGTGATAATGGAAAACCCATCAACACAAATCCAAATTTATTACCAAAAAAAATCCAAATTCAGGAAAACATTTTTCAAGTAAGTGGTTCGATGCTTAAGATTTAAAAGGTTACTAAAGAATAAACTCGCCACCAATTGATTTGTTCTTCAATATTTACAGTGTGCAACTCCTTGCATTAACAACTCATAAAGAAAACCATCTTAATTGATAATTATGATGGAAAATGAAGTAACAAAAACACCTGAAGAAGGGGAATTTGGCCCGACCTCGCAATCACCCGACACGTGGCAAAAGCAAGCAACTCGGGACAGTAGAGCACCCAAAACGAGCACCGAAAGTAACGGTCCAAGCTCACTACTGAGCCCAAACTCCACCAGACCGCTCTAATAGGAGCCCGAGCTCCCTACCAAGAGTCCGAGTTCCCTACTGGGAGTCCGAGCTCCCTACTGGGAGTCTGAGCTCCCTATTAAGAGTCCGAGCTCCCTACTGAGAACCCGAGCTCCCTGCATGGAGCACGAACTATCTCGGGTCCCAAACCTCACAAAGCTGTGACGCGAGCTGGCCCATGGCAGCTCGGAACACTCCCCAAACCGAACTCAAGACATCTCGCTCGCCACTCCAGCACTTCGCTTCCGAAACACCAGGCTGACCAAACGTACCTGACACCAAGGACGTCCGTATCCAAGGGCGATGGACCTAACTAATTTGGGATCTGACGCCTAACAGCCGCACTTCAAACGGCCTCCATCTACCGCCACTTGCCACCGTCGTTACTAGCCGCAGAGACGGCTCCGACAAAAGGAGCAGTGACGGTTCTGTCCGGCTAGAGGAAATGACATCCAAACAGGCAGGAGCTCAGAAATAATCATGCCCGATCTGACGGAAGCCTGGAAGTGAGTGCGCGAGGTGGTTATAAAAGGCTCCTACCCCCCAAGAACGAGGTATGCTAACTTTGCGCTATCTGGTCTATCTTGCCTTTGAAAGACTCTAACTTGAGCTTCGGAGCCCTTACGCCGGGTTCTCCCCGGAGCTTCTTCTCTCCCTCCGTTTCAGGTCCCTACCACTCAGTTCAGAGGCAAGATCGTTGACAGCTAAGATCGGCCGGATTGTGCATCATCAATTGGCGCCGTCTGTGGGAACGCTTCAAAAGGCCTCCCTCCAAAACTCTCATACCCCTTTCTTCTTCTTTGAAAAACTCAACACTCATGGCCTCTTCCAGCAACGCCGGACGCGGCACAGAGACAAACACCACCGGGGAACAGCCTCAAGTTCCCGTGGTGTGTGTTGCGCAGTTCACCATCCCCCTCTCAGTGGACGGAATTCCCAATCTGAATACGCCACAAGTAGTGGCGCCTGTAAACCTTCCTGCCACAAACATCCCCTTTCCTCTCCCCATCGAGACTACCTTCGCTGAACCAACCGCCGTCCCCCTGGCAGCTAGCCAAAATCGGTTGGACGACCTGATGCAGTGCATATGCGGGCAATGCAAGCCCAGATGCAACAATTCCAACAACACCAGCTTCACCAGCACCAAGTGTTGCACAACCTCTCCCAGTATCACTATCAACAGCAGTTCCCCAAACAGCCACCGAACCAACCACTACTTCCACCTCGCCACCCTGCTCCGAAGCCGGTCAAGGCCTCTCCGCAGGATGGGCGCCCCCACCAAGGAAAGGCCTCTAGGCCCCAGAACCCCCCAAACAGCCAGGCCTCGTCCCCAGGCCGGAGAGAGAGAAAAGTCATCCCCGCCTCGCAGCTCGCAGGCGGGTCGGGAACCTCGCCCGTGAGATTGGCACCTCGGGGCTCCAAACCGGAGTTCCCACTCGTGGAAAACCGATTCGGCGCACTAGCAGCAACGGACTACCAGCACTCCGGGCCCATTGAGCTCGGCAACACGGAGGCCAACAGCGCTAGTACAAGGCCCACTCAACAGCGAAGGCGCCGTCGAGGTCGACGAACCGCCACTCGCGTCCTGTCAGAGCTCAGAGGCAAAGGCGAGACGAGCTCAGACGAGGTAGGAGTTGCCCCGATTCTCTCAGTTCCTTCCCCCCTCGCGTCAGAACTCCTAGCAGTCCCCTTGCCCAGAGATTTCAAGCTCCCACCTCTAGACAAGTATGACGGGTCCTTCGACCCCAACGACCACGTTGACGCTTTCCAGTCCCAAATGCACCTCGCCAGAGCCAGCGAATCATGCATGTGCGTGGCTTTCACCACCACCCTCAGGGGGGTAGCCCGCACTTGGTACAGGAACCTGGCCCCCGGGACGATAAAGTGTTGGGCTCAGTTCGTGCAGGTCTTCACTGCACACTTTGTCACCAGCAAACGGTGCCCAGAGCAGAGGAAAGCATCTTCGGGGTAGTCCAAAGGGAAGGAGAACCCATACGGGGCTACATCAAACGATTCAATGAAGCATGCTTACAGATACCGCGGTTAGACCCCGCGGTGCAGCTCACGGCAGCAAAAAGAGGGGTGACGCACAAAGAGTTTAAATGGCACATGGTAGCTAACCAGCCCGCGACCGTGGCCGAGTTTCTCAAGCTCGCGGACAAGTTCATGAGGATGGAGGAAGAAATCAACCAATGAACCGAGGGCGGGAACGAGAAAAGAAAGAGGGATGGCGAGCCCTCTAACTCCGTCGACCGAAAAAACCCGACCCGGGACCCAAAACCGAACCAGTCGTTACGAGCTCCCCTACCAGTTCGGACGGATTACACGCCACTGAACACAAGGCAGACCGAGATCTTAATGACGATCAAGGACGCCCCGTATGTGAAATGGCCACCTCGCCTAAAGGGAAATCCGAACGAAAGAAACAAGAATTTGTATTGAAGTTTCCATAGGGACCATGGTCATAGTACCGAGCAGTGCAATAATCTCCGAGACGAAATAGAGGGGCTCATCCGTCGCGGATACTTGAGAAACTTTGTACAGCACAACAATAATAACAATAAAGCGGATCGGCCAGGCGAGCACGAAAAGGACGCCCCCGAATCTAGCAGCAGGCCTGCCGAACCGTTGCAGCGACAGCCTCCGGTAGGGAGGCCAATTCAGGGAACCATCCATGTAATTGTGGGAGGTTCGGTGGTAGCGGGGTGTACATCGGCGGCGGCCCGGACTTCAGTTCGCGAAGCGGTCCTCGAGGAGCAGAACCCTCCGAAAAGGCCAAAGACCGAAGAGCCAATCCTCTTCACGGAAGACGACGCGCGAGGAGTTCGCTACCCCCACAATGACGCGCTTGTCATTAAGCTAAGGATCAACGACTTCGAGGTCAGACGGGTACTCGTAGATTCGGGCAGCTCGGCGGACAACCTCTTCAAATCGGCGTTTGATCGGCTACAGCTGCCGAGGGGTGAACTAAAGCCCGCAAACACTCCCCTGGTGGGCTTCAGCGGAGAGGAAGTCAGGCCCCTCGGAAAAATAACGGTACCTGTGGATGTCGGCACGTGGCCTTGTGCGGTCAGATTCAACCACGACTTCCTGGTGGTCGCAACCCCCTCCCCATACAATGCCATAATAGGGCGGCCAATCACGCATATCCTACGAGCGGTGGTCTCCACCTACTATTGGCCAGGAAGTTCCCTACGGACTTCGGTGTGGGGGTAGCGCGGGGCGACCAGTTCGAGTCCCGCAAGTGCTACGTTGCCGCCCTAAAGGGAAAGACCAAGGCAGCCGGCGACCTCGATCTGGAGCGGCCTGCGGAACAAGGCGAAGAACGAGCCTCGCCCACAGAGGAAACAGTCGCGATTCCAACCTCGCCTACGGACCCAGCTCGCACACTCCAGATCGGTGCTTCCGTCAAAGAACCCCTACGGACCGAACTGGTAAGTTTTTTACTTCGAAATTTAGATATTTTTGCATGGTCCGCAGCCGATATGCCCGGTATTGACCCGGGCCTTATAACTCACAAACTTAACACTGACCCTTTAGTCAGACCCGTTAGACAAAAGAAACAGAAGTTAGCCCCAGAGCGCTGGAAGGCGGTCGACGAGGAAGTCGAGAAGCTCCTCGCGGCAGACTTCATAAGGGAAGTCCATTACCCGAGCTGGGTGGCCAACCCTGTGCTGGTGAAAAAGGCGAACGGTAAGTGGCGCATGTGCGTCGACTACACCGACCTGAACCGAGCTTGCCCGAAAGACTGCTTCCCCCTTCCTAGGATCGACCGCCTAGTGGACGCGACCTCGGGACATGAATTGCTAAGCTTCCTGGATGCCTGCTCAGGCTACAACCAAATCCGAATGGACCAGTCCGACGAGGAAAAAACCAGCTTCATAACCGAGTTCGGTCTGTACTATTACAAGGTCATGCCCTTCGGGTTAAAAAATGCCGGGGCGACCTTCCAAAGACTTGTAAATAGGCTGTTTCGGCCCCTGATTGGCACAAAGATAGAGTGTTATGTAGACGACATGGTCGTCAAGACACGGTTTTCACAAGAACTAATAAAAGACTTGGACTCTGTCTTCCAAATCCTGCGTCAGTTTAGCACGAAATTGAACCCCAACAAATGTGTCTTTGGCGTCACCTCGGGCAAATTCCTAGGCTACGTTGTCAATCGGCGCGGTATCGAGGCCAACCCGGACAAGATAAAAGCCATCCTTGATATGAGACCGCCTCGGAAAGTAAAAGAAGTTCAGAGGCTAAACGGCCGCATAGCCGCTCTAAGCCGCTTCATGTCCAAGTCGGCAGATCGCTGCCTACCCTTCTTCAAAGCAATCAAAGGCAAAGGGTTCGAGTGGACCCAAGACTGCCAGCTCGCGTTTGACGAGCTAAAAGGTTACCTCGCCAGTGTGCCAACCTTAGCTCAGCCCGAGGAAGGCGAAGTCTTAGAACTGTACTAGTAAAGGAAGCAGACCGGGTCCAACGACCCATATATTATGTTAGTAAAATCTTGCAGGGAGCATAGACAAGGTACCCGCAGATAGAAAAGCTAGCATACGCACTGGTGATAGCAGCACGGAAACTCCGCCCGTACTTCCAGGCTCACACCGTCATCGTCCTGACCGACAAACCTCTGAGACAAGTTTTACTCAAACCCGAGGTTTCCGGCCGACTGACGAAGTGGGCCATCGAACTCAGCGAGTACGATCTCCAGTACAAGCCACGAACTGCCATTAAGGCCCAAGCCTTGGCAGATTTTATCGCAGAATGCACGTTTAGCCTCGAAGCCCCTGAGCCGGTCGGGCCTGAGATCCCCAGTTCGGGCGAGCTGGGAGCTCCCAAGCCAAATGAGTCCGAACCCCGTGAAGTAGCAGCCAGTGTAGCATCCCTCCTGGTTAGACCAAGTGCGAACTGGGATGAGGAGCCCTAGATCCTTCATGTAGATGGCTCCTCGAACCAACAAGGCAGCGGGGCTGGAATAGTGCTACGCGGCCCGAGCGGAACAAAGCTGGAATACGCACTACGCTTTGAGTTCGCGGCATCCAACAACGAGGCAGAGTACGAGGCACTGATAGCCGGGCTAAACCTAGCGCACAAGGTTGGAGCAAAGCACATGGTTATCTGTAGTGATTCCCAGCTCGTGGTCAACCAAGTTACAAGCGAATACGAAGCGCGCGAGCTCACAATGATTGCGTATTTGGCAAAAGTAATGGAGGCTCTGCTCAACTTCCAGTCACACTTCATCAAGCAAATCCCGAGGTCAGAGAACGCTGAGGCCGACGCCTTGGCCCGACTAGTTAGCACGAGCCACAACGCCAGGAGAACCGTGTACGTAGAGGACTTACCACGGCCCAACATTCTCGGTGGGGCAGAAGAGGTCGCTCCCGTCACTGAAGCAGAGCCGAGCTGGATTGACCCACTCGCGAGCTTCCTGCTAGACGGAACCCTCCCCGCGGACCGCAACGCAGCCAAGAGGGTGCAGCGCCAGGCAGCCAAATACGTCATGATAGACGAACGGTTGTACCGACAATCCTACACGCTCCCCTACCTACGATGCTTGCGCCCAGCCGAAGTCGGGTTGGTACTCCGCGACACTCATGAAGGCTTGTGCGGCAGACACCTAGGGGGCAGAGCCCTCGCCCAAAAAGCACTTCGAGAAGGATACTACTGGCCAACGATGAAGACAGAGGGAATCGAGCTCGTCAGAAAATGCGACAAGTGTCAGAAGCATGCCAACATCCACCATCAGCCCGCTACCGACCTCAAATACCTCACCAGCCCATGGCCCTTCGCCCAATGGGGCATCGACCTCCTGGGGCCATTCCCACCAGCGACAAGCGGGAGAAAATTCCTAGTGGTGGCAGTAGATTACTTCACAAAGTGGATAGAAGTTGAACCCCTGGCAATAGTTACAGCCCGAAACATACAGAACTTCTTTTGGAAGAACATTGTATGTCGCTTCGGGCTACCTCGGGTACTGATCTCCGACAACGTCAAACAGTTCGAAGATATCAAGTTCCAAGAATGGTGCCAAAGTATGGGAATTAGTCAGAACTTCACGTCGGTCGCACACCCGTAGGCAAATGGCCAAACAGAAGTAATGAACAGAGCCATCCTCCGCGGAATGAAAGTACGATTAGACCGAGCCAAAGGTTTGTGGGCAGACGAACTACCAAGTGTTCTATGGGCTCACCGAACCACAGAAAAAACCGCCACAGGAGAGACCCCCTTTAACCTCACCTACGGCATCGAGGCGGTGATCCCGGCGGAAATCGAAGTGCCTACGCTGCGACTAGAAGCGTACGACGAACAGACAAACGAGGGCGAGTTACGCACCAACCTCGACCTACTGGATGAAGTGAGGGACCTCGCGCACATCCGAACTGCGGCCTACCAACAAAAGGTAGCTCGGTATTATAACGCGCGAGTAAAGAAGAGGAACTTCCGTGTCGGCGACCTGGTTCTCCGTAAGGTCATGGTGCCCGAACCCGGTGTAGGGAAACTTGGACCAAACTGGGAAGGACCCTACAGAGTAAAGAAAGCACTCGGTGGGGGGGCATACGAGCTCGAAACCCTAGAAGGGAAACAAGTACCCCGAGCATGGAACGTCATCAACTTAAGAAGATACTACCTATAAACCACCAAGGCAAGTACCCCAAAGCCTAGGTAGAAAACGAACTGAAGGACCGAAATGGTCAGTTCGGCAAAAAATGCAGCTCGAAGACAGGACAACCAGCACTTGAACAAAAAGCCATTTCATTTCAGATAAAGGTGTACATTCAAAAAAAAAAAGCCATTTCTTGAGTACATTATCAGAAGCCACTTAAACAAAAAGCCATTTTACAAGCCAGGGGCTACTTCATCATTATCAGAAGCCACTTCGACAACACCCGAAGGACCTGCCTCCCCCTCGGAGTCCGGTTCGGCATCCGCAGCATTAGCCATCTCTTGAGTAATGCGCGAAGTGGATATGGCGCTGGTATCGAGCTCGGGGTACGTATTCCGGATCATCCACCGGCTTAGCTTGAAACCCCTCCTGTAGGAGTCCACCATCAGATCATTGAAATCCGGCGAAGCAATATAATCACTAACTGCTTTCTTCTTCGCGTCTTCGATGCCTTGAGAGAAGTTCTGAGATCTCTCCCTGATATCCTCCTGAAGATACTCGACCTGATGCTGCAGGTCCAGCTTCAATTCCGCCATATGCTTCACCACCACTCCCTTGGCCTCGGCATCTCTCTGAGACCTCGCCTGCCTAGACCGCGCGAGGCGAGCAGCCTCCTCGGCAGCACGAGCAGCCTCCTCGGCAGTTCGAACAGCCTCCTCGGCAGCTCGCGCCTGCCTCGAGCACCTCTCCACCTGGTTCGCTAAGGCGTGAATAGAAGAGTTCACCTATCAAAGGGAAACGGGATCAAAGGAACGAATAGAAGAATAAAAGTCGAAGAACTCTAAAGAAGGGAGCACTTACCACCATGGCATGAGTAACGGCACGGCAGGCCACTTGGTGCAGAGGGAGCTCGGTCCACGCCGCGACTTCCTCGGGAAACATGGCCTCCTTACTCCGTTGAAGAGTGTGAACAGGCGACAGCACACTCCTGAAGTCCCCCGAGGCCTCCGAGCCCGACGGCCCAACTCACGTATGGGTAGACTCGGAGTAAGCGGGAGCCCCTATGTGTGTGGTTTCGGCATAAGGAGCCCCCGCCGGCTCCTGCATAGGAGGAACCATCTCGGGCTCCATAGGCTGATCCTCCGCCGGATAGTCCGGAACCTCGGGCCCCGCACCCTGGGGTGGTTCGGCGCGAGCTCACTTAGCCACCCGTTTTCTCCTCTTCATGCCCTGGAACAAGTGCCCACCTCGGGTCCCTCGAGAGTCCATCATACATGCGAAAAGGAGTTCGGCATCAGTAAGACACGTAAAAGAAGAGCAAGACAGGATCGCTAGGGGAAGAACCTACCCGAACTCAGGCCAGCAACAATAAGCTTGGCCTCCGTCAGATACCATTGACACTCCAGCCCAAGCCGCGCCCATTGCCAGAGGCCCTTTGCCGTCTCCTTATCGAGTGTGACGCCGGAGTTGGGAGCGGCCATCCCCCAGCCGGTCTGAAACAGCCACCCCAGCGCACTTCGCACCCCGAAATAGTCCCGCTTCCACGCCGGGACCTTATTAGGGAGTCCGTGTAAGAGCTTGAAGCCTGGGTGAGGAGACAGGTAGTATGCCCGCCTACGCCCGAGAAGGGGACCCGCTTGCTTTTTCAGCATTAAAATAGAGGAGAAAATCTCCAGATCCAAAGGAAAGTTCTCGTCACAGATTAAGGAGATCGTCCCCACTAAATTCCTAATGGAGTTCGGGTAAAGCTGGCCGACCGTCACACCGAAGTGGTTTAGAACCTCGACGAGAAGATGATGAAAAGGCAGTTGCAGCCCCGCAGCAAGCTGCTCCCAGAAAATCACGATCTCATTAGGACCGTGTTCCCAAGGGAAGCTACCCGTAGGGATGAAGTAGGCGTGCTCCCCGAGTAAGTTGTAGTAGTCTATGAGGGATTGAAGTCCCTCAGGCGTCATAGTCGAAGGGCCGAACTTATCTAAAACCCGGCCACGACGGGAGGTGGACGCCAACCTACCCGAGGCACCTCGGCCAGTAGGTTCAACCCCTTCCTTAGGACCTACATTGGGCTCACTTGAACAACCGGGGGACGCAAATTGGTTCGTAGAACCTACATCAGACCCGCTTGAACTATCTGAACCCTCCGAACTAGACATCAGGGAATGGAACGGGATTTCAAGAGCACTCACCCGGGAAGAAGGCTGAAGTAGACCACGAAAGCTCGAACAAGCAAGGAACCTGGGACGCGAGCTGAAGAGCCTGGACGCGAACTCAAACTTAGGCGCGAGCTCAAGAGGTACAGTAGCAAGGACGCCCCCCCCCCCCCGCGCTATTTATATCCACAGCGGCCGGAAAGCGACGGCCCAGATCGAAGCCAATCCAATGGCCCACAGCCGCGCTAAACCACACGTTTTTCGAAGCCGACCAATGCACGTCTTTCCGAAACTGACGAGGCGTCGCGCACGTCCTGTCAAAGGACAGGTGTCAGCACGCATCTTCTCGAAACTGACAGGGTGTCGGCGCACGTCTCCTCGCAATAAAAGCATCTGCAGCACAACTCCCGAACGACTACCATCACGTCTCCCAAACGCGCGCCCTTTTTTGAAAATCAAATTAAAGCGAGCGCCCTCAGTACGGACCAAAACCCTCCTGCTACCTTATGAACTCCCCGCGCCAAGACAGGACCCTTGTCGCAGGGAGTGGGGGGCAATTGATGAAGGGGAATTTGGCCCGACCTTGCAATCACCCGACACGTGGCAAAAGCAAGCAACTCGGGACAGCAGAGCGCCCAAAACGAGCACCGAAAGTAACGGTCCAAGCTCACTACTGAGCCCGAACTCCACCAGACCGCTCTAATAGGAGCCCGAGCTCCCTACCAAGAGTCCGAGTTCCCTACTGGGAGTCTGAGCTCCCTACTGGGAGTCCGAGCTCCCTATTAAGAGTCCGAGCTCCCTACTGAGAACCCGAGCTCCCTGTAAGGAGCACGAACTATCTCGGGTCCCAAGCCTCACAAAGCTGTGACCCAAGCTGGCCCATGGCAGCTCGGAACACTCCCCAAACCGAACTCAAGACATCTCGCTCGCCACTCCAGCACTTCGCTTCCGAAACACCAAGCTGACCAAACGTATCTGACACCAAGGACGTCCGTATCCAAGGGCGACGCACCTGACTGATTTGGGATCTGACGCCTGACAGCCGCACTTCAAACGGCCTCCTGCTACCGCCACTTGCCACCGTCGTTACTAGCCGCAGAGACGGCTCCGACAAAAGGAGCAGTGACGGTTCTGTCTGGCTAGAGGAAATGACATCCGAACTGGTAGGAGCTCAGAAATAATCATGCCCGATCTGACGGAAGCCTGGAAGTGAGTGCGCGAGGTGGTTATAAAAGGCTCCTACCCCCCAAGAACGAGGTATGCTAACTTTGCGCTATCTGGTCTATCTTGCCTTTTAAAGACTCTAACTTGAGCTTCGGAGCCCTTACGCCGGGTTCTCCCCGGAACTTCTTCTCTCCCTCCGTTTCAGGTCCCTGCTACTCAGTTTAGAGGCAAGATCGTTGACAGCTAAAATCGGCCGGATTGTGCATCACCAACACCATTTCCCATTCTCACCTATCCTTGTCGATTGTGGTAGTAACTCATGTAAAATAGAAGAGCAACAATGACAAAAAAAAAAAAAAAAAAGAAACCTTCTCAAAAACATGAGAGAGACGCCCCAACATTAGTACGAAACCCATCAGCAAAAATCCAAATTCAGGAAAACATTTTTCAAATAAGTGATACGATATCTGGTCCATCGGGAGTTCCATCAACGTATTTGAGATACTTAAGAATTAAAAGCTACTAAAGAATAAACTCACGCCAATTGATTTGTTCTTCAATATTTACAAGGTAGAATAAAGGCTGCTATATCTGCATCTTCGAGCTTCAAAGTGTGCAATTCCTTGCATTAACAACTCATGAATAAAACCACCATAATTATGATGGAAAGCAAGGATGGGTTCGTGGATATACCTCCAGAGAACACTTTATCTTCTGCAGAAGAAAGCAACAATAAAACTCATAAATACAAATAAATATATATAGGAATTCAGAATACCCAAGGCAATAACAATTTGTAACTGGAACTTGTATGAATAATAATCTTCTAAACAAAACTTACTACACTGTTTTGGGTGGCAAATGCACCTCAGCCCAACCCCACAATTGCCCTTCGGCTTTGTGCACTCGCTACATATATTCGGTACATGGTCAGGAATATCAAAAGACACCCTTGTCCCCAGCTGAAATCCTTCGGTAGAAGTGTCTCTGTAGACTCTGTTGTAATGAGAGCAGCCTAGATCTTTTGGATCGAAACCCATTTCCAGTTTCTCAGAATCATGAACAAATAAGCAAGAGGAGATCCCTTGTGGTTCTTGTTTTGGATATGGTCCACAATCATGGAGGTGGGTACAGTTACGGAGAAATGGGGAGAAGGATTTTGTCCGATTGAAGCAGTTGAAAAGAAGAAGTGAATTTGGTTGAGGTGGAGAAGGAAAACCAGCTGAGAGAAGGGAAGGAGAAACATAGTGGAGTGAAGAGGTACAAGAAGAGTGAGAGATGGTTAGTGTTCTAGCTCTATAATCTATAGAAGAGATTGGAAAAAAACCAAGAGAGGTTCGAAAATATACCTTGTGGGATCTGCATAGGAGCATTCTGTTAACTGGAGATGATGATTCCACTGATTTCAGTAGAGTAAATGGGGCCTGAATTCTGATTTTACCACAGAAGCTAGTGGGAATGGGTTGGGCGGCACACAAAATGGAGAGAGTGAGATTGAGAAGGAGAAGATGGAGAGGATTGGTTTTCTTGAATGTCTCCATTCTGACTCTGTTATTTTGTTTTCTGTTTTACAAATTTGATGGGAGAAGAAAAAAATTGGTAGGTGGTAGTTTGGGGATGAACACAGAAGTGAGAAAGAAAGTACCGAAACAAAGAATCTACTTTTGATCTGCTATTTGTATTACTTTCTTTGTATCTAGACTCTACTGTCTGCTTTTTAATCTTTGGTAGGTTCTTGAGGGACCCATGTTAAAAAACTTTACTTTTCTCCATGTCTTTTTTAATCATGAATTCCATCTTGTTCTCTGATTCCTCTCTTTTATATCAATATCCTCCCATTTTATTTATTAATGTATTCGAAATTGATCAGACTTGAGAATAATTAGATTCTCGTTTTATACAATCCTACAGAAAGGGAAAACAATAATAAAAGGAAATGAATGGAAATGCAAATGATTATACCCTTCATCTTGAACTTTCGTACGCCAGCCATACACCAGGATATAATTTTGTTTGGTCAGACTCAGACCTTTCTTCAATTTTTTTGTATCACCGGGTGATCTTCAGTCCTTGTGATTGGCCACCGTAGAGAACTTCCAGTCTCAGAAAAACCAGGTCAGTCTAAGCTAGAGCTGATGTTTCAGGAACAAACACTGCTACAAGAAAACAACTTCCCTTCCTTGCCTATCAAAATGCTTAAAAAGCTTCAAAGTTGATTTGCCACAGAGGGAAAGACTAGAATCTCTCAATCATTTCACAATCAGATCACTGCACATTCTTAACCAACCCATTTCAGTTTGAGATAGTGTACTGAACTAAACAACCGGGTATAAGTCCTATGCGTATTCACTCTTCCAGGAACTCCACTCATGACTGCAGATGCTGCATGCATGGCTCACTCTGGAAGACGAGACCTCTGGACTCTAATATTTTCTTTCTTCTTTCTTTTTTATTTTCTGGGTGTATATTCTTGCCCATGTTGAGAAGAGATATCAAGTTGGGGACAAGATTATTAACGTGAGACCTCCATAGTTGTGGCGAAATCAACTCGATTTGAGTAATATCTCAAGCTGATCGATTAGGTGCAGCGGCTAGTCAAAGGGAATATTATTTTATTTTTTCAAGGTTAATGGGCATGCATGCCGCTGATTTTGATTGGGCTGAGTGAATACATTTCTCCTGTGCGTGCTTTCACAGAATATATAAGAAAAGGTTGATCCATATCAAGATACAAAAACCAGACTGACTACATTGAAGAACAATCCGAAATCTTCATGGGAAGTATTACAGTACCACCCACATAATAGAATCAACAACAGAAAATGGTACGACCCTGCAAAGAAAGATGTGCTCAAGCGCGCGCGCACACACACACAGAGAGAACACAGACTTGAGGAGTAGTTCTTGATCATCCCAACATCTTGTGAATCATGCTGGGGCCTTGACAACAACAGTAGGGAAATCAAGCAATATTGCTTTCTCAATTGCTGCAGAAAAGATGCCGGAGAATTCAACATGGCTTGGATGGCTGACATAAGTAGCAAGATCTTCTGCACTGCGGAATGTGACCGTGAAAGTGTGGGTGAAGCCTTGAGACAACATCTCAATGTTTCCCGTGTCTTGGCCCCTGTTTACCAAACAACTAGAATGAAGCTCAAGCAGATGAAAATAAACCAACTAGTGTTCATCAAACTGGGTAATTAACATTTCTAAAGGGATTGCTTATGTGAAGGATAGGAGGATGAGTCTATATCACACAGATGGGTGACTATCTAGTTGCAATTTTGTATATGTTTTGTGCTCAGGTTCAGGGATGTTGATGATTGATCAAGTCAGTCAAACGACTCAAACTGTTTTGGGTTGTTTGATCAAGTCAAGATCTGATGATAAAAGCTGGAGCTCTAAACCCCCTGAATTCATGAACAAGAATTAGGCTTGTAAAGGGCATGAAAATTGAAGTCTAGATAGAAAAAAACATGCATTGTGATGGCAACACAAGAGAGGAATTACCATTCGAAGGACTTGACGATGTCAATCTCTGAAACCAGCTTCTCCATCCCTTTCACTATGTCTTCAACCACCACTCCTTCCTTGAACTTAACCACCGCCAGATGCTTGATGTCTCCCATGGCCGGAGTGCTGATGAGAAGTGTGACTACAGATGAGATGAGAGAAAGGTATATAAGGTATATATATACACGCAGCAGACGCAGGTTGGGATGTCAACTTTGGGGAACTGTGTTTGTCTAATATGTCCGATGTTGGCCCATTACGTCGTTTGTGTTGACAGCAAGCGCAGAGGGGAAGGGAGGTCACGCCTTTGCTCGACAGTATCAACCACAAAATATTCGCAGAGGTACAAGGGGTACTTGGAAGAGAGCCCACCACATGAGTGGTTACATTCCTCCCCTCCATGATTAAATTGTCCGATGCTGACCAGTGCTTGGCTGTTTACACCGACGGGTGTCTGTCGATCCTCTCGGGGTTTGGATTGGGTTCAGCTTCAGCTTAGTTTTCAAGGACATAATCATAACTCTTTGACACTTGACAGCCTCTTTTTAGCTGTTGTGACACCGACTGTGTGAAATGGAACGGGGGTTGCTCTGCCCTCCATGAGCTGTTGGGTTCTTTCCTCCACACACCTCAGACTCAGAGATGGGTTTCTGCTTGGATTCAGACCAATGTCGCCTGCACGTGCTATAAGGCATCTTTATTCTTTAGGTTGATCATTGGTGCATGCATGGACCAATGAAAATATGGTTTTATCAAGATAGGTGCCTTGACGATTCCTTCCAAGTCTGAACCATGCTTTTAGGAAGCTTTACGATCTGCAAGAGACTGTAACTCTTGTATTTGCCCAAGGAAGGTGGCTAACTAACCATTTTCCTTCTTTTTTTTTATTTATCCTTTTTAATATACGAGTACAACACTACAACTTCAGCATAAATGGCCAATAATTTCTTTTTACCCTTACTAAACGATTTTCTTTCCTCTTCATATTCTTAGTTTCTTACTACTAACTAACTAGAGATCATTTTGGGGAGGGGGGTAAGAGGCAATGGAAATGCAAGCTCCTTCCAAAGCAGTGCCATTTTGAACATGAGCCCTTTTGGATATTGAAGAGCACTGAGCGAAAAATCACCAAAGAAACCTACAAATTTGTTGAGAACTTGTGGCTGAAAAAGATTGTAGATTTAGTAAAACTACCCAAAGAGGCAAATAAATAGCATCGAGTAAATGACCCTGCCAAAGTGCCAAAATAGAACAGTCCCTCACTGCATTTTGACTAGTCCTTGAGGGAACTACAGTACCCATGATACTCACCGGAATAAGATAATAACAATGTGTAAAACAGAAACTACGGATATTAGTAAATCCACAGCTTTTAACACTGCAAGCGGTACAGTATTCACAGCTCGACATGATCGAGGATATTTCTCTCAGATGAATACCAGATGCTACACGACAGGGTCTCAAGCCCCACCATAACAAAGTGAAGCATCTTAAGGAGAAATCAACAAATAGGTTAAGAAGAATTCAACAAAAAACGTGAGTGGGTCAAAAACGATAGAGATAGTACACTGTGCATGTTTAGAGGAAAGCAACAACCACCTCCACCAAGCTTGAATAATCTTTGACCCTGCTTTTATAGTTGAACACACAAAGCTGCTAAGAAGCCAGCTATCCTCAGGAAACCACTGAAAATGTTGCCATATGTACAGTAAGCCGTAAGAAGAAACGAGGTCTGTAAAGTGACTTCAATGCCAACATCTAGTCTCGGGCAATAGCTAAGTGTCAATGAACATAGATACAGAATACCCCATGTCTTTATGAATTTGATGGACTCTCAACATGCTTGTTTACTGATTTGTAGAATGCGGTGTCATTTGGGATCTGAGTGTCTTCTGTCAAGGAGATATTCCCTCCAACCTCTGCTGTACCAACCTCAGATGTAAACTGATCCTCTTGGATGGGTTCCATCCTTCTGTTGTCTACGGGTCTTGAGGAATACCCATGGCTAGTGTGTAAACAGTGATTTGAATGCGAGTCCAGGGAATTCATCCCATATGGAGATCGGACGGCTGAACTGAACATGGGTTGCATTATGCGTTTTCTCTCTGGAGACTGACGCAATGAAATTCGACAGACAGGACAGGTGGAATGTTGCTGCAGCCATATATCTATGCAGGTCACGTGGAAGGAGTGCCCACAGTAGGGCAGGATACGCAGTATGTCTTTTTCTTGATATTCTGAAAGGCACACCGTGCATCTGACAAGTATGACGTCAGACAATTTAGTTACAAGAAATAACTAGCAAAAGAAGAAAATATATACACAAAAAGAAACAGATAAAAGGAAAAGAGAAAACAGAATGATAATAAGACATTTTAGATCAGCAATGGATCAAAGAAATTTTGTTAAAATGATAAGAGATAAGGAAGCAAGACCCTTGGCATAAAAAAAGTGGAAGATGAACAAAATACAGTGTTGTACACTGGCCAACATATGAAACAAATAACAACAGAGCATCAATAATAATAAAAGACATTGTTCCAAGTTATGACTGATCAGGCAAGTCACGTTGGCTAGATAAAATCTCAATTAATTTCAAATTGGTGAGGCAAACTACAGTGCAATTTATAGAGAGTTGGCAGGATCTTTACGCCTTGCATATATTTGTGTGCACAAGCACATTGTTCTCATAATATGCCTCTTTAACATAAGGTTGACATAAGGACATGATTACATTTGGTCAGAGGCACATGTCATGTTCAGGAAAAGAAATATTGTTTCACATCCACAGCTGCTGTAAAGAACAAAAATGGTATTCCTATCTACCACTTGGATATTTGTATTCTTTCAATCAATCTCAATGATCTCCATTATTTCATAAAAAAGTGCAGTGTGAAAGTAACTTTATTTGCATATTGTGGCTAACATGTATTCTTGAACAATTTGAATATTAAACACCTTATCTTGTCCAAAATATGTCAGGGCAAGCTAGAGGCCCAAGTGACTTGGCAAAGTGTTAAAACTAAAAAATAACATAGATGCACATAACATTATTATGGAAAATTAAGATGTTTCTTGGTTATGATAACAATACCTCCCATTTAATGGGGAAAAGAAAAAGAAAAAATCATGGACCAGGAGAGTGCAAATGTTGTAACAGCAAAAAGGGATCTTGAGTTTGAGACTTTTATTGTTCTATTTCTTTTTAATCAGAAGCTGCTTTCATTCTTATCAATCATATAATGGTTGCATCTACTGAAAAGAATCTGAACCACACCTCTTTATCCATTGCACCATAGATGGAAGGAATCGGATTGGTTTCCTCAATGCATCTGCAATAGCTTAACTATTTTTTTATCAATAATATAGCTTAACTGTTTCCAGTGACAGATATGTCGGTGGGCTTGATTAATGGGTTGGTTAAATTACCCTTTGCATTTGAAGCCATTTAATGCAGAAGAATCGCTGCTTAAAGATGTAACAAAAGGTTGTGAATTATCAAAAGGGAGATAAACTCCATTTCTGAGTTACATATGAAAGCAATAGGTTTAGCCACAATTACTAAATTGTCCTTTGTCATATGAGAGCCAATAGGGAGATAAACTCCACTTCTGAATTACATATAATTATGGAGCCAAACATGAGAAGGGCAACTCCTCTCAAAACCAAACCCACCCCTTCCCCACACAGGGCACTATTGATCTTGCTCAAATAGGGGCATCACAGACAGAATGGATCTCCCATTTAACTCACCCCACTACAAGGGACCTGTCCTCCCAAAATATTATAATACTGTACTTTTGAAACCTAGAGAAGGGTGTATAATCTGAGTCAAAACAACTTGTCAGAGGCTACAGTCTGTGGATGCAGAAAAAGATAAGTAATGTGCCAAGCATCACAAGACTAACCCTTGCAAGCCCCTTACTGTACACTTACAAGCCCGCATCCAGGGGAATTATGCCCCAAAATAACCAACTCCTTGTTGCTCCCTGTATTGCTAGATCAGCAGCCAAAAAGTTAGCTGACCTTGGACCCATATGCATCTTTCCAACTAGCACCCCCAAGAGCCTGTCCTCTCAAGGTTACTATTAATGATTTTCTATTGATTTTTTTTCTTTTGTACCAGTAATAAAGATCAATGGTTATTAATTTTTTTTCTATTGATTTCTAGCCATTTGCTTATAAAAAAAATGATTTCAAAACTTTTTGTTACTTTTATAATCAATTAACTTCTCATTGTGGTCATTTAGTGGGGAGAATGGTGCTTTGCCTGAAGAGACCATGAAGAACCAACAAAAAGACCAGCCTGAAATAATGAGTTTGATAATATAAAAACCAAAGAATTTCGTTTTATTGGCATTTCTTTCTTCTCTTTTCTTTGTTTTCCTTATTCATGTTGTCTACTGATACATCAAGGGCAAACAAGTTAAAAAGGATGAATAACATTTTATTCTAATGCCAAGTGGTTTGCTCATTTCTTTTCTTTAGGGGAAGGGTGCATACAAATGTGCTCAACTCAACTTAAAAAGACTAACTTTAACTATTTGAGTCCACCACACATCCTATTTCTTCACACTACTTTAACAAGGGTCAAATTATAAGAGAACTTTGTATTGTACCATTAGTAAAAAGATTATCATCATCATCATCCAAACCTTGTCCAAATTATATGAGGCAGCTACATGATCCTATTCTGCCATTCCATTCTATTCAATGCCATATTCATTGTAAAATTAGCTAGGAAAAGATTGATTGTTGCTATTAAAAAAAAATCTCTTCCCCATTTCTCCCTCCTATCTGCAATGAAATTTGGCTTTCTAGAGATCCACCTAAGTTGCATCCTTATTCCTGGTAGAATTTATCTGATCTCATTTAATAGATAAGCCAAAAATCAAGGGCCACTACCCATGCATTTACTCCATCAGATAACAATAGCCAAGTCACCTTCGATAACAAGAGAAGTGGTTCATGCTTGCACATCAAAATAGGTGCCTAAGATAATGCACCTCACCTCCACTCCAGAGAAGTCCTTGTCTCCAATCAGCCAGCTCAAGTCCAATAAATGCTCCCATCTGCAAAAAGTTCCCTCAACCAGATGGTGCACAGAAAGCCCTGATGTCTGCTTGTTTTGAGGTTGAGGAAGAGCTCCCAACAAACCTGAGAAGGATTCTCTCTAGGATAGGAGGAATGGCTATGTAGTGACTAGTGAGTAGGGCCTTTGGTGTAACTCTATTCAATTTTGAGTCCTTACTATCCCTCATTCTGGCACCTACTAAGGCCACTCCTAAACTCTTCCATATGTAATCATCTTTGCAACTCAACCGTTTCAATATTCTCATTTCCGCTAGACTCATTTTCTGGGTGTGCAGAGATATAAAAGACAATAAGGTATACAGTAGGAGAATTGGAAATAAAGAGAAAAAATTACAAAAAATTACAAAGAAGAAAATAGGGTACACAGTCCAATACAACATGAGCCAAAATCACCCAAAAGGTTCACAAGAAAAAAATTGCAAAATCATTTAAAATCAAGATACAAAAATTAAAATGGTAAAATGTAAGTTCAACTCAAAAATCCTTAATCCCAATAATCTGGGGTCAGCTACAAGAACCCTGTCTCACCATTGCACCCGATCAAGATCCATGTTTTCTGTCAAATTGAAGTCCTTAGATGATTTCTTATTACTTCAAACAATATCTTTTTAGGCATTCCACTTGCTCTTTTAGAGCCTTCTACTGGCACCAAGCCACTCCTCATTGGTGCCTTCATTGGCCATTTATGCACATGGCTCTATTATCTTAGTTGATTATCTCTCAACTTGTCACCTTGTGGTACTACTCCCCCAAGTCATTCCTAATGCTCTTGCTTCTAATTATAGCTTCCCAACTCCATGTTACATGGATGAAGCGAGGGCATAGCTCAGGCAACTAAAGACTACATCATTAGTAAACTGCATACACCACGGGAAAGGAATAGGAGAGGTTTTTTTTTTATGGGGAAGTAAAACACATCAGAAGAATAGAAACTAATATTGGTGATGGAATACGAGTCAGCTTATCCTAAGTTTAAAGATATTGGTAGATCATCATTTGGAGCTTACGTCTGCAAAACATTGGATGTTGTTATTGATGGGATAGTTGTACTCCTTTTCAGCGGTTTCAGTTTTTTTGGTAGTTTGGTGTTTGATTTTGGATGATATCTCCTCAACTACTGCTCTAATGTTCATTTTCTATTTAATAAACTTCTACCTCACTATCAAAAAATACCTACAAAGTGTTATCTGCATTACTGCATACATTATAAAATATGGATATATGTATTTGTTAATTTTCTCACCTAGGCATCAACTTGCCTTGCAAGGACAAAATGCTTAGGCATCAAGTAGCCATCCTTACCTACACTGGCTAATTCTCTACTCTTAGGAGGCTTTGTCAGAGATGCCTAAGCCAAAAATAATTCCTTTTCAAAACATAAATATCTTCAAAGTTCAAATCAATCACAGATAAGAACTCAGTCATCAAAAAGGGGAAAGAGAAATTTCTGTATTTTTGTCTAAAACTATATATAGAAAAAAACCAAATTAGCTTCATGCCAAGGATGGGCAGTTAATGATGCTGTTTCCTGACAAAGGTATGATGAAGAATGTCCAAATAGATTCTATTGACTAAGCAAAAGCAATTAAGTCCTAGCACCATAGCATGGTATGTATCATAATGAAATTAGCCCTAAACAGAAGTATTGACATCACATTACTAAAAAAATGACGACAAACATGAAGAAGAATGGTGCTGGAATACAAATATTTGAATTCATTGCAAGTTGATTGAATCTCAGCCCAATCCAAAAAATGAAGATGATCTCAAATCCACCTTGTTTCCTGAGTTCTCTTTTTTATTGAAGATAAATAAAAAAAAAATCATTAGAAAGAAAGAAGGAATGCAAACAGGTGATAAGAAATCACCCCGAAGAAAAAGAAAAAGCCACCCTGAAAGCAACCTCACAGTTCAAAAATCACAAACCCCCCTATATTTTGAAGCTTAGAACTCACAATTACAATTCTTCCCACGCCCATAGAAGAACAAAAGGAAAATGTCTTCAGCTCCCACCACCTCACTCTCCTACCTCCGAAACTTTCTTCCTCCAAAATTGGCAGGTACTTTCTTCAGTTTCTCAGAAGAATTTTTGTAAACTCCTCATTCCCTGTGAAATAAATCCCCAATGTTTTACTCACCTCCACCTCCTTATTAACTACCTCTTCCAAATCTACCCTTCTTTGAACAACATAAGTTTTGTTCACTTCCACTTCCTTCTCCCACACCGAATCATCTGAATCCAAGTCTTCTTTATCTTCCAGGTCTTCAACAGGTTTTGTTCTGTCTTTTGTTTCTCCAAGGGCATGAGCAGGCTTTCCATGATCCCCACCCTAGCTTCAGAGCCATCCTTCCCTTCCTCTTGATCGGAATCTTGACAAGTAATGTCAGCTATGCTATCAAGAACATCTCTAGATTTCTTTGTCCAAACATACCTCAATCCCTTAATTTTGGTAATATAAGAAAGTCTAGAATTACCCATCTATCAAGTTCAAAACTACACAATTTAGACATGACTCCAGAGTATGTAGAGTAATGGCTAAAAGATTGGCAATGTACAAGTCACAGTTATCTCCTATCTTTGGTTTATCATTGCAATAAAATTTTAGTTGGTTTGTCCAGTTACTATCAAAGCCTTCTATGTTAGTAGATAGTAACTAGAATTCTTCTACATTATTTGTTTCAAATCAAAGATAGAGGTGGGAATCCCACCAAACTACCACAAAATATAAAACAACTTGTAATGAAAAAACAGAAGAATTATACTAGGTGCATGTTGATGCTCAAGATTCTGTATGTATGAACACCATTAAGAGCTCCCAAAAAATCAACAGCCAGAAAAGAAGACAAAAAAACCTCATTAAAATGTATGTTGATGCTCAACTGTCCTCTAAGATCCTCAAGTATTTGACTTATCAGCTTCTCTTCAGAGCAATGTTTTAAAAACAGACCTGGAGGCTTAACCATTTTTGCCTCCGGGTTGTGGATCAGTGATTCAACCATTTGGGTCAAGTGGGTCAAACCGTGAAACATCAGTGCACACACACACTGATGTAGGAGTAGGACCAGCTCAATTCTAGTCCTTAGAGAATGTTGAATGGTCTTCTTTGATCAGAAATTTATGGCTGTTGATCGCTGTAATGGCTTCTTGAAGGAATGAGAAAGAAAATAGAGAGAGAAAATACCCGGAATCATTCACAGGGTGCCTTGAATCACTCTAGGGTATGGGAATCACTCACCATAATTAACATAAGCTGAAGAAAACTCAATAAACTTCACAATCTTTGAGTAAAATGTCCATACATATTTATAGACTCTAAACTCATAATAATCCTAAGAGTCAAACTGTTAGACTCAATAATCCTAGTAGGACTCAAACAAAGCTGTCATATCCTATTTCAATTCAAAGAAGACTCAATAACTCTAATCCTACTAATGCAATGACTCTGAAATTTTAAACATAAACAAAGTATAAATAGACAATCAAACCCTGTTATTAGACCCTACAGAAAATTTGTAAAATGGCAAAAATATCCCTTGTGTCGAAAAATACAGAAATACATAAATTTTCACAAAATTCCAATTTTGACTCTTCAGCTCCTGCATCACACATGTATCAATTAAATAATGTATAATTATATTCTACATGAAATATATGTATATATAAGGTTTATATTGGGTCTAATTTACATTTTTTTTCTTTTTTATTCAGTTTTTAATTTTTTTATAAATAAAAAAGATAAAAATTGAGATTGGAGGCTAAAAATGGCACTTCTTGGAAAAATTAGTGGGGCAGTAAGTCATTGGGGAAACATGAGTTGTAGCACCACCAGCGGGGGTGGTGTGGTCAATCAGGTCGGAAAGAAACATGAGACTCTTTGAAAATCAGTTGAGATCAGGGGAGGAAGTCTTAAAGATCATTTGGGGAAGGTTACATGATCCTGGGTGGCAACTCACAAACTGTTCAAGAATTGTCCTTACAATTCTTTTTTGGAGTATGGTAATCTTTTTTTTTTCTTTTTTGATGAATGTTTGGAGTATAGTAATCTTTTTGTATGATGTTCTTTTTTTGGTTTTCTGAGTTGTACAAAGTGCTTGCCTTGCTCAGTGCCTCAATGGGCAAGGCTGCTCTTTCAGTCTTTCTATTAATGAATTACTTTACCTTTTCTCTCAAAAAAAAGGTCCACTGGGAATAAAAATACAGTAAAAATTTTGTTCAACCATGAGCAATACAGTAAAAAACATGGTTAAAAAATGAGATATGCACTTGAAACATCTTCATTTAAAAAGCATAGAAAGGGAAAAAACAGCATATTTATGTAAAGGAATGTATAATCTATTAAAATATGCATATGATCCCTTATTTTTGAGAAAATACTTTTCATATACTATATGTTTTCTCAGTGTTATCGAAGTGTTGATTAGTCAACCAACCAGTCAATTGAGGAGCAAGCCCACTGCATCACTAACTAGTCAGTCACTACTCATGATGTGCACCTAGAACAACAAAGCATTGACTAGGTGAACTAGTCAATGACAAAGTTACCTTAAAGTTTCTATTGGCTACATGCAAGCTGTTTTTTCAAGTATTAGTGCTGGAATACAGTTGACTGATGGTTTATAAAATAGAAACAATGCATAAAGATGAAAGTGGAAGACAGGTTCTTTTATGTTTTCTTGCAATCAGTAGTGTGGTAATAAAGAATTGCCACAAACAAGGGGTACATAAATTGGTCAAAGGTTGCTCTCTTTCTTTTTAAAAAACAAAGGCTTAATTCCCTATGCTAGCCTATCCAGACTAACTTTTTTGTGTCGTGACACAAAGATTGTAAATGTTTAGTATCATTCTTTTATTGCATATTTACAGTCTAATATTAACTTATTTAGGAGATTGCATCAATATCATAAATTTAGAACACATCTTTTCTAGTCAATTAGTAGATGCCTAAGCACCAATATTTGTTGCATCAACTAGTAAAGCCAGAATGACTAGAGATCATCACATTGATTACACTGTATTTTCTTAAAAAAGCATAGTTCATTAACTTAGTGAAGTCAACTTGGAACTTTGGAAGTCATGGAGTTGACTTGGGGAGCCATGTTGAAGAATTTTATAAATTATGCATATATTACATTTTATTTTATATTATAATGAGTTCAGAAGATCCTCTACTATCTAATTGATAGTTCAGATAGGCCTTATTCCTCCACCTGGGATCATCTAGGGAGGTTTCATAATTGACCTGATAAGAAACCTTTCCCATTGATTAATTTAAATTTTTAAAGAAAAGCATGAAAAATGAGATAAATCTATCATTAAATTTTTAAACATTTATAATACCAATTTTCTGCATTTTAAAATAGTGTATATTTAAAAGGTGTCTAGGTAACTGATAGGAATCAATGAAAATAAACTTGGCCAAGGGTCACAGGAGTCTTTATCACCTGACTTGGAGGAGTCATAAGCAGAATGAATCAACACCATGACTCGGCTCATGCTTGCAAGTGGCAAACTATGAAAAAAGTTGGCATATTTCTCTGGTATTCATTCAGCACAGTTTTGATAAGTATAAAAATCCAAATATTCCTTGCATAAATTACCATGTTTGTGTTATCTTGAGTTACTGCTACTTAACCCCCAATTCGGGACTCTGAAAACTGTCCCTTGCCAATCAAAAATACAAATGTAAGAAAATGCATATTCTGAAAAGGGCTAGCAAACTTAATTATGCATACCCATATATCAGAAAATGAGGTCTGTTGAGAAACCAAGGGACTAATTCAACATGCCTTATTGCCTATGTTCACATGAATAGAGAACAAAATTGACAAATGCAAATCACCTATATTTTAGGCTTGACATCTTGTGAGATAATATTCAATGCTGCAAACTGTCACTTTCTGAACAAACAAGTTTATTTGAAAGGTAGGCACTAGAGAATGGCAATAAGCTAAAAGGTATTACCTTTTTTACTGGTACTGAAAGGTAATGAAATTTACAATACCTTTTTATCAGTAAAACTTATGATGATTTTATCCCCACAAATTAAATAGAAGCACCATGGGCAACAATTAGTTTTCTAAGTAGAACTTTAAAATATAGGGAACCAAAAATTTAGATCAGAGAACTCCTATAGGTCAGCAGCTTATCAACTAGATAAAGCAACAAGTACTTGTTGTCATACAGAAATTTTAGTTGTAGGTGGAAGATAAGGTGAATACAGAGGTAACCATGAGAATTTGCAGCATGTGCCCCAGTTCATTTCAGCTATGTACACCAACTAGGTTTGAACAAAATTTTAAGTAGAAAATGTGCCAAGAAGAGGGATTTCCTTTGCTTAATTGGGTAAAATATTTGGTTGAAATTTGTTAATGTGTGTGCTACAGGACTCTAGCAAAAGAAACAATAAGCAAGTCTAAAAACTGTAACTCCAACATCTGCAATAACTAAAAATGGCATAAAGAAAAGTATTATGCCTCTGTGGTGGATATGGAAGTTAAAACAACAACAACAGGAATCACTAAAAATGTACAAGAAGGTCAACTCACAGGGTGTCTTCTCCAGATGAGAACAACTCATCACTGAACTTCTTTGTAGGAAAAGTTGCTACCACAACAGGTTCCAGACCATGAAGCCCTCGTTCCAGCTGTTTCATGGAAAAGAAGTGCACAATAAACTATAAGTGATATATAAAAACAAAATAAGGAAAATTTAAGAAGATCTGAGATACGTGACTATTCAGATTTACGCCTTATAACACAAGAAGCCCAAGGATTCAGTAGATATGTTAGAGGTCTTCAGTTTCTATAGTAATCTAATAGAAAGGCAGAGGCTTTGGGGTAAAATGATAAGAATGAAGAATATTGCAAACGTGAATCAAGAAACTAGAACCAGCAGTCGAAGATATGAGAGATCAAGACTACCAAATAAAAAATCAAGAAAACACCCAGATTGCTTAAACTATGGTCGCAGCAACAAAAAGATGGAGGAACCCAAATTAAACAGCTTTTTTCATATATAATTCCAACAGCCCTTTTAATTGTAGTAAGGAAATTGAGCCCAATCGTGAATCTTCAAGAATTTCATAAAACAGATGGGCTTAGGATTACAGCAAGGAAACAAAGAAGATATGAACAATGAAAATCACTTCAGGATACCAAATTAATATTAGACCGAACAAATACAATGTAGAACACCCCATTCAGAAGCCCTGAACAAAATATTAGACCTTGGAATCCCAATGTTCATTAACCAGATAAAACCAATGATCCCATTTCTACAATTAACCAACCACGACTCCATTGAATGGAACGAGCATTAGCATTTTAGTAGCAAAGAAAAATTACAAAACAAGAAACAGTTAAACATGAAAAGAATGCTTACTAGACTAAGATCAGATCTAGAAGCTGTAGGGAAGGATCGTCTAGAAGCATTCAATTGGATCCTAGCACAAACGAGCCTCGTACATACAAATACTATGAACATCGTACTCACAGCAAACCCAATAATAGTCATCACTAAGTTAATACCCGAACTAATCATAGCTCTTCCTCCGCTATAATAACCTCAAATTTCTCCGTAACTTCTCATGATCTCTGTTTCCTTCTTTTTTGTTTCTATGATCCCTACTCCTAAAACACTAGACCCCACACCTACAGTAGCAATTCCGCATGATGAATCAATCAGTCACTCCCAATTCAACCTTCATCCGAACTGCAGTTCACCGTCTCCTCTCAAGTTTCCGCTTCGTCAGTCTCTTTGTCTCTCACTGTGTCCATGTGGCTAAAGGAAGGAAGAGTAAAAGAACTCGCAGCCATGGCAGAACCAATTGAGAGCTCACAAAGAAACCCTAGAGAGAGAGAGAGAGAGAAGAATTGGATTTGGATAGTGATTAGCGTCCATGATTAGCGGATGATTGAATCCCTATAATATAGGGTGGACGCTGAATAGAAATGGAAAGGATCAGACCAGATGGCTTTTGGCTTCCCTTCTTCCCTTTCTTCTTCCTCTTCTTCTTCTTCAATTCCATGTTCTGTTTTACTCAGAATTTAGAACAGAAATTTAACAATTAACAGTGGAAGTAAGAATTATTATTATTATTATTATTATTGAATAAATATGAAAATTGGGAAAATAAAAAAGAAATATATTACAGAGATGAAAATCGGGTCGGATTAGGAAGTAGGTGGAACCCACCGGTCAGAGTTTGACCTGGTCAATTATAACCATCTGATCTGAATAACAGTTGATCAGAAGATACTGTTGGTGGTGCTGCTGACTTTGCGAAATATAAGGAATAAAGGAAAAAAAGAAGTCAACCGGGACTCGGAGACATGTACGCCAGGGGTAAAGTATTGACTATGAATTGATAAATTAGAACAAAGATCAACCGTAAGGAACGATCAGGATGAATTTGCCGATCTGTTGTCGATGGTGACGGGCAGCTTGCCATTTGTTCTCAACGATAATGATGAGTAACTACTGTTCACCAAATCTACCATTGTTATAAGGAGACCGGACACCGGAGGATAAGACCATGAAACTTCCTGATTTCTCCCGGCCGTGCTGGCTCGCGGGCCGTTCAGCCGCCCTCCTCGTGGATAATTTGGGGGTCGGCTGGTTCCAGCCAAGCCTGTGCTAGATCGGGTAGGCTGCAGGCCATGCTAGGTTGGGTCATATGTCGGGCCTTGGGTGTGGGCTGAATCGGGTTATACTATATTTTTTGTTGTTTTTTTTATATTTTTTATATTTTTTAATTCTTTACTAAGTAAAATTAAAATATTTAACTTTCCTTTGAGAACTATTTGAAAAATAAGAAATCTAACAAATTTGGATGCACATCAATAGACTTTTATCATTCATATAACTTCTCTTATCGCCCAATACCCTATTACCTACACTAAAACAAGACCGATGGAATTGTAGACACCAAAGGGGTTAATAGATCATGTGTCATGGTAGCGAGAATCACCCTAATACTTGTATTAAAACAAGACCTGGATAATTTTTTGCATATTCACTCCACCATGCTAAAATATCAAAATTATTTGTTCCCTTCGAGGTGAAGGAAGAATCACCTAAAGTAGAAAAATTTACTTGTAAATAAAAATTAATTCCAATAAATGAACTTGTTGTCAAGGCACTGGATTTTTGTCTCTTACTTATTAAATAATAAAGTTTTTCTCTTCCACTACTAGACTCAAGTTTGGAAGTGGAAGATGCAGTTGTACAAGTTGTAGAATTTTTATTATTCCTTGTTACTTCATTCATAGAAACTGTACATTTTAAATAATAAACTATTAATTTTTTTTATTTCCAATTTCAATATTCATATTTTCACAATATGTTTCAAGTAAAATATCTAAACCATCTTTCCTAATCCTAAGATCTAATATTGTAGATAAGCACTAAATAGGAGGAGAAATGTTCTCCCAATATATATATATATATATATATATATATATATATATATATATTTAAAATTTATTTTTCATTATTTCAACAATACTTTTAAGTTGTGGATTCTTTCTATATTTTGCAAAACAATCACTAATCATCATTAATTGATGATCTAAATTACAACTAATTGAATAATAAATACATGATATCATTAGTTACATCATGAAAATGTTTTAAAAATATTTTATACAAATTGTCATTTCCTAGTCTTCCTCAAATATAAGATCAATAGGTATTTTTGCATTATAAAAATCACTAATAATCTGTTTGTGGGAAATACAACTTTCTAACATAGCATAGGCAGAATTCCATCTATATTTAACATCTAATATAAAATGTTTATATTTTAAACCATAATTTTGACATAAATATTTAAATTATTGTTTTATTGCTCTAGAACTTTTAATATATATAATACAATTTCTAATTTTAGAAATATGAGTAGAAATAATATTTAAATCATCCTGAATACATAAATTTAAGATGTGACATGCACATCTAATATGAAATAATTTACCATTTAAACATGGTTTTAATTGAGATTTTAAAATATTTATTGTTGAATCATTATTACTAGCATTATCAAAACTAATAGAAAATAATTTATTGTCAATTTTGTAAGCATGTTAAGTATTTAAAATACTTTCAGCAATAGTTGGGGCAGTATGTAGCCATTAAAGCCTATTAAAACTTAGGGTAAAATACAAAAACCTTCCCTGAAGTTTCTGACAATCATAAAATCCTCCCCTATAGTTTCATTTTAGCAAAAACCTCCCCTCTATTTTTGACAAAATTAACAAATACCTCCCTTCTATCAATGGCCAAGACAGAAAACGTTAAAGAGATGATCATTCTTTTCAAAATACCTTTTACCCTTTCTAGAACAATGTTCATCTTCTTCCTCATGACGCAAAACAGCAGAATGGCGGTCACTCCCCCCTCCAACCTTCTCTCTTCTTTAATTTCCCTCTAATTCTCTCTCTCTCTCTCCCCCCCCCCTAACACGGAATAGCACTATTCACCATTCCTCTCTCTCTCTCTCTCTCTCTCTCTCTCTCTCTCACTCTCATTCTTCAATCTTCATCAATGGCATCTCTACGTCTCCTCTTGCTCTCCCTTTCTTCTTCTTTTCTCCATCTAAGGCTTCCACACTAGACACTATTCCTCCCCATTCTTCAATCTTCATCAATGGTACTATTGATCACATACGTCTGAACTTCACTGATATCAAGAACATTCTAAATTTTGACCACCCTCACCACATCATGATAAGATGATCGCCTTATCTATCAACCAAATCCCAATTCAATCCCTCCTCTCCCTAATCAATCATTTCCTCAGGACTCCATCCTTAAAGAAATGAGCTCAATAATCTGAAACAAGAGGAAAACAAACAAGGAAAAGAGTTTACTACCCACCTGAATTACTCGATGATCCTTGTGCCTTAACCCCCAACAATAGAAGTAGAATGCGTCAGAGCTGCAATCGAGGCAATACATGTTGCATTCGCTCTGAGGTGTGTCGTTGTGTGTTCAAAAAATGGAGAGGAATGTTGTCGACAGCAACGGTTCCAGCCATGGCGACACCAACCTTGATCCTCGACTAGGATTTTGGCCTGAAACTTAACTCTGCAATAGGGAGCTTGAGCTAACTTCCATCTCGGATAGCAATGGTTCTCAGAGGATACAAATGGGAGATTGGCGAGAGAAGGAGATCTTTCCAATGTGAATGTCACTTGAAGCTGAGAGAGAGCAACGACTTTGAATGAAACTTGCAGCGATCGGCTCTGTTCAAACGACGTTCAAAGCAGAGTTTGCATTATAGATATGGGGTATGAGGTATGTATGATGGGGGATGAGAAGGGTAATCGAAAATGGTAAGAGATAGCCAGAAATATAAACAGAAATGTGATGGATGCGGCTATGGTGATGATCAGAGAATAGTGATGGAAAGTGATCCGAAAATGGACGTCGATAGGGGAAGGAGAAGAAAGGAGGGGAAGGAGGAACAAGAAGAAGAAAAGAGATGGAGTAGAAAGTGAGGGAGCACAGACGAGGGGAGAAAGATGGTGGGAGAAGGCGGGTCGATGTTGAGTTCAAATCCGCCACTGCAAGAAATGGGACAGAGAAAGGGAAAAGGGGGAAAAACAAGAAGCCGAAGAAGATGAGAGAAGAGGAAGAGATTGGATTTAGAGGGGGTGTCGCCGCTACCTCTGCTTCTGGGTTCGAACGGGGAAGAAGAGCAATATTGTTCGAGAAAGGGTAAAATAGGTATTTTGAAAAAATGATCATCTCTTTAACGTTTTCCATCTTGGTCATTGGTGGAAGGGAGGTATTTGTTAATTTTGTCAAAAATAGAGGGGAGGTTTTTATTAAAATGAAACTATAGGGGAGATTTTTATGATTGTTAGAAACTTCAGGGTAAAATAGGCTTTTAAATTCTTTCATTTAAAAGCCAATTTTCATCAGCGAAATAAAATGGTTGTTCAGTATGTACAATATATTTTGCTAATTCCTGTCACCTTTTCTTTAGAATATTTAAAAGTACCAAAACCCCTTTCCTAATTTGTATTTGTGTTGTTTTTCTCCCTTCTTCTTCTTCTTTCTCATGGGTGAGCAAATGTCTGCCCAAATGTCTAGTACCACCCTTGCTATAATAGCTAAAGTCTTTCCTACATTTTTGACAAACAATTCTTTTTCCCTTACCCTGAACCTCTTCTATTTTAAATATTTTCCAAACCGGGCTAATAAACTTAGTGGCCTTCTTTTTCTTTCCCCAGTATCAGTATTAGGGGTGGAAGTTCCATCAATATCAATAGCATCCATATCGATGCTAATACTACCATGCTGCGATTGAATAACATTAACATTGAACATGTTGGGGAATTGGTTTTGGGAAGAGCCTGCCATTTTTTTCTAAATTCTAATATATATATATATAATTTAAATTAATTGCACTTACCCGAATTGTCGGTTCAGAATCCCAACTTGATTTCAACGGTTGAAACCTTTCAACTCCAAGAATCCAAGCCTCCCAAATTTCTAACTTGAAAGTTGAAATAATTGAGCTATTGAGCAAGCCTTATTCTTGTTGAAACTTCAATAAAGTTGAGAAATGGAGAATCAGAAAATGTACAAGAGATCGAGACTTGAGAGAGTATGAGAATTAGAGAAGAGATTAAGAGAATTATTGAATTGGTGTAATGAAAATGGTGAAGGATATGGCTATTTATAGCAATTGAAAATAATTTAATTACCCAAAATACCCTAGAAACTAGTCATTTTTTATTTCTTGGGAGGGGTATTTTGGTCATTGTAAAGTTATTTATCACTTTTCCCAAAATGCCCCCAAACTAGTTGTTATATAGTTGTTGGGGGCATTTGTGTCATTCTTTCTCCCCCAAAACCAAAATACATAAATACCCCCCTATATAGCTATTTATAGTTATTGGGGGTATTTCTATAAAAAAATAAAAAAAAAACAAAAAGCTGAAACTAGCCGTTGGGGGTTGTGTCATGCCGAGCATGGCCTATTACAGGCCCGCAGGCTATGTTTTGCTGGCTCGTGCCAACATGTGGGCCGCAAGCGGCACGGCACGTGTCGTGCCATGGACCTAAAACCCCAAGCCTAGCACAACCCGCATGCCATCATGCTATGCCATGCCAAGCCGACCCAAATTCAGGCCGAGCTATGGGCGGTACGGCCCGATTTACACCTCTACTTCTCCTTCTTTGATGAATGGAACCTATGGGCACCGGATTCCTCTATCTAACTGGGGTGGGTCCCATCATATCGGATTAAACAGCCTTAACGGATCCGTTGGATTTGTACAACGTTGATGTGGCACTACTTAAAGTTTGAAATTCCATCCCAAAGCTTGAAAATGGGCTACTTTAATTAAGTAAATTACTTCATGTTTGAATTAAATGACCTAAAGTATTTAATTTACTTAATTAAATTAAATTAATTAAAAATTAAGTAATTAAATTAATTAATTAAAGAAACAAAATTAATTAATTAAATTTAATAAATAAAGCTAATCGATTTAAATTAGTAAACTAAGCCAATTAAACAAGAATTTAAAAACTAACCAAAAACGGAACCACATTGCCCACCAATTTCAAAGCCAACTATTGAATCGAATAGTTTAGCAGGTCAACCATTTGGGTTAGCAATTTGTTGACCAAGTTAAAATTTTTGGGCGATTAAACTATTTGACCCAAGAATTGGTTAATTGTCTACTTCCATTTTATACTCAGGCAGTTGACCCATTCGACTCAAGAATCGGTCAATTACCCAATTCCATTTTATACTTGGCTCGGAAGTTTTTCAAAAAAAAAAAAAACATTAATTTGGTTAACAAACCACTATCCCATACGGTTGAATTGCTAAGGGGTTGTTCTGTAGTGTGGATGAGAAATTGGTGGGTCCACACCACACTGTGTGGACAGGACTAGTCCACACCCATAGTAGCGTTTTGTATTATGGTGTGGACCAGTCCACACCACACTTTTTTGATTCCATGTATCTCATGTACATGGAATGAATGATATACATAATTAATCATAAATATGTAATTTTTACATTTTGTATGATAAATATTTAAAAAAAATGCATCAATGAATTAAAATTAACAAAAAAAATATCAATTTTTTTATAAAACAATAGTAAAATAATTAAAAATATTAAAAACATTAATAAATATAAAAATTAAAGAATTAAGTAAGACAATTAATATTTTATTGACAAAAATATTAAAAATAATATTTAAACAATTGATACGAGAAATATTTTGCAAGATAAGTGCGACACCTAACGATTTATGCAAACTAATAACCCTCTTATTCCCATACTAGTTGTAAGACAAGCATAATAACAAAAAGTAGGGCTGCTTGATTAGAATTCATTTGAAATTTAGAGTTTCTTCACCAATCCCGGTCTCAGGAAATTGGGTTTCTCTAAGAAATAGAATTAGTACTTGTGGGTCAAAACCAATATCAGTTCTAAGGAAAAATCTTTGTGGCTTCTGAGGAAAAGATTGTAAGCAGGAATGGAAAATGTCTCTGGGCTTAATATGGAAGAAGAGCAGATTGATTTGCCTCCTGGTTTTAGGTTCCACCCCACAGATGAAGAGCTTATAACTCACTACCTGTCTAAGAAGGCGGTGATAGAAGCTTCTATGCTATAGCAATTGGAGAGGTGGACTTGAATAAGTGTGAACCTTGGGATATGCCATGTAAGTCTTTTGAAACAGATTTTCTCTCTCTCTCTCTCTCATGTGTTTGTTCCTGGATATGAATTACGTTTAAACTTTAACATTTGTGTTTTGTTGAATAAAGGGAGAGCAAAAATGGGGGAGAAGGAGTGGTACTTCTGCATTAAAGATAGAAAATCCCAACTGGTTCTGCATTTTCAATAATTGTGTATTTTTCTATAAATTTTTAATAATTATGGGAGATTAAATTATTGTTATTTATTAGAGATAAGACTATTAATTTAGCTGAAAAATATATATATATATATATATATATATATATATTTAAAGTGGGTTATACCTGGCATGTGAGTTTTTTAAAACTGGACCGGACAAGGAACCGTTCTGGGTCCCGTTCTTGGGTTGAAAGGTCCAACTATTTGGACCAAACGGACAGCCCACTCTAACAAAAAATTAATAAAAACAAAAAAAAAACAATCAAAACCATTGTTCGGGTCAACGGTTCGACCGCTCAAATCAACAATTTACTGACCAAATCAATGATTTATGGGTGAAATAGAACTGGTTCCCGATTTTTCCGGTCCAACTGTCCAGTCAGAACCGGTTTTGAAAACACCACTAGACAGCAAGGCATTGTAATACCATGGGCCATGCTGGCGGGCGGTTCAGCCTGTTTTACAGTTATAAACAAAAGCCATTAATACTGAGTAAAGATCTATCTCTCCCTCCTTCCTTGTCCCAACTACATGGGACATGAATTTTGTTTCACCATTATGTTAAGTTTATTCCTATATACATTGTTAAAGTACGAACATTTGGATTGTTTTTTCACTACAATTTGGATTGTTTTTCACTACTTCAATCCATATTCTTATAACCCTTTATAACCCCACTTCAACTTGCAATAGATTGTTTTTTTTCAAGGGTGCTCTAGATGGTCTTCTATGCACGTCACCGAATCACATCTTAGTCTATTTTCTTTGATTTTATCACTAATTAATGGCGTCACTCCCAGGTTTGACTTTATTTCTAACCATATCATTTCACTTTTTCTATTCATCCATTTCAACATTTCTACTACATTCAATGCATGGCTCCACAATCTTGCTAGGAAGTTGATCCACCTTAAGCTACTCAGAAAATGCCTCCCCTTTTATTTTAAGTTGTGTTTGGCTACACATAAAACAAACGAAAATGATTTTTTTTTTTTTTTTGTTTGCCTGGAAAATGATAGATGAGTAATGCGAAATATGAATTGAACATATTAACCTTTGTTTTCAAAACAACTTATAAAAAATGAAACAAATGTAATTTTTCTACAAGTACTACTTTTTAAAAAAATATTCATTTTTGTGGGCATTTTAGGTGCAAACAAACACCTTAATAAAATGGCAAATTTTAGGAAACTATCTGCTTTTCTTCATTCCATGTGCAACCAAAAAGAACTTTAATGTAAAAAAAAAAAATGTAGAGAGAATGAATGGAGCTGCACATTCCAGCCAAAAGCCAATGGATTCTACCTCTCCACTAGGATAAATTGATTAATTGTTATTGGGATGCATCACCCTGAAATCATTTTAGGGGGTTATTGGTGGTTGTGCTAAACTAGATGATCTTTGGATAATCTTCCATTTGAAAGAACTATTGGAGGTCTTGGTGTTTCTACTCTGTCCACTCTACTCTCTTCTCAAGGGGCAAGTCTCAAGTCTCCTGTATATGACCATCCATGGTTTAGAACTTTGGGAAAAATCCCAAAATTTTGATTTTTGATAAGGTTTACCAAATGAAACTAAATTTCAGGCTTATCTGTTCTGGTTGAAATGGAAACCTAAACTTTAGGCTGTGTTTGGTTTGAAGGAAAAAGTAGGGAAAGGTATGGAAACCTTAACAAACCTTGTGTAGGTTTCCCTACCTTTTCCTTCAAACCAAACATAGCCTTAGGAAAAAAAAAACCCTATACCGAAAGGGTTTTGACCAATCAAAATTCCTCGAATTTGATAAATAACCACCTGATAGGTCACAACTTTTATTATATTGGTTGAGTGGTTATAAGTTTTTCTGGTATCATGTCTTTCTGGCATCATAATCAAACTCTAAAGTCTAAACTTTATCAAAATTCCAGGATTTATCCATTTTTACATCCTATTAAATTTTGGGTTTAATACTAGAAGACCCTAAAAGCCCTATATTTTTTCTCTCCTCACCCATTATATATTACTCGGGGAATATTTACAGGAATGAATGAGCTTTTTCTATCTAGACACTATTTATAGTTGCATTTGAGGCTTTTGCTTTGGGATTAAAAGTATATATTTTGATTTTAAATTGTAATATTTTTAAAAGCAACTCTTACCAAACTATGAAAATACTTTTTGGTTCATTTTTGTTTTTCATCACATCCTAAAGCGAAAGCAAAAACTTATCCAAACAGAACCTGAAATTAATCATCCATTCATGTTTAATAACTTGTAATTGGATTCAAAAGACAAACTATTTATAGTTGCATTTGAGGCTTTTGCTTTGGGGTTAAAAGTATATATTTTGATTTTAAATTGTAAGGTTTTTAAAAGCAACTCTTACCAAACTATGAAAATACTTTTTGGTTCATTTTTGTTTTTCATTACATCCTAAAGCGAAAGCAAAAACTTATCCAAATAGAACCTGAAATTAATCATCCATTCATGTTTAATAACTTGTAATTGGATTCAAAAGACAAACTATTTGCTTTTTAAAATATGAGTAGTTGACTACTTAAAGTCTACTTTCCAAATAGGTATAATTGAAGAGCATTAAAGGTGGTGTGTAGAAGCAGTATATAAAGCAAAAGTTGTTTTTGGCTTTCTTTTTCTTCCAAAAATCGTATAAAAATTGCTTAGTGCCGATATGCTTTCAACTTTCAATATTTTAGATTCACAGATTCTAAGCAAATTGCGTGTGGGCTGCCAGATAGGTGGAGAGATCCCCAACCCACAGAATGTCTGTCTTTTTCCAACGATGACTTCTACGAAAGAGAGACGCGGAGGAGACACTATCAATCATCCATCATCACTTCGATCCTTATCTTTTCAGTTTGTACTTTTTAAGTTCTTTCATGGTTTCAACCTCCAACTACTTCATTTTATATCCTTTTTACGCTGATTAAAGAAATGGAGAAGTGCTTTATTGGAATTTATTTCTATTACTATTTGTTTTGGTAAGAGAAATATTATCTTAATTCATTTGAAGTTTGAAATGTTTTCAAAATTGATCTAAAAACAAAATTATTTTTTTTCTATCCAAGTGATGAGATATAGAGTTCAACCAATTGGACCAAATGAGCCAATTATGATCCATAATTACATAATAAAATAAAAAAAAAAAGATAAATATACAAAAAGAATCTATTGCCTCAACCATCATTCTCATTGACTCTCTCTCCTCTCCCCCCTTTCCATATCTCCCAATTTGCCATCTTAGCACTCTCTCTTCATTCCTCTCCCTTCTGGTTGGGTTCCTTCTCTCCCCCTACAACTCACGTCTCACTTTCTATAACAACCTAACTTCTCTCCTTAATTAGCTCAATATACTTTTTTTCCTCTCCTTCACTTCTATCTCTAATTTCCCTCTATTCTCTCCACTTTCCCATAAAAATAAGGCCATAATTTATTAAGGTTTGGTTTTACAAATCAAACAATATTTATATCTACAGATGTGATTTCAAGCAAATTAAAGAGAGGGGAATAAGGGGAATTAGATGTTTCCTATATATTCATGGCATCCTCCATTATTATTAAATAATCTATTCTTAAGTAATCCATTATTTATGAAAATCATTAAAAATTTCTGCCAAATATTCTACAAAAAATTATAAAATAATTATTTCAGTAATAATCCATTATTTAACAAATATTAAATAATTTAATAATCTACCAAAAATTAATAAACAATCCATTATTTAATAATTTTTGGTTATTAATAAATGTTAAAACTTTCAACGCTTTGCGTAATTTACATTAATCATTGTAATTTAATCAAATTCCATTAAATTTTTACAACAATTTATTGATAAAATATATTACTAATTAGCGCAACTTACTAATTTCTAAGTTAACAATTATGAAATAATTTAGGGAAACTCTTTAACTAATAATCCATAATTATTTTTTAAATAAGTAATTAAAAAAATTAAGAAATTAATCTATAAAAAGTATTCTAAAAAACTATTTAAATAATAATCTGTAATTATTATTCAACTAAATAATTATTAAAAAAATTAGAAAAATTCAATTAGGAAATTAGTCTATCAGAAATTGTTTCATAATTATTTAAGTAACAATTCATTATTATTGTTATTTCAATAAATAATTATTAAATAATTTAGGAAAATTATTAAGTCCATCCACATCGATCTAGACCACTTGGTTGACTTCGATCATACTTGAATTTACATTAATTAACAACAAATGGTTTACTTTTAATTAAAAATAATATAATTTACCATAATTACATTAATTTACTATAATTACATTTACTTTGATTAATAGTAAATAATTTAGGCTTAAAAGTAAATGATTTATATTAATTTATTGTTATTGTAAATAATCAATTTACTAAACATTAATAATAATCAATAGAAATTTCAATAATTTTTTGAAAATTATCATAAAACATTGTAACTTATTGTTATTTAATTTACTATTAATTAATTAGTTATAAAAAATATTAGAATTGTAGGGATGACAATTTTTCCTGTAAAACCGGGGGCCTACTCTGCCCTACCCTGAACGGGGCAAGTTTTCTCAAATCTTAAATGGGAATGGGGTAGAGACGGGGAGAGGATAGGGAAAATATTTTTGGCCCAAATTAGGGATGGGGTTTGCATATAATTCCCTAAACCCAATGGTAAATTAGTAAAATATTCATAGATTTAATATTGAATTTTAAAATATCTCTAAGTTTTCCTCATATATATTCTTATAATCCTAGGATCCAATAATTTCATTTATAAAATACCCTCAAATCGTCATAATCCAATTCCTAAAATACCCTCAAATTCTCATAATCCTATTTGTAGAATATCTATAAATTAGAATTTTTTAGGTGGTTGCCTTAGGGCTAGAGGTGCAAGTCGGGCGGGTTGGGCCGGGTTTATGGTCAACCCAAGCCTGACCCTAAAATTTGGGCTTAAGGGCAGAGCCCGGCCCTATCCCGAGGTCAAGCCCAATTTTTCCAACCTGATCCCAACCTGCCCTGTAATTTGACGCACTCGGGTTGGGCTCGGGCTCGGGCCCGGGCCGGGCTCGGATTGGTCAATGAACCCATATATAAATGTATTTATGCAAATATGTATGCAAAATATCTATAAAAATGTTATATGTACAAATATGTATGTATATATGTGTAAATATGTATGCAACATTTACATATATACACATATATATGTATAAATGTATATAATTGAGTCGGGCTTAGACCGGGTTTAGGCCACCTAAGGGCTAGGCCCGAGCCAAACCCGAAAAATAAAAAAGCCCAACTTCTTGGGCTCGAGCCCAGTTCAAGGACCAAAAATCCAAGGCCAGCCCATGTAAAATTCCGGGTTGGGCCGGTTTAGGCTCGGGTTGGGCCCACCCAAGTTGCACCCCTACTCAGGGTGGGGAAAATTTGGATTATCAATGAGTAATTATTATTAGGGAAAATTCCCGATCAGTACCCTATACTTTGGCTCGACTGACAATTTAGACCCTGGACTTTAAAATGCGACAATTCAGTACCCAAACTTTCAAAATGTGACAATCCAATACCCAAGCTTTAAAAATGTGATAATCCAGTACCTACCGTTAACCAGACCGTTAATCAGCCATTAAGTGACATTTGAAAAGTCAAAAATGCCCTAAAAATGCCATCTAATTCTCTTTGCCAACCATCCAAACATTGACGGCTGATTAACGGACTGGTTAACGATTGTTTAACGACTAATTAACGACTGGCATTCTAAGGGCATTTTTTACTTTTCAAATGTCACTTAACGGCTGATTAACGGACTGGTTAACGACAAGTATTAGATTGTCACATTTTGAAAGTTTGGGTACTAGATTGTCACATTTTTGAAAGTTTGGGTACTGGATTGTCACATTTTAAAGTTTGGGGACCAAATTGTCACTCAAACCAAAGTACAGGGTACTGATCGGGAATTTTCCCTTATTATTAGTAATTAATAGCTGGAATTAATTAATTAAAAGTACTTAGCAGTAATTAATTAATAATTAACAATAATTATTATTAGTAATTAATAGTTGCAATTAATTAATCAGAAGTAGTTAATAGTAATTATTATTAGTAATCAATAGCTGGAATTAATTAATTAATTTAGTAGTTAATATTAATTAATAGCATAGTTTCTTTTTTTTTTAAGAAAGGATTGAACGTGGGAGCTTTCCACTTCTCAAACTCTACATGTTGGTGGGCTCCACTCTGCATGTTAGTGGGCTCTTTTCTTGAACTATCACTAATCAGAATTTGACACATGTCCATTTTGTTTAAATCTTTGGAATGACAAGTGTTTGAATGTAGATGGACCACATGTCTGACTGTAGGGGGCTTTGTGTCAAAGGATTGAACGTGGGAGCTTTCCACTTCTCAAACTCTGCATGTTAGTGGGCTCTTTTCTTGAACTATCACTAATCAAAATTTGACACATGTCCATTTTGTTTAAATCTTTGGAATGACAAGTGTTTGAATGTAGATGGACCACATGTCTGACTGTAGGGGGCTTTGGCCTGACTAGCAAAAATTAGATGTAGGAGTTATTTTTTTCCTAAAACCCAGTTCTGTTAATTATCGCCCATTGCTCTATTATTAGTGTGTCAGTCTCATACCCAAAAACGTGACTAGCAAAATTTATATTGTTATTAGGTTCATACAAAACAAATCTAGAATATTCATATTCATGATTGAATTGTCCTTTTTTTTGTGATTCTAAATCTAGAGGTGCAAAATGGGACGTGGTCCGCCTGTGGCCCATGCAAAGTGCGAGTTGTGTCGTGTCGGCCCACGGACCATATTGGGCTATTCCGCCCTCCCCAAGGATAATTTGGGGGGTCGGCCTAGCACGACCTGCAGTCCAAACTCGTGTGGGCCCATGCCATGCCGTGGTCCTGAGTCGGGCAAGTTGCAGGCCGTGCCGGGCTAGGCCACAAGCCAGGCCTTGGGCGTAGGCCGAACTGAGCCAAACTGTTTTTTTTTTCTTATTTTTTGACATTTTTTTTATTTCTTTGCTAAGTAAAACTAAAATATTTAACTTTCGTTTGGGAACTATTTGAAAAAATAAGAAATCTAACAAAGAAATGAAAAAATACTTTACCAAATAAGAAGTCAAAGAGACAAAGATTCAAAGTGAATAACAAATTAGAAGAAAAATAGGAATTTTATTTCATTTAAATTTGAATGATACAAATCATACAATGGTTGGATGAATGAAATATGAAAATTAGAAAATGGAATAAATTAATAAAATATAAAAATACAATATAGTTACAAATTGAAAATAAAAAAAAATTACGTTATTAAAAATATCAAATAAATTAAATAAAATTGAAACAAAATTTACAATAATTTGAAAAAATGCTATACAACTATTGAGTATACAAAAAATATTGACTTCATCATTTTCTCATATTGTTCTTGACTTTGATCATCTGCTTCAGGTGAAACATCAAGTATAGTATCATGGTGGAGGATAGGACTATTTATAGGAATTGAAAATAATTTAATTGCCCAAAATACCCTAAAAACTAGTTATTTTTTAGTTGTTAGGAGGGGTATTTTGGTCTGTAAAATTATTTATCACTTTACCCAAAATGCCCCCAAACTATCTATTATATAGCTATTGGGGGGCATTTTTGTCATTCTTTCTCCCCTCAAAACCAAAATACATAAATACCCTCTATATAGTTCTTTATAACTGTTGGGGGTATTTTTGTAAAAAATCCCCCCAAAAGCTGAAACTAGCCATTGGGGACAATGGCTAGTTCATCAGGCAGACCAAGCATGGCCTGCTACGGGCCCGTGGGTCATGTCGTATCGGCCCATGGACCTGGAACCCCAGGCCTAACACGGCCCGGAGCATCATTCTTGTTCTGGCATGGCCTGCATGTCATCGTGACATGCTGGACCATGGGTGGCACAACCCGATTTACACTTGTATCTAAATCTCTTATTACTGTGTTCTATAGTGTTTCATCATATTAGTCGTGATACAAATAGACTGGCTCATATCTTGGTGTATTACTATTAGAGAGTCAAGGTCTTGTCTTGAATGGGTTTTAGTCCTTCTTGATATAATTTTATCCTTTCATGAAAAAAAAATAGTGATAATTCTTTATTTCCCAGTTTCGGTGGTTTCTTAAATTTAAAGAATAATGAGGGACAAAAGGGTCTTTTTTGTTTTTGTCAAATTTAATGTAATCTTATTCTAACAGGGGAGGTATAAGTCCTATTAGAAATTAGAAGGGAGGCATTAGTTTTAAGGAGAGGTTTAAGTCTTTTACCCTAGTTTTTTAGGGTAAATTGCTGAAACCCCCCCTAAAATTTAGTAATTGCAATCGTCTCCCATGAACTTTCTAATACAGTTGCAAGTAGACCCCCACTGGTAGAGTCTTCAAAAAAAGGGCTTGAAAATGTCCAAAATACCCTTATAGTTACTATTGAGGTTGGTTTCTATGGGAAAAAACAATACAAACTTCATAAACAACAAAAACAAAGAGAATTTAGAGTTCTAACTTTACCTTTGAGTGATTGATATGAAGGACAAACTTGAAAAATAAATCAATTTCTGAAAAGAGATTGGAAGGATTAGGGGTATTTTAGACATTTCAATGCCTTTTCTTAGAAAAATCTACCAAAGAAGGTCTACTTGCAACTATGTCAGGTGATTGCAATTACCAAACTTCAAGAAAGGTTTCAACAACAACCAAAAACTTAAGGGAAAATTTCAGCAATTTATCCTTTTTTATAAGTTATATAAAAAAAGAGAAAATTTTGTCCTAATTTTAATTTTTTCTAGGAGAGGAGGAGAGGGTCTTTTTCTGCTTCATCGGGGTAACCCGTCCCATACCCATACTTCCTCCCCCCAATATTTGACCCCAATTCTCTGATACAACCAACCAAAGAATTTACTAATGAGCTACAATCGGTAGATTTGGTTGTATGGGGGGAGGGGGTTCAAAGCAGGTTGTGTGCATGAGATTATCGACTTTATCACGAAAAGCCTATAGTTACATGATTCCAGATATCCAGTCTACAAGAACTCTGCCCACGTCTATTCACAACACAGTACGCCATGTATTGAGAACATCTCCCTTGTATACTAGAAGTTTGATCCCATGCCTCCATATATATGGAGGGACTCCATCTCCATGTGACCATCTCAGTTATTTTATTGATGTTCAATTTTTTAAATACTGATAATATCCTTCCTATTTATATAATTTTACATTCTACCTTATCTCTTGCTCACGTGTCAACCTTATAATGCTCAAACCACTGTCTAAAAATTGTCCATTTTAATTATTTCTGTCTCTCTATTTATCTATTTTCTCTCCTCTCACACTTGCTACTCAACTAGTATTTATAAAATAACAATAACACCCTCAATGCTTTATGTTTTAATAGAAAAAAAATGCAATAGCCATCTTGATCAAATAAGATGGTTTAATCAGATTTTAGAAGGAACTATTAAATTCAGATATGAAAATAAAAATAAGCTCTTATTCCAAGGACCCACCAATCTTAGATCCCGAAATCACTCATTTAGACCTTCTCATCTGATCTAATAGTTTATACTATTAAGTTTGTGAGGCACATGGCTATTATAGTTTAATTAGTACATTTTTTTACTGTTTGGAGTTCATGCTAAGTGGGCAAGTGGTAACTCCTCTCCCATTAAGAGCATTATATTAATGAATTGAATATTGACATTGACTTGTAATATCAATTTTATATATTTCCCCCTTGCAAATTGTTTTCCCTTTTCCCTCTGCAATGATGATGAGGCAGGGATGCCCTAGCATCCCTCAAGAGTGTCAATTAAGTGTTGGGATGATTTTTTTTTATTTGTATTTTATTAAATAGATTCCCATGTCGCATTGAAGTTTTTCTATCACCCTTTTTATTTATTTATTTATTTAATTTATATTTCTCTCGGGCAATCTTGAGAAGAGGATGGCGATGGGGAGAGTGAAGTGGGATTCCTTTTTGTTTTTTTATCAAATTCTTGAGCTGTAGATTGCAAAATGCCAATTGATCATCAATATGATTTCTTTGACAATAAATTTAGATCAGGGTGGAATTCTAGATATTTAAAGACAAAACACCAAAAGGCCATTACATCTTTTGGCCATCTAAACTGTTAGAAGATCTTTTCAAAAAAAACTTGTCAAATCACACTTTAATCAGTGGTAGAACCATTTTTTTTTTTTTTTTGGGGGGGGGGGGGAGTTTAAGAGATGAGGGGAAATTGGAGGACGGAGACCAGGTGAATTTTTTTATGCTAATCAAGGGAAGTACTTTTTTTTCCATGGAAAGTATTCTCCAATCCGGAGGTTAGGGTTGAAAAACATGAACTCCATATAACTTCGGATTAAGCTAATAAGATTAAGGTATTGTCCAATCCAAAGTTCAAAGTATTGATGCAATATACCTTGTATCAAGTGTGTTGTATCATATCATTGGGTGTTTCTGCCAAATATATAGAGGTGTTTCAATACTTTGAATCATGGTCTAATTATCCAATCCAATCCTACTAAATAAGTCATTCCAATTCGAACTCAACTTGAAAATTCAATCCAAGCATAGGATCAACATAGAAAAAATAATAATAAATTATGTTAAAGTTAGAATAGGGGTTCCAACAAATTGAATTATGTCAGGATTGAAATCAAGTATTAATGTGACTCCGTCCCCACCAAGTAACATTTGGAGCGGGCAAGCATTACCCCAACCTGTTGTTTTCTCTTTTAATAACATTTATCTCTATCTTATTAAAAAGAAAGAAAGAAAAGTTTCTTAGGCCGCCCACCCAATAACTTGGCTCCACCCCTGAAATTAATGCTGAAAGACGGTTCCATCTTCCCCGAGGCTATGTATGTTTGGTTTGAAGAAAAAGGAAAGAAAAGTAGGGAAACTTATATAAGGTTTGTAAAGATTTTTTTACCTATCCTTTTTCTTTCCTTCCCCTATTTTTTCCTTTAAATCGCCTAAGATACACAATGCTCTCCGCTTTCATAATCACAAGATACACCTCTGGCTGTAAATGTTGCACTTGTAGCTTTGTGATGTTGCATTCCTGAGCCCACCTAACACGGGCTGCATCATTGCAGCTTTAATCTTGTGGACTTTATGGGCCATTGGTGCCAGCACTCCTATAAGCCCGACGTACATGAATTGTGGTTGCTAAGAAATGTGGTCGGGAAGTCCAAGATACTGACTCTTGATAAAGTTATTGTGGGCCTGACTCTATCAGCGTCAAATTTGCTCACTCAAAAGTCCAAGATATGTTGATGTTTATATGGCCCAAATTTAGATTTGGAGCAACTTTTTTAGCGTCAAAACCCTGAAATTTAGAGGGGAAATGATCATGCCGGAGTGGCCACTCTGACTAATTAAACCGTGTTTTTATCTTATCCAATTACCACTAGTAGTTGGCCGAAAATTTAGAAATTTGAAAACTTTGTTGCTTTCCAATTTTCCAACTTGCGAGTGAAGAAGCCCCACATCATCAATACTCAATCCAAAAAAAAAATGTATCTATTACCTATATATAAAATGTAAATCTTCTATTTGATTGCTGAAAAAAAAACCCTAATCTTTTATGTAATTAGAATGGATTAGGGTAATCAAGAAGCGAAAAGAATAGCTTACTAATTCGTTAAGGCCGTGCTTGATTTGTATATGACAATATTTTAAAAACTGATTTGAAACTGTTTGGCCACTAGTTTTTGGGTCAATGATTTGATTGTTTAATCTGAATAAATGAATCTGTGATATTTAAAAAAAGCCAAAAATTATTATCTAAGTTAAATGGATTAACAGTTTGACTATCTGAGTCAATGGATTGCACGTCAATTCAATAGTTTTTGGGAAAATAATAGTTTGAAACTGAAATGAAACCGGTACCCTAACTGGTTGCCGGGTTAATTAATCTGACTATGGGTCAACGATAGTTTTAAAACCTTGGCATATAAACTAAAGATGGATATACCATGTCAAGTCAATGAGATTGGAATTGATATTAGAAGTTCAAATTTGGACCAATGGATCAAGTTAACTTTGACTGGACAGGGCTAGGGCAGATTAGTTTGTTTTTAATCTCTTATTAGCTCTCTCTCTATTGTAACCCCATGTTATAACGCAATTAGGAGTGCAATTTCGTCAAATTGGGTTGGGTTGGGGTCAACCTAAAGCTAACCCTAAGGCCTAACCCAATCTGAGATAAGTTGAATTAAGATTAACCTATTACAACTCAGCCTAAATTCGGACTTGTTAAGGCCGGAACAGATTGGTCTTAGTTTCAAAATATTTTATTTTATTTTATATTATACATTTGACATAGCTATATAATTTAACTTAAAAGTTGAATAAATTAAAATTATGCACAAATGCCATTAATAAATGCACGCATACATACATCTATACCATATAAAGTGGATAGTTGTCTTAAATTCCGCACAGGTGATAAAAATTAACTACTCTAAATGCCATATATCACACGTCTATAGTGGATGCATTTACACTAGTATATATATATAGGTTTGAGTTGGGTAAAGCTGGGCTTAGGATATTTGAGGCCTCAACCCAAGTCCAATATGTGCAAAAGGTTAGGTTAGGTTGAAACAAAGTTGGGTTGGGCCTGCCTAAATTGTAGTTTTAAATGTAATTATTTATTTTTTTTATTTGCTAAGCCAATGGGTTATAAATTCCCTACCTAAAAAGTAAATAAATAAAGGATAGCCCTCTCCCAAACCCCCAAGTAGGGGTCTCAATGGGTCAGGTTTGGGTTGGACCCATCTGAATCAAAGTTGATTGGAAAGGATAGGATGGACCAATAAGACATATTGAATTGGACCAGTCCATGTATTTTTTTTTTGCAGTTAAAATGTCCCTATGAACATTGAGTTTTTTATTGTAAAAAGGAGATAAGTCCTTAAAATAAGGAATGCCAAATGCAACCTTAATGGTCCAAAGTATTTATTGAATTGGATTTGACCTAGCCCATTTGTGGTGGATTTATATTGGACTTGGTTGAATTGAACCAAAATTTGGTCCATTGACATAAGATAAGAGTTCGGGTGTTAATGGGCTAGGTTTCGGTTGGACCCAATTAAAATTAAAATCAATTGGAACAGTTTGAATGGTCCAGCATTGAATTGGACCGGTCCAAAATGGGCCAAAGTATTAAACAGATTGAATTTGACTTGGTCCATCTGTAATGAATTCATACTGGATTGGACGGATTGGATCAATATCCAGTCTATTGACAACCCTACCCCAAATCCCCAACCTTGATGAAGATGGGATTAATTAAATCCAAGGATTCAAGGTTTTTGCAATAACTAGCTAGAAACTTTACTAACTGGTGAGTCCAAATAAGTTACAAATGAAGGCATGTATAGAGCTACAGATTCAATCAATAGTGTTCATTATTAAGTTTCTTTTATCATGTACCATCATTCAGAAATACCGTGTAAACATTTCACATCTCCAATGCTTCTTAGGCTCAGTTTGGAAAGAGTACAAATACATACAATATATAAGGCCTGAGCCTGAGGCCGATCCTTATAAAAAGCCCGAACCCCGGGCCTGGGTTCGAGCCCAGAATTTAACCCATGTTGTTACTACTGCTGAAGTGGCTAAATAGAGAGGGAGGGAGAGAGAGATAGAGAGATTATAAAGAAAACAATATATATATATATTTATATATTAAATTATAAATATATATTTCAATAAATATTACATTATTTATATATCTTATATAATACATATTATGTATTTTATAAAATATATAATGCTGAGTCAGGCTGTGCTGGGCTTTTTTGACAAATCCCGAGAACAGCCCGATACATAGTCCAAATAAGTTACAAATGAAGGCATGTATAGAGCTACAGATTCAATCAATAGTGTTCATTATTAAGTTTCTTTTATCATGTACCATCATTCAGAAATACCGTGTGAACATTTCACATCTCCAATGCTTCTTAGGCTCAGTTTGGAAAGAGTACAAATACATACAATATATAAGGCCCGAGCCCGAGACCGACCCTTATAAAAAGCCCGAACCCCGGGCCTGGGCTCGAGCCCAGAATTTAACCCATGCTGTTAGTACTGCTGAAGTGGCTAAATAGAGAGGGAGGGAGAGAGAGAGAGAGATTATAAAGAAAACAATATATATATATATATATATATATATTAAATTATAAATATATATTTCAATAAATATTACATTATTTATATATCTTATATAATACATATTATGTATTTTATAAAATATATAATGCTGAGTCAGGCTGTGCTGGGCTTTTTTGACAAATCCCGAGCCCAGCCCGATACATAGTTGGGCTTACTGTGTTAGGCCCGAGATCAGCCCCACGAGCCTAATTACATGACCAAGCCCGACCGAGGTGCGGGCCGAGCTGAGCCGGGCCATCGGGCTACTCGGCCCATGAACAATGCGATGCACGGGAAAATCTAAAAGATTTAAAAATTGTAATTTTCATTTAATGTTGATTTATAAAAAATAATTATTATTAATTGAATATGAACAAATATTTTTAATAAGTTTAGTTTTATTAATAATTTGTAGTAATTTTAATAAATTTTATTCTTTAAATGAAATTTTGATTAATTTTAAATAAATAAAAAAATTACAAAAGATAACATTTTTATTTATTCCAGTAATAATTAACAATTATATAGGAATGACAACGGGGTGGGTTCAGGGTAGGGCACCTCATCCCTTTCCCTGCCCCATAGTCAAGACTAGGGGTGTCCACGGTTTGGTTAACCGAACCATGGCCCCTTTTTGTAAACCGAACCGGTGGCACTGGTTTTTCATTTTGCCAAATCGAAGCTGAACCAGTACCACCGATTAACCGGTCCGCCGGTTTCGGTTTTTGACTGGTTCGGTTCTTCGGTTCTTTGGCTTTTCGATTTTTTATATTTATAATATATATTATATTAATATATGTATAATATTATATTATAAATAATAAATGATATATAATATATTATAAATATTTTAAAAATATATAATATATTTGTAAATAGATCATTATAACTATAATATAAGTATATATTTATATATAATGAATATATACTTATATAAAATACATAGAAAATATGTGACGTATATTAAAAATATAAATAAAATATACCTATAAATATATATACCGGTCGGTTCGATTAACCGTCGGTTTTTTTATAGGTTAACCGAAAACCGAACCGGTCCTTCGGTTTTTCAAAAATTCTGAACCGACTGGTTCGGTTAACCACATTTTGCAGTTCGGTTTTCTCAGTTCGATTCGGTTTTTCATGGACATCCCTAGTCAAGACACTCTACCCCATCCCCGCCCCATCCCCAGTGTCACGCGGGTTTAGGGCAAGGTAATCACTCCTCAATGTCGGGTGAGTTTAGGGGCAAGGCACCACTCCTCATCAAGGATGGAGAATCCTCGAATTTCCCTACCCCGTCCCCAGTATTGGGCGAGTTCAAATAGAGGTGTCAATTGGGTCGTGGTAGGTAAAGTCGGTCGGCACGACATGACCCACATGTGGCCCGCACAAAGTGTGAGTTGTGTCGTGTTGGTCCATGAGGCATCCCGAGCCGTGCCTCCCTCCTTTAGGATAATTTGGGGGGTCGGTTTGGCACGGCCCACAGCCCAAGTTCACATGGGCATGTGTCGTGCCATGGGTCGGGCTAGTCCATGGGTCGGGCCTTGGGCCAGGCCATGCCGAACACCAAGCCAAGCTCAAAGAAAGGCACACACTCCCCGTCCAAGGTTTTTAAAATTGGACTAGATAGGGAACCATTATGGGGTCGAACGACCCAATTGTTCGATCCGAATAGATGACCCACTCCTGCTCTGATAAAAAAATAAAAAATTACAAAAACAAAAAAGGCCAAAAACTATTGTCTGGGTTGACAGTTCGACAACCTAGGACTGCGGTTTGCTAACCAAATAAATAGTTTTTGGACTACAAGCGATTTTGAGGTGAAACGGTGTTTGGTTCCCAATTTTTCCAGTCTAACCATCTGGTTTGATTCGGTTTTGAAAACAATGCCCTCGTCAACCCAATATTCAATTTGATGATAGAAATGATTAAAATGATATATTGAGTATCAACCACATGGTAAATTTATAAAAGAACACTAAATTGTCTTTAATATTCAAAAATGTAATTTTTGAAAATTTATTGTACTTGTGTAATTTTGAAAATTTATTCAAATTTATTTAAATTTTTATTAAATAATTTATTTTATTTTTAATGATTTACTTACAGAATTATACTAATTTATCTTAACAATTTGTGTAATTATTTGTTCAAATTATAGTTTTCCATTTCCCATAGTAATTTATCTTTAATAATTTGCAATATTTTCCAATGGTTTTCCAGAATCTATCGAATGTAATAAAATTTCCTAAAACTTTCAAAATATTCTAATAATTTTCAATAATTATTTAATGTATTTTAAATAAACTTTTAAATACTTTATATCTTTTAATTTCAAAAATGTTATTTTACAAAAATATAGTTTTATGAAAATTTTTAAAAAAATTTATTACATTTGTGTAATTACGAGAATTTATTGATTTTTTTTTAATTTGTTATTAAATATATATTTTTATTTGATAATTTATTGATAAAATTACACTAATTTATCTTTTATTATTCAATATAAATTAATTAATAATTTCATTTTCTACCATTCTTCCTTTTCGATTTTCGGATAGATGCCAATCCACGCACCACAATGGGGCGGAGCCCTTCCCATCCATGATTGTTAAACCGGCGACTGTTGTGGTTTTTGCTGGGATGTTCCTCGACCTTATCGACCGATGACCGGGCAGACCGAACCGATCACCAATCGTATCGTCATCGAACTCTGCCCGTAGTTCTACGGTTAGAGATCTGTCTGGAAACAGATTACGTGGGAACACCTAACCCTCTCTATCTCCATTATAGCCTTCTCTACTCTTCCCTCATCTTCTTCGAAGTCGAAAACCAGAACCAACCATTAGCGCTGAAGCATCCATCCCTTCTTTATCTTCCTCAGCTTCTTGCGTTAGGGTTAGGTTAGGGTTTATTAGTTCTTCTTTCAGAGCTTGATTTCTCTCTTAAACCTAAACCTAACTTCTTTGTTCGAATTCAATCTCTCTCTTTCTCTCTTTGCCAAAACCCTATTATAAATACCAAGTTAGACTATTTTGAGGAATCCTTGTCGACAATGGCGTCTGCGGCTCAAATTCACATTCTCGGTGGTTCTGCGTTTCCATCCCCTTCGACAAAGTCCGGTATTGGGAATGGAAGGTCTTCAAGAACTGTTTTCTTCGGACAGAGATTAAATGGCAGCGGCGCTTCGTTTGGGATTCCACGGTCGGCTCTCCTGAAACTTAAGAGAAATAGCAGGAGAGAATATGCAGTTGGTCCTGTTCGGGTTGTAAACGAGAAGGTTGTCGGTATTGACCTTGGGACGACGAACTCAGCAGTGGCGGCGATGGAAGGTGGGAAGCCGACAATTGTTACTAATGCTGAGGGTCAAAGAACGACGCCTTCGGTCGTTGCGTACACGAAGAACGGAGACCGACTTGTAGGGCAGATTGCGAAGAGGCAGGCAGTTGTGAATCCGGAGAACACCTTCTTCTCTGTGAAGAGGTTTATTGGAAGGAAGATGTCTGAGGTAGATGAGGAATCGAAGCAGGTTTCGTATCGAGTGGTGAGAGATGAGAACGGTAATGTCAAGCTTGAGTGCCCAGCCATCGGCAAACAGTTTGCTGCCGAGGAGATTTCGGCGCAGGTATCTCCCCTCTCACCTCTTCTCTTTCCTGTTACAGTAGCACTCTATTCCGCGCTATTCTTTCTGAATTCTGACCACTCTGTATATCTAATTCTTTTCCGTGTTTGAACTGCATTTATTATACTTCACACCTTATTTTTGCGTGCGTTTTCAATATATCTTTGGTTGTAGCATTATTTTGGAATTTTTTTCTTTCTCGCATTTTATTGACTTTAGTTACAAGAAAAATGATTTTTAGCTGTAGTTTTAAAAGTCCTAAAACTGCCGCTAAAAAACTTTACCGGCAATTAGCAAACTGCCGCTATAAATGATCACTAGCTGCTAAATGGTACGACCGAATGCCGCTATAAGTTTATAGTGGCAGCCACAATTTTTTCTAGTGACAGTCCCCCGCTATAAGTTTATTTTTTTACACCTACTAAAACATGGAATTTGTTATAAATAACCTATAATTTAATTGTAACTGGCTACAAATCTCAATTATTAAATAAACTTGTAATTTTATTCATCCAAATTAAAATTCAATACAAAATAACTTGTTTTGACAACCTTTGGAACTTTAATCATACAAGAAAGGAAAAAAAAAGAAAATTTATTCTGATTAGTCCATGTGCATAGTACACTACAGTCTTTGAACTCTCTTTCTTTTCTTGTCTTCTCACGTACATAGTAGTAGGTAGACAAAACCCTTGAGCTCTGGATGGTTTCTCAAAAAGCTAACAGAATCCTTTCCTTTGAAATATTCAACTCGGGTCTCCTGTAAAATAGCCCATCTAGATTCTAAATCCTTATGGTCCCTCACCTTATCAGCAAACAACTGAAACACGTCCTTTTTGGCACCTTACTTCTGCAACCTAGCAGAAATGGGTCACCATCCTTGTGTAGCTCTTTTTCTGGTATGAACTATCTAATTATAACATAAACAGTGAAAGACCCATTAACTACCTGCCAGCTATTTTAAGGCCTTGAATCCCAATCAATCTTGCATTCCAACATGAAAATTCCTCACCTAAAAGTAGGAGCCTAAACTAGTAGAGATGAGTTGAGATTTGCACATCTTGGCCTCTGGCCTCTGGCTCAATAACTGATAGTAGAACTTAGCTCAGTTCAGCTCATTCAAGTCAATACTTTGATACTAGGCGAAAATTATGGATTAGAAATATACAATCCCAAATGCAACATGAAAATGTTAACCTTAGCCTCAGGGTTTTTCTCTTTGAGAAATTTCTCTGCCCTTGTTATTGTACCCCCAGTCCCTATTCCAAAAACAAAGACATCAACCTTCCCAGTTGTGCCCTTCCAGATCTCAGGTCCAGTGCCCTTAGCTAGCTAATATGGTCCCACTTCAATGAAGGTAAAGAAAACTTGATTTTTGAGAGATACATGTAAAAGAATTAACTCCAAACCAGATTAACCACAGAAAGTTGACAATCATTGCCATGAAATGTGGTCAGGTTAGTCTGATCATGATTTGGCAGTGACAAAATTAGAAGCCTTGGTGCATCTCCCCACAATTCTGTAACGATCCCCTGCTACTCGCAACTACTGGACAAAAGGAATTAAAAGGAAAGGTTAAACAATTGTTTCTTTCTTATTTTGTAAAAGTCGAATGATCAAAACTACAATCCATTAACAAATTACAGATTTCTTATTCTTCAATAAATATTATGAGATCATAATCAGTTTCAACCGAGAGAGAGAGAGAGAGAGAGAGAGAGAGGCTTCTTGCTTAGGATGTGTGGATGATACTGTAACTAAGGATAAAAAGTTGAAGCTTTCATGTTAAGCATGTTTTTGAGGACGTCTTAAATGTAATAATTTATACATTTGAGGAAGTCTTGCTTAGCTTGTCCTAAAATCCGAGCAGCTACTTGTGGCTGGATCTCTTGTTGTACTGAGTTATTTTCTGATTCAACAAAATTCTTACTTTACCATTCAAGAAAAAAGTATACATTTATATTTTGTTGCCGGATGAGAAATTGAGAAAATGTTTCTGCAATAGTTTTCTGATCATTTTGCTCAAGAATGCGTTTAGCTTGTTTTGTTATTTTACATATCTGTAATAATTAGGAAGAAATTTGTTCTCCATCACTTCTCATCTGGACTGCTGAAAGTATTGCCTCAGTGTTTGTGTTGTAATCTTTCTTTTTGTGGTGAAAGTTTTCTTGGAGTTGCTGGTACCATCAACTGTTATCATACTTAAAAACTTACATGATTATCTACTTCTTCGTTTGCAGCATTTACTTGAGGTCCTTAGCACTGTTGCACATGTTTGTCATTTTCTCTCGGCTAAAAGAACTTAGCCTCTTTTTTTTCATCTGCAGGTATTAAGGAAACTTGTGGATGATGCATCCAAGTTTTTGAATGATAAAGTTACTAAGGCTGTAGTTACAGTACCTGCTTACTTCAATGATTCACAAAGGACAGCAACAAAAGATGCTGGTCGGATTGCTGGCTTAGAAGTTCTTCGTATCATCAATGAACCCACTGCTGCTTCACTGGCATATGGGTTTGAAAAGAAGAACAATGAAACCATTCTAGTATTTGACCTTGGAGGTGGAACATTTGATGTATCAGGTATTAAGACTATTCCAAAACACTCCATTTCCAATTTCTTTGTCATTTTAGTACGTAAAATTCGAGATTTTCTTTATATACACCCAGGTTTCAATTTATCTATAACCTTCCGCCTATGGAATGGTAGTTAAATTGAACCTTTTCTTTGACTTGGTAATGTGACATTAAAAATATTATACTGCTGTAACTATAATGTATATTTTTGCCATAAGTATCCCCATCTGACCTATGTTGGATACTCGTATCTTGAGACTCCATCAAATGCTTGTTCTGCAATTTCATGAAGTACCTGTAACCTCTGAATGTGGTAGGGAAAGACAAGTTAAGCTTTTCCGATCTTGACAAAGATAAAAAGGATCATATACCTTTATCTTTTTAATGTATTATTTACTCATTAAATCCTTATCTGTCCCTTGTCAGTTACTCAGATTCTGATACTTAGAAAACCTTTATGCTACAGTTCTGGAAATCACACCATTAGCATGTAATATGTATGACTGATTGATCATAAATGTATAACTTTTTCTTAATTGCAGTTCTCGAAGTTGGAGATGGAGTGTTTGAGGTGTTGTCTACATCAGGAGATACACATTTGGGTGGAGATGACTTTGACAAGGTTGAGCTTATGTTATTTTTATTATTCAAATTGCAACCAATGTGGTTGTGTTTGATTTCTGATCTATTGGTTACTGAACCTGTCTGCTGTTGGTAAACACAAACAGAGAATTGTTGATTGGCTTGCTGAGAACTTCAAGAGAGATGAAGGCATAGATCTTCTGAAGGACAAACAGGCTCTTCAGCGTCTTACTGAGACAGCTGAGAAAGCCAAGATGGAACTTTCATCTTTGACTCAGACAAATCTAAGGTGTGAAATGCATTCAGACAAATCAATGTCTATTTACACATGTTATGTGTAACTGTGAAATTCGTTTTTGCCTTTTCCAGTTTACCTTTCATTACTGCAACTGCCGATGGTCCGAAACATATTGAGACCACCCTTACAAGGGCCAAGTTTGAGGAGTTGTGTTCAGACCTGCTTGATAGGTATGCACTTCACCATTTACCAAATATTAATTATTATATGTCGGATTCTTTGGATAGATTGTGTTTTAGTTGGCCCTTACTGTGAATTAGTTTTGAGTTGCTGGTGTTTTTAGTTCCACGGTCTTCAGAATTGGGACTATTAAGTTGCATTTGGCTTGCTTTCAGAGGATCAATTCCAATGATTTTTGTGACTCTAAGAATCCCTTTTAAGTTTGGATTTATGAAAATTATTGGAACTAATTCTTTTTATCTTATTATGCTTCCCATGATAATGATATTCTTACTTTAAAATTACTATTCCTTGCTGCTATTGGTGTCAAAGCAGCTAATTTCTGAGAAATATTGCAGGCTTCGAACCCCAGTAGAAAATGCATTGAGAGATGCAAAGCTTTCATTCAAAGATCTGGATGAGGTGATACTTGTTGGTGGATCAACACGTATACCCGCTGTACAGGAACTTGTAAAGAAAATGACAGGAAAAGATCCCAATGTTACTGTAAATCCTGATGAAGTTGTTGCTCTTGGGGCAGCAGTTCAGGTCAGCTCGTTTTACTTTCTGATCTGTTCTAGTTTATCATCCCGTGAGGAGATTGACATGCTGTAGCTCCATTCCTGTTTCTAAAAGTGTTGTGAAGTTGCAAAGTTAATAAGAATGTTGGCATTCGATAGGTATTGGGTTTGATTCTTTTATTTAATTATTTTAATCAAACTGCAACTCCTTAATTTTTCAGGCTGGCGTGCTGGCTGGAGATGTAAGTGATATTGTTCTCTTGGATGTGACACCATTATCTCTGGGTCTGGAGACACTGGGTGGTGTGATGACAAAGATAATCCCGAGGAACACAACATTGCCAACCTCCAAATCAGAGGTGTTTTCAACAGCTGCAGATGGGCAGACCAGTGTTGAGATCAATGTTCTTCAGGGTGAGAGAGAATTTGTAAGGGATAACAAATCTCTTGGTAGCTTCCGCCTGGATGGTATTCCTCCAGCACCCCGTGGTGTTCCCCAGATTGAGGTGAAGTTTGACATTGATGCCAATGGTATCCTTTCTGTCACGGCCATTGACAAGGGCACAGGGAAGAAGCAGGACATCACCATCACTGGTGCTAGCACCTTGCCCTCTGATGAGGTATGACTTAGAAACTACTTGGACCTAAATTGCTTTAGTTGAGTTTCAGTGGCCACAAGTCACAAGGCAGTAATGTCCAAATTCTATTGGATTCAAGAGCTCATGCTCATTTCAGTGCAGTAGTTTTTCGGTAGGAAAAATGCATATTGATGAGAAGTTGCTTGTTTTGAACTAGAGTTTCTAGTTTATTGTATAATTTCTCCATCTGCGCAGCAGTAACTTTTGCATTGGGGGTAAGGAGAAGTAACTGATCTCCGTGCCCCAATGATAGCTGGGTGCCCATTCACATGCAAGAGGTTGGGCTGATGGCCCAAAATTTGATGCAACCAGATGTTCTTTAGCTATGTCCAGGCTTTCCCTTATTTCTATTCCTGCATGTGTCTATGGGGATGTATCCTTTTTGGAAGTTGGTTTCACATGTTATAGCTTGTATTTAGATGGCTTCACCACTGTTAGGACTAGTTTAAGCATGCCACCAATACATGCCTGCTATGTTCTGATGTTTTATTGCTAAAAACTTGCAGGTGGAAAGAATGGTGAAGGAAGCAGAGAGGTTTGCTAAGGAGGACAAGGAGAAGAGGGATGCCATAGACACAAAGAACCAGGCAGATTCAGTTGTATACCAGACAGAGAAGCAACTGAAGGAACTTGGAGACAAGGTTCCTGCTGCTGTGAAGGAGAAGGTAGAAAGCAAGCTTGGAGAACTGAAGGAAGCAATCTCTGGTGGGTCAACCCAGGCGATTAAAGATGCTATGGCTGCGCTCAACCAAGAAGTAATGCAGCTTGGGCAGTCCCTATACAACCAACCTGGGTCACCTGGTGCTGGGCCTGCACCTGGTGGGGAGGCCGGGCCTTCTTCAGGATCAGCTGGCAAGACACCTGATGGTGATGTGATTGATGCGGATTTCACTGATAGCAGTTAGATAATGAGAAGAAGAGGTTGATAATTCATAATTGATGGTCGCACTTTAGCACGCTATGGGTTTTTGTTCTTTCCCATTAGGGTGTATATATGATTTTGAAAGTATGGATTGATATCGGGATGATTTCCTTTTTGTGTATTTATTTACGACTCCCCGATTTTGGAAAAGAGGTGAAGGGTTGGATAGAAAGAATTAGTGGTGTTCATTGTTCAGCTACGAGAAATTAGACCCCATTACTTTTGGACTTCCATCATTTATCAGTTGCATGGAGTCGTGCCCGAGTGTTGCCTGATTTTTACACCTCTGGGTTGATCATCTAATTTTTATAACCAAAATAGTTGTGCCATGTCGCATGTGTAACCACTGTAACTGTCTTAGAGTCTGTTTTGTAACAGCCTAATGGTTGGTGAGGTAGTTCCATTACCTAATAATCAAACAACTTTTAAGTTCCATCTACTAATCAGATTCCTGGTGGATGTATTGTCTTCGAGAAAGTATGAGTGAACCACCTTTCAAAGTTCAAAATCGTTCAGTTTGAATTGGACTTTTGTTGACAGACCAAGTTCCCGTTTGGGAAAGCCAAAGGCCGATGACGGTGTACATGGCCAGCTTTTTAAACTGCATTTGATCCATATAGCCCAAATATGCTGTCAGTCATTTGAATTGAAGGGCTGTTGAACCAGATTCAGTGTTGGTTAATAATGTGTTTTCTTCGAAGAGCATAAGGTGATAATCAATGATGTAAAGATTGTTTACAAAGTAAAACAAATGTATTCGCATTTTTGCATGCTTAAGATGAAAGAGTCCTTTACCAAAAAAAAAAAGAAAATGAAAGACAGAAAGAGTCTGATCTTTCACTGCTTTACCTTGGAATGATGTTTGTCCTATATATTTATTGCGAATGGACTCTGGCTGGTCCGCATACTTCGTGAAAAATTCAGTACGAATATAACTATAGGTGTAATGTGGGCCGTGCCGGGGCTATGCGGCAAGTCAAGCTGTGCATCATGCCGGGCCGTGCTGGCCCGTTTTACACCTATAAATGGAACAACTCTTGTCTCTTAATGCTGAGTAACATTTAGAAAAGACCAGTGATCAGTGAAAGCTTCTCATACTTTGTAGCGTGGCCAGCAAATCAAATTGTATGTAGATAGAAAAGAATGATGAGGAATGGTAGGGATTGTAGTGAAGTTGAAAAAGCAAGACTGAAGTAGCAGTACAATACTGAGACCCTCCAATAAAAGAGTTCGGATAATACATTGTTGGTCATGTTCATCCAGCTGCACCACAATAAAATGTAAACATCCCAGCACTTACAATAAATTGAAGGCATCGCATAAACTTTTTATTTATTAATTTCAAATGCTGACGCATTCATATTTCATAATTGGGAGTTGCATGCAATATGGTCACAAGAAATTTTTTTTTTTTCCAATTCAACCTGCATTTAAACAAGTCTGCATTAGCTGCATTTGATGGATGTGGTAAGGTCTGTACAACCAATAATAACGCCCCATGTCAGCCATTAAGTGGATATGCCCCACCACCACTCAATCTCTCACTTGGCATGTATGACTGATGTAGAGTGGGGCACTATTGTTGGTTTCACAGCCCCTAGTACAGCTAACAAGTTCAGCTAATCAGGGCTCGATTTTAAATGCGGTGAGAGTGATCGATTAACAGGGAAAGATTCCATTCATGCTTGTAGAAAGATGTATTGTCATTGTTTACGTATGTATGTATATATTAAATTTGTTGTCAATTCTAAAAATAAAGGTTCCATGTGCCCTTGATTGAAAAGAACATTGATTCTTAAAACAAAAATACCAGATAACCGATTTTGATTTTGTGGTGTATTGCTTGTAATTTAAAACCAAAAATATATCCATGAACTTTTTGTTTCGAAAACATGATTTTACTCTTTTTGTTTGGTATTACATTTAACAAACCATAAAATATTCAAAGAAAGATTCTGATTGAATGGATATCTAGTTGATTTTTTAATTTGATTTAATTTTCGTTTTTATTTTACTTTACCCAAATCAATTAATTTGAATGTGGGTTAGCATGATTCGTACAAGCTTTATACCAGAACTGGAGAATGTATAGGAGACAGTGGTGTGTGTACCATATATACATTAGTTAGCAGCCCATATCATCTTTATGGAAGTGAAAGCATGTTTTTGTTTTCAAAAACTTTTTTGTTTTACCAATAATGTTATTTTTCTTACTTAAAACTATTTTTTTCACTTTGTTTTCCGAAATTTTGTATTCAAAAACATGCATTTTTTTTCTTAAAATTTTAAAAAGAATAAAAGCATAAAACTTCATGGATATGGACAATATCATCAATGAGATATGCTTTTGCCATCCTTTTTTGCTTACCTTTTGCTGATAGTCGTTTACCAAATTAAAAAAAAAAAAAACTTCTGATAGCTCACTCTAAAAGTTAAAACAGACAAGAAAAATGAGTTTTCACTTTTCAGATTGTGAAAATTAGGGGTGTCAATGGTATTTGAAATCCAATTTCGAATTCAATATTCGACATAATTGAATTGAATTCGAATAATTCGAATATCTAATTGGTCAAATTTGGATATCCTATTCTTATCAAATAGTTAATCGGATTCAAATTCGGATATGCCCTAATTCAATTCAATAAATATCTGAATTCGATCGATTATTCAATTCTTATATATAATATATAATATATAATATTTTATATAATTTATATAGTAATTAAGTTATATAAATAGTTTATATATTTATATACTTTATATCAATAAATATTTATTTATATATTTATCAATCATCTAAAATAATTAATTAATCGAATTCGAATCAAATCGAATATTCGAATATTTAATCAGATTCAAATTCAGATATTAATTTTCATTATCCGTCGGATATCGAATCGAATTTAGATATTGGATTTTCTAATCGGATTCGAATTTGGATATTACTTTATCCGATTCGAATTTGATCCGTTTACACCCCTAGTGAAAATAGTTAGTGAAGATGCATTACATGGAACTCATTTTGTTGAGAAAATGACCAATTAGCAAACGCCACTTAATGTTGGGTTGTTTACAGAATTACAGGCCGTGGGGTTTGTTTTTTGTCCTATTTGAAGGCTTTTAGGCTACAACCTCCACTATTCAGATACATGGCTTTTTCAAATTTAGATACATTGCATTTTCTGAGAAGTTGCTGCTAAAGTTCACAACCCATTACCACCGTTTAGATAAGTGGCCTTATTATTTTCTAGAAAGCTAAATACATGGGAATTTATGAGACGTTCCCGCTAAAGTTCATAACCCACTACTAGGCTACAGTGCTCCACCATTCAAATACATGGCCGTCTCATTTTTCTGAAAAGCTAGACATGTGGCATTTTCTGAGGAGTTGCTATTAAAACCCACAACCACTACCACCATTTTCAATCCATTCCTAAAAAATGCAATGGTTATCCACAACCACTTCTGCCTATATTCTATCAATCTCAGTTAATCATTAACCTTCTACATATCATAACAAAAGAAAAAATATCCATATTCTAATAATTATTGAAAAGCTATTTTTTGAAAATTTAATAATTATTTAAAATATTAATAAATATAAATTTGACATTATTGATTCTATAATGTAAATTTATTCATTCACTAGTTGATCCTTAAAACAAAATAATGCATATATATTCTTGGTTCTTTTGGCTTGATTTATTTGCATTGGTGCAAAAGTATGGGAGTGCAAATTCTAATTTTTATTTTTATTTTAACATTTACCATATTTTGGTTGTTTGCATTGCAGATGAAATAAAGTAAAACCTTGACGCGAGATAAAGAAATACCCAAAGCAAAGGTTAACCATAATTTGCATTCTTATCACTTGAACTCTCATACGTTTATACTTTGATCCATGTCCATTTAGTTGTGTGGGTAAGTCTAATTTATAAGAGGTTTAGTAAGATTTACAAAAGAACTTCAATGTATGGCTTCTTTTGCATTTCATTAAGTCATTTACGTGGGCAAATGCATTTACCCAGGCAAGTGTTTTAGGCTGTGTTTGCTTGTAATACAAACAAATTTGTACTGATTCAAAACTATGGCAGTGCAAATGATTTGAGTGTAAACTCTGACCTATTTTTCTTTCAAATTTTAGCTTATTTTGTTTGATAGCAGTACAAATAAAGTAAATTAAGACATGAATCTGATTAAAGTAAAACCCAAAACAAAGTTAAACCAGAATTTGCATTTTTTACTCTCATGCATTTGTACTGGTGCAAATAAAATTGTACTACAACCAAACACAACCTTTATGGCCTTGTGGGAAAAACACTTACCCGAATAAATGCACTTATCAATATTCTTTGATTCCACAAGTAAACTTATACAATGACCATTTTATCCAAAAAAGTGACATAAATGAAGAAACAATATTGTCCCATCACATATTAGCAATTTTTGGCATGGATGGGTACCCAATTCTCGTGAGGGTATTTTTGCCCCAAATGAGTCGCCTGGGAATCATCCTTTTTAGTAGGATCCATTAATACCAAAATATGAACACAATTTATTTTTTGTAGGACCCACCAACTTACTTGCCCCAACTTCTTGGATCAAGCAAGCCAAGCATCTTTTTGTTGTTTTTTTTTAACTTTTATTTTGTAAATTTTTGTTGGTTTCAAAGATGATAGAATTTTCTGAACCAAGCTCAAAATATTTAAACCTTATTTTATAAACTTTATTTTATGAAATATATTTTCTTAACTAACAAAATGTTTTCATTTTATTGCTGATGTGGCATATTTTAAAAACAAGAAAGCAAAAACATCTCAGTGTTGAATAAAATGCCCCATCAGTAAACATATGGTAAAGAAAAATAGTATACTAATAAAATAATTTATAACTAGAAAAAGAGTTTCTGTTCATAATGTTTATTAGTTAATAATAATTAAAAGAAATACAATAATAGAACATAAGTAGCACTTGATTGATCCTACTAGCTGTTTTGGGTAAAATTGGGCCCAAGATCTCCTAGTGGATTTATGAACTAAATCACATTAAAACAGGGTCTGATATATATATATATATATATAAAACTTGCCATTCAGAGGTTGGATCTCATTTGTGTTAATGGAAGGAGGCTCTAAAAATTAAAAAATAAAATAAAATAAAAGCAAATTTCCCATTTCCAGAACTTTTTTGAGATATTTTTGAATTCTAACCTAGAGAAAAAAAATCATTCAACTTCAAATTTGGTTGCATCTTCCAATAAATAAGTGATCATTTTGTTGGAAGAGTGGCCATAGGCCCTCACTTGTTAATCCTCAACATATTGGTGAATCCAATGGTCATGTGATAAGCCACGTGTTGATGAAGAACAAATTAATGTTGTCTACCTGTCTATTATATGCAAATTTTGTGGATATTGTCTTTCCGTGCTACAAGGATCCTATTTTAGGGTCTTATCTTCTGTTTATTGATGATATACTGGCTACAAGGATCCCATTAATATGTATGACTGATTGATTTTTTTTATCAATGGTATGACTGATTAATTATAAATGTATAATTTCTTCTTAATTGCAGTTCTTGAAGTTGGAGATGGAGTGTTTGAGGTGTTGTCTACATCAGGAGATACACAAACAGAGAATCGTTTTTCAAATTGTAACCAATGTGGTTGTGTTTGATTTCTGATCTATTGGTTACTGAACCTCTCTGCTGTTGGTAAACACAAACAGAGAATTGTTGACTGGCTTGCTGAGAATTTCAAGAGAGATGAAGGCATAGATCTTCTGAAGGACAAACAGGCTCTTCAGCGTCTTACTGAGACAGCTGAGAAAGCCAAGATGGAACTTTCATCTTTGACTCAGACAAATCTAAGGTGTGAAATGCATTCATTTTTTTTTTCTTGCCTGTTTGTATGCATGCATGCATGATGCCTGTACATGTCTATTTACATGTAACTGTGAAATTTGTTATTGCCTTTTCCAGTTTACCTTTTGATGTAGGCGCATTTGGCTGGCCTATACGGGGCTGATGCATGTCGAACTAGAGGGCACCAGCCTGAGCGTACCATGGGGACATTCAAGGCTTAGGTGCAGACTGAACGGACCCAATCTAAGAGCACCGCGTGTCTCTGGCAGAGGATCTCTCCTGGCACTCGTACGGTTCGTATCTAGACTATCCAGGCCCAACTACTCCCAGGCGACTCTGTTTATAAATACAAAGCAGGCCCCACAAGGTAAGGGGCTACACTCTCTAGACTCGATTTGGAGCTTGAGTAATCTCTATGCATTACTTCCCTCTAGAGAACTTAAGTGCTATCTAAGTCTTCGTCTGGACCCTTCGGCTCCAGACCTCTGACTCACTTTACGCTCGTACTAAATTGATCGTCGGAGTCTTCTTCTTGGGTACCCACCTGAGGCCTCTAACACCTCTGTCCTTGCAGGACCTCCTTTGGACCCCTCGCACATTGCACTCGGTACCAGCCTTTGACTCCTACAATATCCGAAGAGACCTTCCGCCTTGGACATAGTCCTCGGCCTCGACTTCCCCTCCTTCGGACCTTCAAAGCCCTCGACCATCTCCACCGAAGCTCGAGAACAAAATTACCTTATTGTCCTCGGCCAATCCGAACATCAACACCTTTCATTACTGCAACTGCCGATGGCCCGAAACTGATTGAGACCACCCTTACAAGGGTCAAGTTTGAGGAGTTGTGTTCAGATCTGCTTGATAGGTATGCACTAACCGTTTATTAAATATTAATTATTATTTATCAGATTCCTTGGATAGATTGTGTTTTAGTTGGTCCATACTAGTGAAATATTTTTTAGTTTAAGTTAACTTTGGCTTGCTCTCAAGAATTAATTCCAATGATTTTTGTGATTCCAAGAATCCCTTTTAAGTTTGGATTTATGAAAATTATTGGAACTAATTCTTTTTATCTTGTTATGCTTACTATGATATTGATATTCTTACTTTCAAAGTACCGGTCCTTCCTACTATAGCTGTTGTTGCCGGTCAAAATGGGTTGAGGGCAACATTATAAATTTGCTCCCAAGCCGAGATGTTGTTGAGTGGTCTAGGGTCCGAGGTGGTCGAGGATTGGTAGGTTGGTCTTGCATAGAGTAAAGGAGGGAGAACGTTAGAGGCCTTAGGTTGATACCCGAGACAGAGACTCTGACGGTCAAGTTAGTATTAGGAGAGGTACAAGGTGGACAAGGCCTGAGGTGTGAACACTCAAATGAGGCCACAAAGGAAGCTAAGGGTTCTCAAGTGCTTGTTTTTGAGTCTAAGTTACAATCCTTTACCTTGAGGGGGTTGTCTCCTATTTATATTTGATGTCACCTGGAAGTAGGTGAGTTTGAATGGCTCGGGTAACGTCTGTACGCGAGGAGCGTGGTCATTCGAGGTCACCAAGTTACTCTTCGTTACTAGTTCTGGAAAGCCCTCCAAGTTCTATTCTGTGCGCACCCTCATTGGGTCCGCTCTGAACACCACCACCTAACACATTTAGGCTTGCTATTGGGCAAGGCCACATGCGCTTACATTATTCCCCCCTCCCGCCCCCCCCCCCCCCCCCCCACACTCTCGAGGCCGTGGTGGAGGTATGAGTTAAGGACCTTGGCTTCAGCCAAAAGAGTGCGTCAATTACATTGGGAGGCACTATTGGAGCTTTTGGATGAGGATCTCGGCCTCGACTTGTTTGGGACGAGTGTGATGTGGCTTGCAGGGGCATCAGCTTGATCTTCGTTCCCTTCTCTAAGGGATGTCTTGGAGGCTCTTGCTACTAGGAGGCCTCGGTCTCAGCCTCAGCTTCGATATCTGTATTGGAAATGGACGAGGGGATCCCCTACCCTGTTTTCTTGCCGGTGCGGAGGCAAATCCATGGAGGCCTCAGCCTCGGCTGTGGGTGCTGAGGCCGTGATACTAGGAGACCCGAGCTTGTGACTTAGTCGTTTGCAAGATGGAACTCACCATTGTCAGTCGGCATACCATGGGAGAGACGGGCCTCGACGATGAGTGCAGACTGTGCGCAACACGGGTTTTCTGATTGGCAGATTAGGCCGTGTAAGTGATGGGTCATGGCTCTGTGTCCATAGGGGAGACGGGAGTCGGGCGATTCGGGTTGCACATGCTTGTTGGTTCAGCATCGTGGGTCACACCAATGAGTGAGGTGAGAGAACCGGTTGAATCGCTCGGCGTCGTTTCATCTTCCCGAGGTGAGCGATGTGTTGGTCGGTGGATAGGGTTGTAAAGGTGGTCACTACACAACCATTGGATCGGGGGCGTGGGTCGTCCATTTTACTTTAAATAAGGGCCTTAGTCACATTTTTAACCCCGCCATTTGCTTCCAAGTGTCCTTGCCTTCGAGTGACCTTTGCTTCCCAGAGCCTTCGGCTTACCCGCCTTCCTTAGAACTTTCCAGCCTTCGTCTTCTTTTAGACAAACACCTCGCCACCATGTCTTATTTTGACTCCAGATCTAAATGCTATGAGCTCCCGAACTCCTCGGGGGTGAGCTCTTACCGGACCCCATCCCCCGCTAACTCCAACCAAGACTCCTCAGTAGCTGAGGTCCCAACTCCGAGGTAAGAGGTCGAGGTGCTAAGGGAGGGAACTACCCCTGGAGGTGTTGAATGCAACCAAAGGGGTGGTAACTCTCCCCGTGAGAGCGCCGCATCTCTGATGCCAAGGAAGGCTGAGGGATCCCCTTGAGGTGGTAGAGAGGAAGGCAGTTCCTGAGCCCAGCCCGAGGACGATGGCTGAATATGCTACCCGAAGGGTGACGATAGGGTGTCTGTTGTGCTCGGAGCACGACAATGTGCTTGATTTTGACCAAGTGAAGTTCCTGGCCAGGAGGTACCATATCCCCCCGTCCTATAGGCTTAGGGTCCCTGACACCGGTGATTGGTCGTGGACACCGGAGGAGGGGGAGATCTGTCTACCAACATTTCTTGGAGCTTGGCCTCAGATTTCCCCTTCGTCCTCTGATCGCCAAGTTGCTGAAGTGGTATGACATTATGATTAGCCAGTTAGCCCCCAATGCTCGTTGGATTATCCTTGCCCTGCTGGTGGTGGCTCGGCTTCGGGTCATGGAGCTGACTCAAAAAACTTTTCATGCCATGTTCGTGTCGAGGCCACACCCTACTGAGGGTGGTATATACTACTTCTAGCCCCAGAGAGGCTGATCCATAGACAACCCCTCGTCCCTGCACAACTAGAAGAGCAAGTTCTTCTTCATCTCCTACCCTGAGGGTTGGTAATTTAGGATAAGCTGGGGGGAGATGTACCTAGCTGCAGAGAAGGCCACGCCTCTTCTTCAAGACAATGAAGTCGCAGTGATGACCTACATTCTAGTGTTGGGGACGATTCGGGCCAAGCCCTTAGTGGTAGAGGAGTTTTCCTTAGTTTTTACTAAGCTCAGCCCATCCCGCCTCAATAGGAGTCCTGCTGTCGGATTTTAACACGTCAATTTTTTGTTTTATTTGGAGGTACTAACTCTTACTTCGCCTTCTTGAAGAGATGCCGGTTGACGCGAAGAGGTTCCTGCTGGAGAGGGCCCAAGTGAAGAAGAGTTCCTCATACGAGGGCACATCTGGGAAGCAAACACCGAGGAGGTCTGCTCCCGCTCCCACCGAGAGGACACCTCGGTCTCAAGCTGCTACTAGCGAAGGGGCTAACCAAGACAAGAAGCTGGTTGAGGGGAGTCAGTAGAGGGTGACTGGCTAGAAGAAGCCAACTGATGCACCTCATCCCCCTCCGGCGAAGAGGTTGGCACACAAAGACTGCCCAACTGAGGGCAGTGACCAAGAGAGGAAGGTCACTACCGCCCTGAGGGGGACTTTAGCAAAGGGGCCCGTGACCGGGCCTTCTTCTTCCATAGAGCCTCTAGAAGAGGGGGAGCTCGTCGCACGGCGAGTGTTCTGCCCTCGGTGGAATGCCTGAGAGGGGGACTCCATCGATGCCGAGGGGGTCGACAGAGCTTTGATCAAGGGGATAATCCCTCAGTAATCATCTCAGCATAATGAACCCGAAGCCCCTTGCCATTCAGGACCAGGGTTTGGAATTTCCAGCCGTGGTATGTTTTCCTTTCCGTCGCTTCGCTAGTTGTCTTTTTCACTTTTTAGTTAACTTTGTTGATGGTTGCAGGTTTGCCGACACTACATTGGCTTGGGTGGTTGAGTTAGGCTCCTCCTCGATCGTTTGTAGAGGGCTGAGGAGAAGAATGAGCAGTTCAGGGTGCGGGTTGCTTCGGCCGAGAGCAGTCGGAATGACACCCTTTCAGCTCTGGAGGAGGAAAAACAACTCTAAAAGACGTTGGAGGATGACCTAAAGACAAAGAAGGCTCAAATTGCTAAGCTTCAATAATAGTTGAAGAAGTCCGAGCTCGAACTCATCTGTCTTGGCAAGGCTGTGGCGTAGGCCCAGGAGGACGCTAAGAATGTCGTCCTTATTTGGAAGATGACCGAGGAGTACCAACAAGCCCTCGCCAACTACAAGGCTGATTGCTACTTAGAGGGGATCGAGGACACCAAGCTTGAGGTGATTCAGTTGGCTTCAAACTTCCCAGTGGATGAGCTGAAGGTCCCTCCAGAAATCAAGACTCTTCCTCCTAAGGTTCCCATCGCTTCCGAGGACTTGGTTGCCCCTCTTGCCGAGGGTGATGCATGGGCAGCATGCCTTTTTGCTTTTTGTCTTATCTTTTTGTAAAGGGCCTGGTCTCCCAATCTGATTCTTTTGTGAGAGTTGAACGCATACACTTAATGAAATATGAAATATTCTTTTTGCATATCTTGTGCCTTTGTTACTTCTTGTGCACTCTTCTTTTTTTTTTCTCTCAGAGGTCTTTGCCCCCATCTGAGAGGTCACAAGTAGCAAAAAGTTAATCTTCGAGGTGGCCTGTTACTTAGTCACTTTCCTAGGAAATTAAAGGGTGTTGGCCGAGGCCAAGCTATGTCACCGAGGCGGCTGGAACCCTTTCCCTCAGTGGGGAGGGAAGGAAGTTGCCTCAGGTCTCCTGGCTTGCTCCTTGTCCCCTTAGAAATTGGTTGGGCAAGGTTAGGGTGAGCCACCAAGGTGCTCAGGTTTGTGCCCTACCTAACCTTTGTCGCGCTAAGTGTGTGAAATCGAGGTGGTCCGCTGCCACCGAGGATCGGAGCGAAGGGTATAATACCTTGGCCAACCTAGCTTATCTTTTCCTACTTGGCGAGGTACTTAGACTATTTTTAGTGTGTTTGTTCATTATAGGCCGAGGTAACTAGCTGACGCTTACAGTCAAGGCCCCTGTTACTCCTTGCCTTGGCACGAAGGCGAGGCGGACGTTTGGTTTGTAAAGAACCGTGTGTGTCGGTCATAGTCCAGTCCAAGCGTAGGGCCTCAGGAGAGGTTGTACGCGTTGACTAGTTGTGTGGCTGAGGGGTCTTGACCACTTATAAAAATTAAGAACTTGTACACTAAAACACTAGGCTGAGGGGGAGGAGCTTTGCACTAGCATTCATTGTTCAACTAATAGGGATTACATTCACTGATAATACATTCAGAGATTCTCCGAATTCCATGTCCAAGGGATTGGTCTTCCATTTAAGTGTTTGAGCTAAAATGTGTTGGGGCCGAGACTTGCTTGACTTTGTAAGGACCCTCCTAGTTAGAGCTGAGCTTGCCTACACCGGGGTCGGACACCATGACTTTCCTAAGGACGAGGTCTCCTTATTTGTAGAGTCTTTCTTAGTTGTAGTAGTGAGCCATGGCTTCTACTCTGATCTGTGCCTAGTCTCAAACTTCCTCCAACAAGTCTAGATTTTTTCTAAGTTTTTCGTTGTTCTCGACTTCATGGCTTCTACTCTGAGGGTAGCCTACTGAGGTGTATTGCTGCTTGATGCCGAGGGAGGCACACCATTCTCGAAACCTCGCATTGTTGAACTGCTTCCTATTGTCAATGACTAGCATGTGGGGGAGGCCAAAGCGGTAGATGATGTTTTTCCAAAAGAAATTTTGTATTATCTTGGCCATGATGGTAGCCAGGGGCTCGACTTTGACCCATTTGGTAAATTAGTTGATGGTGACGATGAGGTACTTTCTATTTCCTATGGCTTGAGGGAACAGGCTGAGGAGGTCCATGCCCCACTTGGCAAAAGGCCAAAGGCTACTAAGGCCCGACAAAGTTATGGCTAGTTGGTGGGAGATGTTGGAGTGTCTCTACCACCGGTCGCATTTTCGCACAAGCTCGGCTACATCCTTCTGAATTGTCGACCAGAAATACCCTTGCCTTAATGCTTTTTGGGACAAGGCTCTACCTTCGAGGTAGTTGTTGCAAATGTCTTCATGAACCTCTTGGAGCACGTACTTGCCCTCCTCTCGGTGGAGGCATCGGAGGGAGGACAAAGTCAAAGATCTTTGGTACAGCTTCCCTTCAAGGAAAGTGTAGTGGGCAGCCTGCCTTAGGATTCACTCACTTGGTTTTTGTCTTTGGGCAGCTGCTCGGTCAAGAGGAAGGTAATGATGGGATCCATCCAGGATGACTCGGTTTGTAGTGGTAGTACTTGGGCTTCTTTGATGGTAGGCCGAGCTAATTTCTCCACACAAATAGTGCGGCCAAGGGCTGTGCTTGCCAACTTTGATAGGGCGTCAGCTCTCATGTTCTCGGACTGCAGGACTTGTCGCAAGGAGAGATGTTGAAAGTGGCAGGCGAGCTCTTGCACCTTGGCTAGGTATTTGGCCATCCTTTGTTCTTTGGCCTCGTACTCACCATTGACTTGGTTCACCACCAACTGAGAGTTCCTGAAGACCTCAATGTCTTTGGAGTCGAGGTCTTTTGCAAGATGCAATTTGGGGAGTAGGGCTTCGTACTCGGCTTCGTTGTTGGATGCAAAGAAGTCAAACATTAACGTGTATTCTACTTTGGTGTTGTCCAGGATGAGGAGTATGATGCCAGCTCCACTTCCCTTGGAGTTGGATGATTCGTCGACGAACAACTTGGCTAAAGGTGCATTCTGCCACGAATAGGGCTTGTGCTTTGATTGTGGGCGTTGGCTAGTATTGCAGATCAAATTCAGACAGCTCGACGACCCACTTGATTAGTCGTCTCGAGGCCTTAGGTTTGGCAAGAATGACTTTTAGGGGTTGATTGGTCAAGACTGTAATAGTGTTAGCTTGAAAATACAACTTGAGTTTCCTAGTCGAGACCACCAAGGCGAAGGCCAACTTCTCCACCTCAGGATATCGGGTCTCACTATCATAGAGAACCTTGCCGACGTAGTAGATTGGTCTCCGAACTCCATCTTATCTAATCAATACCAAGCTGATGACCTCATCCCCAGCTGAGAGGTATAAGTACAAGATATCTCCTAGAAGTGGCCGAGTGAGGAGGGGAGGTGAGGCAAGGTAGGATTTCTACTCTCCAAAGGTGTGTTGACATTCTTTCGTCCATTAGAAGTCTTTCAATTTCTTGATGGCACGGAAGAATGGTAGACATTGGTTGGCCGAGTTTGACATGAAGCGGCTGAGGGCAGCCACTTGGTTGGTAAGTCTTTGGGTCTCCTTGACTAATAGAAGTGGTGCCATATCTAGAATATATCAGATCTTTTCTAGGTGGGTTTCTTTTCCTCGTTGTGTGTCGACGAAGCTTAGGAACTTGCCTGATGTGATGTCGAAGGTACACTTGCTAGGATTGAGCTTCATGTTATATTTCCACAATGTGTTAAAGGACTCGACTAAGTCCACAGTGTGTTGGTTGGCTCTCAGGCTTTTCACCACCATGTCGTCCACATAGGCTGATAGGTGGCCATGGTGTTCTTGAGGCTAAAAGGTATGACATTGTGACAATATGTACTGTGCTCGATCGGTGATGAACAAGGTCTTCTTTTCGTCTTTGGGGTCCATCTTGATCTAATTGTATCCAAAGAAGGCATCCATGAAGCTGAGTAGCTTGTACTCTACGGTGGCGTTGATGAGGTGGTCTATCCTTGGCAAAAGAAAACTATCTTTGGGGCAGGCTTAGTTGAGGTCTCTCGGATGAAGCCGATGTTGAGTAGCTTGTCAACTTCCTCTCCTATAGCCTTCCAATGGTCTAATGCAAAGTTCTTTGTTCTTTGCTGAACTGGCCTAGAGTTCAAGTCCATGCTCAACTAGTTCGAATAGGCTCTCTTAGGGAAGGTTAGACTCGACACAGACTGTCTTCTCGAGCTTGGCCTCGTCTAGGGGTCTGGGATGAGGTCCCGGCTGGTTGGCCATAGTTCGCTGGTTCCTCTCTGAGGACCAGACCCTCAAGTGGCAGGGCTTCCTTGTTCTTACCCTTCAGTACTGCCACATAGCATTGACGAACGGCTTGTTGATCCCCCCCAGTGATTTCGACACCATGCTCAGTGGGGAATTTGAGGGCGAGGTGGTAGGAGGAGATGGCTGCCTTGAGTGCATGGAGGGTCGGCCACCCGATAATGGCATTGTAGGGGGAGCTGATCCTCACGACCCGGAACCCGTTCATCCTCATCACCTACTGAGGCCCTATCCCTACTGTGATGGGTAGGGTGATTCTTCCTTCCAGCTTGACCACGTTGCCAGAGAAGCCGACGAGTGGCACATTGGTGGGGTGAAAGCGTTTGGGCGCCAGCTTCATCTTTTCAAATGCATTGTAGAAGAGGATGTCGGCCGAGGAGCCACTGTCTACTAGAATCCTCTTCACCATAAAATTTGCTACGATGGCCGAAATCATGAGTGCGTCGTCATGGGGGACTGAGCCCCTTCATGTCCTTGTTTGTGAACATAAGGGCTTCTTCTTGCTTCGATTTCTTGGGAGTAGGTCCTTAGATATTCAGTTTCCTAGTGTAGGCCTTGCGGGCCGAGGCCTAGGCTCCACTCGAGGCCATGCCCCCTATGATGACATCTATGACGACAACTAGTTGTTGGTGTTGCTATTGCTACGAGGACTTGGCACCAGCTTTGCTCCCCCACGTACTGCTTGAGGTGGCCGCAACAGATGAGGGACTCTGTTTCATTTTTCAACTCATAGCAGTCCTCGGTGTCGTGGCCGATGCCGTAGTGGTACTTGTAGTACTTTTTTGGATTCCCTTCTTGGGATTCCTCTTCATCTTCATTGGCCACTTCATGTACTCCTCTTTCTCCACCTGCATGAGAATCCACGTCCGGGTGGAGTTGAGTGGCATATATTGGTTGTAATTGTTGTCTTTGTTGTTGTTATTGTTGTTTCATTTGTTTCCATTACTTTTCTTCTTCTCTGAGCCTCCGTGATGGAGGTCGACCTCTCTTTCCTGATGGTCACCGGTCGAGGCCTCCTTAGTAGTGATGTACTTTTGAGCCTTCTTAAGAAATTCTGCCTTGGACTTTAGTGGGGTCTTGGCTACCGAGCACTTGAGGGTCGAGCTGAGTAGGAGGTCGTTGATGGTGGCGTGTATGGAGACCATGGGGTCGAGGTCTCGAAACTTGAGCTCTTCTTTCTTGAAGCGGTCGATGTAGGACCGCAGAATCTCGCCGCGCTTTTGTTTGATGACCATCAGGGAAATGATGCTCTTCTAGCATCACTTGCTACTGATGAAGTGGATGAGGAAGAGGCTAGCGAATTGCTCCCACGAACCAACGGAGCGAAGAGGGAACCTGGAGAACCATTAGCGGGCTGCCCCCTTGAAGGTCGCCTGGAAAGTTTGGCACATTAGGGTGTTGGAGTATCCATAAAGGAGCATGGGTATCTTGAAACTTTCCAGGTGGTCGTCCCATTGGGGGAGAGGCTCGGAGATGATGTTCAAGGTGAAGGCATCCATCCTCTTGGATACTCTTTTGGCCAAGGCTTCATCTCGGCTTTCTCTAACTTGGCGGAGCTCGTCCTTGATGGCTCCAAGTTGCGCTTGCAAGTCAACAATTCTTTGATCGAGGGGGCCTAGCCCCATCCCGGTCCTTGTGGACTCGATGGGGGTTGGCCCGACTCCCTGAATACTTTGATGCGGGCCCATGTTTGTTCCTTTTGGCCGGTCTATCATTCAAGAGGTCTTGGAGATCCGAGACGTGAGAGGAAGAGACGCAACGTCGGCCCTTGGGAGGGGGCTGTGGTGGCTTGATCGCTCCCCTTTGTCCCAGGAATTATCTCTTCGGTGGTGGTGATGATGTTCTTGGTCTTAGCAATGGTCGCGAGACTATGCGGATTCTTCCCCTCTTCGGCTAGGGGGGTCGTGAGGTCCTTTGTGGCTGATTGGCGCGTTGGCTACTATTAGACTCTAAGGGGTCACCCCTGTTGGATCCGACTAGGCCGATGGCTAAGGGGTCTGGAGACACACGCTCGCCATTGTGCCCCAGGCTACCAGCGGGGTGGCCACCCTGAGGTTGGCCTTTTGCCGAGCGACCCAACTCATCTAGTCTCTTGCTGAGGTTGTTGAGCTTGTCGAGGACCATTTGAAGTTGGTCCCTTGTGACTAGATTCTGAGGGTTCCTAGTATTTCTTGCCATGTCAGCTGAAGCTTAGGCTTATGAGTTGATTCTTTTAGATTTAAAGGAAATTTGATTGAGAGAAGTCTTAGCGACGTTCCCATAGACGACGCCAATTGTTGCCAGCCAAAATGGGTTGAGGGCAACACTGTAAATTCGCTCCCAAGTGGAGGTGTTGTTGAGTGGTCCAGGGTCCGAGATGGTCGAGGACTGGTAGGCTGGTCATACACAGAGTAAAGGAGGGAGAACGTTAGAGGCCTTGGGTTGATACCTGAGGCGGAGACTCTGACGGTCAAGTTAGTACTAGGAGAGGTGTAAGGTGGACAAGGCGTGAGGTGTGAACACTTAAACGAGGCCACAAAGGAAGCTAAGGGTTCTCAAGTTCTTGTTTTTGAGTCTAAGTTTTAGTCCTTTACCTTGAGGGGGTTGTCTCCTATTTATATTTGAGGTCACTTAGAAGTAGGTGAGCTCGGACGGCTTGGATGCCGTTCATACACAAGAAGCACGATCAACCGAGATTGCTACATGACTCCGCGCTATTGGTTCTGAAAAGCCCATCAAGCTTAGTTCTACACACCTTAATTGGGTCCACTCTGAACACCACTGCCTAACACATGTAGGCCCGCTATTGGGCAAGGCCACATGCGCCTACATCAGGTGTCAAAGGAGTTAACTTCTAATAAATATTGCAGGCTTAGAACCCTAGTAGATAGTGCATTGAGAGATGCAAAAGTTTCATTCAAAGATTTGGACGAAGTGATACTTGTTGGTGGATCAAGTATTGCGTAAATGTTGATGAAATTGTTGCTATTGGGGCAATAGTTCAGGTCAGTTTTTATTATTTTCTAGATTGTTGAGATAAATTTTAGGAGAATAGATTATTGGGAAGGTATGGGTAAAAGAGAAAAATTTTAGATAATTTTTATGAGGAACAAGAAAATCTCATTATTTTTTTAAAAAATGACATGAAATAAAAATAAAAAATAAAAAAAAGAGAAAATTTATTCGCTCCCTTATTCACTCCGTGCATTTTAAGGGTGCCACTCGCAGCTAGTAATGCGTAGGTGTGATTGTGTGCTTCCATTTTCCATTTTCCATTTTCGGATAGATGCCAATCCATCGTACCACAATGGGGCGGGGCCCTTCCCATCCATGATTGTTAGAGATCTTTCTAGAAACAGATTACGTGGCAACACCTAACCCTCTCTATCTCCATTATAACCTTCTCTACTCTTCCCTCATCTTCTTCGAAGTCGAAAACCAGAACCAGCCATTAGCGCTGAAGCATCCATCCCTTCTTTATCTTCCTCAGCTTCTTGCGTTAGGGTTAGGGTTTATTAGCTCTTCTTTCAGAGCTTGATTTCTGTCTTAAACCTAAACCTAACTTCTTCGTTCGAATTCAATCTCTCTCTCTCTCTGTCTCTTTGCCAAAACCCTATTATAAATACCAAGTTAGGCTACTTTGAGGAATCCTCGTCGACAATGGCGTCTGCGGCTCAAATTCACATTCTCGGCGGTTCTGCGTTTCCATCCCCTTCGACAAAGTCCGGTGTTGGGAATGGAAGGCCTTCAAGAACTGTTTTCTTCGGACAGGGATTAAATGGCAGCGGCGCTTCGTTTGGGATTCCACAGTCGGCTTTCCTGAAACTTAAGAGAAATAGCAGGAGAGAATATGCAGTTGGTCCTGTTCGGGTTGTAAGCGAGAAGGTTGTCGGTATTGACCTTGGGACGACGAACTCAGCAGTGGCGGCGATGGAAGGTGGGAAGCCGACAATTGTTACTAATGCTGAGGGTCAAAGAACGACGCCTTCGGTCGTTGCGTACACGAAGAACGGAGACCGACTTGTAGGGCAGATTGCGAAGAGGCAGGCGGTTGTGAATCCGGAGAACACTTTCTTCTCTGTGAAGAGGTTTATTGGAAGGAAAATGTCTGAGGTAGATGAGGAATCGAAGCAGGTTTCCTATAGAGTGGTGAGAGATGAGAACGGTAATGTCAAGCTTGAGTGCCCAGCCATCGGCAAACAGTTTGCTGCCGAGGAGATTTCGGCGCAGGTTTCTCCCCTCTCTCCCCCTCTCTTTCCTGTCACAGTAGCACTCTATTCCGCGCTATTCTTTCTCAATTCTTACCACTCTGGTATATCTAATTCTTTTTCGTGTTTGAACTGCATTTGTTATACTTCAAGCTTATTTTTGCATGCGTTTTCTTTGGTTGTAGCATTATTTTGGAATTGTTTTCTTTCTCGCATTTTAGTGACTTTAACTATAAGAAAAATGATTTTGACTGCCGCTAGAAGTCCTAAAACTGCCGCTAAAAAATCGCTAAGGTTCTAGCGGCAATTTTAGCGACTGCCGGTAAAATGCAGAAAACTGCCGCCAAATGGTAAGACCGAATGCCGCTATAAGTTTATAGTGGCAGCAACAATTTTTTCTAGTGACAGTCCCCCGATTGCTGCTAAATCTCTATTATTTTTTTTACACCTACTAAAACAACATGGAATTTGTTATAGATAACCTCTAATTTAATTTGTAATTGGCTACAACTCTCAATTATTAAATAAACTTGTAATTTTATTCATCCAAATTAAAATTCAATACAAAATAGCTTGTTTTGACAACCTTTGGAACTTTAATCATACACGAATGGAAAAAAAGAAAATTTATTCTGATTAGTCCATGTGCATAGTACACTACAGTCTTTGAACTCTCTCTCTTTTTGTCTTCTCATGTACAGAGTAGTAAGTAGACAAAATCCTTGAGCTCTGGATGATTTCTCAAAAATCTAACAAAATCCTTTCTTCTGAAATATTCAACCGGGGTCTCCTGTGAAATAGCCCATCTAGATTCTAAATCCTTATGGTCCCTCACCTTATTAGCAAACAACCGAAACACATCCTTTTTGGCACCTTACTTTTGCAACAAGAATATTATGAACAAATTAGTAAATCTGTATTAACAAAGCAACCAAAATACTGCATTTAAAGAATTATTCTCAGTTCAGTCAGCCACAACACATTTTTATTAAATATTCTCAACTCATAAAACAATCTTGAGAAAAAGGTTATTCTCAGTCTAGCATTGTAGAGCTTCTCCAATATTTGAATAAAAAAAGAAACCCAACTTCCCCATATGCAGTAACCAACATTTTCTTTTACATTTTATGTACAGATGAACGAAGAAGATTAGAGCTGGTTTTCTAATACCCATCATGAAGAAGAGTGAAATATTCATGCACCCAAAATTTAAAAACAAAATGGGTTATTTTAGTCTGTGTGAAAGGTGATGAAACAAAATAGTAGTTTCAATTTTCAGACATACCCTGAAGAGAATAGAAAGACAAATACTTTACTCTTCAGAAACACAACATGGAAAAATCAGAATAAGGATTTTACCTCCATAAAAACAACCAAGGACAGATTTCAATACAGAGATTGAGCTGGGACAGTCCAGCCTTGAACCCTAATCTTTTCAGATATTACTGACAGGGAAGGGACCCCAAGACTATTCAGCATTATTTTTCTTCTCCTCCACCTTTACTCTCTCTCGATCTACAACTACTCCATCCTAGGGTGGTATATATTTCTTCCCAGGGGAACTAGGGGGACAAAACCTGTAGAGGTGGTCCAAGGGTCAATGTTTCAGCCCTGCAATTCCTCAGAGACTGAATGGTAATGTCCAAACCTTGAGGGTAACTTGCTATCAGCCCATCCACTGATTTCCAAACCTATAAAACCACCACCTAGCTTAGTTTTTCCAAAGCCTGGGTCCTAAGATAGACAGAGGTAGCTGAAAGTTTGCTGAACAAGTCTAGTGATAAGAACAAAACTAAGGTGAACTACCCTATGGTTTAAATCTGAACCCAAAACCTGGGCAACCCTAACCCGCAACCATTCAAGATTAAAACTAGTCTTGAGATTGCAAGACCTTTTCTTTATTAAAAATCCAAATTGGGTTCAACACAAGATTGTCTAGCCTGGGTAACAACTCTGAGATCTAGCAATTAGGAAAATGATTTTAGAAAGGCATTGGTCTAAACATGTATCAGAATGGAAAAGATATTAATACACTTCTTGAAATACCAATGTCATAGCAAATTACAAGATGAAAACATACTTATGTAAACCCAAGAGTGCTGATATATATGAAAGATGAATCTGTCAAATTCTGTTGCCTATAAAAAAAAAACAAAACAAAAAGATTAGAGGATTTGAATGGGCCACATAGAGCCTGATTTTTGGCCAGTTGATCTAGCCATCTTCCAGTTATTTCTATTTTCACTTTTCAGATATTTGTCATAGTCTTTATCACCCCTCTATATCATTTGAACAATATATGAGCAATAAGATGGTAATAGAAAATATAGAAAAAATTCATTCTTTTGGAGATAGAATATACTAGCAATTCCTTCAGAGCAAGAATTTGCAGTTTCAATAGCTTCATCACTTGATACCTAGAAATTACACAAATATCATAAGATAATAAATAGTAAATCAAATATTATGCAGAAGTAGAAACTACATTGATGAATTATAGGAAAACGAAAACGAAATTATACTGCAGTTCAAGGGCCTCCATGGCAGCCAAAGGACCATGACCAAGTTATTCTGTCCATGGATCCTAGGACAGTACAAGATTATAAGATGAGTGCTTTAACCCTATCCAACCTGAAGCTTACAATCTACTGATTACAAGCTCATGAGGACCTTGTAACCCCACTAACTCATTAACAAAGGGTTAATATCTCATGGGGGTTATTTAGCAATCAATCAACTTTACGTCAATGTCTTTTGCTTAATATGAAGATAAATTCACATGTTCACTAAAAAGATCACAAAGGTTTTAAAGGTTTACATGAAGAATATCAACACATTTTTCTAAAGTTCTCAAATTTCAAAGTAATCTTGGTCTTGCTAATGTCAATTACCATACCTAGCAGAAGTGGGTCACCATCCTTGTGTAGCTCTTTTTCTGGTATGAACTATCTAATTATAACATAAACAGTGAAAGACCCATTAACTACCTACTAGCTAATTTAAGGCCTTGAATCCCAATCAATCTTGTATTCCAACATGAAACCGAAAATTGGAAGATAAGCAGGTGGTATGAATGGAGATTCAAGGGGTTGAGGCAAGAAGAAATTTTTTGTGCGACTGTTTGGTGGGAAGATTCTGGTGGAGGGTAGGGGTTCAAGAGGTGGAAAGATGGGAAGCAGAGCCTGGAAGGAGGTGGGGGGAGTGAGGGTGAAGAAGCTGGTGGACGAGCTTTTTCTCTTCATCTTTCTTTCTAGATCCGATGCAAAATGGATTCTTGATAATGGACCATGCAAATGGGGAGAAATCCACTCCTTGATTGGTGAGGAGCTAGTGCAGATTGCTTCTATTTGGAATCGAGTGAGGATTTTGATCGTTTGAATTCTACCTGGATCAGGGTGTTTGGTTTGCCTCTGCTTCTCTGGTGTCCGAGTGTGAGCAAAGTGATTGGGGATGCATGTGGAGGGTTCCTAGAAACAAACGATTCTCCTATTGAGTTGGCTACGTGTGAATGGATTGGAATGAAGGTGAGGAAGGGCGATATGATCCCTGATAAGGGCGATATGATCCCAGATAGAAGATAAAGCTCAAAAGGAGAGAACGAGTTTGGTTGTTTCTAAGACAGTTGTCTTAGAAGATGTTGGTGAGAGCTCTTTGCCGCAAGAACCTCTGAGAAATGGCCAACTTTGAGTCATCTCGTCGATGAGGTCACCGGAGATCAGTGGAGAGGAAGAAGGGAATCTTGGCCTTAACCTGAACCGTTCAATTTTGGAACTAATGGAGGGCCAAGATTTCATCTGAAGAGATTGTCTTGAGGGAAGTGCTTCTTTTTCGAAGATGGGGAATATTGGGGGAGGTGCGATGGTTGAAGAAATAAAGAATTTAATTAGAGAATGTTTAAAAGAAATGCACGTGGCGCCCATGGAGGAGAATTCGTTGAGCAAGTTTAAAGAGGCCAAACAACCATAAGGGATTGGGGATTGTGTATGTGTGGTTTTCCCGAAACGAGTCTAGGACCTCGAGATGGGTCAAAATAACCCAAATACTCGACCCACCCATGAGCTTAGAAGAAATAAACTTACAAAATCTGCTAGTGAACCAAGGTGGTCCAATGGCAAGCAGATACTGTGCAACCCAGTCCGGTTGGAGCTGGTGTGGCTTAGCCAACCTCTTATGCAAACTGAGAGGAGGGAGCTCGAGACTTCAGTACAACTGTTTTCTCAGTCTCTTGACGCTGAAAACCGAGGTGATAGCCAGGATGGTGCGACTTACCCCTCTCGTCATTGATCATTCTGGGCTGGCGAGTTCGTCAGAGGTAGATCATCGATGACAACAACAAAATTTTCTTCCCATGGTGCCTGTGAATGCCAAACTGTTGGAGGTGACGCCGCTAGTAGTGATGGATTTAGAGGGTCAAAATGAAAATTTGGCGGACAGTCTTGAGCAACCCAAAATGCTGAAGAAAAGAGATTGAAGCCCTGTTGCGATGAAATGAAGTGAAGATAATCATCAGAAAGAAATTAAGGACAAAACAAATTTCGTGGTAGGTCAGGAAGGTAAGTCGAGTAACAATTCTATTAAATCTTCCTCTTGGGTTACATTAAAGCTATTGGGTCTAGGGAATTTTCTGGGGGGTTTCTATTGGAGGGGATGGAAGCAGAAATAGTAAAGTTTTTGGAAGAGATTGAGCAAAGAATTCTTATGGAGAGGGGACAAATGGCGGCAAAAAAGGTGGGACAAATTTGAAGAGAAATAAGGAAATGATGAGACTAACATGGGGCTTGAATGATAAGGTGGGGAGCAATGAAGGGGCAGTAAGGGGGTCAAAGAAAATTTGAGACGGGGGGTGGTTGTTTTCTCGATTAGTTCTATCTATGGATTTAAGAATTTTATCCTAGAGTGTAAGAGGCCTGGGGTCGGGTAGAAGAAGAATGGTGGTTTGTGATTCTTTGAAGATGTCGAAATCGAAGATAGTACTGCTTCAAGAAACAAAGTTGGAGAAAATAGATGCTGGTATTATTCAAAGTATTTGGGGGGAAGGTCAGGTTAGATGGAAGGCAAAGACAACTACTGGGAGTGCAGGGGGGCTTTTGTGTCTTTGGGATCCCTCTTTATGTAGCCTAATTTCTTGTAGCATTGGGAAATTCTCAATTTCTTTAGTCTTGAAGCTTCAAGATGTTAATATTATCCAAATCAGAAATGTTTATGGGTCTCAGGGTGGGCTTTTGGGAGGAGTTATCAGATATGAGAGGCTCTTTGACCCATCCTTGGGATTGGTAAGGAGTGGAAGAATTAGGTTGATGAGGCAGTTTGCAGATTTTATCAATAATATGGAACTTATGGAATCCCTATTCAAGGTCACAGATTCAGCTGGACCAATAATCAAGAAAACCCCACCCTTGTGAGGTTGGACAGATTCTTGGTTTCTTCAAAACTGGGATGATATCTTTCCTGACTTTAGGCAGATTACCCTTCCCAGACCTGTTTCCGATCACAGTCCTATCTAACTAATATGTGGTCATAGGGAGAAAATCAAAGCTCCTTTTAAATTTGAAAATGTTTGGTATGAGGAAGACAATCTTATTCCTTTGATGAATTCTGTGTGGGAAGATATTCAGGTGGAGGGATCAAGTTCTTTTATCCTGGCAAAAAAACTGTGTACTATCAAAAGAATATTAAAAATTTGGAGTTTGGAGAAAAAGTTAAGTTTGGGGATTGAAAAAAAAGCTGAAGAGATTGATAGAGCTGAAGAAATGGGTCCAATTTCTGAAGAGTTGAGGCTGAAAAGATCCCAAGCAAAAAATAGCTTTGACAAATTGGTTGTGAAAGAGGAAATTAAGTGGAGACAAAGAGCTAAAACCACTTGGTTAAAGAAGGGTGACAAAAACACGTATTTCTTTCACAAAATGGCAAATGCCCAAGCTAGAGCTTCATCTATCAATAAGTTGGTGTGGGAAGATAGGAGCAGGGACTCAGATAGAGAGATTCAATTAGTAGCAGCTTCCTTTTATGAAAAGCTCTATAAGGAAAATTGGATGTATAGACCCTTTCCTTCTAATCTTCCTTTCAGGCAGCTGAATGAAAATCAGAAATTTTGGCTTGAGAGACCTTTTACAGAAGAGGAAATTAGTTCTGCAATTAAGAAATTAGAAGGAGATAAATCGCCTGGGCCGGATGATCTCACAAACCTTTTCTATATGAAATGTTGGAATTTTGTGAAAGAAGACTTGATGAAAGTGTTCCGGACGTTTCATTCAAATGCCTCTCTGCAAAGAAGCTTGAATGCCACATTTATAATCCTCATTCCAAAAATTGATGGGGTTGTGAACATTAAGGATTTTAGGCCAATCAGCCTCCTGCACAGTTTTTATAAAATCTTGGCTAAAGTTCTGGCAGAAAGAATGAAAAGGGTGTTAGGCAGTGTAATCTCCAATAACCAGAGTGCTTTTGTGCCAAGGAGGCAGATGGTAGACTCAATTCTAATTGCCAATGAGTTAACTGATTCCAGAAGAAGAGAGGGAACCCCGGGTGTGATTTGTGAACTTGATATTGAGAAAGCTTATGATTTCATCAACTGGAATTATCTGGATCGTGTGTTAGATAGTATGAATTTTGGACAGAAATGGAGAAACTGGATCAGAGTTTGTATTAAGACCCCAAAATTTTCAATCCTAATTAACAATCAATTACGGAGTTTTTTTGTAGCTCTAGGGGTCTGAGGCAGGGAGATCCTCTGTCCCCTTTGTTGTTCATCTGTGTCATTGGAAATTCTCACACTTTTTAGCAAGAAGGCTGCAGAATCTGGTTTATGGAATGGGTTTGCAATCTCTCCTGGAAAGGAGAAAGTGAATATCCTCCGATTTGCAGATGATACCCTATATTTTGTGGATGCTTCTATGACTCAATTGGATTCAGTTCTTAGGATTCTGAGCTGGTTTGAAGTGGTGTCTGGCCTCAAAGTTAACCTGAGTAAAAGTAAGATCATCCCAGAGGGCCATGTTTCAAATTTAGAAGAGTGTGCAAAAGTGATGGCTTGTCAAACTGATTTCCTCCCGGTAAAGTATTTGGGAATGCCTCTCGTGGAAGGCAAAATATTTATCTTTTGGAGGTTGGGTTACATTGATTAAGAGCACCCTTTCCAACCTCCTACTTATTTCCTATCTCTTTTCCCCATCCCAAACAAAATTGCAAATAGGCTGGAGCCTCCAAAGGAATTTCTTATGGAGGGGTTGGGAAGATGAAAAGAAGATTCACATTGTAAGGTGGGGGCAAGTCTGCCTTCCTAAGAAAGTTGGTGGGCTGGGAATAAGAAAGGTGAAGGAATTTAATTCTGCCCTTCTTAGTAAATGGTTATGGAGATTTGCTTCTGAGAGGAATGCATGGTGGAGAAGTCTTACTGTGGCAAAATATGGAGTGGTCTGGGGTGATTGGAGATCTAAGGAGCCTCATCCAAATGGGGCTAAATGACCTTCCCAGTTGTGCCCTTCCAGATCTCAGGTCCAGTGCCCTTCTAGATCTTAGGTCCAGTGCCCTTAGCTAGCTAATATAGTCCCACTTCAATGAAGGTAAAGAAAACTTGATTTTTGAGAGATACATGTAAAAGAAGTAACTCCAAACCAGATTAACCACAGAAAGTTGACAACCATTGCCATGAAATGTGGTCAGGTTAGTCTGCTCATGATTGGCAGTGACAAAATTAGAAGCACTGGAGCATCTCCCCACAATTCTGTAATGATCCAACATACGGGGTTGCACCAGATAAAATGATAGGGATCACCAGGGGCAATACCCTGTCTAATGATCCAACGCTCCCAATGTCTCCCTCACACGTAGCAATATATGTACACCTTCCACTCTTAGAAGTCTGAATCAAACTGCAAATTTCACATAAAAGATAGGTATTACTCTTCAATAAAAAATAAATGAATCAACCTCTACTTATTTTGAAACTTGCATAACTGAGATAACCCACCAGAATGAGTATGAGATAGTAAAGAGAGCATAAGAACATAACATAGGGAACCAAGAACAAGGAAGGTATTGGTAAGAAAATAATGGTATATGTTATAATTTACTGATGAATTCTGGTAATTTTCTATAATTTATGCAGATTTCCTATAATTTCTAGGAATTTTCAATAATTACTGTTAACTTATGAGAAATTTGAATAGTTTCAATAATATTTGGAAATTTTTTATAATCCGACTTGGGATAACTCATTGCGGGAAAGTGGAGACTAATCACTCATATTGGGGTTAGATATGCATACACGGGCATGAACAGCTGCTAGTGTTGAAACCTCCTAGCTACAATAACAGCTGAAGCCTAACAATAAAAGGTGAGTTCACAATCTTCAATTGTTGGCAGTAGCTAGAAGAAGACAACTTAAAAAATAGTGTGGACGACACTATGAAAGTGAAATATTAACAATAAATAGGGCAAATGACGAATGGTTGCATTCTTCTTGATAAAAACCTAAAAATAGAAAGCTAGGATCTGGTTCGTTGTCCTTTGTGTCTATCACTATCATCAATTGATTAGTCTCCATTTCACTAAGAAAAAAGAATACAGATGATCTCTGAACTTCGAGGATCCCCTACTACTCGCAACTACCGGACAAAAGGAAAGGTTAAACAATTGTTTCTTTCTTGTTTTGTCAAAGTCGGATAATCAAAACTGCAATCCATTAACAAATTACAGATTTCTTATTCTTCAATAAATATTACGAGATCATAATCAGTTTTTCAATCATATTCATCGAGAGATTGAGAGAAATTACCTAATGCCAGCGTCATTGTTGGAGTAAGTGCGAGAGAGAAATATGACAGGAAGAGTGTGAGAAAGGGAAAGAGTAAGGGGAAGTAGCACCCTAATTCTGCTTGTAGCGGCAGTCTGTCCTGTCTTTAGCAGCAGTTTTAAATGACTGCCGCTATAAAATATTATTTGTAGCGGCAATCATCAATTAGCCTCTTCCAAAACTGCCGCTATTTAATCAATTTTCTTGTAGTGTTTGATATGGCTTCTTGCTTAGGATGTATGGATGTTATATTATCGGGAAAGAAGTTGCATGCAGTGATGCAGAGGGGCCAGAGTAGGAAGTTAAAACTGTGCCTGTTCTCTTTTGTTTGTTCATTTCGTCAGAGAACTATAAAGGTTTTTGATGCTGTGTTAAAAGCAACTTTCTGTGATGCCGTAACTAAGGATAAAAAGTTGAAGCTTTCATGTTAAACATGTTTTTGAGGAAGTCTTAAATGTAATAATTTAAACATTTATATTTTGTTGCTGGATGAGAAATTGAGAAAATGTTTCTGCAATAGTTTTCTGACCATTTTGCTCAAGAATGCGTTTAGCTTGTTTTGTTATTTTACGTATTCTCTAATAATTAGGAAGAAATTTGTTCTCCATCACTTCTTCTCTGAACTGCTGAAAGTAGTGCCTCAGTGTTTGTGTTGTAATCTTTCTTCTTGTGGTGAAAGTTTTCTTGGAGTTGCTATTACCATCAACTGTTATCATACTTCAAAAACTTAAATGATTATCTGCTTCTTGGTTTGCAGCATTTACTTGAGGTCCTTGGCACTGTTGTTCATGTTTGTCATTTTCTCTCGGTAAAAAAAACTTAGCCTCTTTTCTTCATCTGCAGGTATTAAGGAAACTTGTAGATGATGCATCCAAGTTTTTGAATGATAAGGTTACCAAGGCTGTAGTTACAGTACCTGCTTACTTCAATGATTCGCAAAGGACAGCAACAAAAGATGCTGGTCGGATTGCTGGTTTAGAAGTTCTCCGTATCATCAATGAACCCACTGCTGCTTCACTGGCATATGGGTTTGAAAAGAAGAACAATGAAACCATTCTAGTATTTGACCTTGGAGGTGGAACATTTGATGTATCAGGTATTAAGACTATTCCAAAACACTCCATTTCCAATTTCATTGTCATTTTAGTATGCAAAATTCCAGATTTTCTTTATATGCACCCAGGTTTCAATTTATCTATAACCTTCCGCCTATGGAATGATAGTTAAATTGAACTTTATCTTTGACTTGGTAATGTGGCATTAAAAATATTATACTGCTGTAACTATAATGTATATTTTTGCCATAAGTATCCCCATCTGACCTATGTTGGATACTCATATCTTGAGACTCCATTAAATTCTTGTTCTGCAATTTCATGAAGTACCTGTAACCTCTAAATGTGGTAGGGAAAGACAAATTAAGCTTTTCTGATGATAAAAAGGATCATATACCTTTATCTTTTTAATGTATTATTTACTCATTAAATCCTTATCTGTCCCTTGCTAAGTACTCAGATTCTGATACTTAGAAAACCTTTATGCTACAGTTCTGGAAATCATACCATTAGCATGTAATATGTATGACTGATTGATCATAAATGTATAACTTTTTCATAATTGCAGTTCTTGAAGTTGGAGATGGAGTGTTTGAGGTGTTGTCTACATCAGGAGATACACATCTGGGTGGAGATGACTTTGACAAGGTTGAGCTTATATTCTTTTTATTATTCAAATTGCAACCAATGTGGTTGTGTTTGATTTCTGATCTATTGGTTACTGAACCTGTCTGCTGTTGGTAAACACAAACAGAGAATTGTTGATTGGCTTGCTGAGAACTTCAAGAGAGATGAAGGCATAGGTCTTCTGAAGGACAAACAGGCTCTTCAGCGTCTTACTGAGACAGCTGAGAAAGCCAAGATGGAACTCTCATCTTTGACTCAGACAAATATAAGGTGTGAAATGCGTTTATTTTCTTTCTTGCCTGCTTGTTTGCATGCATGCGTGCTTATACATGTCTATTTACAGATGTTATGTGTAACTGAAAATTTGTTATTGCCTTTTCCAGTTTACCTTTCATTACTGCAACTGCCGATGGTCCGAAACATATTGAGACCACCCTTACAAGGGCCAAGTTTGAGGAGTTGTGTTCAGACCTGCTTGATAGGTATGCACTTCACCATTTACCAAATATTAATTATTATATGTCGATTCTTTGGATAGATTGTGTTTTAGTTGGCCCTGTGAATTAGTTTTGAGTTGCTGGTGTTTTTAGTTCCACGGTCTTCAGAATTGGGACTATTATGTTGCATTTGGCTTGCTTTCAGAGGATCAATTCCAATGATTTTTGTGACTCTAAGAATCACTTTTAAGTTTGGATTTATGAAAATTATTGGAACTAATTCTTTTTATCTTATTATGCTTCCCATGATATTGATATTCTTACTTTAAAATTACAATTCCTTGCTGCTATAGGTGTCAAAGCAGCTAATTTCTGAGAAATATTGCAGGCTTCGAACCCCAGTAGAAAATGCATTGAGAGATGCAAAGCTTTCATTCAAAGATCTGGATGAGGTGATACTTGTTGGTGGATCAACACGTATACCCGCTGTACAGGAACTTGTAAAGAAAATGACAGGAAAAGATCCCAATGTTACTGTAAATCCTGATGAAGTTGTTGCTCTTGGGGCAGCAGTTCAGGTCAGCTCGTTTTACTTTCTGATCTGTTCTAGTTTATCATCCCGTTAGGAGATTGACATGCTGTAGCTCCATTCCTGTTTCTAAAAGTGTTATGAAGTTGCAGAGTTAATAAGAATGTTGGCATTCGATAGGTATTGGGTTTGATTCTTTTATTTAATTATTTTAATCAAACTGCAACTCCTGAATTTTTCAGGCTGGCGTGCTCTCTGGAGATGTAAGTGATATTGTTCTCTTGGATGTGACACCATTATCTCTGGGTCTGGAGACACTGGGTGGTGTGATGACAAAGATAATCCCAAGGAACACAACATTGCCAACCTCCAAATCAGAGGTGTTTTCAACAGCTGCAGATGGGCAGACCAGTGTTGAGATCAATGTTCTTCAGGGTGAGAGAGAATTTGTAAGGGATAACAAATCTCTTGGTAGCTTCCGCCTGGATGGTATTCCTCCAGCACCCCGTGGTGTTCCCCAGATTGAGGTGAAGTTTGACATTGATGCCAATGGTATCCTTTCTGTCACGGCCATTGACAAAGGCACAGGGAAGAAGCAGGACATCACCATCACTGGTGCTAGCACCTTGCCCTCTGATGAGGTATGACTTAGAAACTACTTGGACCTAAATTGCTTTAGTTGAGTTTCAGTGGCCACAAGTCACAGGGCAGTAATGTCAAAATTCTATTGGATTCAAGAGCTCATGCTCATTTCAGTGCAGTAGTTTTTCGGTAGGAAAAATGCATATTGATGAGAAGTTGCTTGTTTTGAACTAGAGTTTCTAGTTTATTGTATAATTTCTTCATCTGCGCAGCAGTAACTTTTACATTGGGGGTAAGGGGAAGTAACTGATCTCCGTGCCCCAATGATAGCTGGGTGCCCATGCACATGCAGGTGGTTGGGCTGATGACCCAAAATTTGATGCAACCAGATGTTCTTTAGCTATGTCCAGGCTTTCCCTTATTTCTATTCCTGCATGTGTCTACGGGGATATATCCTTTTTGGAAGTAGGTTTCAGATGTTATAGCTTGTATTTAGATGGCTTCACCACTGTTAGGACTAGTTTAAGCATGCCACCAATACACGCCTGCTATGTTGTTCTGATGTTTTATTGCTAAAAACTTGCAGGTGGAAAGAATGGTGAAGGAAGCAGAGAGGTTTGCTAAGGAGGACAAGGAGAAGAGGGATGCCATAGACACAAAGAACCAGGCAGATTCAGTTGTATACCAGACAGAGAAGCAACTGAAGGAACTTGGAGACAAGGTTCCTGCTGCTGTGAAGGAGAAGGTAGAAAGCAAGCTTGGAGAACTGAAGGAAGCAATTTCTGGTGGGTCAACCCAGGCGATGAAAGATGCTATGGCTGCGCTCAACCAAGAAGTAATGCAGCTTGGGCAGTCCCTATACAACCAACCTGGGTCACCTGGTGCTGGGCCTGCACCTGGTGGAGAGGCCGGGCCTTCTTCAGGATCAGCTGGCAAGACACCTGATGGTGATGTGATTGATGCGGATTTCACTGATAGCAGTTAGATAATGAGAAGAGGAGGTTGATAATTCATAATTGATGGTTGCACTTTAGCACGCTATGGGTTTTTGTTCTTTCCCATTAGGGTGTATATATGATTTTGAAAGTATGGATTGATATCGGGATGATTTCCTTTTTTTTGTGTATTTATTTAGACTCCCCGATTTTGGATAGAGGTGAAGGGTTAGATAGAAAGAATTAGTGGTGTTCACAGCCACGAGAAACTAGACCCCATTACTTTGCATGGACTATCAGCTGCATGGAGCAAGGTTCAAAGTATCGATATATATCACCCCGTGTCGGCCAATTCGTATTGTTCCGGGACCCCTCTGATATGCTCCTGTAGTGGGTGTATTGGGGGTCTAACCGGTTCAGGGGGTGGAGACCTAAAACAACCCCCTGAATTGGTTTCGAAAAAAAAAAAGAAAAAAAAAACAGTATTGATTCGCTCGATATTTTGAACCTTGGCATGGAGACGTGCCATGGTGTTTACAGCGCTGGGTTGATCATCTAATTTTTATAACCAAAATTGTCAAGTGCCATGTCTCATATGTGACCATTGTAACTGTCTCAGAGTCTGTTTTGTAACAGCCTAATGGTTGGTTAGGTAGTTCCATTGCCATCTACCAATCAGATTCCCGGTGGATGTTTTGTCTGTCGAGAAAGTACGAGTTAACCACCTTTCAAAGTTCAAACTCGTTCAGCTTGAATTGGACTTTTGTCGATAAACCAAGTCCCCGTTTGGGAAAGCCGAAGGCCGATGACAGTGCACATGGCTAGCTTTTTTAAACTGCATTTGATCCAGATAGCCCAAATAGGCTGTCAGTCAGTCATTTGAATTGAAGGGCTGATGACCCAGATTCAGTGTTGGTTAATAATGTGCTTTCTTTGAAGAGCATACAAGGTGATAATCAATGATGTAAAGATTGTTTACAAAGTAAAACAAATGTATTCGCATTTTTGCATGCTTAAGATGAAAGAGTCCTTTACCAAAAAAAAAAAAAAATGAAAGACAAAGAGTCTGATCTTTCACTGCTTTACCTTGGAATGATGTTTGTCCTATATATTTATTGTGAATGGACTGTCTGGTCCGCATACTCGGTGAAAAATTCAGTACGAATATAAGTATAGGTGTAATGTGGGCCGTGCCGGAGCTATGCGGCAGGTCAAGCTGTGCCAGTTATGTGCATCGTGCCGGGCCGTACTGGCTCATGGATAATCTGGCTCGTTTTATACCTATAAATGGAACAACTCTTGTCTCTTAATGCTCAGTAACATTGAGAAAAGACCAATGATCAGTTAAAGCCTCTCATACTTCGTAGCGTGGCCAGCAAATCAAATTGTATGTAGATAGAAAAGAATGATGGGGAATGGTCATACCTAGAACGGAAATATAATGGCTCATTGATACTTAGAAAACAAAATAAAATTAGGTTGGTTGGTGAAATGCCAACAAACTTGTGAAAAATCAAACCTCTACAACTTATTATTCCACAGTGAAAGGAATTCATTGAGAAAGGAGAAGGCAACTGGAGAGACGCAGGGGAATGATTTTGATGAATAAGGCATTTGGAGGTTCTTGATAGAGATGGGCATTCGGTTTATTTCGCTGCATTTTTTATCAAATAAACCAAACCTTTTTAAACTCAACTTCTAATTGGAAAAGCTAAACTGAAATTTTCAATTCGTTTTTTGTTTTGGTTATTTTAGTTAAAACCAAATATATATTTCGATTAAAACATTTTTTTTTCAGTTAACTGATTTTTTAAATCTGAAGACCAAAACCCAATTCATTGAACTGATTTACCCCAAAACCAAAACAATTAAACTGAAGAAACTGAAACGAAGGTTTCCGTTTTGGCTTTTCAGTTTCTCTCTAGGCCAAGGGTGTCCACTGACTGCCGGCTTAGCCTGATTTTCTTGTAGTGATCTCTAGGTCAAGGGTGGGGTAGGGATTGTAGTGAAGTTGAAAAATTCAAGACTGAAGTAGCAGTACAATTCTGAGACCCTCCAATAAAAGAGTTCGGATCTTCTGACCACAATACATTGTTGGTCATGTTCATCCAGCTGCACCACAACACAACCGATGTTGGCTGGACAGCAGATCCAGACTCTCAATAAAATGCAAACAACCCAGCAATTACAATAAATTGAAGGCATCGCATAAACTTTTTATTTATTAATTTCAAATGCTGACGCATTCATATTTCATAATTGGGAGTTGCATGCAATATGGTCACAAGAATTTTTTTTTTTTTTTCAAATTCAACCTGGATTTAAACGAGTCTGCATTAGCTGAATTTGATGGGTGTGATAAGGTCTGTGTAACCAATAATAATGCCCCATGTCAGCCATAAAGTGGATATGCCCCACCATCACTCAATCTCTCACTTGGCATGTATGACTGATGTGGAGTGGGGCACTATTGTTGGTTACACAGCCCTTATTACAGCTATCAAGTTTAGCTAATCAGGGCTTGATTATAAACGCGGTGAGAGTGATCGATTAACAGGGAAAGATTCCATCCATGCTTGTAGAGAGATGTATTGTCATTGTGTATATATGTATTAAATTCGTTGTCAATTCTAAAAACAAAGATTCTATGTGCCCTTGATTGAAAAGAACATTGATTCTTGAAACAAAAATACCAGAAAAGCGATTTTGGTTTTGTGGTGTATTGCTTGTAATTTAAAACCCAAAATAAATCCATGAATTTTTCGTTTCAAAAACATGTTTTTACTCTTGTGGTTTGGTATTACATTAAACAAAGCATAAAATATTCAAAGAAAGATTCTGATTGAATGGATAATTAATGGATATCTAGTTGATTTTTTTTTATCTTAATTTTATTTTCATTTTTATTTTACTTTACCCAAATCAATTAATTTGAATGTGGGTTAGCATGATTCGTACAAGCTTTATACCAGAACTGGAGAGTGTATAGCATGATTCGTACATTATTTTACTAATAATGTTATTTTTCTTACTTAAAACTAATTTTTTTTTTCACTTTGTTTTCAGAAATTTTGTATTAAAAAACATGCATTTTTTCTTAATATTTAAAAAAGAATAAAAACATAAACCTTCATGGATATGGAGAATATCATCAGTGAGATATGCTTTTGCCATCTTTTTTTGCTTACCTTTTGCTGATAGTCGTTTGCCAAATTAAAAACAAAAAAACTTCTGATAGCTGACTCTTTAAAATGAAAACAGACAAGAAAAATAAGTTTTCACTTTTCAGATTGTGAAAATAGCTAGTGAAGATACATTATTACGTGGAACTCTTTTTGTTGAGAAAACTACTTCAAAGAAAACGACCAATTAGCAAACACCACTTAATGTTGGGTTGTTTACAGGCCATGAGGTTTGTTTTTTGTCCTATTTGAAGGCTTCATCTAAATCTCAAAAAATGGGTCCCAATGGTTCTACCCTTAATTTGCAAAAGCATTGATTTTTAAAACAAAATAATACATACATATTCTTGGTTGTTTTGGCTTGATTTATTTGCACTGGTGCAAAAGTATGGGAGTGCAAATTCTAATTTTTATTTTTATTTTAACATTTACCTTATTTTGGTTGTTTGCATTGCAGATGAAATAAAGTAAAACCCTGAAGCAAAATAAAGAAATACCCAAAGCAAAAGTTAACCATAATTTGCATTCTTCTCACTTGAACTCTCATACGTTTATACTTTGATCCATGCCCATTTAGCTGCGTGGGTAAGTCTAATTCATAAGAGCTTTAGTAAGATTTATAAAAGAACATCTTCTTTTGTATTTCATTAAGTCATTTGTCTGGGCAAATGCATTTATCCGGACAAGTGTTTTATGCTGTATTGATTGTAATGCAAATAAATTTATACTGATGCAAAACTATGGCAGTGAAAATGATTTGAGTGTAAATTCTGAACAATTTTTCTTTCAAATTTTAAATTATTTTGTTTGATTGTAGTACAAATAAAGTAAATGAAGACATGAAGGAGAATAAAGTAAAACTCAAAACTAAGTTAAACCAGAATTTGTATTTTTTACTCCATGCATTTGTACTAGTGCAAATAAAATTGTACTGCAACCAAAAACAGCCTTATGGGAAAAACATTTACCCGAATAAATGCACTTATCAATATTCTTTTATTTCACAAATAAAATTATACAATAATCGTTTTATCCAATAAAGTGACATAAATGAAGGGACAATATTGTCCCATCACATATTAGCAATTTTTGGCACGGATGGGTAAATGATTTATCCAAGTCTCATTAGGGTATTTTTGCCCAACAAATGAGTCGCTTGGGAGTCTTTATTTTTAGTACGACCCATTAATACCAAAATACGAACTCAATTTATTTTTTATAGGACCCACCAAATTACTTGCCCCCACTTTTTGGAAAATGAATGGGGCCTATGTACAACAAACTAAAGAATGGATCAAGCAAGCTTATTTTACGAAATATATTTTCTTAACTAACAAAATGTTTTCATTTTATTGCTGATGTGGCATATTTTAAAAACAAGAAAACAATCAGTGTTGAATAAAATGCCCCATCAGTAAACATATGGTAAAGAAAAATAATATAGTAATAAAATAATTTATAACTAGAAAAAGAGTTTCTGTTTATAATGTTTATTAGTTAATAATAATTAAAAGAAATACAATAATAGAACATAAGTAGCACTTGATTGATCCTACTAGCTGTTTTTGGTAAAATTGGGCCCAAGATCTCCTGGTGGGTTAATGAGCTAAATCACACTAAAACAGGGTGTGATATATAAAGAACTTGCTATCTCATTTGTGTTAATGAAAGTAAAATGCCTTCCTTTTTCTTAATACTGTAGAGTCTCTAAAAATAAAAAAATGCAAATTTCCTGTTTTCAGATCTTTTTTGAGATATTTTTGAATGCTAACCTAGGGCAAAAATTCATTCAAATTCAAACTTGGTTGGTGATCATATTAGAAACAAGAAAGAACAAAGCAAACCAATCAATGTGCCACACCATTTGCTTTTTTCTGCCTTTTAGAAAACTAGATTTCAATTTTATTAAACACCACCTTAATTAGGGCCCTACTTATGGTTCATTACATCACTTTTTTTTTCTGTTAAAACATTACATTACATTGCACTAACTGAAGATATTAGTGCATCAAAGATTTCGTTCCCTTGTGATAGAATCATCATCATCATCATCATCATCTATTGCTTCCTGAACAAAAAAGGGTATGCATCATAGCACCCAAAAACTTTGGCTGCCTGAGAACTTATTTTCGCCATACAATTAAAGGACCGAGTGGAAGCTCCCAAACAACCAAAGTTTCTCTCTCTCTCTCTCTCTCTCTCTCGCCGTTGATTTGATTGATTGAGCCATTTTGAACTGTCACCTGGTCAAGATTCCGGGTCTGGTTCAGTCAAGATCCACCAGATGGTCAAAAATCATTCGACCCAGCCGGTTCGACTATTGGTCCATTCAACCCGATGATTGGGTCGCGTGTTGCATACTTAATTTATACAAACTTTCGAGATCTATGCATCCCAAGGAGCCTTAGGTGCCTTGCCCTTTTTTGGCCTCAAATTATAATTTTTAATATTTTATAAATAAAAAATAAAAAATAAATATAAAATAATACATAAAACATATTTATACATTATTTATTAGTAAAATATATATATTATATATATATATATATATATATATATATATATATATATATATATATATATATATATATATATGTGATGATGTGAGTACAGTCTGAACCATTTGACCCGGTTTTTAAACACTAATATATATACTATAATTGAGATTGATAATCAAGAAATATTCCAAACTAACCATTTCAAGCATCTTTCATGGATCATCCATAATGAGGGATAAATTAAAGAGGATGTTGCCCATCAAAGTAGAATAGAGTGGTTGGAGTGAAAGATGTATTTAGTGTTGTGTGACCAATGTAAACCAATATTGCTATATGCCTATATGAAAGTATGAAACAAAATAGTGGGTAGCATGAAACATGTTCAAATAATGAACACATTTGAGACATGGATGTTAGATGGATGAGTGGTAATAATAGAAAGAATGGAACCAGAAGTGATCATCCTAATGGTGAGAAAAAAGAAAATCCATTAAGATGATTTTGTCAATGTACTTAGTTAGCTGATGTATGGACTACACTAGTGAGAAGTGAATAGCTGCAAGTAGTAGAAGGCTCTAAAAGAATAATAAAAAAAAAAAAAAGTGGTCTGAGGCGATAATAGAAGGATGAGAAGCGTAAGGGTCATGTAACAGATGACCCAGTAGCTGAGATGGTCATTCGGTGTCCCTTTATGGGTGGGTTTATATGAGTCGCAAATTAAGCAAAATTTCAATCTCAACACATGTATATACGTACATTGAACACACAGACGACAAGGGTGATGGATGCGTCTATTTTAATATGGACCACTTGATAATTAACAAATTCATGAATTCATATATAATTATAATGAATGGGCTCTTCAAAGGACAGTCAGAACAATTTCAGCTTCTTGTTGATCAAAAAGAAAAATCATCTTATTGTCCTTTTCATCTTCAATAATTGAAACCATTTAATCAATATTCAATGCTTTTCATGATCCTGCCAAAAGAATTAGAAACTACGCCAATATCTATAAGAATTATTAGCCATGGTTGAAGTCTCATTCATTCACAATATATTATATATTGGTGTGAAGTTCTTTTACAATTACATGGGCTTGTGTCTCCAAACCATAATATTAGGGCTACAATTTGGAATGGCCCAACCCAATCTGACCCGATCCCAACTAATTAAGCTTTCACCTGTATTGTCTTGGCTCTTGGGTTGGGTTTTTGAGCTCTATATTGGGCCTGGATTTGAAAACTTGGGTTGCAGATGAAAAATATCAGCAATTCAGCATTGTATATAGTAGAGTCTGTGATTTATCAGATTATACAAATTGGTGAAGCAAAAAAAAAAAAAAAAAATTATACAAATCGGACTATAATGCTCAGGTAAAATATAGTATAGAAAAATGTATTTAAGCAATTATCCATGTCACACTTCTCATATTGATTCCCAACCCTTTTAGATTTTTTTTGGTATTTATGATTTAAAAAAATAAAAAATCTATGATATCAAAAAGATATGATACCCAAAGAACTTTGATCACAAATCAAAACCACCTGATTGGTTACCTCTACTATGATATTGGTCGATTGTTTGTAAGATTTTCTGGTTATTTACAACCAAATCAGTTTCCTTTTTTATTAGGAAACTGAATTTAATGACTCCCCTTTTAAGGATTTAACAGGGCCATCTGAGCATCTCTTAACAGCAGTCCGTGCGGTGCATGAGTCTCATCTACAAAACATGAGTAAGAAAAAAATTTCCAATCAGATTAAGCCTACCCAGTCCAGCCCCAGTTGTATTAGTTTTGGCTTGGGTTAAGAAACTGGATTTTGACCTTTGATTGGTCCAAGCCCAATGTCCAGGTCAGAGTTGATCCCTCTGTGGACGCAGATGTGATTTCGCTCAAAATCCCTTTCATGGCCACAGTTTGACATTTTATCTTTGGCTTTTGAAAAGCAATTAAAGAAATTTATTTTATAGATCTGATATCTATTTTCATTTTAAAAAAATGAGGGCATTTTAATCGTCATCAACCATCTGAAACATGTTTGAATTTTCTTTGTGTATCCATTATCTCTTATCAAATCAAATCTATTATTACGTTTTCAAATATCAAATTTTATTTCAGCATTATCATACGCCACCTAAGAAAATTCATACTCGAATTTCGTAAAACCTAGAAATTGTCTAGAATGAATCTACAAATGAGAACACAGTTGCCCCTAATTTTGCTCTTTCTTTCACATTTTGGGCAAGGGATGGATGATAGTGGCAACTTTTGACCCAACCTACCAAACACCTCCTTGACACTTTCAAACCCCAAGCTAACGGTCCCAGATTAAAAATAGGGCAAATTACTTAAATGACTCTTATGGTTTAGTTACTTGACTAAATATATCCTTACTGTTTGAATATTATGTAATGCTATCACTGCTGTTTTGTAAAATTACCACTGCCGCTAAAATATTAATGAAAAGGCTAAAATTTCCATTTTACCCTTGAAAGCTCTTTCACGTTCAATCTGATCTTCATCAATCAAAATCACCGTTGCCGCTGCAACTCCTGGCAGCGGTGGTGATCTTCTTTCTCCACCCTTTCCCCTCTTTGTTCTCCCCTTCCTCTGAGCGGATTTGGCCGAGTAACAAGATGGTTCGGAGGATTAGAGAGAACAGATGGGAAGAAGGACCTCCGACTCTCAAATCTTTTCGGCACTCGACAGTTACCGATTCTTGTCCGCCCAGATGACGAATCTGGTTCTAGTTGAGGGGAAGACGGTGAAGTTGAAGGGAAAAAGCCCCTTTATCATTCTTCCTTTTTTTCTCTCTCCAACTTTTTCCCTGTAATTTATTTTGTCCTTTTGACATAATCATTCCCGACCATAGAGAGAAGGACGGGAAGAAGGACCTCCGACTCTCGAATCTTCTTCCTCTGTGTCACTGACCTACTGCGTTAAAGCCCTGGTCTGAGAGATTCGTCGATACTGCGTTAAAGCCCTGATAAGGAGATGACGATAGCAAAGATGATGAAGATCTAGCTGACGACCGACCACACGTCTATAGTACATGCATTTACACTAATAATATATATATATATATATATATATATATAAGATTTGTTAGTATCAAAACAAAGCTAGCTAGATACATCATAGTTTTGTGCCACCTTTCCTCAATGCATGAGAACATACAGTTGTTCATTATCATTTTTATAAGAGTTCCTATGTAATGAGGGCACGTTGCATGAAACTATGGCGTGCCTAGTGTTTGTTTACTACACAATGTCTGTAAAGAACTAAATATGCCCTAGGGTACCCTAGAGGCCTATATATCATAAACACTTAAACAGTGTGCAGATACATTAGGCGTATATATTAAAGAATGTTGGGGGCGGGGGCTTGAGTTGGCTCAAGCTGGGGCTTAGGATATTTGAGAGTCCAAGCTATGCAAAATCTTATGTTAGGTTGAATTTGGCCTGCCTAAATTGTAGTTTTAAATATAATCACTTAATTTTTTTTTTTTATTTGCTAGGCCAATGGAGTATAAATTCCCTACCTAAAAAGTAAATAAATAAATAAAGGGAGAGCCCTCTCCCAAACCCCCAAATAGGGGTCTCAATGGACCAGGTTTGGGTTGGGCCCCATCTGAATCAAAGTTGATTTGAAAGTGTTAGATGGACCAATAAAATATATTGAATTGGATCAGTCTATGCATCTCCTTTTTGCAATTAAAATGCCCCTATGAATATTGAGTTTTTTGACTACAAAAAGGATACAAGTCCTTAAAATAAGGAATGCCAAATGCAGCCTTAATAATCTAAAGTATTTATTGGATTGGATTTGACCTAGTCCATTTGTGATGGATTTATATTGGACTTTGTCTGATTGAACCAATATTTGGTCCATTGACATAAGATAAGAGTTCAGGTGTTAATGGACTAGGTTTCGGTTGGACCTAATTAAAATTAAAATCAGTTGGAACAGTTTGAATGGTCCAGACTCCAGACATTGAATTGGACTGATCCAGAATGGGCCAAAGTATAAAACAGTTTGGATTAGACCTGGTCCATCTGTAATGAATTCACACTGGATTGGATCGATCAATATTCGGTCTATTGACAACTCTATCCCAAGTTCCCAACCTTGATGAAGATGGGATTAAATCCAAGGGTTCCAGGTTTTTGCAATAACTAGCCAAATACTTTACTAACTGGTGAGTCCAAATAAGTTACAAATGAAGGCATGTACAGAGCTACAAATTCAATCAATAGTGTTCATTATTAAGTTTCTTTTATCAAGTATCATCAGAATTCAGAAATACCATGTCAACATTTCACATCTCCGCTGCTTCTTAGGCTCAGTTTGGAAGGAGTATAAATACAAATATGTAGAGTGTAAATCCTTGTATTTTGTATTATTTTGTATATATTTGTATTGTACATATTTGTATTTGTAAGGCTCAGTTTGGAAGGAGTATAAAGGCAAATATGTACTGTGCAAAATCTTATATTTTGTATGTTTGTACTGTATATATTTGCATTTGTACTCTTTCCAAACTACGACTCAATTTGAGAATAGTACAAATACATATAAAATAATACAAAATACAAGGCTTTGCACTCTACCTGTATATATTTATATTCCTTCCAAACTGTGCTTTAATCTCATGCAAGGTTCAAAGTATAAATATCATAAAGAGCATGGCAATTGCAATTTTAAGATACTTATTAGGATGCACTTTGGAAATACATTTGTTATATATGGTGGAATAACTAGGAAGCACCGGACTGGCTTGAGCCTTTTGTTTGAAAATACATTTTTTATATATGGACCTGAACAGACTGAATCGATTATAACAGTTTTGGTTTCATGATTTTGTTCTGATTAATAATTGGATCAGTTCCGGTTCTTGCACTGTTTGCCTTGAATCGATTCAAACTTGAAACTGATTATTTTTTTTAAATATATAATATATATTTTAATTTTCTTACAGTTTTTATCAGATTTTATGTTTGAAATAGTAAATTTGATAGATAATAAATAAGATAATATTAGTTAAAAATGTTTAATTTATTAACATATAAATAATTTAGTGGTTTTATATAATTTTTATTAAGTTATTATTTAAATAAACAACTATAGTTCTCACTTTCAGTATGATTGGGTCCTGATAGACCTTACTATTAAGTAGGGCTGTTCATAAGAAGGCCCAATCCGACCAAACCGACCAACCTGGACCGATCCAACCCGAGTTGGCCGGGTTTTCATCAGCACGGGTTGGTTTCGGGTTGTGCAAATTCCTAAACCGATAAGAAAACCGAAACTGACCCGAATTGAACCGACTTAGTTCCTAGTTCAAACATGAAGTTCCAAAGTCCATTAGGCCACCCAGTTTTTGAATGGTTACAAGAAACTTTGGATTAGTGAATAGTGATTAATGAACAACTTTTGTGATTAACTTTTCATTTAAATTTTATCATAGAAGATGGCTGAAATGATGTTCAATTTATGACTGTTTTTAAAATTAGCAAGATTTTATCACAGGGATGAACTTAGAACCGAAACTGACCCAAACCGACCCAACCTGACTCAAACCGACCAGGTCGGTTTTGCTTAACACTGGGTCAGTTTCAGTTTCTATGTCAGATAACCCGACCAGGTTGGATTGATTGAAAAAACCACAGTAAACCGATCCAACCCGACCCATAAACAGCCCTACTATTAAGTAGGGCGATCCTGAATCTATAATTTTCCCTAATTAATAACCGATTTGGGACTAATTCTATCTAAACCTGACTCAGACATGCTAACAAAACTCATATATAGCCTAAAATAGTGTATTACAAATACTGTATCTACAACTGAAACCATAATAAGACAAGCACATACTTTCAATGATTTATAGTGAGTGAACTTAATTCAAGCCTTTCTTCTATATTCTTCTTATTAAAATATTACTGGTGTAAGGGAAGTGTCTTAACTTATTGATTGGATATAAAGGCTAAAACATGTAAGCATAACCTATATGCAGAAGTCCTGCTTGTAACACACCAAGGTTCAAAGTATCATGTGTCTCCTCCGTCTTTACGGGTTCAGTACATCAAACATTAGGAGTTAAGAATATGTTTGATTTGAAGGAAAAGGTAGGGAAAGATAAAAAATCCATACAAAATTTATAATGGTTTTCCTACCTTTTCTTTCCTTATTTTTTCTTTCAAACCAAACATAATCTAAGGAAAGTACATCTGTTGAAATGTTGAGAGTGGGCGTTGGCGCAAACGGTTGAGTTGTTCCATTGTGACATGGATGGTTAGGTTTAAATTTTGGAAACAGGCTCTCTATTAAGGGAATTAAGGATCCTCAAACCCTACACATTGAGGGGAGGCTTCTACGCTTGGCTGCCTTTTGTATATGTTGGAAGGTCGATATCACCAATCCACATTTTGCCGCGACAGTATCGTAGTCCTGCGCTGAAACAACTAAATCAAAGCATTTTATTTGTAACCATGGCCCCACCTCGTGACTTATTGGTGGAGCCACTACACCGCAGAAGTGAACTCTAATATCAGTAGGCTAGGCATTAGCCATTAGGCATTGATTATTCCACCAAAGCCACATGTGGGCCACCCGAAAACTGACATGGCCACCAATTCTTTTTAGAATGTTTATGCCGTACACGGTTGATATGGCATCACAACCACCTTGTCTAGATCAAGTTACCATTATATCATTTTCACGCGCACCATAGTACACTCTATTAGCATGCTACAGCTTCCATGCAAGTTGTTTGACAGTTGTTCCCTTTGAATTTTTGACTACAGTTGCTGACGTGTTCTCTAACTTCCATTCTGTTGACGTTCTCCCATGCCAGATGGCATTGCAGGGAGCCAGTTTGATCTTACGTCATCATATACGTTTGTTCATAGGAAATTCATATCCTATAGACATATTTCATTGCCGACCTTTGATGTATTGTTGTGGCCCCACCTAGATGAAGGGACATCAAAGCACAAAAATCAGTAAATCACGTCGTAGCAAAAGTGATGAACTGGGCTTGGGCTTGAAGATCCTGACTTGGTGAAGCCTGCAGTTCGTCGTCTTTCACTTTCGCCCAACTTCTACTCACTCAACTACCAGAAAGAAAAAGAAAGGGTTACTCATTGTGCTCCCTCTTGTTGGCACAGCAAGATCCATTCAAGATTGTATGAAGTCAGTTTTCTTATTGATTCACTTTTTTTCTTTTTTTTTTTTTTTGTTTTCTTTGCCCTTTTCATTTAGCCTCTTAAGGTCCATCTGGCAATGGTGACTTGGCCCACGTAGGCCCACAATGGAATTTTTAATGGTTCTTCTCCTATTATTTTTCCTGTAGAGACCCTGGATACTAAGGCATACATGGTTGAATCTATTAATCAGACTATATATAGGTCGGTGTTTTCTGTGAGGAGCAAATCCGATCTCTATATATACAGCAACTTCTGTAGTATTTGACATGGTTGGGTTGATTTCATCTGTTTCTTTTTTTTTTTTTTTGAATTTATTAAATTTAGGAAAATTCTCTGTCAGTATGTACTTGTTTTATACCGCGGATGGTGCATCAGATCGGCAGCCGACATAAAAACTTTTGCCAAACTCTTATAATCATGGATCCTCAGGTTCTACATGATCAATCCCAAATCTCCTCTTTTGGAGTTATGCCAAATAACCATCTCAACTACCAATCTCAATCTCTTCTGTTTAGCACTTTATTTACATTTTTTTCATAACCTCCATGGACCATGATAGTAATGCAATCACTTAGATTCCTTTTCCCTAATTATAATGTTTTTCTTGGAAAATAATATTCAATAATGTGAATCATATTCAATTTATAATTTGACTGATGCTTCACTTGGGAAAAAACCAATAATAAAAAAAAAGTAAGTTCTAAAATATATGAATAGAGTGGAATGAACGATGTTAAGAAAATGGCTAATGAAAAATGACAAGGGATATCATTTTCCCTCAATTTGTATTCTGATTTTTTTTTTTTTTTTTACTTTATACAGTCATTTTATGTGCAACCACTAGGGGTGGATTCCATCCGAGCTGAGCCAAATACTTGGTCGTTTGAGCTCAGCTCTCTGAAATAGTCTTAGGCTTGAGCTCGAGTTCGGCTCGGTTCAAAGCTTGCAAGTTCAAGCTTGAATCAGCTCAAGCTCGACTACAAGTCAAGTTTTTTCTAAAAAGTAAAAATTATACATATAAAAATATTTTTTTTTATTTTACATACAAAAAAATAAGAATTATAAAAATTATTTATTATTATACATATAAAAATAAAAAAATATACATATAAAAAAGCGTTTTTATTTTATAGACAAAATAATAAGAATTAAAAAAGTTATTTACTATCATACAGAAAAAATAAAAACATTATATAAAAAATATTATTATTATTATATATATAGTAAAAATTATTTATTTTATATATATTTATTTATATGTATATGTATATGTATGTATGTATACATGCATGTGTGTATGTGTGTATATAATAAAAAAATATTTATTTATTATACTAGGCTCACGAGTCAAGTTTCACTAGACTTGAGCTCGAACCGATTAAAAAACGAGCCTATGTATCAAGCTCAAATTCGGCTCAAATCTTATTTTTAACCGAGTCAAGCCGAGCTTTTCATGAGCCGAACTCAAATAGATCATGACAAGCTCGACCCGTGACCACCCCTAGCAACCACATAATTTTTCAGAAAAGTATTCATTTTGCTTCATTTTACGTATGAGTTAGCAAAGGCTCTACTGTTGAGAACTCGGGTACATGGTGTGTATTCCATAGTATACCAAAAACCATTCTACACAGAGGCAGTTGAACTTACATTTGAATCACTTAAGAAAATAGTGATATATGGAGAAGTCTGATTATTTGAGTGAAGAAGAAGGAAGGATGCTTTTTGTCAATGTTTGGTTTGGTTTCTGAGACTGTCACATCAATAAGAACATATTTTCCTCTTCGTTTCTCTTACAGATGTTGATGTGTGTTGATATTTGGGCAAGAAAAATTTATGGGTGTGGTTCATGTTTTTGTTTGTGTTTGGTTGGGTTTATGAATATACATGTTATATGTTACAACTGAAAGAGGCATTTAATTTGTCTTCTGTTTCTTGTTCCAGAACCGTCAAAATGGAACACAATTATTTTATAGTTTTCTCAACTGGGTTCTACTATGATACGGAAAGACATAATACTAGAGAAACTTACAGCTAATCAACTGGTATCGTAAAAGAGGTGACCAATCAAGTGGTATTCATCAAAATTCGGAGAGGTTTTATTAATCAAAACTCTTCAGGTATCATGTCTTTCTAATATCATAGATTTTTCCTTTTCAACCAGGAAACATGGTTTGTTGATGTAAATATTACATGAGGCAATTGTATGGTATGACTCAGACACTAAAATCATCATCATCATCATCCATCCATCCGTCCATCTTTTCATGCCATATCTCAATTATATGGAGTCAGCTATATGAATTCTATATCGTCAATCAATTCGTTCTATTTAAAGCTATATCCACTATTTCATAGTCTCAGGCACTAAAGTGATTCCTGTTATTCAATAATGGCTATGATCAAAAGCAAATAATGAGAAATACATACATATACACGAGTCACACAATCAAAACTGACAACATATCATGGTTCTAAACCATATAAAATCAATAAAATAAACCATATAAAATCAATATGGCTCTAAACCATATCACCCTTTTTAGAACCAAGAACGCAAGAAGCAAACAATCCCCTATAAAACATTGAAGGAGTCTTTTTTGTTTTGTTTTGTTTGATTCTTGTGGGGCTCAGTTAATTTGAAGAAACAATATAATGTTTTCTGAAACAACTTGTGGGCCCAATTAATTACTTGGAATGTAACAACAAATATAAACCACATAGAGCACCACTTAGTGTAATTACAAAGAGTTTTACCCATACTACTTATTGGAAAAATGTAGAGAAAATCTCTGACACTTTCTTTTTAAAACAGTATTATTTTCCCATTCCAGTGTAAACAGTTAGTATAAGCAAGGTTCTATGAACCTACTCCAAGATATAATTGAGAATTATAACTTTCTAGGTCAATCTTTAGTGACTTGCTGCCCGAACCAATAAAAAATATTAAAATATATCTTAGAAAGATAGAAACTAGGAGAGAATAGACTAATTAGGAGATAATAGACTAATTAGGACAATTAATTAAGAAGAGGATATTGAGACTTTGACACATGAAAATGAAAGGGCTTCTTCGAGATTTTGCAGTGATTTGAAAACAACCTAGATAACCTGTTTATAGATGTTTAAGTTCTCAAAGTGAAGGCATAATCCATGGGAAACAACTACCTAATGGATTCTTTGAGACAAACCTACCTAAGGAAGAAACAAATTACAACAAATTACAAAGCCAACCCAGTCCCATTCTTAAGAACTGGACCTTGTTCCAAGCTTTTAGTCAACTTGAGGTGGGCTTGGGCTACCTTGGGTGGATTGGTCGGTCTTCAAAGGCTTTTGTTCATGATTGTATTTCTATATATATATATATGTATATATTGTATAAGATATTACACAATATAAGGGGATTAAGGGGGTGGGGAACAGAGCAGGGTGTGAGGCCCGTTGATTTTACCAGGAAGGTACCTGTTATTATGTAGGATTGATCACACACTTCTATATTCAGAGGGATGCTGCGTCACCATCTCAGCTATGTTGCACTAGGGGTGCAAGTTGGGTTGGGTTGAGGCCAATCCTAACCCAACTCAAGTTTTTAAACCCCCAATCTTAATCCTAATCCAACCCGATTGAGTTGTTGAACCCCAAATCCTAAAACTTTGGGTCGGGTTTAGATTGGGCTCAGGTTGGGTTTGGGTTGGCCAACTTTTCTACTTCCTTTTGCCAAATGTAGTTATTTGCTAGACTCTAAGGGTTTATATTAAATATAAGCATTATTACGTGTAAAAGACCATAGTTATCATGTTTTACAAAGAAAATTTTCTTGAACTTACAATTCTTGACATATATATATATATATATATATATATATATATATATATATAGATAGATAGATAGATAGATAGATAGATAGATAGATAGATAGATAGATACTTGCAGCAAAAATAAATAAATAAATATAGATATATACACTATGGATGCATAATTGCATGTGCATACATGCATGAATAGTGAATATGAATGAATGTACACAAGTACTTGCATGCATAGATACATATTTATATAATATACAAACATGCAAATATAAAGTTAAATTGAGTTCGGGTTGGTCAAGTTCTTAACCTTAACCAAACCTAAAGTTAAGTTCAATTCACACTTTTCAACCCTAACCCTAATTTTAACTTCAACCTAACCAATCCAATCCTAGCTTTCTAAGTTGGGTCAGGCTCACCCAACCCAAGTTGTATTCCTATGTTACATCTGGCAATTTCAAATGATGATGATCATGATGACAATGACGACAACAACAAAAATGGGAGTTTAAGTAGTGTTTTTATCAAAAACCATGCAACAAAGATAAATAATCAAAGCATGGTAAACACCTAGGTGGTGTTATATATATATACCACATGTGTGCATCATGTTTGTTGTATTCAAGCATTATGCTTTATTTTTACTTTGAAATGTACATTTAAAAAAAAATTGCCAAATGCATTTTACAACAAAATTACAAAAGTAGAATTTGAATAATTTGAATGCATGCTTTATATTTTTGTGGGAAAATCTATGATGCGGAAAAGATATGATATGGGAAGAGTTTTGACCAATCAAAACCCACCTATGAATTTTGATAAATAACACCTAATTGGCTACCTTATTTATAATTCCAGTTGATTGGTCAAAAGTTTTTCAGATATCATATCTTTTCCATATCATAGTCAAACCCTATTTTTGTACTTTTGAAAGTACAAAGCATGAAATCTATCCAAACATAACATTAGTTTCAAGTTTTCTTACTTGTAGCTTATATCAATGTTTTCAACTTGCAGGATTGGAGTACTACATAGACAGGTTGCTTGACCTATCACTAAACAAATTTCTGAGTATGTTTCAGCTCAAACTACATTGTTGTAAATAATCATAGACTTGTGTTGACAACTAGATGACCTTACATGTTAAACCGTTAACCTATTTGCTCAGAACACAATAATTCTCATTTTTTACACATTTTTGCTAAATATGATGAGCATATAATATTAATGAAATGCTTAATTTTTTCTATCATATTTTCTACATTTTTATTTTTCTTTTTTAATTTATGACATCATAAGTTGACTTGTTTAACAAAAAGGGAAATGTGGTTCTGATCGATTTTTAGAACATTGTTTTTTAAATATTTTTCATCTTGTGGTCAAATGAACTAATTGGATTGGTTGATCCATTGCTTGATCAGAATTTTGGGTCTATCAATGACCACCAAATTGTTCGGTTGTAAAAAACCATTGACTTTATCAACAACATGACCTACCTAATCAAACCATTGAACCATTCTACCTGGTTAGTAGGGTTACATGTTGAAATGCACCCATATGATGAATGTGTAATATTAGAAATGTGACTGTATTTTTACAATTGATTGTATTTCTAACTAATTTTTAAATTTTTACTATTTAAATGTGACATCATGGGTTGACCTATTTGACCTAAATGGTTTAATTGTTGACCCACTAGTTGGATGGAAAAACTATTTTACTCTTAGCTTTTTTTTTTTAACAAATTTTGTATTCCATTCCCATCATTAGTAAAAATACTTTTTAAATGTGACATCATGGGTTGACCTATTTTGACCTAGATGGTTTAATTGTTGCCCCACCACTTGGATGGAAAAACTATTTTGTTCTCAGTTTTTCTTTTTTTTTTTAAATTTTGTATTCCATTCCCATCATTAGTAAAAATACTTTTTAACTTTTACACTTTTTCATTTATATGACAAATAAATAATATTAGAGATGTGTCTAAATATTTTCTCTAAATTTTTGTACCTTTTTTTTACTATGCATTTCGATATAATTTTTAAATATTTATTATTTAAATATGATATCATGGGTTAATCCAATTGTTCTATAAGGTTGGACCATTGTCCAGTCACCTAGATAAGATAACAATTTCATTTTCAGATTTGTACTGACTTTTGTATTTCATATACAACATTAATAAAAATAATTCTTGTCTAACTTTTTCCATTTTTATATTCTTTCATAATTCATTTTTCATTTAAAAAATTTTATTATTTAATAATAACATCATGAATTGATCCATCTGGCCCAAAATTTTAACCACTGATCTGCTACTAAAATAGAAAAACGGTTTTACTCGGAACCTAAACTGGTTGAATTGCTTACCTAAGAGTTAGAAAAACTGATTTTGTCTCCATATTGGTTTTAAAAATTGATGAAGAACAAGTTGCTGAAAGGTTTTTGGAGCCCAAAATCACAAAAAAGAAAAGAAAAGAAAAGAAGAAGCTTCTTCCTATGCACATCTAGCTACATAAAAAAATATAGGTTTCTATATTGTTAAAATTATTGTACATAAATTTAATTATTAATAAAATTTAATGATGAAAATGAAAATACCTTAAATATAATATACATTAAATATGAGACTTAATAAAAAAAATGAATTTAAAAATAATATTTTCAAATTACAAATTTTACCCTCAACATAGCATTCATAATAAACGTCTGTCTACATGTTTGTGAATTAACCGTGGAACTTTCTACGCAAGAGACTTTACCAGCAAGGCTAGCTAGCTGGCACCTTCCCAATTAAGTTTGAAATTGGAGAGAACATATGGTAATATAGAATATTATAAAAATATTGTAATGCACATATTATATATAATATATCATAAATAAATAATATACATACATAAATAGGATAAATATATATCATAACGTTGTACGGGCTTGAGATGGCTTAATCTGATACTCTTGAGTTCAGGCTACACCAAGACTCAACCCAATTAAGTCTAATGTGAAACGAAGTACAATATATGAGTTTTAAGGCCTAATTCCAGTCCAGAGCCCAAAAATCTAAGCGTACAAGACTTTGGATTGAGTTGGGTTGGGGTCAGGTAGGGCCCACCCAAGTTGCAAACCTATCAAGAGTAACCTGCTACTGCAGGGAGAAAATGATCATTCTCTGTGATAAAATAGACAACTGTTCGTCATTTACATCGAGATTGTTGACTTTTTCCTCAACCCTAATAACACCCACAAACAAGACCATCAAATATATATCGCTTAAATAAATTTGTGGGGAATCTCTCTTGACCATGTTTGATAAGCATGCATTTTCAAAAAGATCATGTTTGACAGGAAAATTAACGTAAGCATGCGCATTATTATGATCAGTTTATTATATTTGTATAAGGACCAAGGTCTTATCCAAGTTCTGAACATTTTAGCTTCAAAATTTTGAAGAGAAATGGGTTTTAATTTGCTAGCAGTGTTAATGGCTTAATGCTTTCATCAAACCACCAAAAATCCTGAAAACTTATTTTTGCTATCTCAATTAATAAATATATAAGATGATGAATGGCACTGGTTGAAAGTAAAACAGATGTCACAGACTAATTTAAACTACGTACAGAAGTGTGCACGACCACATGTGAAGTGACTAGTAGTACTGAGTGAAGAAGAAGGTGAACCTACACCTAAAAACTATATATCATTGGGCAAAATGAATCTGATAGCAGTTCTACAGTCAGCAGTCCAAAGAAGAGAGATGAGAGGCAGAGGCTGCAGAGTTTGTAGTCTCCCTCACTCACTCTCTATCCCTTTTGTACTCATTTGCTTTGTTTTTTTGACGAGGGGGGTGGGTGGGTGGGTGGGTGTAAATGTATTTTTCAACTCACCTGAATGGCGAGTAGGTCCCATATTCCCTGGGTTCTTGTCTGCTAGACATTTATACACTAATGAGAGACTACTTCACCTCTTTGTTTTGCAACTAATATTGCTCACTTTGTTTTAACTCAAAAAGTAAAATTCACGAGTTACTGTAAATGATGTCTCCATTAAATAATCCATCACTGTTCTTGACGTCTGTTAGCTCCAGTTTTCTGGAGAAACACAGAGCGAGAGAGAGAGAGAGAGTTGGCAATTACGCGGATACTTCTAACCAGGATGCAGTTCAGCAACTGCTGGATTGCATTACGAGCTTCAACTCAGGAACATATATTAAAACTCTTCCCACCTCCAATTCCTAAATCATCATCATCATCAACAACTTAATTCCTCTCATCACTACCAGTACTACTACTACGACTACTACAACTACAACTACTAGCTAGATCTCCCAAGTTCACCGATGAACTACTTTCCCAGGACAAATTCCGATGGTAGAACCAATGCCGGTGGCAGCAGCGTTGCCAATGACGCAGATGCCAACCATTTGCTTCCTTGCCACCACCCGGTTTACCGAGGAGTGAGGCGCCGGAGCGGTGGCAAATGGGTGTCTGAGATTCGTGAGCCAAAGAAGCCTAATCGCATATGGCTTGGCACGTATCCCACCCCAGAAATGGCCGCTGTTGCTTATGATGTCGCGGCATTGGCACTTAAAGGTCCTGACGCTAAGCTCAACTTCCCCCTCTCTGCAGCTTCCTTGCCCGTTCCTACCTCAAAATCTCCCCGTGACATCCAGGATGCTGCAGCCACTGCCGCAGCTGCGGCTGGGGCGGCCATGGATTCTTTCTCAGAGTCGCCAGGGCCAGGGGGCCAAGCCAAGAACGACTTCTCCTCATCAGTAACAGTAACTTCCGATGCAAATTATTCATTGGTTTCAAATGACTACATTGACGAGGAGTTTCTCTTTGATATGCCTAATCTTCTCGTCAACATGGCTGAAGGAATGCTGCTTAGCCCTCCTCGACTGGGAGTGGTTGCTGCTGACGACGACGCTACCATTGAAAACACAGCCACTCACAACCTCTGGAGCTATCCTTAATTAGTCCATCCATCCATCCATCCATCCACATATAACTCTTCTATGCATCATCTATATATGTATATTTCAGAGATTAGCACTTAGGCTCTTCCTGTATAGCTAGATAGAAGTAAGTTGTCTATGAGTTGCTATTTTCAGTCGTCATAGATGTAATAATCAGTAATTGCACACCTCCTCTCCTTAATTAGCGATCGATCATGCATTAATAATAGTACTAAGTACTCCATCAGTATTTTATATCTATCTATCTATCTATATATATGTATATATATATATATAGATATATATATAGAAAGAGACCTGTGTAATAAGAAAGTTTTCCTGGCAGCTGCTGATTGAATATTGAGGCTATTGCACGGCAGATGTTCTCTTAATAACCTGCATGGCAACGACTTCATTTCCATCATTTCTAATATGGAACTAAGCATATAGTGATTAAAATTTCATCTATCCATATTAATCGGCAAAACCCAGTTCAGGACTTGAGACAGGAAATCTTGATGAATGAATGAATACCACAAGAAATAATTAATTGAATAATTTAATTGTGCCGTCTGCCCATCAACACAGGAGATGATTACTTGCAAAGCAGCCAAGAACGCCGCTTCTAAATCCAGATATATATACTCTATCTATCTCATGGATTGATGATTGAAGAATCTCTAGCTTCATCACTCCTCAAGCTGCAATACCAACTTGCATCATGGATTAGTGATATATATGAAATGAAATCTACTCTTCTGAAACTATGAGGTTGCAAGATATAGCTAGCTAGGAAGAGCTAAAGCAACAAATATCATCCCTTCAAAGCCTCTGAACCTATCTCTAATCTGCTTATTGTAAGTTGCAAGGTGAGGAATTAGGGAAATGAATAGCCCACAGATTACATCCCAGTTTGGTGATAAGTAGTAAAGAAAGTTTGGTGTATCAGTCAAACAGAATTATTAGTAAAGTTGATATTCTTATTGGGTGTGATCCCTTTAACCATGTAATTCACTTTACTTTATGAATTGTTAGTGTTAGTATTAGTGTAATTATTTCATGAATGGAATTGGTTGATTAGTATATATATTAAGTTGGTCTCTGTTGACGTGTCATTCTCAATATCTCAAGCTACGAAAGTGGCATTAATTCCATTATATATATGTCAATGCAGCTTGTGGTATATATGCCATATCATCTCAAGAGGCGTGCTGATGCTGATATCTCACCTTCCACAGATATTGATGAGATGGTCCAGGGTCCGGCCTCCTAAATAAATTAGTTTGGTGCGAATAGAGTTTGAAGTGTGAGCCTTCTCTGCGTATAGGACCCCAATTGGGTCAGCAATGGATTATTATTGTTCTCTCTAGGTCAAGGGTGTCCACTGACTGCCGGGATTGTAGTGATCTCTAGGTCAAGGGTGGGGTAGGGATTGTAGTAAAGTTGAAAAATTCAAGATTGAAGTAGCAGTGGTACAATACTGAGACCACAATACATTGTTGGTCATATTCATCCAGCCGCACGTTGAGAATATCGGTGACCACAACACAAATGATGTTGGATGGGTGAATATGACCCAGTAATGTGTTGTGGCCAGCAGATCCGATTCCATTTCAATAAAATGCAAACACTCTAGCATTTACAAGGCATCGCATAAACATTTTTTTATTAATTTCAAATGCTGACGCATTCATATTTCATAATTGGGAGTTGCATGCAGTAGGGTTACAAGAATTTTCTTTTTTTTTTTCCAATTCAACCTGCATTTAAACAAGTCTGCATTAGCTGCATTTGATGGATGTGGTAAGGTCTGTACAACCAATAATAACGCCCCATGTCAGCCATAAAGTGGATATGCCCCACCACCACTCAATCTCTCACTTGGCATGTATGGCTGATGTGGAGTGGGGCATTATTGTTGGTTACACAGCCCCTAGTACAACTATCAAGTTCAGCTAATCAGGGCTCGATTTTAAAAAAGATTCCATCCATGTTTGTAGAAAGATGTATTGTCATTGTGTATATATGCATGTATGTATGTATGTATTAAATTCATTGTCAATTCTAAAAACAAAGATTCCATGTGCCCCTGGTTGAAAAGAACATTGGTTCTTAAAACAAAAATACCAGAAAACTGTAATTTAAAACCAAAAATATATCCTTGAATCTGTGGTTTCAAAAACATGTTTTTACTCTTGTGCTCTGTTATTACATTAAACAAAGCATAAAATATTCAAAGAAAGATTCTGATTGAATGGATAGCTAGTTGATTTTTCTATTTTAATTTTATTTTACTTTACCCAAATCAATTAATTTGAATGTGGGTTAGCATGATTCGTACAAGCTTTATACCAGAACTGGAGAGTGTATAGCATGATTCGTACATTATTTTACTAATAATGTTATTTTTCTTACTTGAAACTATTTTTTTTTTCACTTTGTTTTCAGAAATTTTGTATTAAAAAACATGTATTTTTTCTTAATATTTTAAAAAGAATAAAAGCATAAACCTTCATGGATATGGAGAATATCATCAGTGAGATATGCTTTTGCCATCTTTTTTTGCTTACCTTTTGCTGATAGTCGTTTGCCAAATTAAAAACAAAAAAACTTCTGATAGCTGACTCTTTAAAATGAAAACAGATTTTGAAAATAGCTAGTGAAGATACATTACGTGGAACTCATTTTGTTGAGAAAACTACCTCAAAGAAAACGACCAATTAGCAAACACTACTTAATGTTGGGTTGTTTACCGGCCATGAGGTTTGTTTTTTGTCCTATTTGAAGGCTTCATCTAAATTTCAAAAAATGGGTCCCAATGGTTCTACCCTTAATTCGCAAAAGCATTGATTCTTAAAACAAAATAATGCATACATATTCTTGGTTGTTTTGGCTTGATTTATTTGCACTGGTGCAAAGGTATGGGAGTGCAAATTCTAATTTTTATTTTAACATTTACCTTATTTTTGTTGTTTGCATTGCAGATGAAATAAAGTAAAACCCTGAAGCAAAATAAATAAATACCCAAAGCAAAAGTTAACCATAATTTGCATTCTTCTCACTTGAACTCTCGTACGTTTATACTTTGATCCATGCATGTTCATTTGGTTGTGTGGGTAAGTTTAATTCATAAGAGCTTAAGTAAGATTTACAAAAGAACTTCAATGCATGGCTTCTTTTGTGTTTCATTAAGTCATTTATCTGGGTAAATGCACTTATCCAAGTAAGTGTTTTAGGCTGTATTGATTGTAATGCAAACAAATTTGTATTGATGCAAAACTATGGCAGTGCAAATGATTTGAGTGTAAATTCTGACCTATTTTTCTTTCAAATTTTAGCTTATTTTGTTTGATTGCAGTACAAATAAAGTAAAATAAGACATGAAGTAGAATAAAGCAAAACCCAAAACAAAGTTAAACCAGAATTTGTATTTTTTACTCCCATGTATTTGTACTAGTGCAAATAAAATTGTACTGCAACCAAACACAGCCTTATGGGAAAAACATTTAACCGAATAAATGCACTTATTAATATTCTTTTATTCCACAAGTAAAACTATACAATAACCATTTTATCCAATAAAGTGATATAAATGAAGGAATAATATTATCCCATCACATATTAGCAATTTTTGGCGTGGATGGGTAAATATTTATCCAAGTCTCATGAGGGTATTTTTGCCCAACAAATGAGTCGCTTGGGAGTCATTATTTTTAGTAGGATCCATTAATACCAAAATACGAACACAAATTATTTTTTATAGGACCCACCAACTTACCTGCCCCCACTTTTTGGAAAATGAATGGGGCCTTATGTAAAACAAACTAAATAATGGATCAAGCAAGCCAAGCATCTTTTTGTTGTTGTTTTTTTTAACTTTTTTTTTTGTAAATTTTTGTTGGTTTCAAAGAAGGTAGAATTTTCTGAACCAAGCTCAAAATATTTAAACCTTATTTTTATGAAATATATTTTCTTAACTAACAAAATGTTTTCATTTTATTGCTGATGTGGCATATTTTAAAAACAAGAAAACAAAAACATCTCAGTGTTGAATAAAATGCCCCATCAGTAAACATATGGTAAAGAGAAATAATATAGTAATAAAATAATTTATAACTAGAAAAAGAGTTTCTGTTTATAATGTTTATTAGTTAATAATAATTAAAAGAAATACAATAATAGAACATAAGTAGCACTTGATTGATCCTACTAGCTGTTTTGGGTAAAATTGGGCCCAAGATCTCCTGGTGGGTTTATGAACTAAATCACACTAAAACAGGGTCTGATATATAAAGAACTTGCTATCTCATTTGTGTTAATGAAAGTAAACTGCCTTCCTTTTTCTTAATATCGTAGAGTCTCTAAAAATATAAAAAAAAATGCAATTTTCCTGTTTTCAGATCTTTTTTGATATATTTTTGAATGCTAACCTAGGGCAAAAATTCATTCAACTTCAAACTTGGTTGGTGATCATATTAGAAACAAGAAAGAACAAAGCAAACCAATCAATGTGCCACACCATTTGCTTTTTTCTGCCTTTTAGAAAACTAGATTTCAATTTTATTAAACACCACCTTAATTAGGGCTCTACTTATGGTTCATTACATCACTTTTTTTTTTTTTTCTGTTAAAACATTACATTACATTGCACTAACGGAAGATATTAGTGCATCAAAGATTTCGTTCCCTTGTGATAGAATCATCATCATCATCTATGCTTCCTGCACAAAAAAGGGTATGCATCATAGTACCAAAAAACTTTGGCTGCCTGAGAACTTCCTGTGCATGACAGGCAACCAATATTTTTAATTTTTTTAGCCAAACAACCAAAGTTTCTCTCTCTCTGACTTCTGACTTACTGTGGAGTTACCCTTGTGAAAATCCAAAAAAGGGTCAATTTTGGCAGTTCCAAATAGAGTTGAAAGTGTTAGGACTTGATGTGCATGAGAAAAGTTCATACTATCACATGTCATTAATGTCTCTACAGTGTGATTTGTAGGGAGGGGCAGAGTTGCCGGGAGCAGCCTTTTCTTTTTGTTGGGCTTGGCTTGGCTTGCTAGACTAGACTATACAAGAAGACCATGCTACATTCACCAACTAAGTCTGGTTGTGTGAAGGATGGGCTGGGCATTATGTCGTCTCTCCAGTGGGTTGCAGGTGGGGCTTGGCCTTGGCCTGCTGGCCATTCTTAGTTTTGGGCTGGGTCTCTATGTCTGGCCCAGTGTCTGTACTGGGTTGTTCTGGGCCAAGCAAAATGCCCTCCTTTTTTGCCTTGAACAATTCTAGCCATACAGATTACTGTTGGTTGTTGTGTACACGTGGCTATGGACATAGCGCCTTTTCTGCCATGTGTACGATTTTCTGAAGTCACTAGGACTGTACTAAGTACTAACCAACATGAAACTGTCTGTGTTGATTTAATTTTCTGTAATTCTATAAGAAATCCTCCCAATCAATAGATTCAATACCCTCTTTTCATCTGAAGAAACACCACGCACTCTTCTCAATGGTCTCATCTGTAAGAAAAATCCCTGCCCCAAATGCAGAATGGGACGAATTTTCTAATATGACCACCAATCACAAAGAAACAACCATTCAGCTAGACTTCTAATTGCATGGATAAAATAATAAAGTGTGAAGTATGACTTCACCAGGATTAAGATTAGATTATAAGCTATTCATGATGAACATTAGCATTGTTCACTTTTTTTTTTTTCTTTATTTCAGCTATCATGACAAGAAAGATGACTTTTAAGCTGTCACTAGAGGTTTTGAGCGGTGGTTACAGTGGTGGCAACATGTATTGTTAGTTGTAACCACCTAAACCTCAACTCAATCTATAGTTGTTATTAGTGGTTAAGACTTAAGAGATTGTTTGCATTAAAAAAAAAAAAACAGTAAAATAGTTCCGTTCGAGCAGTTTTTATTATATTGTATCGAGAATATCTCTGTATTTATGTGCTTTATTTTATAAAGAGATATTTCCAAGGTAAAATTGTAAAAGGCTGGGCACAAACTTACCCTAACGGAAGCCGATCTCCCCTTCAACAGGTGCTCATCTTCTTGCTAACAAAGGCATTCAAAAGGAAGGTACAGTTGTTTCTAACTATTTTTGTCGGGCTCCTCGAAATCTTACGAATATCTGGACTCTTGAGAATGGAGTAGAGTGTGTCACGGACTCTTGAGAATGGGGCAAGGTGGGCTACATTCTCTCCTGTATTTAAATATTGTCCTTTTGATAGTGGTAAATTAATAAAGTTTAAATGTGGCCGCCCCTCCCCTCCTTCCTAGAGTAATTTTGGGGTTATAAAAAATAGTCCCCCTCCCCCTCATTCACTTTCACAAGTTTTTCAAGTAGCATGCCTTTTTAGTATCATAATTGGTTTTGATTAGAGGTTCATAGGGGGTAAATTATTCGAGATGTGCCTTGGAATAAATGGTTCTAAATTAAAAATGTCAATGTTTTCAACTCACCGTTTGACTGGACTGTTCGACTGTTGATCTGTTCAAACTGGTGACTGGGTCATGGGTTGCATATTCAATTTATACAAACTTTCGGGGGCTATAACTTTGTACTTTGATGTTTGATTGGGGTGATTATTTTTCTTTCTTTTGAATTTTGGATAATTTTTTGAGATCTATGCGTCCCAAGGAGTCTTAGGTGCCTTGTCCCACTATTTTTCACAAAAAACCTCTTTTTGGCCTCAAATTACAATTTTTAATATTTTTATAAATAAAAAAATTAAAAACTGAATTAAAAATATAAATTAAATATAAAATAATACATATAACATATCTAAAACATATTTATACATTATATATCTATCTATCTATATATATATATATAAATATGTGTGTGTGCGTGTGTGTGTGTGTGATGACATGACATGGTCTGAACCACTTGACCCGGCCAGTCGAACCGGTGACTTGTGACCCGGAGGCAAAAACGGTTTGACCTCCAGGTCAATTTTTAAAACACTAGTATATATAATACTGTAATTGAGATTGATGATCAAGAAATATTCCAAACTGACCATTTCAAGCATCTTTCATGGATCATCCATAATGAGGGAGAAATCAAAGAGGATGTTGCCCATCAAAATAGAGTAGAGTGGTTGGAGTGAAAGATGTATTTAGTGTTGTGTGACCAATGTAAACCAACATTGCTACATGCATATATGAAAGTATGAGACAAAATAGTGGGTAGCATGAAACATGTTCAAATAATGGTGAGAAGAAAGAAAATCCATTAATACTGTGCTTGGTTTAAAGAAAAAAAGTAGGGAAAGAAAGAGAAAGATAAGAAATCCTTTACAAACTTTGTATAGGTTTTTCAATCTTTCCCTTCCCTATTTTTTTCCTTCAAACCAAACATAATAGCCTAAGATGATTTTGTCATGTACTTGATGGATGTATGACTACACTAGTGAGAGGCGATAATAGTAGATGAGAAAGCGTAAGAGTCATGTAGCAGATGATCCAGTAGCTGAGATGGTCATTCGGTGTCCCTTCATATATGGGTGGGTTTATATAAGTCGCAAATTAATCAAAATTTCAATCTCAACACGTGTATATACATTGAACACACAGACGGCAAGGGTGATGGATGCGTCTATTTTAATATCGACCACTTGATAATTAACAAATTCACGAATTAATATATAATTATAATGAATGGACTCTTCAAAGGACAGACACAACAATTTCGGCTTCTTGTTGATCAAAAAGAAAAATCATCTTATTGTCCTTTTCATCTTCAATAATTGAAACCAATTAATCAATATTCAATGCTTTCCATGATCCTGTCAAAAGAATTAGAAACCACACCAATATCTATAAGAATTATTAGCCATGGTTGAAGTCTCATTCATTGTTTCATTTCATTCACAATATATTATATATTGGTGTGAGTTCTTTTACAATTACTTGGGCTTGTGTCTCCAAACCACAATTTAGGGCTACAATTTGGAATGGCCCAACCCAATCTGACCCGATCCCAACTAATTAAGCTTTCACCTGTATTGTCTTGGCTCTTGGGTTGGAGATGAAAAATATTTTACGCAGTTATCCATGTCACACTTCTCATATCTATGATATCAGAAAGACGAGTTCACATCTCCGCCCCACAATGCCTCACAGCACATCTCTGCTGTGTATAGGGAACATCTCCCGATGATGACATCATCGGTTCTGGTATTATCATCGGGAGATATTTCCAATATACGGCAGGGATGTGTTGTGGTGGCCCTTGTGGGGCGGAGATGTGATATCTAGAAAGACCTACCCGAAGAGCTTTGACCAATCAAACATCCCATGAAATTTAACCATCTGGTTAGTTACCTCTACTATGATATTGGTCAATTGGCTGTAAGATTTTGTAGTATCATACCTTTCCAGTATAGTTTTCAAAATCGGATCAGACTAGACGATTGGACTGAAATAACTGAAAACTGGTCAGGTGACTAGTTCCGTTTTACCCCAGAACCATTATTTTGCCAAAAACCATTGACTTGGTCAACAAACCACTGATTAGAGTGGTCAAACCGTTCAAACTGTTCAAACCATCCAACGGTTTTGGCCGTTTTCCTTTTTAAATTTTTCTGTCAGAACGAACTGTCCGTTCAGTTCGAACAGTCAGACTGTTCGACCTGAAAACCATACCCTGACCGGTTCGTTGTCAAATTCGATCTTAAAAACCTTGCTTACCGATATCATAGTCAAATTCAAAATAAAAAACAAAAAAAAAAGGAAAAAGTCAAACTAGAGTTATTTACTACAACCGAATCAGTTTCCTGTTTTATTAGGAAACAGAATTTAATGACTCCCCTTTAAGGAGGCTTTAACAGGGGCATCTCTTAACAGCAGTCCGTGCGGTGCACGAGTCTCTTCTACAAAACATGAGTAAGAAAAAACTTCCGACCAGATAAGCCTACCCAGCCCAGCCCCGGTTGTATTAGTTTTGGCTTGGGTTAAGAAACTGGATTTTGACCTTTGATTGGTCCAAGCCCAATGTCCAGGTCAGGGTTGAGCTGGATTGGTCCTAAATCAGACCAATAATATCCTTGTCTTGAGAACTGATCAGGAGACTGAAGAATCAATATGTTAGGATGAATCCACATCAGCGCCCCCTAAATATTCCTAATACATGCCGAGATATATGGGGCGTTTGTGGAGCACTCTCTGTGGAAGCAGATGTGATCTCGCTCAAAATCCCTTTCATGGCCACAGTTTGACATTTTATCTTTGGCTTTTGAGAGAAGAAGAGGTGTTAGTTAATTAAATAACTTATATCTGTTTTGTGTGTATTGAAGGAAGAGTTTGCAACTGCAAGGCAAAGCAGTTGTATTGATAACTAGCGACATCAGGTTTACATGGTATTTGATAAAACTGAAGTATGATATTTGAAAAGCAATTAAAGAAATTTATTTTATAGATCTGATATCTATTTTCATTTTAAAAAAAGGAGGGCATTTTAATCGTCATGAACCATCTGAAACATGTTTGAATTTGTTTTGTGTATCCATTATCTCTTACCAAATCAAATCTATTATTACGTTTTAAATATCAAATTTTATTTCAGCGTTATCATACGCCACCTAAGAAAATTCATATTCGAATTTCGTAAAACCTAGAAATTGTCTAGAATGAATCTACAAATGAGAACACAGTTGCCCCTAATTTTGCTCTTTCTTTTACATTTTGGGCAAGGGATGGATGATAGTGGCAACTTTTGACCCAACCTACCAAACACCTCCTTGACACTTTCAAACACCAAGCTAACGGTCCTAGCTCAGTTTTGAACCACCATGGGCCCAAACCCAACTTTTATTTACCATTTCTTATCATCATGAAGACAAAAAAAAAAAAACCCTTTAGTTTTCATTGGGAATCTTAATTAATACACATTCTTCCCAGATTAAAAATATGACAAGAAACCTCTTCTACGGTACTACAGTTCTATCCTCTCTTTCCGAATTTAGGTGAAATATATAGAATGCAAATACAAATATGTTGGGTGCAAAATCTTGTACAGGATATTTCTTAATCTTGTATTTGTATTGTACATATTGGTTTGTTCTCTCTTATCAAACTGAGCCTAAAGGGTCCACCGGTCCCCAAAAAGACTATTTGGTTACATAGCATATAGTACATTAATAGAAAATTTTTAATTTATCTTTAAAAGAATAAACAATTATGATAATCACTTCCGTAGAAAGGTTAAAGTTGAAGTATGAATTATGCTCTTAGGCTTTGTGCTTTTTAGATCAAGGAAAAAGCATACGAAAATTTTGACACCCTTTTACAATGTAGGCAATAATGTCAAGTGCAATTAATGTTTTGTCTTAGAAATTGTAACCTATTCCTCTTATTCATTTATACATCCTTTCTTTTCGAACATTCCCATTTGGGAGATAATTAACTTAATAATCCTATTGTTACTCTTCTTCTCTAAACCCTAAAATATTGTAAACAAAAAACTCCAGGAAGAAATACAAGAAAGAAAGAAAGGCAATTTTTAATTTAACAAGGATGAGCATTTATATCATTTCCGATGTCCTTTCTAATTTGCCCCTATATCTTGATCGTCAGATGTTCTAATGCCCCTACTGTTAAAAATTTTCAACTCACAAATAACAAAATTTACATTTTAGAGCAGCACATCGGGTTGTTAACCAATTTGATCAAGAATTTCAACTATATAGGTTGCAATTCATGTCCATTGAGAATTTAACAGATTCCAAACCTAATAAGATTCAAGTTGCACCCCTACTACTAAACTTTAGCCCATAAGTTGGTGAGCTAAATTTCTCCTTTAAGGGCCCATTCCATTTTTGGATTTTGAGAGCGAGAAAATTGATCAATGGGATTTTGGTTCCCATTGACTAAGATATTCATGGTTTTTTTTTTATTTTTTTCAGATTTATGTAGGATCTTGAAAATTTCATTTTCCTTAGGTATCACTTGCCTGGGTAAGTGATACCTTCTCCTCTTAGGCCTCGTTCACTTTTTAGTAAGTTACTTACCCGGATAAATACAGTTACATGGGTAAGTTTTTCCTAGGAAACACTTAATAGAGTAAGTGCATTTACCCATGTTCTTTTGTTTCTCATGTAAATAAGTCAATGACCATTTTATCCATAAAAATCCATTATAAAAAGGGGTATTTTTGTCTCATTCAAGTGTTGGCAACTTTCCCCCTAGGTGGGAAAGTTATTTACCCGCCTAGGAGATGGGTATCTCTTACCCGAGTAAGTGATACCTAGGAAAATAAACTTTTCCTAGTCTCCACATAAATCTGAAAAAAAGAACATGGGATTCTTGGCCAATGGGAACCAAAACCCCATTGACCAAATTTCCCACCTCTCAAAATCCAAAAAAAGAACGCCCCCTAAGTGGGTAAATAACTTTCCCACATAGAGAAAATTATTGACACTTAGATGGGACAAAAGTGCTCCTTTTATAATGACTTTTATAATTAAAACAGTCATTTTCTTATTTACCTGGGAAATAAAAGTATTTCTTATGAAACACTTACCTAGATAAATAACTTTGCGAAAAGCAAATAAGGCCCAAATGTATATTATGGGTAGGTTATTTTACATATAGATATTTTATCCCTGAACATTTTATTTAATAGAAAACAGTGATGTTGATGTATGGGTTGGAAGCACCGTTTTCTGAGAAAACAGTGTTTTTTTTTTTTTTTTTGTTTGGAAATATTACTGTTAGGTAGGACATTTGTTGGAGCAACAACAACGCCTTCTATTTGGTACAAGTGCACCATATCTGTTTTAAGCACAACTGATACTTATTATAGGAAGTCCACGTCATTGCCACATCATGTCCTCATTTACAGCAACGAGCTCCAATTTAAGAAAACGTCAAATTCGACATTGCTCCAAAACACGTTTTCTCGATTTCCAAAGCGTGACTTAAAACACTGTTTTTATGAAAAAACGATTCCAAACATATTAGCATTTCTTAAAGCACCATTTTTCTTTCAACGTAACGCTAATGTATCAATATTATCCGGAGCAACGACATCAATACCAAAGAGACGCTTAGATTGTTACTTCTTGGACATGCATAGAAATAGTGTAGCAGATGAGTATCCTAAGCATTTGGCATGGACGTATACTCGTTCATGCCCACACTACATTATCGAATTACTGAACCAGAAGATCAAAACTCAGAGAGTTGATTTTTCCCTTATAAATTTTCGAGCACCAGTTCATCATCTAAAATAGATGATTCAGTTTTCTTTCAAACGCTGTGTGTTTCGTTGGACATTGCTTCTATTTTAGAACGACAGCATTGCAGTGGAAGCACAAATTCTCCGTGTAATTAATGTCATGTAATCAATGCCACTAACCAACCAACTGACTTGGGGCTTGTTTGGTACCGTGGCACTGTGGATTTTCAATCTAGACAGTCAAAAAACTGTGTTTAAAAATCATCGTGTTTCGTAAATCGTAGAAAATGTCTCGAGAGAGAAAATGTCAAATAGATGTTTTATGAGCAGTGAGTTTGACATTTGATGTGACACCAATGTGTCATCTATGTGGCAGTTTAGCTATTCCATCCCAACAAATCACATTTCCAGTCAAAGTAGTGTATTTGATTCAACCTCAATGGCCTCTTCACAAAAATACTACACTACCGGTAGAAGTGTACATCGGGCCATGCCGCCCGCGCCTCGGCACAATTTTGGACTGGCCAGACACAGTATGATGGTCATTAGACCTGTTCATGGGCCGGGTCGGGCCGGGTCAGGCTGGGTTCGGGCCGGGCTTTTACTGTGTATTAACAAATTTTTTTAAGGCTCGAGCTCGAGCCTGGCCCGACCATCGGGCCTACAATTTGGGCCCGAGCCTGGCCCTCATAAAAAGCCCGAAGCCCGAGCCTGGGCCCGGGCCCGAAATTTAGCCTATATTATTATTATTATTAATGTTGAAGCAGCTGAATAAAGAGAGAGATAGATTGAAATTATAAAGAAAAGAATAAAATATAGATATATATTTATTAAATTATAAATATATATTTTAATAAATATTATATTATTTATATATTTTATATAATATATAAAATACATATTATATATTTTATAAAATATATAATACTGAGTCAGGCCGGGCCGGGCTTTTTTGACAAATCCCGAGCCCGGCCCGAAACACAGTCGGGCTTATTGTGTTAAGCCCGAGGTCAGGCCCGCGGGCCTAATTATATGACCAAGGCCGGGCCGGGCCGTCGGGCTACCCGGCCCATGAACAGGTCTAATGGTCATGTTAGGCTCGGTATGATGGTCCGTGTCATGTTGGGCCTGGGGTTCGAAGTCCACAGGCCGGTAGGGTATGGCACGATCAAGGTGGCATGGCCCATATATATTATTTATATATACATAATATTTATATATTTTATATATTTATATATAATATATAATATATTATATAAATTATATTTATATAATAATATATAGTATATAATATATTAATAAAATAAATATATTTTTTTTCAATTTTATTATATTAATTTATTTAATTATTGTATATATAAGCAATTGTATACATCAAAGTTCATATAAAATTAAAATTTTAAGTTTTTTTTTCAATTTTTTAAATAAATAGGCAAAAATAGCTTTGATTCGGTCCATGGCCCGACTTGGGCCAAGGCTTGGCCCATGGCATGTGAGCTTTTGATAAAAAAAAGACATATGCTTTATTGGAATTCATGTTTGTATCTAGTACAACTAAAATTCCGTTTGATAAGAAGGTAAATTTGTCAGTGCAAAACTAACCCAACTTTACAATTTATATAGACCATTTTACACTCTACATATTTACATTCACACTTATTTGCATCATTTCCAAACACAGCCTTAAAATCAATCAACTGGCATCACACAAGTGGTAACCAACCAGTTGGGTTTTCATTAAAATTCACGTAAGGTTTTCATTGATCAAAGTCCTTTATTCTGGCATTACAGATTTTTTATTTTTACATTTGTAAAATGATAGTATTAGGTTATTTTTAGGTTTCCAAGAAAATGAACTCATTTCTGTTGAGTGAATTATTGTGTCTAGATTTAGCGGGTTTAAACTTTTAGGTTGAACTCATTTCTCTATTTTACATATCATTGTAATATTCTTTGATCTATCGTTTACAAAGTCTAAACTCCTCCTTGTTTTCCCTATTTTTGTTTCAAAAACCTGTTTGTTTTCAAACCATTTGGATTTGTTTTGCTTCTGAAGCTTGCAATATCAACCATTTGAAATCCCTATTTATATAGAATCCTACTTTTATCTTATTTAACAAGGTTTTTAAAACCGACTCGGAGAACGAACTGGTTAAGGGTCTGGTTCCCAGGTTGAACGGTCTGACCGTTTGAATCGAATGGTTGGCCCATTTTGACAAAAAAAATGGTCAAAACCGTTGAACGGTTCGAATGCCCGACTCAACGGTTTGCTGACCAAATCAATGTTTTTTGGCCAAAATTTGGTTTTGGGGAAAAATGGAACCGGTCACCTGACTGGTTCCCAGTTTTTCCGGTCCGATTTTGAAAACCATTCTATTTAATTCTATAAATGGGATTAATTGAAGAGCCACCAGGTAATGCTTTAACCTTTCGATTTGTGAAACAGGTAATATTTTGGTGAAACCTATGTGATGGTGAAAACCTATTTGACATTGAGTCCAAATTCTCTATACATGGCAATTAAATATTTACATATTTGGAAATTGTCCAAAACTCACCATGAGTTTTCAGCATTTCTCTTAAACCCACCACAACTTTTCAAAATGTCTAAAACTCACCATATCACTAACTTGATGTTAAACAAACTAACGTGTTTTAATATATTACCATTTTAACCTTCATAGAAAAATATAAAATATACACAAAATAAATTAACTGGTATTACCATTTTAATATTTAGACACAAAAAAAAGGGAAAAGTTCAAAAAAATAATTTCAAATATAAAATACATAAAAACATAGAAATTACAAAAAATATAAAAAATTATAGAAATTGAAAACAAAATAAAAAAATATTTTCAAATTATAGAAACTATAGAAAGTGAAAAACAAAATCAGAAAATAAAAATTATAGAAAAAACACAAAAAATTATATAAAAACACAGAAATTGCAAATAAATAACAAAAAATACAGGAAAATTTATAGATTGTAGAAAATAGAAAAATGTAAAAAAACAGAAATTAGAAATTTGGTCATGAAAATTGAAAACTGAAAAAGAATAAGAAAATTGAAAACACTAAAAATGCAAAAAGAATAAGAAAATTGAAAACACTAAAAATGCAAAAAGAATAAGAAAATTGAAAACTGAAAAAGACCATTTTCCTCTAACTCACTATTCAAGGGTAATTTGGTCATGAAAATTGTTTTTTATGCTGACATGGAAACCTCTGTTAAGAAGCAATAATGGTGCACTAACGAAAGGTGAGTTTTGGAAAATAAAAACTTATTGATATGATGAATTTTAGAAATTCTGAAAAGTTATGGTGAGTTTAAGAGAAATGTTGAAAACTCATGGTGAGTTTTAGACAATTTCCCTTACATATTTATTAATGGCACATCTACTGATTCTTTGGTCTCAATTTAGGGGTATAAATACAAATATATAAGTGCAAAACCTTGTATTTTGTATGTATTTATACTTTACATATTTGTATATATATTTGTATTCTTTCCAAACCGAGCCTTTGATTTCATTGCATACATTCCATCATATGTTTATTTGGGGTAAGGGGTCATTGCTTGGTGCAATTCTGACAAGCAAAGGAAGCAAGTTGAAGTCTGAAAGCAGCCACGTTTTGTAATGAAATGTTGGAGATTAGGTTCATATATATACAATCCACCCTTCCCACAAACCCTTGTTGGGTAATGTCCTTAATTTGTAGTTTTTTTTTTGAAAATATATATAATTTTTTTTTTTTGTTTTTCATTGATAGATTTGTCATTGCATTTTTTTTGAGTCAACGAATCAATCCATGTTTACTCACTAAATTGCTAACAAATATCCCATTTCTCCATCCAATAAAACAAAAATAACAATAACATCTTAATCTTATAATCCTAAGCATAATGACAATCTAAAATAACTGAACCGATTGACTTATTACTTTCTGTTTTAATAAATGAATTGTTCATGAGCTTGCAAGCTCTTTAATGGCTAAAGTTAAAGTTGGGTTGATTTCTATACTACACCCTCATATCTTTAATTTACAATTTAGTCATTTTATCCATTAAAAAGCAAAACAATTAAGTTATCCAGTTCAGCCACTTAAGCTGTTAACATGGACAACATATGGTATACTTACATACACACATTAGAAGTAAACAAATTAACAAATAAATAAATGCATGTACAGAGAATTACAAGTGAATCAAGGGTGAGCAATTTATTTTTCCTGTTGTCCTTTAGTCTGTGTTTGGTTTAAAGGAAAAAGTAGGGAAATCTTTACAAATCTTGTATAGGTTTTCCTACCTTAATTTTCCTCCAATTCAAACCAAACATAGCCTTAACTTCTTTTAACAGTTTCGACCACTGATTGTTATATATTTATCATATTCTTGTATAAGTTTCATCTCTGCATACTTTAGCGGTATCCTGCAGCTCCTTGGCCCTCTTTAACCTCACCTCCCAAATCAAGAGTCCTCACTTTAAACCGTTGAAGCTTCAATATTGGGGAGTCTTGTCCCAGATCGAGACCCCTTACTTTGAAACGCTCAGATGGGGTATGTGGAGAACCTATAGTCAGACTCCTCTGAAGAGTTGGAAACCTCATTGGGCCAAAATTCTCTAGTTGTAAATTTGTGGGAGCTCTTCGTTGACCATCTGCAGCTGCTGGTGCTTGGAAAGTGTTCGACGAATAAAATCCGCGGTCATACGTGTTGTTGTCGATGATCGGTTGAGGCGGGTTGATTGGGTCCTGCCATGGCGTGCAAAGCTGCCGCAAGGAGCTGCATGGTGCAGACGTCGTCACGTTCATTGTCTCTGGGTGTGGAGAGTCCAGGCTCCAGCTCCTCTGCCTCGCTCGAGCTCTTACCTGCCTGTGATTCTCTGCAACTTCGATTGGATCAACTGGGTAGAGCTCAGTATTATTTCTGTCGTTAACGTTGTTGAGGACCCATGGAGTGCAGAGTTGTTGCAAAGAGATGTTTGGACGAGGGAGGTAATCAGAGTAGTTTGCCATGGTAGAGGTCGTCTGGGGGTATTGCCGAGACTGATCAGAGATGCTGCCATACCCATGTCGTGAGAATTGGTGAGGAGATTCAAGAAACTCTTGCGCCCATTCAGGGCCATGGATCGACATGTTTAATTATCTCTCTGCAACAGAATAACCCAACTGGATCTATCACGACTTGAATTAACGACTATGTGTTTGAAATGAGAAACTCTCTCTCTCTCTCTCTCAAGTCTCAATTGATTGAAAAGCTTAATTAACTGCAAGGGAAATCTGAAGAATGGTTGTGGTAGGGCTAGCTTTGGACCTCAGACCTTCTATTTATAACCAGAGAAGCCACACGCTCTGCTAACCAATAAAAGTACGGAAGTAATAACGTTGACTTTGACTTGGTTCGAAAATTCTAATCTGTTGTTCTGGACTGGTCATCTGAGGTCGGTCGTCACTCAATACCCTGGCTATGCTGGATGATTTGCAATTCGGAACGTTTGGTTTTGTTAATTTTTTAATTGGCAAATTAACAACGTAACACCTTGCATCCATACGTTTTCGGCCACAGATAAGGATGATTATATATATTCTTGATGACTGACCCAGTTCAGGCATTTCCAACCTAACGGTCCAAACGTAGCCCGGACTAGTATGAACCCAAACACAATCTTTCCATTCTCTTCTATTTATTTTTTACTACTCTTAACTATACAACGCGGATATATATATATATATATATATATATATATATATATATATATTCTTGACGAGTTTTGGGATTTTATAATCTGTATAAATATAGGCGGGCAGCGTATGGTATTAGGTTATATTTGAATTCTATTAGGCTTGGATTCGGCTCATTTATCCATGGCTCCAAACTCAGTTGAAACCAAATAGAACCAGATTTTTTCATGAACTAAGCTCAAATAATTCGTAAAGAAGTCGATTCGTGACCACCCCTTAACAAATTAAGTTTGTATAGATAGTGTTTTTTCAATAATGGTTTTCCCCTCTAAAATCAAAACCTTTTCAGTGGGTTGCCACTTTATTATTATTCCTCCAGGATCTGAAAAAGGGGCTGACCTCGGACGAAGCCGCGTTCAACGCCAGTCCCGTTCAAAATTTAACCAATAATATTGCTCAAACTCCTTTCTTCCACTCCCACACAGTGGCAACATTTCCTAGACAAACATACTCAAGATTGAATACTCAAATGTCAACGCTAGCTGTAGACAACTTGTGTTTTGACCTGACCTATGAGGCCCAATTGATCCAGACTGAGATTAAAACTGGGCCAGGAAGCAAACAATACACTTCTCCACTGACCCGGTTAAACATTTCCTTTCCCAGCTTTACCTCAATGCTCAAAATCATTGATTACATCACAATGAGGTCGTGCAGTTCCCAAATTTCTCGGTTATCCTCTCTCGTCCCTGTTTTTATTTTTCATGACGTTTTTCACGTTAGCCGTTCTTCTTTTCGCTTAAAATTACAAGTAGGAATATGAATTTTAGTACGATTGCGGTTCGAAACTACGTTACTCACAAAATTATTCACACATGGACACGTTACTGGAATCCAGGGGTGGCAATTGGTTGGCTTACGTGACTAAACTTAATGACTTTGATACACCAATTAACCTATCCAAGTTCATCAGCTTCAGCCATTATGGCCTTCCATAACACGATTGGCTTAAGTTGAGTAAACATCTTCTCTCCCCTTGCATCAGACCAATAGCAATCGGCCACATCATTTAAAAAAAAACAAACATTTTTAATTTTGAAATGGGGAAACACGCTGATGTGGCAGATTGCTATTGGTCTGGTACAGAATTTTCTGTACCAAGGGACAGACGATGTGAATATAGGTTTTGCTTTTCGTACCTTCCCTATTTTTTCTTTCTAGCCAAATATAACGTTAAGCTGATCAACCCATAAATTGATTACAATACTTACATTCATTTGCTGCTATATTAGATCTCATGGTAAATGAACAGTGTATAAACTAATATCAATGTTGGCTAAAAGTTTTACCCAAGCGCTTGTTGAAGCCGATAAACGTTCTCACCCTCTCACCCTCTCTCTTTGCCCGAATAACTGGTAACGTTTAAGAATGCTGAAAACTTGTTTATTTTGACATGTTTTACCTGAGTAAATCTATTTATCTAAATAAAAACAAGCGAGACATTAGGAGTATAAATGCAAATTTATAGAGTGCAAAATCTTGTATTTTATATTATTTTGTATATATTTGTACTGTACTTATTTACATTATTACTCTTTTTAAACTGAGCCTAATGTAAATATAAATAATGTACAATACAAATTGATGTGGGATAATCTGGTCCAGCCCATTACAGGCTGGGGGGTCTAGCCCATGGGCGCGAATTAGGGTCCGATCCAATGTAGCAGAGGCTACCTTGCTCCCATCACAGAGCGCCCCAGCATCCTCACGGGAACCCGCTATCTGTCTTCGTATGGCACTCATCTGTGGCGTTCATCTCCACCTACCTCCATGCAGTCCAAGTATAAATACGAGGTACCCCCCTCATGTAAAGGATCCTGAAACCTTAGTAACTCTTGGCATACTTTTGGCTAGGAGCCTAGTGCCTATGAGCGACCTCGTCTGAGTCCTCATTTGCACCAGACCCCCTCTTTACTCCTTGTACTAACTTGATTATCGGAGCCTCTGCCTCGAGTTCTCACCTAAGGCCTCTGACATCTCCTATCATGCAGAACATTCCGGCCTCTTCAGGATGCTTCATCTCGGCTACTAGCCCTCGTACAAGGGAACCTCGCCTCAGCTATGAGCCCTCGACCTCCTCGAACGTCCTTAGTACTAGCCTTTGGCCTCTATAGTGTCCGAGGGAGCGATCCACCTCGGCCTATAGTCCCGGCCTCGGCACCCCCTCTTTGGACTCTCAAAGCCTTTGGCCCGCCTTCGAAGCTCAGGAGTAAATTTATTTTATTGCCTTCAAGTAATCCGAGTACCAATACAAATAGATACAAAATAATACAAAATACAAGGTTTTACACCCTACATATTTGTATATATGTACTCCTTCCAAACGGAGCCTAATTATTCAATGAAATGACAAAACTAGTACAAACAAAACCCCTTGTCCCCTTTTCTCTACTCTCTTATTCTAATAAGGGTGCTAAGTGCTGACTACTGCGCTGTGACGCATAGCTATAGTGATAGTGGACCAATCACGATATACCATGTCATCTCTCTAATATGTTGGGCCCTTTTATCAGGCTGAGATGACGTGTCATGATTGGGCGACTATTCTCCACCTGTACAGTACAGGATACTGTGGGTTGATTGACTGAACTGGTCGGGACTCGGGAGGAATTGAGGAAAAGCCTACTCGTGCGGCTTTTGTGAAAAATTTGACCCCTACACCTGTACACAGCTGTTTCCACTCGGTCGAAGACAAAGTGGAAAACCGCCTCTCCTTCAATTTGGTCGTGAACACACGAACACGTATTACGCAGAATGAGTGGTCAGAGTTGGTCGCCAAGGAATCATCGCTTTAGCAGGCACCATGCACACGCATCCAATAGTAGTGTGACATGTCAAATTGAAAACAACATGGATTCCACGTGTAAATAATTGACATGTTTTGTTTTTTTTTTGTTGCGTGGCATTTTGGGTTTAGAAGAATAAAATTTGGTCTTTTATGCATATATGGCTGAAACCTCCCTTGAAGTTTCTGCTTGCTAAAACATCCTTGAAGTTTGGTAATTGTAAATTTACATTCACCTTTCCTAAAGTTTCTGATTGTTGTTGAAACATCCTTGAAGTTTGGTAATTGCAAATTTACATTCACCTTTCCTGAAGTTTCTGATTGTTGTTGAAACATCCTTGAAGTTTGGTAATTGTAAATTTACAATCACTTCTTTTGATGTTTCTGGTTGTTGCTGAAACATCCTTGAAATATGGAAATTGCAAATTTACAATCATTTTTCCTGAACTTTAGGACATAGTTGTAAATAGATCCTTTTTGATAGAATCTTCTAAAAAGAAGCATGAATATGTCCAAAATACTCATGTAATTATTTTTAATATAAATATTTATTTTCAAAAATTTCTCTTCATATGAATCAATACTCCAAATCCTTTTAATATCTTTTCTGAAATTGATTTATTTTCCAAATTTTCTTTTCATATCAACCACTCAAAGGTAAAGTTATAACTTTAAATTCTCTTTGTTTTTGTTGTTCATAAAGTTTATATTGTTTTTTTTTTTTATATATATAGAAAACGACTTCAATAGTAACTAGATGGGTATTTTGGATATTTTTATACATTTTTTTAGAAGACTACCAAAGGGGGTCTACGGGCAACTGTATCATAAAACTCAGGGGAAGTGATTGCAATTATTAAATTTTAGGGGAGGTTTTAGCAATTTATCCTTTTCAATTTGGTAATTAGAAGTAGAAAAAAAAAATAAAAAACGAGCTCTCAAAACACCGTAAATAGCCAAAATCATAAAATTTTAAATGAAAACTTTGATATTTTATGATTTAAATAACTTTTTAATTTATTTCTAACAGCCCAATAGATTAAGATACTTATCAGTCTTCATCTTTAAAGATAAGGCCTTGTAAATTCATTTTCTAAACAGCCTTCCAATTTACTGATTTGTGTACTTCACCATTTTTATATAAAAATAGGGGTGCAATTTGGATAGATTTGGATTGGATTTTTGTTAAAATTTGAATGGACCCAGACAGATGGACCGAGCTTGAAAAAGTGCAAAATGCTAATTCGGGCCAATCAGAGTTACACCTCTAAAGGGGGAGCATCCTAATGCGAAAGTATTTGAAGTAAAGCTGGCAATGGACTGGATTTCAATGTATTACAATCTGAATCCAATAAGGACAAATCCAATCCAATACAGTTAATCTTGAATCCAAATCCAACATGGGGAATCCAATTTAGTCGGTTTAACAAAACTGATGAGTTCTGTGATCCACATATGTTTGCCACCAAGGACCTCTGCTCTGCAACTTGAAAGGAATTAAGAGTCTGGTTTGCTTTCTAGTTAATAAAAGTAAATGTTAGAAATGGATCAAATTAACGGATCCAAATTGATATGTATCCAATCCAATCCAAACCCAATAAACGGATATCTAAATCAAATTTAATCAGATTGGCTTTGTATTGAATCCAATCTAAAAAGGCAGCAGACTTTAAAGACAGATAGCACTCCACATTGCGAGTTTGTTGCTGAGTTTAATTTATTTATGTCATTAGGATTTTGGAGGTAGTTATTGCCTTATAATCATTTAATCAAGGCTGATTTAGGTTAGAAGGGCCAAAAAATTTTGTTTTTTTAGCTATTTTGAGATCATTTTATCACCACCACCACCACCATCATCATTCTGATCAGATGGCTTTGAATACTGTTAAGTTAGCAAGGGTTACATATGACTTTAAATAAAATAGATTGGCGAAACATGATTGGATTAATGTAATTGACCCCATATAATTGGGATAAAGCATGGATGATGATGGCGAATCTTTGCATAACATTTTAGACCATTTTGCCCTCTTCATTGTCTCTAAATCACTAGTTCTTAACCTCTCATTTCTTCTTTCCCACACTTGAACAACAGGAGTGCAAGCAACACAACAAATAAACTTAATTTGTGCTCATCAATCCTCAATTCTCAAATTCCTATATATCTAGTGGAGAAGTTGGATGATAATTCCTTGAATTATTATTAAATTAAATAAATAAAAAGTAAATACATAAAAGTAAAATAAGCCATTGAGAAGCCACAACCCAACCCGCCCAATCTATTAAATGAGTGTACCCATGCCCACAAACCACAAAACCCATTGTGGAAAAACCAAACTCAACCCATAGTAAATGGTGTTGGGTCTGAATATGTGGGTTTAACTCAATCAACTATGTCGGGATCAAATCCTACTTACACCAAGGTTGGGGGTGGGGGGATGGGCTACCCCTGGCCTGTTGTGTAGTCTCCTGGAGCCAAAAAAAAAAAAAGTTCAATCAACCATGTTGGGGCAAAGTCTGGGTCGTCTACCAATAAAATACATTTCAACACTCTCTCAACATGATTTGATATCGTATATCTTATTCATCGTATATTTTATTCATGATTTGATATCGTATCTCACGATGAGATGTAAGGGTGTTAGATCATGTGCACACTTGCTATGTGTTACGGGGTTGGTGTGGCAAATTCTATCATGTTGAGGTATAAACAAGTACAAAGACATCAACATTTATGGTGATTTTTTTTTATTACCATAGGGATGTGTTAAAAACCAAATTGGTCGGATGGCCTAGACCATTAATTTTCTAAAACTGTTCAATTTTTCCTCCTAATTTCTCAAACCCATCTGCTCATTAAACTCACTAACTCTATTTAACACTCCATTTACTATAATTGACTCCATAATTAACCTTATTTAGCACACTGCTTATAAGATTAATTAGTTAATTTAGGTGGCGTTTAATAACACTTTTCAAACGTCTGAAGTCTGAAACTTTTGCTTTTCAGATGCAATGCTTATTTGGTGTTGCATCTGAAATATGATCTGAAAAGTTTTTTTTTTTGATCTAAAATTTTAAGACTCATGACTATCACTTAATGCGCTCAAACGCGTTTAAGATGTGGCCTAAAGTAAAAAAATACCCCTATCCTATTCAATATCTCTTTCTCTCATCTTCCAGCCACCACTACTACAACTCTCAGCAGCGACGATTCTCTCTCTCTCTCTCTCTCTCTTAAGAGGGTGAGTATTAATAATATAATATAATAATTAATAATAATAATAATTATTATTATTATTAATTATAAATTATTTTAATATTTTTTATTAATTTTACTTGTGTTAGTTATTAATTATTAATTATTTTAATATTTTTATAGTCATTATTTTTTTAAATTTTAATCATTTCATTTATTAATTAGTAATTTTCAATTATTAATTTATTATTTTTATTTGTATTGTTTCAATATTATTTTGAAGTTGCAAATTATTTTTTATGAGATAATGCGAATTGAATTCAACATTTTTAAATAGTATGTTCTTGGGGTAAAATAGTAAATTCAGTGAATTTTAGATGGTCAAGGGTTGATCCAACACAAACAAACTTATGGATTCAGAGCCTCTAAAATGTAGAAAAGCACCTATGCTTCTTTTCAGATTTTAGACAAAAATAATACATTTTTAACTTTTTAGATTTTAGACACAAATAATACATTTTTAACTTTTCAGATTTCAGATTTATCAAACACCACCTTAATTCCTTTAATTTTCTCTATCTTATAATTAACTCAATTAATTATTTAAATCCAATATAAAACTAATATGTTTTCAGAAAGATTTGAACCCAAATTGCTTACCGTGTTTTAAAGCTTGGACTAGACATAAAATCAGAAGGCTTATTGGGTCACGGGTTAAATGGTCATAAAAAACATATATAATAGATTTTGTAAATTAAAATCAACTTATAAGTGGTGGTTAGATAGTTAAGTGTCATTTTATATAAATGACCAGGGTTCAAATCTTTCAACTTGCAATTGTTTTTTTTTTTGAATATACACATTTTTAGTTAGCATATGTGTTAAAAGTAGGCAAAAGTAGCAAGGTGCTAACTAGATGGTTGGTAAGGTCCCCTGCTTGTTGTAGCCAAGACTTGGAATTGAATCCCGCTTGCACCTGGGGGCGGTTATGTCAATTATCCATTTAAGAAATATTTCTGTGATGACTAATTTCATAAGAGAATGTAATTTTTGTGCTATGACATATCACAGTTATTTATTAAATTTACTAGTCGGGATTTGTGCAATGGGCTTTGTTATGCAAAATTAAAGTAGAAAGAGCCTTATCACATTTCTAACTGAGCCATGTCAATCCATGCCAAATCAAGTGTTATTTTTTTGAGTTATGTTCAATTAATTGTTCTGACCGCAATCCAAATTGACACCCTAGTGAGAGTGGCTAATCTCATATGGGGATGAAAATTAGTCAAGTTAAATGGTAAATTTGACTTGACTCACCCATACATGAACATGCTATGGTCAGGCTTATTAGGGTGTAGGGTTAGGAACTTAGTTTAAAGTTTTGATTATTTAACCCAAATCGGGTATAGGTTTGGATGACCTGGCCCATTGGGTCATAATACCCCATAAAGGGTATTTTATAATTTGGTTCGACTTCTAAGTTCTAACCCTTAATCTTAAAGTTTATGATTTGTTTCAATGTTTGTTTTAACCCAAATTGAGTGTAGGGTTAGGTTATTGTTTAGCAAATACCAAGGCCTCGAGCCATGGATGCTTTTTGCCTCTATAATTTCAATTATTTAAGAGATATTTCTTGGATGACTAATTTCATAAGAGAATGTAATTTTCGTACTATGACATTTCGCCATTATTTATAAAATTTATTTTAAGTATTGTAACCTTTTACTTGATAATTAATGATATTTACAATATGCCAATGCTTCCCTGGGATATTCCAATGCTTTACATTTTCCAATTTTATGATGAAATTATACTTTACATAAAGTCATAAACTATTAAAATACATGTTTCTTATCTATGGAGTTATTAAACCTATAGATTAAATATAATTCATATATATTTAATGTATATTTGAATTTCCATGGTGCATCCATGTGTAGGGGTGTCAATTGGACCAGATTTGATCCAATCCAATCCGGTCCAATATGAATCCATTACAAATGGATCAGATCCAATCCAATCTGTGAATACTTTATACCATTTTGGACTGGTCCAATTCTAATTTCTAGACCATCCAATCTACTCAAATTGGTTTTAGTTTAGATTTGTTTCAATCCAGACCTGGTCTATTGACACTAGTATTCTTATCTTCTGTCAATGAACCAGATATCAGTTCAATCTGATCCAATCCAATAAAAATCCATCATCAGGTCCAATCCATCCAATAAATACTTTGGATCATTAAGTTTGGACATGTCCAATTGAATATGTCTTATTAGTCCGTCCAAATTGATTTTGATTTGGATGGAGCCAATCCAAAATCGATCCATTGACACCCCTATCCATGTGTATCTTAATTTTCCCACCATACCTATATATATCCAAAGTGTATCTAAAATCTAGTTACATTACTTTAAATTGTCTCTTAAATATTCTTTACATTTTCTAATACTTTGACTTTGCATCTGATTTTACATCACAAAAGGAAAATGCGATGACCCTCTTAAGTAAAAACAAAATGGTGTGAGAAGCCAATGTTAAAGATGGCTATAATGGGAAACAAGGCAAAGGTTTGAATCCTCTTTCAACCTGTATTAAATATAATTGGGTTTGATAAGCAGGATTCTAAGGTCAAAACTCAAACTCATCCCAAACCCTATAAGAATTTGATAAACAGATTCTATTAGGGTCAAAACGGATCGAATGCCCTAAAATTCCCATAAAATTGCCATCCTACAAAATACCCAATGTAAAAAATGAATGGCAAGGGATGGATCCTCATCTACCTTGTTGAATGCATCAGTTTACCTCCTTGCTTGGTCACCTACCTGTCTCCATCTAATTTAGCACAGAGTCACATACAGAGCCTGTTTGATGGTTTTCTCACCTACCTTGTTTAATGCATTAGTGTTACCTCCTTACTTGGTCACCTACCTGTCTCCATCTAATTTAGCACAAAGTCACAAACAGAGAGCCTTCCAAAGCATAAAGCATTTCATGGACCAAGATCCTGATATTAATCCATTCCAACCCATTTTAAACATTGCAGTTCATTCATGGAAGAGCCCAATACCTGCACAATGGTTATTAACTATCAAAATTTATAAAATAAGGTACAAGTTACAGGTATCCCCATAGACTAGACTGGGCCAAGCCAAAAAGGGGCGTACCCTCATATGGAGGATAAAGTAGTAGATAATCAATACCGAATAGACTGGGCCCAATCAAATAGGGAACTTCCTGTTTGAACTATGGACTGGGCCCATTTGTAAAGTTCATTTAGCTTGAGAGGCCTAATGGACCATGGTAAGCTTGATATATTCTGTTTCTAGTGTTCATACTTCAATTTTTCTAGTATATAATATGCTGCTCTTTATATTTTTGAATGTTCATTATAAAAATATATTTAGTATCAAATAAAAATGCATGGCTCACTTTTAATGAGTCCACCCAATTGAGAAATCACAACCCCGACCCACCCAATCTATTAAATGAGTGAGTGTACCCATGCCCACCAAAACCATGGTGGGAAAATCCAAACTCAACCCGTAGTAAATGGATGGGTTGGGTTGGGTTGGGTCAGTAATTGCCACCCCTACAAGCCTACACCCTTACCCCAACTACATCATAAAGCTGTGAAAAATCGTCTGAATATGTGGGTTTAACTCAATCGACCATGAAATCTCTGTATACTAAGAAAACATTGCCCGAAAATCCCAAACTAATATCAATACAAAAATTGAACTATATGATATCTCTGTATAATGCAATCTGCAATGCTCTCAAAACCTTCAATGGAACCCGAATACAACTTTGTAGTTTGTACATATTACCTATTTCTCTGTCCATTGTCTCACTCCTTAGGAGGGCGGAAATAAGGGTAAACGGTGTAGAAGGTCTGTGCCGTGGTTAGGAGGAGCAGCACAACCGCAGCCACCGCCGAGATGAAAGACCATGGAGTGTCAAAATAGGTGTACTTGAAGCTTGCCCACCGCACATGCCAATTGTTGTAGTAGTAGCTGTTCACATCGTCGAACAGTTGGGTGAGATAGCAATTTTGAATGTCGAACGACACATCTTTCCCTAAATCATTGAAGAAACAGGCAAGCTCTGCATCTGTTCCGAAGTAATTCTCGATGACATTATAATCACAGAGATACCCAACGTCCTTGGTGGTGTTGATCAGGCAGTCCATCAGAGTAGCGTAGGTGGTGATGTGTTTGCTACAGTGCTTGCAGCACTGCTCATAAGCGATGCAGTTGACGATGAACGAGCTCATGAAATCATCGACGGTTATCTTCGGCATCGTCAGCACCCCGTTCGTGAATTTTAAATCCAGGAAGCTGTCGGCCTCCGACGACTTGAACCGGATTCCTGCCCGGCGGAGCCTTGTTACGCACTGAATCACTTGGGTTTTTGAGGGGCCCCTTCTGGGTTTTTCCTGAGTGGTTGCTGGGATGAAGCTCGAACGGAACAAATCAAGTAGATGTTTTCCCTGGATCTGATTGAACTTCTTGATGACTTCATCACGTCCTGGCCCTGCAGAGTCAAGGAATTCGAAGGCGTTGTCGAAGAACAACAAGGCAAGTGTGACAAGGGAGGAGTCTGCTGGTTCTTCTGGTTCTGGCATTTTTGATAGATCAAATAGGGTTTGCAGAACAAAGAAGGGCAGCTGGTTCTCAAGCCTGAGTAGGTCTCTGAGGAGGAAGGGAAACACCCATGACATGGCGAAGAGAGGGTCATTGGGGGAGGGTTGCACCGACTTCCCAACTATTCGAAAGAGCTCGATGATGAAGACTCCATCCAGCACCATCATTTCAACAAACTCATCTCTGTCAAGGCTGACAGTCTCTGAATAACACTCCCTCGCCCTCTGCTCTAATGGCTTCACTGCCCTCAGATAGTTTTCTAGGCCTAAGCCCTTACTATTTGTTCGAGAAAGCAGCGAGCCCAGATAGCGCCATTTGTGCTCTTCGATCATCCTGAGATGGCTTTTGCCGTGGTGGTAAGGGCCGATTGAGACGATAAGAGGTTGATAGGCCTTGCCATTGATGTCGATGAGACTCTGCGGGACTCTAAAGATGCAACAGGACCTGCTGCCGGCTGAACTTTTCAGAAGCCGAGGTGGTTGTGAGAGCTTTTGTTGCATGGAAGTTAATACCTCCTTATCCTTGTTCACCTCACAAATCTGAATGGCATGATGATGATCTATTATTCCTTCATTTCCTGGTTTTTCACGTTCTGCCGAATTGCTTCTCATCTCAATTAAGTTTCTTCTCTTTGTCTCTCACTCTCCCTCTACTGTTTGTACTTCCGTGCAGGGTAGTTTCTCACATGGAAACCAACCATCAGAAACTCTCTTGGCTGTTTGGTTATTATATTTGGAATGGTAGATGAAGGATCCAATTAATAGTGAAGAAACTATGGTGTTTCTTCTATGACCATAGATTAGTTTAGTGGTCGAGTGGATGAAATTTTTGGGTTAAAATAGAAAAAAAAAGCCAGTCCCATTATCATTGACTGTTAGAAATATCTCGATGCATGGGAAAAAAAAATCTTTTCACAAAGATTGGTGCAAATGAAAAGGATATGTTGGTCCCCCCAGCCCCCCTAAACCAGTAGAAAGGGATTGCAAATGTTAGATGTAATTAGGGAAAGGGGTGTTGTCCTGTTTGGTTTGTTTTGAAGAAAGAGGTTTATTTATTATTTTTGAGAATACCATTGGCAACATGTGTGGACAGTGAAAATAGATATCCATTGAACTGAGCAGTGAGGGAAATTGATGGATGATAAATCAAAGTTACTGAGTTGCCAAGGAGGGTCTATAGTGTTCTCCAACAGACAATTAATTGATGACAGTTTGGTGAGTCTCCCTCAAGGATTATAGAAGTTGCACCGACAGCCCTCGCTAATCGGAGATCTAGACCTTCAAATGCTGTTCTAGCCTCTATGAGCGCAGGACTTCCAAACAGAAACAACCATTATATTGTGATCTTCAATTCCAATTATAATGCCTACACCTCCAGAGGACACAGATAGGGCTCCATCAAAATTGACTCACCAGTGGAGGTGGAGGCTTAGACCATGATCCGATGTTGCTGACAGTATGCGCCTCTGTTGTAGTCATATATGCTGCTCAATTTCGTTCATTTGAGCTTGAGAGCAGAGACCACAGAAAGGGGCTGAAAAGGCTTCTTCTCAATAACAACCTTCCAAATATGCCATAAAATGGAGCAGAGAACAAAAACTGATGACAAGGATCAAGAGCAGTATCTTGCTTGAACCAGCTTTCCAGCCAATTAGACAAGATCCGCTGTAAGTGACTGTCAACACTGAGAGTTAAGGAATGAGTGATATATTATTAATAAATACTTATGTTATATATTATTAATAATTCAGTTTACATTCTGCTCTAGTTTTTGAAATTTAGAAAATCAGACCCAACATAAACTGAAATTTTAAAATTTCCTCAACTAGACTATACATACCTCTTTGAAGAGTAGACCAGATCAAACCACCGTTTGGTTCAATCTGGTTTGGTGGTCTGGACCATACAATGAACACCCCCAGTAGCGTTCTGAACACTACTTTCATGATATATTATAAATGAGAGTAAACCACCACCACCACCATCATCTAAGCTTTATCCCAACTATGAGGGGTCGACTACATGAATCTTGATCGCCTTTTCCTTCTATTTATACCCTAGCATGAGCATGAAAAGACAATCAAGGATAAATGATTGTTGTTGTTTAATTATAATGACTCTTGATGAAGCACAATCTGGCCGGTCTTAGCTGTCAATGATTTTGCCTCTGAACTGAGTAACAGGGACCTGAAACGGAAGGAGAAGAGAAGCTCCGGGGAGAACCCGGCGTAAAGGCTCCGAAGCTTAAGTTAGAATACTTCAAAGGCAAGATAAACCAGATAGCGCAAAGTTAGCATACCTCGTTCCTGGTGGGTAGGAGTCTTTTATAACCACCTCGCGCACTCACTTCCAGGCTTCCGTCAGATCGGGCATGATTACTTCTGAACTCCTGCCAGTTCGGATGTCATTTTCTCTGGCCGGACAGAACCGCCATTGTTCCTTTTGTCGGAGCCGTCTCTGCGGCTGGTGACGACGGTTGCAGGTGGCGGTGGCAGGAAGCCGTTTGAAGTGCGGCTGTCAGGCGTCAGATCCCAAATCAGTCAGGTGCATCGCCCTTGGATACGGACGTCCTTGGTGTCGGATACGTTTGGTCAGCCTGGTGTTTCGGAAGCGAAGTGTTGGAGTGGCGAGCGAGGTGTCTTGAGTTTGGTTTGGAGCGTCCCGAGCTGCCTTGGGCCAGCTCGGGTCAGCTTTGTGAGGCTTGGGGCCCAGTACAGTTCGTGCTCAGGGAACTCGAGTTCTTCGTAGGAAGCTCCGAGTTCTTAATAGGGAGCTCGGACTCTTGGTAGGGAGCTCGGGCTCTTGGCAGGGAGCTCGGGCTCTTTTCGGGGAGCTCGGACTCCTAGTAGGGAGCTCGGGTTCTTAAGCGAGCTTGGACCCCTAGTAGAGAGCTCGGGCTCTTGACAGGGAGCTCCGACTCCCAGTAGGGAGCTTGGACTCTTGGTAGGGAGCTCGGGCTCCTGGCGGGGAGCTCGGGCCCTTGGTGGGGAGCTCGGGCTCCTAGTAGGGCGGTCTGGAGTTCGGGCTCAGTAGCGAGCTTGGACTTTGCTTTTGGTGCTTGCTTTGGGCGCTCTACTATCCCGAGTTGCTTGCTTCTGCCACGTGTTGGGTAACTGCAAGGTCGGGCCAAATTTCCCTTCATCAATTGCCCCCCACTCCCTGCGACAAGGGTCTCGTCTTGGCGCGGGGAGTTTGCAAGGTAGCAGGAGGGTTTTGGTCCGTGTTGAGCGCTTGCTCTAATTTGATTTTCAAAAAAGGGCGCGCGTTTGGGAGTTGTGACGACGTTGTTCGGGAGTTGCGCTGTAGACACTTTTATTGCGAGGAGACGTGCGCCGACACCCCGTCAGTTTCGAGAAGGTGCGTGCTGACACCCGTCCTCTGACAGGACGTGTGCGACGCTCCGTCAGTTTCGGAAAGACGTGCGCTGATTGGTCTCGGAAGACGTGCGGTTTAGCGCGGCTGTGGGCCGTTGGATTGGCTTCGATCTGGGCCGTCGCTTTCCGGCCGCTGTGGATATAAATAGCGCGCGGGGGGGGGGGGGGGGGGGGGGGGCGTCCTTGCTACTGTTGTACATCTTGAGCTCGCGCCTAAGATTCAGCTCGCGTCCAGGCTTTTCAGCTCGCGTCCCAGGTTCCTTGCTTGTTCGAGCTTTCGTGGTCTGCTCTAGTCTTCTTCCCGGGTGAGTGCTTTTGGAATCCCGTTCCGTTTCCCGATGTCTAGTTTGGAGGGTTTAGACTGTTCAAGCGGGTCCGATGCAGGTTCTACGAACCAGTTTGCGTCCCCCGGTAGTTCAAGTGAGCCTGATGTAGGTCCAGAGGAAGGGGTCGGGCCTACGGCCCGAGGTGCTTCGGGTAGGTCGGCGTCCACCTCCCGTCGTGGCCGGGTTGTAGATCAGTTCGGCCCTTCGACTATGACGCCTAAGGAACTTCAAACCCTCGTAGACTACTACGACTTGCCCGGGGAGCACGGTTACTTCATCCCTACGGGCAGCTTCCCTTGGGAACATGGTCCTGATGAGATCGTGATTTTCCGGGAACAGCTCGCAGTGGGGCTGCGACTGCCCTTTCACCCTCTTCTTGTCGAGGTCCTAAACCACTTCGGTGTGACGGTTGGCCAACTTCACCCGAACTCTTTTAGGAACTTAGTGGGGACGATCTCTTTATTTTGCGACGAGAACTTTCCTCTGGATCTGGAGATTTTCTCTTCCATTTTAATGCTGAAAAAGCAAGCGGGTCCCCTTCCTGGGCGTAGGCGGGCATACTACCTGTCCCCTCGCCCGGGCTTCAAGCTCTTACACGGACTCCCTAATAAGGTCCCAGCGTGGAAGCGGGACTATTTCGGGGTGCGAAGTGTGCTGGGGTGGCCGTTTTAGACCGGCTGGGGGATGGCCGCTCCCGATTCCGGCATCACACTTGATAAGGAGACGGCGAAGGGCCTCCGGCAATGGGCGCGGCTTGGGCTAGATTGTCAATGGTATCTGACGGAGGCCAAGCTTATTGCTGCGGGCCTGAGTTCGGGTAGGTTCTTTCCCTTGTGATCCTGTCTTGCTCTTCTTTTTCATGTCTTACTGATGCCGAACTCCTTTTCGCAGGTACGATGGACTTTCAAGGGACCCGAGGTGGGCACTTGTTCCAGGGCATGAAGAGGAGAAAACGGGTGGCTAAGCGAGCTCGCGTTGAGCCATCCCAGGGGGCGGAGCCCGAGGTGCCGGACTATCCGGCAGAGCAGCCCGAGATGGTTCCTCCTATGCAGGAGCCGGCGGGGGCTCCTTATGCTGAAACCACACACACGGGGGCTCCCGCCTACTCCGAGTCTGCCCATACGCGAGCTGGGCCGTCGGGCTCGGAGGTCCCGGGGGACTTCAGGAGCGTGCTGTCGCCTGTTCATGCTCTTCAACGGAGTAAGGAGGCGATGTTTCCCGAGGAAGTCGCGGCGTGGACCGAGCTTCCTCTTCACCAAGTGGCCTGCTGTGTTGTTACTCATGCCATGGTGGTAAGTGCTCCCTTCTTTAGAGTTCGGCCTTTATTCTTTTATTCGTTCCTTTGATCCCGTTTTTCTTTTGATAGGTGAACTCTTCCATTCACGCCTTGGCGAACCAGGTGAAGAGATGCTCGAGGCAGGCGCGAGCTGCCGAGGAGGCTGCTCGAACTGCCGAGGAGAATGCTCGTGCTGCTGAGGCTGCTGCTCGCCTTGCGCGATCTAGGCAGGCGAGGTCTCAGAGGGATGCCGAGGCCATGGGAGTGGTGGTGAAGCGTATGGCGGAAATAAAGTTGGACCTGGAGCACCAGGTCGAGTATCTTGAGGAGGATATCAGGGAGAGGACTCAGATCTTCCCTCAAGGCATCGAAGACGCGAAGAAGAAAGCTGTCAGCGATTACATTGCTTCGCCGGATTTTGATGATCTGATGGTAGACTCCTACAGGAGGGGTTTCAAGCTAAGCCGGTGGATGATTCGGAATACGTACCCCGAGCTTGACACTAGCGCTATATCCACTTCGCGCATTACTCAAGAAATGGCTAATGCTGCGGATGCCGAACCGGACTCCGAGGGGGAGGCAGGTCCTTTGGGTGTTGTCGAAGCGGCTTCTGATAACGATGAAGTAGCCCCTGGCTTGTGAAATGAAATGTACACTTTTTTTTTTGAATGTACACATCTATTCTGAAATGAAATGGCTTTTTGTTCATGTACTGGTTGTCCTGTCTTCGAGCAGTTTTTTGCCGAACTGAGCATTTCGGTCCTTCAGTTCGTTTTCTGACATGAAATGGCTTCGGCGTACTTGCCTTGGTGGCCTATAGGTAGTACCTTCTTAAGTTGACAACGTTCCATGCACGGGGTACTTGTTTTCCTTCTAGGGTTCCGAGCTCGTATGCTCCCCCACCGAGAGGTTTCATTACTCTGTAGGGTCCTTCCCAGTTTGGTCCAAGTTTCCCTACGCCGGGTTCGGGCACCATGACCTTACGGAGAACCAGGTCACCGACGCGGAAGTTCCTCTTCTTTACTCGCGCGTTGTAGTACCAAGCTACCTTTTGTTGGTAGGCCGCAGTTCGGATGTGCGCGAGATCTCTCACTTCGTCCAGTAGGTCAAGGTTGGTGCGTAACTCGCCCTCGTTTGTCCGTTCGTCGTACGCTTCTAGTCGCAGCGTAGGCACTTCGATTTCCGCCGGGATCACTGCTTCGGTGCCGTAGGTGAGGTTAAAGGGGGTCTCACCTGTGGCGGTCTTTTCCGTGGTTCGGTGTGCCCATAGAACGCTTGGTAGTTCGTCTGCCCACAAACCTTTGGCTCGGTCCAATCGCGCTTTCAGTCCGCGGAGGATGGCTCTGTTCATTACTTCTGTTTGGCCATTTGCCTGTGGGTGTGTGACCGATGTGAAGTTCTGACTAATTCCCATACTTCGGCACCATTCTTGGAACTTATCTTCGAACTGTTTGCCGTTGTCGGAGATCAGTACCCGAGGTAGCCCGAAGCGACATACGATGTTCTTCCAAAAGAAGTTTTGTATGTTTCGGGCTGTAACTATTGCCAGGGGTTCGGCTTCTATCCACTTTGTGAAATAATCTACTGCCACCACTAGGAATTTTCTCCCGCCTGTCGCTGGTGGGAATGGCCCCAGGAGGTCGATGCCCCATTGGGCGAAGGGCCATGGACTGGTGAGGTATTTGAGGTCGGCAGCGGGCTGATGGTGGATGCTGGCATGCTTCTAACACTTGTCGCATTTTTTGACGAGCTCGATTGCCTCTGTCTTCATCGCTGGCCAGTAGTATCCTTGTCGAAGTGCCTTCTGGGCGAGGGCTCTGCCCCCCAGGTGTCCACCGCACAAGCCTTCATGGATGTCGCGGAGTACCAGCTCGGCTTCGGCTGGGCGCAAGCATCGCAGATAGGGGAGCGTGTAGGATCGTCGGTACAACCGTTCGTCTATCATGACGTATTTGGCTGCCTGGCGCTGCACCCTCTTGGCTGTGTTGCGGTCCGCGGGGAGGGTTCCGTCTAACAGGAAGCTCGCGAGTGGGTCGATCCAGCTCGGCTCTGCTTCGGTGACGGGAGTGATCTCTTCTGCCCCACCGAGAATGCTGGGCCGAGGCAAGTCCTCTATGTACACGGTTCTCCTTGCGTTGTGGCTCGTGCTAGCCAGTCGGGACAAGGCGTCGGCCTCAGCGTTCTCTGACCTCGGGATTTGCTTGATGAAGTGCGACTGGAAGTTGAGCAGAGCTTCCTTTACTTTTGCCAAGTACGCAATCATAGTGAGCTCGCGTGCTTCATACTCGCCTGTAACTTGGTTGACTACGAGCTGGGAATCACTGCAGATAACCATGTGCTTTGCTCCAACCTTGCGCGCTAGGTTTAGCCCGGCTATCAGTTCCTCGTACTCCGCCTCATTGTTGGATGCCGCGAACTCAAAGCGTAGTGCGTATTCTAGCTTTGTTCCGCTCGGGCCGCATAGCACTATTCCAGCCCCGCTGCCTTGTTGGTTCGAGGAGCCATCTACGTGAAGGATCCAGGGCTCCTCATCCCAGTTCACGCTTGGTCTAACCAGGAGGGAAGCCACACTAGCTGCTACTTCACGGGGTTCGGACTGGTTTGGCTTGGGAGCTCCGAGTTCGCCCGAACTGAGGATCCCGGGCTCGACCGGCTCAGGGGCTTCGAGGCTAAACGTGCACTCTGCGATAAAATCTGCCAAGGCTTGGGCCTTAATGGCAGTTCTTGGCTTGTACTGGAGATCGTACTCGCTGAGTTCGATGGCCCACTTCGTCAGCCGGCCGGAAACCTCGGGTTTGAGTAAAACTTGTCTCAGAGGTTTGTCGGTCAGGATGATGACGGTGTGGGCTGGAAGTACGGGCGTAGTTTCCGTGCTGCTACCACTAGAGCATACGCTAGCTTTTCTATCTGCGGGTACCTTGTCTCTGCTCCCTGCAAGATTTTACTAACATAATATATGGGTCGTTGGACCCGGTCTGCTTCCTTTACTAGTACTGAACTGACCACCTCGTCGCTAGTCGAGAGGTACAGTTCTAAGACTTCGCCTTCCTCGGGCCGAGCTAAGGTTGGCACACTGGCGAGGTAGCCTTTTAGCTCGTCAAACGCAAGCTGACAGTCTTGGGTCCATTCGAACCCTTTGCCTTTGATTGCTTTAAAGAAGGGTAGGCAGCGATCTGCCGACTTGGACATGAAGCGGCTTAGAGCGGCTATGCGGCCGTTTAGCCTCTGGACTTCTTTTATTTTCCGAGGTGGTCTCATATCTAGGATGGCTTTTATTTTGTCCGGGTTGGCCTCGATGCCGCGTCGATTGACAACGTAGCCCAGGAATTTGCCCGAGGTGACGCCAAAGACACATTTGTTGGGGTTCAGTTTCATGTTATACTGACGCAGGATTTGGAAGACGGAATCCAAGTCTTGTATTAATTCTTGTGAAAATTGTGTTTTGACAACCATGTCGTCTACATAGCACTCTATCTTTGTGCCGATCAGGGGCTGAAACAGCCTATTTACCAGTCTTTGGAAGGTCGCCCCGGCGTTTTTTAACCCGAAGGGCATGACCTTGTAACAGTATAGACCAAACTCGGTTATGAAGCTGGTTTTTTCTTCGTCGGATTGGTCCATCTGGATTTGGTTGTAGCCTGAGTAGGCATCCAAGAAGCTTAGCAATTCATGTCCCGAGGTCGCGTCCACTAGGCGGTCGATCCTAGGAAGGGGGAAACAGTCTTTCGGGCAAGCTCAGTTCAGGTCGGTGTAGTCGATGCACATGCGCCACTTGCCGTTCGCCTTTTTCACCAGTACCGGGTTGGCCACCCAGCTCGGGTAATGGACTTCCCTTATGAAGTCTGCCACGAGGAGCTTCTCGACTTCCTCGTCGACCGCTTTCCAGCGCTCTGGGGCTAAGTTCCGTTTCTTCTGTCTAACGGGTCTGACTAAAGGGTCAGTATTAAGTTTGTGAGTTATAAGACCAGGGTCAATACCGGGCATATCGGCTGCGGACCATGCAAAAATATCTAAATTTTGGAGTAAAAAACTTACCAGTTCGGTCCGTAGGGGTTCTTTGACAGAAGCACCGATCTGGAGTGCGCGACCTGGGTCCATAGGCGAGGTCGGGATCGCGACTGTTTCTTCTGTGGGCGAGGCTCATTCTTCGCCTTGCTCCGCGGGTCGCTCTAGATCGAGGTCGCCGGCTGCCTTGATCTTTCCCTTTAGGGCGGGAGCATAGAACTTGCGGGACTCGAGCTGGTCGCCCCGCACTACCCCCACACCGAAGTCCGTAGGAAATTTCATGGCCAAATAGTATGGAGATCACCGCCCGCAGGATATGCGTGATTGGCCGCCCTATTATGGCATTGTATGGGGAGGGGGTCACGACCACTAGGAAGTCGTGGTTGAGTCTGACCGCACAAGGCCACGTGCCGACTTCCACAGGCACCGTTATTTTTCCAAGGGGCTGACTTCCTCTCCGCTGAAGCCCACCAGGGGAGTGCTGGCGGGTTTTAGTTCGCTCCTCGGCAGCTGTAGCTGATCAAATGCCGATTTGAAGAGGATGTCCGCCGAGCTGCCAGAATCTACAAGTACGCGCCTAACCTCGAAGTCGCTGATCTTGAGTTTAATGACAAGTGCGTCGTCGTGAGGGTAGCGAACTCCTCGCGCGTCGTCTTCTGTGAAGAGGATCGGCTCTTCGGTCTTTGGCCTTTTCGGAGGGTTCCGCTCCTCGAGGACCGCTTTGCGAACTGAAGTCCGGGCTGCCATCGATGTGCATCCCGCTACCACCGAACTTCCCACAATTACATGGATGGTTCCCCGAACTGGCCTTTCTGCCGGAGGCTATCGCTGCATCTGTTCGGCAGGCCTGCCGCTAGTTTCGGGGGCGCCCTTTAAGTGCTCGCCTGGCTGATCTGCTTTATTGCTATTATTGTTGTGCTGTAGAAAGTTTCTTAAGTATCCGCGACGGATGAGACCCTTTATCTCGTCTCGGAGGTTATTGCACTGCTCGGTACTGTGGCCATGGTCCCTATGGAAACTACAATACAAATTCTTGTTTCTTTCGTTCGGATTTCCCTTTAAGCGAGGTGGCCATTTCACGTAGGGGGCATCCTTGATCGTCCTTAGGATCTCAGTCCGCCTCGTGTTCAGTGGCGTGTAATCCGTCCGAACTGGCAGGGGAGCTCGGAACGACTGGTTCTGTTTTGGGTCCCGGGCCGGGTTTTTTTGGTCGACCGAGCTAGAGGGCTCGCCGTCCCTCTTTCTTTTCTCGTTTCCGCCCTCGGTTCTTTGGTTGATTTCCTCCTCAGTCCTCATGAACTTGTCCGCGAGCTTGAGGAACTCGGCCACGGTCGCGGGCTGGTTAGCTACCATGTGCCACTTGAATTACTTGTGCGTCACCCCTCTTTTTGCTGCGGCGAGCTGCACCGCGGGGTCTAACCGAGGTATCTGTAAGCATGCCTCATTGGATCGTTTGATGTAGCCCCGTATGGGTTCCCCTTCCCTTTGGACTATCCCGAAGATGCTTTCCTCTGCTCTGGGGCACCGTTTGCTGGTGACAAAGTGTGCAGTGAAGACCTGCACGAACTGAGCCCAACACTTTATCGATCCAGGGGCCAGGTTCCTGTACCAAGTGCGGGCTACCCCCTTGAGTGTGGTGGTGAAGGCCACGCACATGCATGATTCGCTGGCTTTGGCGAGGTGCATTTGGGACTGGAAAGCGTCCACGTGGTCGTTGGGGTCGAAGGATCCGTCGTACTTGTCTAGGTGCGGGAGCTTGAAATCTCTGGGCAAGGGGACTGCCAGGAGTTCTGATGCGAGGGGAGAAGGAACTGAGAGAATTGGGGTAACTCCTACCTCGTCCGAGCTCGTCTCGCCTTTGCCTCTGAGCTCTGATAGGACGCGGGTGGCGGTTCGTCGACTTCGACGGCGCCTTCGCTGCTGAGTGGACCTTGAACTGGCGCTGTTGGCCTCTGTGTTGCCGAGTTCGATGGGCCCGGAATGCTGGTAGTCCGCTGCTGCCAGTGCGCTGAATCGGTTTTCCACCAGTGGGGACTCCGGTTTGGAGCCCCGAGGTGCCGATCTCGCGGGCGAGGTTCCCGATCCGCCTGCGAGCCACGAGGCGGGGATGACTTTTCTTTCTCTCTGGCCTGGGGACAAGGCCTGGCTGTTTGGGGGATTCTGGGGCCTAGAGGCCTTTCCTTGGAGGCGCCCATCCTGCGGAGAGGCCTTGACTGGCTTCGGGGCAGGGTGGCGAGGTGGAAGTAGTGGTTGGTTCGGTGTCAGTTGGGGGAACCGCTGTTGATAGTGGTACTGGGAGAGGTTGTTTAACACTTGGTGCTGGTGAAGCTGGTGTTGCTGGAACTGTTGCATCTGGGCTTGCATTGCCCGCATGCACTGCATTAGGTCGTCCAACCGATTTTGGCTAGCTGCCAGGGGGACGGCAGTTGGTTCAGTGAAGGTAGCCTCGATGGGAAGAGGGAAGGGGATGTTTGCGGCCGGTAGGCCTGCAGGCGCCACTTGCTTGTGGCGTAGTCAGATTGGGGATTCTATCCACCGAGAGGGGGATGGTGAACTGCCCAACACACACCACGGGAACTTGGGGCTGTTCCCCGGTGGTGTTTGTCTCTGTGCCGCGTCCGGCGTTGCTGGATGAGGCCATGAGTTGAATTTTTTAAAGAAGAAAAGGGTATGAAAGTTTTGGAGGGAGGCCTTTTGAAGCGTTCCCACAGACGGCGCCAATTGATGAAGCACAATCTGGCCGGTCTTAGCTGTCAATGATCTTGCCTCTGAACTGAGTAACAGGGACCTGAAACGGAAGGAGAAGAGAAGCTCCGGGGAGAACCCGGCGTAAAGGCTCCGAAGCTTAAGTTAGAATACTTCAAAGGCAAGATAAACCAAATAGCGCAAAGTTAGCATACCTCGTTCCTGGTGGGTAGGAGCCTTTTATAACCACCTCGCGCACTCACTTCCAGGCTTCCGTCAGATCGGGCATGATTACTTCTGAACTCCTGCCAGTTCGGATGTCATTTCCTCTGGCCGGACAGAACCGCCACTGTTCCTTTTGTCGGAGCCGTCTCTGCGGCTGGTGACGACGGTTGCAGGTGGCGGTGGCAGGAAGCCGTTTGAAGTGCGGCTGTCAGGCGTCAGATCCCAAATCAGTCAGGTGCATCGCCCTTGGATACGGACGTCCTTGGTGTCGGATACGTTTGGTCAGCCTGGTGTTTCGGAAGCGAAGTGTTGGAGTGGCGAGCAAGGTGTCTTGAGTTCGGTTTGGAGTGTCCTGAGCTGTCTTGGGCCAGCTCGGGTCAGATTTGTGAGGCTTGGGGCCCAGTACAGTTCGTGCTCAGGGAACTCGGGTTCTCCGTAGGAAGCTCCGAGTTCTTAATAGGGAGCTCGGACTCTTGGTAGGGAGCTCGGGTTCTTGGCGGGGAGCTCGGGCTCTTTTCGGGGAGCTCGGACTCCTAGTAGGGAGCTCGGGTTCTTAAGCGAGCTCGGACCCCTAGTAGGGAGCTCGGGCTCTTGACAGGGAGCTCGGACTCCCAGTAGGGAGCTTGGGCTCCTGGCGAGGAGCTCGGGGCCTTGGTGGGGAGCTCGGGCTCCTAGTAGGACGGTCTGGAGTTCGGGCTTAGTAGCGAGCTTGGACTTTGCTTTTGGTGCTTGCTTCGGGCGCTCTACTGTCCCGAGTTGCTTGCTTCTGCCACGTGTTAGGTAACTGCGAGGTCGGGCCAAATTTCCCTTCATCAACTCTGATCTACTTCGTTCAATATATTATTAGAGCAACCTCTCTACTTGGTCACCTACCAGTTTTCATGTAATTAATTTAGCACAGAATCTAAGAAATGAAAGCACTTCATGAACATTCAAGAATGATAAATTAAGTGGGTATTTGTTTGAGAAAACTTTGGCTGTTCACAGGTTTTCTCCACGCAATGAATTAGTTTAAACAGGATATGTGGAAGTAAACAGCTATTTTTTTATTTGTTTTATTTTTACTAAAATGGTAATCAATTTTTGTTTTTATAAGCAAAACCATACATATTCACAAACAATCCCTAATTAAGGGCAATTAATACATTTCCCCATTCAGAGAACTAATCAATGTAAATATGCATTGGTCTGTCATTTACTAATGCATAAATGTAATGTTACCTAATACGGAGAGTGTAAATTTATCCTAAACCGGGATTTACACTCCATTTACATTGTTTCCAAATGCAGCCTTAAGGGCATTCCCACACGTAGAGAATAATGCAGTATATCAGCAATGTAGCATGAACTGAGCCAAATTGTCACTCTCAATTTGGACCTTCACCTTCCATCTCAACCGTCAAAAGGTTGGACCTGATCCATCTCTAATTGTTTGCTCCAACTAGATCTTAATTGAATTGTGTGATCTGTGAAAGGCCATAATGCCTTTGATGGGAATAATTTTCTTCCTGTAATTCACTGAGAACGTCTTATATCTGATAAAGATATTAAACTAATTAGATTCAGAGTTTCAGGATAGGGCTGTAATTTGGAGGGGGCTATGCGGACAAGGGAAAGGGATGGTTTGAGAGGTACATCATTTTGGGTAGAACAGGTCTATATTGAAGGTGGGACTTGGCGCAATGGTTGGGGTTGGGTTGTTTCATTGTGATCTGGGTGATCAGGGCTCAAACAAACCCTTTTTTTGTTGCTTACATTTTACCACGTCTGTGCAAAAGATTTCCTTGATGAATTTGTTGCGCAAGTTCACTGTCACACTAGAGCCACACCCACACACATCAGCGGTTTTTTAATCGTTGATGAATTTGCTGTTTGGTTGGCCTATTTCCGAGAAATAAAAAAATCGTGCAGAAATTGATTATTAAAACTGGGCCCAAAAGAGGAACCACCACTTTAGATTGATTCCGATTTTTTTTTGGATGGAATGGTATCTGAAGTGGTTAAGGGAGATAATTCCCATAAATTAAAAATCACTACCAAACAAACAATTTTTCTTATTTTCTAAAAATCAATGATTTATGAAAAATCACAATCAACAATTGTATAAAACATCACGAATGTTGCTCATGGTCTTACTAAAATGGGTTGTAATTTTCCTACCCGAGAAGATAGTCTGTTTCTCCAGATTTTCTTATGTACGAATTGAAGAGTTATATGATGTAATGAATTTGAATATGGATATGGACTTGACATGTGTATACGTGAGGATAATTTAATAGTAGTTGCAGAGCCTCTATGCTTTTAAATTCTAATATGTTCTTCAGGTTTTCTACCACGCAAGTAGAGACATTTTCTATTTTAGGCTTGAAATTGGGCTGTCTGGTCCAACAGGAAATTGAGAGTGACAATATTTGGACTAATCATTTCAGCCCAGCTAGGGTTGGGCCTCATTTTGAGCCTGAGGCCAGTTTATTCGAACTCAACTCACGTCCTCTTCAAGGCTTGTGAATTTCAAATGCTACCGAGCACCCATAAATCACTCCACTCAAAATGCTTCCTACCCAAGCTCTTATAGCATGCCATCTGAGTATCTCATCATTCAGTGGGTTCAGTCCGGTTCCTGGGTCGAATAATCTGACTGTCTGGCATGAATGGATGGCCCGTTTTGGTAAGAAAAAAAAACATTTCTTGGGTTGAACGATTTGGCCACTTGGGTCAGCGGTTCACTGACCAAATCAACGGTTTTTGGCCAAATAGCAGTTTTAGTGTAAATAGAACCGGTCAAGTGACCGGTTCCTGGTTTTTCCGGTCCGGTCTAGTTTTGAAAACATTGGTGGAACCTATGATAACGTCGCACACCAGTTTGAAAATACACAAGTCCCACAACCATTCAAACTCTTACTGTAAGATTTAAGTATTTTATGACTGGTGTGGGACATTATCATGGGTTTAACAGCCCACTACCCAGCCATGGCGTTTAAAGGCTCTATCATTGGTTTCACGGCCCGCTAAACAGCCATTGCATTTAATGGCACTATCTAGTTTCACAGCCTACTGCACAGCCATTGCGTTTATCTAATCCAATTTACCAAACAGGACCCAAGATCCATCTAGCTATCCTAATTCGGTTGATACCTCTACTCCACCCCAGCCATGAGTCTGGCCAAGCTTTTTCAAGCTTCTTTGTTAGCCCCTTCTACCCGAATCGGTACTTGTTCCTCATGGAGTACACCTCACCCTGACCTCATAGCCTTATACTACCGTGTATTGGGAATAGCTCCTTATCAATAAGAATTACAACACTTCCCAATGTGCGACTGAGAGGCATTGTGAGGTTGGTGTGAAAAGCAGAGGAGCAGATTCAGACACCTTCCACCCTCCATCATTGAACCATTTTGTTTTCTTGTGGCCTCGAATGATACCACTTGGCTTCACCCAATGTTTGATAAACACAATGCACTCAGGCACAATGACACACGGATTTTCATTCCTAAACTAAGTATCCTGCATTTAATTGAAAGTAAATGGGCCTCCAAACGACGCCCAAGGAATACAAGAAAGAAACAAGCTGGTCTTGATTATAAGGAAACGTTCAGTTAGATTATTAAACCCACAGCCACAAGAGTGTTCCTCAGCATTGTCATATCCAATACATAGACTCTGCAACAATTAGATATTCAAAATGTATTTCTTTATAATATACTGCAAATATATGCATCAACTGTCGGGTTTCAAGGAACCCTTTACCCGATTATATTTATGACCTAAAACACTTCTTTTATGTGCTTATTAAACACCCACGGGCATGGAGCATGGTTGGATTGTTCCATTGGAAATAGCCTCCCTGTGGGGGTCTAAATCTTGAAAATAGCCTCCCTGTGTATTTACAGAGATCACATCTGCATCACACAGAGAACGCCTCACATGCACATCTCAGTGTGTATAGGGAAATAACTCCCCTGAAATTGTTAGTGGGAGATACTCTAAATACACAATTGGGATATGCTGTGAGGTGATTGTGGGGCACTCACTATGAGGCATAAATGTGAATTAGTATCTATAAGGGTAAGGTTGTGTACATCTGCCCCTCCATAAACCCCGCATTTGTGGGTGCCTTATATACTTGGTATCAATTTATGGTGGTCTAATAAACTAACTTACGGTATCTACTGTATCAACTCTTTTTGTGTAAACTACTACAAAGACTCACCGGATTTATCTTCTCCTGTATCAACACCAATAACCGACTATTGTGTTAAGTCCTAGTATCGTTTGATTTTTGAATACTTGAAATTGAACAAATGTCAACGGATAAAACCATATTCGGTGAAACAATACAAGTATTACAACTATATTGAATCGATGAACTCACGATTGTATATACTTTTCCATTCAAATTCAATGATTCCTGTGCAATAAATTAGTTCTTAAAACCATGTTTTTAAAAACCGGACCGGACGGTCAGACTGTTTTATCGGGGAATTAGTCAGGCACAACTGGTTCTGTTTTACTTTAAAATTATTTTTGGGCAAAAAATCGTTGATTTAGTTAATGATTCATTAACTTGGGTGATCAAACTATCAACCCGTTGATTTAAACAATGATTTTTATCTTTTTTTTATTTTAATTATTTGTAAATTAGAACAGGCCATCCATTCAAACTCGATGGTTGAACAGTTTGACTTGGGAACCGGTCTCTAAAATGGTCTCATGTCTGATCCGGTTTTTAAAGCCTTTCTTAAAACATAAACATAGAAGATACATTCTTAGTTATATGTGTTTGTTTTTTTTATTTTTTTTAAAACTGAAACAAAAAATGTATTCTTGAATATTTGGTTTCAAGAACTTGTGTTCATTTTGATAATTTTGATTAGGGTTGTTCATAAGAAGGCCCAACCCGACCAAACCGACCAATTCGGACCGACCCAACCCGAGTCGGCCGGGTTTTCATCAGCACGGGTCGGTTTTGGGTTGTGCAAATTCCTAAACCGATGACCCGAACCGAACCAACTTAGTTCCTAGTTCAAACATGAAGTTCCAAAGCCCATTAGGCCACCTAGTTTTTGAATGGTTGCAAGAAACTTTGGATTAGTGAATAGTGATTAATGAACAACTTTTGTGATTAACTTTTCATTTAAATTTTACCATAGGAGATGGCTGAAATGATGTTCAATTTATGACTGATTAATAAGTCTTGATTTGAGCGAGCTAATTCACCGCTGTCCTGGTTGGTTGAATCGTTAAAACCATCACTCGGCCAGGATTTTGGGTCTGGTTCAGTTAAGACTCGTCAGAAAAGTTTCAACTGTTAACCTATTCAACCTGGTGACCAAGTCGTGGGTTGCACACTCAATGCATGCAAACTTTTAGAGGTCATAACTTTGCACTCTAATGTCTGATTTGAGTGATTTTTTTTTGAATAACTTTTTGAGATCCATGCGTTGCAAGTCACTGTAACCCTGCTATTTTTTGAAAAACCCCTTTTTTGACCTCAAATTGTAATTTTTAATATTTTGTTATAAATAAAAAATTAAGAACTGAATTAAAATATATAAATTAAATATAAAATAATACATATAACATATCTAAAACATATTTATACATTATATATATATATAGTTGAGGCGGGGTGGACAAATACTGTCTCCACCCCATCCCTGATGCCTAGAGTTATGGGTTTCCCCAAAACCCACCTCAAACCCTAATTAGTGGTAAAAAAACTAGGGTACAAATGGATTGGATCATGATCTGATTGGATATGAGATTTGATCCTATTTGGCCGAATTCGGATCACCCCTATTCGGATCTTCGGATCGGATAATATGATCCAAACTGATCCGATTGAATTTGGATCAACCCCTATCTGATATGAGAAGATCTAATCTGATATATATTATATATTTATAAATATAAATATATAATATATATGTTATTTATTTATTTATAAATACATTTTTTATATTATACTTTTATAAATTTGCTATATTATTTAATTTTTATAAAACATGTATATATATGATGAAAATAATTAAAAAATACTTGTATTTTTTGTTTTTTACTTTATTTAAATTAGTATATTTTAATTTTCTTTTAATAATTTATTATTTTTTAAATAAAACAAGTCAAATCGGATTAGATTTGAATATCTGACTTATTGATAGGATTCGAATTCAAATCGAGTCCTATCAGATCCGATTGGATCCAACATGAATAGTGTCAGATCGGATTCGAATATACCTTGATTCAAATATGATCATATCTATTTGCATCCCTAAAAAAAAAAACCACCCCAATTGGGGGTGGGGCGGGGCGAGGCAGAACCCAGAGGGATAAGTCAAATTGCCATCTCTAAAGATAATGATGAATACCTATGGTGGGATTTGTCTAGAAAGGGGGCGCTTTGTAAATTTTGGTTTTGAATTTAGTAATTCTAGATAAAATACTAAAATTTTTTAATCCAAATTTGGCATCTACAATATTTCCACACAAAAATGAACTTAGGTGAATAAATATTTAATAAATGTTAATTCTTTTGTTAAACTTTATAGCAAGTTTGTTATTTGCTTTTTTTAACTCTATTAAAATATTTTTAAATTAATCAATTGAATTTAGATCGATTGATTAATTTATATTTGTTAATCTTCACTTAAATATTTTTAATAACCTAATTCCTATATTTTTCATTATTTTCTATAATTTTAATATTATACTAGCAATCTTCCTTACAATATTTTTTATTTCATAAAATTGTGTGTGGGTGTGATACGGGTTTTGGTCGGTCTAGGCTTGACAGGAATATGGGTGTCTAGGCCCAAAAATTTGTGGACGAAGCAGGCCATGCCAGACCAGATCATAAATGATCATCCTTAAAAGAGAGGAATGGAGAGTGAAAAAAGGGGTTATGTGGAACTCAATGTCATGAGTGAGAGAGAGAGAGGAGGGAGAGATGGGTGTGTGGGATCCAGTGTCATAATTGGAAGGAGAAGAGAAGAAGAGTTCGCATCTGCCCCCTATAGAATGTGCCCCAAAAGCGTCCCACAACACATCCCAACTGTGTATTGGGAACATCTCCTGTACTTGTCATTGGGAGATATTCCTAGTACATGATTGGGATGTGTTGTGGGACGTTTTTTGGGCGCATTCTATAAGCAGTAGATGTGAATTCCAAGGAGAGAGGGAGTTGTGTGAGACTTGATGGGGCCCATGGGCAGAGAGAGAGAGGTTTATGGGACCCATGTCATAATTGGGGGAGGGGGGAGGGGGGAGGGGGGAGGGGAAAGGGGGGTTGTGTGGTACCTAATGGGGGCCGATATTAGGGGGAGAGTGTTGTGAGAGGGTTTATTTTAAAAATTTTCATTATTTTTATTTTAATGAAAACAATGTAATTTTCTTTTATTTAAAAAGATAAATAAAAACTAGGAAAGGGATCCTATGAATGTATAATTCTGCCACACTGTTCTCTAAAATCACAACCCAAATACAATAGTAATTTCGTATTTTCGATGGTTTGCCTTTAGAAAGTTGGGGTTCGACAGCTAATAGAGGAGTACAACGCATGAATAGTCTGCCCTTTCATTCGATCTACAATGTGGCATATAAACATAGGAAATCCCAGTTAGATACGCTGGCCTGGGATTCCTGCTGTCATCCCCAACATGGAGATCAGTCCGGATCAGCTACCAATAACACCATCCCAACAAGCCACTACTGCTGTACATTAGGAATATCATGCCATAAGGACAAGGTAGATGTTCCTGATATACGGTTGTAATGGTACGTTGTTGGGGCCATGTGTTGGTAGCTGACCCGAACTTCAACATACACACCTCGCAATACAAAATAGATATCAGTGGGTCGGGTCGGTAAATCAGCAATGACCAGATAATTTCAAGTAGGGTCGGGTCAGCCATAAGGTACGGGCTGAGGTGAGTCCATGTTAAACCCGACCAATTAATATTGCAGCATTTAAGTATTTATATACGATTGGTTGAGTGCAAGTGTACTGTATATGGGATGGGGCCCTTCTTTATCTTTTCAGGTCGGGTCAGGATCGGCTAGAAATTGTTTCGGATCAGGTTTAATACCCCTTCTAATATATCTATTCAGGTTGGGGCTATTCAGGTAATCAGGTGCAAGTTGAATCGTGTCGGGTTTGGATTGAGGCAGGGCCCGTACTGGACCTGACCCATTGAGATTCCTACCCTCGTCATTGTCTCATGTCTAAGTTTTCTAAAGGAGTTATTTGTGAAATTCCTGCAGAACTTTCTCTCAACCTTTTTCTTAGTTTCTATTAAAAAAATCAACTGAATCAATTCATTGCCATTATTTATTCTTTGTCATTAAATTATGGGTGTAAATTGAGTTACGAAAAATTTCAGTTACTGTGGTCTTGGGTTCGGGTTGTGGGTTGTGGCACATTCAAAATTTAATAAATTATTTGCATAGCCCGACCCAAGTTGCTTCTCTACCTTTCATGTTATAGCCCCTATTATTTAGATACGTGGCTTTTTCAAATTTAGACATATGGCATTTTTTGAGAAATTGCTGTTAAAATTTATAGCTCGTTACTACCATTTAGACAAGTGGTTTTCTCATTTTTTTGAAAAGCTAGATATATGACATTTTATTAAAAGTTTATGCTAAAGCCCACAATCCACTATTACCATTTTCAATCCATTCCTAAAAAAATGTAAAAAATGCAAAAGTGGTTATCCACAACGTATCATAACAAAAGAAAATTATCCATATTCTAATAATTATTGAAAAACTATTTTTTGAAATTCTAATAATTATTTAAAATATTAATAAATATAAATTTAACAGTATTGATGGGATTCCATAATGTAAATTTAACATTACTGATTCCCTGTGCTTAGTACGAGGTCATTCACTAGTTGGTAAATATGATAGGACTATACATTGGACTTTTATCCATTATAACAAGGCCAAGTTTTGAACTTGCCTTTAAGCCCAATATTGGCATAACTTACCAACTTGTTGAAACTCACAAAGCTAATGAGTTTTATATAGAGCCTCACCCAGGCCAATGTAAATCTAGGGCATGGTTGGTATCATTGTCTTGTGTATTGTTTTTTTTTGCCACATCAGCACCATGCAAATTATTAGATCCAAACCCTATCAAATCAGATTTGGATGGTCCATTATAATTATTGGATTGGGCCAATCTAAAATAAATTGGTCCATATTCTTATCGGTTTGAATTGGACATAAACCAAATTTCTAATAATCTGATCATAAGACCAAACCCTTTTTCAAATTGAAACCGATCAAAACTGAAGCCGACATAAAATCACTTTTACGAAAGTAATTTTACAAAAGCACTTTTACCAAAATACTTTTACAAAAACACTTTTATAAAAGTAATCTTATGAAAATCACTTTTACACAAATTCTTTTACGAAAGCACTTTACAAAAGTACTTTTATGAAAGCACTTTTAAAGAAGCAGTTTTATAAAAGTACTTTATAAAAGTATTTTTATGAAAGCACTTTTATTGAGGTACTTTTATAAAAGCACTTTTACGAAAGAACTTTTTAAAAAAGCACTTTTATGAAAGCACTTTTATAAAAACACTTTTTAACGTTTCTTATTCAGCACATGTTATGTGGGTGTTTTATCTTATATGGCACTTGGCGTTCATGTGTGATAGATAACAATAAACAAATGTTACATTGCACTTTGCCTTAATTCATTTTCTTATTGAGCACATGATAGATGACTATTTTTTCCTCGGAGTCATGGGTCACCAGTTTGACCAAACTAATCGAATGGTTTAGACCATGCCACGTCAGCACACACACACACAGATATATATATATATATAGGATGGGGATGGGGTTAGTATTTCTAGCCCCGATTGGGTTTAGAGTAGGGTATTTAAGTTTAGAATTGGGGGCATGGAAATGAAAACCCGACCCAGCATGACCTGCATGATCATGTCGGGCCTAGCATGGCCCACTGATCATATATAAATAATATATATAGGTCTTGCTGAGCTGGGCTACAGGCTGGGCCATGCCAGCCCGTAGACCTAAAACCCTAGGCTCAGCACGACCCGCATGATCATGTCGAGCCTAGCATGGCCCGCGGATCGTCATGTCGGGCCAGTCTAAGTTCGTACTGGGCCGTGTTGGGCCACGGGCAGCATGGCCCGATTTACACTTCTAAGGAGAAAGAGTGGCAGTTTTGTAATTTAAAAGATAAAGAAAACAAGAGAGAGAAAGAGAGTTGGTAGGAGAGAATGTTATTCTTATAATTTGAAAGAAAAAAAAAAACAAAAAATACTGTTAGATTCTATTTCCCTCATCCTCAGCTTAATATATTTATATAAATATATAAATTAAAATTTTAGCAAAAGTCAAGCACGAGCCTGGCCTAAGAAGGCTATCCCCCACTAAACTTATTCCATGACCTATTTTCTCCAACTACAATTGCAAAGAAAAATGTGCTGAAATCAAATAGTTCCGGTTTGATGTTGCCTATAAATATGTGAGATTTTTTGGCAAATAGATAGTTTTTTGGTCATATACTATTACGTGGAAATCATGTGCGAAGGTAGGTTCTGCTTGTATCTCACTGCCCTGTGTTTCCTTGTACCGTAGCATGACTCTGCCATTACCACTTAGACGTCTGACTTTTGGTTTGGCGGCTTTAGCCTATACACATGTAACAGGAGTGGCCAATATTGTTTTTATATTAGTTACTACTCCATCAGCCTACACATCTTTGTTTCCTGTGTCCAGAGCACAAAATCCACAAGATTACGAGGCTGTCTGTATGATACGGACGGGAGCTCTCATCAAGAAAATGTGGCGAAGAGAGATTATGCGAGGAAAGAGAATTCAATTCATATAGAAACTCTTCAACCTGCATAAAAAAAAAATGAGTAAATTCAATAGAAACAAAATTCAAGAAAAAAATTGATAATGGAAAACATGGAGGAAAGAAATGGTAGCCACAAAAGTTAAATTGGATTTGTATTTTTCCTTACAAAGCCATTGCATGGTCAGTCGTGATAAATCCTGCTTCTTGTCTTCCACTAATTATAATAGTGAATCATTCTTAATAAATCATTCAATCTAGAAGCTAGCTGAACTGTTAGGTGAGTTCTCTCAAGTTTAACCTATTGGGTGAAGTCCCTGAATACCTTTTTATTCTCTAACAACTACAACTTATAAGGATCAAATATCAAGCAAAGCTTTGCAAATCAATTATGGTTGATTGATTATACCCATAGGCATTTATTAAATATGAGGAAAAGAGATGATCCAAAGGTACACATACATACATGCTTGTGGTGACATGTGAGCAGCGAGCAAAATACATTAAGGTTATGTTTGGGAGTATTTAAAATTAAGCGTTTATTTGAATAAGCACTTATTTGTGTTTGAGAAATAAGCCTGAATAATTGCTTATTTAAAAAATTCAGATTTTAGGTTTATTTTTAAGTGCTTGTTCAATAAGTACATATTTCCTTTCTAGCCTATCTTGGTCCACCATATTATTATAAAAATGTCCATACTACCCCTATTTGAAATAAGTATGTACTTTTACCAAAAGCTCATGGGCGTTTAGTTTATTAGAATAAGCACTTATATTTCAAATAAGCACTCCCATACTCCACCTAATATCCACTAAGTTTTAGTCCCAATCTGATGTGTGTTGCACTTATTGTACACTTCAACTCACATTGGACTATATCTGATTGGACCAAACCCAGTCCAATTGACACTCCTACTGGATGGCAATCAAACCCCATCTGATAGTTATGACACTAGAGGTTCGCCCCAATTCCCATGATTAATCACCAATTCTCAAGATAAACCCACTTTTAACATTTCATTAAATTCAGAAGAGGGGGTGGCTTCCCCCTCTGGTGGCACACCTGAACCTTGGTGCACCATACTTGAGATAGGTAGCGCTTTTCTTTTTTTTTTTTTTTCTTTTGTGGAATTTAAGAAAATTTTATATTTTAGTTTACAATTTTTGTCAATTGTTCAATATTTCTTAACCATAGGGCCGTCTAAATCAATCATGTAGTGAATTGATAATGGAATATGGAATTTCATTGAGGATGGTTTTCCCTCATTATTGAGTCAGACTCTAAGTGCACTATATCAGCCTTACAATCCCCAAAATGCCCAAATTGGAAAGAATGAAGTCCTATTCCAAAGCACTATCAGTCTGGCAAGCATGTTTTTTTGACTCATTGTTATCAAGAAGCTAATAGGCGTATTGACTATCTAGCTAATATAGCTTATCAATATTATCATAATTCTGGTTTTGGGAACAATCGTCTGGAACTATCATATTAGTGCTGTTTGTCAATGGCACCCTTGTGATGTGGATATTGCTCAATGCTATGATATTATCTGTTCGAATAAAAAAATTGATATTATATATTAGGTAAATTTTATACCTTAGTTCCATTTTGTTCCCTTTTTTACACTAAGGTGGGGCTGCACATTTGTTATGTGTTATTTGAGAAAAATAACAAACCCATCATTGCTTATCTTAGGTAATTCATCAAACTTAGTTGCAAGTTCCTGCAAAAAGCTATACAAGATCTGTAAAGGCTTCCTTACCTTCCCTTACTTTTTCCTTCCAACCAAAACAACTCTATGTCTAATCCCCTTAATCATTCTACTAGTCTTAATTACAAGTACTAACAAGGTATGAACTATTTTTATATTAAACAAGTTTTCCTCTCCTTTTTCACTTTTAGTAGCCACTGAATTTAAAAAAAAAAAAATTACAGTAGTAAAAAAACTGCTCGAGACTCGAACCCACGTTGTCAACATGCTTGTCAACTAAAAAATTTGAAATTAATTAATGCAAGTGCCACATAAAGAAATTAACAAAATTCTACAAATTGACAGAAATGAGTAGTAAACCCTACTTATGCTTTAGGGTTATGCTAAACACAAATCTAAACAGGCTAAGCCCTTATATTAGCCTAAACAACTGTTTTGTACTTTATCCACTTGGTTTTTATAGTATCATCCAAGGCTCATGTATAACCCGAATTAACATGAAACCAATATGATTAACCTTTTTAAATTAAATAATAAATAGTTTTAAATAGTAAAATAAATATTCAATAATTTATTATCGAAATAAATTCATAAAAATCATTTAATGCCATAATTCTTACCTATCATAATAGGTAAATCTATCATCTTTCTCTATAAATTGAAAACAGTAATCATGTTTTATTTTTTTAATAGGAAAAAACAACTTTTTTCGGGATATGATAAACATGTTACATAACTCGGAAAAATCTATGATAAAGAAAAGATGTGATATGAAAAGAGTTTTGACCAATCAAAACCCACCCATAAATTTTCATAAATAATATCTTATTTGCAACCATGTTTATGATTTCAGTTTATTGGTCAATTGTTTTTTCCCAATATCATAGAGGAACCGGACATGACTCTATTCCTCATGTAGGCATTTCGACTTTACCCAACCTATTTCATATTTAGATGGTTTGGATGGATTCAAATATAAACGTTTATACCTTAGAAAAATCTCTTGCACCCCATGAGACCCCTAATGAAATGTGAATACACCACCATTTGAAACAAATTTTAAGATATCACATCAACAGGTCTTTTCTTTTAATTTCAAAAACTTGTGTGTTAGCATTTCATTTTCTTTTAATTTTTTGTTTGGTGTGTTAGCGTTTCATTGGGGTGACAGCAAATTTTCTTTCATTTTTATCATCCTTCCCATGGATTAGTACAAGTTACTTTTGGAAGAAATACCTTATTAAATGTTTCCTCCTATATTAAAGTGTGTCACTTCAAATGTCCTATGTGGCACCTAATGGCACTCGTGGCACTTGCGTTTGAAACTATGGTAAAATGGGTAAGACTTAAAACATATATACCTTGGGTTTTCATAAATTCACTTAAATATATCCTCAGTTTTTCAAAAAGATTGGGCCCCATCCAGTCTAAAATCAATTTGGATGGATTGGATGGACCAATAAGACATCTTGGATTGTATCAATTCAATCCAAAATATTTATTACATTGGATTGGACCTGGTCTGTCCATAATAAATTTATATATTGGGTTGGATTAAACCAATATCTAGTCCTTTGATATAAACAAATTTGAACAGATTAGACGCTCCAGGCATTGAATTGGACCGGTCCAAAATAATCATTACATTGGATTGTACCTGGACTCACATTGGACTGGATCAGATTGGACCAAATCCAGTCCAATTGACACCCCTAACTACTAGTATATATACATTTCTAAAAGATACTATGCACAACGAAGGACACGTTTTATGTGTTTTTATTTAAGAAAATAATACTTTTTTCAAACCATTTATGGGGCCCAATCTTATTAAACCAAAGTGGGAAACAATTGAAAAAAAAAAAAGCTATAGTTTGAGGTTTCTTTTGACAAAATACATGGTTAAAAGAGTCTTCGTTTTGAAAGGAGCTGTGTTGGCTCTAAATTTGTCTCATGTAGAAGATGATGTGGCAAACCCATCTTCTATCTTGAAAGTTTCAGGGTTAAATCGATGTCTTTCCTATATATATTTATATACAGCTGACTTAGTAAAATAGGTTCCCTCATGTTATTTCACCATAAAATTTTGGGAGATCAGTCCAGAGTTAAAATTCATAGGTCCAAAGTACAATTGGGGTAAGTGTCAACTCGGAATTGATGCCAATTCATGAGCGGGTATGAGTGCATAAGGTGTGAGTTTTTGACCTTTTGTAAATATTTATTATATCTTGGCTTGAACTATTTGATTTGGATGATTGAACTGCTGAGTGCTGACTTGAAATGAAGGTCAAAGCTCCATTGTTAGGTCAGTTTTTAAAACCTTAGGTGAAGGTTGATCTGAATTGGAATAGTGACCAGAAACTCTCTCTCTCTCTCTCTCACTCAACTAGTGGAAGGTGATACAGGATAATGGGAATGTATCCTGATACGGGTGCTTGACCATTGTATCGAATATACGATAAGCATTTGTGCCTATGTGAATTTCTATTGAAAAGATGTAGTTTTTTATAATAGAGTTTAGTTTTTTTATAAATAAGAATTAAATATAATAATATTTATTAATTTTATTCTCTAATTGCAATCATAATAGACAATACATATTTATGTCTAATAACTCCAATTAAAAATTATAAAGAATAATATTCAAAATTCATATTTTATAAAATAATAAAATAAATAATTTATCAAATCTACATTTATATAAAAATATTTATTTGAATCTCAAGAAATTAATACAAATAAGATATTAATAATAGAATAATAAATTTTAGTACTTAAAATTAATATTTTAATTTATATTAAATAGTAACATAATTATTATTTAAAAAAAAATAAAAAACATTTACACAATATTCAATAATATAATATTAAATTGAACCTATCAAACCTACTAATCTATATTTATGAATTTTCATATGATATTTATCATAGAAATTTTAATAGATTTGATATATTTTAAGTTGAGATTATATATTTTTATAAATTATTAAATGATATTTTAATTTGCATTTGACAATTGGTGTCAATTTACGAACACCATATTCTCCTCTACTATTTCTAAAGAGTGTAAATCAGCTCTTATTAAAATATTGAAAACAAAGCTTATAATTTTTCAATGTGGGACAAGTTCAAAACTTGGTTTTATAAGAGAAAAACTAATTTTTCAATCAAGTATACAAATGCAATTTCTCATATAATTGACCAATCAAACCCATTGAATTTAATCTCTTATGAGATTAAAATCCAACATTCTGTATCGAAACATTTTCATATTAAGACTATGGACCGTTTTGGACCATTTTAGTTTTTGTATCATTTTCTTTGCACTATTTTGGACAAGTCACGAAAAAAGGCTCACAGGAAAGCCTTTTTTTTTTTTTTACGAAAATATAACTAATTTTAGCTTTACAAGCTTTTCAGTCAAACATTGCTTATAGACTGTCCTGGTGAAACCCATCGTAAAGCCAAAAGCCGCCATATGAAAGCCACCGATGAAGCTGCTCCCCTTGGATTGTCAAGCGAGCAGATTCAGTGTTCTACTTCACTATGCATGGTGTATTAATTTACGCTCTTCAGACACGGTTTGAGGTGTTGAAACTTGAGACTCGTTGTTTGTTTGGGTCAAATGTGGAAACAAAAGAGTCAATATATAAAGTGTGAGTGGCTTTCCAAAAAAATATAAAAGGTCAATAGACTCAATAATCAAGCCAACCAGCCCAATATAATTTAAGTCAGAGTAGAGAAGAGAACGTTTAAAGCTCTGTTGGCAGTAATCCTTCATGGCACTTACGGAAATCAGAAAGGTTTAAAGCTGTTCGTTGCCAATAAGGAATTTAAGCTCAGTGGCAAAATTCTTGCCATCTTAATTATTCTTGGGTTCACCCCTAAACATGGGCTGCCTATATATCTGATTGCATTCATAATGAATGACGGTTCAGACCAGGGTTAGAATTCTTAGGCCCAAAGTATAGTTGGGGTAGGTATCAGTTTGGAATTGGTGTCAATTTACGGACAAGCATTGATGTATAAAGTGGGGGTATTTGACACTTTGAATTTTTATAAATATACACTAGAATTCAGAAATTTACTATGGGCCTATCCATATTTTTCTGTTGAAAATTTAGACCAGTTCAATATTGCATCCATTTGTTTGTAATTATGATTCAGTGTATTTGATACCAAATTTGTTCTTTTTGTTTCATTTGTACTCATTGATAGTATAAATTTACACTACCTTCTTCCTATTTTAATTCTCTCTCATATAATGTGGAGACTATATCATCTTGCTTCTTAGGTTACTCCCAAACAAATAGACAGTGTTTGTCATGGACATTGCTTTCTGAGAAAATGACACCATGTAGGTACATTAAAAAAAGTGGTGCTTCTGAATGAAGCACCATGCATTGGAAATTGGAAAAATGTAGTCTGAAGCAACACCAAATTCAATATTTTCTCAGAAAACAATCCATTGCTGCCAATGGTGCAATGATGTGTTTATTGTCTTAGACATTGGATAATGTGACCAATACTGAAAACGGTTTTACAACATTGGTACCAAACAAAACCAGTGCTGCTTTTTCAAAAAAAAATAGCCTATGTGGCAGCACTGCTTCCAAACAAAAATCAAGTACAACCCAGACATGCACAGCACCGATGCCAAATAAGACATTCAAAATCTGAAGCAAAAGTACCTGTAGAAAGAGCCAATTATTGGCATTTCACATTTCTAACTTATCTGAAGCAAAATCACATCATTTACACCAATGCTAATGGAATTTTCAGCCTAAGAAATGAATTTGTCTTGTGATTTTGTATTGAGAACTTGCTTCCATGGCTTAATCACCTTTCACAAATCAACTTATCTCCTTATTGACTTAGTTTGGACTTCAAATCAGCCCCCCACAACGTCTCACAGTACATCTTCACTGTTTATTGGGAACATCTCCCAATGATAATACCAAAAATGGTGATGTTATCATCGAGACTTGTTCCCAATACATGGCGGGGATGTGCTGTGGAACGTTGTGGGGGGGCTGATTTGGTCTCCTTAGTTTGACCTGGGCTGAGTTCGTATATCTCATTTTTTGTGATAACCAGATAAACCACATGTATTGGAGACCGGATTTGCTCCTCACACAGGGTGCCTCACACTCACATCCTATCATGCATTGGGAACATCTCCCGTATTTATAAGTTATTATTCACGGGAGATGTTCTCAATGCACGGTGGATGTGCCTGTGAGGTGCCCATGTGTGAGGAGCAAATCCCGTTCCCATGCATTGTTTTTAAAATTGAATCGGTGACCAAACCGGTCAGGGGTCTGATTATCAGTTCAAACGATTTGATCGTTCGACCAAATGGCTGGCCTATTTTGACAAAAAAATAAAAAATTTAAAAATTTAAAAAATGATTAAAACCATTCGAACGGTTCGGATGGTTCGAACAGTTAACTGGCCGGTTCAACGGTTTACTGACCAAAATCAACAGTTTTAGGGAAAAAAGCAAGTTTGGGAAAAGGCGGAACCGGTTAGATGACTGGTTCCCAGTTTTTCTGGTCCGACTGTCCGGTCCAGTCCGATTTTGAAAACCATGTTCCCATGTATTGCATTTTGAGAATATAGTATGTTAAATTGGATTTGGGATTTGCTAAAATCTGACCAAAAGGTTTTGAGCAAAGAAAAAGAAAATTATATCAATCGTTACGAGGACATTTTCAGAATACAGTTGTTGCCACTTGTCAATTTCAAAACAAAACAAAATCGATCAATTGGTTCTTAAGAAAAAAGCATGCATGAAAAACATGTTGATTATTTGTGTGATTTTTTATTTCAAAATTATATGATTTTGTAGTGTAAAAATTATATGATTTATGGAACCTGATGCTAAATAACCAAATGAAAACACGTTTTTGAAACCAAAACAATTAAAGCACATGCTTTTGATTTCAGTTTTGAAAACTAAAAACATATGCACAATCAAAAATATGCTTTTTAAAAAATAATATATTCTCAAACAAGATATATAGTTTTGATTTATTTTTGGAACCAGCAAAACAATTCACATTGTAGAATGTCTCCGTAATGGTTCGAGAAACATCAAACAAAACCAATTTTTGTCTTTAAATACAAAAGTAAAATTCAAGAATATATATCATCGTTTTTTTTTCTTTTTTTTTCGGAAGTGAAAATTTCAAAAACAAATGAAAACAAAACACATTCATGTTGTAGAACTCCCCCTAAGTTGTGTCTTACATGGGCTTTCTAGATTCCTTATTTACATTGTCCCCAACTATAACCATGCATTTGAAGGGATGATTGAAAAGCTTGATTAGGGCACCTCTCCATGTCCATTACAATGTTTGTGTAGCACAAGCTAGTCCACAAATGAGCCCTATATGCCACCATCCATTGGATTCTTTTACTGGATTAAAGATAAATTACTGTTGATTTAATAAAGTTCTTCTACTAGGAAAATGATTGACAACGTTTGGCACCCAATTAAAATAGAAAAGCAGTATAATTTGAACATTAGGCTCAGTTTGAAAGGAGTGTAAATACAAATATGTATAATATAAATACATACGGGATTAGTGGATTGCAATCCATCTCAAAAATCTGAATTACAGCCCCCTCCTAATCCACTATTAGCCACTCCCCCCTCCCCCCCTAAACTGCATCCTGCCGTGAATTCGGCATCAATCCATGAACAGGATTCGGTCCACTACCCCTAGAAATCGTAGCTCCACCCTAGGGGTGGACTGAACTATAAAAACCCTTATAAAATAATACAAAATATAAGGTTTTTCACTCTACATATTTGTATTTATACTCCTTCCAAATAATAGGATTGAATATGCGTCTCTTTTATTTTACAGAGAACACAAAAATAAATTTAACCAACCAATCCTGGCATATTCTGATACATGTGTAATACGAATAACAAGAAAAAATTCAACAAATCACATTATCTTTGGTTCCGTAAGGATATGGAAAGTAGTGGATTTAATACCCCTTCCTCGGTCACTTCAATAGATATAGATAGTTCAAGCTTCTTCCACTTCCACTCTACAATCAAAATACAACCTAATATAGATAGTTCAGAATGAATCAGATATTGGACTTGAATTGAGTTCAGATAATATTGTTGTAATTAGGGGTTCAATTCGGGCAGTTGAAGATTAACCCAGGCCTGTTACTGAGAATTAACCAAGCCTATAGTGGTCAGTTTCTAGATGAAACAAACAAAATTTTGCATGAAACCTCTGCGGTTCGCTCGAATCTAGTTTCTGCAACACTGGGTTTCTGGCCAAGTTTGGTTAACTTTTCCACCCAATTACTAATCACAAAGACAGTAAATTGAAAAGGGTTTCGAGAAGACAGACTGATAGAGTCTGATAGAGAGAGAGAGAGAGAGATGAGGGTTCCATTACTAATTTTGAAAGTATATGCAAGCTCTCTGAAAATTACTGGAAGGTCAAAAAAAAAAAAATCTAGTGGAGCCTATGAGGCAATGGAGGGAAAAATATTAAATCTGATCAATCAACTATAGAATAGGAAAAAAATTGAATGATGGAATAAAAAGAACAATGGCAGCAGAGCTCTAACAGCATAAGAGAGAAATGAAACAAAAAGAAAAATAATGAAGGGAAGCCAGGTTTGTGGAAAGGTAGGTATAGAAATTAAAAGCACGTTAGTCACTCCACAAAGTAAAGTCCATGTGGCAATCCATGTCATCCCAATCGGGTCCTTTCTGCATAGGTGGTGGCGTAAGAAGCAACCCTTCCGCCATGCTGTGAATCAGACCTGGCATATTGAACAGCTCCTCCTCATCCAAGAACATGGTGGAATCTTCTGCAACCTTCTCTTCGCTCTCAACCTTGGTCCCCTGATGAGAAGATGAGGAGGAGGTGCAAGAAGCTGTCGCAGGCCTAAAAGCCTCAGCAGCCTCAAGAGCCGCTGCCTGTATATCAACGGCCAGCGATGATTTGGCACGAGGCAGAAGGCAGGAAGAATCAGGAAAGTTGAGCGGTGTAGACTTCCCCCTAAGAGCCAACGCTGCGACATCATAAGCCCTAGCTGCCATTTCCGGGGTAGGGAAGGTGCCCAGCCAAATCCGCGACTTCTTGTTTGGCTCACGTACTTTGCACACCCACTTGCCGCCGTTCCTCTCCCTGACTCCTCTATAGATCGGGTGGCGCGTCTCTCGGAACTTCTTCCTACCGGCTTTCCGCTTGTGCGATGCGGCCGGCGACACGTTCGCCTCCGACGGAGAGCTCGCGTTGGATGGCGCATTCGAACCCTGTAGCTCACTGGAGGAAGAAGAAGCAGAAGACTCCTCTTCAAAGTAGTTCATGTAGAAAAGAAAATGAAGAAATATAAGAGAGAGAGAGAGAGAGAGAGAGACAATTGGAGAAAAAGAATCGGGGTACAGGTACATATAAATGGGAGAGAGGTCCGCGATTTAGACAAGGAGAAAAGCAAAAGAGACGACGGAGAATTGGCGCACGTGGAAATCTAGACACCTGAACCGGAAGGAAGGAAGGAAGATGTGTGAACGTAGTCGAGATTGACAGAGTGTAGCCCCACGGCATGACGATTATTGACGACACGTTTAAGTGCGAAATAACGGCGCGACCCGTGTGGGCTCGTTCTGGCATGGTCTGTATGAAATTACTATAGCAGTTTTATACCCTTTATGATGGCAAAAACCAAAAACACCCCACCCCACCCACACAGTTATAAACTACTTTGAGGGGTATTTGTGTAGTTTATCAAAGGGAATGTAAAAGTGATTAAAATTATAAGTAGAAAGTTTATGGGGGCATTTCACATAAAGTGATAAAATAAATTTTATTAAATAACCAAAGTACTCCTCTCAACAATTTTAAATGGCTAGTTTATGTGGATATTTTAATTGGTCAATTCAATTATTTCTAACCTCTACAAATACCCTAATCTTTACCCATTTTCAATCAAATACAATCTCCCATTCCCATATTCTCCTATTATGCTCTATACTACTCTACGATCTACTCTTAATTTTATTTATTTTTATTTCAAAAAGAAAGAAGGCTTGATCGAGTGTCTTCAATTGAGAGTTTTAAGATTTGTATTCAACTTCAAATACTGAATTAGCATACCAGACTCCAAGTCGTGTCAGTTGGATTTTTTAATATTTATTAAAAATTTAAAATGGCCGGTTCTTCTCAGACCCCCTTTCAAACCCAATCTAATGCTGGTCAGTAATTTTAGGGTACCAATAAAGAAAATCAGTGATCTTTGGAATTATTTTTACAATTGACACTGGTTATTTGAAAAGACATTAAGCATAATGTTAGATGTCTTATATAGGAAACTTTGATATTTTTCCTTGGTGGAAAATACAAGAAAATAATTATCTTATGTTTGCTGCTATGCCACATGATTTATTAACCATTTCAATGTCTATTGTAGCATTGGAATCTTACTTTAGTGCAAGAAATGAAGTGATAGATGAAACATTGGACATTGTGCATTTGTCTAAAAGATTGGTTTGACTTAAAAGATAAACTACAAGATGAAAGAGGACATGACATGTCATCTAATGTATCACCATTTAGTCATATTGGGGCTTGAAGAAAATTTTTTAGATTATTATAAATTCTAAATTTTTCATCATTTTTTTTTGTATTTTGTAAGTTATTTGTAAATTTTTTCAACTCCATTCTAATTTTTTATTTTCTATTTTTTCATATCATTTTTTCAATTTCATTATAACTTTTTTTTTCAATTCCATTTAATCAGTTCATATTTTTATTGTACTAGCAAAAGGGCACGTGCTATGCACGTGTATCTAATGTGAAAATATATATAGTTGTAAAAATTATTTAATATGAAAAATAATTTTAAAATAAAATCAAGAAAAATCTCATTATGAAAAATTAGATTTTTTTTCATAGCCCTAATGCACAAAGATTATTACAATTTTGAAACATAATTTGTTACTAAATTATTCTAAATGAATAACTAATTTATTGAGACAAGACTAACATAGGCTATCCCAAACCAGATCTGACCCATTGGCAACCCTAAATATTGAGCTAATAATAATTTATTAGTAAACTATTTTTAAATAAATAAATAATTTAGTAAATTAAATAAATAAAATTTATAGATAATAATTTATTTAATTTAATAAAATAAATAAATAAATAAAAATTTGTTGGGACAGGACTAGTATAAGCTAGCCCATTGACAATCCTAAATATTGTGAGGAAGAGAGAGAGGGGAAAAGAATTAGGTGAGAGAGAAGAAAAAGTTGAATTTCATTGTTTTTTTATACGGTGGCATGAAAGGGAGAAAAGTATCATGATTACATTTGTGTTATATGATGACATATGGCATTACTATAAATAATTAGAAATTTAATGGCATGTATAGATACTTAGTGGAAACAAATTTTAGAAATTTATAAGGGTAAATTTGAAAAATAAATTAAAGTTACATTGTGGACGAAAATAGAGGAAGTAAAACACTCTTTTTATTATAGGCTGGCCCGGCCCGACCTGGCTCGGGCTCATGCTGGGCCCCACCCCCAATAATTGAACATAATATTCAATTATTCAGTTACAGTTAGGGGCGTCAATGTAGGGTTTGGATTGGATCCGTCAGAATTAAAGTCAATTTGAACGGATTAGATGCACCAATAAGGTATATTAAATTGGACCCAGTCCAGACTTAATTGTCTAATGTAATTATTAGATTAGATTGGACCTGTCCCATTTGTAATGGATTGAGTTGGACCAATATCCAGTCCACTAACATAATATAAGAGCACATGTGTCAACGAGTCGGACAAAATCTATGTTAAAAATAATTTGAACAGTTTGGATAGTCTGGATATTGACTTGGACTAGTCCAGAATCGTTCATAGTATTCATTGGATTAGATCTGATCCATCTATAATAGATTCATATTGGGCCGGATTGGATTTGACCTATATCTGACATATTGACAGCCCTACTACAGCATGTCTTTCACTGCAAGAAGATACTCTCCTATGGAATCGAAGCATATTTATAATGCTAAATTTACAACCAAATCTATGTACAAGTCTCTTCAATCTGAGATACTCTCATTGCTTCCATAAAGTGTAGAAGATGATTTGGAAAACAAGAAAACCCTTTTAGTTTCAATTGTTCATGTGAAAATCTTGTTGGAAAGGAATTCAATTAACAAAGAGTAATGGTGCCAAGGAAAATCAACCTACCTTATGTCTTTTGTAAAGAAGAACAAGGCACCAGCAAATACAAATATATTTTCTTTCTATAACCTTTTGCAAGAGCAATTTGCTTGCAAGTAGACTTGTTTATGGGTTGGGCTTCGGGTCTGATTTACATTATATCGGGTTTGGACTTCAAGTTGAGCCCCACTCAAAATTTGATAAAAGCCAAGCCCGAACCAGACCTATAAACAGGTCTAATTACAAGCATAAATAGATATTTAATCTAATAATAACCAATAAACCATTTCGAATGGTTATTTTGTTGAGATATTATTTTTCGAGGTCTCCAACCAAATCCAGTAAAATTTATATCCCAATTAATCATCTCATTTTATATACCCAAAAGACCACAATCACACTTACACAATTTTTTCAACAAGATTTACATCTATCAAATGATATATTCCTCATCTACGCTGATGGCTCCTTCTTGACCATAAAGTAACAGAGTAGGCAAAAGATGTAGAACATTGGACTATGATATATTGAGGCACTAAAGCAGACAATATCTCTTGGACAAGAGAAGGTGTACATATTTTTAGATGCAAAAGCTTTAATCATGAAGATTCAGAAGTGCACTATGCCTAAATCATGGTACATACAACTTCATATGATGAATTATCTCTACAAGATATAGAAGTCATTTTCTGATGTAGAACTCAGAATATCGTAGCTCATTTGCCTATTAAAATCAGCGTGATATAATATATGAACGCTCTATACTTGTAAATATTGATCAAATAAATGAAAGAAATTTTGGTTTTTCATGTTAGATCATGGTTTTTAAAATCGACCTGGTGACTGAATTGGTCAGGGGTCTGGTTACCGGGTCGAATGGTTTGACTGTTCGAATCGAACATTCAGTCCTTTCTGATAATAAAATAAAAAAATTAAAAATTTTTCAAAAAAAATGGTCAAAACCGTTCGAACAGTTAACTGCCTGGTTCAGCAGTTTGCTGACCAAAATCAACAGTTTTGGGGGGAAATCTGGTTTTTGGGGAAAATGGAACCAATCACCTAACTAGTTCCTGGTTTTTCCGGTCCGACCGTTCGGTCTAGTCTGTTTTTGAAAACCATGTTAGACAGTTTTGTATGCCCTTAGCTTCAATCAGAATGATGTACTTTATGAGTTTATTGTAAATGAATAAAGATACATATTTGATTCATGTTTCCTTGGTATGTTTCTGTGTAATACCCTTAAACTAGACACTTAATGAGACTCGTGTTAGTTTAGAATGTTCACAGCCAGTGGGTCGGTCTGGGGAGACCTAGGCTGACACTGTGGTGCCACCAAGTCGGTTGGGGTGGCCTGTCTCAGCTGCCAGGGTGAGACCCTAGGCACATACAGTGTAGGATTAATTGAATCTTTGAATTGGACCAGATTTCCAGTATTGCCCTGGACCTTGGAGATTGATGGGCAAAACTGGAAAGTTACACCCGACCCCTAGACTCGATTATGATACTGCACTAGGTGTCGGATTGGGCTATCTTTGATGTACCAATTAGTGAGATCCTTAGCGGGGGTCAAAACCTAGGTATGTTGGGACAGTCCGAGAATTCATCTGAGTGGGTGATCATAGTGACAGGATCAGCCCCTTTGTCGGACAAAGGTAATGATCGGGGATGCACTCTCACTGATGGAAACCAAGACTGCCGGCAACCGATTTCAACCGTTGAGAATTGTTTTGCAAATGTATTTTATATAGGCTATAAAAGTATATATATATTATGGTTTCCAAAATGTTTGCAAGAAGGTTTTAATTCCCGGGATCCATATAAGTGGAGAGTGCAACACTGTTCCTTGCAGCCGAGGGAGAGGTCATCTCTTGTCGGGCAGTGTATGATCATTATGGGCTGAGAGGTTAAGTGTAAGACCATTGAGGATAATACCTGATGGGCAAATCTTGCATCTGCCCACATTCCCTGGGTGTTACAAGGTGGCTTGGCCCAGGGACATCTTAGGGTAAGTATTGGGCCCGTAGAGCCCATTTGATGGGTTTCAAGGGGTGCACTGTCTTTAATAGTGTATTCGGCCAGGCCTTGTAACAAAGGCTGGGCCGAACCCATGTGGCTGATGTGTAGATCAATGCTTGGGTCCCACGCCATACAAGGAAGCCCAACTAGGCAGCAGTTAAGAGGGTTAAGTGAGCACATAAGCTTAATGGGCCTAAAGCCCATTTCGAACTGGGCTGTTTATTTAGTTAATAAAGGGGCGAAACCTGAAGTGGATCAGCTAATAGGATTGGGCTTAGACCCTATCCACTTAGAGAGTCCAAGATCTAAATAAGATTTAGATCTGGAAACCTCCTAATCAGATTAGGAGATGGCTGATCTGATCTCCAGATAAGATAAGGATTATCCCTTATCACTTAAAGGGACTTCTAACCCAAATGTGATTTGGATTACCAACTCCTGATCTGATTAGGAGTTGATCCCTTTAAGATTATAAAAGAAGAAGGGGGCGGCAGCCTTTAGATATATACTACACACAGATCATCAGGTTTTCTTTAGTGCTGAAATCAAGAAGAGAGAATTCTGCTCCCTGCAAATACTCTCTTGCCGCCTCCCTGTTCTTGCCGCCCTGTTTGCCAGTTCGATCTCCACTTGTGGGAGAAGTCAAGATTGGATCTTGACATCAGTCCTTTGAGAAAGGATTGAAAGGAAGCTGTGCTCACATACCATCTTGCTGATTCTTGCGAAGGACAGAGTTCTTGGAAAAGAACACTGCTGATTCTGCTCCACCTACACTGCGCCATCTTCAGTGGGAGCAGTCTTTGGATCATTCCTTGGGCGTGAACACCTTCGTTGGGAGATATTACTTTTTCGTATCAGGTATAATCCTTCCCACTCCCTTTTTGATTCAGATCTGGTTCAGTTTATGGTTCAGAATTGATCCTTGAAAATATGATTTTCTCAATAGGGAATACGATTCCCAGTTGAAGGGAGAGAAAAATTTTTGAAATTCGCTCATTATTCCGCAATCTTTTGGGCGTCCATAGGATGGATCTCTCATCCCTTCAAACCATGTGTTAGATTATAAAATCTATTCAGAAACCTCACCTGACAGCCTAAGCTTTTTAGCTTGAATGGTTCCTTGAGATCAGTGGCAAAGCCAGGACTTTTCTTTTGGGGGGCCAAGTTGAACAAAAAAATGAGATAGGGAGTAGATGAGGTAGGATTAGGAGAGAAATGGAGTATAAAGGTTTGGATCTATTACAGATTTTTTTAAGTTGTGTTTTATTGCAGTAGAAAAATCCTTGATCTAAAAGTTAGTCGATGAAAAAGTCAGTTGATCGGTTTAAAATTTGAATGGACCGTTGAGGGATTTTTTTTACGTTACCATGGAAAGTCAATTGATTAGATGGTTTACATTGATTTTTTATGTAAGTTTTACATTGGAAATAAGCACTTGAAAAAGTGGATTAGGTATAAAATTTTACACTGGAAACAAATGCATGTAAATGTGAACCGACGGTGGAGTTTTATGTAGAATCACAAATAAAGATTTTTTTTTAATTTTAGGAATTCAAGGAATATTACAAAGTGATCCTTAACATTTTAGGTGGTGCTTGGGATTGATGTTGTTTCTAGAGAGGGGATTTCTAGAAAATAGTGTTGTACAAGTATGTTGTTTTCTCAAAAAAACGTTATATCAAGTTTTCTATTTGGTACCATTGTCGTGAGCCTCGATGCTCTTCACAAAGCTCTCCTTAGACCAACCTCACAGTATGTCTTAGCTGTACATCGGAAACATTTCCTGTACTTATATTTATTATACATGGGGAGATGTTCCCAATTCACAGTGGGATGTGGCTGTGAAGTCAATGTGAGGAGTAGATCCCAATTCCATTGATGTTGTTGCCACATAGGCATTTTTCAATGCCACATTAATCAGCACACTGTTGCTAGTAATAGTAAAAATGGGAAAACAACAAAAGAGTGCTTTATTATACAAAAAATGGATTTCAGATGTGACACTGATGTGGCACCATTTTCTGAGAAAAGGGCATCAACCCCAAACACCTACTTAGTGGGACATTGAAGTTGGGGGGGGGGGGGGCAAGGACACACTTAATTACATTCCTAACCTTGCCTCCACCTATATAAATAATGGCTTTAACAAGTTTTGGAGGCCCTTGGCCCCCCACCAATATACTTGACTCCACCCTTACTTGAGATGGTATTAGAGCTTGATTAAATAAATGTTTATACTTGATTTGTATTCAAAACCAAGAAAAAGTGGTTTATAAAACGTTTTCAGGGTATTTGTTGATAGGTAGATGCCACTAGGTTCCATTAAGCATCACATAAATAGAACAGTAAATAAACACCTTTGTGTTGGGGGAAATGTTAAATTAAGCTTTCCCCAATGGTTGATGATGTGGGCAGATTTGGCCCTCCAGTGAATTTGCGACACGTGGCACCTCGTGACAATTAGGCAAACACCCAGGCAACAACTTACCAAGTTGGTGTCCCCCCCGGGCATCGGTCTGGCTGGCCTGGCGCGACCTGCACGCGGCCTGGCGCGGCCTATGCGGCTTGCGCGCGACCTGGCGCGACCTTGCACGGCCTGGCGCGGCTTGCGCGCGGCCTATGCGACTTGGCCGGATCAGCCTGCCATAGGCGCCGACCTGACAACCCGGCCCCGGACACAGGCGCCGACCTGACAACCTGGCCCGGACACAAGCGCCAACCTGGCAACCTGGCCCGGACACAGGCACCGACCTAGCAACCTGGCCCGGACACAGGTCCCCGCCGGGAAGATACCCCCAGGTCCTCTGATTCAGTTCTCGTAGGTCCCTCAGCTCCCGCTGCCTACAAAGGAGAGAAAATCACCTCACGCGGAGGGTAGTCGGGTTGCGTTGCACCAAGGAGCTCCACCATCCTCTGAGTTGCAGGCTGCCTAGGAGCAAGTCAAGTGACGAGTCCACCAAGCAGTTCTCCACCAGGGAGCTTGCCACCAGGCAGTTCGTCACCAAGTAGCTCTCCACCAGGGAGCTCGCCACCAGGCAGCTCGCCACCAGGCAGTTCGCCACCCGGCAGTTCGTCACCAAGCTCTCCACCAGGGAGCTCACCACCAGGCAGTTCGCCATCAGGCAGCTCGCCACCAGGCAGTTCGCCATCAGGCAGTTCGCCACCAGGCAGCTCGCCACCAGGCAGTTCGCCATCAGGCAGCTCGCCACCAGGCAGTTCGCTATCAGGCAACTCGCCACCAGGTAGTTCACCATCAGGCAGTTCGCCATTAGGCAGTTCGCCATCAAGCAGTTTGCCATCAAGCAGTTCGCCACCTAGCAATTCGCCACCAGGCAGTTCGCCACCAGGCAGTTCGCCCCCAGGCAGTTCGCCACCAGGGAGTTCGCCCCCAAGCAGTTCGCCACCAGGGAGCACCACCGGGCAGTTCGCCACCAAGCAGCTCACCACCAGGCAGTTCGTCACCAAGTTGCTCTCCACCAGGGAGCTCGCCACCGGGCAGTTCGCCACCAAGCAGTTCGTCACCAAGCAGTTCTCCCCCAGGGAGTTCGCCACCAAGTAGCTCATCACCAAGGCACGTCACCACCGGGTCAAACAACGAGGTACTTGGCCAAAATATTTATACATCACAAAAAATGGTATGTGACCAAAAACGGTAACATCAATTGGCATCGTCTGTGGGAACACGCTACGAAAAGCTAAGTTCTCATCCTACAAAAGCTAAGTTCTCATCTTACCAAATCTAAATCCTCACTTTTTTGAAACTATCACTTTATAGTTTACATTTTTTATGAACTCAAAAACTATGTAGGGAGCTAACAGACTAAGTAGCTCTACCAACCTTACTTTCAATTCAGATAATGCCTCATCAGTCCTCTCCGCAAGGTCCCCCCTACAAAGATGAGCTCTTTGTGGCTTTCGCGGGAGTTGACGGCCAACAGACTACATAGGCGCCCTTACCGGTCGAGCCTTCCAAGGCTCCCGTGTGAGCTGGCGACCTAAATTTAGTAGTGTTGCCCCGAAGGTCGAGCTCCTAGTAGCTTATTGTAGGAGTGGGTGACCGACATTACGAAGCTGATGCAACACAATCATAGCACGACACCTCACAGGCAAAGCCTACGGGCCACAATACTGCTTAAGACCCGGTCGCCTCTCTGGCACGGGCAAAAGTCAAAAAAGAGTAGACTACGAGTCACTCCCAAAAGCCTACGGGCCACATTACTGCTTAAGACCCAGTCGCCTCTCCGGCACGGGAAAGTCAAAAAAGAGTAGACTACGAGTCACTCCCAAAGCCTACGGGCCACATTACTGCTTAAGACCCGGTCGCCTCTCCGGCATGGGCAAAAGTCAAAAAAGAGTAGACTACGAGTCACTCTTAAAAGCCTACGGGCCACATTACTACTTAAGACCCGGTCGCCTCTCCGGCACGGGAAAGTCAAAAAGAGTAGACTACGAGTCACTCCCAAAGCCTACGGGCCACATTACTACTTAAGACCCGGTCGCCTCTCCGGCACGGGAAAGTCAAAATAGAGTAGACTACGAGTCACTCCCAAAGCCTACGGGGCACATTACTGCTTAAGGCCCGGTCGCCTCTCCGGCACGAGCAAAAGTCAAAGAAGAGTAGACTACGAGTCACTCCCAAAGCCTGCGGGCCACACTATTGCTAAATATCCAGTCGCTTCCTCAACAGGAACAAAATCAGCAAAAGTGAACTATAAGTTGCCCCAGAGCCTAAGAACTACACTACTGAACTGGCGGAGACCCCCTCGTCTTACTGGCAGCTCGCCATATACAGGCAGCTCCCAAAGCCTAAGGAATTGGATCAAAACTTACTAGCTCGTCGACTTACGGGCCAAAAGAAATGTACTCCCTTCGCTGAGTTACTCTCAGCTTGGGAGTGGGGGGCAATTGATGAGGGCAGATTTGGCCCTCCAGTTAAATTGTGACACGTGGCACCTCATGACAACTAGGCAAACACCCAGGCAACAACTTACCAAGTTGGTGTCCCCCCTGGGCACCGGTTTGGCTGGCCTGGCGCGACCTGCACGCGGCTTACGGGCGACCTGCACGTAGCCTGTGCGGCCTGCGCGTGATCTTGCGTGGCCTGCGCGCGGCCAGTGCGACCTGGCCGGATCAGCCTGCCATAGGTGCCGACCTGACAACCTAGCCCCGGACACAGGCGCCGACCTGACAACCTGGCCCGGACATAGGCACCGACCTGATAACCTGGCCCGGACACAGGCGCCGACCTGGCAACCTGGCCCGGACACAGGCGCCGACCTGGCAACCTGGCCCGGACACCGACCCGCCGACTGACACAGGCGCCGACCTGACAACCTCGAGGAGTTCATCACCATACCCCGGTTCTTACGGGATATGACGTCTTACCGTTTGAAGGCTTTTCACTCACCTAACCCGCGAGGGCACCACTATATAAGGACTCCGACCCCCAAAGCCAAGGGGGAAAAAAAGGAGGGTAACCCCCGCTCTCTAGCTCTCTCATTTCTCTCCAAGCCCTCTGTAATCAGAATGCTAACTTAGGCATCGGAGAGTCCCCGTCGGGAAGATACCCCCGGGTCCTCTGATTCAGTTCTCGTAGGTTCCTCAGCTCCCGCCGCCTACAAAGGAGAGAAAATCACCTCACGCGGAGGGTAGTCGGGTTGCGCTGCACCAAGGAGCTCCACCATCCTCTGAGTTGCAGGCCGCCTCGGAGCAAGTCAAGTGACGAGTCCACCAGGCAATTCTCCACCAGGGAGCTCGCCACCAGGCAGCTCTACACCAGGCAGTTCGCCACCCGGCAGTTCGTCACCAAGTAGCTCTCCACCAGGGAGCTTGCCACCAGGCAGCTCACCACCAGGCAGTTCGCCACCCGGCAGTTCGTCACCAAGTAGCTCTCCACCAGGGAGCTCGCCACCAGGCAGTTCGCCATCAGGCAGTTCACCACCAGGCAGTTGGCCATCAGGCAGCTCGCCACCAGGCAGTTCGCCATCAGGCAGCTCGCCACCATGCAGTTCGCCATTAGGCAGTTCGCCATCAGGTAGTTCGCCCCCAGGCAGTTCGCCCACCAGGGAGTTTGCCCCCAGGCAGTTCGCCACCAGGGAGCACCACCAAGCAGTTTGCCACCAGGCAGCTCGCCACCAGGTAGTTCGCCACCCGGCAGTTTGTCACCAAGTTGCTCTCCACCAGGGAGCTCGCCACCGGGAGCTTCACCACCAAGCAGTTCGTGACTAAGCAGTTCTCCCCCAGGGAGTTCGCCACCAAGTAGCTCATCACCAAGGCACGTCCCCACCGGGTCAAACAACGAGGTACTTAGCCAAAAAATTTATACATGAAAAACAATCATGCCCAATCTTACCCAATTTCATTTTATTAATGACATATAATATTTTGATCATTTTTAGTCTAACTTATTTATACTATTTAATATCCTATTATAATCCAAATTTGATTCAGATCCACTAGATATTTGATGAATATGATCTGATTCGAATTCAAATATAAATGAACCAAATTTGAATATGCTTATTCATTATTCAATCCAATCCATTTGCATCCCTATATTTTCATTTGCATTAGTGCAAATGAATAGGAGTGCAAATGGATTGAGTATAAATCCTGGTTTACTTTTGCTTCAGATTTGGCTTTCTTTTGTTTGTTTGTAACAAGTAAAATATATAGGAACTGAAATTATGCGATCCCCACTGTATATGAAGAATGGAGTTCTGAGGATATTTATTTGTTTTTTATGAGAGAGAATTAAGGTAGGTGGAAAGTGGTTCAAATTTTGCATTAGTTTTACATGCAAAATTTGCATTGAAATGAGTACAAAGGAGAAAAAGTGCAAATTTTGCATCAGGTAAGAATGCAAATTATAATTACAAGCAAACCATTGCAAAACTAAACGAGGTGTAAAATTAAAAAAAAAATACTAAGGGACCATAACAGCTGAAATAGCTGAACTGAATGATTTAATGCTTTAGGTAGGAGAAGCAATTGATGTAGTCCTTGCTTTTTATGAGAGAGAATTAAGGTAGGTGGAAAGTGGTTCAAATTTTGCATTAGTTTTACATGCAAAGTTTGCATTGAAATGAGTACAAAGGAGAAAAAGTGCAAATTTTGCATCAAGTAAGAATGCAAATTATAATTACAAGCAAACCATTGCAAAACTAAACCAGGTGTAAAATTAAAAAAAAAAAAAAATACTAAGGGGCCATAACAGCTGAAATAGCTGAACTGAATGATTTAATGCTTTGTCTTTTATTGAAAAAAGTTAAGAGTAAGGAGATATTTTTTTATCCCAAAATTTAATGCAGATGGAGGGGTGGCCACTTTAAAATTTTATTAACCACCGTCAAAAGGAAGGTAAATAATAAGTAAGGAGTTAATGGCTGAAACTGAAGTTTGGTGGATTACCATACTCTTGAATGTTATATCAATTAATTATTTTATTCACTAAAAATGACTCATTTGGTTCATCCTCTTCAGTCATTTTCAAACACAGCCTCTAAGTCGTCATGCCATATGTTGACAATACATATTCGTTCATCATATTTATTTTGAAGTCATCACATCCAATCAAGACTGTTCAAAATTTTATTAAGGCAAATGAATTTTGATGAAGGGAAATTTGGCCCGACCTCGCAATCGCCCGATACGTGGCAAAGGCAAGCATCTTGGGACAGTAGAGTGCCCGAAGCGAACATCGGAAGCAAGTCCGAGCTCCCTACTAGGAGCCCGAGCTCCCTGTTAAGAGCGAGCTCCCTATTAAGGGTCCGAGCTCCCTAACTAAGAACCCGAGCTCCCTAAAGTCCGAGCTCCCTATTAAGAGCAAGCTCCCTACTGGGAGTCCGAGCTCCCTATTAAGAGTGAGCTCCCTACTGAGAACCTGAGCTCCCTGCAAGGAGCACGAACTATACTGGGCCCCAAGCCTCACAAAGCTGACCCGAGCTGGCCCATGGCAGCTCAGAACACACCAAACCGAACTCAAGACACCTCGCTCGCCACTCCAACACTTCGCTTTCGAAACACCAGGCTGACCAAACGTACCCGACACCAAGGACGTCCGTATCCAAGGGCGACGCACCTGACTGATTTGGGATCTGACGCCTGACAGCCGCATTTCAAACGGCTTCCTGCTACCGCCACCTGCAACCGTCGTCACTAGCCGCAGAGACGGCTCCAACAAAAGGAACAGTGGCGGTTCTGTCCGGCCAGAGGAAATGACATCCGAACTGGCAGGAGTTCAGAAGTAATCATGCCCGATCTGACGGAAGCCTGGAAGCGAGTGCGCGAGGTGGTTATAAAAGGCTCCTACCCCCCAGGAACGAGGTATGCGAACTTTTGCGCTATCTGGTTTATCTTGCCTTTGAAGGATTCTAACTTGAGCTTCGGAGCCCTTATGCCGGGTTCTCCCCGGAGCTTCTCTTCTCCTTCCGTTTCAGGTCCCAGTTACTCAGTTCAGAGGCAAGATCATTGACAGCTAAGACCGGCCAGATTGTGCATCATCAATTGGCGCCGTCTGTGGGAACGCTTCAAAAGGCCTCCCTCCAAAACTTTCATACCCTTTTCTTCTTCTCTGAAAAACTCAATACCCATGGCCTCATCCAGCAACGCCGGACGCGGCACAGAGACAAACACCACCGGGGAACAGCCCCAAGTTCCTGTGGTGTGTGTTGGGCAGTTCACCATCCCCCTCTCGGTGGATGGAATCCCCAATCTGACTACGCCACAAGCAGTGGCGCCTGTAAGCCTACCTGCCGCAAACATCCCCTTCCCTCTTCCCATCGAGACTACCTTCACTGAACCAACCGCCATCCCCCTGGCAGCCAGCCAAAATCGGTTGGACGACCTAATGCAGTGCATGCAGGCAATGCAAGCCCAGATGCAACAGTTCCAGCAACACCAGCTTCACCAGCACCAAGTGTTGCACAACCTCTCCCAATACCACTATCAACAACAGTTCCCCCAACTGACACCGAACCAACCACTACTTCTACCTCGCCACCCTGCCCCGAAGCCAATCAAGGCCTCTCCGCAAGATGGGCGCCTCCACCAAGGAAGGGCCTCTAGGCCCCAGAATCCCCCAAACAGCCAGGCCTCGTCCCCAGGCCGGAGAGAGAGAAAAGTCATCCCCGCCTCGCGGCTCGCAAGCGGATCGGGAACCTCGCCCGCAAGATCGGCACCTCGGGGCTCCAAACCGGAGTCCCCACTGGTGGAAAACCGATTCGGCGCACTGGCAGCAGCGGACTACCAGCATTCCGGGCCCATCGAGCTCGGCAACACGGAGGCCAGCAGCGCCAGTACAAGGCCCACTCAGCAGCGAAGGCGCCGCCGAGGTCGACGAACCGCCACCCCGTCCTGTCAGAGCTCAGAGGCAAAGGTGAGACGACCTCGGACGAGGTAGGAGTTGCCCCGATTCTCTCAGTTCCTTCCCCCCTTGCATCGGAACTCCTGGCAGTTCCCTTGCCCAGAGATTTCAAGCTCCCGCCCCTAGACAAGTATGACGGGTCCTTCGACCCCAACGACCACGTGGATGCTTTCCAGTCCCAAATGCACCTCGCCAAAGCCAGCGAATTATGCATGTGCGTGGCTTTCACCACCACCCTCAAGGGGGTAGCCCGCACTTGGTACAGAAACCTGGCCCCCGGATCGATAAAGTGTTGGGCTCAGTTCGTGCAGGTCTTCACTGCACACTTTGTCACCAGCAAATGGTGCCCCAGAGCAGAGGAAAGCATCTTTGGGGTAGTCCAAAGGGAAGGAGAACCCATACGGGGCTACATCAAACGATTCAATGAGGCATGCTTACAGATACCGCGGTTAGACCCCGCGGTGCAGCTCGCCGCAACAAAAAGAGGGGTGACGCACAAGGAATTCAAGTGGCACATGGTAGCTAACCAGCCCGCGACCGTGGCCGAGTTCCTCAAGCTCGCGGACAAGTTCATGAGGACTGAGGAGGAAATCAACCAAAGAACCGAGGGTGGAAACGAGAAAAGAAAGAGGGACGGTGAACCCTCTAGCTCGGCCGACCGAAAAAACCCGGCCCAGGACCCAAAACCGAACCAGTCGTTCCGAGCTCCCCTGCCAGTTCGGACGGATTACACGCCCCTGAACACGAGGCGGACCGAAATCCTAATGACGATCAAGGACACCCCATACGTGAAATGGCCACCTCGCCTAAAGGGAAATCCGAACGAAAGAAACAAGAATTTGTATTGTAGTTTCCATAGGGACCATGGTCACAGCACCGAGCAGTGCAATAACCTCTGAGACGAGATAGAGGGGCTCATCCGTCGCGGATACTTAAGAAACTTTGTATAGCACAACAATAATAGCAATAAAGCGGATCGGCCAGGCGAGCACGAAAAGGACGCCCCCGAAACCAGCAGCAGGCCTGCTGAACCGATGCAGCGACAACCTCCAGCAGAAAGGCCAATTCGGGGAACCATCCATGTAATTGTGGGAGGTTCGGTGGTAGCGGGGTGTACATCAGCGGCAGCCCGGACTTCAGTTCGCGAAGCGGTCCTCAAGGAGCGGAACCCTCCGAAAAGGCCAAAGACCGAGGAGCCGATCCTCTTCATAGAAGACGACGCGCGAGGAGTTCGCTACCCTCACGACGACGCACTTGTCATTAAACTCAGGATCAGCGACTTCGAGGTTAGGCGCGTATTTGTAGATTCAGGCAGCTCAGCGGACATCCTCTTCAAATCGGCGTTTGATCAGCTACAGCTGCCGAGGAGCGAACTAAAGCCCGCAAGCACTCCCCTGGTGGGCTTCAGCGGAGAGGAAGTCAGGCCCCTTGGAAAAATAACGGTGCCTGTGGAAGTCGGCACATGGCCTTGTGCGGTCAGACTCAACCACGACTTCCTGGTGGTCGCGACCCCCTCCCCATACAATGCCATAGTAGGGCGGCCAATCACGCATATTCTGCGAGCACTGGAAAGCGGTCGACGAGGAAGTCGAGAAGTTCCTCGCGGCAGACTTCATAAGGGAAGCCCATTACCCGAGCTGGGTGGCCAACCCTGTGCTGGTGAAAAAGGCGAACGGCAAGTGGCGCATGTGCGTCGACTACACCGACCTGAACCGAGCTTGCCCGAAAGACTGCTTCCCCCTCCCTAGGATCGACCGCCTAGTGGACGCGACCTCGGGACATGAACTGCTAAGCTTCCTGGATGCCTACTCAGTCTACAACTAGATCCGGATGGACCAAACCGACGAGGAAAAAACCAGCTTCATAACCGAGTTCGGTCTATACTGTTACAAGGTCATGCCCTTCGGGTTAAAAAATGCCGGGGCGACCTTCCAAAGACTTGTAAATAGGCTATTTCGGCCCCTGACCGGCACAAAGATAGAGTGCTATGTAGATGACATGGTCGTCAAAACACAGTTTTCACAAGAATTAATACAAGACTTAGATTCTGTCTTCCAAATCCTGCGTCAGTATAACATGAAGTTGAACCCCAACAAGTGTGTCTTTGGCGTCACCTCGGGCAAATTCCTGGGCTACGTTGTCAATCGACGCGGTATCGAGGCCAACCCGGACAAAATAAAAGCCATCCTAGATATGAGACCACCTCGGAAAATAAAAGAAGTCCAGAGGCTAAACGGCCGCATAGCCGCTCTAAGCCGCTTCATGTCCAAGTCGGCAGATCGTTGCCTACCCTTCTTCAAAGCAATAAAAGGCAAAGGGTTCGAATGGACCCAAGACTATCAGCTCGCTTTTGACGAGCTAAAAGGCCACCTCACCAGTGTGCCAACCTTAGCTAGGCCCGAGGAAGGCGAAATCTTAGAACTGTACCTCTCGGCTAGCGACGAGGTGGTCAGTTCGGTACTAGTAAAGGAAGCAGACCGGGTCCAACGACCCATATATTATGTTAGCAAAATCTTGCAGGGAGCAGAGACAAGGTACCTACAGATAGAAAAGCTAAAGTATGCCCTGGTGGTAGCAGCACGGAAACTCCGCCCGTACTTCCAGGCTCACACCGTCATCGTCCTGACCGACAAACCTCTGAGACAAGTTTTACTCAAACCCGAGGTCTCCGGCCGGCTGACGAAGTGGGCCATCGAACTCAGCGAGTACGATCTCCAGTACAAGCCAAGAACTGCCATTAAGGCCCAAGCCTTGGCAGATTTTATCGCAGAATGTACGTTTAGCCTCGAAACCTCCGAGCCGGTCGAGCCCGAGATCCTCAGTTCGGGCGAACTCGGAGCTCCCGAGCCAAACAAGTCCGAACCCCGTGAAGTAGCAGCCAGTGTGGCATCCCTCCTGGTTAGACCAAGTGCGAACTGGGATGAGGAGCCCTGGATCCTTCACGTAGATGGCTCCTCGAACCAACAAGGCAGCAGGGCTGGAATAGTGCTACGCGGCCCGAGCGGAACAAAACTGGAATACGCACTACGCTTTGAGTTCGCAGCGTCCAACAACGAGGTGGAATACGAGGCACTGATAGCCGGGCTAAACCTAGCGCACAAGGTCGGAGCAAAGCACATGGTTATCTGCAGTGATTCCCAGCTCGTGGTCAACCAAGTTACAGGCGAATACGAAGCGCGCGAGCTCACAATGGTTGCATATTTGGCAAAGGTAAAGGAGGCTCTGCTCAACTTCCAGTCACACTTCATCAAGCAAATCCCGAGGTCAGAGAACGTTGAGGCCGACGCCCTGTCCCGACTAGCCAGCACGAGCCACAACGCCAGGAGAACCGTGTACGTAGAGGACTTACCTCGGCCCGGCATTCTCGGTGGGGCAGAAGAGGTCGCTCCCATCATCGAAGCAGAGCCGAGCTGGATCGACCCACTCGCAAGCTTCCTGTTAGACGGAACCCTCCCCGCGGACCGCAACGCGGCCAAGAGGGTGCAGCGCCAGGCAGCCAAATACGTCATGATAGACGAACGGTTGTACCGACGATCCTACACGCTCCCCTATTTGCGGTGCTTGCGCCCAGCCGAAGCCGAGCTGGTACTCCGCGACATCCATGAAGGCTTGTGCGGCAGACACCTGGGGGGCAAGACCCTCACCCAAAAGGCAGTTCAACAAGGATACTACTGGCCGACAATGAAGACAGAGGCAATCGAGCTCGTCAGAAAATGCGACAAGTGTTAGAAGCATGCCAGCATCCACCATCAGCCCGCTGCCGACCTCAAATACCTCACCAACCCATGGCCCTTCGCCCAATGGGGCATCGATCTCCTGGGGCCATTCCCACCAGCGACAGGTGGGAGAAAATTCTTAGTGGTGGCAGTAGATTACTTCACAAAGTGGATAGAAGCTGAAACCCCTGGCAATAGTTACAGCCCGAAACATATAGAACTTCTTTTGGAAGAACATTGTATGTCGCTTCGGGCTACCTCGGGTACTGATCTCTGACAACGGCAAACAGTTCGAAGATATCAAATTCCAAGAATGGTGCCAAAGTATGGGAATTAGTCAGAACTTCACATCGGTCGCACACCCACAGGCAAATGGCCAAACTGAAGTAATGAACAGAGCCATCCTCCGCGGACTGAAAGCGCGATTAGACCGAGCCAAAGGTTTGTGGGCAGACGAACTACCAAGTGTTCTATGGGCACACCGAACCACGGAAAAAACCGCCACAGGTGAGACCCCCTTTAACCTCACCTACGGCACCGAAGCAGTGATCCCGGCGGAAATCGAAGTGCCTACGTTGCGACTAGAAGTGTACGACGAACAGACAAACGAGGGCGAGTTACACACCAACCTCGACCTACTGGACGAAGTGAGTGACCTCGCGCACATCCGAACTGTGGCCTACCAACAAAAGGTAGCTCGGAACTACAACGCGCGAGTAAAGAAGAGGAACTTCCGCGTTGGCGACCTGGTTCTCCGTAAGGTCATGGTGCCCGAACCCGGTGTAGGGAAACTTGGACCAAACTGGGAAGGACCCTACAGAGTAATGAAAGCACTCGATGGGGGAGCATACGAGCTTGGAACCCTAGAAGGAAAACAAGTACCTCGAGCATGGAACGTCGTCAACTTAAGAAGATACTACCTATAAACCACCAAGGCAAGCAGCCCGACGACCGGGATGGTCAGTTCGGCAAAAAACGCAGCTCGAAGACAACCAGACTTGAACAAAAGCCATTTCATTTCAGATAGATGTGTACATTCAAAAAAAAAGCCATTACAAGCCAGGGGCCACTTCATCATTATCAGAAGCCACTTTGACAACGCCCGAAGGACCTGCCTCCCCCTCGGAGTCCGGTTCGGCATCGGCAGCATTAGCCATCTCTTGAGTAATGTGCGAAGTAGATATGGCGCTGGTATCGAGGTCGGGGTACGTATTCCGGATCATCCACCGGCTTAGCTTGAAACCCCTCCTGTAGGAGTCTACCATCAGATCATCGAAATCCGGTGAAGCAATGTAATCGCTGACAGCTTTCTTCTTCGCGTCTTTGATGCCTTGAGAGAAGATATGAGTCCTCTCCCTAATATCCTCCTGAAGATACTCGACCTGGTGCTCCAGGTCCAGCTTTATTTCTGCCATACGCTTCACCACCACTCCCATGGCCTCGGCATCCCTCTGAGACCTCGCTTGCCTAGACCGCGCGAGGCGAGCAGCAGCCTCAGCAGCACGAGCATTCTCCTCGGCAGTTCGAGCAGCCTCCTCAGCAACTCGCGCCTGCCTCGAGCATCTCTCCACCTGGTTCGCCAAGGCGTGAATGGAAGAGTTCACCTATCAAAGGAAAACGGGATCAAAGAAACGAATAGAAGAATAAAAGCCGAACTCTAAAGAAGGGAGCATTTACCACCATGGCATGAGTAACAGCACGACAGGCCACTTGGTGCAGAGGGAGCTCGGTCCACGCCGCAACTTCCTCGGGAAACATCGCCTCCTTACTCCATTGAAGAGCATGAACAGGCGACAGCACGCTCCTGAAGTCCCCTGGGGCCTCCGAGCCCGACGGCCCAGCTCGCGTATGGGCAGACTCGGAGTAGGCGGGAGCCCCCGTGTGTGTGGTTTCGGCATAAGGAGCCCCCGCCGGCTCCTACATAGGAGGAACCATCTCGGGCTCCTCTGCCGGATAGTTCAGCACCTCGGGCTCCGCACCCTGGGATGGCTCGGCGCGAGCTCGCTTAGCCACCCGTTTTCACCTCTTCATGCCCTGGAACAAGTGCCCACCTCGGGTCCCTCGAGAGTCCATCGTACCTGCGAAAAGGAGTTCGGCATCAGTAAGACACGTAAAAGAAGAGCAAGACAGGATCACTAGGGAAAGAACCTACCCGAACTCGGGCCCGCAACAATAAGCTTGGCCTCCGTCAGATACCATTGACAATCTAGCCCAAGCCGGGCCCATTGCCGGAGGCCCTTCGCCGTCTCCTTATCAAGTGTGATGCCGGAATCGGGAGCGGCCATCCCCCAGCCGGTCTGAAACGGCCACCCCAGCGCACTTCGCACCCCGAAATAGTCCCGCTTCCACGCCGGGACCTTATTGGGGAGTCCGTGTAATAGCTTGAAGCCCGGGCGAGGAGACAGGTAGTATGCCCGCCTATGCCTAGGAAGGGGACCCGCTTGTTTTTTCAGCATTAAAATAGAGGAGAAAATCTCCAGATCCAAAGGAAAGTTCTCGTCACAAAATAAGGAGATTGTCCCCACTAAATTTCTAATAGAGTTCGGGTGAAGCTGGCCGACCGTCACACCGAAGTGGTTTAGAACCTCGACGAGAAGAGGATGAAAGGGCAGTCGCAGCCCCGCAGCAAGCTGTTCCCGGAAAATCACGATCTCATTAGGACCATGTTCCCAAGGGAAGCTGCCCGTAGGGATGAAGTAACCGTGCTCCCCGGGCAAGTTGTAGTAGTCTACGAGGGATTGAAGTTCCTCAGGCGTCATAGTCGAAGGGCCGAACTGATCTACAACTCGGCCACAACGGGAGGTGGACGCCGACCTACCCGAAGCACCTCGGGTTGTAGGCCCGACCCCTTCCTCAAGACCTACATCGGGCTCACTTGAACTACTAGGGGACGCAAACTGGTTCGTAGAACCCACATCAGACCCGCTTGAACAGTCTGAACCCTCCAAACTAGACATCGGGAAACAGAACGGGATTCCAAAAGCACTCACCCGGGAAGAAGACTGAAGCAGACCACGAAAGCTTGAACAAGGAACCTGGGACGCGAGCTCAAAAGCCTGGACGCGAGCTGAAACTTAGGCGCGAGCTCAAGATGTACAACAGTAGCAAGGACGCCCCCCCCCCGCGCGCTATTTATATCCACAGCGGCTGGAAAGCGAGGCCCAGATCGAAGCCAATCCAACGGCCCACAGCCGCGGTAAACCGCACGTCTTCCAAAACCAATCAACGCACGTCTCTTCGAAACCAACGAGGCGTCGCGCACGTCTTGTCAGAGGACAGGTGTCGGCACTTGTCTTCCCGAAACTAACGGGGTGTCGGCACACGTCTCCTCGCAATAAAAGCGTTTGCAGCGCAACTCCCGAACAACTGCCGCCACGACTCCCAAACGCGTGCCCTTTTTTGAAAATCAAATTAGATTGAGCGCCCTCAGCACGGACCAAAACTCTCCTGCTACCTTACGAACTCCCTGCGCCAAGACAGGACCGTTGTCGCAGGGAGTGGGGGGCAATTGATGAAGGGAAATTTGGCCCGACCTCGCAATCGCCTGACACGTGGCAAAGGCAAGCAGCTCGGGACAGTAGAGCGCCCGAAGCGAACATCGGAAGCAAGTCCGAGCTCCCTACTAGGAGCCCGAGCTCCCTGTTAAGAGCGAGCTCCCTATTAAGGGTCCAAGCTCCCTAAGTAAGAACCTGAGCTCCCTAAAGTCCGAGCTCCCTATTAAGAGCAAGCTCCCTACTGGGAGTCCGAGCTCCCTATTAAGAGCGAGCTCCCAATTGAGAACCCAAGCTCCCTGCAAGGAGCACGAACTATACTGGGCCCCAAGCCTCACAAAGCTGACCCGAGCTGGCCCATGGCAGCTCGGAACACTCCAAACTGAACTCAAGACACCTCGCTCGCCACTCCAACACTTTGCTTCCGAAACACCAGGCTGACCAAACGTACCCGACTCCAAGGACATCCGTATCCAAGGGCGACGCACCTGACTGATTTGGGATCTGACGCCTGACAGCCGCATTTCAAACGGCTTCCTGCTACCGCCACCTGCAACTGTCGTCACTAGCCGCAGAGACGGCTCCGACAAAAGGAACAGTGGCGGTTCTGTCCGACCAGAGGAAATGACATCCGAACTGGCAGGAGTTCAGAAGTAATCATGCCCGATCTGACGGAAGCCTGGAAGCGAGTGCGCGAGGTGGTTATAAAAGGCTCCTACCCCCCAGGAACGAGGTATGCGAACTTTTGCGCTATCTGGTTTATCTTGCCTTTGAAGGATTCTAACTTGAGCTTCGGAGCCCTTACGTCGGGTTCTCCCTGGAGCTTCTCTTCTCCTTCCGTTTCAGGTCCCAGTTACTCAGTTCAGAGGCAAGATCATTGACAGCTAAGACCGGCCAGATTGTGCATCATCAAATTTCAATCCCCACAAAAGAAAGGAAGAAAATAATAAAAAGAAGCCTTTATTGCTTTTAAGACCTTTTGTGCCTTCAAAGATTAACCATGCAATTGGAATATCATAAATAATTTTACAAGAACCATATTTTATACATGTCTCTATATATCATCATCATCATCTTTTACAGAGCAAAGTTTCACTTTTACATCGGAACAACCAAACAGCAGGAGAGAAAAATTCCAAAATACCCCGGTTCAATTTTCCATCCATCACTAAACCGAGATCAAATTTTTCATCGGTGTAAATTTGAGTTTACACTTAAAATAAATACAGCCTAATTAAAAATTCTCAACTATTTGATCCATAAATATAATTTCTTTACTTAATTGGAGATTAGATGTGCGCTTATTCAAACCATGATCTCATAAATAGATTGCTTGAAACATTCTAAGACCTCTTTTTTTTATCCCTAGCCTTATAATTTGTCATCTATTGCACCTCTATAAAGGGTGCAAATACTGTTGTAATTGAAGAATTTTAACCATACACACGCAGCTTTCTGTACTGATCAAAGTTTAAAAGAATGAATGAAACTAATATGGTTCTCATTCCAAAGAAAGAAGAGGTAGAAGGAGCAACTGATTTCAGACCCACCGGTCTCACTAATGTGATCTATAAAATTGTTGCAAAAATCATTATAAGAAGATTGAAGTCCATCATTCCCCGTCTTATCTCTCCTCTTCAGAATGCTTTCACCCCAGGAAGAAATATTCTTGACAACATAATTATTGCCTTTGAAATCATTCATACATTGAAGAAAAGGAAAGGTCGAGTAGGAGATTTCCTCATCAAACTTGACCTCTCCAAGGCATATGACAGGATTGAGTGGAGTTTCTTACTAAAGGTTCTACTACTCTGGGGTTTCTCTGAAAGATTCTGCAACATAATTCTCCACTGTGTTACTTGTGAAAATACGAGAATGGTTCTTAATGGCACTCTTGGATCCCCAATCCAACCAGAACGTGGTCTCAGGCAAGGATGCCCTCTCTCTCCCTACTTGTTCCGTTTTTGTCTTGATGTTTTATCTAAGCTACTTCTTAACAGTATTGCAGAAGGTAACCTCAAGGGAATCAGATTTGGGTCCTGTCATTGCGTGATTAACCAGTAACCACCTCTTTTTTGCGGACATGATTATTTGTGGGAGAGCCACATTAGAAGAACTTAACAATATTCAAAAGTTTTGTAACTGGTCCGGACAGCAAATTTAATTTGGAAAAGTCCTCTATCATGTCCAGTCCTAATGTCCACAGAAGAATCCGTAGAATCCTAAGTGTTGTTCATTGAGAATTAGAGTGATCTCTTGCAAAGAAAAATACCTGGGCTCCTATCTGGAAGACAAGAAATTCAATAGAGATAACTGGCAGGACGTTATTTCAAAAATCTCTCAGAAGTTTAAAGATTGGAAATCCAAGCTTCTCTCTCAAACGGGAAGAGGTATTTTAATTAAAAGTGTTTTGGAGTCTATCCCAATGTTTACCCTCACTACCTCACAAGTGACTCAAAAGTGTGTAGACCGTATTAATGCCCTTCTGAGAGACTTTTGGTGGGGTTATAATGAAGGTGATAAGAAACTCTATTTAAAAGATTTGAACTCAATAGCCAAACACAAACACAAAGATATGGGGGGTTTAGGATTTAAAGACATCAAAAAGCTTAATGTAGCTCTCCTCATGAAACTAACGTGAAGATTTTTGTCTTCAAATCAGCTTTGGACCCAAGTTTTAATGGGAAAATATATGAAACATGGTCAATCCTTTTGGACTTTGAAGAATAAGGGTGCGATTTCAGGTATCTGGGCTGCAATTCTTTCAAGTAGAGAACTAACTATTCAAAATATTCATTGGATGGTGGACAATGGTTGGACTATTAATGCCACTGAAGATCCATGGTTGGAAAACTGGAGCCCTAGTGACTTAAAGAAGGCCAACATTCACTATTCTGGTAAGGTCGTTGGATTAATTGATCAGAACTCATCTCAGTGGAAGCATAATTTGATTAACTCACTCTTCCCCCCTGAGGTTGTCGAAGCATGGATCTTCAGTGGCATTAATAGTCCAACCAATTCATGGAAATCTGCATCCTGACTTACTAGTTTGGAAACTCACTCCTCATGGCTCCTCAGCAGGTGAGTTCTTGGAGTCTACTATTCCTCAACATTCAAACAGTCATATGATTTGTGAAGGTCTCTCTTGGAATTCCTTCTAGACCCTTAAAAATATTCCCCTCGGGCCCACCTTTTCTTGTGGAAATGTCTAACGAATTGTGTTCCAGTCAAAGAGATTCTTAACCAAAGGGTTAACAAGATTGATCCCATTTGTGAAATCTGTCCCAATGCAAATGAATCAATATCCCATGTTCTCTTCCAGTGCCCCGTAGTTCAAGTTATTTGGTTTGCTTCCCCCAATGGTTTAAGAAGAGCTACCCACCCGGATTGGTCTGTCAGAGAATGGATTAAACATTGGTTCTCCTTAGATAACCCAAAAGATGATTCTGAAATTTCAATGCTTGCAAAAGGAGCTATTATTATGTGGAGGGTGTGGAAAGCTAGATGCAAATTAACATAATTAACCTGTTATTTGGAATTGCTAAAGTTTTGAGGATAAATACATATTGTGAAAAAAACGTGAAAATTAATGTCTTTAGCATGATTCATTGAAATCTTGACTTAAGGCGTCTCATGTACCATAATAGACTCGATAAATTATTATACGATTGATAGATCAAGCAAGAGAACAAAGGGTTTTACTTTTAAACCATACTACATCCATATATATCATCATCATTAGTCATTTTTAATGAATAGCCAAAAGAGATTAGACGATACTTTGTAATCATTTTTCATAGGGAAAGCATGGAGAGTTTCAATATTCAATTATTTTCTGACCCACTTTTTTTCCTTTATATTGTAGATTGAATTTGAATAGCTCACACTATATTCAATTTTGGCACTATATGATATATATACGACAATCAAAGATTGTGACTAGACCTCGTTCCGACCACGATGGAAATTAAAAAGCAGATCAATCAGGTAATGATGATGTTTTGAATTTTAACAAAGGGCTGGGGCTGGGCTGGTGTGTGTCTATATATGTTTAATTGGGTGGTCATCGCACAGATGTGATCTCATCCAAGATTATGGGATTATTTAGGCCAAGCTGGGAGTGTTTATTTGAAAAATAAATGCTTATGAATGAAAAACACTTATTTCAAGGTAAATAAGGCTAGTATAACATGGTAGGTCAACAACACAGGCCAAAAAGGAAATAAGCTCTTATTAAATCAACATTTAAAATTAAGCCTGAATTTTGGGCTTCTTGATCAATAAGCATATTTCTTTTCAGAGTAAGCTCTTATTTCAAGCTTATTTGTCAAACACAGCGGGGTAGCCCATCCCCCAACTTAGTGCAGGCGGGATTCGATCCCAAGTCTCCTCTACGACCAGCAGGAAACCTTACCAACCAGCTGGTTGGCACCTTACATAGTTCTGATCTATTTGGTTTAACTATTTGGACTGTTGCTAAAATGCAAAACCACTCTAAAATCGGTGGGAGAGGTCTTTGCTGTACAGTTTTTTGTGGGTTAAACACTATGGCCCAATTCAGTGTATAAAAGCCAATTAATAAATCTAGGGTGCATGAATCACACCATCAAGTAAAAAAGTGAACTAATGATAAAATAATACATCACAATTGACATTTTTAATGCCCTTGAAGTCTTGACGGCAAATATACCTGCCTCCTGAAACATGAAAGTATACATTATGAAATATGAATCAATAAAAAGTAATCAAATAATATAATGTTTTTAACCTGATTGATTAAAATCTTGATTTAATATATTTTAATGGACTTGATGAATTAAATGAGACCAAAGAAGGTATTACTTATAAACTTATACCACACCCTGTAATAGCCCCTAGGGTCCTACCACAAGTCATGAGAAAAGAAAAGGTGATATTTTCTGGTCATTTTTCATAAGAAAGCTGGAATTCCAATACTCAGTTATTAGAAATATTCTGACCCTTTTTTTGGAGAATGATGGTTTAGCCCAGGGTCAGAATTTATAGGTTCAAAGTACATTTGGGATAGGTGCCAGTTTAGAATTAATGTCGATTCACGGATGGATATAAATGCATAAAGTATGGATTTTGGACCTTTTGAATGTTTATAACTCCTACGGTGAAAATCAAAAATCTGCATTGGGCCTGTTCATACTTCTCTGTTTTTTTTTTTCCTTTAGATGGAATTAAGGGCTTTGATTTATACAATATTTAAGATTGAATTTGAATAGCTCACAAAGACATTTTGGCACCATATATAGAACGACAAAAAATGCAACATATCTACTTGTCAAATTAATTACCAATGATAGTGTTAGCAACAACCCTATCTTCTTTAGATGAAACAAAAAAGAAACCCTATTTTCTAGGGTTTGGAGACCCTTTGGATACCTTAATTTCTTAACATTAAAGAATCTAGAGACAGCGACAGAAACAGAGATAGATATAAGTGGTTCAAATAATGCAATTCAAGAATGTCCAGATTCCAAGACAATATCATCCTATCTTTTAAAAATTTAACAAATGAAATGTGTGTCATATGTCAACATATATAATTATTATACGAAAAACAAGAGGGAATTATGTCCAATAAGAAATAAATCTAATAAAATTTTAAATGGATATAGATAGACATATAGATAGGTAAAACTGGTAAAAAATATCCAAAAAAAAAATATTGAAAGTTAGGTATATAGAGACTTGTTTAGAACAATCCCCAAACTTTTTGCTCTGAATATCAATAAAAGATAATATTTTTATAAAATAATTTAAAAAATATCAACGAAGGGTAATAATACTGTTTGTCGTCTTCCTCTACCCTTCCTTTGGTGATGAGGCCGGATTTCCCTCTGCAACTTTGGCGATTCATCTTCAGCTTTCAGTGACTGCAAACAAGTAGAGAACGGGCTAAAAAAATTCAATCGGAAGTAAACACCTCATCGATTCGTATTGTTTTCAGATTACAGCAACTAACGTGTTTACTCGTAATTGGGTTTCAGATCCGGAATCCTCATGGTTCATGCATACCGGATTAACCATTTCGAAATGTCTTAAACGTATCGATATAATGGTGTATGACATCTGGATAACGATGCTCAGCAGTCAGCACCGAGATTAAACCGACTCGGACAACTCGTTTTACTCGTTCATTAGATTGCCCCGATACGATCCACCACAACTCACCCACTCAATCCTGAAAAAGAGTGGGCCAAAACTCTTCAAAGTCGTAATAGACATAGAGATACTAAGTTCTTTTTCATTGCCTTTGATCAATCGTATCCAAATGTATTTTAGAAAAAAAGGAGGAAAACGAATAAAGAAACCCTCGTATGTATTGATGAAACATTTAACAGGATTTCAAGTCTTAAACCGCTAGGATCCTGAATGGAATGGTCGTTAATGGCAAAGAAAATGAAAGAAAGATGGAAAAATCAAACCTGCGTGATTAGGAAGTGATCTCCAGCTTCCGTGGCCGTTCTTCTTAATATACTCAACGAGAATCTCATCACCAGAGTTGCAGAGGGAATTCCGGCCGAAAGGGCAGAGGAGGACGATGAACAATGTCATTTCCCTTTGTTGATATTTAAAAAAAAAAACTATCTTGTTTTGATTATTTTATAAAAATATTATCTTTTATTGATATTCAGGGCAAAACATTGCCTTTATCCAAGAAACTCAAGTATTATTAAAAAACAAGACTTAAAAATTTATGAAAGACATTCAGAAACTCAAACGACTCCATTAATACGTTTCATGGATTAATTCCTGCAGATGAACTTTGTAATTTTACTCCTTCCAAACTGAACTTTGGGGAGTATATTCATAATTCATACAGCTTTCTACATATACATGGTTTGCCTTTGATTCATATACCAATTGACTGCACAATGACCTTAAAATCTGTGATTGAAAATTTTCAAATAAACCTTTCATTCAAATTCCAACTTGTAAAAATCCATTTTTCTTTTCTGGACACACCTGTCAATATTGTAAAACACTTTTTTTTTTTTCTGGTACTTGGCGCCACCCACCACAATAATCCCATCTTATATCATTGCTTGAACAAACCAGCTACGAGAACTTACAATTGTATTGGGTGAGAAGCATGATTGATTATAAATAAATATTCTCAAGAAATGATAAAAATTTGTCAAATCATGCTTTTCATAATTGGCCAAAAAAATTTTTTCATACACTTTTATTCTTTTTTTAAATTAAATAAATGACTTTCTGACAAAAAAAAAAGGAGAGAGAAAGAGAAAATAAAAAAGCATATGCAGGATTAGATAGAGCCGCCCTAACCCTTATCAAAAACATGGTATAGAAAAATAGTTTTCTGAAACAAATTTGTCACAAGTGGTTTAATTTCTTCTTTCTTTCAAAGCCAAATCTTTGTTTAAGCCATGCTTACCGAAATGTATAGCACTCAACTTGAAATCCCCCAAGAGAGAAGCCCGTGGAAGCAATGCAATCAATTCAAAGAGTCAAATTCATCTTCTTTATAAATTAAGATTCATCATCATCAAAATATATAGGGTCTGATTCAAATTGAACTCAAAACTTATCTTTCTCCTCCCCCTCTCTCTCTCTCTTCTTTTATTTCTTTCCACCATCAACGCTTCTCACCGTGTTTATATTGATGTTGATTCTTTTATTAATGAGATGTATCTTTTAGCAGGAAGAGCATCCAAAGAAGAAACAAGATTTATTGCATATGGTGATCAAATTCATATAGAGATAAGAATCAACAACTCAACATTGTATTTTCAAGGGTAAAAAAAATTAAAATTAAAACCAGTAATGTATATCCATCTAAATCTTGCAATAAAAGAAACCCAAACCCTCTCTATCTATCAAAAATTTATGGTGCAACTTGGGCGGGACCAACCCAGGCTCGGCTTACATTTTCAGTCTGAGTTAGGTTTAGACCCAAAAGTTCCTCTAATATTTTAAGGTCAAGTTTGGGCCTAGCCGTTAAGTAGCCTAAACCCAGCCTAATTATATACATACATATAGAGATACATATTTTTGCATGTATATATGTGTATAAATTTTTTAATAAACTATATATATATATATATATATATATGCATACATGCATACATATACATGTACATTTATAATTTTATATGAATTTTTATTTTTTAGTGTGGGCTGATTGACCAACCCCGGGTTGGACAGGTTGGGACCTCAAGCTCAGTCCAGGCTTGGGCCCTAGGTCCAATTCTTAGAGTTGGGCCTGGGTTGAGCTAAATCCCGGCCCAGCCTTCTCAACTTGCACCCCCTACCTTATACCATTTTCTGGAACAAAGAAAATACTTGTAAAAAAAATAAGACAAAAAAAAGGAAGTTAGGAAGGGGTTTGGGAGCTTGTTTTGGGATGGATACCCATTTCGAAATCAGAAAAGAAAATTATCAATGTATTTTCTGTATTTGCTAACCTCACAATCACAAACATGTTGAATTCACTAGTTCCATTGAACTAAATTAAAATGACCAAGGTAATCTCACAATCTACATGGATTTTTTTTTTTTTAAGAACAGTTCAAATTAACAAGGTATCCTTTCTCTCTAGTCTCTAGGTCTACACTCTTCCCTCTCCAACCAATTTCATCCTCTAACGTAACCATTTTCCCTCCATTATAATTCAAGCTCATACCGGATGAGCTTGAATTAAATGGAAGAACCGTTGAGGACAAAGAGCAGAAGGTAGAGAATGTGATTTGGTAACCACTTGAGATCCAAGATCCTTTCTCTTCTTCAAGGTGTCAGACTGGTATCCCATCTCAACTTTTCAAATCTGATAGAAGAAGGCAACTGCCAAGTAGTTCTCTTATGATTGTCTTCGACAGATTTAGGTCATTGTACTCTTTGATCATTTCATTAGAGAAGAAAGGTATAAAGATATCCAAATGGAAGTGATCATGATGTTTCTTTTTTCCTCATTAATTAATTCAACCCAATTAGAGTAATTTATCGAAAAAAAATTTAATAAGACCAACCTATGATACAAGTTGAGGTCATCGTGACCATCTAATTATTGTCATTGATAAGTCTTTAGTCAAACCAAAAAGTAGAAATAGGATAAGATAGAATTTTTTTCTTTTTTTTTTATTTTTGAAGGTAAATAAGATAGAATGTTTGGCATAAAAAGAAAAAACTGAGCCTCATATTTTTATTAATTCTTTCAACTGTAAATATAAGTTGTTACCCGTAGTGTCCGAGAAGGGATCTGATCTTTTCCACATTGATGATCTGAATACAGTGACAATGCACTATCCAATACAAGATTCACGTTGCACCTTAAGAGCCTGTTCTACTAGATGATCCAGTCTTATTCTTTCTGGTATCATAACCGCGTGGGAGGAAGCAGCTTCTGCAATTTCTCCATAAGCTTCAACCTTGATCTTGTATTCACCGTGTCTTGGCCGGAACATCCAAGTAAGACAGACTGTGAAGGAGACAATGCACATAGGAATTAAAGCTCATGAACTCGGTTCTTGTTAATGCCACAATAGCATGGAGTTAAATATTATGGAACCCACAATGGAGGGCAGGTCCACTGTTAGAACATAGGTGCAATCTCGTGTTCGAGAATCATAATCGCAAATCTACATATCTCTCCAATGGTTTGGTTCCCTCTTTGATGCCAATGGATGAAGAAGATGAATTGTGAAAATCTTTAAGATTAGTTTAAATGCAAAACTATAGTGTAATTAAATAGATAAAGTTAAGGATATTTTAGTAATTTTAGAGATGGTGAGATGATAAAATCGGATGATGCAACAAGGTCTCAAGGTCTTGGGGCAATGGGCTTGTTTGAAATGAAATCCTTTTATTTGAAAGAGCAAATAGAGGTTTTTTTGGCCAAAATTTGACAAGGTAGAGCTGTTGAGAGTGTTGAATCATTTGGTGCGATTTGATTGGTTAAGATATACTTAGATCAAGGTGATTTAAAGGATGAATGTATTAGACAACATGATAACTCGAATTTGAATCTTGTTTGATGAAGGACAAATGGAGGATTTTTTAGGCTAGAATTTATTTGCTAACTATCAAATGGGTATAGAGTTGGGTCAAAGGTATATATATATCCGGGACTTAAAAGGTTAACAAATGAAATAGGCTAAAAGGAAATCTAGGTTTGATGATGAAAAGTGGAACTTTATGGATAAGTGTTTATAGATGTCTAGGACATGACATAAAAGACAGATTTTCAATTGGGTATATAGGAAGAGGGATCTGAATATCTAAAACTCAAAAGTATTCCAAGCTGGGATTGGCCAATTAGAGGCCTAGGGATGGAACCTGAGTTAATTTAGGGATCAAATGGGTAAGTTTTTGTGTGAAAATTGAAAAGATGGTAATCATACTTTTGATTCATGGATGAAGAATGATGTTCGGAATGTTCTTCATTCTTTAGATAATTTTTTATAAAATCGAAGTATCAAACCACATAAAATCAGACTAATACGTATAGCTGTAAAATGGGTCGTACCTGTGCAAATTGCAAGTCGTGCTGGACCTGGCCCATGTGCAATCCGCACAAAGTGTCGATTGTGCTAGGCTGGCATGGCACGACCTGAGTGCCTCCCTCCCTTGGGATATTTTGGGGGCTCGGCCCGAGATGGCCCATAGCCTGTGTGCCGTCATGGGTCATGCCTCCCTCCTTTGGAATATTTTGGGGGGTTGGCCAGCACGGCCCAAGCCTGTGCAGGCTCGTGCCATGCCACCGGTCTAGGTTGGGTGGGCTGCATGTCGTGCCATGGACTTGGGTCGGGCCTTGGGTCAATGCCGAATTGGGCCAAAAAGGCCCAGGCTTTTTTTTGTTGTTTTTTGACATTTTGATTTTTTTTAATTTTTTTCTAAGTAAAACTAAAATGCTTTTTCCTTTGGAAACAAATTGAAAAAAAAAATCTAATAAAGAAATGAAAAAAATACTTACCAAAATACAAAATGGACAACAAATTGGAGAAAATTAAAAATTTTATTTCATTTAAAATATAAAAAAAATTACAAATTGAAAATAAAAATTACATTATGGAAAAAATAACAAATAATTTAAATAAAATTGAAGAAACTACTCTGTCTCCTTAACTTCAATCACCTGCTTCATCAGGTGTAGTAGTATCATGCCCTTCTTTGTCTTGTAATTTATTCTCAGCATCCAGCAAATATTTAAAGTATATGTCTTTTTCTTGTTTCTCATGGAAGAGCAAATGTCTACCTAAGTGGCCAGTACCCCCCTTGCTACTGAAGTTAAAGTCAATCCTACATTTTTGACAAACGACTCTTTTTCCCTTCCCCTCAACCTCCTCTATTTAAATACTTTTCAAATCAGGCTAGTGAACTTATTGTTGGGGAATTGGTTTCGGGAAGAGGAGCTGGCCATTTTTTTAATTCTAAAAAATAAAAGTTAATTTAATTGCACTTACCCAGATGGCTGGATTACCATTTTCAGAATCTCAACTTGATTTCAACGGTTAAAGCCTCAAAGACCAAAGCCTCCTAAATTGCTAAGTATATGACACTATGACAGTATGGGATGAGAGACTAAGAGACTGAGAGAGTATGAGATAATGAAAATAATTGAAAAGAGAATTCAGAATTGTTGAATTGATGTGATGATAATGGTGGAGGATAGGGCTATTTATAGGAATTGAAAATAATTCAATTACCCAAAATAACCCAAAAACTAGTCATTTTTTAATTGTTGTGAGGGGTATTTTAGTTTTTATAAAGTCATTTATCACTTTACTCAAATGCCCCTAAAGTCGCAAACTAGTTGTTATATTCTGTTGGAGGGGCATTATTATCTTTTTCTCCCCCCAAAGAAAATATACATAAATACCCCCCCTATATAGCTATTTATAGGTTTATAGTTGTTGATTGAGGGGGTATTTCTATAAAAAACTCCTAAAAAAGCTGAAACTATCCGTTTGGAGGGTCCCCCAAGGACCCCAAAGACTAGTTTTCTTGGATGGACTGCAATCAGTTTATTGCGAGCCCACAAGCCGGGTCGTTCTGTGCCATGCCGTGGGCTGGGCCATACCATTTTAAACTTCATAGAAAAATATAAAATATATACAAAATCAATTAACGGTTGTTAATATATTACCATTTTAATATTTAGACACGAAAAAAGGAAAAAGTTCAAAAAAAAGTATTCTCAAATACAAAATACATAAAAACATAGAAATTACAAAAAATATAAAAATTTATAGAAATCTCAAACAAAATAAAAATTATTTTCAAATTATAGAGACTATAGAAATTGAAAAACAAAATCAGAAAATAAAAATTGTAGAAAAAACACCAAAAATTATAGAAAATTAAAAAAAAAACACCGGAAAAAAAAATACATTTTTCCAATGTATAAAAGTAACAAAAATACAGGAAAATTTATAGATTGTAGAAAATAGAAAAATGTAAAAAAATAGAAATTATAAAAAACATTGGAAATTATAACAAAACACTAAAAATGCAAAAAAAAAATTGAAAACTGAAAAAGACCATTTTTTCCTCTAACTCACCATTCAAGGGTAATTTGGTCATGAGAATTGTTATTTATGTTGACATGAACACTTCGTTAAGAAGCATTAACGGTGTACTAACGGAAGGTGAGGTTTAGAAAATAAAAACTTACTAACATAGTGAGTTTTAGACATTTTGAAAAGTTGTGATTTTAAGATAAATATTGAAAACTCATGGTGAATTTTAGACAATATCCCTAAAACAAATAACTAGTAAAAATAGCACCCAACAATCTCCGAAAGAAGCAACTAGTTCAATCACCACAAAATAGAGCAATCAGTGGATCATACTAAATTAAACTAAAATTTCACATGTTCTAACTTCTAAGAAGAATAGATTATTGGAGTTATATTGGCTGATTTCTGACCAAACATACAAATGAGGTGCAATTGAGAATTATAGGACAATCAAACATGTGATATTTATAAAACAATCCGCCATTAACAAGACGAACTTATTTTTGTTATACTGAGAAAATTAAACCGAAGATAGAAGTAAATTGAGCTCTGGTAATCAAGATTGTTGATAAATGAGCTCTTGCCAACATTTGGATATATCCACAAATCAAGATTGTTCGTCAATTGAAGGTAGCCTTGCCATGTGTTGTCTTTTCTGCTCTAGGTACGTAGGCCAAGCTAGGACCGATACGATACGTTTGATCACCGTAAGTGCAGCAACCTTCAGAACGGTTTTCAATTAATTTGCATCCGGTTCCGGGTGGGGTCCAACTGTTTTCAATTAATTTGATTTTTCATTTTTTTAAAGCAACCTGTGAATCATTTTTCTTGAGTCGAACGGTATTCCGGTTCAACCGTTAGGAACAGTGCCTCAGTGGTTTTGTCTTTTGTAACCAATCGGGCTGAACAGTTCAACCACCCGGATTAATGACATTTCTAAAACCGTGTCATGCCGCAAGTGTCAAGTGACCCGCATGTAAAAGAGCAGCCCAACCCACCCTGTCCACAAATAAATGTGCAGATTGGGTCAAGTGTTGCCAACCACCTCACATAGGAGTGTAATATTCAGCTCAAGATCGGTTCGATAGATTTGCTACCCACCCCACGAAGACATTCGGGAGTGTGGATCTGCTCTTGCTCTTCACACCGACTTACAGTATGTCTTGCCCGTACATCCAGAACATTTCCTGTACTTCTATTTATTATTCATGTGAAGATATTGTTAATGAATGTGGCTGCGAAGTCGGTGTAAGGCATGTTCTGTAAGAAGCAGATCCCAATTATTCCGGGAACAGAGGACCACATAAGCTACAAATAAGCAAAACTGGACTCACTTCAATGTGTGGTGGAACTGTACGAAGGTGAATTTGTATTTTGTAAGGCTTGCAAGCAAAGAACTTTGTTTTTCTTTCAACGTAAAATACTAAAACTATGAAAAATTTTCAGTGAATTTGTATTTTGAGGGGTTTTAAGCGGTAGAGTAAATGTCATTGTTTTATTCTCAGGACAGGACCGGTGGGAATAAAGGATTCTGTTAGAGCTGAAATGCTTGCTGCTTTGCAAAGTTCAAATTCCAAGGAGCTCATCTTAGAAAACTTGTTGATCGAAGGAGAATCTAAGTTGTAGTGGGGTGGCTGAATAATCTGGAGTCTGTTATGTGGTGTTACCAATGTTTTCAAACAGTTGTTGACTCGGACAGTCAGACCATTTGGCCCGGAAATTATCCAGGCAACCAGTTCCATTTTACCTCAAACCCGATCAAACCCGATCGCTGGTTAAAAACTATTAAATTGATCAATGACCTGTTGGCCCGGGCAGTCAAACCATTGACCCATTCAATAGGTTTTGGCCATTTTTTTTATTTTAATTATTCTTTTAGTTTTTAATTTTTTTTGCCAGAACAAGCCATCCATTCAAATCAGATGATCGAATTGTCAACCCAAAAACCAGTGGCCAGAATGGTTCTGATTCCAGGTCGATTTTTAAAACATTGGGTGCTACAGAAATTAAATCAAGAAATCCAATGGTTAACAAGAAATTTGAACGTGATAGTAGATAGAGTCAGGAGATCAACAAATGCAATCGCTGATTATCTTCAAGGGATTTTTGTAATGCCTAAAGTTTATTATTAATATTAATAGTTTTTAACTTGTCAAAAGAATCCAACCTAGATTTTAAAATCAGGTTGAAAATTAAAAGCAGTTCCGCATAGTTTTCCTTCTTCAGATGCTTGTAAAGAAAAAGGCAACAAGATTTCATTTGCATGGTTCATTGCCTTTGTAGCAAGTGGCATGTACTGTTGATGTGTTAACAACATGATCTTCAAATTCTCTGATTCAATAATTAAAAAAAAAAAGCCCAAGACTGATTACAATACAATGTGCTGAGAAAAAAAACTTTTCGTTTCAACAATGACTCAAATATGATACAAATGACCTCCCAATAACCATAAATACAAGGAAATCAATGTTACCTAACCTGTATCACAAAATCTTCATCGGGAGACCGAGGCCAGACCCAGCAACTGCCAATTGATTGCTAATACCTATGCATATTTGGTCCAACCTGATCATGGTAAACATTATATTCATCTCTTGAAGGCATTCTAGATTTCATACTTGTTTGCAGTCCTGAAAACCCTTCACTAGAGCCAGTTTGCGTTCTCGACATAGGCTGCAATGTTGGAAATCCTTGACGATAGCCAGTTGGCATTCTCAACATAGGTTGAAGTACTGAAAATCCATCACTAGAGCCAGATGGCATTCTCGGCATTGGTTGCAGTTCTGGAAACCCATCACTGGAGCCAACTCGCATTCTCGACAGAGGTTGCAGTCCTGTAAATCCATCACTAGAGCCAGCTGGCATTCTCAGAAGTGGTTGCAGTCCCAGAAGTCCATCAATAGAGGTAGTTGGCATTCTTGGCACTAAATCTGCATAGGAAGGATAGGTGTATCTACTTAAAGCAGGTAGACCAATTCGTGCATTCAAGTAGGGATCAACATATGGCTTCTGAGTAGAAATTCTAGTTGCAGTGTCCAGTTGAGGTCTGGAAGTGTATCGATTGGCCTCAGCAGGTCCAACTCGCATATTGGGATTGGGATAATAACCTGCCAAACTTAACACAGAAGCAGAATAAGACCCCAATGAATTGGCATGAAGATGAGTAGTTTCAACTTGGAAATCAGTTGGTACCCTGAATAGACCAGCACATCCAACAGGAATCTCCATGGTATCACCAGCCTTAATATCTGGAACAGTGGTTTCTGGCATTCTTACCATATCCACCACTTCGTTTGATAATGGCAATTTATCAAGCTTCTCTTTTAGCGATAACTTGGCACATTGAAGTGCTTCCAACACACTCTCCAAGCCATTGGTTGTTTCATGCACAATCACCGCATGGGAATTGTTTTGGCTGTATAGTAGTTCTCGTTCGGAAAAATTCCCACCCATAGGAGAAGATTTCTGTGCCAATTGATGATTAGGGAGCCCAGATGGAGGAGGAAGAGAGTTATTCTGAGACCAATCTTGCTCCTGCTTCTTAGAGTCAACTTCTAGTTTCTCTTGGCATGAAAAAGAGAAAATAGCTGGGAGTTCGTTACCAGATGTACTTTTGCTATTGCTGGACTGTTGATCCAACAGGCATCCCATATCATCATTCCTATAGGGAAGGAAGGCACTGGGAGCTTGGGCTTCTACTTGATCATTGCAACAGACATCTTCTGCTTCTGACTTTGCACCTTGGCCATGAGAAGGGACCATGTCACCAGGATCTGTCATTTCTGCCCTGATATCATCCCTTTTTTCAGTGATGTCTGACCGATTCCCAGGTTCACACAAACCCTTCATGGTTCACAAACAAGAAACAAAGACTTAATTTCAAGTACAACAAGAACACAATATCCAAACATAACCAAGCATTCCGTATTGTAAGGATGCAAGTGATTGAAGTAAACAGAAAAAGAAAGGAGATAAATCATAGGATTTTTTATCAAGTGGGACAACACATGTGAAGATAGCTTTCTGTTTGCAAATAAAGGTCAATATGCAAGTCTAGATCATCCAGTAAATAGAATGCCCTGTCAATTTCCAAATGAAAAAAAAAAAGGAGAAAGAAAGAAAGAAAGAAATCAAGGCATCAAAAGCTAGTTACAGAAAAATTTTAAGTCAAACTGATCAGTATCCCAAATCCCATGAAGGATCAGCACTGGAGTTCCATAATTATTGGTAACAAAGCAACCTATTCTCTAACAATGGTGTTGAAGTACTTGGCCTGCTCTTTTGGATGTGGATATCACAAACATTACCGAGTATTGATCAAGCTTTTTTTTAACCATGTAATTTGAAGATAAAAGGTGTGAGTAGGTGACCATGTATTTCCAACAAAATGCAATACACCTTTTATGCTTTGCAACATAGCAGGGGTTTGCTGAGTTTTGTAGAATTGAAGGTATATAAATGTTATGCAATTTTAAAATGTGCATATGAAGAATACCAGAGTACAACTGTAATTTTCTTTGAACCTTTCCTCCCATTCTCTCTGAGCCTTTTCTTCTGCCTCATATTGACCTATGAGCTGGGCCTGCTGCTCTAATGCTCTTTCCATATCTGCATCTTGCCCGCTTCCATTAACATAAAGGCCAATTTTACCCACTTTCTCTTCCTTGTCTCTAGGACCTTTCAAGGTCTCAGGCCCATCTTTGAAGCATCTGTCAGCTCCATTTTCTTGAGCATCAAGCAGGAGAGGCCCATTGTTTACCTCATCTGCTGCAGATCTGACAACATAAACAAAAGGCAGAAAGATTTTATATATGAATATGGTGGTAATGAATCCAATGATTTTCTTTTATGTCTTTATATGTGTTGAGAATGCATCCAAGGTGTCTTGGAAAACAATAAACCACAATGAGAAATTCTTGGTTACTCTTGAAGTGGACACAGAACATCCTACAACATATGGCACATTTGCAAGCAGAGGATACCAACACCACTCAATAGGTTCAAACTGAGAGGTATTCAATTGCAATGACAAATTTTCCATACCAAATTAACCATTTTCATCAGTTTATATATCCTAGTGTTATAAATGTGGTAGGATACCAGTGTTATTCAAATTCGATTCCAAAATTTTCCTATACCTGATCAATGTTTTAAAAGTGCAAGGTGCAAGAAAAAAGTGCAAAGGGCTTTTTGTGCCCCAGGAACAAGGTGCAAGAAAAAAGTGCAAAGGGCTTTTCGAAGCATGGTGCAAATTTTTAAAAAATTCAAAAAAAAATCCAAAAAAAATACAAAAAAATGTAAATTTTCAAAATAAATCAAGAAAAAATATAAATAGTATTAATTAAAAATGCAAATATTAATTTTAAACTAAATGTTTCAAAATATTATTAGCTCAAATTAAAATACATAAACATAACATATAAAGCATATTTAAAGTGAAAATGCAAATATAAAATAGCACAACATATAAAACATATTCAAGCACTATAAATAACACATATAAAAAATATATAACACATAACTTTCAAACTCTTTATTACTTTCCCAATCACATCATATCAAAAAGCTAATGTGACGTTAAATATCTTTCATTCCTAATTTCACGAGCTGCCTTTGTACCAAGCCCCTTAAGGCAAGCCCAAACAAGTCCATGTTAGGGTCTTAAATTCTTAATTCGTACGAAAAAAGGTTTTATAAATTTAATTATAATTCAATATCTTTAAAAAAAATGACTTGTATAAAAAAAAAGTGAATGAACAACATTAGCAAAAAGGAGTTGAGTAGAGGCATTCACCTTTTCAAAGGGGTTGTGCCTAGGACTAGGCAAGACACAAACCTTGAAATGCACCTCATCTGTGCATCTAGGCATGCCTTTTATTTATTTATTTATTTATTTATTTATTTATTTATTTATTTATTTTCGAAGATAAAAGAGTTAAAGTACTCAAGAAGAAGAAGAAGAAGAGGAGGGCCCTTGAATAGGCGCCCAAATACAAATGGGCCCTGAAGAATGCCTTTTCTTAACATTTGAAAAAAAAACTACAAATGAGCCCTTGAATAGGTGCCCAAATACAAAAAACATGAAAGGACATAAATGCCCTTACACTCTCAACACTCCCCCTCAAGCTGAGCATAAATATTTGTCATGCCCAGCTTGTTCAGATTATTGTCAAGCTTTGATTTTGAGACACCTTAATAAGACAATCGGCCAATTGATCTTCAGACCTCACAAAAGGTAAACAAATCTCTCCACTAGAAGCCCTTTCTCTAATGAAATGTCGATCAACCTCTATATGCTTTGTACGATCATGTTGAACAAGATTGTGGACTATGTTTATGGCTGCTTGATTGTCACAATATAAAATCATTGGAGTATCAATCTGCACTCCCATTTCTGTCAACAAGTTCTTCAGCCATAACAATTCGAAAACTCCATGAGCCATAGCTCTCTGCACTCTGCCTCTGCACTAGATTGAGCCACAACTGATTGTTTCTACTTCTCCAAGATACAACATTACCACCACCAAGGTACAATAGCCAGAAGTAGACTGCCTATCATCAATAAAACCTGCCCAGTCAGCGTCAGAATAAGCCTCTACCTTGAGATGCCCATGATTAGAATACAACATCCCTTTTCCTAGACATCCTTTTAAATAGGCAAGTATTCTATTCACTGCTTGCATATGAGATGATCTAGGCCTGTGCATATATTGGCTAACCACACTCACAGCATATGATATATCTGGTCTAGTCAAACACAAGTAAAGAAGGCGACCGACAAGTCTTTGATACATAGCTTTGTCAAGAAAGACATCTCCATCGTCAACTCCCAACTAATGATTAGGATCAATTGGAGTTTCAGCTGGTTTACAATCCAATTTCCCTACTTCCTAAAGTAGATCAAGGACATATTTCCTTTGAGAAATATAAATGCCCCTCTTTGACCTTGCGACCTCAATCCCTAGGAAATGCCGAAGATTTCCAAGATCTTTAATTTCAAATTCAGTAACAAGAAAAGACTTATGTTCAGCAATTCCAGAGATATCATCCCCTATGATAATGTAGAAATACTTAGTAGCCACGAGTGTGAGGTTCCATACCCACACTTGGTTATTTTAATTCGTTTTAAGTTGGGTCGGCTGGCCTTATCCTATCTTTCTTTTTTTTATCTCCTATTCTTGTAAGGAAACTAAACCATATAATGAAATTTATGGGGTGGCAGAATCATCAACCGATCCCCTTTCTCCTCTCTTCTCCTCTCTCCCTCTTCCCTTCTCTCTTCGAAGCCTAGTTCTCTTCTTTCCTTGCAGTAAGACAGAAATCTACTAGTTTTCTTCAAGTTGGTATCAGAGCGATTGGCGAGAAAAACTAGGGTTTCCATGTAAGCCTGATCTGGTCGGCTACATGAAAATCCATTAGATCAAGACCTCTGCAGCAGCTGCCTGGTTCTTGGAGGCTACTGGAGTACTGTAGACTGCCCAAGAAGGTGAAAGATTTAACCAGGAAGAATCAGAGATCAAATTCGATCAAGGTAGGGTTTCAAACCAAAGAGGACGATCAGAATTCTTTTTTTCTGAGAAAGAGTTCAGATTCGATCAAGGTTAAGGTTTCAAACCAAAGAAGATGATCAGAGTTCCTTTTACTGAGAAAGGTACAACCTTTAAGCAGCATAATAAATCTGAGATCACCTTGCTGTTTTTAAAGAATCAAGACCTGTTCTTTGCTGATCTTGACCTAGGGTTCTGGTGTTTTGATTAAAGTTACAGTTCTGGTTCTTATCCTTTGCTGAAATCAGTTTCTGGACTGTTATTCTCTGGTGTTTTGATTAATGTTACAGTTTTGAGAAGGAACTGTCACTGAAATTAAGTTCTGGTTCTTATTCTTTGCTGAGATCAGTTTCTGGATTGTTGTTCGTTGTTTTCTTGGTATTTCAGTAGAAAACTAGTTTTCTTTAGTCTTCTTGTTGGAGTTTTGCGACCTATTTAGTTTGAAAAAGGTTGGAAGTGAGATGAAAACTCAAGGGGAAGGTTTTGGGACTGGTAACATGACTGAAAATTCATTCCAGATTACCACTGTTAGGTTTGATGGAACAAATTACTTGGAATGGGCCCAATCGGCAATGATGGCCATTGGGGGTAGAGGAAAATTAGGGTACGTGACTAGAGACAAAGAAACCAGCCAAGGAGGATACATCTCATTCAAGATGGGTTCAAGAGAACTACTTGGTGATAACTTGGCTATGCAACTCTATGCAGGCCCACATCAGCCGAAACTACCTTTGGGCAAAAACAGCCAAGGAAATCTGGGACAGCATGAAGGAGACTTATTCTCAACCTCTTAATGTGGCTAGAGCTTATGAACTAAAGTGTGAAGTAAACAACCTCAAACAAGGGGAAAAGCCAGTCTCAGTGTATTTTGCTACTCTGAAATCTCTTTGGCATAAAATTGATCACTTGGAAACTATTGAATGGGAAAGCCAGAGGGATGCAGAAACATATAGAAAACTGATTGAAACAAATAGAGTTTTTGAGTTCCTAGCCAGTCTAATCTCAGATTTTGATATTACAAGACAGCAACTTCTCACTAGGGAGAGTGTGACTCTATCTCAGGCCTATTCATTAGTCCACAGTGAAGAGAGTAGGAGGAAGGTGATGCTATCTTTTCAGCCCACAGAAGCAGATATTTTTTGTGATCATTGCAAGAAGCCCAAACACACTGGGGATACCTGTTGGAAGTTGCATTCTCACCTAATGCCAACTAGACTTAGAAGCAAGAAGGGGAGTGCTAATGTAGCAACTACTACTGACAATGCATCTTCTTCCAGCACAAGGACCACATCTTTGGATGCCTTAGCAGTTGTCCAGGCTGTACTGACACAACTAGAGAATGAAGCTGGTATTTCTGGATCTACATCTTAGTCTTCAACTACCACACCTGCTCATCCTACTTCAACCCTTGCTCATACAGGTACAAGAGAGATATTTTTTGTGATCATTGCAAGAAGCCCAAACACACTGGGGATACCTGTTGGAAGTTGCATTCTCACCTAATGCCAACTAGACTTAGAAGCAAGAAGGGGAGTGCTAATGTAGCAACTACTACTGACAATGCATCTTCTTCCAGCACAAGGACCAAATCTTTGGATGCCTTAGCAGTTGTCCAGGCTGTACTGACACAACTAGAGAATGAAGCTGGTATTTCTGGATCTACATCTTAGTCTTCAACTACCACACCTGCTCATCCTACTTCAGCCCTTGCTCATACAGGTACAAGAGCTACCGCATGTCATGCTTCTATCCCAGGTAACACTAGACCTCTCTGGGTAATAGATTCAGGTGCTTCAGACCATATGACCAGCTTATCTACTTTGTTTAGCACCTATTGTTTATCCTTTGGGAGAGACAAAATTTCTATTGCTGATGGCTCCCTTGTGCCAATTTCTGGCAAGGGAGACATCAGATTATCTGATGCCATCACCCTATCCTCAGTTTTGCATGTTCCCAAGCTTAGTGTTAACTTGCTTTCAGTTATTAGTATTACTAAAAATCAAAACTATTCAGTAACCTTTTTCCCTGATTGGTGTTTTTCAGGATCTGGAAACGAAGAAGGTGATTGGGATTGGCCATGAGATGAATGGAGTCTATTTGCTTGAACATTCACAGGGGAAGAAGAGTGAAGTGGGAAATTGTTTGTCTCTCAGTCTTGGAGTAAGATTATGCTTTGACATAACCGCTTAGGTCATTTGTCTTTTGGGTCTTTGAAGAGTCTTTTATCCTTCGAGTAATTAAAGAAGCAACCTTCCTTTTGAAATTGTGCATATTGATGTTTGGGGGCCATATCATACTCCTACCATGGGAGGGTACAGATATTTCTTGTTATTTGTTGATGATTATACCCGTTTCTCATGGGTTTATCTTATGCACTCTCAAGATGAAGTCATTTCTTTGACCCAGGCTTTCCATCAGATGGTTCTAACCCAGTTTGAAACCAATATCAAAACTCTTAGATCCGATAATGCCAAGGAATACTTTGCAAAACCCTTGGCATCCTAACTCCTTGATCATGGGGTCATTCATCAGAAAACCTATCCTCGTACACCTCAGCAAAACGGGGTTACTGAGAGAAAAAATAAACATATCTTAGAGGTAGCCAGAAGCATCATGCTCAACTCTAATGTTCCCATACGCTTCAAGGGGGATGCAATCCGTATAGCCGTGTACCTTATTAACAGGGTTCCTTCACGGGTTCTAAACATGCAAACTCCGTTCAGTCTTTTGTATCCAGATAAGGACATGTTCACTATTCCCCTCAAAACTTTTGGGTGTACTTGTTTTGTTCAAATCCTTGGACCTCATTGCTCCAAGTTTGATCCCAAAGCTACTAAATGTATTTTCCTTGGGTATGCACAAAATCAAAATGGATATTGTTGTTATGAGCCTGTTTCAGGGAGGCGGTTTGTGTCCATGGATGCCACTTTTTTGAGGATATGCCCTACTATTATAGAGCTTCTCCTCAAGGGGAGAGTAGTGAGGAAGGGATTTCAGTTTCAGCCCCAAAAGTTCATTTATCTGTCCCAGTTACTGAGGGAGAGAGTTGTGAAGAGGGTGAGGGTTGTCAAAAATGCAAAGAGTTGAGTGTATCACAGAAAGTGGTGGAGGCAAGTTGATTCTCGTGCTCAACAGCAATCTAGGTCAATTCCAACCAGTGTTTTAAAAGGCGTGGGAGGCGTACGCCTACAGGCGCGCCTCCAAGCGAGGCGCTCCCAAAATGCCTTGAGGCATATGCCAGAGGTGCTAATACCTCTAAGGCGTACGCCTCTTGCGCTTTTTTCATGAGGCGTGCTAGAGGCGTACGCCTCTTGCGCCTCATGCACACTTGATATGAAAATACAGGAAAAAAAAAAGAAAACATAAATAAAGGAAAGGAAAGGAAAGGAAAAGAAAAGAAAAGAAAGGGAAAGAAAAGGAAAAGAAAGGGAAAGGAAAGGAAAAGAAAGGGAAAGGAAAGGAAAGGAAAGGAAAGGAAAAGAAAAGAAAGGGAAAGAAAAGGAAAGGAAAGAGAAGAAAAAAAGAGAAAAGGAAAGAAAAGAAAAGGAAAGGGAAGGGAAGAAAAGTAAGGGGAAAGAAAATGGTTTGCCCCCTACTCCGCTTCGGCGAGCTCGCTTCGCTCGCTAGCCTTCGCTTCGACAAGACCCCCCCTTTGAACTACTGTTATGCATCTTTATTCTTAACATAAAAGATTTTTATTAAAAATAAAGAAAAAATGAGATCCCCCTTTCCTCTTCATCCTCCTCCTAACCCCCCCCCCCCTCCTCTTAAGAAGGCTCACGCCTCCTTGTGTTCAGGAGGATTAGACCTCTTGTGTTCTAAATTATGCATCACGTCTCCGCGTTTTAAAACATTGATCCCAACATCTTCTACAACCCTAGATCTAGACACTACTACTGCTCCCACAGTTGATCCCACCATTACAGATGCTCAGCCTTCACTGCTAGATGACCTTGATCTTCCAATTGCAATTCGTAAAGGGAAGCGTCGTTGCACCTCATCCACTGCCCATTGCATCTCCAAGTTCCTTTCCTATGATTGTCTCTCAGAATCCTATAGATCTTACCTAGCATCTATTGCTATTATTCCTATACCCAGAAAAGTGCAAGAAGCCCTTCTGATGCCTGAATGGAAGGAAGCAATGGAAGAAGAGATGGATGCTCTTGTTAAGAACAACACATGGGAACTAGTCAACCAGCCTAAAGGGAAGAAACCTATTGGATGCAGATGGGTGTTTACTATGAAATATAATGTTGATGGTACTATAGAGAGGTATAAGGCCAGATTGGTTGCAAAGGGATTCACACAAACTTATGGCATAGACTATACGGAAACCTTTGCACATGTTGCAAAGATGAACACTATCAGAGTCCTACTATCCATTGCTGCAAACTTCTCATGGCCACTATTTCAGCTGGATGTTAAGAATGCTTTCCTCAACAGAGACTTGCAAGAAGAGGTATACATGGAACTACCCTTGGTTTTTATAGTACAGAAGTAGGAAAGAAAGTTTGCCTTTTGAAGAAGGCCTTGTACGGACTGAAACAATCTCCAAGAGCTTGGTTTGATAGGTTTTGACTAGCTTTGGACAAATTCGGCTACATACAGGCTCAATCAGATCACACTCTCTTCTTTAAGAAGACAGATCTTTCCCTGACTCTACTTGTAGTCTATGTAGATGACACTATGATAACAGGGAGTGATATTAGTGAAATTGAAACCCTTAAACAACATCTTCACAAGGAATTTGAAGTGAAAGACCTAGGGGAATTGCACTATTTCCTAGGAATTGAGGTAGCTCGATCTAAGCATGGCATTTTTATCTCTCAAAGGAAGTATGTTCTGGACTTATTGGAAAAAATTGGAAAGTTAGGAGTGAAACCTGCTGACACACCTGTTGAGCTTAACCATAAAATAAGTGTAGAAAATGGAGAACTTCTTGAGGACAGGGCTATGTACCAAAGGCTGGTTGGGAAACTTCTTTATCTCTACCTAACTCGGCCAGATATTTTTTATGCTATTAGTGTTGTTAGCCAATACATGCATTCTCCTAGGATCATCCACCTCCTTGTAGTAGAAAGGATTCTTGCCTACTTAAAGAGACGTCTAGGGAGAGGTATACTCTTCAAGAATAGTGGTCACATGAAAATAAAAGTGTATACAGATGCGGATTGGGCTAGATGTGTTGATGACAGGAGATCCATATCTGGATATTGTGCATTTGAGATTGAAAAAAACCAATTTCTAAGATAGCTTTTTGAATTTGTTAAACCAAGCTCTAGGGGACTGTTTAAGGCCATAAAGGGATTTCTTCAAACGACAAACCTTTCCTTCACTCCCAGGGATGTTCACTCCAGGAGGAAGTTCCATGTAGACCTCTTCCTGAAGGTCGCCATTAAGGAAGGCATTCTTAACATCCATTTGATACAAGGACCAAGAATAATGGGCAGCAAGAGACATGATAACTCGAATTGAATTCATCTTGGCTACTGAAGCAAAGGTTTCCTGATAATCAATGCCGTAAGATTGAGTATACCCTTTTGCCACAAGCCGAGCTTTATACCTTTCACTTGAGCCATCAGCTTTATGCTTCACTATGTAAACCCACTTACACCCAATAGGAACTTTGCCCACTGGAAGAGAAACAACGTCCCATGTCTGATTTTTCTCAAGCGCCTCAATTTCCTGGTTCATAGTATCCTTTCAATGAGGGAACTGCACTGCCTTAGTAACACTGTGAGGGATAAAAACAAAAGCAATGGAAGAGATATAGGCACAATAAGAGGGAGATAAGGTATCATAAGAGACATAATTTGAGATAGGATATTTAGCACATGTCATTTTTGCTTTACAAACCGCAATAGGAAGGTTAAGATCAGAAACCACACTAGGAGGCTCAGTAACAGGTTCACCGCAAGTATAAAAAACAAGAAGAGGTTCAGAATCCAAATTACCTGAGTCTAGGAAGTCAAACCGTAATGGATATTCAATCTCTAGAGTCATCCTCCTTTTCCGTCTAACGAACCACTAGTGCCAAGACTGAGGAATAGGAGGCACAGGAGGAGTATTACTACCACCACAAGGAGGAAGAAGAGAAGGAGAAGGATCGACAATACCAGTTATAGCTGGAGCAGGAATCGGCATACAAGAAGGAGTCCAATCTTTACTAGCATTCTCCCCCTGAAGAGAAGGACGAGAAGAGGAAAAGAAGGGAGTAGGCTCAAAGAATGTGACATCTTTAGACACATACATTTTTCCAAAGCGAGGGTCATAACAACGGTACCCTTTTTGGACTAAAGAATATTCCAAGAAGACACACTTAATAGACTTTGGATCAAATTTCAACCTAAAAGGACTCATGTCATGGATGAAACAAACACACCCAAAGACCTTAGGAGGAAGATGGAAGGTATCCTCATCAGGAAAAAGCAGTTGATGAGGAGACTAGAGATGAAGGGTCCGCGAAGGAAGTCTGCTAATAAGATATACAACTATTTGTGCAGCATCCCCCCAAAACCGAGTTGGGACATGCATCTGGAATAACAATCCCCTGGCAACTTCAACCACATGTCTGTTTTTCCTCTCTGATACCCCATTTTGTTAGGGGGTATGAGGACATGAACTTTGGTGACTTGCTCCTTTCTCTTCAAGGAAAGTCTGTAAGTGCTTCTCAAAGTATTTCTTAGCATTGTCAGATCTAATAATCTTAATCTTCTTTTGAAATTGTGTCTCCACTATATTAAAATAGCCTTTTATAATTGAAGGAACTTCATCTCGGCTCTTGCCACTCTTCATCAAATACAGCCAGGTATACCACGAGTAGTCATCAACAAAGAGAATGAAATATTTATAACCACCCATATATGGAACAGAATAAGGTCCCCAAACATCAATATGTATTACATGGAAAGCAACATTACTTCTCTTGTTACTTGCAAAATATGTGGTTCTACATTGCTTTGATAGTTGACAGACCTCACATTGTAGACCAGAACTAGACAAGGACTCAAACAGAATAAGAAACAAAAACTTCAATGAACCAAAAGGCACATGCCCAAGACGGTGATGCCACAATTTCAATTGACTTAGTTTTTCATCATGACAGAACTCAGACTGACACATTAACCCAAACTTTGGAGACTAATCAAGAAGATAAACTCCATCAGCTTCATGTCCACTACTAATCGTCTTCCCCGTACTTAGATCCTGGAAGACACAATAAGATGGAAAGAAGGTTACAAAACAAGTATAAAACTTTGTAAGTGAGCTAACAAATAAGAGATTTCTATGCAGTTGTGGGACACGGAGAACTGATTTCAGAGAAAGGTTGTTGGTAAGTTTAACTTCACCCAAACCCGAGATTGGGGTCTGAGATCCATCAACAACAGTAATCTTACCTTTCCCTGAAAAAAGTTTATACGTGGTAAAGTAGGAAGGCATACCAGTCATATGATCACTAGCTCCTATTTCAATTATCCAAGAGCTAGAGGATGAGGCATGACACGCAAGTGTAGTACCTAATTTTGCAAAGGCACTAGAAGGTGTATGTGAACCAGCAGATGTAGGCAACCCACTCTTTTCAAGATGGATCAAGATGCCTCTCAATTTTTCCATCACATCAGAGGTGCCATGAGTAGATGCCTGAGCAAAAGAATTTCCCTCAAGCATGTGAGTCTGAGAATGATGACTAGTTGTAGCAACATGAGCATTAACCTTCTTTCCAGTTTTAAACTTCTCAGGCTTTAGGTTGGGATTTAGTTTCCAGCACCTATCGTTGGTGTGCCTTGGCTTCTTGCAATATTCACAAACTACCTCTTCAGGTTTACCAGAACTCTGTTTGGGTTTTATAGACACAAGAGTTGTGTGCTCACTAACAGGAACTTGCATCATCGCAATCCTCCTATTCTCTTCATTCTACACTAAAGAATATGCTGTGGAGAGTGACAAAATATCAACACTAAGGATGTGTTGCCTAGTGAAATCATAATCGGCATTTAGTCCAACAAGGAAATCAAAAACTCGGTTTTTCTCAATGCACTTCCTGTATTGTTCAGCATCAATAGGATCCTTCCACTCCAAAGCTTCTAAATGATCCATTTCTTCCCAAACTGATTGTAAGGAAGAGAAATACATGGCCACCGATTTCTCCCCCCGTCACATATTACATGCTTCTCTTTGCAACTGATAGAATCTAGTCGTGTTCTTCGCTTGACAATAAGTTGAAGTTAACCTATCCCAAATGTCTTTAGCTGTTGAAAGGAACATATAGTTGCGGGCAATGTGAGGCTGCATAGAGCATACAAGCCATGACATAACCAGCAAATTATCCTGATCCCATTTGGAATAATTTGGATCTTCGGGCTTCGGCTTAGCTTCCTTACCGATAATAAACCCAAGCTTACCTCTTCCACCAATTGATTAGCTGATTGAGACCATTCAAGAAAATTTGTTCCATCAAGTTTTACAGTAGTAATTTTCCCTCTAGCACTATCATTACTTCCCAAGAGGACATAGGTAGGTACATACACATCCTTGTGTGAGTCCATTAATCACCACCCCTCTAAAAACACTTTTCTCACCAACACCATGATCTCCCAACACTAGATGAACACCCAAACACCTTTCCTTGAAGGTTAAACACGGGCTACAACAATAAAACAAAAGAAAAGAAGGTGTTAGTGGCAAAATAGGGGAAGAAAAAAATTCCCAAAAAAGTTTTAGGTCTCCAAAAAATCTGAGACTACTTCCTATAATCTCAGAGATTTACCACAATTTATACGCAAGTGGATTTAACAACAACCAGCACACAATGCGAGCATGCAAGCCCTAAACTCCAAATTTTTTGCCAATTTTCATCTGAAAAATCCAAGAAAATGTAAAAGAGCTTCATATCTCCATGATATGTATATCAAAATTCCTCTAAAACGAGGCACATCAATGGGTGTCAAAACCGTAAATGGACGCCATCGATTGTACAGGCTACTGACGTCAACCGGCAGCGTCCTGACATCAGCAAGTTCATCTGTGAGTCACAACCAGTGGCTGATGCTCTCCTTGATCTTCCAATGCTTTGATACCAAGTTAAAGTACTCAAGTTAAGAAGAAGAAGAAGAAAGGGTTTTGTCAAAAAACTTAGGTGTGTTGTTGTTCACACCCTGAAGAAGAACCAAACTAAAATAAAACCCAACTAACAAAAGCCCCTTACCCATAAATCATTGTACCTAATTATCATTTTCATCAATTTCTATACATCCCATTGCCATAAATGTGGTGAGGCAATAGCTAGTCATTGCCTCTCTAATTGGTATGATTACCATTCAGTACCTAGGCAATGACTAGTCAACAAAAATGATATGTTCTAAATTTAAGATATTGATGCAATCTATAAATAAGTTAATACAAGTCACCAAGGTTCAAAAAACGTTACGTATCGGCCGATAGGTATCGTATCGAGCCCTTCCTGATATGCCCCTACAGGGGTTGTATCGGGTCAGGGCCTGGTTCAGAGGATAACCGGGACTTAAATCGGCCCCTCTGAACCAAAATCGAAAAAAAATAAGTGGAAGTTAAAAAAAAGGGTCGATATGCCCTACCAGCGTATCGGCTAGTATCGATACTTTGAACCTTGCAAATCACAATTATGCAATAAAAGAATGATATTGAACATTTAGTTTATAGTCTTTGTTTTGCAAACATTAAAAAAGAAAAAAGTTAGGCTGGATAGGTTAGGATAGAGAAGTACAGACTTTCTTTTCCAAAAGAAGAGGACAACCTTTGACTATCTGGTGTGCCCTTTATCTAAGTAACTCCATACCAAAACACCACTAGGCCATTATTATCCAATGTTGGTCCCATCTATTTGGAGTCTTGGGAGGTATTGATTGGATATGGTCCTAACCTTTGACATGCTTTTTTTTTTTTTGCACACAGTGGCCACCCTTAGACATCTACATACCACAAATTGGAATTTTGATCGATAACATCAAACTTTCATTAGAATATATATGCTAATAGTACATGACAAATAAGTACGAAGTGTACAAGGTAAAAGGGCAATGAGAGATAAAAACTCTTCTCTCTCCCCACCAAGGTTCAAAGTATTGATACAGGGCGATACGTCGATAGGGAGTAACGATACTCTTTTTTTTGTTTCTTTTTTATTTTTTTTTAATCTGGTTCAGAGGGGCCGATTTAAGGCTGGTCTACCCCCTAAACCACTTCCCAACCCTTGTTTGGCTAAAGTTTCTCTTCCCACCCCTTGTTTGGCTAAAGCATCCACTACAGAATTAGTACAGCATTTTATCCAGTTGAAAGAGATTTCCATCTCTCTTGTCAGCCATCTAAATTTCTTCTTTTCATTGCTGTAAATCCACATCATCATCTCATCACTTTGTATTCAATTAATTACCAATCTCGAATCTCCCTCAATAATTAGTTTTCTAATATTCAGTTCTTTCGCCCTTTGTATAACCTCCATCAAGGCCAGAACTTCTTTTCATTGCTGGAAACGCTCGAGTCTTTTATCTAGGGAGAGGTTGAAAAGTCTAGGGAAGGAGGTTGCTAAGGTAGAATTCCCCCACCAAAGGTCTTTCCAGAATTTAATTTTTGAACCATTCCCTACTTTATATCTAATAAAAGGAAAAAAGGTAGGGTGTGAAGAGACTATACCTTTCCAAGGGTTTGAAGACTTTACCCAATTCGAAAGGAGATTGCTATCCCATCTGTTATTGCTTAATCCATATTTGCTTGTGACGACAGCTGCCCAAAGAGCATTGGATTCGATGGGGGACCTCCACAGCCATTTACCCAGAAAAGAAGTGCTTTTTTCTTTCAGATGTCCAACTCCTAGACCCCCTTCCTCCTTTGGATTGCAAACTTGATCCCCAGCTTACCAAATGATTTCTTTTTTCCCCTCCTCTATCCCACAGAAAGTTTTTTTTTTTTCTCAATTAAATTTCTTTCTTTCATCGGAATTCAGAACACTGAAAGGAAATAGATAGGCAAATTTGCTAGGGAGGCTTTTAGAAGTGTGAGTCTTCCCCCTTTTGATAGATAACATCTCTTCCAAGATGCTAACTTCTCACATTTCTCCATCACCGGCCCCCAAAAGCTAAAGGATCTTGGGTTTCCTCCAAGCGGCATCCCTAAATAGGAAATAGAGAGGTTTTCCACTTTGCATTCCAGCACTAATTTGAACTGTTCAAGGAGATCCTCTATTATAGAATTTATGGCTACTATGCTGCTTTTGCTGAAATTGAACATCAAACCCGTGATTAGTTCAAAACATTCAATTATTCTTTTTGCATTAGTGATGTTCTCTATGGAGGCATCTAGAAATAAAATGATATCATCAGCAAATTGTAATTGAGAAATAGGAACCGAGTTCCTCCCTATTTCAAAACCTTTCACCAGATTAAGAAGGTTGGCTTTCTCAAAGAGGTAATTAAAATATCCATCACTACAGTGAAGAGGAAAGGAGAGAGTGAGCAGCCCTGTCTTAGCCCTCTACTTGCTTTGAAGTAACCTTTTAGTTCCCCATTAACCATCACTGAAAACCATGAAGAGCCAATGTAACCTTTCATCCACCTAATCCATCCACTACCGAAACCCCTCAGTTTTAGGCAATCTAAGATGCAATCCCAATCTACTTTGTCATAAGCTTTTTCAAGGTCTAATTTAACTAGAACCCCGAGCTTCCTAGAAGCTTTTCTGTCTTCTACATACTCATTTGCAATTAGGATGTTGTCCACAATTTGTCTTACCTTGACGAAAGCAAACTGATTTGGGGATATCAATTCTCCTAAGGCTTCTTTGAGCCTCCTTGCTAACACCTTGGCCAAAATTTTGTGAATGCTTCTCACCAAACTTATTGGTCTAAAATCCTTGACCTCCAAAATTCCCCCCTTTCTTTGGGATAAGACAAAGGAAGTTTGAATTTAATCCTTTATTTACAATGGAAGAGGAGTGGAAATCCCTGAAAAACTCTATTAGATCTTCTTTAACAATCTCCTAGCACTTCTGAAAGAAGAACAAGGGGAAACCATCTAGCCCTAGAACCCTATCTCCATCCATGCTAAAAACAGTCTCTTTAATTTCTGATACTTCAAAGCTTCTTTCCAGCCAAGACTTCTTTTCTAAGGGCAGGGTCGAGCCTTCCCAACTCCTCAAGAGATGGCTGCAAGCTCTCTCCTTAAGAGTACAGACTTCTGAAGAAGGAAATAAAAGCTTCTGTGATCTCCTCAACATTCTCCACTTCCCATTTGTCCACTTTCAATTTAGAGATGAAATTTTTGCTGCACCTTCCTGAAGCGTAAACATGGAAGAATATTAAGTTATTGTCTCTTTCCTTTAGCCATCTCACTCCCAATCTCTGCCTCCAATAAATTTCATCTCTTCTGACTACCATCTCCCACATTTTCCTCAAGTCGGCTTTCTTACTCTGCCTGAGTTATCTATAGAACCATTTTGTTCCCTTATATCTAACTCTTCCAGCTCCGAAAGAATTAACCTTTTCTCATCTTCAAAGGCCTTGAACTCTTCTTTTCCCCAAACTTTTAACTTCCTTTTTAGAAATTTTAGCTTTTGTAATAGCTTGTAACCAGCCCATCCCTCCACATTACATTCCTTCCACCAATCAGCTACATTTTTGGAGAAGTCCTTGTGCAAGGCCCACACTTTTTCCAGTCTGAAAGGGGATTTTCTTTTAATAGTCAATTCAGTATTCAGCACTAAGGGCCAATGATCAGAAGTGCATCAAGGCTGAATTTCCTGGAATAAGTTGGGAAAATTCTCTATTCATTCTTGAGAAAGGAGAAATCTTTCAAGTCTGCAACTGATGTTATTTTCCTGCATATTTGACCATGTGAACTGTCCATTCTTGAGGGGAAGATCACACAAGTTGTGTCTAGAAATGCTCTGCACCTTGAGTGCTCTTGACTGAATCTTATAACATTGAAATCTCCTTCTATACACCACGGAATGTCTTCCTCTTCATGCAAAGAATCCAACTCCCCCCAGAATCTCTCCCTCATAGGGAGAATTAGGACCATACACCCCAATTAAAATCCAGTTGAATCCATCTTTAATGTTGGTGAAGAGGACTGAGATTGAGTATTCTCCTTTGTCAATCTCCAAGCCTGAGAGTTCGTCTTCATTCCAAGCTAAGATGATACCTCCTGAAGATCCCACTATAGGAATGGCTGTCCATTTCTTACCCCTTAATGTCTCTTTGATTCTTGTAGAATGACTATGTCCAGGTTTGCTCTTTCTAAGGTCTCCTTCACTAGGTTTTTTTTGAGCTGACCTCCCAACCCCCAATCATTCCAATTTAAGATTTTCATTAAGCCTCTCTTCTGAAATTTCCCTTGTTTGTCCTACTACCTCCTGAATTTCGATCCTGTAACTAATCCCCATTGAAGCCTTTGTAATTCCTTTCTAGGTCCCTTTTTCCCACTTATTTCTGCTTTGTTCCTCCTCAGCTATTCCCTGTTTTTCTCCACTTGTCTCCCTTCTTTCAATTCCCAATAAGTTTGTAACTTTTCCAATCCTAATTCCACCAAATTAGGACAAACAAGGATTGGAAGAAGTCCCGGTTGATGACCAACGAGCTTGATGAGGATTGAGAGAAGAGACTGGCGAATATCTTCCTTGTCTACAACCATGGCTCTCTGAGTCCAAAAGCTTGCCATAATCTGGATTGGCTAATTGAGTTTGTTCTAGGATCTCGACACTCCCCCAAACTACATTCCCTTTGAATAGTTTTTGGACCCTTTCGAACACTTTTTCCTGAGAATCTGAATTGCACTCTGTTGCATAGGAGCTGATATCTTCCCCTAAATCGTCTTCCTCAGTAGTTGAAGCTAAACCAGAGCTCACTGAAGGAGTGGGAGCTTTGAAGACGTTACCTTTCTGCCAACCCGAGCTGGGAGGGGTTTCAGGCACTGAGAGCCCAGAGAATGAGGGGCTTTTGAGTGGGCTTGAAGAACTTGGGTCTGGGTCCCCCTAAGAGTCATGGGCCTTTAAGGATAGGCCCTGGATTTTGAACCGATTAGAATTCGGGTTGGGTTTCAGATCCTGGTTTCTGGGTGACAGTTTTGAGTCTTGGGAAGTCTTTAAGAAGGATCGAGACTGTCTAGTTTCCTTCCTAAGTTTGAACTTTTGAGCTTCTCTGTTAAAGTTCTCGCCACTGCTTTGAGACTCGCCGCCGACTTTGCTTCACCCTCTTGGAACTTGTCTGAGCTTGCATGTAGAGAGACGTCAAAGGAGGAGTTGCCACGTGGAAAGGAGCCGGTAGAGCGAGTCGACTTGTTCGTCTTCTCCACCTCTACAGAGATATAGAACCAGACGTTCCTATCGAGTAGGGGAATCGATCTAGGGATAACATGAACGCCTCGACTTTTCACTTTGATTCTGGCCTGGTTCAAGTCTGAGAGGTTCAGCATCTGGGCAGACTTCCTGGTGGATACCACTGATAATTAGAAACAACCTTAGGGAATGAAGATTCAGCAACTTCTTTCCAGTTTCTGAGTAGATTGTCCATTGACACATTTGAAAAAGAATCAATGAATTTCAGCCAGTGTACTGCTCTAATCAAAACTGTGTCCCTAACCTCTTCAATCCTTCACTACCGGATTCATTTTATGTTTTTTTTCTTATTTTATATACCATTAGCCAAATAATTAGTGAATTTCATACACAATGTTTTAAAAGGCTAAAGGCGTAGTTGAGGCATAATGGCCCAAAAAGGTGAGGCGTAAGCCTCAAAGTTTAAGGAAAAATTAATTAAAGTTTGTAAATTGATGAAAATAACATATAATACGCCAAATTAAAATGATAGAAAGTACACAAATCCATAAAACTAGAAGTTTATAAGCAAAAAGTTTTAACACTTAAGCATTAAATAAATTAATAACTAATCAACTAACAACTATAAACATTTTACATTTCATGTAAAAAACAATTTAGAAGAAAGGAAACAACTTAGTTGATTTGATCTATTATTATTAAAAATTAAGAAATATGAAAAATAACAAACTTGAGGCATTACAATTAGAATAATAAGAAAAATCTCACTTGATTTATCCAAAAGAAACTAAGAACTTAAGTAGTCCTTTTTGCATTGAACTCTCTTAAAACACTAAGAAAAACTAATAGAATTTTATTTGCCTCATTGGCTTTTCTTTTTTATTTTTTATTTGGCTTATAATTATTGAAGTGTTTTTTCTATATGTTTTACATTGTAAAAATTTATATTTTTTTGCATTAAATCACTATGTAATCATTGATATTTGAGGCTTACGCCTTTTTACGCCTCATGCCTTGAGGCTTGGGGTTTACACCTCATTCTGACAAAGGCTTAAGCCTCACATCAAAGTTATGAAGCTTACGCCTTGAGGCAAAATTTGTGCGCCTCACCTCAAGGCATACACCTCACGCCTCAAGGCTTAAGCCTTTTAAAACAATGTTCATACAAGTCTTTTTTCTATTTTATTGTTTCTTTAATTTTATTCTATATCTACATTGTTTCAAATAATTAGAGATATTGACAAATAAATACAACTTTAAAATAACTTTGTGGCTGAGTTTGATTAGTCATTCGTCAACTAGTCAACTTAGTCAATGCTTAGTCATTCTAGGTAACCACATCATGATTCATGAGTATCTACTGACTAGATAAATATGCATACATATGGATCTCAACTGACTAGTTGACACCTTGATAACACTGACACATCCTTTCTTTCCCTTTGTACACCACCATCTCTTGTTACTATCTTAAGAGTATAGTAGATTAGAGGATTACGATTTTTTCCATATTTTCTAATTTATTTGGCAGATTATAACTGTGATCAGGCTAAAAGTAGACACAATTTCCTTTTTTTTAGAAGAGATAAAGTATTGTATTATATCTTCTCTATAAAAACTCAGATTACAAGTATGTATTGAGTATGCATCATGTACAGCCAGAAACTGTACATCTTTCTGTGCATGCCAAAAAATCAGGCCAACTATAAAACAAAAAACAGAGTTCTTCAGACCCTTTCTTCAACTTGAATATAATTATCTACAGTAGACATAATACTTAGGTGTGCAAGGCAGAGTTTCATCCAAGCAACCACAATTTAACGTTTATGTATGTTTGCTGCTTCATATCACTCTTTTACTGATAAAAATTTGATCACTCTTGGTGGTTTACTGTGTAACATATAACATAATGCCATTGCTAACTTTGGCCCAAAGTTTATTCATAACCAGTTTTATCAAAGTGTCAACTAATCATTGACTAGTCAGTTAAGGGTCAGACTGATTGCATCACTACCTAGGATGACTAAGCATAGACCATTTTCTCTTTCTAATATGTAACCTGGCGCTCTGTATGTACTCTTACAGATATTTTTATTTTAGTATATCTTTATTGCTAGGCTATCAATCAAATATGGTAACTAAAGGTGACACATTGGGTGAAGACTTTAGAGAATTTTCACTTATTCGGTTAATGATATTATACAAAATTGGACACAAGTAGCAAACTCTTCTACAGTTAAAGATAGAGAGGTAATGGAGTGGAAACCTCCAGGTTTTAATAAGATTAAGCTGAATTTTGATGGGAGATCTCTCATTCTCTTGGCAACCCAAGGACGGCAGGTATTGGAGGAGTGTTCAGAAACCATATGGGCAAGGTGGTAGCAGGCCCAATTGGTCATGATGATTTATGGCACTACCACAAGGGATATGACTAGCAAAACAGATGGGGCTGCAACAGATGGAGTAGGGATTCAAAACTTGCCATTTCCTAGACGAATGAAAACTCTCCAGGAGTATGGTTGTATGGGCACATTTTATGGAAATCTGATGCTTAGAAAAGGAAATGTATAGCACTTTGAGATGGGAGAGAAGGACCGCAAATGGGATGGAAGACTCCTTAGCTAAGCAAGGGGCACTCAGGCAGCAGTTTCCTGGGCAGAATTGTAGTTCTTTAATAGGAATATGTCTAACCTTTTTATGTTAACCTTATGTTTTAAGTATCATTAATAAAATACTCTTTTACTGATAAAAAAACCTATTAAATATGGCAACTAAAGTTCTTTTGCTTGAGTGGAAATTTAGATTGTCATCTAGAAGCCATCCTTGGAAACAACAGGAGGTCTTGAATTGCCTCAACAAATAAACCAAACATAAAAGAGAAAGGAATTAGAGGCTGACCTTGTTTCTCTTTGTTTTATCTGGCGACATGACTTCCCCAGACGCTGTCTTGGAGAAGATCCAGTTCTAGAAATCAAACTGCTTCGCCGCCTCCTAGCCTGTTCCATGTACTTCTTTTGAAGATGTTTATGACCACCACTACAGCTTTTCCATGATAAACATTTACCAGGTAAAGAAGTACCTTGAAAGCCCAAACCAGGCAACTCCTCTGGTTCCTTTCTTAGTTTTGAAGTCACAGAGTTTTCCTCTTCCTTCATGGAATTGTCCTCTTTTGTTTCATAGAAGAGTCCTTCCTGGTCAGAGCTTGAATCAAGTTCTTCAGATAAGTCACTGATTCCATTGTCCTCAAGTATAGTTAGAACTTCTTCTGTTGCTTTCTCTGCTTTCTTTCTTTGGAGAGTCACAACCTTTAGCTGTTCCTCCAGTTCCATAACCTATTTTGAGTGTCAGGCAACAAACAAAATGTATAGTACTTGAGAAATTCTGAACAATTGAGAATAAGGACAGTCAATAATTCAAATAACTAATAAAGTTCCCGGTGAAAGAAAAGAAACATGATAGATATTTTATAACTAGAAACAAAAGAAAAGGACAAAAAGAAAAGAAAATATAATAAACAGATAGAAGGCAAACAAACATAACTTCTCAACAGTAGATCAAACAAGAAAACCTCCACAGAAAATGATGAAGATTTCAATTAAACTTACGCTTTTAGCCAGCTCATCAGCCCTCTGCCTTGCAGTTCTTGAAACAGATCTTTCAGACAGCAACCGAGCACGAAGGAACTCGATAGTCATAGCAGTGGAGTCCTCCATACCAGTTATTTGCCTGGAAAGTAAGAACGAAGTTATTCATCTTTCACTTACCAAAAAAATGTTATTCAGCTTCCCTTCAAAATACAAACTCTGATGTCTTCATACGTTATCAAAGCCCAAGCCCTTTAGCATTTCCGCAGCAAATTACAAAAGTAACTAAAAGCAACAATTAGCTTATGTAAGACCCCCCTAACTGTCAACAAATCTAATTAGCAAATACCTAAAACCTGTAAAATCCAAAACAAGCACTGATCACCCATAATCAGTAGTAGAGAAGAATTTGCAACTCAAGAAAACCTTAACTCACTCATTTCATCATTTAACTCAAGAAAACCTTAACTCACTGATCACGCATAATCAGTAGTAGAGAAGAATTAGCAACTCAAGAAAACCTTAACTCACTCATTTCATCATTTAACGCAATCCCATGAGTCCAAACACCCAGAACTCTTGTATCTCCCAAAAATTAAAAAAAAACAAAAAAAAAACAAAAGAAAATGTAGTAACATCATATACTTCTTCAAAATCCCCAAGTTTGTCAACATCCAGGATCCCTAGAGATACATCATACATCCCAACATTGTTAAGTTCCGAAACCCAAACAGTCAGACAGCCAAGTTCTCCACAATCAGATAAAAGAAGACCATAAGAAACACTAATCTATAAGCCACAAAGAACAAAAATAAATCCATGATTCCGTGCTCAATAACAAGTCAACTAGTAGCAACTTGAATGGGAAAGAAAATTTGAAGCGAGGGGAAAACGACCAAGCTTCTCTTTATACATCTTAATTACAAGCTAAAGCAAAAGAAATGGGAGTTCCAGCTCCCTACCTCTGATCTTGCACATCCTGGCCTTCATTCCCAGAATTCTGCATTTTCAGTAGCAAGCTCGAACCAATCCACAAGAACCCTAACTTCGAAACTTGAGCTGCTGCTGCTACATCAGTGTGAACCAAATTACCTGAAATTCCAATCACCTTAGCATCTCATACATCAAGTTGAGCTCATTCTAAGAACCCGATCTACGGAAACACTAGCAAATTTGACGAATTACAGAGAATTGGAACCCAAATTCGACAAGAAATTTGATCAAAGACGCCATTACATCGAAAAGGTATTTTTCATTTTTATTCTCCTTTCTCCTATCCTAGCCGACAGCCCGACAGTGACCGAAGAGGCAACAAAGAGAGGAACTCGCGTGCGCGCCCCACACCCTCAGGCGTCCAACACCACATTCCAATCGTATCGTATACTGGGAACATCTCCAGACGACAAGCATGGATGATGTTCGCAATGCACGTTGAGATATGTATGTGGGGCGCTAATGTGAACTCGGAAGAGAGTGGGGTGTGTTTGATTGGTGACACACATAATACACGCTGGAACTTCGTTTGACCATCATGACTCATGAGAACAAAGACGATGGCCACGTGGTGGGTATTAAACTTCTCGTCAATTTAGGGGGTGTGATGGTAGTTTTTTTGGTATTGGCAAAGCGGGTTTTGGTTTGGAGTGATTATCCAGAATCATTTGGGCCTGGCAGTATCAGAATCTTTTGGCCCAGCCCAAGTCTCATCTCTGGCAATTTTGAAAGGTTTGGATCTTCATCTTCTGAGCAGGTTAAAAAGCGATTGCGCCAATATCATACAATCACTGAACTTTGGAAACAGCAACAAGGCTCAAGATACAATGTTTCCAATTCCAACTCAGTTACCCATGTGCCAACAAAAAGAGGTCTAGTGGAGTCAGGTCTGTTTGTGGAAAATTGCCCTCCCTGGGTTGCAGATATGGCTAAGAAAGACTCCACTAGACCTGTTAATCCCTGTAACTAAGCTCTTTCTTCTTTCTTTAGCTGTTGATATATCATCTTGTGTTATCAAAATTAAAATTGGGGTGGTGGATAAATTGGGTGGTGTCTTTTCAATCGCATCTTAGCACAACAGATATTCTTTGCTGTGGTCAAAATTTGGTAGCCTAGGCCACATCACACCTATATAGGCATTCTGCAAGGTGTTGTGTGGTTCGGGGCCTCTGTGTATCTCATATACACAATGTGATGTGATCTAGTGATCGATTAAGAATAATATTTTTTTGGTGTTTTTAAGCAAAATGCAATTCAATAGTATGAATTAATTTAACGTGATAAAAAAATTAAACATTAATGTTGATTTAAAAATTAAAAACATTAATAATAATAATAATAATTAATATTGATAATAAAATTAATAAAATAATAATACTAATAATAAATCAAAAAAAAAACTAATGCTGTTTTAAAAACCAACCTAGAGACCAAACTGTTTTTGCCTCCAGGTCGTGGATCACCCATTCGACCATCTGGGTCAAATGGGTTAGACCGTTCCATGTTAGCAATAATTAATCCATACATGTATATACAAATATATGTCATGTATGTATATATATAAAAAAAAGATATGAAATAAGGCTATCAATAGGTCGAGGACAAACAATCATAATTAGGTTTTATCATGTCGGACAAAATAGTCCCTATAGCTCAGTTTGGAAGGAATATAAATACAAATATATACAATACAAATACATACAAAATACAAGTTTTTACACTACAAATTTGTATTTGTACTCCTTTCAAACTGAGCCTATAATTTACTAACCCTTTAGGTCTGGTTCAAAATTGGATTTGCACATTTTTTTTTATCGTATCAGAACCGGTATGCCCTGATTGTGTGGGCGTTTTTTCCTATGTGGCACCAAATTGTCACAAGCGAATCAATCGGTCATGCCACCAGCATGCCAACCGAGTATCCTTTGGTCTATTTTGGGTGGAGCATTGTAAGGAATGCCAATGGCTTATTGTAATTATTAGCGTAATTATTCAACATTTTGATGATTTTTCTATTAGATTCCCAAAAGCTTAACATCTTTTTTAAGGGGAGATAGATAATAAGAACGAATTAAGGGTTAAGTATGGGTCCCCTAACACATAAACCTTGTGCATGTACTTAATATATCAATACAATACAATACAAAGTGTCTTTTTATTAGTTTGGGTATCATCACTGTTTTTTGTGTGTTTCTTTGTTTCATAGACTTATTTAATACAATTAAGTGTTGTGTAGGGCCTCAATGACTAACCCCATGATAGTTGGTATCAGAGTAAGATCTCATCAATACAATTTGACCCAATCAATTGGCCCTCAACATTGTGTAGGCTAGACATTGTAAACATTGTCTTGGTTGGTTCTGGAGATAGTGAGTAAGATGTAGGGGAAGAATAATGAAAAAAAGAGCTAGGAAAGGTAACTTTAAGGATGAGAAAAGAATGAAATCAGGGCTCTGAGAATGGCCAAGCATTGATATGTTTGGTTTAGATAAGTATATTTTTGTCATTATCATGTCAAGGACCCTCCTATTTATAGGCGAAGGAAGGGGCGGTTTTTAATATGCATTTATCAAGAATTCTAGAATGTTCGATGGATAATTACAGGTTCGAATCTGTAAGTCATTGATATGATGGCACGCATTGGGTTGCAATTCATGGAGTAGATTCACTTTTATCCCATGTTCACAGGCACCTACCACATGTCATTGTGGGGAGACATACTTTGACAGAACGGGATCTGCTCTTCACACATGGCTGCCTCACAGGCACATCCACCGTGCATTGGAAACATCTCCCGTGAATAATAACTTATAGGTATGGGAGATGTTTTCAATGCATGGTAGAATGTGCGTCTGAGGTCGGTGTGAGGAACCCTGTGTGAAGAGTAGATCCGGTCTCCACTTTGACGTACTTAACGGCTTTTTCAGTTGCTTGTTTCCTATATTTTATCTTCAGTTAGTACATTTGTAGATTCGTTTCTCTAGGGAATGTCCACGGTGGTTTTCTTTAATCCAAGTTTTATTTGCATTTGAAAGCTCCACGGAACCGATTGATTTTGTTGTAGTTGCTTGTTTGTGATGCTGATTTATAGGTCTATTTCCTTACATTAACACCATAAAGAGCAACTCAAACTGTGGACAAGATACGGTAGGGAGTCTCCCAAGCCCACAAAACCAACAATGCACTTGAAGATGACGTTGGCAAAGACAAAGCCCCAAAGGATTGAACATATAAAGCCAATAAACATGAGAAATCCATCAACAATCTTGTCAACATTGACACCCGCATTCTATGTTGTAAAGTAACAATGGATGAGACACGTGATCACATGGAGGAGCTTCACCTTAATGTCGAAACGATCAAGACCACGATGGTGGAGCCAGAGGAGCACTTGAATGGTATTTCAAATGAAATTCATGACATGATGAATGAAACCCTTAAGGAGTTCTTCAACACCTAACATCAAAAAAATGAAGTTCCTCTCGTGTAAATATCCAAGACATACTTGATAAATTTCAAGCCCAAGTTTATGAAATGAAGGATGAATGGGAAATGTGGAATAGAACCATGTCCACAACCTTGGTGGTTCCAAGCTCAGCTTGATGTGATCAAAGAAGAGTGGGAAGTCATGAAGTCAGTTATGTGTACCTTATTTGACATATAGGCCCAACTAGACGAAATCAAGGGGGATATGTAACATCATGAAAAGAGTAATTGCCAATTTAACCAGCACCTTAACAACACTCACTCCCACCAAATCAAAGGCCCATTTGTTTCCTCTTAACTCTTATCTTTTAAGAGGAACCTTTTATCTTTAAGAGAAAAATGATTGTTTGTTTCTTTTTATCTCTTATCTCTTAAAGTGTAATTATACAACTCTTTGTTTTTCAATGATACCCCCAAAAAAACAACAAAAAACTCTCATATATGGGGTCAAAATGGATATTTGATAATTTTCAGAATTCAGAATTAAGAACAACATTCTCAAACTTCAGAGCAAACGAATAGACCCTAAGATCTGTGAGCCAACTCCTTATTTAGGCATCTGTGATGCTTGTGAACTTGACAATTTCTTGTGGCAAGTGGAATAATAATTCTCATAAATAAGACTTGGTCCTGAAAAGACCCAAATGCACACTACATCTATGTATTTAATTGATGTTGCTATGTTGTGGTAGTATAGGAAATGCATAAACATTGAGCATGGTACATGTACTATTAACACTTGAGTCGAATTCAAACATGAGTTAAAGAGAATGTGAAATATTTGACCCATAGGAAGCTTAAAGAACTTCAACACAAGGACTCACTCCATGAATAAGTCGAGGAGTTTTTGGCCCTAACACTCAAAATCATTGACATGTTATGAGAAAGATTTGCTTTTCAATCTCATGGATGGACTAAAACCATAGGTGGAATTGAACTTCAAGGACAAAGCGTTTAACATCTCGCAACAATCACACTAATATGAAACTATTGGATGATGAAGAAACCTAACCTTCAAGTCTAAGTGCCTCAAATTTGAGTGGGAGAGAAAGAAAACCAAACTCCTTCCAAGAGAAATAACCCTATCATAACAAGCCAATCAAACACTTAAAGGAAAAAGCCACAAGGAAATCATAATCACATCGCTTACAAGTATAAGGAGGCACATTACCACTTCATAACCTTGTTTCATTTGTAATATGCATTGAATGAGAAATTATGAGAAATTTTCCCACAATGGAAGAAACTTAATGCCCTTATTACCAAGTTCTTGATAATGAATAAAGCATGAAGATAAACCTGCACAAATGCCAAGGGTGAGCGATCTACAACTTCTTAATGCCATGGTAAAGAGAAAGGCAACAACGAAATAGTCCAACAAAGGGGCTCGGATCTGCTACCCACAAGTTGTTCCCACATCCCTAGCCATAGGACATGGAAGCTGCGGATTGGGAATCTCCCGATGTTCCCAATACACAGCGGTGGTGTTCCATGGGTAGAGGTGTGGGAACATTATGTGGGTAGCAGATATGTAGCCTTCATCATATATGTGGGTAGCAGATCGTAAGCACTACATATCTGCTAGTGCTTACAACGACCAATTTGGAGTGCAAAAATTGCTCCCATTTTGAATGCAAACTTCATTAATTAGACTTCATCATTTATGTATTTATATAAAATCTATCTAGATATCGTCATATACATTTAAAACCCGTAGGATTTAGAAAGCCTGTCTTACCAAACAGCACCTTGGTAGTAGGATGGGATGTCCGTGAAAAAAAAAGAATGCTGGTGCTGGTGACTTGGACCGCATTTCACTAGCCTGAGTCCAGCACAGACCAGTCCATATAAAAATTCTAAATCATGCCAGACTTATAGGACAGAGATCATCAACTCGTCAACCTGCAATTCACTTTCCTCAGAAGTCAGATCTGGCCTGGTTATGGTTCTATTGGATTAATTGGTCTGCCATGAACGTCACAGAGAACAATCTTTGTTTGTTGGGTGGGATATGCTCCAGCTCCATAAAGCAATGGCTCAAGTGGGCCATGATTTTTTGAACAGGACCAAACTGGATTCAGGCTTACCCAACCTGAATTGGAATGCTAGATAAGAGGTGAAGATATCAGACCTATTTCTGTTTTTAATTCTTTGGACAATATCCTGGTTTCTTACGATAAAATTCAATGGTCTTGGAATGAATACAATTCCAATTTATTCCCTTCAAGTTGGCTCCAGATCAACCCAAACTCAATCAACTGAGTAGCTTTTTTTCCTTTCTGTCACTGATTCTATGTTTTCCTGGATAAACCCAACCTGTTCTAAGTTCCAGTTGAACCTGGGTTGAGGCCTCTGAGCATAAACCCACCTAAGCCCATGATCATGTCTGTGTGTGAAGTGTTAACAACTTCACTGTGTATTAATTAACTGTTTGCTTTAAAATTTTTCTTCACTTAGATTAGATTATTCTCCAACCCAAATTTAACTGTTGATCATTCTTTAAAATAATGGATATGTATATACAGCTTAGACTTATTAATGTATTTTGGTTTAATAAGATGGCTGATTCCTGTGGTTAGGTTGGAATCTCCTTAACACCCTCCTTCACTGAAACCAATCCAATGCTTGAAAATGGTTCCTCATGCAATGGGCCATCACTTATTCCCTTTATTTCATTACTGACCACCATAATTTGGTTGTACACTGTAACACTGAGGCACTCCAGTAAAGACAATACTGAGTGCAGAGTATTTTTGTTACTTGATCACTTTATTTCAATTATTGTACAATATCTGTCTCCACTATCTACCTCACCAAGGCATGCTTCCCTTTAGTTTTAGTTTAATCTAATCTACCTAGCTCTATCTGCCATGTGACTTAAGCAGCAGCAGCAGCAGCAGAAGAAGAAGAAGAAGAAGAAGAAGAAGAAGAGGAATTTACATGGCCAAAATAAGGGAACCCTGTGTCTGGGTACAAAACTTAATAAATGTTTCAAATGTACTATGGATCAGGAGTGAGGACCCATCACCCATTACTGAATGGCCCTCACTGGAGAGGTCTCCAAGCCTAGAGGTCACCGTGACCAATGTTTTTTCACTCTGAATTCTGGTCTGTTGAGGTTGTCCAGAACACAGCAATTCTCTAGCCAAACAAGGTAAAATCAACAGCTGTGTTGTAGTTAAGAATTTTTTTTGTCTCTGTGACTCCGGACGGGTGCTCAAGGACATGTACAGATTTTGTCACTGTTGAATGGGTAGCATGCTTTTAAATTTCAGTCTCACATTTCAAAATTTTCACATCTTTTCCCAAGTTTCAGAATTTCAGACATTTTTATCCCACCTGAAATTTGAAATCACCACCACCATCATCATCTACGCCTTGTACATGAATTCTGTTTCACCATTCACTTCTGTTCAGTGTCATATCCATCCTTAAATTATAGGCACTTAAGTCACTTCTCATTTGAGATACGATATTAAAATTAACAAAAATGAATATTATAAGTTGCTAAAAATTCCAAAATCACTAAAGACTGTTCTGTAATGTCTCATTAAGGCAAGGCTAAATACATCTTTCCCGCTACATACATGATACATGAAACATATACATCATCATCCTTGTATGATACCCAAAGAGAAGGGTATCATTAACCTCAACCTTCCTTTAACTATCATCTTACTAGTCGAGTTAACCTACACCACAGGGCGTTGGAGTATCAGAACGGTCCTCCAATGTAATGAAAAAATTAAGCAAAATTAGTTGCTGGATGAACAGCTTTAAAACTCCCACTAGAAATGAACAAGTTCATCTGAGACTTCCTGCACCAAGAACCCAAAGATTGCAAACTCGATCTCGGTTGCTGCATCCTGTACCTGCTCTTGGTGTCTCCTCCACTCATCTCCCTCTCTTCTGAAGTCCAATTCAACCATCATGTCAATGGTGTTTGAGTTCACCTCCTTCCATGATTCCAATTGTTTGCAGACTCTCTTCACCACAACTTCTCTATCATGGGAGACAGCTGCTTCTCTTTCTTCCTCAGAGATGAGATCTAGAACCAGTCTCTTCATGTCCTGTGGTAGCCTCCTTACATAAGAAAAGCCCAGCCTGCTTAGAATTTCTTTATCAAACCCATTTTCATTCTTCTCATTATTTGACAATACTGGTTCCTTGTCATCATCACATTCTTCATCAGTGAAGTTTTTGCTATCGTCATTCTCATCGTCATCATCTTCTTCTTCCATGAGACTTTTCTCAAGTTCAATGGGATCTAACTCAGCAAGCCTCTCGAATCTACGAAGCTTGTGCAATAGCTGTTGCTTGGCTTCTGTAAAGCAAAAAAGAAAACCCAATTAGACTATTATGTTCAGAAGAATTCAGAAATCCCAAATTAGCATCACATAAACTTATTTTAGATCAAGTATAAAACCATTGATCTAAGGTAAAAGGGTTAATGAAGTGTAAAGGATGCTTGGGCAGTAAATGTCATGAACTAGGAGCCACAAATGCACTTATTGGTAGTAATTATACAACTCTTGCAAGAACAACCGAAAACAAAGAGATAGAAAGTCCCAAGGACAGTTTGCACTGTACAGTTCTTGCACATTCACACATATTTGCTATTATAGGAGGCATATACAGTCCAACCAACTATATCATTTATGGCATCCACAAGATGAATGGGCGAAAGCCATCTTATAAAATTTTCAGTCTAGGAAAAGAGAAGAATAGCCCCCTTAAATGTGACTGAAACTGACAAAGCTCAATTCTACAACCCTTGATACAGAAACTGTGCCACACTGCTTTTGTTAAAAGATAATTTGCTGCTGCTGCACTGAAGTACTGTAGTCGACTCAAAAGTAATGAACCAATGTGCCCAGCATAAACTTCCTTTGCTCAGAAATGAACATAACTAAATAACCACAATCATCCATTCCAGAGATTAATAGAAAACAACCAATTAAATTTTTGTTGAAAATGACTGCACAACAAACAGAGAATGAGACAATCATAGAACTGTATATGCATTAGTACTTACTCTGTACAATGGCAAAGCTGTGTTCGAGTTCAAAACCTTCTCCCATCTCTTCATCCTGGTTTTTTCCATCATCATCGTCATCATTGTCGTCATCCTCACCAAAGAGAGGATCCAACACCGAAACGGGACTACATTGTTCCTTCTCTTCTTCATAGTCCTTCCCCACACAATTCAAGCTTCCTTCTTCACACCTTGAGACCTAATTACACACAAATTAGAGTCAATTAAGATGTTACCAAAGATGGGATTAGTGAAAAGCACAAAAAACTGAATTTGTCCTTGTTGCTTTGATAGAATGCCAACAAAAAATGCTGGATTCATGGTTCATTGACCATGTCTTTGGATGCTTTGATTTCTTATGTTTATTTTAAGCTCCTGCCAAATTCAATAATTTTTCTTTCAAAAATCCAACCTAACAAACAAAGACCCAATTTGTCGCTTTCTCCAAAGTTGTTTTGGAGACAAGAATTTTTTTAAAAGATTTCATGGCAGATTGGCAGGAACTTGATCAAAGTACAGTAATGGGAAAACAAATAATATATTTATCCTAATTGTGAGATGACATTTATACCCTCCAGATTTTACTTAAATTAATCTTCATTCACAACCTAATTTTCAGTACTAACAAAAACAAAGCCGGGATTATTATTATTGGCCGTCAACAGAGAATTCCGAACTAATTTGGTTATCAAGTGAGTTACGATTCACGAATCATGGATCACCCGGATCGTCTGCACCGAGTCCATTCAGTGAGAATGGAAGTTTTCTTCTAATTGTCAATTACCAGCAGTTATAATCCAAATTGAGGCATTGAGCCATATAAAAATTAAAAAATAATATTGTGTACGAATTACGTTCTTTCATTTTCTGTTGTTCGAAATTCGAATATCGTTTCAACTTTAATTTGAATTGGAACTCGGTAAGCGAGTCATATCCGAGTGACGATTTCAGACCTCGCCGGACACGTTATCAGCGCCAGCGGTCAAATAAAGCTGACAAATTTAGAGGCAATATATAAAAATAATAATAATAAGAGACAAACCTCTTTTCTGTGGCGACTCGGAGAGGTTGCCGGAGATTGAAATTCCGGCGTCCGGCGACTGGAAGACGGGCTCTTTGGAAGCATAAAGCGGAAGGAGCTAGAACAAAATGCCTTCTCGCACGAATTGCACTCCCCGTTCTTTCTCTCGTCGACGATGAACTCCATCGCTTCGGACGCTTCGGACCGGCTGCTGGTCGAGGTCTCCAAATCCTCGGATTTCTCTTCATTACTCTCAGACCAAGCACTGCTGAGTCTGGTATTACAGGAACATGAGAAACCCATTTCAGAGACCCTATTGTAATCCAAAACCTCCATTGGTTCTCGGTTTTCCAACCTATCATCATCTTGACATATTTTACGTCCATCAGACGAATCCCACCTCAAGATATCCTTGACAGAAACTCTGACCTCCTCTCCTTTTATCTCTCTCTTCCTGTTTCGCTTTCGGAGGGATATTCTCTTCAGAATCGATCCGAAGAATCCGAAACCTAAGCTCTTATTAGGGCTTTTGAACTTGGAAGAAGATGACTGCTTCTGAATCCGCAGAGCAGCCTCAAGGAGCACAGCTGCCGTCCTGGAAGGGATGTGAATGAAGAGGGTATTGGAGTTTCTACATGGGCTTTTCGCTGGGGAGGCGAAATCGAAGACAGGGGATCTTCGTACATCCGGAGAGTCGTGAAAAGAGAAAAAGCAGGCGCTTTTACATAAGCTTCCGGGAAAGCTCGAGTTTTCTGATATGGGTCTCCGCCTTTTAACCTGCAATTGGGTTCTGGGCGTCCATTTCTTCAGCTGGCAACGTCTCTCATCAATGTAGCTCTGCAGAGCAAAAGGCTCTTGATCTTCTCTCAATAGCTCGCGCAAATGCTTGTGAGCCATGACTAAGCTCAGCAACAGGAACAACGAAAAAGAAAAAAAAAAAAAAAAAAGAAAAAGGGTTGGGCAGACCAATTTCAAAAGCTTTCAAATGGCTTCGAGCTTTTGAGCTCCATCAAAGAGTTGAAGAGATTTCAACAGAAAACGTAGGTCTTAAGAGGGCTATTTTTAAGGTGAAAACTGGTGAAGAGAGAATGACAGAAACGGGTCTGAGCTAGTAGAGCACACGAGCAGAGAGACAGAGAAAGGAAGGAATGAGGAGACTTCGCGTTTGAAATCTGGATTTACGGTTCCGAGGCATGGAGGTAGTAAACAAATAATAAATGAAAATGTTGGCTTCGCCTTGAAGCTTTAGGCAGAAAGGTCTGAGAGTGTGATACTGTGAAGTGTGATCTGGAGGGTTCTTCTGTGTGTCTTCTCTCTCTCTCTCGATTGTCTCGCGCTCTGCTTGACTGTTTCTTTGTCTGCAAATAAAATCAAAAATCTAGCATCTCCCCAGATTTTTCTCATAATCAGGTTCGATTTCGATATTGCATGGACATTTTTGGACGCATTGGTTAATGATCATAATTCATAAACAGAGGAATAGCTTTTATACCTTCTTCATGCTTCTTCATCTGTTGTGCCCGGACCAATGATGACCAACTTCCCACTCAGCCGGGTCCTAGCTCTGGACGGGCCACCCAGCCAGCTCATCATGAAATCACAAATCTAATCTTGATCGTCCAATTAGTAAGATCCCTAATCAAGTGGGACCGGATGATTCATCATCATTCTGATAATCATCAAAATCGATCATCATGAGGATTATTGAGCACCCCTAATTTAATGACCATTATTTAACAAGAGAAAGAAAAAAGTAGGGTCAATTACAACTATTACCCTATAATTAGGGGTAGTTGCAATTAGCCTCCTTTGCTTTTATTTACAACAAAGACCTTCTTCAACTTTCATAACAAAGACCTCTCTTTTCTTTTTTATGTTGAATGAGGAAAAAGTTAGGCCCCGTCGTTGGATAGGGGTCTGGGTAGAATCAGAATCCCCATTTTTATTTTTGGTGGAATGGTATTATTCCATTTAAGGGAATCGTCATTTTCTTATAAATGAAATTTCATTCAACTTATTTTCATTTTCATTTTAATTTTTGTTTGACCAAAAAGACTATAGGAATAAATCATTATGATTATGATTTTAGAGGATTTCGATTTCGATTGGATTGTAAATCAAACAGATCAACGTTCAAAATTTTGTCATGTATTAACCTTTTTCGATGGATATGTAGTGGGTCACTGATACATTATATGGGTCTTTCATACTTTTAAACTATTTCAAGGGTAGACAAGTCTAAAACGTACCCCTGACCTATTTTTGAAAAAAAAAAAAAAAACTAAAACAAAAAGTGGCCACATGGATTAAAGAACCAATACACCCATACATCCGTTGTGCCATATTGAGGTGTTTCAATACTTGGATTGCAATAAATATAACATGTGATTTCCCTTTTCTTACTAGTAATTAAGTACGTAGAAAATTTTCATATTAATTACTTTAATTTTAGATATATTATAATTAAAATAAAATTTGAAAATTAGCAAAAATAACAATATGATTAAAAATAAATTCAAATGTTTGTAGTAAATGTGCATGTTATTGTATGTGGAAATTTTAAATTGCAATAACAATTATTATTACTGTTATTATTATTAGTAAAGTTTGTATTCCATTTTTTTCATAAATAAAAAAATTATTTTAACAATTATTTTTATTTATTATGATGAAAATATAAAATTATAAATGTTCCAAAATGGGACAAAATTTTGTACTTTTTTATTGTTTGTGTTGTATCTTTTTTTTTAAATATTTATTGTCCAATTATGACATCATGAGTTTCTTTGAAAAGTTGGACCATTGACTCACCATCTAGATAAGAAAATAGCTTTACTTTCGGATTTGTTTTAAATTATATATCATCGACGTTATATAAATAATTTTTACTCATCATACTTAATTTTTGTTTGACTAAATTAATATATAATTTTTTGTGTATTCTTTTTGTTATTTGTACTTTTTATTTTTAAAAGATTTATTATTTAACTATCATATCATCGATTAATCCATTTCACCCAAATCACTAACCCACAACCCAAAAAGGAAAATAATTTGATTTCTAGGTTGACACTAAATTTTATATTACATTTCCATCATTACTAATGAAGGTATAACATTAGAGATTTACCCAATACTTATTTTTATGAATATATAACAATAGATATGTGCCCAAATTTTTTTCTATTTTTAAAATTTTTTTATTTGACCATGACATCATTTCATTTATAGGTTGATTTTAACTTTGGAATTCCATCTTTATCATTAATAAAATTACTTCTTACATTTCATACATATTTTTGTTTAGTATAATGAATATGCGATATTAGAAATATGTCCAATTCTTTTTATTTGTTTTATTTTTTGTATTATGTATTTTATATATTTTAATTTTTTTATTATTTAATCGGCATTATATATTAACCTATTTGACCCAAAATGGTTGAATTGCTTAACCACCATTGAGAGGGAATAAAATAGTTTTGTTTTCAAATTACTTTTCAAAAGATTTATTTTATAATATTAAAATTAATTTTGTGGATTTAATAAGAGATTATACCTTAATATGAGATTTAATGAGAGAGAATAGGAAAATAGTTTTATTTCTAATTGGTTTTAAATTTTACATTCCATTTCCATCATTAATAAAAATATTTCTTATTTATCATACTTGTTATTGTTTAATATGTCGAATATATTATATTAAAAATGTTTCCAAATTTTTTTAATTTTTATATTTTTTGCATTTCATCTATTTTAAATTTTATTATTTAATTGTGACAACATGGATTGATCCATTTGACCTGAAATGGTTTAATTTCTGACCACTGTCTAGGTGAAAACACTATTTTTTCAGGTAAATTTTAAAAATATGTTTTTATATTATTGGAATTATTAATTTATTATGTATGAATTTAATTAATAAAATTTAATGATGAGAAGAAATAAAAATGCCTTAAATATATGATTCAATGATGGTGAATGCAAATTAATACCTTAATGCTGAGTTTGAAAGCAATACATATGCAAATATGTAGAGTGCAATACCTTATATTTTATATTATTTTGTATGTATTTACGCTATACATATTTGCATTTGTACTCTTTCCAAACTGAGCCTATGTGTTGGATTTAATGAGAAGAAATTGAATGCATTGAATATCTTATAATTGTCTCTTTTCATCTTATTTAATATTAATAATTGATTACCCTTTTGCCCTCATTTCTTATCAATAAATTTTAATATCAAAGGGTAAATTTTGTCCTCAAAAATTTCTAGAAATATTAATAAGGCTAGCTATTCATACTTTTAAAGAGTATTTGGTGATACAACTATTATAACTTTCCTCACTTAAAGATAGTGGTTGTGTGAATTAAATTCACACCTATGCTGGAGAAACCAACTAAGCCAACCCTTAATTGGTGGGAATTGAAAAGTTAAATTGAAGCCCACGACTTATTTTAAAAAATCACTGAAAAACAAAGGATAACTTAAGAATTTAGAAAGATTTAAACAATGGCATGCGAATGTTTTTCAAAGTTAACTGATACAATGCTTACGAAAGGGATCTTTGTTAAAATAGAGAGTTTAAAGGGTCTTCATCACAAACTCACAAAGTACAACCTCACAGGTAATAATCTAAGGGTAAATTTCTTAAACTACCCCTATAATTTAGCTAATTGACTAAGTGTACCCTTACTGATTGAAAATTGACTAACATTACCCCTACTATTTCTGACAATTAACCAACTCTACCCTTATCATTAACATCTGTTAATATTCTGTTAAAACCTGTACACACGTGACATCACGTGACGTTTAAACTATTTTAAAACCCAATACTACCCTTGTCCCCTTTCTCTCGACCTAGCACACCCTTCCTCCTCTATCCTCTCTCTCTTCCCTCTATCTTCCTCCCATAGTCTCCATCAATACCAGATCACCAGAGAGAATTGCATCGTATCCGCATCGAACAAAACCACAGTCTCAGACATTAAGCATTGACTTTGTCTTGTGTATTGAGATGCTGCACTCATGCAATCACTTTGCACATGGGATGAGAAAGACGAATCGCCAGTGTGCTACACCTGACAAAATTTGGGAAGCTCATTTGAAATTGAAGGATGAAAGAAAATTCCAAGATATGGTATATTCCTTCGACCTAATGCATCCTTATGTTTATGAACCATCTCTAAAATCATTCTCTGAACTTCACTTGCAATGTGTTGTCGAGAGGGTTCAAGCACACAAAGAGCACTTCATCCTCTTTCTTCTTCAACAGTGGGGTGCTCTATTGAAGAAGTAGAGAACGAGTGAGGCGGCGGCAATTGAAGTGGTATGAGCGAACTGAATAGGGGTGACGACGGTGGAAGTCCGATCTTTCTCTCTCTCTCTCTCTTCTTCCTCTAGGCGGTGGTGGCGGAAACCCCTCTAAAGTCCAATCTTTCTTTCTCTCTCTTCTTCCTCTAGGCGACGACAGCGGCAACAACCCCTCTAAAGTCCGATCTCTCTTTCTCTCTCTCTCTTCTTCCTCTGGGTGATGGCGGCGGTAACCCCCTCTGAAGTCCGATCTTTCTCTCTTTCTTCTTCCTCTGGGTGACGATGGCGGTAGCCCCTCTAAAGTCTGATCTTTCTCTCTCTCTCTTCTTTCTCTTGGCAACAACGACGGCAACCCCTCTGAAGTTCGACCTTTATTTCTCTTTCTCTCTTCTTCCTATGGGTGACGGCAACAACATTCGCCTCTGAACTCCAATCTCTCTCTCTTCTTCCTCTGGCCGATGGCAGCATCATTGCCTTATAACTCCACTCAACAGTGGGAGTTATAGGGTTGTCTTAGAGCTCTGTATTTTTTAAGCCGCAGGGCAATTTAGGCATTTTGCATGAGTTTTGATGGAAGTTAACGATAAGAATAGAGTTAATCAATTGTGAGAAATAATAGGGGTAGCCTCAGTTAATTTTCAAATAGTAAAAGTATAGTTAGTCAATTGGCTAAACATAAGCTAGTTTAAAAATTTTTATTTTATTAAAAAAGAAATAAAAACAGAAATTCACAATTTCACACCACTCACATACAAAACACATAACTCAAACTCCCACGATTCCTCCACAAAAGCGTTGACGGTCTTAATTACCTTCAGGCCCCAGCTGATTTTTTTTTTTAATGAGCTCAATTTGTCGCGATAAATAGAAAGACGGATCGGGGTTGGGACCGTCTCGGCGGCACTAGAGCCGAAACGGGAAGGAAGCGGACAAAAGGGAGGTCCGCGCGTGCCGACGATTCCCGATCCCGACACGCGCGAAATCGAGGATCCCTATTAGGCTATTACCAGCTCACGTTAGGGTTTTCATGGGTTCCACAGTGGGAGCGCGCTACAAACCACTCCGGTCCGGTTTATAGAGCGCGCTCTCCCTTTTGTCACCCGCAATGCGTCCACCGGCTCGTACGCTCACGCCTGTTCAAGCTTCACCAAAAAGCAACGGATGACCCCTCCGGTTCTGCTTGTACATGCAGTACAGACTACAGAAACGGATCCTCTGCCTCTGGTTTTAGTCTCGAACTAGTTGTTTGTTTGGATTTAGCAAAGAATTGATAAAGTTAATTATGGAATAATGATCAAGAAGCAAACAGGGTCTGTGGGTCTGTTTGTTGGGACGAATTAAGTTGGACCACCAAGTGGGCTGATCTGGGTCCAGGAAAATCCAATAGATTAGACCTGGATTGATATGATGAGTGTAAGCATGAGCTATTGATCCGTGGACTTGGGTGGCTTATGCAAATGAAAGTGACAAATCATACAGTTAGACTGGTTGGACTTGGGTGGTCTAAGAGTTGTTTTGGTCGAGGGCCCAAATCTTGTCATGACATATAGGAACATTGTTATCGGACCCAGACTGGACATGGTATGGACCATGAAGAGAAAGGAGTGGGTCAATCCAATTCAAGTATTCAACTGACAAATAACTGAATCTAGGTTCGAGCAAGGTTTTAAATTTTGGGTAGTTTCTCTGTTTTGGAATTCAAATATGAGATGAGAATTTCAAAATTTTACATGAAATATATGACAAAATCCAGAAATTCCAAAAAAAAGATTCCAAATTTTCATCCAAAATGAATTCACCCCAGGTACTGTTTGCTTGAATTTTGCTATATTTCAAACTCAAATTTAAAATTATGGGTTGGAACTTGGAATCAGCTACTCCTTTATTAGTTCCATTTTTTTTTTGTCAAGATATATCATATAGTAAGAATGTAATTGAAGAAATGGGTGGGGGTGTTCCATTTCAAATAACAAGTAACTGAACCTGTTTTTAAGACAAAAGGGTAGACTAATATGTACTTTGAGAAAATTAGCCAGTCCCATCTGTTTTTTATTATTATTTTTATTACTTATTCATTCTCCCATCTTTAATGCTTGATTAGTTTATTAAGAGGGCCTTTTTTGGATTTTTGATTATCTAAATAATGACTTCAGTTCTATTTCTTTTTACTTTTTACATCAATTTTATACTAATTAATATGCCCTTATAATAGGTTTGTGAGTATTTATTGTTTTTCAGTAAATGAAAGTTCAAGTTAGAGAATATGAGGGTTGTTTCATATATCTTATCCACCTCAATAAATAACTCTCCTTTTTCTTTTGAAAAACTTTTTTTTTTTTCACAAGTGTTCAATGCTGAAAATTGTTAATTCACATTTGATTTGTATTACAGTTGGTTTCATCAGAAAGTTCTCTATGAGATCTTCCCAATATTATTCATTATTCCAAAATTGATGCTGAAATAAATATTCACTTAATTAGGAAATATTTTCAAATATGTCATTGATAAAATTCTCACCACTGAAACAGTACAAAGAAGACTAGCTAGAACCCAACTAATCTTTAGTCTTTACTAATGAATGTGACAATACTTAGCAAGGACCAATTTGATTATAGTACCATATGATTGTTTGGCATTTCCATCATTTGAAATAGTTTAAGGTTTTTTCACACTTCACCTCATGTTACACGTTTAGGACAAAAGTAGAGCTCTTTTCTAGTACTTAATTGCTCCTTGTGGAAACAAATCAAACCCCATTTTTGGTTCAAAATTTGAAACTGACATTGGCAGAATTACAGTTTTACTTGAGAATAGTCATACAAATTCACAGATGCATGTTACTGAACATACATAGGCAATCTAAAGTCATGTCTATCTAATGAATAGTCCATATTTCCACAGTGTCCCTCCATGTGATGAAAGGGATGGGATCATATCCAAAGAAGAGATATTAATGGTCTAACTAGAAAATATTTTTATTTTGTTCATAAACCCACCACCTTAATTCATTCAATCAATCACTTGTGCATCTCAAAAATACATATTTTCAAGCAGAGATTATTCAATTCAATTGAGATTCAATAGCTAAACTACTGAGAGAAGTGTTAGTCATTATAGGACAAATTGTGTGGAATGGTGCTAAAGTGAACTCTGTACATATCCCAATTTGGTTGGCAACCTGTCAGATGCAAGTCTGTATCTTGACAAGGTACCTTGTGTTGTCTGAGAAGTCTCTTTCCAGTATGGGTTGTAATACTATGTTTTACTGTACATTTGTACTAGATAGGGCAGTGATAAGTGTTTTGAATATATTTGAAATATTGTCTGTATGGGAAGTTTACTTCTTGTTTCATTATAAAACAAACTCAAGTATAAGATATTATAATATGTTTTCATTCTTATTCATTTCATCATAAACTTATATTCACCCAATCAATTATGTAGACAATTTAATTCCAAAAACAAGCATTTGGAAATCCCCCATCTATAAGGAAAAGGAGAAAAAACTTGGGTAAAAATATTTTGTCACGGGGTTAGTAGAATACAATATTGTGGGCATTCTACTGTACGGCAATGTAAATTTTTAGGCCCCATTTGGTTTGCAGAAATAGAGGTGTGGAATCGGAATCAGAATGGGTTATTCCGATTCCAATTGTTTGGTTGGGTGGAATCAGAATTTCATTCCCATTCTTGCTAGAATGACATTCCCCCATTTAAGAGAATGGGCATTCCCTGCCGCTCCCCTTGGGAATAAAATTTCAATCATGCCGATTTCAATTCTCATTCTCATTCCTGTCCGGTTACAAACCAAACAGACTCTTAGTAAACAGATAATAGTTTTTTTTTATAATATAGGTCCGTTTACTTTTCAATTTGCAAATATATACAAACAAGGAAAATGGTTTCCCAAAGCTATTTTACAGTATTTGGTTGCACTCAAGATGGGGAAGGCAATGAAAAATTTCCAAAATATGGATACTAGAATGAAAATGACATTCCTTTTAAGTTTTTTGTAAGCAATTATTTAAGAAGATTTACTAAGTTTTCATATCTCGCAATGCGTCTATACTTCTTAACCATTCAGGCTTATTTCTCAAGTTTTTATTTTTTATTTTTTAAGAAGCCTGTAGCTGATCCATTCATCAACTCACCTCAGATAAGTGTGAAGTAGGAATCATGAAATGAGGAGCCAAGGACCAGGTTGTTACAAGTAAGAGTAAATTTGGCTGCTTTATGAGCAGCACGGTTACAAGACCTGGGAGCATACAAATTAACTGAGAAAGAGGGAAGGTGCGATATTCCAAATTAACCTCCAACAATAGATTTAAGCAAAACAACAGGAGAGTTAGAAATATGATTTCTTTTTGAACATTAGCATTCATTTTTCTTTAGTTTTATGCCCAACCAAAAGTAACCACGAATTTAATGGCATGTGATAATGAGTGATAAAATTGTTGTTCATAGCAGCAGCAAATAGTGAGTACCATACTCTTAAATGGCCATTAATAAAGGCATTAAATAGTAACAACTAAAAATAAGGTGGTGTAGAAGTTGATTTTAATTGTGGTCTCCATAAAATGAGATGCAAAGGTTTCTGCTTTTAGTTGAATCTCAATAGCGTTATCCCTATTCCATATCTTGATTCCATCACAAAGGGATTTGGTATCATTGCTGTTTTTTCATACAATGGCCATGTGGTCATGTCTTGGGATTGGGTAATTAATTCTGGCATATATAATTGCTATTTGGGCCTCGTCTGTAAGTCATTTATTTGGGTAAATGTATTTATCTTAGCAAGAACACTTATTGCCATTATTCAATTTTTGTTCGATCCACCACTTGAACCCCTAATTTATCCTAAACGCCCGATTAGACCCTCCAAACTCTCTAAAATACTCAAAAAACAAAAAAAATAACTCAACTTTTAGCCCTAAAGCTCTTAAATCCACCGTTAAATCCATTTGATACCAATCTGATGGCCCCGATCAATCCCCGTCTTCAATTTTACCCTCAGATCAGACACAACCATCAAACTAAAGACTTCTCAAAATACCTACCTATGAAATTTCAACTCAAAATTCCTTCGTTTACCTTTTCATCAAGCGAAGATTTCATTTTGATGCCTCTCATTAGCCTAAACACTCAGAACTCATATTCCCTTGATCTTAACACATCCAAACCAATCAAACCACACCATTAAACTCTAGATACATCAAAATACTTGCCCATAAAGTTTTAACCCCAGATTCCCCTGTTTACCCTTTCATTAAGTTAAGATTCTATTTCAGATCATAATGAAACATCACCATCAAATCCTAAACATCTCTAAATGCTCACCTGTAGAATTTCAGCGCAAAACACTTTTGTTTACCCTTCCATCGTACTTATATTTTGTTTCAAGACTTTAGATTGACATGATTCTAAATCTTTCTGATTTGGACCCATTTGAACTTATTGATCACCTCAGATTGTCCAAAAACCCTACTCTATGAAATTTCACCCAAAACTGCCTTTATTTGCCCCTTCATCGCACCGAGATTTTGTCTCGAAGCTCCAAATTGACCGAATCAAGCCCTTTTCTAGATCTACTTGATCCGGGCCTATTTAGCCCAATATAACCTCACCAATCGACCCAGAACGTCCAAAAACCCGCTACCAAATGTCAATAAAAAAATACCTCAATTTACCCCCTCATTTGAAAATATTTTATTTCGACTAATCTCGTGGATCCACACACATAAACCCACTCTCTATGGTCAGACCTATCTCAATAATCCATTTTTTTTTTACCAAAACCATGACCCACCATTGAACCAGAAACCCGGTTGGACCCAATTTGTCAAAATTTATAAAAATACCCCCGAACTTACTCAAAATTACAAAATTGCCCTTTACCATACCTATAAATACAACCTAATCTTTTCAATTTGAACTAATACACTATTCATCGTCTCCTTCCCTTTGACATAGATCGGCGGCAGCGAGAAGGAAGTCGATCCCTCCTCTCTCTCTCTCTCTCTCTCTCTTATTTTCCTTCTTCTCTTCCCTCCATTTTCTCTCTGCTTCATGCAAGTTGCAGCAATGGTAGATCTGAAACCATCCGCAGCGAACCAAAGTGGCGGTAACTCACCTTCTGTAGTCTCTTCTCTGGTATCCGCCTGCCCATTCACTACCTCTCTCTCATTCTCTCTCTAATGAAATAAATCGAACTAGAACCATAGTTCGTCGTCTTCAACCTCTTGACAGAGGCGGTTAATATTTTTAATAAAAATATTAAAAATTGGAAAATAAAAAAGATAATAATAATAATAATAATAAATAAATAAATAAATAAATAAATAAGAAAATTGATACAATAGAATCTTTCTTTTGGTTTGTTCTTGTTTCTTGTTCTTATTATTATAATTGTTTGGTTGTGCTTGAGTTCCTATGTGGGCCCCACCTATTGGACCTGGGAGAGGGGTGCCTAACCCCTTCCCTCTCCCATCTAAGACTTATCCAGACTAGTTTAGCCTGTGCCTCGGGGTCTAGAGTCATTAATTGATAAAAGTGATTTTGATGCAATGCTCGGACGAGGTCCCATCACCTCCCCTTCTTAATCTGATGGGTGGTGATTCTAAATTCAGTCTAAGTGAGTCATTTTATTGACACTCGCACTTACCCGGATTAGTGCACTTACCAAACTATTTTATCCAAAAAAGTGACATTATTGTCCTATCATGTATTAGCAATTTTCAGCACAGATGGACAAGTGATTTCCCCAAGTCTAAGGAGGGTATTATTTGCTTAGGTAAATGAGCTGCTAGGAATCTTTTATTTTTTTAGAAAAAACCCACTAATATTGAAATATGAATGCGGGCTTATTTCTTTTTCATAGGACCCACCAACTTACCCACCCCCGCTTCCCATAAAACCATTTTTAAAAACCAACCCGGAACTAGAATCGTTTTTGTCACTAGTTTCTGGGTCAATGGTTCGACCGTCTAGTTCGAACGAACAACCTGTTCTAATGAAAAAATTAAAACAAAAATGATAAAAAACTGTTAAACGAGTCAAACGGGTCGATGGTTCGATTGTCCAGGTCAATGGGTCGTTGACCAATTCAATCATTTTTAGCTAGGGACCAGGTTTGAGGTAAAACGGAACTGATTGCCTAGATGGTTTCTGACCTGAACGGTTCGACTATCTGGGTCAGTGGTGGTTCGAAAATATTGCATAAAACAAATGATTCCTTAGTGTTAGCTAGGTGCCATTAAGTGCCATGTAGGCAAAAAATGTGAAAATATTATTTTCATTACAAGAAATATGAAAATGATATATGTTTTCTCCAAAAGTTATTTTTACGGTGAGCTATTCACTATTATTTGAAGGGGTTGAAATTGTTCAAGCAAATAAAAAAAACCAGGAAAAGAGCAAAATGCCTACATAATGCTAACATGACGAAAACGCTTTAGAGAAATAACTCGAATGCTAAACACCTTCTAAATGTAGTGCATATATAATAAGAATATGAGGGGAGTGGAAACAGCATTTCCCAAATAAATATCTGATGAATATGGTGATTCCTAACGGCCATTATTTATTCCTATGTCTATGCTATTGTCATCTTACTCTCTTTTTATTGAAGCAAATTAAAGTTAAGAAGAGTAATTGTATTTATTGAAGTAAAAAGAAACCTGTGGAAAATTTATTTTGGTTGTTACTTTCAAATTTGAATATAAGCAAAGAAAGGCAAGAGAACTATGGACCTTTTAGATGATGTTAATTCATATCCCTCAGATATGGAGCTCACTCCAGCCTTGTGGAGGAATAGCATAATCAATCCAGATTGTCATTAGGTGGTATGCCCAAGGTTGAAAATATCAACCTTGTCATTAGGTGAAATTTGAATTTCAAATCCAATCCCTTCATTTAATCCATTAATATGACCATTAAATTTCAAATCCCCATTTTAATTGCTTTAAACCTTACCATTTAATGTGGGAGTTTTTTTTTTTTTCGTTCAGACTTTTGTCTATTGGAGGCAAATGCCCTCCTTGTTTGAGTTCATCAATATTTGACATGAATTGGGATTTAGTCTTCAGTCTTCACACCTTATTCAGTACTCACAACACTTACAACCATCTTTATATTTATGCCTATTTTTGGTTCTGTTTATGTTTATTCAGTAAACGTTTATTGATGGTGCCACATAGGCGCCATCTTAGCATTTTCTTTCTCTTTCTCTTTTGTATGCATTGAAAATATAAAAAGTGAAATTTGGTTTATATGTATGTCAGTCGTTTATACAAGTTATTTTTTGAAGCTTCCACAAACGGCCAGATATTTATTCACTGTTAAGCTGAAGTGGCGCCTAATTATTATAAATGGCTGCAATTATTACATTTCTTGGTTTTACCAACAAATAAAATGCAAACATTTATTCAATAAATATAATGAAACCAAACATACTATATATTTTCATTCATCAGAAAATGTTTCTGATGCACTGCTGAAAGGGATGCGAGAGTAGTGTGAGGGTGTTGACATTGTGTGAAGAGGGTGTTGACGAGTTTTCTCTCCCAGTGCTCAGTAGTTTATATCTGCTGCTTCAGCATTTTGTATGCTGCTTGATGAGGGTTTTCTTGCCGTTTACTTGTCACTTTATAGCTTCATGAGTGTAATGGATTTTGCCTTATCTGGATTAAAAAAAAATCATTAATTGGACCCATTAAATCTGGTGTCATTTTAAATCCAACCATTTAATTCATTAATTGTGAACCATAATTCAGCCATTAGGCCATTAAAAAACTTCTATTGCTGGTATAATTTGAATCTAGGTTACTCATGTAATAAATAGGATTGTTCACCACTATACCATGCTAAAATGATGCCTTGAGAATTGAAATACATGTTCTACCAAAAAATAAAAAAGAATTGAAATACATATTCATCATAGAAAAAGAATTGAATTACATGGGTTTTATTTAATTTTTAATCAAATCAAAGAATCAGTGCTATTATATGAATCTTCAACCGGAAAATTTATAAAAGAAAACTAAAGAAAAACTTGAACATAAAAATACTATTTTTATTAAGGCTCAGTTTGGAAGGAGTACAAATACAAATATGTAGAGTGTAAATCCTTGTATTTTGTATTATCTTATATGTATTTGTATTGTATATATTTATATTCATACCCTTCCCAAATTGAGCCTAAAGGATGAAAACTCTATGAGTAATTATATTTATTGAGGCTCAATTTGGAAAGAATACAAATACAAATTTATACAAATACTCTTCCCAAATATAGTCAAGGTGAACTGACCAGAGGGGTTGTCAGTGCCGGAGAAGGAGAACTTGGGTGAGGGGAGAAGAATGGGGTCAGGGGACCGGCAGCTCAAGCACACAGGAATGTTTAACTCAGTTTTGGGACTAACGGGACGAGCTAATGGCCATCCCGTTAGCCCCGCATACGGGACAAGCTAATTGCGTGTGAAGGGACAGATGGCGGACGCTCGGCGTGTGGGGCGAGAGCCGGTGGGGTGCAGATTTAAACTCGTTGTATTATAGAGTATAAACCTTTTCTTTTAATTTAAAATTAAAACCTTCATTGATTACAACCATTAAATGCGTATTTAAATTTCTAATCCTTCTATTTAATCCATTTATTGTGCCTTTTAATTCATTAATTGGAGACATTAAATCTGGTACCATTTAATCCCATTAGCTGTGAACTATAATGCATTCATGAGGCCAATAAAAAATTATAGGGTAAATTGTTGAAATCTCCCGAAAGGGCTTACCCATACTCGACGAATTAGAATAGGCTTTTTAAGACAGGTTCCTTTCTGTCATTTTTCTGTCTCCCTTTATATCTTCGCCCATTCATCTATAAAAGGGGATTCCCATGTGCTAAGACCCCTTTTCTCCCTTTACATTCCCAATTATCCTGCCTTTCATGGAGTCTATTCTCTAATGCCTTATCACCCAACCTATAGTCCAAAATACCCAAGTATTTATTTTTTATCAAAATATTTATTCTTCAAATTTTCTCTTCATATGAATCATTAGTCCAAACCCTTTCAATCTCTTTTCTGAAATTAATTTATTTTCCAAATGTGCCCTTCATATCAATCGCTTAGAGGTAAAATTACAACTTTAAATTCTTTATTTTTTGTTGTTTATAAAGTATGTATTGTTTGTTTTTTGTAGAAACCAACCTCAATAGTAATTGTATGGATATTTTGGACATTTTCATGCCTCTCGTTAATGGATTCTAACAAAAGGGGTTTACTTGCAACTGTAAAAAAAGTTCATGAGAGGTTTCAGCAATGGCTAGAAACTTTAGGAGAGGTTTCAACAATTTACCCAAAATTATATGCCATTATTTGACCATACGCTACTCACATACTTGTGCAACCACTTGTCATTATGATGTTACAAGTTGAGGGGACTAGATGAGTGAAGGGCAAATAAAAAATGACTTGACCGAAAATAATAAGAAATGATTTTAGTGGCCCTTGTTTAATGGTAGATATGGCACTCAACAGAATGGAATGGCAAAATGGGATTCAAGTAGCAAATTCACATGGCCTCCCCATAGAGCATTGCCCCGCATGTGCCCTACAACACATCCCAACCGTGGCATTGGGAATATCTCTCTTGTCCTTCATGACGAGATGTTCCCAATGTACAATTGCATGATTGTTGGGACCAGATTCAGAATACTCTGTCAAGATGTGCATGTGGGGTGTGTTTTGTGGGGAGCCCATTTAAGCTCTCGAGTAGCCAACCAATGTAGTTGGGACAAGGCTTAGATGATGATGGTGATGATGATGATAACTTGTTATAATGACATCTTAAGAATTGAAATTACATGGGTTTTAAGTAATTTTAAGCCACATTTAAATCGAGCAATTTGTGTTAATATATGAACTAGTGAATGACCCCGTACTAAGTATGGGGAATCAGTAATGTTAAATTTACATTATGGAATCAATAATGTTGAATTTATATTTATTAATATTTTAAATAATTATTAAAATTTCAAAAAATAGCTTTTCAATAATTATTAGAATATGGATAGTTTCCTTTTGTTTTGATACATAGAGGGTTAATGATTAAATGAGATTGATAGAATGTAGGCAGAAGTGGTGGGTTGTGGGTTTTAGCATCAATTTCTTAGAAAATGCCACGTGTTTAGCTTTTCAGAAAAATTAGAAGGCCATTCGTTTGAATGGTGGGGAGTTGTAGCTTGGTAGTGGGTTGTGGGTTTTAACAAGAGTTTCTCAGAAAATGCCATGTGTCTAAATTTGAAAAAGCCACATGTCTGAATGGTGGGGGCTGTAGCCTAAAAGCCTTCCTTTATATATATATTAGATGTTCAAGAAAATTTATTTATAAAGAAAAAATGATCATTAAAATATTGCTAATTTATAAGCATTGGTAAGATTTATATTGGTTTCCTAAGCATATATATATATGCATGTTTTAATTCTTCCATTATTATACAATATTTTGCAAATGTATCATGATAGTTTGTACTTCACATAAACTATATATTAAAATATGTATTTCTTATGGTTATTTGAACCTTAGATTTAGTATTTTTTATGCATTTGTGTGTGTATCTTAATCATTTCATTAAATCCATGTATTTACCAAGTGTATCTTGATAAGAATTGCCATTCGAATATTCTTTGTAATTGCATCCCTAAGGCTGCATTTGGATGCGATGTAAATCAAGAACCGATGTAAATTTTACATCGGATCGGTTTAGTATGCGTTTGAAAAGAGGGTGTAATTATTATCAACGTAAAACTACACTCCGGTTCAGTTTTGTATGTGTTTGGATGGAGTGTAGTTTTACGTTGATAATAGATGTTAAACATCATTAGTTCTAAAGTTTTACAATCGATGTAAAACCTACATCAATTTTATTGATGTAAAACTTTACACTCTTCCACCCACCACTATTTTCAAAAAAGCAACGGTCACTTTCTGGTTCAGTGTAAAACCTCATCAATGTATTTTTACACTAATACCAAACGCAATCTAAGGCTGTATTTGTTTTCTTTTTCCTATGTTTTCTTTCAAACCAAATGCAACCTAATAAAAATTTTCCCTACATTAGTTGTTTTTTAAAGAGAAAATTCCCAATTAGTACCTTGTACTTTGGGCCTAATGCCATTTTGGTCCATGAACTTTAAAATGCAACAATTCAGTACCCAAACTTTGAAATAAGTGGCATTTGAAAAAGATACAAATGCACTTCAAGTGTTATCTAATTTTCTTTATCAACCATTCAAATGTTGACAAAAAATTAACAATCCCAAATCCCTGCCTCTTCTATTTAAGAAAGTTGGGGTCCCGTCTCATTAGGCATTTTGGAACCCAACTTTCTTAAATAAATGAGGCAAGGATTTAGGACTGTTAATTTTTCTCAACATTTAATGGTTGATAAAAAAATTAGATGACACTCGAAGGGCATTTGTATCTTTTTCAAATGCCATTTAATAGCTATTTAATGATAGGTACTGGATTGACACATTTTGAAAATTTGGGTATTGATGTGTCGCATTTTAAAGTTCGATGACCAAAGTGGGGCTAAGCCCAAAGTACAAGGTAATAATCGGGAATTTTCCCTTTTTTTAAGAAAACAAGCATTATGGGTAGCTACATAGCTTACACTGAAAATGTAGGAAAATGGAGTTTGCCATGTGATATTGCCAAATTATTTGGCCCAACTAGTACATGAAACATGGTAGTCTCAAGGGCAATTTCATCTTTTCATAAGCCTCAGAGGGAAATTGTAGGATTTTGCCACTAGGCTTAACTAATGTTTTCAACCCATATCTCACCTGATTGGTTGAACCGTTTGAACCATCACCTGGCCAGGATTCTAGGTCTGGTTCAGTCAAGACCAGTCAAACGATGAAAAACCGTTGACTTAGCCAAGAATTGTTTGACCTAACTCGTTGAACCATTGATCAGGTCGTGGGTTGCACATTCAATGCATGCAAAACTTTCGGAAGCCATAACTTTGCATTCCGATGTTCGATTGGGATGATTTTTTTTGGGTAAATTTCTTAAACTACCCTTATGGTTTAGCTAATCGACTAAGTGCACCCTTAATGTTTGAAAATTGACTAATGCTACCCCTATTGTTTCTGACAATTGACTAATACTTCCCTTATCGTTAGCATCCGCTATTATTCCGTCAAAACCAATATACACATGAGACCACATGGTGTTTAAAATTCTTTTAAAACCCTATATTACCCCCTCCCTCATCCCAATTTCATTTTCGAGAGAAATGAAAAACACTGCTCATTGTCTCTTCCAACTCTTAGCACAACGGTGGCAAACTGGCATTGACCCTCTCCACCTCCGACCAGGTCCCTTCCCCGATCTCTCTCTCCTCTTCCCTCTCTCCTTCCCCCTCTTCTTCCTCTTCTGCTCCTTCCTCCATCTTCATCTCTGTTCATCGTCTTCTTGATGGTTGATGAGGGCGGATTTGGCCCTCCAATGACATTGTGACACCTGGCACCTCGTGACAACTAGGTGCAGCCTCGTGACAACTAGATAGCTCGCCACTTACAGGCAGTTCGCCACAGACAGCTCACCAATAGGCAGCTCACCACTAGGCAGCTCACCACTAGGCAGCTCACCACCATGCAGCCTGGCACCTTACAGACAGCTCACCACTTCACAGGCAGCTCGCCACTAGGCAACTCACCACCCAAGCAGCTCGCCACTTACAGGCAGCTCACCACTTACAAGCAGCTCGCCACTAGGCAGCTCGCCATCATGCAGCCTGGCACCTTACAGACAGCTCACCACTTCACAGGCAGCTCACCACCCAAGCAGATCACCACTTCATAGGCAACTTGCCACTAGGCAGCTCGCCATCATGCAGCCTAGCACCTTACAGACAGCTCGCCACCAAGCAGCTCGTCACCTTATAGGAAGCTCGCCACTTACAGGCAACTCGCTACTAGGCAGCTCGCCACTATGCAACACTCACAGGCAGCTCGCCACTAAATAGATCGCCACCATACAGCCTGGCACCTTACAGATAGCTCGCTTCCTAGTCAGACTGACCACCACATGACAACCCCGAGGAGCTCACCACCGTACCCCGCATTTTACGGGATTATGACTTGTAATGGCTATATTAGCTCACCTACTCCCCGATTCAGGCGGAGATGGCAACCTTACCAGTTGGTGGCATTATCCCCACCTAACACGAAAATAGGTCCCATCACAGCGGGAATCCAGGAACTGCTCCGCCAAACCCACGAGGACTCCAGTATATAAAGGCCTCACCCCCCAAGGGGCGAAGGAGAAGAAAAAATAGATGGAAATGAAGGGTGATCTCTGCTCTCTAGCTCTCTCATTCTCTAATATCAATTTCAAGCTCTCTACTGTATGCTAACTTAGCCATCGGAGTGTCCTCGCCGGGTAAGCCACCCCGAGTTCTCTGATTCAGTTCTTGCAGGCAACTAGTTCCTGTCGTCTACAAAGATGAACTGATCATTTCCTGCAGGGAGAATGGGTTCCTCAGTTCCCGCCGTCTACAAAGATGAGCAGATCATCTCCTGTAGGGAGCAGCCGGGTTGCACTACACTAGGGAGCTCCACTTCAGCCTCTGAGTCATCGGCCACTTGGGAGCAGATGGGATGATGAGGTACTTAGCAAAAAAAAATGATACGTGACCAGAAACGGTTACATCAATGGTGAATAGAGATTGAGATGCTCGAGGCCAAATACAAAGTTGCAGCCCAACAATTTAGAGATTCCAGGTGTTGGGATTCTTGGTTCCATTAATGTTTCCTCTCCCTTTCAACGTCTTTGATTTTTGGCTTTTAAACCCTATTGCATTCACGATCCATATTCATTAGTTGGTTGGTTCGGTTGATTGGTGTTCGCTGCTTTTTTGCCTTATGAGGTTAAGGCCTTATTTTTATCTTTTTTATTAAAAAATCAAAATAAAACAGACTCATCCTAAATTCCGTAAACCAGCATATTATCAACTTTATTTCTTTCTTTTTTCTTCTTTCTTTCTAAAATAACTCCGTTCATCATTGGTTGGTTCATTGCCGGTCAAAAGAAGATGTGTAGATATAACTCCGTAAACCTATTTAACTTTCTGAGGCACAACGCTGCAGAATCAATGGGAGTTAAAAATTTAATCCGTTGAGCATTTTAAGGTTCTGACGAAGAAAAGAGAAGAAAAAGACAAGTATTTTGATTAATTAAGCAGGGGTTTAGTTCTCTTGTGTAAAAGCATCGTGAGGAATCGTTTCCCGTCACATAATCACCGATTCCCAGCTAAAGCCAACCTAGTAGAGGCCCCTCCGAGAACACAATAATCCGGTGTTCGGGGCACCGGGACCGGGAGCGAGACCATAGGCATGGGGTAGAAGGTGGCTGAACTCCTTGAAAAATATGATCTGAATTCACTCTCCCCCTGCAATTTCTTTCTGGTCCAATCTCGGCTTTCTACTTTCAGGAGTTCCAATAGGGTTCATTTTTTATTTATTTTCCTTTTTTCTGTTTTATTTTGAAATTTTGAAGAAGAATAAAGGGCAAAATAGTCTTTTTGTTAACAAGCGCTAAACAGTAGGGATAGCATTAGTCAATTTTCAAACAGTAAGAGTATACTTGGTCAATTAGGTAAATCATATGGATAGTTTAAGAAATTTACCTTTATTTTTTTTTTTATTTTGGGTAACTTTTTGAGATCTATGCATCCCAAGGAGACATAGGTTCTTTTCCCCGCTATTTTCATGAAAAAAAACATTTTTTGGCCTTAAATTGCAATTTTTAATATTTTTATAAAAAAATAAAAAACTTAATTAAAAATATAAATTAAATATAAAATAATACATATAACATGTTTATACATTATTTAATGCTAAAATATATATTTATACACATATGTATATATATATATACACACACACACACACAGATATATATATAGACACACACACACATTCACGCGATGACATGGCACAGTCTGAACCGTTCGACCCTATTGGTTAAACCGATGACCCATGACCCAGAGGCAAAAATGGTTCAATATTCGGGTTGGTTTTTAAAACACTGGACTTAACGTTGAGGACGTCAAATCTCTTACTCACAAAAACTCTGCCCACGTCTAATCACAACACATTACCCCTATAAATTGGGAACATCTCCCCATATATAATATTATGTAGGAGGATGAGATGTTCTCCAATGACTACAATATTATATGAGTAGATGTGAGCAGAGTTCTTGTGGGCAGGAGATCCGGGCTCAACACTGAGCCCCTTTGATCGTTATGACCTTGGTCGTGCGTTCAGGATCATTAAATGTCAGAATAATACTTGACCACATGGTCTCTACGAGGGTCCGGATGTAGTAGGCACGTTAGGTAAGCACAACGAGTGAGCACATAATAACTATGTGACACATGTCCCACTTAATGTGCCTTTCATCCAAACGTTTTTGCTTTGTTAAATAGAAATTGTCCATTATTTTAATATTTTTGTCAAAATAATTAAAAATAAAAACAATAAAAAAAAACCTAAACGTGTTAGAAGTTGGGATTCATTTAAGTTTTCTTCTTTTATTGTTTTTTATTTTTAATTATTTTGATAAAAATAATAAAATAATAGACAATTTCTGTCTATCGGAGCAAGTTGATGTAAGAACTGTTACAAAGCCCCATCGCACTACATTCAATAGTGCACCACCTATAAGTAGGACACACACAAAGCCCCATCGCACTACAGTCTCTTGTCTCTTGCTCTCGCTTTAATTTTAAACTTGCCACCTCTCTAGTAATTTGATCGTTGGAGTCTCTCTACCTCTAAGACCACACAGGTGAGACCCTTGGCCGATCTTAACTCTAAAAATTCCTAATTGACCTTGTTGCCAAATTTAATACGTATTTGACTCTTTCCTTTTTAATGGTAGTAAGGTAAATTTCGTTTTAGTTAGGATAAATTACTTAAACCTCCCTTGTGTTTTTTTTACAAATGCTTTTATCTCCCTTATACTTTGACTAGGGATGCAACTTGGGTGGGCCCAATCTGAGCCTAAACTGGTCCAGCCCGAAATTTTACATGGGTTGGGTTTGGATTTTTGGTCCTCAGGTTGGGCTCGGGCCCAAGAAATCAAACTTTTCTATTTTTCAAGCTAGGCTCGGGCCTAGGCCTTAGGTAGCTCGAGCACATATGTATATATATGTTAATTATGCATATGCATACATACATGCATACATATTTTTCTTACATATATACATAAATATATGTATACATACTTGCATAAATACACATATATGTATAATTTTAGAGTGGGTTCATTGACCAACCCAAACCCGACCTGGACCCAAGCCCAATCCGAATTCATCAAATTACGGTGCAGGTTGGACTCAGGTTAGGAAAAATAGAGCTTGACCTCGGGCTTGGTCCGGACTCGGGCCTTAAGCCCAAATTTTAGGGTCGGGCCTAGGTTGACCATAAACCCAGCCCAATCCGGCACACAAAATGTTATATTCTTTCTATCTAAGTAGGGAATAAGGGCATATCAGTAATTTTGTTGTCTTTGTCTAATGGAAGTGATTTATTTGTATAATTTCTCTGATATGTCGAATGGAGAAAATTAATTTATTTGGAGATATGAGGTTCAAGCATTTGTCAGAATAAAAGCACAGAGGTGTTAAAAAGTCCCTCGGAAATAAGGGCTTTCATTTGCATGGCAGAAGAAAATGGAGCCCTTAGAAGCTGCAGGCAGCTGAGTTAGCACGGCAAAGATCTCTGGGTCCTCTAGATCTCATTATCAGACAATTCATCCAACAAACCCGACAGTTGTTGCTTATTCATAATAAACTAACTTTTCATATTTGTCAAATGAATATAATAAATGATTTTTCTGATGAAAAGTTGACAAAGTTTGAGCAATTTGAGCAAGTCCAGACTTGATATTATGATGATAGCCAAGACTAATGGGTTCTCTTTCCTGTCAATCAATTAAAAAAGAGAGCATACAATATAAAAATCTATTAATAAACAAACCAAACAAAGAATAAAGCAACTGCACTAGAAGACTTCTGTAAAAAAAAAAAAACGATTAGAACGGTGAATAAAAGGAGAGATTCAGAGCAGTTAATCCATTTCGATGTTTCTAAGAGTTACAATGGAGGTTCGTTGCAGGAGACAAAAAGTCAAGAAAAAGAAAACAAAGAATAGAGCTTGCATGCGTTTACCAGATTCAAGAAAGGTGATCAGAAACCTGAGAAAGAAACAAGGAGTTCATATTACCGATGAAGAAAGCTAAGTGCCTTAGTCCTCTAGTTGGCTACACTGCTCAGTGCTCATCTCTTCTCATCTTTATGTCTCTTGTTTCTTTCTCATCCTACTGTTTTGTTTATTTTCCACTCACTTTCGTATGTCGGATCATAAGCTTTATTTTATTTTCCCTGTTTGTCTATGAACCTACACAATCACAGGGAAAATGAATTTATTATGTAACCACCCAATTAATGGGTTTCACTTATTTTAATTGTTTTACTACAGTAGGAATCTTCTTTCATAGAGATTTGCATTGTTGTCTTCACTTGGTTAAAGTGTTAAACCCTCAAAAAGGATTATCTGGAAGTCAGTAAAGGAAAGAGGACTCGGTTTATGGGGCAGTAATATAATTTCTTTGAGATGAGTCAGACATTACTAGATCAGATGGTAGGACCACCAAAATGGGTTTTTCTTGGGTCACCCGGGTTTTGGAAATGTTGGGTTGGTCAAATTTATTATAATGTATGATAATAATTTATGTGTTGTGTCATATCCTCTAATGTAAGATATGGTTTTAAAAGATAATCTAGAACTGTTTTATTTATTTATTTTTATTTTTTTCCATATTTTAATTTCAACCCGAGTCGTTGAAGCATTTCTCCATCCGGTCCAAGATTGACAACATTGTTTGAAAATTGAAATAAATGCTTTTTGAATAAAATGCAAACTTTAGGCTGTGTTTAGTTGTAGTACAATATCATTTGCACTAGTACAAATGAATGGAAGTACAAATGAAAAGAATACAAATTCTGATTTAATTTTATTTTGGATTTTATTTTATCCTGCATCAGGTTTTATTTTATTTCATTTGTATTTTATAATGCAATCGAACATAATGAGTAAACACCCAAATCATTTGCACTACAATCAAACGCAGCCTTAGGATACAATCACATATTGCTTATATTTTAACTTTTTTTAGTAGGACTATTTAATTGCATGAAATTAATTATTGAATAGGTATGTTTGGATCATGGGTTTGATAATGTGTATGATGGTGGTTAATAATGATGGCATCGGATTGATTAGGACCATAGTTCGTTATTGTTACATATGCAATTACATCATTTTTCCTGGTGCTAGTTTTACGAGGCTATTTAGGGACCAAAAATCAAAATGGGCAATAATCACAAAAAGACAAAAAGCTTGAACATTGGTATTTGTGTTAATGGGAATGTTACATTGTTAATCCCTCTCATTACTTTTTTTTTTTTTTTTTTTTTGATATTGCAAATTACATATTTTAAAAGTTAATTAACTTAGAACACGTTTGGGAGGGTTGAATCACAGTGGTTTTCCAGCTTTTTGAAGTGGGCCTCACACGGACAGCCAGTGAAAAATCCAAAGAATCTAAATCAGCCGTCAGCCAGTCATTTAAAGGGCTTTTGGCATTTCCATAGTTCAAAGTATCGATATGCTTATGTGTATCGGCAGAGTTGTATCGGTATTTAGATACACACAGAAATGGTGTTGTTTTTTAGTTTTTTTTTTTTTTTCAAATTTTGATTTTTAGGCATTAAAAAAGAATAGAGTCTTGAAACACTTATAAACAGATGTATTGAGACCTAAAAGATTCGATACGATACATTTGATACGGAACATATCATATCGATTTTTTGAACCTTGGGCACTTCAAAACATTTGAACCAGCATAACTGAATCTTCAACTCAACCCTCCCAAATGGACCTCTATTCTTCTACTTAGGCCAGCTGCCCAGCTTTGCTTTGTAGTTGGTAGTTTGTTTCTCTTTCCAATATGTTCCACTATTGAAGTGGATGGAAGCATTTCAGTTCTTATTTTTCTTAAAAAAATACCGTAATGAATGCCTCATGGGCCCTCCTCTGCTGGGCCCAATATCAGATTGGATATCACCTACTAACAACCATGCCCCACATAATACTGTCATGATTTTCCTCTGACACCAATCTGATAGTTAACTACAACCTGATTGTGTGATGGGGGCCCGTTAAATTAATAAATGGGCCAATGGACTATAAAAAACTGCATAATCAGACAACATAATCCGTCTGATAGTGAGATATTGTAACGTGGACTGCCAGAGGCAGAAGTCATCAAATATATATGGAAAAGAAAAAGAAGAAAAAAAACCCTAAAAAGTTATAATCATGGCCTCATGGAAAAAAAAAGGTTGGGTGCATTGAATCATCTGGATCATCCAGTGGATGTACCTTTTCCTCCTTTTCTTTTCGGGCACTCAAGCTGTCTAATGATTGGCTGAAATCTGATGGTTGGAATTGATCTATATAGATCGCATTGGTGATCTAAAATTCCACCGGATATTGAGGTTGTCTCAAATTAGAGTCAAGACGGTGCTTTGACTCGTCTTGGATTAGTCCAACTCGATGGAGTCACCGAGTCAATTCGGATACTTGCCTAGTTCAACCTGAGACAGCTAAACAAGATCCTATAATTTTTCGTTGGTAGGACAAATCCGGTACATCAACCTTCATGGGTTCATGGGTTGTCCACATTTAACAAGTAAAATTAGGTTTGGGTGGTTGAACTGAAAGTCTAACCCCCCTTTCCACAAAATGTTTAATTAATTAGAACCATTTTTCAGCTCAGATTGATTTTAGGAGGAAATGTGCTAAAAATAAAAATAATGGTGGAATAAAATGGCTAGCTCTCGAATAGATTCCAATCCAACGAGGAAGAAAAAGTGTATTAATGCAAGAGACCCATCAAGATGATGTTGGATTTAAATCTGTCTGTTGGCCTTGTGGTCATTAACATAGTAAATCTCTTTTGTTCCTCATTTTCTCAGGCATTGTTTGCTTGGGTGCAAATCTAAACTGGATACAAATGTTGCACCCATTTCAATTTTGTATCTGGTTTGCTTCTAATTATTGTTCGTACTCTTGTTTGATCAAAATTTGTATCTTTTTTTTTTTTGTCTCATTTGCATTCATTTATCATGCAAATTTCACTTCTCAAAAACTAATACAAAATTTTCACCACCTTCCTCCCTATATCTCAATTCTCTTTCGTACTGTCATACAAAATGGATGCCACATCATCTTGCTTCCTATCTCAGTACTCTCAAAAAAATAACATTCCTCTGCTTCTCCTACCTCATATAAGGTGAGTATGACACTTTTTACTGTTAGAGAATAAAACTTATTGAAGGACTTCACTTAATAGTTGAAGTTTTTATGTTCAATGGTTCTATGAGATGGTATCAGAGCCACTTTGACCAAGTGATCTAATCGTCACCTCATTATAATTAATTTTTAGCACAAGGTATGGGTGGGTCTGTGCTGTACATTCTTCAAGGCCAATGAGCTTTCGTGTGAGAGGGCATGTTAAAGAATAAAACCTATTCAAAGACCTTACTTAACGACTTAAACTTTAGGTTCAATGGTTCTATGAGACTCACAAACAAATAACACAAATTCAAATCAGAAGCAAAAGAAAACCAGAATTTACAGTCAGGAGTCGGCCTATTTTTGCTTCAAACCATTTACACCAATGCAAAAAGAGAAGTTGCACTGCAAACAAACAAACTGAGCCTTTACCGACATGCATGTTTAACCATATTTATCAATGGATGGATAGAAGAAGAGGGAATTTGATCTTATTAATAAGTGAAAACTTCTGTTTAATTTACTTCATCATCTCACATGCATTCACATAGCATGCCTTCAGTTTCAGTCCAATTAAAAATTCTGGTCTCAGATAGTTAGGACACCCATGTGTTAAATTCCAGTACTTGACTAGAAGAAAGCTTTCCTCTCCATTATTTGCACTAGAGTATATTTTCCATGAAATTATCAGGACATTCCCGTGACACTATCCGCCACCATGTACGCTATGTCTCTTCTTGTCGATAATAACCCAAATCTTTCTGCTTCTGTCTTTCCCATCTCTGAGCAATCTTGTATTCTTCTTCTTGATCCAACTCAAACAAATCATATATGTATATGGTTGAAGATTGTGGCCAGAGGTGTCAATATACCTGTTTTGGGTTGAATTCCGTCCAAAATCCAAATCAAAATAAATTTTGACAGATTGGGTTGGATCTGATCTATCTGTAATGGATTAATTTTGAATTGGGCCGGATTGAATTGATATCCGACCCATTGATAGAAGATAAGAATATAGGTGTCAATGGACCAAGTTCGGTTAGAACCAATATAAATTAAAACCAATTTAAGCAGATTGAATGATTCAAACACTGAATTGGACTGATCCAAAATATTCATTGGATTGAATTGAACCTGGTCTATCTGTAATGAACTCATATCGGATCAGATCGGATCCAATTGGCACCGTCATAGGCTCAGTTGTTAATTTTTGTTTGGAAAAGCAATGAACCAGCCCACTTAATGAGCCAGAAAAGCTTCAGGGTTTTCAACTTTCCATCCAGTGTCACTTTCTCTGGCTTGCTGCAGGCTATTTGTGTAGTTTCCTTGTCCATGTCAACCCTCAACTGTTGGGGTGTGTGTATCTCTCTCTGTAGCTACTTGGGTTCTCTGATTTTCTTAAATAGTGAGAATTAATTTACCGATTTCACCACATGTTAGGGGGTAATTTGGCTGAGATTTGCCAGAGAAAACAATTAAAATGGCAAATCCTTACCTGTTTATGAGCAAAGGAGTTCATTTTTGCTCCTATAGACACAAGTGTCTTTCGAGTGAGATCGATTTCAATGCCTACACCGTTCGCACAGCTGTGTATTAGAAATATCTCTATATTTGTATGTTTTTCTTTCTTTTTTTTATGAGAAAATATTCTCAATACAAAGCTGAAAGAGACTATACAAATGGAGTGAGCACGGTCTTGTGAGAATGAGATCCACTTTCCTTTCGATCACCCAGAGACGACCATGTGATCACTGATCAGGATTCAGAATTTTGGCCTGACAGTCCCTTTTTAGGGCTAATGTTGACGCCTGGTTGTGTGTCTGTCATTGGACACTCGAGAAGACATCCAGAAACAAAATTGATCTTGCCAAAAAAAGTGTTAATCCTGGTCGCCCAATAGTAGAATTAGAGGACAATTCTCATCGGTTCAGTTTTACAGAAATTGTTAACGTTATGTTTGGTTTAAAGGAAAAAGTAGGGAAAATGAAGGAAAATATAAAAACATTTATAATCTTTGTATAGGAGTATATGTTCTTTTATCGAAAAAGAATTAATTTTACATTTAGAGTATTTTTTTTTCTTTTCTTTCTACCAATTTCAGCATTAATATTTGTGTTTGCACCCATCACAACCATGATTCTAAATATTTATGAATGCAAAATGGAACCAGATTTGCATTCTTCTAAATAAATTTGCATTCATATCAATACATTCATTTTATGCACTCTCACCAAACGCAAGTGAGATTTGGACATGGTCAAAATTCAAAACATCGATGTAGGCAGATATGACAATATTGACCTGTGCCTTTAATTTTTTTTTTTCCAATTGATTCAGGGGGTCGGTTTCTACCCCCTGAACCAGGTCAGACCCAGAACATCTACTGTAGGGGTGTATTAGGAGGTCACCAATATGATAGTATCAATTAATACGACATGATATGTTTTGATATTTTGAACCTTGGATACCATTACAAGTGGGGTACCTGCATTTAAGATTTTACACTGCTTCAGATCAGACTAAACCCATTCAAAATTTGACAAATCCCAATCCGAGGCCACAAGTTACACCCCAACATTTGGAGTTTGTTTTGCCTGAATATCAAATATGATTTGCATAGATTTAATCAGATCTCAGAAGATAATATTGAAAGCGAGTTCAAATCAGCCCCATACAATGTTCTATAACACATTCCAACCGTGTATTGAGAATATCTCCTGATGATAATATAAAAAATAATAATGTTATCATCGAAAAATGTTTTCAAGACGGAAATATGCTATGGAACGTCATGGGAGGCAATCTTTGTGAAGGGCTGATTTGATCTCATTAAAAGCAACCCTGCAAAATAGAGTTTGTAAATGGGAAAATCACAGTCAAATGAGAATATTAACATAGTTTTCTTAATTGGTAACAATGGCATCTCCCACGTGTTTTTGGATGCATTATCATCCTGCACAGAAAATCAGAGTCAGAGATAGTTGGAGTTGGAGATGGAGATTTGTCCGGTCTCCCTCAGGGCCCAGCTTCTCCCCATACCAACCCAAGCCTGTAGGACAAAACGCCCACTGATTTATGACATGGCGCCCTCCATCGGATTCTACTGCATGGAGATCTGACACTCGTGGTATTAATGTCCCACATCTTAAAAGCCTTTAGGGTTTGTTTGATTTATGGTTAGAAATGGAGTTAGAATCAAAATCAAATTAATTTATTGGCATAGTACGGAAACAAATCATGTTAAGAGAAGGTTCAAAAAAAAGAGTAAAAGTTGAATAAATAGGAAGAACTCTTCACAGAATAATTAAGAGAAAAGTAACATTAAAAACTATCATAGCTTTGTCCTAGTTAGCCTTTATATAGATTTATATCCTTATGGTTCCTACAAGAAAGTTTCCTAATCTATGAAAAAACTGCATAATAAAACTCTACTAAAATTCTTCAGAAAGAAAGTCCTAATTAAGCAAAAATTTGGAAATCACAATTTATGCTAACTTGGCAATTTTGAACTAGAATAGAAATCCTACGCTGACACTAGCTTGATAAATTTGAATTAAGATAGAAGTTCTACACTGGCACTTAGTAATTTCGAACTAATATAACTTCTGCATTGACGCTAACTTGGTAATTTCGAACTAAGATAGAAGTTTTGTACTAGTATTAACTTGGTAATTGATTAATCCGTTGGATCAACAACGTCATCTAAGCTTTTTATATATCTTGGAATAGTCACAACTTGCATATAATTTATTGGCTTCATCTATTCCCTTGTCTATTTGATTTAGTTGAAAATTAAAATCAAATTCTATAAGATATGCACAAGTATAAAGGAGGGAGGGTTGATATTGAATAAAGAGAAATATGGTTTGATCACTTTCTTCTTTTTTTCGCTTTTGTTTTGGATTGGCTAGAATCCGTGAGAGAGGCGGGAATGGCCATTCCCTATAAAAAAGGGGAAATATTATTTGATAAAAAATGGGAATCAAAATCCTATTCTCAAGTTATTTCTGTTGTAATTATTATTATTCCTCTTGGCCGCCCGTACCCCACCTAACACAAACATGCACGCAAAAAATAAAGCTGCACACTTAAAATGGGAGATTGTAGAGTAGGATAGCTTGGTAATGATGGGTAGGGGTATAAACGATATTCAAAAATTCGATTTTAAATTTGAGATTCGGCATAATGATTCAGATAATTCGAATATTTAATCGGTCGAATTCGAATGTCTTATTCATACTGAATAGTTAATCGGATTCGAATTCGGATATGACCTGATTTGATTTGATAAATATCTGAATTCGATCGATTATTTAATTCTTATATATAATATATAAAATTTTTAAATATTTTATATAATTTATATATAATAATTAAATTATATAAATAATTTATATATTTATATATTTTATATAAATAAAATATTTATTTTATATATGTATTTATTACCTAAAATATTTAATTAATCAAATTCAAATCAAATATTCGAATATTTAATCATATTCGAATTCGGATATTAATTTTCAATATCTGTCGGATATCAAATTTTTTAATCAGATGCGAACTTGGATATTGCTTGATCTGATTCGAATTGGATCCGTTTAAACCCCTAATGGTGGGTATAGAATTTAGGACTCCGGAATCTAGGGTAGGTATAAAAGCTTAAAAATTGATCATTAGGTGATGTATCAGAGTTGAAAGATAAAACCCGATTTAGTTAGTGCAGAACCCATTCCAACAACCATTATAGTCGTGCATTGGGAATATCTCCCAACAGAATTAAGGAGATGCTCCCTATGCAAGGCTATTTGAATGGTGTTAGAATGGGTCTTGCACTGACTGAAGCCCATCTCTAAAACGACAACAAGTACTGGATAAGTGTCTTCGATCTTGATCTCTGATGTCGAGTCTGGATCTGCTCCTCATTGAGTGCACCTCATACGGACTTCATAGTCCCATCCGATCGTGTATTGGGAACATCTCCCGTTCTCTGTGTTTTCATTCATATGGCAATGTTTTTAATACATGATGGGATGGGGCTGTGATGTCCTTGTGAGATGCGCTTTGTGAATAACAGATCTCGATTTCTCGATGTCGAAACTAGATATAGTTAGAGCCCGTTTGAACAGTCATTATAGCCTTGCATTGGGAATATCTCCCCATTAAATAAAACACAAAAGTACAAAGATGTTTCCAATACAAGGCTGTTCTAACAGGCCAAGCACTGATCGAAGCCGATCTCCTCGATATCATATCCCATAAATTAGAGACTGGATCTGCTCCTCACACATGGCACCTCACACCGACTTCACAGGCATATCCCACCATAGGGAACATCTCCCGTTATTTATATGTTATTATTTACGAAAAATGTTTTCAATGCATGGTAGGATGTACCTGTGAGGTCCTTGTGAGAAGCCCTGTTGAAGAGCAGATCCCAATTCAATAAACTACTTCATGCTCGAATAAATCAATTCTAAATTCTTCTCATCCCATTGGATATCGGTGCTTGGTGTTAAGTGGGCCCAGATGACAATCCAATGCAACTTGGGCGAGCTCGAGTTCTGATCTTGTAAAAATTTAAATGGGCCTGGTCCTGAAGTTTGGGCCCGATGCAACGTAAACGCTTTTAATTGGGTACTCAAATTACTCCTCAAGTGACTTCAGCCTTTAACATAAATTAAGGTTTTGTTTGTATCAAGTATCATTGTTGTTTTTATCAATATAAATTGATGTACAATTGTTATTTAAGGACGTTTATAATTGAAATAGGCATACCTTCAAAATACATGCACAAGAAGTTATTTACAGAAACATCAAAATTAGTGCTTCTTTCCAGGGTGTGGAGTCTAATTTTTCTTAGTTAAGATGATCAACCCAAAATGTTTCGTGTAGAAACAGCAACGGTACCAAACACAACCAAACTGTCATTTTTTTTTTTTTTTTTTTGCAGATGCATTGACAAAATGACTCCCAGGAGTGGCACTTCCTTATCATGTTCTTGTTTCCTTGCTGGAACATCGATAAACGCAAGGGGTCGTTTGATAATCGCTGAAGTAATTGAATTTAATGATTTATTACTTTGTCATTTAAGCTCAGTTTGGAAGGAGTATAAATACAAATTTGTAGAGTATAAAACTTTATATTTTGTATTATTTTGTATATATTTGTATTTGTACTTTTTTCAAAAAGTACAAATAAAAATTTATAGAATGCAAAACTTTATATTTTATATTATTTTGTATATATTTGTATTTGTATTCCTTCGTTAGGCTTAATTTGGAAAGAATACAAATACAAATATATAGATTTTGCACTCTACACATATATTTGTATTAGTACTCCTTCCAAATCCAACCTTAGTGAATAAGCCATTAAATAGACCTACAAGCTCCATAATAACCTGAAGGACATAGCATACTCTAATCCGGACTTAGGGTTTTTCCATACATTTGGATGCAACCTGGATATCATATAATTTTTGGCACCCATGTGATTATCTGAAAGATTTAAGCAGAGATTATATATTATGTCAACAATTGTGATTTATGATTTACAATAATTTGTTAATTATAATTAATAATAATTAACATTAGTTGTATTACTTATATTTAATAATTAGCAATAATTAAATAATTTTGTTAGCAGTAATTAACCAATACTGTAAGACTATACTTGTCATGGTCAGACCATCAAAATATAGGTGATCTTTTTGAATCCCAATTTCTACTCTGGTTCAAGTCTTATAGTATTGCAACTAATAATACTTTAATAATTTTATTAAGTAGTCATAATTAAATAATACTTTTTGTCTTTACATTAGATATTGGTTTTTTCGTATATCACACGGCGCCCTACTAGTTGGACTATGACAAGCTAGTCACTTTCTTCAATATACGAGGGGAATCATTCCTATACAAACCTATATAGCTCGTGACTAATTGAATAGAGGCAAATTGTACCTTATCTTAAAGAAAGTTAAGGTCCAGTTTGGTTTGCAGGAATAGGGGTCTGGAATTAGAATTGGAATGGGTCATTTTGATTTCAACTGTTTGGTTGAGCAGAGGAATGGCATTCCCCCATATGAAATCTCATTCTAATTGATTGCAATTCTCATTCCAATTCCTGTTTGAACCAAACAGACTATATATCTATATATATATATATATATCAACATGTTTTGCTAATTATTTGCCTACTTCCTAAGCTAATTGCTGTGATTGTTGGGGCTAAAGTCAAAGTTGGGTACTCAATTTGAAGATTTTATGGATTTTTAGGACAAATTCCTTCAAATTTTGACAAAATCCCAACCCCAGCCTATCCAAATTGAATCCCTAATTGGGATATCTTTTAGAAATGTATGGAGACGATAGAAATATTAGAAATGCATGGATACTTCAAGTGACAATAACATAATAGAGATCGTAGGAACATATAAAATATAACATTATTCTCAAAGCCCATATAGCCTGTGAACTTGAGTGAAGGATGCATCGGCATTGCAAAAGTAATTCCCAAAACAGTTTGAGATTTAGGGGTGTTTTGCCAACATGTATGATTTCGTTTTTCAAAACAAAAACAAATTTGAAACAAAACCAATTATGTTGCCAAACACCTGGTCCCAATATCAATGGCTGCTCTTATTTCTCTCTCAATCTGCTGCCCTACACGAGTTCGGATCTCCTGCCTACACAAACTCTGCCCCACGTCTACCCACATAACATCGCAGCCATGCATGGAGAACATCTCATCCTCCTACACGGTATTATGCAGGGGGAGATGTTCCCAATTCATGGGGGTAGTGTATTGTGAGTAGACGTGGGCAGAGTTTTCATAGGAAGGTGATCCAGAGTCACCCTACACTTGAAGCCAATTAAGCAGTTCAGCAGATGTACCCTCACAAAGCACTAGGCCCAAATGGTTTTTCAATGTTTTTCTATCAACATTTCTAGAATCTGATCAGCCAAGATATTTTTAACATGTTGTCACATTTCTCGTTACTAAATATCTGCTTAAATAGATAAATAATAACAATCTTATTTTCATTCTCAAAAATCACCCTCCAGTAGATCTATCTAGTTATCGGTCTATCAGTTTATGCAATGTCATCTACAAGATTATTTCCAAATGGATGGTCTTACGACTACAACCAATTGATCTCCCCTTTTCTATAAGGATTTCTTAAGAATAGATGGATGCCTGATAATATCCTTTCAGTTAAGAATAGAATGAGCTGAAACTTTCTTAAATCTACTCTCTAGAAGATGAAGTTTCCTAACAAGTGGTGCCAATTAGTTTGTCAATGTATTTCAACTCCCACTTGCTCAATTAAATTGAGAGAAAAATATTATGATCACTTCCATCTTCAAAGAAGTCTTAGGCAAGGAGACCCTCGTTCGTTACAGGAATGAAAGCCCTCACTTAGCCCTTACAACAAGCAGTAAAAGCTAATCATACTCCCATATATTCTATGCCCAAAGATAGACCATTTCATGGATGGACACAGTTTGGTGGCAAAACTGATGGATGGACACAGTTCAAGATACACCATTTCATGGAAGAAGTTCTTTCTCCCAAAATCCATGGGAGACTTGGGTTTTAGGAAAAGCCAGCCAATGAATAATGATATGTTTGGAAAATGGTTATGGATGTTGATCTCTAATCCTAACTGTTCAAAGAGTTAATTAAATAATTAAACAAAAATATTTTCCTAATTCCAGCCCTTTCTTGGCAATGGTGACCTGGAGAGGTTCTAATTAATGGAAAAAGGTCCATAAATTACTGATGGACATAAGACCCAATTTTCTGTGGATAGTAAAAGATGCATCTTTCATTCGTGCTTTTCATGATCTTTGGGTTCCAACTTCCAAAATTTCCTAGTGGGATTCCTCAGTCAATGCAGCCATTGTTTGAACAAGATAAACAACTTGAAGTTGCAAATCTTCTTAGTCGAAATGGAGTTTGGGATATACCCTGCAGATTTCATGCCTCAACAATAGAACATATAGCTCCAATCAGAAAACACATTGAGTCAAATTTTGATAAGGTCCTGTGGAAGTTAAACAATTCAAGTGTATATACAATCAAGTCAGCACATTAAAACCTTCCTAAATTAATTGCCACCAACATCCATTTCCTTTATTGGATGGAAACTCAAAATCCATATTTTTGTTTGGAAAACACTTTATGAAATGGGCTTTTAACAAAAGACAAGTGTATGAAGTGGTTGCCTATGAAAGATCAAGTCTGTGGTAGGTGTTTACAGCAACAAGAAACACCTTTTCGCTCTTTTCTTTGCATGCCCCTTTGCAAGGGAAATATTGTGTGAAGAATAATTGAATACTTAACCCAGAAAGGCTCCAAGAAGCCATTGCATCATATAGCACAAGATTGGATAAATCATATAAGTCTCTTATTGAGTAACCAGGAGGTAAAGATATATGTTGGCAGGTTTAGCATACTTTTTTATATACCTAATCTGGGAGGCAAGAAATAAGAAGATTTTTGAAGGTCACCAATGCTCCCCTTCAGAAGTTTTAGGCAAGAAAGCAAGCTATCTATTGATTAAGTCATCACAAATATCTCCTGCCCGAGATTTGTTAATTCTTCTGATGAGCATGGGTTAAGTTGCTTAGAGCCAAGTATCTAATCAATAATCTGTGGTTCCCTAATAAAATTAGGCAAAGTGATTCTCTTTTTTGGAAATACTTTTCTAAGAATTTGATGGAATTAAAATCTGACATGGGCTTTTTTTTGTTACTAGACTCTGTTTTTAATATATGGAATGTGCCCTGGATTAGGAATGGGAACTGTTCTCTCTCTCTCTCTCTCTCTCTCTCCCCCCCCCCCAAGGAACCTCCTTTTAGATCAGATGCCTTTGACAGTGAACAGTTTATTTCAGAAGTGAATGGCTATTGGGATAGAACTAAACTTGACTCCTTTTTCTGTAGTTCTCTAGTGGATGTATTATGAACACCCACATTTTTAATTGAGATCTAGGAAACAAAGTCATTTGGACCATGTCCAAGAAAGGGAAATTTCTCTCCAAGCTTCATTGTTTTAACTCTTGGGCTCAAACTGGTTTATTACTGATAGATCTGCCCTTTCTATTATTAAAAAAAATCTAGGAATTCGAGGTTTGTATTATTTGGTAGGTACTTCAGAAGTTTTGTCATCTAGGGGTTTTTGTTTCTGTGGTGATCATAATGAAAATCCCATTCAGGACTTTGAACAGTTGTGTATGGAGAAGGAGTTCCTGAATTGGTTGGCTCTCTTTAGGTTATATTATATTTGGGTTGTGCACAATGACATTATTTTTAAAGGAAAATGTAAATATGTGCTTTGGATATTCAAATAACCAACTGAATCATTTCCACTTACAGAGATATTAATTCGGACCTGAATAATCTGATAGATGATACAGAAGCATCAACTTTTGTGAGAAACAGAGTGGCCTATTCCTAAAATGAACCTATGGTTTTATCTGTTTCTCTAATTCTACTCAATTTCTTCATGCTGCAGGAGGTGCTTTTTTGGTCTCCCCAGAAAACAGTGGAGGCTGAGCTTCATGCTTTACTAGTAGCTTTGATGTTTACCAAGGACCAGCACTGGGATCGTATACGTTTTGAATCAAAATCCATGCTATCTATAAATGCAACTAACTGATTGCATACATTTTAATTTGAATCAAAATCTATGGTATTAATTATGTACTATTTGGCGTATTTGCGTGTGTAAAAAGGTCTATTTAATAAACACTAAACAAATTACTGAATATATGTAATCAGACAGATAAATTACATCTCCCATAAGTCCATAACAAATCCATCAATCAATCAGTCAACATTCAAATTCAACTTAATTGAAACAAATTCATATTGGACCTAGGTCATGTGTCATCACTCAATTGATTTACCCAAACATTAGTCTCATCCGTATTTTATAGTTATATTACAAAGATTCACCTTTTAATACTAATAGGATTTTGTAGAGGGAAGATTTTGTTCTGTTCTGGAAGTTGTGGCAAGAAAGGGTGTTTCTTGAGAACTTCTTCCATGAAAGGGTGCTTTTGTAGAGGAAAGAAAGGGTGTTTTTTTTTTTTCATAATTTACTTTTCTGTCTACATGATATTCAATGGAATTAGATTTACAGGGTTTAAGTTTCGATACTTAGGCTCAGTTTGGAAGGAGTACAAAAACAAATATATTCTGTATAAATACATATAGAATAATACAAAATACAAGGTTTTGTACTCCTTCCAATTAGATACTCAAGGAAGTTGTGGCAAATGTATTTAGGGGGCGTTCTTTTTTTGGATTTTGAGAGGGGGGACCAAGTAATTTTCATTGACAAAAAATCCCATATTCTGTTTTCAGATTTATGTGGGGACCAGGGAAAGTTTATTTCCATCTCCTAAGTGGGTAAATAGCTTTCCCACTTAAGGGAAAATTGCCAATACTTAAATGCAACAAAATTACCCCTTTCAATAATAGATTTTTATGGCTAAAATGGTCATTGCCTTATTTATATGGAAAATAAAAGAACATGGATAAATGCACTTACCTGGGTAAGTCTTTCTTAGAAACACTTATCCGGGTAAATACATTTACCCAAGTAAATAACTTACCAAAAAGCAAATGGAGCCTTATTTTTAAATTAATTACCAAACTGGCTCAGTGAAGGAGTTGTTGGGGTGCTGGGAGTTACAACGCCTGCCAAAACTTGCTAGCGGTCTGTGGGTGTGCATTGCGGCTGTTGTGATGTACTGGTAGCCTGTAGGGCCTCTTGTTTTTGTTTCTTCCGGCAGTGAATATTTCATGTCCAAGGAGGAGATCAAAGAGATAGCTCATGAGCTAGAGCTTAGTGAGGTGAAATTTATATGGGTAGTTAGGTTCCCAAAGGGGGAAGGGGGTGGGATCAGGGTTGATGAGACCCTTCCACAAGGGTTCTTAAGAAGGGTTGAGGAGAAGGGAATGGTGGTGGAAGGATGGGCTCCACAGGCAAAAATACTGCAACACACGGCATTGGTGGGTTTGTGATGAGCCATTGTGGATGGAGCCAAGTGTTGATGGGAAGTTTCAAAATGGTGGTGGTGGAGGGAAGGAGGGAAAGAAATAAGGTGGAAAACAAAGGGAGTAATTAAGCAAAGTGATTAGGAATAAAGGGGAGAAAGAGATCGATCGATGTGGTATTGTGGTGGTAGAGAAGCTGCTCCAATTATGTAAGAAGAGTAATGAGAAAGAAAATGATGGTTTGCACTACTTGTAAGAGCTAATGCATTTTGGTCGCATCTTCTTTTCCTTATTTTAGTAAGTAAACCCATCCAATGCATAGGATTGTTTATGTGAAATGCCACAATCAAAATAATTTAGATTGGACTGGATTTGGTCCAATCCGGTGCAGTCCAATGTGAGTCTATTATAAATGGACCTGATCCAATCCAGTTCAATGAATATTTTGGACTGGTCCAGAGACTGTCCAATTTGTTCAAATTCCTATTAATTTAGATTGGTTTCAACTCAAACCTGATCCATTAATACCTATATTCTTATTTTCTATTAGACCAGATATTGGCTCAATCCAGTATAAATTCATTATGGACGGACCAGGTCGAATCTAATATATCATATTGGTCCATCCAAATAGATTTTGATTTGGACGGAGTCCAAACAAAAACTGGTCCATTGACACCATTAGCGGTAACTACATCATTTTACTTCATATTTTTGTTCCTCTCAAACAAATTGATAACCTTATTCTGTCTTAGTTCTCTTTCATTTACAAAATAAAGTAAACAAATTTACACCCAGCCTACTTACAGTCCCTGCATTTTCATTGCTTCAAACAAACGGAGCCATAATTGCACTATAGCACGTAAAATCCTATAGAATAAAATCCTGCCTGGTGTAGATAATCCATGTTAAAAACCTTACTTGTATCCTCTAGCATAATTGTCAACGTAACTAAAAGAATAAGCTTTCTTTTTTATCTTTCGTTATGTTAGTGACTTGAATTCTATATTGTGACGAAAAAAAACTGAAGGCAAAATTTCATAGTAATTTGTCGTGGAAGCGTGGAAGGGCATGGGTCACCGTTTGAATCCAATCCATATTCAGCTTATGGGTCTGACCCAAAAGGGTTTTCTCTTGTATACTTGTTTTTGACTTGAGAGAGAAGTCAAGTGATTTGGGTGCATTTGTGTGCACAGCTTTGTGCTCTTCACTGTAGTTGACTCTATAGTGGATTTTTGCTCCTTCACATGTGGAGGTAGGCTATAAGACAAACCACACCAATCTATGTATTTTCTTTGTTTTCTTCTCTTTATCTCTGTTTTTCTTTTATTTTTGGATGCCAATAGAATATGTATTTTTAGGTTTTGTGCAACATCTTATTTTTTATCCATTGGGAATTGGCTGATCTTGGAATCCAATGCAATGAGATATTAATTTGGAAGGCAATGAGCCAAAGATCTAATCTCTCCGGTATAATAAGTAATAACATAACATCCTTGAAACCTGTCTTGCCACTCTTATCAACCCAATCACTAAGGTTGTGTTTGATACCATTGCTTTCTACCTGAAATGAATTACATACAATCCCCGTAGCCTATTAGTAACCCCCCTATAAACCGCATCCTACCCATAAATTTGGCATCGATCCACGGTCAAGATTCACCCTCTCTACGGTGGAGCTAGAGAATTCTGAAGTGAGCTGACCAGTACCATAAATATGCATGTGTTTCTTGCTCAAGGGGGCCAAGTCTAATCATTTATCTGAAGTAACTCTCATATGTGATGTGATGTGACAATGTATCTCTATCCAATTTGTATTGATATGGTACCGAACACAACCTAAATGATAGTCACACTTAACTTTTAAGTGGACAAAGTATGTTCCAAAGAATAAAAGAAAATTCTATTGAAAAGAATGATAAAGAAAGGAACTGTACAAATTAGCATGGCAAAAGTTGTAAAAATATACAAGAGAATTCTATTGGGTACTTTATAGGAGGGTGCATAGGGGAATACATGAGTATAATGTCCAAAATCATTATTGATGGTGCGCAATCCGGTCGGTCCTACCTGTCAACGACCTTGCCTCTGACTGGAGCAATAGGGGGCCTGAAATGGAGAAGAAAGTGGGGAATCTCCGGGGAGGAACCCGATGAGATTGCTCCGAAGCTCAAGTTAGTATTCTCTCAAAGGCAAGATAAAACCAGATGGCGCAAAGTTCACATACCTTGTCCTCGGGGGGTAGAGAGCCTTTTATAACCACTTCGCGCACTCACTCCTAGGCTTCTGTCAGGTTGGGTATGATTACTTCTGTGCTTCTGCCAGTTCGGGTGTCATCACCTCTACTGGGACAGAACCGCCACTGCTCTTTGTCGGAGCCGTCTCTGTAACTGGAGATGGCGGTGGCAGGTGGCTGTTAGAGTGCGGCTGTCAAGCATCAGATCCCAAGTCAGTCAGGTGCGCCGCCCCTGGGTACGGACTCCTTCGATGTCAGGTATGGTGCGGTTTAGTTCAGTGTCCTGGAGGCGAGGTGCTGGAGTGGTGTACGAGGTTAAGTCTTGAGTTCGGATAGAGGTGCGGTCCGAACTACCATGGGGCAGGCCAGTTCAGGTTGCTACCCTTTGTGTTCGTAAGGCTCGGGGCCTAAGGGAGAGCTCGGGCTCCTTGTAGGGTGTTTGGACCGTTGGTTCCTCCTTTCGGAGCTCGTGCCTTGGCGTGCTGTTGTGCCAAGCTGTTGCCTTTGCCACGTGTTGAGTGGTTACGAGGTCGGGCCAAATCTTCCTTCATCAATTGCCCCCCACTCCTCGCGCTAAGGGTCTTGCCCTGGCGCGGGGAGTTCGCGAGGTAGCGGGCGGATTCGTCCCATACTTCGAATTGGTTGACTGATAGCGCGATGTGCGCATCGTCAGGATTTTTTCAGGTTTCTCGAGAGCCAAAAAGACGGGAAACGCGCCAATCTGCCTATAAGTGCTGACAGACGTGACAGTACGCGCCTTATTTCAAAATTCAAAAAGCGTGCCGCTGAGAGACATGACAGCAGGCGTCTTTTCAAATTTAAAAACACGTCGCTGCCGCCTTTAATGCGAGGGACGTGTGGCCAGTCACGTCTCGGTCTCAGGAGACGTGCGGTCAGTGTGACTGCGGGCCGTTGGATTGGCTTCGATCTGAGCCGTTGATTCTCGGTTACTGTGGGTATAAATAGTGGGGGACCCCAGTCGCTGTCATTATCCTGCGTTTTGCTTCTTGAGCTCGCGTCCAAGTTTCAGCTCGCGTTCAAGCCTTTAGCTCGCATTCACATTTCTGTAGTCCGTCAGCTTTCTTCCGGGTGAGTACTTTCCTGGAATCCTTCTTCTCCTTCCGATGTCTATCTCGGATAGCTCAGACAGTTCAAGGGGGTCGGACGCAGGTTCTACGAACTGAGTTGCATCCCCTAACAGTCCTAGTGAACCTGAGGTAGAACTCGAGGAAGAGTTCGAACCCGTAGGCCGAATTGCCTCAGGTAGTTTGGCGTCCTCCTCTCATCGAGGTTGGACGTTAGACAAGTTTGGGCCCTCGACCATGACCCCGGAGGGGCTTCAATCCCTTATTACCCAGTTCAACTTACCTGGGGAGTATGCCTACTTCATACCCTCGGGCAGTTTCCCTTGGGAACACGGTCCTGATGAGATTGTGATATTCTGGGAGCAGCTCGTTGCGGGGTTGCGCCTGCCTTTCCATCCCCTCATTGTCGAGGTCATGAACCACTTCGGCATTACTGTCGGCCAACTTCACCTGAACTCCATACGTAACTTGGTGGGGACAATCTCCCTATTTTGCGAGCAGGGCTTGCCCTTAGACCTGGAGATCTTCTCTTCCATTTTAATGCTTAAGAAGCAAGCGAGTCCTCTTCCCGGGCGTAGGCGGGCGTATTACTTGTTTCCTCGCCTGAGTTTTAATCTTTTACACAAACTTCCCAACAAGGTCCCGGCGTGGAAGCGGGACTACTTCGGGGTGCGAAGTGCATTGGGGTGGCCGTTCCAAACCGGGTGGGGGATGGCCGCCCCTGACGCCAGTGTTACGCTTGATAAGGAGACGGCAAAGGGCCTCCGGCAATGGGCACGACTTGGGCTAAAATGCCATCATTATCTGTCGGAGGCCAAGCTCATTGAGGCCGGTTTGAGTTCGGGTAGGTTCCTTACTTAGGTTTGTCTTTTGTTTTGCTCTGTTCTTTCGTTTTCTTTTTTTTTTCTAATGCCGAGCTCATTTTGCAGGTGTGATGGACTTAGAGAGGACTCGTGGTGGGCACCTGTTTCACGGCATGAAGAGGAAGAAGCGAGTCGCCTAACGAACTCGTGCCGAGCTGCCCTGAGACGCGGAGCCCGAGGTACCAGACTACCCATTAGTGGATCCGCCAAGGGAGCCCGAGATGGCCCCTCCAGTACATGAAGCGGCGGGGGCCCCTTATGCCGAGGCTACTAACACGGGGGCTCCCGCTTACTCTGAGTATGCTTACACGCGAGCTGGGCCCTTAGGCTCGGCAGCCCAAGGCGAGTTCAGGAGCGTGTTTTCGCCGAACCACGCTCTTTAAAAGAGTAGGGAGGCCATCTATCCTAAGGAGGTCGCGGCATGGACTCCTTTGAACCAGGTAGGTTGTCGTGCTGCCACTCATGCCATGGTGGTAAGTCAGATTTCTTGTCGGGCTCTCTGTTTTTATCCTTCTTGCTGTCGTCCTTTTGATCATTTGTTCTTTCCTTTTGGTAGGTGAATTCTTCTATCCATGCCTTTGCGGCCCAAGTGGAAAGGAGCTCGACGCAGGCGCGATCTGCCGAAGAGGCTTTCCGCACTGCCGAGGCGACTTCCCGAGCTGCTGAGGCGGCTGCTCACGCTGCACAGGCCAGGCAGGCGAGGTCTCAGAGAGATGCCGAGGCCATGGGAGTTGTGGTGAAGCATATGGCGGACCTGAGGCTGGATTTGCAGCATCAGGTTGAATACCTTCAAGAGGACATTAGGGAGAGGACACATATCTTTTCTCAAGGCATCAAGGATGCCAAGAAGAAGTCCGTCGATGAATACATCGCCTCGTCGTGCTTTGATGACCTGATGGTGGACTTGTACAGAAGGGGCTTTAAACTAAGCCGGTGGATGATCCAGAATACGTACCCCGAGCTCGATATTAGTGCGATATCCACTTCGCGCATTACTCAGGAGATGGCCGATGCCACTGATGGTGAGCCGGATTCTGAGGGCGAGGCAGGACCTTCGGGTATCGTTGAAGTGCCTTCTGATGATGAAGAAGTACCTTCGGGCCTGTGAGCTCAACATGTATTTTTTTTTTGAAAATGTACACTCCCTTATTTTGAAATGCAACGACTTTTTTGGTTAAGTGTTGGTTGCTCTTTCTCCCGAACTGACCGTATTTGCCGAACTGACCATATGCCCGATCTGTTTTTTGCCCGGGTTACTGCACTCGCGTGGCCTGTTTTGGTGTTGATACTTAGCCTCTGGGATGCCGATGCCCCTATTAGTTCGTTGTCAACACTTCGCCTGAGCCTTTGGTTGGCACTTTTTTCCTTTGCTTGCCTATGCCGAGGTTTCTTCGTTAGCTCGGCATCCTGACTTTGTCCACTTCGCTTGGTGGTCTATAGGTAGTATCGCCTTAAGTTGACGGCGTTCCACGCTCGGGGTACTTGTTTGCCCTCTAAGGTTTCGAGCTCGTATGCCCCCCCGAGTGTTCTCTTTACTCTGTAGGGCCCTTCCCAATTTGGTCCAAGTTTGCCTACGCCGGGTTCGGATGCCAAGATCTTACGGAGAACCAGGTCGCCGACGTGGAAGCTCCACTTTTTTACTCTGGCATTGTAGTACCGAGCTACTTTTTGCTGGTAAGCTGCTGTCCGGATGTGCGCGAGGTCTCTTACCTCGTCCAGTAGGTCGAGGTTGGTACGTAACTCGTCTCCGTTTGTCTGATCGTCATATGCTTCTAGTCGCAGTGTAGGTACTTCGATCTCCGTTGGGATTACTGCTTTAGTGCCGTAGGTGAGGTTAAAGGGGGTCTCTCCCATGGCGGTTTTTTCCGTAGTTCGGTGAGCCCATAGAACACTTGGTAGCTTGTCTGCCCACAACCCTTTAGCTCGGTCTAGTCGTGCTTTCAGTTCGCGGAGGATGACTCTGTTCATTACTTCTGTCTAACCGTTTTCCTGCGGGTGTGCGACCGATGTGAAGTTCTGACGAATTCCCATATCTTGGCACCATTCCTGGAACTTGATATCCTTGAACTGCTTGCCGTTGTCAGAGAGATCAGTACCCGAGGTAACCCGAAGAGACAAACTATGTTCTTCCAAAAGAAGTTCTATATGTTTCGGGCTGCAACTGTTGCCAGAGGTTCAACTTCTATTCACTTTGTGAAGTAATCTACCGCCACCACTAGGAACTTCCTCCCACCTGTTGCTGGCGGGAATGGCCCCAGGAGGTCGATGCCCCATTGCGCAAAGGGCCATGGACTGGTGAGGTACTTGAGGTCGGCGGCAGGCTGATGGTGGATATTGGCATGCTTCTGACACTTATCGCATTTTCTGACGAGCTCGACAGCTTCTGCCTTCATCGTTGGCCAATAGTACCTTGTCGAAGTGCCTTTTGAGCGAGAGCCCTGCCTCCTAAGTGTCCGTCGCACAGACCTTCATGAGTGTCACAGAGTACGAGCTCGGCTTCGGTAGGTCACAAGCAACGCAGGTAGGGCAACGTGTAGGACTGTCGATACAGCCGTTCGTCTATTATGACGTATTTGGTTGCCTGGCGCTGCACCCTCCTAGCTGCATTGCGGTCCGCAGGGAGGGTTCCATCTAGCAAGAAGCTCACGAGTGGGTCGATCCAACTTGGCTCTGCTTCAAGGACGAGAGCGACCTCCTCTGCCCCATCAAGAATTCTAGGCCGAGGTAAGTCCTCTATGTACATGGTTCTCATGGTGTTGTGACTCATGCTGGCTAACCGGGACAGGGCGTCGGTATTTGCCTGATGAAGTGTGACTAGAAGTTGAGCAGGACCTCCTTTACTTTTGCCAAGTAGGCAATCATAGTCAGCTCGCGTGCTTCGTATTCGTCCGTAACCTGGTTGACCACAAGCTGGGAATCGCTGTAGATAACTATGTGTTTTGCTCTTTCTTTTTGCGCTAGGTTCAGTTCGGTTATCAGTGCCTCATACTCCGCCTCGTTGTTGGATGCCATGAACTCAAAGCATAGTGCGTATTCCAATTTCATGCCACCTGGGCCGCGTAGCACTATTCCGGCCCCGCTGCCCTGCTGGTTCGAGGAGCCATCTACGTGAATGATCCATGGCTCCTCATCCCAGTTCGCGTTTGTCCTAACCAGGAGAGATGCCACACTGGTTGCTACTTCACGGGGTTCAGACTCTATTGGTTTGGGAGCTCCGTGCTCACCCGAACTAGGGATCTCGGGCTCAACCGGCCTAGGGACTTCGAGGCTGAACGTGCACTCGGCGATAAAATCTGCTAAGGCTTGGGCTTTAATAGCAGTTCGTGGCTTATATTGGAGGTCATACTCGCTGAGCTCGATGGCCCACTTCGTCAGCCGACCGGAAACCTTGGGCTTGAGTAAGACTTGCCTTAGAGGTTTGTCAGTCAAGACGATGACAGTGTGAGCCTGGAAATATGGGCGGAGTTTCCGATTTGCAATTACTAGTGCGTATGCTAGTTTTTCTATCTGCGGGTACCTCGTCTCTGCTCCTTGCAAAATTTTACTAACATAATAGATGGGTCGTTGGACCCGGTCTACTTCTTTTATTAGTACCGAACTGACCACCTCGTCGCTTGCCGAGAGGTACAGTTCCAAGACCTTGCCCTCCTCGGGCCGGGTTAAGATCGGCACACTAGCGAGGTGGTTTTTTAGCTCGTCGAACGTGAGCTGGCAGTCTCGGGTCCATTTGAACCCTTTGCCTTTGATTGCTTTAAAGAAAGGCAGGCAACGGTCTGCCGATTTGGACATGAAGCAGCTCAGAGCGGCTATGCGGCCGTTTAACCTCTGAACCTCTTTTACTTTTCGAGGTGGTCTCATATCTAGGATAGCCTTTATCTTGTTCGGGTTGGCCTCAATACCGCACCGGTTGACGATGAACCCTAGGAACTTACCCGAGGTGACACCGAAGACACACTTGTTTGGGTTCAATTTCATGCTAAATTGACGCAGGATTTGGAAGACAGAATCTAAGTCTTGTATTAATTCTTGTGAAAACTGCGTCTTGATGACCATGTCGTCTACATAACATTCTATTTTCGTGCCAATTAAGGGCCGAAACAGCTTGTTCACAAGTCTTTGGAAGGTCGCTCCAGCATTCTTTAATCCGAAGGGCATGACCTTGTAGCAGTACAGGCCGAACTCGGTTATGAAGCTGGTTTTTTCCTCATCGGACTGGTCCATCCTGATCTGGTTGTAGCCCAAGTAGGCGTCCAGGAAGCTTAGCAACTCATGTCCCAAGGTCGCGTCCACTAGGCGGTCAATTCTGGGGAGGGGGAAGCAGTCTTTCGGGCATGCTCGGTTCAAATCGGTGTAGTCGACGCACATGCGCCACTTTCCGTTTGCCTTTTTCACCAGCACCGGGTTGGCTACCCAGCTCGGATAATGAACTTCCCTTATGAAGTCTGTTGCGAGGAGCTTTTCGACCTCCTTGTCGACTGCCCTCCAGCGCTCTGGGGCTAAGTTGCGTTTCTTCTGTCTAATGGGTCTGACTACAGGGTCAGTATTAAGTTTGTGAGTTATAAGGTTGGGGTCAATACCGGGCATATCGGCCGCGGACCATGCAAAAATATCTAAATTTTGAAGTAAGAAACTCACCAGTTCGATTTGTAGAGGTTCCTAGACGGAAGCACCGATCTGTAGTGTTTGAGCCGGGTCCGTAGCCGAAGTTGGAATTGCAACCGTTTCCTCTGTGGGCGAAGCTCGCTCATCGCCCTGCTCCGTAGGCCGCTCCAGTTCGAGGTCGTCGGCCGCCTTGGTTTTTCCCTTCAGGGCGGCAACATAACACTTGCGGGACTCAAGCTAGTCGCCCCACGCCACCCCCACACCGAAGTCTGTAGGGAACTTTATTGCCAAATAGTAGGTGGAGACCACTGCCCGTAGGATATGCGTAATTGGCCGCCCTATTATGGCATTGTATAGGGAGGGGGTCGCGACCACCAGGAAATCGTGGTTGAGTCTGACCGCACAAGGCCATGTGCCGACTTCCATAGGTACTGTTATTTTCTCGAGGGGCCTGACTTCCTCTCCGCTGAAGCCCACCAGAGGAGTGTTCGCGGGCTTCAGCTTGCTTCTCTGCAACTATAGCTGGTCAAATGCCGACTTGAAGAGGATGTCTGCCGAGCTGCCCGAATCCACAAGTACACGCCTGACCTCGAAGTCGCTGATCCTTAGTTTTATGACAAGTGCGTCATCATGGGGGTAGTGGACCCCTCGCGCATCGTCTTCCGTGAAGAAGATCGGTTCTTCAGTCTTCGACCTCTTTGGAGGGTTCTGTTCTTCTCGGGCTGCTTCACGAACTGACGTCCGGGCCGCTGCCGAAGTACACCCTACTACCACTGAACCTCCCACTATCACATGGATGGTTCCCCGAACTGGCCTCTCTTCCGGAGGCTGTCGTTGCAACGGTTCGGCTGGCCTACTGCTGGATTCGGGGGCATCCTTTCCATGCTCCCCTTGCCGACCTGCCTTATTGTTATTATTATTATGCTGTACAAAATTTCTCAAGTATCCGCGACGGATGAGTCCCTTTATCTCGTCCCGGAGATTATTACACTGTTCGGTACTATGACCGTGATCTCTATGGAAACTACAGTACAAGTTTTTATTTCTCTCGTTTGGGTTCCCCTTTAGGCAAGGTGGCCATTTTACGTATGGGGCGTCTTTGATCGTCATCAAGATCTCGGTCTGCCTCGTGTTTAATGGTGTGTAGTCCGTCCGAACTGCTAAGGGAGCTCGGAACGGCTGGCTCGGCTTCGGCTCCCGAGCCGAGTTTTTTCTATCGACTGGGTTGGAGGGCTCGTCTTCCCTCTTTCTTTTCTCGATCCTGCTTTCGGTCCTTTGGTTGATCTCTTCCTCTGTTCTCATGAACTTATCCGCGAGCTTGAGGAATTCGGCTACGGTCGTGGGCTGGTTAGCTACCATATGCCATTTGAACTCCTTGTGTGTTACTCCTCTCTTGGCCGCCGCAAGCTGCATCACGGTCTCTAATCGCGGTATCTGCAAGCACGCATCATTGAACCGCTTGATGTATCCCCGGATGGATTCTCCTTCCCTTTGGACTACTCCAAAGATGCTTTCGTCGGTTCTGGGGCATCGCTTGCTGGTGACAAAGTGTGCGGTGAAGACCTGCACGAACTGGGCCCAGCTTCTTATCGACCCGGGGGCCAGGTTCCTGTACCAAGTGTGGGCCACCCCCTGAAGGTGGTGGTGAAGGCCATGCACATGCACGATTCACTAGCCCTAGCTAGGTGCATTTGGGACTTGAAAGCATCGACGTGGTCGTTGGGGTCGAAGGACCCGTCATACTTGTCCAAAGGCGGGAGCTTGAAGTCTCTAGGCATGGGAACTGCAAGGAGTTATGATGTGAGGGGGGATAGAACTGAGAGAATTGGGGCAGCTTTTACCTCGTCCGAGCTCGTCTCTTCTTTACCTCTAAGCTCGGGCAGGACACGGGTGGCAGTTCAGCAACTTCGTCGGCGCCTTCGTTGCTGAGTGGGCCTGGTGCTGGTGCTGCTGGCCTCTGTGTTGCCGAGCTCGATGGGCCCGGGCTGTTGGTAGTCTGCTGCTAGGACGCTGAATCGATTCTCTGTCAGCAGGAGCTCAGACTTGGAGTGCCAAGATACTGACTTGGCGGGCGAGGTGCCCGACCCGCCAGCGAGCTGCGAGGCGGGGGTGATCTTTCTTTCCCCTCGGCCCGGGGATGAGGCCTGGCTCTTGTGGGGGTTCTGAGGTTGGGAGGCCTCTCCTCGGTGACGGCGTCCACCCTGAGGGGAGGGCTTAACCGGCTTTGGAGCAGGGTGCCGAGGTGGAAGCAGTGGTTGGTTCAGAGGCAGTTGGGGGAACTGCTGCTGATAGTGATACTGAGAGATGTGGTGCAGTACTTGGTGCTGCTGGAGCTGATGTTGCTAGAATTGTTGCATTTGGGCTTGCATTGCCCGCATGCATTGCATCAGGTCGTCCAACTGGTTTAGGATGGTCGCCAGGGGGACAGCAGTTGGTTCAGTAAAGGTTGTTTTGATAAGGAGAGGAAAGGGGACATTCATGGCAGGAAGGTTTACGAGCGCCACTGTTTGTGGCGCATTTAGGTTGGGGATCCCATCCACCGGAAGGGGGATGGTGAACTGTCCGATACACACCACGGAGACTTGAAGTTGTTCCCCGGTGGTGTTCATCTCCGTGCCACGTCCGACATTGCTAGAAGAAGCCATGAGTGTTGGGTTTTTTGGAAAAAAGAGGTTATGAGAGTTTTAGAGGGAGGCTTTTAGAAGCGTTCCCATAGACGACGCCAATTGAGGGTGTGCAATCCGGCCGGTCCTAGCTGTCAACGACCTTGCCTTTGACTGGAGCAATGGGGGGCCTGAAATGGAGAAGAAAGTGGGGAATCTCCGGGAAGGAACCTAGTGAGATTGCTCCGAAGCTCAAGTTAGTATTCTCTCAAAGGCAAGATAAAACCAGATGGCGCAAAGTTCACATACCTTGTCCTCGGGGGGTAGAGAGCCTTTTATAACCACTTCGCGCACTCACTCCTAGGCTTCTGTCAGGTTGAGTATGATTACTTCTGTGCTTCTGCCAGTTCGGGTGTCATCACCTCTGTTGGGACAGAACCGCCACTGCTCTTTGTCGGAGCCGTCTCTATAACTGGAGATGGCGGTGGCAGGTGGCCGTTGGAGTGCGGCTGTCAAGCGTCAGATCCCAAGTCAGTCAGGTGCGCCGCCCCTGGGTACGGACTCTTTCGGTGTCAGGTACGGTGCGGTTTAGTTCGGTGTCCTGGAGGCGAGGTGCTGGAGTGGTGTGCGAGGTTAAGTCTTGAGTTCGGATAGAGGTGCGGCCCGAACTGCCATGGGGCATGACAGTTCAAGTTGCTACCCTTTGTGTTCGTAAGGCTCGGGGCCTAAAGGAGAGCTCGGGCTCCTTACGGGGAGTTCGGGCTCCTTGCAAGGAGTTCGGACCACTAGTTCCTCCTTTCGGAGCTCGCACCTTGGCGTGTTGTTGTGTCGAGCTGTTGCCTTTGCCACGTGTTGAGTGGTTACGAGGTCGGGCCAAATCTTCCTTCATCAATTATTAAGGAAATTTAGTCGATGCTTAGCATTGGTTATTTTAGCAACCCATCAAAATGAAATACCAATCTAATATTATTACTACAGGGCTGAGAATTCTTAAATTACTTCCGTATCAGTATATCTGCATTTTGATTGCGGTGCAAATTTTATTTGCATTGATGCAAAGTTTGATAGTGCAAATGATTTGGATGCAAGTTCTAATCTATTTTTGTTTTAAATTTTATTTTATTTTATTTGATTGGAGTACAAATGAAGTAAATGTGGTTTTCGAATTGCCATTGATTCGGACGGTCGGACCGTTCGGCCCGAGAATCGTCTAGACAACTGATTCCGTTTTACTCCAAACTCGGTCTCTGGCTAAAAACCATTGAATAAGTCAACGACCTGTTGACCCAAGCGGTCGAACCGTTGACCTGTTCAACGGTTTTTATCTATTTTTATTATTTTTAATTTTTTGTCAGAACAAGCCGACCGTTCGAACCGGACAATCAAACCGTCGACCCAAAAACCGGTGGCCAGAACGGTTCTGTTTCTGGGTTGTTTTTTAAAACCATAAAAGTAAAATAAGACCTGAAGCAAAATAAAATAAAACCCAAAACAAAATTGAACCAGGATTTGTATTCTTTTTATTTGCACTCCCATGCATTTATACTAATGCAAAAAAAGAAAAAAATGCACTGCAAACCAAACACAGCAAAGTGTTAATGCTTTACTTTCTCTTCTAATTAAAACATATCTATGAATTTGTGTTAAACCTCAATAAGCTTAAAAATGACCGGTCAAATTTGCCAAGATGCAGTTGTTTTAATTGTGAAAAGCATAGGAAATAACCAGGATTCGAAACAAGAAAAGGCTGAGTCAGATATGACCGGTAAAGCCTTTAAATGATGTTTTTTATGAAATAAAATAAAGAAAATAACTAAATTGCCTGCTTTCCTTTCTCAACCCTTTGGGAAATGTTGTTGCAATTATATCAAGAGAGATGCAATTTTTAATCCTTACAATAACATCTTTGCTTTATTGATGAGTTGATGAATTTCAAACCTGTTAATCATTTATATTTTGGTCCTCATTCTCAATCCTTTTCCTGGTTATGCGAAGAGGAAGTGATGGATCTGAATTACAGTTCATGATGCATATCTAGTCTTTTAGTCAATATCAGTTTTATCATATTAATTCTCTTTTCAGGAATGAATCTTGATCCAATGATTAGTTTCTATTTGACTCTCATATTTAGGGTGAGAAAAAAAAAACGGAAAAGCCATATTGAATCGAAATTCGAAAAATCATCCGAAACTGAATTGGTTGGTTTAATTTCGGTTTAGTATTTTTACAAAAATCAAAGGTACCAATTTAATTTCAGTTAACCAATATAGAAAGTCAACGGTTAATCGAACTGATCGGTATACACATATTTCTATACATTTTAGGGAGAATGATGATTCAGCCAGGGTCATAATTTGTAGGCTCAAATTACATTTGGGGTAGGTGTTAGTTTGGATTTGATGCCATTTCACCAGGAGGTATAGATGCATAGATTGTGGGTTTTTGACCTTTTGAATGTTTATAGTTCTGCAGTGGATATCAGAAATCTGCATTGGGCCTGTCCGTACTTCTCTGTATATTTTATGTATATTTATGTATACTATATATATTTTATATTTTTTATATATTATAAATTAATAAATATTCATTATATATAAATATATTTATAATATATAATATATTATTTATTACTTAAAATATAATATTATATATTTTTACAATATATATATATATATAAACCGATGAACCAAACTAACAGTCAACTGATTAACTAATTGGCTTCGATTCAGTTTTGATTACGGATAATAACAGTTTGGTTTCAAAAATAGACCCATCGTCCAGTTAAACGAACCGTGAGCACCCCTACTCATATTCTGAAATGTTGCTTGTAAAGGGATTTCCTTATTTTATTTAAAGCAGAATTTCTAGTTGAGCTAAGAAAGGGTCCTGTTGTAGGCTTATTTGCATCACCATCTGATAGATGATTGGCAATATTAGCCAATCTTCAATTCCTTCACTGGACACCCATAAATTCCATTTGCAAATTCTCCTTTTGTCTCTATACTACCCAGAATTTTTTTTATATATAGGCTCGATTTGTTTGCAAAAATATATGGGAGTGCAAATGTGCTTAGTAAATTCTGGTTTACTGTTGCTTCAGATTTGAGTTTCTCTTATTTGTTTGTGAGAAGCAAAATAGGAAGCCAAATGACATGGTTATGACGCAATTCCCACTCCATATTAAGGAGAAATGAGGTAGGTGGAAGGTGGTTCAAATTTTGCATCAGTTTTTGAAATATAAAATTTGCGCGGTCAATAAATGCAAATGAAACAAAAACGTATAAATTTTTATATCAGATAGGATTGCAAATCATAGTTACAAAAATATGGATGAAAAACTGCAAACAAACACAGCCATAATGATGAGGTCATACCAAAGAGCATTGAGATGACCCCTCAAATAAATAAATAAAAAATATTGTTTGTATACTTCCAAAGCATGAAACAATCAACAATGAAGAAAGATTGAAACTCATGTTATGATTGCATAAAAAAAAAACATTTTTGGACCTTTAAACCACAAAGGATTTTTCTGATGCTATGAATTTTTATATGCTTTAATTCTCTTTTCCCCTTCTTTTTTGTTTTTTTCATTTCAATTCATGATCTATGTTTTTATTGTTTTTCATACAGAAAGAAGTAAACCCAAATTGTTCTTCAACTCACTAGCAGTTGCACATGGATGATATTCCTAAGCTGCTGAGTAAGAACAGCTTCTGTCAAATTAACAATTTGAGGTTAATTCCTCTGTAAAAAGAAAAAAAAAAAAAATTGCATGCGGATCAATTACAAAACAGAATCATCTGTTTTCTTTTTTTTTTTTTTTTAATTGAATTGGTACTCTATATTGAAAGTTTATTCTTCCACATCCATTGACCCCAAGATTCCTCTGAAATTTCATCGACTACAGAAAATGAAAAGCTTTTCCTGAATGATTAGAGAAATGAAAATTCTCCCACTCCACTCACTTTCTCATTGATCACAGCAAATATATTTTTCTGCAAGTGGACTGCAATCAATCAAGATAGTTGGGCCAACACTCTTGATCAAGGAATAGCTCCAAAACGGCATCTATATCATTAAACCTTCAACCTGTAAACTTTAATGAGTGTATCCCATCAATGAAGCACCCAAACAAATAGCACATGTACCACAGCAGGACAGAATTTTCTAATTACACCATATATCAAACGGTATGAAAACAGAGACAGAATTATCCTATGGTAGAGTACAAGAATGAGGTTAAGAAGTTTTGGAAGTTCACAAGACAAATTCGTTTACAAACCTGTTTAGACATTAGAGGGAATTTCCTTCCTAAATCACCAGAACCCCTCATGGAAAGCAAATGAAGAAATTCAGTAATAGAATCATGCAATAAACCAAAGTGAAAAGTCATCTTAACTACTCCGCACCAGTCTAACCCATAATAAACATTGATCAGTTATCAGTAATTCAGTGCAGAGAATCTATGTTCTTGCTCAGTTCCTCCAGCTTCTTCATCCGCAGTTTCTCGCTCTCGCTTAGTAGCTGCTCAGGAGATTTCCAAATCGGAAAAATGAACAGGAGAGGGGAAAAAATGCAAATTAATATCAGAAAGAAATCAACTGCATATGTATACTGACCTCCATTAATTTGGTGATTAGTTGAGCTTTTTCTCTGTTCTTTTCATTGAAAGCTTCAAGGGCTTCTTTGTATTCCTTCTCCTGTCACCAATCAAAACCCCACTTTTAATGCAATTAATCCTGTTACTTCTAATTATCACACTGAAGATACTCATGAAGAAAGGTAAAGCTTCTGAGCTGTGAAATTAATAACTACTTATGATGGCTATGATGAATTTTTGACCTTCTTTTGACAGGTCTGTCCCAGTGGCTTCAACTCTCGGTTCACTCCATCAATCTTCTTACGTAATAAACCAATTTCCTTCTTCATTGGATCAGCCAGAGCTTCAAGTTCCTGGTGGGTATTTTCGTGAACAAAGAATTCAATATATTTGATCACCAACAGCTTAAAAGTAGATATTAAACAGGAATTTCAAATATCTATTGTTTGCATGGATATTTGGATAAAAGCTAAAAGCACTGCAAATTTTAGAATTTAGACACAGATCAAGTGGTATTGAGCTTAATTTCTTCAAAATAGTTGTTTCTCTCTCTGATTAGAAGTACAGAATTGGAATTAAGCTACTGATGGTGGAATCTTGTGGCTCTGGTTACAGAAGTGTTCAAAATTTTCATGCAGATAGCAACATGGGTATGTGGGTTTAGCCTTCGACTTACTTGTCTAATCTCTGCCAAACGCTTTGATTCTTCTTCCACACGACCCAACTGAGCCTGAACCTTCTCCCTCACCTCCATCTTCTTCCTCTCGATTTCTTCTTCCTTTTCTCGGAACGAAGTAAGAGCCGATCTTGACATCTCTTCTTCCTTGTCATCCTTTCTCTGGCTCTCGTTATGGCTGATGTTCTCCGAGTTCTTGACTCCTTGCACCTGTGGCTGGTGCTGCTGCTGCTCCCATGTCTGCTTCTGGGTTTGCATCTCTGCCTCTACAGAGACCCTTCTCTCTCTCTCTCTCTCTCTCTGGAATTCCTTCTATCTTCTTCTCTTTCCTTCTGGTCTGCTTTTGCTTTAAAATGATTGTTCTCCTTCTCCGCTGCTGGTGCTTATAAACAAGGCCGGCTTTAAAGGTCTCAAAGCAACCAGCTTTCTTTATTGCGAAATTTTCAAAAGCATGAGCTGAAATGACCAGAGTGCCACTGCTTTATAATGATAAAGATGGAGAAGATTTCAACTTTGGGGAATAAAGACTTCTTCTCATCTCAGTAACCCAATTCCTCTATTTACCATTACACAGAAACCCACTAGATAAACAACCTGGATTTTCCTTTTTTCCTTTCAAGATAAAAAGTCTAGATATATCACTTGATATCAGTAAGGATTCTTTCCAAACTAATTTCCTTTAGCTTTATTTCATAAAAACAATTGGTAAGCTGCTTTCGGATCTACATTGAGCCTCTCTCGATGAACAATTTTCCTAATTTGGTTTTTCTTTGATTGATCTTCTGTACATTTTATTATGGGTGTGATAATTTTTTGTTGAAAGTTTCATTTTTCCATGAAGAGGGGTGGGTGTGCTTAGGGTAGAAGGCTTGCATGGAGTAGACAATAAGGGCTTACCTACACAAAAAATAAAAACCGTGGGGGCCAAGACAGATTAAGAGACAACCAGACAGGACAGTACAGAGCTAACTTTCAACAAATATGGTTAGCTTTCCAAGATGGGCTTCAATGAAAGACCTTTTTCTCCTTTTGGTTAAGAATTGGTTTTGTGTATTAATTATCATTAAGTAGTTAATGGGTTTCTGCTTCTGCTTTTACCTTTTTCTCCTTTTTCTTTCTCTGTGGGGGCCAGTGGAACACCCAACATGATCAAATATAAAAAAGCTATGTGTAAATCCAACGGCTGAGATCAGCTAACAAGATTGATGTTGGTAGGACCATCCAACAACCACGTTGCATTTGCGTCACTGCGCGTGCAAAAATGGGCTCCTGGCCTACAGATTCTCTTGTTAGTAGTTAAACGTATTATTCCAACAGCAGCTCTTCTTTTCTGATGATGAGAGCTCAGCTTTTATTAATTACCAACGCCACATTAGAATAATAAGAAGAAGAAAGAACGTCCAACTGCGGTTAGGTCACCTTCATTTGTTAGGCAGTCGACAGGGTTGAATCAAGTTTGAACGCTACTTTGCATCGATATCTTCTTGGTCTTGGGCCCATGCTGCATGGCTTTTCTTTCTTTTTCTCTGAGTGATGGAACATTTTGGTGTTTATTTTAAGTTCCCACTTCCATGAAAGACATGGTCCAAAGCTCTTAGACTAACCGAGCAAAAGGCTCTGCTTTGTAGCCACAACCCATTTAGAGACACATGCTGTAGGGAGGAATTAAAGCTAGAACCTAGCTATGACTTGGCAACAGTACTGATAGTGCCCTCATCAAGCCAATTCACTCCACACAGGAAGCATTAGACTAATTGGTTAAAATATATGAGACAGCTCCTCATCAAGCCGTTCTATGGGTCATTCGTTGTACCACATGCAGACCTAAACCAGGAAATACTTTAAAGTTCCAACTTGAATGGCTTTTGGTAGTGGAATTCACATCTGCACCATCCCAATCGTGTATCGGGAACATCTTCTAACGACAAATATGGGAGATGTTACCGATTAATGCACGGCTGGGATGTGTTGCGGGGCACAGATGTGAACTCTTTGGTAATGGAGTGGAGGAATTCACATCAGCGCCCCATAGCCCATCTCATCCATGTCTTCCTATGACAAACACACAAGAGATATTCGCAGTGCATGCTGAAATGTGCATGTGGGGTGCACTCTGTGAGGCATCAATCTGAACTTGTAGTGGAGATGAGATCTCCTACCAACTTGATCTAACACTGCATATTTCACCATCAGACTGGAACCCACTATAAAAAGTTGAAGTTGAGATCTGGCCATCTAACACCCGGACTCTTGGTAGTGGGGTCTTAATGAGTAGGAATGTCTCAATATTTATGGAGTTGAAAATCTCCATCATCCATATGGATAGAGGGTGATTCGAACCTGGTGGTGGACTGCTTTACAGGAAAGACATCACATCCATGGATTATTGCTTCATTAATCAAAGATTCTTAGTATTGATTAAAACTACAGCCTAGCATTTGAATAATTTATGACTAATCTGATCCCTCGTATTAGGGGGCTACTTCTCATTTCAATTTCAACAAGCGGCTATTTGTCTTCTGGAAAGAATATCCGAAGAGTGTTTTCCCCTCTAAAAAAAGAGAAGAAATAGTTCACTCCTTTCCCAAAAAATAAATTCTTGCATACATAGCTATTTACAAAAAACCACAAATAAAAGATTAGTAATTCATCATACTAACCTTTCTAATTCTAGTTCCCTAATTCAAATAAAAGATGCACCATAAGAACATTAATGGTGTGGATCCCATTCTTTTAGAAAAGTAGTTCATCAAATATAAATTAAACCTGATTTCTTCATCATCATCTACACCTTATTTTAACTATATGGGGTTGGTTACATGAATCCCGTTTTTCCAATTTGTTCTATTTAATACTATATTCATTAAATTATTAGTCTTTATTTTTTTTCAGAACCAAAACTTTACTCTAGGTGGAGGGGCCACCTTCAAATTTTATTGATCATCGAAAGAAAAGATTAGCAATATAAGAGAGGACTTAGCCCGCCTTGCCCCAAACCCGTATATACAAATCCATTCCCTTCCCACCTCAACCCAACCTAGAGTAATTCGATTGAAGCCAGGTATGCCTAGCTTATATCTTCCATGAGAAACTTACAAACATGAGATGGAAGAATATATATATATATATATATATATATATATATATATATATATATATATATATATATATATATATAATTACTTGGCCAGAAAAGTCAATTCCTTTTAGTATCCCACCCGTGATTGATATTGAATCCACAACTTGGTTGCACTATTCTCTATGGGGCATGACTTACTTTCCTAGCCAGTAGCCACCCTAGCTATAAGGCTCTTAATTTCATCCCACAGATATCACAAGCACCAAGGGACAACATGCTCACTTTTAACCATTTTCACCCAAACCTCTGGGTCCAACTCCACCCAAACCCTAGCTAGTGAGCCCAATTTCGTCACATAGCCTGAGAAGAGCTTGGGCCTCGACTATAGTGTTTGATCCCTCAATAACTTGTGTTGCTTACAGTCCACCCCAATTTCGTCACATAGCTATAAGGCTCTCAATATTTTCCTCCTTGTGTTGCTTACGGTCCACCCCATTACTCTTATCTTTATTCTCTGTCTAGCTCGATAACTCTTTATAACTCTTGATAAAACCCATTAAGTAAGTAAGAGGAAAAAAAAAAGAAAGTGGAAGATCATAGGACAATGCCTTGATAATCTAAAGCCCATAGCTTGGGTAAAATTGGGGTGGTCACGAGTCGAGTTTTTTATGAGCTATTCAAGCTCGATTCGTGAAAAGTTTGATTCGGTTTGGTTTCATCTGAGTTCAAGCTCGATTTATAGACTTGTTTATTAATCGAGTCAAGCTCGAATAGCTACATAATAATAATAATAATAATAATAATATAAAATTATAGAAAACAATATATATAATAAAATATTATATATGATATTTTTATTTTTATATATAATAATAACCAATTAAAATAATTCTTAATTTTATTAAATATCAAATAAAAAATATTTTTTATATATAATTTTTTTATTTTTATAAAACAATTTTTTTCAAATTGAGCTTGAGCTAATCCGAATTCGAGCTTATGGGCTTTTGACTCAAGCCGAATTTGATCTCAAAATTCTAGCTCGAACCGAAATCAAGCCTCATACTGCCTTAGCAAGTCGAACTCAAATGCTATTCGACTCAGTTCGACTCGAATACACCCCAAGGAAAAGTGTTATAGTGAGTCCTTTGCTTAGCTAAGATGAAGAGACTCAGAGATAAAAAAGGATGACCCTAATATAGACCTGTCAGTGAGTATAGATTTCACAACTTGACGCTTGAGGAAAAGAAAATCATGTATTTTCTTGATTCCGGACAAATGCCTCAAAGCCTCCATTTTAGTCTTCTACCCAATGGTCATTGTTGTTAATCTGTACTACCATATTTTTTCTTTTGTATTGGAATCTCCCCTCCCTAAACCTCTAGAATAGCATCTTCTTCCTAGTTCCTTCACCCGTTGTGAATAATACATTCGAAGATTTGTTGGTTCCATGAGCGTAAAGAACATTCCAACCGTTTTAGCTTATATGCCAGAATTGAAAGAGGTTGTTTGCGTTCTACTTCCTTCCTCGTTTCCTCCTAATCACTATCACAAATTGTTGCTCCGCACAGTCAACCTCCCCCTCTCTACTAGGAGAGCTATAAAGTGGGTCAGGTTGCCGGTGGGCCAGCACGACCCAACATGACTTAGGCTATGCCAGGCCCGGCCTGAACCCGTGTCGTGCCGGGCAGGGCATTTAGAGATTCAAGAGTTGGCACAACATGACACAGATTTAGTCTGTTAACTCTGTATCGGCGCCTATCTATATTATTTTCAATCTTTTATACTATTCCCTTCCAATTTTACTGTAAATTTTCAATTTTATTTTACTATTTCATATTTAAACAACTGTATACATCAAAATTTATATGGAATAAAATTTTAAGATTTTTTGTTCAATTTCTTATCTATCTTTTAATTTATTTTTTCCTTTTTTTTTTTTAAATTGTGCCACCCACGACCTATCCTATGACTTGTTAGGCTCGGGCCTTGGGCCATGCCGGACTTCTCTTTTAAGAGATTCCAGGCCAGGCAGGCATAGCCCACCAAGCCCTGTTTGTTGCCCCAACACGGCTTGCTATAACCAAGGTTCAAAAAATCATTATTATTGGCCTGTATCAGTTGATATGTATCGTATCGGGTCCTTTCCGATGCGCCCCTACAGGGGTTGTATCAGGTTAGAGCCTGATTCAGAGGGTAATTGGAACTTAAACCGGCCCCTCTAAACCAAAATTAGAAAAAAATAAGTAAAAGTTAAAAAAAAGGACCGATACTAACCAATACGCTCGATACTTTGAACCTTGGCTACAATGTGAGTGGCTTGCAAAAGTGCAGTGTGGCATCTCAACACTATCAGCCATTCTACAAAGAACCCTAGGTATGGTCGATTCTCTTTTATAAATTGCTACTGATTATCTTCCATTCGTAAATAGTGACCAATAGCTAAGCTCCAACTCATCTTCATCATATTAACTTGCAACTTCAAACCCCTTTCTTGTAGCCAATCGCTATTTTTGCATAGTCAATTGATTTTAACCAAAGTTACTTACTAGTTTCTAAAGGGTCCTCTTTTTTTCTTTTCTGAGTCACAAACTGTTTGCCTTTAGTCTAGTTTTTAATATTGTCTGATCTGAGGTGTTCCGAACTGAGGATACAATCAGATAGTTTCATCAACTAAACGAGGCCAAGGTGGAAGGACGAAGTCACACATCAAGCTCTACAACTAGGAGAAAGGTCAGAGGCCCGAGGAGTTGCTCCCCAGGTAGGTACTCCAACGCTCAAGTTAGTAGGGTAGAGGAAGATGTGACCGGGTCAAGCAAGTTGAAATAATGCAGGTCCAATCCGAAGAGATGGTGTAGAGAAGTATTTAAAGAGTTATTCCAAATGTCCCTTATCTCGAGCGGGAAATAGCTATTTATAGTTGGGTGTCTGTGTCCTAGATGGATAAGGCTTCTAGGGTTGTCGAGATGAGGGTGTCTGCCGAGGTCAAGGATCAAAGTATCGGAAACGCTATGCGTATCAGAAGGTCAAGTTTAAGAAACGTATCAGGATACGCCTTTGATACGTATGAAAATGCTATAAATACTCTAATAAATCATAAATAAACGCATGGAAACACATGTTTTATTCTAAAAATTAAACAAATATTTTATTGAATGGCTTCATGGACATATATTATTTTTATTCTAAAATTAATAATTATTTTGCATGTTTCATTCTAAAAACTAAATAATTATTTATTTTTATTCAAATAATTATTTTGCTTATTTTATTCTAAAAATTAAATTAAAATTAAGAAAAGTAAATATGTAATAGAAAAATTGAATGGATTTATGGACATAATAGATCAAGTAATTATTTTGCATGTTTCATTCTAATTTTCTAAAAACTAAATAATTATTTATTTTTATTCAAATAACTATTTTGCATATTTTATTCTAAAAATTAAATTAAAATTAATTAAAGTAAATATATAACAGAAAAATTGAATGGATTTATGAACATAATAGATCAAGTAATTATTTTGCATGTTTCATTCTAATTATTTTATTCAAATAATTATTTTACATGTTTTATTCTAAAAATTGAACTAAAATTAAAAAAGTAAATATGTAACAGAAAAATTGAATGGGTATATGGAATGTGGACATAATAGATCATCCATATATTTACTGTAAATATTTATTATTAGAATTAGATCACAGCAAAAATTAGAGAAATAAATAAATATTTATAATCTAAAAATTAAAAAATTAAAAAAAAAACAAATTAAAATTTTCACATGGTATTTGGATATATTGATGTATGGAATTATGGACCATGTTAGATCTGCCTTAGCTCTACAACATACTCAGCCTATAGGATTAGATCACATAAAATTCTAACGTATCACTATTGTATCGGTCGATACACAACTGAAACTCATCGAAACATTCCAATACGTTGTCGATACAGGGTCAATATGCCTTCGGCACGACGAAAGGAAACGAGACCATGGATTTAGAACCGCTTCCCGTGCTAATAACCCGAAGAAATGATACATATCAGCCGATACGAGCTGATATGTGACGAAATTTTGAACCTTGGCCGAGATCCTCAGGAGATTTCCTCTTCCCTAGCAGATTCCGCTTCCTTGTCCATACAGAATACTCCTTCTTTGTCATGCCCTTCCATTACGCGTAATATCGGCATGGCTTAAGAGAGGAGGTGGCCATAAAAATTGCCACGTGGCATCCTTGGCCATCTCAACCGTCACCCGAACAATTTCTCTTCCCCCCACTTCTCCTCTCTCTGATTGGTTCTCGTACGTACTCCAGCTTTTGGTTTGTGCCAATCCAAATCTTCTCAATCAGAGTTTTCAACAGGTTAACCTCCAAATAAACTTGAGCTGCCACCAGAGAGGTGCATTGGGTTGTGGCCATATCAATCCAAAGAACCCTACTAACATTGCCTGCTTTTGATTAGAGGATGTCTTACCGGGTCTACGAAAAGAAACCCAAACTGGTGATATAGTCGGTTCCTCGCCTACCTGCTGGAACGTGGGAGTCCGGAGGGAAACCCTTATAAACAACCTCCCACATCCAAATATTTTAAAAGTCAGAGCAGATGTTTGTAGACTAGCTTGTAGTTCATATGACCAATAATGAAATCCCTTAGGCTGTAGAACTTTGGCAGTGCAAACAATTTGAGTGTAAATTTTGAGCTATTTTCGTTTCAAATTTTAGTTTATTTTGTTTGATTGCAATATAAATGAAGTAAATTAAGACATGAAGCAGAATAAAATAAAATTTAAAACAAAATTAAATAAGAATTTATATTTTTTTCATTTGCATTCGTATGCATTTGTATTAGACCAAATAAATTTACACTGCAACCAAGCACAGCCTTAAGATATTGAGCTACGCCTTAATATTAGTCTTGATCGCAAGTATGGTTTTCAAACTGTCGTTGACCCGGATGATTGGACTATTCGGCACGGGAATTGTCCAGGCAATTGATTCTGTTTTACCCTAAACCCGGTCCTTGGCAAAAACTCATTGAATCAATCAATGACCCGTTGACCCAGGCAATCAAACCGTTGACCCATCAACCCATTCAACGGTTTTTGACCGTTATTTATTGTTTTTAATTTTTTTTCAAAATGAATCATCCGTTCGAACCACACTATCAAATCATTAACCTAGAAACCGGTGGCTAGAGCAATTCCATTTCCAGATCGTTTTTTATAAATCATGATTTCAAGTATGACCGGACGACTAGACCTATTCATGAGCCAGGCTCAGGCTTAGATTTTATCAAATTTTGAATCAACCTAGCCCAAACCCGACATAATGTAAAATCAGACCCAAAGCCCGACCCATGAACAGATCTACTGACAACCATGAGTGCACTTCACTATTATAGTTCACTTGAAAGGTTTTGTGAAAGTCGAAGGTTTTATTCTTATCTCTATCCTCGGTAATGCCACCCCTTTAGCTACTACAAAAGCATAGGAACGGTGGGGGGGCCACCAGGCCGACTTTTGCCGAATGGAGGCAGTGACAGTTGATCACTCATTGGAAGAGAATGCAAAATACTCAATTCAAGAACATTGAAATCTAAATCCTACTGTTGTAGTTGGTTGAATCCCCTAGATAATTAGTGCTTAAATTGTTTATTACTAATAGTTCTTTTAGCCTCTTTAAATTTTAACAAAAGATCACTTCTTCTAATTAGTAGTATTATTACGATTTTTTATGCACGTGATCATTAGTCTACTTTCTATCATTTTATCACTTATTGGTGTTATTCTTAATTTCCTATAGATGACTTCATTCATGATCATGTCCTTTCTAATTTTTTTATTCATCTTTGTATTTTTGTCATATTCATTTTTTTGGACATGTTGTTTCTTCACTACCCAACATTCTATTCCATCAAGTATGGTTGGCCGGCCTTACAACGTTTTTTAGAATTATCCTTTTAATCCAAGTAGTATTCGCCTATCACATAAAAGTTCAGATGCACCCCTTCACTTTGCCCGTTCTACTTTAAAAACCCAAATTAGATTAAACTTAAATAAAATAATAGCTAGGCATATATAGTTGCCCCGCACTTAACACAGGACAATCATTACCTAATCTTATTACTAAAGAAACCATCTTGGATTTGGAAACATAGGATCCTAAGGCTATGTTTAGTTTGAAGGAAAAGGCAGGGAAAAGAAGGGAAAGACAGGAAAACCAATACAAGATTTGTAAAGGTTTCCCTACCTTTCCCTACATTTTCCTTCAAACCAAACATAACCTAAATGGTTTGGAGCCCTATTAATTAGCCACCTCTCCCATGTTTCAATGATCAGGACTTACCATGGAATGGATTCTAACGTAGAGCAACGGCTATTAGTTTACACTTATTGAACGATACTACGATAGTAAAAGACTATTTTACACTATCTAGTTAAATGTATTTAAAAGAAGTGGATATAATCTTTATAGAAACGCTTGATTATGGAATAGTTGATTGACAATATAGGATCCATCCAATGTTGATCTTAAGGCTCAGTTTGGAAGGACTATAAACACAAATATGTAGAGTGCAAAACCTTATACATAATTGTATTTGTAGTACTCTTATCAAACTAAACCTAATGCTCAAAACATAGGACAGAGGCAAGGCTCTACAAACTCGAGTTGGCCCGAGTTTGCATTTTACACTGTTTTGGGTTGGGCCTTGATCTAGTTCATTCAGATTATGACAAAAGCCTAACTTGAGTCTGACCAAGTTGCACCAATTTATTGGTCTTGCTTCCTAGATTCAGTTTTAGACCATAGCCTATTAAACCGGTTCCATATTCATGCACAACCAGAGTTGTGATGGGTTTAGCTTGAATACCAACCTGCTCGGGTCTGAGAACAATCAGAGTTGTGATGGGTTTAACTTAAATTAGGCTTGATCTTGGCAATCTTAGGTGTTGACCTTGGGTTGGGCCAAGATTTGGCCTGAGGTTTAGGGTTGAACCTGGTCCAACTTGCCCAAATTGAACCCCTACTACCAATAAGCATATACCACTTGTTGGTCCGAGCAAGTCTCATAGGTCTCATGTGTGAGACCCATAATTTGTTACATAAATGAGTTCTACCTTTGGTCCCATAGTGGGTCCCGTATGTCGATTACATATGTGGGTCTTATGTCTGAGTCCCATCCTATGGTTGGGTTCATCCTGTTGGTCCCATATGCATTCGAGCTCTACTTGCTCAAAAGAAAGTGGAAGCTTTCTTCTCAAAGCCAATGAATCCCACCCCACCCCCAATGTTCGCAGTAAAATTTCCATTAGTTGAGTAAATTGAGTGGTCATTGAGTAAAATTGTGGCTACGGACCAAATACAAGTAATGAACTTAACGTGAAGAACTAAATGAGGCAAAATTTTATCTATAGCCCAATGATTTGAATTCAAAACAAAGTAAACCTGGTCTATTACTCGTACTCCTAGTTGTTCTTTAATGAACCATTTATTACAAGAAGAGATATTCAAAATTGTCTTCTATGATTCTAAATAAGTAGTTAAAGATACTAAGGGTTTGTTTGGTTCATAGTCAGAATTAGATTAAAATCAGTTGGAATTGATTCTCATTCCCAAGGGAGGGGAAGTAAGATTGCAACTTGGGCCAGGTTAGCCCGAACCCAACCCGAAAAAGTTGGGTTGGGTTGGGTCAGGTTGACGCTTGGGTTAGGGTTAGGGTTGACCCCTCGGACAAGCCGACCCAACCCAAACCTGACTCAATAGTACATTGATTTTTTTTAGGAGCATAATAGTTGTATAGCCACCACCACATACTATCATTTATTTCATTTAAAATAATCAATTCATTTAATCCTAATTGAAAATACTAAAACCTTGATAACATATTTTATGTTTTCTGAATATTTTGTTCTTTATCTCCTCTCTATTGTTTGCCACCCATAACTTGCTGCTCATAAAAAATCTATTATAAGTCATCATAATAAACTATAGTCATTTCAAACACTTTTTTTTCTGAATTTTGTACTTAAAATAATCAATAAAAACATCAACAAACAAATACTAATAAAACATAGGATTAATATATGTAATGAAAGTTGAGTTAAGATCTAAGATTAAGAAGTTTTACGTGATTTTAAGGGATAGGAAGAAGGTTGGATTGGGCCCAACCCAACCTGAAGTTGACTTTGTGTTGGGTTGGGTTAGGGTTGACAGAATTTAGTTAGGGTTAGGATTAGGGTTGGGGGTTTAGAGCTTAGGGCAGGGCTAGGATTGACCTCAACCTGACCTAACCCTGCCCGACTTACAGCCCTAAGGGGAAGGAAATGATCATTCCCTCAAATGAGGGAATACCCATCCAATACAAATGAGAATTGAAATATGGGATTCCAATTCTACCCAACCAAACAGTTAGGCCATTATGATTCCAATTCCAAATCCCTGTTACTATAAACCAAACAAACCGTAGAAGCAATCTAAGTATCTTCGACCTGTGAGCTCAGTCTAAAGAATTAGGGTAGATAGGAGTTCTCATAACACATAGATATAGATTTATGAACACATGGTAGAAACCCATTTTTTCAAATGTAATTTATAATTGCATAGTTTATGGACTCAATTTATGGTTCCTTTTAGTATATATATAAAGCCACACAGACCCGACCCTATTAGGTTAGGGTCGGGTTGAAATTGAGATTAACCATGTTAAACAAGCCATTGGCACTGAACTATAATTGAGTATAGGTGTAATATATATGTATGAAAAAGGTTGTGTGTCTTCCGAACTCTTTCTAGTTAGTCAGATCAAGTTGGATTTTGCAGTTACTTCGAGTTAGGCCATAGATATAGGAGGTATTTTTTAATGCGAATGAGAAATTAAGTGGTGTATTCTCAACAGTTGAGAATACATCGCGCAATAACAGAATAGGTGTTCTGTATTGTGGACAAAAATGAATAGCCTGAGTCACACAATACCTTACAGAAACATAGGTGTTCTACAAGGTGTGTTGTGGTTCAGACCACACCCTATGTTTTAATTCAATGTCATCATAGATACACAATGTGAGATAATCTACATTGTCAATCAAGAGTAACATGTTTCAGATTTTTTAAGCAAAGTACAAATTAATAATACCGATTAATTTAACATGTGGTCAATTTAACCATGACTAATATGAATTAATAAAAAATTATTGGATGAATTGAAAAAATTAATAATGATTAAAAAATTAAAAGTAATGTAAAAATATAAAAAACACATATATAAGAGATCTAATATTAATTTTTAATCTAGAATTATTAAAATTTGTAAAAAAAAAGTGTTGTATAGGGAGAGGGAGCTATAGTCTATGTGGCGTGGTTAGAACCACAAGTTATTGATGTGGTTGATATTTTTTAGTGTGGTGTAGTCTAAACCACGAGATAATGGGTTTCGAACCACACCATGCCTCAACTGAACACATTAAAGTGGTGTGGTGTAGTTCAAAACCCACCATCTCATGGGTTGAATACACTACTGAACACCACAATTAAGGCTGCAATTCAAGCCGGGTTAGGTAGGGTTGAGGCCAATCCTAGCCCAACCCTATGTTCTAAACCCCAACCCTAATCCTAATCAAATCCGACTTTCATCCTGACCTACCTAACCCTAATTAAATAATTCCAACCCTAACCCAACCCAAAGTCAACTTCGGGTTCAGCTGGGCTCGGGTTGGGCCCAACCCAACCTTCTTCACATCTCTTAAAATCTTGTAAAACTTCTTAATCTATGATCTTAGTTCAACTTTCACTACATATATTAATCCAATGTTTTATATATTAGTATTTGTTTGTTGATATTTTTATTGGTTCTCTAAGTACAAAATTCAGAAAAAAAAGTGTTCCAAATGACTCTAGTTTATTATGAGTTATGACTTATAATAGATCTTTTATAGGCAGCAAGCTATGGGTGGCAAACAATAGAGAGGAAATAAAGAATAAAATATTCAAAAAACATAAAATATGTTATTAAGGTTTTAGTATTTCCAATTAGGATTAAGTGAAGTGATTATCTTAAAAAAATAAATGAAAGTATGTGGTGGGGGCTATACAACTATCATGCATCTAAACAAATCAATGTATGGTATATTATATATATAACATATATTTATGTATGATATGTTCTATAGACTCGGGTTTGGGTTGGGTCAGATTGCCCGAGGGATCAACCCGAAATAAAGTCGGGTTCATAAATTTCAATCTTAGTCCTAACCCGAGCATTAACCCAACCCAACCCAACCCGGCCCAAGTTGCAGTGCCACAATAATGAACTAGTGACCCAACCCATTGACATCCCTACTAGGGAGCTTCAGTGATCGATCATGTGGCCAATTCAAGCTGTTGATCGGATAAGGGACCCACCAAAAATTGTCACACTTGTGCTTCCTCTAGTCCTCATTCCATACCCCACAGGAATTTTGTTCTCTTTGACAATAATGGTTCATTTTTTTTAATTTAAAAAAAAAACTTGAAATTTCATTATTTTGAATACGTGGCAAGATCCTCTCCATCTTGCAATGCAGGGAAAGGTACAAGAGACTGCTTTGAAGCCCCAGGATAAGTTGCCAAGTGGACAGGATGGATTGGAAACAGAATCATGGATAACGGGTTGGACAACCTATCATGAATTAACATATCACGGGTTACGTGGAACCCATACCTTATGCATAGAAAACACTGATATGTTCACTCATGATAAAGTTGGGCACTGATCAGGTTGGATTGAGATGATCCAACCCTATCCAAATCGGATTTAATCTGAATCCATTCTGTTGTTTTTCAAATAAAAAAATAAAAAAAAATTAATTATTTTTAATATTATAATAAACTTATATAAATATAAATATTGAATTTATTAATTATAAACTTTGTAATATATGTATACTAAATTTTAATTTAACATGAATCTAGCTTGATCAGATCGATTTTTCGGACTTTCAAAGTCCATTAACATTTATTTAACGGTCCTATACTGACGACACATAGGGGAACTGCATTAATTTATGCCATTCACTTGTTTTGAACCTCATATCTATTACATGGAAGTCAGAAGTGAATGCTACCAACAAATGCGGGCAAAGTTAATTCTAGCTATAGGTAGGATGTCAGTGGCAAGTGGGTCAGGTTAAGGCGTAAGCCTAAGCCCATATTGACCTGCTGGGTTAGGGTCATGTCAGTTTTAATTGGGTTTTAGGTTAGATTCAAGTTGAGTTAAATATTCTTATGCATAGCCCAATGGCATTTTATCATTAAAATATTCATATACATAACCTTGGTTGAATATTTGAATGTAGATAGGGGTGTCCACGGTTTGGTAACTGAATCATTGGCACTTTTTTCAAATTGAAATGGTATTGTCGGTTTTTCCATTTCTTTGAACCGATATCACCGGTTAATCAGTTGATCGGTTTTCATTTTTGATCGGTTCAGTTCTTCGATTTTTTATATTTATAATATATATTATATAAATATATATCTATATATCTATATATAATGCATATATATTAATATATAATATATAGATAATATGTGACATATATTAAAAATATATATATAAATATATATACTAGTCGGTTCAGTTAACTGTCAATTTTTTTCTAGGTTAACAGAAAACCAAATCGGTCTTTCAGTTTTTCAAAAATACCGAATTGATCGGTTTGGTTAACTGGATTTTCCGATTCAATTTTCTCGGTTCAATTTGGTTATTCAGTTTTTTTATGGACACCCCTAAATATAGATGTATATGGTATTTCCAAAAATACCAAATCGATCGGTTTGGTTAAGCGGATTTTTTAATTCAATTTTCTCGGTTCAATTTGATTATTCAGTTTTTTATGGACACCCCTAAATATAGATGTATGTGGTATTTATTAAATTCGCATGGCACCCCACACGTGCCCCACATCATACCTCAACTGTGTATTCACTGCATTGGAAATATCTCCCCATGACAAGTACAGATGTTCTCAATACACACTTAGATGTTGCAAGTGGGGTGCTTGTGGGGCGCCAATCTGATTTGATATCACTTTTTTCATATGGCCATTATTGTTGTAATTCAGTAAAAGTAACTTTTGTTTTTATGCATATTTTATATTATTATTTAGTGTCAAATAGGCACCATTAATTAGGCATCAGATAAATCAAAAAATGAAAACATTGTATAAGAAACATTAAAATTACTTTTACAAACTCAATGCATTCAGTATTACTTGAAATAGCTTGAAAATGGTGGATCAAACAAGAAAAGTGAGGGAGAAATCAAAACGCCCACATGGCACTGACATGGAAAAAATGCCTTGGAGAAACGACTGCACCACCTAAATGTGGGATGGGTCAAGTTTGATATCCCTTCTTCATTTGAATGGGCCCTATTGGATTCATGTTGGAGTTAATTAGTTCGGCGATTCATTAACATCCGAGTTTATGGGTTGATGATGTTATTACTGGTGTATTATATTTGCAAATTTGTTTTACATTTGTTAATTGTTTAAGTAAAAGAAGACTTAAATGTGAGGTGGATTCATTACAACATTCTTCCTCCTTCACATTTTTTATACACAATATACTAGCGGAGGGGCCTTGCTTCGTAGGGTTGGAATGGAACTGTCAATTCGTTGATCTGGTTCTTGGCCAAAAACCGTTGATTCGATCAATGATTTATTGATTTGAGTAGTCAAACCATTGATCCATTGACCCGTTCAATAGTTTTTTGCTGTTTTTTTATTCTTTTAATCGGAAACCATCCAGGCAACTAGTTCCGTTTTATCCTAATCTTGATCCTTAGCCAAAAATCATTGAATCGGTCAATGACCCATTGACCTGAGCGGTCAAACCATTGACCCGTTCAATGGTTTTTGGTCATTTTTTTATTTTTTTTATTTTTTTATTTTTATTGTCAGGACGGGCCATCCGTTCGATTTGAACAGTCGAACCGTTGACCCAAAAATTGATGGCCAGAACGATTCCATTTTTAGGTCGTATGAGTCACACGCTCGAATGACATAACACGTATGGTACTGCTTAATGGACCTCATACACTCAAATTTTTGCTTGTATTTTTTGTTGTCAGAATGGGTCGTCCATTCTTTTATGTTTTTAATTGGGAACCGTCCAAGCAACCAGTTCCTTTCTACCCCAATCCCGATCCTTGGCCAAAAATCGTTGAATCGATCAACGACCCATTGACCCGAGTGGTTGAACCATCAACCCGTTGACCCGTTCAATGGTTTTTGGTTGTTTTTTTATTTTTTAATTTTTGTTGTTAGAACGGGCCGCCCGTTTGAACCAAACGATCGAATCATCAACCCAAAAACTAGTGGCCAAAACGGTTCCATTTTCGGGTCGTATGAGTCACACGCACGAATGACATAACATGCATGATACTGCTCAATGGACCTCACACACTCAATTTTTTGCCTGTAATTTGTGTTGTCAGAATGGGTCGTCCATTCGAACCGGACAATCGAACTGTCAACCCGAAAACCGATGGCCAGAACGGTTTCGTAATTTTTTGTTGTCAGAACAGGTCGTTTGTTCGAACCAAACGGTTGAACCATCGACCCAAAAACTGGTGGCCAGAATGGTTTCGTTTTTGGGTTGTATGCGTCACACGCTCAAATGACATAACACGTATGATACTACTTAATGGGCCTCACAAAATCAATTTTTTGCCTATAATTTTTGTTGTCAGACTGCCCGTTCGAATTGGATGATCGAACCGTCGACCCAAAAACCGGTGGCCAGAGTGGTTCCGTAATTTTTTGCTTGTAATTTTTGTTGTTAGAACGAGCCATCCTTTCGAACCGTCGGTTGTCAGAACGTTATTAACAACATTTATCAATAATAGTAAGTAATTGTACTATTTAATTAAATAAATTTTAATGATAGTTTTAATAATATTATTTAGTTATTTTTAATATAACAATAATTATTAAATTTATGAATAGGATTTATTAACAATATTCATTAAATTAATAATTACCAAAATTAAGTTAAATTAATAGTATTTATCAGTAATAGTCAGTAATTATAATATTTTATTAAATAATCAATAACAATACTTTTAATAAAATTTTTAATTATTTTTAATATAACAATAATTACTATATTTATTAACAGTATTTATAATTTTAATTTAAAGTAAAATTAAGGTCAATATCTATTTATTAACAATATTTATAATAATTAATTATTAATTATAATCACTAATTATATATTTACTAAATTACTGTAATAATCAGTAATTATTAAAACCGGGTTACTGAATTTATTAACAGTATTTTTTTAATAACAATACTTATAATTTTAATTTAAAATAAAATTAAAGTAAATATCTAGTTATTGACAATATTTATAATAACAGTAATTATTAACTATAATCACTAATTATACACTTATTAAATTACTAATAATCAATAATTATTAAATTACAGTAATTAATAGAAATGGGTTACTATAATCAGTAATAATTAAATTACAGTAATTACAGTAATAATCACTAATTACAGCAATTATTAAATTACTGTAATAATCAATATTTATAACCGGGTTACTATAATCAGTAATTACTGTTATCTTAATAGGATGGGTTACTATATTTATAACCGGGTTACTATAATCAATATTTATAACCGGGTTACTGTATTCAATATTAATAGGAAATGGGTGTTCGCACATGGGATTTACTCGCACGAGTAGATTCTATTTCCTGGATGCAGAGAGCACCCGTTACCTATTAATAGATATATATAAAATGAGGGGAAAGGATTAAGAGTACCAAAGTTACAACTGGTGTTTTCAATCCAGCATTAACCTAGATGGTCGAACCACTGAAACCATCACCCAGTCACAATTCCGGGTCCAATTCATTTAAAATATGGTTCAACTCATTCAACCCAAATGGTTGAACTGGTGATCTAGACCTAGAGGCAAAAACAGTTTAGCCACCGGGTAGGTTTTAAAACATTGGTTACAACCTTGATTAGAAATAGTTAACTTCGTTAAAGCATGGACAATTACAACTTCTTGTGGTAAAAAGAAGGGAGACTAAAATGAATCTAGAACCTAAGGCTGCATTTGGTTGCAGTACAATTTTATTTGCACTAGTATAAAGGTATGGGAGTGCAAATAAAAGAATGCAAATTTTGGTTTAATTTTGTTTTTGGTTTTACTTTATACCACTGTTTTTAAAACCAGACTGGACCGGAAAAACCAGGAACCGGTCACTTGATCGGTTCTGTTTTCCTCCAAAACCGTTTTTCCCTCAAAACCGTTGATTTTGGTTAACAAACCGCTGAACCGGCCAGTTAATCGTTTGAACGGTTTTGACCGTTTATCAATTTTTTTATTTTTTTTTAATTTTTTTTGTCAAAGCAAGCTGGTCATTCGGGTCGAGCGGTCATACCGTTCGAACAAGTAACTGGACCCCTGACCGGTTCGGTCACTCCAAAGCATTTGCACTACCATAGTTATGACTCGGTACAAATAAATTTGCATCGCAACCAAACACAATCTAAAGTTCAATAGTTATTATAGATTTATAGTGGGTTTAATTAGGAATGCAAACAAATCAGATTGGATTCAAATCAGGGTATATCCGAATCCAAACCGATAATATAAATTTCAGATATAATCGGATCTCGCAAAGGTCAATTCAAATTAGAATCTGTTAAGGATTTCAAGTATCAGAATATGATCAGATCCCATTTAATTTCTATAAAATTTAACAAATTATTAAAAGGAAAAAACATAATAGTCTATATAAAGTAAAACAAAAAATACAAGCATTTTTTTCAACTATCTTTGTTGTATATATACATGTTTTTTTATAATAATAATAATAATAATAATAATAATAATAATAATAATAATAATAATAATAATAATAATAATGATAATGATAATAATAATAATAATAATAATAATAATAACATAGGATTAATTCTTTTGGATGATCTAAATTCGATCAAAATTTTAATTAGATCCTATTATTCGATCCAATCCAAAAATCTGACAAGGGATATCCAAACCCAACAAATAGGATCGAATTCAAATTCAAATTGGATCATGATCCAATCCATTTGCATCCCTAAGTTTAATGCGCCAGTGAAGGATAGAGTTTTATAGAAGATTAACTATTGCGTTTGGTGTCTGCTTCAAGCAGGATAGAGGACTAGCGAAGTTCCAACCAACATGATAGGCCCTTTTTAAACATCTTTTTGCATACGTTGTTTAAGATAGAGAAATGGAACCTACCGATTTTAAACACACCAATGATATTGTAGAGTACTTTAAGGAGTGCGAAACATAAAATTCAAGGTTCTAAATGTGAACCATGTCCTATGAAACTGCACCTGCAATTAGGGTAGGGGTGTCCATGGACCGATTTTGGATTGTACCCATCCAAATCAAAATCAATTTGGATGGATTGGATGGATTGAATGAATTAGACATATTGAATTGGACCAATCCAAATTTAATTGTCCAATGTATTTATTGGATTGGATTAGACATGGTTCATCTGTAATGGATCTATATTGGATTGGATCGGATTGAACCAATATCTAGTCCATTTATAGAAGATAAGAATACATGTGTTAATTGACTAGATTTGGGTTGGAACCAATCTACATTAAAATGAATTTGAACAGTCCAGATATTAACTTGGACCGGTCCACATGGTCCAAAATATTCATGGATTGGATTGGATCAGGTCCATCTGTAATGGACTCATATTGGGACTGGATTGGACCAAATCTGATCCAATACTCTTACCTACAAACTGCAAATTATGACAAGGAAGTGTGAATTAAGCTAAGTCATGCCACTTAGTCACTCTCCTTAAGATTATTTGCCTCCTAAGGTGTAATTGGTAATTTGAAAATCAATTTTCAAATGAAACAACCCAGAGGTTTCTAATAGACATGCACATAACTAATCCTCTACGAAGCACCTCAAAAGATGATAAGAGGAAGTTGTACCAAAACACCCATTCTAAGAGACACAAGGAGGAGGAAGAAAACAATTGAACATTTAACTTAGAATCATGATTAAATGTTTAATTTATCTTAAACATTTAAAATAAAAATGATGAAAAAAATGGCACACATGCACACTACATTAGGGGTTAAGGGTGTCAATGGACCGGTTTTGGATTGGACCCCATCCAATCCAAAATCAATTTGGATGGATTGGACGGACCAATAAGACATATTGGATTGGACCAATATGGTCAAAAATATTTATTAGATTGGATTGGACCTGGGCCGTCCGTAATAAATTTATATTGGGTTGGGTTAGATTAAGCCAATATCTAGTCCATTGATATAAGATAAGAATATAGGTGTCAATAGACCAAGTTTGGGTTGAAACCAATCTAAATCAAAACGAATTTGAACAGATTGGATGGTCCAGACATTGAATTGGACTGGTCCAAAATAGTCCAATATATTTATTGGACTGGATTGGACCTGGTCCATTTATAATGGACTCACATTGGACTGGATTGGATTGGACCAAATCCAGTCCAATTGACACCCCTACTAAGGGTAAGCATGGGTCAGTTCGGTTCAGTTCCATGGCAGAACCTGGAACCTACCCTGTAGGGGTTGGTTCCAAGTTTTTTGAACTGGAACCTACCCTGTGAAGGTCGGTTCTGGCCTTGGAAGTTCTAGGGTCTACTTGTAGAACATATTCTTTCTTTACTATCCTCCTTCAAAATAAATGAAACATATTCTTATTAAAACTTGACTTTCAATAAATATAATATATGAAAGTAAGTAATTTAATATGTAAATTATCATGATATATCAGTGTGGTATTGTACTACTCAATAGCCCTTATGGGGGATTTGGACGTATCACCAAATACTAAATAAATAACAACTACAACAACAATAATAATGATGATAATGATGATGATGATTCCAATCCCTAAACTAGATGCTAAGGTCATCCTACCTATGTTTATTTTGATATGTTAGTAGTAGCCCATCTGGGAGGGCTTCGGCTTTGATTGAACTACATTGACTAAGCCCTGTTGACAAAGCGACTAAAACTAGCTTCATCAGAAAATTGATTTATTAACGCAATTAAAACATATTCTGGCTTTCTGAGTTTTTCATCAAACATGGCTTTTCTTAGGCTCAATTTAGAAAGAATACAAATGCAAATACATACAAAATAATACAAAATACAAGGTTTTACACTCTACATATTTGCATTTGTACTCCTTCCAAACTGAACCTTAAGGGCACTAGGTGATTTTCTCCATCTAAGAATAATATGTTTGGTGTCAATCTTGCCACAGGTGAAGTTTCAACATAGGTGAGGTAGGCTGCTTTCAACTCAGAATTTGAGAGGAATGTTCTCAAAGATAACTGAGTTTCCATGCTTCCATATGTACCACATGATTATAATGGCACTATCATTTCTAGGAAGGGCACATATTATAGAGTACAGCCCTTTTTTTCCCTGATAGGTGGGTTCAAAAATTAATACGTATCATACAACAGGCACTGATACATTATGATTAGTGATGCAACATGGGCAATCTCGAGTTGGGCTTTTGTCAAATTTGAATGGGCCCGGCAGAGGGCCCAAGTATGAAACAGTGTAAAGTGTTAATTCAGGCCAATCCGAGTTGCACCCTTAGTTGTGATAACATTGTGCTTAACTCAAAATGATGAACCAGTGTGAGAATCCTTATTCGAGTGTTTCGGAAACTACATCTGATTTATGGGATAGAGATGAATCAAACCAAAATCACATTGACAAGGAGCATTGAAACAAGATATTGTAAATTGTTTCTTCATTTTCTCCACCTAGAAGTCACCGGGTCCCCAATAGACCTGTTGATGGGCTGGGTTCGGGCTTGAATTTTGCCAAAATTTGAACGAGCCCAGCCCAAAAACCAAGCTCAACACAGTGTAAAGTCGAGTCTGAAGCCCAGTCCGTGAACAGGTTTCCTCTCCCCAGTGCCAGTAGTCTATCATGAGTTGAAAAAGGTTCTCTCCAAACCTTTCCAAATAAAAATCTTCACCTATGGATGGGTTGATTTAAGTGGTAAATCCACACCTTGACCAGGTAAGTTTAGGTTGACTTTGATGGGTTTGATCAAGTGAGCCTAACTTGGATTGGTTTAAATTCCAGGAGGTTAATGAGTTGGGATCACTTGTGAACAAAACACGTTCCAACACCCTCCCAACATGATCTGACACTACACATCTCACCATGAATTAGAGACTACCATAAAAGTGGGACTTGCCATGTCAGATCATGTTGGGAGGGTGTTGGAGCGTATTTTGTTGATAGGTGATTTCCCATCGAGGACCTCGAGGTTAACCTGCACCAAACCCTAATCTGTTGAGACAATCACAGTTTTCATCTTTTTCTAAATTGGCACGGGTGTTATTTGTGTTGTGTAAATCTCTCTTCTTTGTTAACAAAAACTAAACTTGAAAACGAGTTCCTTTTGAAACGAAACCTAAAACTATGTTGGTGTTTGGCACCATAGCATTTCACAAGTCTTCCTTTTTGGTGGTGATGTGTTATTCATGCCACATCAGCAATTAAATGGAATTGGGATAAAAAATGGCATCTGGCAATCTGTAAGTATATTATAATAATAAGCCAAATCACATTAAACGCACAATTAGCTTGCACCTCTACCGAACATGATTTTTTTTTGTTTTTCAAAAAAAAAAAAAGAAAAACAGGTAAAATGAAACATTTGTAAATCGGGGAAATGAAACGCTATGGTGCCAAACACCCACTATATTTGTTATAAACCGTTATGAATGTACAATAGGAAATAGATATTTACAATGAAATATTCACAAAATTTCTTGGCAGATGTACTAAGGCTGTGTTTGATTTGAAGGAAAATGTAGAGAAAGGAAGAAAAAGGTAGGGAAACCTATACAAAGTTTGTATGAATTTCTCTACATTTTCCTTCTTTTCCCTACCTTTTCCTTCAAACCAAACACAGCCTAACATAAAATTTGTAAATATAATCATAGATGTGCAAATTGGGCGTGCTTGAATTGAGAATTTGATAAAATTTGAATGGGCATAGCCCACGATGCTGTGTAAATTCTTCAAATTGAGTACCCAACTTGCACTCTTGTATAACCTTTACTTGGGTGCTAGGACCTGGGTTGGGTGGGATTGGATTCGAGTTTTGTCAAATATGAATGACCCTTCTGAGTTCCGATTCTTCCAAACGCCTGACCCTGAAGCAATGCAAAATGTTAATTCTGGCCAGCCCAAGTTGCACCCTTACAAGGGTTAGGCCTGGCCCATGATACACTGTAAATTCTTCGAATTGGGTACCAACTTGCACCCCTCCCTGTATAACCTTTAGAGGTTTGGAGGTGTCATTCAAGGGTTTAGGGTTGCAACTTGGATGGGATTTGGGTTGTATATTTATTGGACCAAGTTCCATAATTCTTTTCCATTTATGTCAAGTTTAGGAGTGCTTATTTTCAAGTGTTTATTGGACTAAATACTTATTTGTAGCCGGATCCACACCAATAAACAGTTATTGGCATTTGGTAAATACGGCCCCAACAAATGTTTTATTCGTTGAAGTAAGCCTATTTTAAATAAGGGAAAATCTATGATATAGAAAAAGTATCTTTTCCATATCATATCGGATGATATGGACCAATCAACGTTCTATTTGTCTATTTCGGTAAATACGGGTTATCCTATGTAACCGGTTTCAAAAACAAACATTTAAAAAAGAAATTCATTTCAAAATAAGAAAGACGTTAACGTCTTCACCGTTAAACGTCACCTCCCCCTTCTCTCTTTCTCTCCAAATTCCAACCCCCATTCCTCTCTCTGTTGGTGGCCATTGTCGAGGCCTCCCCTCGTGGAACGTCTTTTTATTCTCTCGTCTTGATTTCTCTCTGCTTAGGACCTTGGGTAGTCTCTAGTCTGTTTCTTGTTTTTTCTCTCACACACACTCTGCTCTTCTCTTTTTGCACTTTCAATGATACAGAAAGACACCCCTCGATCTTCACCTCTGAATTGTATGGGTTTATTATAATATAAGATCACATTATTTTTTTTGTTGTCTGAAGAGGGTGAGAAGCAAATCAAAACGAAATGTGGGGTTTCTGATATTGGTTTTGGGTGCTATCTTCTTGCCAGCGGTGGTGTTTTGTGGATTTCTGAAGAGGCTGAAGCTCGAAAGAGCCTTTCCGATAAACCAGAGAGTTGAGCTGAGTGAGTTTAGAGCTCATGACAATGTAAGGCACTGCCGAATCTCGCAGGGTGGGATCGTCAATTTTCCCGTCGAGAGTACCTATAATCCTTACACCGTCAAGTAATTTTTTCTATTTTTCTGGTCTGTGGTTGATTTTAAGCTCTGGGTTCAATTGAGGATAGCGTTTGACTTTCGGGTTTTGTTTCTTGAATTAGTTTTTGTTCTTGGCTGGAATTTGTTTCTCTTCTTCTTTTACCTACTCATTATTTTATAATTTATACCAGCGGTGACCTGTGGGATGCACGAGATTTATTAAGCAAAAACTAAATAATAGAAAGGGCTATTTACTAAAATATCCCTTATAGTTTCATGGATTTACTAAAATATCCCTTATAGTTTCATGGATTTACTAAAATATACCCTATTATTAGCATTTTACTAAACCACCACTTATAATTTGCAATGGATTTAATCAATCTTCCATTAGATGACACTGTTGACTCTAATGTTCATTTAAATAAATTTAGTTAAAAGAAAATAAAAATAAAAATACCATTTTTGCCCTTAATAAGACATGGGCAACCACTCTATTGGGTATATTAGGTCAATTTTGTTTTCTATACAAAAAAGTGTTAAGGGTATTTTTGGAATAAAAAATCATGGGCCTAATGGCTTAATAAAAGGTTAATTAAGTAAATAAGTTGTAAAATATATGGGATGTTTTAGTAAAATGAAAACTATAAGGTAGGTTTAAGTAAATATGTAAAACTATAAGGTGTGTTCTAATAAATGACCCTAATAGAAACACATAAGAGTATACGATTGTTTTATATTTTCAAAATTTTAAATAATTAATAATTATTCATATTTTATATACTACTTTTAATAATTTTTTATAATACAAAAATAACAATAATTAATTTCAGTTAGGTTCATTCATCAAACTAATAAAATCGACCAATCCAATCAACTCAACCCAAGTTGGTCAATTTTCTAGTATTTTAGGTTGACTTTGGTTCAAAAATTTCCCAATTAGACCAAGTTGGATCAGTTTCACTTTAGCCATTTGTAAACTGACCAAAACCAAACGACCTAACCATGGATATATATATATATAATTTTTAATATGGAAAAGTGAGAAATTTCCCATATTTCTTAATCTAAAATGTTTTATATCATAAATTTAATTTTTAAATTTACTTTTTAATAATTGAACTATAATTTTTAAAACTAAATTTTATTTTTGAGTTTAAATCTTTTGAATCAACTGACCAAACCAAAAAATTGACCCAAACCGATACAACTTGAGTGGATCGGTTTTTACAAAAGGTTAGTTGGTTGTAGCTGACCAACTCCCCAACCTAACTAGGTCAATTTAGTTGGCCAAATAGCCTACGACCGAACTGAACCAACTCATGAACACTTGTAATTTCAGTTAAATTAGTAGTCTCATCTCTAATAAATAACAATAGTTTAATTTCCAATAATTATTGAAAATTTATAGCAAAAATACACAATTATTGGAAATATATTGACAATGAAAAAAATAAAATAAGTACAAAAATACAATAAGTACTATTAATATATTAACTTAGTCACTAAATAGTATAAGTTATAACAAAAATACAATAAATTAAACTTAAAATTTTCAATAATAGTAGTTTAGTATCCAATAATTATTGAAAGTTTTCTGCTAAATAACAAAACAAAATAAATTTATACATAATCATTGAAAATATATTTATCACAAAAAATAATAAATAATTACTGAAATACAATAAATATTAATTTTAGTATATATAATTATATAATAAATACATATTAAGAGTTTAAAATTATTATTAATAAATATTAATTTTTTTGAAAGTTATTTTCTCGAATTATTAATTGATATAAGTGAAATTAGTTATTTATACTTTTATATAAAAATATTAAATTATTATTAATTTCAATACTATGTTATAATTATTTTTCTACTTATCAGATTTTTTTAATTTATTACATAATTTCTTTATTTTATTTAATTATTTATTGAATTTAATTATCCATAAAATCATAATTTATACTATTATTACATAATTTCATTATTAATTTTGTAATATATTAAATTATTGTTTATTTCAATATTATGATATAATTATTTTTCTACTTTGAAGAAATTTTTTAAATTTATTACATAATTTTGTTATTTTAACTATTTAAAATATAGTTATGATAAATATTTAGTTATTTAAATATTTTATTTTTTTTGTTATTTGGAAATTTATTTTTTAAAGCTATTACATATTATTAAATATTTGAAAAACATTTAAATTGATAATCCAAAAATACATAATTTAAATTGTTAGTACATAATTTCATGATATATTTTGTAAAAATATAAAATTATTTTTTGTGCTTTTAATAAATATTTTAAAGTTATTATATAATTTGTTAGAATGTTTAAATAATTCTTAATTTTTTTAATCCAAACTTTTTTAGATAGATATAGATAAAAAGTAGGGGAGAGGTAAATAGGAATTAGAGATAATTTAGGAGAGAAACTCTCTACTAAATTAAAGATAATTTTGGAGATAAATAGGAATTGGAGATAATTTTGGAGAAAGTGGGGAATAGTGGTGGAGGTAGTTTATGAGAAATTTTAGGAGAAGAGATTATTTAGGTTATTGGAAAAGTGCATCTCATTAGTTGTTTTTAAAATGACATGGAATTAAAAAAAAATAAAAAATTCAAAAACAGGACAAAATTTCTAGACTTCCTTGTTTCAATATATATAAATAGATTGATGGGCTTTTGATATTCTTTGCTTCTTTACTATTTACTTTTCTTTGTTTAATGAGTTCTAGATGTGATGATTCTTGATATTTTGAGGTTCTTAAGTTTGCAAATTGACAGCTATGTGGGTATATATTGTTCTTTCTCTTTTGATGTAGTTTATAGATGGGATTTCGAAGATGTTGATTCCTTTTCTTTATTTGTTTATTTTCTTCGGCTTTTGATCTCTTTAAAACTCTATAGGGTGGGGATTTATTGTAATGGTTTTGACACATTTCTTTTTCTTTGAACCAGACTATTTTATGAGAGTGAAACAGGGGACTCCTCCAAAAGACTTATATGTTTAAATTGACACCGGAAGTAATGTCTTGTAGGTCACCTACAATGCCTGCAATGGTTGCCCCAAATATAGCGGCTTGAATGTAAAGCTTTATTTCTTCCACCTTCTTCTTCTTCTTTCATTTCCATTGACATTTTTCTAGATGAAATCCTTATCATTACATTTTTTGTAGATTGCTTTGAATTTCTTTGATGCTGCCACCTCATCCACAACTTCTCTAGTATCTTCTTCAGATGAAATATTTAATTCAGCAGTTCAAACTTTAGATGATAGCTGCACTGCTCAGAATTCCTAGTGTGGTTACTCCTTTCAGTATGGTGATCCAAGTGGGCCATCGGGTTATTATTGTAGAAGATATTTTCTTCTTTAATACAGTTCTTGGGAATCGATTTATTGATTTTTTTTGGAAATTTTAAATTTTAATTATAATATAAAATAATTAATTACCCATTACTCTAGTAAATTTGGTAATTGCTATAAACGTGGCATTGTGAAGAATTTTCGATACCATATGATTTTCCATATCATAATCGCACCCAATAAATAAACACTGCTACTTAATTTTAAGCACTTATTACTTTTTGACGCGTCTTAACCCACCACATAAGTTTTAAAATACCTATACTACACCATTTGAAAGAAACAAATTTTCAGCAAACACCGGTAAATAAGCACTTTTAACAATAAGCAATCCTAAACATGGGCTTTAGTCAGGTCAAGTCAGGTTGGATGTGAACCAAACTCCCATCTGTTGGTATCCCTTAGGGGCCGGGGTAGCTCTTGTGTTCGCCACAATTAGTTCCAGACAATTGTGTCATGGTTCTAATATTCTATATCTGGTTGGTCAAGCTCTCAGGAGTCAGGACTCGGGATACTCTTCACAGATGAGTTCAATTAGCTAATTTTGAAGTGAATATGCCCTTCAAATTGGGGATCCATCCTTTCAATTTGATCTGCATGCAGAATGGCATTGGCAGCAGCTGCTACTTCATCAATCAAAACTAGTGTTTTATTTTCTAAATGTCCCATCACCTAAGGTTTTGGTCAGTGAGGCCAATGGCTCCACTCCAAATCTGCTGTTGTGCATGTAAATACAGATAAAATATAAATGCGTCCCATTGATTATAGTCATGGTTCAAAATATTAATACGGGCGTATCGTATCGTATCTTTTGAAAAAGATATAGCTCGAAATGCCTGTTTTCGAGTGTTTTAGACTCCTAATTTTTTTTAATAATAAAAAGCATGCTAAAAGCTTCCCAAAAAATTAAAATGTGAAAAAAAAAACCAAAAAATAAAAAGTTTTGACTGATTCTAAATACCAATACAATATGACCGAAACTCATATCATATCAATACTTTAAACCTTGATTATAATAACCATAAAGTTCCAACACCAAATGAAATGACCCATAGGGTCCCAAGGGTCGTGCCATGCCCCAACATTATAGCCCAGAGGTTCCTTAAAGGTTATCTCTGCAGGTTAAAATGCTTCTCCAAATATGTGACACTTTGCGCTTTTAGAAGGACATGCACAAATTGGTGTTTATTTTTGTTTCTTTATTTAGTGTTTTTTTTTTAATTTATTTAGTCTTTTAGTCCCTTTTTGTAGTAGTAGTTTCTCTAATTCCAATTTTCCAAGTCATGTTTTATTTATTTATTCATTTAATGGACTCTGCAATTGGAGTAACCCTCCCTCAAACCCTTCAACCCTTGGAATTTAATCTCAGGTCTCCATTACAACTAGCTAAAGACTTTACCAGCAGGTTAATTGATATACCTTCGAATTGGGATCTGCTCCTCACACAGGCTTCATAACCACATCTCACAGTATATTTAAAACATCTCCCTATGAATATTACATACCAAACACAGAAGATGTTTCCGATATACACGGCCAATACATGTTGTGAGGTCGGTATGAGGGGCTCTGAGGAGCAGATCTGGACTCAGCACCTTTCTTGGGTGTCTTTCGAATGATATGGTGAGTATTAGATCATGGTGTTTTAAATTTGAATTTTCAACACAAATCATTATATTGGGAATGAAAAGTGAAATGTTTCAGTACAAAGTACACTACATGATAGTTTATTAGATAATTAGAGTTCTGCTTCTATCAGGGCAAGTCGGTGCTTGCACCCTTCGAGCAGCTCCTTGCAATCTTGCATTGGGAATATCTCCTATGAAATAAATCATGTAACTACGGAGATACTCCCAATGCAAGGATGTAAAGGCTGTTGGAACGGGCTTTGCCCTGACTGAAACTGGACTCAATTTATTATAGGGTAAATTTCTTAAACTTCTCTTATGGTTTAGTTAATTGGCTAACTCTATCTTTACTGTTTATATATTGTCTTAGGGTACGCTTACTGTATCTTACAATTGGCATCCTTGTTAAATGCTAACAAAAAAAAAACAAAATGTTGAATTTGCCCTTCATTGTTCTTTAAATTTTCAAAATAAAACCCAACTAATGAAAATTTGAAGGAATAGAAAACAAATCGTTGCTCTACCTCTGTTTCCATTTTCCATCTCCATCTTCATTTTCCGTCTGACACATTCATGTCTATTATCTCTTCAATCTATACCGCTACTATTCTTGAGGCTCAAATGAAGGATCTGGTCATCTGGGTGGTGTTGTGTTTGACAGAGTGGAGTTAATGATGGTGAGACCCTCTTATTGTAAGAAGTCCCAAAGGCCCAAACTTCAAATGATTGGATTTAAGCTAGGTTCGAAAGCCTATTGGGCTTGAAACATGAACAAGCACAGGCCAATCCATACCTTGTGCTGAAACTTATTTAATTAATAATCGGGGTAACGAGAATCGAACACTAGACCACTTAGTCTAAATGGCTCTGATACCATCTCAAAGAGAGACCGGATCTGCTCCTCGTTGAGGGCGCCTCACATGCACATCCTACCATGTATTGGAAATATCTCCCGTACTTTTAAGTTATTATTCACGGGAGATGTTCCCAATGCACGGTAGATGTACACATGAGGCGCCAAAGTGTGAGGAGCAGATCCTATCTCTCTCAGAGAACCATTCAACCTAAAAGCTGAAGCTGTTAGGTGAGGTCCTTGAATAGGTTGATATTCTCTTACAGGTGGCGTTATAACTTCAGTAAGTTCATTTGCTCAAGACATTTTCAGCAAGTTCTTTAATTACTTAGTGGGAGTATTAAATTTTCGGTGGAAGTTCATATGCTGCATCAAAAACTAATGATTGACCGTAAAATACAAAACGGGATCTGCTGCACACACTTGCGCACCTCACATGCACATCCACCGTGCATTAGAAACATCTTCGATGAATAATAACTTATAAGTACGGGAGATATTCTCAATGCATGGTAGGATGTGCGTCTGAGGCACGTGTGAGGCACCCTATGTCAGAAGAAGATCCGGTCTCGTAAAATACTGGGTACCAATCTATGCACGAACAAAAGTTTTCAAGAAATTAAAACCTACAGTTAGCAATGAAGGTTGACTGCCATCTTTGATATAAATCCTTCTTCAACAAATGTTTATCTTTGTATTTTCATCTCCCACAGCAATGCAGCATCAACTCTTCAGATATAAGCTGTAACGCCACGATGTCATAGGCGGTTGGCTGCCATCTTCAGCGTTTTGAAGCTGCCAACCAAATTCTAGTTTTCCTCCCCTGCTGCTCATGTATCTCCGACACCCATTTCCTCCATTTTAGCCTTCGAATTCCCCTGTAATTCCCTCTATTTTTTCCTACGCTATAATTGTTCTGTTCAAAGAATCACCGGCGAAAAATCAGTGGAGTTACATGATGTTACATGCGTATAAATTTTGAATGAATATTAACGACAAGAATAAAGCTAATCAATTGTTAGAAATAGCAACGGTACTCCAAGACAATATATAAATAATAAAAATACAATTAATCAATTAACTAAACCACAAAACTTACTATATATAATTTCAAATACGTAGGTGGCATGTAAGACAACCGAAGTCCAAAGCAATACACCCCCTAAAGACTAGAAACTTTTGATATTTCCCAATACCCATTAATTTGCAATATAACCCGATATACACAAAAAAATAAATAAATAAATAAATGGTCGTTGCCATTTCAAGTTGAATGCCACCTCACCAAAAATCGTGTTTTTGAAATGTTAGATTCAGTTTGAGAAGAGTACAAATACAAATATCTATAGTGCAAAAATTTATAATTAGTACTTTTAAATCTTATATTTGCATTATACATTCTTCCAGATAGCTAAGCCTTAAAGTCAAATCACTATGTGAGGCTTACATGGAGTCAAAATGGTTGTATTTGGAAGAAATGGTTGATGCTCAACGTTGCTTTGAATACTTGTATGGGAAAGTACTTTGGCCTCCCAGTCCTTAAGTTTGCTTTGCACTAAGTCACTTAATGGAGTTCCATATATAGAATCCTTTGAGTGTTGTGCATAAGGCTCTGTTTGAATTAATAGAAAATAAGGAAAAAAAAAACAGAATGTTCAGGGGAATTAAGTTTTTAAAGAATCTGTTTCTCTTTTTTATTCGACAAAACCAAACACAGCCTATATGGATCCCCTACACATTTCTCTTCTTTGTCCAAAGTTCAGTCCCAAAGTCACTGAAATGAAATGCCTGAAGATGGCTCTTATGGACGTTTGGACTGAATATTTAATATTTGATTGATTAGAGTAGACTACTTCTATTAATTTTTATATTTTCAGTATGCTTCATACTCCCAGCTTTGCATAGTAATTATTTGCTTTGTTTTCTAAAAAAAAAATATAAACAAATTATAGTTATTTTTGTATAAGAAAATGTGCTTTATAATAAGTGCATTTAGTTCCAAAGTCTTATTTAATTTGCAGTGTACATTTTATTTGCATTGATGTAAATACACAGTAGCGCAAATAGGCTGAGTATAAATCCTGATCCACTTTTGCTTCAAATTTGCCTGTCTTATTTGTATGTGAGAAGTAAAATAGAAAGCTAAATAACATGATCCCAACTTTATTATATGTAACAGAATAGAGGTTGGAGTTTGATTATTTGTTTCCGAGTGAGTGGTAGGTGGTGCAAATTTTTGAGTTAGGAGGAAGGTGGTGTAAATTTTATAGTAGTTTTTGAAATACAAAATATGCACTATTAGGCTCAGTTTGGAAAGAGTGCAAACACAAATATATACAATGCAAAATAATACAAAAAATAAGGTTTTGCACTCTATAAATTTGTATTTGTATTCTTTCCAAACTGAGCCATAGGCTTAATTTGGAAGGAGTACAAATACAAATATGTATAGAGTGCAAATAACACAAAATATGAGGTTTTGCACTCTACGTATTTGCATTTGTACTCCTTCCAAACTCAGCCTATGACTCAGTTTGGAAGGAGTACAAATATAAATATGTAGAGTGCAAATACATAGGCTCAGTTTGGAAGGAGTACAAATACAAATATGTACAGTACAAATTCATGCAAAATAATATAAAATACAAGATTTGCACTCTACATATTTGTATTTATACTCCCTCCAAACTAAGCTATAGGCTTAATTTGGAAAGAGGACAAATACAAATATGTACAGTGTAAATACATACAAAGTATAAAATTTTACACTACATATTTGTGTCTCTACTCCTTCAAACTGAGCTGTAAGTGCAAATTAGACCAAAAGTAAAAATTTTGCATTGCATAGGATATGTGAATTGTAATATAAAGTTACAAGTGTACAGATGCAAAACTGAATTAAATGCAAAATTTGTACTTCGTTCAGATTTGCACGGAGAACAAACAGGACCAAGATAACAATGGCCTCTAATTCATCAGGATGCAACTTGGGGATCAACCTAGGCCCAGGCCCGAGCTACAAACCTTGGTATTGGCCTGGCCCAACCTGAGGTCAAGTACAAGTTTACCAATCCAGGCCCAAGTTGTTAAAGTTTGAGTTGGGTCAGGCCAGCCCTGGGCAGGTTGGAAGGATTAAAAGATTTGTAATTATATTTTTATGTAGTCATCTTTTATTGGGCTTTAAATCTTAAGTAGATTGGATTAAAATTATGTATAAATTGCATCAATTAATATATATACATACTCTGCATATATATATATATATATATATATATATATAATGAAAAATATAATATTTTTATGTACATAATATATATGTATATATTTTTCGAACAAGTTCAGATTGGGCTGAGTTGGGCTCAGGCTACTTGAGACCTCAACCTAAGCCCATCCAAGTTACCAAGCCCAAGTTTTCTGGCCCAGGCCCATCCCAAAGGCTGAAAACTAATGCCTAACTGGTGTAAAAAATTGGATTGGTTCTGATTGGGCTCGCCCAAGTTGCGCCCCTATTAATTCATCACTTATACATTCAATAAAAAAAAAAAAGAACTAAGGGTCTGTTTGGTTCACAGTTGGAATTGGAATTAGAATGGTCTATTTTTATAGTCTGTTTGATTCAGGCAAGAATCAGAATGGTAAGAAATCAGTTAGGATAGAATTTCATTCTCAAACGAGAGGGGAATGACCATTCCCTCAAATGGGGGGCGGGGGAGAATGCCATTCCACCAGGAATAGGAATGGAATTCCAATTCCACCCAACTAAATAGTTGGAATTGGAATGGCCCATTTGGATTTTAAAGGAACCAAATGGGTCCTAACTCCTAACTAGTCTAACTTGTTAACCGGTGCAATTTACTAAGTATATGTTTGGCATTGATACTGCAATTGCAACGGTGCTGCTGATGTGTGGCTTGGAGCACCGTTTTCTCATAAAACGGTGCCTTTATTTTTGTTTGGAATCGTTGCTGCTAGACCGTTTAGTGCGCCGGGCTGGGCCAGGCTCGGGCCGGGCTTTGACTCTTTATTAACAGAAAAATGTTAGGCCCGAGCTCGAGCACGGCCCGACCAACGAGCCTACAACTTGGGCCCGAGCCCGGCCTTAATAAAAAGCCCGAAGCCCGAGCCCGAGCCCGAAGCCCAACCTAATAAAAGAAATTCGAATTTTTCCCTATTCAAATGGACATTTTCTATTTTAATTTAGATGTTTTTTTCCCCTATTTAAATGAACAATGGGCCTACAAGTGAATCAACAACCTTCTCAAATAAAAAAAAATTATTCAAATGGACATCACATAGGGTTTTTACTTAGGTTTAACTATAGGTCGGGCCGGGTTTACTTAGGTTTAACTATAAGTCGAGCTGGGTCGGGCCAGGCTATTTTGGCAAAGCCCGAGCCCGGCTCGAATTTTATGCGAGTTGGGCTTTCTGGCCCGAGGTTAAGCTCGCGGGCCAAAAAGCCTGTTCAAGCCCGTCCGGGGGTCAGGCCACCCGGCCCATGAACAGGTCTAGTTGCTGCCAGGTAGGATCCTTGAGCAACAACAACTTTTTCTGTTTGGTACCATTGCTCCAGGAAACATTTTCAGCACTAGTACCCATTATCCAATGCCACATCACTGCCCTGTTGGCAACAACGAGCTGCAACTCCAGGAGCACCATTTTTTCCAATGTGGTGTTGATGTGGCTTGAAGCCATGACTCCCGATTTTCGAGGCATGGCTTGAAACACCATTTTTATAAAAAAACGGTTCCAAACAAATGCCTATTTCTTGGAACACCGTTTTTTTCAATGGGGCACTGATGTGACGCCGTTGCTCTAGAAAACGGTAACGACGTCAAACAGCCGCTAATAGAGAAATTATCTGGTTATCCTACTTTTATTTATTTATTGCTATATTTTTAAATTTCCCTCCATTGAGATTCCGAGGCTTCAATTCAGATGCTTATTGATCGTCTCTAGTCACATGCTATTCTTTTATTTAGTTGGAACCCATTTAACAGTCGGGTCCAACTAGATGGAACACGTGGCAACTGAGGTCCACCACAAACGCACCTCCAATGGATTTGCAAAAAGAATAGAAAAAAGCGTGGATAGGAAAAAAAATAAAAAGAAAAACAAAAGAAGAAGTCACGTGCTAGCACGTGCGATATTCCGTAGCCCCGCGTGCCGGCGTGCTTAGCTTTTTCCTACAAGTGTAAAAGGACTGGGGCCCACGTGAGCAGCTGTCCCTTCTCACCGTACTCTGTGCCCTTTCTGACACATCTCTGACACGTGACAGTGCCATTAGTTTCTCTCGGCATGTGAGGAGCTGTTTGTTTATTTAAGCCTCCTTTTGTTTCTTCTTTTCTTTTTTTAATTAATTTATACCCTTTTTAATTTAATATCAAAATTAATAAAAAAAAACTGAAGCTGCAAAAACAAGGAGAAAGCAATTAAAACCAACGAATCCGGTCAGATGACGTGGATTTCCCTTCTGGGCCCCACTGAAGTCAGAGTACGGACTAGTGCTCAATGAGCTCATGACTTCTGTAATCGCCCCACCTCAATAAGAATTCGAATCGTCCACAGTTCAACTCGCAAAGTTGCGCCAATCAGAACACACCACATCGGCTCCGTATCATGATTGTCCCAGTTTCTTCCGGTTCCCGTAGAGGATTCGGACCAGTAACTGAAAATCACCGACACATTCCACTCTCCCTCTGACGGATCTCGGGCAGTTGCTTCCCGGGCCGTCGTTTTATTCTATGGATGCTTGACTCGTTCCCCACCCACGGAGTTGCAATCTGGACCGGACGAGTTACACGGGCCGAGTCAACACAACAATGATTAAAGAAACAGTAAGGAACAAATAAGCTTATAGCAGCATACCACAAGCTAAAATCAGGTTTGACAGAGGAAAAAAATGATGCCACGTGGCATCATCCACAATCACTATGGTTTATGGTTGGTAAGGGATGAAGCACTATGTGATGCTTGAACAATTGAACTTATATTTTAGGGTTTGCTTGGTGAGGGTTTCAGAAGGTAGAAATGGATGGACCAGTGGACCACCATGTAGGTGGAGTGGTGCATCCCCCTTCCCTGGACCCTGACCATGAGAACTGTAACTTTAAATGATGAGGCCGAAAGATACGTAAATATTGGGGATTGAATCTTTAGAGATCCTTGGGCCCCAAACACTACTCCTTTGAAGATGGGTAAAGTGGGCCGTAAGCCACAATGATACTATTTTGGCCGGTGGTCCAGTTTGGTGAGAGCGAACATTTTGTGATAATCGTACTCAGCTCGTCTCTCTCTTTTTATGGTACTGTTCAAGGTATCCATATGATCATTTTTGTGTTGGGTTGACACGGGCGATTCAAATCGGCCTGGCCGGAGCCGCGCTAATCTTAATTCTTCGGTAAACTTGCCAGGTGGCAAATTTCTGTTGGGTTAAACTGAATGGAGGATTTGGTCGGGGTCCCCGTGATCATTGAACAGTGGAGTTTCACTTGAGAGGTGAGACTTGAATTCAAAACCAACATGATCGACGTTCCCAGGCCAACAGTCAGAGGGTACTTGTACAATGGAGAAACTCAAAAAATTGTTGCCATTGTTGTTCCTTTTTTTCAACGGCATGGCATGGGAGATGATGTGACTGACCGACCATCCATCAAATGGAGGGACTGTTCGTATTGGATACGTGTTCATTTTATCGTTGTAGGTTGTAGCCTATATGAACATGACCCATCACTTATTAGGTTCATTATCCTTTCATGTACTGGCCCCAGGATTTAAAAGAAGAAAGAAAGTGCTCCCTTTTCACCCATCACGGTTCCACCGGTTGTTGGCCTAAAATTTACTGCATGGTACCTTTCTTTTTGACCGCTTTCAAAGTTACCAATGTAGAAGCTTCTTAATTCTTATACGGCCTACACTTTGCTGGTTGGTGGTTGCCCGTTGGTGGTTGTGTCATCCAGACAAGGGTTATAGGGCTGATCTGGGTCGGGCTGGGCTTGGGCTTGTCGCTTGAAATATATAAGTCTGAGCCTCGGCCAGGCTGGCCGGGCTAAAATTGATCACCCCCTAAGAAGGGATCTCTATTTAGTGGAATCCATTATTTTGAAAACTGGATTGGGCTGACGGTCGGACCGTTCGACCAGAACCGGTCATGGCTCTGGGTACGGTTTTGTATCGGGTTGCCTTTTTCGAAAAAAAAATTGTTAAATTGGTCAAAGGCTTATTGACCCGGGTAGTGAAATTGCTAGTTCGCATGGTATTACGGGACATCAAACAGGTTTTCAAAACCTAGATCTGACCTAGACGGTTGAATCACAGACTCGAAAATCAATCAAATCGGTTTTGAAAACCTTGGTGGAACCAAAATTCCATATGGGCACCAGAAGATTAAAATTCAGCCTATTTTGTGGAATCTTTAATTAAAATAAGATTTAACAGAAAAATAAAAACTTTAGACAGTTGTTAATTCTACTTGGGGGATGCCCCAATGAAGGTAAAAGTGTTGGACTTACGTGAAGTAGAATAGTGTGCACGTGCCCAATCAAGGGAGGTCCCCTATCTAACGGCTAGTCTAATAAGGGATTAGGTCCTAACGGATTAGGTGACAAACCACTTTGCCTTGCTAGATGCCCCTTTAAAAAGCCAACTCCTCTGTTGATATTCATTTGGAGTTAAAACCTACAAAAGTTTCATTATGGGGTCAAGTAGGAATCTTGCTTTGTGTATTCAATACACACTTACACATCTGCTACCAAAAATTATTTCCACTCCAGATCTGCTATTTACAAAGCACCATCATCGTATATTCAGAATATCTCCCCATGAACGATAAGGCAGATATTTCTAATGCATAACTATAATGTCTGGTAAGCAGAAATGTGAAAACAGTTCGTGAGTTAACAAATCTAAACCCTCCAACAGAATTGAATCAAGTTGTGGGAAAGATAAATTTTAAAGTCGAATTCGACTAAACCAGGCCAAGTTGTAGCCCTAATCTCCAGTCCTGGGACTCGACTTCCAAACATATGTGTATAGTTACTGCCCCACCCTCACAAGAGGCTGAAGTGAAAGGACCACAGCTTGGAGTCTGGACTCAGATATTCAGTTGTTATTCTGTGTCCCGGGGGGAGTTGAAAATAGTGATAACGCCGGTAAACGACCAAGTAGCAGACCTGTCACAGTTCTTTTTGTAGTTTATTAAACGCAGTGGGTGGCGTAGGGGGAATTCCGCGTGGACCCCTTGGATAGGGGAGTCATTGAATGATGGTTCCTGATGTTTTGGGCAACTCAGGCTTTTGTTAGGGTAGGAGGGAGTGACACTGGTCACCCACTTTGCAACACTGATCTGTCTTTTAAAAATCACACTCAGGCTCCCAGAGACTCGAAAAACAAAGAGGGTGGGCATCCAGAGAGAGTAGTCACATCACAACGCAAAACGGTAGTTAGGTGCCATTGCTATTTAAGAGGAGGAGTAGGGCCGTAGGGGTCTCGTAGGGGAGAGAGCCAGCCGCAGTGGGGGAGGGGAAAGGGAGTGGCGGAGGCATCAAAAACAGGACTCCGGCATGCCCCACCACCTCCGTAGCTCTGACACTTCTCAGATGTCTGTCCCTTTGTTTCTCAAGTTCGTTGATTGCTCCCCGTTTAATTACTCAATTGCCCTTCTCCCTTCTCTCTCTTTAATTACCCAACTCCAAAACTATTGTTAAAACTTTTTAAAACCATCATTTTAATTTCTCTCTAACAATGGAGTCCATATTTGCTGATATAAAATATAATAGATATTCTTGACGTGTGGCTGGATGAATTTGATTAACAATGTGTTGTAATAGCGGTGTTTCGTTTTATTGCGTTTTTTCAAAAACTGAGATACGCAATGGTATATACCAAAAATGGGTGGTGCTGTTTGGGTTTACTGTCATTTTCTAACAAAAAGTCACATCAGCTACCACACTTGAAAACATTTTTACGAAAAAAATATATCAAAATGACTTTTTCTCAAATTGGGCCAATTTTTGAGAAAATGGTGATGCATTTTTTTAGAGCTTTATAGTTCAGCCCAAGGTTAAAAGTATCAATAGATATATCAGTCTGTATAAGTGCTTTTTTTTTGTGTGTTTTTTTCTATTTTTTTCGAATCTGGTTTAAAAGGATTAATTTAAGACCCGATTATCCTCTGAACCACGATCTGACCCAAAACACTTCTTGTAGGGGTGTATCGGAAAGACTACAATACAATACTTATTGGCCCATACATAACGATATTTTGAACCTTGATTCAATCCACCTCAAAATTGAGAAATTATTTTCCCAACTAAATTTATGATCACTCCACCTATAAACACCATCCATTTTGACGTGGAGTGGATCGTAAAAACCCCTTTTTTATCATGTTTTTTAGAAAGTTTTCAACCAAGTAACACATACTGATGCATTTTTTGCTGTTTTTTAGAAAATATGATGTGACGCAATTTACCAAGAAAACAGTAATGAAAACAAAAACACCACCATATTTTAACTTTAACAAAAGAAGAAATTTCCATTTTTTTCATTATGCATTTGTTTTCGGTGTAAACTTCATCAATATAAAAATACATCAATAGAGTTCAATGTTAATGGGTTTAAATTTTCAATGAATCATTGGAACTTTTTTAAAGTGATAATCAATACATCAATTATTGATATAAAACTCAACCGATGGAAAAGTTCATATTGATTTTTGATGTAAACCTTACAGCAAAAACAAATGCGTAAAAATATAGATCAAGAATAGAGTTTTACGCCAATTCGTATTTACATTGAAAACAAACGTGAATAAACGCAAAGCGACTATAGACTTTTACGTTAATTTGCATTTACACCGCAATCAAACACAGCCTTACTTCAAATTTAATTTTCAATTTTTCTACATTTCTTTTGATTTTTTTATTCTTTTCTTGATTTACATTACTATATATGATTTTGTTGGTTGCTATATTTTTTACTAGGCATGAGTGAGCAGTGATGTAAATTACAAAGAAATGCGTGCCCATCACAGTAAATTGGCTATCTAATAATAAATACGTAAGGAACTATTTAAATATAAAAAATAGTTAAGGAATATCTCGATATGTACAAAAAAATAATGGAGGTGGGGATTGCCGGATTGGATCAAACATATCGGAAAGGGGAAAGGTTCTTAACGTAAATAAGTTAGGGAAGAAGGGTATCTTTGTCAGTGGAACTTTCCTATAATTGAATGCAGAGAGAGAGATGGCCGTACTTGGCGCCCTGTGGATTTCACGATTTCAATGCTCCGTTGGCCCCGTTTCTCTCGTAACGCCTGTACTAGCCATTAGCCATGTTTCAACGGCTCGGCTCGGCTTGGCTGCGCTCAACACGGCTTGGCTGACTTCTTTAGCCGCGTAACCTCTCTCTCTCTCTCTCGTATGCAGCATCCAGCATGTACTGATTAGAGCTCTCAATTTTATGCGGGTAGGGGAGGGGACGTTTCGTGCAAGTTGAAGTTGGACCATAGTCGGGCCGGCTGAATCCTAGTTTCAAATAATACGGATAATTTAGAGTCCAATTGAAACCTGGGCCCATAAAGGTCAGGCCGGCCCACTTTGAATTCAAAAATATACTACCTAAATAAAACATATATTGTAGAAAATAGAAATGGGGTTTCAGGTTTTCATTTCACACAGTTTCTTTATGGGCTGAGATGCACATCCATTTCATTTAATGGGCATCTCTAAATTAACTCATTCTTTGAGTACTTGCATCCACAAGTTTATAATTTCAGCGACAAATCATGGCTCTAGGGATATTGCATGCATACAATAAATTTGTGATTCATCAAAGTCAAAAATCTGCTGTGTTCAATCTTCAAAGGATCAACCTCTGCCAATAAGTACTTAACTTTAAAACTAACTTTAACTATTTCCTTGTTTCAAATGGAGTTGTTTGGAAATTTCTCACTTTGAAATATTTTAGATACTCTTTTCTCCCTTTTTAGAATGAAAACATTTTGTTTTAAATCCCTTTCACCAATGTTTTAAAAGCCAATCCGAAAATCGAATTGGTTTCCGTTCAGTGGTTCGACAATCTAATTTGAATGGATCAACTCATGACATTATTAAATATTTAAAAAATAAAAATTAATTATAAAATAAATTTAACCCCCCAAAAATGTTGTTTAGGTCGAACGGTTTAGCAGTTCAATGATCAGGATCAATAGTTCATTGACTGATTCAATGGCTTTCTAAGAAAATCCAAGCCAGGTGCTAAATAGAACCAGATTGGTGACCACTTCCTATATTGAGTGGTTCAACTGCCCTGATCAACAACGGCTTTAAATCCATTCCTTTTGCATCAATTATAGCTTGCATGGCCTGTCCTATTTTTATTTCAAAATTTTGAAAATATTTATTTCAGCTAAAAAAAAAGTTTTAGGAATAAAAGTATAGGCAAATGCCTCAAGCCCTCAACCCTTTTGTAGGTCTTGAAAAACAATATTTGATTGAGTTCTTGGAGTAAATCTCTCCTTTGAACCTAAAGGCTTGATGTCAAAGTGATGGTATGCAACAAGATTTAATATTGGTCATGTACTCATGCTATGCTTGTTTGATAGAAAATAAGAGTGAAACATAAAAGTTGAGGGGACTCATTTTCTAGCAAGCCAAACACAGCCTCAAGGAATGTTAGTAGAGTTGGTTAATTCTATAAGATTATAACCCCCTACACCTATCTGGATGGGTTTATGCTTCTAATTAGGTCTAAGGTTATGAAGATTATTATGTTCACAATCCTTTATATTGTATTTCCATGAATATTTTTAAGTGCACTTTTTTTTTATAAATTTCAACTGTTTCCACTTGTTGTTATTCTTTTCTCTTGATTCCTTAAGCCTCAGTATTCTAAGTCCCAATATGTTCCTAGTTTGCAATGAAAATCGTTTCATATAATAATAAAGTAGGGGTAATTCATTTCATGGATTTGTTAACTCTATCTCCAAAAAAGCTGCAAATAATTTTATCAAGGCAAATCTCAGGACAAACTCAAAACTAGACGACTTCCTTGGCAAAGTCCACATGCTAGGTTAATTTCAAATTCAAAATTTAATGAGTTGATGGTATGCTACACAATTTGATAAATGAGAGGATCGATATTCATCCCTTTTGTTCGGATAGCATAGGCTTTTTAATCAAAACCCACCCATAAATTTTGATAAATAACACCTGATTGGGTACAATGTTTATGATTCCAATTGATTGGTGAGAATTTTTCCGATATCATATCTTTTTGATATCATAGTCGAACCCTTGATTAATGTAAAAAAGGATAGACCATCTATAAATAGATAGCATGCCATAAACTCCATAAGGCTACGTTTGGTTCGAAAGAAAAATAGGGAAAGGAAGAGAAAGATAGGGAAACCTTTACAAACCTTGTATGAGTTTCCCTATCTTTCCCTACTTTTTCCTTCAAACCAAACATAGCCTAATGGATCAATGGGTAGAAAGGGGGAAACCACCCTCGGACGTTGCTTTGTTTATGTTTCGAAAATCAATAGACGTACACATGTACCTTTGCATCTTCTTTAGAATCGGGAAGAGATTATTAGCTAGCCACTTGGGATTATGCGAGATAAAATATGGGTTTTATATCTTCTATATGATCTCCTCTTCAATCTGATAAGTTGGATTGTATTATCTTTTTCATTCCATTGACATCTTCCATTCATAGACCCATGGCATTCTATGAATAAGCATGTTTCTACTTACCCTAAAATATCCTTGTAGATCAGCCAAAGATGGGTTCAGATCTGTTACCCATTAGCTGTTTCCATCCCCTACCCATGAAATGTTATAGCTGCACATTGAGAATATCTCTCTTGTCATTCATGGGAGATGTTCCCAATACACGGCAGTGGTGTTCAGTGGGTAGGGATGTGAGAATAGTTTATGGGTAACAGATTGAGAGTTGGCCAAGACACCCTTATATGCCCAAATGAGTTTAAATAGGCACAAACTCAATTTATCATGAAAAAAAAGAAAATTTTAAGTTAACTCCACCTATCTACCAAAACTGATATGTGAATTATAAAACAGTTCTGATTCAATGATGAAAACTTCCAAAACACTCTATATTCTCCTTATATATAGTTTGCAACTGCTTCACTTAATTGACCTTCCATCAAGAACTGTTTGTATTATTGTTTTGGAATGATAAAGTGACTTGTTAAAACAAGTAGAAAATGTGAAAGTACATAGGCCCAAGGTTTTTTTTAATTTCAAAAATACCCCTATCAGTTCTCATATATTAATCACTTTTTAGAAACAAAAACTAAGGGCAAAATCACTATTTTGTTTTCTATTTTTTGCTTAATTTGGTCAAACAGATGCTAGGGTAAAAAAAGTCATTTTTACTCCTATCTAAGAAAAACAATGATAAGTAAAATGGTTGCAAACTAAAGGGTAAGTTTTAGTAAACATGGGAAACTATATGGGATGTCCATGTAAATGACCAAAACAAACTAACTGCAATCCATATTTGGCTCCAATTGTTTATGCACTTGATTATTTGCCAAAAGAAAACAATTCAATTTGGATGATGTGCTCTACAAGTGTCAAGTGTTTAAGAAAATAACAACAAATGCACATTTTGTAATGGAAGGTTGTCAATTACTATCCAAATTTGAGGTTACAGTCATGCAAAGGCCCTTAGGTTGATTTGGAATATGGTTCCACCATAGGAAAAAGAAGGGGGAATTGCTTCTGGTTCATGCTAATAAAACTATCATCAAAATTAGCAAGAACAAAAAAGAAGAAAAAAAGTGTAGCAATAAACCATTTCAAAATGCTAACTTGCTTAGTTGGTAAAGTTTGTGACCAAAGATATCTAAAATAGAAAACCATCATCACCACAAATTTTAGTTTGCAAACTACTTGATCAATGGTCATACATCCCCAAACCCAAAGAAAAGGAGGAAAAAAAGAAAGGATAAAGATTTGGTTTGATAAAATATAAGAGGGGTTCGATTATTGATGCCGGACAGACATGAAACCGGACAAACTTGTAACCAATCAGGTGGGTTTTCATAAAAAATTCATGCGATTTTGATTGTTTTTTTTATGAATTTTAGAGTTGAGGGAAATTTTCTAATAAATTTTATGAAATTCCTTAAAAACTTTTCCTCACCTGTTTTGTTTTTCTATTATTTTTATGTGAAACCAAACACAGACCAACCAAGGTAAGATAAATACTCATAATTGTTGAACATTCATGCAAGACAACCCTAATATTCTCAGACACGCACTCATCCTCAGCTATTCTATTCGCGTCTGTTTTTTAATCAATATCTACTCGAGCACAGCCACCAGCTCAGTTATGTAAATGAGTCCATATTCGAAATGGGTCTTCTGGGGACAATTCCTAAGTCCTAACTATTGGGGCCCATCAGAAAGGATATTATTATCCGAGCTCTTGGGCCAGAAAGCCGAAAAAGCTAGTGGCTCCGATGCCTGAGAGCCACAAAGCCCACAAGCCGTGTAAATGCACTGTAGCAACGAGCCAACAACCTCTATAGACTGTAGTTTATATATTTCATCATTTCCGAAACAAAAGTAGGGGAGAGATTGAAGTCCTCTGTCTGGGTTTTGTTTTCAAGTATTTTTAAGTCTTTCTTTTCTCTCTACTGTCTTGTCTGACTGTCTTTTTCTCATGTAACCCAGGCTTCTCCACTGGCCAAAAACAAATACTTAAGCAGTCTTTCATATCAGCCCCTATCTCTCTCTCTCTATTGCAAAGATATATAGAGTTCACAGGAAGTTTCGGTCTTCGGAAGAGTCTTTACAAAACTTCCCCCACAAACACTCACCTTACACAGCGATCAATCCTAGACACTATTAAACCCACCCACCCAGGCCAAGCGAAACAAGACCCTTCTCTCTCTCTCTCTCTCTCTCTCTCTCTCTGTCCTCCATGGACTACCATCTGAAGCAATGGAGAAATCTGCATGAGTCAGAAGAACCCCCTTCTGCGAAGATACCAAGGCTCCTCCTTGAACCGCATCAGCAACCTTCTGGGTCTGCTCTCCCGTTGTTTGTACCTGAACCTAACAGTAGGATCAGCAACCTGTCAGCATTCCCAGATTCAACGACTACTACCAGATTTCCAAGTGAGTTATTTTTTTTTTCTCTTGCCGTCCTTTCTTTCTTCTCTCCACCTCCTGTAGTGACAGGAAATTTTATTCCGCATATGGAAAGGCTATGTGTTGTTTCCAGACTCGCTCCTTTTGTTCTTTATTTTCTTTGATGGTTTCTCTTTTTATCTGCATTTGCTTAGGGATGGGAGGTTATTTCAGCTTGGCGCAGTGGCAGGAACTTGAACTTCAGGCCTTGATTTTCAAATATATGTTGGCTGGCGCTGCTGTTCCTGCTGAGCTACTTCAGCCCATAAAGAAGAGTCTCCTCGGTAGTTCTGCATGCTATCTTCAATACCCATATCAGCAGTATCAGCACTATCAAACAGCAAGTAAGTTTCAGTTTTTATTTTCATTGTTCGACCTTTCTTTACATCCCAAGATGTTATTTTGCTTTTCTGTCTAGCATTTCGTGTTTTTTATTTTTTTTTGCTTTCGTCTTTTATTTGTTGTTCTCATTTATCAACTTATCTCTCTCTTTTTGATTGATTTGGTATTTAGTTTAGTTTTCCTTCTTGTTTTTGTCTTTCTTGTTGTTGCAGTGGTCATTGTCATTTTCTCCTCTGAAATAAGCTCTCTCTCTTTTCCATAGAAGTTGTTTTATGGGCATACTTCTCTCACATCAGATTCTAGATGCAGTTAAACTACCTCTATGGCCTATTCTGTTGACCTTCTAATGGTGATTTTATCCTGATTAGCTCTTGATGTTTTATTTAAGTTCGTTTCTTGTCCGTAGCTTCTTCGTTCGATCGTTTTGTGTTACTGGTCTCTCTGTAGGCTCCTTTTCTGTGGTGTGATCCTGCTCCTTTCATGTATTGGGTGTAAAAATTTGCAGACTTTTCTAACATAAGAAGGCACAATCTGAAATGGGTTTTTTCTTAAACTTTTATAGATTGATTGTATTCTGGAGGCTGGTGACTTTTGTGTTAACTTTATTGGTTTTATTGGTTTTATTGATCTGTTTGCTGATGCAACCGTGGGGTTTCGGCATGTTGGCGCAGTGTTACAGTCTGGGTACTGGGGAAGAAGTGTTGTGGACTCGGAGCCTGGCAGATGTCGGAGAACCGATGGAAAGAAATGGAGGTGCTCAAGAGATGTGGTGGCTGGCCACAAGTACTGCGAGCGCCACATGCACCGAGGCCGAAACCGTTCAAGAAAGCCTGTGGAAATCCCCACACCTGCCACTGCCACAGGTGGTGGATTGAACGATACAAACACGAACCCTGTTGCTGCTTCGCCCTTGACAGCTGCGGTGACCGGTGGTGGGACCCATTTCGCCCTTGCAGGGTCATCCCCTTCGATCAATCTCTTTCAACAACTCAATCAAAGCCAGAGGTATTCTTTAATTTCTTATTTCATCTCTGTTCCAACGGTAGTAATCTTGCTTCTTGTGGGTTTGAAACTTACAAAATTCAGACACCCATGACCCATCATTTGATTTCATCCATGTTTTAACTTGAATCACCATGGATAAAACTATAAAAGGGTTCGACTTTTGTTGGGAAGCGAAGGAACAACTAGGTTTAGTTATTCACTTTGGTTTACGGATTGGAATGTATGTCTAGAATCTGGTGTGAAGCTACATTTGGATCCAGTAAATTTTTTTTTCTTTTCTTTTGGGTGTTGGGGAGGGGGGGGGGGGTGTTGTCAAATGGCAATGGAGTTACGGTTGATTGGATGAAAGCTCAGTACTCAGTTGAGCTGAGCTGACCCGAGTTGAGTTGAATTGAATTACTGTCTACTGAGGACAATGGTGGGTTTCCTCTCCTATGAGACCCAGTTGCTGTTAATCCGATTTTTTATTCATTCCATTCAAAAGTAGTGACTCGGCTACAGTTTGTATTATCTTTAAAGACCCAGCTGTAAGTATAAATAGTGGACCCTTGACAAGTACATGTACGAACCAGGTTCACTGTGTAGGAGCGGCCATAGCTTATTAGCTTGGTGGGTTCTAGCTCTAGCAGGTGAGATATCCACCAGCCCCAAGGTTGAGTCTAATCATGGAATCTTCCAGCCTTCCTTTATCTAGATCTTTTGGCTCAGCGGTTCCTGATGTTCCAAGAAGAATGCGAGAGACATTGGATGCTTAGAATCATCTGTGACTAGGTTGATTTGGCCCACCTGGGTTTCCTTGGGTGGGGGCCAGTCGGCCAGCTGAATGGTTTGGTCGGCCTGGCGTGCTGCACACAGCAGCGGATACCTTGGGCATCTGTAATGCCTTCATGTCAAATTTGAATGAGCAACTGAGAAACTACCCCGGCCCTTCTTTTCCTAAAGCCAGGAACTGCTCTATGGTCTGTAATTGTACTACTTACTGCTTTTTGCTTTTGATGAAAATCTAGGAAAATGGCTTCTTTTTTATCATTTCAAACGTTTATGATTTGTAATCATGTTCTTTTGGTGCTGTGTTTAGATCCTCAGAAGGTGGTATAGTTGGGACTGGAGGTAGGGGTCTGCTGGAAACCCACCAAGACAAGGTTTCTGCAGAGGGGAGAGCAGACGGCAGGATCCTCCGGCATTTCTTTGATGACTGGCCAAGATCACAACCAGAACCAAACAGTGTTGGCTGCAATACCAGTCCAACAACTTCCACCACCTGCCTTTCCATCTCGATTCCGGGGAATGCATCGTCGGACTTCTCTTTGAAACTGTCGACGGGCAATGGGGACGAGCCGGGTTCTCGCAGCGACGGAGGGGACCGGCATCAGATGAACTGGGCATCAGGGTGGGGGACACACCCAGTTGCCTCAATGGGTGGTCCACTGGCTGAGGCACTGCGATCATCAACCTCAAATTCTTCGCCAACAAGCGTCCTGCATGAGCTGCCAAGGGCCTCCGCATCTGAGACAAGTAGTGTTAGCACCTGAATTTAATTCCATTCTTGTATCAAGTTAAACCCCAAGAACCCTTGTGTTCTTTCTCCTGTTTTCATGCTCTGATTTCATGTTTGTTGGTAAGCACTCTGTTGATACTGGGTTTTCTCTTCAGTTTTCACCCTGCTTCACTGGCTTGTAAAAATTGCTTCCATTTGTTTATTTTGATCTTCCTAATTGGCTTGTGGAAAGCTAGAGGTTTTGGTTGATTCAATTGGGTTTCATTTTTTTATTGAAAAAATGTTGGGTTTGGGATTGGGGAGAAGTTTTGTTGCTTTGAAGGAAGCCATGAAGGAGATTGTTAGGCTGCAACATGGACATATCCATTAAAGGGCCCATCTGATGTCAGAGCCCTAATTGACCCTCTATTCTTGGCCATGGTCTCCTTTTCAGCTACGAGGCATGAAGGAAAGCAAATTACTCAATTACCCAGTTGAATTATCCTGGTTCCGGGAATTGGCAAAGTAAGAAGAGAACATCATTCCGATGGATTTATAGGCCCACACCTTTTAATTTTAACTAGGGACCATTTGTTTTGTGTCGCTTTCCAAACAGCCCCCAGTTTCAGTTTGTATCACGAGTATGGGACTGTAGTCGTACCACCCAAGCAATTGGACCATATGTCATCTCCACTCTGTTATACTTCTTTTATTTATTTCTTCAGACTTTTACGGTTCTTTTTTCTCATATTTATCTTCTCTCATCTTTTTTTTTTTGGGTATTTTGTCTTTCCAGTAAAAATCTTCATACAAGATCAATGTCTTGTTTGGACGCAAGTATTGATATGTAGGGGTGTCAATTGGACTGGATTTGGTCCAATCCGATCCAGTCCAATGTAAGTCTATTATAATTGGATCAGGTCCAATCCAATCCAATGAATATTTTGGACTGGTCCAATTCAATGTCTGGATCATCCAATCTGTTCAAATTCGTTTTGATTTAGATTGATTTTAACACAAACCCGGTCCATTGACACTTGTATTCTTATCTTATATCAATGGACCGGATATTGGCTTTAATCCAATCCAATCCAATCCAATATAAATTTATTATGGACAGACCAGGTCCAATTCAATCTAATAAATATTATGGACCGGATTGGCCCAATTCATTATGTCTTGTTGGTCCATCCAATCCATTCAAATTGATTTTGGATTGAATAGGGTCCAATCCAAAACCGGTCCATTGACACCCTTATTAGTATGTATCAGTGTATATTGTACGATATATATTGGTCTTAACTCATAACACTGATACATCAAATACAGGGATTAGGATAGGGTGCAACTTTGGATTTGGATTGGGGTTTTGTCAAAATTTAAATGAACCTGGCCCAAAGGACCAAGTCCAAAGCATTGTTAAATGAATAAATGTAGGATGCTTTGAACTTGGTTGAGTAAACATCAACCTCACAGCACGTTGCTGTTGTGCATTGGAAATATCTTCTCATAAATGATAATATACAAATACGGGAGATGTTCCCAATGTGCAACTTCAAGTGCTGTTTGGTGTGAGCAGACCCGGTCTCTATACAAATACAATGAGCTTCTTGAAATTTGAAAACTGAAATTCTCATTGAGAAGGTTACTTTGGGTTCATTACAAAATCTAGATTTTACAACTTTGACTGAGACTCCAAGTTTCTGAGATTCTCAGAGATTACTTTGGGATCATTACAAAATCTAGATTTTACAACTTTGACCGAGACTCCAAGTTTTCTGAAATAGTAAACTCGCTAAGAATGGTAAATTTCACCCAAATGAGCCGAATAACTTCAAATCCTAATTCAACCTTTTTCAACACTCGTTAAAAATGGTAAATTTTCAAAAATGACCAACTTCAAGTGCGTGAAAGTAAAATTTGAATTCATACCAATTCCTAAAATAGGAAGTCATTGGGGGGAGGGGGGGGTTGGTCACTAAGAAACTAGTTCCTATTGATTCGTAATTATAGGACTTATGGTAAAGTTATTTTTCTTGGTTATCACTTACATGGTTAAGTGAGATCCATCTCGTAAGTGGGTACGTAAATTCTCCATTTATGGGGAAAATTTACAAAACATAATAAGACAAGCTTATCCATTCTAACAATGACTTTTTTATGAATTCAGATTAGCTGAACGCTTTATCTGTCCATCAGATTGTGGAATCAATGATGAGGTTCTACGTCAGTAATAAATTCATGGATCCCACTGTATAACTTACCTAAGAATCAAAAGAACATGGGTAGGTAAACTTATCCATGTAAGTGTTTTGTATAAAACATTTACTTGAGGAGTCCGGCTTCAGTCAGTGGAAGTTCCGTTCACACATCATTCGTACATTGCAAGGATGCAGCATGTGTCCTTCCACACATGCAATGTCTAAATCCGTGCGAGAGGAGAGTAAATGGCGTTTAGCTCTCACAACCCCTTTTCATTCTCTCCCTCTCCTACTGGTGGCGACGAAGCGCATCACCGACAACAAACCATCAGGTATCGAATTTTTCCTTTTCTTTCTTTCCCAATTGTGACTGACAACTGTTAACACCTGGGAGCTTTTTTTTTCTCTCCAAAGTCATTTCATAATCGAGTAATTTTAGTTCTAAAGCTTATTTCATGCAACAAGAGCTTTGTTTTTTTTCTTTGATTTTGAAATTTTATCTTAATCAAAAGATGGAATTGTGAAAATATAACATTAGACATGAAGTACATAAATGTTGTATCTGGTAGTATAAATTCCATTAGGTAGGAGACAATGGTTGGTTGTCGATTGGATAGGGAGAGAGTGAATAGGGGTATTTAGTTTTGGAGAGAGTGATTTGGGAAAGAATCAATACCTGATGGTTTGTTGTTGATCACCAGTGTTAACAATCGCTAGTGATGTGCTTCGTCACCGCCGCTAGGAGAGGGAGAGAACGAACAACAGAGGTTCAGTGGTTTTGGAGAGAGAAAAGCGGGAAGGGAATTGATTTCAATCAAAAAATTATTAAAAATTTGGAATCTGAACTAAATACTTGGCTAAAGAGGGAGGAAATGATGTGGCTTCAAAAATCAAGGGTGAACTGGCTGCAATTTGAAGATAGAAATACTAAGTTCTTTCACTCAATTGCAAAAGGCAGGAGCAACAAGAATAAAATAATGCATCTAAAGAAAGATAATGGGGAATGGGCAACTTCGGAAGAGGAGGTAACGATAGAATTAGAACATCATTTCCAAAATTTGTTCAAATCCTCCAACCCAAGTTTCCAAGATGAGTTTCTTAATAGTGTTGTTCCTAAATTGAGTGAGCAGGATCGAGAAGCTTTAGAAAGTGACATAACAGATGAAGAGATATGGGAAGCTTTGTTTCAAGTGGCCCCAAGGAAAGCCCCTGGTCCGGATGGCTATCCAAACCTATTTTTTTTCAAAAATTCTAGGGGATAGTAGGAGATGATGTGATTAGATCTGTCAAGAATTTCTTTGTAACTGGAAATCTGCTAAGGGAATTCAATGAAACTTACATAACTCTGATTCCAAAATAAAAGAATCTTGAAGAGGCATCCCATTATAGACCCATAAGCCTCTGCAACTCAGTGTACAAGATCATTGCAAAAGTCTTGGTTAATAGAGTCAAACCTCTTTTAGGTCTTCTGATTAGTAAGAACCAAAGTGCCTTCACTCCAGGTAGATACATCCAGGACAATATTCTAGTAGCATAAGAGGTAATTAATTTCATGAGAAAAACTAGAGGTAGAACTCCTTGGATGGCTCTCAAGCTTCATATGAGTAAGGCCTATGACAGGGTGAAGTGGAGTTTCCTTGAAAAAACAATGCAGAAGATGGGCTTTGGAGAAAAGTGGGTCAATTGGGTTATGAAATGTGTAACCATAGTCTCATACAGAGTTATGGTAAATGGAAACCCTAGTAGTAAATTCTATCCGGAAAGAGGGCTTAGACAGGGAGATCCCCTGTCTCCATATCTGTTCTTATTTTGCTCAGAAACTTTGTCTACTAAACTCATAGAGCTTGCTTCCCAAAAGAAGATTTATGGTATTTCAATCATCAGAAATTGTCCAACTATCTCTCACATATTTTTTGCAGATGACAGTTACATATTTTCTAAAGCAGAGTTGGGGGATGGGCAATGTATTTTGGATGCTCTCAAAACCTATGAGGGGGCCTCCTAGCAGTAGGTAAGCTTTTCAAAATCTGAGATTTTTTTAGTAGAAATTGACACAATAAACTCCAAAAAATGATGGCCAGATTTCTTAAAATGAGGAAAGTAGAATCCCCTTCTATCTACTTGGGTCTACCTACAAAAAATGGTAAATAAAAAAAAAGCCCTTTTCAATTTCCTAATTGAAAGAGTCGGAAAGTTATTGCCCAAGTGGCATGAATCTGTACTCTCTCAAGCTAGGAAAGAAACTCTACTAAAGGCTATAGCTAATGCCATTCCAAATTATACCATGTCTTGCTTTTTGCTCCCCAAAGATGTTTGCAATGAACTGAGAAGAATACAAACCAGATTCTAGTGGGGTGGTTCTAAAGAACATAGGAAAACCCACTGGGTAAGTTGGGAAGTTCTCAACAAAAATAAGTTTGCAGGAGGGTTAGGGTTCAGAGATTCGCATAAATTTAACCATACTCTCCTAGCAAAACAAGCTTGGAGGATTTGTATTGATGAAGACAATCTTTGGGTGAAGATTATCAAGGCTAGATATCTGAAAGGAAAAAGTTTTCTAACTGATAAGCTTCCAACTAAGGGCTCTTGGGGGTGGCAGAGTATGTTAGCAGTAAGAGAGGTCCTTCAAAAAGGGGCCTGTTGGGCAATTAACTCAGGAACCAAAGTTAATATATATAATATATATCTAAGTTGGTTCGGGTTGGATCGGACCGGGTTGATCGGTTTGGGTCTTGTTATGAACAGCCCTTGATGAAATCATAACCTTTGATGTCCTTGAATTAGATGAAGTGATGTGAAAATGATGTTGTAGCAAAAATGACAGGGTTACAACGAATTTAGATTACCTGAACGCTTTGGCTGTTAAGTGGGCTGTGGAACAAATGATGAGGTTCCATGCCATTAATAAATTCATGGGCCCCACTATAAAAGATGTGGGTCCTATGTATTTATTATTGGCGTGGAACCTTATCATTGGTTCCATAGCCCGCTAAACAACCAAAGCGTTTAGATAAATCTTTCTCGCCTACAACACCTCTTGGATAAGATGATTTGTAAATGCCAAATGATGAAGTGGGTCACATCTACCACCAGTAATCTCCAAAATAGAAGACTAACAGTCAGCAACAATACAATAGAAGGTAGGTCTTAGGCATAATGGGGCTGCTAATATAGTAATATTATTGGCTTTTCAACGTATAAATGTCACCACATCAGCACCACATAAGCATTTTGAGTTCTGAGTTGAATGGTCAATTTTTTGTTTGGCTGAACTGTTTTGAGTTAAAGTAGTCGTAAAACATTTTGCATGGAAATCCATGTGAAGGGGTGTTTCAAGAAACATGGAATTTTCTGAGAAGCAAAGTCTCAGACATCCTGACTAGTGAATGATTTACCACTGTCCACTGACATGGAGTAAAAATACATTCTTCACAAAAATTGGATTAAGTACAAACATTAGTGTTTGTATTTCAATCAATATCATTGGGCCAAAAATCAACTTCTACACAAGCTTCTGACCCTCTAAAATTGTATTTAGATTCGTGTAGAAAAAAGTCTTCTGCTTTTTCCCCCAAGTAGTTCTACCGATAATGTTAAACTAGTTTAGAGGGATCAGATTGGCTGGAGACAAAATCATACACAGCGGGCTGGGCAATTTATCATGAGTGAACATGCCAGTGCTTCATGCACATAAAGTGTAGGCCCCATGTTTTAGTTCAGATATGCTACCAACAAAACGCTCCCAATTAGTCCAAACAAGCGACTACAGCCACACATTGGAACCATCTTCCCATGAATGATAAGGGAGATATTTCCAATGTGCAGTTGTAGTGGCCTGTTGGGAGTGTTTTGTTGGTAGGAGATCCTTGCCCCTCATGTTAATGGAATACTGACATGTTCACTCGTGATAGGTTGCACAATTTACTGTGTATGATTTTGTCTTAGGACAATTCGGACTCTGGTTGAGAGCAAATGAAATTGATTTGTCTAGCAGAAAAAAAATAAAGGAAAAAACAGGTTTATAATACAATCATAAAAAATAGGACAGGTGGCAAATTATGGGGCCCAAAACCAGTCTCAAATTTTGAAAAATATATATGGTCTCTGACAATAGTTTTCACTGATTGACTAGAAATGAAGGCCTAGGATGGTGTTTGATAACTGCTCAAATAAGAGGTATAGCACAGACCCAGTTCAAAGTCCAAACAAAAGGTTACCCTGATTGATCTACCTAGGTTGGGTTCTGGTAACTTTTGCTGAGCTGTGGATCCAAATCAACTCTAATCTGGAATACAGAACAAAAGAATTTCAGGGGGCGTTATTTTTTCGGATTTTGAGAGGGGGGAAAGTTGGTCAAAGGGATTTTGGTTCCCATTGACCAAGAATCTCATGTTCTTTTTTCAGATTTATGTGGGGTTCAGGAAAAGTTTATTTTCCTGGGTATCACTTACCCGTAAGTGAAGTGATACCCATATTCTAGGTGGGTAAATAACTTTGCCACTTAGGCCCCATTCGCTTTTCAGTAAGTTATTTACCCGAGTAAATGCAATTACCTGGGTAAGTTTTTCCTGGGAAACACTTACCCAGGTAAGTGCATTTACCCATGTTCTTTTATTTCTTAGGTAAATAAGGTAATGACCATTTTAGTCATAAAAATATTCTATTATTAAAAGGGGCATTTTTGTCCCATTCAAGTGTTAGCTGCTTTCCTCTTAGATGGGAAAGTTATTTATCCACCTAAGAGATGGGTATCAGGTAAGTAATACCTAGGAAAATAAACTTTCCTTGATCCCCACATTAATCTAAAAAATGAACATGGGATTCTTGGTCAATGGGAACCAAAATCCCATTGACCAACATTCCCCCGTCCTAAAATCCAAAAAAAAAAAAAAACGCCCTCTTAGGGAAAAGTTGTCAACACTTGAATGGGACAAAAATGCCCTTATTAATAATGAATTTTTATGACTAAAATGGACATTGCCTTATTTACATGCAAAATAAAAGAACATGGGTAAATGCACTTACTCGTTACCGAAAAACAAACGGGGCCTCAGGGTTAACTTGGTTAGGCCCAGTCCACGCTACACTGCTTAATTCTCTCTAATGGCTTAGTTTGGAAAAATACATACAAAATACAAGGTTTTGCATGGGGAAAAATTTGCAACTTTGACTTCACCCTCAATTTATCAATGTTTGTAGTTTATTTCCACCCTGACCTTGTAAGAGTTGGGCTGGGCTATTCCATGGGCCGCAATGTTTTTTTAGATTGGAATTAGAGGGATTTTGGCCCATGAAGTGCTTTTCTTTTGGGCCACTCGAGTTTCGCTTGCCCTAAGGCACCTGACCTGACCCGCGCAAATTCTCTCGTTTGATTTAACTTAACGAACTTTCGGAAATCACAAGAACTATCAACCAACTTCTCGACGGTCGTTCAATCCTTCTGCGATTTCTTTCAACTTTGAAGAGTTGTACAGGAATCTTCTCAGATGTAGCTCCAATAATGATCAAGCATTCAAGTCGTCGAGCATTTCATTCCCTTGCCACAAAACCTACTGAATTTGCCCCGATATCCTCTGCTAAACCAGCAATTTGCCATAACTACTCTCGCCTCCTCCGTTCTTGCAAAGATTTGAAGTCTCTCCTACAACTCCATGCACATTTTCTGGTTTCAGGAGCGCAACTAGATGATATCACGCATACGCAACTTGTGAACTCATACTCGTTGTTTCGTAAGCCAGAATTGGCTCGCTTGGTTTTCGACTCTGCATCAAATCCCAGTGTTATTTTGTGGAACTCCATGATTAGAGCTTATACGAAAAGCAATCAGAACAGAGAATCTCTCGAACTGTACCACTATATGTTGAAACGCCTTATAAAACCAGACAAATATACCTTCACTTTTGTTCTAAAAGCTTGTACTGGAGATTCCAACTTGGAAGAGGGTGTTCTCGTTCACCGTGAGATAGCTAAGAGAGGTCTGGAGTCCGATGTGTTTGTTGGGACTGGTTTGATTGATATGTACTGCAAATTGGGTGACAGCAGAACTGCACAGGATGTGTTCGATCAGATACTTGAATTGGATGTTGTTGCATGGAATGCAATGATTGCCGGACTCTCTCAGAGTTCTAATCCTCAAGAAGCCTTGGTTTTTTTCCGGAAGATGCAATTGACGGGGTTGCAACCCAATTCAGTAAGCTTGCTGAACTTGTTCCCTGCTATCTCTCGGTTATCAGCTCTTTTGTTGTGCAGATCTGTTCATGGTTTTATAGTTAGGAGAGAGTTTCCATCTGTTGTTTCAAATGGGTTGATTGATTTGTACTCGAAGTGTGGCAATGTTGATATTGCTCACCAGGTTTTTGACCGTATGCAAGGCAGGGATGATGTTTCATGGGGAACGATGATGTCTGGTTATGCTCATAATAATTGTTTCATTGAGGTACTGGAGTTATTTGATTACTTGAAAAGAGGAAATTTAAAGCTGAATCAGGTATCAGCAGTGAGTGCGCTTTTGGCTGCAGCTGAGATAAAAGATTTAGAGAAAGGAGAAGAGATCCATGATTATGCAGTCCAAGAAGGGATTGATTCGGATATTTTGGTTGCTACACCCCTTATGACCATGTATGCAAAGTGTGGTGAACTAGAGAAGGCTAAAAACCTTTTTGATGGCATCTCCGGAAGGGATATAGTTACTTGGTCTGCAATGATGGCTTCTTTTGTCCAAACAGGACATCCCAAAGAAGCATTGTCTCTATTTCAAGAAATGCAGGAAGGAAATCTTCAACCAAATAGGGTAACTTTAGTGAGTATCCTTCCAGCTTGTGCAGAGCTGTCTGCTGTGAACTTGGGGAAAAGCATTCACTGCTATGCTATAAGAGCTAGTATTGACTTGGATGTTTCCATGGGAACAGCCCTAGTGGCCATGTATGCTAAGTGTGGATTCTTTACCCTGGCACATGTTGTCTTCAACGAGATGCCATATAAAGATGTAGTAACATGGAATGCTTTAATTAATGGGTATGCTCAAATTGGTGATGCACACCATGCATTGGAAATGTTCCATAAGATGCGCTTAGCAGGGCTTTCCCCAGACTCTGGAACCATGGTTGGAGTTCTTCCAGCTTGCGTTCTCTTGGATGCCCTAGATCAAGGCAAATGTATTCATGGGCAAATTATCAAGAGTGGGTTTGGGTCAGATCTCCATGTAAAAAATGCTCTCATTGATATGTATGCCAAGTGTGGAAGCCTTACCACAGCCAAATTCTTGTTTGGTGAAACTGAATTCACCAAAGATGTGATATCCTGGAATATAATGATTGTCGGGTACTTGCAAAATGGATATGCTAAGGAAGCTATATGTGCTTTCCACCAGATGAAATCAGAGAACTGCAAGCCCAATTTAGTAACAATAGTTAGTGTTCTCCCAGCATCAGCATACTTGGCAGCTTTGAGGGAAGGTATGGCTCTTCATGCCTACACAGTGAGGACAGGATGTGAATCTAACACACTCGTCGGGAATAGTCTCATTGATATGTATGCTAAATGTGGGCGGCTTGATCTTTCAGAGGATTTTTTTGATAGAATGAGCAACAAAGACACTGTGTCATGGAATGCAATGCTTGCAGGTTATGCTATACATGGACATGGAAACCATGCCATCACACTTTTCTCACAAATGAAAGAGAGCTGTGTTGAGGTTGATTCAGTATCATTTGTCTGCACCTTGTCTGCATGCAGACATGGAGGTTTAATAGAAGAAGGGAGGAAGATATTCAATTCCATGAGCTCCAGATTTAACATTCAACCAGAATTAGAACATTATGCTTGCATGGTGGATCTCTTAGGCCGTGCAGGACAATTAGATGAAGCTTGGAATTTTATCCAGAGAATGCCAATGGTACCAGATGCTGGGGTATGGGGGGCCTTGTTGGGTGCATGCAGAATGCACTCCAACGTGCATTTAGGAGAGGTGGCATTGAATAACCTTGTTAGGCTTGAGCCTCAAAATCCTGCTCATTATGTGGTGCTGTCCAATATTTATGCTCAGTCTAGCAGGTGGGCTGATGTGGGGGAGATGAGAACAAAGATGAACAGTAAGGGGTTGAAGAAAACTCCTGGATGTAGTTGGGTTGAAATCAAGGACACAGTCCATGCATTTAGAGTGGGTGATCAGACCCACCCACAATTAGAAAGCATGAATGAGATTTGGAATGGTTTACTTGATAAAATGGAAAAGATGGGGTATGTTCCAGATACGACTTGTGTGCTTCACAACGTGGAGGAAGAAGAGAAAGAATCATTCCTCTATAGTCATAGTGAAAGATTAGCCATAGCATTTGCTCTTCTTAATACAGGACCTGGCATGACTATCCAGATAGTTAAAAATCTCCGTGTTTGTCCAGATTGCCACACTACCACAAAGCTCATTTCCAAAATCACAGGCAGGAGGATAATTGTCAGGGATGGCAGTCGTTTTCATCACTTTGAGAATGGAGCTTGCTCATGCAAGGATTACTGGTGAAATTGAGAAAATGACATATACATTGATGAAAAAATTGAGAATCACATAAGTTGTTCTTAGAGTAATGCCTCCACAACTGAGAATCACTTAAATGTAGAAGAGGAAGACAAAGAATCATTCCTCTATGATCATGGTGAAATAATAGTCATGGCATTTTCTCTTCTTAATACAGAACCTGGCATGACCATCCAGATGGTTAAAAATCTGTGTTTGTAGATTGCCGAACTACTACAAAATTCATTCCAAAGTAACAGGCAGGAAGATAATTGTCAGGGGTGCCAGTCATTTCCATCACTTGGAGAATAGTACCTTCTCATGCAAGGATTAATGGTGAAATTGAGAAAATCACATATATGTTGATGAAAAAAATTGAGAATTGCATTAAGTTGTTCTTAGAGTTAGAGTGATGCCTCCACAACTGAATTAAATTCTAACATTGGAGATGCTGACTGAATTCAAGTTGAAGCTTTAAATTAACTGTGAGTACATTGCTTCTCTTCTAAATATCAAAGAGGAGACATGAACATGGCACATCTACGTTTGTCATCTTATTTATGATTGTCCACCCATGAAAGGGATGTACAGTGTATATATTCATGCATCTACTAGCCATGACACATGCTTCATCAGATTTTTCATATATATTGCTGTTGAATATGTTATGGGATTGGATCATCATATTGTTGGAATAATAGGCTGATAACAGTGAAGAATTCTATATTCAACTCTCAGGTGCTTTCACTAAGACACTGAGGATTTCTTTAAGTTTTCTGAAATTTATTTTCTTACTGATTTTTGTTGTTGACTACTATATTCATTTTTAAAGCTTATTTCATGAAAATTCAATTGTCTTTTACTTCTGTTTTTTTTTTTAAATCCCTGAAAAATATGGAATGGTATTGTTGCCTACATGGAATGTTTACTATTATGTGAAGGAGGCTTAGGAACTCTGTATTGTAAAGAGATGAAAACACTAACGATTGATTGCTTCTGTTTGGGATTCAATTCTCATGTTTATGTGCAAAGATTTTCATTTGTTGAAAGATCATGAAGTTAAACATAAGGGGAAAAAAAGGAAGAAAGGGAACATAAGTTAATTTCTTGCATCATGCAAATTTCCAGGCAAGAAATTGGAGATTGTTAGCTATTTCATTTGATTTCTTTTCTGTAGTTAACATATCTAACAATCTTAGGCTACTTAAACCCAGTTCAGGTCACTCTAATCCCTCGTCCCACTACAAGGATGCAAGCCAGAATGTGAGCTTTGAACAAATTCTGAGTCTGTTTTATGACTACTGTTATTTTTATTCCAAAATGCCATGGGTTAGATGGGAAAACCACGATGTGTTTTGTAGAATGCAAGGGCTTTTGCCAGAATGTGACCATGCTTGTGTCATTGTCATGTTAAGAAATATGTTTTGGTGTATAGCAGGAAGCCTATATAGGGTTGTCCATATTAGGGTTTCAGCTTATGAATCATGATTTGCATTCCCTTTTCAATGCCTCTTTCGCTGCTCAACATCTTCCTAATAATACGTAAGTTTTGCAGTAGAGAAGAGAATAAATCAACAAAAACAGAAAGAGGTGGTGCTGATATTTGGGAGTTGTTTAAATGCATAAAAATCAGCACATCGGGCTTACTTTAAGATGCTCTTTTTTTCAAGACATACATGCCCTTGTGTATATATATAGTACAGACAGAGACAATGATGATTAATATGATGTGCAACAATTACAGATTTCAAGACATACATGCCCTTGTGTAAAAAAGAGGTGTTCTACAGATTCAGACTTTGTTGTCTCGCAACTCCATTGCCACTTCTCCCCCTCTCCAGGTTTCAAGTACTTAGGCACAATGAAATGACATTGGAAATTAACAACCATGTAGCATAATTGACATCATAGTTTCACTTTCAAGCATTCTCATCAAGAAGTGAGACAAGCACTGTAGCTTCCATGGACTTTTGCCATATCATGGTTTGTTTCAATGTCCTTTTTTTTTTTTTTGAGAAAAAAGGTAACTTTATTAAAAAGGAGGGAGTACATGAGAAGATGTACAAGGATACAGGAAAAGAGTTATCACTAAACAGGTAATCCCTGTGAACACCAGCCTTTGCTAGGCCATCAACTACAGTGTTTAGCTCCCTAGAGATCCAGCCTAAGTGAACATTCAAAGTAGAAGGGATGTCTCTCACTTCAGTCAAGTAGTGAGCTAAAGACCAGGGGCCACTGTCAGGTTCAGCTAACCAATTAATACCGTTAGCAGAGTCTCCTTTTATGGTGAAGTTCGAATACCCGTCTCTTGCTAACCGGATACCGGTTAGGGCTGCCAAGATTTCAGCCTTTGTTGAAGAAGCAACCCCGTTTGGTCCACTGAAAACCCAACTAATGTTGCCATCTCTCCTTCTAAAAACACCTCCAATGTCTGCTTCACCTGGATTACCAAATGCACTTCCATCGAAGTACATGGTTAACTTCTTAAAGTGCGATGGGTAGTGCAGGAAAAATATTGGGAATATAATAAGCTTATCACATTCCTATGAAGATCAGAAATAGAAATTCCTTTAAAATACTCTGAACTGGTGGCCCAAAGGAGGCATCTGTAGGAGATAGTGGAAATGAGCCCCTCCTGGTTTCTTGTTTTGTTGTCAAACACAGGATTGTTTTTCTCTTCCCAGATACTCCAAAGAATAGAATGAGCAACAGATTGCCACAATGCTTTCCCTCGTTTACTGAACCCTCTTCCTGTCCACTATCTTAAGAAGCCTGCAACATGTTCTGGGAAAACCCAGCTATAGTCAAACAGATTAAGAAAGAAGTGCCAAAGCTTCTAGGCTTCAATGTCCAAAATTCCAAAATGAAAAGACTTGGCAATTACCAATTGAACCTATTCTTACATAAATTATAGTTTCTTCTGTAACTAGTAAAAGATCCTATTGAACTCCAAAGTTCTTTATTTCACTGTAGTCTCTAAATGTTGACTTTATGCAAGCACCCATCTCACCTAACATGGCATACACCATGCTCTTCCTATGGATTGAAGCATCCTCCACAAAAGGCTCTGAATCAGGATCACCGAGGTTAACCAGGCTACAACCTGCATCTTTCTGTAATTTTTTCTCCCTCATCATTTTTCTCACCATCTCAACATCATTCCACTTACCTTCTGCAGCATATATATTTGATAACAGCAAATAGGGACCAACATCTCCAGGATCCAACTCAATTAGCCTCTTGCCAATTATCTCCCCAAGTTTAAAATTTGAGTAAGTCCTACATGCTGATAGAAGAGCCCCCCATAAGGCTGGTCCTGCCTCCATTGGCATATTCTCTATGAGCTCTTCAGAATCTTTAATTAGTCCAGCACGACCAAGAAGATCAACCATGCAACCATAATGTTCGACCTTGGGTTCAATATTGTACGCTCTCTGCATAAGATCAAAATACCACCAACCCTCCAATACCATTTGAGCATGGGCACATGCAGATAAGATGCATATAAAAGTAACACCATTTGGAGTTGGCCCTTTCTTCTCCATCTCTAAGAACATCTCAAGGGCCTTCTCTCCTTGCCCATGCATGCCATACCCCATTATCATAGAATTCCAAGAGACTATGCTCCTCTCTGGCATCTTGTCAAAGACTTCCCTTGCAGAGGCCATGTCTCCACACTTTGAATACATAGTCAAGAGAGAGGTTAAAAGTAACACATCAAGTTTAACCTTCCCACTATTTTCTATGTAGGAATGAATCAATTTACCTCTATCTAGCTTACCTAGATTTGCGCACGCAGTCAAGACACTCATGAAAGTTGCTTCATTTGGATTTGTCTCTCCACTTCCCATCATCCTATCAAACAATCTCAGACATTCTCTGTAATCCTTGATTCTCACATAAAGTGCCAACATTGTATTCCAAGAAACAACATTACGACAAGGCATCCGATCAAAAAGCCCACGAGCATCTGGCACCTGCTCAATTCTAGCATATCCATCAACCATACAGTTCCAAGAAACAATATCTCTAACTGGCATCCTCTGAAAAAACTCTTCTGCAGCCTTCATATCCTGAACTCCCGTGTAACCTGCAACCATCGAATTCCAACTCACAATATCTCTATCAGGCATCTTATCAAAAAACCAACGAGCCACACTAACCATGCCATTCTTGGCATACCCATCAATCATTGAATTCCACGTTACCACATCTGTCTCAGGACATAAATCAAACAACTGACGTGCGGCCACAATTTCCCCACAAGCAGAGTACACATGAATAAGCGAATTCTGCACAAACAAGTCGACTTCTAAACCAAATTTCACAATCTGGGCATGTACCCTCTCCCCTTCTCGGATCGAACCAAGCTCAGCACATATCTTATTCAAAAGTGGGAAGGTATAATGATTAGGTGGGATGCATTTTCGTATCATTTGTCCATAATAGAAGCCCAGCCCACTATGTGGGTCGTGGAAGCTCACATAAGCTCTGATTATGGTGTTGCAGAGGAAAGCATCTGGTTCATCTAGGCGAGAGAAGAGAGAGACGGCGTGAGGAACCAAAGATGGGGAGGAGCATAGCTTCTTTATTGCTCGACTGGCCGCGAGTGAGTGCTGGAAGAGACCGGAGACAATGAGTTGGGCGTGCACTTGGCTGAATTCTTCGAGTGTGGCATTGCACGAATCTATAGCGCGCAAGATGGGGTGGCTTAGCTTTAGTGTAGGCAGCCGGAGCCCTTCGTTGTCGATGCATTCTGGATCACATTGGTTCCAGATTCGTGTGTGGGACTTGGAGAGGTTTTGTCGGATTTTGAGGATTTTATCAAGGGAGAAAGAGCTTAGGCGTTTCACAGATTTGGAGGAGTTGGATGATCTAACTGCCATTTCTCACATTTTTGGCGGAAAATTGAAACGTAATTTGTTTAAACTGTGTCAACGGCTCAACGCCGCACCATTTAGATTTAGGATTTAGCAGCCAGCAGGGGTGAACATGGGTTGGGTTGGGTCGGGCCGGTTCCAGGTTTTTGGAACCAGAACCTTCTTGGACTTTTAAGTTTTAAGATGTTAAATGGGACCGGATTTGTCCTCACATCTAGGGTGTCTGGTGCAAATGATATTCGAAAAATCCGATTTTAAATATAGTTGAATCAAATTTGGGTATGATCTTGACTTAATTCAATAAATATCTAAATTCAACCGATTATTTAATTATTATATGATATATAAAATATTTAAACATTTTATATAATTTATATATATCATATTTAAATTATATAAATAATTTATATATTTATATACTTTATATAAATAAACTCAGTACTTTGTTTTTTATTATAGAGAGATGTTCCTAATGCACAGTTGCAGTGTTGTGAGGACAAATTTTGTGACAACCAAATCCGGATTCAACTTAAATCTAGTGTAGCGGTTTAAAACAAGATACATATGGTATTTTTCCCTTTCTGTAGCAATTAGTGAATGACCCCGTACTAAATACGAGGAAATTCTCTGTTATGTATGAAGTTTTATTAATTTTAATGAATATTAATTGTCAGTTATTAATATTAGTTATTAATAAATGAGTAATTGTTATATATCGTTTATATCTTATTCATAATGCAAATTAAAGCATTATTTAGTAATTTAACATTCGCTTAACTATTTTATGAACCGTTTAATTAATTTTTATATCCATTTGAATTGGTATTCTTCATTAATATTTATTAATGATAAATATTTTTTTGAAATATTATTTACCATGAATATATATTAATTTTAACCTTTATAGTTTTATTAATTTTTAATCCATTTTATCAAATATTTTTGTTAGTAATTATTTATCCATTTCAGTGTTTAATTAAGCATCTTTTAATTATTTAATCATTTTGAAATTTTAAATAGATTTATTAATTTATGTTCATTTTATTCCATTTTCATTTTAACTTTTAATCAATGTATGCTTTTTTAATGAATTTTCTATTATTTAATGCAAAATAACAATAAAAATCTATTTATCATCTAATATAATAATGAAATAGAAATTACTGTATTAATTAAATTTTCTTACATTAATTAATCTAGAATTACTTTTCTTAATTTTTCCTACTTTTTATTTCTATTTGATTGTCAGTGAATTAATATTGAATCGGAGGGGTTAACCCCCGAACTGAATATGAAACAGGTCAAAATAACTCATTTATTCGTTTCATCTTCTTCGCCTGTGTAGTATAATAGATGAATGTAGTATTGATATGTAGACTTGAGTAGACTTCCATACACCTTGATCTTTAAGCTTTTAAGCAATATATACCATGTATTCAGCTGTTATAAAGCATACATCAGGCTGTGTCTATATGTGACAGGTAATAACTTTGACTGATTCATACATGGATCCAATGATATATACAACAAAGGAAAAATTAATCCCTACTCTGGATATATTTTTTCAATGCCTGAATTCTCTATAGGGGCCATTACTTTTTTATGAATAGTATAATATCACATCATTAACCAACTAAACTACCCCTCTACTCTAATATTGGATACAAAACTTGAGAACACAAACCATAAAATCAAAATCTTGATACTAACATACATTGCAACTCTTCCTACAATATCCGTGGGAGTCCTCAGAACTAACCTCATTTAGTAAATCACTTCTCACCCTCAAGAACAGGGCAACTACCATGAAAGCTCCTTCGATGGAAATTGAATACAGCAAAAGCATATACTAGTGTGTAAGTTGAAATAGTATATTAAAATACACAGTTAAATTCAATGAAACCCCATCCAACTATCCAAAGTTGACTATGGGAATCCTATTTCCATGCATCGGATCCATCAGTTTGTTGCTTCAGACACCATTGATAGATTGATAGATTGATAGATTGATAGATTGTATTTCAACAAACTGCATTTGCCATAAATAAATGTAGAATAGGACATTAGTGGCATATTCTTTCAGTTCTATGCACTTGAAATTGCACCATGGTCATTCAACTTTCCAAATTCAAGGCATCTGTCAAGTAGGAGGGCTTGACTTTTTTTTCTCCTCTTCTCCCTCTACTCCCTAATGCATTTTCAAACCTCTGATCATTAGATAAGTGGAAGGATTTTATTAAACATGTCATAAAATATGATATGTATAGAGATGTGGCATGGACATGGGTGGGCAATGTATTGGAGATGGAAGTTGGATAAAAAATGGAAGCATCTGACATGACACAAAAGAAAAACCATACAGAGATATTTCACTATTAATTGGCAAAAAAAAATTTGGGCAAATTTTTTAAACCACTCTTATGGTTTATCTAATTGACTAACTCTACCCTTACTATTTACATATTGTCTTAAAGTACCTCTTTGTTTATTAATTCTAACTTATTGAGCACAAGTTCAGCTGAGTTGCACTGGATTAAGTTTAAGCGCCTAAGGTTTGCACCTTTAGGGTTGGGCCTGAGTCGACCTTCGACGCAACAGAGCCTACCTAAGTTAGACTCTAGTCTGGCTTGGACCAACTACAAATGTCATAAGACTCTTTGAAATTAAAAATTAATTAATTTTTCTCGATTAACTTTATTGTTATTTACTACCAAGGCTCAAAAAAGAATTACATATCGGGGCCTTTCCAATACGCCCCTACAAGTGTTGTATCGGGTCAGGGCCTGGTTCAGAGGGTATCCGGGACTTAAACCGACCCCTTTGAACCAGTTTTGAAAAAAAAATAAAACTTAAAAAAGGACTGATACTGGCCAATATGCCCTATAGTGATACTATGAACCATGCTTATTACTACTACTACTACAATTATTATTATTATTATTCAGTTGAATCACAATCAATCTAGTTGTTTTTAAAAATTATTAGTTTAATAATAAGGATTAATAAATCAATTATTTTTTTTATGATTTTATTATTTAATTGGTATTATTTTCTATTAATCATATTGACAAATGTAATAAATGCTATCAAATTTTCAAGTACAGGGCAACTACACCTATATATATCATTTTGTTTGAGATTCACTATTTAGATAGTACATTAAATTTTACCTCGTTATTTAATTAAAAAATATTAAATCAGGTTTATTTTTTAATTAATAGTTTTCTTATTTAAATAATTAGTTTTTTTTGTAATGCTGATTTAGTTTTATTTTTGGGTTTTACAAGAAAAGAAGGTTTTATTTTGGGCTTTTCTTAAGAAAAAGGATAGACAAAGTTGTATTCAGAAATAATTAATAGATTAGTCATAAAACAAAGAAACTATATTTCTAGGCTTCTAGCCTTAGAATAAACTACACTTAATTCCCTAATTAATTGAATTGAAATTGAGTACCAAGGTATGGTCCATCATAACACACGCAAAAGAAGTGGGCCGTTATTGTGTAAATCATAAATCATGTATTATTGTATATTCCATATGCAAATAAATAAATTAGTAAGCAAGTTTTCATGTGCTGAAAATTTGGATGTGGTGCGAAACGGTGTTGACAATTAAGTGGTTCATTTCAACCCGGCCCGGAAATTTCGGGCTTAGCCTGTATATATTTAAATGTATAATGTATACATATTATTTTACATTAGATTATATATTTTATATATAAATATTATAACATGACATATATAATTTATATTATATGTAATATTTTATATTATATAATATAAAATAAATTTATATGCATGTTATGCCATTTAATATAAAAATATTATAGATATGTAATGTTTTATATATGAAAGACATTGGCCCAAAATCAGGCCCAATTCAGCTTAGGCCCGTGTAGACCTGGGCTAGGGCTTATGTTTCAGGCCTGAAACTCTGGGCTGGACCAGGCCCGGGCCTAAACTATAACCCTTATCATAAGTGCAAAGCCTGGTCCGGGCCCCACCCATGATCACCCCTAGTTCACAATGTGCAAGTGATTTGGAAATTATTGAGAGTGTTGTTAGAAAAAATGGTAAATCATCATTAATTGCAACTTGAAAGTTAATCTGAAATAGAAGCTTAAATATCAAAGGAAATTGATTTTAAATGAGAAACAATAAATTGCTTTATAGCCAGAAGAAGCAAAGACCAAAAACGGCCATGTTCCAAAATTCTTTTTCCAAGATCAAAATAGGGAGACAACTACAAAGGACATAGCTTACTTCTCTACGAAACACTTCATTCCTTCTTCTCTAGGGACACTTTGTTCTCTATGAATCACTTTCATCTTTTCAGATCAGTTTGTTCTCTGCGAAACAATTGTAGCAAAGAGACAACATTTTCTATCTGCTTACCACAAGTTAATACTGACAAAAGTTTGGACTAAATCAGCTCGGTATTATATGACATATACATGCCTATATGTACTTATAATCTATGTTATAAATTTATCCTATTCAATACAATATAGAATATATTTGGTTATTTAAAATATATTTAGCTATTCTTATTGTTAAGTTTGATTAGTTCCACTGCACATTTTTCCTCATGACAAGTACAGAAGATGTTTCTAATGCACATGAAATATACATATGGGGCGCATATGAGGCACCGATATGAAGTTCTAAACTCTGTTAAGAGGACCCAATACAATGTGAGAGCAGATAACATCTTAGACCAGGGAGCGAAGAGAATGAGATCATCACAATTGGAGTCGAATGAAGAGACATCTGTGCGAGATCCATGAAAGCGCAAGGATTGAAGAAAATTGGAAAGATTGCAATTCCCCACTGAGAGGTTAAACTACGTACTACCATTTCTTTGCTTGAAACGTTCAAGATATATCATATATAGGCTCTCGAATTATCTAGTCCAAAGCCCAAACCATATCCATAGGCTCCTAAATTAGTTCATTAATTGTTCATTTCACACAACCTCATGATGAACTAAATACAAAACTTTGCTTGTATAAGAGCATTTTATAAATTTCTTTAAGTTTCTATTACATAGATGAGAGTCGCAAGATATAGTTTGCAGCTTTTATGGAAGACTGCTAAGACAAAAGAATTATATATCATAATAATACATCAACAGGCAAAGGAAAACAAATGAAAATCATGCAAAATTAAAGGGAAAAATATATAAAAAAAAAGAGAGGTAACAACTATTTTATATTTCCTCTCATGGTGTATTTTTACAACAGATTGGTAGCGAAAGAAAAAGAATCTCTTTCTGTACTAAACCTCGTTATCTCCTTTGGAAATTCAGGAACTTGATGCCATAAGCAAAGACAAAGAAGAAGAGCAGGACAAAGCCAATATGTGCTGCCACAACAGCGCCAAGGAAGTCATGCTCAAAGCCCAGGTAAGACTTCAGGAACGCCTTCACTGTGGTGAAACCCTCTCCGGGTACCTCAATACGGGAATCTTTGTCTCCAACCTGAGAGACTACAAGACCATAGAGCGTCCAAGCAATCGGAGAAGCCCAGTAGTACCATCTCCACCATATGGGAATTTGCTGAGGAGTTGAGAGGTTATGTGTCAGTATGGAATCAAAGCCTAAAAATTTCAAAGAAATTGAAGCTGTTTGTTGGTTTAATTTAAATATGGGCTGCCCACAGCATTGATAAAAGATGCTACACAAAAGTGATGTTAGACATGTAGTCAAAAACTGACTGAATCAAAGAACCATGTAATGCATGTATGGGCAAGTCCAAAAAATTGGGCATCAACATCTGAGACGCTCTGGTTTTATTATTACATCAAATGGTGGAAGAAAACTCCAGCTAGCATGTATATATCATTTACTACTAATAAAATACCATCATCATGAGTTTGAGTTTACGTACCGGTCTAGGAATGAGGAAACCAGAGAACAAGTTCCAGAAGCTGAGGAAAAAGGACATAACAATGGCAGCAATTTGGTGGCCCGGGGTCAGTGCTACCACCATCATTCCATACATTGCGAAGTAGATGAAGCACATCAATATGAAGTAATAAAACAATAAGAATTTGTCCAAATGCCACTGGAACCCAATCATCGAGTAAAGGAGAAGAGAGTAAATGAAGGTCTGTATGGCAACATAAATTGTCTCAACGGCCACCTACGGAACAAAAAAACAATTAGTGACTCATTTTCTTATATTAAACAGGAGGAACAGATTGATATTCTTCCCATTTATTTGTCATAAAATCATAAATTACAATCATATAAATGAAAAACCTTCTAGTTTTCTTCAAGGAAAATAATTCTATGATGTCAAAGAAATAATAGAGATGGTAACCGTTCTAACGGTATCCCTCCACCCAGAGTAAAGTTCATGGGTTTGAAAAGAAAAGAAATAAATAAATAAAACAAGTGATTTTACTCCATGAGATTTTAGATCTATTGCTCAACTAGTAAAGGAACTTCCTAATTCACTTTGAAAACAAAGATAAGAATCAATCTCAAAATTTTGATTTGTCCCATTTTCCCTAGCCAATAAATGTCATTGGATATTAAACACCAAATCCTCCCAACTCCAACACTCAGCAACTAGATGTATCACCAGAACTCCTACTATAGATGTTTTTATCTCTATACTCTCATAGTATTTCCATTTATACAAGCATTTTCCAATATGACCAAGACTGTTCTCTTATCTGTTCAAGATTCAGAATATCTTAGTTTGTCAACACATACGATACACCTGTTGTCTATGAAACAATCCAATCAAAGCATACAAATGACCAACCGAATAGTTTACCAAAAGAATTCAGCTGGTACAGTGCCTCAATATTTAACCCAAAAGTCTTTCAGTTGGCTTGAAGATTTGAATAATTCAGGTCAAAGATCAAGCAGTGCAGCCATGAATACAGTATATGAGATAGGATTTATTGAGTGACATGTTGTCTGGTTTAATTATCAGAAAAAAAACTAGATTGGTAATCCACTTGATATATTGGCAAGATTACCTTTAGGCTGTTCGCTAGCATCTTAATGGAACTTGTTCTACTATTGTTAGCTGACATAAAATTTTCTGTTTCTTTCCTCTTCAACAACAAGAAAAGCACAAAACTGCAAACTGAGTTATTATTACCTGAGCAAATGCATAAGGCAATTCTGAGTACATTCCTGCTGCTCTTTCACGGTAGAAAACTGTTCTCTCTATTGCCACAACAGACTGCACTGCAGAGGCATTGGTTGCTCCAAGGAAAAGAACAGCAGCATACATAGCTCCCAGAAGATTCAGCAGGTCTTGCTGTTTATCCCTGTTAGATAACAATATCCTATTAGTTTCAGAATAACTTATAAATTTTTAAAACTTTAAGCATCAAGAGTAATAGACACTATATCAAATAGAAAATAAAGAATATCACACTGCTTACGTCTTGTCTCCTTTGTTCCAAAATATGACCCCAAACATAACGCCAATGACTATTGTCATGAAAAATCGGATGGCATTGTACTGTGGGTTCCTCCAGTAAGACCAGTACTGTTTCCAAAAACAAGCCTTGCATTGAGTAGCAAATGTTTGCGAGTATTTTGTAGGGAAATGAAGATCCTTTGAACCTGGTGCTGGGGTGCTTAACTCTTTGATGAGTTCCTGATTCCTCCTGAATGTGCAAAGACAAACATGAGTGCACCAGGGAAAGAAATCAAAATTGCAAGTAGGCAGGAACTGACTACGTAATGTTATTATATTCCACTTACTGATACAGGGCAGAATTGGCATAAACTTCTGCAAAATCCACATTAAGTTGAGCCTCAAAAGAAGTAGTAGTTACTTCCAGCATCCACGTAGCAGGATTGTAACCATCTTTGATCTTGGGAACCCCTGGGACAGCCTACAAGAAGTCACAGATGTCAGAAGAAATAATTTTCTATCAAGAATCCACAAGCACATACTGCAATTTCTTAGGTTAATACTCCACATCCTTTAATTAGTTTGAACACAGCGTAATGAGTTCAATCCACTCATCCATAAATATTGAGGATAACATAATTTACAGATAATAACGTAGAGTGCCTACATTTATGTTCCATGCCCATCTGTATTGCAGTTGGTAGCAATTGAAACACTGGAAAATTTTCCCATATATGTGTTTCCAAGAAAATAGAAACTACAATTGTACCTAATTGCAAACAGGTTGAGCTACTAGAATTGATTGATACTTCTAGGTTAAAACTTGAAGAGCCCAACTATAAATCCTGGGACATTCAAATCCATGTCAATCGCTAACTATGGATTGAGATTTGATCATTTTTTTTTCCATCAAGCACACAAACAGAAAAGATCACTTACTTCAAAATATTCAATAAGATCATGAGAATGCCGACCAAGTGATCCAGCATAAATGACTTGTCCTCCTCTCTTCATCAACAGTAGCTACAAGTAGAAGGGGGAATCCAAGTTAGAAAGAACAATGCAACTGCATGGCAATCAAAGAAATGAAATTCAGAAATAACATCTATAAATTTGAGTTATACCTCATCAAAAGCTTCAAAAATGTCTATGCTTGGTTGGTGAATAGTGCAAACAACAGTTCGTCCTGTATCCACTGTATTTCTCACTGTCCGCATAACAATAGCAGCAGCTCTAGCATCAAGGCCTGATGTTGGCTCATCCATGAAGATGATTGATGGATTAGCAACCAATTCCACAGCTATTGTCAGCCTCTTTCTCTGTTCTGTTGAAAGGCCATCTACACCTGGAAGGCCGACTAGTGCGTTCCTCAATGGATTAAGCTCAACCAATTCCATAACTTCATCAACAAACATCTATATCACAACAGAAAGGATAAAAGTTAACAACATTGCTCATGCATCCCAACTTCATCTTGCCATACCTTTTTTATGGCAAGTCAAGAACATTTTACCAAGTTAGTAGGAACTAGGAAAGTACAATTTCATGATTGACAAAATTTTGAAGTGTAAAATGAGGAAGTTAAAGTAACTATTTAGAAGTGATGATGCTCTGAAGCTTTTCTGGTATCAAAGTGTGTCTGTTGAACAGATGGGTCTGTTAACTAGGCATTGACAGTAAGTCAGGGATGTCAAGAAATCTAGACAGGAAAGAACTAAGTACTTTATAATAGTAAGTAATAAATTAAATTCAAATCTGTTGACCAACCACACCCATGGATGACCCCACCATATGAATCAACAAAATCCCTCAGCCAAGTCAAAGGGTTTATTTGTTCTCCAGATGACGTACCAAGCTTCCAAACCATGAAAAACCTAATATATGGCTTCCCCAGGTAGAGGAGAATATCAAATGAATTGCCTTTTGTGGCTCCTTGTTTCTTTTCACAGTAAAACTGATAGCTTTCCCGAAAAACATCTTAAATAATTAAAAATCTTTAAAAAAAAAGGATGATGAAAAAAGATAGTTCTGAAGACCAAGTAACTTGCCTTTCGTGTTTCCTTCTTTACATCTGGAGCAAGACGCAGCCATGCTGAGTACAAAAGAGATTCATAAACAGTTACATGTGGTGAATGGATATCATTCTGTTCACAGTAGCCACTAACTCGAGCAAATGTCTCCTGGTTCTTTGGGTAACCAGAAATACTAATACTTCCTTCAATGTATCCACCAGTCTTCCTTCCTGCTAGCACATCCATCAAGGTGGTCTTTCCAGCACCACTGACACCAACTAATGCAGTCAGAATACCTGGTCTAAACGCACCACTAACATCTCTTAGCAATTGGAGACGGCTTTCTTCAATTCCTTGACTCTTCATTTCCTGATGAGTAAAGGGAAAATCTACTTAGTCTCAAATTTTTATGCTAGATTTCAGAACTAAAGTATATTATTTCCAGCAGTTTAACTTCTCAACAATATCTTAAACTGCTTCATGACATCTGGCAGTGTATAAGTTTTTGAGGTCAAGAAGTTGAGAAATTTGATGTTTACAAAATTCTCAATTTTGGTGAGTTCAATCTCTCTGTTGTATGAAAAGTTTCCATTCTCAATTGAAGGATAAACGAATTATAAATCTGACCCTGAAAAAATATGCATACTGTACTTGGTTGAAACTCATAATATTTCACTGGACTACGGATACTTAAATGTTTGGGATGGAATGGAGAATCAGTAGAGCCACATTGTAGTGCAGTTTTGGCACAAAGATTAACACTACGTGAATCCCAAACCTGTAACCCCATCTCCAAGACTTGGATACTGTCAGTTTATATTGGCAATACTGTAAGGAACTAAATTAAGAAGTGAACGACTAGGTATTTCTGTATTTGATAATAAAACTATAGTATTTGCGGGAAAGTTCTCCAGTGTATTCTAAGAACCATGAGCAGTTACTCTGATTTCCAGTGGTTCTGCTGTTCTGCATAATTCAATGTAGAACAGTAGAGAGAGAAACTCTGAAAAAAGATATTCAATATTTGGACAAGTGACTTACATCAGGCATATCAACATTGTAGTTCACATGATTGAATGCAAGTGAAAGGGGCTGGAAAGGCAACACCATTCCTCTTCTAGGTGCATGGTCTGCAACACTCTCTCGAGTATTCCTCACAACCATATCAATACCTGTGTTATATTTCGTCAATTGCTAGAACATAGAAAATGGTAAAAATGACAAAACTGAGATGAATCAGAGTTACAGGTGGGTAGTATTTCAGACCTTCAGATGTTATATTTGTAGTCCTCGATGTATGTTCCCCATTCCTCTTCTTCTGAGCATCGTCATCCAAAATTACAGCTTTAGAATCTCCAAGAGCTACAATTTAATTTTGGGAAAAAATAGTCAAATAAAAGAATTTTACTTGCACTGCACACCCTAAATATGGAGTAATGAATTGGGACTGGTGCCTTACGATTTAAATATGTCAGTGCTGCAATGAAACAAATATTGAATAGTAGAGAGAACCCGACGAGTGCCCCAATACAAATCCAAAACCAATAGTCATCTATAAACATGCCTCTGGACTTTAGAAGAACCTTTCCAACTGTGGGTTGACGAATTTGGGTGTCAGTGTTGGGCTGCATCAGATAAACAGAAAAAAAAAGTCAAATTTGATAATGGCTTCTGGGAAGACAAGACAAAAAAATTGGACAACAAAATGTATGTCTTTATGTGCATATATTTTCCTTGTTTATGCATATGAAGTTCAAAATAAGATAAGAAAACTAAAAAATCTAACCGTGCTCCATCTGTCATCAAGAAATTCATTTATTGCTATTGCATTCTGTCCATACATCATTGGAGAGACATAATAGCCCCATATCATCCATGGTTCAATGTCATCTGCAGGCATGAAAAGCAATCATTGCATACTCTGATTATCACAAGTATCTTTATACCACATGAAAGAATTGAGAATTCCATGTTAAATGCTTTATAACATCAGCAGCAATCCAGGTATCAGATTGGTAGAGGCAGAAGCAAAACCATAACAGAATTTTAAGGGGTAGGATATAAACTAACCTTTGGCAACAATGAATCCTCCAAGCACAAACACCAGCAACAAGGTGAAGGTACCTAATGTATTTGCAACTACCTGTGTTCTTCCAACTGCTGCAATGAACCGGAAGAGAGAGAGAGCCATCTGATGTACACCAAAGAATGCCAAGAACTGTCGGAAAAACCTGAAGATTTTGGAAATGTGTCGATCAGGTAAACCATAATATGGTAACTTGGGCTTAGTGACAACTAATAAATTACTCGTAGGAAATAGGAAAATAGGAGAAAATTTACCTGCTGGCAGCAGGAGCAAACCCAATAGTGTAATATGTAAGAATGATCCATATTCCTGATTCCATCAGAGAGAGGGGAATCCTGAGGAGCCAAATTGGTAGCCCAAAAGCCCATGCAGGGTAGAATAAGTGATCTCTCTGTTTAAAAAATACAGGGAGCCTGAAGACAGTCATTGCAAGCTCTGCCATTCCATTAAACATCACATTAATCAAACTGAAAAACAGTGCCCCGTAATATTTTCCTCCATCTTTTATTTGACCATGCTTCATTTCTGTCCTCAGGAACACAGTCAAGGCAATTATTGACATGATTGTTATCTGGGTAGTTTTGAAAATGTATACAAAGGAATTGCGCTTCATCAGTAACCACTCCCTTGAGAAACATGCCCTGAAAAGTTCCCAGTTGGAGATGCCGTATTTTTCTTTTACCAATGCAGCAGGATGAGCTCTGGCTTTATCATAAGGAACTCGGAGATCTAATGACAATTGTTGTCCAATTAGGAAAGAGTTGAAGGCTTGTGCAAATTCAGACACTGAAACATATCTGTATGGTTGATTCTTTCTAAACCAGTACTGCTCTTGGTCCTTCTTTGAAGTTACTTCTTGCAAAAAATCTGCAACTCCTTTCCTTTCAGGACATTTGAAACCTATAAGTTCAAAGAATTCAAGGACATTTTCACGTGGACCTTGGTAAACAATCTGACCCTCTGAAAGTAGGATAATGTCATCGAAAAGGTCATAAGTCTCAGGTGCAGGCTGCAGAAGAGATATTACCATGGTTACTTCCATAATATGAACCATCTGTCTCATGAACTTGACAATCTGAAAAGTTGTGGAACTGTCAAGTCCGGTTGATATCTCATCCATGAAAAGAGCTTTTGCTGGTCCAACCAACATCTCTCCTGAAAATTGGAGCCTCCAACAACTATTAGAATGCTGATAATCAGTTGGAAATTGTAAACACCAAGCTAAACTGAGGAAAGGAAAAATAAACTAAAAACAAAGAGAAAGAAAACATTATTCCTCCAATAAAATTTGGAAGCAATGTGCTTGTCCTTTAGAACATAAGGAACATTAGATATCATTACCATAATCATAAAACTCTGATTAACTTCATAATTTACAAGTTTGGTTGAACTTAGGTAAAGAAGTGGTAGTTATCAACTGATATAGAAAAATAAAGTTTGGAGTAAATACTGCTAAATTTCCATATGAATTGTCATGAAAATATCAGCAGCATGGTGCATGACAAAAGGAAGAGCAAGGCACATTGTAGAACACAAAAGCAAGAGATTTCAGAAAAGTTTTTATTGTGGATACCTCATATACTTCCTTGAGAGTAAGACAAGAAAACAAAGATCATTGTCAAAGGAAGAAATGTCTCCCTTAACTTGTTAGAACTGATGAGTAAAAAGTAATTGAAAATAAAGGTTTGAAGTAAAAATAAGTGTATATATATAGTAGTCGTTATAAAACAATATAAAGCAGAAACATTGGAGCTAGCTCTTGCCTGTGAAATATCCTGCACATGAATGGTTCATATAAACAAGGATAATTTGGATTTTTAACTAAACCAACAGAAAATGTGATGATTTGAAAATGATAAAACTCTAGGAATAACAAAAAAAAATCGTTATAAGCATGAGATGCAAATTCTACACTAACGGAAGAAATTCTCACCAAGTAATATAATAGAAATGATACTGGAGTTTCATATATAAATAAAAATGCTAGATATGTTTTCAAAATAACAGTGCTATTGAATAAATTTCCTTTGAAGTTCCTTTTGCAGCAATACATACCAGTAGTCACACGCTTCTTTTGTCCACCAGAGATACCCCTTCTCATATCATCACCAACGAGAATATCCGCACAGATATCCAATCCAAGTATCTGTTAGAGATTACTGGAATTCAGCCTTCACAAATATGACTCATTAAACAAGAATATAAGTGTATCAAACTGAAATGTAGGCAACAAACCTTGAGAACATAATCTGTAACCAGACTTGTTTCCTGCCCTGCCATTGCAGTTGCTTTCATGAATGCATCAATCTCAGGATCTGGTTTAATTCCTGATTCTTTCTCTCGTCTTGACAATTCTGCCAACATATCATATCTGGTTCCAACACCCAAGCAACGTCCTGAGAAATCCAAAGTCTCTCTAACTGTCATCTCGCCATAGTGAAGATCATGCTGGCTAATGTAAGCACAGGTTCTCTGAGGGACAAATTCTTTCAATTCATGACCACAATAAGTAATTTTCCCGGTTACCTGTTCACAATTCCAAGTTATCAAACAGAAGAAACAGTACAAACTGCACATGCTACATAGAAAAAGTGTCTTCTTATGTGTGTGTGTGTGTGTGGGAGGGAGGGAGGGAGAGAGAGAGAGAGAGAGAGAGAGAGAGCACACCCTCAGATCCTTATCAAGCTTCCCTGCAAGGGCTTGCAACAATGTTGTTTTTCCTGAGCCTGGAGGTCCCAGAAGCAGTGTCATCCTGGAAATAATTAAATTAATAAATAAGTAAAAATCATGTAGTTGTACAATGGAGACTACAATAAGCTACATCATAGAATAGAAATAACCAGAATTTCCTTTTCTTGTTTGTTGTGGAAAATAATCCAGTCATAATTTGTCAATTTGTAGACTTGTATATTCTTACTCTAAAGTGAGATGTTCTGGCTAGTCGAGGAATAATAACATTAAACTGAAGCTACGATAACAATTTTGTGCTTAGGGGATGCACCATCATTGATTAATGGCACAAATGAAAAAAAAAAAAAAAACCACTGCAACATTAAAACATACCTAGATGGTCTCACTATTCCACTCAAGTCTTGGAGTATGTTAACAACTCTCTTCTTCGATGGAGAAAGCCGAATAAGTCCTAGAGCTCCCTGTTGAAAATAAAAAGAAGTTAAATACAAAAATTAGAACTGTTTACCAGCAAAAGCATGGATTTTTCGGTACTTGAAGATTAACAGATAACCAAAAAGCAAAAGAGGGAGGTCATTTTGAATATCTCAAGACTGCTAAAATTTGATTAACATTAACAACTATACAATAGGAAAGACAATCCAAGGACTGCTCAAATGTCAATGATATTAACAAATTTGAAATAAGAAAAGAGACTATGAGTTTGTTGTGAAAACTGTTGTCCTTCTCAACTCTGTTAAAGCAACTATTCCTAGTCAAATTTTCCAAAGCTTTGACACATGGAATAAATTAAATGAAAAAGAAATGCAAAAGGAAGAAATGTAACATTTTTTCCAAAGCTATGACACATGCATAATTTACTAGCTAATCTTAAAAAAAAATCCTACTGTCTGACAAAATTGAATCAATAACTTGTTTTTCATATCTTTTAATTTCGATATAACAAAAACGAAACACCCATTTAAAAGAATGTCATCATTAATAAGAAATTTGATTTTCTTCTGGTATTCAAATACTTAGAGAATACTCTATGAATCAAAAGAGAACAGGAAAAAGAACAGAGAGAACGTAATAATAAGAAGAACAATAATAACTACCTCAATTGTATTTAGTGTAGAATTTATTAGAGTCGGGAGAGCCCTGGTGCCAACGTAAGCGTCACCCTCCACTGATAAATGCTCGAACCTGACTTCAATCTTCGGAATCTCAATTCCAACCCTGTTTCAACCAAAATTAAGAACAAATAAAAAAAAATCCCAAAACACTGAATCTGATAGATAGATAGATGGATAGATAGAGAGAGAGAGAGAGAGAGAGAGAGAGAGACCTGTCTGTCCGGTTTCTAAGCCTGAGAAGGAACTTCTCGTTATCGTCTTCAACAACCCTGAGGATGCTCTCCATGAGCTGCTTCTTGTCCTGAACACCGAGCTTGGTAACATCAACCTCATTCTGAACAACCTTTCCATTATCCAGGACCTGCCTCAGCATCCCCCTCCTCATACGATCGTACGTCGGGAGCCTCTCGATTGCAGCCCATTTCAGCTCCTCTTCATCGTCTACCTGCCTCCCACTCCGCTGAAAAGCATCCGGTGGAGTATTCAAGACCTCCCGAATGCTCGCCGAGGCCCAATTCCTCCGACTACTCCTCGACCTCGCTAGATCATCACCGACCAAGGCCGATGCCATCGTTAAGCTTTTTCCTACACTTGTTCAAGCCGTTGTTTCACAGAAAAATATCTGCCGGAAGTGCTAATCAACTACCAGAACCACCTGAAAATTTACTTTAGCTCCCAGGTATAGTCAAATAACAAGTATTTGCATCCGAGATGACAATTGTCTGACTTCACAGCGTTCGGAACCCCTGCCGGCAAGTGATCCTACCGAGATGTTATATGCGCCAACTCGTTAAAGAAAAATGAACCAGCGTATCCCTGGGGAAGCTTCAGGTCGAGAAACTCTGCTCTGTCTTTTATGATGATACAAGAATTAGAATAAAAGAATTGTTATTCTCTGAACAAAGATTCAAATCACTGCCAATTAAAACCAATGCGTAAATCACTGCCGGAAAAGTACTCCTTCCGGCAAGTGTAACTCGCTCACACAGAGCGAGCCGCCCTATATAGTCCTTCCACTATTGGACCAATACGAAGACAAGGTTTCAGAGTTTATAGGCAAAAGAAAGGACAGATTCAGAGGAGATTTTACTTGGCAACGTGTTTCTTCGCTTCTGTATTAGAAAAAAAATGAAAAGGAAAGAAAGAATTGCGGAAAGAGAGGAAATTTGGTAGAGTGTCAAAGATTTCTGCATTTAAAGGGGGAAGAGAAAGTCCAGAATTCAGTTGGTCAAATCAAGGATAGATAGTCCATTCTTTTCCCGCGGGAGCTGAAAGTGAAATCAAACTTCAAACAAATTGCTAATGCCAACTCTCCGCAGTGGCCTACCTAGTACCTGCCTCTCCGACCGCTTCGTTTCGTCTTCTCCTGTAATATTTTTCAAACCAGCCAGAGAGGCTGGTCACTTTCGCGGGTATTTCCGCATTCAATCCAGAGGTGGTTCCACCGCATAATCCTAGAACCATAGCATATATCGGCTCTCTTCCCACTACCGTTTGGCCTAATCACCACGTTTTTCATATGCTGATTATCCGAAGTCTGAACGCTTTAAGTTTAAGCTCTGCCTTATAACACGAAGTTATAAGCTGGCCTTTTACCTTATATCAGGGTCGGACCCGGACAGATCCGGCACCCAAAACGGTTTTTGCCTACCCGATTCTTAGAAATTTTTAGTCAGTTATTGCTAGGGGTGTAATCACGCTCGATCTCTTTCATGTATTTGACTCAAACTCAACTCAAATGATACTTGTTAACTATTTGAGCTCGGCTTGATTTGAGTTAAATATACATAAATTAATATTAAAAAATATAAATAAATTAGTATTACGTATATTAAAATTTTTAAAATAAAAATATATTAAAAAATATAAATAAATTAATATTATAAAATATTACAAATAAAAATAAACTATGAAAATGAATCAAACTTGCCAGCCACTTGAGCCAGGTATTGTGAATCTTGAACTCGGCTCAATCAATTACTCAACTCAAGTTGAATTTGATGCAAACTCAATTATCCAAGTTCGAATATTTAGCGAGTCAAGCCCGAATAATTCACGAATAGGCTCCGCTTGCTCAGACGCCTAGTTAGCGCAAATGCTTATTTTTTTTTTTATTACATAGCTTTAAAAAATAAATAAACAATATAGAATCATTTACTTTTTTTTATTTTTAAATTTTATTTAGGCAAATCAAACGGTCAAACTGGATAATGGACCATTCCTTATGACCAGAACAGCTTTTTTTTTTTTAATTAATCCAGTCAAAAGTCAAAACTGCTAGAAAAAACTTTGCTACTTGCAATTTGCAGCTGCCAGCTGGGAGAAAAAAAATAAGCCAACTTTGTATTTTTGTTAAATCCGGTGACTTGGGGACTTGGGGTTGGGCAATTTCAAAGGATCGATGGATCTCTTTTTTCAGAGCTTAGTCTGAAACCAAAATCAAAGATCATCATTTTCAATGACTCTTGTTACAACTTCTGCTTTGGGGAGTAACAAAGTTAATATTATTAGAAAGCCTGCTTTTTTCCTAATTTAGAAACGACTCTCAATCTCCGACCACTCCCAACAATTACTGTGTTCAGTGGTTAAATTCTCGCTATATATGCATGGCGTTCTACTCTTTTTTGCATCTCTTTACATTTTGGGTTATTAAATTTGACCACCTTCCCTAATTTAATGGAGAAAATATTGTCACTACGCAGCTTTTAGCCGAGTTTGAATCTGCTATGTTTTCCCATGTATGTGGCAGGTGTTTCATTGTAAATATGAGCTCCCCACACCCACCTCACAGCCCTTGCAGTAGAACATTTTCCTATTTGTATGTCTTTATGAATATTCATAGAGGGATGTTCACAATGCATGGTTATACGGGCTGTAAGGTGGGTGTGAGGACCACTTTTGTGCTGAGCAAATGTATTGTCTAAATCTCCTATAGTTAATGCCCACACCAATCAAAACCAACCACTTGGTGAATTTTGATGAATTTTCTTTACTTAGTGTATACCTTAATAGAAAGTGTTATAGGAGATTTACGGAATTATACATGTAAGTGAGCGGATTAGTTGAACTTTATAGTTTTTTAATGGGCTGTGGGATGAATCATTCTGCTCCACACCAGCCATAAACGCAACTACGCAAACTAGAGATTGAATGATTGTGGGCCAAATGCACTTTATGTCTAGTGTGGAGCAAAAGTGTAGCAGAGTCATGAGTTCATGACTATGAATGGTGATAAATCCAAAAAGCCAAAACTGATTATGACCCCTTGGCGAGGGCTTTAGCGCTGATTGAGCTGCATTGATTCGGCCAGTTTTAAAAAACAACCAAAAATGCTTTACCGGAATGTTGATTTCTCAGCTCATGTCAGCTTATTTTTGACTTTCCAGGTTTTTCACTGAACTTGCAACATCAGAAGCTGCTGTGTAAAAACCCTCCCTAATGGGCACTATGAGTGCCCTTATATTTAACTTTCTTGCTTCTTTCAAATCAACTCAATAGTCTCTTTGGGAAGGCTTTCTCGAGGCAGCTTTTTAGCTATATGAGGTAGGGCCCCACCTAGACAAACATATAAGTAATGTTTGGTTGGCAATTTGGCATGCCCGATCCTAAGCGTGTAATCAACCGAGCGGTGATTCGTTGATATGTTAACTGGTTCATTTCAGCATTTAACGTAGAATTGATTCTTGCATTCACCGACTTAAGGAAAAAAGAAGGTTATTAGTGATGTGTGATATCAAATACTAAAAAAAATCCTAAGCACGTCAAAATACAAACGGTTTGATTCCCTCAACTTGAGTTGAACCGATTAGAGAGACATTAGCACTTGGCAATGTCCAGTGTGCTATGGCTCCAGAGTTTCACAAGTAAATGGGTTGAGCCGGGTTTTTACCGGTAAGTGGTTCCAGAGTTGACTCCTCCAACACACCTAAACATGAGTAGGAAACTTGTGTTGGTCTTCCCGGTTGGACCGTTTGAACCCTAGCCAAATATTATTTAGTTGGACCTGTTCAAGCTTATCTTTAAGATGGGTCAACCGGTTTGAGATGAATGATGAATCCTGAGCTCAGAACTCATCCCGAGTAAGCTCAAACTCAATCAGATTTTATTAAGGTGATACTTAGTCTAACTAGGCAGCTGATTGATTCAAAACCAGCCTGACCCAGATGCGATATTTTCAAGTACCTTACTGGACGACCCGATCAGGTCAAGAATCAACCGAGAAATTAAAAAATTCAACTCAACCAATCAAATATGCATTCTAGAATTTCTATCTCGTCTTTGTTGTCTTAATTTGACTACCTAGTAATAACGGTATTGAATTTTATGAATTTGAAACCTTGACTTTAGGGCTCTGTACGGATGGGTACTTCTAGTGACTTTACCAGATTATAAGTGGCTTTTAGCCTTTTAACCCATCCCAAGAGCCCGATCTTATTCACACTTGCGCAGGACACTACAGTTGTAAGAAACATCTCATCATTAATGTTAATATGTAAATATGTGAGATATTATTAATATGGTTATAATATACTATATATAGGTTCTTGTTAGGGGTGTTCACGGATAGGGTTAGATCGGTTTGAATTATTTTATTCAACTGACCCCGACGTAATTGATTTACTAATTGATTAAATCAAAACCGACCGACCTTGAAACAAAACCAATCCAAACATGAAGGATCGTTTTGAGTCAGTTTATCGGTTTAGTCGGTTTTTTTAATATATTTTAAACTAAAATATCTATTTATATTTAAGTTTATTTTTTTTTAGTTTTTATGAAAAATCAAATGTATATTTAAATCGAATAATTTTTTATGCAAAACTGATTTTTTTTGTCAATATATATTTAAAACTGAATTAAATATTGTACCATTGTATTATATTTGTATTGGTTTTACGTTTTTAGTTTTTATCATAAATAACCAATTTTTTTCAAAGTTCAAACAAAAGACAAATAAAACATATCAACATTTAACATATAGTGTAGGGACTAATTAATAATTACTTAAATATGAAGACTATAACCAAACTGAGTTGTCAATTTATTTTCTCATACAAATCAAAACCGACCGGTGATTTTGAAAAACAGACCAACTCGGGTTGGGTCGGACCGGTTTGATCAGTTTGGTCGATTTCACATTTAATGTGAACACCCCTAGTTCTTGTGGATAGGAGATCCAAACACCATTTAGGAAGGTTTTGCATTAATTGAGTTGTGTTTGTTGGGAATTGGGGTCACAGAAACTTGGAGGAGAAGCGCTCTAAAACGTGTATGAAGACACTATCTTTAGAACGTTATTTCCCAATTCAGTTTTAATGAGTTTGTTGTTGGGTTACAGGCAAATTCGTTCTCATGATACAACAAAGCTTTGGGCGAGAATCTACAACAAGCAAAGTTGAAGAGTCTCCAAAGAAACCTTCTGTGAGATAATAGCAAATCAAACTGAAAGACAAATAGGGGCAGAAATGAACCAAGCTTTTCACGAGCTATTTGAGCTCGGCTCGACTCAAACTAAGTCAAACTTCTAGTCAAATTCGAGCTCTATACATGGCTCGTATCTTATTTGAGTTGAACTTGAATACTCCACGGCTTGGCTCAATAAGCTCGCGAGCCTAGTCTATGCTTGTAGAAAGAATGTTATAGGTGGAGATACAAATGTATGGTGGCTCCATTCACATCCTATTCTAACCTTTAACCTAAGAAAGCAATTAGAAAACCAAAGAGAAAGAGGGAAAAATCAAAAATCAATCGAAGAAGCCAAGTAACCCTTTCAATTTCAACCCTCCCTCTCCCTACGAGGCTACGACTCTGCGAGACTACGAGATGTGTGTGAGCCTGTGACCTTGCCTCAAGCTCTCTCCTTCTCAGACTCAGTTATGTTAATGCCCGGCATCGGCGGACTGACGGTACTCTCAAGTCTCAGCTCTTAGCCTCTCAGTCTTTCACAACCGACGTCCAATGACTGATGTAGCAAAGCCCAACGGTATTGTTATCTCTCAGCCTCTCACCTCTCATAGTCTCAGTCTCTCAAATTCTTCTTCTTCTTCTTCTTCTTCTTCTTCTTCTTCTTCTTCTTCTTCTTCTTCTTCTTCTTCGTGATTTTGGGTTTTTCTTTATCCTTTCTACAGCTATGAGAGTTCGAAGTTGGAAGGACTGATTGGTTCCCATCAACTACTCTGTAACCAGCCATCCAACATTCAAAGGTAACAATCAATCCCAAAACCACAAGCTTGAGTCAAGCTGTGTGTCTTCTCAGATTCTTCTACCCATTAAATAGAACCTGAACTATGTGTCTTCTACAGATTCATTAAAGCTCGAATTCGAGCTCAAGCTCGAATAAGCTCGATTCATTATTGAACTCGAGCCGAATCGAGCTCGAATATATAGTTTTTTTCAATCGAGTCGAACTCGAGCTTGTATTTCAAGTTCAAATTGAGCTCGAGCCCGAGCTTGAGCCTTGTAACATTATACCAAGCTAAGCTTGAATACCTAAATATTCGGCTTGGCTCGACTCAAATCCATTCCTAGAGACAAAGTGATTTTCGAAAAACTTGTGTGTGCATTTGCTTGATTCACGCTTTTTAAATAATTTTTGAAGAGTCATGGAGCAGAGAAAGGTGCTGGTTCAGAAAGGCTCATTGAATAGTCACAATTTCAAACATTGTGACTGTTAAAAAGTAGTTAACAGTTAATGATTGTTAACTTCGAATAATGCCTCTTGATCACACCCGATCGAATCGTGATTCAACGGTCACTAACTCTTTCCTTCATGCTTCTCTTCACAGTTCACTCTACGTATAGGATGAGATAGGAGGACATGAAGGCTGCCAGGGTAGAGGCGTCTAAAAGGCTATTGGGGCAGCAAGGAGGAGATGCGACTCACCCACGGTGCGCTTTGCCCTTCTCTCCGATGACCATGGCTGTCGGGGGATTTATTTTAGTGGTTGTCATCACTTACTTCACCTTGCATGCTAAAAAGAAGCTTGAAGCTTCCACCATCTATGTGGCCAACGTCGCTGCCAGGAAGACCGATCTTGCCACCACCCAAGTGAGAGAGAGAGATGAGAGTGGTGCCGATGAGAGAGAAACCACAAGCAAGATGGAGGTTGAGATGGAGTAGACAGAGAAATGGAGAAGAGAAACGTTAGAGTGAGAAGGATTTTACTTCGATGGTAGAAAGGGTAAGTTTTACATCAATAATTTCAATGTATTTTTTACATCAATTATAGGTGTAAAAATATTTTAAAATGGAGTTTTACACTGATTTATGGTATAAATATACACTCTATCCAAACACTTGCAAAATCGAACGGGATGTAAAATTTACCCCAATTCGATTTTACACATCAAACAAACACAACCTTTAAGGAAAAACATGGCCATTAGCCAATTCAGAGATCTCTCCACGGCTCATGTGAGGGACAATCTGTATTGATATACTTGGTATTACATGGTACACATAAGTGGGAATTCAGGGGTTGAGACAGAACAGGATGCACATGAGGTGATGGCATCTCTTGCAAGCAAAAACCCTATGAGCACTCTAAAAAGCACAAACAGCCAGCTGCACATTGGGAAACTAGGGGTGTCAAGGACTAGTCTAGACATAATATTCCGAAGTATTTATTGGATTGGACTTGTCCATCCATAATGAATTTATATTGGATTGGATTGGATTGAGGCAATATCTGGTCTATTGATAGAAGATAGGAATATAGGTGTCAAGGACTAGGTTTGGGTTAGAATTGATCTAAATTAACAAATTTGAACTGATTGGATGGTCCAAACTTTGAATTGGACTAATCCAAAATATTCATTGGATTGGATTAGACCTGATCTATTTGTAATGGACTCACATTGGACTAGATCGAATTGGACCAAATCCACCTCAATTGACACCCCTAATATTGGTTACTAGATGCCATGCTCTTAGAGTTTTTACTTACAGGTCCGGGATTGCACATGAGGCCCACTGATCATATCATGGAGAGGCTGCAACTCCTTGGGTTCATTCCTATGCTTCCTTTTTTGGAGTGACTATCTCTACATGGAAAAAAAAAATAAGTAGGGTTGTCTAATAAGCTTTCCTAATTAGTCCAAATAGAAATTAAGGGAACTACATTTAGGGGAGGACAAACAAGACTTTTTTAATTGGCCCAAAACATGATTAGTTGTGCAAGTTAGGTACTTGAATTGGAAAAATTTACAGTTTATTATGCCCGAATTTTAGGTTGTGTCAAGAATTAAAATATCAATATGCCTAATATCCAAAGTCTTGATTTGTTTTAAATGTTTATTTTAAATGAGATATCTATGTAGCCAAATACAAATATATTTGGATGCATACAATCAATATTTTAATCCTTACACCCCAAGTCACATTCTTAATCATGAACCACCTTCCTGACCAAATCTCATCTAACTAGAGCCCTATGTGAGGACTGATATGCTTAATATCTAAAACCTAGAATGTAGGAGAGTAGCACACGTGTAGATGATTGCATGAACAATCAATAATCCGAGCCAATTTCTAAAAATGATATTAAAATGGAGCCAGAGACATTCCTACACTCTCCCAACATGATCTACACCTCATATCTCATTCATGAAAAGTCCCATTTAATTTTTTTTTGGTGGGTGTCAGTCTCAGGGTGAGATAGAGATGTGTGGTGCCAGATTATCTGGCAATTGATCCCAACTCACTAAAGTGGTAATTAATTAATAAAATATAAGAGTAGGTCGCTGGTTGGGTTGGTGAATTTTTCTAAAATAACTTGAGAAAATTTTGACGTGACAATGTAGTTTAGGTATGAAAAGGAATTTGGCATTCTTCTCCCAATCCTTCTATTCACAAAAAAAAAAAAAGACTTCGGTTTAGGACTTTTCTTCATCATATGTTTTTTTAAGAATATAGAATGATAAAAAACAATTTAGATCAGATAGGCACAACGTTGTAATTAAGTCAATACTTAAAAATTTTTTGACACCTGTCCTTCAGTCTACCCTTAAAAAGATTAAAAGCCACTTTTGCCCTTTATCAAAGTGCGTATTGAACATGCTTACCACATCATGCCTAGCTACTAGATCCGGTCTCGATAGAAAATAAAAGAGAAAAGAAAGTTGAGGGAGAAGATTTCTAAGCAATTTCACAGCTTTCTGATTTCTCTTATTTTGTATTAAACCAAACACAACATAATAAAAGTCTTAACGCGCTGTTTGGGTGGATTATATGGAAAGGAAAGCAAAGGAACCTTATCCAACCAATTAATTACGTACATTACATGGGTCAAACAGTGAAGAAAAATCTGCCACCTTGTCACTTCACCGACGAATTTCAACGGCTTCTAGAAGAGAGAGCTTTCGTACATTGCATGCCACTCTACAATTTACGTGGAATCCACAAGCTCCCTCTCTCCCCTTTTTATAATGGTAAACTTCCACTTTTGCTACGACGCGTTTAGCCGTTGATCATTAGATTTGATGTATTGTAACATCCAGTAGAGTGTAGACTGCAATTTACGGTCAATATTTATCCCATCTGTATCGTGAGGCTTAGATTATTGAGGTGGATTAAACTATAAAAACTCCTAACATTTATTCATCTATTCAGATATTAATAATATCCGATTAGATATTTTATTATATATTAGTATATATATATATATATATATTTTTTTTTATATAATAGTATTGGGTCAGGTTTGACCTGAGGTCAAACTTATTTGGAAAAGCCTGAACTCGATTCATGTCTAAGCCCATGTCTATGGGCTTAAAATTATATGAAAACTCGACATAGAATAGAACAGGTCGAACCAATCTGTTGGGCTACCTAATCTATGAACAGGTCTAATCAAAGGTCAGAGAAATCACCGTATAGCAAAAGTAAAAGTGGAATATTGAAGTTGAAAATAATGGATTGTTTGGTGTGAATCATGGGGAATGTTATATGATTCATAGCAATAGCAAAAGTTGAAAACAACTTCATCACACATATATGGAAGACTATTAGAAGGTCTCTCATCTCTCAATTAACTAATTTTGGGTTCAAGGTGTATATATATGGTCGGTCCAATTTAAATGTGTAAAAATAATGCGTGGATTTTAAGGAACAATAAATTTAAGGCTCTGAATTCTGATGGGCTCTCCTAAAAGACATGAATCTTTATGTGAGGGATTTTTATGGATGAATATGTTAACTGGCTAATTTATAATAAGCTGAATGATGTTTTTGTCATAGAGTAAAAATAATAGAATTTGGAAATTAAAGATTCCTTCTAAGTTTAAGTTATTGAGGGTTTATAGAAAATTTGTGGTTACGATTAAAGATTAAAATATCTGTATCAATGCATCTATAGATACACATGGATGTATCTATACAAAAACATTTTTAACATTTAAAACTTGAAAAGTACTTGGTTGGGACCCTTTAAATATGAGTGTAAAATAAGAAAAACAAAAAAAATAAAATAAAGTGAATATTGGTCATATCGATATACATTCATGCCCAAATTTGGGTATCGGGTGTATCAATTTTAATCCTTGAATATTAGATCTCTTCTTGTGCAAAAATTTATCATTTCTGAGTCATTTTGTCCTTTGTATGTGGAATGAATGAAAATAAATTATTGACATCTTTTGTTGTTATTTTGATGATTTGTCTAAACCAACTCTTTTTTCTGGTCTCTGGAATTTTGTTTTTCATGATCATCATTTTGGATTTTTGTTTCATTTATTAATTTTTTATGTATAAGTTTAGGAAAAAAGAAGATGAAAATAAGTTTCTTTTCCTGGATATATTGTATTGTTTTCTATTATATTGGTATACCAGGAATGTGGGAGATTTTATTAGTAATTAAGTTTATGTGGATTATTCTCATATTTCAGATGCCTTGATTTCTACATTTCAGAATAAATTTGAGGTTTTAGGAAATGGGCAGAGGGTTTCATGACTTCCATCTAATCCTGAACAAAGTTCTAATGGGTGTTGAAGAATTTGTACATCAAATATGAAGCAGGTATTTCTATAAATCATAAAATTTGTACATCAAATAATGCTTTCTTGTCTGTTGTAGGTGGTTTGTTGGGGATGTAAATGATTCTCTTGAAGTTGAATTGGGAGATATTTTATAGTTTTTTTTTAAGGAAGCGAATTGGATATCACTTCGAGTGGAGTTGGATTGTTTGAATGCTGTCTCTGCTTTAATTAATTGACTTCTCTAAAACTTTATCTTGGTCTTGTTTAGCTGTTGTGGACAAAATTGGGGACTTTTCTAAGTATTTTGATAATGTTTTGTTTGTACATATTCGTAGAACCTCTTATTCTGTGGTTCAATTTCATTGCCCAAAAAGTAAATTGCTTTCATAGGTTTCAAATGTGGTGGTCTAAACCAATGTTTTAAAATTCAACCCACAGGCTGAATTGTTTTCGCCTGGGTCGCGAGTCATTGATTTGATGAACATGCAGATCTTGTGACACATCAGCATATTATACATATATACATACACACACATATATATATATATATATAGTTATTTCAGTTTTTAATTTTTTATTTATTAAAAATACTAAAAATGGGATTTGAGAAAAAAAAATGTTTTTTTTTTGACAAAAATAGCGGACCACGTGTAGATCTCAAAAGACACCTCAAATCGATATAAAGATCACCCAATCTGACAACCAAGCATAGAGTTATAGACTTCGGAAGTTTAAATATACATGAGATGTTCAGGGTCCAATGTTGTTCAGTTTGGAGAAGATCTCAGACCAAACCAGCAAATTATGGTTTGAGAAATTCTTAGACCAAACCAAACCAGACCATTTTGGTATAAAACTAACCGAACCCATTTCTAATATGGTTTGAGCCATTTTATTGGGCTTAACCCAATTAGAAGCCCAAATAACATGCATACTTACATAAATAATAAATATAATTCAAATATAAAATTGAATTGTTAACAAGTGCTACATATTACTATTATATAAGTTACATTCACACTTTCTCAATCATGGGCATCAAATTAATTACAAGTTAAAAATTGAAAGAAATAACAACAATGTATGAAATGTTAAAATATTAATAAATGTGTTATTCATAATTTGGTTTATTGTATTTAGAAAACCATATCAAACCAAAAAATTACAATATGAGGAATTCTTAAACCAAACCAAACCATTTTAAGGCTAGACTAGACCAAATTGCCGATTTTGGCTTGGTTAATTTGGCTTGGTTAATTTGGTGCAGTTTGGCTTGGTTAATTCTTAAACCAAACTCATGATCCAATGATTAGGTCAAGGGGGTCAATGGTTAAACTACCCAAGTTTAATGGATTTTGACCAAGTCAATGGTTTTTGGTCAAAGCTCAGTTTAAGGAAAATTGAACTTGGAATGATGGTTGGGTGGTAGTTCAAACCAAGGTTTTAAAAATTGACCCGGAAATAGAACTTTTTTAGCTACCGGTTTCTAGGTTAGTGGTAATGCTGCAACTTGGGCCGGGTTGGCCCGAACCCAACCCGAAAAAGTTGGGTTGAGTTGGGTCGGGTTAATGTTCGAGTTAGGGTTAGGGTTGAAATTCATGAACCTAGCTTTACTTCGGATTGGGTTAGGGTTGACCCCTTAGCCAACCCGAACCCAACTCTATAGTACATATCATATATATATGTCATATGTAATATATAGCATACATTGATTTGTTTGGGTTCATGATATTTGTATAGCCCCTACCACATAGTATCATGTATTTCTTTTAAGATAATCACTTCACTTAATCCTAATCAGAAAGACTAAAACCTTAATAACATTATTTTATGTTTCTTTGAAAATTTTATTCTTCATCTCTTCTATGTTGTTTTCCACCCAAGAAAGATCTATCGTAAGCCATAACTCATAATAAACTATAGTCATTTCTAACACTTGTTTTTCTAAATTGTGTACCAAAAGAACAAAAAAAAAGAAAAATATCAATAAATAAATACTAATGAAACATAGGATTAATATATGTAGTGAAAGTTGAGTTAAGATCTAAAATTGAGAAATTTATGAGATTTTAAGGGATGGAGAAGAAGGTTGGGTTGGGCCCAACCCAACATGAAATTGACTTTGGGTTGAATTGGGTTGGGTTAGGGTTGAAGGAATTTAATTAGGGTTAGGGTTAGGGTAGGGGTTGGGATTTAGAACTTAAGGTTGGGCTAGGGTTGGCCTCAACTTGACCTAACCCGGCATGACTTGCAGCCCTAGTCAGCGGTTCGACCATCTGGGTCAAACAGTTCAGACAGTTTGCAATAGGGCAAATATTTCTCATATAAAAGTTTTATATGAGAAAGGAGAAGAAATTGTTGTCGGCTGAGAAAGAAAAAAAGAAGAAAAAAAGAAAAAAAAAGAAGAAAAAAAGAAAAAAAAAAGAAAAAAAAAAGAAGAAAAAAAGAAAGGAAGGAGAAAGGAAAAAAAGAAAAAGAGAGAAAGGAAAGGAAGGAAGGAAGGAGAGGAGGGAAGAAGAAGGAAGAGGAGGAGGAGGATTCAACGCTCACCGGCAATGGCAAGGCGGCGACAATAGACACAGATCTCATATCTAAGTTTGTTTTCTCTGCAATGTTCTTCTTCTTATGTGTGTGTGTGTGTGTGCTGGATCTCATATCTGAGTTTGTGTCTTAGACGCTCAGTTGTTCCCCTCTCTATCCTCTGCAACTTTCTTAACCCGCAAACCGTTGTCTGGGTAGAATGAGTTGATAGTTTGACCATCCGGATCAGCGATTTTCTGACCAAATCAATGATTTTTGACCCAGGAACGGGTTAAAGGTGAAACAGAACTAGTTGCTTAGACGGTTTCTAGGCTGAACAGTCCGACCATCCAAATCAACAACGATTCAAAAACATTGGTTCAAACAATTCTACCATGGATAATGGTTACAGTGCAAAGCTTTTCAGTTTCATGAGTCCGGAGCAATTCACCATACAAAGCTTTTTTGCTAATGACTTTTATTTGTGCAAAGTCCTAGACAAAACCCATCAACAAATCAAAGAGAATGGGTTACATTTGGTTGGCTCTCTATTTAAAATTCCCATCATCCAACTTAGCAAAGGATTCACCCAACAATGATGAAAGGATCCTCCCTCTTGTTCGAGATTAGCTGTACTTGATGATTGTGTTAGTGGCTGTTTAACTAATAATAAGATCCCACATCAGCCATTCAAGTGTATATGTCCCACAATCACTCCAATCTCCCACTTTGCGTAGATGACTGCAGTGGGGTGTTATTATTGGTTAAACACCCTTTAACACAGCCATCAAGTACAGCTCATCTATCTAGGTTTCTGGCCTGGCCAAAAAATTTTGGACTTGGGCCTGGTCTTTATACCTAGGCTTGACCCGACCCGCAATACATTGATACCAATTAATAGTATTTATCAAAATTCATGAGGAGTTTTGATTGGTCAAATGCCTTTTGATACCATGCCTTTCCAACAGCATAGATTTTACCATTATAAAATATAATATATGGGTAAATCTACTATACTAAAAAGATGTTATACGGCAAGAGCTTTGACCAATCAAAACTGTTCGTAAATTTTGATGAATACCACCTGATTGGTAACCACTTTTATGATACTGATTGATTGGTTATAAGTTTTTCTGATATGTCATAAGCCTGGAACCTGGCCCAAGCACATGTAAGCCCAAGTTTTGACTTATATTTTAGACCCAGAATCCAGGCCAGGTCTAAACCCATGCTAGAACCCTTAACATAGGTGCTAAGCCCGGTCCAAGCCCAACTCATGATCACCCCTAAACAAGCCACAACCAATTCACACGAGTATATAGACCAGTGGTTCATTGTGCTTCTATTCCAAATTGTTATTTTCATGGACTTCATGGGCTTCATGGTCAAATTTAAATCATTTAAAATAACGTAATATGATATACATGCATAGCTTAACTTCATCTATTAGTATTTTTCTTATTTCTTTCCATGGCTAATTGCAATTAAGAGAATCAACTCATCTTACCTGTTTGTGATGTTAGGAATCAATTCAGCCCGTTCAAATCTAAGAGTCTCCAGATAACTGGCGAGTCAACTTGCACGGCAACCAAAGTCCAGAATCAGAGTTCCACCCATATTTAGATCCCGTTTGATGCATTTTTTTCACATGGGGTGTTGGTTGTTTAGAAGTTCGATAGTTTAAGTTTTTATTTTTTATTTTTTCAGTTTGGTTGTAAAAGATTTAACCGTCGAAAGATTGTATTAGAAAAAGCACAAAAAATTTGATTCGAGCTTATTTTAAAAAGCTAAAAATGAAACTTTTTGCCTTTTTTTCATCTCATTTTTATGCAGAAAGATGCACCTCCAATCAAATAATCTGTGAATTGCAAAGATCTCTTTATATAAAAGCCCACTATATTTTTTAACTATTAGATTTTTTAAACTTTTAAAAAAGATTTACCAAACGATATCTTATAAATTCATGGCCAAATAAAAAAAAAAAAAAAAAAAACTCAGAACACAAAACGAGATCATTGTGTGTGTGTAAGACACCACTACACACAACTATATTGACTCATGTGAACGTCACAGCTCGCAACAGATGTATATAAACAACGTACTATTGAAGCAAAGCAAGCTTTCACCACTCACCGTCCCATTATTTAATTATGTACTCCGCTACCACCTTCACGCCAGATTTGACCAAAACTGCCTAATACACTCTCTTAAGATTCTCCAGATGAAAAAGATATCTAATTTAACTGTTTTTGATTGACTACGAATTCTTATTGGCGGCCCACAAAACGCGTCCCACAGGCGCCCTACAGCCCATTCCATACAATCCGTGTATTGAATAGAGATGTCAATGGATCAGGTTTTGATGGTAATCGGGTTTCAAATTAGTGTGGATGGGAATAAAGTCATCTAATTTCGATCAATTGACACAGTAGCTTTAAAATATTTTAGTTTTTGAGTATAGGTTGTATTATATATGATTGGGGCGGGTGGATTCAGTATCCCCTCTCCATTCAGTCAGATTACATCTACAAGGCCCACTAACCATACCACAATCATATTGCGACGTCGAAGATTAATGCGTTTCTGCAGAGATTTTCTCTAAGCAATCCAATATATATATATATATATATATATATATATATATCCAAGTATTAGGGAATATAAATAGTTGGTATTATCTAATAATCATTTTTACATTTCATCTAGAAAATCCATTCGGGCTTCGATAAAAGGTTCTCTCATTTCTGGGCCTGAGTAGGATTTATTTAGATATTTACATATATAATATTTAGTTTTGCTTAATCAACAAAGCGCCCGTGGCCTAATGGATAAGGCGTCTGACTTCTAATCAGGCGATTGTGGGTTCGAGTCCCACCGGGCGTGGTTATTCATTTTTAGTATTGGGAATTAGGCGATATTTTAATCTTTGCTTTTAATTCAAATATCTACATCTGCCTTTTTCTTCCTCTGACTTGAGAGAAACATACTTGCTCTTGTCTTGGTCAGTATTCCCCCAATGAATATTGACTACTCAAACCCCAATTTAGTGCAGGTGGACTTAAGAGATTGTCCTCTCGATTAAAAAAATTGAAGAATTAATAAGTGTAATACAAATTAGGGAAAGAACCAGCACAACTTCAGATTAGACCGATATAGTAGTGAAGAATGAAGATGGTCAAATTCTCAGCTATTGACCCAGCCGATTTTTTTATTTTTTTTAATCCACAGTCTTCCTCAATAAATTCTGACTTTTGAAGTCGATAAAATAAATAAAGAAAACTAAGGAAATTTGAAATTTAATAAGCATATCCATAAAGTTCTCCCTCTCTCATTATGGAAGGACAAATTGGTAACACTAAGGTCCGTTTGATTTGTAGTTGGAATCGAAATCAAAATTCTCCAGAATCGAAATTAGAATGGTCCATTCTCATAGTCTGTTTGGTTCAGACAGGAATGGGAATAAAAATTAAAATCAGAAGGAATGGGGTTTCATTCCCAAGGGAGGGGCAGGGAATGGCCATTCCTTCAAATGGGAGAATGCTATTCCAGTAGAAATAGGAATGAGATTCTGATTCTGCCCAACCAAACAGTTAGAATCGGAATAACCCATTCCAATTCCGGTTCCAAACCCCTATTCCCACGAACCAAACGGGGCCTAAATTCATATTATCCATCAGATGGGGACCCTCTGTTGTGTAGTTTCTTTTCGTCATCATTAATAAAACATCATACATGGGAGATCCATTATTAAGCCTGCCATTTCAATTCCACATGGAGAAGCCCTACCTTGAGTTTTGACAAGACTCAGAGGCAATTTTCTTTGAACAGCATGTCTTATATATTATTCATCCATCTTTTAGAGATTGTTTAATGATGGAGGGTGATTTGGCCCGACCTCGTAGCTCAAGTACACATGAGCGTGACCTTGCTCAAAGAGTGACTCAGCATGACAGCACAACGGGCGTGAGCACAACTCGGTGGGGAAGTCCCACCGAATTCAGCATGGCAACTCGGCAAGTAAACTACTCGCCGAAAGCCGCCTCGCCCGCACCTCCTCCCCGGGGTTAAGGCACTTCGGGGGGTCCCGAGTTCGGGGCACCCTGACCCCTTTTGAGACTCGAGCTCCTCCCAATGGACCTCGGGCCACTCCCAAGCAAGAACGAACTGATTCTTCTTCGGACGCCCCGAGGCACAAAGACCTCGGGTCGGCTAGCGCGGCATAACCGGCTGCAGGCAGCCCGTCACTCAGAGGACAGCCTAGCTCAGGGCAATTCGCAGGAGAACAGCTCGGTATACCATAGGAGGGCTTCCTGCTCGACCGCCGTACCCGACAAACTTGCAAACAGTAGGCATGTCCCCTCGCCGCACCTGCCACCTTTAGAAAGGCGTCCCAAACCTGACAGACACGTACCCTGCATGACGGCCCCGCGCGTGCCACCTCAACCCTGCTTGTAACGGCTGTGGCAGACTGACAGTGGTGGTTATACCTGCCCTGTCAGAAGTCAGAGGGCCTGGAGCAACATAATTCATTTATAAGGAGTTTATCCTCAAGGAACAAGGTATCTTGAATGATTAGCGCGACCTGCACTCTTAGTTTTCGTTCTCTTTCAGCTTCTTGCACACAATACTAACTTAAGCATCAGAGCGTTCCTACGGGGAAACCCCCGGGAGTTCTTCCTCTTTCCTCTCGTTTCAGGTACCTCTCAAGAGCCACGCGAGCGCCAGCTAGGAGTGACCGGATTGCACTACATCATTTGGCACCGTCTATGGGAAACACTTCAAAAAGCCTTTCTCTTTAAACACTTTCAGTTCTTTCCCTCTTCGAAACAATCCAACGCTCATGGCTTTCTCTATCAACGTCGGACGAAGCGTGGAAATGGATAACTCCAGGGAACAACCCCAGCTTCCTATTGTCTGTATCGGACAGTTCACCGTCCCCCTCTCAATGGACGGAATACCCAGCTTGAACGTGCCCCTCACAATGGCACCCGTCATCGCCCCACTCCCTGCTACAGTCGGAACAACGTTCACCGAACCTTCGGTCGTGCCCCCAGCGGCCAGCCCGAACCAGCTGGAGGACCTGATGCAGTGCATGAGGGCCATGTAGGCTCAAATGCAACAGTTCCAACAACTTCAGCTCTATCAACAGCACGTACTGCACCAGGTCTCTTAGTATCAGTATCAGCAGCAGTTCCCCCAGCTGCCCCAACCTCAGCTTCAGCAGCCTCAACTCTCGCCTTAGTGCCCAGCCTCGCCGCAAGCCAAATCTTGCCGCCAGAGCGAGCACTCCGGCCGAGGAGAGGCCACCCAAAATCTCCCAAAAAACCAGGCCTCCCACCACTGCAGACGGGAGAGGTCAGGAGAGCCCCGGCTCGACAGGTCTACATCACCTCGACCTTGAAAACTGGTTCAAGATCCTGGCAACAGACTCCAAGCAGGACCCCTCTGTCCATAGCCATCACCAGCAGGCCGGGTTACTCCCTGCGCAAACCATTCTGGACAGTGCAGAGGTGAGCAGCACGAACGCCGAGCCCATCAAGAAGTAGAGACGCCGCCGCCGCCGAGCTCGCTAATCTGTCACCCGCGATTTGCCCGAGCTCATGGGAAAAGAAGAGGTAAGCTTGGCCGAAGCCAAAGCTCCCCTCCTCTCGGTTCCGTCCCCCCTGTCTTCCGAACTCCTGGCAGTCCCGATGCCCAAGGATTTCAAGCTCCTCCCTCTTGACAAGTATGACAGGTCGTTTGACCCGAATGATCATGTAGATGCCTTTCAGTCACAGATGCACCTGGCGCGAGCCAGTGATTCGTGCATGTGTGTGGCATTCTCCACTACTTTTACGGGAGCAGCCCGCACGTGGTACCGGAACTTGGCACCCGGGTCGATAAGAAGTTGGGCGCAGTTCGCACAAGCCTTCACGTCCCACTTTGTCACCAGCAAACGGTGCCCGCGAACTGAAGAAAGCATCTTCAACGTAGCACAAGAAGGGCGTGACGCACAAAGAGTTCATAACCACCGAATAGGAGATCAACCAGAAGGGCGAGGGCGCACCCGAAAAAAGAAAGAGAGAAGGAGAGCCTTCCAGTCAAGGGGACACCCAAAGGAAAAAGGAAACAGTTCGGGGGGCAAAGCCGGGTCAATTGTTCCGAGCTCCTGCACCGAACCGAGCTGATTACACCCCACTGAACGTGAAGCGGGCCGAAATCCTAATGGCGATCAAGGACGCCCCGTACGTGAAGTGGCCACCCGTCTAAGGGGGAATCCCAATGAAAGAAATAAGAGTCTGTATTGCAGTTTTCACAAAGACCACAGTCACAATACTGAGAGTTGTAAAAACCTCCGCGACGAGATAGAGGAACTCATCCATCGCGAATATTTGAGAAACTTTGTACAAAATAATAATAATAACAATAGTAATAGAACAGGTCAGCAAGGGGAGCACGGTAAAGATGCTCCCGAGTCCAGCAGTAGGCCGGCCGAACAACCGCAGAGGCAACCTCCAGAGGAGAGGCCAGTTCGGGGGACCATCCACATGATAGTGAGAGGTTCGATCGTTGCGGGTTGCACTTCAGCAACAGCTCGGACATCAGTTCGTGAGGCCACCCGGGAAGAGCAGAACCCCCCAAAGCGGCCGAAGACGGGAGACCCAATTTTCTTCCCAGAAGACGATGCGTGAGGGGTCCACTACCCCCATGATGATGCACTCGTAATAAAGCTAAGAATCAACGACTTTGAGGTCAGGCGTGTACTCGTGGACTCAGGCAGCTCAGCCGGCATCCTTTTCAAAGCTGCGTTCGACCAGTTTCAGTTGCAGAGAAGCGACCTGAAGCCTATGGACACCCCTTTAGTGGGCTTCAGCGGAGAGGAAGTTCGCCCCCTTGGGAAAATAACAGTACCTGTAGAGATCGGCACATGGCCTTGTGTGGTCAGATTCGAACACAACTTCCTGGTGGTAGCGACCCCCTCCCCCTACAATGCCATAATAGGTCGACCGATCACCCATGTCCTACAGGCGGTGGTCTCCACTTACCACTTGGCTATGAAGTTCCCAACAAAATTCGGTGTGGGAGTAGCGCGGGGCGACCAGCTCGAGTCCCGCAAGTGCTGCGTTGCCGCCCTGAAGGGGAAAACCAAGGTGGCCGATGACCTCGAACTGGAATGACCCACAGAGCAAGGCGAAGAGCGAGCCGCGCCCACAGAAGAAACAGTCGCGGTCCCGACCTCAACAGCAGACCCAGCTCGGACGCTTCAGACCGGTGCTTCCGTCCAGGAACCCCTACGATCCGAACTGGTAAGCTTTTTGCTTCAAAATTTAGATATTTTTGCATGGTCCGCGGTAGAGATGCCCGGTATAGACCCCAAACTCATAACTCACAAGCTGAACATTGATCCTGTAGTTAGGCCCGTTAGGCAGAAGAAACACAACCTAGCCCCGGAACGGTGGAAAGCGGTCGACGAGGAAGTCGAGAAGCTCCTCGCAGCGGACTTCATAAGAGAAGTCCACTACCCGAGCTGGGTAGCCAACCCTGTCCTGGTAAAGAAGGCCAACGGCAAGTGGTGGATGTGCGTCGACTACACCGACCTGAACCGGGCTTGCCCGAAAGACTGCTTCCTGTTCCCCAGAATCGACCGTTTAGTGGACGTGACCTCAGGGCATGAGTTGCTAAGTTTCTTGGACGCCTATTCGAGCTATAACCAAATCAAGATGGACCCCGCGGATGAAGAAAAGACTACCTTCATCACGGAATTTGGCCTGTACTGTTACAAGGTTATGCCCTTTGGTTTGAAAAACGCAGGGGCAACCTTTCAAAGGTTCGTAAATAAATTGTTTGCGCCGTTAATCGGTAGAAAAGTAGAATGCTATGTAGACGACATGGTCATCAAAACTCAATTCTCACATTAATTAATACAAGACTTGCATTCTGTTTTTGAAATTTTGTGTAAGTTTAATATGAGATTGAATCCAAACAAGTGTGTATTCGGTGTGACCTCGGGTAAGTTCCTATGATACATCGTTAACCGGTGCGGCATTGAAGCCAACCCGGATAAGGTTAAGGCCATCTTAGATATGAGACCACCCCGTAAGTTTAAGGAGGTTCAGAGGTTGAATGGCTGCATAGCCGCCCTGAGCTGCTTCATGTCCAAATCGGCGGACCGCTACCTGCCGTTCTTTAAGACGATCAAGAGCAAAGGGTTCGAGTGGACCCAAGACTGTCAGCTCGCGTTTGACGAGCTCAAGAAATACCTCGCTAGTGTGCCGATCTTAACCCGGCCCGAGGAGGGCGATGTTTTAGAACTGTACCTCTCGGCGAGCGACGAAGTGGTCAGTTCGGTACTAATAAAAGAAGTAGATCGGGCCCAATGACCCATCTATTATGTTAGTAAAGTATTGCCGGGAGCAGAGACGAGATACCCGAAGATAGAAAAGCTAGCGTACGCACTGGTAATTGCAGCTCGGAAGCTCCGCCCGTACTTCCAGGCTCACACTATTATCGTTCTCACTGACAAACCTCTGAGGCAAGTCTTACTTAAGCCCGAGGTCTCTGATCGGTTGACGAAGTGGGCTGTTGAGCTCAATGAGTATGATCTCCAGTACAAGCCGCGAACTGCCATTAAGGCCCAAGCCTTAGCAGATTTCATCGCCGAGTGCACATTCAGCTCTGAAACCCCAAGGCCGGTTGAGCACGAGGCTCCCAACTCGGGTGAGCCCGAAGCTCCTAGGCCGGTCGAGTCCGAGCCCCGTGAGGTAGCAACTAGTGCGGCATCTCTCCTAGTTCGGCCAAGCCCGAGCTGGGATGAGAAGCCCTGGATCCTTCATGTAGATGGCTCCTCGAACCAGTAGGGCAGCAGAGCCGGAATAGTCTTGCACGACCCAAGTGGCACAAAACTGGAGTACGCGCTACGCTTCGAGTTCGGAGCATCTAACAATGAAGCGGAGTACGAGGCGTTGATAGCTGAATTAGCTCTAGCCAGAGAAGTAAAATCCAAGCACATCATTATCTGTAGCGACTCCCAACTTATGGTCAACCAGGTCACTAGCGAGTACGAAGCTCGCGAGCCAACCATGATCGCCTACTTAGCCAAAGTCAGAGAGGCCCTGCTCAACTTCCAGTCACACTTTATCAGAAAAATTCCGAGGTCAGAGAACGCCGAGGCCGACGCCTTGTCCAAGTTAGCCAGCACTAGCAACATCACCATGAGAACCGTGTACATAGAGGACCTGTCTCGGCCTAGCATTCTTAGGGGGGCAGAGGAGGTCGCTCCCGTCAATCAACCAGAGCCGAGCTGGATTGACCCGCTCGCGAGCTTCTTGCTACACGAGACCCTCCCTACAGACCGCAATGCAACTAGAAGGGTGCAGCGCCAGGCAACCAAATATGTCATGATAGACGAACAACTATACTGGAGATCTTACACACTCCCCTACTTACGTTGCTTGCGACCTACCGAAGCCAAGCCCGTACTCCGCGACACCCATGAGGGTCTGTGCGGTGGGCACTTGGGGGGCAGGGCCCTCGCCCAAAAGGCACTCCGATAAGGGTATTATTGGCCAACAATGAAGGCAGACGCTATTGAGCTCGTCAGAAAATGTGACAAATGGCAAAGACATGCCAATATTCACCACCAACCCACTGCCGACCTCAAGTATCTCACCAGCCCGTGGCCCTTTGCGTAGTGGGGCATTGATCTACTCGAGCCATTCCCGCCAGCAACGGGTGGAAGAAAGTTCTTTGTAGTGGCAGTGGACTATTTTACCAAGTGGGTAGAAGCCGAGCCCCTCGTGACGATCACAGCCCGAAATGTCCAAAACTTCTTTTGGAAGAACATCGTGTGCCGCTTCAGATTACCTCGGGTATTGATCTCCGACAACGGCAAGCAGTTTGAGGACATCAAATTTCAAGACTGGTGCCAAGACATGGGGATTCAACAGAATTTTATTTCAGTCGCGCACCCTCAAGCAAACGGTCAGGCAGAAGTCACAAACAGAGCCATCCTCCATGGACTAAAGGCACGGCTGGACCGAGCTAAAGGATTGTGGGCAGATGAACTACCCAGTGTCCTATGGGCCTACCGGACCACGGAGAAGATTTCCACGGGAGAAGACCGCCATGGGAGAAACACCCTTCAATCTCACCTACGACACCGAAGCAGTGATCCCCGTAGAGATCGAAGTACCTACGTTGCACCTAGAAACATATAGTGATCAAACAAACGAAGATGAGCTACGTACCAACCTCGACCTACTCGACGAAGTAAGGGACCTCGCGTACATTAGGACCGCAGCCTACCAGTAGAGAGTAGCTCGGTACTATAACGCCAGGGTCAAGAAGCGAAACCTCCGCGTTGGTGACCTGGCCCTTCGTAAAGTTATGGTGCCTGAGCCCGGCGCTGGCAAGCTCGGGTCCAACTGGGAAGGTCCTTACCGAGTGAAACGAGTGCTCGGGGAAGGAACATACGAGCTCGAGACCCTCGAAGGGAAACAAGTACCTCGAGTATGGAATATTGTCAACCTAAGGCAATATTATCTATAAGAATCGAGTAGGCCACGAGCTACTCCTTAAGCCTAAGGGCCAGAATACCGAGCTAACATGACCTCGGCACATAAGACCCAGTCGTATCTTCAACATGGGCGAAATCAAGGGTAAGGAGAGTGGACTACGAGTCGCTCCCAGAGCCTAAGGGCCACAAGAAGACCCTAGTTGCCACTTCGGCCTGGGAGAAATCCAGGAGCGGACTACGGGTCCCTCCCTAAGCCTAAGGGCCACAAGAAGACCCCAATCGCCACTTTGGCCTGGGTGAAACCTAAGAGCAGACTATGGGTCCCTTCTTAAGCCTAAGGGCCACTAGAAAACCCCAGCTGCCACTTCGGCATGGAAAACTGACAAAAACCTGGTTATCTCTAACCCTTAAGGGAAAGACAGCTCGGGTATGAACCCTACGGTGTCTATACCCTTGTTGCTCTTACTCAGCTCGGTAACCCGATAGTCCGGGGTAACCCGCGCAACCCGAAGTAACACAACTTCACTTAGTTGCCCTTACCGCCAACCCGGTGGCTTGACAGCTCGGGTATCCTATGCATTAAATTGACTAGCTTGGAGTCCACTCACAATTGGAAGTGTTTTTGCACTCAGAGATACTCGAAAGAAACTATATTTCATTAAAAAGAGAGTTCAGGTACAAGAATTTTTACCCGAGCTCAAAGGCTCAGGATAGTACAGTCACAATTCCGAAAGGAAAAAAATTAAGTTACAAATATAAAGAGCAAACTACTTCGGGGGCTCGCCGCCTTTATCAGGGACCCCCCCAGGGACAGTGTCTGGACCGGCGTCCTCTGCTTCATCTTTGGAACCTTCATCCTCAGAATCGGGGTTGCCTTTTGGTTGATGCACGATGTCGTCAGTAATCCGCGAAGTAGTAATGGCGCTCGTGTCCAACTCGGGGTAGAGGTGCCTGATCAGCCACCGATTGAGCTTGAAGCCCTTACGGTAGGCCTCCGTCATCACATCGTCGAATCTCGAAGAGTTGATGTAGTCAATGACGGCCTGGGTCTTGGCCTCCTTAAGAGCACCTTCAAAGATTGCAGTCTTCTCCCTTATGTCCTCCTGGAGGTACCCCACTTCATGCTCCAGTTTCCCCTTTGCCTCCTTGAGGCCTTGTACCTTGAGCCTTAGAGCATCCTGCTCAGCCTTGAGGCTGCTCACCTCGAGCCCTAAGGCCTCCTAACCGACCTTGAGACCGTTCACTTCGACTCTCAACTTATCTTTATCTCGAGCCAGCTCTCCCTTCTCTGACATTAACACCTCGATGAAACTCTTTTGAGCCGAGGCGTCGCTCTCCAAGCGGTGGACCTAACAACGAGCTGCCCTCAACTCAGTATGGGCTGCGCGGGATGATTCCTCAACCTCCAGAGCCCGCCTCAGATGTCGATCTGATTGGAGGGTCAAGGCGCGAATGGAGGATTTCACCTGGAAAAAGGGGGAAGAAAAAGGAAAAAGAAGGGGGACTCACCACCATAGTATGAGTGGCAGCTCGGGCGCCGAGCTGATCGGGAATGAGTTCGGCCCACTCGCTGACCTCCCCCGAGTATGTAGCCAACTTACTCTTCTTTAGGCTGCATTGGGGGTTCAGGACGAATTGGCTCCCCTGACCCTCCGAGCTAGAAGCCATCATCTCCACATCGTGAGTGGAACTCTCGGAGGTCTCGGCGACGGCTTCGGAAGAATGAGCCCCGACAGTGGCGGCGTTAGCCTCGACAACGCTTTCCCTGGCAAGTCGGGTGGGCTTGGCAACGGGCTCGGCGGGCTTAATGACAAGTTCCGCCGTCACCTCGGGCCCCTTAGGCACATCCCCCTCTTCCAAGTCTACGACGGGCACGGCTGCCACCTCGGGCCCCGAGGCAGAGTCTACGGAAGTCGAGGCTCGGCTGAAGCTTGCGGGGACACAACGCGCGCCTTCTTTGCCACGCGTTTCTTCCTCTTCATCTGGTGGAAAAGCTTCTGGTTGTTTATTTTTTCCGCCTCCATGGGACCTGCGGTGAAACACGACATCAGTAACCCGAAGCAAATATATGAGTGGAAAGCCGAAGTGGGGAAAACCTACCCAGACTCAAGCCCGCTCGGACGAGCTTCTCCTCAGAAGTGAAGTCTTTATAATGCAACCCGAGCTGAGCCAGTGACTGGAGCTCCTTCTTGGTCTTCCCGTCCAGGATGACACCAGGGTCTTGAACGGCTATCCTCCAATCGGTGGGGAAGGGCCACCCCGTGCTGCTACGGACTACGAAGTAGTCTTGCTTCCAAGCTAGGACTTTGCTCGGGAGCTTGTGCATGAGTTTAAAACTCGGGCAGGGGGACAGGTAGTAAGACCACCTATGCCCGGGGAGAGCGCCCGAAGCGCTCATCTTTATAGCCAAAATCGTACTAAGAACATCTAAATCTATGGAAAGGGAATGGTCAAAACAAAGAGAAATGGACCCCACCACATTCCGTATGGAGTTCGGGTGGAGTTGGTCCGGGGTAATGTTAAAGTGTACTAACACCTCAACAATTAAAGGGTGAAGTGGAAGTCTAAGCCCGACTATCAGTTGCTCCCTGAAGATCACGATCTCGTTGGGACCGTGCTCCCATGAGAAGTTGCCGGTGGGAAGACTATATGAGTACTCGCTAGGGAGGCGGAACCTCTGTATGAGGTCTTGAAGCCTCTCCGAGGTCATTATGGAAGGCCCGAACTGGTCTGGTTCCTGACCTCGGTGGGAGGTGGATGCCAGATGACCTGAAGCCACCCATACTTCGAACGGCTGGGTAGAAGAGGGGACATCCCGAGCCGAGGTACCTACCTCGGGCTCGTCGATGAGACTGTCTACACTAGACGACATACCGAACTAACAGAAAGAAACGAACTAGAAGGGAAAAGGAAGTTCGGGAGGACTCACCAAAGAAACGCAACCGGACTAGAAGAACAGAACGGACTAGAGGACCCGAGCTAAGAAACCCCTGGCGCGAGCTCAAACGCTAATGATGAAAGCTTTGTGGCGAAGAAGTCAGAGGGCCTGGAGCAATGGAATTCAGTTATAAGGAGCTTATCCTCAAGGAACAAGGTATCTTGAATGATTAGCACGACCTGCACTCTTAGTTTTCATTCTCTTTCAGCTTCTTGCACACAATACTAACTTAAGCATCGGAGAGTTCCTGTCGGGAAACCCCCCGGGAGTTCTTCCTCTTTCCTCTCATTTCAGGTACCTCTCAGGAGCCACGGGAGCGCCAGATAGGAGTGACCGGATTGCGCTACATCACTTAATAAATGTGAAGAACAAGTTTCATACTTTATCCCATATGGTTATGGGTTTTCCTAATTTCCTCAAATGGGAGAATGCTATTCCAGTAAGAATAAAAATGGGATTCTGATTCTACCCAACCAAACAGTTAGAATCGGAATAATCCATTCCAATTCCGATTCCAAACCCCTATTCCTACGAAACAAACGGGCCTAAATTCATATTATCCATCAGATGGGACCCTCTGTTGTGTAGTTTCTTTTCGTCATCATTAATAAAATATCATACATGGGAGATCCATTATTAAGTCTGCCATTTCAATTCCACATGGAGAAGCCCTACCTTGAGTTTTGACAAGACTCAGAGGCAATTTTCTTTGAATAGCATGTCTTATATATTATTCATCCATCTTTCAGAGATTGCTTAATAAATGTGGAGAACAAGTTTCATACTTTATCCCATATGGTTATGGATTTTCCTACTACTCCAATTAAGTTGGGTTTTGGGCCAAAGGTCATTTACAGACCCAGCCCATTAATTGATCACCATTGGTAGTGATGTAACCTAATGTTTGATAGTCATTATCACCTACTGAAAAATTTTGGTTTTACAGTTTTTGTTTTTGTAAATTGGATAATCACTGAATTGAAAGGTAATTGATAGTAGACTGACTTACATCATCCTAATTAGTTGTTTAAGATGATTATAATTAAAGAGAGATAAAACCTTGAACATGTAGAACAGAAATGGAATCCATCAAATAAACTCAAAGAGCGACTGATGATTAAGACAATGATGCTGACATGCTGTAATGATATTTTTAGAGAACTTATGGGCATGAAAACATAGCTCATTGGCTACAAGACAAGAAAAAGAGTGATACAAGCTCCAAATTGTCAACAGGAAATTGCAGTATAAGAAGAAAGATAAAATATTCAAGCTCATCATCAATGTGAGCAAGTCTGTCTTGATATTTTTTTCTCATAAATGCATTCAAATTCAGGCTAAAGACAGACTTGGTCAGGAGTCAGGACAGAGGTCGTAGTCTGAAAACTCACATTGAGTAACCTCATTGTTGCCGTCTAGTTAATAATCAAATTATTTGAATTGGTCATAAGATGGCTAATCACTCTTTACTTTACTGGTCCAAGTCATATTCTTCACTAGTAGTCTAATGCTTTAATCAACGGTTTGATTGAATCTACTGAAACCATTTGGGTCTATCTATTATCAGTTGGTATTCATCAAAGGTCTGATTGATCAAAGTTGTTCCGACATTATAGATATTTCTATGTTTTAAATATCATTTTATTGTTAGTTTCAAGAAACAAATATTCAGATTTCAATCAATCACATTAAAGACATATGATCCAAGATTTAACAAGATATATGATCCACATATACCATTCATCTACATCTTTTGTTGCATGGTGCGTGCAACAAATGCGCTATAGATTTTACCTATAAGTTGTGTTTCGTTTGAAGGAAAAAATAAGGAAAAACAAGAAAACTTATACAAAATTTGTAAAAGTTTCTCTACATTTTCTTTCATTTCCCTATTTTTTCCTTCAAATCAAACCTAGCTTACTAGAGAGAGAAAGAGAAAAGTTAAAACAGTAGTCAAAGAGAATGCCACAACGCCGTTCCTAGACAGTAAATGTATCCATCACTATAGTCAAGGTTAAGACCTGTAGTTGCATATCAATGTCCATTTTATAACTATAATTGATAGATTCAACAATTTTAAGTCTATTCTACATTTAAAATGCGTTAATATATTATTGATTGAAAAGCTTGCCTATGACCGTGAGTCTTGACAAATTGTGATTTGTAATCAAACAATATGTCAATATCCTGTGAATCTGATGATCTCTTTTGCATGGAAAATTGGACTATTTTTGGGTCAGTGACGAAGATGCTGTGCATTGTTGACATAATAGTATGTCTATACCTCCACAAAGATCTGGACCGTTCATAAAATGGCCCCCATATGGATGGGATCATATCCAGCAAAACATGTGTTGAGTGGTGGCATCGGATTCTTCAGGCACTGTTACACGTAAAATCAGTATTTCTTTTCAAACTACAATCATGCAAGTTTAACCAGTTCTCTCTATCAAGATATTGAACATATCCAAAATCATAAGGGTGGGGGGGGTATTTATTTATTATGATTTTCAATTTTTTTATGTAGTTGTAAATCTTAGTGAAGAAGTGTTTCTTTCAAAAGGGGTAGTACAGGTATTTTGAAAATTATGTGGTGGGCCAAGATGGACCAAAAACACAACAAAATACTTTTCAAAATGTGTTTGAAAAAAAGCCAACATTTTGAGCTTATTCAAAATGGGCTGATTTTCTTAAGAAACAATTATTCGGGCTTATTTCCCAACGAGAGAGTGGGATGCATAATTCTACATTTGGTTTTCCTCTTTTTAATGTAAAATTAAAAGGGAAATCAAGAGGTGCATTTGGTTTACAGTTGGAATTGGAATGGTCTATTCTCAGTCTATTTGGTTCAGACAAGAGTAGGATTGGAAATTAGAATAAGGTGGAATGGGATTTCATTCCGGAGGGAGAGGGAATGACCATTCCTTCAAATGAACGGATGCCATTCCACCAGGAATGGGAATAGGATTTCGATTCCGCCCAACCAAGCAGTTGGCCCATTCTAGTTCCAATTCCAAACCTCTATTCCTGCAATCCAAACAGACCCTTAGTTTATTAATCCTCCGCCTCTGTCAGTCACACAATTTTGGCTGAAGAGCATGTGTATAGAGCAAATGATACTATATATGAAGATGAGATGTTCTCCATGTGTGACTACGATGTTATGTGAGCAAAGTTTCCGTCGACAGGAGATTGGGCCTGAGTGAGAGGACACTGACATGTGACATGGACAGGCTGGAAAAGATTGGATCTCATTCCGTTTGCATATTACATGTCCTCAATTGTTTTTCATCAACGAATTACATCTCTGAAACAATTAATAAACTTAGGAAGTCAGTCAAGTGTGGAGGATCAGGTGATTGAAGTATTATGCTATTAAGCAAATGAACTGCTTGATTACAACGCTGAGATGCATCAATGAGCTCATAAGAAGAGAATCGGTAAACGATCGGAATATTGTGTATTATTAATAAAATAAGCTAGAAATGGCTTTTGCTGACAAATATGAAATATGTATCAATTTCATGTGAACAAATGTATTTACATTGTAATATTGTCGGATTTGGATCAGATAGGGATGTATCCAAATTCTATCTGATTCCAAAGTTTTGCAGCCTCAACTTCGTAGCCAACCTATAGTCACTTCATGTTCCCATCCCTGGATTACAGATTAAGCGAATTATTTTCATACTTTCAGTTTATATTAGATATTCTAATTACCGTTTAGCACAATGACTAGTAGGGGTCGGATCATGATCCGGTTCTATTTGGTTGAATTTGAATCATTCATGTTCAAATCTTCAGATTGGATTTGGATCACACCCCCTTCCATCCGATCCAACATGTATTATATAATTATAAATTTATTATATTACTTTTTTTTTTATAAAAAGTATGCATATATATAATGAAAATAATTAAAAAATACTTGTATTTTTTGTTTATTTAAATTAGTGTAATTTAATTTTCTTTTAATAATTTATTAATTTTTAAAGAAAACAAGTCGGATCGAATCAGATCTAAAGATCTGACTTACCAATAGAATTCGAATTCAAATAAAATCCTATCAGATCAGATGGGATCCAGCATAAACAGTGTTAGATCAGATTCAAATCCGATCCCATCCGTTTGCATCCCTAATGAGTAATGACTAGCTCCCTGTTATGTGAGAATTCGGATTTGTTACTCATCACGTAGCGCGCCTCACAGCACTTGCCAGTGCACATCAGAAATATCTCGCATGGTTGTATGCTGTCATTCTGGGGAGATATTCCCAAGCACTTGCAACTGCACATCAGAAATATCTCGCGTATTTGTATGCTGTCATTCTGGGGAGATGTTCCCATTGCACGGTTGCCACATGCTGAGGTTCGTGTGAGGTGCATTCTGAGCAAATCCAGAGTCATTATGTGATTGCATTGGCCCCCCACAGAACGTGCCCATAGCACATCCCAGTTCAATGGGAACATCTCCCCATGACAAGTAGAGGAGACATTCCCAATGCACACTGAGATGCAGTGGGGCGCGCGTGGGGTCTGCTCAGTGGGGAGCCAAACCGGACTCCCCTGTTACCTGGTGTTGTGACAAATTGGCAATGGGCCAGCCTGAGATTGCTTACCAGTCCATCAGCAATTCAGCATTACTATACTAGACCGGCTAAAGATCTTCCTTGGATCGGTATTATGTATCATAATGCTCATAAAAATTCATTCATGTCTTGAAGATAAAGACACCATCCACCATGGCAAGATGCTGGACATGCTAGCAGATGAATCCCTTGTCGAGTCATGAACCTGATGAAGAAATGTAAACAGCCCAACCCCATGAAGAAAGAATTATCCAAGACTTGTGACTGATTTGTATTTTGTAGGAAGGCACCATATGCACATGCACTCTTTCTGAAACTTGGTCTTTGGCACAACCAAAGGAATTCCAGATGCATTGTGCGTCTACTTGTACATAGAAGGATTGTGAGTCCTGTATTTTTTTTCCTGGTTCAATCACTGTAATTTCATATTTTACAAATCTGACAATATTACATTGGATTTTTTTTCCAAACTAAATTACATCAATATTTTTTCAGTTTCCTCCCAAATTCAGAATGAATAACATCAAATTTGCAACAATAAAAACCTACATCTGCTAACTGCTAAGTGCTACCAGGTGCCTTGCTCAGCAGACAAAAGACAACACGGTAGAACTTGCAATTCTACTATTTGGTCTGTTCTGGCAATTATTTGGTTAAGTGTTTGCCTTGTACACAACCAAATTAAGTGCTCTAATTGAGAATATAATCGCATTCTTCAGTGGTTAACATAGGCACCTCAAAAGATAGCGTTGCAAAGCCTTCAGCTACATGAACTTGACACACAACTGGCACATTATCTAAATCTGTTGCAAAGGCCACACAATAACGAGTACTTTGAACCAGATGAGAAGAATTATAGCTGAGATTAGCTCAGATATTCGGGTGCAGTCACATGGAAGAGCAGATATAAATAAAAGAAAAAATCAGGAGAGCAGGAAAGTCATACTGAGGTAGGTTTCTCTAGAACAAAAGTCAATAAAGGAAATTTTAACAAGGCTCAAAACGTAATTTTCCTTGCTTATCTATTTCTGTAAGAGAAAAATAATATAGGATACACTATTAGGATCAGAGCATTCCTTGCAAGTAATTAGGTTGTTTTCCTCCACTATACTTCCTTATCCACCATTTCAATGATTTGCCAATAGACAGAGGACTCTCCACAACTTGAGCTCTATTTGGCATAGGACACTTAGAGAACCATCCAAGTTCATCATGGAAAATCCAGGCTCGACATGCCATTTATAGAAATGATTGGCCACATGGAAGCATTGAAACCCTTAATATTCATACCGGCCCTTGATTAGCTCACTGAAACCTGTACAGTTCAGTTACAGGTTCTGCTCAACAAGTTTAATATGCATGCTACCAGCTTTTATAAGCAGTCAATTTCTTCCTTGAACAAGTCCAACCTAGCCAGCCAACTAAGGTTCAAATAGGACTGCATTTTTCTGTAAACACAATTAAAAAACAACCACAGAAGAGCACTATATATCAATATCTATCTAATATATTTTTATAAAATAATGCAGTAAAGCAAAAAAAGAAACTTGCCTTGTACATAAGGGTGCGTTTGGCCAGAACTGTGAAGCTCAGATTGGATAGTTCTAGAACAGGAGTCCATGTGCATGTTCTGTTTCCCCACTCACCAATTAAAAAATCTGAAAGTCTCAGTTTAATAGTTTCTGTCTGTATGGTACAATATGAAACTGATGAAAATTCAAGAACTCCATTACCTAATAACCTCCATCACAGGTCACCCAAGACCCAACAAGACACTGCTATGTCAGGCTGTCAGCTAAATGAATCTCTTCCATGCTTTATCTACTATACTCTCTCTTTCACAATTATTGTTTTGAGTCCTTTGCTGTTCCATTCCAATATTATGGTCTCCTTATGAACCGACTTTCTACAATTTTCAAAACATTGGAAGTCCAATGAACATCTCTGTTGCTTACACTTTGCTATTCTAACAGTGTTCAAGGAAAACCTGCCAGCATACTAGTGAAAACAAAGACCAATTAGTATCCTCATTATAGGGCAACTAAATTTGATAAACATGCAGAACCTACATTATAGTCATCCTTTTCTGGTTATCTAACTCCAGACTTGGCAACTGAAATTGGTTCACCACTGTATTCTAAATAAATAAATGATTGTGCATTTGACTAACCATGCTTTGGTGCTTTAGTCATTTCCATGTTTCCAAGCAGCCCATTAGTTTTGAACTTTTGATTACATCAATGAGCCTATAGCAGTATTTTTTATGAGATGCCAATAAAATACAGACCTTAATGGTTAAGGCTAATCCAGGCCGTTAGTTTTGATTGCATCAGCAATCCTACAGCTGTATTTTTTTGTGGGGATGCAATCTGATATGGACCTTAAATGGGCAACTCCATATAAGTGTTTCAAAAGGAGTCTGTCTCCAGTTCTAAGTGCACTGAAGATTTCCTAGCCCAATAATCATATATAGCCAAAGTTAAAAGCTGAATATGGTCTGTGTGCCAATCATGTTTCCACCAACGTGCTCCAGTAACAATCATTGTCTATAACATGGGAGATATTGTGGGTTAAGAATAGCATCCAGATGGGTCACTTCAGTGATTGGCTATGAATTATTGATTTTCTATTTGAAAAATATACCCTTGCACGTTTCTTTATTGAAATATAAATATGAATATATTGGAAGTGGTGGATATAATTTACTAATTTGGATATGACTTGCAGTCAACAAAAGAGTATATTACCTGTAAATGATTTTATCTCAGCAAATATTCTTTTTCTTTTAATTTGTAAGTGCAACTGAAATCATTGGAATTTAGAAATAGTGTGAAAGAGGGTAACATATTATATATGTAATTCAAAAAGTGGACAATGTCTTCTATGCCTAGCACAGATGTCAAGTAAAGCCTTTCCAACACTGTTCATATATAATGAGATTCAGAAGCAATAAAGAAACATGTAAGGATATACTAGAACTTATGATGCTTATTTACAGTTCCAACATGGATGGGGATAAGGGAACAGGGATACAACTCTCCATTTCCTAAGATTCTAGACCAATGTTGTGAAAATCATAATCGTATCATAAGTCAGAGAAAGTAGAATCATTATTTTTTATCAATAACAGAATTTCATTTATAATTAATAAGGAAATTACACAAAAGAGGAGAGGTAACATTTCTTAACTCTTAGATGAAGAGGTAGAAATGAAATTATAGTTGGAATGTCAGGGGATTGGGGAGTGCAAGAAAAAGAGCAACAATTAAAGAAGTGATAAGGAAGGCCAATCCTGATGTGGTATTAACCCAGGAGTCCAAACGGATGGAATTTGGAGAGCTAGGGGGATTAAGTGGGTGGCTGCTCCTTCATGGGGGGCTTCTGGAGGGATAGTGACTTTGTGGAAAGAAGATGTACTGGAGGGGATTGAGGAATTAGTAGGAAACCATTCAGTCTCTGAAATTCAAGCAGGTGGAGGATGTGTTTGAATGGGTGCTAACCAATGTATATGGCCCCAATGATTACAGGGAGAGAAAGAATATGTGGGAAGAATTGGGAGACATCAGGGGCTTATGGGAAGGACAATGGTGTGTTGGAGGGGATTTTAATACAGTGAGGTTCTCAGAAGAAACCAATAACACTAGGCAAAGGGTGACGACAAGTATGAGGAAATTTAATCAATTTGTGGAAGTTTTTGAGCTTAAAGAGATCCCCCACTTGCACAATAACTTTACCTGGTCCAATCTCCAGTCGAACCCAATTTGCTCTATGTTAGATAGGTTCCTCTTCTTGACTGATTGGAAAGAACATTGGGGGAATATTAACTCTAGAACACTCCCTAGACTTACTTCCGATCATTGGCCCATAATGATTTGCAAGGAAGATTTAAGGAGTAATGGGCCTGCTCCCTTCAGATTTGAGAACATGTGGCTAACCCATCTGGGCTTTATCAAGAAAGTCAAAGAATGGTTGGAACAATGTAACCCCCCAGTGGAATGGGAAGGAGTGAAATTCCATAAGAAACCCCAATACTTGAAACTTAGGATTAAAGAGTGGAACCTATTGGAGTTTGGCAGATTAGAAGAAAGAAAAGATGGGAGAAGGGGACAAGGAGAAAAGATGGGTCTTGAGGAAACAATTGGAGGATCACTTGCATAAGGAGGAAATTAGTTGGAGACAAAAATCCCATTGCAAATGGTTAAAGGAGGGGTATGGCAATACTAGGTTCTTCCACACCGTGGCAAATGGGAGAAAAAGAAAAAATTTTATATCGAAGTTGGAAGTTGAGGGATCAACCATTTCACATCCAGAAGATATAACAAGGGCCTTTGTAGACCATTTCAAATCTATATTTAGATGACTACTAAATGAGAGGGTGTGGTTAGAGGGATTGGAGTGGCCAAATATGGGGTCAGAATGTAGGGAGTGGTTAGAAAGGAAGTTTGAAGTTGAGGAAATAAAGAAGGCAGTGTTTTCAATGGATAGAACAAAGGCTCTCGGTCCAGATGGGTTCACAATGGCATTCTATCAGGACTGTTGGGAAATCTTGGAGAAGGATCTAGTATTAGTGTTTGAAGAGTTCCACAGCAGGAGGATAATTAATCTGGGGCTGAATTCCACTTTTATTGCTTTGGTACCAAAGAAGAGATGCCACACATCCAAAAAACTTTAGACCAATCAGCTTGGTCAACAGTCTGTTCAAAATAACTGCAAAAGTGTTGTCTCTCAGGATTAAGCAAGTTCTCCCCACTATTGTTGAACCTAACTAGGGAGCCTTTGTGAAGGGAAGAAAAATCTCAGACCAAATCCTAACTGCAAATAAGAGTGTATAGGCCTTCAAAAAATCAAAGAAAAAAGGAGTGGTTTGTAAACTGGATCTAGAAAAGGCTTATGACTTGGTGGATTGATCCTTTTTGCTACAAGTGATGAGTAACTTGGGTTTTGGGGACAGATAGTGTAAATGGGTAAAAGGATGTTTGAGGAGTTGTCATTACTCAGTGTTGATAAATGGGATAGTGGTGGACTTTTTCCCAATATTGAGAGGGATAAGACAAGGAGGCCCACTTTCTCCCTTCTTGTTTATATTGATTGCAGATGTTTTAGGGAGATTGATTCACAAAGTTGACTCAAGAAATCTATTAAGGGGGTGGAGATTAGGAAGGGAGGAGATACCACTCACACACTTGCAATATGCAGATGATACAAAATTATTTTTTGAAGGTGGGAATATGAATTGAATACAAAGTCTGAAATTGGTTATACAACTTTTTTGAGCAAATGTCTAACCTTAAGGTGAATTTTGAGAAAAGTTGTTTAGTGGGAGTAAACATGGAGGAAAGGGAAGTTAGGGAGTGTGCATATATTATGGGATGTGCAACTTCAAATTGGCCAATGAGTTACTTGGGCTTGCCACTAGGAGATAACCCCAGGAAATGAAGGTTTTGGGACCCAGTGGTGGAGAGATTTGAGAAAAGGCTTGCTTCTTGGAAGAACTATCTCTCCTTAAGGGGGACGATCATACTAATTAGGTCAACCCTAACCAACCTACCTGTTTACTTTCTGTCAGTGTTTAAGATCCCCTCTTAGGTAACTAAAAGGTTGGAAAAGTTGATGAGGGACTTTTTGTGGGAGCCAGGAGAGGAAAGGAGGGACCATAGGGTGGGATGGGAAGTGGTAATTAGAAGCAAGAAGCAAGGAGGATTGGGGATTGGGAATATTAGGAAAAGGGATATGGCATTATTGGGGAAGTGGTTATGGAGATTTCCTTTAGAAAGGGATAAATTGTAGGCAAAGATAGTGGCTAGCATTCATTGGATGGAGGGCAATGGCTGGGATACCGGAATCATGGAAAGGACTACAAGCACCTCTCCTTGGAAAGCCATCCATAACCTTCTTCCAGTTTTCTCCCAATGAACCAGGTATGACTTGAACTCAGGTAACCTTACCAAATTCTAGGAACAAACTTGAGTAGGGGACTCTCCTTTGATGATCCAGTTCCCCTTTTTGTATGCTCTCTTTGATCTACAAAATGTGCCCATTTCATCTTTTATAGTCCCCTCATATGCAACCTCTGGTTATGGGTGGAATCTGAACTTGAGAAGGGCGGTTAGGTATATAGATTTAGAAAACACTATGTCCCTTTTGGCATTGCTTGAAAATGTTTTTCTGGATCCTCAGAAGGAAGATTGTAGAATTTGGACCCCCTCCCCCTCAGGCTCTTACTCTTGTGTTTCTTTCTTTAAAACCCTAACCCAACAATCCACTTCCCTCGGGATGTCTTTCCCTGTTAAAGAGATATGGTGCAAGCCTATCCCTCCTCAGGATGGAAGTGTTTGTTGAGAATCTTTCATAGAAAGAATCAACATTGATGATCTTCTTCAAAGAAAAAGACCCAAGACTTGTTTATCCCCGCACAAGTGTATTCTTTGCAAAGCAGATGAGGAGAATAGGTACTACTTATTAGTGTCTTGCCATTATGAAAAAGTTGTTTGGGATTGGGCTTTATCCCTTTTCGGGTGTAGTTGGAGCCCTGCATTGAATGTACAGAGTTTGTTCTCTCCATCCTTTTTCAGTTGGCCGGTGAAAAGAAGGGGGATAATGTGGAGTATTAGGGCAGTTGTGTGTTGGTCCTTGTGGGAAGAAAGAAACTCTTGGATTTTTTTTAGATAAGGAGAGGAATGCTGAGAACTTAATAGAGTTGTGGGAAGAAAGAAACTCCTAGACCTGTTTCCAGACTTTACTGCAGATGATTTGTGGAGAAGATGGAAAGAAAAGAAAGTTCTACGGCTTATGCCCAGGTTAAAAGGGTCATAAGTCCTTGGGTTCCCCCTCCTGCTGGTTTATATAAAGTTGAATTTTGATTGCAGTAGCATTGGGAATCCAAGGCTATTAGGTATTGGGGGAATTTTCAGAAATGAGGAAGGGAATGCCTTAGCCCTTGTCTCTAGCCCAATTGGTGAGGGTGACTCTCTTAGGGCTGAGATTTTAGCAGCCTTGGAAGGGACTCAACGGGCAAGAGACCTGAATATTAGGAGGCTGATTATTGAAGGTGATTCGAAGGTAGTGGTAAATTGGTTAAAGGAAGATAAGCCTGGAATGTGGAAATACAGCAATGAGAGGAAAAAGTTCAACTGGTTGGCAAGGGATGTTGAGATAAAGTATAACTAGGTGAAAAGAACTACAAATTCCTATGTTGATGGGCTAGCTAAGCAAGGGGTGAATAGGGATTCTTTTTTTGGGCTTATTTCTAACTCTATACTTTTTCTTTTCTTTGTTTATGGGGAAGTTAAGATAGTTTACCTCCCTCCGCTTATTTGTAATATTTTCATTCTTGGCAATAAATCCAATTGAAAAATGAGGAAGAAGAGAAGACAAGGGAAGAAGAGAGAAGAGAAGAAAGAAAGGAAGAAGAAAAGGTTTGGAGCAATGGAACAGTGCTGGCGGCGCCAGCTTCTATTATATTATATAGGGCGATAAAAATAAGAAGGGAAAAGACACTTGTGCCCCTGCTGTAAGTGAAATACAATAACAGAAAATAAAAAAAGGCTTTAACTAGCCAAACAGACCCTAACACAAATAACCAAATTATTTCAATACTCCCCTTCAAGTTGGAGCATAGATGTTAATCATGCCCAACTTGTCACACAAATCATTGTGCCGCACATGATGAAGACCTTTGGTGAAGATATCTGCAAGTTGTTCTTCTGAGCTGACATATGGAGTACACACTCCTCCATTTACAAGTTTCTCTCTAATAAAATGCTTGTCCACTTCAATGTGTTTCGTCCTATCATGCAGGACTGGATTAGCAGCAATATTGATGGCAGCTTTATTGTCACAGTAGAGTGACATAGGGTTGCTCACTGTAAAACCCAGTTCACCTAACAGATTTCTTATCCACATGATTTCAGCAACCCCATGAGACATCGCTCTATATTCTGCTTCAACACTAAATCAAGCCACCACACTTTGTTTTTTACTTCTCCATGTGACCAGGTTTCCTCCTACAAAGGCACAATACCCACTGGTAGACTTTCGATCATCAACTACCCCTGCCCAATCAGCATCAGTATATACTTCCACCTTTAAGTGTCCATGTTTCTGGAACAACAAACCAGCTCCGGGAAACTTCTTGAGGTATCTAAGGATCCTCTCTGCAGCTTCAAAGTGAGTTGTCCTAGGATTGTGCATGAACTGACTAAGGACACCCACTGCATAAGCAATATATAAGGCCTGGTCATAGAAAAATACAAGAGTCTCCCTACAAGTCTCTGGAGCTTCTTCACATCTTTCAAAAATTCTTCCTGACTGCCTCCCAGCTGATGATTAGATTCAATTGGTGAGTCAATTGGTTTTACCCCCAACTTGCCTGTATCTTCTAGTAGATCTAGTACATATTTCCATTGGGAAATAAAGATGCCCTTGTGAGAGCGGGCAACTTCAATTCCAAGGAAATAACGTAAGGGGCCTAGATCTTTCACCTTAAATTGAGTGGCTAAGAATTTTTTTAGTCTCTGTATTTCAGCCTCCCAATCTCCTGTGATCACAATGTCATCCACATACACAATTAGAGTTGCAATTTTCCCTTCACCTTTTTTCACAAATAGAATGTGATCTGATTGGCATTGTTTGAACCCCATCTGTTGAACTGCTAAGTGGAACTTACTAAACCAGGCCCGAGGTGATTGTTTCAACCCATATAAAGATTTTTTTAACCTGCACACTTTTTGTTCACTACCTTTGGCACAAAAACCCGGAGATTGGGTCATGTACACTTCCTCTTCCAAGTCACCATTCAAGAAAGCATTTTTTATGTCCAATTGGTGAAGTTCCCAGTCAAGATTTGTTGCCAATGAAAGAAGAATCCTAATAGAGTTCATCTTGGCTACTGGAGCAAAAGTCTCTGCATAGTCCACTCCATATACCTGTGTAAAACCTCTTGCTACCAGTCTAGCCTTGTACCTTTCAACAGTTCCATCAGCCTTGTGTTTCACTGTGAACACCCACTTGCAATCCACTGGTTCCTTCCCTTCAGGAAGATCCACCAACTCCCAAGTGTCATTTTTGTGTAATGCATCAATTTCTTCCTGCATTGCATCTATCCATTCAGGTTTGGATAAACTTTCTACCACATTCTTAGGAATGGAGACACTGTCCACAGAAGAGAGGAATGCACGGAATGAAGGTGAATGAAGGTGAAATGTGATCAAAGGTGAAAGGTGAAATGTGATCATAGGATGATTAGTAGTACAAGATCTAACACCCTTTCTCTTAGCAATAGGAACATCAAGATCATTAATGACAGGGGAATCAATATTGAGAGGAACAGGCATATCAATAGGAGCAAGTGTACCTGGCTGATGAGAAGGATCTGCCTCTGGAAAATCCGATGATGTTGGTTGCATAGTGTCAAGTTCCACGGCTCTTGAACTTTGCTGGCTTTTATGGCAGCGATGAAAGACACGGAACGAAGGATCGGGTAGAAGAGGTAGTTGAGTTTGAACCGCCTGTTTCTCCTCAACCCTACTCTCCCCTTGAGGAGAAACCGAGAAGAAAGGTTGATTCTCAAAGAAGGATACATCGATGGAGACATAGTACTGGTGAGAGGTAGAATCATAGCAACGATACCCCTTTTGAGATAAAGGGTAACCAAGGAAAACGCAAGGAATAGCCCAAGGATCAAACTTACCTCGAGTAGGGGACAAGTTATGGACAAAGCAACGATACCCAAAAACACGCATCGGAATGGTGGACAACGGAGCTGTAGGAAACAGAAGCTGATGTGGGGCCTTATACTCTAGTAACCGAGATGGCATACGGTTGATGATGTATGTAGCACACAAAACTACATCCATCCAAAAACATTTTGGCACATTCATATGAATTAATAAGCCACAAGCTACTTCGAGAAGGTGACAGTTCTTTCGTTTAGCAAGACCGTTTTATTGGGGTGTCCTAGCACAAGAGCTTCGTTGAAGTGATCCGCTCGAAGCAAAAAACTCCGTGAGATCACTATGGAAGTATTCCTTCGCATTGTCCGACTGGAAGATATGGATTTTAGTTTGGAACTGAGTGAACACCATGTGTTGAAAGTCTTTCACAATTTTTGGCACTTCTTCTCTAGATCGCATAGGGTAAACCCAAGTGTATCTAAAGTAATCATCAATCAAGGTAATGAAGTACTTATATCCAGCCTCAGTAGGTAGAGTAACAGGGCCCCAAACATCAGAATAAACAATATGAAATGGAAATTCAGATTTTTATTTCTCAAAGGAAAAGAACTTTTAAAATGTTTACTCAATTGACATGCCTGACATTGTAACTGACTCAATGACAAGGACTCAAACAACTTTGGGAACATAACTTTTAATGACTCAAAAGAAAGATGACCAAGCCGACTGTGCCATAAATAGGCTTGACTCTCACTGGACAAACTCGTGGACTCTGTAGCCACAAGACCAGGTTTGTTCTCCAACACGTAGAGACCATCCACCATGCTTCCTCTACCAATCGTCTTCCCCGAGGCCAAATCCTGAAACACACATGAAGACGGAAAGAAAGTGACTGAACAGTTCAAGGAGTGAGTAATACTACTAATGGACAACAAATTTATAGGTAATTTCGGAATATGCAGTACATTAGAAAGGGTAAGGCCGAGTGGGAGAGGTATGGTGCCTTGGCCAGCTATGGTAGAGAAAGAACCATTAGCTAGTCTTACCTTATCTCTCCTAGAGAGAAGGTTATATGTCGGAAATAAATTTGACTTACCGGTCATGTGGTTTGAGGCTCCGGAGTCAATAACCCAAGGAGAATCAATGGTATGAGATGGCACATGGAAGGCAGTGGCAGCGTTACCTAATGTAGACGCGAAAGAGGTAGAGGGAGTAGGACCAGAATCCATCTGGCGGAGAGTCCTACCATACAATTCCAAATGGTCACGAAAGGAGTTGATAATTTCTTCCTTAGGGTCAGAACTGGGATGCCTCTCCTAAGTTACCAATGGACTAGTCTCTTGAGATGCCATATTAGCTGAGTTATACTTTTTCTGATTCTGTTGATTTGGTTTCTTGCCCTGATCAGGTGTTGACTTCTTACCCAAGTCCTGTGCCCATTTAGGTTTTCCATGGAGATCCCAACATGTATCTCTGGTGTGTCTTGTCTTCTGGCAGTGAGTGCACCAAAGTTTACTCTTATCATCTGTTCTTTTCTAAGAATCACCTTTCTTAAAAGCACCTCCGACATTTGTATCTGAATTTCCCCGGACAGCTAGGGCAACTGACTCCCCCTCTGCACAATTCATCACACTTCTTCTAGTCTCTTCTGACTGCACTAAGGCATACACCTCCTGAACTGATAGCAAGTCTTTACTACCCAAGATCTGCACCCTGATGGACTCATATGAAGGATTCAACCCTAGGAGAAAGGCAAAGACACGTTGCTGAGATACAAGTGACTTATATGCCTTTGAATCTTCATCACACTTCCAATTCACATTCTAGTAGTGATCAAGTTCTTTCCATATCGATGTCAAATCAGAATAGTACATCGAGAGACTCCTCTCCCCCTGCTTGCAAGTAGAGGATTCAGTTTGCAGTCGGTATATCTTGGCATAGTGTCTCTGCTCTGAATAGGTGGACTTTGCTTGTTCCCATATCTCACAAGCAGTTTCAGCCCACATAAATGTCTTCCTTACCTGTGGCAGCATGGAAACCAAGAGCCATGACATCACCATACTATTCTCTTAGTTCCACCTATCATATTCAGCACTACCGTTCTTCGGTTCCTTCACTCTCCCATTGATGTATCCTATTTTCGCCCTAGCAGTGATGTAGAGTTTTATTCCCCTAGACCACTCAAGGTAGTTCAGACTATCAAAGGGAATAACAACCATGGGGAAATTCATATCCATTCCCCCACTCACTCCATTGTGGCTCCCTGAAATCTTTGAAGTAGCAGAATTCTCAGACGACATGGTAAACACAGAGTTTTTTATCTAAACTCTCAACTTAGGATCCCTCCTTATATCGACAAAAACTCCACACACAACAATTCAGTTCTAGACTTAATCTGAGCACAAAAAACAGCACCAATTTCCAAAGAAGAACTATGACGAGACTGATTTTCAGATCTGCATGAAGAACAGTCCCAGTCTACTGGTTTTCCAGTAAGTTCCACAGCATTAATCAATAAGAGAGATCCTAACGCACATGAAATCAGACTAACGAGCAGAGAAAACAGGTCATCTGTGACCTACAATCACCTTTTCATAGGTACAGGATCACACGATCCAACAAATAAAAGAGGTATAACCCTCACAAAAGTCTGCTGACATTCAGTGGTTTGGATTCATTTGTTCTCCACTTGGTACACGACCAAGGAAAGAAATAAAAGAAAAAAAAACCTTTGGGTTGTACCAGTTGCGGATCTGATTTGATCAGCCCAGATTCAATCCTCTGTTCTGCCCAGATTCAGCAACTTGAAGAGAAAACTTGGTCGCCCAGATTCAACAACCTTGCTCTGATACCATCTTGGCAATAAATCCGATTGAAAAATGAGGAAGAAGAGAAGAGAAGAAAAGGTTTGGAGCAATGGAACAGTGCTGGCGGCGCCAACTTCTATTATATTATATAGGGCGACAGAAATAAGAAGGGAAAAGACACCTGTGCCCCTACTGTAAGTGAAGTACAATAACAGAAAATAAAAAAAGGCTTTAACTAACCAAACAGACCCTAACACAAATAACTAAATTATTTCAACATTCTTAATCGAATTCAATGAAGATTTCTGTTATTGATAAAAAAACCCTTTCTTAACTCTCCTCACCGGAAAAACAAATTACAGATTACAATTGTGCCCAAAACATGATTCCTTTCCACCCCTTGTTTTGCTAGAGCATCAGCAAAAGCATTAACAGTTCTTTTAACACAACAAACCTTCACCTCCATATCTTGAGTTAGCCACTTGGATTTCTTCTCCTCACCTCTGAATATCCAGAAACCACTCCCCTTCTTTTGCAGCCAATTCACTACCAACTTTGAATCACCTTCTATAATCAGCTTTTTCACATTCATATCCTTTGCCTTTTGCACTTCCTCCATCACAGCCAGTCTCTCAGCTCTTAAGGAGTCTCCTACACTAATTGGACCTGATATATGCCAATAACTTTGTTTTCTTTATTTCTAAATACCCCACCAATACTGGAAGGACCTCGATTACCTGCACTACTTCCATTAAAATTTAACTTAATATAATCATTAAGTGGGGGAAACCATAAAGGCCTCAACTCGGCCTGATGTGAGTCAGAAGAAGCCACTTCCTTCCAGTTCTTCATAATATCAACTGAAGAAAGTCAGCAAATAGCTTTAGTGTTTTGACCCAATGAACCGCCCCAATCAGGATGGTCTCAATAATTAACTCTTTGCTTCTTTCCATATCTGAAAATATTCTAGAGTTTCATTCTTCCCAAATATTTCAACTCACCACAGCCCTTGTACATCTCCACAACACTCTTCCTTTTTTCTTAGGCCATCCAAAGAAGGTAGAAGTATACAGGCTTTGCATGTTAGGTGGGCAATTCCACCTACACCCAAACAGTGAGAAAAATCATTCCCAAACAGTTTTAACAAAGAGGTAGAAGATTAATAAGTGAAGGCAAGTTTCTCCATTAGCCATATAGAGAGTACAGCGATTTGGGGATAAGCACCACTTGGGTCTTTTTAATTGGATAAGATCACACAAGTATTAGGAAGACCTCTCAATAAAAGCCTCCAATCCTTGGGTGAATAGGTTTACACCAAACCTCCTTAATAGGAAAAGGACAACCCAAACTAATAGAGAGCTGGTTTAGAGCCTTGAAGAACGAGGCACAAGAGAAAACATCAAAGGAGAGAGTCCAGGTATAACTGTTAGAGCAAGATGGATCCACAAAAACCCCTTCAAGGACCTGAAGCAAATCCAAGACATCATTTAGCTCTAGATCCCTTACATCCCTTCGCAAACCCAAAGCCCAATTAAAGCCACTTCTTAAGCCTGAGGGAACAAGGTAGACACAGACTCATCTTTGTATCTCAAGAAGGCAAACATACAAGGAAATTTATCTTTCAGAGAAAGGTTCTCCACCCAAATTTGTACCCAGAATTTTTTATTGGTTCCAAAACAAAGATCATACCTGACAAAAGGCAAGAACAAAAGGCAGAACAACATGAATGGCCTTCCAAGGGGAGGCACCAATAGCCCTATAGTGCACTCTAGCATCCCAACCATTGGCCAGAAGCCCATGAATGCTTATAACCAGTTTTGCCCATAGTTTATCTTTATCCGCAGGTAATCTCCACAACCATTTTTACCCAGTAAAGCCACATTCCTTTCCAAAAAGTTACCTAAGTAACCCTAGGCCACTAGACTCCTTACTCCTACAAACCACTTCCTAGCTAACTCTATGGTCCCTCTTCTCCTCCCCTGGCTCCCACAAAAAATCCCTCATCAATCTTTCCAATTTCCTCCCCACACTCTACTAGCATCTTGAACACTAACATGTAATAAATAGGCAGGTTTGCTTATGTGGACCTTATCAAAGTGATCCTTCCCCCTAAAGACAAGTACCTCTTCTTCCAAGAGGCAAGGATTTTAGCAAACCTCTCAACTATAGGATCTCATAAGCTACTCTTTCTTGGATTATCCCCTAGAGGTAGGCCAAAGTATTTCATTGGCCATTGAGAAAGCCCACATCCCAAAATATTTCCACATTCTGACATCTCCTCTCATCCATATTTATACCCACAATACAACTCTTCTTAAAATTCACTTTAAAATTGGAAATCTGTTCAAAAAGCTGGATTGTTAACTTAAGATTCCTAATCCACCTCTTATTCCCTCTTTCACAAAACATGATTGTATCATTTGCAAATTGCAAGTGTGTAATTGGTATCCCATCATGACCTACTTTCCACCCCATAACTAATCCTTGTGAATCCACCTTAGAGATTAATTTCCCAAGGACCTCAACAACTAAAGATAAAGGAGGAGGGGGTCCCCTTGTTTAATTCCTCTTAGAGCCGAAAAGAAAGCCACCATTGTTCCGTTCACCAAGAGAGAGTAATGGCAAGACCTAATACACCCCATTATCCACTTGCACCATCTTAACCCAAAACCCAAAACTCCACATAACTTCCAACAAGAATAACCAGTCTACCAAGTCAGGCTTTTTTTTTTCAAACCCAACTTACAAATTAATCCTTTCTTTCCTACTTTTTTCATTCCCTCCACACTTCCATTAGCAATTAGGATTTGATCAGTGATTTGCCTATTCATCACAAAGGTCCCTTGGTTAGGTGAAATGATTAAAGGGAGGACTAACCTAATTCTTAAAGACAGAACCTTGGCTATTATTTTGTATAAGCTAGTCACCAAACTAATTGGCCTAAACTCACAAGGATGGGCTGCATCAACCTTCTTGGGCACCAAAGCAATAAAAGTTGAATGTAGACCTGGATTCGTGATGCCTCTCCCAAAATGTCCCAACAATCTTGGTAGAAAGCCATTGTGAAACCGTCCAGCCCTAGTGCCTTGGTTAAACCTACCCATAGAAAAAACAGCCTCCTTAATTTCCTCCTACTCAAAACTCCACTTCAACCAATTCTTGATATCATTTGGTATTCTAGTCCACTCAAGACCTTGGAGCCACACTCTCTCATTCAGGATTTCAGGGGTTTCCTAAAGATAGATTTGAAATGCTCCTTAAAGGCCCCACCTATCTCATTTGGATATGTGATTGTTACTCCATCAAGCACCAATTTTCAAATATGAATTTTCTTCTTCCTGCCATTAGCCATTGTGTTTATACATACTAATAGGATACAATATTTTTCTTCTTCCTGTCTCTAATTTTTACAATATTTCCCCTCGACATTTCCAATATTTCTGACATATGTCCTATATTTTGTCAAGCGACATTTCCATCGACTTCGACATTTTAAACCTTGTAAGTGATACATATATACATATATAAAATATAATGTATTCATACATACTAATAGGATACAGCCATAGTAATGATATCATAATATGGCACCTGTCTTGTGATTTTTGTTGCATAGGCAGGCACCTTGTAACCCACCTAGGTGACACCTTGACAACTATGATCATGTTTATGTCTAGTTATTTTGAAACTAGTGTCATTTCTCAATATTTATATCTTACCAAATTTATTTAGATTTCTAAACACATACAGATTTGTTATAGTATGTACTGTAAAAACCATGGTTTAAAATATGCAAGTATTTCCTAATGGTTCCACTCCACAACAAATTTCCATTTCTGGTATTGACATCAAATAAGACTTGACATATTCCCCAGTGCAGTAAAAACTATTAAATTGTTTTCAACAAGTTTTGTGTTGCTAATTATATTAATGCAATAACTCTGTGTGAGTTTGTCTTACACCACCAGTCCCGAGACAGGATAAAGGAGGGTTGCATCAAGTTTGAAGCCCACACTAAAACTTTTGCCAAACTCTCATGATCATGGATCCTGATGTGTCTTCTCATGCTCATGCTGGGTGTTCTCTGGAAACAATGTTCTTTTTTTCTTTTTACAATAAACAGAAAAATTTTCTTTAAAAATAAAAAGAAGATGATTACAATCATTCAGATGTTGAGGAAACACTGAGCAAAACAATCAAAGAAAGTTATCAGAATTACAGTTTTGTAATTCAAGTACAACCCAAATATTAGCCCCTAGTTCTGAATGGCAGACTAGGGCAATTTCAGGTAACATAAGCACCCAATCTACAACAGACTTTCCAATGGCTGCCACAATCTTCCACTGCTTATCTTCAAACACTCTTCTGTTTCTTTCTTTCCAGATGGTCCAACATACAGCAAATGATACAGCTCCACACCACTTTAGCTTTCTTACTCACTCTTTAGTGATGGCCTCTAAGAAAAATTTTCACCCGGGAACCTTGGTTGAAAAACTTGCATTCCAAAAAGTGCGGAGTAAAACTTCCAGAAAAAACTAGGCAACTCTATAAGAGAAGAAAAAGTGAATAATTGTTTCCTTTCTCTTTGCACATCAGACACTTTCCAGGCTGAAACGTCTGATTTTAAGGTGATCTATAGTAAAAATATTATCCATAGCCACTAGCCACACAAAGGCTTCTACCCTTGGAGGAACAGGGTTGCCCCACAAACCTTTACAACCATTTCCATCCACCTGCCCTTAATAAATCTGAAAAGAAAAAGTTCACAGTGAACCTCCCATTCCTGCACTCCTTCCACTATAACTCATCCCTTGAAGAAACTGACAGTCCGACACCTTTGAGTTTCCCAGCACTTCCAACAGCTTAACACATTCCCCCACCTCCCTATCCAAAAGAGGCCTTCTAAATTTAGGACTCTGGATCAGCTTATCCTCACTCATCTCATAGCATTAGCTGAATAATCTTGGACATAACTCACTTAACTTTCCCACCCTAGTCCAATCATCTTCCCAAAATTTTATCGTAGCACCATTCCCTACCAAGAATCTAGTAAGATTCTTAAATCCCGCACCTCTAACCACTCTAGACTTTCCAACCACCACTTTTCTCCACAGGGAATCCCTCTCCTCTAAACCAAATCTTCATAGCCATTTACCAAGCAATGCCTTGTTGAATGTCCTCAATCTTCTAATCCCCAAACCCCAATTCTTCTTTGGTCTGCAAACTTTGTCTGGAACAATGTACTACACCTTTACCCAAGAGTAGTGTCAAATAGGCAAGGGTATGCTAGGGCAGTCCCTAAAAGTGGCCCGCCACATCACCTGTTTGTGGTGTTAAATAGGCAAGGGTTCCCGCAGGGGCTGCATCCTTCTAGATGGGGGCGGGTAAAGAAGCTAGTCCAAGAACAATGGATATCGCACTGAACAAAACAGAATGACAAAACAGGATTTATGTAGCCAACCCCATATAGTTGGGACAAGGCTTAGATGATGATGATATCAACAGAAGGTTTTCAATTTACATGTACATGAATATCATCCAGATAATGTATTTTAACATGATTTTTCTCTTCAAATCCATACTATTTTGAGTGTTCCATTATAAATGACTCCTTATGTTTATTTGTGAAATATATTTAATTATATCAAATCATACTGTCATATTAATATAATATAATGCAAAAATATTTACAACTAAAATATCAATTGTGGAGGAAGTGACCATCTTTGATGAGCCCAACAAAAAAAGAGAATAAAGATGAATAAAAAAAGAGAAACAAAAAAAAAGAAAAAATGATGTAAAAATGTTCTAAACTTGTTTGTTTTTGTTAGAATGCTTGAGTCAGGGGTATTTTGGTCATTCTGGTGTATCTTCTTGAAAGTGAAAGGTCTATTGTATCTGAGTTTAAGTTATGTGTCCCATCTTCTATGAGGGACAAAATTGTCTTTCTTGTAACTCAAGTTTTATGAATAAAAGTCAAGTGGGTCGGATAGGAAAGTGATTTTTAACATTCTCTCTTCTAATCTGGCTGAATTTCTTCTTCTTTCTCTTTTCTTTCTTCTTTCTTCTTCTCTACTTTGACCTAGAATCAACTAGGGTTTATTCACATGGTATCAGAGCATTAAGGTCTCGTGTTTTCTTGCTGCTGTCTTCTTCCTGGGTTCGCCGCCAGCTTCACAGTAGGTTTCATCATCCTACAGCTGACCTGATTGAAGACTCGATAAAGGGCTGAAAAGGAGTTTCCATTTTGAGGGCCTGGAGGTGAGAATGCCTCTGGCCGGTGCTATGGTGGTCGTTGAAGTGGTATACTAGACCCTCTATTCAGTGTACGAAGAGGGCTGGACGTATACAGGTATGGACACTGCTGTCGTGTGTTCAGAAATGGACTGTGAATGCTAATTTCTTGTGCTTCAAAAGTTAGTTGTTGTGGTGCTGGGTGAAACTGATACACATATCAGTCATGTTCTTTTGTTTTCTTGCTCGCATGTGTGCTGAAAGAAGAGTAGTAGACTGCTGATGTCCACAACAGCAGTGGTGTGGTGTTGGTTGTGTTGTGGTGGCTGACATATCTATGATTCTAAATGCTTAAAAGTGAACCCCTAGACCTTGTGTGTAATCAGTTCTGCAGTATGAAGAACAAGTGTTTGATGAAATGACTGAGTAATTTCAGCCGTGGTGTGTTGATGGTAAATGGTTCTGCAGTGTGCAGTCCAAGTGTTTGATGTGTTGACTGAATGATTTCAGCTTTAGAGTGTAGTGTGTAATGTGCAGTTGAAGAAAGTGGGGTTGGTGGTATCATAAGTGAGATAAGTCTTGTGACGAGTGTGAGATTGTGGTGTATATTCAAAGGTGAAATAATTGAGATGGCTTCAACTGTAGATGGGAATGACAACAAAACCGGGATCATGCTTTCTTCAGATTATCTAAGTGTTCAAATGGCATCCATCAAGTTGAATGGTGAGAACTATGTACCATGGGCAAAATCTGTGGAGGTGTTCTTGAAGGCCAAGAGGAAAGTAAAACATGTGAGGGAGGAGAAACCTCCCTCTGATTCTCCTGGGTTCAGTGATTGGGAACAAGATGATGCACAGATAATGACATGGCTTTGGAACAGCATGGAACCAAAGATTAGTGTGAACTTCATGTTCCTAGATACAACCAAAGAGATCTGGGATCATGCTAAAAAGTTGTACTCTGGACAAGACAACACAACTAGGGTATATCAGTTATACCAAGAGTACTTCAATTTGAAGCAAGGAAGTCAAAGCTTAGAAGAGTATTATGCAAGTTTGAGGAACATCCGCAATGAGCTAAATGTGTATCACCCTCTAACATCAGATGCCCAGATCCAACAACAGCAATGTAAACAACTTGATGTGACTAGGTTTCTTGTGGGCTTGAAGACTGAGTATGAGCCTGTCAGAGCACAGATATTGGGGGGATCAGCTCTCCCCTCACTTGAAGAAGTTTTTGCCCGTCTTAAGAGGACATCCATTGGGCCGGTGGAACATTCTTCCTTCTCTGATAGATCTGGTTTGGTAGTGACTAAAGGGAGAGGCCGTGGAAGTAGAAGTGGTGGAGGCAGCAGTGGCCCTCCAAGCAACCGTGGTGGACACATGTTTAACCGGGCTAGTGGCCGGACTGGAGCCTGAGAAAATGTGTACCACGGGCAATATATGAGCAGTTCCTTCAAACATCTCAGCAGAACACTGCTACACTTGCCCATTCAGGTATGACTTGTTTAGCTTCCAAAGCCTCACCCTGGATCATTGATTCTGGAGCCTCGGACCATATGTCTGGGACTCTTGATGTATTTTCTTCCCTTTCTCGCTCCTCCACATCACAGACAGTTACACATGCTAATGGTTCTACATCTCCTATTTGTGGTGTTGGTGATGTTGATCTCTCCTCATTGTCTTTAGCATCTGTTTTATATGTTCCTAAGTTCCCTTTTAACCTTATGTCTGTTAGCAGACTAACCAAGTCCCTTAATTGTTCTGTAACCTTCTATCCTTCTTCTTGTGTGTTTCAGGATCTCAAGACAGGGAAGAAGATTGGTGGAGGGCATGAAGCAGGTGGTTTGTATTACCTTGATGGTGGTGGCCCCCCAGTGGCTTTTCAGTCATCTCTTACTCCTCTCCAATGGCACTACAGACTTGGTCATCCCTCTCTCAAGGCTTTGAAGCTGCTAGTTCCTTCCTTGAGTCATCTTTCATCATTAGATTGTGAGTCATGTCAGTTGGGAAAACATCATCGAGTCTCATTTAGTCCAAGAATTGATAGTCGGGTCTCAAGTCCTTTTGCTTTAGTTCATTCTGATGTATGGGGTCCAGTTAAAGTGGTGTCATACAATGGGTTTAAGTATTTTGTAATCTTTGTTGATGACTTTTCAAGGATGACATGGATCTATCTTATGAAAGACCGTAGTGAATTGTTCTCTATTTTTCAGAAATTTCATGCTGAAATACGCACTCAATTTGGTGTTCATATGAAAATACTTCGCTCCGATAATGCCAAAGAATACATCTCCTCACCATTTCAGCAAAACCTAGAACATCATGGAATAATTCATCAAACTTCTTGTGCCTACACCCCGCAACAAAACGGTGTGGCTGAACGGAAAAATAGACATCTTCTTGAAACTGCTCGGTCCTTGATGATCAATATGCATGTCCCAAAGCATTTTTGGAGTGATGCTGTTCTTACATCCTGTTTTCTAATAAATCGGATGCCCATGTCAATCCTTGGAAGCCAATCCCCTTTCTCCGTGTTGTTTCCCACTTTGTCTCCCTTTCCTCTCACCCCAAGAGTCTTTGGTTGTGTTTGTTTTGTTCAACACTTGGGGCCTGGAGTAGACAAGCTAGATGCTCGAGCTACGAAGTGTATTTTTCTTGGCTACTCAAGGACTCAGAAAGGGTACAAGTGTTATAACCCAAAGTTTCATAAATTGTTTGTGTGCCCTAATGTCACCTTCTTTGAATCAGTTCCTTTTTTCTCAGATGCCGGGGTCTCTTCTTCTCCCTCTGTGGTTCCTCTTCCTGTTCCGGTTGTGGACCCTCTTCCCGTAGCTCCCATTCCTACTGCAGATGCACATCATATGCCTGTTACTACAGAGAGGCAGCCAATTACTCAAGTGTATACCCGCATAAGTGCTTCGGCCCCTCCTCTACCTCAGCACCTGTCGACAGATCCTGCTACTGCTCCTTCTCCCTCAGATCTTGATCTCCCTATTGCTTTGCGGAAAGGTAAACGTACTTGTACTTCTCATCCCATTTCAGACTATGTTTCCACTGCTCACCTTTCTGCTTCTCATTGCAAGTTTATATCATTACTCTCATCGGTTCCCATTCCCAAGACTGTACAGGAAGCCCTTACCTCCCCAGGGTGGCGGCAAGCCATGGAAGAAGAACTCTCTGCTCTACAACATAATCACACGTGGGAACTCACCACCCTTCCTCTTGGTAAGCACACTGTTGGGTGTAAATGGGTCTATACACTGAAGTATCTTCCTGATGGCAGTGTGGAACGATTGAAGGCACGGTTAGTGGCCAAGGGCTATTCTCAGTTATATGGTGTGGATTATATGGAGACATTCTCTCCTGTGGATAAAATTGGTTCAGTTCGGGTGTTGATCTCATTAGCTGCTATGTATGATTGGCCTCTCGTACAACTTGACATCAAAAATGCCTTCCTACATGGTGATCTTGTTGAGGAGGTGTATATGGAGCAACCACTAGGGTTTGTTGCTCAGGGGGAGGCTGGTAAGGTGTGCAAACTCAAAAAGGCAATCTATGGACTGAAACAATCTCCACATGCATGGTTTGGCAGGTTCAGTGAAGTGGTGAAGGCCTTTGGGATGAAACAATGTCAAATTGATCATTCTATGTTCAGCTATAACTCAAAAGATGGGAAAATCTTGCTAGTCGTGTATGTGGATGATATTGTTATAATTGGAAGTGACAACAATGGAATTGATAGGCTGAAAAAATTCTTACAGGACCACTTCAATACGAAAGATCTGGGGAAGCTAAAGTATTTCCTAAGAATAGAGGTTGCGAGGTCAAAACAGGGGATCAACCTATGTCAGAGAAAATATGTTCTTGATCTACTTGAAGAAATAGGGTTGTTAGGTGCTAAACCAGCAGAGACTCCTATGGAACTCAATGCCAAGTTAAGTGTGGATGCAGGTGAAGAGTTTGATGATCCTGGAAGATACAGAAGGTTGGTGGGAAAGTTGAACTACTTGACCATTACCCGACCAGATATATCATTTGCTGTGAGTGTGGTGAGTCAGTTTATGCAACATCCCCGGGTTCCTCACTGGGAAACCGTTCTGAGAATTGTTAAGTACCTAAAGGGTGCTCCAAGTCGTGGTTTGTTAGAATGTTGAATGATGTCTCTTTGTACGAGTGTTCAGCTGATAAGAGTTCTTATTAGCCCATACTTAAGTTCAAGTTATCCTATAACTGGGCCTGTGTTAATGGGCCTAAGCCTGTTTAATGTTTTAAGTTACTGGGTGTCCCATCACTAATCAGGGGCATTCCAGTAATTACTTGTATCTTGTACTACATTCAAATATAAATAATAACATGGTTGACTGGCTAGTACAGTTCAACATTCCAGCATCTCTTCTTCTTCTTCTTCTCCTTTCTGGTACTTTGGCTACAGTAGTTTAGCTTTCATGGTATCAGAGCATTAGCTTCTTCCTGGTTTCAGCCGGCACACACTCTCTTCTCTTCCTGTCTTTTCATCTTCTCTCTTCCTTTTTTGGGTTGCTGCAGTGAAGACCTGGGGGTGTAAGAGAGTAAAGCAAGTTCGAACCTAGGGTTTCTCTTGGTTGTAGGACTCAAGGGAAGTAAGACCCAGAAGTAGATGTCCTACTAGGTTATTTCCAGCAAATAGTAGCTATTTGGCTACTAAGAGAGGTCTGTATAGGACAGACCTAGTTGAGGACTGATTTCAGCAGTCCTAGCACTAGCCGAAAGGGGCTTAGCTTCTTCTACAGTTGCAGCTTCGGTGCTCCAGCAAGACTCGCACAGACTTAGCTTCTTCTACAGAGCCACTGTTCACTTGCTACTGTTGCAGCCTCGAACTGTTCACTTGCTACTGTACCCGAACTGTTGTAGTTTCGGTTCAGCCCAAGTGAAGTCTATCTAGTGTTCTACCAGCACTGTGAACACTTCTACCAGCATAGCAAAGTGGTAAACAGCTCCAAGTTCAGGTTGGTTATCAGTCCGAAACCCCTCACCACTGCTGTGAGATTACCTAGGGAGCTGCCAGCTCCAGATTGTTCAGCACTGTGAACCCTAGTTGAGGACTGATGTCAGCAGTCCTAGTATTGGCCGCAAGGAGGGGCACTCTCTTTACAGTTGCAGTACTCGAAGTTCGAGTGGAGTCTGCATAGCACAATAGTTGAGAATCCTTAGCTTCAGGTCGGTTACCAGCCCAGAACTCCTTGCTTGCTGTTGTAACTGAACTGTTTCAGAACTGTGACAGTCTCGGCAAGTCTGAAACTGTGTCGAGTGCTGTTAGAACCTGCTGTGATCATTTCGTCTAATCAGAATCTGCTCTAGAACTGGTTCAGAACCTTTAGAACTGCTTCGGCTAGTCTTAATCAGTGTCACCTGCACAGTGGCTGCAGTCAAGATGTCTTCAAAATCCAGAGATGTTTCTTCTAGAGATAACAGGCCTGCGGCAAGTTGGACTTCTGTCACCAGCAACAATGATGACAACTCACAAAATACACCAACAGTGTCTTCTTCTCCTATGGGACAGGTTGCTGATTCCTCTGGAACTAGTACTTTGGGCTTCACTGCTAGTGAGGTAGAGGTCCTTAGCAGGGCATTAGCCCGTCTAAGAAATAATTATTTTGCTTCTACATCTCTTGCCAGATCAGGTACAGCCTCTGCCTTCAGTGCCACTGGCTCTATTGACTCTACTTCTTGGGTTATTGATTCCGGTGCTACTGACCACATGACACATATGTCTTCCCTATTCTCTTCATATCATTTGTTGTCTGGTCAGGATAAGATGAGAGTTGCTGACGGGTCTTTCTCCACTATCTCTGGAAAGGGAATGGTTGACCTAAGCAAGGACCTCTCTTTTAAATCAGTTTTACATGTTCCCAGTCTTACCTCAAATCTTTTGTCTGTTTCAAAACTTACCAAAAATTTGAACTGTAGTATAACCTTTTTTCCTACTCATTGTGTCTTCCAGGACAGATTGACAAGGAGAACGATTGGGTGCGGTCATGAGTATGGAGGCCTCTACTACCTTGATGCAGACATCGGTTCAGCCTTACAAGCATCTGCTGCTAGTAGTCCGGAGAGTGTGGAGTCAATAGCTAAGCTACATCTTTGGCATGCTAGGCTAGGTCATGTGTCTTTCTCTTCATTAGAAATGTTGTTTCCCGAATTGTTTAAGGGCATTCCAAGTCAGAGTCTAACCTGTGAAGTATGTCAAATGTCAAAACAATGTAGAACTGTGTATCCAATTTCCAGTAATGAAATTTGTGCTCCTTTTGATTTGGTTCATTCTGATGTCTGGGGCCCTTCACCCATTGTTTCCTTTGATGGCTTCTGGTACTTTATCAGTTTTATTGACCACTACTCTCGTTGCACATGGATCTACCTGTTAAAAGGACGGGATGAAGTACCACGGATAACCATGGCATTTTGCAAGATGATTGAAACACAGTTTAATAAGAAGATTAAGTAATTCAGGTCAGACAATGCTGCTGGATACTTTGAAAAATCCTTGAACTTATTCATGGAAGATGCTGGCATACTACATCAGTCATCCTGTGCTTACACTCCTCAGCAGAATGGGGTTGCTGAGCGCAAGAATAGACATTTATTGGAGACAGCTCGAGCCTTACTATTGCAGCACAAAGTCCCCAAGCAATATTGGTCTCAAGCTGTACTTTCTGCATCATATCTGATAAACCGGATGTCATCTAAGGTGTTGGGTATGAAAACCCCTTTCTCTGTTTTGTGCCCCACTCTTCCAGACTTTCCCCTTCCTCCTCGGGTCTTTGGCTGTATATGTTTCATACATGTGAAGGATCCAAAGAAGACCAAGCTGGATCCTAAGGCTACAAAGGGAATATTCTTGGGGTACTCTCCTACACAAAAGGGTTACAAGTGTTATGACCCTGTCTCCAAGAGAAAGTATGTCACCAGAGATGTGGTCTTCTTTGAGTCTCAACCCTATTTTCAGTCTTCTCATAATCCTCTTCAGGGGGAGACTAGTGGGATGGAAGATGATTCTCATTCTCCCTCCTTTTTTGTTCCCTTATCTGCCTCGGGTCTTCCATCCTCTCCTCCTACTCCTTGTTGTGACATTCCGGGTCAACCCAGTGAGGCTCCCACTATGCCAGTTACCTCTCCTGATGCTGCAGATGTTCCTGAAGGCTCCAGTAGGCAACAAAAAGAGATACTTACATACAACAGAAGAAAAAGGGGCCCTCAACCTCATGACAGGAACCAGTTGGACTCGGATCAATCTGTCTCTACAATCCAAGGTAATTCCAACTCTCATACTTCTGATTTGGATCTTCCTATTGCTCTCCGTAAGCCTATCCGCTCTTGCACCACCCGACACCCCATTGCTGATTTTGTTTCTTACATTTATCTCCTGCCTATCACTCCTTTGTGTCTGCTCTTTCCTCTGTGCGTGTTCCTTCTAGGTACTCAGAGGTTGTGTCTGATCCAAGGTGGAAAGAACCTATGAATTAAGAGATGAAAGCCCTAATAAAAGCAAGAACTTGGGAATTAGTGGATCTGCCAGAGGTGAAGACCACTGTTGGGTGCAAGTGGGTGTTTACTGTAAAGCACAGGGAGGACGGGTCCATTGAAAGGTACAAGGCCAGACTTGTGGCAAAGGGGTTTACTCAGAAAGAAGAGATTGACTACAAAGAAACCTTTGCCCCAATAGCAAAGCTCAACACAATTCGGGTTCTATTGTCACTAGCAGCAAATTTTTCATGGGAACTTCATCAGCTGGATGTGAAGAATGCCTTCTTAAATGGTGACCTTCATGAATAGGTATTTATGGAACCTCCACCATGCTATGACTTTGGTAGAAAGGTGTGCAAACTGAGGAAAGCATTATATGGGTTGAAGCAATCTCCTCGTGCATGGTTTGAGAGGCTCTGTGGGGCCATGAAGAAAGTAGGGTACACTCAGAGTGGTGCAAACCATACCTTGTTCATTAGGAGATAGGATAGCAAACTTACTGCACTCATTGTTTATGTGAATGATATGGTAATTACCGGGAATGACTTGGAAGAGATAAAAAGACTGAAGGAGTTTCTAGCTTCTGAATTTGAGATCAAAGACTTGGGTCATTTGAGATATTTTCTTGGGATTGAAGTTGCCAGGTCAAAAGAGGGAATCTACATATGTCAGCGGAAGTATGTTCTTGACCTCCTAGAGGAAACAGGCATGATGGGGTGCAGGCCAGCAGATACTCCAATAGAACAGAATCATGGCCTGCAGGAATCAGTAGGGGAGGACTACTGTGATAGAGAGAGATACCAAAAATTGGTAGGGAAGCTGATATACTTATCCCTCACTCGGCCAGATATTGCTTATGCTGTGCAAGTTGTCAGTCAATTTATGCACTCTCCAAAGATCCCTCATATGAAAGCAGTTGAAAGGATTCTCAGGTACTTGAAGACTTGCCCAGGAAAGGGAATTCTCTTCAGGAAAAACAATAGAATTGAAATTGAAACTTATACTAATGCAGATTGGGCTAGTTCTATGGGAGACAGAAAATCAACTTCAGGATATTGTACACTTGTGGGAGGGAACCTAGTCACATGGCGCAGTAAGAAGCAGAATGTTGTGGCTAGATCAAGTGCAGAAGCAGAATACCGAGCTATGGCACACGGGGTAGCTGAACTCTTATGGCTCATAATTCTTCTTAATGAGCTTGGTATTAAGGTTGGGGGTCCTCTCAGGCTGTATTGTGATAATAAAGCTGCTATCAACATTGCCAACAATCCCGTGCAGCATGACAGGACAAAACATATTGAAATTGATCGACACTTTGTCAGAGAGAGAATTGTTTCAGGAAAACTCTGTGTGCCTTATACTCCATCAGAGATGCAAATTGCAGATGTATTGACTAAAGGGCCAGCAACAACAAAGTTCAGGGACATACTTGGCAAGCTAAACATGATTGATATCCATGCTTAGCTTGAGGGGGAGTGTTAGAATGTTGAATGATGTCTCTTTGTATGAGTGTTCGGCTGATAAGAGTTCTTATTAGCCCATACTTAAGTTCAAGTTATCCTGTAACTGGGCCTGTGTTAATGGGCCTAAGCCTGTTTAATGTTTTAAGTTACTGGGTGTCCCATCACTAATCAGGGGCATTCCAGTAATTACTTGTATCTTGTACTACATTCAAATATAAATAATAACATGGTCAACTGGCTAGTACAGTTCGACATTCCAGCATCTTTTCTTCTTCTTCTTCTCCTTTCTGGTACTTCGGCTACAGTAGTTTAGCTTTCATGTTATACCAAAAGGGAGGAACTCTTGAGATAGTAGGGTACACAGATGCTAATTGGGCTGGCTCTATATCAGACAGGAGGTCAACCACAAGGTATTGTACCTTCCTAGGTGGCAATCTTGTAACTTGGAAGAGCAAGAAGCAAACAGTGGTGGCAAGAAGTAGTGTGGAAGCAGAGTACAGGGCTATGGCCCATACCACATGTGAACTAGTATGGCTGAAGAACTTACTACAGGAGATGGGTTTCTCAATTGACAAACCCATGAAACTATACTGTGATAACCAAGCTACTGTTCACATCTCATCCAATCCTGTCTTCCATGAAAGAACTAAACATATTGAGGTGGATTGTCACTTTGTGAGAGAGAAAGTGATAAGTGTGGTAATAACTACATCTCATGTGAGCTCAGGAAATCAGTGGGCAGATCTCTTCACAAAAGGATTGTCTCGGGGAAGAATAGATTACATTTGTAACAAGTTGGGACTATACGATATATACTCTCCAGCTTGAGGGGGAGTGTTAGAATGCTCGAGTCAGGGGTATTTTGGTCATTCTGGTGTATCTTCTTGAAAATGAAAGGTCTATTGTATCTGAGTTTAAGTTATGTGTCCCATCTTCTATGAGAGACAAAATTGTCTTTCTTGTAACTCAAGTTTTATGAATAAAAGTCAAGTGGGTCGGTTAGGAGAGTGATTTTTAACATTCTCTCTTCTAGTCTGGCCGAATACTCTTCTCTCCTTCTTCTTTCTCTTTTCTTTCTTCTTTCTTCTTCTCTACTTTGACCTAGAATCAACTAGGGTTTATTCACAGTTTTTAAGTAGGATCCCAAATAGTTGTTTTCAAGTTGCCAGTGTGGGACCAGGGGTATTTCCATCATTTTATAATTCATGTTCTGGTCAGTGGCATTCTAGGGGCTTATGTGTAACTATATTGGTTGGATTCTCTAGCAAGCCATTGAGTCTTACAAAAGAGGGGGGATGATTTTGTAGAGGTCTTTTTGGTTCTCTCTCTCTTATTTGAGGAGTCTACCCATTTGGTGCCTTTCGATCCCTCTATTGCTGCGTGTCAGAGACCAATTTGACGCCATTTTTACTGTAACAGAACTGTTCCAGGAGTTCTAATTCAAGTATCTGAAATCCCTAAGAATCCGACTTTTTTATTGTTTTCAGCTTGTATTGTTGTACATTTGAAATGTTGTATATATCTTGCTTTTCTGTCCACATCAATCTTCAAATGGTGTAATCTCTTTAAAATTATTATGTTTATCACTTTATAATAATGCAATTATTCAAAAGAATAGGCCCCCTTATAATTTCAAAAAATATTAACAAATATTTTCATAAGTTAATATGTACAATGTTATAAAATTTTTACAACAAATCTACATAATTTCTAATATTTCCAACACATTTCTAATTTTCAAGTGGTTGATATTCCACCAAAACTGACATTTTAAACCTTGGTTAAAATATACCATTTTATATAAAGTACTAGTACGTGTTTACATGCTTTGCATGTGACAAATTTTGTGATGATGATAATAGTATATAATATGCTTCCAAAATTTTCTATATTTTTTTTATTATTTTTATGTCTATAAAGATTATTCTTATTTGTCACACTTATTATGGTTCATTAATGTAGAGATATGACCAAGTGTTTTCTACATATTTTGTATACTTTTGTGTTTTTATCTTTTTAAAATTTATTATTTAATGATAACTTCACAAGTTGACACATTTGACTTGAAAAGTTGAATTGACCTACCACCAAACAGGAAAACAATTTCACTTTTGGGTTAGTTTTGAATTTTGTATTTTATTTATATCATCAATAAAAAGTTAAAAACAATTCTTGTTTATTGTATCTAATTTTTAATATGATTAATGTAAAATTAGAGATGTGTCCAAATATTTTCTACAGAATTTCTATATTTTTCATATTTTTTGTATTTTTATCTTTTTTTTTTAATTTTTATTATTTAATTATGAAATCAATGGTTGACACATATGACTCCAAAGGTTGAACTATTGACCTACCACTAGGAAAAGAATTTCATTTTTGGGTTGGTTTTAAATTTCATCTTTTATTTCCAACATCAATAAAGTAACTATTATTTTTCACACTTATTTTTCTTTAATATGATTAATATAAAATATTAGATCAGTGCCTAAATGTTATTTACAAAATTTTTGTATTATCCCATAATGTTTTTTATGTTTTTATATTTTTCCATTTTTATTTAATTATAATATCAAGGGTTGACACATAAAGGTTGAATTGTTGACCTGCCACAACAAAAAAAAAAAAAATTATTTTCGGATTGGTTATAAATTTATATTTCATTCCAACATCAATAAAAATAATTATTATTTATCACACTTATTTTCTTCAATATATATATATATATATATATATATATAACATTAGAGATGTGCCCAATTTTTCTATAGTTGTTATTTATTTATATTTTAAGAGTTTTTTATTTAATTATGACATCATGAATTAGCCCACTTGTCCCAAATGGTTGAATTGCTTACTCACCACCATGATAGAAAAATGGTTCCATTTTTGGGTAAATTTTAAAAAATATGTATTTTATATTGTTAAAAGTATTGGATCTAGATCTAATTGATAGAATATATTTGTTTTTATTTTGTGGAAATAATATCTTAAATATAGGATTCAATAAAAGAATGGGAGTTAATACCCTAAGATAAGACTTCATGAGAGGGAAGTGAATGACGAGAAATGTGGTAGTTCAAATTACATTCTATGCCCTCACAACTAGAGAGGGACCAAATTCAAAAATAGGGGTATTCTAGTCAAAAATAGGATTAAATGAATGTTAATGAGAGTTAATACTTTAAATATGAGACTTAAAGAGAGGGATTTGAATGAGGAGAAAAGCAGTTTTTCAAATTACATTTGCATCCTTAAAATTAGACAAAGACCAAATTAAAAAATTGGGATAATTTAGTCAAACAATAGTTCCACACCATTATTCATACTTTTAATAATGGTATAGATAAGCATTAAATAAAAAATGTAAAATGACATTTTTGCTATAGACCTATAGTATGTTTTCCAATTATTGAACAAAAGTACTTTTGTGTCTTTTTATCAAATAAGCACTAAATGAATATGTAAAATTAGGGGTGGCAAATGGATGGGTTGAGTTGGGTTGGGTAAGGGTTGAATATCAACCCACCAATATTGACCCACCAACCCACCATGACCCATCATCAATCCTAGTTAAAGGGTCATAACCCACCCTGACCCACCCATATTGACCCACTTGACCCATCCATATTGACCTTTAACCACCCTCATCCATACTAACCCACCTACCCTCTTATAAATACAAAAATGGGTCGGGACGGCCCGTACACGCAAAATAATAAATTTTGAGAGAATAATCTCTCTCAAGACTGTCACGTGACAAAAATGAGTCAGGTCAACCTGTATTCCCGAAAATGCAAAAATTGTAGATAAATGCAGAAATTTGAAGAAAAATTGCAGAAAATGCAAAAAAACCAAAAAATATAGAAAAATACAAAATTTACGAAAAATACTAAAAAATTATAGAAAATTCAGAAGTTTTGCAGAAAAAAAATCAGAAAATATGCAAAAAATACCAGAAAATTTTAAAAAAGGTAGAAAAATGCCAAAAATTTGCAAAAATGCAGAAAAATACCAAAAAATTACAAAAAATGCAAAAAATGCATTTTTATAAAAGTGCTTTCGCAAAAGTACTTTTACAAAAGTGCTTTCGCAAAAGTACTTTTATGAAAGTACTTCTACAAAAGTACTTCTATAAAAGTACTTTCGTAAAAGTACTTTCATAAGCATTCATACAAGTGCTTTCATAAAGTGTTTTCATAAAAGTACTTTAATAAAAGTGCTTTCATGTAAAAGTACTTCTGTAAAAGTGCTTTCATAAAAGTGTTTTCGTAAAAGTACTTTCATAAAGTGCTTTTGTAAAAGTACTTTCGTAAAAGTACTTTTGTGTAAAAGTGCTTTCATAAAAGTTCTTTTCATAAAATTACTTTATAAAATTGCTTTTGTAAAAGTGCTTTTGTATAAAATTGCATGTGAACACGAAAGTTAATAAAATCTATTTTATTTCACTTTTATTCTCAAAATGAAATTTGGCATAGTGGTTTGGAAGTGTAATGAGATGTTGGCACGCTAGGAGGTTTGAGTTCGAATCGCTACAACTTCCATATTTTGAGATTTGGCGAGTATAGATAGAGTTGACTTTGATCCAACCCATCTTGACCCATGCGACCCAACCCATCCTGACCCTAATGGGTACCCTCGACCCAACCCACCCTAACCCTTTTCCACTAACCCTAATGGATTGCTCGACCCATATTGACCCATCAATAGATTGGGTGGGTATTCCAAGGTGGGTGGGTTGGGTGGGTTGGGTGGGTCAAATGGGTTGGGATCAAGATTGCCAGCCCTATGTAAAATAGCAATTTTGCCTTTACTTATTTTTCAATTCAAACTTTAGAGGGGCATTTGTTGTCCAATGAAAATTCCAAAACCCAAGGACACCTATTTGCACTTCTATAGATGGTATAGATAGATTAATGCTATGAACTATGAAGTATACTTTGGAAATGTCCATGCAATATTTGGTCTTCTATTAGGAATTCATGTCAAACACTAGTATGCTAGGCATGTAATGGTTTACGAGTCTCATAGGCTAAAACACAAGAAAAGGTTAAATAAACCTGAGGATTATCCATGTCTTTCAGAAAAAAGGCAAAAAGGTTTAAACACTAGGAATATGTAAACTTGGATGAGTGACATCTCTGACTTCCCAGAAGAAGGAAACTGTTCCAATAGCTATGACAGTTTATTTCTAGCTAAAGATATCTAAATGGCAACTATCCCATGACTGTTCAAGAACAAGAAGTGTGCAGTAGTTGAAAACTGTTCTAGTTTTAAATGGGCACTATATAGGGGTATAGGCCTTCTGTAACTTACACTTGGACTATCAAACCCGCCTTCATTTGCATCACAAAGATCCAGTGCTATTTTCCGGAGCATCGGCCACTGTAAGTATCATAGAGGGAAGATAGGTAATAATTTGTCCAAGCTAAATTTCCTTTTAAAAGTTTTCAAACAAACCTTACCCTTGAAGCAGCATCAACAATGAAGTTCCTTTGGATTCCACGGCCCTGTATTTTGATGGTGACAATTCAATCAATCAGTCAAAAGGTGAGGAAGAAAGAGGCAGACGATACTGAAACAAGATTGGGATCACTGATTTTTGATAATATAAGCTATAAGCTACATTAGATCCTGATATTTCAGGTAGACAGATTTCAGGAGTAGTAAGAATATCCTGAAGTAATCAACAAGTTATCTTAAACATTAACTACTGGTCAGCTTAAATAATTAAGTTCTTCAAGGAAGAACTACAAAATTGCAGCAGTCAAGGTAAAAACTATAGTCTCAAAAGAACGCACAATGGAAGAAAAGAACTCAAATTGAGTAGTAAAACCAGCTAATGTTTTTCTCTTCTCAAGTTTCCTTGATTCAGATGCATATCTGACATACAACTTACAGAAAGAGACAAGAGTTTAAGAGCACCTCACCCCACCACACCCCCTCCAAAAGGGAAAAAAAGGAAAAAAGAAATAGATGCAGGGGTAATGTGGACAATTCAGTTCTCCCATCTGAGAGGTTTCTATGGGAGAAAATCCTACACACTATACTGCTGGTTAAAACATAAACCTAATTCTTATATGCATTTTAGTTGCTCTATGTCAGTGATGCCTGTTGTACATATCTTACACATACAATGAGACTGTGCATATGTGTGCACCCTAAAAACTGCTTCTTAAATGAGATGCCTGTCTAAATTGTAAAAGTTTATTTATTCATCAAAAAAAAAATTGTAAAAGTTTATTTTTAAATTAATTAATAAATATCCATAATAAAGCTCCTATATATCTTATGATTCTTTAGATGGGCATTTGCACTTACGGGACCAAATTATCCCATGAACCTGGTAAAGACATGGATGTGGCATTGAATAAAGCAGAATAGTGGAATAGGATTCATGTAGCCAACCTCATATAATGTGGATAAGACTTAGTTGAGTATTTAGTAAAGGCATATGGAATGTTGAATGTTGTTTCTGGATTATGTCATGGAAGAAGATGATTTTGGAAAACAGTGGAGAAATGATTATGTCATGGATGTTCTTAGAAAACTCCCCAAGTATGGAGGCACTGTTGTAATCTGGTTTGTGGTTTTACAGCTCATACCATTATTTTTCATGAGGCTATTAAACTAAAAAACAATAAAAGGTAAGCAGGAAGAAGAGAGAAGAGAGTGGAGAGGAGAGAAGAAGAGAGGAAAGAGAGATAGGGAGCCAAAGAAACAGGCTGGCGGCACCAGCATTAGTATTTATATTAGGGCGACCCAACATTAATAAATAAATAGATAAAAATATAAAAGTGCCCCTGCGGCACCCAAAATTAAACATATGACAGTTGTAACACTCCCCCTCAAGTTGGGACATAGATGTCAATCAAGCCCAACTTGTCACATAAATCATTATGCCGCAAATGATGTAGGCCCTTTGTGAATATGTCCGCAAGCTATTCTTCAGAACTGACATAGGGAGTACACACTTCCCCACTAACAAGTTTGTCCCTGATAAAGTGTTTGTCCTATCAATATGTTTGGTTCTATCATGAATGACTGGGTTGGCTACAATGTTGATGGCAGCCTTGTTATCACAATACAAGAACATGGGACTATTAACTGTAACTCCCAGTTCACCCAACAAAATTTTTTGTCCACAATCTCAACCACTCCATGGGATATTGCTCTGTACTCAGATTCAGCAACCTACAAAGGTACAATAACCACTAATGGATTTTCTGTCATCAATTGATCTGACGTAGTCAATATCTATATACACCTCAACCTTCAAATGCCCATGAATAAACAAGCCCTTGAAAACTTCTTAAGATACCTAAGGATCCTCTCAAACTGCCTCCAAGTGAGTCTTCTTAGGGCCATGCATGAACTGACTAAGAACACCCACGACATAAGCAATATTCGACCGGGTCATGGATAGATATAAGAGCCTCCACACACATCTTTGGAATTACTTTACATCTTTAATAGTCTCTCCGTGACAATCGCATAATCTGTGATTTGGATCAATGTGAGAGTCAGTTGGCTTCACCCCTAGCTTCCTTGAATCTTATAAAAGATCTAGAATGTACTCCCTTTGAGAAATGAAAACACCATAAGGGACCTAGATAATTCACCTCAATCCGAGTGCTAGGAACTCCTTCAACTTCTGAATTTCAGCTTTCCAATCACTAGTGGTTACTATGTCATCAACATACACTATCAGGGCTGCAATTTTACCTTCCCTCTTTTTACAAATAATGTGTGATCAGACTAGCACTGCATGTAGCTTATCTGTGGCACGACTAAATGATGTTGAACCAAGCCCTTGGTGATTGTTTTAAACCATACAAGGACTATTTCAGCCTACACACTTTCTACTCACTGCCTTGAGCACAAAAACTAGGGGGTTGCACCATGTACCCCTCTTCTACAAGATCACCATTCAAAAAGGAATATTTGATATCCAACTGATGAAGATCAAAATCAAGGTTAGCAACTAGAGAAAAGAGGACTCTAATAGAATTCATCTTCATTGTCGGGGAAAATGTCTTAGCATAACCCACTCCATACACCTGAATAAAACCCTTTTTCCACTAAGCGGACTTTATAACTTTCCATTGTGCCATCAGCCTTGTGTTTCACTATGAACACCACTTACATCCTATCGGCTCCTTTCCTTTGGGAAGATCCACCAATTCCATGTACCATTTTTATGTAGAGCATTAATCTCTTCTTTCATTGCATCTGTTTATTTAGGAACTAAGAGAGTTGTTGCCACATTCTTAGGGATAAAAAGACTATCAATGGAAGAGAAGAAATCATGAAAAGAATGTGAGATGTTCTCATAAGAAACAAAATGGGAAATAGAATGCTTAGTGATGCAAGACCTAACTCCCTTTCTTTGTGCAATAGGAATGTCTAGGTCATCAACAATAGAAGTATCAATGGCAATAGGGTTAGGCACATCTATGGGAATAAGAATACCTACTTGGGTGGGATCTACCCCCGAGGAATCTGATGATGTTGGTGGTACAACATCAAAATGCTCCATGACTCTTGAACTCAGCTGGCCCTTATGATGACAAAAGAAAACATGAAACGGAGGAGGATCAAGAAGAGGAGGAAGCTGAACCTGAACTAGTTTCTCTTCAACCCTATTCTCCCCCTAAAGAGAAACAAGGAAAAAGATGTCATTCTCAAAGCATACATCCATATAAAACATAATACTTCTTGAAAACATGATCAAAACACCAGTAACCCTTTTGAGAAGAAGGGTACCTTAAGAAAACACAGGGAATAGTACGATGATCAAGTTTACCACGAGTAGGAGACAAATCTTGAACAAAACAACAACAACCAACCCTATAAGAATAGAAAATAAGAGAGCTTTGGGAAATAGAAGTTGATGTGGGGCCTCGTAGTCCAACAAACGAGATGGCATATGGTTGATGAGAAATGCAACACATAAAACAACATCCGACCAAAGTATTTTAAGACATTCATATGTATTACTAAGACACAAGCAACTTCAAGGAGATGACAATTTTTTTCTTTCTGCAATGCTATTCTATTGGGATGTTTTGGCACAAGAAATGTAGTGAACAGATCCACACAAAGCAGAAAAACTCTATGAGGTCACTATGGAAATACTCTCCAGCATTGTCAATTTGGAATCTTTGGATTCAATTTTACAATTTTTGGCACTTCATCTCTGGATCGCATTGGATAGACCTATATATATCTGAGGTAATCATCAATAAGTGTAATAAAGTACTTGTAACCAATCTTAGAAGATAAAGTAATAGCGCCCCAAACATCAGAATAAAAAATATAAAAAGAAAATTCAGATTTATTATTTCTTGAAGAAAAATGACTTCTACAACCAAAGCTTGTTGATTGGGTTTTAATTCTTCCAGAATTTGTAGGCAGCAAAAAAGAAGATTTTGGTTCAAGTTTCTGGTCTACTTTGTCGGTTTAATTTTGTATGGGTTTTGAGTTTGGTCTGTTTTAGTATGGTTATATTTTAGATTCTGTTTTGTATTGCTAGGTGGTGATACCTTGTGACCCAAGACATTTGTATTTTTTTATCATTAATAAAAAAATAGCAATCTTCAAAAAAAAAAAAGTTACTTCATCCAAACAGAATAAGATATTTAGACTGGGAAATCCACAAGTCAGCCCATAGATCTAAAACTTAGATCAGTGAGTCTGTACACTAGGTACTAAATGGACGACTCATGGTACAAAAAATCTATTGTATATCTAACCTTGATCATAATAACATTCAAAAGAAAAAGCAGAAATAGAAGACTCACAGTATGGCGTAGTGAGAGGTCTTCAATAGCTTTACAATCAAAAAGAGAAGAAACCCCTTCTGATGTTACTTCTCCACAGTCCTAACAATTAAAACAATCATATATTAAAAAAAGTGAGGAAACAGATAAAGCATATGAGAAGTGATAGCCCTAAATACATAAAGCTTGGCACAAAAAATTAATAGAAAAACAGAGCAAACTCCAATTCTTATGGTAGATATTTTTTTGTAATAAATAAAAAAGGAATTTTATTGGAAAAAAGAAAAAAAGGTACAAGAGAGGTGATAAGATATTGCTCTCAAGAAAAAGAAAAGGCATCCAAAACAAACATAACCTCCCATACCCAAATAGAAAAGCAACAACTTTTCCTTTTTAACCCTTAGAATCTCTCCCAACAATTTGCTTCCAAAGCCTGCATCCCTCAAAGAACCAAAAGGCTCCCAAACCCATCACAAACAAGATCCTAAAACTGAACCCTCAAACAATCACCAATCTGAGCCAGGACTTTCAACGTTAACAGGTACTGTATTTCTAATTCCCGAAATAACCTTCTTGTATTATATTCACCCTAGAACCAATAAATCCAGCTTCTTGCCAACTTAGACTCCAGTTTCCACTATCTTTTCAACATGGACCATATGCATTTTTTTTTCAATTTTTCTAACTCTGTCAAGATCCATCCCCTCTCCTTCCTCTTAAGGATCTCCATCCACTTTTTCTGAATCATCTTCTCCTAACAAAGCCCCCTCTCTTGCCAAAGCTTCTTCATTAAGATCTGCCAACTTATCTCCCCTGTATGGTCATCACATTAATTGATCAAACAGTTATTGAGTTTTCTTTAAGTCAAATTATGATGTGGCAACTCTGTAATTTCAGTTTTCTTAGTTCTAGTACAATTGGCCAACCTAGAGTTTCTATGCATGTTTTTGTGCTGTTTTAAAACATGGTTATTGATAGGGAAAAGTACCAAAAGAAATTTTCTGTAAATTTAAAAAGTAGATCAGCTCAGGCAGAACCGAAACCCTGCTGAGGCCTGAGTCTTTATGATTAAATTCCAAATTCCCATGCCATGTCATCTATCTCTAAAAAATGATGATATGGAAATCTAATTTGACAACCCATCAATCTACAACTCAAAGACCACTCTCGCCAGTCCACCTTGCCCTCATGTCTCTCTCTACCTCCTCTCTTTACCAATGATAGAAATACCTCTCCTCGTGCATATAATATGTAGCTACACGAGCCATCCTTCAAATCTTCTTTTTTACAAAACAAAGATCGGAGTTTAAATACAGAGAGAGAATGAGAGAGAATAATATATGCAGTTTCTACATTGCTTCCTAGTGTCTCTCTGAAATCCCAATATTTGAATCTTGAGCTGAAGCTGTCAAGAAACGTGAAATCTGAACAAGACTTAGAACTTAAATCACTTGCTTTGCAGTGTTTTCTTGTAGAGAACACTGATGTGGGCCCCACTGCAGTGGTCCACACTGTGTTCGTAGGACAGCATGTGTAGTTATTTGTTCCAGTTATAGTAGTGTCAGTTTGAGTCAGTTTGTTAATTCAGTTGTTAATTATTTCAGCTTTTATTTACTTTATTTATTATGTAAGTACTAAGGGCAGATGTGTCCTTTCCATTATGTAATAAACATAACCTATAAATAATAAGAAAGTGGCGGCGGCAGATCTGTTAGAATCTGTCCCTCCTTTCAACCACTTGTGTTCTCCTGTTTCTCTTCTATTCTCTCTCCTTTCTCTCACTTTTCTTCTGTTTTGTAAACCTAAAACCTATTAGGATTCAAGACTGATTACTGTCTTGATCTTCTACTTGGTATCAGAGCCTATCTAGGGCTTCTCATGTGTGTCTAGTCCAGCCAACCACATGAGGACTAGCTAGGGCTGGAAGCTTTGAAGAAGCATTCAGTGGCTGAATCTTGGAGATTACTAGGAGAGGTTCGCAGCAGTTGAAGACTTGCCGCAGCTTGCAGAGAGTTGGTAATCAGGAAGAAGCAGCGAACTGAGGTACATAAGTAAGTTTTTTTTATTGAGTTTCAGAGACTGCAATCAGTCGAGATAGGTTGGACCTATCTAGAAGTAGGGGTCGAACTGTGTTCAAGTTTGTTTCTAGGGTTTGACTTGCCGAACTGTGTTTAAGTCTGTTTCTAGGGTTTGACTGTTGGGCCGAACCCCTTCCCTCTCAGAGGTGATTAGTTTTAGGGTTTCATATTGCCCTACGACAAGTCCCACTTGTGCGGACTGCTTGGAGAGTGCAGCTGAGCACTTATATCAGACCCACAGTTGAAACCCTAATTTTGCTCTCGCAGCAGTGGGCCCCACAGTAGTGATTTCAGAAAATAGCATCTCAGATTGACAGGCTGCCTGGTACTATGCATGCCGATTGATTTCAGATCAGATTTGAGTTGATTCCTTGCCTATACTGTGAAAGGCGATTGATTTCAGATCAGATTTGGGTTGGTTTCAGATCAGATTTCGGATCAGATCAGATTTCAGATCAGATCAGATTTGTGTTGGTTACGAATCAGTTTTCAGACCTGCTTGTTTGACTTTGTTTTCTGGTATAGTGACTCTAACAGTTTGTAGCCACTGAATCTTGATCAAAGATGGAGTTTAAGGGTCAGGGAGAAAGTAGTTTTGGAAACCACAGTTATGGTAGTGTATCTGAAACCGGGTTTCAGATTACAACTATGAGATTTGATGGGTCAAATTATTTGGAGTGGGCTCAATCAGCCATGATGGCTATTGGAGGAAGGGGAAAATTGGGTTACCTCTTGGGAGATGTGAAAGAACCTTCCAAGGAGGACCCAACATACACTAAGGAGGTTCAAGAGAACTATTTGGTTATGGCATGGCTGTGTAATTCTATGCAACCACATATCAGCCGAAAATACTTGTGGGCAAAGACAGCCAAAGAGAAAGAAACCTATTCCCAACCCCTTAATGTTGCCAGAGCCTATGAACTGAAGTGTGAGGTGAACAGCCTTAAACAAGGAGAGAAGCCAGTTTTTGTCTACTTCTCTACCTTGAAATCCTTGTGGCATGAAATTGACAATCTAGAGACCCTTGAGTGGGAGAGTCCCAAAGATGCACAGACTCACAGAAAGCAAGTCGAGACAAACAGGGTATTTGAGTTTCTGGCTGGTTTGAATTCAGAATATGACATTGTGCGACAACAGATATTGACAAGGGATAGTGTGACCCTTTCTCAAGCATACTCCCTTGTGGCATGAAAGTCATGATGCAGCCTCAGCCCTCTTTCCCAGCCTTGACAGCTATTAAACCTAAGCCAGAGGGTGACTCAGAAAGGGACCGGAAGAAGGAAGATAAACGGGATCTGGTATGTGAACATTGCAAGAAACCCAAGCACACAAAAGATACTTGTTGGAAGCTACATCCTCACTTGGTCCCAGCAAAACTAAGAAATAAGAAGGGTAATGCTCATGTGGCCGTGAACACTGATTCAGCATCCTCATCAGGCACATCCCTAGAGACTTTAGCTGCCATTCGGGCTGCCCTCATACAGTTGGAAAAGGAAGTTGGGAGTTCAGCTCAGCCATCTCAGTCACCATCAGCTCCTGCCACATCAGCATTTGCACATTCAGGTACTCGAGCCTCAGCTTACCATGCTTCAGCTCCAGGTAATACTGACCACTGTTGGGTAATAGATTCAGGTGCATCTGACCATATGACTAGCTTGCCATCTTTGTTCACTTCTTATCACTTGTCCTCTGGCCGAGATAGAGTATCCATTGCTGATGGCTCCCTTGTTCTCATTTCGGGCAAGGGGGACATCAAGCTATCGGATACTATCTTTTATCTTCTGTCTTGCATGTTCCTAAGCTTGATACTAACCTGCTTTCAGTTAGTAGTATTACCAAACACATGAACTGTTCAGTAACCTTTTTCCCTGACCGATGTGTTTTTCAGGATTTGGAGACGAGGAAGGTGATTGGGACTGGCCGTGAGACGAACGGGATCTATCTGCTTGGAGAGAGTTCTCGTCGGGAGGAGTCAGTGGATAAGAAGTCTTTTGTTTCCCAGTCTGTGAGTTCGGTTATGCTTTGGCATAACCGATTAGGTCATTTGTCTTTTAAGTCTTTAAAGAGTCTGTTTCCTACTTTATTTGAGTCTGTTGAGTTATCAAAGTTGAGGTGTGAGAGTTGTGAGTTTGCCAAACATTGTAGAACCTCTTATTCTTTAAGTAATAAAATGAGTAATTCGTCTTTGATATTGTGCATACTGATGTTTGGGGGCCATATATATCTCTTCTATGGGTGGGTACAGATATTTTCTACTGTTTGTTGATGACCATACCCGTTTTTCTTGGGTCTATCTTATGCGTTCTCGGGATGAGGTTCCTGCTCTGACCCAAAACTTCCAACAGATGGTTCTCACTCGGTTTGGGACCAAAATCAAAGTCCTTAGATCTGATAATGCAAAGGAATATTTTGCTCAGCCATTGACCTCCTACCTTCTTAGCCATGGAGTTATTCACCAGAACACTTGCCCTTATACACCACAGCAGAACGGTGTTGCCGAAAGGAAGAATAGGCATATCTTGGAGGTGGCTAGAAGCATTATGTTTACCTCCAATGTACCTATTCGCTTCTGGGGTGATGCTATCCTCACGACAGTTTATCTCATTAATCGAGTTCCTTCCCGGGTTCTTGATATGAGAACCCCCTTTTCCTTTCTATACCCAGACAAGGAGTTGTTCATTGTTCCCCTTAAAATCTTTGGTTGTACCTGTTTCGTTCAGCTTCTCGGGCCTCATCATTCCAAGTTTGAACCTAAGGCTTCCAAATGCATTTTCCTTGGTTATGCACAAACTCAAAAGGGTTATTGCTGCTATGATCCGGTTTTAGGGAAACGGTTTGTCTTCATGGATGTCACCTTCTTTGAGGAAACACCCTATTATCCTAGGGTTTCTCCTCAGGGGGAGAGCAGTGAGAGTGGGGCTGTTTTGAGTTTCTTTCCTCAGGGGGAGAGCAGTGAGAGTGGAAGTGTGGCTGGTAGAAGTGGGGCTGTTTTGAGTGGGGCTGTTCCTTTACCTATTCCACTGGATAATGAAGGTTGTAGTGGTGAGGGTGGTCAGAGGGAACCGAAGTTGAGAGTCTATCATAGGCGATGCAGGCAGGTTGATCCTAGTCATCGGCAGTCCCGGCCAGCTCCAGTTCTTTCCGCGGCTCCAGATCCAGAGCCTACTGAGATACCTCTCACTGTTGCCACTTCCCCTCTTGTGGATGACCTTGATCTCCCTATTGCCATTCGCAAAGGGAAACGACATTGCACCACTTCTACAGCTCACAGCATCTCACAGTTCTTATCCTATGATCGTTTGTCTCCATCTTACCGGTCCTATCTCACTTCCATTGCCGATGTCCCTATTCCAAGAACAGTGCAAGAAGCCTTATCAGTTCCAGAATGGAAAGATGCAATGCAAGTCGAAATGGATGCCCTGTTGAAGAATAATACTTGGGCACTGGTTGACCCACCAAAAGGAAAGAAACCGGTGGGATGCAGATGGGTGTTCACTGTGAAGCATAATGCTGATGGCTCTATTGAAAGGTACAAAGCCCGGCTGGTTGCAAAGGGGTTCACTCAGACTTATGGTATAGACTACTTGGAGACCTTTGCCCCAGTAGCCAAGATGACCACCATCCGAGTTCTGTTATCCCTTGCAGCAAATCATTCTTGGCCCCTGTTTCAGATGGATGTTAAAAATGCCTTTCTGAATGGAGACTTACAGGAAGAGGTTTACATGCAGTTGCCTCCTGGATTCTATGACACAGAGACAGGCAAGAAGGTTTGCCGACTGTACAAGGCATTGTATGGTTTGAAGCAGTCACCTAGAGCCTGGTTTGATAGGTTCAGATTAGCCCTTGGAAAGTTTGGTTATGTACAAGCCCAGTCAGATCATACACTATTCATCAAGAGGGTGGAGTCCTCTCTGACACTACTTGCAGTATATGTTGATGATATTGTGGTGACAGGAAATGACAGTCATGAGATTGAGTCCCTCAAACAGCTCCTTCATCAAGAGTTTGAGGTGAAAGATCTTGGTGCACTACGGTACTTTTTGGGTATTGAGGTTGCTAGATCCAAGCAGGGGATTTTTATCTCTCAGAGAAAATATGTTCTAGATCTGTTGGTGGAAACTGGAGAGTTGGGTGTTAAGCCGGCTGATACACCCATCGAACAAAATCACAAGATTAGTGCAGAGTGTGGGGAGCCTCTTGAAGACAAAGTTATGTTCCAACGGTTGGTTGGAAAGCTCCTATATCTCTGCCTCACTCGGCCGGATATCAGCTATGCAGTTAGTGTTGTTAGCCAGTACATGCACTCCCCTAGAATTTCTCATCTTCTTGCGGCAGAGAGAATATTAGCATACTTGAAGAGATGCTCGGGTAGAGGTATACTACTCAAGAACAATAATCACATGAGGGTGGAAGTCTATACAGATGCCGATTGGGCTGGGAGTGTTGATGACAGAAGGTCTACCTCTGGATATTCTGCCCTTGTGGGAGGTAACCTTGTCTCTTGGAGGAGTAAGAAGCAGAGTGTTGTTTCCCGCTCCAGTGCTGAAGCAGAATACAGGTCAATGGCTAATGGAGTGGCTGAAATCTTGTGGCAGGTCACTACTTGAAGAGTTGGGTATTGACTATGAAAAGCCCTTAATGTTGTATTGTGATAATCAGGCAGCTATTAATATAGCCCACAACCCAGTGCAGCATGACAGAACTAAACATATCGAAATTGATCAACATTTTGTGCGAGAAAGGGTCACATCACAAGAAGTGTGTCTTCCGTACATCACATCTAATATGCAGCTCGCGGATATCCTCACCAAGGCTGTACCAAGGAAGAAGTTAGAGACAGACCTATCCAAGTTGGGAATGATAGATATCTACTCCCAACTTGAGGGGGAGTGTAGAGAACACTGATGTGGGCCCCACTGCAGTGGTCCCCACTGTGTTCGTAGGACAGCATGTGTAGTTATTTGTTCCAGTTATAGTAGTGTTAGTTTGAGTCAGTTTGTTAATTCAGTTGTTATTTATTTCAGCTTTTATTTACTTTATTTATTATGTAAGTACTAAGGGCAGATGTGTCATTTCCATTATGTACTAAACATAACCTATAAATAATAAGAAAGTGGCGGCGGCAGATCTGTTAGAATCTGTCCCTCCTTTCAACCATTTGTGTTCTCTTGTTTCTCTTCTATTCTCTCTCCTTTCTCTCACTTTTCTTCTGTTTTGTAAACCTAAAACCTATTAGGATTCAAGACTGATTACAGTCTTGATCTTCTACTTTTCTCATAGGAAGTCAGCTTTGCCCAATAAAACCTTAACTCAAACATCAACCATTAGTCATGGAATCAACATCCATTCCTTCCCATCCATGGCCCTCCCCCTACCTCACCAGTTTAGACAGCTGGTGCCACCATGCTGCCATGTACCCTTGCCAATTCCTCCTCCAGTTGCTGCTCCTCCAATACTTGTCTCTGTTCTCAATGTTTCTATCCTCTATACTTGGTTCTGAGATAGTTCTCCCATGGAATTGGTTGTTGAGGATTTTGAGCAAATTTATTGGTTGTTTTTGTTTATTATTTGTTTAGATAGTAAGTGGGGACCACAGCACTCTAGTTGGGACCTTTTTGAGTGATGTTTTTAAGTTTTTTATGCAGGTTTATGTGTTAGCCGCCCGATAAGGCCATATAAATACCAATGGGTGAGGGCAGCCAGATCCGATTTGCTCTCTCTTTCTTTCTCAACTTCTTCTCTTCTCTTTCTTTTCTTCCACAAGAAACTCTTCTTTTCTTTGCAGATTTTTGATTTAGCAGATTTCTACTTGGTACTAGAGCAAGAATAGGGTTTCTTAGAGTTCGTCCATGCAGTCCTAGATCAGTCAATTGCATGAGGAGATAAAGGGCTGATCGATCTACTTCAGACTGCCCAGTTCTTGGGTTTTTTAGTGGGTTTCAATCATCAAGAGGGTGATCTGTGTTTTAGCATCAAAATCATGAAGAACTAGAGTGCAGGAAAGAGTCCTAGTCAAGTTGGACTCTTCATTTTTGACTTGATACTGGGCGATCAGACTTTTCTAGACTTCTCTAGGTTTTCTATTTTGGGTGGTTCAATTTGTAGTAGTTTTAAAGCCCTCTGGAGAGATCGATTCACTTCTCTATGGTGGGAGGAGAGAAATTTCTCTCCGAGTAGGTTTTTCTTCCTCCAAAAAGTCCTACACTTGTGTGTGAGATCGATCTATTTTTAGAAGCTTTCTACCTGATTATTTCTTGTTTTTGATCTGATTAAAGTCGAAATGGATGGTTGGAGTACTGAGCAGAAGTCCACTAGTGACCTGGGTCTGGGTGGAGTTAGTGCCAGTGACCTTTTGAGTCTATATTATTACCACTGTAAAATTGTATGGTACAAATTATTTAGAATGGAAACAATCAGCTAAGATAGCTATTGGTGCTCATGGGAAATTGGGGTACATCACTGGGAGGAGAAGAAACCAGATATAGATTCCTCTTGGTGGGTATAGGAGAATTATATGGTAATGTCCTGGCTGTGTAATTCTATGTTACCTCACTTTGGTAAGAATTTTTTGTGCGCTAATACTACAAAGGAGATTTGGGATGGAGTGACTGAGACCTATTCCAAGAAACAAAATGTAGCTAGAGCCTACCAGTTAAGGAATCAAGTGATTAAAGAGGTAGATAGACCACTTGCTATGTATTTCTCCATGCTAAAAACACTTTGGCAGGAAATAGATCACTTAGAAACTATGGTTTTGGAGAGTACGAAGGATCATAGTTTTCAAGGCGCCAAGGCGAGGCTAGGCAACAGGGGGGCGCCTTGTCGCCTAGGCAATGGATTGTTTTATGTAGAAAACATAAATCCAAGGGTAGTTCCCTAGGTACCATAACCATATTTCCTTAATAATTATTCATAGCTTTCACAAGAAGAGTATAAACTTCATGTTAAAGTATAGAAAATCAACATATTCATGCCTTTTCCAGTTTTGGAAGTTTGGGGTAGACCATTTCCTCCTAGAATTAGTGTTTTTTGTTGGGAAGTTTTCCTTGAAAAGTGTAACACTTGCGACTTACTTCAAAGAAAAAGGCCTAATTGGTGTTTATCCCCACACTGGTGCATCCTCTGTAAGAAGAATGATGAGACTTGCTATCACTTATTGGTTTCTTGCCCATTTGTTTCAGAAATCTGGTGTTGGTTTTTCTTTCTTTTTGGTGGCAGGTGGACCCCTCCCCCAAATGTACAGAGACTTTCATTCTACTACTGTTAGGGGGCTGAAGAAGAGAGGGAAAATTCTGTGGAGGTGTGTAAGTGCAGCTGTATGTTGGATAGTCTGGGAAGAAAAGAATCAACGGACCTTTCATGGGAAAGAAAGAAATAAGGGTGTAATCATTGAATTGATTTCTATAAGGATGATTCATTGGGTTAAAACTTTGCAAAGTTTTGAAAATTATTCAGAAGGAGACATCATTAGGAAGTGGAAAGAAGTGGCTTGGTCAGCTCCAAGAAAGAATGTATCCCACCCAATTTGGTCCCCTCCAGTTTCAGGTTTTGATGGTAGTAGTGAAGGAAATCCAGGTCTGTCGGGTATAGGGGGAGCCTTCAAGGATGATGAAGGTTGAATTATTGCATTGTATTCTGGTTCTATTGGATGGGGGGACTCTCTTAGAGCTGAAATATTGGCTGTCTTGGAAGGGTTAAAAAGAGCTCAAGAGTTAAATATCAGAAAATTGATAGTGGAAGGTGATTCTAAGTTGGCTATAAATTGGTTGATGAAGGATACCTCTAGTCTGTGGAAGTTTCTGAATGAAAAAAAGAAAGTTAGACATCTCACCCAAAATATGGAAGTCAAGTTTCAATGGATAAAGAGGTGCGCCAACTCCTTGGCAGATTCATTGGCCAAACAAGGGGTCAGAAGAGTTAATTTCTTCTAGGCAACATTGTAATCTGAATTGCTTTCTTGGGAGGGTTAAGAATTTTTACCCCTCCTTTTGTACCTTTTCTATTATTATCTTTTAATAAAATTCTCTGTTATTTATCAAAAAAATAAGAAAATCAACATATTCATGAGAAGAAAAAGAAGGAAAAGAAAATTCAAAACATATAGGGGCTGAACCCTTATTTTTGTTATAGAAAAGAAGAAAAGAAAAAATTTAAATTATTTCTTTTGATTAGACAAAATTTTTGTTATTGATTAGACAAAATTTTAAGTTCTTCCTTACTTATTGGTTCAGGTTTTAAAGTCTTTGAGGGTTCAATACAGCATTTAGCAATGTTTATATTGATTAAACCCTAACAAATAAGAAAATAAGAAAATGAAATTAGTATATAAACACACAAAATGAATATCTTAGTTTAATAGTGCCTATTTTATAATTATAATGTCAAAAAATAAAGAATAAAAAAGTATTTTATAATACATAGTACAAAACTACTTATTGTGTTTTTCCCTTCCCTTACTTCTGTCCTTCATGTCCCTAAACTGCATACTAATTTAATGTCAGTAAGTAGCCTAACTAAATCCTTAAACTGCAATGTAACCTTTTTCCCTTCTTAATGTGTTTTTCAGAACCTGAAATCTCAAAAAGTGATTGGGAGTGGCCATGAGGCGAATGGAATATATCTACTAGATACTCCTGGACAATGCCAAGGATAGCCTTAAAGAGTTGCTTTTGGGTCTACTTCTTCAGAGTCTTTTAGTCATGTCATGTTATGTCATTTTCATTTATATCATTTATCCTTTTCTACTTTGAGTCATTTATTCCCAGAGTTGTTTAAGGGAATTAACTTGTCTAGTCTTCATTGTGAGTCGTGTGAGTTATCAAAACATTGTAGAAGCACTTATCCTTTAAGTAATAAGAGATCCACTTTTCCTTGTGCACTTTGATGTGGGGACCATACCACTTGCCTTCTAGAGGTGGTTATCGATACTTTATCTTGTTCATTGACGATTTTTCTCAGTATACTTGGTTATTTTTTATGAAATCTCATGACGAAATTCCCAAGCTTGTAAGACAATTTCATGAATTTCTCGGTATACTTAGTGTTGCCATCTCCTTCAACAAGCCATTGACACTTTGATTTACGTCTCCAACAGATTTCCTCCTTCCTTAATCTCTCTTCCAATTCTCGCTTAAGTTTCCATCGTTCGTTCCTCTCTCTCTTCTTCTGATAAATTTCTGATAGCCTCTTTCTTGTATAGCTCCTCAATCTCCCCCACTATGTTATCTTTTATTTCCTCTACCCTCCCAAAATGCTCTTTATTCCATTCTTTTATTTTTCCCTTTTAGCCTCTTTAATTTCCTAGCAAAGCTTAACATTTTCAAACTCCCCAAGGGTCTGAGTTCCCGCCACCAATCCTTCAATCCAGTCTTAAATGTGTGATTTTCAAACCACATATTTTCGAATCTGAATGGAGTAGGGCCGCCCCCTGGAGTTTCTTTCTCAATGGAAATGGGGCAATGATCTGAAGTAACCCAAGGTAGCCCTTTCACTACTATTGAGCCCCACAATTCTTCCCATTCAGGAGTAATGAGAAATCTATCCAGTTTGGAACAGGTTGGGGGGCATTGAAAATTTGACCAAGTATAGTCCACCCGTAGCATCGAAGGTTCATTCAGTTCAAGGGAATCAATTAAGCTATTAAATTTCCTCATGTTAGTAGTGATTCCTTGGTTCGGGTTGTTTGTTTCCCCCAAAAATCTGATGACATTGAAATCACCTCTCACACACCATGGTCCCTCCCAAATTCCCCTAATAGCACATAACTCCTCCCAAAAAGCCTCCTTGTCCCTATAGGAGTTAGGACCATATATGTTGGTTAACACCCATTCTCTCCCATCCAATTAACTTCTAATTTTTAGGGAGACTGAATATCGGCCAATCAATTCCTCCACACATTCCATTTCCTCATTCCTCCAAATGATCAAAATCCCTCCTGAAGCTCCCCATGGTGGGGCATACGACCAGCTTAGGCCCCTGGCTCCCTAAATACTTCTTATATATCTTTATTCAGCTCTAATAGTTTGGTTTCTTGAATCCAAATCAGATCTGGTCTTTCTTTCCTGAGAGTATTCCTAATTGTCCTCCTCTTTTTGGCACTTCCTAGACCTCTTACATTCCAGCTGATTATCTTCACTTCAACCTGCTTGTGACCCCTTGGCAATAGCTGCTTAGTATTCCCCTCTTTTTTTTTCAGGCTCCTCTCTTCCTTCTTCTCATAATTTGTTCCACACTTAGGCTTCTCTATCGCTTTGCTTCCTTCTCCTTTGCTTTCCTTTCTTCCTCACATATACCTTACTTCCTTCAATCTTCCTTCCCACTATTCTCTTTCCTTTTGACTCTTCTTTCCCCTCCTGATTCAGCCTCCTTGCTCCCTCCTAGCTCACCTTTAAGGCTTGGGATACAATCTTTGGCTGAGTGATGGGGTGGTTTGCTCTATTTTCGCTATTCTCCAAATCTAGGTGTTAGATAGTTTTGTATGCCCTTATCTTCAATCAGAATGATGTACTTTATGAGTTTATTGTAAATGAATAAAAGTGCATATTTGATTCATGTTCCCTTGGTATGTTTCTGTGTAATACCCTTAAACTGGACACTTGATGAGACTCGTGTTAGTTTAGAATGTTCACAGCTAGTGGGTCGGTCTGGGGAGACCTATCCTGACAAGGCTGACACTGTGGTGCCACCAAGTCGGTTGGGATGGCCCGTCTCAACTGCCAGGGTGAGACCCTAGGCACATACAGTGTAGGATTAATTGAATCTATGAACTGGACCAGATTTCCAGTATTGCCCTGGACCTTGGAGATTGATGGGCAAAACTGGAAAGTTACACCCGACCCCTAGACTCGATTATGATATTGCACTAGGTGTCGGATTGGGCTGTCTTTGATGTACCAATCAGTGAGATCCTTAGCAGGGGTCAAAACCTAGGTATGTTGGGACAGTCCGAGAATTCATCTGAGTGGGTGATCATAGTGACGGGATCAGCCCCTTTGTCGGACAAAGGTAATGATCGGGCATGCACTCTCACTGATGGAAACCAAGACTACCAGCAGCCGATTTCAACCATTGAGATTTGTTTTGCAAAGTATATTTTATATGAGATATAAAAGTATATATATTATGGTTTCTCAAATGTTTGCAAGAAGGTTTTAATTCCCGGGATCCATATAAGTAGAGAGTGCAACACTGTTCCTTGCAGCCGAGGGAGAGGCCCTCTCTTGTCGGGCAGTGTATGATCATTATGGGCTGAGAGGTTAAGTGTAAGACCATTGAGGATAATACCTGATGGGCTAATCTTGCATCTGCCCACAGTCCCTGGGTGTTACAAGGTAGCTTGGCCCAGGGACCACTTAGGGTAAGTGTTGGGCCCATAGAGCCCATTTGATGGGTTTCAGGGGGTGCATTGTCCATAACAGTGTATTCGGCCAGGCCTTGTAATAAAACCTGGGCCGAACCCATGTGGCTGATGTGTAGATCAATGCTTGGGTCCCACGCCATACAAGGAAGCCCAACTGGGCAGCAGTTAGGAAGGTTAAGTGAGTACATAAGCTTAATGGGCCTAAAGCCCATTTCGAATTGGGCTATTTATTTAGTTAATAATGGGGCGAATTCTGAGATGGATTAGCAGATAGGATAGGGTCTTGACCCTATCCACTCAGAGAGTCCAGATCTGAATGTGATTCAGATCTAGAAACCTCCTAATGAGATTAGGAGAAAGCTAATCTAATCTGCAGATAAGATAAGGGTTTATCCTTATCACCTGAAGAGAAGGCTGATCCAAATATGATTTGGATAAGCAGCTCCTAATGAGATTAGGAGCTGATCTTTCTAGGTTAACAAAAGAAGGAGGGGGCGGCAGCCTTTAGAGACACACATCAGATTTTCTTCAGTGCTGAAATCAAGAAGAGAGAATTCTGCACCCTGCGAATACTCTCTTGCCACCTCCCTATTCTTGCCGCCCTGTTTGCCAGTTCGATCTCCAATTGTGGGAGAAGTCAAGATTGGATCTTGACATCAGTTCTTTGAGAAAGGATTGAAAGGAAGCTGTGCTTACGTACCATCCTGCTGATTCTTGCGAAGGACAGAGTTCTTGGAGAAGAACACTGCTGATTCTGCTCCATCCTGCACTGTGCCATCTTCATTGGGAGCAGTCTTTGGATCCTTCCTTGGGCGTGAACACCTTCGTTGGGAGATACTATTTCTCCGGATCAGGTACAATCCTCTCCTACTCCTTTTGGTTCAGATCTGGTACAGTTTATGGTTCAAGAATGATCCTTGAAAATATGATTTTCTAAATAAGGAATGCGATTCCCAGTTGAAGGGAGAGAAAAATTTTTGAAATTCGCCCCCTTGTTCCGCAATCTTTGGGCGTCTATGGGATGGATCTCTCATCCCTTCACTAGGGTCAGGTCAAATAGGTTTTCCAGGATTAAGGACCAGATTCTAGCTCTCTCTTATTATAAACTGTTGTCCAATAGGTTCTCAGATTCTTGAGCTGTGGCACTTCCAATAGAGAGATTCTTAGGAGGAGTGGCACTGGCTGGACCTACACAAACAGAGAAGCACAAGTTAGAGGGGTCTTGAAAAGGACTCACAGATTGAAAAGGTAAACACGAAGAAGAGGGGTTAGGGACTCCCTGAACCAGCAAGTCTGTATCCTTCCCTTAATCAAGACCCACTGAATCGGAAACCTTGGCAGGCAACTCTGATATAGCATCTACTTTCTATCCCTATTGTGCTTCTTTGTCTGGGTTAGTGCTAAGACCCAATACCCCTTTATTAGTATCTTGATGCTGTGCCTCCCATGGGAGTTCTCCATCTTCTCTAATGACTGAAACTGAGTTCGCCACAGAGAATGGGGCAGGACTAGAACCCGATTCTTCTCTTGGAACCAAGCTGGAGTTGCTAGAGGGGTCTTCAAATAGAATGTCTGTTCCCATCATTCCGTCGTCCCACAAGATGCAAGTTTTAGAAAAGTTAGCACTTCCAAGACTAGACTCTAGCTCTGTCTTATACACCTTCTCTTGCCTTAGGTCTTCCCAATCACTTTCATCTTTAGATTCGTCAATCTCATGTTTGTTAAATTTCGGATTGGGCTTATCAGGAGTTGTAGAGTTGTTCATAGGCACCATCTTCCATACCCATGAAACGGCACCTCCTTTGTCGGTGCCTCCAGGAGCTTTAGGAGAGGCTCTGCAACTCTGTGGCAAAACCGCGGCGGGAAGACGAGCAATAGGGGTCAAAAGAGATGATGATAGACCCCTACTACGGTCTGCCAGCCTTTGGGCTGAACCGCTCACCTGATTCAATGGTTCGCTTGGTCCAACCAACGGTTTTGAGTTTGGCACAGATTTAAGGTTTGAAGAGGTTTTACCGCCTCTTACAGCTGTCACCTCTGCGTATGTTCTTTTAGTGGCCAGACGTGCATTAGTGGACGGCTCAGATTCTAAGTCTTCATTAGTGATCTGGTTTCCATCTTTCGAATAGGATGACCGTTCAGTTTCCTTTATTTTGCAAGGGTGGCCAAACTTTTCTTTCACTTCCTCCCTTTCTTTGACACCCTTGCCACATCATCATCTTCTACCTCCCACAAGTTTCTCCAGTCTCTCCTCCACCGATGATAGCAACCAAACCACGATCTGTGATTCGCCTATTTTCATCTCCACTGTTCTTGGGACTGCTTCCACTTTGATTCCTCTCGGACCCATTACAGCCGCACTGAGGTTTGAAGTATCCAGATCTTCCAAGACTCCTCCGCAAAGGGCTGTGATTTGCTTAAAAGTTTCAGGGGACCAAAAATTGAAAGGAAGCCCTAAAACTTTAAGACGGAAAACTTTTGTGTGGTCTATGGGGTTTGTGCTCAGAGTCCACTGGCTAATTACCATTATACCTTCTGAGGTCTGAGTAGGAAGAGCGTAAATCACCTCTACAACATTATCAACTTCTAACAGAGCTTTATCTGCTTGGAAAGGCCGAATATTGAAGGGACCTTCAAATTTCAATTTTTACTTCAGTTCCTTTGCTACAGAGCTCCATTTGGAAACTTTCTTGTTTGCATATGTAAAGAGACTGGGCCGAATGGGTCCTAGTATCTTTTCTTGTAATATCTTTTCTTTTCTTGTTGCCTAATGGGCCTCTCTTAATGGGCCTGTTATTTCTTTTTGTTTAATCTCTTTATGTTACTGCCTATCTGGTCGCCCACTTAAGGGCATACTTGTCATTACTCTAACATTAATTCTTAATAAAAAGGATTAGAGGAGAAAGGGAAGATAATTCAGATCTTCTTCTTCTTCCTTCTCTTTTCGCCATTTTCTTCTCTTGTACTGCTGCTCTTACTTCTCTTCTTCCTTTTTTTTCCCTCTAATCTACAAATTTACACCAAATATTTGAGGACTGATTTACATCTTGGTATCAGAGCAGGTCTATTTCTTCCTTTTTTTCTTCTTCCTCTTTTCCCATACACCCTTAGATTAAGAGAGTGTATGGAGAGAGAGGTTCTCTATAGTTCAGAGGATCTCTGGCCTAGTTGGTAGAGGGTTTGGACAGTTTAAATCCGGCTGGATATTGCCAAGAAGTGGTGCTGTTCTGTTGCTGCCCAAAACCTAGCCAATTAGAGATTTTCGAAGGTACAGGTAAAGGTGAAGCTTTGGGTGTGGCGCTCTATGCTTGGGAGGTGTCTTTTGACTCCTAAAGGAGGGCGGTTCGGGTTTGGAAGAGATTGGGAAGCTCTGGTAGGAGCGGCTGCATCTTCTCTCTTCCTCCCCAACAGCTAGACGAAGTAAAACCCTAGTTTTCAAGCATCTTGGTTCTGGTTTGACTTCAAGTAAGTTTATATAGACAAAATTTCTGGTTCTTTGATTTTCGTTTGATTAATGGAGCCATACGGAAGTGAGTTCAAGCAAGTGCCGATTTCCAGCCTTGGCTCGGTAGATTCCGTTTTGACTGGTGTGACCACAATCAAGCTAGATGGGACAAATTATCTTGTTTGGGCACAGACTATAAGAATTTATGTCTGTAGTAGAGGAAAACTCGGGTATCTCACAGGTAGTAAAGTGAAACCCGAAAAGACAGACCCTGAATTTGAGAGATGGATGCAAGAGAACTATACTGTCATAGGATGGTTGGTCAATTCTATGCAACCTCATATAAGTCAGCATTATCTCTGGATGTCTTCGGCTAAGGAGATATGGGACAGTGTTACTGAGACCTATTCATAGAAGTTGAATGTAGCCAGAGTCTACAAGTTGAAAAGTGATGTGAAAAACCTAAGACAGGGGGAGAAGAGTGTAGCAATCTACTACTCCATACTGAAATCCCTATGGCAAGAAATTGATGTTATGGAGACAGTTGTATGGGAGAGTAAGAATGATGTTGAAATGTATAGGAAGTTGGTGGAGAGAAATAGGGTGATTGAATTTCTCATTGGACTCAACCCTGAATTTGACATCATTAGGCAAAATATCCTGGCCAGAGATGAGGTTACTCTTTCCCAGGCATACGCTATGATAAGCAGTGAGGAGAGTAGGCAGCAGGTTCAGTTGCAGGGTCCACCTACAGAACACTTTGCACATGCTGGAATATAGCCAAAGGGTCCTACTAAGAACTGAAATCAAGAACGCTTCTTGATGACTCCCACGTGAGTGGAGACGAACTGCTAATGGAGGCGGCGGCAGGGAGAAATTGGCACAGTCTCACTGAATGCTGATTTCTCTCTTTTCTGTTGTATCTGTATCTCAGATGAGTGTGAGTGTCTATAGAGGCTGCCGCCCCCTCCTCCTTTTATAATCCTAAAGGGATCAGATCCTAATCCTATTAGGAGATGTTGATCCCCTTAAGTGATAAGGTAATGTCCTTATCTAATCTGCAGATCATGACCAGCCCTCCTAATTTGATTAGGAGTTTCCAGTTTTGAATCATATTCAAATCTAGACTCTTACTGAGTGGATAGGGATTTTCCCTTATCCTTCAAGGCTGGTCCATATCTCAGATTCACCCCATTCAAGCCAATCTAATTAGCCCAGCTTGTATTGGGCTTTTGGCCCATTAAGTGTAAGTGCTCACTTAAGCCTTCCAAATTGCTGCCTAGTTGGGTTTTCTCTGTATGGCGTGGGACCCAAACGTTGATCTACACATCAGCCACAAGGGTTCGGCCCAGCCTCTGTCACAAGGCCTAGCCGAATTCACTAGAAAGCCCAGTGAACCCCTTGAGCCCATCATATGGACTCTATGGGCCCAACACTTACACTAAGTGGTCCTTGGGCCAAGCCACCTTATAACACCCAAGAACTGTGGGCAGATGCAAGATTAGCCCATCAGGTTTAACCCTCAATGGCCTTACACTTAACCTCTTAGCCCATAATGATCAAACACTGCCCGACAAGGGAGGACCTCTCCCCCGACTGCAAGGTACAATGTTGCACTCTCCTCTTATATCGACCCTGGGGATTAAAACTTTTTGCAAACAATTTTGGAAATTATATATATATATATATATATATATATATATATTTTGCAAAACAAAATTTCAACGATTGAAATCAACTGCCGGCAGTTTTTGTTTCCATAGAGAGAGTGCACTTCCCCGATCATTACCTTTGTCCGACAAAGGGGCTGATCCTGTCACTATGATCACCCACTCAGATGGGTTCATGAACCATCTCAACATACCCAGGTTTTGACCCCCTCTAAGGGTCTCACTGATTGGCATATCAAAGATGGCCCAATCCGCCACCCAGTGCGGTACCATAATCGAGTCTAGGGGTCAGGTGTAACATTTCAGTTTTGCCCACTAATCGCCAAGGTCCAGGGCAATACTGGAATTCTGGTCCGGTTCAAGGTCTCAAGCTGATCCCACACTGCATGTACCTCGGGTCTCACCCTAGTGGCAGAGACAGGCCACCCCAACCGACTTGGCGGTACATCAGTGTTAGCGTCATCAGGATAGGTCTCCCCGACCGACCCACTGGCTGTGAACGTTCTAAACCAACACAAGTCTCATAAGTGTCCGGTTATAAGGGTATTACACAGAAACACACCACATAACATGAATCAAATATGCACTTTATTCATTTACAATAAATGTCATAAGTACATCAAACTGATTGGAGCTAAGGGCATACAAAACTGTCTAACAAATATTGCAAGAAACTGAGGCATACAAACGACATTTGCTAGAAGCTTCATCCCGAGCTTCTTCCTGATAGGTTTAAGAATAACAACAACTCTAAGAAGGGCAATCAGGTAGGAAAGCCTAAGACAGCTAATGTGTTAGACAGTTTTGTATGCCCTTAGCTTCAATCAGAATGATGTACTTTATGAGTTTATTGTAAATGAATAAAGGTGCATATTTGATTCATGTTCCCTTGATATGTTTCGGTGTAATACCCTTAAACTGGACACTTAATGAGACTCGTGTTAGTTTAGAATGTTCACAGCCAGTGGATCGGTCTGGGGAGACCTATCCTGACAAGGCTGACACTGTGGTGCCACCAAGTCGGTTGGGGTGGCCTGTCTCAGCTGTCAGGGTGAGACCCTAGGCACATACAGTGTAGGATTAATTGAATCTATGAACTGGACCAGATTTCCAGTATTGCCCAGGACCTTGGAGATTAATGGGCAAAAACTGAAAAGTTACACCCGACCCCTAGACTCGATTATGATACTGCACTAGGTGTCGGATTGGGCTGTCTTTGATGTACCAATCAGTGAGATCCTTAGCAAGGGTCAAAACCTGGGTATGTTGGGACAATCCGAGAATTCATCTGAGTGGGTGATCAGAGTGAAAGGATCAGCCCCTTTATCGGACAAAGGTAATGATGGGGGATGCACTCTTACTGATGGAAACCAAGACTGCCGGCAGCCGATTTCAACCGTTGAGATTTGTTTTGCAAAGTATATTTTATATGAGATATAAAAGTATATATATTATGGTTTCTCAAATGTTTGCAAGAAGGTTTTAATTCCCGGGATCCATATAAATAGAGAGTGCAACACTGTTCCTTGCAGCCGAGGGAGAGGTCCTCTCTTGTCGGGCAGTGTATGATCATTATGGGCTGAGAGGTTAAGTGTAAGACCATTGAGGATAATACCTGATGGGCTAATCTTGCATCTGCCCACAGTCCCTGGGTGTTACAAGGTGGCTTGGCCCAGGGACCACTTAGGGTAAGTGTTGGGCCCATAGAGCCCATAAGATGGGATTCAGGGGGTGCACTGTCCATAACAGTGTATTCGGCCAGGCCTTGTAACAAAGGATGAGCCGAACCCATGTGGCTGATGTGTAGATCAATGTTTGGGTCCCACGCCATACAAGGAAACCCAACTGGGCAGCAGTTTGGAAGGCTTTTTGAGTACATAACCTTAAATGGGCCTTAAGCCCATTTCGAACTGGGCTGATTTGATCAGTCAATTAAAGGGGGCGAATTCTGAAGTGGATCGGCTAATAGGATTGGGCTTAGACCCTATCCACTTAGAGAGTCCAAGATCTAAATGAGATTTAGATCTGGAAACCTCCTAATTAGATTAAGAGATGGCTGATCTGATCTGCAGATAAGATAAGGATTATCCCTTATCACTTAGAGGGACTTCTAACCCAAATATGATTTGGATTAGCAACTCCTAATCTGATTAGGAGCTGATCCCTTTAAGTTTACAAAAGAAGAAAGGGGCGGCAGCCTTTTGGGAGACACACAACATATTTTCTCTTAAGAGAAAAGAAAGAAAGAAAGAGAGAAAGAGAGATTTCCTGCATACTGCGAATTCTCTCCTGCCGCCTCCTTCCTGTCATTGCCATTCCCTTCAGTTCGATCTCCAGTTCTTGGGAGAAATCAAGATTTGATCTTGATCCCAATCTTTTGGGAAAAGATTGGTTGGAGCTGTACCCACAAGCCATCCAGTTGATTCTTGCGAAGGGTCAAGTTCTTTTGAAGAACGTTGCTGATTCTGCTCCATCCTTCACTGCGCCATCTTCAGTGGGAGCAGATTTTGGATCCTTCCTTGGGCGTGAACACCTCCATTGGGAGATATTGATTCTCTGTATCAGGTATATCCTCCCTCCTGCTTCTTTTGGTTCAGATCTGATTCAGTTCAAGGTTCAAGAATGATCCTTGAAAATATGATTTTCTAAATAGGGAATGTGATTCCCACTTGAAGGGAGAGAAAAATTTTTGAAATTCGCCCCTTATTCCGCAATCTTTGGGCGTCCATGGGATGGATCTCTCATCCCTTCATAATGTTGCTATAGTACCTGAAGGAGGAAATAAGGAGAGTGAAGAAAAATCAACCATTGAGCAGTTGGTAGCAATGAAGGCGGATTTTGAAAAGTATGGGAGGCTACTAAATCACTTGAAAGCTACTGTTTCTTTATCTCACTCTTCCAACAACACATCATCTTCATCTGCATTTTCTCACTCAGGTATTCGTGCTTCTGCAAATCATGCTTCAGTTTCAGGTAATCATAAAATCCCTTGGGTTATTGATTCCGGTGCATCAGACCATATGACCAGCCTGCCTAATCTCTTCTGCTCATACCACCTTCTCTCTAACAAGGAGAAAATATCCCTTGCTGATGGGTCTCTTGCTCCCATCTCTGGTAAAGGATATATAAAGACCTCAAACACCCTTTATTTATCCTCTGTCCTTCATGTCCCTAAACTTAACACAAACCTTTTATCTATTAGCAGCTTAACTAAATCCATGAATTGTAGCATAACCTTTTTTCCCATTCATTGTGTTTTTCAGGACCTGCAATCTCAGAGGATGATTGGGAGTGGCCATGAGGCGAACGGAATATACTTGCTGGACACACCGGATCGAGCTTTTGGACCACCTCATGGAGTTGCCTTAGAGTCAGTTTTGTCAGAGGCTGTTAACAAAGTCTTGTTATGTCACTTTCGGTTTGGTCATTTGTCATTTTCTGCTTTGAGTCATTTGTTTCCAGATATGTTTAAGGGAGTGTCTTTATGGAGTCTTTATTGTGAGTTGTGTGAACTGGCAAAGCATTGTAGACATTCTTATTCAGTAAGCAATAAAAGATCTCTTTCTCCTTTTCATATTGTTCACTCTGACGTGTGGGGGCCATATCATTTGCCAACTATGGGGGGTTACAGGTACTTTATCCTTTTTATTGATGACTACTCTCGTTACACTTGGATTTATCTCATGAAATCCAGGGATGAAGTACCAGCTATTGTGCAAAAATTTCATGAACTCATCCTCACCCAGTTTAACACTCGGATCAAAATATTCCGTTCTGATAATGCTAAGGAGTATTTTGAGAAAACCCTCTCCGCCTATCTTGAAACTTTTGGGGTTATTCATCAAAGCTCTTGTTCCTACACTCCACAACAGAACGGGGTGGCAGAAAGGAAGAATAGACATGTGGTTGAAGTTGCCAGATCCCTCTTATTTGCATCTCATGTTCCAATAAAATTTTGGGGAGATGTTCTTACTACTACTCTTTTGATCAACCATATGCCCTCCTGGGTCCTTAACTTCAAAACCCCCTTTAGCCTTCTCTTCCCGGATGAGGATATTTTTTCTCTTCCTCTCCGTGTTTTTGGGTGCACTTGCTGTGTGCATATTCACAGTCATCAAAGGCACAAGTTTGAACCTAAGGCTCGTAAATGTTTTTTTCTGAGATATGCTTCCACATAGAAGGGATATTGCTATTTTGATCCAGTTAGTGGCACCCGCATTGTATCTCGAGATGACACATTTGCTGAGTTGACTCCTTTCTTTAGCATTTCTCCTGAGGGGGAGAAATCTGAAGAGCCCTTTGCTATGTCTCCAGCTGTTCCTCTTCCCATTCCTCTTGAGTCCTATCATGAGGTGTCTACTTCTCCCACTGGACCTACCTCTGATATTCCTATTCCTCCTCCTCCTCCACCTCATTCTCCTATAATTCCTCCTCATCCCGTTCTCCAAAGGTGGTATCAAAGGCACAGATTCAGACATGGGCAGGTTGTTTCCACTCCTACAGAAGAGCCTCTTGCTCCTCCCATCATTACTGAGGTAACAGGTCAGCCTTCTTCTGACCCACCTACATCTTTCCCTGACCTTGACCTTCCTATTGCTCTCCGCAAGGGAAAGCGGAAGTGTACAGCCCATTGTATCTCCAAACACCTGTCTTATAGCCTTCTCTCTCCTTCCTACTACTCTTTTCTTGCTTCTGTTTCTTCCCATGTGATACTCAGGTCCGTACTGGACGCCTTATCTAAACCTGAATGGAGGGATGCTATGATGGCTGAACTGGATGCTTTGCATAAGAACCATACCTGGGATATTGTTGACTTGCCTGAAGGGAAGGAACCAGTGGGTTGTAAATGGGTGTTTACCATTAAATATCACTCTGATTGATCTATTGAGAGGTTTAAGGCTAGGTTGGTTGCTAAGGGCTACACTCAAATGTATGGTATTGACTATCTTGAGACATTTGCTCCTGTAGCTAAGATGACCTCAGTTAGGGTTTTGTTATCTCTAGCCGCTACTTTTGATTGGCTCCTACACCAGTTTGATGTTAAAAATGCCTTCTTGAATGGAGACCTACATGAAGAGGTCTATATGTCTTTGCCTCCAGGAGTGTATGGGAATGAAGTGCAAGACAAGGTGTGTAAATTGTAGAAATCTATTTATGGTCTCAAATAGTCTCCTCGGGCTTGGTTTGAGAGGTTCAGGGCTGCTCTTGTCTCCTTTGGTTACACACAAACTCAATCTGATCATACCTTGTTCTTGAAGAGAAATGGCTCTCTGGTGACCTTCTTGATAGTTTATGTTGACGATATTGTGGTCACGGGTAATGACACTCAAGAGGTCAGTAAACTAAAAAGATTTCTCAACTTTGAATTTGAGATCAAGGATTTGGGAGATCTTCGGTATTTTTTGGGCATTGAAGTTGCTAGATCTAAGGATGGTATCTTCATTTCTCAGTGTAAATATGTCCTTGACCTCCTTGCTAAGACTGGTAAACTTGGAGCTAAACCAATCTCCACTCCTATTGATCCCAATCATAAGATTTTTGCTACAGATGGTGAGCGTTTATCTGATAAGGGGGTGTTTCAGAGATTGCTTGGGAAGTTGTTATATCTTTGCATGACTCGACCAAATATTTCCTATGCAGTAAGTGTTATTAGTCAATTTATGCAATCTCCCAGAGATACTCATTTAGCTGCTGCAGAAAGGGTTCTATGTTACTTGAAAGATACTCCAAGGAAAGGTATTCTATTTGCCAAACATGGACACATGAAGCTGGAAGCTTTTACTGATGCTGATTGGGCAGGATGTATTGATGATAGGAGATCCACCTTAGGTTATTGTGCTCTAGTCGTTGGGAACATTGTGTCATGGAGGAGTAAGAAAGAATCTGTAGTTGCTAGATCCCTCAGCTAAAGCAGAATACAGGGCAATGGCACATGGTGTGTCAGAATTACTGTGGCTACGATCCCTTTTAGAAGAATTGGGGGTTGACTACGAGAAGCCAATGATGCTCTACTGTGACAACCAAGCAGCTATCAACATTGCACATAATCCTGTTCAACATGACAGAACTAAGCACATTGAGGTTGATAGACATTTTATAAGGGAAAGAGTTTCCTCAGGAGAAGTTTGTTTGCCATTCATCACGCCAGACGAACAATTGGCTGATATCTTGACCAAGGGAGTTCCAAGAGGGAAAATGGCACACTATATAAGCAAACTAAGCATAAGCTGGGCATGATTGACATCTATGCTCAGCTTGAGGGGGAGTGTAAAGAGACTAGGCCGAATGGGTCCTAGTATCTTCTCTTGTAATATCTTTTCTTTTCTTGCTGGGTAATGGGCCTGTTATTTCTTTTCTTTTAATCTCTCTATGTTACTGCCTAGCTGGCCGCCCACTTAAGGGCATACTTGTCATTACTCTAACATTAATTCTTAATAAAAAGGATTAGAGGAGAAAGGGAAGATAATTCGAATCTTCTTCTTCTTCCTTCTCTTTTCGCCATCTTCTTCTCTTGTACTGCTGCTCTTACTTCTCTTCTTCCTTTTTTCCCTCTAATCTTCAAATTTACACCTAATATTTGAGGACTGATTTACATCTGCATAAACTACAAACTTTTTACGCCAATCCTTATCATTCCCATATGTTTCCTTCCCATCACCTATCTTTGAGTGGCTTGCCTCATCGTGGTTGGCTTGGGTTTTCTTTGATTGCTCTTCGTTTCTCCACAAGAACTCCTGAAATTCTTTCACGAACATGGTCCAACCTTTACTCTTGTTTCCAAGGGGGATACAAATCATTTGTTTTCTGCCCAAACCGAACCACTCTATGACTGTGATGAACCATCCTTTCCTATTGAAACATTGTTCTGCTTCAAATACCTTTCCGTTTAGCTTCATCAAATTCTTCCAGTTCTGAGATTTCCTTGAGACTATGGCTACATCCAAAAAACCTTTTAGCCAGGCGACCACATCCCTCGGTAGGTACACAGAGGCTCTTTTCTCTTCTCTGATCTTCATCGAAACCGGGTTCCTTGACTTCACTTCCTCAAACTTGAACAGTTTTGATTCAATAGAAGTTTCCTTTCCCACTGATTCGAAACTCCCTTTCTCCATCTTCAACTCCCTCCTCCTCTTTTCCCAACTTTTGGGAGAAGAGTTACCACAAGGTTAATGCTTTGGAAGGTGAGTTGGTTAAGGATGTTGGGAGATATCAGAGGATGGTAGGTCGGCTACTATATTTATGTATGATACACCCAAACCTTTCCTATGTTATTAGTGTTGTGAGTAAAAAGCAGCCAATGGTGGCTAGGTTAAGTGCAGAGGCCAAATATAGATCTATGGCCCATGGTGTTTCATAATTACTTTGGATTATATCCTTGTTGAGTGAGATTGGGATAGATGCAGAGAAGCCCATGATGTTATATTTTGACAACCAAGCTGCAATCAATATTGCCCACAATCCAATTTAGCATGACAAGACAAAGCACATTGAGGTTGATAGACACTTCATAAGAGAAAGGGTGACAACTGGAGAAGTCTACTTGCATCATGTCTCCTCTGAGTTACATTTAGCTGATGTATTCACCAAAGGAGTTGCAAAGAACAAGTTTGAACATAACCTACACAAGTTGGGAATGTGTGACATTTACTCCCAACTTGAGGGGGAGTGTTGAGGATTTTGTGCAGATTTTTAGTTGTTTTTGTTTATTATTTGTTTAAATAATAAGTGGGGACCACATCACTCTTGTTGGGACCCTTTTGAGTGATGTTTATAAGTATTTTATGCAGTTTTATGTGTTAGCCGCCCATATTAGTCATTGGAGAGGGCAGCCAGATCTGATTTGCTCTCTTTCTTTCTCAACACCTCTTCTCTTTCTTTTCTTCCACAAGAAACTCTTCCTTACTTTGTAGATTTTTGATTCAGAAGGTTTCTACTTTGGTAACAAGTTGGAATGCCAGCTCTGCTCATTCTATTTGAATTTGAGCAATTCTGGAAACAAGAGTGAACGTTTAATGTTCAAGTTTTGCAGGTTCTGAAGTTTACACGTCAACAGTTCAGACCTACCAATGGAAAACCTGCAGTTCTTTAAGATGCTCAAAGCTGAGAATGAATTTTCCCGATTTCCTCTGGATAAAGCATGTAGAAGATTAGAATCAATCAGATTATAAACTAGAGATTCTCAAACTTCAATGAGAAGCAGCTTTGCAGGGATGCTTGCATGGAAGAGGAAGACACCCTCCACCAGAACCCAGGCACAACTAGCCGGCCAGCCCAGGTTCATAGCACAGCAACACAGGTCCAGCCAGAGAAGCCTCCCATCAAATATATTTACACAAGAAGGGCACATCACCCACATGGGGAGTAACCAAACCATGCTTCAACGTGACTTCATTGTAAGAAAGGCTATAAGCAGCCAATTCCAGATAGTGATTAGCAAGCATTGAGTTTCCTTCCAATTTCCTTGTCTCTTCCCTCTCTCCCTCTTCCCTTCTTCTCTAGTCCTCTCTTCCACTGTTTCATTGCTCTGTAATTCAGTTGAGAGGTTGAGCACCCTAAACTGCTCCTACTGTAATTTTTCAGTGAATCAATAAGACATCCATTGATCTCAATAAATTCAGCACAGGGAACTTGTTAGAATGCATGTGGGAGAGAGAGAGAGAGAGAGAGAGAGAGAGAGAGAGAGAAAGAGAGAGAGGAGAGAGACATGAGGGCAAGGTATTCATTTGCATAGCAAACGAGAGAGAAAAGGGGGAGCAGAAAAGTCTTTTCTCCTAACACTCATCCAAACTGGACTAAAGGACTTTCAAAATGGACCACCGTGTAATATTTTTTTATATTTTTTGAGGGGAAGATGACATGGTGTGGGCATCTGGGATTAAATCATAAAGACCCAGATTTCAGTAGACATTCAAATTCCACCCAAGCTGATAAAAGTATGTATCAGTACTTTCCCTACTGAAATTCGCCAGTGAACTTCTCTATATATGGTGTTTATGGTGAGTGATGCCCATAACATGTGGTCAGTGATTCCCCACTACAATATTTTTTTTTTGAGAAAGGAATGGGTAAATCTACTAATAAATAACACAATTATGACCTCTAGGTAAATTCTACACGTAAATATTTTACCTATAGCTAAACATTCAATGAAAAAAATGAAAAAAAAAATGAGTGATGTCATAGCTAAGATCCTCCTCTTGGCCAGATAATCAACTAAAGAGGCAACATAGCTAAGGATCCTGGAAACTAAGATGCTAATCCTAGAAGCAAAGTGTGGACCTCCTTGAGTAAACAAAAACCTTCAAGGACCCCTCCCTATATGACAGATTTGCCCATCCAATCACAGTGCCAGAATCCTGTTCAATTTCGTTTTTTTATTTTTTTTGATCAATAACAATAAACTTTATTAATGAAGAAGTCTTGTGAAACTTTAATTACAAAAGGGGAGGTAAAATGTCTTAACTCCCCATCAACAGAAAACAAGGAAAGAAACTAAAAATTAGCCCGAAACAAAGATTCCCTAAACACCCCTTGCTTGGCTAACCCATCTGCAATTGAGTTAGCACTTCTCTTCACCCAGCTGTACTTCACCTCAATATCCCGACTCAGCCGTTTGAATTTTTTCCTTTCATTGCTGTAGCTCCACAAACCACTGTTGTCTACCTTCAGTAGAAATCCTGTTCAATTTCTACTGATTTAAATGTGAGGATTACGGTAACATAAACCCTAGTAGCAGAACAAGGACTTCAGTCTCTGTATTGCCCAACACTGGTCCAGGAAAGAAATATATTCCCAAGTGATGCCTAAATTGAATCACCCACATAGCCAAAAAAAGAAGTATCAAATGAAAAGGGTGGAGAAATAAAAGAAACCCACAAAAACTTAGCACAAACTGTTCTGCTTTACCATTCTCTTATTACTGAAATGATAAACTTTCATTTTCATTCTTTCATTTTGTAGAAGCATCCATATTCATGACTTAGCTGACCCATAGAGTTGGAATAAGGCTTAGATGATAATGATGATCCATATTTATGATTTCTAACTACCATTATTTTAAGATGTCGCCTATTACATATTTTACCCATATTTTTCAAGCTCTCAAGAGGAGTGCCAAAATATATCTTCAGCATTCTGGTCAAAACTTGTCACGCAATCAAATGAAATTCAGAGAAGGCTGATAATAACAAACCTCTAAATGGATAGAAATCAAGCCTGGCCATCCATATGAAATTATCTGTTGAGAATCTGCAAAAAGTTAAGTCATTAGAAAAGAACACACACATATAATGGCATAATGCACTCTCTTTGAAGTACATGAAAAAGATATCTCAGGGTTGAACAAAATATTTAAGTACATATCATTGGTACCCGAATTGAGATGGGTGCATCCTGACAGTGAAAGTTCAATCAAACTAGTACAACTTCTTGTCAGAGTAACCAGATCATCATTTGTCATCCAAGGAGTCACCCTTTCCAACCTCAATTTCCTTAAGTTTGGCATGCTTAGCTGGAAGCTTAATGAAGACAAGCCACCAAGACAATAGCACAGACCCAAAACTTTTATATGTTTCAAGGACTCCACAATCCTTTTCACAATATTATCAGATATTACCTGGTAAGGCACAACCAGCATTGAGTTTGAGATAAAAGTGCATTATGAAAATGAGATTTTCTAAATGCAAGGAAATAAAATAGTAGCAGTAACAATAATGATGACTCAGCAGTGGGACCAATAAATGCAATATATGTGCACGTATTAGAAACCACCATTTTACCAGTCCCGCTGAGATCTCTCTGCAAAACAAGTTGACCCAATTTGGCAGTTGTAATCATCTATCTAACTTAAGTTATAGAAAAGGGACCAAAAACATATTGACAAGATAATTAATGATTGTCTCTTTAGTCATTCTTTCATGCAAAATAGACACCCAAAGAAGAAGAATCAAATGGCAATAACCACCCTCAACTGCTATGATGCAGATATACCAATATACCATTGGTAAGCCCTCCAAAGGGTCTAACCTCTCTTAGGTTTTACAGGTAATACCTGAAAATGAAGAACCACTGCCTCTAGCAAAGGACAAACTGTCAGTAATAGTTCCAGACCATATTCGCCCAAAGTTCCACCAAGACCTACTGTTATGGTCCTTAGGGACCTTATTGCCGGTCCCAAATTTTTCAAAGAGAAAGGAGAAAGTCCCCATCCAAATTCTGCTCCTTCCAGAGTACATCTCCTGCTTAACTCAAAGGACAGTTCTTCACCAGAGAAACCATGGTAAGGCAGAGCTTCAACTACTTCAAGTCTACCTTCCCAGAGAGACAATTTCCTGCAACTCCTTACTTTAAAAAGTTTCAAACCAGGATTTCTTCTGACAAGTTGAGTCAACGAAGCTCCAGAGACCTGCATTTGCATAAGTATAGGGATTATTCAAGGGCAAGCCTTATTCACATCATATCTATCTGGTTGATCCACTGATGTATTTGACCATTCTAGTTTCAAGATGGTAAAAACTCCACTAAAACATCATTCTGAATGTTGCAGGAAGTAGATTATCTTTGATAAGCCTATGGCTGACTAATACAATCAACAAACCTACGATGTCATTTACAAAACAGAAATGTTTTTCTTAAAGCATTCTTAAATTTTGGAAACTATGATAAGTTCATAGAATTTGAGATCTAACATGAATACCAGAAGCAAAAGCTAAGGTTAACATGTATAATGACCCTTTTACCTTTTATAGCTAACAAAAATTTTACTAAGGGTCAAAAAAGAGACAAAAAATAATACATCCAGTTTCCCGAGGCTTCCATATTTTGTCAACTCCTTCATATTGTTTTCTTGCAAATGCTTCAGTAACATCCTTGTTTTGTTAATAAGCAACATGTGTAAATGAAGGAGGTATTCGTAAGCAACGTGGGAAACTTTCGGTTTATGATTAAATCTGCTGGGAGACGTGTTTAGTTGGTCATTTTGTTAATGTGGATCCGAACAAGGGAGAGGTTTCCAAGTGGGTGTGCTTGGAATGACAAATGAAAGACAAAGTGCAAGTTAGAAAACTTAATGCTGGATTTTTTCTTTTCCGCTTAAGTTGGAAAGAGGAGGTAGATGAGGTATTTTGGTGGGAATCAAACAAGTTAGCTCACCTAAGCTAAGACTGGGCAAATAGAATCCACCTGTAGGAGCCATAAGAAATGTCAGAAAAGGAGCCAGAAGTTTATTCTGGATTAATGTGTTTGGGATTCCTCTCCATCTGTGGGGTGTGGAAATGTTTTGTGCAGTAGGAGATGTGTGGTAGATTTAGGAAAATAAACGATAGTACTAGAGGTTGGAAAAAAATTAGTTTTTTTATCAATAAGAAAATATTTTATCAGACCCAATTAAGAAGATCACAACAAGGTGGGAAGGTTCTTCCCCCCAATCACAACTTTACAGTTTTGCCCAAAACATTTGATGCCTCACAGCCCCTTGTTCAGCTAAAGTATCCACCATCCCATTTTCTGTTCTTCTCACCCATTTAAAGGTAACAATCAACTCCCTTTCAAAGCTTTCAATCTCCTGAATTGTATGCCTATAGGTCCAAGGGATTTGGGTGCTACATCTTGTCCAAGAAATGACCGCCTGAGAGACTCCTTCCACTTGCAACTTAAGGAACCCAAAATGCTTAGCAAATTTTAGTCCACAGGTTGGAAAAACTTAGTTGCAATGAAAAGGCTGGTGGAGGTGGAGGAAATACATTTGGTTCCACCATATCTAGCACTGAACTTTGCTGGACAGTGGTTTGATTTAAGATTAGTTGTAGAAGGAAGTGTTCCATTAAAATAGGCTCGTGCTCTGTTTTGTCACTCAGTTGCTTTGGTTACATTGATAGGATCCTTCTGTTGGTTGGAGCAAGTTTAATCTTCATCAAGATTGTTAGTTTGGATCTCACAAGATATTAAGAAAAAAGAGAGGAGTTAATAGGAGGTTCGGAGAGGAGGAGATATTTCCCAGTCCTTACAAGGATTTGGGTTCAACAAGTTTTTGATCAATCGAGATGTGCAAAGAGTGATGACAATGAAGAGTGTTTTGCTTGTCTGATTGATTTCAATTTTGATTGTTACAGTATTACAGTCCAAGTGGGATCCTCCCATTCTCCTCGGGTGAGATCCCAAAAAAAATAACAAATAAGAATGTTTCTTTAATATTGTTTATTGCCCCTTATTATTTGGCTGAGCACAAGCTTAGGCCCAAGCTCCAAAGTTTGCAGTTACCATGACAGATCAGGATCTTAATATTGGCATGGAGACTCAAGCAAAAATGAGGACTAGGGTGGGAAAGGTAGATATCATGGTAGAAACTTTGGCAGACGTGGCAAAATGAATGGCAATACGCCAAAAAACTGAGGATCTTTTTTTCTAAAGAGACATGCTAGAGCCAAAGAATAGTTTCAAATGCCAGAAGATAAGAAAGAACGGGAACAAGTAATCAAGTAGAACAACTTACCTTGGTAGTGGGGATCATTGACTTGTTAAATCTATTGGGAGGAGTTTGGTTAGACTTATCTATTTCTGACAGACATATTTGGAATTTTAATCCATTGGGGTTCTTCTGTTGTGCTTCTTTCTTCGATGTTCTTTTTGTATCCCCTTCTCTTTCTTAGCCCTTTCCAATAAAAGAAATTTGGGGCAAACCAATGCACCTAAAATTAGGGTATTTTGTTTAGAGGTGTTTTCTTGAGAAAATTAACACTTATGAAACCCTACCAAAAGAGGAGACCGCATTGTTACTTGTCTCCAAGTGTTTCCTTTGAAATGTAAGTGGAGAATCAACTTACCATTTACTAATCTCCTGCTGTTTTATTTTAAGCAATTGAGAAGGGCTCTTCTCAATCTTTACTTGCAATGCAAGTGGAGAGCACCCCTAATGATGTGGCCAATTTGTTTTCTTCAGCCCTCTTCCCTTAGCTTAGTAGGGGGAAAATAATGTGATGATGTATGAGGGCAGCAGTTCTTTGGACAACTTGGGAGGAAAGGAATGCAAAAATTTTCAATGAGAAAGTAAGGATAAAAGAGGAAAATATTGAAGCCATCACTGTAAAGGTGGTGCATTAGATAAAAACGATGGATGTTGTTAGTGTCGAGTATGTAGGGGTATTTCTGTCTTTATACTTATGTTGAGGATGCTGATGTGTAATTATGTTAGAACTAGTGTCCCTCACTTAAGTAGGGGCACATGTGTCTTTTCCATTATGTTAGTAATATAAAACATATCTGGCCGAATGGGAGAGGTAATTTTTTCTCTCATTCGAACTAGACTTTTCTTCTCTCCTTTTCACCTCCTTTCCCTCTCTTTCCTTCTTCTTTCTTCTTCTCTCTTCTTGGCTGTTATCAGACTAACAGAACTCAGGGCAGGCCGAATCATAATATGGTATCAGAGCTCAACTAAGCAACTCGGATCTGCCCAGATTTCTGTTTTCTGCGTACCCAGTCTAGGGTTTTCTCTTGGTTTCTTTGTCATCGGTTGGAGATAAGGGAAAGGGCTGAAAAGGAGTGGTCGCCCTCTTCCCTTGGAGGTCTCTATGCCTCCAATAGTGCTGTTCGTGGTCGATTGCTGTGGTTTCTAAGAAGCCCTCCCCTAATCGATGAAGAGAAGAAGGCTGATTTGTGTGGTGCAGTGGGTGTCTTGTGTGGTTTGAATTTCGGGTGATGAGGCAAGAGATTTCTATGCATTTTTTTTTTTTTGTTATGAATCAAATAAGAAGCATGTTTCAGATTGTATGGTGGGATTTTAGACTGTAGTCTGCTAGGGTTTATGCTGTTTTCAGTGTGATTCGAAGGGGGAGTGGTCCTCATATAGTGTGGTGAGATTTCAGGTAGTCGTGGACTAGGATTTGTGGTGTAAAGAGTGCAACTTTCAGCAATAACAAGTGCTGAAACCAGTGTGATCAGTGTGTGATGTGGTCTCGTGTGTAGTGTGCCGAATTCAGCAATAACAGAATTCAGCAATAACAGAATTCAGCAATGGGAGATAGTAGTAATAGCAAATCTAATGTGATGATACCTACTGACTACCTGAATGTTCAAATGACCTCCATTAAACTGAATGGAGAGAATTATATACCTTGGGCTAAATCTGTAGAAGTTTTTCTGAAGGCAAAGAAGAAGGTGAAACACATAAGGGAGGAAAAACCCTCCACTGATTCTCATGAGTATGATGACTAGGAACAAAAGGATGCACAAATTATCACGTGGTTATGGAATAGTATGGAACCCAAGATTAGTATAAATCTCATGTTTCTTGACACTGCCAAAGATGTGTAGGACCATGCTAAGAAGTTGTATTCCGGTCAAGACAATACAACCAGAGTATATCAGTTGTATCAGGAATACTTTAATCTACAACAGGGCAATCAAAGTCTTGAAGAGTACTATGCTAGTATGAGAAACATTCGTAATGAGTTGAATGTTTATCACCCCCTCACTTCTAATGTCAAAATTCAGCAATAGCAAAGAGAACAGTTTGATGTGACTCGATTTTTAGTGGGGCTAAAATCTGAGTATGAACCAGTGCGGGCTCAAATACTAGGAGGATCAGCTCTCCCTTCCTTAGAAGAGGTGTTTGCTCGACCTCGAAGGATTTCCATTGGATCTATTGAGAACTCTAATGTTTCCGATAGATCAGCCTTTGCAGTATCAAGGGGCCGTGGTGTTAGAGGTGGAGCTCGGGGAGCTCAATCTGGCCATAGTGGTAGCAGTGGTCCGGTATATGGCCGGAGTGGTGGTGGTGGACCTACATATAACCATGGTGGTGGTCGTACTGGAGGTAGAGATTCAGGGGGAGCCCGTGCCAAAGGACGTGGTTCGGGTCCGAGGAGGTGTACTCATTGTGGTATGGATGGACATACCATTAATTATTGCTATGACTTGCATGGTCCACCCTCAACCTGGGCCAATCATGCCATGACTAGTGACAGCAATTTCAGACAGGAGAGTCATTCAGCTGATCAGATACTTCCTACATCCGCAAATGTTCCCAGGAAGGAGATGACGAGTGTCCCCCGTGATGAGTATGAGAGGTTTGTCTAGTCCACATCTCAGCAGAACACGGCTACTCTCGCACACTCGGGTATGGCTTGTTTGGCATCCACACCCAATCCCTGTATTATTGACTCTGGAGCCTCCGATCACATGACTGGAACTCCAGGTGTGTTTTCTTCCCTCTCTCATTGCTCAACATCACAATCTGTTACCCTTACTAATGGTTCCACATCCTCCATTTGTGGTGTTGGCAATGTTAACATGACCCCCTTATCTTTATCCTCGGTTTTGTATGTCCCTAAATTTCCATTTAACCTTGTCTGTTAGTAAGTTGACAAAGTCACTCAATTGCTCTATTACTTTTTACCCTTCTTCGTGTGTTTTTCAGGATCTCAAGGCAAGGATGAAGATTGGTGGTGGGCATGAAACTGGTGAATTGTATTATCTTGACGATGGTGGAAGAACATTAACAACTCTCCAATCATCCTCTCCAATGGCATTGTCAATTTGGTCATCCTTCGCTAAAAGTTTTAAAGTCTTTGGTCCCTTCATTGAGTCAACTTTTTGTTTTAGATTGTGAGTCGTGTCAGTTGGGGAAACATCATCATGTTCCCTTTAGTCCTAGGGTTGATAACCGTGTGTCGAGTCATTTTTCTTTGGTTCATTCGGATGTTTGGGGTCCTTATAAAGTGATGTCATACAATGGGTATAGATATTTTGTCATTTTTGTTGATGATTATTCAAGGATGGCGTGGCTCTATTTAATGAAAGAAATGAGTGAAATGTTTACCATCTTCTAAAAATTTTGTGCTGAGATTCGCAACCAATTTGATGTTCACATTAAAATTTTTTGTTCCGATAATGGTCGTGAATATTTCTCTTCATCATTTCAAGAATACTTGGACCAAGATGGCATTATACATCAGACCTCATGTACCTACACCCCACAACAAAATGGGGTGGCTGAGAGAAAGAATCGTCATCTTTTGGAAACAGCTCGATCCCTCATGCATCACATGAATGTTCCCAAACCCTTTTGGAGTGATGCGGTGCTTACTTCTTGCTTCTTGATTAATCGGATGCCCACGTCTATCCTTGATGATCATTCCCCATTCACTACCTTGTTTCCCACCTTGCCTCTGTTTCCTCTTTCTCCTCAGGTTTTTGGGTGTGTTTGCTTTGTCCATAATCTGGGCCTCAGGAAGGACAAGTTAGATGCACGATCCATTAAGTGCATCTTCCTTGGCTATTCACGGACCGAGAAAGGGTATAAGTGTTATCATCCTAGTTCTCGATGTTCCTTTGTGTGTGCTGATGTTACCTTCTTTGAGTCTACTCCGTTTTTCTTGGGGTCCAGTGATGTTTCTTTCTCCTCATCACCTCCTCCTCTTCCTCTTCCAGTTACGGATTCTATTCCTCTTGTTCCAGCTGTGACCAAGTCCTTGCCTCCAGTGCCACTACCTATCGAACGGCCACCTATCCGTCAAGTGTATACACATCGCCCATATGTACCAGCTGCTCCTCCTCCAACTCCATCAACGTCGATAGATCCGGCAATTGTCCCCACACCAGCCCCAAATCCAGTATCTGATCTTGATCTCCCCATTGCCTTGCGGAAAGATAAACGCACTTATACCCCTCATCCTATTTCTAATTATGTTTCACTCACTCACCTTGTGGCGAGAAGCAGTGCAGAGGCAGAATATAGAACTATGGCACATACCACTTGTGAATTAGTGTGGCTAAGGAACCTTCTACAGGGGATAGGATACAATGTTAACACTCCAATGAAGCTCTATTGTGACAATCAGGCTGCAGTTCATATTTCTTCTAATCCAGTGTTTCATGAAAGAACCAAGCACATAGAGGTTGACTATCACTTTGTGAGAGAGAAGGTGCTGAGTGGAGTGATAGACATTGCATATGTTAACACAGGGAACCAGTGGGCAGACTTATTTACTAAAGCATTGAGTCGGGGATGAGTGGACTACATATGTAACAAGCTAGGATTATATGATATATACTCACCAGCTTGAAGGGGTGTGTTAGTGTCGAGTATGTAGGGGTATTTCTGTCTTTATACTTATGTTGAGGTTTCTGATGTGTAATATATACTCACTTAAGTAGGGGCACATGTGTCTTTTCCATTATGTTAGTAATATAAAACATATCTGGCCGAATGGGAGAGGTAATGTTTTCTCTCATTCGAACCAGACTTTTCTTCTCTCCTTTTCTCCTCCATTCTCTCTCTCTTTCTTTCTTCTTTCTTCTTCTCTCTTCTTGGCTGTTATCAGATTAACAGAACTCAAGGGCAGGCCGAATCATAATAGATGTGTTTGCTCAATTCAGTAATGGGTGATATATTTAGAAGAAGGCAGCAGGTGGCCAATTCTTTTTTTTTATCGGTAAAAGAGATTTCATTAATAAATTCAGAAAGATTACAGAAATGAGTAGCCTCAGCTACCCCACTCGAATTTAGAGTTTGCCAACTATTGACTTTTAACTATCCAGCCTTACAACTGAGCCCAGAAACAATGTTCCCTGTTAATCCCCTGTTTTGCTAGCTGATCTGCAAAGCCATTTGCCTCTCTTGGAGTCCACTGTATTAACAACTGCATGTCCTTGGAAAGGCATTTAAACTTCTTAGTTTCATTTCTATAGAGCCAGGGAGTCTTTTCATTTTGCTTTAATCAGCTTAGGATCATTTTGGAATCGCCTTCCACAACCAGTTTTCTCACTCCCAACTCCATAGCCTTTTGTATCCCAAAAACCACTGCCTTTAGTTCAGCTGTAGTGGAGTCTCCCCTTCCAATAGGACCTGAGAACAACCCCACCACAGTTCCTTTGTCATTTCTTAACACCCCTCCAATTCCAGACATTCCTGGGTTGCCAAAACTACTTTCATCAAAGTTTAATTTGAAGAAGCCAGAATCAGGGAGATCCCACTCTCTTAAGACCTTTTTAGTTGATGAAGAGGAAGCTACTGTCCTCCAATTTCTGAAGATATCATCCACAGTAAAATCTGAGAACAATCCCACAGATTTTACCCATGGTCACCTTTATCATGATCCCTTCTATCAGCACTTCCTTGCATCTTATCTTTTCTTCAAAAATTCTCAGATTTCTCTCCTCTCATATCACCCAAAGCACTGCTGCCCAAGTGCATCTCCATAGCATTCTACCTCTTCTTTTTGGCCATCTGAAAGTGGAGGAGTCAAATAGCCAATTCTTCATCCACTAAAAGATTGATCTAAATGCAATGAGCTCCACCTAGGCATGGCTGCATCAAACTGAATTTTGACGGATGTAACATAGGGAACCCTGGCCTCTCTGGAATAGGTGGAATATTCAGAGATGAGTGTGATACTATAATAGCATTGTACTCGGAACCATCTGGAATGGGAAACTCTGCAAAGGCAGAATTCTTGGCGGTGTTATAGGTATTGAGGTCCAGATACTCTTTAAGGTTGAGAAAGATTATCATAGAAGGCAATTCAACGGTAGTGCTGCAAGGGTTGGAATTTGGAAAACAGCAGTCGAGCAACATGGTAGTTCAGGCAGATTCTTAGAGAGATTAAGCACTTAACCAGAGAACTTGAAGCAACCTGTCAGTGGGCCGAAGGGTCAGAAAACTCTTTGGCTGATGCACTTGCCAAACTAGGAGTGAATAGGGAACAACTTTCTTGGTCTCACTTTTAAGACAATTATTAAAGTGGGTTAAGCAGGTTTTGACTCGCCAATGCATAGAGATGCAAGGCATCTTTGTACATAAACCATTCTTTTTATGAATTAATAAAATTTAATACCAGTTGCCAATCAAAAAAAAAAGTTTAAATTAATAGAAGAGGGAGAGAGGATGGTAGTGATGTTAATGCAAGTAGGGAAGACAACATTGGTGAAACCTCCAGAGCTATGTCAACTGGGGAGAACTTAGAAGAATTAGCTGTTAATCAAAAGAACAGGGGTGAGGGAGAGTGAGAGGTAAAGATAATGCATCTGAGAGAAGGGAGAGGGTGAAAGTCCTCCGCCCAATGATTTATTCTCATGGTCATGGTTAACATAGGTCTTGGATGAACCAGAGGTGTTAGGGTATTGCATGGGCCATAAAACTTGAGAGGTTTCTATTTGTTGACTGATCAAATGTTGTTAGTAGTAGATTCTTTGGGTATGTAGCTATGTAAAGAGGACTTTGAGAATTTTGTCCTATGCTTTTTCATTTCTTCTCTATCTGAGAAGTTTAGGGTGTGTCCAAGTCTGGTTTTCTTGCATATCTGAGAAGTTTAAGCATCCTTATGGGGCCTGAGGGTTCCTATTTCTCCCTTGTCCCTACAGTTACATCTTGTATATGTTTTTTTTTTATTTTCATTTGCTATTTAATACAGTTATTTTGCTAATAAAAAGATGCATGACACAAGATATCAAAAGCAGCTCTAGTCCAGAATATATAACCCATTACAAGATGGATCTAGAAACACCCCCTCCCCTATCCATGATAATATTTTCCAATAAGTTAGCAGATCTTGGATCCATCTGAACTAGATGTTCACTCTGGAAGCCAAGGATATCACTTCCCTAATCAAATGTAGTTTGTCCAATTACAACTAAACAATTTATTATGAAGACAAAATATGAATACTTCAAGCTTCAGCATTATAACATACCATAGTCTCAGAAATATCAAGCTTCTCCAAGGAAGAGCCTGAGAAGTTATTAAGAGCATGATCATCAACAACAGTCTCCCTCAAGCACAGACTTTTCAATGAGTATGTGCAGGACATAAGTTGTAACAGAGATCTTACATCAACATCTGCAAAGAAAATTATTCATTACATAGTGTTTGAAATGGGGTTGTCTTATCACATGTTAAACCTATCTCATTTTCTTTCTTTGTTTCCCATATCTTTAGTAGAAAAACATTAATAGTTGAATATGATAGAGAAAAATATATGAATAATTACGAATATTGAATATTTAATTCTAATGAGCTTTATTTTAAAAAGCTATGGTCATCTAAGGATTTTGTAAGATATATCGAAGACTCAAAATATTAGAGGTGTTGTCTTTTTAGATGGAAAATTTTCATATATGATATGTAATATACTAATATATGCAAGTATCTGCATATGTACACAGAGGACTAATAAAGGGAAAAATTAACTCACTCTTGCATCCACCAATATGCAGTTTCTGAAGTCTAAAGGCCAATGAAGTAGAAAAATTCAGTTCACAAGGCATCGCAGGAAAACCATCCAAAGGAGAATCGGAACAAAGAACTAGAGTAGAATTCCTCCCAAAATATGTATCAGAAACAACAAGTGAATGAAGTTTCATGCTTTTGCAAATTAATTTGGATATACCCATGTCAGTTACCGAAGTGCACCCTTTAATATTCAAGTAGGATAAGGAAGAAGACAACAAGGAGAGCTTTTGGAGGTCCATATCTGGCAATAACATCAAAGGAAGCATTTTGTAAGATAATGAAATCCCAAAATATGAAGGAAATAATTAAAGTTTCTGAAACATGAAGGAAATAATCAAAGGAGGATGTTCACGTGAATGTTCTGAGTTTCCAGTGAGGTATATACAAAAAAGCACAGCCTATTCACAGCATATTCATAGATGCACTATAGATGTAAACCACTCAATTGGGATAAATTGAGGGTAAGATCTCCTAGGAAGGACAGAATTATAGGAGCCACTAGCCTAGTGGCATGATTCAAAGTGCCTACACCATGCTGGTAACAATTTGCTGACCGAATAATGCAACCAAATTCTATGTTCAAAGAAAATTGTTGCTTTGGAAAAGTATCAAGCAGGCAAAAGGACTTACCATCAATATCACTTCGACCTTTCAAAACAAGTTTTGTGATACTTGATAGTAATGGTTTATCTTTTAAAATCTTGTAAGACACACCACCTAATTCTTGATACTCCTCAACCGTAGCAGATACTATTGACACTTGTGTTGGAATTATGGGACTAACATCAGTGGTCAAGTCAACTTCATTGACCAATGGGCATTCTCGTACCAGGTGAAACAGAGTTTCCAACTTGAAGTGCGAGCAATAAGAAGCTTTCAATATTTTCAAAGATGGAAATGACTTGCAGAATAACTCAATTGCAGCTTCAAAATGTATATTTGGGCACTTGGATACGTCTACTTCACAGACTGCTTCAAATGCCAAGAGTTGGAACAAACTCTGAGAGATTAGATGCCTAGCCCCATCAAAACATTGAAGCTTGACCGAAGACCGATTAAGTGTCCCTGTCAATGTGAGGTCCATGTTATTTGAACAGGGAAGTGCTGAGAGCAAAAATGCTGACGTTATCTGTGGACAACCTGAAAGGTCTACTTTCTATACATGGAAAAGAAGAACAGTGAGTTTTATGTTCACATACCAGTAAAACAAATTACATTCATGAAGAAAATGCAGCAGAGGTGGAAACCTTTTCTATAAATAACCAGATTACAATGTTGGATAGAGCAATTAAATGTACTCTAGAGCACAGGGATCATGCTTTTGTGGGTAAAGATAACTGTCACCAGATTATCAAGTGTATACCCACAAAACAATATGGAATTTTCCACATTAAATTTTGTTATAACGGATCTTTATGGTCTGGCTGAAAATTGAAAATTAGAAAACACAGTTCTTTCAGAAGATACATAAGTTAATATCTGTAGCAAAAGGAGGAGCGGGATCTTTTCCAAGCAACATATTTAGTGATTCCAAGAGCTCCAACTCCAATTCCAAGACACTGATGTTCAGGTTACTCTTTAATCCTCATCCAATATTCCTCAAGCCCAGGGAATAAGGTTTTCATTCAGGGTTTCCCTCAGAGCTGTGGTTTTAGCTGTATGAAGAAAGTTAAAATGTAATGTTACCCATGTAAAGGCACATTAATCTTTTACTTTTATAATATAAAAAGTACCCATAGTCAACTGGATCATTCAAGTCAATGCAAATGAGTCCATATCTGGCTCAACTTTTCAATATTTGTTTAGACTTCAACCTTCATTTTCCATTGTTTCTGAATATGAATCCTTATCCTGGAGTACTCTTCAAGTAACAGCGTATGTGGTTAACCACTACAAGATGTGATGTACTAGGGGAATGCATAAATTTATTCACCACCCTAACATCATACACAATATATAGCCTAATAAGTGAAAAATAGATAAGCTTCCCTACTAGTCTTTGAAATCTATCTGCATCTTCAACCTTGTCACCATTTTTTTTTTTTTTTTGATAATTATCTTCAACCTTGTCACCATTGACACCATCCAGTCTCAAATTCTGCTGTCTGAGGGCATTCAACCAAGTTTTCATGTATCATGTAGAAGATTAAGACATACTTCCACTAAGATATAAAGATACCAGCCTACCTAGCTACCTCAATTAGAAAGAAATACTTGAGCATTCCTAGCTCCTTGATGTCAAGCTTCTTACCTAGAAACTTCTTCACTTTCACAATATCCTCATGGAAGTTTCCAGTCTCCACTCATCCCCACCTCTTTCGTCTGATCGCCACCACCCTATCTTCTTCTCACCCTTCGGATTTCTGTCTTCTTCTTTCCTACTTCATGTCAGAGTCAGTTCATGAGAATATATTATTATTAAAGGACAAGAATATATTATTATTAAAGTACTGTTCAGCTGTGTCCGAGTGACAACCCATACCCAGGAAAATATATTATTATTAAGGTAGTAAAAGGACCATTCTGTCCTTAAGATACATGTAATGTACAAAAGAATAAAAGAAGGATCTAGTGTACAAGAAGAGCACAAATATAAGGGTGCTCCCAAGAAATAAAAGGACAAAAATAACCCTCTAACTCATATTGGCTCTACACTTAAATCTTTGAGATGACCCAAACCAAATCAACCTTCAAGCTTTGTCTCCTGCCTAACCAATTTGATCATCGACCTCCCCTCCCCCTTTTTTCCTATTTTGCCCCTCCCTTTTAAAACCCCCAACCTGTTCTCCCAGTTTCCTCTTTTAAAGTCCCCTCTTTCTAATACTAGAGTGATCCCTACACACCCCACTCACCACCTTCAAACTGGCAAATGCATGTTCCCCTTTTCTCAAGCATAGCACAACATTTGACTTTTGGGCTTCCCCACTCATCGCCCCATCCCCCCCCCCCCCACGTGTCTTTCTTTGGACACTTTTGGCTTCAGTCTTGCAAGAATGCAACCGTCCTATCCTCCCCTTCTAAAAGTACTCTAAGGTCATACCATTCTCCTACAAACTGAAGCCTCAAAGAACTTGGAATACTGGAGACCTTTTCCACCTCCACCAAGATTCTTGCCATGTCTAGCTTGTCCCAAGTCCTGTTTCTATTATCAAAAGCAAGAAATTTCCCACAACACTTCCCAATCTCTTGGAAGGTAAGAACGCCCCACACATGCAGAGGAACCAACCATGCCAAGCCACACTGCAGTTTTTCTTTTTCTATCACTGATCGCCCCTAACACCAGGAACCACCTCCCCAACCATAAGTCAATCTCCCTGGATTTTGACTTCTCTGTATCCAAAACACAATCAACTTCTTTATTGTGAAACATAAACACGAGAAGGCCACTACTTAATCTTCTTACTCCTATTACCCTTTCTTTGCCCCATTCTAGGATCACCCAAGCTTCTAACTTCTCTGCATCCAGCTCATTTCCTACAAGTCACCCCACACAGAAACTGAACTGAGTTGGCAGCTAGTTGCATTATTAAGAGCATAACTCTACATAGTGAATAGTTGTAGGGAGAAGAGAGGTGGTGGGCCCAAATCCTTCTATCTGGTTTAGAGGGATCCAAACAAACTTTCTCAAGAGTAAGCAGTAGAGTCGCCACCTCTTCAAGCTCACCATCCCTTAATCCCCTTCTAAACCCAAAGTCCTAATTACCACCCATAAAGAGGTCCTGAGCCGCAAATCCAAAACAAAATAAGGTTCCCAAAGCAAACATCATACCTAACCAAGTTTAAAAAAAAGGCTGAGAATGCCATGAATTGATTTCCATGGTGAGGCCAACATTGCCTCAGGAGGTACACCAGGATCCCAATGACTCCATAAATGCTTGCCACCACTTGGTGCCACAACCTCTCTCCTTCCAGAGTCATTTTCCTAGTAAGGCTATATTCTTTTTACCCACATTACCCATACCTAAACCTCCCTCCTTGCAACTACAAACTATATCCCACTTAACCAAGTGGTCCTTTTTGCCCTCTCTTGTTTCCCACAAGAAGTCCCACATAACTTTTTCTAACTTCTTAACCTCCTACAGTATCCTAAATACGAAGAGATAATAATACAGCAGAAAATTTGCAAGTGCAAACTTGATTAATGTAATTCTTCCTCCCAAAGAAATATAATTCCTCTTCCCCACCACCAATCTTTTTGCAACCCTCTCTAAAATTGGACTACAGAATCTACTCTCCTTTGGGTTTGCTCCCAAAGGAAGGCCTAAGGAACTAGCTAAGGACTCTAGGATATTATCATCCAACTTAATCCCTACAATACTACTTTTTTCAAGATTGATTTTCAAATTTGACATCTGCACAAACACCAATAAAAGCAATGCCACCAACTCTTAGAACAACAAAGAGAAGGCTGAATATACAATTTTTGTTGCTGGTCTTCCACTTACATAATGAAATAAAAAGATAAAAGCAATCGGAAGGAATATAGTAGAAGGATGGCCAGGTTAAAATATAGTATGCAAACCATCCAGGAAAATACCATATAAATAAAGAACAACAAAGAGGCACACCTCAGTGTATTCTGTCAAACGAATCCTTGAGTTCCGTCCACTAACTCTTAGAACACAGCAAGAGCTCATGGATGGATCTTTCATGAGACTAAAGATGTCACTAGTGCTCTCATCAGCAAGTTTAGAAAAGTAGTGATTCCTTCTTTTCCCTGCAAGCAAGAACTTTGTGTAACCAATACTGTTGATGACTTTGATAAAGAAAGGACGTGGTCTAAATATCATGTCCATGGTATGTAAAACAGAAAGAGAGATGAGATACCTGAAGCAAACCACAATGGCAAAAGGTTAAGTTGGACCTGTTCAACATAAAAGGTTAATTATCTTATTAAAGGAAGAAAGAACTAACAAAAGAAGACTTCTTTTATATGACATGTGAGAATTCATTCCAGTAGTAAATCTAATTAGGTTTGCCACTGAAAAGGAACATCTGGGGTTACTCATAATTTCATACAATCTAGAGAAGAAGAGCAAGATAGTTTTAGGAAAGGCAAATGAATCTCAGAACCTTTCTGGCCTCACAGTTTCTCATCCTGACACTGCCACTGAAATCTCCAGCAAACTTGACCATAAACTCATAAAGGCACAACCAAACTTGCATGTGTTCTCTATAGTTGATTAATCATTACCAGACAGGATTAAGGTGGTATTTGGATGAGACAGATTAGAGAGAAGAAATAAAAGAGCAAGAGTTTAGGGGAAACACATGAGATAGTGTAGAGCACCTTATTCTCTTGTTTTATTCATTTATGAAGACTAGCACAGAAGTTACATATATGCCCTTTGCTACTATCTATCTCAAGCTATAATAATCCCTTAGGTCAGATGCCTCTCTCTCTCAATACCCTCCCACAAGCTGGTCCATAGATGCTGCCCATACCCAACTTCTCTAGCACATTAGCTAGCAGGGTTTTAGATACAACCTTCATCAAAATATCAATTAGTTATTTATCTAAAGTCACAATGGCAGACAAACCTTCATTAGACACCACCATCTCATGAATAAAGTCTGTCCACTTAACGTGCTTTGTATTGTTGCACTTTTTTTAGAAAAGGTAAAACTTTATTGATGAAGAGATATAATGATACAAAAAACACATGCCAGAGCTCCAAACTAAAAAGCACCTAAAGCAGGCAGAATACATCACATCTGTACAAGATCAGCTTAATACAATGGGATATTCAGGGGGAATTCCTTAGAGACTCAGGCCCAAGACCCAATTCTTCCGACAGCTATATTGATGAGTTCCTCCACAGGTTTTTCCTTAGGCCCCATTCGTTTGGGGTAAGTTTGGGGGGAAAGTTGATCAATGGAAACTTCCCCATATTCTTTTACTAGTGAATTGTGGATCTCATGGAAACAAAACTTTCTCCCCTGGGTAAGTCCTTGGCAACTTACCTAGTAAAGTTTTACCCACCTAGGAGGTAGCTAAATTACGTACCCATGGAGGGGGAAACTGGCCAAACTGTGTAGGACCAAAATGTCCCTGCCAAAATAAAAACAACTAGGAATCCTTTAGGAAATTCGCTCATTTACCCATCTGGCAAAAGAACATGGATAAATGTACTTATCCACCTAGGTAACACTTACCCGAGTAAATACATTTACCCAGGAAAGTAATTTACAGCCAAACGAACAAGGCCTTAGAGTTGAAAACTCTGCTATTTCTTTCTGACCAGATTGTCCAAAGAATAGCTGCCAGCACCTGAGCACAAAGTAGCTTGCCTTTAGATCTCAAGCCTTAAATCTGCAAAAGAGCAACAAGTCCAGCACAGACCCACATATAGGACAACTCAGACTAGCAGCTTTGAAAAAGTGGATCCAAATCTGCACAAGATTGGTCCTGAATCATTACACCTCTTCAGATCAAGTCATCACTTCTAAGGCATTTTCCCGAAGCATGGAGCTGTGAGATTTGGTTGGGAATCAAAAAAGGTGAGGGCTTCATATGGGGTGAGTGTGTGGAAGGGGATCATGACCTTTAATAAGGAATTTAGGGACCTAACCAGCTTTGTAGTTGGGGATGGATCTAAATCAGGTTTTGGGAGGATGAGTGGTGTGGGATGGGAAGGCTCTGTGACCTGTATCCAAGACTGTATAGATTAACAGAGGCTGAAGTCACTATCAGTGGCTGCTATGAAACGAGGAACCCAAAATTCAAGAGGCCTTTATTGAACAGAAAAGTTGAAGAGTGCATTTCTCTCTTAGAGAAACTGGAGGGTGGAAAACCTACAATTCAACTCAGAGACAAGCTTTGGGGGAAAGAGTGCAAGAATGGCAAGTTCACAGTAAAGTCGTGTTATCTGGCTCTCAGCAGATCCGTCTCAGATGTGAATCACATTAAGGGCATCTGGGGAAACCCAGTTCCTCCAAGAGTGGAGGCTCTGGCTTGGCTGATAGCAATGGACAGCATTTTGACTGCCGATCACTTGAAATCCAGAGGCTTTAACTTGGTTTCCAGATGCTGCCTTTGTGAGGAGCAGGAAGGGAACACGTTTTTTTTTTTTTTTTGAGAAAATTTAACCAGGATTCATTAAAGGAAGAAGAGGTACATGAGAAGATGCACAAAGCAGGGGAAGAACCCCTACAAATTACAAAGGAGGAAGCTTGCCGCTATACAAATGCTCCAAATATTACTGTTATTGATAAAAAAAAATACAAATGCTCCAAATACACACCACATTTGGCTAAGCCATCTGCTGTATGATTGTGTTCCCTAGGAATCCAAACTAATTTTACATTTAAACAGTCCAAAGAGTCCCTAGCCTCTGCCAAATAGTGACTCAATCTCCAAGATCCCCCCTCTTTGTCTCTTAACCATTTTATAGTATTTGCTGAATCACCTGCAATGATTAAATTCTGGATTCCCAAACTTTTTATTATTCTGATTCTTGTGAGAGCAGCCATCACTTCAGCCTTTGTGGAATCAGCCAAACCAATTGGACCGCTGAAAGTCCAACAAATGTTGCCCCTTTCATCCCTTACTGTGCCTCCAATACCAACTAAGCCAGAGTTACCTAAGGCACTTCCATCGAAGTTTAGGGTCATCACTCCTTCATAGATGGGTTTGGGATGTCTCAAGGATGTTTGATGGAGGTGAGGGAGAAATAGAAAGGGGTAAGCATCTCTATGGAGATCATTGACTAAGAGTCCTTTGAACAGATCTGAGTTCACCATCCAGAGGTTGCAAAGGTAAGTAATGTCTGAATTAACTCCTCAAGGGGCCTGAATTTGTTGTCAAAGAGGCTTTTGTTTCTTTCATCCCAAACTCCCCACAACACTGCATATAGCACTGGTTGCCAATAAACTTTACACCCTTTAAATTAAATCTGTTCCTTGCCATTGATGCAGAAAGTCCATAATGTGCTCTGGTATAACCCAGCTGTAACCTGCCATTTTCAAGAATTGGAACCAAATCTTTTGGGTGAACTTGCAGTGAAGAAAAATGTGATATGCTGATTCACCTCCACTGAAGCATAAAATGCAAACATGAGGAGAACACGTTTCACCTATTCGTTTCATGCAATTTTTCAAGATTCCTGTGGAATGTGTTTACTTCCATGTTTAGGGTCTCTGGATTTCATCCAACCACAATAGCAGAGATTTTTTCAACATGGCCAGGCTATCTGGGTGAAAGAAGGTGAGGTTACTATGGAGTTGTATCCCATTTGCAATATGCTGGAACATATGGAAGGAAAGGAACAGGACTTTTGAAGACAAGGCTTGTAGCATGGAGAAGATGGTTGCGGCTGTGGGCAGAACAGTGGTAGAATGGGTGTTGATTCTTCCTGAATTCAGTCAACAAAAAAAGGAGGATTTTGGGAGTGGATTAGGAGAGATTCTGGAATATCAAATATGTAATGCATAGCCTGTTATCTAGTTTGATTGAAGGCTCTTTTGTTTTCTTTGTTTTCGGGTGCTGTCTTATCACCCTGATCTGTAATTTCTTTTTTTTAATAAAACTTTTGCTATTTACTTATCAAAAAAAATTACAAGTTTGAATCTCAAGGATGTCGAAAAAAAAATTCTCAGCAAAGTCTGAAGGACTGATTTGCTCAAATTCTTGAAGAGAGATGACCCAGCTTGTGATGAGTTTGCCAACCGAGGACACAATCACTTCAATACTTCTTTCCTTTCCTTCGAAGAGCCTCCTATTCCTTTCCCACCAGCAAACTGCAAAGGGAATGCAGCTCCAGACAATTTTAGCTCTCATACTTCCTCTGAACTTTGGCCAGGTAGAGAAAATCTCTGCTGATGTTAATGGCTGGAATATAGGAATCCCAAAGAGGAAGGAGTAGAATCTCCAGATGAAATTTTCTAACTGGCAGGAAAAGAACAGATGAAAAACAGTTACCTCATCTGACTTGCACATATAGCAATAGCTTCAATTCTCAGGGGTACTGGATTTCCCCAAATTCCACTTATTTGATCATTGATTACAATATCCTTGATGAGAGCCATATAAAATGATTTCACTGTAAATTTTCCATTTCTGCATTCCTTCCACCACAGACCATCTTCACTGGTTGTAGAGATTCTAGTTTGTTTTAATTTGTCCAGCAAAAGAACACATTCCTCCAACTCCTGATCAAGCAGGGGTCTTCTAAACTTAGAGCTCCAAACCTGTTATGGGCACACCATCCGGCAGCGCACTGCAGAGCAGTCATAGGCAGCAGCACGCACGGCAGGCCACACAGCAGCAGGCACCGCCAGGCAGCAGTGCGCACTGCACGCACCGCACGGCGGCACGCACCGCACACCCACCCGGCACCGCACGGCAGCGGCACCATGGCGCGCAGCACGCACCGCCAGGCAGCAGCACACACTGCACGACAGCACGCACCGCGCACACGCCCGGCACCGCACAGCAGCGGCACCATGAGCCACGCGCACGCACCCGGCAGCAGCAGCAGAGCAGGGCCCACACAACAGCTCATAGGGGTGGGCCCACCCTTATCTGGACACGTCAAGCCAACTCGCCGCCAGCCTACCTTATCCTTATCTTATCCCTTATCTTTATCTAATCTTATCTTTATCTTTATCTTAAGTAAGAGTGAGTTACCATTAGGAGTAGGTAATTAGGAGTTTGAGTTCAAATTGGAGTTTGAGTTTAATTAGGAATTCCCTTCTGTAATCTCCTATTTAAAGAGCTACGAATTGAAATAAAGCATTTAGTTTTCCAGCCAAGAAAATAGTGAGGAGAGTTCGGGTGGTCTCTTGGACAAATCACCCATTCAGTTTCCGCAATAGGGTCTGCACGCAAGGGAAGTTGCAAGGTGAAACAGGGCTTCCGCACCGTGGACCGGCCCGTGACGGGATCCTATGCGCGGGACTATAACAAATTGGCATCAGAGCCAAACGTCACGGGCGATATGGAGCAGCTGTCTTCCAAAGTCCACGAACTGGAACACCAACTTGCAGAAACCAGCATGGAGGTTCGTGAAGTCGGGGAAGACGTCCGGGAGATGCGACGCCTGCTGGAAGCATTCCTCTCCAACAAAGAAATGAGTTCGGAGGGAATCGCCAACACCAACAGACGCCGTCCGGACTGGGCAGTGGCATGTAGCGAACAACAGATCACTGCCCCTACAGCCGCAATTATTTCCAAGGATCAGCGCACGGAGGATGAAACTGTAGAGTCTCCTCCTTTGGCCGGGGACGATGTCACGAACATTATAGTAGAACCCGCAGAATGCGCTCCTTTGACGGAGACAGGTGGGCTTGGCAATGTTGCTGGGGCTTTACCGAAGGCCTTGGCTCGGCGTGGACATAAAGCTATGGTTGCGGCACCACAGTAATGGTAACTATACAGAAATCCAAGAAACAGGAGTGTGCAAGAGATGTAAGGTGGAGGGGCAGGATATAGAGGTAATTTTCTTCCAAGCTTATACTGATGGCATAGATTTTGTGTTCATGGACAGCCCTATGTTTCGTAATATTGAGGAAAATATATATGGGGAAGGCCGAGAGGATATTCTAAAACGCATGGGTCCCTTCGGTAAGGCTGCTCTTGAGGTTCCTTTCTGTAAGGATACCCGGTGCGTTCCTGTGAACCACAACATAGCACACCGGGGCCGTGATCCAGTACGTGATTTTTGTTATGTGGATCTTCCACAAAACTACTTCAAACTATATGACCCAGGAGGTAGGGAACACTTCAATGGCCTTGTGGCTGGCCTGAGTGCAGCAGAGCGGGTGGTCACTGTAAGCCATGGTTACGACTGGGAGCTGGAAACTAAAGAAGGTGGCGGGGGTCTGCATCAAATAGTCCAGCGTTATGCACTGAGAGACGGGGCAGTCCCTGTTGTTCATACTGTTGGTGGACTAAGAAATAGCGTGCATCCGTTTGATCCATTCGCAGAGTCCCAAGCCATGTATCCTGAACACGAGCTTGAGGACAAGCTCGTAGTCCGAGAGGGGTGTAATGTTATGGGCACACCATCCGGCAATGCACTGCGGAGCAATCATAGGCAGCAGCACGCACGGCAAGCCACACAGCAGTAGGCACCGCCTGGCAGCGCCGCACAGCAGCACGCACCGATAGCGCGCAACGCGCACCGCCAGGCAGCAGTGCACACCACATGGCGGCACGCACCGCACACCCACCCGGCACCATGGCACGCAGCACGCACCGCCAGGCAGCAGCGCACACCGCACGCACTGCACGACAGCACGCACCGCGCACACGCCGGCACCGCACGGCAACGACACCATGAGCCGCGCGCACGCACTGCGCGGCAGCAGCACTGCGCGCACGCACCGCGTGGCAGCGGCACCATGAGCCGCGCGCACGCACCCGGCAGCAGCAGCAGCAGAGCAGGGCCCACACGACAGCTCATAGGGGTGGGCCCACCCTTATCTGGACACGTCAAGCCAACTCGCCGCCAGCCTACCTTATCCCTTATCTTTATCTTTATCTTTATCTTTATCTTAAGTAAGAGTGGGTTACCATTAGGAGTAGGTAATTAGGAGTTTGAGTTCAAATTGGAGTTTGAGTTTAATTAGGAATTCCCTTCTGTAATCTCCTATTTAAGGAGCTACAAATTGAAATAAAGCATTCAGTTTTCCAGCCAAGAAAATAGTGAGGAGAGTTCGGGTGGTCTCTTGGACAAATCACCCATTCAGTTTCTGCAATAGGGTCTGCACGCGAGGGAAGGCACAAGGGGAAGCAGGGCTTCCGCACCGTGGACCGGCCCGTGACGGGATCCTACGCGCGGGACCATAACAAAACCACCTAATCACCACTGACTTCATAACATTGGGCCACAGAAACCTGATGGTCACTCAGCCTATACAACCTTGGGCACATTTCACACAACTTCCCAGACCCACTCCAGTCATCCTCCCAGAACCTCACTCCGGATCCAACTCCAAACTAACCAGGCCTATGAAATCCTGATTAAAACTCATTATACCCTTCCAAACACTCACCCCATAGGAGTTTTGGTATTCAATAGAATGAATCAACCCCCACCCCAAAGAGCTTCCTTTATATTAGAATATATACAATTAAGGAATACCCTTACAAGGTAGAAAGAGAAAAAAGAATAAAGAAAAAAAAAAGAACAAGTACAAAGTACAACAGGGATTATACTAATAAGAACTCTATCACATACCTTTTCTAAGATGCTACCATAGTCATCTTCAGTATTGCTAGAAAATTCCATTGATCCCACATTACTAGTGAGCCAACCAAGAAGTGCTTCACAAAGATGCTTTTCACTAAGGAAAATTGCAAATAGTTAGTCTGTTGAAACTCTTATGTAAATAAGTCAAGCTACTATAAAGAACAGAAACTAACCTGTCCACTGTTAGATGAGGGTGTTCTATGCAAGAACATAACAGGTTAAAAGGGACATAAGAAAAAGAGCTACATGACACAGCCCACATCTGCAGGATAAACTACCACATATCAGCTTCTATTATTGGAAAAGAAGAAATAAAATTAACACAACATTGAATGTATTAAATTGAAGAAGATCATGCAAAGTCTAACAAAAGTATATAAATGGGCCATTTAACTAAATCAGATAACAATAACTAAAAAGAGCAGAATTACCTTTGAAAAAAGCCTGGAAATGTAAAAAGAAAATAATTTACTAACATAAAAACAAATTTTGCAGATGAAAATTTCTAGCATTTCCACCTTGACGAATGCTGAGTCTGGACTTGTGTGGGATTTTAGTTTTGGAAAGCCTAAGAGATAGTGAGATTTCATCAGTGGCAGAGCTTCTTGAGTGTCTTAATGGAGCCTTCACTGATTTCTTCCCTCCAGATAGCAGAATCTGGATGATGGACCCTTCTGGGAAATTCTCATGTGCTTCCTTCTTCAATGGCCTTTCTTCCTCCCCTAACCCAAGCATTTTGTTTCCAGTTAAGGCAGTGCAGAAAAGACTAATTCCACCCAAGAGGCCAAGATTAGAGCTTTCTATTGGGAGGTTTTCACCTTAAATTAACACTTGGGATATATTTAAAGGAAAAGAAAGGGTTGGTATCTATCTCCTAATATGTGTCTCTTATGCACAACAAGCTTTGAAGAATGAGAGATTCACACTCCATTTCCCTAAGACCCTTTCTGAACTTAAAAGTCCCTATTTAATCCTGAGACAGAGAAAACCACAAACTTAGATATGGGTTCAGATTTGTAATTGGATACTGCATAAAGAACAGGAAATTGGATCTTTGGTGGAAGTTCACCTATCTAGAGGTCCTCCCAGAACAAGACTTTTAGTCCAGTAGACGATCAAGACTACAATCAGCCTTGAACCCTAACAGATTTCAGGTTAGGAAAAGTAGAAGAAAAGAAGAGAAAGGGAGAAAAGAGAGGAGAAGAACTGGAGAAACAAAGGTTGAAAGAAGGGACAGATTCAAAATAATCTGCCGCCGCCACTCTCTTAGTATTTATAGGTTATGTTCAGTACATAGGGAAAACGACAGATCTGCCCTTAGTACTTACATGACAAATAAAGCAAATAAAAAACTGAAATAAATAACAACTGAAAAAACAAACTGACCACCAACTGACACTACCATGACTGAAACAAATAATTACACATACTGTCCTACGAACACAGTGGGGACCACAGCTGTGGGGCCCACATCAGTGTTCTCTACACTCCCCTCAAGTTGGGAATAGATATTAATCATTCCCAACTTGGATAGGTCTGCCTCTAACTTCTTCCTTGGTACTGCCTTGGTGAGGATATCTGCGAGCTGCATGTTGGATGTGATATACGGGAGACACTTCTTGTGATGAGACCCTCTCTCGCACAAAATGTCGATCAACTTCAATGTGTTTAGTTCTGTCATGCTGCACCAGATTGTGGGCTATATTAATAGCCGCCTGATTATCACAATACAGCATCAAGGGCTTCTCATAATCAATACCCAACTCTTCAAGTAATGATCTCAGCCATAGGATTTCAGCCACTCCGTTAGCCATTGACCTGTACTCAGCTTCAGCACTAGAGCGGGAAACAACACTCTGCTTCTTACTCCTCCAAGAGACAAGGTTACCTCCCACAAGGGCACAATATCCAGAGGTAGACCTCCTGTCATCAGCACTCCCAGCCCAATCGGCATCTGTATAGACCTCCACCTTCATGTGATTATTGTTCTTGAATAGTATACCTCTACCCGGGCATCTCTTCAAATATGCTAATATTCTCTCTGCCGCAAGAAGATGAGTAGTTCTAGGGGAATGCATGTACTGGCTGACAACATTAACAGCATAACTGATATCTGGTCGAGTGAGGCAGAGATATAGGAGCTTTCCAACCAACCGTTGGAACATAACTTTGTCTTCAAGAGGCTCCCCGCCCTCTGCACTAATCTTGTAATTCTGTTCAATGGGTGTATCAGCAGGCTTAACACCTAACTTTCCAGTTTCTGTCAACAGATCCAAAACATATTTTCTCTGAGAGATAAAGATCTCTTGTTTAGATCTAGCAACCTCAATACCCAAAAAATACCGTAGTGTACCAAGATCTTTCACCTCAAACTCTTGATGAAGGAGCTGTTTGAGGGACTCAATCTCACTACTATTATTTCCTGTCACTACAATATCATCCACATACACAGCAAGCAGGGTCAGAGAGGAGTCCACCCTCTTAATGAACAGTGTATGATCTGACTGGGCCTGTACATAACCGAATTTTCCAAGGGCTAGTCTGAATCTATCAAACCAGACTGCTTCAAACCATACAATGCCTTGTTCAGTCGGAAAACCTTCTTACCTGTCTCTGTATCATAGAATCCAGGAGGCAATTGCATGTAGACCTCTTCCTGTAAGTCTCCATTCAGAAAAACATTTTTAACATCCATCTGGAACAGGGGCCAAGAATGACTTGCTGCAAGGGATAACAGAACTCGGATGGTGGTCATCTTGGCTACTGGGGCAAAGGTCTCCAAGTAGTCTATACCATAAGTCTGGGTGAACCCCTTTGCAACCAGCTGGGCTTTGTACCTTTCAATGGAGTCATCAGCATTATGCTTCACAGTACCCATCTACATCCAACCGGTTTCTTTCCTTTGGGTAGGTCAACTAGCGCCCAAGTATTATTTTTCAACAGGGCATCCATTTCAACTTACATTGCATCTTTCCACTCTGGAACTGATAAGGCTTCTTGCATTGTTCTTGGAATAGGGACATTGGCAATGGAAGTGAGATAGGACTGGTAAGAGGGAGATAGGCGATCATAGGATAAAAACTAGGAAATGCAGTGAGTTGTAGATGTGGTGCAATGTCGTTTCCCTTTGCGGACGGCAATAGGGAGATCAAGGTCATCCGCAGGAGGTAAAGGAACAGTGGAAGGTGTCTCAGTGGGCCCTGGGACTGTAATACCTGGATCTGGAGCCGCAGAAGGAACTGGACCTGGCCTGGACTACCGATGACTGGGATCAACCTGCCTGCATCGCCTGTGATAGACTCTCAATTCCTGATCCCTCTGACCACCCTCACCATTACAGCCTTCATCACCCAATGGAATAGGTAAAGGAACAGCCCCACTTCCACTGCGCTCCCCCCGAGGAAAAAGACCCAAATCCCCACTCTCACTACTCTCCCCCTAAAGAGAAACCCTAGGATAAAAGGGTGTCTCCTCAAAGAAGGTGGCATCCATGGAGACAAACTTCTTCCCCGAAACAGGATCATAGCAGCAATAACCCTTTTGAGCTTGTGCATAGCCGAGGAAAATGCATTTGGAGGCCTTAGGGTCAAACTTGGAATGATGGGGCCCGAGAAGCTGAACGAAACAGGTACAACCGAAGGTTTTAAGGGGAATGGTAAACAACTCCTCGTATGGGTATAGAAGGGAAAAAGGGGTTTTCATATCAAGGACCCGGGAAGGAACCCGATTAATGAGATATACTGCCGTGAGGATGGCATCACCCCAGAAGCGAATAGGTACATTAGAGGTAAACATAATGCTTCTAGCCACCTCCAAGATGTGCCTATTCTTCATTTCGGCAACTCCATTCTGCTGTGGTGTATGAGGGCAAGTGCTCTAGTGAATAACTCCATGATGGAGGTAAGAGGTCAATGGATTAGCAAAGTATTCATTTGTATTATCAGATCTAAGAACTTTGATCTTGGCCCCAAACTGGGTTAGAATCATCTGATGGAAGTTTTGGGTCAGAGCAGGAACCTCATCTCGAGAATGCATAAAGTAGACCCAAGAAAAACGGGTATGGTCATCAACAAATAACAGAAAATATCTATACCCACCTATAGAAGGGATGTGATATGGCCCCCAAACATCAATATGCACAATATCAAAAGAATAATTACTCCTTTTATTACTCAAAGAATAAGATGTTCTACAATGTTTGACAAGCTCACAACTCTCACATCTCAACTTTGACAACTCAACAGACTCAAATAAAGCAGGAAACAGACTCTTCAAGGACTGAAAAGATAAATGACCTAATCGGTTATGCCAAAGCATAACCGGACTCACAAACTGAGAACCAAAGGACTTCTTCTCCACTGGCTCTTCCCAACGAGAACTCTCTCCGAGCAGATAGATCCCATTCGTCTCACGGCCAGTCCCAATCACCTTCCTCGTCTCCAAGTCCTGAAAAACACACCGGTCAAAGAAAAAGGTTACTGAACAGTTCATATGTTTGGTAATACTACTGACTGAAAGCAGGTTAGTATCACGCTTAGGAACATGCAAGACCGAAGATAAAGAGATAGTATCCAATAACTTGATGTCACCCTTGCCAGAAATGGGAACAAGAGAGCCATCAGCAATGGATACTCTATCTCTACCGGAGGACAAGTGATAAGTAGTGAACAATGATGGCAAGCTAGTCATATGGTCGGATGCACCTGAATCTATTACCCAACAATGTTCAATATTACCTGGAACTGAAGCATGGTAAGCTGAGGCTCGAGTACCTGAATGTGCAAAGGCAAATGTGGCAGGGGTCGTTGGTGAATGAGATGGCTGAGCTAAACTCCCAACTTCCTTTTCCAACTGTATTAGGGCAGCCCGAACTGCAGCTAAGGTCTCTAGGGGTGTGCCTTTTGTGCCTGACGAGGATGCTGAATCAGTATTCACAGCCACATGAGCATTACCCTTCTTATTTCTCAGTTTTGTTGGGACCAAATGAGGATGCAGCTTCCAACAAGTATCTTTTGTGTGCTTGGGTTTCTTGCAATGCTCACATACCAGGTCCCGTTTATCTTCCTTCTTCCTGTCCCTTCCTGGATCACCCCCTGACTTAGGTTTAACAGCTGTCAGGGCTGGGGAAAGAGGCAGAGGTTGCATCATGACTTTCCGCCTAGTCTCTTCACTATGCACCAGGGAGTATGCTTGAGAGAGGGTCACACTATCTCTGGTCAGTATCTGTTGCCGCACAATGTCATACTCTGAATTCAGGCCAGCTAGAAATTCAAACACCCTATTTGTCTCGACTTGCTTTCAGTGAGTTTGTGCATCTCTGGGACTCTCTCACTCAGGGGTCTCTAGGTGATCAATCTCATGCCATAGGGATTTCAAGGTAGAGAAGTAGACAGAAACTGGTTTCTCTCCTTGTTTAAGACTATTCACTTCACACTTCAGTTCATAGGCTCTGGCAACATTAAGGGGTTGGGAATAGGTTTCTTTCATAACATCCCATATCTCCTTGGCTGTCTTGGCCCATAAGTAATTTCGGCTGATATGTGGCTGCATAGAATTACACAGCCATGCCATAACCAAGTAGTTTTCTTGAACCCACTTGGTGTACATCGGGTCCTCCTTGGAAGGTTCTTTCACATCTCCCAAGAGGTAGCCCAGTTTTCCCCTTCCCCCAATAGCCATCATGGCTGATTGGGCCCATTCCAAGTAGTTTGACCCGTCAAATCTCACAGTTGTAATCTGAAACCCAGTTTCAGATATACTACCATAACTGTTGTTCCCAAGACTACCTTCTCCCTGATTTTTAAACTCTATCTTTGGTCAAGAACCAGTAGGTACGAACTGTTAGGGTCACTACAACAGAAAACAGCACTTGGGCAGTCGATCACAATCAGAAATCAGTATGGAATCAATGCAGGTCTGATCTGAAACAAATCTGTAATCACGGTATATGCATGAAACTAGTGCAGGTCTGATCTGAAACCAATCGGCAACCACAATATATGCATGAAACCAGTATAAATCTGATCTGAAACCAATCGGCAATCACAGTACCAAGCAGTTCGTACAAGTTTTCACCCCCTAAAAGAGCTTGAAACCAAAAAACAGGTCTAAAACCAGCTTAGAGAGCAATCTGAGATGCTGGAACAGAATTAGGGTTTCAATCGTAGGTCTGAAATAAGTGCTCAGCCGCACTTTCCAAGCAGTCCGTACAGTTAGGTTTTGTCGTAGGGTCAATGTGAAACCCAAAAACTGATCACCTCTGGGAAAAAACCCTAAAACAAGCACTTTCCAAGAGGATAACAAGAGTTCGGCCCAACAGAAAGGTTTGCCGCAAGGTTAATATCAAACCCTAGAACTGAGAGAAAACCCTAAAACAGTTCGGCCGCTCCTTCTAGATAGGTCCAACCTATCTTGACTGATAGCAGTCTCTAGAAAATAAATAAGACTTACCCAGAGAATGCTGTTCACTACCTTCCAAGGTTGCCTGAACCCTAGCCTTCTCTGATTCTTCCTGATTACCAACACTCTGCAAGCGTGGCAAGTCTTCAACAGCTGCGAACCTCTTCTGGTAACCTCCAAGAATCAGCCAACGTATACTTCTTCATAAACTTCCAACCCTAGATGGTTCTCATGTGGTCGGCTGGACTAGACTCACATGAGAAACCCTAGATAGATAGGCTCTGATACCAAGTAGACGATCAAGACTACAATCAGCCTTGAACCCTAATAGATTTCAGATTAGGAAAAGTAGAAGAAAAGAAGAGAAAGGGAGAAAAGAGAGGAGAAGAACTAGAGAAACAAAGGTTGAAAGAAGGGACAGATTCAGAATAATCTGCCGCCGCCACTCTCTTAGTATTTATAGGTTATGTTCAGTACATAGGGAAAACGACAGATCTGCCCTTAGTACTTACATGACAAATAAAGCAAATAAATAACTGAAATAACAAACTGACCACCAACTGACACTACCATGACTGAAACAAATAATTACACATACTGTCCTACGAACACAGTGGGGACCACAGCTGTGGGGTCCACATCAGTGTTCTCTACAAGTCCATTCCCTACATCATAGCATATAAGGTTAAGACTTAAGAAATAAAGGGCATACTTCATGTATTGCTTACCAAGGAGAGGCTGAAGTTTCATTGGGGCTACCTTGCATCCCAGCCGTTGTCCAACTGTCCACATATGCTTTCAATAACCCTGTGCCAAAGCATTTCTCTTTCTAAGGGAAATCTCCACAACTACTTTCTTAGAAGAGCTAAATTCTTCTAGCCTAAGTTTCCTATCCCAAGCCCACCCTTCTCTTTAGACCTATTAACTTGTTCCCATTTTGCCAAGTGATCTTTCTTCTCATCCCCCAATTCCCATAAAAAATCCCTCGTAAGCTTTTCTAACTACCCAACTATTTTAATTGGGATAAGGAAAGTAGACAGAAAATAGATAGGAAGATAGCCACAGTGGCCTTGATTAAGGTTATCCTCCCTCCCATTGAGATATAACTTCTTTTCCAAAGTGCCAGTATTTTAGCAAATCTCTCCACCATAGGTTTCCAGAAGCTATCTGATCTTGGATTTCCACATAAGGGGAGTCCTAAGTACTCCAAGGGCCAACTTTTGGCTTCACAACCTAATATCTCCACTATTCCACAGATTTCCTCCTCTTGCACATTTATATCCACAATACAACTATTCCTCAAATTAACCCTTAAATTAGATAAGTTCCCAAAAGAGCTAATAAGTTCCTTAAAATTTCTAAGGGAAACAGGGCTGCCATCATCACAAAATAGGATTAGGCTAAATTGTAAATGAAATCTTTTTGGGGTCAATTCCTTTTTTCTAGGGAGTGGACCTGTGTACTTTTTTATCAATAATAAAAGCAATTTCATTAATAATAAGCAATCAAGTACAAAGAAAAAGGGGAGAGATAAACTCTCTTAGCTCTCCCCAAGGAAGATTCAAGTTGCAACATAGCCCAAAACAAATTGTTCCTTCCCACTCCTTGTTTAGCCAATGTGTCAACAAATGCATTGGCATCTCTTCTCACCCAATTGAATGTCACCTCCACCCCCTATAATAACCTCATAGCTTTCCTTTTCTCATAGATGTAGCACCACCATCCATCCTCCTCATCCTTTCAAAGCCAATTTACCACCAGATTCAAGTCTCCTTCAATTGACAGCTTTCGGGTATTCAATTCCTTAGCCTTTTGAATCCTTTCTAATTCAGCCAGAATTTCAACCCTCAATGAATCACCTATTCCAATTGGGCCTGAACAGACCACAATGACTTTTCCCTCCTCATTTCTAAAGACTCCTCCAATGCTAGACGGATCCAGATTACCTTCACTACCTTCCATTAAAGTTACGCTTAATGACTCCTTCATATGGTGGGGACCAACAAGGCCAAACAGCGTCCTTAATGGGAGAGGAATCAACTACCTCTGTCAATTTCCTCATCAAATCACCTCCAGGAATGTCTTTAAAGAGGTCCAAGGTCTTCACCTAATGGACCACTCTAATAGTGATGGCTTCAATAATAGCATCCCTACCTTTTTATCAAGAAAAAATCTCTGGTTTCTTTCTTCCAAAATTGTCCAGCAAACTACAGCCCTTGTACACCTCTACAACATTCTTCTCTTCTTCTTTGGCCACCTTAAAAAAGTAGGAGCAAATAGACTTTGTACATTAGACAAAGGGTTCCACCTACACCCAAACAAAGAGAGAAACCAATCCCAAATTGAAGAAAAAGGGGCAGGAGATTAATAAGTGATAGCAATTCTCACCATTAACCTGGCAAAGAGCGCACCATTGGGGGGGGGATAGGCACCAGCTAGGTCTTTTTCTTTACAGTAAGTCAAGGTATTGATTCTTTCCAGATACACTTCCCAACAGAAACCACCCACTCTAGGCGGAATAGGTTTACTCCAGATGTCTTTTACCGGAAAAGACAATCCATGACTATCACTTAGCTGAATAAGGGATGATAAAAATGAATCACAGGTAAAGGTATCAAAAGAAGATGGAGTCCAAACACTCCTATCACTGCTTCAAGATACTGAACCTGCGCCTACCCCTTCAATGGGAGGAGTCCATACCCTGGACCTATGTACTATCTAAATCTATATTAATGAAAGTTACCATTTCCTATCCAAAATAATAATAATAATAAAGGATGGAGGTCTTGGAATAAGGAAAATAAAGATTTTTAATAAGGCATTGTTAAGGAAGTGGCTCTAAAGATTTAGGGAGTAAAGAAATTAATTATGGAGAAAGGTGATGTCATGCAAGTATGGTGTTACAAATTTTGGGTGGGAATCAAAGGAGGTGAAATCATTGTATGGGGTTTTTGTTTGGAAGGGAATTATGAGCTTTCAATCAACTTTCTTAAACTATATATCCTTTAAGGTGGGAAATAGAGCTAACATAAAATTTTAGGAGAATGATTGGTCAGGTTATTGGCAGATTTTGTGAATTATGCTCAAGACTCTTCAGGCTTAGTCAGAAAAATGTGCCAATTGCTGATCTCTATAATGTGAATCAAGGAAAAGTAGAGCGGTGCCCTAAATATAGAAGGCCCCTTCTTGAGTGGGAGGTAGAGGAATCTGTAGAGCTGTTGGCAAAATCACAAATGGTGGAGATCTAGGTAGAGAGAAGTGATATTAAGTGGTGGAAAGAAAGTAGGAATTGTGTATTCTCGATAAATCTTTTATAATTTATTGGCAAGAAGTCAGGTTGAAAAATCGGATATCAAAGGGGTCTGGGGGAATCCAATTCCTCCAAGGATGGAGTCTTTTGCTTGGTTGGTGGATTTGGACAGAATTCTTACTCAAGATTATATAAAAGGCAAGGGAATTCAATTGGCAAGGAGACGCTATCTATGCATGGCTGAAGAGGAGGATATGATGTAGATCCTAGGGTAGTTCCCTAGGTACCATAGCCATATTTCCTTAATAATTATTCATAATTTTCATAAGAAAAGTATAGGGTTCATGTTAAAGTATAGAAAATCAACATATTCATGAGAAGAAAAAAAATAAGGAAAAGAAAATTCAAAAAATATAGGGGCTGAACCCTTATTTTTGTTATAGGAAAAGAAAAGAAAAAGTAGTAGTAGTAGTAGTAGTAGTAGAAGTAGTAGTAGAACTGTAGTGGTAGAAAATGTGTTGATTAGACAAAATTTTAAGTTCTTCCTTACTTATTGGTTCAGGTTTTAGAGTCTTTGAGGGTTCAATACAGCATTTAGCAATGTTTGTATTGATTAAATCCTAACAAATAAGAAAATAATAAAACAAATTAGTATACAAACACACAAAATGAATATTTTAGTTTAATAGTGCCTATTTTATAATTATAATGTCAGAAAATAAAGAATAAAAAAGTATTTTACAATACATAGTACAAAACTGCTTGGCAATTAAGCGAGGCGAGCCTCAAAGGGCGCCTTGTCGCCTAGGCGCCCTTTGAGGCTCACCTAAAGAAATATCTTTAGCCTTTTTGGCATTAATATGTGGAGCCCAAGATTGCCTAAAGAAATCTTTTCAATTTGAGATCTGACATTTGATTGATGATTCAAGATGGCTTGGGGCTTTTGTATATTTGTATATAATGTGCAGGGTTCTTTTTTTATCAATTTGTGTGTGTCATCCTTGTGCAGGATTCTTTTTTTGCTTGGACCACAAAGCCTGCAACTTATATATTTAGTTTTCTATTAATAAATCTTTATCTTTTGCTATAAAAAAAAAAAAATTGTATATAACCCATTATATCACTTTGTTCTAATTTCAGCAAATGTAGTTCAGTTAAATATATATGCTCCAGCCCCCAGCATGTAATACTAAGAACATTTTCAAAGTGAATAGCAAGTATACTTAAGCCACCCACACTGCCATAGTTTTTAATAAGAAAATACGAATTGAAATGGTTCATTTCTTAGATAAGAGATAAATAGAAGTCATGTACCCACAAAGTTCCTTGCAAAATAGCCTGTGCATAGTTCTGCAAGAAAATCAATTGCTGCAACACATTTCCATTTCCAGCGATCAGAAAAATGCCTCAAGGTTGAAGATATACCAGAATCCATAAATATCATTCTTGCGCTAATTGTACCATTACATGCCACAAAAATTAGAGAAGACCTCACCATGGTCTAATCCAAAGTTCCAAATTTCAATTATGGAATCCAATGGTATTTGTACTGAAGAAAGCCCCTTAGTAGATGTTGTCCTACAAAACCATGTCTTGCATTCCAACAAGAGATCATCCAGTCCAAAAAACAAAGCACCCTGAAAAATTGTATGCAAGCATTTTTTCAGAATCATAAATTACAACAACCCAAGTTGATTTAGAAATATATAATGTCATAGTTGTGTGTCAGAATTCATGGACTTAACAACCAACCATCTAAAATCTAGATGTTATCATTTGATGAGGATGTAAGGGTCTTCCTTCGATGTAAGATGACTGTTAGAGTTAGCCGAATAAGGGTAGATTAGTCAGCTCACCTTGGTTAAGTTATGAGCTTATGTGGCAGTCTTATTAGAGGTTCTCTGTCCCATACTTAAGTAGGGGCAGTTTAGTCCTTGTACATTTAATTAGAGCCTAATCACTATTAAGAGGTCGACTGATAGGGTTTAGCTATCAGGTTCGACAGTTCTTTCATCTTCTTCTTCTTCTCCTCTTCTTTCTTCTTCTCCTTACTGGTTCGGACTACTGTAGCAACAGTAGAAACATGGTATCAGAGCAAGGTTCGTGACCTGTTTCAGTTCGTGACAACTTCAGTTCGTGCTTCAGTTCTCTCCTTTTCTTCTCTGGGCTGTCAATGGAGAAAAGTGGTTCGTCCCAAGCCTGAAACATCTCAGCTCTTTTTTTTTTTCTGGTGCGCAGAACCTCCTTTCCTAAGAAAACAACTTCAGCAGTGAATGGTTGGCTGAAGCTCTCAAACGAAGGTTGGTTATCTCTTCTCTTTGTGCTGTTGGTATTTCTGAGTTGAAAATCTTCAAGAACTTGAGAGGACTGATCAGAACCTAGAGAACTAGGTTGGTTGTTGCCCTGGTTCTTGGAAAAATTCCAAGAACAGGCTGTGTTTACAGTGACCAAATGGTGTAAGGGCTGCTGCTGGTGGCCGAATGGTATAGGGGCTACTGTAGGTGGCCGAATGGTGCAAGGTGTAATGCAATGGTACTAGTTGAGTTCTTGTTGGTCTTGTGGTGCCCTCTTAAAAGCGTTAAAGCAGGTCTGTATTGTGTGTGACAGCTATGGCTGTGTGGTGGTGCTTGTGATGCACAAACTCTGTTGAGTAGTTGTAAGAGAGCTTGCATGTGGTTAGTAAGTGCTGAATTAATGTCGGTGTAGTCTGTGTTTTTTTGTGAAATCAGTAGTGGTGTGGATAAGAACAAAGGCGTGTGTATCTGTCATTGTGTTTAGGGACTGCTGTAGGTTCTGGAACATCAAACTCTTGACAGCAGCACTTAGTTGGTGATTGGGAAGTCAGATTAGAGGCAGCATTGAAAGAGTATCATGGCAGCAATGGGAGATGGCTGTAGTGATCAGAAACCTAGTGTGGTGGTTTCCTCTAACTATTTAGGTGTACAGATGACCTCAATTAAACTGAATGGTGAGAACTATGTTCCATGGGCCAAGTCGGTGGAAGTTTTTCTCAAGGCAAAGAGAAAAGTGAAGCATGTGAAAGAAGATAAACCACCGGCTGACTCTCCAGGGTTTGATGATTGGGAACAGGAGGATGCTCAAATCATGACATGGCTATGGAACAGTATGGAACCCAAAATAAGTGCCAACTTCATGTTCTTAGATACAGCTAAGGACATATGGGAACATGCCAAGAAGCTGTATTCTGGGCAAGATAATACTACAAGGGTATATCAGCTCTATCAGGAGTACTTTGGTCTACAACAAGGAAATAAAACCCTAGAAGAGTACTATGCCAGTATGAAGAACCTCAGAAATGAACTCAATGTCTATCATCCTCTCACTCCAGATGTTAAGGTTCAGCAACAACAGAGGGAACAACTAAATGTCACAAGGTTCTTAGTGGGGTTGAAATCAGAGTATGAACCAGTTAGGGCCCAAATATTGGGGGGCTCTACCCTTCCTACACTTGAGGAAGTGTTTGCTCGGCTTCGCAGGATTTCTTTGGGACAGACAGAGAATCCCACACAGTCTGATAGATCAGCTTTTGTGACAGCCAGAGGAGGTGGACGTGGTATGAAAGGGGGAGGACATGCCTCCCGAGGAGGTCGTGGTGGTTCCATATTTGGCCGTGGTGGTGGTCGTGACTCAGGGGGAGGCCGTGGCAAAGAAAAAGGCAGCTCTACAAGGAAGTGTACCCACTGTGGCAGGGAAGGACATTCGGTAAATTTCTGTTATGATCTCCATGGCCGCCCTCCCTCTAAATGGGCCAATCATGCTGTTGCTGGTGGGGTTGATGTCAGTGATAATCAACAGGCAGACCTAACTCCTTCCACATCTACATCTGTTTCCGGAAGTGAGATGGTGAGTGTATCGCGTGATGAGTATGAGCGGTTCCTTCAGTCCACTTCACAACACACTACTGCTACTCTTGCCCACTCAGGTATAGCTTGCCTGTCATCTAAAACCTCTCCTTGGATTATTGATTCTGGAGCCTCTGATCACATGACCGGGACTCCAGGTGTGTTCTCTTCTCTCTCTGAAACTTCCACATCTCAAACTGTTAGCCTTGCCAATGGTTCCTCCTCTCCCATCTGTGGTGTTGGCAATGTTGACATGGCTTCTCTTTCTTTATCATCTGTTCTATATGTTCCTAAGTTTCCATTCAATCTTATGTCTGTTAGTAAATTAACCAAGACTCTTAACTGTTCTGTTACTTTTTTCCCTTCCTCTTGTGTTTTTCAGGATCTCAGGACGGGGAAGAAGATTGGTGGGGGGCATGAAGCTGGTGGATTGTATTATCTTGACGGTGGTGAATCGTCAGTTGCACTTCAGACTTCACTCACTCCTCTACAGTGGCATTGTCGACTGAGACATCCTTCTCTCAAGGCACTCAAGATACTAGTTCCGTCTTTGAGTCATTTGTCAGTGTTACAGTGTGAGTCGTGTCAGTTTGGGAAACATCGTCGTGTTTCCTTCAGTCCTAGAGTTGAAAGTCGTATGTTGAGTCCTTTTGCTTTGGTTCATTCAGATGTTTGGGGCCCGATCAAAATAGAGTCTTATAATGGTTACAAGTATTTTGTCACTTTTATTGATGATTGTTCAAGAATGACATGGATTTATTTAATGAAAGAAATGAGTGAATTATTTTCCATTTTTCAAAAATTCCATGCTGAAATACGTACACAATTTGGTGTTCCAATCAAAGTTCTTCGTTCAGATAATGGTCGTGAATATTTTCTTACTTCCTTTCAACAGTATTTAGAACAGCATGGCATCATTCATCAAACTTCATGTGCATCCACTCCTCAACAAAATGGGGTGGATGAACGGAAGAACCGTCATCTCCTTGAAACGGCTTGGTCTATTCTTCATCATATGAGTGTTCCTAAGCGGTTTTGGAGTGATGTTGTACTTACTGCGTGTTTCCTCATTAATCGGATGCCCTCCTTTATTCTTCATGGTCGGTCTCCCTTCTCTATCTTGTTCCCCACCTTGTCTCCCTTTCCATTAACACCTCGTATCTTTGGCTGTGTGTGCTTTGTTCACAATCTGAGTCCTGGAATAAACAAGTTGGATGCACGCTCCATTAAGTGTGTCTTTCTTGGCTACTCTCGGACTCAAAAAGGGTACAAGTGTTACAACCACATTACTCGAAAGTGCTATGTCTGTCCTGATGTCACCTTTTTTGAATCTGTTCCCTTCTTCTCAGGAACTGAAGCATCTTCGTCTCCACCTTTACTTCCTCTTCCTCTTCCGGTCAGTGATCCCGTTCCGGGTGTTCCTGTTGGAGTTAACTCGTCACCTCATCCAGTGCAGATCCCTACTGAACGACCACCAATTCGGAAAGTGTATACACGTCGAATGACACCGGCCCCTCCTCCAGCTTCTACCTTGTCCGCGGATCCTGTCGTTGCTCCTGTTGCTGAACCCTCAAGACTTGATCTACCCATTGCCTTACGGAAAGGTAAACGTAGTTCTACTCTCCATCCCATTTCCAATTTTGTTTCAGTATCTCGCCTTTCCGCCTCACATCGCCAGTTTGTTTCACTATTGTCATTTATTTCCATACCTAACAATGTCCAAGAGGCTCTTAGCTCACCTGGGTGGAGGCAGGCAATGGAGGAGGAACTCTCTGCTCTTCAGCATACTCACACGTGGGAGCTCACTACTCTTCCTCCTGGTAAGCATGTTGTGGGTTGTAAATGGGTGTATACTATTAAATAGTTGCCCGATGGTAGTGTGGAGCGTCTGAAAGCCAGACTTGTTGCTAAAGGTTATTCACAGTTGTATGGAGTGGACTATATGGAGACCTTCTCTCTAGTGGCTAAGATTAGCTCTGTCCGTGTGTTAATTTCCCTGGCAGTTATGTATGATTGGCCCCTATTTCAACTTGACATAAAAAATGCCTTCCTTCATGGTGACCTTATAGAGGAGGTATATATGGAGCAACCACCTGGGTTTGTTGCTCAGGGGGAGGCTGGTAAGGTGTGCAGACTGAAAAAGGCAATTTATGGGTTGAAACAATCGCCTCGTGCTTGGTTCGGAAAGTTTAGTTAAGTGGTGAAGAATTTTGGAATGAAACAATGTCAGGTTGATCACTCAGTGTTCAGCTATGACTCAGGAGCTGGAAAGATTCTATTAGTGGTCTATGTGGATGATATTGTCATAACTGGCAGTGACAAATTGGGGATCGACAAACTAAAGGTCTTTCTGTAAAATCATTTTCAAACAAAAGACCTTGGGACATTGAAGTATTTCTTGGGTATAGAAGTTGCTAGATCAAGACAAGGTGTAAACCTGTGCCAAAGAAAATATGTTCTCGATCTATTGAACGAAACAGGACTGTTAGGTGCAAAACCGGCTGAGACTCCTATGGAACCAAATGTTAAGTTGAGCAGTGATACAGGGGAAATATTTGATGATCCTAGAAGGTATAGACGACTAGTGGGGAAGCTGAACTATTTGACTATCACGAGACCAGACATCTCCTTTGCAGTCAGTGTGGTGAGCCAATTTATGCAGAACCCTCGTATATCTCACTGGGATGCAGTTCTTAGAATTGTAAGATATCTGAAGGGAGCTTCGGGCCGTGGGCTATTGTATAAACCAGGAGGAAAACTTGAAGTAGTTGGGTACACAGATGCAGATTGGGCGGGCTCTGTGTCTGATAGAAGATCTACTACAGGTTACTGCACATTTCTTGGAGGAAATCTTGTGACGTGGAAGAGTAAAAAAGCAGACGGTTGTGGCTAGAAGCAGTGCTGAAGCCGAGTACAGAGCCATGGCACACACTACATGTGAATAGTGTGGTTGAGGAATCTCCTACAAGAAATTGGGTTCCACATGGATAAACCTATGAAGTTGTACTGTGACAATCAAGCTGCGCTCCATATCTCATCCAACCCTGTTTTTCATGAGAGAACAAAGCACATAGAGATTGATTGCCACTTTGTGAGGGAAAAGGTTCTTACTGGAGAGATAAGCACAGAACATGTAGGCTCAGGTGATCAGTGGGCAGATTTGTTTACAAAAGCCTTAAGCTCAGGGAGAGTGAACTATATATGTAACAAGCTAGGATTATAATGACATATATTCTCCAGCTTGAGGGGGAGTGTTAGAGTTAGCCGAATAAGGGTAGATTAGTCAACTCACCTTGGTTAAGTTATGAGCTTATGTGGCAGTCTTATTAGAGGTTCTCTGTCCCATACTTAAGTAGGGGCAGTTCAGTCCTTGTACATTTAATTAGAGCCTAATCACTATTAAGAGGTCAACTGATAGGGTTTAGCTATCAGGTTCAACAGTTCTTTCATCTTCTTCTTCTTCTCCTCTTCTTTCTTCTTCTCCTTACTGGTTCCGACTACTGTAGCAACAGTAGAAACAATGACAAACTTCATTTCTACTTTATTCAGTTATTTAGGCAACCACAGTTTTGACTAGATCAATCACCCACATGAACTTATTTGTAATTGTAATCAGTTCAATTTAATGATGTACTCAAGATCCTTTGGGATGAGAATCAATACATCAAAGACACCTTGTACCTCATTTCTCTTGAGAGTATCAACTCTCACTCTCACTTCCTGGTTTAATTAGATGTGCCAACATCTAAAGTCACATAGTAGCAGCAAGTTCTAGATTGAATATTAAAACCTGGTCATCATTCAAGAATAGGGAAAATCTCAGTTTCAAAAAACAGGAACCAAAATCAAGCTTTTTTTTCTCTGTTTTCCTGATTTTGTTGTCAAAAACTGACAATATTTTATTGATATAGGATGAATGTGGTACATAAGGCTACATAAGCTGTATAAACCTTTAAGATATAGAGAGATCCAGCCCCTTGCTGTTCATCCCAATTCCCAGAAAACAGATTCGAGTACAACCTCATTTTTACTCTAAGAGATATTCACCCGAAACTATATTTTGTCCACTTACTCCTTGTTGAGCTAGAGAGTTAGCAGTTTGAGGAACCTAATTAAAAACTGTGTCCAGTTCATTATCCAAACTTCTTTCTATAGTAAATGAAAAACTATATTGAAATGAAAGCAAGTACATCACAGGTTTTGAGGCCCAAATCAAAATACTAACACCATACTACAGATAATAATAGCATATATAAGCAGCTTTCAAAATACAAAAATGAAGGATTAAATGAAAATTAAGTTTGTGGACAAATACCTTGGAAAAAAGAGGTTTTAAAATAAGCATAATAAAACAGAACATATGCAACGAAAATTTAATAATAATAGGAGTGCAATACAAGGTGCACTTAGGATTAGAGACCAAGAGATAACTCAATGTGACCTTTTTTATGTTACCTTCGTTCAATAATTCATAGCATGGGGGAGATCGAGGAAGATGTTGCTCATACATGAGAGCAGGATGGGCAAAACAAAAAGGTGCATTCAGAGTCTTATATGAAAAGTGAATACCACTTAGATTAAAAGGAAAATTCTATAAAACCATTGCAAGGCCAGCATTGTTGTATGGAGCACATTGTTGGTCAATCAAAGAACAACATGTCCATATTAGTGTGACAGAAATGTATATGCTGAGATGGATGAGTGGAAAACTAGAAAGGAAATCATTCAAAGGGACCTAGGAGTAGCTCCAATAGGTGATAAAATGAGAGAAAGTTGGCTTACATGGTTCAGTCATGTGCATAGAAGATTACCTTACAGCACCCATAAGAAAAAGCTATCAGTTAGAAGTTGAAGGGGCTAGAAGGGCTAGAGGCAGACCAAAAAGGACTTGGATCAAAGTAGTAAGAAATTATTCGAGTGCTCAAAATTTAGCAATCCATATGGTTTTAAACAGAATGGAATGGAAAAATAGGATTCATGTAGCTGACCCCATATAGTTGGGATTAGGCTTAGATGATGATGATTATGATGACCCTACTTTTGTCCGGCAACCAAGTTTGACTCTATATTAGAAGGTTAAGATTTTTTAAAAGATCAATCAACGTCTCCCCATCCCAGACATGATACCATTTCCAAATAGTATATATGTATGATGTGTTATTTCCTTGCAGAGAAATGGGAGGTTAAAGATACATGGAAAAATCTCAACACTCAGGACAAACTTATCAATAAAAGCAATGAGAAATTGTCTCCATTCAGAAACATCAAAATGATTACATGCTGAGAAACATATAAGCCAAAGCAAGGAAAACTGAAAAGAATAATTCTTACCTCCAAAAGTGGAAGGAAATTGTTGAATGACAGATCCAGGGGACAACCATATATGAACTTCAGAACATTGACAGTTGTTTCCAAGTTCCAATAGACTGAAACATGATCTAAACAAGATTCACTGTAGGAATGAAAACATAAATGAGAAAAATTCTTTTCTGTATAAACCACACATTTCGAAGTTGTATATGTTGAAGATATGTGGCGGTGTTAAGTTACTTATCAGGGAAAAAAAGATATGTGGTGGTGTTGTAATATAATAAAAGGGTGAAGCAACCTAATTTTCTACAGAAAAATAATGGAAAATGATTTTAGGGATGCCCAAACTTCTGGTGTGTATATATATCCTGGGATTGTATTCAATTCAAAAACGCAACTGTTAGCGTGCTCTAATCCAAAAGGTTTCGAGACTGCACTGACAGTCAAATAATGGTTAGCATTTTCGTCATCTCCAGGTGTTCAAATCAACAGTAATGACATAATGAGAAAAGGGAAATGGTAACAAAACAAGTTCTCTTAGCTAGGTAAATGTTATTAGAATCTCAATCCTTGTAAGCTTATTAATGAAATAGCCAGCAACAATGATGTAAGAGTTTCAACAAAAAGACATGAAAAAAAGAGCTGATCAAACTCCCAATGTTACAGTGAAGAGGAAAACAGCATATTATCATAATTATTCAATAAATTACCTGAAACTCCCAACAAGGAGACCACTAAAATAGGTTGAATGTTGAATGAGCCTGAGTATCAAAAGTTACAACAAATAAAGTGCCAATCATAAGTTTCTGCAAACTCCACCAAATAATTAGATAAATAGAAAGCTGAATAAATGCTCACCTGCTTCTCTCTGCTTTAACTTTGATGCTTTCATGGCTGAGAATTAAAGGGAGGTTCCAGGTACATATATCTGAGGTTGAAATGAAAATCTCCTTCTGTGTAGTCTCCGCACCGATCACGAGAGGATCTTTCAACTCCAGAACCACGAAATTGTCCTTTGAGGTTGAAGCCATGGACGCAAAACCCCAACAGAACGCTTTGAAAGCAAGTCTAAATCTTCTTATTCGAAGTTTCTGCACCTAGGGAAGAAGCAAAGCTCTGTGTAGGAAGAATTGAAAGCACAAATCGGATACGCTCGCCATTTCAGGATAGAATCGGGGATGCACCGATGCAGAGTACAGACGCTGACGCATCACACGGCGGAGATGGAGAGACCGGATCTGCTCCTCGCGCCTCACACCGACCTCACAGGCACATCCAACCATATATTGGGAGCATCTCCCGTAGTTATTGCATTATTATTCACGGGATGTTCTCAACGCATTGGTGAGATGTGCATGTGAGGTCGGTGTGCGGCGCCCTGTGTATAGAGCAGATCCCAATTCGGAGATGAAGAGCCAAACCTCTAAATTTTTTAATTTCTAGCAGAACCTGCGATGTACGGAAAAATCTGAAAGATTTAATAATTTTATTTTTTATTTAATGTTGATTTATAAAAATAATTATTGTTAATTGAATATGAACAAATGTTTTTTAATAAATTTAGTTTTATTAATAATTTATAGTAATTTTAATAATTTTTTTTCTTTTTATTATTTTTAAATAAAATTTTGGTTAACTTTAAATAAATAAAAAAAATTACAAAAACTAACATGTTTATTAATTCCACTAATAATTAACAATTATATAGGAATGGCAACGGGGTGGGTTCAGGGCAAGGCACCCCATCCCTTTCCCTGCCCCATAGTCAATACACTTTATCTCATCCCCGCCCCGTCCCTAGTGTTACACAGGTTTACGGCAAAGTAACCACTCCTCAATGTCTGGCAAGTTTAGGGGCAAGGCACCCCACTCCTCATCAAGGATGGAGAATCCTCGAATTTCCCTGCCCCATCCCAGTATTGGGCGGGTTCAAGTTGAGGTGTAAATTGGGTTGTGCTGGGTCGGCACAACACAACCTGCATGTGGCCCGCACAAAGTGCGAGTCGTGCCATGCTGGCCCACGAGGCATCCCAGGCCATGCCTCCCTCCTCTATGATAATTTGGGGGGGTCGATTTTGCACAACCCGTGTTGTGCCATGGGTTGGGTTGCGCCTTGGGCCAGGCCATGCCGCACACCAAGCCAAGCTCAAGGCAAGGCACCCGCTCACTGTCCAAGGTATTTAAAATTAGACCGGATAGGGATTCGTTCTAGGTCGAACGGTTTGACTGTTCGGCCCGAACGGATGACCTACTTTCACAAAAAAATTAGAAAAACAAAAAAAGGACAAAAACTGTTGTCCAAGTTGACAGTTCGACCGCCCAGGTTAGCAGTTCGCTAACCAAATAAATAGTTTTTGGACAAAAAGTGGTTTTGAGGTGAAACGATGTTCGGTTCCCAATTTTTTCGGTCAAACCATCTGGTTTGATCTAGTTTTGAAAATACTGTCCCCGTCAACCCAATATTCAATTTGATGATAGAAATTATCAAAATGATACATTGAGTATCAACCACATGGTAAATTTCTATTATTGTTGATTGAAAGATTTAATAAATTTCCATTCAGTCATACCACAATCCCCATCCTCGACCCCAACCTCGATCCGGGAATCCTATTAATCCTCGTCCCCGCCCCATCCCGCCAAAACAATGCCCATCCCCAGCCCCGTTGGGTCTGGGAAGTCAGGTCCCCATCGGGGATGGGGAAATTGTCATCCCTAAAAGTGTGTTCTAATAAATGACCCTAATAGAAACACATAAGAGTATACAATTGTTTTATATTTTTAACTTCTTAAATAATTAATAATTATTCATATTTTATATACTACTTTTAATAAATGTTTTATAATACAAAAATAACAATAATTAATTTTGGTTAGGTTTATTTATCAATCTGATGAAACCAACCAACCCAATTAACTTGACCCGAGTTGGTCAGTTTTCTAGTATTTTAGGTTGGCTTTGGTTCAAAAATTTCCCATATCGACCAAATTGGATCAGTTCCACTTTAGCCATTTGTAAACCGATCAAAACCGAATGACCTAACCATGGACATAATCACACTATAAATTTTAAATATAATTTTTAATATGAAAAAGTGGGAATTTTCCCATATTTCATAGTCTAACATGTTTTATATCACACTATAATTTTTAAAATTAAATTAAATTTTTAAGTTTAAATCTTTTGAACAGAGTGACCAAACCAATACAACTTGAGTGGGTCAGTTTTCACAAAAGGTTAGTCGGTTTCAACTAACCAACTTCCTAACCTAACCAGGTCAATTTGGTTGACCAAATAGCCTACGACCGCACTAAACCAACTCACGAACACTCATAATTTCATCTAAATTAATAGTCTTATCTCTATTAAATAACAATAGTTTAATCTCCAATAATTATTGAAAATTTATAGCAAAAATACACCATTATTGAAAATATATATAATGAAAACTACAATAATTACAAAAATACAATAAGTACTAAAAATATATTAACTTAGTCAATAAATAGTATAATCTCAAATAATAGTTTAATCTCTACTAAATATTAATCAATAACGTATAACATAAACACAATAAATACAGTAAGTACAATAAATTAAATTTAAAAATTTCAACAATAGTAATTTAATCTCCAATAATTATTGAAAATTAAACAACTAAACAAAATAAATTTATACATACCTATTGCAAATACATTTATCGCAAAAAATAAATATTAATTTTAGTATATATAATTATATAATAAATATAGATTAAGAGTTTTAAATTATTAATAATAAATATTTTTTGAAAGTTATTTTCTCAAATTATTACTTGATATAAGTGAAATTAATTATTTACAATATTATGTAAAATTAAAATTATTAAATTATTATTAATTTCAACATTATGTTATAATTATTTTTTGACTTTTTAGATTTTTTAATTTATTTTTAACTATTTAAAATATAGTTATGTTAAATATTTTGTTATTTAAAATATTTAGTTATTTAAATACTTAAATATTATGTAAAATATTTAAGTTTTAAAATATTAATTGAAATTAATTATCCATAAAATCATAATTTATACTATGATTACATAATTTCATTATTAAATTTGTAATGTATTAAATTTTTATTAATTTAACTATTATGTTATAATTATTCTTCTACTTTGAAGAAATTTTTTAAATTTATTACATAATTTCGTTATTTTAACCATTTAAAATCTATTTATGATAAATATTTAGTTATTTAAATATTTATATAATCTATAAAATATTTAACATTTTTTGTTATTTGAATTTTATTTATTTAAAGCTATTACATATTATTAATTATTTAAAAAACATTTAAATTGATAATTTAGAAAAACATAATTTAAATTGTTATTACATAATTTCGTGATATATTTTGTAAAAACATAAAATTATTTTTTGTGTTTTCAATAAATATTTTAAAGTTATTTTATAATTTTGTTAGAATATTTAAATAATTCTTAATTTTTTTAATCCAAACTTTCTTTAAATAGATATAGATAAAAAGTTGGAGAGAGGATAAATAGCAATTAGAGATAATTTAGGAGAGAAACTCTCTACTAAATTAGAGATAATTTTGGAGATAAATAGGAATTAGAGATAATTTAGAACATAAATAGGAATTAGAGATAATTTTGGAGAAAGTGGGGGAGGTAGTTTAGGAGTAATTTTAGGAGAAGAGATTATTTAGGTTATTGAGAAAATGCTTCTCATTGGTTTGTTTCAATAATGACATGGAATTAAAAATACAAAAAATTCAAAAAAAGGAAAAAAAAAGATAAATAGCTTCTCTCAAAGGAGAGACATGCTGACACGGCATGACCAGTTTTAATATATATATATTAGATTTTGTTTTTGGATAAATATTTATTTAAAATAAAGGATAAAATTAAAATATAAATAATATTTTAAGTATATTTTGATATACATAATACAAATAGTATTATAAAAAACATAAATAATGTTATAAGTTTAATATATGCACACATATTTAATATACTAGTCAGGACCCGTGCAATGCACGGTCTTTATTTATAAGCAAAATTCAATATGGAACTCTATGACATTTCTAATTGAATGGTGTCCATCTAAGTTTAATTCAAGTATTATTTTTTGGGGTTATGTCTACTTTATGTAATCATTATCTAAAATTGTGCTTTAGTGAGAGTGGCCAATTTCCTATTTTCTAGATAAATTTGTATTATTTTTATCTTAAAGCTAATTATTATTAATTAATTATTACTATTATTGTATTATTTTATGTAAAATTATAAAACAACATCCTATTATATCATTTCTATAAACCACATTTGTGTTTTGACCCTAACAAAGGCCTCCCCTATAGGTTTTAGAAAAAAAAAATGCATTGTTATTGTATTATCATACATAATTTAAAGTTTCAATTTTACCCTCTACTTATTTATTTTGCTAGACAACTTTCAAAATAAAGTAAAAAGGCTAAAGTAAAGTATAATGAACACATTATATCAACATTTTTTATTTGGAATGTTGACGAAAGGGAGGTATTTACAATTTTTTTCAAAACAATAGTAGAGATTTCTATTAAGGTTAAAACACTGGGGAGCTTCATAGAATTGCTAGAAAACCCAAGGAGGTTTTTATAATTTTCCTTATTTTTAAATGAAATTTAAATTGATTTTGAAATAATTAAGCTATATTTAAAATTAATATTTTTATTAATTTTTAAATTTAGTAAAAATGAATTTATTTAAATATATTAAGTTTTTATTAAATTTAAATTCCTTATGAAATTCAATTAACTATATAAATTTTTACTTTTAATTGGAACTTAAGTTGGTATATTGGTTGACAGTTTTGCATTAGTTTTATATTAATTTTAAATTGATATTAGTTTTTAATTTATCTTATTCCTTTTATTAATTAAATTATTTTTGTTATATTAATAAAAGTAGGTTTATAAATAATAATAGTTAATAATTAATTTTATTTGATTTAAGTAACATACTAAATTATTTTCATTATGGATAACTAATTTTTATTATTTTCAAATGGAATAAAAATGGATTATAATTTTAAATGGAAGTAGATTATTTAGCATAATAATATATCATTGAATATCTTAATTCCAATATAATTAATCTTTACTAATAATTATAGTTTAACGCAAACATATCTAATATGTATAAAATTATAGTTAAATTGAAATGGATAGATATAGATGAATTCATACACGTTTGGCACGTCTTTTTGTGTGGTCTTTCAACTGTTTACAAGTCGTGCAGACTACATCGTAGTCTTGTTCCGTTTGGTTCGCAGCAAATCTAGTCGCCAAAAGTCAGTGTGCCGAAAAGATGCGAGAAGGCCATTTTGGGCTGATTTCAGGAAGCTCTAAATGGAGCTTTTCGTGCCTTTCTTGCTTTATTCTCATGTGGAAAGACGCACAGTAGTCAAACTAACTTTGGGCTGCTCAAATCTTCATGCAAAAGCTCAATGCGTCTTTTGACTATTAGAGCTACCAAAAGATCTTCCCAAAAAGACTTGCCAAACAGCGTCAAAGTTAATGAATTTTATGCAATTTAATGAGTAATGGAGACACGAGAGAATTAATGGAATGAGTTATTGAATGAGAGAGTTAATGGCATAATTAATGATGAGAGATTATTAAAAGAGTTAATGGGAAAGATGTGTGTGTGTGAGAGAGAGAGAGAGAGGGAGAGAGAGAGAGAGAGAGAGAGAGAGAGTTAATGGTGTGTTAAAAGTCTTAAAGGTGATTGGTCCCTTGACTTATTTTGTTCAATTTTAAAATTAAAAAATTAAAAAAAAGATAGGTGCCTTTGAAAAGAAACAAAAAAAAAAGACAATAAACCAAGAAGCAGGAAAGTACTAGCTTGGCACATTCCATTTTACATTTTAATATATAGATATAGATATAATCAAGGTTGGGGTGGGGACTTTACTCCTCGTCTCCCCACCCCCATCTATGGTCGAGTATCCCTTTTAAAGTGATCGATTTCAATGCTTACAAGACCGTGTTCACTTTGCCGCACAACTGTTTACAACCATGCATTGGGAATATCTCTGTACTTGTATGTTTTTTTTTTCATGGGGAGGTATTCCCAATGCAAGGTACAAGGAACTGGCAAATAGTGTATGTTCTTGTGAGGACCAAATCCAATTTCCCTTATAACACCCATCTCCTTCCCCATTCAGTCGATCAAGCTAGGTACCCATTGGGGAAGGGGAAAATTGTCATCCCTGGATATTAGGGATGGAGATTGTCTTGGCAAAGCCAACAAAAGAAGTTCCAATACCCTGCCAATTTGATATGACATCACATATCTCACCATAAAAGTGGGACCGACCATATGTGGTGTCAATGATGTCGGGGGTGGGGATTAATAGGGATCCCTAACCGGGACAAGGACGGGGATGGGGAGTGAAGTCCCTACCCCTATATATATGTATCAAATAAAAAAACTCATATGAAGTTTTTGGTTGTTGTTGAAACCTCCCTTGGAGTTTGGTAATTGCAATCACCTCCCCTGAACTTTCTGGCATAATTGCATGTAGATCCCCTTTGGTAGAACCTTATAAAAAGAGGCATCAAACTGTTCAAAATACCCATGTAGTTACTTTTAATAAAAATGTTCATTTTCTAGATTTATCCTCATATGAATTGCTAGCCCTAACCCTTCCAATCTCTTTTTTCTTAAATTGATTTTTTTTTTCAAATTTGCCCTTCATATCAATCATTCAAAGGCAAAGTTGCAACTTTAATTTCTCTATTTTTTGTTGCTTATAAAATTTGTATTGTTTTTTTTTCATGTAGAAATCGGTCTCAATAGTAATTGCATGGGTATTTTGGGCATTTTGTGCCTCTTTTTAGAAGATTCTAATAGAAGGGGTCTACTTGCAACTGTACAAAAAAGTTTAGGGGAGGTGATTGCAATTATCACACTTCAGGGGAGGTTTCGGAAAATTACCCTATTAGATATCATTTACATTAAATATCTATTATATTATATTAATATTATTTATATAATATATAAATATTTTAAAATTTTCCTTTTATTTTAAATAAATGTATTTTCCAAAAAATATTTTTAATTAAAAAAATGAGGAATTTGGGTCCCCACAAGGAAGCCATCTCCATTAGGAATCAGGGATAGAGGGTAACTTTTATCTCCGCAAGGGACTGGGGGTCAAGGATGGGGATTTGTCAAAAAATTGGGATTAGTGATGGGGAATATGATCCCAAACCAATTGCCATTCCTACCAGATACTAGTTATAACTAGGACCGCTTCTGTTGTAATGTTCTATAAAATGGTGCCCTCAATTGTTTACAAAACGTCCTTACTAGTAGGGGTGAGCATGGATTGGTTCAAGGTTCCAAGTTTTTGGAACCAAAACCTACCCTGTCAAGTTTGGTTATAGGGTCGATTTTGGCCCTAACGGTTCTAGGTTGGTTCCAGGGTCTACTTATAGATCCTATTCTTTCTTTACTCCCCCCCCCCAAATTTAAAAAAAAAATGAACATGTTAATGATTTTCAATAATAATAATAATAATAATAATAATAATAATAATAAAGTTCTAAACTTATATTGCCTTCATTTATTAAATCAAGTAGTTTAATCTATAGGTTATCATAATATATAGTTTAGAACTTATCATTATAATTTAAATTTTATACATTTAAATATTATGATAGTCTATTATTATGCACATTCAATATTATATTGAAGAAAAATGCTCAAATTATTTAAGTGACTCAATGGTCAAGTGCAACCTTGGTCTTTGTAACCATGAGTGCTTGGGTTCACATCTTCACATCCTCACATCCTCAATGTATTTTGAAACTTTATTTCAATGCAAGTTTGGTTCTAAAGCTAGTTCCTCCGAGGTCAACTAAAGTCGATTCCACCAAGGCCAACCAAGGCTCATTCTCCGAGTTGGTTCAGGTAAGGTAAGCCCCTAGAATTAGTCTGGGTGGAGGTCAATTCTAAGAATTTGGAACTAGACATACTTGACAATAGATTGGGTAGGGTCAATTCAAAGCTAGTTCAGATGAGTTTAGATTTGCTGACCACAACACATTGCTAGCTATGCTCATCCGACCACCCGTTAAGAATATAGGTGACCACAACACAACTGAAGCTTCATATGTGCAACCAGATGAATGTGGGCAACAATTTGTTGTGGTCAGTAGATACAGACTCATTCAAGATTGGTTCCATTCCATTTTGGGTATAATTTACCTATTTGCTCCCCTTACTTACTAGCCCTCTTTTTTATTTTTTTGATCCTTATAGTTCATTATCATGACTATTTATATCCATATGCATTGTATACTTTAACCTAAAAACCACCCTAACTACAATTTTGCCAATTATTTCCCAACACAGAGATCCTATAGGAATAGAGTCAACAATTCCATGCCCTAGCATTTTTTGCTAGTAATCACCAATGAAAAACAACTCCACATGTGAAAATAATAGGATCAGAAAGATTGTACATAAAAAAGTTGCAACAACGACAAGCTCTAAACCCTAGAACTAGTCTAGGTGGGGATTGATTCTAAGAATTTGGAACTAAACCTACCTGGAAATAAATTGGGTATGGTCAATTCAAGGCTATTTTGAGATTGGTTCCATTCGGTTTTGTAGAATCTACCTATTTGCTCCCCTTACTTACTAGCCCTCTTTTTTATTTTTTTTAATGCTTATAGATCATTATCATCATGACTATTTCTACCCATGTGCATTGTATACTATAACCTAAAAACCACCCTAACTGCAATTTTGCCAATTATTTCCCAACACGTAGAACCTATAGGAATAGACTAAACAATTCCATGCCCTAGCATTTTTTGCCATTAATCACCAAGTGAAAACAATTCCACAAGTGTAAATAATAGGAATGGAAAGATTGTACATAAAAAAGTTGCAATTGTAGCAACCTCTACAACTCAACGAGAGAGAGGGAGAGAGATACTGAGATAGGTGGTGACTTTGCAATCTGTGGCAGAGGTAAAATTACTAAAACGCATATTAATGCTTGATAAGTTATTATAAAAATAACAAAAAGTAGGCATGTTGAAGCATATCTCATGTTCTTTTTTTTTCCTTCTTTGCAAAAATTAGTGTTTTTTTTGTATTTTCTTTTTTTCCTGTTTTTGTATTTAAACTTATAGCTTAAAAACAAATAGAATCACTTTGATTTAAAAGCTTAAAATGCAAACATTCACATGATCAGCCACAATTATGTGAATGCTACTCCATGATAGGATCCACTCCATCCATCAACAATAGTTGCACCAAACATGAAGAATCTCTTTCGATATAGATATTAGTGACACCCATCTGTATGGCCAATTTAATACCTTCAAAGAGAGCCATGGCCTTATCAACAAGAAGCCCTTAAATGGGAGAGAAATGGCTCAAGCTATATGAATTGGCCAAGCAATAATAGAACTTTGTGTCTCATTAGTAGCAATTGGTGTTTCCCCTAGAGGGAGACTAGCCAATTTTAATAAAGATGAAATATGGTCATGGATCTTCTTCAATCACCTCATGCAAATTGAAAGGAGTGTTTTCAAGTAGGGAAAATCTATGATGTGGAAAAGATATGGTATGGAAAGAGTTTTTACCAATCGATCAAAACCCACCCATGAATTTTGATAAATAACACCTGATTCACTACTAAGTTTATGATTCCAGTTGATTGGTCAGATGTTTTTTGGATATCATATCTTTTCCATATCATAGTCGAACCCCTTGTTCAAGATCACCAACATCAAACTTCTACCACCATGCAATCCAATTTGATACCAAATAATGTGGGATGGGGGTCATTCTTAAATTTGAGCAATGTAAAACAATGGGTTTATATAAATACATCAACCCAGCCAACCTTGCATATATTTGGGTTAGACCAAACCAGTCAAATCAATTATTTGCTAAAAGAGTTAAGACTTTCTAGAAAAAGATATCTAAGGATAGGGTAGATTACTGAAATCTCCCTTGAAGTTTCTGGTTGTTGATAAAACCTCCCTTGAAGCTTGGTAATTGTAATCACCTCCCCTAAACCTTTTGACATAGTTGCAAGTAGACCCCTTCTGGTAGAATCTATAGTACTTTAAAAAACACAAATGGCTTCAAGAATATTTTTGGAATTTTCTAAGAACAAAATTTACCCCTCTATATTTAAATTTATTGATAAAAAAATGAGGGCAAATATGGTAATCGGTTATTGATATTAAATGAGATGAAAAGAAGTAATTTAAAGATATTCAATGCATTCAATTCTCTCTCATCAAATCCAACATTTAAGTTATTAACTTGTCATCGAATCATATATCCAAATCATTTTTTTTGTTTCTTCTCATCATTAAGTTCTATTAAATAAATCCATACTTAATAAATTGATACTTTCAATAACATAAAAGCTTATACTTTTAAAATCTACATAGCAAAAATAGTGTTTTCATCTAGGTGGTGGTAAGAAATAAAATCATTTTGGGTTAAATGGGTTAATCCAGGTTGCCACAACTAAATAATAAAATTAAAAAATAGATAAGATGAAAAAAAAGAAATTAAAAAAATTGGGAACATTTTTAACATACATATTAAACAATAATAAGTATGATAAATAAGAAATATTTTTATTAATTATGGAAATGGAATGTAAAATTTAAAATCAATTGGAAATAAAAATATTTTCCTATTCTCTAATTAAATCCTTGTAATTAAATCCACAATATTAATTTTAATAATATAAAATTAAATATTTTGAAAAGTAATTTGAAAATAAAACCATTTTCTTCCCTCCCAGTGGTGGGTATGCAATTCAACCATTTGGGATTAAATAGATTAATAAATAATGCTATAATTAAATAATATAAATTAAAATAAATAACTATGGAATGTAAGAAGTGTTTTTTTTAATGCTGAAATTGGAATGCCAAATTCAAAATTTACCTAGAAATGAAATGATGTCATAGTCAAATAATAAAATTTTTAATAAGAAAAAATACAAAGAATCACAAAAATAAAAAAAAAAAGATAGAGAAAATTCTGGGCATATATCTAATGTTGTATATTTATAAAAATAAAATATTGGCGGGTACTCTAATGTTGTGCACTCATTATATTGAACAAAAATAAGTTTTATACATAAGAAATAATTTTATCAATGATGGAAATGTAATACAAAATTTAATATTAACCTAGAAATCAAACAATTTTCATTTTTAGATGGTGGGTTAATGGTTTGAGTCAAATGATACCATAGACAAACAAAAATTAAGTGTGATAAATAAAAAATATTTTATATAATGTAAATAAAATATATAATTTAAAGGGAAAAATATAGTCAAAGTCGGTTGTACATTTAAAATTAGGTTGTAGGTTGGTCTAGAAACCAACAAAACTTTGACAATTGGCTCTACATTTCAAATTATAAAAACACCCGCCATGTCAGTAAAGGCTTATGTGGCTGTTGCCAACATGGACTAGAGTCCATGTTGGACACAACAAAAAACTTATACTGAAAATAGTTTTTAAGTTTCTCTCCCACTCCCTTTGTCTCTTGATCTCCCTCCCTTCACTCTCACTCTCACTCTCACAGTCATCTCCCGATCTCCCGCTCCCTTTGTTCTCCCACTCTCTCATCTTTGATCTATAGCCAAATCAAAACCTCTCTCTCTCTCTATTGTTCTCCATCTATCTTTCTCATTCTTCTCCCTCACTCTTCCTCTCGGTCAATATCTCATTATCCCTCAATCTTTATTATTCTCCAATTGGTGTAAATTTCATAGCCAAGAGCTTCTTGTGATTTTTTATTAAATTGGTGTAATAATTTTTGAACCATACCAAGTTGGTATCATGTTCTTTTATACGATTTGATTAATGTAAAAAAAAAATAAAAAAACAACAAAGGGAGCAAGAGAGAAACTGAGGAAGAACAATAGAAATTAAGAGAAAATGAGAGATCGACCGAGAAAGAGAATGAGAGAGATTGAGGGAGAATGATAGATAGATAGAGAATGAGAGAAATTGATATAGAGAACATAAATATAGAAACCAAAAATCATTTTTATTTATTTTCAAATCACATAGTCGTTGAGCAGATAAAGATGAGAGAGAGAGAGAGAGAGAGAGAGACTAAAAACCTTTTTTTTTTTCCAATCACCCAACATTAAAGGGCAATTTTAGTATAAGCTTTTTGTTGTGTCTAACATGGATTAAGAGTCCCATATTGGCAATAGCCACATAAGCCTTCGATGACATGGCGAGAGTTTTTATAATTTGAAATATAGAGCCGATTGTTAGAGTTTTGTTGGTTTATGAACCAACTTGTAGCCTAACTTTAAATGTACAACTGGTTCTGACTATAATTTTCTCTAATTTGAAACTAATCCAAAAGAAAAACTATTTTCTTATTTAGATGGTTGGACAATGATCTAACCTTAAAAAAAACCCATGATGTCATAATTTAATAATTAATATTTACGTTTATCTTCAATCATATAGTTAATTTTGTTAATTTCCAATTTTTATCTTACCTATGATATATCTAAAATTCAAGTAATTAATATGAAGAAAATTTTATCACGTGCAACACATGTGCTTATTTACTAGTTCTCTAAAGAAGGCATGAAAATGTCCAAAATACTGATGCAATTTTTTAACAAAAAAATATTATTTTTAAAATTTTTTCTTTATATGAATCACTACCCCAAGCCCTTCCAATCTCTTTTATGAAAACAATTTATTTTCCAAATTTGCCCTTCATATCAATCACTTAAAGGTAAAACTGCAACTTTAAATTCACTTTGTTTTTGTTGGTCATAAAGTTTGTATTGTTTTTTTCCTAGAAACCAGCCTCAATAATAAACTTTATGGGCATTTTGGCATTTTATGCCTTTTTTAGAAGATTCAAACCACTATAACCCCATATCCATATGGAGACTCATTAATAACTGATTGAAAATACCCATTAACACAAAAAATGCATTAAAACCATTATAGAGGAGAAAGAACCCATATTCTCTCTCCTCCCTTCCCTTTTCTTCTTTCTTCCACTGACCTCTGAAAACTACCACCATTCTTTTCGATCTTCAGAATTGGACCATCCTTGTTCTCTACCAGATTTACAAGCACAATCCACACCACAATGCTTTGGATGTAGAACAAATGTCAGCTGTATGCTTCAATCATATAATGATGTACCCATTTCTCTACTTTTTTTAATAGATATCTGTAGTTCTACTTGGACTGGTAATGCATGAGATGCATTTCAAACAGAGGATTTTTTTTTTTTTTGGGCAGGAGCTTCTTATACCTCCATTCTCCACAACATTCTCCAATATAAATCACCACTAATGAAGCTATGACAAGAAGAACTTGGCCTTTTATTACAAATTATTTTTGGGATTATTATCGTTTAGTCCACCCTTAGGTGGAGCTAGGGTTTCTAGGGGTGGACTGAATTCTTCCCGTGGATTGATGTCAAATTCATAGGCAGGATGTGGTCTATAGGGGGAGGGGAGACTAATAGTAGACTAGGAGCGGGCTGCAAAAAAGATTTTTGAGAGGGATTGCAGTCCAAAAATCCCATTATTTTTCACCATAGAGGATTTCGTTTACTAGCCATGAGGTGTGAATCTCTAGATAGGTTGTCGGCCATTAATGCATACATAGAAAATCTTGGCTGCTTATTGTTCTTTTACTACATTTGGCATGCAAGAAATGCAGTTATTTTTTCAAAAAGATGTGAAATCTTTGATTGGTAATATCTACTAACTATTATGATAATTCTCTAAGAACGATTATTGCTAGGGGAATAAATAGTTTGTTGGTAGATTGGAGAATAAATTGTCGGTTTCTCACTCCTACAAGCTTTGTTAATTTAAATCGTGATGCATGTGATGCAGGTATTATCAATCAATGTTTTAAAAACCGACCTGGAGGCCGAACCGTTTTTGCCTCCGGGTTGCAGGTCATTGGTTCGATCAACTAGGTTGAACGGTTCAGACCATGCTATGTCATCACACACACACACACACACACACACACACATATATATATATATATATATATATACATATATATATTTATACATATACGTGTATAAATATATATTTTAATAATAAATAATGTATAAATATATTTTAGATCTGTTATATGTAATAGTTTATATTTAATTTATGTTTTTTAATTTTTTATTTGTAAAAATATAAAAGATTATAGTTTGAGGCCAACAAAGGGGGTAGCTCTAGTGATCTCTACAATCTTGGATTTTACCTAAAAAATGAGATACCAAATATCAAAATGGGAACAAATTTACCTATCTTGGATTTTAGAAATTGTGGAGATCACCAGAGCTACCTTTCTCTCTCTCTGGTGATTATAGAGGGTTTATGCTTGTCAAGGGGTAGAATGTTCTTTTGAGTGATTATAGAGGGTTTCCTAAAAACTAGAAAATGATCCATAAGTTTCAAGGGTTTCTTAAAAACAAGGAACCAACCCCAAGGGTGCCCCTTAATAGCTTGATACGGATGCAGTATCTCTCCATTTTCATATTTTTTATTCTTTCATTTGCCTTAGCATGTAACCCCACACATGCATGGATTTTGATCGCTATGTCTAATTTATTCATGTCTATAGTGCGGCTTTTTGTACTTGTTAATGAATTTCATCCATTTAAATGGAGCTTCACTGCGTGATTTATAGAAACTCATTACTAATATATGAGTTTCACCCACCATGTGGCAAGTTAGTCTTGGAGGCACTTGGTCATCAGGACCAAGCATTTTTTCTATATTGGTTATTGCCTGATGTTCTAGAAAGCACTGAACTGGACCAGATTTGAAACCAAACAAAGAGGGAGATGTATACCTGGTATGGATACCACAAGTGTAGATCCCAAGGTGGAAGTTCACGCCTAAATCAATTCCTAAAACTAACTTTCACTGAAGATGGCGCAGCTTGATTTTGAAGCCAGTTCAGCAATGTAATTTTCAGCAAAACTACAATCCAATTGCTTGGATTGAACTAGGGAGGTGAGCACCAAATTTCTTTGAACTTTTCTTGCAAAAATCAGAGAGAAAACTAATCTCTATCAGTCCCAAAAGCTGTAGTCGAACTAGGATTTCTTGGGAGACAAAAGAAGAAGAAAGAGAGAGCAGAATTGACAACTGTTTTTGGACCTGGACTCTTTTAAGATATAAGTTTTATCCTCTTAAGAGGATGGGAGCTCCATACCCATTTCTAAACCCATATTCGCCTCATGTCACATGACAAGTTTCATGTGACATCTTAATTAATCATATTAATTATGTGCCTTCGGCCCATTAGCTATATGGCTCACGACCCAAGAGTGTTGCTTGGCCAATTTAAGTTTGATTTGTATGGCGTTGGAGCCCACAATAACCTCATATAAGCCCACATGGGTTCGAACAATCCTTTGTAAAAAGGCCTGATTGAATTCACTACATAACGCAATGAACTCCTGAACACATCACTATGGGCTCAAAATGGGCCCAACATTTACACTTAAATGACCATTGAATTCAGCCATACTATGAAGATCCAAGGATAATGGACTTAAGTAAGATAAAGCCCATCAAGTAATAATCGCTTAATGGTTTCTTACACTTAACCTCTCAGCCCATAATGATCAAACACTATCCGACAGGAAATGACCTCTTCCTTGGCTACAAAGTGCAGTGCCACACTCTCTACTCGGATGGATCATGGGAATTAAAAGATTTTGCAAACACTTATATATATATTGCAAAAGCAAATCTCAAAAACAGTTGAAATCCATTACCGACAATTTAGGTTTCCATAAGAGAGAGCGTAAACCCTATCATTCACTTTGTCTGACAAAATGACCGATCCTATCACTATGATCATCCTCCTAAGTGAATTCTCAAACTGTCCCAACATACCCAGGTTTTGACTTTCAATGGATCTCACTGATTGGCATATCAAAGACAGCCCAATCTTTCACCTAGTACAATACCATAATCAAGTGTAGGGGTTATGTGTAACTTTATACTTTTGCCTATCAATCTCCAAGGTCCAGGGCAACCAAACACACTACATGTGCTTCAGGTCTATCCCTAACAACTGAGACAAGCTGCCCCTATTTCTTTGGCAGTACATCAGTGTCAGCCTTGGCAGGATAAATTCCCCAAGTCTATCTAAGGGTTGAGAACATTCTAAATTAACACGAGTTTCATAAGTGTCTAGTTTAAGGGGTAAATTTCACATAAACTACCAACATTAACATGAAACTATAATGTACTTTTATTTATTTATAATAAATGTATTTGTACATCAATCTAATTGGAGCTAAGGGCATACACTGTCTAATACCAATATGTGAAACTTCTCTAAGATGGTCACCAAGATGAACGTACTGAAACAATTTGCTTTAGTTTGAGGGGGAGGTTTAGATGTCATGGGGTTAAGGGTATTGAAGTAACTATAATATATTTATTAGTTTAGGTTTTGAGCGCTCAAAGTTTCAGGGGTTTATATTGTAGCTGATTTGTAAGAGAATGATTAATCAAGTTTTTTCCACTTTCTTCCCTTCTCTCTCTCTCTCTCTCTCTCTCTCTTACTTTTTCTAGTTTTCTTCATCTATTTACTCCTCAAAGCATATGGAATTAGTGAATTACTTTATGTTTTTCTATAATTTTTATTCTTTTCTATGCATTTTTATATTTTTCTGAAATTTCTGCAATTTTTCTTGTAATTTGCATGTTTTCTTTATTTTTAGACAGTGGTAGATTACCAGTTTTACCTTATTGAATGGAGAACTTGTCACAGACCATACATGATTAGACAAAGGCAGAATGAAGAGTTTGAGGAAATGGAATTTGCAGTAGGTCTTGCTAAGGTTCTTGCTTGCTTTAAATTCCTCTGATTTTGAGGAGATAACTAGGGTAGAATGCATAGTTAAGTTAATTGTGACTCCATCGTTGCTTTAAAGTTGGAACATATGTTCAGCCAAAGTGGACTTTCAACAGATAATTTTTAACAGTGATTTTATACAATGTTTAGTTGTAATGGTCATTATACACTAGCATTTTATCAAAAAAAATAAAAAAACGGTCATTATACATCAAAAATTGTGAAAATGAGCCAACGGTTAAATTTGGTGCCTTAAATGGCCGATTATGGCACAAAAATTGGCTAGAGCGGTTTCGAGGGTTGGGCCACTTTATTTTTGCATCCATCAAAAAGGCCAAACATGAACAAATATGTTCGGTAGAAATTTGTATTTCAAAACAAAAGTGAGAGTGCATAGGGTGCCCAGACATCCGGCCCTACATTGCATACATTTGGACTGATTCTGCGAAAAATATATAGCGCATATTTGTATTTGCATTGCATCCAAATGGAGCCTTTGTACTCTTTCCAAACTGAGCCTAAGGTTCTATTTGCTTGCAGTGCAAATTTGAACCATATCCGAATTTGATACCTGGTTCAGATTTGTATGTCTATTTGTGATCATGATTTGCACTCTTACATGATACAGACTTTGCATTTTTGTCAAATTTGTACTCATTAGCAGTGCAAATTTTGCATCCCAAATAGGCCTCTGCATATTGCACTCCACTCTCTTGCAGTCTTGCTGTTTTCTTGTTGCCGCCAAACTCTGAAATGTAAACTTCCCTCCCATCTTTCCTCTTAAATTTGAGTTGTAAGCTCCTTTAATATTATGTACACTCGTATACAGTTTATTTTTTCCCAGTTTGTTATTTATTAGAACAAACAGAACAAGGCCTGCATTTTTAATTAATTTACTGAAGTACTTAGAAATTAAAAGAAACAGAGGACTGTGCAGCCAACATAAATTCGGTTATAAATTATAGTCCATGTTGTGGCTTCACCCGTCTTTCTGAGCTGTATCGAAGTTTTGGGTTGCATTGGGTTGAAGTAGAGAGATTTTAGGCAATAACAAGGATTAGGGATAGAATTGGGAGGTTCAGAACTTAGGGTTCACCAGAACCCAACCTAACCCAGCCCATCTTGCACCCTTACTAGAATTCATCTTTTCGTTTCAGGTTTAAGGACTACCTGGTCTGTATTGCATTGCATTCGCAGCTCTGCCCATTCAAAGAATTAAACTCTTGCAAAGATTAAGCTCTGTTTGGGTAAACTTTTGCTTTTGAAAAACAAAATGAGGCAAAAGCATTCGGTAAAAAACATCCTTCAATTGCTACGTGAGAACAAACAAAGCCTTGCATGCTTTAATTCAAAAGTATTTGCCATATTTCCAAATTGTCACTTTCCAAACTTTTTTGAGAACGTTATTAGAAGTCATCATCATCATCTTCCAAGCCTCACCCCAATTATTTCAGTTTGGGAAGACCAAACTGAGACATAGGCTTGGCTCAGTTTGGAAGGAGTACAAATATAAATATGTAGAGTGCAAAACCTTGCATTTTTTATTATTTTTTATGTATTTGCACTGTACAAATTTGTATTTGTATACTTTTTAAACTAAGCCTACATTAGGGCAAAGTAATCTAATTACACTTAACACAAGGCAAAGGAAAAAGCGCATAACTTCCACACAAGATTGGAAATAGAATTCACACTCTCAAGTCACTTGAACAAAGAGGTTGATTAAAAGAGATTTTAACAGTTTGATTTACTATGGGCCCGTTTGGCGTGTCCTTTTGAGAAGATTTTGTAGCTCTGACAGTCAAAAGACACATTGAACTTTTGACATAAGACCTGGGCAGCCCAAAGACAATTTGGCAGATGTGTCTTTTTGTAGTCTTTCCGCACAAGATTAAAATGCGAAAGACGCAGGAAACTTCATTTGAAGCTTCCCAAAATCATCCCAAAATGGGTTTCTTGTGTATTTATGGCACAGTCTTTTGGTGGCTAAATCTTCCGTGAGCCAAACGGGAATAGACCAAAAATCAGTCTTCCCGGCTTGTAAACAGCCAAAAAACTGCACGGAAAGACATGCCAAACAGGCCCTACATAAATTCAGATAATGGGCAGCAGATTTACTAGGGCAATCCTTGATGCAAAACATAAATCAGATAAAAATTTATCTAATCATGCAAATTCTTTATATAGACATTTGTTCACTATCATCATAAAATTGAGTATCCTGGTTCCATGAGTAGGAGGTCAAGTTGTAAAAGCCCTGGAAACAAAGCTAACAATATTAGCTAATTGTGTATTTACCGTAAAAAGGCTCGGGTCTCGCTTCTGGTTGGTTCCATTTTGAAATAGGATGCCCTCATATTAACAGATGCATGTTTTAATCTGGTATGGGTGGCACTGTGGCACCAAGCGTTTGATGATTAGTTTAACAGCAAATGACTAAAGCACTTACTACATAATAAGCTTGGAACTAAAACGATGCTATGACAACTCCCATAACAATGGAGGAATTGGGACGCAGAACAATGTTTCAAATGGAGAACGGAAAAGAATTGAAAAATGTTCAGAGCTTTCACTTAATTGTTTCAAATGGAGAACAAAGAAAAAATGCCCAGAGTTGTTACGCATTACAACCCTTCACATTGCATCCCCCCACCAAAGAAATAAATAAAGAAAGAAGGAAAAGAGAGAAATAAAGAAACCAAAATGGGCAAGAGATAAAAACAAATAGGGGGAAAGGATCTATTATTTTGTTCTAATAATATTAAATATAAGAAAGAACTGAACTAAGGAAACCTGTACACATGACCTGTTCTTGGACATTGTAATGCAGCAGAAGGGCTTCAAAGTAGAAACAACTCTTCTTAATAATTTTTGCACCTTGGGAATTATAACAGACTTCCATGAACGTTGGATTCCACTCTTTATAGCGAGAAAATGTCCAAATAGATTCTCTTTAGATCTGAGGATGAGGTCCTCGTGTTGCACACCTTGATCTGGTATCCTGCAGAACATCTTTCACCTGATCCAGACACCCCATTTACCGCACTTGATATACTGGAGAGCAGCATCCATGCTAATCATGCCTCAGTTAGTTTTAAACGAGGGACCACATTCATGGATTGGAGTTCCTGAAAATATGAAAAATTACGTGCTTTCAGTAGTGAGTGGTATACAAACACCTCTTAGCAAAGGTCAAGGGCAAAATGATTCATTCAGCTTTCTCAAGGAGTGAGATTGAAGGGCTATCACCTCTATTTCTACTTCAGCAAGATTAGTCTACTTAACTAATCATGTAATGTTCACTCAAGTATAACAAAAAAAGAAAAAAAAATCCATTCCCCAAAGAAAAGGAGAAAAACATTGAATCAGGACCAAAAATTCAACTCAGTCCTAGGTATGCAGTGGACCTAAAATAATTGTAGGCTTGAGAAAAAAAATACTCAAATGATGATGATCACACTACTTGGTAAGATAAATTGCGAAGGAAAGAAATAAATCTGTGGGGAATTTAAGTCATTTGCATTAAAACATCTAAAATGCATGAAAGACAAACAAGGAAAAATATTGCAGAGCAGACATGATATTCCCTATGAAGTAGCTACATTTTCCTTCATTAGAAGCATAAATGAAAAACTCCCAGGAATTTAGATAAGTTAGACTCTTCATACCTGAACCACGTGTTTGGGAAAAGAACAGAAATGACTCTATTTTGCTTAGATATACTTAAGGGTCCAGATACTCATGATGGTTTGAAGATACTCACAAGCTTAAAACTGTATCCAGGAGAACACGCAAGTGACCTCTGAAGGCACCACTGCTGTGACAACAATCAAGGATGGAACAGATACTGAACACACAGAATAACAATTGCCACAATCTCTTGTGAAGATTGCCTGGATGCACTGTTTTAATGAGAACCATCAAAGGCAGAATGAAGAAATGCCTAGAGCCACTCCTGCCTTGGTACTCATCAAGGGAATAACCATAGTTTTAAAACCATCGTTGACCTGAGTAGTCAAACTGCTCAACCTGGAAACTGGTTGCCTATCTGGTTCCGTTTTCCACCTAACACGGATTTTCCCAAAAAGACTACAAACTTGGTCAGCAAACTGCTGATAATTTTTTAAAACCAGGTAACGTTTCATAATTTAATAGTAAAAAATTGAGATAATTTTTTAAAAACTAAAATAACAAAAAAAAGAAAAAGAAACAAGAGAACGCTTGAGGGTTGGTTGGTCTCACTCAGTCACTATCTCTTCTCTAATCTAAAGGCTAATATCTTAAATACATGTTAGAAATGACTCAACCATTTGAACTGTTTGACCAGCATCATCGAACCACTGACCCAGAAACCGGTGGCCAAAGCAGTTCCGTTTCCAGGTCAGTTTTTAAAACCTTGGGGACAATGAGGGACAATGAGGGAAAGCCTAGAGGCACCCTTGCCTTGAGAGTCTTTTTCACTGTTTAAATCACAAAATATGGCGAAAGTGAAAATTTATAATAGGATACACCTGGATGGATAAGTAATAGGTTTAATTATTAGCCCATGCAATCCAATTACCTAAGGCCTGTTTAAGACCATTACGTGGATTGAGACTGTGCCTGCCTCTTTCTCTTATTAAATGGGAGGGCAGGATACCTATCTTGGGATTCTCTAACAAGAGAATAGAAAAAAAAACTAACATTTTATGATACCTACAGGTAGGCAAGTAAAAAGTTTCTATGCAAATATCCTCTTTGAATATGTCTTCTCCCTTATATTACAATCTTGCAATCTTGTTATTGTATTCTTCTTCTCTCTTTCACTTAGTTTCTAAATTTCATCTGTGAAAGAAGAAATTGTGGATCTAGAGGGAAAGAAACCATCTACAATCGAGTGCCTTTATTTGGCTGATTATGGTGGGTTACCTTTACAAAAATATATAGGGAACAAGCCATCCACAGCCTTGTTCAACTTAGATGAATATAGCAATTGGCACCCTACAAATGCATATGTCAAGACTGAAGGAAAAAAGAGAAAAACTTTGATTGTTTAATCCAAAACTATGGTTCCCTTCTAAATGCAATATCCAGAAGAGTGTTGCCGTTGATAGTCAGATTGTTTAATCTGGCTGACTATGGTTTACTATGAAGAAAATGTAGAGAACATTGATGTGGGCCCCACAGCTGTGGTACCACTCTGTCCGTAGGGTAGAATGTATCTAGTAACAGCTGTGGTTATTTTGTTGTTCTGTTATTTCTAGTTTCAGTTTTATATTGGTTGTTATTTGTTAGCAGTTATGATGTAAACACCAAGGGCAGATATGTCCTTTCATGTAACTAGCATAACCTATATATATTAACTTAAAGTGGCGGCGGCAGAATATTGACATTCTGTTCTTCTCCTCAAAATCTGTGTTCTATTGCTCTTCCATCACTCTTTCTTCTACATCTTCTTCACTTTCTCTTCTCATCGAACCTAAAATCTCTTAGTGATCAAGACTGAATAGCAGTTTTGAAAATCTACATGGTATCAGAGCCAAGTTAGGGTTTTTCATGTGAGTCTAATACCAGCCGACCACATGAGAATCTCCTAGGACTGAAAGCTGAAAAGGAGGAGTTCGCAGACTGATTCTTGGAGATCGCCAGAGGTACTAGCAGCTGTTGGAAACTTGCTAGGGTTGCAGAGTGTTGGTGGTCAGGAAGGATCAGAGAAGACTAGGGTTCAGGTAACCCTAGAAGGCAGCGAACTATTTTTTCCTTGTAAGTTGTTACTTTTTAATAGAAGTTCTTTCAGAGAAGATAGGTTGGACCTATCTGGAGGGGAAGGCCGAACCATTCTAGCTCTTTCTCTCTTCGATTTCCTAGGGTTTTACATCAAACCCTGGACCGAACTGTGTTTCTCTCTACTCTAGGGTTTGAAAGTGATCTGCGGCAAGCCCCAGTGGTTGACTGAACTCTGTGATCTACCTAGAGCTACTCTTAAGTTGATTGGTAGATCCGATCAGATTCTAGGGTTTCTTATTAACCCTACTGCAAGCTCATCTATATAGTTTGGACTGTGCGACTGAATTGCTTCCTTTCAGGACTGATTAAAACCCTAACTTTCCCTAGCATATCAGTTTTGTTTTAAAGCTGTTCTCAGAGTTCTAAGGGGGTTAGAGATCTACGGACAGCTACTGCTGTGTTGGCTAGTTGGTTTCAGATCAGAATTACTTTGGTTTTGTGCACATACACAGAGAATACAGATCAAGCCTATACTGTTTTGATTGTGATTGGTGATTCAAGTACTGTTTTGAGAATTGACAGAAATGGAGTCTAAAATTCAGGCAGAAGGCAGTCTTGGGAACATCAGTTATGGTGGTATTTCTGAGATGGGTGGTCAGATTACGACCGTAAAGTTTGATGGATCAAACTATTTGGAATGGGCCCAATCAGCCATGATGGCTATTGGTGGAAGAGGTAAATTAGGGTACCTCCTGGGAGATATGAAAGAACCTTCCAAGGGAGACCCGACATATACCAAGTGGATGCAAGAAAACTACTTGGTTATGACATGGCTGTGTAATTCTATGCAGCCTCATATTAGCCGGAATTATTTGTGGGCAAAAACAGCTAAGGAGATATGGGATGTTATGAAAGAAACTTACTCCCAACCCCTTAATGTTGCCAGAGCATATGAATTGAAATGTGAAGTGAACACCCTTAAACAAGGAGAGAAACCGGTATTGGTCTACTTCTCTACCTTGAAGTCCCTGTGGCATGACTCTTGAGTGGGAGAGTCCCAAAGATGCTCAGACCCATAGAAAGCACATCGAGACAAACAGAGTGTTTGAGTTCCTGGCGGGACTGAACTCAGAATATGATATTGTGAGGCAGCAGATTTTGACTAGAGACAATGTGACTCTCTCTCAGGCTTACTCATTTGTACATAGTGAAGAAACCAGAAGGAAGGTTATGATGCAACCCATATCAGCCTTTGTAGCGGCTACACCCAAATCAGGGGGTGATTCAGAGAAGGACAGGAGGAAGGAAGACAAGAAGGATGTACTATGTGAACATTGTAAGAAACCCAAACATACAAAAGAGACATGTTGGAAACTGCATCCCCACTTGGTTCCTGCGAAGTTAAGAAACAAGAAGGGCACTGCTCATGTAGCCATGAAAACTGATTCAGCATCCTCATCTGGCACAAAAGGAACATCTTTGGAGACCTTAGCTGCAGTTCGGGCTGCCCTAATACAGCTAGAAAAGGAGGTTGGAAATTCAGCTCAGCCACCGCAGCCTCCATCAGCCCCTGTCACATCTGCCTTCGCCCATTCAGGTACTCGAGCTTTAGCCTATCATGCCTCAGCTCCAGGTACTACTGAACCTTGTTGGGTAATAGACTCAGGCGCATCTGATCACATGACTAGCTTGCCTTCACTGTTTACTACTTACCATTTGTCTTCTGGTAGGGATAAGGTATCTATTGCTAATGGCTCCTTGGTTCCTATTTCTGGGAAGGGTGACATCAAGCTTTCAGATACTATCTCCCTATCATCCGTTTTGCATGTGCCTAAGTTTGATACTAACCTTCTTTCAGTCAATAGTATTACCAAGCATATGAACTGCTCAGTAACCTTCTTCCCTGACCGATGTGTTTTTCAGGACTTGGAGACGCAGAAGGTGATTGGGACTGGCCGTGAAACGAATGGGATCTATCTGCTCGGGGAGCGGTTCAGTCAGGGAGAGTCAGTAGGGAAGTTGTCTTTTGTTTCTAAGAGTGTGAGTCCGGTTATGCTTTGGCATAACCGATTAGGTCATTTGTCTTTTCGATCTTTATAGAGTTTGTTTCCTACTTTATTTGAGTCTATTGAGTTATCTCAGCTACAGTGTGAAAGTTGTGAGTTTGCTAAGCATTGTAGAAAGCCTTATTTATTGAGTAATAAAAGGAGTGATAATTCTTTTGATATTGTGCATACTGACGTTTGGGGGCCTTATCATATCCCTTCCATGGGTGGGTACAGATATTTTTTGTTATTTGTTGATGATCATACCCGCTTTTCTTGGGTTTATCTCATGCGTTCACGAGATGAGGTACCTTCCCTGACCCAAAATTTTCACCAAATGATCCTAACCCAGTTTGATGCCAAGATCAAAGTTCTCTGATCTGATAATGCAAAGGAATACTTTGCTAAATCATTGACATCTTATCTTCATCATGGGGTTATCCACCAGAGCTCTTGCCCTCATACACCTCAGCAGAATGGAGTTGCCGAGAGGAAGAATATTGGAAGTGGCTAGAAGCCTCATGTTTACTTCCAATGTCCCTATTCGCTTCTGGGGGGACGCTATCCTCACGGCGGTATACCTTATTAATCGGGTCCCTTCTAGGGTCCTTGATATGCGATCTCCTTTTTCGCTTCTACACCCACGTGAGGACTTGTTTTCTATTCCCCTTAAGACATTCGGTTGCACTTCCTTTGTTCAGCTTCTCGGATCCCATCCCTCCAAGTTCGAACCCAAAGCCTCCAAATGCATCTTCCTTGGTTATGCACAAACTCAAAAGGGTTATTGCTGTTAGGATCCCGTCTCCATGGATGTCACTTTCTTTGAGGGGACACCCTATTATCCTCGGGTTGGCCCTCAGGGGGGGAGTAGTGAGAGTGGGGGTTTGAGTTCTTGTCTTCAGGGGGAGAGCAGTGAGAGTGGGGCAGTTCCTTTACCTATTCCATTGGGTGATGAGAACTGCAATGGTGAGGGTGGTTAGAGGGATCAGGAGTTGAGGGAAAGCTGCAATGGTGAGGGTGGTCAGAGAGATCAAGAGTTGAGGGTTTATCACAGGCGGTGCAAGCAGGTTGATCCTGATCATCAGCAGTCCAGACCAGCTCCAATCTCATCTGCAGCTCCAGGTCCAGATACTTCAGTCCCAGAGCCCACAGAGACTTCCCCTACAGATGATCTTGACCTTCCAATTGCAGTCCGTAAAGGGAAACGACATTGCACCACATCCACAGCCCACTGTATTTCCCATTTTTTATCCTATGATCGCCTATCTCCTACCTATAGGTCCTACCTTAGCTCCATTTCCAATGTCCCTATTCCAAGAACAGTGCAAGAAGCCCTATCCGTCCCTGAATGGTAAGATGCAATGCAAGTTGAGATGGATGCTCTGTTGAAGAACAACACCTAGGAGGTAGTTGATTTGCCAAAAGGAAAGAAACCAGTTGGGTGCAGATGGGTATTTACGGTGAAGCATAATGCAGATGGATCTATTGAGAGGTATAAAGCTCGGTTAGTTGCAAGAGGGTTTACACAGACTTATGGCATAGATTACTTGGAGACATTTGCACCGGTAGCCAAGATGACTACTATTCGAGTTCTCTTGTCCCTTGCAGCAAGTCACACTTGGCCTTTATACCAAATGGACGTGAAAAATGCCTTTCTGAATGGAGATCTGCAAGAAGAAGTTTACATGCGTTTGCCTCCTGGCTTCTATGATGCAGAAGTAGGTAAGAAGGTCTGCCGGCTCAACAAGGCTTTGTATGGTTTGAAACAGTCACCTAGGGCTTGGTTCGATAGATTCAGACTAGCACTTGTGAAGTTTGGATATGTACAGGCCCAGTCAGATCATACCCTATTCATCAAGAGGGTGGAGTCCTCTTTGACACTGTTGGAAGTATATGTTGATATTGTGGTCACAAGGAATGATAGCCATGAGATTGAGTCTCTTAAACAGCTGCTTCACCAAGAATTTGAGGTGAAGGACCTTGGTGTACTCCGGTATTTTTTGGGTATTGAGGTTGCTAGATCCAAACAGGGGATCTTTATATCTCAGAGGAAATATGTCCTAGACCTGTTGGCAGAAACTGGAAAGTTAGGTGTCAAGCCTGCAGATACACCAATTGAACAGAATCACAGGATTAGTGCCGAGAGTGGGGAGCTTCTTGAAGACAAAGTTATGTTCCAGCAACTGGTAGGAAAGCTCCTATATCTCTGCCTCACTCGGCCAGATATTACTTATGCTGTTAGTGTTGTCAGCCAGTACATGCATTCTCCTAGAATCACACATCTTCTTGCGGCAGAAAGAATCTTAGCCTACTTGAAGAGATGCCCAGGTAGGGGTATACTTTTCAAGAACAACAATCACATGAAGGTGGAGGTTTATACTGATGCAGATTGGGCTGGGAGTGTTGATGACAGAAGGTCTACCTCGGGATATTGTGCCCTTGTGGGAGGAAACCTTGTCTCCTGAAGAAGTAAGAAACAAAGTGTGGTCTCCCGGTCAAGTGCTGAAGCAGAATACAGGTCCATGGCCAATGGAGTGGCTGAAATCCTATGGCTAAGATCTCTACTTGAGGAGTTGGGTATTGAGTATGAGAAGCCCCTGATGCTGTACTGTGATAATCAAGCCGCCATTAATATAGCACATAATCCAGTACAGCATGACAGAACCAAACACATTGAAGTTGACCGCCATTTTGTGCGAGAAAGGGTCTCATCTCAAGAATGATGCCTCCCTTACATCACATCCAGTATGCAACTAGCCGACATTCTTACTAAAGCTGTATCAAGAAAGAAACTAGAGGCGAATCTATCCAAGTTGGGAATGATGAACATATACTCCCAACTTGAGGGGGAGTGTAGAGAACATTGATGTGGGCCCCACAGCTGTGGTACCACCCTGTCCGTAGGGTAGAATGTATCTAGTCACAGCTGTGGTTATTTTGTTGTTAGCAGTTATGATGTAAACACCAAGGGCAGATATGTCCTTTCATGTAACTAGCATAACCTATATATATTAACTTAAAGTGGCGGCAGCAGAATATTGACATTCTGTTCTTCTCCTCAAAATCTGTGTTCTATTGCTCTTCCATCACTCTTTCTTCTACATCTTCACTTTCCCTTCTCATCGAACCTAAAATCTCTTAGTGATCAAGACTGAATAGCAGTCTTGAAAATCTACAGAAAAGAAACAAGAAAGAAAATTGTATCTAGGAAGTTTTTATCCCAATCATTATATTTGTAAAAAAAAAAAAGATTTCTTGGATATGGTTTGCACTCAGAAACATTTACATGATGACAGGTAAGCATTAATACAACAACGACAATAATGTATCAAAAAATTGAACAATGATATTAATTCAACTTTCTCAAAAAGCAAGTAAGAAAACTGTGCCTCTAACAAGACCTTTCTCTATTATATTCATATAAGACAAGTAGTTAACATAACAGGGAATTATCAGAATGTGAATGTTGCCTATTCCTTTATACTGTCATGCATGAATACATGAAATGTGTATGTAATAACCTCACTCACACAAATCTAGTTCCTCTACTACATGCATGGGCTTTGAAGTCTGCAATGAAAAGGGTTTCCTTCCAAGGGATGGTACACATAAAAATGCCAAACCATCCATCTAACCCTGTTGACTGTCCTTGCTCATAGAAGGGGAGTATGAAAACAATGTACATATATGCAAATATACATTTAGGCAGAGTGAATTAATGAATTGAAAATTACCTGAAATAAGAGCTTGCATGCATATGGCAACTTCATTTTAGATATATGATCTCCACTTTTGCATGTGGAACAGATACCTGTTTTCAGCTTATGGTTGTAATATCCTAACAAACCACAAACCCTGCAGACCTGTCCCCCAATCCCCCCCCCACCCCCCACCCCCAAAAAAAATGACAAAAAGGAAGGTTCAGTAAGATAACCATATAACAAACTTGTAGTTTCTAGAGAATAAAGAAGTTATTGCAAAAGAGGCATGGGGTAGTTTTCTATCACCTCTCTTTGATGGTTAATGAGAGGGGTATGTATCGTGATATTATCTTTCCAATTTTCCCTTTTAGTTGTCCATGTTCGTGTCATTATTCTCAGTAGAGGTTCATTGGTTTTGGGGTCAGTTTGTTCTCAGAGTTGTGGTTTTGTAGAAGGATCTCCTTGTATTTTTTAGTGGCATCCCCCCATAGTTGTGGGGATTTCCTTTTATCATGATACTTGTTGCAGGTGGTGCACTATGACCTGGTTACCATGGAGTGGCTGTCTAAGGCTTGACTGATACTTTTGTTCCCTTTACCTCTCCTTAGTGCCTTTGTCTTTTGTCTATTCTCCCCTTGATCATTAATGGAACTTGTTTTCTATTCAGAAACAACAGAGAACAGAGAGGAGAGCAGAAAAGAGGAAGAGAGAAGAGGGGGTTTGCGAGCCAAAGTTGTAGAGAAACAGTTTAGTAATTATTTCTTTATTTTATCTGTTTGGGCCTTGTCATGGGCATGTTAGTTGGGCCTACATTAGTTACTGCTATATTCTGTTAAGTAGGGGTATAGTAGTCTTTGTAATTTATTTTATGATAGAAACCTATAAATATCAAATCTGTGCGGCAGAATAGATTAGAACTGCTCCCTTCTTTTCATTCTTCTTCTCTCTTCTTCTCTTCCTCTCCTCTCTTTTGTCTTTCCTTTCTTTCTGTGCTTTCTTGTAGAAACTGAACCTATCACTGAGGGGGAGAGTAGTGAGGGGAGCTGTCAGAAGTGCAAGGAGTTGAGGGTGTTTCACAGACAATTGTGGAAGCAAGTTGGTTCCAATGATGAGCAGTCCAGGCCACATCTAGTCACTTCTGAGGCTCCAGATTCAGGTATTACACCCTCTGTACCCACCATTGAACCTCAACCACTCACAGATGATCTTGACCTTCCTATTGCAATACGCAAAGGGAAACATCGTTGCACCTCACCAACTACCCATTGCATCTCTCAGTTTCTTTCTTATGACCACCTCTCACCATCATACAAGTCCTTTTTGGTGTCCATTGCTGCTGTACCCATTCCTAGAATAGTGCATGAAGCCCTGGTGGTACTTGAGTGGAGAGAGGCAATGAAGGTAGAGATGGATGCACTTATCAAAAATGATACTTGGGAGCTAGTAGATCAACCAAGAGGGAAGAAACTGGTTGGGTGCAGATGGATATTTATTGTGAAGTACAATGTAGATAGCTCAATTGAAAGATACAAAACCCGACTGGTTGCTAAGGGATACACACAGACTTATGGTATTGATTATGTAGAAACCTTTGCACCAATTGCCAAAATGAAGACAATCAGAGTGTTGTTGTCACTTGCTGCAAACTTTTCATCGCTGCTGTTCTAGATAGATGTTAAGAATGCCTTTTTGAATGGTGATCTCAAGGAAGAAGTATATATGCAGTTGCCCCCTGGTTTCTATGATGAAGATAATGGAAAGAAAGTTTTCTAACTTAAGAAGGCTTTGTATGGTTTGAACAGTCCCCAAGGGCATGGTTTGACAGGTTTAGACATGCCTTGGAAAAATTTGGCTATATACAAGCTCAATCAGATCACACCCTATTTTTTAAGAAAACATGTTCAGCCCTAACTCTCTTGGTTGTATATGTTGATATTGTGGTAACAAGCACTGGCAATGATGAGATTGATTCCCTAAAAAAGTTACTTAGTAAGGAGTTTGAAGTGAAAGATCTGGGTGATTTGCGATATTTTCTGGGAATTGAAGTGGCTAGATCTAAGCATGGCATGCATCTTCATTTCACAGAGGAAATATACCCTTGATCTCCTAGAAGAGACTAGAAAATTGGGAGTTAAACCATCAAACACACCAATTAAGCTGAGCACAAGATAAATGCATAAAGGAGGTGAGCCACTTGAAGATAAAGTCATGTATAAACGACTGGTTGGAAAGCTTCTCCAACTTTGCCTAACACGACTAGTTATTTCTTATGCTATCAGTGTAGTCAATCAGTATATGCAGTCTCCCAGAACATCCCATCTTCTTGTAGTTGAACAGATACTTTTTACCAAGGTTCAAAGTATCGAAAACGCCAAGTGTATCGGAAAGGCAATTTTAAGAGACGTATCGGGATACACCTTGGATATGCATGCGTATCGGAGAAAAACTAAGATATGCTTGGAAACACTATAAATACTTTAATAAATCATAAAAATACATCAATAATACTAAATATAAGACCTCAATGAGGTGTATATACATTAAATTAATATACTTTAATGGTTTTATGAAGAAATATATTGTAGGTAATTATAATTTCATTAAAAAACCTATGCTTAACTATAATTTATAAATTATAATTCTTAAGTGTTAATGTTTTATGGGATGGGAAAAACTCAACTCTCCTATCCAACCAAAAAACATGCATTGGCACAACTTCTAAGTGAAAATATAATCAATATTTATTTTCAAAAATTATAAAAAATAAATAAACATTATATAATATATTAAAAAAATAGTTATTAAAGAAGAAATTTCAATTGTTTTGTGGATATGATAGATCTCATCCATAGAATTATAATATATTCAATCATTGTGATCAAATGATAAAATGTAATTAATTAATTAGTTATTTTTTATTTCTAAAAATAAAAAATAAAAAAATAATTATTAAATAAGAAATTTCAATTAGTTTGTGGATATGAAAGATCATCCATAGAATTATAATATATTCAATTGTTCTGATCAAATGATAAAATATAATTAATTATTACTGATTTTTTTAATTCTAAAAATATAAAAAATAAAAAAATACTAAATAAGAAATTTCAATTGCTCTATGAATATGATAGATAAATCCATAGATCTAAAACATATTTAGTCTTTATAGGAAGAGAAAAATTACATTTTCAAAATTTTTATTAATTGAAAAAATTGCCTCCCAAGAAGAAATTTTCAAAACACATAGAGGTGCATCGACAAGAAGAAATACATTTAACAAATTGTATTTTACATTTCAATTGCTCTATGTATATGATAGAAGAAATTTTATTGAGGTGCATCGACAAGAAGGCAAACCTCTATGTACTTTACATTTTCAATTGCTCTATGTACATAAATCCATAAAAAATTGCCTCCCAAGAAGAAATTTTCAAAAAAATTTCAATTGCTCTATGTATATGATAGAAATTTTCAAAATTACATCTTCATGAAATTTCCATAAATTTATTAATAAAACAAAAAAATTATGCTTTTGAATGTAAGAAATGTAGATCAGCATAAAATTAAACATTCAAGAAAAAAAGGAATCACAAGATATTATAAAAATTGAACAAATTTACTTATTTTTCCATATTTTTCAAAATTTGAAAATTTTTCAAAAAATAAAAAAAACGATTCACACTTGTTTCTTACATTTTTTTGCGAATCTAGCACTCTAGGAATGAGGTTTGGAGTTTTAGAGTCACTTGGGGGTGAAAGAAGGCTTATTTCAAGGAAAAGAAGCTTGCTTTTCCCCTTTATTTTTTTTTCCAGTTTTTGGCCATATCTTTTTCGTTGATACGCTACCGATACACCCCCGATACGCCCCAATACGGTCCAATATGGGTCCAATACGCATGAAAAAAAGACGAGACGTCCGATTTCCATGCGTATCTTGTATCTGTTTTTCAAAGATACGATATGATACGCCCCGTATCGGGCATATCATATCGAAATTTTAAACCTTGCTTTTTACTTAAAGAGGTATCCAAGCAAAGGTATACTCTTCAAGAATAATGGTCATATGAAGATAGAAGTGTACACTAATGCAGATTGGGCGGGTTGTGTGGATGATAGGAGATCTACCTCAAGGTATTGTGCTCTTGTTGGAGGTAAAAAAAAAAACAAAATGTTGTTGCCCACTCTAGTGCTGAAGCAGAGTATCGATCTATGGCTAATGGGGTGACTGAAGTGTTATAGATCACTACTTGAGGAGTTAGAGGTTGAATATGAAAGGCCACTAATGCTGTATTGCGATAACCAAACCGCTATTAATATTGCTCATAGTCCCATATAGCATGATAGAACCAAACATATTGAGGTGCATCGACATTTTGTTAGAGAAAGAGTTGCCTCCCAAGAAGTTTGCCTTCCGTATGTTGCCTCTGATATGCAGCTTGCTGATGTCTTCACCAAAGCAGTTACAAGGGTCAAGTTAGAGACAAATTTATGCAAGTTGGGAATGACCAATATCTATTCCCAACTTGAGGAAGTGTAGAGAAACAATAATAGTTATTTCTTTAATTTATCTGTTTGGGCCTTGTCATGTGCCTGTTAGTTGGGCCTACATTAGTTACTATTATATTTTGTTAAGTAGTATCTTAGTCAGCAGGGGTATAGTAGTCTTTGTAATTTATTTTATGATAGAAACCAATAAATATCAAATCTGGGCAGCAGAATAGATTAGAACTGCTCCCTTCTTTTCATTCTTCTTCTTTCCTCTTCTCTTCTCTTCCTCTCTTCTTTCTTCTGCCTTTCCCTTTCTTTCTATGTTTTCTTGCAGAAGCTGAACCTGAGTACAGGCTATAGGTGATCAACATCAGCCTTCTATCATGGCTGGTGGCACCCCTGTTTTATTATTTTAGTATGGACAATTTTAAAAAACAAAAGAAGGCAAATATTACAAATATGCCCCTGTAGCACAATGTAAGTAAATAAAAGAGCCAACAATCAATTAAAAAACATTCCCCCTCAAGTTAGGCTGTGCATGTTTATCGTGCCCAACTTGTGACAAAGCTCATTGTGCCGCAAACACTGAAGCCTCTTGATAAGAACATCTACAAGTTGATCCTTTGAGTTGACGTAAGGACTGCAAACTTCACCTTTATCCAGTTTCTTCCTTATAAAATGCTTGTCCACTTCAACATGCTTCGTCCTATCAAGGAGGGCAGGATTAGCTACAATATTTATAGCTGCCTTGTCGTAGTAGAGAAACATAGTGCTGTTCACACTGTCCATTTGTTGTAAAGCCCTACCATATGATTCCAAGTGGTTACAATAGGAGTCAATGATATCCTCCTTGGGGTCAAAACCATCATGGCGTTCTTGAGTAATTCCAGTAGCCTTTGAGTATCTTAAGCTGCCACATTAGCTGCATTGTATTTCCTTTGTCCCTAGAACTTATTTTGTTCTTGATTCTTGATTACCCATTTTGGTTTCCCTCAGCTACAACCATCATATTATGCCTACTCTTCCAAGATTGAAAGTGCATACACCTCCTCGATTGAGGGCAGCTCATTACTCCCCAAAATTTGGACCCTACGAGGTTCATACACAAGGCTTAGTCCCAACAAAAAGGCGAAGACCCGTTGCTAAGAGACCAACTTATTATAGGCCTTTGCACATCATCGTCAGGCTTGCAATCAATGGCATGGTAGTGATCTAACTCCTTCCACACAAATGTGAGGGCTGAATAGTAAGCTGATAAACTACAATTCCCCTACTTCCAAGTTGAGGACTAACCTTGTAACTAATAGATCTTGGCATAATGCCTCTTCTCTGAGCAGGTTGATTTTGCCTGTTCCCATATCTCACTAGCAGTGTTAGTCCACATAAATTTTTTCCTCACATCAGGTTTCATAGCCACAATAAGCCAGGGCATTATCAATATTATTCTCCTGATCCCACCTATCATGTTCAACAGTTCCACTCTTGTGTTCCTTCACCATCCCATTAATATATCCAGCTTTCCCCCTGGCTATAACATAGAATTTGATACCGTTAGACCACTCCAAGTAATTTTATTCCATTTAGAAGGGTGATTGGCCTAGGGAATTTCAAGCTATCAGCCCCTACACTAGTTGTTCCTTGGGTAGATTAACACCAGAAGAAAAAAATTCATCAGTTTCAATTAGAACAAACACTAAGACCCTAAGAAGAGCTGCTGGAATTGATTACACCACACAACAGGAACCAACCAAACTACTAAAACTAAGGAGAATTACTGGAACACCAACTATAGCCATTGTACTAGTTCAAAAACTCAACCTTCAAACACGTGCAATCCACACACTACATGCGGCAATAGAGGACTACCCCCACCTACTCAAGAAAGAATCACACAATCCCTTCATAGCACATGCAAGGAGGCACACAACCCAAGAAACAGAAGGGCGGTCAAGGTTTAATTCCATTCACAGTCCAAAAAACAGAATTCTCGGTAAAAGAACAGGAAACTGCAATGTAAGTGCTTCCATCTCTCAACAATCTCCTCTGATACCATGTTTTCTATCCAGAAAAAGCAGAGAATAGAGAGGAGAAGAAGAGAAGAGAGGAAGAGAGAAGAGGGGTTCAAGAGCCAAAGAAATCAGAGCTGGCAATGCTCCTGTTTTATACTTATAGCATGGACAGCTTAAACAAAATAAAAGAAGGCCAAAATTACAAATATACCTCTGTGGCACAATCTAAGTAAAAGAAAAGAACTAACAGTCAATTAACAACAGAACTTTTTATTATTGAATGAAGCAAGGAAAATGTAACCCAACAAAACAACAACTAAACTTAGTTTTCCTTTTTGAATGGTATTGGATAGAAATAACCACATTATTTTAAGCAAATAATCCTGCAAACATGCAAAATGATGTTGTTCATCAATTAATGCAGAAAAATTACCAGAGAACAGGTTTTCATGGACATGCATTTAATACCTGAACCTCAAAAGGATCACTGGAGAGCATTAACCGCTCAAATATTAACATACTAGCACCATAAGCAATCAAACAATCACGTTCCATCTCTCCAAGTCGTAGTCCTGGAAGTGTCAAAAAATTAATTTACAAGCACTCATCTGCAATGGAATGCCAGAAGAAAAGAAAGGAATATCTATGTAAAACCTCCATCACGGCTTCTCCCTTCAGTTGGCTGTCTAGTTAGCATGACACGTGGTCCTCTAGCTCGAGCATGCATCTTATCTAGAACCTAAAATCAAGGAGTTAAAACAAACATGGAAAATGATAAAATATGTGGTTCCTTATTTTCCACAAAACATTATTTGTTAAATAGTGAGTAAAACATATTTTAAATAAATGATTATGGAAACCATCATTGTACGACAATTCTCAATGGGGTGAGAAATGGATATGGGGTCCACACCCCTGAAGTTTCTATTGTTGAACAGTTTATTAGAGGGTTTTCTAGAGAACATGGATAGAACTTTTTGTTGATTTGTTCAGGCACTCTTCTACAAGGATTGTGTGGCCTCGGCCAGGTTTTCTATGCTGGTGTAAAGAGATTCACAGGTGGTGATAGGGTGGGATGAGTTAGTAATGATAGACTAATTCTGCTGCAACATCACATCGGTGGGTAGATCTCTTTCTGTTGGTGTAAACGATAATTTCCAGATACATGGTACCAGATCTCTTTCTGTTAGTGTAACCACATACTTCTCAGCAGCTTCTCTTTTGAGTTTCATAGTGTAGAGAACATTAATGTGGTCCCCACTACTGTTTGTTTATTTATGATTAGTGGTTATTTTCAGTTGGTAGTTATTTCTTATTTCTTTCTTTGCTTATGTAAGCAGTAGGGGTAATTCTGGCTTTTCCCTCTATTTTAATTATTAATATAAATAGCTGAGTGGGGCGACAATTCTAGTTATAGCCCACACTCTTTTCGACTTCTTCTCTTCGTCTTCTCCTTCTCTCATTCTCATACCTTTTTTCTTTGTTTATTGTACATTATATCTAGGACTGATTGCAGTCCTACTAGACAAATCATAGTTTGGCGACAACTCTTTGTTTTTATTATGATCTCAGATAAATTAGGATCTATTAAATTTCTACTGGCGTTTAAAGATTTGTTATGTTCTATGAGATTCTCTCCCTAAAATTAGATATATAAACCAGAACAGATGCCATTTTGCAAAGGCAGCTTTAGCAGTTCATGGCTTCTATATTCTTGGCCATTGTTTCTGAAATAACTTGAGAAATACACTCGAAAACATTTTATTACAAAAAAGGTCATAAATGTTGGTCCCAGCTATTAGAGGTCTTGGGAAGGGTGGAATGGATTGGCATTATTTTTGCATGCTTGTCAGCCAAAGATTTTACCATTACACCAATTAGAGGCTAAATGGTGTACAGATGCAACTGTGGTCAGTGTATCTCGTTCCAATGGAGATGAAAATCAAACTTCTTGCTGATTCTTCAGCTGGGGTAAGTAAATATGGTTGATCTGTTTGGAGCCAGAACATCTGATTTAAGCTTGGGTTGGTCAGTACTGTATTTTTTGGGTGGGCATGACCAATTTGTAATCGTCTCATTTGTTTCTATACTCCTTTTATCCACTTATGAGAGTTTTTGTTACTAATAAAGAATCTCATCATATTACAGAAACAGGATTCATGTAGCCAACCCCATATAATTGGGACAAGGCTTAGATGATAATGATATTACAAAATAAAATATTATATAGTAACTATGTTGTAATAGTTGGATGTTACTTATAAAACATGATCATGCCATTTCACTTCCCCAAAAGAAAATCCAGCCTCTAGCAATAGCAAGACTTTGAATTACACGAATTAGAAAATTCCATTAAATGTAATCAACCAGCAGCCAAGCTTCAAAGGTCAAACACAATATTTTGGAGTGTTAAAGTGGAAACTTGTTGAATTTACCATGTGTTTAAGTTTCTGGTAGTAAATTGGACCCATGAATATGTATGCTTGCAGTGGACAACCTGTGATACCTGGAAAGTTCAAACAAAGAAGTATGATACGTACAGATTGAGCAATAATGACACCTGTTAAACAGTTCTCAAGAAAATGAAAGTGTTACTACTAGAAACAATGTGCAAAGCAAAAAATTAGAAGCAATTGAAAAATTGTTTGTAAATCAAAAATTATAAGCAATTGAGAAACATCAGGAAGTGTTTAACAACACATCATACTGTTTAACACAAAAAAAAGGTAGGATATCCTTTTTTTTTCTCAAATTAAGATGCATGCCAAGATGAGTTTCGTTTTATAAGTGATGCAGCAGAAAAAATGCCAAGATGCAGAAGATAATAGCAAGGCAATATATCGTATCTGATAGGGACTATAACTAATGTGTAATAAGTTATCCAATCACTCATGGTCAAAAAATGTCCCTACATTCCCTAATATTTCCACGGCATATTTCCATTTCCATGGGTAATGACACGAAATTTTACTGGAATTGACATATTCCCCAATGAATACTTACCAGCACTATATGGAGTACAAGAGATAGTATTATAACATAAGTTGACGACAATATTGTAGATATGTGGATTAACAATACTATTGCCCACCTAACTTACATGATTACCACTTTGAGCTAGCTCAATATTCATTTCAAACATTAAGTTAAATATTAGTTTTTTTTTTGTAATAGATTATTGGTTGATCTATAAAAACTGTTAACATTTTCTATCATTAGCAACTAATGAGTATGAATAAATGTTTAACTAGGGTCAACTTGGAGAGAAGGAGTGTTCAGATTCCTGATCCCTCCTGTGTTTTATGCGGCATGGGTGCTGAATCTATAGATCATTTGTGCATTCACTGTCCGATTTCCTCTTCAATCTGGGGACATTTCTTCAAGAAACAAGAGGTGTGTTGGGCTATGCCTAAGTCTGTGAAGGAGCTGTTTATGAGTTGGAGATTGGAGGGTCTTAGCAAGAAAGGCAGGCTTGTTTGGAATACTATTCCGCAGGCTGTTCTTTGGTCCGTTTGGATGGAAAGAAACAATAGAATTTTCTGTAATCAATCAAGTAGAAGTTCAGGACTGTTATCAGTCTTGAACCCTAATGAATTTCAGGATCGAAAGTAAGAGGAAAGGTAAGAGGAAAGAAGAGGAAGAGGGAGGAGAAGCAATAGAACACAAGAGTTGAAAGGAGGAGCAGAAGCTTAATGTTCTGCTGCCACCACTTTAATTAATATTTATAGGCTATGCTCATTACATGGAAAGGACAGATCTGCCCTTAGTCTTTACATAACAAATAGAGCAAAAAATAAGACTGAAATAAATAACAACTGAAACAACTAAATGACCAATAACTAACCCTAGGCAGACTAGAACATCTTCCACCCTACGAACACAGTGGGACCGTAGCTGTGGGGCCCACATCAGTGTTCTCTACACTCCCCCTCAAGTTGGGAATAAATGTTTATCATTCCCAACTTGGATAGATCTGCCTCTAGCTTCTTTCGTGGTACAGCTTTGGTGAGGATATCTGCCAGCTGCATGTTGGAGGTGATGTATGGGAGACACTTCTTGTGATGAGACCCTCTCTCGTACAAAGTGTCGATCAACTTCAATATGTTTAGTCCTGTCATGCTGCACTGGGTTGTGTGCTATATTAATAGCCGCTTGATTATCACAATACAGCATCAGGGGCTTCTCATACTCAATACCCAACTCCTCAAGTAGTGATCTCAGCCAAAGAATTTCAGCCACTCCATTAGCCATTGACCTGTACTCAGCGTCAGCACTGGATCAGGAGACAACACTCTGTTTCTTACTCCTCCAAGAGACCAGTTTACCTCCCACAAGAGCACAATATCCAGAGGTAGATCTTCTGTCATCAACACTCCCAGCCCAATCGGCATCCGTATAGACTTCCACCTTCATGTGGTCATTGTTCTTGAACAGTATACCACTACCCGGGCATCTCTTCAAGTATGCTAGTATTCTTTCTGCTGCTAGAAGGTGCGTGGTTCTAGGAGAATGCATGTACTGACTAACAACACTAACGGCATAACTGATATCTGGCCGGGTGAGACATAGATATAGGAGCTTTCCCACTAACCGCTGGAACATAACCTTGTCTTCAAGCAGCTCCCCACTCTCTGCACTAATCCTGTGGTTCTGTTCAATGGGTGTATCTGCAGGTTTGACACCCAGCTTTCCAGTTTCAGCCAAGAGATCTAAAACATATTTCCTCTGAGAGACAAAGATCCCCTGTTTAGATCTAGCAACCTCAATACCCAAAAAATACCGTAGTGTACCCAGATCTTTCACCTCAAACTCTTGATGAAGGAGCTGTTTGAGGGACTCAATCTCATGGTTGTCATTTCCTGTCACCACAATATCATCAACATATACTGCAAGTAGTGTCAGTGATGACTCCACCCTCTTGATGAACAGTGTATGATCTGACTGGGCCTGCACATAACCGAACTTCCCAAGGGCTAGTCTAAATCTGTCGAACCAAGCTCTAGGTGACTGCTTCAAACCATACAATGCCTTATTGAGCCGACAAACCTTCTTACTTGCCTCAATATCATAGAATCCAGGAGGCAACTGCATGTAAACCTCTTCCTGCAAGTCCCCATTCAGGAAGGCATTCTTAACATCCATTTGGTACAAAGGCCAAGTGTAACTTGCTGCAAGAGATAATAGAACCCGAATAGTGGTCATCTTGGCTACCGGGGCAAATGTCTCCAAGTAATCTATACCGTAAGTCTGAGTGAACCCTTTTGCAACTAACCGAGCTTTGTACCTCTCAATGGAACCATCCGCATTGTGCTTCACAGTAAATACCCACCTGCATCCAACTGGTTTCTTTCCTTTGGGCAAGTCAACTAGCTCCCAGGTATTATTTTTCAACAGGGCATCCATTTCAACTTGCATTGCACCTCTCCACTGCGGGACTGATAGGGCTTTTTGCACTATTCTCGGAATAGGGACATCAGCAATGGAGGTGAGATAGGACCTGTAGGAGGGAGATAGGCGATCATAGGACAAAAACTGGGAGATGCAGTGGGCTGTAGATGTGGTGCAATGCCGTTTTCCTTTACGGATGGCAATGGGAAGGTCAAGGTCATCTGCAGAGGGTGAGGTAGCAACAATGGAAGGAGTCTCTGGGGGCCCTGGGACTGAAATATCTGGACTTGGAGCCGCAGAAGAGGTTGGAGCTGGCCGGGACTGCTGATGATCGGGATCAACCTGCCTGCATCGCCTGTGATAGACTCTCAACTCCCGATCCCTCTAACCACCCTCGCTACTGCAGCCCTCATCACCAATTGGAATAGGTAAGGGAACAGCCCCAAAAGTATTAACCCTGTCCTCACTGCACTCCCCCTGAAGAAAAGGACCCAAATCTCCACGCTCACTACTCTCCCCCTGAGGAGAGACCTGAGAATAGTAGGGTGTCTCCTCAAAGAAAGTGACATCCATGGATACAAACTTCTTCCCTAAGACAGGATCATAACAACAATAACCCTTTTGAGTTTGTGCATAACCAAGAAAGATGCATTTGGAGGCCTTGGGTTAAAACTTGGAGTGATGGGGACCGAGAAGCTGAACAAAACAGGTACAACCAAATGTCTTGAGTGGAATAGTGAACAACTCCTCATTGGGGTATAGAAGGGAAAAAGGAGGTTTCATATCAAGAACCCGGGAAGGAATCCGATTAATAAGATATACCGCCGTAAAGATAGCATCACCCCAGAAGCGAATAGGGACATTGGAGGTAAACATAATACTTCTAGCCACCTCCAAGATGTGCCTATTCTTCCTTTCTGCAACCCCATTCTGCTGAGGTGTACGAGGGCAAGTGCTCTGGTGGATAACCCCATGATTAAGGAGGCACGATGCCAATGGCTTAGCAAAGTATTCGTTTGCATTATCAGATCTAAGCACTTTGAACCTGGCATCAATCTGGGTTAGGATCATTTGGTGGAAGTTTTGGGTCAGGGCATGCACCTCATCTCGTGAACACATAAGATAAACCCAAGAAAACCGGGTGTGGTCATCAACAAATAACAAAAAATACCTATACCCACCCATAGAAGGAATGTGATATGGCCCCCAAACATCAGTATGCACGATATCAAAAGAACTATTACTCCTTTTATTACTCAATGAATAAGAGTTTCTACAATGTTTACCAAACTCACAACTTTCACACTTCAACCGAGATGACTCAACGAACTCAAACAAAGTAGGAAACAGACTCTTCAAGGACCGAAAAGATAAATGACCCAATCGGTTATGCCAAAGCATAACCAGACTCACAACCTGAGAAACAAGTAACTTCTTATCCATGACTCTTCCCGACGAGAACTCTCCCCGAGCAGATAGATCCCATTCGTCTCACGGCCAGTCCCAATCACCTTCTTCGTCTCCAGGTCCTGAAAAACACATCGGTCAGGAAAGAAAGTTACTGAGCAGTTCAAGTGTTTGGTAATACTACTAACGGAAAGGAGGTTAGTATCCAGTTTAGGAGCATGCAAGACAGAGGACAAGGATATAGTATCCGACAGTTTGATGTCACCCTTGCCAGAAATAGGGACAAGAGAACCATCAGCTATAGATACTTTATCCCTACCAGAAGATAAGTAATAAGTAGTAAACAAAGAGGACAAGCTAGTCATATGGTCGGATGCACCTGAATCTATTACCCAACAAGGTTCAGTAGTACCTGGAGCAGAGGCATCGTAGGCTGAGGCTCGAGTACCTGAGTGTGCAAAGGCCGATGTGGCCGAGGCTGATGATGACTGCGGTAACTGAGCTGAACTGCCAACTTCCTTCTCCAATTGTATTAGAGCAGCCCGAACTGCAGCTAAGGTCTCTAATGGTGTGCCTCTTGTGCCAGATGAGGATGCTGAATCAGTAGTCATAGCCACATGAGCATTACCCTTTTTATTTCTCAACTTTGCCGGAACCAAATGTGGATGCAGCTTCCAACATGTTTCTTTTGTGTGCTTAGGTTTCTTGCAATGCTCACACACCACATCCCTTTTATCTTCCTTCTTTCTGTCCCTCTCTGAATCACCCTCTGTTTTGGGTTTGACAGCTACCAAGGCAGGTGTAAGCGGCTGAGGTTGCATCATGACTTTCCTCCTGGTCTCTTCACTGTGCACTAAGGAGTATGCCTGAGAGAGGGTCACACTATCTCTGGTCAAAATCTGCTGCCTCACAATATCATATTCTGAATTCAGTCCTGCCAGGAACTCAAACACTCTGTTTGTCTCAATGTGCTTTCTATGTATCTGAGCATCTTTGGGACTCTCCCACTCAAGAGTCTCTAAGTGATCAATCTCATGCCATAGGGACTTCAAGGTAGAGAAGTAGACCGACACCGGTTTCTCTCCTTGTTTAAGGGAATTCACCTCACATTTCAATTCATATGCTCTGGCAACATTAAAGGGTTGGGAGTAAGTCTCTTTCATCACATTCCATATCTCCTTGGCTGTCTTTGCCCATAAGTAATTTCGGCTTATATGGGGCTGCATAGAATTACAAAGCCATGTCATAACCAAGTAGTTTTCTTGGACCCACTTGGTATACATAGGGTCTCCCTTGGAAGGTTCTGCCACATCTCCCAAGAGATACCCTACTTTGCCCCTTCCCCAATAGCCATCATGGCTGATTGGGCCCATTCCAAATAGTTTGATCCATCAAACTTTACGGTTGTAATCTGAAAACCTGTCTCAGAACCACCACCATAATTGCTGTTCCCAAAACTGCCTTCTGCCAAATTCTTAAACTCCATTTCGGTCAAGAACCAGAAGTCTCAAAATTAGGGTTACTACAGTCAAAACCAGCACTAGGACTACCAGCCACAATCACAAAATCAGTATAGAACCAATCTGTACTCACAGTAGATGTGCATGTAACATGTATAAAACTGATCTGAAATCAATATCCACACACAACAGCAACAGTCCGAACTGTTTTCACCCCTTTAGAAGTGTTCGAAACCCCAAAAGAAAACTGAAAAACAGTTTGAAGAACAATCTGATATGCTGAAGCCAATTTGAGGTTTTAATCAGTCCTAAAAGCCGTACACTCCAGACAGTACCGTAAGGATAAGGTTTGTATTAGGGTTAATATGAAACCCTAAAACTGATCAATGTTGAGGAGAACTATTAGGGTTTGCCGCAGGGATAAGACAAAACCCTAGAGAATAGAGAGAAAAAACCTAGAGTGGTTCGGCCACCCTTGCTGGATAGGTCCAACCTATCTTCTCTGATATTACTTCTCTCAGAAAATAAAAGACTTACAATAGGATGCAGTTCGCTACCTACCAAGGTTACCCGAACCCTAGCCTTCTCTGATTCTTCCTGATCACCAACTCGCTGCAACTGTGGCACTTCTTCAAACAGCTGCTAATCCTCTGGAGATCTCCAAGAACCAGTCAACGAACTCTGCTTTCTCAGCTTCCAGCCTTAGATGGTTCTCATGTGGTCGGCTGGACTAGACTCACATGAGAAACCCTAGCTCTGATGCCAAGTAGAAGTTCAGGACTGTTATCAGTCTTGAACCCTAACGGATTTCAGGATCGAAAGTAAGAGGAAAGGTAAGAGGAAAGAAGAGGAAGAGGGAGGAGAAGCAATAGAACACAAGAGTTGAAAGGAGGAGCAGAAGCTTAATGTTCTGCCGCCGCCACTTTAATTAATATTTATAGGTTATGCTCATTACATGGAAAGGACAGATCTGCCCTTAGTCTTTACATAACAAATAGAGCAAAAAATAAGACTGAAATAAATAACTGAAACAACTAAATGACCAATAGCTAACCCTAGGTAGACTAGAACATCTTCTACCCTACGAACACAGTGGGACCGTAGCTGTGGGGCCCACATCAGTGTTCTCTACAAATCAAAAAGTCCAGATGAGATTGTGCAGAAAGTGGTGGGGAAGATTTGCTCCTGGGTGTCGGTGAATGAGGAGTTTAAAAGTCAGAATGTTTCTCTCCTTTGTACTAAATCATGGATGTTCTTGTAATATGTTTTGGGCCCAGGAAGATCTAGTTGGCCTAAGTCTTGTTGTAATTTGCTTTCTCATTGAATAAAATTACTTTACCTTTTTCAAAAAAAAAAAAGGTTTATAGGACAATTTCAGAACATATTCTGTTATAACCTTTGTTTCTTAGGTTTGTTTAATGATTTGGAGAAAGATAATAAACCATGTCTACAATTTCTTTTGTTACTTCGGACAACTTCTTTTACAATGTTTCCACCATGTCTACAATTTTTACACTATTTCCATAGGATATTTCCGACATTTCCAACATATTTCCTATATTTGGATGATCAATATTTCCACCACAACGACATTTTAAACCTTGCACATGACTTCTAGTATTTTGGAAATTTGGTCATACAAATTGGACCTGATTTGAATAAGTCTTATCCAATCTGCAGACAGGATACAAATTTGTCACGAGAATATTCTATATTTGGTTATTCTGAAGTGTCTACTAAAACTAGAAATTTAATAGATTTATGTCTATACTCTATAGGCATTTCCAAAGTTCCCCTGAAGTTAATTCAAATTAATACTAGGGGTTGATAATTAGCCAATTGTTAATGTCTGAGAACTGTAAGTTCTAACTTTAGGGCCTCATATTGCCATTTGGCCCTCTCAACGCACATACCCTATAGGTGCTGGGTTTTGGATCGTTTTAGAGGTCCATATAAAGGCTTAACTGTTGGCTCGTCTAGGGGAAGGTCTATTCCTTTACTTTGCCTTCTTTTTTGTTTCATTCAAGAGACATCACAGTAAAGTCCAACAGAAGTTATAAATTTTCCATTATGGACTGGACATTGTACAGAAAGAATTTAAAAACAATTAGCAGGTAGCCTTAGATTGAGTGGTAGGAGAGTGAATGGCAATTCTGGTATAGTCTCCATATTTTGTATAGTCTCTGAAGAAATGGTCTTCCAGATGAGTAACCCTTTCCTGTTTAGATCAACCAGGTTACAGCTTCGGAACAGATCTAGCAGAGATGCTGGTAAACATCTCATTACCATAAAGATGTCATAAATCTGCTCCACTTGAGCTACCTGTCCCCTCTAAGAAGAGAATAACCCAACCTCCCGGTAGGCAGCAGTTGCTTCTTCCACATGCCCTTTTCTTCATTTACTACATTCTAGTGAATCCCTATGCTGTTGTCTATTTTAGATATGAAAACATCAAGAAGAAAATAGAGAAACCTGAATAGATGAAATCCTTGCCATTATAGCTAAAGCCATGCCTCACAAGGGTCTCACTGTTACAAAGCAAGAAATCACATTAAGAACAGACCACTAGAAATAGCACATGAGATTCAGCAGTAACAACAGAAAGAAACAGTAACAAGCACCTTATAGCCTCAACTTTGTCTGCATGGCCACTTGGTTCACCAAATGCGCTGCCATAATGGAATCTACCACATGAAACCCCAGCTTTGCCACCAAGAAGTTCTATCATCTTCCCTATTGTCATCCGGCTGATGATAATAACAGAAAAATAAACATAATGATCGAAAAGGAGAAGCCATGCAAGACAACCAACTTTCAGGAGATGAAAGATCCTAGTATATCAACAGAAAAATGGTTTTAAGAGAGAAATCAAGTTACAGAACTACAATATATCACAAAATATCAATCAAGCCCAAAAAAGAGACTATAATAGTGCCCAAAACAACTATTGCCTATAGACCCCCCTGCTTGGCTACTGTGTCGGCCATCCCATTTGCAGTCCTTTTGATCCAAAAAAAAGGCATTTGAGTTCCCTTTCCAGGCTATCTACTTCCCTCAGAGTATGTCCATATATCAAAGGAACATTACACCTTGTGGTAGTCCAACAGATAACCAGTTTAGAGTCCCATTCGACCTCCAAGTTTTGTAGGTTTGTTTGCTTAGCAAGTTTTCAACCTTGTAGTAGCACTAACATCTCTTATTGACTAAAGCTATGACAAGGGCTTGCTTAGCAAGCTATGGACAAACTAATGCTCATTACTTAGCATCAGTTTGAGGGTGAGTGTAGAGACAATGAGGGATAGTTTGTCTTTTCCTTTTCTTTTATCTTGTAATATACTTGTGTATATTAGTTCTTGTAATTTATTTCTTGTATAAGGACAGAATTGTCCTTTTCATCATATTAATATAAATACAGCTTTCCAAGTTCAGACACACCTATTCAACTCTTCTTCTTCTCCTCAACCTAACTCTGGCATTATACACATGCATCCTACAATGGCAAGGCGCAATGAATTCCATCTCCTATGCAGATTATTGGAGTACAAGTTAAGTCCTGTAATAAAGAAACTATGGGTGACTAGGTGTAATATTTTTATCAATACCAGAATTGACAATTGAAGGTTCTAAGGCTGTATGAACAGGGGATACATGACAGAACTTTTCTATTTCCAAACCTCACCTTCAACAAGTGCCAGCCTATTTCAATAAATTTTAACATGCCTTTCATAAATCAAAATCAAATAGAATGCTCTTGTAATGTTCACAAGGGCAAATGAATAAGATTCCAAAGTTTAAATCAAGGCATTTAGACAATGTTTTGACACGGAAAAAAGAAGGTATAAGTAAAAGACTCTCAGAAGTAAAGTCAACTTCTAGTTTATCATGCAAGCACAAAAAATGTCCAAATGAGTTGAACAGAGGTAAACGAAAAGATTTCACCTCGGAAATCCATGAGGATTCATGATCAGATCAGGACAGATGCCACGTTCAGAAAAAGGAAAATCTTCTTGTTGGATAATGGTGCCACAAACACCTTTTTGTCCATGTCTGCTGCTGAATTTGTCACCAACCTAAGTGCGAAAAATCAATATCATCAATTGGACAGTTGAGACAAAACTTTACATTTCCAAGTTGATAGTCAAAGCTGAAATAAGAAAAGAACCTCTGGTCTACGGGTATGACGAATTAGAAATTTGATGCACAAATTATTATCCTTATCCGAGCAGAGTGCTACTCTATCAACTACAGCTGTCTCCCCTTGAGGACCTTTGTATGTTTGTCTAGTTGACTTGTAAGCACTGAATGTTACAAGAGTGGTTAGTAAACCTGGTATTTAAAGAATGTTTCTTGTAGGATCCAGCAGAGAAAAAAACAACTAACCTATCTGGTAATCCTGTTGGAGATGTAAACTTGTCCCTCGTATTGACTGGAGTTTCTTTATTGATGTAGATATCATGTGGCCTAATTATTTCCCCAGGTGCAGCAATTCCATCAGCATCGAGTATCTATACAAATGAAAAATCATGTAAGAAATCTAAAAACACAGAAGGTAACTAGATATTAAAAAGGAAAAGAAGACCAATGCAGATAAAGATATGACAAGACAAAGGATAAAAATATTCATTTGCTAGCTGCTTTATCCACATCTAGAAGGGGGGATATTATATGAATGTATGCAGCATTTCTTTGTTGAATAGAACAGGACAAAGTAAAGATAATAAGCTGAAAGAAACACAAAGGTATTGTATGAAATGAAACAAAAGAGAATGAAAAGAGCCCTATAATAACTCAGTTTCTTATCCAAATTCTGGAGTTATTGCATACTGAATAAATGGGAACACTGGATATGCTAAAATCTCTTAAGACACACTATAATAGCTATGCTGATATTTGTACTTCCATGAGGGTTAAATAAAAGGATCTACAACGCAGGAGATACCACACCCCCCCCCCCCTCCCTTTTGTTGGGGAGATAAGGAGACTACTTGGAATGCAATGTAAAGATGATAATAAAAGAATAACCATACAATGATACAAGGGTATCAACAAAATTTCTCCAGACCATAACAGTAACATAAAGTTTCTTTTTTGTTTGATCTGGTAACAAGATCATGAATCATATTGATGAAAAAATACAACTAAAAACAGATGGGAAGAAATTAAAGGTTGTGTCATATTACACGGACAAAGTTCCCTAATATGGTAAAATTGATTCACAAAATACATCTCACCCCTAGTAACCTCATGTCATGCCAAGGAGTCAGCAAGTTCTCTAGTACTACCAGAGAACTAGATTGACTCGTGCAGGAAAAAAACAGTACTGGTTCATATGGTTGACACCAGCAGTTGTATGACCATAAGAGACATAAAGCTCTATATTTTAATTGTTGCTAAGTTGGAATTTGAGATATAAATCCATGAATCTTCTAATAGATTTTTGAGTGACTTTTCCTTTTTAAATGGTAAAAAGATAAATGTACTAGTGTAAAAATATGGAGATAACTAAAAGCCCTTCGGGTGTCTAGAAAAGCCCAAGCCTCACAAAACAATACAACAAGATTGCTATATTAGGGCCCACAAACATTACTTCTCTTCAGTCTCCCCCATCCTCCAGGGGCATGCTTGCTTAACTATCAGCAATTGCATTGGCGGAATTATCTATCAAATGAAAAACAAAAGAAAAAGAAAAGAAATTGCATTATCTTAGTACCCATTTGCCCAATATGTTACTCAGAGCCCATGCTGCTCTAAACTAATACCTAAGTCTCTAAGGCTCATTGGATCAGCTTCATAAAAAAAGTAACATTACGAACACACTATCAGAACTGCAATATAGAGTTATCACCTGGCCTGAACCTGCATGCGTTCATTCCTTGGATTATCATGAATTATTACAGTCTTTGTTGAATAGCATGATGTTAAAATAGATGCCATTGACATTTCCTATTTAAGCCTTTTAACCTTTCTTGTTCCATATAGTTCTTTGGTTTTGACTTATCATGCATTATGTTTCTTTGAACACTCCATGGAGTTTCATAAACAGTTTTTTTTTTTTTTTTCTCAAGTGGCCTGTATTTTCCACATTATCCCTCTCCAAAGATATTAAGTAAATGAGATAGCAAAAGATTAAAAATTGTCTCCATAACAATTTCAAGAATTGTTTTCTGTAGAGATCATATAGGTCATGTTTCCACTTTATAATAAAACTAATATAATAGTGTGTCACGCAAACAAAAATTTAGACTGTTTAAATTGAGAGTGTGGAAATGGAAACAGAAATCTAGAGGTTCCTGGACTCTCTCAATAGAGGGATTCCAAAATGATAATATCATCCCTTAAGAATTTCAACCTATTTCATATAGATGGAATTCGACACATTAAAATATTCCATATGGAACAAAGAAACCAAAGGTGCTTATTAGAAAGACCAAATATGGAAGATCTGTATCAACATGTGTAGCTAGTACCTTTTCTGCATTGCTCCTCACTTTTTGAGGCCTAATTATTCTATCAGATGTGTCATTAGGATACCGTTGATTGATAGCAGATAACCTGTTCATCTCAGAACCATAGCAAAAGTTAATACAACCATTCAGAAAATAGAGATTTGATGGTGATGATACAAATAGTAAAACAAAATGAAAGCAACATTATGGATATGGTGAAATACTTTTTCATTACAATACAACGACCAAAACCACGATCAAGAGATGATTTGTTCATGACTATTGCATCCTCAATGTCATAACCACTATAACTCATAACAGCAACTGTTGCATTCTGCCCTGCCCCAAGCTTATCATAACCAACCTGAGATTATAAGGTCAGATTCACAACAGAGATTTTTTAATTGGAACACTTAACACTGTATTAATAAATATTAAAGAAAAGTATAACAAAAGTAAAAGAATATCACAAATCTTCCTCCCAGAAAGAGGAAAAGCCTACCTATGAAACCACCTTGCATGGCATAAATGAACTATAAACCCCCATCAATCAGATATTCGAGTAAAATGTTCCCACCAATAAAAAAGAAAACAAAAAGGAAGGCAAATAAGCCTTCACCAGGCTAATAATCACAGGACTCTGGGAGAACAATTTCCATCTATGCAGCCTCTTCCTTTCCTCTTGTGGTACGTATTTCTCATTTTTTTCAGAAATTCTAAATTTCACCTGATTCCCCCACCAATACTGGTTTAGAAAAGCTCTCTCCCTCACCCCTACTAGCCAAGCCATTAATTCCCCATTGTCTTCAATCTCTTCCTGAGGTTCAGTTCCTTCAGCCACCATAACCTCCATTTGGGCGCTATTTTTCACAACCAAGATTTTTGAGTAATCTATCATGCGATGAATTAGAGAATACTAACCAACTCAATTGTCCTTGTTGTCAGTAGTGGTCGCTGAGGATAGACTAAAAGGTAAAGTAATGTGTCCATCCGGCATAGCTGCAAGATGGAGATTCAGACCATATCAGTATGGCAAGAGGTGCACTATGCCAACAACATAAACAATATTCAGGAAGAAAAGGAAGGAGAATAAGCAAATAAATTACTGCAATCAGACCAATATCATACTGTACCTTGTCTAAGATGAGAGAAATAGTAATTAAAAAATGAATCGAGGCAAAAGAAATGATACTTGAAAGCAACAACACAGAAGTATTAAAGGATTTCAGGAAATAAGACAGTGCAAGTCATTAAAAATGACATATCTGACCCTAAGGATGAAGATTATGCAAATAAGTACGGAAATATTGAAGCCACCATTACCCTTGGATTTTACCATATCACTGATTCAAAAAGACTTCCTGCCCAATGTTATGAATGTGAAGAATCCTGGTGTATTGTATTACTATAGTCCCTGCCATACATAGTCTTGTTCTTATCATATTCTTTGTATTTCTATTTCAGCCCCTCTAAGGGCTCTTTTGTATTTTATTCTTTTTATCTTTTAGTCCTCCAAGGACTCTTATGTAATTCTCGATATTATTTAATATATATGGCTCTTTGGGATAGGGGTCAAGTAATCTGTTCAGACACCCCTAAGAACTCCTGCTCTTCTCTTTTGAACTGGTTTGGTGACATGGTACCAGAGCAGGTCGTGCCTACCAGTTGTGGATCTCTCTTGTTTCCTGGATATTAGAGGACAGTTTGAGGGATTGTTTGGCCTCTATTAAACTCAGTTTGAAGATTGTTTGAGGGCTGCTCTGATCAACTGAAGGTAATAAGTTTTCTCTGGAAAAGACACCCAACAGGTCAGTATTTATTTGATTTAATCAAATCGGCTGGTTCAATCAGCTCAAGACTCTATGGTTGGTGCCCCCCTAGACTTCTCTCACGGTGGGTTTTATCTGAATTGAAGTCCGAGTTATTTTTGCTAGGGTTTTGATCCCATTAGGTGTGTACAGTCCTTGTTTGACTGCCTTCGATTTAAACTCTCCTTAGTATGATTTCAGCAATGCAATCACAATCAGCCATTGATTTGAACAATATTCACCAGTTCTTCTACTCATTAGCATCAATTTCAGTACTGTGAATCTTGTTTTGAACTGTGGTTGTAATCTGGAAAGGCTGAGAAGGCTGCTATTATTCCCGTAAAGTTTGATGGAACTAACTACAGCATGTGGAAGTTCCATTTCAATTTCTTTGGTGAGGGAAACGATCTGGAGGGATATTTGAATAGAAAGGTCACTATGCCGGATGAGACAGATGCGGAGACCTGTTCACAATGGAAGCTTGATAATGGGAAAATTGTCTCTTGGATACTCAGTTGGATGGTATCTCATATTGCAGTACCCATGAGAAGAACACATATTGCCTATGAGACACATGCATACTTGGAGAAAGCATATTATCAATCCAATATGTCAAGACAATATCAGATTGAGTCTGAGATTTTTTCTTATTGTCAAGGAGATAGGAAGATACAAGAACATTATGCTGGTTTCCTTGACTTGTGGGAAGAATTTGAACTTATCTACATAGAATCCTCAGACTCCGTAGAAAATGTCAAGTATCTCCAAAAGCATTTTGAGAAGATGAAGAAGAGGAATGTTTGCACCTATTGTAAACAGCATGTTCACATAATTCTGGACTGCACAGTTAGGTTATCTAAGGGTATTCAGAAAAAGAACCAGCCACGTGCATATCAAGTATCTGATGGGCAAACCACTGGCATCTCTTCTGCCTTTTCTTCTATCGGCTTGCTTGGTGAGTTCTCTGGATAATGTTGCTCTCAGTCTCACACTTGGATCATTGATTCAGGAGCAAATAATCATATGATTGGTGCCTACCTCGAACCCCCAAATAACACTTCTGAGACCATCCATAGACATATCATTATGCCAATGGTGAAAAATTGAATATCATTGGTTGTAATGACTTGTCCCTTAAGCTTTCACTTAATGCCTCCTTTCCCCTTTCCAAAACCCTTTTTTTTACTAACCTTACTACTAATCTGATTTTTTGTTGGACAACTTGTTGATGAAGATCATACACTTATATTTTCTCACGATGGTTGTTTGATGTGGGGCTGGTACACCAGGAAGGTGAAAGGGAAGGGGTGTAGGTTGGGACAACTTTTTGTGTTGGAGTTCGAGAATCCTCAAGCATCATCTTCTGCTTACTTTAGTTCATCTTCTTCTAGTTCTTTTGTTGGACAAAGAAAAAATATTTAAGAGTTATAGCATAAACAATTGGGCCCCCCTCATTCTGAACATTTAAAGTAAGAGTCGCTCATACCCTTTTCTCACACATCTGAGCATGCCACCTCACCATTCTGAATATAAGCAATTAGTTCATCATCTTCTTGTTGTTTAGGTAAGAGTCACTCTTTACCCTTTTCTCACACATCTGAGCATGCCACCTCACCATTTGAGATCATACATAGTGATGATTAGGCTTCATCTATAGTTTCTTAGCTCGGACACAAGTACTTTGTTTTGCCATGGTACGAGTCCAATTTCAGTCTCATGTGCATATTCTCCAAGGGGAGAATACACCGATGGAGACATTCTATCTTATCTGAAAAATCATGGTATACAAGTTCAACAGAGTTGCCTAGATACACCTCAACAAAATGGAGTGGTCGAGCATAATATGCCTCAATGTTATGGCGCGCCTTTGTTTTGCCCCATTGTTTTAAAAGTGCAAGGCACAAAAAAGGCATAAGGGCCAATTTGTGCCCGAGGCGCAAGGCGAGGCACACACCTTTTTGAAGAAAAACGCAAAAAAAGATTAAAAAAAAAAATCAGACAATTCAAAAAATTCAAAATGCAAAAAAATAAAAAAATATTAAACATAATATTAATAGGATATATAAACTTAAGTTTTATAATTAATGTTTTAAAAAACCAATTATCTAAAATTAAAATGCATAAAAAAACATGTAAAGCCCATAATCTCTTTTTTTCCTCAATTGCATTACTTCAAGTAGCTAAGGTGATATAAAACAGATTACATTCCTAATTCTACGAGTCACTTTTGTGCCATGCCCAGTGTTTTAAAAGTGCAAGGTGCAAAAAAAGCACAAAGGCCAATTTGCACCCGAGGTGCAAGGCGAGGCGTGCGCCTTTTTAAGCATGGCAGAAACTGCAAAAAAAAAACTAAAATTAAAAAAAATGCGAAAAATTAAAAAAATAATAAAAAATATTAAGCATAATGTTTAAAAAAACCTAATATCTAAAATTAAAATACATAAACATGACATGTAAAGCGTATTCAAATAAAAATAAAAGCAAGCATATAAAGCATTTCCAAGCATGTAAAACCCAAAATCTCTTTTTTTTTTCCTTAATTGCATTGCTTCAAGTAGCTAATGTGATGTAAAACATATTGCATTCATGATTCTATGAGTCACCTTTGTACCCCGCCCCTCGAGGCAAGCCCGAACAAGTCTATGTGAGGGTTTGAAATTCTTATTTCACACATAAAAAATAATGATTTTATAACTTTCATTGCCTTTTAAGAAGATATTTTATTGCAATGAATGAAGATATTTTCATGTGAGAAATAAGAATTTCAAACAATAAAATAGACTTGTTCGGGCTTGCCTCGAGGGGTATGGTCAGGGGTCTAGGGGTGGAGCCCCCGGCCCATCCGAAAAAAAGCAAAAAGCGCAAAATTTTAAAAAGGCACAAGCCTAGGCACACCAGGTGTGCGGCGTGCGCCTTTTGAAAGGGGTGCACATAGGACCTAGGCGAGGCGCATACCCCAAGATGCACCTCACCTGTGCGCTTAGGCGCGCCTTTTAAATCACTGGCCACGCCCCTTGAGGCAAGCCCAAACAAGTCCATGTTAGGGTCTTAAACTCTTAATTCTCATACAAAACATAATGATTTTATAATTTTAATTGCCTTTTAAGAAGATATTTTATTAAGATGAATGAATGAACAACATTAGCAAAATGGGGGTTCTCGGAGAATTAATAATTATTTTTTGTGTGAGAATTAAGAATTTAAGACCCTAAGATGATCTTATTTTGGTTTGCCTCGAGGGGTGCAATCGGGGGTCCAGGGGAAGAGCCCTCAGCCCAACTGCTAGTCTCAATAGCAGAAAAGCGTAAAGTTTTCAAAAGGCACAAGCCTGGGCCAAGGTACAAGGAGCATCAGGCGTGCACCATTTAAATCACTACTTTGTTCATCTTCTGCCCTATGAATGTTTCAAGTTATATACACAATCTGCCATGTGTTCCTTTGTTGGCTATAGTCCAGATCACAAAGGATTTATTTGGTATGATCCCTCAGCTTGTCAGATTCATGTATCTCAAAATGTTATTTTTCTTGAGTATATTTTGCAGAATTTTGGTGTGTTCCTTTGTTGGCTATATTCCTTTGTTGCTAGATTATCTGCAACATTCGTCTCTGTTTTGCAGAATTTTGATTCAGAAGATGTCTCACCTTTATTTGGTGTGAAGGATTTTCTCGTCTTCTCTCACAAAAGGTTATGTGCTCCAGATCCTATGCCTACAACCTCACCTCTAATTGGTTCAAATCATCACTCTTTTGATACTCCTATAATTGATGTTCCCCCATATTCTATTTACATTGCTATTGTTACCCCTTCGTTGTTCTTCTCATATTTCTAGACCTCCTAATCGCTATGGTTTTCCTTCAAACCATAGCTCCTTGTCTACTGTGTTATCTACCACAGATATTCCCTGTTCGTATCAGCAAGCGAATACCAGTTCTCATTAGAGAAAAGCTATGGATGTAGAAATACATGCATTACATGACAATGACACTTGGGATCTAGTGATTCCCCCTTTAGATGCATTTTGTCATTGGAAGTCGTTGAGTCTACACTATTAAGCTGAAGTCCAATGGTTTCATTAGACCGGTACAAGGCTCATCTTGTTGCTCAGGGTTATACCCAAGAATATGACATTAACTACGAAGAGACATTCGCTCTAGTTGCCAAGATTACTACAGTCTATGTTCTCTTGGCTCTTTTAGTCGGGCTTTCATGGTCTATTTATCAGCTTGACGTGATGAATGCCTTTCTTCATGGCGAAGTAAAGGAAACAGTGTACATGAAACCTCCACCTAGATATAGGCTCCCCGAGCATGGTTTAAGAAATTTCAGGATGTTGGTGGTAAAGGAAATAAAGAGTACCACAGATCACTCTCTTTTTGTCTGTCAAAGATCTTAAGGTATCACAATTCTTCTGTTGTAAATGATGAGGATGGAATCCAGGAACTCAAATCTCTTCTTCATAATTCCTTTCATATGAAATATTCTTCTAATCACAATTCTTCTATTCCCATACTTATTTCTTGGAATTGGAGGCTCAACATAGTAATCGCGGCTACTTTGTTTGTTAGCAAAAATATGCTTCTAATCTTATTAAACTTGCTGGTATTATGGACTCCAAACAAGTTGACACACCTTTGGAGCTCAATGTTAAGTTGTCTAAGACAGAGAGCAACTTGCTACCTGATGCTACTCAATATCGGCAACTTGTTGGTTCTCTTATTTATTTCACCATAACCCATCTCGACATCTCTCATGTGGTTCAAGTTGTGAGTTAATTTGCTTGAGCTCCTCGTCAACCCCACATGACAGTTGTACATCGAATTATTCGTAATGTTCGTGAAGCTGAATCTCAAGGACTCTTCTTTCCTTCCACCTCTCCGATTCAGCTGAGGGCTTATGCTAACGCAGGGTGGTGTGTCTTTATGGTAGACTCTAACACAAGTGCCATAAAGATTGCATCCAATCCAATGTTCCATGAGAGGACTAAGCATATTAAAGTGGATGTCACTTCATTAGAGACTTGCTTCTTGCTGGCTCCATCTCTCTTCCTCATGTAGCTTCAGACCTCCAGATTTTTTATATATTTACGAAGCCCATGACAAGATCTAGACATCTGTTTCTTGTGGGCAAACCGATGCTTATGTTCCAGCATCAGTTTGAGGGGGAGTGTGAAGAATTCTAATGTATTGTATTACTATAGTCCCTGCTATACATAGTCCTGTTCTTTTCATATTCTTTGTATTTCTATTTCAGCCCCTCTAAGGGCGCTTTTGTATTTTCTACTTTTTATCTTTTAGTCCTCCAAGGACTCTTATGTAATTCTTGATATTATTTAACATATATGGCTCTTTGGGGTGGGGGTCGAGTAATCTGTTCATACACACCTAAGAACTCTTGCTCTTCTCTTTCAAACTGGTTTGGTGACAATGAATATTTAAATCATATACATAAATCAAAAAGTTAAATCAAATCGAATTGTTAGTAGTACAGTATATTTAAATCATTTACAAACTTGTCAAAAAGCTGAATATAGATTTTTTTTTTTTTTGATAAATAACTATCATTAGATTTCATTAGAAGAAAAGGATTACTTCTGTTACAAGCATCCCAGCGTGAGGCACGAGGTGCAGCCTCACTTTTTAAAAAATATATATAGCAGATTTACAAATGGGACCACTACATCTGATCCCTAGTTACCCCTTGCTTAGTAGAGAATCAGCCAGTTCATTGGCCTCCCTTCCCACCCACTGTATTCTCGCCGATAAGGGCAACTTTTGGCCCCTAATATCAATAAAAATAAATTTTGTAATATAATTTCTAGAATAGGCTACTTTTTTGAGAAAAAATATCAAATGAGGGCAAAAATACTGTTTGCCTCCTTCCTCCTTGCAAACTTTTCCCCACCCCCGATCTCCCCCACCTTCTTCTTCTTCTTCTTCTTTGCAGAGGGATCTCACCGTTCTGCTCTGAGTTTGAAACAACTCAGATGTGAAGAAGAAGAGAGAGAGAGAGAGAGAAAGGGTATTAACAGTTTCTACTTACCCTCTCGCTTGGCGTCTCTTTGAAACCCCAACCATCGAATCCTGAGCTGAAGCTGCGCTGCGGCTGCTAAAAAGCTCAGAGTCTGAACAGGGCTTAGTATCTGAATCACTTTGGTTGCAGTGTTTGCTTGTAGCAAGTCTGACTTCCAGCAAAATCTCGAACTCAGTTATCATGCTTTCAGGCACAGAATTGGCATTCCCCGCCTCCCCACCTCAGAATTTCAGACAGGGGTGGCGCCACTACGCTCTCCTGTAGCCTCGCTAGTTCCATCCTCTCCTCTCTCTGCACTTGGTCCTGCGACAAGTCCCCAACGGAATTGGCAACGAGCCGGAACACCAGTCCAAGTCTGAATCCGCCGATCCAGAACAAGGCCCGCTCTAAGGAGCTGAACCAGGGGGGCAGCAACACGAGGAACACATCCCTGTGAGCCGCTCTGGATTTCTCCTCCAAGTACTGTTGGTAGTGTGTCAGGACCCTCACGATGAGATCTGTAAGGTCCTGCTCGCGTGAATCGTTCGAAGGAAGGAGGTGAATAGGATTTTTGCCCTGATTTGATATTTTTTTTAAAAAAAAGTAACCTATTTTAGAGATTATATTAAAAAAAATTATTTTTATTGATATTAGGGGTCAAAAGTTGCCCTTATCGGCAAGAACCCCTAATTATAATCATCTGTTGTGTGATCCATTTAAACTTCATTTCATTTCTTGTACACCATGTCCCATTGGTCCTGAAAGTATGGCTTTTAAATTTCCTTCCTTGTCTCTTACAGCCCCTCTTATGCTAGACAGACCTGGGTTGCCTTGGCTGCTCCCATCAAAGTTTAGTTTCAACCAATCTTCAATGGGAGGAATCCAAACCGACATTGCTTTAATTTTTTGTACTGCACTAAAGGCTATGAAGTTCCAATTCATCCAGATATCATCGAAAGAGAAACAATTCAAGAGGTCCAATTTTTGCAACCAATATATAACCCTGATCATAACACACTCCATAATCTGTTGTTTACTTCTTTCCTTCTCTTGGAAGATTCTTGCATTTCTTTCTTCCCATAATGTCCAGATCACTGCTGTTGTAGTGCATCTCCACATTATTCTTCCCCTTCTCTTCAAAAATCCAAAGGTTGATGGATCAAACAGCATTTTAATCTCTGTTGGCATATCCAACCTACACTCAAACAACGAAAAAAACTAATCCCGGATTTCTTTAGCAAATGAGCCAGAAATTAGAAGATGAATGCAAGATTCACCGTCGGATTTACATAGAGAGCACCGATTTGGGGAAATACATAGAGAAGGTCTTTTCTTGCAATGAATCCAAAGTGTTAATTTCTTTCCAAGGAAAGGACAAAGAGGAGGGGGACTAGCAAAGAGCTTTAAAAAAGGATGCACAAGAAAAAATGCCTTCAGGACTTGGGCACCAAAGTCATCTATTAGAATTAGTAGGCTCTAAGAAAACTTTATCAAGGAGAAGAAGCTCTGAAACCAAAGTGTTAATTTATCAACGAAAAAAACTAATCCCGGATTTCTTTAGTAAATGAGCCAGAAATTAGAAGATGAATGCAAGATTCACCGTCGGATTTACATAGAGAGCACCAATTTGGGGAAATACATAGAGAAGGTCTTTTCTTGCAATGAATCCAAAGTGTTAATTTTCCCAAGAGCCACTTTCCAACAAAGAGCCTTACTTTTAGGGGGAATCGGCTGAACCCAAATTTCTTTCCAAGGAAAGGACAAAGAGGAGGGGGACTAGCAAAGAGCTTTAAAAAAGGATGCACAAGAAAAAATGCCTTCAGGACTTGGGCACCAAAGTCATCTATTAGAATTAGTAGGCTCTAAGAAAACTTTATCAAGGAGAAGAAGCTCTGAAACCAATAAGCCTCCTCACCCCTCAACCCCTCCGAAACCCAAGATCCCCATTAAGATTCAAAGGCAAAGAAGGAAGAACAAGAAAAAGCTGAGTATAGATTACTAAAAGGCTAAATATACAAGAAGGTAGTTTACCATGTTTTTAATCCATATCTACAATACACGTACCTAAAACAACAGAATTTACTGCTTGGACAATAAAAGCCTAAGATGATACGATCACATTGACTAATTATTGAAAAAAAAGGATCAAGTTTGACTTTAAAGTCAAATAATTCACATACAATGGCTCTTTAACGTACATATGATAGAAAATAAATCCAATGTCTTTTCTTAAATTATGTGAACAAATCATTTCCTAGTAAGGACTTTAAAACAAGTCTCCCTTGACAAAATGGAGTATAAACAAAAAATGACAAAGTAGGGAACTGATTCTTAATTGAATTTATTAGATTTTATGAATCAAATCATAGGATCCATCTCCTTCCTCAAGAAAAAGAAAAAGACAATGCTCTAAGTCTTCTTCCCAATGATTTAAAAGACTCGCGTAGGTGCACAGGTGAAGCGCATTTTAGGGTATGCACCTCACCTAGGTCCTAGGTGCAGCCCTTTCAAAAGGTACATGAATGGTGCGCATAGACGTGTGCCTTCGAAAATTTGATGCTTTTTTGCTTTTTTTTAACAGAGCACCTTTTGAATATTCGTTCGCTCACCGAACCCTAAAAAGCACATTTTAGGGTTTGCTTTTTTGCTTTTTTTTTAACAGAGTGCCTTTTGAAAATTTGATGCTTTGAAATTTTCATTCATTCTAATAAAATATTTTCTTAAAAAGCAATAAAAAGTATAAATTCATTATTTTTTTTGTGAGAGAACTAAGAATTTAACACCTAACATGGACTTGTTTGGGCTAGCCTCAAGGGGCGTGGCACAAAGGCGGCTCGTAGAATCAGGACTGTAATATGTTTTACATAACATTAGCTACTTGAAGTAATGCAATTGAGTGAAAAAAGTGATTAGAGGTTATACATGCTTGAAAACGTTTTATATGTTTGAATTGCAGTACTTCAAGGAGCTAATGTGATGTAAAATCCCTTTCCCTTTTCTATCCATCAATTCTTTAAGAGGGAATGGTCGTAAAAAACTTCAAAACAAGAGATTAGAGAAATGGAGTTCATGCAGGCAGGTCAGTGGAGGAGAATCAAGGAGAAGGTCAACCTGAAGGTAAGGGAAGCGAAAAAGGGTACAATATTGCTGGAAGGATTAGAAGTGATCGAGTGGCTAAGAGAGTTCATAGCTGGAGCCTGTTCAAAAGGGAAGCAGATAAACTGGCAGGATTTTAGTACATTAGATGGGAGAAGATATGTTGTTGAATGTAAGAGGAATAGAAAAGGCTTCTTCATAGCTTTGGCTGAAATTTTTGGTGAGGGACGAAGGCAACCGCTGTGTCTACCAGCAGGAAAACAGAGCCAAGGATGGGGGGAAGTTGACTGGTTGCTCAAAGAGTAGCAAATGATAAAAAAATCCTCCATAAGGGAGGAGAAGGCATATCTTAGCAACAGCAGCGTAGAACAAGGGTCAGTGGTCAAGGCAAAAACAAAAGGCCAATGCAGAATGGTGGGAGGTCTAGAGAGAGAAGAGTGGGATAGTAAGTTTGTGATAAAAGCCAAGGAAAAGGTTAATAACTGGAGGAGGGTAGCTGATTTACTGGAAACCAGGTTGAAGCTGAAGAGTGTCTTCATAGTAACCCCCTACGATAATAGTAAAGCCCTCCTAGATCCAGTAGAGAATGAATTGGAAATATCAGCTATCAATGTTCAGGCTGATTTCGGATCATTCACAGTCTTTAAATGGAATCCAACATCCAACTCCAAGGATTTATTTGTCGAAGATGGTGTGGTGGTGCGTGTAATAGGCTTGCCTTTTCATCTGTGGAAACAAGTAGCAGAGTCTATAGCAGTATTGTGTGGAGGAATCTTGAAAGGAGCTTTCTGGGGTGATCTTTATTCAGTAGCAATCCTGCTAAGTGGTGTGAAACCAGAAGACATTCCACGAAAGGTAGAGGTACGAACAGAGGAGAGTTTTGTCTCTGTGTGGCTAGCATCCTCCATTGAAGCAGGGCTGTGGAAGGAGGCTCGTATGGTAGGAGGGGAGGAGGAAGAAGAAGCATTGCGTGGACTTGTGAGATTGGTTAATTCAAATGGGAAGGAATGTTTCACTAAAAAGGGCTAACAAATTCTGGGAAGACAAAAAGCTTTGGGGCAGATGGAAGGTCAAACCTGTAGAAAGCAAGAAAAGGCTATGACAAATGGCAATTCTTTTGCAAAGGTGGTGTCGGGGGAAATAGACAAAAATTTACCAGTGTCTAAAGGGAGAGGGCTGAACCAGCAACCTCAGACAGGGAGGGTTGCTGGTTTGACCATTAAAATAGGGGGGCGTGATTTGTTAAGAGGTCACGTGGGAGGAAAAGACTTAGAAAATGGGCCCAGTCGAGTGGATCCCTTTTCTGGTAGGCTGGAGAAGGCAACTCAGGTAAAGGCTTTAAAGTTGGGTTCTTATATTACAAGTTTTGAGCCCAAGGCCCATTACAAGACAGATGGGCCAAGGGACCCTTTAAGTAAGCACGTGACCGGTAAGAGGGATGAGCTGATAGACGAGATTAAGCGTCTATCTTCTTCTACCCCGAATCCCTCCTTTCGGTCGAACAGTTCAGGCACAAAATCTCAAGACTCTCAGTCGCGAGGCTCTCTACAGTGGGTCCCATCCAACCTGGCGAACTGTCTCTCACCAGATAGGCGCAACACGAGATACCTGAAGCCTAGTGATTTGAACAAAACAGGGTTTGAAGATTGGTTTAGTGAACAAAACAGCAGTGACGATTCTGATAGAGACGAAACTTTAAGTTTGGGAAGTTTGTCTCCGAAAAGCATCAATGATTTACTTGAAATAGAAAGTTTGCATACACAGCTGTTGTATTTAGAGGAAGAGATTGAAGAGGCAGGTGGCGGGAAGACAAGAAATGGCGAAGAAAATGGTCCTAAAGATGTTAAAACTCTTTTTCCCTTCGTCGAGGGAGCTGACCCTGAGTCTAATGAATTACAGGATGTTGGTGGAGAGGGACAAGAATCGGCCGTGAGGATGGATGTGGGTATTCCAGTGTCGGAAACACAGAGAAAGGATTTCCAAGTGGGTAGGTCGTCAGGAAGTGATTCTTTCACTATGTCTACATCACAACTTTGTCCAAAAAGGGGAAAGGCCTTAAAACCATTTGTTGCCTATCAGCAACTCAATTCCAGTGATTCTAGTCCTACCCCCGTCCTACCAGGTATGGGTGTCAATTCTTTTTTAGGTACTGACTTGTCTGCTATGCCTGTAACAGATATTCCAGCTTCCCATCCAGGAGGTTCTGATGCAAGAGAGAGGGTGATAGTGGAAGGAAGAGAGAGGGTGATAGAAGGAAGTAGTAAGGGGGAGGCAGACAGAATTTGGGAGTTGATCTGTACAATGATGGAGGTACTAAAAAAAAGGAAGGATTCTTAGAGAGATGCTGTAGCCAAAATAAGTTTGAGCAGGGTAAAATTCTTCCTTAGACATTGGCTGGAAAGAATGGAGAAAAGAAAGAGGATGATTGTTGTATTAGGAAGTGGGGGAAAAAAGGAACAAAGAACAAAAAAAGATCTGAAGTGAAAAGGCTAATCTCAGACATTGAGGGAGATTTAGTATTTAGTGGTAGAGGGGATAGAAGGAAGGGCCTAAAATGAGGAGATTATGGCCTTTTCATGGGCTTTTTGCTATTTTGTCTCGACAAAAATTATTAGCTAGAATGTAAGAGGGTTAGGGAGTGCAAGAAAGAGAAGGGTGATCAAAGACCTACTCCGAAGGGAAAAACCCGATATTGTGCTGTTACAAGAATCCAAAATGATGGAATTAGATGGGAGATGGGTGAGGAGTTTCTGGAGGTCTAGAATGTAGACCTCCTTGGGGAGCCTCAAGGGGGATCGTAACAATGTGGAGGGAGGATGTGGTGGAAGTAGTGGAAGAATTGATAGGCAGATTCTCAGTTTCCATTAAGTGTAAGAATGTAGAGGATGGGTGTGTATGGGTCTTAACCAATGTTTATGGCCCTAATTCCTATAGAGAGAGGAATAAGATGTGGAAGGAACTATTCGCAATCAAGGGGCTATGGGATGGCCCTTGGTGCTTGGGTGGGGATTTTAATGTCATTAGATTCTCTAATGAAACCAGTAATCCCCAACAAGTAGTTACAACAAGCATGAGGAAATTTAATGGTTTTATTGAAGAATGTGAAGTTAAGGAAATACCTCTACTGCAAGCCAGTTACACTTGATCCAACCTTCAGGAAACCACTTTGTGTCCGAAGTTGGACAGGTTCTTATTTAACCTTGCCTGGGAGAATAGTTTGGAAAACTTGGTTGCTAGAGTGTTACCCAGGATCACCTCCGATCACTGTCCTATCCAGATAGGTACTAAGTTTTTTCCTACAGGATCCAAACCTTTTAGATTCGAAAATATGTGAAGGATTGGTGGGGTGAGGAGGAGAGGGGAGTAAGATGGAAGGGGATCAAGTTTCATAAGTGAAAGCTAAACTACTGTAGCCGAAGTAGCAAAAAGGAGAAGAAGAAGAAGAAGAGATGCAGGAATGTCGAACTGTACTAGCCAGTCGATCATGTTATTATTTATATTTGAATGTAGTACAAGATACAAGTAATTACTGGAATGCCCCTGATTAGTGATGGGACACCCAGTAACTTAAAACATTAAACAGGCTTAAGCCCATTAACACAGGCCCAGTTACAGAATAACTTGAACTAACGTATGGGCTAACACTCCCCCTCAAACTAAGCAAGGATATCAATCATGTTTAGCTTGCCAAGTATGTCCCTGAACTTTGTTGTTGTCAGCCCTTTAATCAATACATCTGCAATTTGCATCTCTGATGGAGTATAAGGCACATAGAGTTCTCCTGAAACAATTCTCTCTCTGACAAAGTGTCGATCAATTTCAATATGTTTTGTCCTGTCATGCTGCACGGGATTGTTGGCAATGTTGATAGCAGCTTTATTATCACAATAGAGCCTGAGAGGACCCTTAGCCTTAATACCAAGCTCATTAAGAAGAGTTCTGAGCCAAAAGAGTTCAGCTACCCCGTGTGCCATAGCTCGGTATTCTGCTTCTGCACTTGATCTAGCCACAACATTCTGCTTCTAACTGCGCCATGCGACCAAGTTCCCTCCCACAAATGTACAATATCCTGAACTTGATTTTCTGTCTCCCATAGAACCAGCCCAATCTGCATCAGTATAAGCTTTAATTTCAATTCTATTGTTTTTCCTTAAGAGAATTTCCTTTCCGGGGCAAATCTTCAAGTACTTGAGAATCCTTTCAACTGCTTTCATATGAGGGATCTTTGGAGAGTGCAAAAATTGACTGACAACATGCACAGCATAAGCAATATCTGGCCGAGTGAGGGATAAGTATATCAGCTTCCCTACCAATTTTTGGTATCTCTCTATCACAGTAGTCCTCCCCTACTGATTCCTGCAGGCCATGATTCCGTTCTATTGGACTATCTGCTGGACTACACCTCATCATGCTTGTTTCCTCTAAGAGGTCAAGAACATACTTCCGCTGACATATGTAGATTCCCTCTCTTGACCTGGCAACTTCAATCCCAAGAAAATATCTCAAATGACCCAAGTCTTTGATCTCAAATTCAAAAACTAGAAACTCCTTCAGTCTTTTTATCTCTTCCAAGTCATTCCCGGTAATTACCATATCATCCACATAAACAATGAGTGCAGTAAGTTTGCTATCCTGTCTCCTTATGAACAAGGTATGGTCTGCACCACTCCGAGTGTACCCCACTTTCTTCATGGTCCCACAGAGCCTCTGAAACCATGCACGGGGAGATTGCTTCAACCCATATAATGCTTTCCTCAGTTTGCACACCTTTCTACCAAAGCCATAGCCTGGTGGAGGTTCCATAAATACCCCTTCATGAAAGTCACCATTTAAGAAGGCATTCTTCACATCCAACTGATGAAGTTCCCATGAAAAATTTGCTGCTAGTGACAATAGAACCCGAATTGTGTTGAGCTTTGCTACTGGGGCAAAAGTTTCTTTGTAGCCAATCCCTTCTTTCTGAGTAATCCCCTTTGCCACAAGTCTGGCCTTGTACCTTTCAATGGACCCGTCCTCCCTGTGCTTTACAGTAAACACCCACTTGCACCCAACAGTGGTCTTCCCCTCTGGCAGATCCACTAATTCCCAAGTTCTTGCTTTCATTAGGGCTTTCATCTCTTCATTCATAACTTCTTTCCACCTTGGATCAAACACAGCCTGTGAGTACCTAGAAGGAACACGCACAGAGGAAAGAGATGACACAAAAGAGTGATAGGCAGGAGAATTAACAATGGCGTGTCGGCTGGTGCATGAGCGGATAGGCTTACGAAGAGCAATAGGAAGATCCAAATCAGAAGTATGAGAGTTGGAATTACCTTGGATTGTAGAGACAGATTGATCCGAGTGCAACCGGTTGCTGTCATGAGGTTGAGGGCCCCTTTTTCTTCTGTTATATGTAAGTATCTCTTTTTGTTGCCTACTGGAGCCTTCAGGAACATCTGCAGCATCAGGAGAGGTAACCAGCACAGTGGGAGCCTCACTGGGTTGACCCAGAATGTCACAACAAGGAATAGGAGGAAAGGATGGAAGACCCGAGGCAGATATGGGAACAAAAAAGGAGGGAGAATGAGAAGCCTCTTCCATCCAACTAGTCTCCCCCTGAAGAGGATTCTGAGAAGACTGAAAATAGGGTTGAGACTCAAAGAAGACCACATCTCTGGTGACATACTTTCTCTTGGAAACAGGCTCAAAAATCTTGTAACCCTTTTGTGTAGGAAAGTACCCCAAGAATATTCCCTTTGTAGCCTTAGGATCTAGCTTGGTCTTCTTTGGATCCTTCACATGTATGAAACATATACAGTCAAAGACCCGAGGAGGAAGGGGAAAGTCTGGAAGAGTGGGGCACAAAACAGAGAAAGGGGTTTTCATACCCAACACCTTAGATGACATCCGGTTTATCAGATATGATGCAGAAAGTACAGCTTGAGACCAGTATTGCTTGGGGACTTTGTGCTGCAATAGTAAGGCTCGAGCTGTCTCCAATAGATGTCTATTCTTGCGCTCAGCAACCCCATTCTGATGAGGAGTATAAGCACAGGATGACTAATGTTGTATGCCAGCATCTTCCATGAATAAGTTCAAAGATTTTTCAAAGTATTCAGCAGCATTGTCTGACCTGAATTGTTTAATCTTCTTATTAAACTGTGTTTCAATCATCTTGCAAAATGCCATGGTTATCCGTGGTACTTCATCCCGTCCTTTTAACAGGTAGATCCATGTGCAACGAGAGTAGTGGTCAATAAAACTGATACAGTAACGGAAGCCATCAAAGGAAACAATGGGTGAAGGGCCCCAGACATCAGAATGAACCAAATCAAAAGGAGCACAAATTTCATTACTAGAAATTGGATACATAGTTCTACATTGTTTTGACATTTGACATACTTCATAGGTTAGACTCTGACTTGGAATGCCCTTAAACAATTCGGGAAACAACATTTCTAATGAAGAGAAAGACACATGACCTAGCCTAACATGCCAAAGATGCGGCTTAGCTATTGACTCCACACTCTCCGGACTACTAGCAGCAGATGCTTGTAAGGCTGAACGATGTCTGCATCAAGGTAGTAGAGGCTTCCATACTCATGACCGCACCCAATCGTTCTCCTTGTCAATTTGTCCTGGAAGACACAATGAGTAGGAAAAAAGGTTATACTACAGTTCAAATTTTTGGTAAGTTTTGAAACAGACAAAAGATTTGAGGTAAGACTGGGAAAATGTAAAACTGATTTAAGAGAGAGGTCCTTGCTTAGGTCAACCATTCCCTTTCCAGAGATAGTGGAGAAAGACCCGTCAGCAACTCTCATCTTACCCTGGTCAGTAGCATCGGAATCAATAACCCAAGAAGTAGAGTCAATAGAGCCAATGGCATTGAAGGCAGAGACTGTACCTGATCTGGCAAGAGATGTAGAAGCAAAAGAATTATTTCTTACACGGGCTAATGCCCTGCTAAGGACCTCTACCTCACTAGCAGTGAAGCCCAAAGTACCAGTTCCAGAGGAATCAAAAACCTGTCCCATAGGAGAAGAAGACACTGTTGGTGTATTTTGTGAGTTGTCATCATTGTTGCTGGTGACAATTCCCACTTGCCGCAGGCCTGTTATCTCTAGAAGAAACATCTCTGGGTATTGAAGACATCTTGACTGCAGCCACTGTGCAGGTGACACTGATTAAGACTAGCCGAAGCAGTTCTGAAGGTTCTGAACCAGTTCTGGAGAAGATTCTGATTAGCCGAAATGATCACAGCAGGTTCTGACAGCACTCGACACAGTTTCAGACTTGTCGAGACTGTCACAGTTCTGAAACAGTTCAGTTACAACAGCAAGCAAGGAGTTCTGGGCTGGTAACCGACCTGAAGCTAAGGATTCTCAACTATTGTGCTATGCATCTCCACTTGAACTTCGAGTACTGCAACTGTAAAGAGAGTGTCCCTCCTTGCGGCCAATACTAGGACTGCTGACATCAGTCCTCAACTAGGGTTCACAGTGCTAAACAATGCTCCCTTCTATAAAATTCTGGCTAAGGTGCACTCGTTAAGGATTAAAACAGTCCTCCCTTCTATCATTAGTGAAACCTAGGGGCTTTCATTTAGGGGCGAAAAATAACATATCAGATCTTAATTGTGAATGAGTGTGTGGAGGAAATGAAAAGGTCTAGGAAGAGAGGTTTCATTTGTAAATTGGATCTTGAAAAGGCCTATGATTTGGTGGACTGGGAGTTTCTATTAGAGGTTATGCGAAACTGTGGATTTGGGGACAAGTGGTGTAGTTGGATTTTTTGGTGTATCAGTACTTGTCACTACTCTATTCTGGTAAATGGTATGGTGAGGGACTTTTTTCCAGCTTGCAGGGGTGTCAAGCACGGGGATCCACTCTCACCCTTCCTTTTTACCTTAGTAGCTGATGTGATTAGTACGATCATTACTAAGGGTGACAGTGAAGATGCCATTAGGATTGGAGAATAGGGAGACACCAAGTCCCCGTCACCCACCTTCAATTTGCAGATGACCTAATGATCTTTTGTGATGGAGGTTTTAGCGAAAAGGTAGCAAATCCTAGGGGAGGTCGAGGCTACAGCGGAGTGTCTTGAGTGTTCCACCTCTGCTTGGCCTATGTCAAATTTAAGGCTTCCTTTAGGGCCAAATCCTAGGGAGAGTAGATTTTGGACCCTAGTGATAGAAAAGTTTGAGAAGAGATTAGCCTCATGGAAGAGGAATTATGTCTCTTTAGGAGGGAGAATTACCCTACTAAGAGCTTCCTTGGCTAACTAACCTACCTATTTTTTGTCTGTATTTAGGATACCAGTTAGGGAAGCTAGGAAACTTGAGAAGTTGATGAGAGATTTCTTATGGGAGTCGGGACAAGAAAAAAAGGATCACTTGGTTAATTGGGAAATTGTGTGTAGAAGTAAAGAAGATGGGGGTTTGGGACTTGGGAGGGTAACTAGAAAAAATCAAGCTTTGTTAGGGAAATGGTTGTGGAGATGGCCATGGAAAGAGAGAGATTGTGGCATGAGGTGGTGGGAAGCATTCATGGGAGGTCAGAGAATGGATAGAATGCTGGTGTATCAAGGCAAGCTAACCTAGCAGCACCTTGGAAGGCCATTCACAACACCCTTCCTCAATTCCTCAATTTTATCAGGTATGAAGTTTGTTCTGGCAACACTATTCATTTTTGGGAGGATATTTGGGTAGGAGACACACCTTTAAAGGATCTGTTCCCTTCGCTATCATCTGTTTCTTTGTACAAAAAAGAGGTGGTCTCAAAATTTGTCTCACCTTTGGGAACACCCTTAGATCCTACTTGGGATTTTGGGTTTCATAGAGGACTTAGGGATGATGAAATTGAATCTCTTTCTGTCTTGCTTGGTTGTCTTAATCAGGTTTGTTTGGATCCCTCCAAGCCATATAAGAGGGTATGGACTCCTAGACCCAATGTAACATTCGCTTGTGCTTCTTTCTTCAAATCCATCTCTCAACTTTCTACTCACCAACCCTTTCCGTCAAAAGAAATTTGGTGCAGGCCAGTTCCCCAAAAAATTATGGCGTTTTGTTGGGAAGTATTCCATGGGAAAGTAAACACTCTAGATAACCTAAAAAAGAGAAGACATTTCCTCTGCATTTCTCCTAATTGGTGTATCCTCTATAGAGCTCACGGTGAGGATTGTTACCACCTATTAATATCTTGTCCCTTTTCTGCAAACCTTTGGGCTTGGCTATTTTTGTTGTTTGGGAGTAGTTGGAGTCTGCCAGCAGAAGTTCACATGCTCTTCAACCATTCTACCTTTTATTGGCCTACAAAAATAGGGAGAATTATGTGGAGATGTTCTCGTGCTGCCTTGATTTGGACTCTTTGGGAAGAAAGGAATATTAGAATTTTTCAAGAAAAGGAAAGGAGCAGTCAGGAATTGAAAGATTGTGTGTTAAATAGGGCAATACCTTGGTTGAAGACCTTGGAAATCTTTCACCAATTCTCCTTTAATGACCTTTGGAGAAATTGGTCAGCAGTAGCGAGGTGTTCATCCCTAAAGGACAAATCAATTACAAGCTGGTCTCCTCCATCCGAAGGCTCACTGAAGTTGAACTTTGATGGAAGTAGCATGGGTAATCCAGGATTATCCGAAATGGGGGGTGCTTTGAGAAATGAGAAGGGAGAGATTTTGTTGCTCTACTCAGGTCCCTTGGGAATTGGGGACTCCATCAGAGCAGAACTTTTAGCTGTTGTACAAGGGGTGCAATTTGCAAACTAGTTGAGGGTGCAACACCTAACAATCGAGGGGGATTCCAAAGTGGTGGGGAGATCAGCAAATACTTTGTCAAATGTGTTAGCTAAGCAAGGGGTAAATAGGGAAGAATTGTTTTGGGCTCAGTTGTGATTCTTGCTTTTCTTTCCTAATTTACTTGTAAGATTCAAGGAGGGGTTGCATCTCACGCCTCTCCCTAGGATGTTGTATGAACTCACTCTAAATCTGCTTCTGAATTAATAAATTTATTATCATTCATAAAAAAAAATGTTTTATATGTTTGATTTTTTTTAAGTTCCCATTTGAATATGCTTAATATCTTACGTTTATGTATTTTAAATTTAGATAATAGGTTTTTTAAAACATTTATTTTAAAATTTAGGTTTAAATTTTTTATTAGGGAAAATCTATGATATGGAAAAGATATGGTATGGAAAGAGTTTTGACCAATCAAAAGCCACCCATGAATTTTGATAAATAACACCTAATGTGCCACCAAGTTTGTGATTCCAGTTGATTGGTCAGGTGTTTTTCGGATATCATATCTTTTCCATATCATAGTTGAACCCTTTTTATTAATATTATGTTTTATATTTTTTTGATGCTTTTGGCATTTTCTTGAAATTTCAGACTTTTTTTTTTACTTTTTAGCATTTCTTGTATTTTTGCGCCTTACTTCAAAAAGGCGCACACCTCGCCTTGCGCCTCAGGCGCAAATTGACCTTTGCGCCTTGCGCTAGGATTGACAACAGAGTGGGTTCAGGGCGGGGATCATATTCCCTGTCCCCAACCCCGACTCTGAAATTAACCCCCATCCCCGTCCACGATCTCCTTCGGGGATAAAATGTGTACTCCATCCCCGACCCCCAACAGAGATGGGTTACCCGTGGGGACCCGAATCCCCGAAATATTTTTAGATAATAGTATTTTTCTGAAAAAAAAAACAAATTTACTGAAAACAAATAAAAACTTAAATTATAAATAAGGTTTTAAATATGTTTTGATAAATAGAAAAAATATAATAATATATATTTAATATAAAAAACATTTTATATATATAATCGGAGTCCGGGCGGGCGGAGACCTCAATTCCCATCGCCGACCCCGATCCCGACCGAGTTTTCCTAATAATCTCCGTCCCCGTCCCCGTCCCCGTCCCCGCCCCACCAAATGGGTAAGTTAAGAGTAGAGATTTCTGTGGGTCAGGTTAAGTGATAAACCTGCACTGCCTTATATTGACATAAGGCTCAGCTCAAGACAAAGAGGTACATCTAGATGTATGTCATAGACTATCAGGAGATGTTTGTTTCAGTGGCACAAATGAACTCCATACAAATCTCTTAACGGAAGACCTAGAGGAGATATACACGGAGTTTTCCTTATCGGTATGCTTATTAGTGTCAAGCAAGAAGGGCTACAGACACAGGGACTAATGGGACCTATCCATCCTCCAGGCTTCCATGTGTAAGAGGAGTCCATATAACCAATGACTTGACTTCCTGTTCTACAGCCCAGGCTGTCATTAGAACCAATCCTCAAAGCATGTTCTGTGAGAAAGATTTACAGCATCTGTAACCATTACTTCCATGGCCTCTTCCAGTGCAAATATTGATCAGAGGTGCACTTATCTTACAGCCTATGGAAAAGTAATCACTAATCAGGATTTAAATCCAAATACTTCCCCTTTCCACATCCTGCATTCCAGATAAGGATTTAAGTCCAAACAGTCAGTTGTTTAGAGAGAAAGAAACAGCAAAACTTTTGAGATTCAGTCCACCCCTGTTGAGAATATATATGGGAAGGTTGAATGCTTGCTTGTAAAGTGAGCATCCATCACCAACCCTTTTGCTGGTTTCAGATCAGTGGGGCAGTATAATCTCAGATGACATTGTTATGCAATATCTAATAGTGGACCTTTGAGTCTTTGTATCTGTTATATTTCATCGGCAGGGAATCTCCCCCTCCCCAAGCTTGTCTTTTAATGAAATTTCACTTTTCAAAATTGAAAAGGATAAAAAAAAAGACTCTTCCACAATTGTTCTCTCAAACAACACTCTTACTTCCTATTCTTCTACTAATTCTCTTCCACTTGAAAATAGGCCTCATATCACAACTCTTTTTAAAGAATTCTGCACCAAAAATTCCTAATTGACAAAATATCTTGCTTCTAATTTACTCATCATAATGTTGGCATGTTTGCAAGTTGCAACCCAATCTTACCCTGAAAAATTAGGAGGTACCAAAGCAATTTTATAAATGTAACCTAGCTATTATGTACTTTATGGAGGTTTCCTTTTTCACAACCAAACTACAAAATATACATTGCCTTAAGGTACCAAGAAGTGTTTGAATCTAAAAAACGTCAAACAGGTTGATTTTTTTTTTCAAATAGCAGACTGATTTGAGTAAAAACAATGGAAAAATACTTGCCTGGTTGTAAGCGACATTGCCCATAGCTTGTTTTCCCATTGCACACTACACAGATAAGACAATTATGTTAAGACCATTCAGAATCATTGTTCCATCACCAGGATAAAATATCTCTAGATAATGAAAGAAATATTACACAAAGGCCAAGAAAAGACAACGGATAAACCTGATATGTGTTTCTTGGTGATTGATTATGGTGGGGATAAGGTATTAGTCCAGCACATACACCTAAGATGGTAAAAGGCTCAATTTCAATATGAGTTGTTTCTGGTTCAGCCTCCCCTTCATATAAAGCAATCTACAAGATAAAGAATGGCTTATTCACTGAATCATTACTAAACATGTATGTGAATAAAAACATTAAGTACTAAAGGAAATAATATAGACAACAAACCAATGCATTGTTCTCCTCATTGACATCAAGATATTCGATCAATCCTTCACGTAAAAAATCATTGAAACTGCGAACTCCATCCTTGAAATGTATTCAGGACAACAGTTAGGAGTAAGTTATAGCGTTATTATAACTCAAGTAATTAAATCTTATAGACAGCTATAGAATGGCAAACCATTAATTCCTTCATATGATGTTCTTTGATCCTTGATACACCCTTATCAGCGATAACCAATGGACGACAAACACGACCACCATCTGAAGCAATGTAAACGCACCGCTGCCATAAATTTGAAGATTTTATCATCTAGTTGAATGCATACGTAAATGGAAGGATGTTACAATAATAAGAAAATGCAAAACAAATAAAAATACTAACAAATTTCAACTGTTCTCTATGTGATGCAACAGGAAGAAATTTGATCATCATCAAAGAGCTCTTGAGGGAAAACCAAAGAAGAAACTCGTGTATGATGTTAAAAGGAGCAGCCCAAATTTTCTTAACAAACTAAAGCCCAAAGAGAAATCCATTCCCGTCTATTGGTATACATGAACCCTGCTATCATTCCATAACACACACATAGCTTATGGTTCTTGGAAGTAAACAAGAAGGAAATATGTGAGCAGTTAGTTGATCTCCTTTTATCAAAAACACAGCCATAGATCATTCAGTTCAGCCACTTCAGCCATTACCAAACAGCCCTTGAGCTCATTGCAAGTTGATAACCCATCATGATGTCTTTGTTATGGTAAACCACGTTTCAAGCAGTATCTATGGCTCCATTCTTTTTACAATATACTATAGTTTCTCATAGACATTTCAGCCTCTGTTCCCAGATAATACAGCAAGATCTTAGCATTTGCTTGAACTCTTGACAACATTTTCACCTTTTGGAGTAGGTTTGGCCTGTTTTCAAAGGAAAAATTCCTAACAGAGGAAATGCAGTAACCAGATCAGTCCTCTGGTCATCCAAGACTATCACCAACCTGCATCACTATAAGTTTTTATAGGTATATGCATGCTTTAAAATGTTTACATATTTCCCAAAAATTTCACACTGTAATAGAAAAGTTTCAAGGTTACAGACACAAACTATTATTGGAATATATTTCAACATATTCCCCAGTTCATTAAATATACCATTCTAAGGAATTTAGTTTACTAGTATATAGATATTTTTTTGATAACTTCCAAATATTTATTAAAGATAAAAAAGCAATATATGCAAATGCCCCCTATTAACACCTTACCAAGGTGCCACTAGCACCTCTAACATCATAATAGACAGATTACAACTGAACCCAATCCAAATGCCCCCTATTAACGTCTTGTTTAGCCAAGAAGTCAGCCAGCTCATTTGCTGATTGTTGCATCCAATGTCTTCTGATGTTCATATTACTTGACAACCATTTGAATCTCTTCACTTCCTCCCTATAGGTCCATACCACAGCCTCCGGTTTACTTAACAAACTCACCACCGCATTCGAATTCCCTTCAATAATCAATCTATCCAAATTCATATCTTTTGCAAGTTGCATCCCTCGAATTGCTGCAATAATTTCAATAATCAACCTTTTGCAAGAATGCAATAATGATGCCATCATTATCCTTAAAGACGACTCTGAATCTACAGGATATAAACCAAATAATTTAACAAAATACAGTCAATGTTTAATAAACTCTTATGAAAGGATAAAGAATTAAATACCTAAATAAGTAAATTCATATGTAAACCATTTTTTATGAGTCATTTAAACCATCTTTTAATTTTTTTTGTAAAATGCGAAGCAAATTTATTAGAAGAAACTAGCCAAATACAAGAGTGGGGAGTTCAATCATCAGAACCCACAACCCCCTGGAGAACCTAATATTCACATACACTACAGATACAGAGTGCAAGACGTTACAAGTAGGCTGCTAGGAAGGCTCCCTTGCAGCAACAAACCAAGAACTCAACCTCCCCACCACTACACTAATCAATTAATCAGTCTGCAAACTAAGACCCTGAAAAACTCTTTTGTTTCTTTCAACCCAAATTGTCCACACCACAGCCACAGGAATCAAGCTCCAAACTAGTTTACCATCTGCACTTAAACCTTGTGGGCACCAACCAGAAAGCAACTCTCTCAGATTTTTTGGGCAGACCCAGGATAGATTCAAAGCTATAACAAAATAAAGCCAGATCTTATACACCTTTGGGCAATTGATGAATAAATGATCTAGGCTCTCAGAGGACTGGTTATACAACGGGCAGGCAGGGTCTTGAATCTGTGCCCCTCTTCTTATCAGGCAGTCTTTGGTTAGGCCCTTCCCAAGAGATACAGTCCAGAGCAGGAAGCAGATTTTTTAAGGGATTGCATTTATCCAGATCTGTCTACTAGGAAACCGCCCCTAGACAGCTGGGAGAAGGCTTTTGGCCATTGAATTTACCACTGTCTTCCCACTTCAATATCCACTCATCTTCCTCTTCTGACATTTTGGTTGTTGAGCACTTTAAGTAACTCCAAAACAATGTTCCATGGGCTACGGGACCACACTAACCATTTCAATTCTCTGGAGTAGCTTCAGTTAAGTTCTATCAAGGTTAAATTAAAGAGGCAAATTTCTTAACAAATTTATTTCGTTTCCTTAATTAACTTTAGACTAATTAGTGCTAATTTCTTGTGTTTTTCTTGCCTATTGCAGTTCCTAGTTGATTGAAGTTCCAAATTTTAGGAGGCTTCACTTCAAGCTTCTCCCAATCTTGGCTCTAGAGGGAGAGACATGAGGGTCTTAGGGAATTTAGTACTTAATTCCCAACAACATCTCCTTAAAACTAAACCCTCAGGTGAATCTCCATTCTCAAGAAAACTGTTCATAAGGAAATATTGTAGACCAAAACGCTTTGACCTTGTTCTCACCTTTTCCATTGAACCTCTGCTTCTTCTCCTTTCTTTTTGTTCCTCTCCTTCCTTTTGTCTTCTTTTCCATGCTTTTTTTGAAAGATAAATAAAAATTCATGAAATGAAAAAGAGAATACAAAAGGAAGGTGATAAGAAATCATCCAAGAGATGTAAATATTATTGAGAATATTTAATGAATTTAATGAATTGTGTTATTGATCAAAAAAAAAGAAATCATCCAAGAGAGATAACAAAACACTAAAACAAACTTACAACCAACGACACAATGCTAAAGACAATCAATAAAACGAAGACCCAAAGGAAGCATTTTTGGACAGCCCAGCCCACCTCCACGAGCTTCATGACCACATAGGACCCAGGCAACCAACTCCTAATCCTCCCCTTCAAACACTTACTCCTAAGTCTTATTTGTCAATATCTTCATACAACACCTCTCCTCCCTCCCCAATTACCACTTTCATCATAGTTTCTTCCCTCCTCCACTCAAACTCCTCAAAGGCCTTCGTAGAAAACTCCTCCATTCCCCAAAAAGCAAGCTAGGACTTTGCCAACCACTACATTTTTCGCTACAACCTTCTTAATAGGAAGCTTCTCAGACCTCTACACCTGATCATCAAGGCTTCTTTTAGGATCTCTCGCTTCAGAACTGGAGTCAATTCCATTATCTTTATCATGCCGAGAGATTTTGGTCTAAGAAATCAAACTATTATTAACTTGAAAGTCCAGACCTCCAACACTAACGAATGTTGGCATTGTTGTCTTCCACCCTCTTATAAACCTTCTTGTGATTTTTTGTAGGTCTTGCCCCCACCAAACTTAGTTTCTGCCGAGAAAAGACCTTGGTAATTTGAACAATGTGCATATTCCTTGCTCCACGAGATTTCTTGGAAACTACCTCTTTGGATGTGAACGCATCATCACTACCACCCTCCTCATACCCAAATCCATACCTAACTTTCAAATCACCACTTCCTCGAAAGGACCGTGAATAGAATCAAAGCACTCTACCAGGAATGATTTGCAAAACAATGTGTCATTATCCTCATTTCCCCCATCATCATTTCCTAAAAAAAAACAAATAACATCTTAAGGTGGATTAAAGACTCTAGGTCTACCCAAGTCGATCCCTTGTTAACCCAACACCCATGTGGGCCCCATATATTTGTAATGAGCATAAGAGAAGGTTTGATTCCCTTTTGATATGCCTTAAGCTAATCCCCATCATTTGGAAGTAAGAATCAAAGGACTTCCATTTCACCGTTGGAAGTTGTCGATTTTGAAGGTTATTAGAGATTGTTGTGGGGAATTTGTGGAGGTGTGTCATGAAACTAGAACACTCCAAAACTTGAGGTTGGTTGCAATGAAGTTAGGAATGCTTCACCTTTCAAGTTGATTGTTGAAGATTAATTAGTTTTATGATGTTTTTTTGAGTAGATGTTTTATGTTAGTTGTTAGATAGGAGGTGGGGACCACAATAGCTATGTGAGTCCAAATTTTATTATGTTTTTCAGTGTTAGATATGTTGTTTTATGTTATGCCGAACTATAAGGGCATAGTTGTCTTTGTACTGTTCTATTATTTTAGTATAAAAAAAAAGTGAAGGGGGCGGCCTGATCATTGCTCTCTTTTCTTTTCAATTTCTCTTCTCTTCTTCTCCTTCTCTCTTCCTTCTCTCTTCAAAACTACTTTCTTTCATATTTTTTAATTCAGTAGATTCCTACTTGGTATCAGAGCATCGGCTAGGGTTTCTTCAAGCATTCCCATGCAGCCCTAGATCAGCCGACTGCATGAAGTAGTAAAGGACTGATCGATCTGCTATAGGTTGCCCAGTTCTTGGAGTTTTGGGGGGGATCTAGACATCAGAAAGGTGATCTACAGTTCGGCATCAAAATCAGGACGAACTAGAGTACGGGGAAGAGTCCCAGGAAAGTTGGACTCTTTGTTTTTTATCGGATCTTGGGCGCCCAGGTATTGTTAGTTTTCTTTTGATTTCCTAAAGAGGGCGGTTTGGTTTCTACAATTTTCTAGGCCTCCCGGAGTGATCGATTCACTTTTCTCTCTGTTGGGAGGCGTGGGGAGGAGAGGGATTTCCCTCCAAATAGGGTTTTCTTCTTTCGAAAGGGTTGGTTTCTCTGTGTGTGGTATTAAATTATTTTTTGAAGGTCTCCAATCTAATTTTTTCTTACCGTTGAACTAATTGAAGTAAAATGGAGAGTTGGAATACCGAGATGAAATCTACCGGTACTGTGGGACTAGGTGTTGGAGGTAGTAGTGATATTTTTGGGTCTGGGATCATTACTACAATAAAACTTCTTGGTACAAATTATTTGGAGTGAGTACAATCAGCTAAGATGGCTTTTGGTGCCCATGGAAAATTAGGGTATCTCACTGGGGAGGAGAAGAAACCTGATACAGATTCTTCCCGATGGGTGTAAGAGAATTACATGGTAATGTCCTGGCTCTGTAATTCTATGTTACCTCATATTGCAAAAAATTTCCTATGGGCTAATACTACTAAGGAGATTTGGGATGGAGTGACTGAAACCTACTCTCATAAGCCAAATGAAGCCAGAGCCTATCAGTTAAGAAATCAGATCATAAGTATGAAACAGGGAGAAAAACCTCTTGTTGTGTATTTCTCCATGCTGAAAACCCTATGGCAGGAAATAGATCACTTAGAAACTGTGGTATGAGAAAGTGTAAATAATGCAGCAAATTATCACAAAATGGTAGAGAGGAATAGGGTTTTTGAGTTGTTGGCAGAACTGAACCCTGAATTTGACATTGCTAGGCAGTAGATTCTTTCTAAGGAGGGTGTGACACTCTCTCAGACCTATGCTTGTCTCTGGCGAGGAGAGTAGGAGGAATGTAATGCTGAGACAGCCTGGGATTGACCAGTCAACTATGGTTGGTACAACAAAACCTAAGTCGAATGGAGGCAGGGGGAGTAGTGAGACTAGAAGGGAAGATAAGAAGGAGTAGTAGTAGTGGGTCAGAGTTGGTGAACCAGATTATGCTTTGGCACAATCGCTTGGGACATCTTTCTTTTAGTTCTTTGAAATGTCTTTTCCCAAAGTTGTTTGAGCTGTTCAATTATCTACTTTGGAGTGTAAGAGTTGTCAGTTAGGAAAGTATTGTAGACAGTCTTTTAAACCAAGTAATAAAAGTACTTCTGCTTTTAATATTGTTCACACTGATGTATGGGGGCTATATCAAATCCCTTCCATGGGAGGATTCCGTTACTTTCTCGTGTTCGTGAAAGATTATACACGATATTCTTGGATATATTTGATGAGATCACGTGATGAGGTTCCTAACTTAGTATGACAATTCCACCAGATGGTTATCACACAATTTGGAATGAGAACTAGGGCTTTTAGATCAGATAATGTCAGAGAGTACTTTGAGAAGGACCTAACCACGTATCTCTTAGAACATGGTGTAATTCATCAGAGCAGTTGTGCAGATACACCGCAACAGAATGAAGTTGTAGAGAGGAAAAACAGACACATTGTGGAGGTGGCAAAGAGTCTTATGGTGTGTGCTTCAGTTCCTGTGCAGTTCTGGGGAGATGCACATTGAGTGTTTTATATGTTGTTTTATGTTTTCCCGCCCTATAAGGGCATAGTTGTCTTTGTACTGTTCTATTATTTTAGTATAAATAATAAGTGAAGGGGGCGGCCAAATCATTGCTCTCTTTTCTTTTCAACTTCTCTTCTTCTTTTCTTCTCCTTCTCTCTTCAAGAAACTACTTTCTTTCATATTTTTTAATTCAGCAGATTCCTACTTTGATCATCCATCATTATAGTGGATGACCCCTCTTCCCTAGAGCCAACAACAACTATGCAGGGTAAAGTGGGGGCAGTGCAACCAGTAGGGTTGGAGAGACCGATGGTCCTATAGTTGGAGATAACAAAGTTAGTCAAGCCATACAATTGCACAGGGTGTTGAACGAATAGAAGATGAGATTGGAAAATATTCAAACAAGGAGCAAACTTACGCATATCAAAATCAATGTTTGATCAACTTACCTTTCTTCTTAAGGAAGGTTGTGGAGGCAAGGTGATTGGAAGAATAAGGGGGGAGGTTGGAGGAGTAAAGGAAGGGAAGAGGGTGGTTCAGTGAACTTTCAGGTCGCCAGGGTGTTCAAATCACTCTAGCTGGCTAGGACAAACTCTTGGGGATAGAAAAAGAGGACCAATTGCAATTTTTAAAGTGGTTGAAAGCCCTCAACCTATGATGACAACCCTTGATCAACTATTTGTTTCTAAACAACCAATTAAAGAAGTACAAATCCCCCCACTATTTGTTTTTCTCTTACCTCACCTATTGTAAGTTGCGGTTGCAAGTTAGTAGATCAGGAAGTAAGTCTAAATCAAAAACAAAATCAAAACCAAAATCACTTTTTGCCCAATGGACTAGATGCTATTGTTCCTTGCAGTCCAAGGGAGTGGGAGGTCTTAGGAAAGTCAACTGAGGAGATTGGGGAGAGGAAAGACTAGGGGAAAGCATTGTAGAGGTTGATGTTGGATTATTTGAAGTAAGGGGCAAGAAATGAAGGGCATTTAGAAAAGGTGGTAAGTGAGGGTGAGGGCGGTTAGAAGATCTAAGAGAGGCTTCTGTAGTGCAAAAAAGATGGAAGGGTGAGGAGATGGTGGGGAACATCACTAATGGAGTGGAGGTCTTTCGAAGGCTTTGGGAATTCAACTAGCAAAGCAGAAGGGGGACGCAAAGGTGTGAAAGTCACAAAAGAGAAGGTCCAAACTGGTAATACTTACTTCATCTTGAATTAAAATTGAGAAGACTTCACATAAAAGAGGGAAATCGGGAATACAGATTGGTGGGGAACAAGGGCTGTTGGAGGGTCAACGAAGATGAACAATTGGAACATGAGAGGTCTAGGGAGTGCAAGGAAGAGGAGAGTGGTGAAGGACTTCTTAAAGAGAATTAAACCACCCATGATACTTTTGCAAGAAACTAAAATTGATTTGGTCACTAATGTTTGGATGACAAGCATTTGGGTAGGAATAGCTTGGGAGGAAAATCAAGTGGAATGTTTGGAAGTGGTGGTGGGGTGTAATATATTTGCAATGAAATTTAAGGACAATGAAAAGGATTTTGTGTGGTGGTTGACCAATGTTTATGGAGCAATTTCTTATAGGGATAGGGAGAACTTGAGGGTGGGTTGTATAATATTAGTAGTTATGAAGGGGATTGTAAAATTTTGTTCCGAAGAGAATGTTAGATCATCAAAAACCACGAAAAGCATGAGAAATTTTAATGAGTTCGTTGGTGACTGTATGTTAAGGGATTTACCTTTGCAAAATGCACAATTTGCATGCTCTAACCTAGTGGGAAGATCTATTTGGAGCAGTTGTGGTTAAAGCTTTGGCTAGACCTACTTCAGATAACTGGTCCTTGCTTTTGGAATCAAAAAAGTTGAACTTTCATCCAATCCCTTTTAGATTCAAAAACATGTGGCTAACACACCCTAGTATCAAGAAAAATATTGAAACCGGGTGGAATGATTGTAAGGTTGAAGATTGTGCAGCATTTCATTTCTTGCAAAAATTAAAAATGATAAAAGGAAAGTTAAAGATTTGGAAACAATAAAGTATTTGGAAGACTTGGAGGAAATAAAGTAGAGGTTTTGGACCAAATTGAAGCTTTAGACAAAAAAAAAGAAAGGGAAGAGGGGAGGGGAGGGATTTGAGCGAAGAAAAAAGAAACAGAGATTGGAGATGAAAGCTGATTTGGAGTTAACTTTGAGGAGGGAAGAGATTAGCTAGAGACAAAAAATAAGATGCAAGTGGTGAAAAGAGGGGGATGGAAATAGTAAGATTTTTCACTTGTTGGATGATGGGAGGAGGAAAAAAGCTTTTATTTCTTATTTTAAGAGATTGTTTGCAGTACCTTGCCCAACCAGACCAATTGTGGAAGAGCTGGGTTGAGAAAGAATAACTAGGGAGTTGGCTGAGAAATTAGAAGACTCTTTTACTTTGGATTAAGTAAAGAGGGTCGTGATGGGGATGAGTGGGGAAAAATATGACCCAATGAAGGTTTTTCACAAATTTTTCAAGATGGAGAAGGTAGGAAAAGGGATGAATGCAACATTTATTTCCTTAATCCCTAAATCTGCAAGTGCAGTCTCTACTAATGGTTTTCAACCCATTAGTGCCACTACAAGTTTACACAAAGTAGTGGCAAATGTGTTGCCAGTGAGGCTTAAGGAGGTACTTCATTTTGTGGTCTCAAAAGAACAATGAGCTTTTGTGCAAAACAGACAGATTTTAGACCAAGCCCTGGGCGCTAATGAAGCTTTGGAAGATTTTACGAAGTCGGGGAAAAGTGGCTTTGTGCTTAAATTGGATTAGGAGAAGACCTATGACCACATGGACTAGGGCTACCTACAATGGGTGATGGGGAAGATGGGATTTGAGCTGGAGGTACCTAAAATGCCTACTGACTCAGATATCTTAAAGAGTAGAGCATTTCAATTTCCAAGCAGATGTGCTAATTTCTTGTCCATTTTCCCAATGTGGTTCTACTTTTACAAGCTGTTTAAAAGTGAATATATGGTCAATTTCAGATCAGTCTGAAATCTTTGGGTGCTGTCCAAGAATTCAGGGTGATACTAAGGTCAAATTGATGTGGAGCTGCATTCCATTTTCTGTGTGTTGGGAAGTATGGAAGGAAAGAAATAGAAGAATATTTGAGAATAAGAAGAAAAGAATGGTAGAGGTGGTGGCATGGATCAGCTCTTCAGTGATTGGTTGGGTGTTGATTATGCCAGAATTTCAAGGAATAAAGAAAGAATACTTCAGGGCAGAATTTAGGTGTTCTATGAATTCTTAAAATCTGGGTTTTTGTTGTATTGTTTGCTTTGAAGTTTGTTATGTTTTTATCTTGGTTCTTTCTTGTTTTGGCAGTGACTTCTTATGATCCTGTCACCATACTTAAGATGTAATCTTTTATTTTAGCAATAGCTTTTTTACTTTATTAATCTTCAAAAAAAAGATGGGATTTGGATAAAGGTGGATCAGATGGTATTGGGTTGTTTGACGACCACACAAGAGGGGTTTGACAAGAAGATTCCCCTTGTTATTCACCTTGGTGTTTGAGATCATTAGTAAGTTGCTGAAAAGAACGGATGAGAGGATTTTTTTTCGAGTGGTTTCTCATTTGCAGTTTGCAAATGACACTTGAATCTTGGGGGAATTAGGTGTTTGGAGGATGTGAGAACTCTTAGGTTAATTTTGGAGTTGGTGGAAACGGTTTAGGGGCTGAAGGTAAATATAGCAAGGTATAATCTGATGGGAATTCAAATTACTAGAGAAAATCTACGGGAATGTGCTTCTATTCTTGGATGTGCAATTCAAGAGTGGCCTTTGAAATACTCAGGGCTTCCCTTTGGGGGGTGGGGGGTGGGACCCAAGGGAGGGGAGCTTTTGGGATGCGATGATAAAGAGATTTAGCTTCTTGGAAAAAGCACTATATCTCAAAAGGGGGTCGGTGACTTTAATCAAATCTACCCTTTCAACCTTCCAACCTATTTATTGTCAGTTTTCAAGAGGTAGCGACCATAAAAATTATCAATTGAAGAGTAAGGACATATTAGGATGGATGTTAGAGAGGGGGACGATTTGGGATTAGGACGGTTGTTAGAGAAGAATAAGGCCTTATTAGGCAAACAGCTGTAGAGATTCCCTAAAAAAAGTGAGGCATTGTGGTGTCTTCTTGTTAAAAGTATTTATGGAGAGCACCCAAATGGCTGGGACAGAGGTCCAGCTACAAGTGTTAATGCAAGAAGACCATGGAAAATGAATCTAACTTTCCAATTTTTTGCAACACATCGATATGATGCAATTTCAGATCAAGAATTAAAGTTCTGGGAAGACTTGTGGTGGGGGTATTTTCACCTTTTGCCTTTCTTTTCCTAGAATTTACAGCCTATCCACTATCAAAAATAAAACAATTGTTGAAATGTCAACCAGGGAAAGGAATGGGCTAGTCTGGGATTTAGGGTTAAGCAGACCTCTTAGAGACCATGAAACCTATGAATTAATTCCTTTACTTGTTCTACTCCAAGATGTCCAGCTTTCCCCTGCAGGGTGTGATGAGAGGGTATGGGCTCCTGAGGTTAAAGGCTCCTACTTTTATGTTTCCTTCCTTAAAACTTCACTTCCCTATGTTGATCCTCAATCCCTTCCTGCTAGAAAGTTGTGGTCCAGACCGTTCCCCTCAAAAGTTAAGATGTTCTGTTGGGAAGCTGCAAACCAAATCGGTAAGACCTCCAAGTGTCTTATGCCTAAAGAGTGGGGAGTCCACCACCCACCTGTTGTTGCACTGCCCTTTTGCACTACAGTTATGGAAGCACTTTCTTTCTATGGTGGGTAAGAATTGGTATGCACCAAGCGAGGTAGTGCACTTGTTCAAGACAGATTTCCTGCGTCTCTCTACTCGGAGACACAAAGTCCTTTGGCAGTGTATGAGAGCTGCTGTTCTGTGGGGGCTGTCGTGTGAAAAGAATGCTAAACTTATTGAGAATCACAAATCAGATGAAGAGGTTATAGAACTCACCTTGATCAGGGTGGCACATTGGGTGCCGGTGCAGATAAGTTTAAGGCAGCATCCATAAATGACTTTTTAAGGGTATGGCAAACAATGGTTGTTTTTCAGATTAGCAAAAAGCAAAGACTACTAGATTGGTCTCCTCCCAAAGCAAGTTTAATCAACTTACATTTTGATGGGTGTTGCCTTGGACAGCCATGACCTTTGGGTGTGGAGGGTGCTATCAGATACCAGAATGGTATTATACTAATATTATACTAAGTTTTACAGGCCCATCAGGAAAGGCTAACTTCTTAAGGGCAGAATTGCTAGCACTAATTCAAGGTCTAAAACTGGTACAGCAGCAGGGGTGGAGAGATGTGATTGTGGAAGAGGATTGTCAAACTGTAATTTGCTGGATGAAAGCACAAGACCATATACCCTGTAGGGGTACAAAAGAAATGGATCCGATCCGAATTTGAATCTGATCCTAGTTTGTTTATATTGCATGTTTATAATTTTACCTACCAGGAAGAGTGGTACATCCCTAAAATATATAAAAAACGGTTCTCAAATTATACTAATGTAAAAAGAAAACAAGAGAAAGAGAGAGAACAACTAGCCAAAGAAAAAAAAAACACCATTGCAAGAACTTACCTGTCTCTCATTTACATAGACACTTACAAACTCTCCAATTTTGCCAGATCTCCTCAACTTTCTCAGGGCATTAGCAAATTGCTGCAAGAAGACAATAAGAAACCTTAACTGGAAGCCGAACCTGCAGAACAAGACAGCAATCACCTCTATAGGGCATTATATACCTTTGGCTGCCTATGCTTTCCAAGAATAAGCCCATTAAAAATAACTAGATACGAATTTGGTGTATGAATCTCCTCTGCAGATAGCAGTTCCAAGTCTTCAACACCCAGGCTGTGACACTGATGCAGGAAAAATAAACATCATAGTAAATAAAGAGTACATGCAACCATATGAAATCACAGCCACAAATTACATGACCATATCAAAAGGAAAATTCAAATTAACCATAAAAAATATACAAACATGCAATATGTCAAGCAACTATGCTCCTTATTTTTCAAATTCATACAAATAACTAAGATAAGTTCATTGATATAAAGTCATTTAAGAGAGTTCACTGTGTAAAACAAACCTCTAGCATAACTTCACAAAGTGCTATGTCTATGGTGTCACTTGAGAGCTATTATTGGAGATCTTTAATGGCTACAATAGAGAAAATGTGGGACCCTGAGGCATAGGAGGCGCATTTAGAGAAACATTGATCATTCTGGCAATATGTTCTGGACCAGTAGGTCATGGGGACTCAGCTGCTGGTGGAGGACTGTGAATTGGAAGAGTAATTAGCTGCAGGAATATAGTAGGAGACTAAGGTGGTGAAGGTCTGGCTACAGTACAACAAACAAGGACTATGGCAACATAAAGCTATCATGAAAGTAATCATATTATTGGCAGGGAACTTCAAACAACTTTCTCCTAGATTCAAAAATCTGCAAATAGCTTGGTGTATATAATGGCCAAGGAAGGAAGGGGTATACAACGATCAATTGGTTTTGGATCAACTTCAATGTTATCAGTATGGAAGTGGGCTGGATAGCTACTCGCTAGCCTGAAGATGGAGGATATCTAGCATATTGTACATAACTCAATTCTTTTTCTCAATTAAAATATTATGATAAATTAGTTATCAATTGAATCCCAAGAGTTTTATTGTGAAGAAAATCCTATCATAAAATAACAAGGCCACCTTCATAAAAAAGCACATGTGTGTCTGCACTTTATCAAAACGATAAAGAAGGAATATGTACAGTTTTGCCTACATATTATAAACAACACAAGAAAAATCTTATGTACATTCTTTTCTTGCGTTTTTTATAGGTAACATATGCTTTAGTGATTCAAAGGGAAAGTATTTTAGATATATGGACCAGCGACAAAGTCACTTCAATAAAGAATTTACAGAAAATATTAAAATGATATATACTTAGTATTACTAAGAAATCCTCTCACTCTCTTAAAACCACAAATTATCCAGCTAAGGTAAATTAAATTTATCTAGGGATTGGTCTGTTCAAACAAGGGGCCATAACTTGGTCTAATGGTAAAATCTCAGGCTGGCAAGCATGAGAACACAGGTTCAAGTCTGAGGGTACGCCGATTGAGGTGCATCGGACCGAATTGAGGCTCGCATCTGGTACGCTGATTGGGGTGCATCGGACCGAATTGAGGCTCGTTTCTTTTTTTTCTTTTTAGTTTTTTTTTCAACTTGGTTCAGAAGAGTCGGTTTAAGGCCTGTCTACCCCTGAACCAGGTCACAACTCACTTTGACCCTGACTGGCCCTAACCCACCCATTTGACCCTCTGATTCAAAACAGACCTTTCTTTTCTTTTTAATTCTAACTGCGTAAAAACAGAGACCCATATATTTCAACGCAAAAACATAAAGATTTCAATTTTTTCAAATAAAAAATAAAAAACATTAAAACACAAAAATGGTAAAAAATATACATTTTGTGTAAAACATCAGAAATTGCAAAAAAAGAAAAGAAACAATAAAAATTTTAAATAAACTGTAAAAGAGGAATTTAAAAAACGTAGAAAATAGCAAAAAATTATTAAAAAAATACAAGAATATGCAGGAAATTCAAAATGCAAAAAAAAAACAAATACAAAAAATTAAAGAAAATGGTAATTGCATAAAAACAAGAAAAATATAGATATTGTAGAAAATAATTTAAATGATAAAAATTGCAGAAAACACATAAAATTATAAAACAAAACATATATACTTCAGCCAAAAATAAAAAAAAATGCATAAACATAAAAATAAAAAAATTCAAAAATTATATATTTCAGCTAATGCCAAGAAATACAGAAAATGATAAAAATTATATATATAACAAAAAAAGTCAAAATCGTAGAAATACACTAAATGATAAAAATAAATAAAACACAAAGTAATAAAAATTTTCAAAAAATATATTTCATCCATAATGTATTTAGAAATGATACTTTCTCATCTTCTTTTTTGAGGGTGGATTTTTTTAGTGGGTTTGTCTTGTACAGTTTCTTTTTGTACAAAGGACCTTGATCAGTGATTAATTCAATGTACTATACTTTGCCTTTTTCAAATAGATATATATATATATATAAATATATGATCCAAAAATAAGGATATGGAAAATTTTGGGGAAAATGTTTAAATACAGAAATTAACAGAACATAATAGAAAATGAAAAAATTACAAACAAAAGAAAAAAACGGAAATTTTTGCACAAAAGATTATAGAAAAATGTAGAAAATCCAAAATTGAGAGGAGGGCATTCTTCGACTGTGTAAGTCAAAAATACATTGTTGTAAGGCCTTCGTTTACTAAGAATGTAAAAAAAAATGGAGCATCAAGATGATGATGTTTCAGTTCTTGCTCCACCTCCACTCCAATGTAAAGAACCATGTGTCAGAGGACAACAGCAACGACGATATAATAGTTGTAGGTCGGGAAATTAGGTGCTTCAATCCATTCTCAAAACCACCAACACTTATCAAAAGCGGCGGAGGAAGCAATTTGGAGTTCTTGTTAGATCCAATAGCAATAGTTGGAGATCTACAACTTGATTAGCTATCTAATGGGACCTCTCCGGCAACAACGGCTGAGAATTTGATTTTCAACTTGGAGAACTACAACTTGTTAGCAGTAGTAGACAGTGACGGAGTGACGGCCGTTGCGAACTTGATCTGCAACTTGGTTTAGAACTCGTTAGTGGCAATCAACAGCAATGGCCAACACGGACATGAATGCATGGTCAATGGCAGAGAAGAGGTGGAGACGGAAAGATGAAGAGATGGAGGCAGAGAGGTGGAGAGGTTGAGGTAGAGGGTTACTCGATTCTCTCATTTTCAAACCCTAACCTAACCCTTGGGTACCCATGACCCAACCCTGTTTACTTGACCCAATGGGTGATTTGACCCATATTGACCCACTACTCAAATGGGTGGGTATGGATGGGTTTTAAGCAGGTGGGTCAGATGGGTTAGGGTCAAAATTTCCAGACCTAGAAAAGACGAGAGATCCATTACTCCAGAAAACAGGCATATAGGGTGATTCCGTTGAATATATATAAGTGTAACTTGAGCTGGTTTTCATAAATCTTATCCTTATTCAATGTAAGAAATCTTTAGCAATAACACAAACCCAACCAAAGCCTTGATCTAAACTACCTAACCAAAAACTGAACCTGATCAAAATGACCTTCAAGGTCTTTCCTCCAGGTCTACCAAAAGCAAAGGAAGAAAGACAAGCTATATAATGTCTTACAATTATTCAATTGACACATCCATATAAATACAGAAACAAATATCAGAATTTGCAATATAACATGGAGCTTTCATCCGGAAGGTTTAATAACAGATTATTGGTTCGACTGGAAGATATATGAAAGGAAAATAACAAACCAGAGAAATCAATGGACCCTCCTCATCATCAGTTGTGACATGAGTCATCAGAGCCAAGTTTTTCACCAACCCACAAGCTTCACCTTCAGGAGTGTCACAGGGGCAAAGCATACCCCACTTAACCAATAGAAAATAAATGTAATAACAGAAACTAATCAGAGTCGAAGTAACAAAAGTGCTACCACCTACAAAATACCTGTAACTTACATACTATGTTGTAGCAAAGAGAACCATCCATACCTGGCTAGGTTGCAATGCCCTAGGTCCACTTACTTTCCTAGACTTCTCAAATTGTGGCGAGATTTTGGTCATGTGGCCTAAAGTTGCAATAAATGAAAGCCTAGCAAGCACCTACAAAATAATGATTCCAGCTTGCTTGTTCATGAACAGAAAACCTTATAGTAAATAAAAAAAAGAGTGGAGGAAAAACAAAAAAAAAAAAACCTGTGTCATTCCCTTCCTATGCATTCTGAATCGTTTGAGATCCCAATTTCCGGTAGAAATTGCCCTTTCTAAGCCATAGGTAATGCTATCTTTCACAATATACTACCAAAACCAACAAAAAGGGGGAAAAGCAAAAAATAAAAAGCACCAGAGTATCAAATTAATTATAGATCAGTCTCCACAATTATAAAAAGAATGTAAATACCAAATGTATATCCTACCAGTCTAAAATTCCTGAAATAGGCAAAGCAAAAATTATTTCCTCGAAATTAATACAGAATCATGTAGGTCTGTCAGATAATCCAAACAGTTGGTATATATTAAACATGCATATAAGCTACGTCATAGCAAGCAAATTGAAAGAATTCTTCCAAATTTTGGTCTTAAACATGGTTTAAAATGTCCCTAATGTCACTAATAATTCCATGACATATTTCCATTTCCATAGGTAGCAACACGAAATTTTACCAGAATCAACATATTCTTTTCTCTATAACCTTAGTTTCTATTACAACCATTTACATTTTCTACGAGTTTGAATTTTTTCCTTCATTCATTTTATCATGAAGCTCTGAATCATAAGGTTTACAGGGCAACTTCAGAACATATTCTTTTGTCTATAACCTCAGTTTCTTAGCTTTGATTAATGATTTGGAATAAGATAATAATTTAAAAAGGTGTGCCTATGCTTCTTTTATCATTTCATAAAATACCATTCTATATTTTGCATAATTCACAATGTCTCCACTATATCCATAATTTTTACAATATTTCAACATGATATTTTCGACATTTCCGACATGTTTCTTATATTTGGATGACCAACACTTCCACCGACAATGACATTTCAATCCTTGGTCTTAAATGAATAATGTGATAAATTCTAAAAGCCATCTATCTCTTTTCAATTGAGATTTACTGCTTATATAAATAGCAATAATAAAAGTATATCCTTATTTACCACAATAAATAAGGTTGTAGCCCAATATCGGAAAGGGACAAACGAAAATCACCGACCCACTAACAAATTCCATGATTTTACTATCTATTTTTTTCTCAATCTTCCACAAATCTCCTTTGATTTTCCAGAAGCCTAGGCAAAAGCAACGCTCGTGAAAACTAGATCTTGGAAGGCACAACAGTCGAGGGGGGTCAGACAGAAGTTCAAGTCACATAACAGTCAAGGAAAAATGTAAGACAACAGTTCAAATCAAAGTATAGGAAACAAGATCAGTAATAAATATCGGGGTGTTTGACAAAATGGTTAGTTTGTTTTTGAAAAAACAAAATCAATTGCCACATCAGCAAAAATAATATAATTTTGCTGATGAAGCAGGTGTTTTGTCTTCAAAAACAAACCATGTTGTCGAACACCCTCTCAATGAGTAGTGGCTGATATTTCTGATATTTCCCTTTCCAAAATTGGAACAAGGGACCCATCAACAACCAACACCTTATCCCTAACAACCAACTTATTGCTCATAAAACTCTCGTGTTCTAGCCACTCTCCTCTTTCTTCCTGCAGCACCTTTTGCTGAAAATCCATGTTAATGGCCCACACCTTCGCTAATCTGAATGGCAATTTTAGCCCAATAACCAAATCAATTTGAAGGACTAATGGCCAATGATCATAAGACGCATCGGGGTTTAATCTCCTAAAAAGTATTTGGCAAATGCTCTTCTCAAGCTGTAGATAACAAAAACCTATCCAGTTTGCAACTAATTACATTCGCCTGCATGTTGGAACATGTAAACTTCCCATTATGGACAGGGATGTCTGTCAATCTGTGTCTGGCAATGAACCTCGAAAAATCCTTCTTGCTTCTAGCCAGTCTCCTCCCATTTGGGTTCTCATGTCTAAATCTAGTAATACTGAAGTTCTTTTTTTATATCTTTTGAAGGGCTACACAAAGGGGGGAAGCCCATCCACCAACTCAGGTGCAGGTGAGATTTGATCCTGTTATAATTCAGGTCTGCCTTAGAGTTCGGCCTGACTGAGTTCAGTTATGTAGAAGAAGAAAAAGTGATAAAGAAAGAGAGAAAGAGAGAAGAGAGAATTTTGGTTCGAACTGAAAGAGTCAACTTGACTTCTCCCAGTCGGCCAGTAAGTATTTATATTATTATTAAAACATGACTGAAAAGACCTATGTGCCCTTACTTAAGTTAAGAGCACATGTTTCAACACAACATTACAGATCAGCAACATCAATCAAGGTATAAAGACAGAAATACCCCTACGCTAACACTCCCCCTCAAGCTGGTGAGTATACATCATATACTCCCAGCTTGTTACATATGTAGTCCACTCTTCCCCGACTCAAGCCTTTTGTAAATAAGTCAGCCCATTGATTTCCTGTATTAACATGTGTAGTGTCTAGCTCTCCATTCAGCACCTTCTCGCTCACAAAGTGACAGTCAACCTCAATGTGCTTGGTTCTTTCATGAAACACTGGATTAGAGGAGATATGAACTGCAGCCTGATTATCACAATAGAGCTTCATTGGAGTGTTAATGTTGTACCCTACTTACTGAAGGTTCCTTAGCCACACTAATTCACAAGCGGTATGCGCCATAGCCCTATATTCTGCTTCTGCACTGCTTCTTGCCACAACCGTCTACTTCTTACTTTTCCATGTCACCAGGTTACCTCCCAAAAACATGCAATAGCCTGTAGTAGACCGCCTATCAGACATAGAACCGGCCCAATCAGCATCAAAATACCCTTCTATTTCAAGTTTTCACCCACTCTTGTATATCAGACCGCGACCCGGGGCCCCTTTTAGATACTTCAAATGAGATGTCTGGTCTAGTAATGGTTAGGTAGTTCAGTTTGCCCACAAGTCGTCGGTATCTGCAAGGGTCTTCAAACACTTCACCCATATCACTGCTTAGCTTGGTATTTGTGTCCATGGGTGTTTCAGCTGGTTTGGCACCCAACAAGTCTGTTTCTTCCAGCAAATCAAGCACATACTTCCTCTGGCACAGGTTAATCCCATACTTGGATCTCGCCACCTCTATGAACCTACCAAACCATGCTCGAGGAGACCGTTTAAGCCCATATATAGCCGTCCTTATATAGCCTTCCTTAGTCTACACACCTTACCATCCTCCCCCTGAGCAACAAACCCTGGAGGTTGCTCCATGTAGACCTCCTCGAGTAAGTCACCATGCAAAAAGGCATTCTTGATATCAAGCTGATATAGTGGCCAATCATACATGGCTGCAAGAGAGATCACAACACGAATTGACCCTATCTTAGCAACCGGTGAAAGGTCTCTGTGTAGTTAATGCCATAGATTTGGGAGTACACTTTTGCAATTAATCGCGTTTTCAGGCGTTCAACACTACCATCAGGCAGATACTTAACCGTATAAACCCACTTACAACCAACAGCTTGCTTCCCAGGAGGAAGAGCAGTGAGGTCCCAAGTATGATTATGATGAAGGGCTGAGAGTTCTTCTTCCATGGCACGGCACCACCCTGGAGAGGCAAGGGCTTCCTAGACATCTTTAGGAATAATAACTGATGATAACAAGGTAACAAACTGGCGATGGGAAGCGAAAAGGTGAGTAAGAGAAACATAATTAGAAATGGGATGAAGGGTGCAAGTATGTTTACCTTTCCGGAAAGCAATGGGTAGATCAATCTCAAATGCTAAGTGGGGGTCTGGTGCCGGATCCGTCGACGGAGATGTAGCCAGAGGAGTAGTAGCTGGTGCACGTGGGCGATGTGTATACACATGACGAATAGGTGGGCGTTCAACAGGTGGTGGCACCGGAGGCAAGGATTTGGTCACGACTGGAACAAAGGGAGGAGGATCGACAACGGGAAGTGGAAGAGGAGGAGGTGATGAGGAGGAAGAAGCATCACCAGACCCCAAAAAGAACGGATAAACTCAAAGAAACTGACATCAGCACACACAAAGGACCGTCGAGAACCAGGATGGTAACACCTATACCCTTTCTGGGTCCGAGAATAGCCAAGGAAGATGCACTTGAGAGAACGGGCATCAAACTTGTCGTTCCCGGGACCCAAATTATGGACAAAACAAACACACCCAAAAACTCTCGGTGTAAGAGGGAACGGAGACAAACTGGGAAACAAGACCTAAAACGGAGACTGACCATCAAGGATGAACGTGGGCATCCGATTAATCAGAAAACATGAGGTAAGCACTGCATCACTCCAAAAAGGTTTGGGAACATGCATGTGATGCATTAGGGATCTTGCTGTTTCAAGGAGATGGCGATTCTTTCTCTCAGCCACCTCGTTTTGTTGTGGGGTGTAGGTACACAAGGTCTGATGTATAATGCCATGTTGGTCCAGGTATTCCTGAAATGATGAGGATAAATATTAGCGGCCATTATCAAAACGAAAAACTTTGATGTGGGTACCAAATTAGTTACGAATTTCAGCATAATTTTTTTGAAAAATGGTAAACAATTCACTTCTTTCTTTCATTAAATAGAGCCACGTCATCCTTGAAAAATCATCCACAAAAATGACAAAATATTTGTATCCATTATATGACATTACTTTATAAGGACCCCAAACATCTGAATGAACTAAAGAAAAAGGACTTGACACACGGTTATCAACCCTAGAACTAAAGGGAACACGATGGTGTTTCCCAAACTGACACGACTCACAATCCAAAACAGAAAGCTGACTCAAGGACGGAACCAAGGACTTCAAGACTTTGAGCGACGGATGACCATACCGGCAGTGCCACTGCAGAGGAGAAAGAGATGACTGGAGAGCTGTTGAAGTTCTACCACCACCACCGTCAAGATAATACAGTCCACCTGCTTCATGCCCTCCACCAATCTTCATCCCCGTCTTGAGATCCTGAAAGACACATAGTAGGATAAAAGGTAATGGAGCAGTTAAATGATTTGGTCAGCTTACTAACAGACATAAGGTTAAAAGGCAATTTAGGAACATACAGAACTGATGAGAGGGATACAGGATCTAGGTCAACATTATCAACACCACAAATTGAGGATGTGGAACCATTAGCAAGGGTGACGGATTGTGATGTTGAGCAATGAGATAAGGAGGAAAACACACCTGGAGTTCCAGTCATGTGATCGGAGGCTCCAGAGTCAATGATCCAGGGATTGGATGTAGATGCCAGACAAGCCATACCTGAGTGAGCAAAAGTCGTGTTCTGCTGTGATTGGATAAACCTCTCATATTCATCACGGGGAACACTCACCATCTCCTTCATGGGACCATCTGTGGATGTAGGAGGCAACTGGTCAGATGAATGATTCTCCTGTCTAAAGCTGGAACTTGAGTCACCGGTCACGGCATGATTGGCCCAGGTTGAGGGAGGACCATGTAGATCATAACAATAGTTGATGGCATGTCCATCCATACCACAATGAGTGCACTTCCTCGGGCCTAAGCTACGTCCTCTACCACGGGCTCCCCCTGAATCTCTGCTCCCAGTACGACCACCACCACGATTATGAGTAGACCCACCATTGCCACTTTGGCCATATGCAGAACCACTACCACCACCACGGCCAGACTGAGCTCCCCGATCTCCACCTCTACCACCACGGCCTCTCAGTAGATCCGATAGAAATCCTCCAAAGTCGAGCAAATACCTCTTCTAGGGACGGAAGAGCTGATCCCCCTAATATTTGAGTCCGTAATGGTTCATATTCAGACTTTAGTCCCACCAAAAATCTAGTCGCATCAAGCTGCTCTCTCTGTTGTTGCTGAATCTTGACATCAGAAGTGAGTGGATGATAGACATTCAACTCATTACGTATGTTCCTCATGTTGGCAAAGTACTCCTCAAGACTCTGATTGCCCTGTTGCAGATTAAAGTACTCTTGATAAAGATGATAAACTCTGGTTGTATTGTCCTGCCCCAAATACAATTTCTTCGCATGGTCCCACACATCTTTGGCAGTATCAAGGAACATGAAGTTCACACTAATCCTGGGTTCCATACTGTTCCACAACCATGTGATGATCTGAGTGTCCTCTTGCTCCCAGTCTTCATACTCGTGAGAGTCAGAGGAGGGTTTCTCCTCTTTGATGTGTTTTACCTTCTTCTTTGCCTTCAAAAAGACTTCAACGGATTTAGCCCAAGGCACATAATTCTCTCCATTTAACTTAATGGAGGTCATCTGAACATTCAGGTAGTCTGTAGGCACCATCACACTAGGTTTATAATCATTATTGTCTCCCATTATGTTATCACCAATTCTACACACTTGCTGAATTCTATTATCATTGAGATCTGCACACTACACACCACTAGGTCACACCTGTCACACTGATTGCAACACTAATTGTTGCTGGAATGTGTGCTCTTTACACCACAAACCCTAGATCACACCTGTCACACTGATTTCAGCACTTGTTGTTGCTGAAAAGTGTGCTCACACCACAAACCCTACTCCTACAACTACCTGAAATCTCATCACTATATGATCAGATCTCTTCCTTCAAAATGCACAAAGAAACCAGCATAAACCCTAGCACTTACTGGCCGAAAGAGAGAAAGAGAGAAAGAGAGAAAGAGAGAAGAGAGAATTCTGGTTCGAACTGAAAGAGTCAACTTGACTTCTCCCAGTCGGCCAGTAAGTATTTATATTATTATTAAAACATGACTAAAAAGACCTATGTGCCCTTACTTAAGTTAAGAGCACATGTTTCAACACAACATTACAGATCAGCAACATCAATCAAGGTATAAAGACAGAAATACCCCTACGCTAACAGATCCCAAGTCTCAGATACGACCAGCAGGAGACCTTACCAACCAGCTGGTTGGCACCTTGCAATCTAGTAACATTTAAGTTCACCCAAGGCACTAGGGAATATCCTCATGCTCATGTAAAGAATCTAACTCCGCCCACAGTCTACCTCTATCAGAGGTATTTGGAAGACCATAGACCCCTGTCAAATTCCAATAGAAACCATCTGTTTTATTAGTAAAGGGCACAGATAGAGAGAACTCTCCCCTATCTACTTCAACCCCTGAAACCTCCTCTTCCTTCCACATTACAATAATAGCCCCAGACAAAGCCAATGAAGGAAGGGATGCCCAACTCTAAACCATCCACTGCAATCCCTAACTCCGCTTCCTTCCACATACGAGCTTCCTGGATTTCCTCTTTTTATTGTTTCTTTAACAAGAGCCCTATACAATTCTCCGCCCACCCTCTAACATTCCATCTTAAGATTTTCATTGTTCAACTCCAGTCGTCATTCCCTTACCAAACGTTCTATTAGCACTAGTTAGAGATTGTGCTGCCTGGTAGGTGATCCCCAATTGTAACCTCTTCAATTCGCTATTTGGGCCTTTCTTCAAGCCATATCCCTTCGTCTTTCCAAGACCATCCTACTCTTGCTTTGAGTTATAGTGAGAATTTCTTCCCAGCTCCCCTTCTATCTCAGAACTTTTCATCCCTAATTTCTTTGCCACATCTGTAACTCCTTTCCTGTCCAAGTTATCCATTTTGTTTCACAAAAAACTTTGCTCTGTGTCTTTAACAACACACACTGGCCTCAATTGAGACTTTGCTTTTTTTCTACAAGTTAGGCAAAGCTGGTGTTGGGATAGAACTCCTCCTGAACCTAGAACACAAGAAGAGAGTGGACTAGGGTGACCAAAAAAGGAAGAAAAACCAACAGAAAAGCAAGATGGCTTAAGAATTCGTTTCAAGGGGTGGTCTGGCACAAAACAATTAACGTAAGCCAATAATTCCTTCCTTTGTCCTTTTCCAAGACTTTCAGGATCAGAGCTTGTCTCGTACTCGAGATTCACCAGTTGCACAGGTTGAAGCATATCAACACTCCCCGATGACTCTTGACCTTGGAATTTTTGTTCCAACCAAAGCCACCTCCTAGAGATCAACTTCTGCTTCAGTTGCATATATGCTTCCCTCTGAATCAAAGTCGATCTCACCATTTCCTAGCACAGAGTCTATGCTCACAAACTGGGTGGTTGGCAGGCGATTTATCTCTCTTCTCCTGAAAGGCCCTTCTCGACTGACAATCAAAATATGAGCGAAACCACTTATTGAGACCACTTTGCTACGACCAGCCTCAAGCTTTAGGAAATCCTCCTGAGACAGAAACCCAAAAGGATGAAAAACTGAGCGCATTAATAGTAAATTCAACAGGTGATCAAAAGTTCTCCAACCAGATTTATTGGTTTCTTCCAGGATGCAGATGCATCTCAGCTTTTCCAACTGAAACCAGCAGATTAAACTAATGAGAACCTTCCCTCTTTTACACTCTCGTTTAAAGCCACTTGGAAGAAATTCTTCAACTATTTCACCCAACCCCCTTTGTGTAACACCTTTGACCAGGCTCCTCTTCCTCTCTGTTATTGTAACATCCTCTCCAAATGTCTAGCTCGAAAGATTTTGAACCAATTGCTCCAAACCATCTCATGCTTTCTCCCAGATATGCACATGGAAGATGTTCATCCAGCCCACACTATTTATATACTACAGATTGTGTATAGTTCTTTTTTGTTTTTTATCAGTACAGATTGTATGCAAATTACAAAAAGGACCAAACTACCTCTGGTTGATTGACCTACATATTCAATCAGAAACAAATTTAGGAAGCTGTTCACACATAATGCACAGATTAGGTCTCTGCCTTGTAATATAAGATGGTCAGCCATGAGGATTTTGTTATGGTATGCTGTCAAAACAGAAGCATATCTTAGATGGAATATGTGGAGAGCAGATGATTGCCATTTAAAAAGAAAAATATCTCCACATGTAAACAAAGCATAAAATGCCCCCCCCCCCATATCTGTTCTTTCACGAGTGAAAATTATAAAAAAAAAAACATAAAATATAGGAATATTGTACAAGAGTGTCTCCATAGTGTATCAAGAAAAGCAAATACCAAAAGTAACATCATATGTGAAACTTGTGTCTGTTATCATAAAAGTAACACCATATGTTTTTTTCAAGGCCAAGCTACTCGGCCCCTTCCAAATGCTAAAATTAAGTTATATGACAATGACTTGATCAATGGATAGCTGATCTGCTTAATGCCACCCCAAAAATATAATTAAGGCTGTGATTGGTTGCAATGCAAATAAATTTGCACTGATGCAAAAGTGTGGAAGTAAAAATGATTTGAGTGTAAATTCTGACTTATTTTTGTTTCAAATTTTAACTTATTTTGTTTAATTGCGGTACAAACGAAGTAAATTAAGACATGAAGCAGAATATAGTAAAAGCCCAAAACAAAATTAAACAAAATTTTCCATTTTCCATTTGCACTCCCATGCATTTGTACTAAGTGCAAATAAAATTGCACTGCAACCAAAAGCAGCCTAAGAACTGAGCTGTCTGATCAGAAAAGTTAAGATAAACAAGCTTCACCCACTTACTCTAGCAATATCAACTGGAACAGACCGATTAACCTTTGCCAATTGCAAATCAACGCTCTTCCTGGCCTCACTGTTCATTGTCTTGAACAAGTCCTACAAAATAACATCTCGTAAGAAATATGTGATATTACAAACTTGGTTGGAACAAATATAAAATGAATTAAATTACCTCAAAGAGAAGAGATATCAACTGTCCAGATAGCTCCAACCGTTTATTCCCTACATAGTCCTGCAATACAAGGAAAAATATTTATCATGAGCACAATCTGTGATTCTCGGATCCCTGTACATCCCTAGCATACTTGGTATTGTATCCAATATCTATCAGACCCGATACTGGATAATGCAAAGATGCTTCTAGATGTAATCTATAGCATAAAGACATTAACACATTTAAAATATATAAAGTGCTATGTTTTAACAATTATACTATAAAAATATCCACACAGGATAGAAATTTTAATTAAATTTGGCAAGATAAATCTTGAGAAATGACATTTTGCTTCAAAAACTAGATATAAACTCATGATATACGATACATTGGATACCAGTACCAATACCTGTATCCATGTCCAGGATTTTAGGAAATGAAGAGTCATATCTTCCTTTCCCATATTTATGCTCAATTCTGTGTATGTGGGCATCATAGAGTACAATTTGAAAAAGCATTCACACATGATTTGTCCATTACAAGCCTCACACGCCTGTCCTCTCCACAAGGCCAATGCTCAATACATACAAGATAGCCTAGATCTAGATGAGCATCATGTCATTGCCACTCTAGCTAGGTCTTCCAAAGTTATTCATCTTGATATGAGGTCTACTCCTCCAATAACTAAGGAATTGCAGCCCATCTAAAAGCTTTAGTGGGAATTCAATGGACAATGGAGAGGATAACGATTCAATGCCTCCAAAACCAAATGACCCACGACTCCAATTAAAAATCCCACTCAGATAACCAAGAAAGAATGTAGTTCCAAATACCTCCAGAGCTTCCCCTTCCACCACCACCCAAGCAACATACACCTCTTTAGTACCTACCAAATCCAAGGTTTTGGAAATTCCACACAAGGTTTCTACACGCAAAAGGAGACAAAGTATCAAATACTTTCTAGCAGAGAGTGTTAGTATCTACCATACTGAAACCCCCAAAAACATTCCCCATCCTAGTAAATGTCAGGATGCATTAAATGTTCAAGAATACAAAGAAAATGTTGACCCACCACCAGGCATAACCCCTCAAAATCATCAGCTACTATAAGAGGAAAAACATCTCTCAATATGTAATTTTTTACTCTACAGAGATCTTCTATGGTCAAGAGCATCTAACACTTCCATTTCCAACAAAAGAACAAACAACAAGATGCCGCCACCTAGCCACCTAATCCTGGTTTATAGCTATAACACTAGTAAACTGACACTCAATCTTCAACCTCCCTATGCTCGAGGCAAAATCTTCAAAACTTCCAACCAAGCAGCTACAAAAGAATGGCTCTCCTGCTGCAACTCCTTCATCATTAATGTGAACTCTATTATGAAACCCTACCACCTGCACCAATGCTCTCCCTTGCCCCTCAGTATCCCATAGCACCATATTTGCCATCACATCAATTGACCATTAGTAGCAACAAACACTGTTGTTTACATTCCTGAAAGCATGGGATCTCAACACATTTTTCGCAATTTCCCAAGCGGTTTTCAGAAGTTCTTATACCTCTCCTTCAAAATCTATGATAAAAACACCAAAGCGGTGATGGGGATCAAAAGAAGCCTTTGAAGACTACTATCTCCTTCAAGTGCTTCACTGTCAAGATGCTGTCCAAGGGAAGGAGCCAAGCAAAGGCCTCAAGCCATCCCAAATATTCTTTCTTATCATATATTCAGTTGCTGTTGAGATTTTCCATTGTATGAATACTAATCTACAACAGCTGATTTCTAATTGTTTTTTATCCAAAACCCTTTTAACAAACTATTATAGATTCATTTATTTTCTTCCATCGTCAACAAACCATCGCCTTAATCTCTGATACTTAGCCTACTATAGGTCTGATTCCAGTAGACCATTGAGGGGGAATCCAATATTTGCAAAAATTAAAAAGCATAGATGTGCTTAGAGAGAGATTTTCATATCCATTACCTCATAAGCACAAGAAATGATTCAACTCAATTCATTTAGATGTTTCAATCAGATCAAAATTCTTTTTTTTTTTTGGAACTACTCGAGGCTCCAAATATCCCTTTCACAAATAAAAACAGCATAGGATCCTCCTCCAGTAATTCTATTTATTACTATCTACCCTTTTGCAATAGGAGAGAACCATATGATAGACATGAACAAGAAAAGCACATGAGGTGAGGTATGTGTGAAGGGAAAAAGACATTAAAAAGTTCCAAGGTGGTTTGGAATGAGGTTGAAGATTTCTGAAAGACTACACAGCAAACTTGGATTAAATATGTGAAGAAATGCAACACCAATTAGTGTTGGAGCTCTGAGGCTTGACTGATGATAACAATTTATTTTTGTTCTCAGCTAGCTATCATTCATCTTTGTTGAGTCCAGTCAAAAATACAAACACTCAGTTTTTTTTATAGATATTCAAACACTCATAACGCTGAAATAGTTTCATTAATTAGAAAAACTTAGGATACAACAAGTTGTGAAAGAAATCAGCTTTAGTAAGCTGACACAAAACAGAATTACAGATGTGTCCAAAACATATGTGTTCTTTGAACCCCTTGTTTTGCTAAGCTATCTGCCAATCTCTTCACCCACCCCACCTGGACTGACATGCTCCTTGACATCCATTTAAATCATGGAGTTCATTCTTCAGCTGTTATGTCACCCCTTCCCCTTTCTGCAACCATTTTATCACAGTTTTCGAGTCTCCTCAATGATCAGTTTATTAATACCCAACTCTTTATCCTTCTCAACCCCATATGCTGCAGCTAAAAACTCTGCCTTTCCACATCGCCCTACTCCACAGGACCGGAGTACAATGCAATAATGTTTCCATCTTCATCTCTAATGCCCCCCCCAAATGCCTGAGGGGCCTGGATTACCCACACAACTCCCATCAAAGTTCAGCTTCTTCCAGCCATCTATTGGAGGAGACCATACCTAAAAAAGCTGCTGTCTTGTAGATGAAGAGGCAGCAACAAGTCCCCAAACCCTAAAGAAATCTTTAACCTTAAAAACTGAAAACAACTTCAAGCTTTTTGCCCAATGTGCCACCCTCAATATTATTGTTTCAACTAATGCCTACTTACATTTTTCTTTTACTTTTTTATAGCTATTTTTTTATAATTAAAAAGGAACAATTTCATTAAAGCAACAAGTTTCCTTTGGAGAGGCACGAGCTGCGTCCTCTCCTACCAGTAGGAATAAAGACAAAAGATAGAAGACAGATTCAGTCTACAATTGAGCCCAATACAAACTTTCCCTATTTACCCCTTGCTTTGCAAGACCATCAGCCATAGAGTTTGCTGGCCTCCCCACCCATTGTATTCTTACAGTCAAGCTTCTTGTTAGACAGTTGAACTTTTTAATTTCATTCTTAAAACACTACACTACAGATTCTGGATTTTGTAGCCACCCCACTACTACCTAGTCCCCTTCTATTATCATCTGTTCCACACCTATCTGCACTGCTAATTGTACTCCCTGGATAGCGGCAGCAAGTTCCACTCTAGTAGAGTTTCCAACTCCTATGGGTCCTGAGAAAATAAGGACCACATTCCCACTCTCATTCCTCAGTACCCCTCCCACCCCTGACGGACCAGGATTACCAAGACTGCTCCCATCGAAATTCAGCTTCAAGAATCTTTCACGAGGGAGTTCCCAAGCCATGCTCACTTTAGTTTTTTTGGATGAGCAATTAGCCACTACTAACCAATTCCTCCACACATCAATGAATGAGAATTGATGGAATAAATCCAGTGATTTTAGACATAAAATCGCCCTATTTAGAATGCAGTCCTTCATCTCTTCTAGGCTTCTCTCCTTCTCTTGGAAAATTCTGACATTCCTTTCTTCCCACATACACCAAATCAGCGCTGCTCTTACACACCTCCACATAATTCTTCCTCTTCTGTGCCGCCAAGGGAAGAAAGAAGGATGAAAGAACAAACTTGCATCTGCTGGCCTAACCAACCAGCACCCGAACAATGAGAAGAGCCACTCCCATAACTATGCAGTAAATGAACAAGATATTAGTATATGGTTACAGTCCTCAACATGTGACCTGCAAAGAATACACCAAGAAGGTGAGAGGCAGAGAAAAGGTCTTCTCTTTTGCAGAGTGTCAAAGGTGTTTATTTTCCTATAATGCACTTCCCAGCACAAAAGCCATAACCTTAGGGGGAACAGGCCTGCACCAAATTTCCTTAAAAGGGAAAGACTGGTTGGGGGTAAACTGAGTAATGGATTTAAAAAAAGAAGCACATGAAAAGGATCCACTCTGCTGGGGTGTCCAAATCAGAGTATCATGTTCAGAAGGGTTCAAACATACTGTATCAAGTAGACTTGGCAGATTTGTGAGAGACACGATTTCCTCTTCCCTTAAACCTCTACGAAACCCAAAGTCCCAGTTTGGTGTTAATGGGTTATTCATAATGGAAAAAAACTTTGACATAACATGCTTTTTGTACCTTGAAATGGAGAACAAAGAAGGGAAAAGGTCCTTCAATGGAACCTCTCCCACACAAGTATCCTCCCAAAATAGGACTGAGTTACCATTGCAAACATCATACCTGACAAACCTAAGGAATTGAGGAAGAATGCCATGAATAGCTTTCCAAGGTGTTTGCCAAGGTTGCCCACCATGATACTCTAGCATCCCATCCGTTTTCTGAGCGACCATCAATACTACCCACCACCTCAGGCCAAAGTCTCTCTCTCTCTCTCCATTGGCCACCTCCATAGCCACTTCCCCAGCAATGCTTTATTTTTTTTAATCAAATTCCCTAAACCCAAACCCCCTTCCTCTTTATTCCAGCAAACCACCACCCATTTTATCAAGTGACTCTTTTTACTCTCCCCCTGCTCCCAAAGAAAGTCTCTCATCAGCTTCTCTAGCTTCTTAGCTTCCCTAGGTGGTATCCTAAACACAGACAAGAAATAGGTTGGTAAGTTAGCAAGTGTGGCTCTTATCAACGTGATTCTACCCCCCAAGGATAAGTAGTTTTTCCTCCACGAAGTTAACTTCTTTTGGAACCTCTCTACAACTGGACACCAAAAGCTACTCTCCCTAACGGAAGCCCCAAGTAAGTCATAGGCCAAGACGAGATAAAACAACCTAAACTTCTTGCTATGAACTCCACCTCCCTATCCTCCAAGTTAACACCAGCTACACAACTCTTTTTGAAGTTGACACTCAAATTTTACAACCTCTCAAAGCTTCTAACCAATTCCTTGAGATTCCTCACTCTCTCAATATCATCCCCGTCACAGAAAATCAGAATATCATCTGCAAATTGGAGATGGGTGACCGGAATACCATCCCTCCCTATTCTCCACCCTTTAATCACATCTTCTCCACCCTTTAATTACAGAGTAAGGGCAGGAACTTAGACATCCATAAATCCAACTACACCACTTATTCCCGAATCCACAATTTCTCAATACTTCTACCAAAAAGTGCCAGTTCACCAAATCGTAGGCCTTTTTCTAAATCCAACTTACAGACAGCCTTTTCTTTTAGATCTTCGCATATCCTCCATGCACTCATTAGCAATTAGGATCTGATCTGCTATCTGTCTCCCTTGTACAAAGGCTCCTAGTGCTTGGCTTATTAAGGATGGGAGAATTGCTTTAAGCCTCAAAGTCAACACCTTAGCCAAGATTTTGTAAATGCTAGTTACCAAACTAATTGGCCTAAAGTCCTTAGGTCGGATAGCATCTGAGTTCTTAGGGAATAAGGCCAAGAAAGTGGCATTGACTCCCGGACTTACTATATGATTCTCTAGAAATTCCTCAACAACAGCACAAAAATCTTCTTTCAAGATGTCCCAGCAATCTTAGTAGAAAGCCATAGTAAATCCGTCGGGACCTGGCGCCTTAGATCTATCCATCATAAACACTGCCCTCTTGATCTCCTCTTCTTCAATATTCCTTTCTAACCACCTTGCTTTTTCTTCCTCTAATCTCGGCCATTCCAAACCTTCCAAAGGCATCCTCTCATTCAAAGACCTACTATAGATGGATTTAAAATGATCTACAAAGGTCCTCGCTATATCCTCTTGGTTGGTAACTACTTGCCCTTCTATTTCAAGTCTAGCTACTAAGTTCTTCCTCCTTCTACCATTTGCCAGCTCATGAAAGAACCTAGTATTCCCATCCCCCTCATTAATCCACTTGTGCCTTCACTTCTCAGCAAATCTCTTCTCTCAGTAAAACCTCTTCTAAGTCCTTCTTCAATTGCCTTCTTGATTCTCTATCCTGTTCACTCAACAACCCTTGGGCTTCCTATTCATCCAATTTTCCAATTTGTGTGACCAAGCTCAACTTTTGTTCCTCCACCCTACCAAAGTGATCTTTATTCCACTCCTTCAATTTGATTCTCAATCTCTTCAACTTCTGATGAAATTTAATTCCTTTCCACTTTATTCCCCTTAACTCCTCGTTCCAGCAATCCTTCACTATGCTTTCAAACCCAGGATGAGTTAACCACATATTCTCAAACCTAAATGGTTTAGGTCCACTAACTAGGGATCCCACCCCAATCTTGATGGGACAATGGTCTGATGTAACCCTAGGCAAAGCTCTAGAGACCAAGTTCCCCCAGTAGTTTTCCCATTCTAAGTTGAATAGAAACCTATCCAGCTTTGAACACAACGGATTATCTTGAAAGTTAGACCAGGTGAATCTAGCTTGCAGCAATGGAATTTCTTTTAGCCACCACATCTGCTCCTTCAAGATGGGATATTAGAGTATCTACAACAGGCTGAACACACACATCAGTAACAGAAACCGAATGGACACCCATACCTGATCGCAGAATAGGAGAATGAAGAAGAAACAAGGCTTGTATCTGAGAAATTACAGGTAGTGCCAAGTCTGTCCCCTTCGTTGGTGTTTGCAATGAGGTGGTTAAAGTTAAATTTTCACCTTTGTCAAGTCGTACCACCAGAGAAGCCTGTGCTTGTTCCTTTCTGGCCTATCTTCACAGTCCACCGAAAATTCTTGCGCCTTTATACTAACTCTGTTTGTTTTCTGAGAGGTTGTAGTTGCTCCCTCATGGAAGGGGGGTGTGATAAGCTCAACATCTGAAGTCGTGCTTTCTATCCTTCTCATCTCCCCTTCTTCCTCTTGAGAGATTTCTTCTAAGAAAAGAACCTTTGTACTGAAGCTTCCTTCCTGTAACATATCCACGTTTTCTTGCAAACCAATATTTCCCAAACTTCTTGTATCAGTCGAGACTTCATCATCGCCACCTTCTTCATCTGTGTCTTCACTATCTTCAAAAAGTTCTAAGTCGCGTCATTTCAAGCTTCTAGGGTTTTGCCGGTCCAGAGAAAGGATATTGGGCCTCTTGGTCAGAACCCATTGTAGGTAGGTTGGGGCTGATATTGCTACTCACGCGCAACCCTGATAGAACGAACTCGAGGAAGAGGGACATAGACAGTTCTTACCGTCTATTGGAGCTTTTCCTTTCCCAAGAGCGTGTGACTTAAGTGAGTCACGTGACCCACTTACTTGAGCCTTGGCATGGACCAACTTGATCTGCGGCCCACCTTTTATTTTTTTAGCAGGCCCAACAAAATTTTGAGGCCTAGTCGAGTTAATAATCTCTGGCACATGAGACTTTACAAAGTCACGCTCAGTGCCCCCTACCCCAAATTCCGGTTCAACCCGGTCTGACTCCTTTACCTTCCTTCTATGATTTGAATTTGAATTCGAGATTTCACCTTCTTTTACCACCTGAGCATAAGATTTACTACCCTCCTTATTGAAAACTTTCTCTCGTAGTTGACCGCTCAGCCCTATTCCTTGACCTTTGCCATTTTGACCTTCTTGTCTGTCGAAACCTTTAGACAGTCCTAAAGGCTTGCATTTCTTTCCTCCCAAATAGTCCAAAGTAGTGCAGCTCTACTACACCTCCATAGGATCCTAACCCTCCTTTTCGTGCCACTAATACCATTATACCAGTAGGAGAAGCCCACCTGCACCAAAAAAAGGAAGTAAACTGATTCCAGATGAAACAGACAAAAGGACAAGATATTAGAAGGTGGAAAGCAGTTTCACCAATCAACTAAAACAGGACACACCAGTTGAGGGCCAAGCACCAACTTGGTCCTTTTTGTTGAAGTACATCAAAGGTATTAATACAACCATGAAATACTTCCCAACAAAAAGCATTGATTTTAGGGGTAATGGGAGGGCACCAAATTTCTTTGATTGGGAAAGGATGAGAAGAGGAGGTGGCAACCAACGAGTGCAGAACGAATTTACAAGAAACAACCCGTCAAAATTAGGACAAGTCATACCTGATATGATTTAGGAAAGTAGGGAGAAAATCATGGATAACCTTCCAGGGAGAAGCCAAAGTAGCCCTACAGAGACATCCAGAATTCCATCCATTGCTCGACATGCCATGAATGCTTGCAACAACTTTGTGCCATAATTTCTCATTTTCGTTTGGAAACCTCCAAAGCTATTTGCTAAGCAAGGCCTGATTCTTTAACCAAACATTACCAATTCCCAAACCCCCTTCTACCTTCAATTTCACTACCCTTTCCCATCTAACCAAACGATCTAACTTTTTTTCCCCTAGCTCCCAAAGAAAATCCCCCATGATTTTTTTATTTTCCTCACTATCCCTTATGGCATCCTGAACACTAACATGTAATACACTAGAATATTTGCTAGGGTAAACTTGATTAGAGTTATTCTCCCCCCCCCCAATGAGATATAGTTCCTTTTCCACCCTGTCAAGCAATTCTCGATTCTTTCCATAACCGGAGACCAAAAACAAACAAATCTAGGATTGTCTCCTAGGGGTAAGCCCATGTATTTCAATGGCCACTCTCCTTTCTCACAGCCAAGGGAATTTTCCAAAAACCTCAATTCATCCTCTTCAATGTTGGTACCAACCAATAAGCTCTTAGACCAACTAATCCTCAAGTTAGATATCCTCTCAAAGAGTTTCACAACCAGCCTCAAATTTTCTACTCCTTCCCTACCAGCCTCAAACGTTATCCCTCCCCACTGACCAACCCACGAATAGTTGCAGACAATTTGCTCTCGAAATCAATTTACTTAGGGCTTTGTCTATCATGTACAAAGGCCCCTTGCGACTGAGAAACAAGTAGGGGGATCACCTTCTTAATACTCAAAGACAAAACCTTTGCTATCACCTTGTAAATATTGGTGACTAATCTTATTGGTCTGAAATTCCCTGGCTGGTTGGCATTGTTCTTCTTTGGGATTAGTGCTAAAAAATTAGAGTCCATACCCGGACTTATCACTCCTCTTCTATAGACTTCATTGAACACTCTGAGCAAATCTCCTTTGATTATGTTCCAACAGTCATGATAGAAAGCCATTGTGAAACCATCGGGTCCTAGTGCTATTGATCTATTAATGGAAAAGACCGCTTCCTTAGTCTCATTCTCTTCAAACCTTTTTTTCCAAAACATGGACTTGAGAATCCCCTAAAGTCTCCCAATCAATGCCTTCAGCCCTCTACCTCTCGACTTGGGGTCTTCTATAAATAGGCCTGAAATGCTCTAAGAATGCTTTTGCAATCTCACTTGGGCCTATAATCTCATTTTCCCGCACCAATACAGAAGTAATCATGCTCCTCATTCTCCTTCCATTTGCAATGGCATGGAAAAACCTTGTATTTCCATCACCTTCTTTGATCCATCTCTCTCTTTATTTTTATTTCCAACATATTTCCTCCCTCAATAAAGTCTACCATAGTTCTTTCTTCAAAGACCATCTCAACTCACATTCACCTTCACCTAAGGATCCTTCTACCTCTTTGCTATTAATTGCCTCAATCTGCGAAATCAAATCAGCTTTCTTCTCCTCCAATCTTCCAAATTTCTCCCAATCCACTCTTGTAACCCCTTTTTCAATAATTGGAGTTTCTTTAAGAACTTTTGGCCTTCCACAGTCAACCCACTGATCGTCTTCGTCATCATCCTTCTAATCCACCTTAGTCCTATAATAGCGAGGATTAGGCATGTTCTGATTCCCCCATGCAACTGTGAAGAGTTTGTGCTTGTTTGACTGTCATGGGTTGATGGGGACAATGACAGAGCATGATTATCGTCCACCATCACCTTACTAAAACCAATGCACGTGCCACTTAAGTCATCATGTTGGTGGAAATTGGTTTCTGGTTCAACTCGCTGGTTCGACCAAGGTTCAACCTATAACCCACCCCCTTTAACCCCATTTTTTAATACTTCCATGTAGGATGGTTTACACTTTGGGTCAACCAATCGATGATAATCAAAAAAAATTGAATAACCCATTTTTAATGGCAACAACATTACCAAATAGGGGGTTCTAAAGAAAAGGAAAAAAGCGTCAAATTTTCAAAAGGCACATGCCTAGGCTGAGTGCACCAGGCACACACCTAGGCATGGCAACAACAATTACCAAATAGGGGGTTCTCAAGAAAAGGAAAAAAGTGTCAAATTTTCAAAAGGCGCATGCCTAGGCTGAGTGCACCAGGCACACACCTAGGCACATCAGGTGTGCGCCTTTTGAAAGGGTTGTGCCTAGGACCTGGGCGAGGCACATACCCTAAAATGTTCCTCGCCTGTGCGCCTCAGGCGTGCTGAGGCGCACCTTTTAAATCACTACCTATGCTGACATTTCCTATACTTGGATAGGAATGTTCATTTTTCTTAACAATCCCAACCACTTATCGAATTAAACTAGAGCTCCTGCAAACAGAATCCAACCTTGCTTCCTTTTGGCTTCTGGTATGCAAATCACTTGTTTCTTTCCATTTCCAAAAGCCTCAGTTAGCTGAATAAAGGTACCCCTGTTATAACTCTTCTTCTCCACCAAGAAGTTTTTTTGCCACAAACCAACCCTCCTTTCCATCCAAGCTCTGTGATTGCAAGGATTGTACCATCGAGAAAACCTTTGAACCAGCAAACCGCCTCCCTCCCCAAAACTACTAAAGCTCTCTTATCTTATCTCATTTTAATCACTGATCCTCCACCGAATTCTTCCAGAAGAAATCTCTTCTTTTCCATGACCATTATCTTCCTCCACATTGTCGCCAGCAGAAACCTTTCCATCGTCATCATATCTCCTCCAATCTGGACATGAAATATGTCAGGAGAGGCCACAAATATCTTGTTTTTCTAAAAGCCAAATCTCCTTATATTTCTTATCAGTATTTGCCCACCAAAAAAATCTGCTAATATAGGGCAACATAGACTTGCGCAGCCAGCTCATCACCATGTAGTTCTCTAAGTTCGTTTAGCATAAGAAGCATCAGTCACCTCAGGCTTCTTTGCATCACCAGTGATGTATCCCAGTCCCAGTTTCCCATGTGCACCAATAGCCATACGTGCAGATTGGGACCACTCTAGATAAATCGCACCATCCAATCTCACAGTAGTAATCAATCCTGCACTCTAGAGGTCACCAGAACCCCCTAGACTCATCCCAAGATCACAAGGTGACTTCTGATAAGAATCAATAGCATCCATAGCACTTCAAACAGCATAAAACACCAAGAAAAATAATAGAAAAGACCCTGGACCAAATCAATTTGGTCCAAAGCAAAGATCCAGCGACCCAGGAATCCTATGAAAGTGAGATTAGCCAATCGAACTCCCCAAAAACCCTACAATGTCAAATCAGCCTCTTCTACAATTATAGAGAACCTTTTGAAAACAAAAGAAAAAACCTGTTGACAACTTCCGGTTCTTCCGGGTTAGATGGGAACTGTAAAGCAGGGTGCCAATCTCACTAGATGCACTAGAAACTGCTTCCAATTGAATCACCCTCTGTAAAATCCTTCAGAAACTGGGAAAAACTCAATTGCCTCACTTACAGACTGACAATCCTAGTCTTGATGCTAGTAGGATTACTTTTCTCTCCAACTCTTCCTGATTTTGGGTTGTTATCCTAGATCCAGCACTGAAGAGCAACAGTCCACCAAAAATCCAAGAATTGGGCCTTCAAGAGCAGATCAAACAGCTCATTTAAGCTTCCAAGCAGTTAGCTGATCTCAAAACTACACAGAATCGTCCTTAAGAAGGCTTTAAAAAAAGGCTATAATGCCAAGTAGAAAGAAAAAATAAAGAAAATTGATAAGAAACATGAAACAGAAGTACAAGAAGGTTCTTGAAGGAGAAGAAAGAACAATATAACAGAAGAGGAAATGGTATCAAAGATGTTCTGGCCACAAAAAAAAAAAAAGAAGATGTTCTGTCAGTCCCATCCCATTAATATTTATACTTAACTATAAATTTGGGAACAAAGACAAAAAAGAAAAAAAAAACCAATAGGGTGGATGCTAATAGAACTCATCATTTTTTATAGGAAATAAAGAACTCAAATCTGTCAATAATCTTTTAGTTCTTTTCATATGTGAATACAACTACTGCAAATCAAGAGATAAAGATGTTCGGCATTGTTCATAGAATTTCGTGTTATTAATTGCCAGTCTGCCACCCCCTATTTCCTAACTTTCATATTTAAGGTACACAAGTAATTTTGTTCTGAAGATGCAACAGTATGATGAATACCACAGGGTTGGCCTCACATGCACTGCTCTCACTCAGAATATAACGCTCATTCACCTGTAAATTTTTGGGCTCTAAAATGCTTAGTCCCAACTATTTAATGTCATGGAACCCCCATATCTGCAAATGTTTCTTAGTCTTAGCATCTCACCTGTAGTTGTGATTCTGTATTATGTAGCCCCACATGTCTACTATTTTGAAGAGTAAAGAAGAAAATTTTATTAAATAAAAAGAAAGATACAACATTAGTAGGTGTCAAGGTAACATCTGAACAACTGAAGCTATGAAAACATGTTTACATTACAAGCTGAGATCTCAAGAACATCCCAGAAATTTTCTTCTAAATCTGCACTATTAAATTGCTCAAACTCTGGTAGAATCGAGACCCAGCTTGAAACAAGCTTTCCAAATGTGGCCCCACATGTCTACATGGTTGGGGTCTGAAAGAAGCCACACATATTTCCATTTGCAGACCCCTATCCGTATGGAAAACTTAATTCCAAAGCCATCGCCTCAATGGCTAAAACAAATAAAGAAAGACATTTGGGAGAACCGAAATATTTTCCAAACATCAAATTTGCCATGAGAGACTATTTCACTCTATTTAAAGCTTTGTATTTTCCTTTCCCCCCAAATAAACTTTTCTACTATCAATGTCAAATATTTTGCATTATCTAAATGTTGTTTATGGTAAACTTAAGGTGTGCTCTTCAATGTGAATTGTTTTTCCTGTTGCGAGTTCAAAAAACAAATTAAAACCATCCAGTTCGAAGACAAGTTTTTCTTAAAAGAAAAAAAAAACGAGGAAAACATGTTCTTGGTTCTAAAAGTGTTTGATTTTCTAAAATTGAAACCCAAAAAAAAAAATCTTGAGTTTATACTTTGAAAAACATGTTTTTGATTTAAACCATACAATATATCTTGTCATTTTTCATTAATAATATAATATCTGTACTCGTAACGTGTGTTCTTGTATTAAAAATCATAATTTTTTATGATTTCAAAGGCATGAATTGTTTTTTGAAAACAAACCAACTTGTTTTTGCTTCTTAAAATAAAAAAAAAAAAAAACAGTTCAAGAACTTTTTTTTGCTGATATGGTAATTTCAAAACAAATGAAAACAAAACATTCTACAAATGCAAATAATATTGAACAGAATGTACAACTAAAATATCCAGATATAATGAAAGTATAAAAACAAATATCTAGGGAAAGAAAATGCATTTGTAATGGCATCTTGCACGTTACCTTATCATCCATTGCATCCTTATTCAAAAAGGCTTCCATCATACGCCGCATCATTACCGCAACATATATACATTTTGGACGAAAATTATTCTGACGAACCTTTTTGGAAGGAAACAAAAGTTCAGAGTGAAAATTGGAAAATATGGCTAAAATCAGAACAGGTATACTCTACAACAAGACTTACTGGAACATTTGCAATAAATACATTACGAAGTGTATCCATTGCTCTGCCTTCCTGTGGAACGAAAAATAAGAAAAAGCAATTAGAAAAAGATGCACACAAAATGCAAAATGCTTTGCAAAAGAAAGGCATAAAAAGGAAGCCACTAGAATACCTTTTCTAGTGCAGGATTTGAAAATGAGAACTTCTTCACCTGCAAATACAAATTACAGTATTATCAAATTTAGCGTAGAACAAGTAAATTTAATAAACGTGCAGTGCACCAGATATGGGGAAAAAGGAATCTAAACTGATCTTAATCAAATACAACTCTCTAAGCACTAGCTCAGACCACAAACCATATTCACATGCAACAATCAACATGAACCTTGTCCAGGAACCAGTATCTTCCTTTGACAAAAGTGCAACTAAACAGCCCAAAGACCTCTTTGCAATGTGAATTTAAAAATGAGAATTTAAAAATGAAATCAAACATATAAAACATTTTCAAGCATATAAAACCCACAATCTCTTTTTTTCTCAATTACATTACTTCAAGTAGCTAATGTGACATATTACATTCCTAATTCTACGAGCTGCCTTGGTGCCACGTCCCTCAAGGCAAGCCCAAACACGTCCATGTTAGGGTCTTAAATTCTTAGTTTCACACAAGAAATAATGATTTCATAGATTTAATTGCTTTTTAAGAAGATATTTAATGATATCAAAAGACGCACGCCTGGGCTGAGGCGCACCAGGTGTGCATCTTTTGAAAGGGCTGCACCTAGGACCTGGGCAAGGCACCTTCCCTAGAATGCACCTTGCCTTTGCGCAATTTCATTGAAAAACCAAAACAAGTATAACAAGCTTCTATACAAAAATGGGGGATACACGACCAACATCCTTACATTCCTAAATCCCCGCCCTCTTCTTTGCAAAAAGATTGTCATATACAAAAAGGAATTGAAATTTCTTTCCCTACAAAGCTTGTTCATGGCCAGCCAGGAAAACAATTTCACCAAGATTTTCTGAAATACTGAATCTACCGAGCTGCTTTTGTTTTTAAACATCCTTGCATTTCTCTCCTGCCATATGCACCATAAGGCTGCTGCAGGAGTAATATTCAAATGCTGCCTTCCCCCTCTTGGTTAGACCAACAACTCTCCAAACATGCCCATCGCAAAGCACACAATTATTGGACTCTAACGGCACACCCCTCCTGGTCAAGTTATCCCTGGTTAGGATTCTGTTAAGATAGGTGTTCCACACAATTATTTACCCTCATTTTAAAACCTATTGGGGCTACTCCTAGTTCCTACTGATATGTACATTTCTGATCCTATCCATTATAATCTTCACAGTAATCTGTCTTGACATTTGCATTTCTACTACACTCATTTTGGACATGTTGCTTCTTGACAATCTCAATACTTTACTCCGCACAGATCCATTTAATAAATAAAAATTCCATACAACATTTCTGGCCTTATACACAACGGCCACTACCACTTAGTGTCTCATTATCTCATGATCCTAGTCCCACTTTTAATTTAAATCAGATCCGAACATCTCCTTGAAATCCTTGTGAGCCCTGGCCAATCCATGATGAATGAATAAAAGAAAAAGAAAAAGTAAAGTTCCCACACAAAATGGCCACTTAGTTTCTCATTATCTCATGATCCTCATCCCATATTTAGTTAAAATCATATATACACATCTCCATGAAATCTTTCTGAGTAATGGCCAGTCTATGATGAACAAATAGGAAAAAAAAAGTTAAATTCAATATATGAATAGAAAATTTTGACCTTCTTTTCAAGGAACTCAAGAGCCTGTTGTTGTGTGTATATGCCATGACCCGCACACTCCTGCAAGTAGGCAAGGGTTCAATTCGTTAATGGAGAAAAAATGGCCTAAAACACATCAAACGTTTTGCCTATTTGCAATAAAACAAAAAGCAAAAGGAAATAGTGTTAATCCAAATTGAGAGAGAGAGAGAGAGAATACTGATCGCCTTTTACCAAGAAGTTCACTAGATTATAGATTTTTCTATTCACACTCTAAATATGTAGCTAGGTTCCATCTTAAAGAGGAAAAACAATATCAACACTCAACAGTACAATAAACAAAAGAGAAAATAACTACAAAAAAGACCCAACCAGTGACAAAAGAAAGTGCCTAGTCTCTTTACATTTTTTTTTCTAATAAGAAGCTGAAAAGGCGTTAGATAGGAGCCAAAACAGTGGCATTAACCTGAGTTAGGATTGATAGCTGGAACCCATCTGCAGGGATTCTTATACATACTGGTGGCAGAGAATCCTTTATAAGCAATGTGTTCTCAGGTCCTTGAAGAATAGGATAGCATATAACAAATAAATGGTCATTGATTGCAAAACGTTGTGTGGGCAGTGGAATCACTGGCAAACACCTTGAATTTTAATAGAGGCTGATTCTTTGTCTGTTCCATTGTCTATCAAGATCTTTTAGAGAACTTTTAACATTGAATTGGTGATAGAAGGGGAACTATTGGAAACAAAAAGTGTATCAGGAGGGTAAAGATATTACAACTACGGGTAATGGAGATAGAGCGGCTTCTGGTTTTCTGCAGATGGAAACACAAGGGTTGGTGCCGGAGGTTGAAACTGATGGGTTCTGGATAGAAACAGATATTAAACTTAACTCTTTCTATGACATGGCAGGCAGGTGAGTCTCAATGGGTCAAGGGGTTAAATTAAATGAACTTAAAGAAATTAATAACGAGATATTGGTAAGAGGTGAGGTGTTTAATGAGGATGAACACAGTGAAATGGAAGGGGGGAGGACATGGTTAAATGAGAAAAGGTTACAGTCATCAGATAGTGTGAGAAAAGGAACTTCTGGTGATCGGAGAGTTCAAGTTAGAACGAAAGAGAGTGGGAGAAGTGGGAAGGGAGGGTAATATGTATGTCAAGAAGTCGGAGAGTAATTATGGTAAGAAGGAGAAGTAAATATAAAAAAAGGACAATAATATAGGAAACATTAATTAGGGTAGGTTACATGGATCTAGTGTAAGGGGTTCATACATCTGTTGAGAGAAAGGTAATAAACGTGACATAGATGTCCCTACATATTCAATGTTAATCTTTATCTTCCCAATTTCTACAAGAATAAGAAAAAAGGGAAGGATAAACGAGAGTAAGCAGATGCCATATGTGACATTTTTTTCTGAAAGGTAAAGTAAAATTTTTATTGAAAGAAGGAGAAACATAGTACCACATGCTCCTGGTAAAAGAAACAATCTACCCAGGAAGACTGAGGACTAAGCAACTGAGAAAGATTTGCAGCTTAAACTCTTTGACTACAAAGACCCAAGAGACCAATCCGCTCACAGTACAACAAATTAACTCGTCTACACTTTTTTCTTTGTTACAGAAGACTCAGTTATTTCTTTCCACCCAAATAGTTTCAAGGACAGCAGCAGGAATGGTCTTCTAAACATCTTTCCCTTTCTTGTTCAGACCTAGCAGCATCCAACACCACAATAGATCTTTGACTGAGTGAGGCATAACCCAGCAAATGCCAGCCGGTTTGAGGAAATGCTCCCAGATTTTGAAAGAGACTGTGCAATGAAGACACAGGTGATCAACAATGGCTAAAATAGAAGAGCGATGTTTAAGGTGCTGAAGTAAATTCTTGCGGTGAATAGGTGAATGATGTACTAGCAGATGAATTGGGATGATCTGGCTTTTTGGTTTGTACTGTCCAGTCATGGTTATAGCATTCTTCTAATGGTTTGTCTAATGGGATTGTTGGGGATAAATGAGCAGTTTTTATGTTCTGTTTTGGGCTGTGGAAGAACTGAATTATCTTTCATATTCTTGGATGATATCTTATAACCAAGCTACTGTTATCCTTTTCTTTTTTTATGAATTTTTATTTACTATCAAAAAAGATGCAACAAATATTGTCTTGATTGATAGGAACAAGAAACTCTCCCCCTAGAGTCATGTTTCACTTGGTTTTCATCTAGAATGAACCAGACAAATTCTAGACCCGCAGGGAATTTCCCCAAGGAACAAAGCAAAAGCACATGACGAGAACATCTATTCAAGAACCGCTGTGAGTGAGTTGTAAGCATGTACAAGTTACCCGTTGTCCATTCTTTTAAGTTAAACTGCATAATGCAATCCAATCCAGAGTCTCTGATACTCATTATTGATACACAAGTAGTTCACTAGACAGACTAAGAACATCTATTCAAGAACCGCTGTGAGTTGTAAGCATGTACGAGTGACCTGTTGCCCATACTTCTAAGGTAAACTGCGAAATACAATCCAATCCAGAGTCTCTGATACTCATTATTGATACACAAGTAGGTCACTAGACAGACTGATAAGGACTTTATTATATTGACAGGATCTTAAGTTTCCTATGACCATTGACCACACAGAAAGCTTCTTATGACAAACTTTAGTATATCCCCAGTTCTAAAACAATGAAGTAGAGACTTTAGAATAGTTTTAAAAGATTTAAAACCATGCAAAATAAAAGTTGCATAGCTGCAAAACCAAGACAAACACGGAAAATTAAAAAGATACAGATTTCTATTGCCATGGAATTAGACTGAAAAAGAAATTGCAAATTTTCATTGAACATTGCATCTTTATTAACTTCAAAAGAGAAATTGATTAATACCAGGACAGATTAGCAAACTAGAATATATTTCCTGTAGATCATGGATACCTGAATGGAAGGCAGAAGGAGGGCACCATATTTTGGATCTCTTCCAACCATCTGCACCACCTCTTGATCGCTTTCCATTCCCATAGCCTTCATGACCACCATGATAGGAATCTACACAACACCAATAAATATTAAATGCAAACTTTATTATAAAAAACTCCAAAGAAATGAAAACCAATGGGATAGTGCATGAATGAGCACATCTTTAACAAATGCATTAAGGCGTAGATATATCTTCCCCTTGTCCATGAGAATAATTGTTTTACTCTTGGTTGCTTCTGTGCTGCTAGTAACGGATGCATTTAAACTGATGAAAATAAAAAACCACAAAAAGGTTAACATAGAATATATGCATATTCATATGACAACGTGACAAATAAGGCTGCTTACCTTTTTCTCAAATACAAAAAAAAATAATAATAATAATGGCAACAACACTCTAATTTTGAAAAGAATAAAGTTGACAAAAGAAAATTACCCAGCTTTTAGGTCAAGTCATAAGCCATAACAACAAATCAAGTTGTTCACAATTCTATGAATTCCATATAAAAAAATGAACAAATATTCCATTTAATAATATGCAGTTGATCAATAAAACTCTAAAGACTGAAGAAATATCTTGAACCCTTGAGATTTGTTAAACTTTATTCTATTGGTTCAGAGGAAGTCAAAGGACACCAACATCTCATCCAAGTCCATAAAGCTGTTCAGTTTCTGTAGAGAAGATGGGCCGAATGGGCCTTAGTTTCTTTCCTTTCTTTAGTTATGTATATGTTTTATGTTTATAAGTAGTGGGCCTTAGTTGTGGGCCTATTTTTTCTTTTTTTATTATTGTCTTTAGTGCCGGCTGCCCTACTAAGGATACATGTGTTATTGTGCTCATATTACAATTAAGAGAATAAAAAATAACATTGGGGGACTGAAGCATTGTATACTCTGTGTCAATTCTTGTCGGCCATATAGAATGAAAGAAATTTTAGAATCTTTTTTTTTCTTTTGAGAAAGGGTGAAGTATAATGTATTGTATTAATCAAAGTATATAATCCTCTGTACATGTGTAGCCATAAAGGACCTCAAAAGAATCCACATTCAAAAAGGAAGTAGAAAAGGTGTCATCTTTAAAAACATTATGAACAGCCAACCAGTCCCTGACTGTGACAACCACCAAATTTATCACCTCTGCTTCAGATGAGGACTTCTGATTAAAAATTCTGTTATTCCTTTCAAACCATAAAGCCTGAATGATTGCCAATGGAATAGGTGATTAGCACAAATTCCCTTTTTTTAGTCAGTTTGGGTACTTGCCACTCATTCAGGAGTCCCTTCACAGAACCGGGGAAGCATCAAATTAGAGTAACAGCCTTCAAGAAATGATTTGACATTGCTGTACTGAATTTGCAATGCAAAAAAAAAAAGGAAAAGAAAAGAAAAGTGGTTTCAGGTCTCTGTTTCCAGAGCTTTTGCACTGGCCAGTAACAAAATGCAAACTTTTGTATTGCTGTGGTGTTGCTGGGGTGGATAATAATCCCACCTTGTAGTAATCTTCAAGTTGATTTTAATAAAATCTATTCTTACTGATCAAAAGAAATGCAATGCATGCTGGGCAGTGGTGCCCCTGGAGTTTTATGGGCAATCTAGAATGAAAGGAATAGTAGAGTTTTTGAACAGAAGTGCAGCCCAGAGGAGGAGGTTTATTACCTGTGCTGTGGGCATGATAAAATTTTTGTTATCTACTCGTACTTGTTCTAGTGGAACTGATCTATTACACCCTTTTTTGAATATAGATTTCTTGGGGGGTCCTTAAAGGTTAGGTTAATGTACAGAAACTCTTTGTACAGGGGTCCACATTGTATTTTTTTCAGTTAACACAATTTACTTTATCTTTTTCAGAAAGAATAACAAGAATGGCTCAAGTGTAATTTTTTCCTTTTTCTGTCTTGGGAGCTCAAGCTCCAGCTGGAATATAAGAAAGTTTATCTTCATCCTTGCAATATTTTTGTGATTAATTAATGAAATGTGGTTATTGATCAAAAACAAAAAAAGAACAAGAAGGGCAACGGGCTCTCAGTTTTCTATATAGAGAAGTTAAGGCATTGCTCAAAATAGCTGTTCATCTGGGTTCCACAATCAACTAATGCCTTGGCTGATTTTTTTACCAAGGATGTGGTAGGGAGATAGAATCTGTTAGAGAGGGTTCCATGCCTATGTGTACAGCCTCAAGGCTGAAGCGCCATTTATAACTTTAGGTGCTAGTTAACATTTTGCTGTTTTACTATAGGGAATGTATGGCATTGCATTGCTGATATAAAAGGGCAACCCAGTACACGAGGGCCCCATAGAAGGTGTTTCCCCTCTGTATATTAAAAAAATGCTTTGGTTGTTGCTAATCATAAAAATTCTCACATCATGAAAAATAACTACCAGAATTAACAATTTCTTATAACACATTTAGCACAACATAAAATTAATATAGTTTCCACTGCCAAATGCAAAAAATATAACATTATGACGAGCTAACCTAATGATTATGACAAAATTATATGAACCAAAATCATTATATTCTTGCAGCACCATCAACTATCCAATTCTGATGATGGTGGTAAATCATGTAACAGCAGTTATGCTAAACAGTTAACAATTCAGGTACAAGAGTATTCATTGCCCGCTTCATTGTTGATATTGTGCCTAGAGATTTCTCATAGTATGGCATTATCAATACATAACAAACTCATTTTAAATAAATTAATCAGTTTTCCTATGGTACTCTATATCTTCAATGGCAGAGGGAAACAGAACATGTTCAAAATTAAATAAGCACGTAAATCAGTAAATACATACCATCCCTTCTTATCAGTATCAATGATGATTCTGTTCTTTGAAAGTTGTTCTTGTATTAGAATCACCTACAAAAAACATTAGCATTATAGCCCTACCCCCATTAAGCATTTGCAAAGCAAAACAATGGAAAATTCAATTACCAAATTGTTCAGAAAATTTTTTAGAAAATATAAATATATATGATGTAAGTCTAAAGAAAAGGAATAAACATCAATTCAGTGGATTCCAAGATTGGCAAACAGTTTAGCAGATCAATTAGTAAAACAAGGGGTTAACAGGGAACAATGCTTTTGGGCTCAGTTATAAGGTTAAAGAACTAAAGAGTTTTAGTTTGGCAAGGCTTAAGTCGCAGTGTTGTAGCTGAGGCTACTTATAAGTTGTATTTGTTCTTTTTGTTAATTAATAAATTTATTCCTGTTACTGATCAAAAAAAATAGCAATGTTTTAATATGCCAAACAATTGCAGCAAATGACAAGAGGAGACAGCACCCCAACTTTACTACTCATTGCAGAATGGCAAGAATTGCGGTTTTTTGCAGGTCAGTCTTTGAGTTATGTGCAGGAGATTTGAGTTGAACCTTTGCCAACAATCTATTTCATATAGTATGGCAGTTTTTAACATACTACTTTACCTTATTCAGGAGACCGTGCTATCATCCTTCTCCATTTGAGGTTTTTTTAGGAGACCATACTACTTTACCTTATTCTGGGCAGAAATCTAAGACTGAATTTCTCCTAATCTGAACAATGTCAACAGTCTAACATCTGGGTAGAAATCCTTGACAAAATTTCAGAAGAATAAGAGAAATATGGAGGAGAAGACTGTTCATGTCAACAGTCTAACTTCTGGGCAGAAATCTTAGACTTAATTTGTTCTAATCTGACCAATATCAACAGTCTAACTTCTGGGTAGAAATCGCAAACTTAATTTCTTCTAATCTGACTATTGGTTAACTTTGGATAATTAAGGGAGGTCAAGTTAATCTGACAAAATGAGGACTATAATTAAGGGAGGTCAAAGTTTTATGTCAATTGGGCCAGTAGTTAATGAATTATAGTAGTTCTTTCAATTAGGGAAAATTGAGATCAATTTTGTCTTTTACCCTATTTCTTGAATATAAGGGTATTTGGGGGAGTCTAATTGATAGTCTGATGCCATTAAGTGCACTCAACAACCAAGCCTAATTTTTGTAGTCAATATTGATATGGTGTAGGGTTTTAGGAGACTATAAAGGTTCCTAACATTGTTTGTGCACTTACTGATTAAAAATTTGAAAAAAAAAAAAAGTTCATGCACTGTTTATATTGTTATTGAACTATTTTTCTGTTTCAGCAATAAAGTTTGGTTTTCTTCACTTGTTCTCTCCATTTCACTGCTATTGATTGCTATTTGTTCTCTCCACTTCGCTTATACCCTCATGGACTCATATGTAGGATTCAGCCCTAAAAGAAAAGCAAATACCCACTGTTGGGAAACAAGCGACTTCTAGGCCTATGCATCTTCATCACGCTTCCAATTCGCATTTTGATAATGATCTAGTTTCTTCCATATTGATGTCAGATCTGAGTAGTATACCAAGAGACTCCTCTGCCCCTGCTTGCAAGTGGAGGATTCAGCTTGTAATTAATCTTTGCATAGTGCCTCTGCTCTAAATAGGTAGATTTGGCTTGTTCCCATATTTCACAAGCTGTTTCAGCCCACATAAATGTCTTCCTTACTTGTGGCAGCATGGAAACCAATAGCCATGACATCACCATACTATTTTCTTGGTCTCATCTGTCATGTTCAGCACTTCCAATCTTTGATTCCTTCACTTTACCATTAATATACCCTATTTTCCCTCTAGCAATAATATAAAGTTTAATTCCCCTAGACCATTCAAGGTATTTTAGTCCATCAAAGGGAATTACAGCCATGGGGAAACTCATATCCATCCCCCCACTCATTCCATTTTGACCTCCTGAAATCCCAGAAGTTGCAGAATTCTCAGAGGGCATGATTCAAACACTTTTCAGTTTCAACACACACCTTATGATCACTCCTAACACCAAAAACAGTCCTAGAAACACACCAAAGATGCAGCCCACATGCAAACACTGCAATCTGGGCACAATCTGAATACAGACCAGCTTTAATTCTCCAAAAAGAACAAGATTTTAGGTTGATTTTAGTGCTGTACTGCCTCAACAGTCACAATTCACCAACTTCCAGACCATCCAAATACATCGACTACCACGAGGGGTTATAAAACAGTACAATCACACCACATAGGTTAAAAAATAGGTCATCCACAACCTATAGGTTTTCTGTTTTCTGGTATGGGATCACACGATCCATTAAAAAAAAAAAAAAAAGAGGTTAGAACCTCACAGCTTCTCTAACAGCATTCAGCAGTCTTGATTCATTTGTTTTATCTTGGTACACGACCAAGAGAAAAAAAAAATAGAACAAGTTTGTACCAGTCGTAGGTCAGCCTTTTCTGATCTTAGTTGAAGAAGACAACAAGATAAGAAAGAGAGAACTTGTTCGATCTGCTCTCAGACCCAGTAGAACTGCTCTGATACCATATTAGCAGAAGAGCGGAGAAATAAGTAAGAAGAGAAGGGAGAAGAAAAGATAAAGGTTTTAGAGTCTTCAAATCTGGCTGGCGGCGCCATCTTACATTATCATATATAGGGCGACCATAATTAAAAGGGAAAAGACCGTTATGCCCTTGTTGTAGTTAGAGTGCATAAACAATGATAAAAATACTACTTTAACTAGACCAAACAGACCCTAACTCAGAAGAATACAAACATAAAAAAATAAACTGTAAACATTCCAACACAAACTTTCTCTAAAAACCCCTGATTATGCTAGGCTGTCAGCAACAGTGTCCAGCTCCCTAGGAATCCAGACCAGCTTTACATTCAATGAGCCCAAGATATCCCTAGCTTCAGCTAGCAAGTGCGCTAGTCTCCAAGGCCCTCCTTCCTTCTCCCTTAACCAAGCTATAGTATTTGCAGAATCTCCATCAATGGTTAGAGAGGATAAACTTAGCTGTTTGGCAAAACAAATTCCTGTGTGTGCAGCCATGACCTCTGCCTCACAATACCGCACGAGTCACTATACTCTAGTTGAGACTTCCACTTTTTCCTAGCCCTCTTCCTTGCCATTGCCATGGTAGGTCCACCACCTTCTCCGAAAATATCCACCTGCAACCCACTAAATTCAGGAAATAGCACCAGACCTTCCTTGTGACAAGACAGTGGAGAAGAATGTGTTCAGCACTTCAGCTGTCTCTCCATCACAGAGGCAAAGAGGACAGACATAAGGGGGAGACACATAATCTTCCCCTAAACTTTTTCTGGATCAGATCGAATTTGAATCAGGGTATATTCAAATCCAATCCAACAGTACAAATAGTAGATCAGATCGGATCGGATCTTACAAAACATCAATTTGAATTTGAATCCGTTAATAATGTCAAATATCCGAAAATGATCCATTCTGATTTAGTTTCTGAAAATTTTTAAAAATATAACAGTTTATATAAAGAAAACAAAAAAATACAAGTATTTTCTTCAACTATTTTTTATTAAAAATAATATTAAAAAATTACAAAAAATGCAATATAAACATATATATAAATAAAAAATATTGTATATATAAATAAATAAATAACATATATATCAGATCGGATAGGGGTGATTCGAATTCAATCTGAATTTCAATAAGACCCTAGTATCTGACCCGAAAATCCCACAGGAGTATTCAGAATCTGACAAATTAGGATTGGATCATGATACAATCCATTTGCACCCCTACCCCTACCCATCAAATTCAAACTTCCAAGATTTGCCCATTCAACTGTTGATGGTGTCAACTGGAGGATGTCTAGGGAAATGACCAATTTTTCGGACCCCATCTACAAAGTTCACATGCTTTTACACTTTTTGTGTGTAGAATGCCCTATTTAAGGCTCAAAATTGTCATTTTCCTTATTGAAATTTGCAACTGGGGTTTTATGCTTAATTGTTTAACTCTATGCACATTCTTTGACAAGATTTTATCATCCATTAAGAAAATATTGAAAAAGTGTTTCACAAGGTGGAAATCAACAAATTACCTTCTCTGTTCCTTTGACAACGAAATACCCTCCAGGATCAAGTGGGCATTCACCTAGGGCACAAATAGGAGAATAAAGGGAATGCAAAAAAGAAGGTACACACATGAAAAAAATAGCGTATGACCAAACAGCTATTTAGCTCAAATTCCATATGTAACAAACCAAGGCGAGCAAGTTCAGCTTCATCCTTTCCATATAAGACACAACAGCAACTCCTTAGCATTATAGGCATTCTTCCAATAACAACATTTTCCTGCAAACATGAACTGCCTTAACTGAATAGCATACAAAAGCATGGGTAACTTCAACAATTTTTTCCCAAGGCTCAGTTTGGAAAGAGTACAAATACAAATATGTACAGTACAAAATACATACAAAATAAAAGATTCTATACTATACATATCTGTATTTGTACTCCTTCAAAACTGAGCCTAAGCAAATTACATTCTGACCCCGTTGGATTTCTGACAACTAGAGATACAACCCTTGGGGGCTCCCAACAAACATTTCAATTATCTACCCTGCGAAAAAAACAAAAATAACCTTGACATCCAAGATGCTTTACTAAGTTGCCCTATCAAGGGGAAAATCTTGGACATCAAACATCATGTAGGAATCCACAGACAATTTGACTTTGAGCTAGTGTTAATCTTACTGTTCTCGCTTCAATCCAAGTTGTAGGAATGTTGTATTAAGATCCATCAGTGATGTATACCATCCAATTGGCATGACAGGATCCAACCATCAATCTGGTAATGGTATAACCAGATAAACCAATTGACCGAGCCCATCCAAGAAGTATACAAGAGACGGTCTTTCTTTCTTTCTTCTTTGGTAATGCTTAGTAAGTAAACCATTCTATTATGGTGCTGGATACCATGAAAATCAGTGAAACTAGATTACCAAAAGCAGAGGGTGCCAAAAACATAGAAAGTTCAAGCTATAGCGTTGTATTTGGATAGGTCAGACTTAAGATGGTGGAAAGAACGCAAGAATGGCATTTTTTCGGTGAATCGTTTTACAAAGCTTTAGCAAGAAACCAGGTAGAGCAAACTTCCATTAAGGGTGTTTGGGGTAATACAATTTCTACAGGGATTCAAAGCTTTTGCTTGGTTGGTGATTCTGAATAGCATACCCACTCAGGATCATCTAAGAAGTGAAGGCATTCAGCTTGCTAACAGGTTTTACTTGTGTGAATCTTCTGTAGAGGATGTGCTGCATTAATATTTTGACTGTTGTTTTATAATGTTATTTTGTAGAATACAAGGACAGGTGTCACTTAATTGCCAGGTATGCAGAGTATGTCTTTAAAAGTCTCAGAATCCTCGGGGGTCAAAGTATAACTTAAACTTTTATGTTTTCTTCCAATAATTAACTTAATGATTTCTAAATACCTTCTTCTCAATAGTAATCTGATCACAAAATTTTTTCACGTACTCTATGTTGACCATTATAGGAGCAGCATACCTACAAATAGTGACATAGAATATAAACAAAATGTGAGATAGATGTTTATCATGGACACTGATCAGGAGAAAAAATTGATAATGGATACCAACAAGTAACCAATCAAAAAATGGAAACCATCAGGTAGGAAATCTAACATATGGTATAAGATCCATATACTATACATGTTTTTTTCTTCTTGTAACATTTTTACAGAAAAAGATAAATGGTCATGCAAAGTGAAAACCTACCAAAGAGGAAAAAAATAATAATGGCATTAAACAGTTACAGAAAGATAAATGGTCTTGCTCTGGTTTCCTCTTTGTACATCTTCTAATGTACTGCCTTTTTTATTTAACAAAATTCTTCAAAAAAAATTATTATTTCATCAGGCGGGCCCTTCATCTATGTCTCTCATCCAAAAGATGACCACCTAAGAATCTTTCTCTACCTCTACTTGAGAAAACCCCAGGTGGAATATAAATCCAGCCCCAAAAAAGGAGAACAAATCTTAAGTCTAATTGGAACACTGAACCCAATAATGCCAGAGAGCATCAAATAAGCACACTGTCTAATTTTTGAAAACACATACTACTCCTGAAACATCCAGGTTTCCAAGTAAGAACCAAGGCAGAATATTTTTAAGGGAGGAGGGTTCATGCATGCATCGAATGAAGGATTCCAGAATATTTTTAAGGCAGTTAACTCAAGTACCCAAGTTGATTCGCTAGGGGCACGCATCAGATCATAGGGTGGGGACCAGTTACCAGTATGCACAACTGTAACTACCTTCTCCTCTATAATCCTACCATGTGTCATGTGCAGGGCATTTCTGCAACTCTCACATGCCTGTACAGTGCCTTTGTCTTTTACAACCTTTACTTTTGCACCATGCTCAACACTTTACTTATGTGTTGTGGCTCAGTGTTTGCCCATGTCTAGTGGCTACGATTTACTATATCCAAGGAAGATGGCCACGGTTAGCCTTTAGTTTGTGATTGGGGTTACCCTGTAGTGGTATAGACGTATAGTTGTGGTTATACGTCCACGGTTGCCTTGCATTAGCATAATCGTGATGGCACAACCACGGCTATCCTTTGGGTAGTTTTTTTATAGTAAAAAAGATTCACTAAAAGAGGAAAAAAAAAAGGTACATCCTAGATAGGTGTTAAGGCAACACCTTCATACAAAACTAAGGAGCACAAGGCACCCAAAAACCAAACAAAAATAACCAGAATACAACTTTACAACCCCAAACTACCCCACAAAATCCAAAAAAGGAAAAAAAACAAACTTGAAACAAATCTTTAAAGATAAAATGGGTGGAGTCTGAACATCCAACACAAAAAAAAAAAAAAAACTTCATCCAAACTCTCAACCCTCTCCCTTTTCACCCACAACCTCCTCTCACTCTAGTACAACATCTGTTTCTGAAGGGCATCAAGTATAAAGTGGGAAATGGCCAGAGGGTTCTGTTCTGGAAGGATCTCTGGTGTGAAGAAGGACCTTTAATGACTTTATTTCCTGATTTGTATGAAATAGCCACAAATAAGAATGCTACTGTAGCTGAGTATTTGGAAAGACAGAATGGACACTGCATATGGAACCCCCAATTCAGAAGGAACCTGAACAACTAGGAGGTGCCATCACTGATCAGCATGCTCCAAATTCTATATGATTCAGAAACGTCTGGTCTAGGGGAAGACAAAAGATTGTGGAAGTTAGAGAAGCCGGGTAACTTTTCTGTAAGATCCTTTTTCAAATCTGTAGCAAGGGAGAAGACCGCACCATTTCCAAGTGACAGGATTTGGATTAAAGCTGTCCCCTCTAAACTGGCCTTCTTTGTCTAGTCAGGAGAGGTCTACAGGTGGCAGATTTGGATTGCCTATTATGCAATGGTAATGTGGAGTCTTCTGGTCACTTACTGATTCAATGCGAATTTACTCATTGGATCTAATTAAGGATAGTAGGTGTGTTTGATGTAAAATGGTGCTTCCCAGCTGAAGTGATGGGTTTCATTGAGGCATGGCATCTAGAAGGTTTAAGTAGAGCTGGAAAAGTAACATGGAGCATCTTCAGCAATGTTATGGACTGTGGAGTGAAAGAAACAGGAGACTGTCTGCAGGGGTTCAGGCTTCAAAGGAAGAAATCCTACGTAAAATTCTGGGGATGGCTCGTTCTTGGTTGGCAGTTCACACTTTGTTTAGAAATAGACATCCAAGTTCTTTCTTTGATTTGGAAGTTCTTTTTGTAAGGAAAAGTTAGCTGTTTTTTGGGTTTTGGGCTGTAGGGAGCAAATTGTATATCCTCTGTTCAGTTTCTCATTGTACAGGGGTTCTTTGTTGGCTTTTTGCTTTAATAAAATACTTTACAATACAGTTAAAAAAAAAAAACTACCCTCCCTTCACCTTCCTCCCAAATCTTACCCCCTCCCTAACTGCTTTCCTCTTAGAGTATTCCTCCCTCCCGTTTTGTTCAAAGTGTTCAATTGCCTTCCTCACCATCACTTCCCCCCCCCCCAAAAAAAAAAAAAGAAAAGACCAATAGAATTCCCAACTGCCACCTGTCTGTCCACCAGTCGATCAATACCCACACTCTCCTCAGTGATATACTCTTCAACCTCAACCTGAATTTTCATTTCCATTCAATTTTTTAAAACTCCCTTCCTCTCACCTTTTTCCCCCTCTATCAACAGTCATCTCCTCCACATCCTCCTTCCCAGTGTCACTCTCTTCCTCTCCATTCCCTTTAGTAAACTTTATCCTATTCCTTTCTCCCATCTCCTCTGACAGGACTTCAAAATTTTGATTAATTGAATATAACCGCGGTGCCTTCCTGACTGAGGCTACTTCCAAAAAGTTGCTTCTCTTAAATTTGTGGTAAGGACGAACCCTGATAAGTCCTGCCTTGAGACAATGAAAATGTATGTTAAATAAAGCTGATTAAAATGAAGCAAATGTGTATAGATGGATAGATATATGTATGTATGTTGAACAGCCCAAGCTTTTTTTAAGAATAAGTTCCTAGGGGGGAGGGGGGAGTCAAGAAACTTTTCATGTTTGGTCTCATTTAAGTCTAAAACTGTAGTTATGTCAGTATAAACCAAACCCATTGAGTGAGCAAATCTTATGACTAAGCAACACAAGTGGGAAGGTAGAACTGGTGTATGTATCTTTACTATATAATGTTGATACTTGCCTTGACTTCACATCCAGGCCACTATGCCAAAAATCTAATCCCATTTATTTTCCTGTATCAGCATTTGATTCATCTCTCTCCCACACTTGCATGTGCATTTACAAGTGCCACTCAACAAATGGGAACTAAAAGAGAACTTCGATGTTTGTAAACAAAAAAAAAAGCAATAAAAAAGGAGTTAAGAGACAGTGGTAACTTACGTCATGTCGGACAGACGGCATATATGCGGTGTGAGAGTGTCAGTTACATTATCTGCAGTGATAGAGGGCGTTCCAATTTTGACATCGGTGTACCTGAATAACAACAAATAAAGAAGCTGTAGTTTCACCTATTTGACAGTTTATCAGAAATAAATCCCTGTTGGAAAATGAAAATCCAAAAAAAAAAAAAAACTAGGCCAAAAACAATTGAGGAAAAAATATATATATACTTGAGGTAAAAATTGGGATCAGAACTGGCTGTGATGCGATTATTGGCTTCAACAATTTTCTTGATTCCAATGTTAACGAAGTAATTGAACGAATCCAAATGTTGCTTCACCAAACCTCTCACCTGCAACTCAAGAAGTAAATAGAAAATATGAAGAAATAGTAAGTTGACAAACAATGAATAATCTTGCGTCAAAAAAAAGAAAGAAAATGGCGACTACAAGTACAATTAAATTGGACTATAACCAGGGATCAAATCCCAGTTTTCGCTATAATATTACGAACAAAAAAAAAGTGCTATATTCTAACGACTGCCGATGGTACCTTTAGGAACTCAGGAAGAAGCTGGAACTTGTCGACCGCCGACTTCACTGGAGAAGCTATGAATTGCTTATCGACTGGGAAGCTATAAACGATGAAATCGAGTTTTAATAAATGAAATGAGAACAAAAAAATAATAATAAATAAACTATAATTGTTTGCGTCCTTGACTCCCTTATGCAGTAAATAAAAATAACAAAAGTAAACAAAAATGCAGGAAACCTAGAAACTTCAGATAAATAACGTACTCTTCCCGGACGACCATGTTTAATTGTTCGTCTGCCCCTCTGAGATTGCTTCGCGAGTTCTGCCGCTATTACAGAAAACAATGAAAATGAATTGAACACAAGTACCAAAAACGTGATAAATAAAAGCCCTGCTAAAACCCACAATCCAACATCACGCTCGCATTATATGACCCTTTTTTTGGGTAAGGTCTATGGACCCTTCGGTTCACCTTTTATATGGACCTTCAAATAAAAAATTGGCCACCTTTTACAGACTTAAGGGCAGTTAACAATAAACCCTACCTCCTCTCTGGTTTTCGTCCGAGATAACAACACGGGTTACCATTAATGGCGGCAGAGGCTTTTTGTTGGTTTAGTTACAACAGCAGTGGAAGGTAAACCAAAGTGGAAAAGAATAAGAAGATAGAAGGAGAGAGAGGATGGGATCGTCTCTACCTCCCCGGTTCGGTGTGGGTGGCTTCGCTGAAGTTTCTCAACTAATGAGATAGAAGTAGAAAGGTGTGGAGGGAGAGAGGAAAGGAAGAAGAAGAAGAATGGGAGAAAGAGATGTGTAGGGAGAGGTTCTCAGGTTTGGCTGGAGAAAACAGGTTACTAGGGAGGAAGAAGAAGAGTAAGAGTGATAGGAGGGCAGCCCTTCTGACTAACAGGGATGGGGAAGAAGAAAAAGGAGGAGGATTTATGGGGAGGGCGTCAGTTGTAGAAAACAGTCGCGGATGATGCCGAGACAGTGAATACGACTGCCATCCAAAACGGTTAGGGTCAGGTCTTTCATGTCAAAGATGCAATGTTTGGGGAAGAAAAAAAAATGAAAGATCAATACCTGAGGTTTTTCTCCGGACGTCGGTGATGATTGTTCGTCGACGCCGGTTGGAGAGGGAGAGAGTGAACAGGTTCGATTCGGTGTGGAGAAAAAGAAAGCGGGAAGGGGAACGAAACACATTGTATGAGAAGCTAACGGCGTTAAGGATAGACGACGTTTAATTTGTTTCGCACGCATGAAGCCAGCGCACGAGCCAACAGACACGTGGCGCGTTCTCACGATACGCGAACCTCACAGCATGTATCAGCCGTGTATCGGAAACATCTCCTGATTAATCAGCCGATACACGGTGAAATGTGTGAGGTCGTTGTGAGGAACATATCCCAAGAAATTCAGAAGGAAACCCAATCGAATAGTTAACTGCCGTTAAGTAACTTATATGCCGAATTTTTATTGATTCATTTAAAAGGTTAATCGAATCGGATTTACTCATATTAAAATTTGATTTCTTTTAACTCCAATTTCGGTTTATGTGGATTCGGATAGAGTCCGGAGTGAAATTTTATTTAAAGCTCTATTTGGTTTGTGGGGAAGATTTGGGTGGGGTAAGAAAAAGATGGGATGGGATGGGAAGGTGTTAAAATTTAGACCATGTTTGGTTCAATTCTCATTCTTTTTCATTATTACCTAATATGAAATTCTAAAATGAAAAATAATGAGTAAAAATAGGTAGAATGATAAAAATATTGGTATGAACCAGATATTTTTTTCTTAAAAATTAATTATTTTCAGACTAACAAGTGTCTTATGTTGCTCATTATCGGTATTCACAAACCACCCGTCTCCAATAGTCAATGTTTACTAATTGGCATAGATGTTTTTTAAGAGTACCTTCATATGAGTGCTTTTATAAAAGTATTTTCGTAAAAATGTTTTTAATAAAAGTACTTTTGTAAAATTGTTTTTATAAAAGTGTTTTCCTAAAAGTTATTTTATATTTTCATAAACATACTTTTATAAAAGTGCTTTCATAAAAGTACTTACGTAGAAGTCCATACAAGTGATTTTATAAAAGTCCTTTCGTAAAAGTACTTCCATAAAACTGCTTTTATAAAAGTTATTTCGTAAAAGTGCTTCCATAAAAATGTTTTAATAAAAGTATTTTTGTAAAAGTGCTTTTATAAAAGTGTTTTCCTAAAAGTTCTTTTATACTTTCATAAAAATACTTTTATAAAAGTGTTTTCATAAAAGTACTTACGCAGAAGTCCATAAAAGTGATTTTATAAAAGTACTTTCACAAAAGTAATTTTATAAAGTGCTTTCATAAAAGTACTATATAAAATGACATTTATAAAAGTTCATTCGTAAATGTGCTTCCATAAAAGTGTTTTTATACAAGTGCTTTTATAAAAGTGTTTTTGTACAAGTACTTTCGTAAAAATTGCTTTTAGAAAAGTGTTTTCATAAAAGTACTTTCGTAAAAGTGCTTTCATAAAAGTACTTCCGTACAAATGCTTTCAATAAAAGTGCATTTGTAAAAACACTTCAATAAAAGTGTTTTCGTAAAAGTACTTCCATAAAAAGTGCTTTCGTAAAAGTACTTCCATAAAAATACTTTCATATAAAAGTATTTTTATAAAAGTGCTTTTCATAAAAGTGCATTTGCAAAAGTAAACATCTATGGCAAAAGCTTTATAGGTAGAGTTTCCTCCAATAATGAAATGAGCAAAATGGGGCATGATTATTTTTCATGGTGCATGCTAGTCAATTTTTGTGCTATGGGACTGATTTTTCATTTTAAAAATAATGTGGCCCTTGTCAATAATTTTGTAACCCAACATTATAATGTTATTCATTATTGCCCATTATTACCTATAATTAGCAATAATTAAGAGAATGAGACTCATAGCAAAGAAACAAACATGGCCTTAATTCTCCATTGTTTGATTTTACATGGGAAAAATAGTAGGAAAAATGACCAACACAAAACAAAATCCACCCTTGCGTTCCCATTTTTTCCATCTCATAGGCATCGTCGTGATGAGCAAAGGAAGCAAAGATCCACTTGTTGCATCCATTAGTGTGAAAATGCTGCTTGAAGACCATACCTCATCATGGTCATTGCCATCATTTTTCTACCTTCACCATACCTTATTCATCCATTGTCGCCTCCACCGTTTCCGCCTCTACCACCACCCCCATTAAAACCATACTATTGCCACCATACCCACCACTGCTTGCACCACCATAACCACATCCAAAATTGTATCCACCACTTTGTCCACATTTGCCATCACTGTAACTCTCTCTCCAGCTTCCCTGAAATAAGATCCATCGGGGGTAATCACGGATTCATCGGGGCCGATCACCTGAAATACCTTCATCTTTGGTGGTATCAATCATAGATTTCACCCTTTCCCCCCCAGCAAATCTCCAAAACCGTCATATTGTTGAACCATTTCACAACTCTAGTTATTCCGAAACTCTCATGGGTCATGGATCTAATCTTAACTTTGAACGAAATGGCTAGAAAAAAAAAAAAAATCGCCAGAGATCCAACCGTTGGGATATGTAGAAGTTAAAGAAAAAAAGTATATCAAAGCTCTTTGTTTAAAAAAAGGCCCAATTTTTTTTATGAGTTTTCCCACCGGAGTCGCATGTTTTGGTGCAATCCTGATTACACGATTTTGGGGATCCTACATCTCACGTTTTTTCTCATCCATCCCTATATTTCCCTCAAAGCAAATAAAAAAATGAATATTTTTGGAATATTCACTTTCTCATCCCCGTTTCACAAGCCAAACGAATCCTAAAGGTCACTTGTATTTTGGCCTATGTTGAGGAAATGTTTTAAATGCAAACTTTTCTCAATCTAATGGAAAAGGCAAGGAAAAATAAACATACAGGTTCATATTAAATAATCAAATTTAATTTTTATGACTTGCACCTAAACAAGGTAAGTGTCCTCACTTTATATGGTACTAGCAGAGCCACAAAACAACTATTATCCAATATGATAATGGAGGGGAGTAAAATTGAAGCAAAAGAGCAAATCTAAATATTGTTTTTGTTGGGAGAAATTGAAGCAAAAGAAACCTTGTGACATTCCCAAATGGGTTGTGCTAGTTTGAGTCCAATCCAAATATTATTTTTTGGTTAGATGATCTTTGTTAATTTTTATTAATTATTAATAAAATTAAAATTGTATTATTATTTTAAAATTTATTAAATTTTAATATTTAAATTTAAATTTATTTGTTAATTAATTTAATATTTTATCAATGCCATTATTTTAATAAAAATATTTGAAATAATCAAAAATAATATAAATTTACCAAATTATAATTAATTGGAATTGTTGTAATATCATTAAGTGGATTTTGTTAACGTGCTAAAGTTTTGTAACTTAATTTTGAATATTTATTAATGATTTGGTAATTAGTAATTATAATAAAGTTATTTGGTGCCAACAAAAATGACAATAACTCACACCCTGCAAGTACCATGGTAATGCGGAGCTTGGTCAATCTTTGACGGTATAGTGAAGACAATGAAAAAGAAAGAGGACATGGGGAAGAGAGGAAAGAGGAGATAAGGGAGTTTTTTCCTTGTGATAAACCCTAGGTCAAAATTATATTACCTGTTGTCTCTAAGGGAGAATTGCTCATTCATTTTATAGAGAAAAAATCAATGCTATATATGGAAAATGACTTAAATTGAGACGTTTCGTGTTAGGAAAATATATTTTTTATTATTAAGAGAGCATTATTGGGGTTTTGTCACGTGTATAGTGATATTCTTTGAAAATAGTGTTTCATTTCCCATAAGGATTTTCTACGTACGCTACTTATTTTGTGGCCCTTTTATAATGACGTTGCATTTCGGTGGGTATGTTTTTATTAAACCTACATGTGTAATTTTTAAGACGCATGTGTGATCGGTGTTTATTCCCGATCTATTGTGATTCCGTGGTTTTGTAACGGTCTCGAGTTCTTTGAACCTCTGTGCGCATCCGAAATTCATCATAAATTCGTGCGTGTCTTATAGATCATCACAGATTCGCACTCACATAACCTTTATTGCATGTTTATGTATGCATAAGGTTTATCGTGGTTTTGCGCTAGTTGAAGTTCATCGCGGCATATTTCAAATATGAGTTCATCGCAAATTTACAGTGAATTATGAACTCATCGCAAACATGCAATAAGTTATGGACTCATCGCAAATATTACATAATAATATATAATATAATTTTATTTTCAATTTTATTATTGCATATATAAACAATTGTATGCATCAAAATTCATATAAAATAAAATTTTAAGATTTTTTTAATATTTTATCTATTTTTTTAATTTAATTAAAATTTTTCAATATTTTTTCTTTGTTTTTTAAATATACCTCTCACAGTTTGGCCCAGCATGGCCCACGGACCAACCTCACCCATGGCACAACACGGCCCGGGCCCGTGCCATGGGCCGTTCCATGCCGGACCTCTAAAGTTTCCCAGATGTAGCAAGCCCGGCCCGCCAAAAGCACGGGTCGCCACACCTCTAGCTAAATCATGAACCGCCAGTTATTTGGTCTTAGTGAAACCCGGTTCATGACCGTTGGGGCGAAAAGCCTTGGCTCGGTTATGTTAAATCTTCATGTCATACAATTTTCTGTTTCTGCCGTTGGGAATCCCGGCAAGGGCGAGATATCCCCAGGTCGTCGTCGTTTTTCACCGGCTAAAATGCCCTCGAGGGACAGGATAGCCTACTTCTACGATGGTAATTTTTTCCCCTCTCCATTTAGTTATCAGTCCACGCGTCATTAGTAGTCTTGAATTCTAGTTTTGTGAACGTGAACTCGTCTGCAATTCCATTCGGCTACTTAACAAGAAAACCCTAGAATTCCTGCTTCACGTTTTTTAGTCTCCCATGGGTTCTCTTTAGTGGTGATTCTTTAAATAAAAATAATATCTTCTTTACTCCCCTTCAAACTCATCGGAGTTGATAGTTATGAGTATGCTGAATGATGTGCTGTTCATGAAATAAACAATGAGTTCTCAGGTAAAGATGTAAAAGCAGTAAAACAGAACATACCAGATCAACCCCACACTATCAGGTTTCCCCTCGACTCTATCTTTCTTGTTCTGAGGAGGGGCGGTCGTGGTTTTGATGGCTAGTTAAATATTGAGGAAATAAATAGAAAATAGCCAAGCACATGAAGACGCAAAAATTTATGTGGTTTGGCACTTTGGCTTTAGCAAGATGCCTTGTGCCCTTGTCCACGGGGAAGACAATAAAAATAATCTATTAATTGTGGCAGGCTTAGAACCCAGATACATAAGAGGCATCCTTTTCCCAAAAACAACACATTATTATTCTTTGATCATAGTGATAGTATCACTTTATTACATTCAGATGACTACAACCACAGATTGGAGAAGGTTGAATCAAATTACCAAAAAGAAGATTCCATTACTTCTTTTGGGTGGATATCTTCTCAGTGTAAATGTTTTTGTGAAGGATCTTCCAGATTAAGAAAACCTTGAAGCTAAGAAAATCCAAGAGCTCCATTTCATGCTTGGAAGATTCCATGGTATTTGATGAATCAGCTTTAGAAAATTCATAGCAAAGCAAGAATACTCTACCATTTTGAATACTCTTAGTTTGTTTGAGCAAAATGTGCTGGAGCATTAGACCTCAAGAGGATGAGAGGGGAAAAACCTGAATCTGGAAAATTCAGAATTGTTAGTTAGTGGCAACTGGCAAGAGAATTATAAAGAAGGCAGACAAAGAAACTTCTAGCAATAGTTGGGGGGGGGGAGGAGATGGAACAGGGGAATGTGCCATCTACTTGTTGGTTTTCTTTCCGTGTAGAGGTTGTTTGTATGGTTAGAGGACAGTTGTTTGTGTATCCTGTTTGACAGTAAAATATAAAATTCGTTAGTAAAGAAGAAGATACGAGACTAGGTTATAAAAAATCACCCGAGAGGGGTAAAGATCAATGAATGACAACCAATCTCCTGTTTGGCCCAACCAAAACCCCCTACACAATTGGCAATCCATAAGAACACCAATCATACCCATAAAAACAAAGTACAGAAATCCTTCAATCTTAGTTCAACACCCCCTTTCCCCACATCCAAACAATAACTCCAGTTTAATACTCCCCAACTATCTAGGAGAGCATACATTTTTGGGATGTGGAGGGTTAGGATGGACTGTTTGGATGCTTATATTGGTCCTCCTTTTCCTGCTCTCTTATGTAGGGTTTTTGCATCTTTTTGCTTGGCCACAAAGCCCTTTCTTCTACGTGGAGATTTACCTTTTTTTATTAATATATTTAAATTTACTATAAATTGATTATTCATTAAGTTTATGTGATTATATTCTGCTTCTAAACAAAAGTACAAGGTAAATATGTTTGACGTTTTCAAATGTACATTAAGGGTTGTTGGTTAAATATTATTTGCTCAGAATAAAGGCTCATAGGAAGCTTAATCATGTATTGTGATGCAGGTGATGTAGGCAATGTTTACTTTGGGCCAAACCATCCAATGAAGCCACATCGTCTTTGTATGGCACACCATCTTGTCCTGTCATATGAGCTCCACAAGAAGATGGAAATATATGTTAGTCTCTGAGTGTTTTTTTTTTTTTTTTTTTTTTAAATTTGTATATATGACATTCGTTATTACAGTTACAGTCAGTACTGGGATTTATTTATATTTTCTGTTCAACAATGCAGCGGCCTCACAAGGCTTACCCTGTTGAACTTGCTCAATTCCATTCAGAAGATTATGTTGAATTCTTACACCGAATTACTCCTGATACTCAACATCTCTTCAGCAATGACTTGGCAAAATGTATGGTTCAGTTTTGATGAAGCTCTCTATTCTCTCTCTGTATGTATTGATGTATGTATGCATGTAATTTAATAATCTCTGTGTGTGTGTAGAAATGTCAATAGACATTTCTCCATGTAGAGATGGATATATATTGAATATATTTTGCTAAGATGTTTAGAAAATCTAGAAAAACAGGAATATTTTCTAGAACCATGGAATTAGTTAATAAACCTTTAAGGAATTATTAAAAATTATAATTGCACGTTTATATTTCTCTACCTCTTTTTTCAGTTTTTTAGCCATCTCATCTTCATTAATTATGTCAATTACTTGCCATTTTGACTATTGTATTTTTGTTACTATATGTGTTGATTAAATTTAGAACACTTTTGTGGTTATATTCATTGTTCTTCTTCTTTTGAATTATAGTGACTTAGTAAGTGAATCGTATAAAAATAGTAAGCCAATTATTCAATCACAAATTCTCCATTGGTTCTTTTAGGAAAATACTTTTAAAAATTATGATGATTTTTAATAAAATATCAAAATAATAATATTCTAAAAATTTAAATCTTAAATATATAGTCTATCTATGAAATTTGAAATATTTTCGACATATTGGCAAAATATTAGAGACAGTTGGGAAAAAAGATTTCTTGAAAATTTCATATCACCACTTAGCAAAATTGGATATGTTGGGGATATTGTGAACCATGGTGTGTTTGCATGCGTATATAGCATAAATCATCGTCATTGTAATCATCTAAGCCTTGTCCCAACCATGGTTCGTAATATCAATATTGATGAACATTTCACCATGTAGAGTTGGAGAAATTTTGCTTAGATATTTGGAAGATCTAAAAAATTAAGAAAGGTTTCTAGAAGCATTAAGTTAATTATGTCCAATTTGAAAATCAATTTAGTTATGTCCAATTTGAAAACCAATTTTGACAAAAGTTGTATTGTGGGTTTGAATATAGAAGAGAGGGAGATGACAGAGGGAGCAAAAATTTTTGGTTGTGTGGTTTCTTAATGACCTATGGTTTGGGTTTATCCTTGGGGGATAATCCTAGAGGTAGCAGCTTCTGGAACCCAGTGGTTGACACGTTCACAATTCACAAAGAAATTGGCATTATCTTTGGGTGAAGGGATCACATTGATTAAGTCCACATTAGCTAATTTGCTTGTTTACATGTCGGTGTTCAAAATTCTAGAAATCTTGTCAAATTTTGGGAACATGTTTGGCTAGGCAATTCGCCATTAAAGGAACAATTCCCATCTCTCTTCGCCCTTTCCAATCATAGGGGAGAGCTCATTTCTTCTTTCTTGGTTCCTTCTAAGTCTAGGTTTGGGTTTGACTAGGACCTGAGCTTCAGAAGACGCCTCCGTGAGTCTAAAATAAGTAATGTATTGTCATTGTTCTAAAGTCTTGAAGGGGTTCTTGGATCCATTTAGAAGGGATGGGTGAATTTGGACTCTTTCTTCCTGTGGTTCCTTCATTTGTGTATCTTTCTTTAGGTCCTTTATACAGCTCGGTGATAGTCTTGGTGTATCCTTTCCTGTCAAGGAGGTTTGGAGCAAGCGTATTCCACCTAGGATATGAGCTTTTTGCTGGGAAATGTTTTTGGAAAGAATTAAACTTGTGATTTACTCCAAAGAAAAGACCTAATTGATGCTTATCCCCCCCATTGGTGTTCTCTCTGCAAGGCCGAGGGTGAGACTTGCTATCACTTTTAATCTCCTACCCCTTCACTTCTTCAATTTGGGAATGGTTTCTCTCTTTGTTCGGGTGTGGGTGGAACCCCCCACCAAATGTACAAAACTTGTTTGCTTCTACTTTTGTTAGCTGGTTGAAGAAGAGGGGAAGAATTCTTTGGAGGTGTACAAGGGCATTTGTATGCTGGACGAATTGGGAAGAAAGGAATCAGAGAACCTTTTCAAGGAATGAGAGGAATAGGGGTGCCTTAATTGAAATCGGTGCCATTGGAGTGGTACATTGGGTGAAGTTCTTGAAACTCTTTGAGGATTTTCCTGCTGATGATTTGAATATTTGATGAGGAAGTAAATGGTTTGAAGTAGATTGTTCTTCTCCCTTTAAGGCTGTTATTAGACCATCTTGATCCCCACCTCATGGTGATTTCATAAAGTTAATTTTGATGGCAGTAGTGAAGGGAATCTGGGTCCATCATGTATTGGAGGAGTGCTTAGGGATGATGAAGGAGAATTATTGCTCTATTCTTTGGTCCAATTGGTAAGGGTGACTCATTGCGGGCTGAAATAATCACTGTTTTGGAAGGTGTTTAAAAAGCTAAGGAATTGCATATTGATAAATTGGTGATCAAAAGTGTTTCAAAGTAGGTTATAAATTGGTTGCAAAAGGATGCTGGTTGGTGGGGTTACATTTATGAGAGAAGGAGAATTGGAAGGCTGCTACAAGAAGTGGAGGTTACTCTATGATGGGTAAAAAGAGATTCTAACTCCTTTGCTGATTCTTTTGCTAAACAAGGGGTGGGAAGAAACTAACTGTTTTGGGCTTTGTTGTAATCATGTTTCTAATTAAGGGAGAGATAAAGAGAATTTATCTCTCCCTATCTTCATCCTTGTACTTCCATCCTTTTAATTTAATGAAATTATTTCGGTTATTGATAAAAAAAATTAAGTTAGTTAATAAATCTTCAAGAGATCATTAGAAGAAATATAATTGCATATTTAAGGTCAGAAAACCATAACAAAGAACCGTATAAATCAAATAGGAAAAATTTAAGCGATTGTAATAGGTATGTTTCTCTGTCTCCCTTTTGGTCTTTAGCAATCTTCTTTATATATGTCAATTGCTTGCCATAACTTTTGTCTTTATTGTTACCATATGGTTTTTGATTAGATTGAGAATACTTAGGGTTGTCCACAGGTTGGGTCTAGGTTGGATCCAAGTAGAACTGGAACTGATCCAACAAGAAATACTAAAGACCTGGAACCAAACCAGACCTGATAGGGTCTGCAAGTTTTAGACCCAGAACTGAACTGATTGGTTCTCGGGACAATCAGGTCTGACCCGATTGACCAGATTATAATAAACCTACTGAAAATATTATATATATACACGCACTAATTTATTTAATATATATAGATTGGGTTGGATCTGAGTTAGTTCGGGACTGGGTGGAACCGGTTCCGAAGCAATAATAATCGGGACAATATATCAGGAACTGAAATCGACCCATCGGTTGTGGTTCCTGGAACCAGAATCAACCCAATTGGTTTGGGTCCGTCAGGTCAGACCCGACCCATTGACAGCCCTAAGAATATTCTTTTATAGTTATATGCATTTTTCCTTTTCTTTTGAATTCTAGTGACTTAGTAAGCGAATCATATCAATGTAGTCAGCCAATTATCCAATCAGTAATTCCTTGCTGGTTCTTTTAGGAAAACATATTTTTTAAAAAAAATTATGACAACTTTAATGAAATATTGAGAGGTTTTTAGTAATGTTCTAAAATTTTGAAGTTTAAATGTATAACCTATCAATGAAATCTGAAATATCACCGAAACATTTTCGTATCACTACCTAGCAAATGGGCACTTACAGCCAAATATTATTGATATTGTGATGGGTGGGTAGCCAGCTGCTTGAATGTTGAATCGCTCCACCATTCCGTCCTGTTCAACCCATGTCCTTTTTGGCCTGCCCTTATCTCTTCTAGCCCCTTCAAGTTGTAATAGATCAATTCTTGCTTATGCTGTAGTTGACCTTCTCTTCACATGCCTAAACTATCTTAGTCTACTTTCCCTCATTTTATCACCTATTAGAGCTATTCTTTAGTTCTTTTGGATGAGTTCATTTTTAATTCTACCCTTTCTAGTTTTCCCACTAATCCATCTCAACATTTGCATTTCTGCCACATTCATTTTTTTGGACATGTAGTTTTTTTTTTTTTTTTTTTTTTTATCAATAACAAATTCATTAACTCATCATTAAAATAATTACAAAGAGGAAGACAAACACTCTTATCTTCCAAATACAACTTAAGCCTTCAAAAGAAAAGAAAAGGAAAGGAAGAAACAATAAAGTTACAATTTAGCTCAAAACATTGAGTCCCTTTCTACCCCTTGTTTAGCTAATCCATCAGCTAAAGAATTAGCTGATCTTTTAACCCAATTCATCTTCACTTCCATCTCCCGCACCAGCCACTTAAATTTTCTCCTCTCATTGCTGTAATTCCATAAGCCACTGTTATCTTTATTCAGCCACCCTATCACCACCTCTGAGTCCCTTTCAATTATAAGCTTTCTGAGATTCATCTCCTTTGCTTTTTGGATTCCTTCCATAACTGCAGAGATCTCAGCTCTAAGAGAGTCATCCACTCCAATTGGGCCTGAGAACAAGGCAGAAATGACCCCATTCTCATCTCTAAAGACACCCCCAATCCTTGACTGTCCGGGATTCCCCCTACGACTCCCATCAAAGTTTAGTTTTATGAATCCAACAGGTGGTGGGGTCCAGGGCACACTCATTACTGATCTGGCCTGTGTACAGTTTGCAATATCACCTCACTTCCTCAACATGTCATCCACTGTGTAATCTGTAAATAACTCTAAGGATTTCAGCCATTGGACAGCCCTAATATGGACTATAGCCCTCAGTTCTTCAGCCCTTCTCTCCACTTCTGAGAAGATCCTGGAATTTCTTTCTTCCCATAATGACTAGCATACTGCAGCCCTCAATCTCCTCCACATAGTCCTTCCCCTTTTCATACGCCACCTGAAAAAAGAAGGGGAGAAAGACACTGCATGTCTAATGGAGGGTCCCAGCTGCACCAAAAAAAAGAAAAGGCCCACTCCCAAATAGACTTTGCAAATTGGCAAGACACCAGTAAATGAAAACTAGTCTCCCCCTCCGCTTTGCAAAGAACACACCAATGAGGTGACAAGCAAGTATTGGGTCTCTTCTTTTGGAGCAGATCACCGGTGTTTATTCTTTCTAGAAAGGCTTCCCAACAAAAACTACCAACCCTGGGAGGAATTGGTCTGCACTAAACCTCATAAACAGGTAAAAGGGGGGTAACAGGACTGGTGGATTGGCTTAAGACTTTAAAGAAGGAAGCATAAGAAAAAGAGCCAGTGGGGGTAGGGGTCCAAATTCTAGAGTCCACCTTAGTGGGGTCTAAGAAGACATTATCAAGAAGTTAAAGGAGACTCGAAATACTCTCAAGGTCTGAGTCCCTCACCGCCCTTCTCAGATCCAGGTTCTACCCCGACCCAGAAATGGAAGAAGAAGGGGTGATGAAAGAACATACTGGCTCATTTTTAAAATCAGGTAGAGCATACAATGAAGGAAACTGGTCTTTTAGGGAAGCAGTCCCCACCCAAGTTTGTTCCTAAAGCTTTATGGAGTTACCTGAATTTAAATCATACCTGATAAAAGGGGTGAAAACTGGTAGCAGGTCATGAATGGCTTTCCAAGGAGAAGTGCTTGTGGACCTAGTTCTAATTCCAGCATCCCATCCATTTTGCTCCAGCCCATGTATGCTTGCCACTATTCTAGCCCAAAGCTTCTCCCGCTCCAATGGAAATCTCCACAAGCACTTCTCCAATAGAGCCATATTCCTTTTTCTAATGTTCCTGAGCCCCAAACCACCATAGTTTTTGCTCCTAGTCACCACCTCCCAACTAACTCTATGATCCCTCTTCTCCTCTCCCGGTTCCCAGAGGAAATCTCTCATCACCCTCTCCAACCTACTAGAAACCTTCATTGGGATTTTGAATACTGACTGGAAATAAACGGGTAAGTTTGCTAGCGTGGCCTTAATCAATGTAGTCCTTCCACCAAGAGAGAGGTAATTCTTTTTCCAAGAAGCAAGTCTCCTTTCAAATCTTTCCACCACTGGGTTTCAGAATCTCTCTCTCTTAGGGTTATCACCTAATGACAGCCCTAGATAATTCAACGGCCATTCCGAAACTTCACACCCTAGCACTTCTGCACTCCCCCTAATCTCCTCCTCCTCCTCCATATTCACACCCACTACACAACTTTTCCCAAAATTCACCTTCAAATTTGACATTTGCTCAAAGAGTTGTATCACCATTTTCATGTTCCTGATGACACTCACATTGCCTCATTCACAAAACAAAATCGCATCAACAAACTGTAGGTGAGTGAGTGGGGTTTCCTCCCTTCCAACTCTCCAACCTCTAATGAGTCCCCTAGAATCTGCTCTATGAATCAAATTCCCCAAAACATCAGCAATTAGTATGAATAAGAAAGGAGAAAGGGGGTCTCCTTGTCTTGTACCCCTAATGGCTGGAAAGAAATCTACCATTGTCCCATTCACTATCACTGATTAATGACAATTCCGAACACAACCCATGATCCATTTGCACCTTCTAGCCCTAAACCCAAATTTAGTCATAACTTTCCTAAAAAATTCCCAGTCCACCAGGTCATAAGCCTTTTCCAGGTCCAATTTACAAACCACTCCCTTCTTTTTATCCTTCTTGAAACTCTCCACACTCTCATTAGCAATGAGGATTTGATCAGTAATCTGTCTTCCACTCACAAAGGCTCGTTGATTCTGTGCAATGATGTTTGGCAGTACCTCCTTCAATCTCAAAGACAACAGCTTTGCAATAATCTTGTACAAGCTATTTACCAAGCTGATTGGCCTGAAGTCCTTTGGAAGGGATGCATCTTTCTTTTTGGGAATCAAAGCTATAAAAGTGGAGTTCACATCGGGGTTAACAATTCCTCTCTTATAAAACTCTTCAAAAACCCTCAGAAGGTCATCTTTCAAAATATTTCAACAGTCCTGATAAAAAGCCATTGTAAGCCCATCCGGCCCTGGAGCTTTTGTTCTATCCATAGCAAACACAGCCTCCTTGATCTCTTCCAGATCAAACCTTCTTTCCAACCTTCTCCTGTTGTCCACCCCTACCTCTGGCCAGTCCAATCCTTCTACCCATACCCCACTACTTACAAGCCTTCTTAGAATGGATTTAAAGTGTTCTACACATGCCCTTGCTATCTCCTCTTGTTGTGTTAACTCAACTCCATCCACTACCAATTTGGAAATAAAATTTCTCCTTCTCCTCCCATCTGCCAAAGAATGAAAATACTTGGTATTTCTATCTCCCTCTTGCAGCCATTTACACCTAGACTTTTGCCTCCAGCTTATTTCCTCCTTATGTAGGCAATCCTCTAACTGCATTCTCAAGCTTCTTCTAAGTTCATTGTTTCCCTCTCCAAATTCTCCCCTTTCTTCTCTAGAGTCAAGACTTTCAATTTGGTCCATCAGACCTCTCTTTCTTTCTTCTAACCTCCCAAACTCCAAAAGATTCCACTCCTTAATCATTGCTTTCAAAAATTGTAGTTTCTTATGGAACCTCATCCCCTCCCATTCCACCATTGGGTTACATTCATACCACCACTCCCTTACTCTATTGGTAAATCCCGGATGGAGCAACCATATATTTTCAAATCTAAAGGGGGCAGGTCCTCCACTCCTTTCCTCGCAGATTACTATGAGCCAATGATCAAATGTCACCCTAGGGAGAGCTCTAGATACCAAACTCCCCCAGTGCTCCTCCCAATCCAAAGAGAACAGGAACCTATCCAACTTGGAACAAATGGGCCTAGATTAGAGATTTGACTATGTAAATGTCTTATGGGCTAAAGGTATCTCCTTAAGCTCAAAGGCACTCACAAACCTGTTAAATTTCCTCATGCTAGCTATCACCCTCTGATTAGTCTTATTGGTTTCCTCAGAGTATCTGGTCACGTTAAAGTCTCCACCCACACACTAGGGCCCATCCCACAGCCCTCGAACATCAGTCAATTCCTCCCACAATTCCTTTCTCTCTCTGTAGTCATTTGGTCCGTAGACATTTGTGAGCACCCACACATAGCCATCCTCTTGCTGTTTAAACTTCATAGAAACTGAGTATTTTTTAATCAATTCCTCCAAGCCTTCCACCACTTCCCTCTTCCACATTGTTATTATCCCCCCTGAAGCACCCCGCGAGGGAGCAGCCACCCAACTAATCCCCCTGGCTTTCCATACACTCCTTGCCCACTTATTATTAAACTCCATTCTCTTTTACTCCTGTAATAGTACGATGTCTGGGTCATACCTCTTTATTACCTCTTTTATTGCCGCTCTTTTCCTTGCACTTCCTATTCCCTTCACATTCCAACTAAGTATCTACATTCTCACTTATTTTTTAGTTCACTTCTTCACCTAACCACTACTTTCCCCTTTTCCTTCTATCTCCCTTTACCCTGAACTTCTTGTCACCTTCCACATCTCTTTTCAATCTCTCAACTTCACTTAATTTCCTCTTCTTTGTTTTGATTTCCTTCTTCCTCTTTGATAAGCCTTCTTTGAGTACATTCAAGTCTTCCAGACTACACCCCAACTTCCCCACAAATTCTGCTGTGGTGTCCTCCTTCTTAGAGTCCTCCACCACTATCTGTTCTACAAATTCCCTTCCAATTCTCCCTTCCTCTCCTTCTTCCTTTCCGCCTGATCCCTCTCCTCTACTCTCCTCTAAATTCTCCGTCTGTCTCAACTCTTGTTCAACTTCCTTAAAGACTTTCTCAATAGTTTCCAAAACTTTTTCATTCCCATTATCTTCCTTCCAGCCTCTCCCCACAGTCCTCCCCTCTCCTCATCACACTCTTTGAGAACCCACCACCTTGGTTGGAAGCACATGCAAGGGCTGTTGAGCATGGGACAAGAACGGAATCTGGAACATAGGACACAGAGAGCACATTAGTAGCACAAACTGAATTCAACTGGAAGAATGATTGGGGATGCAGACTGTTGTTACCGTCCACTCTTTCTTGTTCAAAGGGTTGGTCAATGTCTCTCCCTGAGTTGGTTGGTAGACCTTTCTGTCCTTTGGCTAGTTTGGCGATCTGTCCTCTCTACCCATTGTTTATCCCTTATTGTTGTGTTCCCTTCTCTGCTCAGGTTCTCCAAGTTTACCCCTTTTTCTTCATCTTGCACAATCGGAAGCCTTGGGAGCGCAACCGTCTGATTCCTGCCTTCAGTTCCATTACTTTCGCAGGATTCAACTCTTCCTCCATCACCTGTCAGATTCCTCTGGCCGTCTGGGTTCAGTCTCCATTCCTCCTCCAAGTCCTCCTGGAATAAACTGGTGATGTGCAGCCCGCCGATGTCACCTATATCGGACTCACCCTTATCATTCACACTTCCGATGCTGCTATCCTCATCCACACTGTCCTCCATTTCTTCGTTGTTTACCCCATAATGTACCCAGCCTTCATCCCATTCCTCCCTTTCATCAGTTCTCTCTCTTACATACCTGGGATTCGGCTTCTCTGAGGGGCGATGCACAGAACAATAAGCTTCAAGGTTCCGGTGAGGTACCCATCGCAGCTCCCTGTCACCTTCGTTCCGCCTCTGCAACTTTCTCCTTTCTGAACTCGCCAATGTGGAAGAAGATAGACCATGGGCATTGTCTAGCATCGGCCCACAATCTAAGCCCTTTTCCCGACCCACGTGAGGCTTTAAGTTATCACGTGGGTCGGGGGCATTTCCCCCCGGTTCGCTGTTCGGTCCGCCCATCCCCTTTCCCACACCTCTGCCCCGACCCACGTGATACATTAAGTTATCACTTATCACGTGGGTCACTAGGAAAGCTACAAGCCCCCGGTTTAGCTGTCATCCCACCCACACCTTTGACCGGCTTAGGTTGAGCCATTTGACGGCTCGGGCCACTTGAATTCTTCACCACATCAGCATATGATGGGCCGACCCCCTGATGGTTCATTTTAAAAGTTTTTAAATTGTTTCCTTTTTCGATGTGGCCGCCCAAAACCCCTCTCGAACCCGACTCTTCCTCTTCCCTAAAATGTCCCCCCCTTTCTTTCCCCTCCCCTCCCACTAAAACTTTGCCATGTAATCCTTCTTCCTCCATGTCACCTTCTTCTTCCTCTGAACAACTTCTCCACAGCGACGCTTCCACTTCCGTCAGGACCCAAATCCTCCTCCATAGTCCCTCCGAGAAGAAAGTAACCAACCGAGGCACCTCCTCCGGCTTGATCCCTCGGATTCTTGCCTTGATCGCCTTCAAGTCTGTGAAACTACAATCCTCCATTAATCCACCCATCGTGTGGACTATTTTTTCAACGAGCGATTTATTCCAGAGATTGAATGGCACCTCAAGAAGCTTGATGCCGAAACAAGCTACTGAAATGTCTCGCTCATTACAAGACATACGCCATCCTTCAACGACTATCAATCCCTCCTTTGTTTCAATAGCAGAGAGTTCCATTTTCGCTTCTCCTATGTCAAGGATAGCTCTGTTTTCACAGAAGGGCATCATAAGAACAGGTTCTCTAATGCACCAGTTCTTCCTTATCTCCTCGGCAACGAGCTGCCAGTCCGTGACCTTCCTTCCAGCCGTCAACACAAATTTATTGCTCCAATCCTGCTTGTCCACTTCGAACTCCAGTTTACTTGATTTAACAGAGCACGCAAAACATTCCTCCACTACCTTCTGAGTTTTCTGCGCTCCCTCTTCTACCAGAACACTCTCTTCCACCCCCGCCTCTGTTTTCTCTGTTGGAATTTTTTGCTGCACCTTTTCAATCCTCTCCGTCACTACCAGATACTCCTGTAACTTATCTGCAAAACACTTCCACCCTGTCTTCTTGTTTCCTTCCGGAATACACACTACCTTCCTGTTGCTTTTCCCAAAAGTTTCTGTGACTGCTGTGAACCACCCCTTTCTGTTGTTTCTTAGCTCAGCTATAAAGCTCTTCTTTCCCCTATTCAGCTGACATTTCCATCCAACTTGTGTCTTGCTGTACGTAACTGTATCCACGAAACCCTTCAACCAAAACACTGCATCCCTGCAAAGAAAGATGGTTGTCTGTTTCTCTTCTCTGATCTTCAAGCACGCCTGTCTCTTGTTTCTGCAAGCTTCAAACACATACTTTTTAGCTTCAAACTCCAGCCTTCTTCTCCAAGTAGCTGCCGACTTGGAACTCCATTTCCCCGCACTTTTTAGCTTCAATTGGTATAGTTGACTTTTCCTGTATCTTTGTCATACGGTCATACTAAATATGTTGTAGTTTTGTTGCCAGGATGCTAGCAAATCGGTGACTTGATAAACTCTTTTCTAGAATTCGATAAATGTTATTTTTCTCCTCTTTGGTGGTGTTTATTATTACCTTCTGAACTCAACTTTGGCCTTAATTGGTTCCAGTTAAATTATAGTTTTTCGCTATTGATTTCATGTTTATCACTAAAACATTTCTTTTCCTTTTACCTTCAGATAACCTTGGAGAAGATTGCCCAGTGTTTGACAACTTGTTTGAGTTTTGTCAAATTTATGCTGGGGGAACAATAGGTACGGCTTAACTTGTCACTATTGCTTTTAAAAGGTTGTATGAAGTTTTACTTAACCGAATTTCTGTTGTCAACAGATGCTGCACGGAGGTTGAACAATCAGCTTTGTGATATTGCCATAAATTGGGCTGGTGGATTGCATCATGCAAAGAAATCTGAAGCATCTGGCTTTTGTTACATTAATGACTTAGTCTTGGGGATTCTAGAACTCCTCAAGTATCATGCTAGGGTTCTATATATTGATATAGATGTGCATCATGGAGATGGAGTTGAAGAAGCCTTTTATTTCACTGATAGGTACTAATAGTTTATTTTGAGGATAGGATGGAGTTCATTATACCCACAATAATCTGGAACAAATTTGATAAATGGTGTGGTAAACATGAATTAGCTCATTAGATGCCATACTAAATGTCTTGCAGATTCCAGGACCATGGATTCAGCAATATGGATTGTCTCAACTGTGTTGAAGTAAGCACAAATAAAGTGTATAATTTATGTGGTCAACTAAATTACAGTTTTGGAACCTACGGGACTATTTAATGTGGCAATGCATGATATTGACAATCTGGATTGAAAATTGAGAATGACAAAAAGAAGATATTTTATGCTTCTCAAGGACACCACACGTTTATTCTTCCCTCATATATGATACATGTAGTCCTTATTGATGTACTCAGACTGCCTAATTGGTGAGAAACTATTGGGTGGCAGTAAACCTGATACTCATGCATGTTTAACATAAAAAAGATATGCATAACTGATTGCTATATCAGATGTAAATCAGTCCTCAAAAATAGGTGTAAACTTGAAAAATTAGAGAGAAAAAGGAGGAAGAAAAGTAAGAGCAGTAGTACAAGAGAAAAAGATGGGAAAAGAGGAAGAAGAAGATAGGTTCGAATAATCCTTCCCTCTCTTCTCTAATCCCTTTTACTAAAAATTAATGTTAAAATAATTACAAGTATGCCCTTAAGTGGGCGGTCAACTAGGCAGTAACATAAAGAGATTAAACAAAAAGAAATAACAGGCCCATTAAGAGAGGCCCATTAGCTAGCAGGAAAATAGAAAAAATATTACAAGAGAAGATACTAGGACCCATTTGGCCTAGTGTCTTTACACTCCCCCTCAAGCTGAGCATAGATGTCAATCATGCCCAGCTTGCTTATATAGTGTGTCATTTTCCCTCTCGGAACTCCTTTGGTCAAGATATCAGCCAATTGTTCTTCTGATGTAATGAATGGTAAACAAACTTATCTTGAGGAAACTCTTTCCCTTATAAAATGTCTATCAACCTCAATGTGCTTAGTTTTGTCATGTTGAACAGGATTATGTGCAATATTGATAGCTGCTTGGTTGTCACAGTAGAGCATCATTGGCTTCTCATAGTCAACCCCCAATTCTTTTAAAAGGGATTGTAGCCACGGTAATTCTGACACACCATGTGCCATTGTCCTGTATTTTGCTTCAGCTGAAGATCTAGCAACTACAGAATTTTTCTTACTCCTCCACGACACAATGTTCCTAGCGACCAGAGCACAATAACCTGAGGTGGATCTCCTATCATCAATACATCCTGTCCAATCAGCATTAGTGAAAGCTTCCAGCTTCATGTGTCCATGTTTGGCAAATAGAATACCTTTCCATGGAGTACATTTCAAGTAACACAGAACCCTTTCTGCAGCAGCTAAATGAGCATCTCTGGGAGAATGCATAAATTGACTAATAACACTTATTGCATAGCAAATATTTGGCCGAGTCATGCAAAGATATAACAACTTCCCAAGCAGTCTTTGAAACACCCCCTTATCAGATAAAATGTCACCATCTGTAGCAAAAAGCTTATGATTGGGATCAATAGGAGTGGAGATTGGTTTAGCTCCAAGTTTACCAGTCTCGGCATAGAGGTCAAGGACATATTTATGCTGAAAAATGAAGATACCATCCTTAGATTTAGCAACTTCAATGCCCAAAAAATACTGAAGATCTCCCAAATCCTTGATCTCAAATTCAGAGTTAAGGAATCTTTTGAGTTTACTGATTTCTTGAGTGTCATTACCCGTGACCACAATATCATCAACATAAACTACTATCAAAAAGGTCACCAGAGAGCCATTTCTCTTCAAGAACAGGGTATGATCAGATTGACTTTGTGTGTAACCAAAAGAGACAAGAGCAGCCCTGAACCTCTGAAACCAAGCCCGAGGAGACTGTTTGAGACCATAAATAGATTTCTGTAGTTTACATACCTGCCTTGCATTTTCTTCCCATACACCCATGGAGGCAAAGACATATAGACCTCTTCATGTAGGTCTCCATTTAAGAAGGCATTTTTAATATCAAACTGGTGTAGGGGCCAATCAAAAGTAGCGACTAGAGATAACAAAACCCTGACTGAGGTCATCTTATCTACAGGAGCAAATGTCTCAAGGTAGTCAATACCATACATCTGAGTGTAGCCTTTAGCAACCAGCCTAGCCTTAAACCTCTCAATAGATCCATCAGAGTGATATTTAATGGTAAACACCCATTTACAACCCACTGGTTCCTTCCCTTCAGGCTAGTCAACGATATACTAGGTATGGTTCTTATGCAAAGCATCTAGTTTAGCCATCATAGCATCCCTCCATTCAGGTTTAGATAAGGCTTCCGGTACGGACCTGAGTATCACATGGGAAGAAATAGAAGCAAGGAGAGAGTAGTAGGAAGGAGAGAGAAGGTTGTAAGACAGGTGTTTGGAGATACAATGGGAGAGAGAAGGCTGTAAGACAGGTGTTTGGAGATACAATGGGTTGTACACTTCCGCTTGCCCTTGCGGAGAGCAATAGGAAGGTCAAGGTCTGGGAAAGATGTAGATGGATCAGGGGAAGGCTGGCTTGTTACCTCAGTAATGATGGGAGGAGCAAGGGGCTCTTCTGTAGGAGTGGAAACAACTTGCCCATGTCTAAATCTGTGCCTTTGGTATCACCTTTGGAGAACATGATGAGAAGGAATTACAGGAGAATGAGATGGAGGAGGAGGAATAGGAATATTGGAGGTAGGTCCAGTGGGAGAAATGGATACCTCATGAGAGGACTCAAGAGGAATGGGAAGATGAACAGCTGGAGACATAACAAAGGGATCTTTAGATGTCTCCCCCTCAAGAGAAATACTAAAGAAAGGAGTTAACTCATCAAATGTGACATCTCGAGATGCAAAGTGGGTGCCACTAACTAGATCAAAACAATAATATCCCTTCTGTGTGGGGGCATATCCCAGAAAAAACACATTTACGAGCCTTATGTTCAAATTTGTACATTTGATGGCTGTGAACATGCACATAACAACTGCAACAAAAAACACAGAGAGGAAGAGAAAAAGATCCTCATCCGGGAATAGAAGGATAAAGAGGGTTTTGAAGTTAAGAACTTGGGAGGGCATACGATTGATCAAAAAGGTAGCGGTAAGAATAGCATCTCCCCAAAATTTTATAGGAACATGGGATGCAAACACGAGGGATTTGGCAACTTCAACCACTTGTCAGTTCTTCCTTTTCGCCACTCTGTTCTGTTGTGGAGTGTAGGAACAAGAACTTTGATGAATAACCCCAAAAGTTTCAAGATAGGCAGAGAGGGTTTTCTCAAAATGCTCCTTAGCATTATTAGAACGAAATATTTTGATCCGAGTGTTAAACTGGGTGAGGATGAGTTCATGAATTTTTTGCACAATAGCTGGTACTTCATCCCTAGATTTCATGAGATAAATCCAAGTGTAACGAGAGTAGTCATCAATAAAAAGGATAAAGTACCTGTAACCCCCCATAGTTGGCAAATGATATGGCCCCCACACATCAGAGTGAATAATATGAAAAAGAGAAAGAGATCTTTTATTGTTTACTGAATAAGAATGTCTACAATGGTTTGTTAGTTCACACGACTCACAATGAAGACTCAATAAAGACACTCCCTTAAACATATATGGAAACAAATGACTCAAAGCAGAAAAAGACAAATGACCAAACCGAAAGTGACATAACAAGACTTTGTCAATAGACTCTGACAAGACCGACTGTAAGGCAACTCCATGAGGTGGTCCAAAAGCTCTATCCGGTGTGTCCAACAAGTATATTCCATTCGCCTCATGGCCACTCCCAATCATCCTCTGAGATTGCAGGTCCTGAAAAACACAATATGTGAGAAAAAAGGTTATGCTACAATTCATGGATTTAGTTAAACTGCTAACAGATAAAAGGTTTTTATTAAGTTTAGGGACATGAAGGACAGAGGATAAATAAAGGGTGTCAGAGGTCTTTATATCCCTTTACCAGAAATGGGAGCAAGAGACCCATCAACAAGGGATATTTTCTCTTTACTAGAGAGAGAAGGTGGTATGAGTAGAAGAGATTAGACAGGCTGGTCATATGGTTTGATGCATCGGAATCAATAATCCAAGGGATTTTATGATTACCTGAAACTGAAGCATGATTTGTAGAAGCCCAAATACCTGAGTGAGCAAATGCTGATGATGATGATGTGTTGCTGGAAGAGTGAGATGAAGAAACAATAGCTTCCAAGTGATTTAGAAGCCTCCCATACTTTTCAAAATCCGCCTTCATTGCTGCCAACTGCTCAATGATTGATTTTTCTTCACTCTCCTTATTTCCTCCTTTAGGTACTGTAGCAACATTAGCTGTCTTAGGCTTTTCTGCCTGCCTTCCTTTCTTAGAACTGTTGTTATTTTTAAACCTGTCCGGAAGAAGTTCAGGATGAAGCTTTCAGCAAGTGTCCTTTGTATGCCTCGGTTTCTTGCAATATTTACATATCTGCTTCTTTTTCTCAGTAGGAACCTTTGGCTTTATTCCAGCATGTGCAAAGTGTTCTGTAGGTGGACTCTGTAACTGAACCTGTTGCTTACTCTCCCCATTGCTTATCATAGCGTATGCTTGGGAAAGAGTAACCTTATCTTTGGCCAGTATTTTGCCTAATGATGTCAAACTCAGGGTTGAGTCCAGTAAGAAATTCAAACACCCTATTTCTCTCCACCAACTTCCTATACATTTAAGCATCATTCTTACTCTCCCATACAACTGTCTCCATAACATCAATTTCTTGCCATAGGGATTTCAGTATAGGATAGTAGATTGCTACACTCTTCTCCCCTTGTCTTAGGTTCTTCATGTCACTTTTCAAGTTGTAGACTCTGGCTACATTCAACTTCTGTGAATAGGTCTCAGTAACACTGTCCCATATCTCCTTGGCCGAAGACATCCAGAGATAATGCTGACTTATATGAGGTTGCATAGAGTTGACCAACCATCCAATGACTGTATAGTTCTCCTGCATCCATTTCTCAAATTCAGGGTCTGTTTCTTCGGGTTTCACTTTACTACCTATGAGATACCCGAGTTTTCCTCTACTACAGACATAAATTCTTGTAGGCTGTGTCCAAGCAAGATAATTTGTCCCATCTAACTTGATTGTGGTCACACCAGTCAAAACGGAATCTACTGAGCCGAGGCCAGAAACCGGCACTTGCTTGAACTCACTTTCATATGGCTCCATTAATCAAACGAAAATCAAAGAACCAGAAATTTGGTCTATATAAACTTATTTGAAGTCAAACCAGAACCTAGATGCTTGAAAACTAGGGTTTTACTCCGTCCAGCTGTTGGGGAGGAAGAGAGAAGATGCAGTCGCTCCTACCAGAGCTTCCCAATCTCTTCCAAACCTGAACCGCCCTCCTTTAGGAGTCAAAAGACACCTCCCAAGCATAGAGCGCCACATCCAAAGCTTCACTTTTACCTGTACCTTCGAAAGTCTCTAGTCGGCTAGGGTTTTGGGCAGCAACAGAACAACACCACTTCTTGGCAATATCCAGCCAAATTTAAACTCTCCAATCCCTCTACCAACTAGGCTAGAGATCCTCTGAGCTATAGAGAGCCTATCTCTCCATACACTCTCTTAATCAAAGGGTGTATGGGAAAAGAGGAAGAAGAAAAGAAGGAAGAAAGAAAGCTGCTCTGATACCAAGATGTAAACCAGTCCTTAAAAATAGGTGTACACTTGAAAAATTATAGAGAAAAAGGACGAAGAAAAGTAAGAGCAGCAGTACAAGAGAAGAAGATGGGAAAAGAGGATGAAGAAGAAGAAAGGTTTGAATAATCCTTCCCTCTCTTCTGTAATCCCTTTTACTAAAAATTAATGTTAAAATAATTACAAGTATGCCCTTAAGTGGGCGGCTAGGTAGGCTGTAACATAAAGAGATTAGACAAAAAGAAATAACAGGCCCATTAGCTAACAGGAAAATAGAAAAAATATTACAATAGAAGATAGTAGGACCCATTCGGCCCAGTCTCTTTACAATATTGACATATTGTACAATCTGTTAAATAACTTATTTTTAGTTGTATTTTACTTTTCTTTTCTTGGATGGACTAATCAGATAAAGAGGCTTTCATTTATGTGGACTGAATTTCATAGTACAAATGGGATCATTCATTCTTTTGGAATTTACATTGACAAAGTTTCATATGACAGGGTGATGACTGTCAGTTTTCACAAATATGGGGATATGTTCTTTCCTGGAACTGGTGATGTTAAGGTGATCCTTTTATGCTTGTTTAACTTGATTATTAATTTTCTTTATTTTTCCTTTTATACGGTTTTAATAAGATATCACTATAGGAAAAAAATAGATTGTAAAGAGCCATACTTGAACTATTGAACAAATCCCATTGTTGAGCTAATGGATATGTTGATTAGAGATTGTGTTGAGGAAGTATGTTGAATGGAAAAGGAGGTGGTGAAAAGGAGTTTTGAGATGATAATGTAACTTATGACAAAATGTTTAAGATAAGTAAGAAAGTGATTTGAATAGTGTGCTTGAAAAAGAAATAGAAGTGGTATTTATAAAAACAGAGAAACAGAAGTGGGTAAGAAGTTGGAGTTCTTCTTTCAGGAAGTGAAGATTTTTGCAGAAAAGTTTTCTTAGAATTAGAAGAGAAGGAAAGAAAGATAAATCTCAAACCCACAAATTCAGATGTCAATGAGTAGATTGGAAGTTTTCAATAGAAGTTGGGGACAAGAAGTCATATGGGAGTGCTGAATCATGTAAGGATGGTGTTTTGGTGATTAAGTTGAAGCAAAGAGATAGTTATGAAAAAAGATATCATATCTCCTAAGATTTATCAAAGAAAATGATATCTTATCACCTAAGATTTTTTTTTTGTATGTAAAGTATTGTATTGATATTGAAAGTCAATTACATCAGACCATATACAAAGAGAATCTGTACAATGGGAATATAAAACCTCAGAAGTTACCCGAATAAAGGTCCAAACATGCAAAAAAGAAATAAAGTGAACACCATGAAAAACCTCAGAAGTTACCCAAAGAAAGGTCAAACTTACAAAAAAGAATTAAGCTGGTCACCATGAAATATCCTTTGTACAGTGTACACCCAACCAAGAACACAATAAGCCTATAAGATTACCTTTAACCATTGTTTAGAAAACCGGACCAGATCGGCCGGTTGAACCACTTGAACCATGGCCTGGACCCCTATCATGCCCAAAAACTGCAACTTGTGAAAAATCTGTCAAAACCTGCTAACCGGTGAACCACCCAATCTCTAATGAATGGAAGTTTGAAAATGGTGTTGGCATGTAACCATTAATCCACTTGTTGTAATCATTTATGTCTCTTTAATGTATATATTTGCTTTTATACACGTATTTTAAAGAAAATGTAAGTTGAGAGACTTGAACCCTGGTCATTTACCATACAAATTAAAGACTTGGCCATCTATCTATCACATTCAGGTATGATAATGTTTGTAAAATATATTATTTATAATATTTATTGACCTGCAGTATATGTACTGACCCATGAACCTCTCTTTTCTGGTTTTATGCTCGGCCCGGTTCTCTGAACATTGCTTTTAACTTTATCTAAATCTGAAAATTTTTATCAAATATGCGATGGTTTTTTCCCATCCATATAGTCCACAAAATGGCAGCCAGTACAGTCTTCTATAACAATTTCCCCCTTATATTTAGACCCTTGATTGTCCACCCTTTTGGAAGTTGAAGAACCGGTTCAGGTTGGCAAAAGTGAAGATCAAAGCAGGACCTTGTCATTGTCAGCTGCTGAGGAAAGCTGCCGTGAACAAAGATGTGATTTTGAGGATTCAGGGGGCTCATTACATAAAGAACATAAGATGCTGGGCTGCGTGAGTAGAGGCATCCCTCTACCTCTAGTCCTCTACTAGACAGCTGGTATGTAGTTGAGCGTCTTTCAAGGGCTGCAGACCATACCAATTACCAAGAAGGCTATTTTTGAAGGTATGTGGGAGCTCCAGAGTCCAGATTAAGGCTCAGGGCAAATCATTATCCTCCCAAGGGGCTACTATTAGAAAGACTAACTGAAAACTTGCCTGAACTCTCCCTAGACATATTCTTTCATCTTCAGATAGCGAGTTAGGCTTTGTGCTTTGAATGAGACTTAGCAGCTGAATTAGCAGAACTATTTCCCAGTCATTGAGATTTCTTCCAAATGTGTGGCCCCAAACTGCTTTTCCGTTCACCAGATGGTCCAGATCAAAGCAGCCTTCAACTACAGCTTCCTTATTTTGAGCTATATAAAATGACAGGGAATCTTTCCTTCAAAGTGAGATCCCCACACCATTTATTGCCAGAATTTGTTGTGGTTACCTTTGCCGACTTTGTACAAGTATGCCCTTTAGGAAATCAGGGAGGACATTAAAGGTATTACTTCAAAGAGCACACCTCTTGGGGAGATGCTGGTTAGGGGAACAAATTCAAATTTGTACAAGTATTTCCAATCAAGGATTGGAGCCCATATTTATTATCTATGATCCTTATCCATTGACTTCGATTTTCCTTACTGAATCTCTAACACCCTTTGCTGAAGAGAGCCCTGTTAATATTCCTGATACCCCTGATGCCTAAACCACCAAATTTCTTTGGTTTACACACAGCTTTCCAATTCCTCAAATGGGATTTGAATTTGTTCCCCCAACCAGCCCATAAAAAGGTCCTCATTTTCATTTCTAAAAGGCAAAAGCTTTGCAACACTGGTAGGGATTTGAAATAACCACAGGCAATAATAAATAGGGAATGAAGATAAAACACTCCTTATCAATGTGAGGTTTACCACTGTTAAAAGCTGCTAATTCTCTAAGTATAGTACCGCAGGGGTACTATTGTAAATTTCTCTTATTTTTTTATATCCTGTCGCCCTAGTATATATACAAAAAGTTGGTGCCGCGAGCAAGACTTTAGGCTCTCAGATCTCTCTTCTCTCTTCTTCTTCTTCTTCTTCTTCTTCTCTCTCTCTTCTCTCTTCCTCTCTTCTCTCCTGCATAACATGGTATCAGAGCGGGACTACCAGATCTGAAAGGAGAGATCGAGTGAACAGTTTCCTTCGCACCAGATTTCCAGATCTGCCACTCATCTACTGTTTGGCTGATTGAAGATCAAGGTTTTCTCGTGCACTGAAGTAACCTCTCTCCTTTTTTTCTGGTCGTGCGCCAGGGCAGAACCTGTACTAGGTCTGCTGGTTGGATGTGAGGTGATCAGCACCTCTTTCTTTCCTTATTTGTGGGGTCGATTGACCCCTGTATAAACTGTAGGTTGTGAAGACCTTTTGTGTGCTGCGATAGCAACTTTTATGGTGAACTAAAGGTCAGAGAGTGACCTTTACTTGCTATAACAGCATCTCTGTTGATATGTAGGTCAAGAGATGACCTGTATGCAATGTGACAGCAACCAGTTTGATTCTGTAGGTCAAGGGATGACCTGTTAGTGCTGTAACAGCACCTGTGTTTGACAGAAAAAGGGTTGTGTTTCCGAAGACAAAAAGGGGTTCCTTTCTCCCTTGGTGTTAGACCTTTTTCTTTATGGTTTTGTACCCACTTTAAGAGTTTTTGAATCTATAATCCTGAGCGGTGAAGATTCTGCTACATCCAGTGTTTCCTCAATGCAGAATGGAATGAGTGGGGGTGTGGACCTATCATTTCTCATGGCTGTTATTCCTCTCGATGGCTTAAATTATTTAGAGTAGTCAAGAGGGACCAAGTTGTACATTACTGCAAGGGGAAAGATAGGTTATATAAATTGAGAGAATCAAAGAACCCAATTCTGGGAGTGCTGAGTATGACAGATGGAACCAGGAAAACATCATGATCATGTCCTGGCTTTTAGTGTCTATGCAACCTCAAATAAGAAGGAATTTTATGTGGGCTGAAACGGCAAATGAGATATGGGAACAAGCAAAATCAACCTATTTTGAACTGCGTCACTATGCAAAAATTTACCAATTACAGGCAGAATCGTTCACTTGTAAACAGGGGGAGAGGTGCTTGTCTGTATACTATTCAGACTTGACCTTTGTCTGGAAGGAGTTAGATCATTATCAGAGTGTGGACTGGAAGTGTGATGAAGATGCAAAATTGTACAAAAAACTTGTTTCCTAGCAAAGAGTGTTTGCTTTCCTACATGGCTTGAATCCTGCATATGAATCTATCAGAGTCCAGATCCTTGGTAGCAAGGATCTTCCATCCGTCTAGGAAGTTTATGCTCTAGCACAATCAGAAGAAAGTAGAAGAAATTTGCTGAACAATTCTAGAGGGGATGCAATTGTGTTGGCAACGAAAGGGAGTGTTACTACTGGTGGGCGAAATACCATTAAGAAGGGGGATTTTCAAAAAAAGGTGGATGACAAAGACAAACTATGGTGTACTCATTGCCAGAAATCCCGACACACCTGAGATACATGTTGGGATCTTCATGGGAAGCTGAAATGGGCTTAAGATTTGAGTAAGAAGCAAGGTTTAGAGCTGAGTAAAAAGTCAAGATAGCAAGGTACAAGAAAGCACACTATGGAAAATATGGCTACTTAGGAGAATCAGTCCCCTATTACTACTGTGACTCAGACACACTCCTCTGGATCTGATCCAAGGGAGGATATTATTAATTCCTTCTGTGACCATTTAGAGCTCTATGGTAGAGCAATTCGTTATATGGATGCTCCTTCCTCAACTTCATTTGCGTCTACATTAGATAACTCTGTCATAGCTTTCCATGTAGCATCTCATACCCTTGACACTCCTTGAATCATTGATTTTGGAGCGTCTAAACACATGACTGGTAAGTCCTCTTACTTTCAAACCTATCACCTCCTTTTTGGAAGAGACAAGGTGAGACTAGTTGATGGATCATACTCTACCATAGCTGGTCAAGGAACCATTTCTCTTTCCTTTGGCCTTACCTTCTCTAATGTTTTACATGTCCCGAAATTTCCCATTAATTTGTTCTTTGTTAGTAGTATTACTAATTCCTTAAACTGCTCAGTGAACAATGACCTTTTTCCCTTCTTACCGTGTGATTCAGGATCTGGCCTCGGGGTGGACGATTGATACAGGATGTATGGTGGATAGACTTTACATGCTGGAGAATAAGGTTGCTCTTTAAGTTACAGAGTCTAAGAGCCAGTCTTGTAAGAGTCAGGTCTACTTATGGCATAGTCGTCTTGGTCATTTATCTTTTGAGTCTTTAAAAATTGTGTTTCCAGAGTTGTTTAAGTCAGTATCAGTGCCAAAATTTACTTGTCAAAATTGTTAATTGAGTAAGCAGTGTAGAACTCATTTTTCTTCAAAGAAAAATAAATATGAATTTCCTTTCCACATTGTTCATTATGATGTTTGGGGCCCTGTTACTTTACCATCTGAGAGTGGCTACAAGTATTTTATTACCATTATCGATGATTATTCTAGATATACATGGGTATATCCCATGTGAACTAGGGATTAAGTACCCAAAATTATTCAAGATTTTTTCAGCGGATGATCTTCACCCAATTTCAAACTGAAATCCAAAATTTTCAATCGGATAATGCCAAAGATATTTTCATAGTGATCTCACGAAGTTTTTTGCTTTGCGTGGTTCACTTCACTATAGCTCTTGTGCCCGAATACCACAACAAAATGGTGTTGCTGAAAGAAAGAACCGACACCTTGAAGTGGCTTGGGGTTACTAATTCATATGAGTGTCCCAAAACGTTTTTGGCTTGAGGCTGTCCTTTGTGCTACCTATCTCATCAACCGTATGCCCTCTCGTTGCTTAGAGTGCAAAGCCCCATTAGCTTCTTTTTCCTAAGGCTCCCCTTCTTTTCATTCCTCATGTGTTAAGTTGTCGTTGTTTTGTTCAAAATCTGTCACCCACTCTTGGAAAATTAGATATTTGTGCTATTCCTTGCATCTTCTTGGGGTACTCTTTCACTCAGAAGGGGTACTGGTGCTTTGATCTTGTTTCTCGGAAATTTTATGTTTATATGGATGTCTCCTTCTTTGAGGGTGAGCCTTTCTTCCTTGTTTTTCCTCAGGGGGAGTATAGGAATGAGGAGAAACTGGTTTAGCTCCCTCGTCTTCTTGATCCTCCTCCCTTTCGTGTTTTCTTTTGTCGTCCCAAAGGCCAATCATGTTGGTAGAAATCTGCTGAATTAAAAAATATGAAAGAAAGTAGTTTCTTGAAGAGAGAAGGAGAAGAAGATAAGTTGAAAGAAAAGAGAGCAATAATTTGGCCGCCCCCCTTCACTTATTATTTATACTAAAGTAATAGAACAGTACAAAGACAACTATGCCCTTATAGGGCGGCAAAACATAAAACAACATATATAACACTCAAAAAACATAATAAAATTTGGACTCACATAACTACTGTGGTCCCCACCTCCTATCTAACAACTAACATAAAACATCTACTCTGAAAAACATCATAAAACTAATTAATCTTCAACACTCCCTTTCGAGTTGGGAGTAAATGTCACACATTTCCAACTTGCGTAGGTCATGTTCAATCTTGTTCCTTGCCACCCCTTTAGTGAGAACATCAGTTAGTTAAAACTCTGAAGAGACACAAGGCAAACAAACTTCTCCGGTTATTACCCTTTCTCTTATAAAGTGTCCATCAACTTCAATGTGTTTTGTCCTATCATGCTGAATTGGATTGTGGGCAATATTGATTGCAGCCTGATTGTCACAGTATAACATCATAGGTTCCTCTGCTTTCACCCCAATCTCAATCAAAAGAGGTCTAACCCAAAGAAGTTTTGAGACACCATGAGCCATGGATCTATACTCAACCTCTACACTTGACCTTGCCACAACCGTTTGCTTCTTACTCTTTTAGGAGATCAAGTTTCCACCTACAAAGGTACACACTCCTGATGTAGGCCTCCTGTCATCTAAGCATCATGCCCAGTCTGTATCTGTATAGGATTCTAGCTTCAGATTCTCATGATTTGAGAAAAGAATGGCTCTACCAGGGTGCTTTTTCAAATATGCAAGTATTCTCTCAATAGCTTCCCAGTGCTGAACCCGAGGTGCATGCATGTACTGACTCACAACACTGACAGCATAAGAAATATTTGGTCGTGTCATACACAAATACAGTAGTCAGCCCACCATTCTTTGATATCTCCCCACATCCTTTACCAACTCACCATCCACACCATTAATTCTGTGATTTGGATCAATAGGAGTGTCTGCTGGTTTGGTCCCAGCTTCCCAGTCTCTCGCAGTAGGTCAAGTACATACTTTCTCTGTGAAATGAATATCCCATGCTTGGATCTTAAAACTTCAATCCCTAAGAAGTACTTGAGCTCACCAAGATCTTTGATCTCAAATTCTTGTTGCAATGATTTTTTGAGATCATCAATCTCCTTCAGATCATTTTCTGTCACCACTATATCATCCACATACACAATCAGAATTGACACCAAAGCATCTCTCCTCTTCACAAAGAGGGTGTGATCAGGACAGTGTCTGTATGTATCCAAAACGGATGAGTGCCCCTCTGAACTATCAAACCAAGCCCTAGGTGACTTCTTCAGCCCATACAAAGATTTTCTAAGTCTGCACACCTTTCCTTTACCAACATTTTTATAAAAGTTTGCTGGAATGTCCATATATACCTCTTCCTATAAGTCACCATTGAGGAAAGCATTTTTGACATCAAGCTGGAACAAGGGCCATGAATAGGTGGATGCTTGAGATAAAAGGATACGAACTGAACTCATCTTAGCTACTGGTGCAAAGGTTTTCAAATAATCAACACCATAGGTCTGAGTATACCCTTTTGCTACCAACCTTGCCTTGTACCTCTCTATCTTGCCATCGGCCGTATACTTCACTGTGAATACCCATCGACATCCGACTGTCTCCTTGTCTGGGGGGAGATTAACTATTTCCCAAGTTTGGTTTTTGACCAAAGCATCCATCTCATCTTGCATGGCTGTTTTTCACTCAGGTTTGGAGAGAGCCTCAGTAACATTCCTAGGTGTAGACACAGAATCCAGGGAAGAAAGAAAAGCACGGTAGGAGGGCGATAAGGCACTGTAGGAAAGATGGTGTGAAATGCAGTGGGCTGTACACTTTCTCTTCCCTTTACGTACTGCAATGGGAAGATCAAGGTCAGTGGGATTAGATGCAACAATGGTGTTAGGGACAAAAAATTATCATCAGAAAACATAACAGGCTCCGGCTCAAGAGGAATACCTGGAACTATATCTGCTGAATCTGGAGTTTCAGAAGGACTGACAGAGAGTGGTGTGGGTCGAGGATATGTGGAGTCAACCATCATTTGTTGGCACTGATAATGCTGTGAGGCTGCCCATAGTGGCTCAGGTAATGAAACTGGAGGTGTAGGTGTTGGCTGAACTGATGGTGCAGGTGGTGGCTGAACTGATGGAGGCACCACAAAAACAGGAAGATGAACAAATTGTGAGTTCTCCTCCCCAAAACTCCCCCTTTGAGGAGAACCACTTGAGAAGAAGAATGTGGATTCAAAAAAGGTAACATCCATAGTGACAAATCTGCTCCTTGACATTGGGTCATAATAGCAATACCCCTTTTGGTTCTGAGCATACCCAAGAAAAACACATTTCTTGGCCTTAGGATCCAACTTCTTGCGATGAGGGCCAAGAATGTGAACAAAAGAAACACAACCAAAAACCCTCAGAGGTATATGAAATATCTCTCCATCTGGAAAAAAGGAGGCTAAATGGCACCTTAAACCCCAAAGTCCATGAAGGAACATGGTTAATCACATGTACGACTGTAAGAACTGCATCTCCCTAGAACTGCACAGGAAACCATAAGACTCCTTGCCACCTCCACAATGTGTCTGTTTTTCCTCTTAGCAACTCCATTCTGTTGCGGTGTATATGCACAACCGCTTTGATGAACTACACCATGTTCTTAGAGATACGTGGTTAGGTCCTTCTCAAAGTACTCTCTGGCATTATTTGATCTAAAAGCCTTAGTTCTCACTCCAAATTGTGTGAGAACCATCTGGTGGAATTGTCATACTAAGTTAGGAATCTCATCACGTGATTTCATCAAATATATCCAAGAATATCGTGTATAATCATCCACAAACAAGAGAAAGTAACGGAATCCTCCCATGGAAGGGATTTGATATGGCCCCCATACATCAGTGTGAACAATATTAAAAGTAGAAGTACTTCTTTTATTACTTGGTTTAAAAGACTGTCTACAATGCTTTCCTAACTGACAACTCTCACACTCCAAAGTAGATAATTGAACAGGCTCAAACAACTTTGGGAAAAGACATTTCAAAGAACTAAAAGAAAGATGTCCCAAGCGATTGTTTCAAAGCATAATTTGGTTCACTGACTCTGACCCCCTACTATTGTTGCTGCTAACATGATGACCCTGATGTCTCGGAATCTCATCCAGAAGGTAGACTCCATTCACCTCACGACCATCCCAATCATCTTCTTTGGCTCCATATCATGCAAAACACAATTACCAGGAAGAAAGGTCACAGAACAATTCAAATTTTTTGTCAAAGAACTAACAGACAGTAGGTTGGTATGAAGTATAGGGACATGTAAAACAAAAGACAAAGTTATATCGTTGGTCACTCTAACTGTCCCCTTCCCAGCAATGGGCATATGTGAACCATCTGCTGTAGAGACTCTGTCTCTACCAGAGCACAACTGATAGGAACTGAAAATTGTAGGGGCATTAGTCATATGCTTAGATGCTCTTGAGTCTATAATCCAGGGAGGTCCCTCCTTACCTGAAGTGGATGCAAGATTTGCAGTTGCATATTAACTACCTGTATGTGCAAAGGAAGTGGTGTAGTTGGCTCTTGCATTCTATTGTCCATCTGGAAGGCTAGAGTTGGGTGAATCTTTCTTACTCATAAGCTGTCCAAACCTTTCCAATTCTGTTCTCACTGCTGCTACCGCTATGGATTCCCAATCAGTTTGGGAGAGAGGGGCTGAAGAGTCTGTTGTAGTGCCTACATTTGCATTTCCCTTCCTGTTTCTTATCCGAGCAGGCATAAGATTTGGATGAAGCTTCCAACAAGTGTCCTTGGTATGCTTAGGCTTCTTGCAATAATCACACACCAAGTCCTTCTTATCTTCCCTTCTAGTCTCACTACTCCCCCTGTCTCCATTCGGCTTAGGTTTTGTTGTCTCAACATTACATTCCTCCTACTCTCCTCTCCAAAGACAAAAGCATAGGCCTGAGAGAGTGTCACACCCTCCCTAGAAAGAATATGCTGCCTAGCAATGTCAAATTCAGGGTTCAGCCTTGCCAAGAACTCAAAAACCCTATGCCTCTCTACCTGTCTGTGATAAGTTGCTGCATTATTTACATTTTCCCATACCACAGTTTCTAAGTAATCTATTTCCTGCCATAGGGTTTTCAGCATGGAGAAATACACAACAAGAGGTTTTTCTCCCTGTTTTATACATATCACCTGATTTCTTAACTGATAGGCTCTGGCTTCATTTTGCTTCTGAGAGCATAGGGTTTTTGAGTTAGATCTTGCACCAAATCTCCTTAGCAATATTAACTCATAGAATTTTTTTTGCAATATGATGTAACATAGAATTACAGAGCCAGGACATTACCATGTAATTCTCTTGCATCCATCGGGAAGAGTCTGTATCAGGTTTATTTTCCTCCTTAGTGAGATACCCTAATTTTCCACGGGCACCAATAGCCATCTTAGCTGATTGTGTCCACTCCAAATAATTTGTACCATCAAGTTTTACTGTAGTAATGATCCCATACCAAAAAATATCACTACTACCTCCAACACCCAGTCCTACAGTACCGGTAAATTTCATCTCGGTATTCCAATTCTCCATTTTACTTCAAATAGTTCAACAGTAAGAAAAAAATAGATTGGAGACCTTCAAAAAATAATTTAATACCAGACATACAGAAACCAACCCATTTAGGTACCTTGGTTCCTGTTGATGTTCTTGACCCTATTGCTATTGATACTTCTGTTGCTAATGACCTTGACCTTCCTATTACTCACCGGAAAGGTGTTAGATCTTGCACCACTGAACACCCCATTTCCCACTTTGTCTCCTATGAAAACATTTCACCCTCCTTTCAGGCCTTTTTCTCTTTCATTGACAGTCTTCCTGTCCCTGAGAATGTGGCAGAAGCTCTTTCGGTACCTGAATGGACAGATGCTATGAATGAAGAAATTATTGCGTTACATAAAAATGGCACATGGGAACTAGTAGATCTTCTTGAAGGGAAGGATCCAGTTGGATGTAAATGGGTTTTCATGATTAAACACAAGGCTGATGGTACCGTTGAGCGGTATAAAGCTTGTTTAGTGGCAAAGGGGTTTACACAAGTGTGTGGAGTAAATTATGCAGAAACTTTTGCACCAGTTGCTAAGATGAACTCCATTAGAGTCATTTTCTCCCTTGCTACTAATCTTGACTGGGATCTTCTTCAGCTTGACATCAAGAATGCCTTTTTGAATGGTGACCTTGAAGAGGAAGTATACATGGTACAACCCCTGGTTTTTGGGCTCAAGGTAATGAACAAAAAGTGTGCAGATTAAAGAAATCATTATATGGGCTGAAACAATCACCAAGGGCATGGTTCAGTAGGTTTCATGTAGCAGTACAACAAAGAGGATACAAGTAGTGTCAATCTGATTACACATTGTTTGTGGAAAGAGGGGAAGGAAAAATTGTAGCACTGATAGTATATGTTGATGATATAGTTATCACTGGTGATTGAAAGGATGAAATTCAAAAGTTGAAGAATTTTCTTGTTACGTTTGAAGTGAAGGATCTAGGTCCTCCAAGGTACTTCTTTGGGATTGAAGTGGCCCGCTCACAAAAGGGTATCTTCATTTCCCAAAGAAAGTATGTCCTATATCTACTCTAGGATACAGGAAAATTGGGAGTGAAGCCAGTTGATTCCTCTATTGATCCTAACCACAAACTAGGTGACTGTCAATGTGAACCCATCAAGGATGTGAAACAGTTCCAGAGACTTGTAGGAAGATTGTTATATCTTTGTATGACTCGACCAGACATAGCTTATGCAGTGGGTGTTCTTAGCCGGTTCATGCATGCCCCTAAGACTACCCATCTTGAAGCAGTAGAAAGAGTTCTCAGATATCTTAAGAAGTTCCCAGGTGCAGGTTTGTTGTTTCAAAATATGGACATTTGAAAGTTGAAGTGTATACTGGTGCAGATTGGGCAGGATCCCTGAATGACAGGAAGTTAACTAGTGGCTACTGTACCTTTATAGGAGGTAATCTAGTTACCTGGAAAAGCAAAAAGCAGAATGTGGTAGCTAGATCTAGTGCTGAAGCTGAATATCGGGCAATGTCTCATGGAGTGGCTGAAATTATGTGGCTAAAAAATTTGTTGAGTGAGTTGGGTTTTCCAGTTGACGGACCTATGACCCAATTCTGTGATAACAAAGCAACCATAAACATTGTTGCTAATCTAGTGCTGCATGATAGAACTAAACACATTGAAATCGACAACCACTTTATCAGAGAAAAGGTCGTCACAGGGGAAGTGTGTACTCCTTATGTCAGCTCTGAAGATCAACTTGCAGACATCTTTACAAAATGGTTACACCACTCATAGGATCATGATTTATGTGACAAGTTGGGCATGATTGACATCTATGTCCCAACTTGAGGGAGTGTTAAAAGTTGTTAATTCTCTAAGTATAGTATCGCAGGGGTACTATTGTAAATTTCTTCTCTTATTTTTTATATCCTGTCGCCCTAGTATATATACAAAAAGCTGGCACCGCCAGCAAGACTTTAGGTTCTCAAATCTCTCATCTCTCTTCTTCTCTCTCTATTCTCTCTTCCTCTCTTCTTCTTTCCTGCATAACAACCACCTTTTGATAAATATTCCTTCCACATGGCCAACTTTCTGTCAGGAATTGGAGGTATTGTGAGAGATGAGGATGGCAATAATTGTTGTCAAGGCGGCGCTTAGGTGACAAGGCGCCCTTGGAGGTTCACCTTGCCTAATCGCCAATCAGTTTTCTATTGCGTGTTATTAAAAACTTTTATATTCTTAATTTTTTGAGGTTATAATTATAAAATAGACATTTTTAAACTAAAATATTCATTTTGTGTGTTTATATACTAATTTCTTTTTATTATTTTCTTATTTGTTAGGGTTTAATCAACACAAACATTGCTAAATGCTGTATTGAACCCTCAAAGACCTCAAAACCTGAACTAATAAGTAAGAAAGAACATAAAATGTTGTCCAATCAATACATTTTCCTCTTTTTCTTTACTAATTTTGTGTGTTTATATACTAATTTCTCCTTCTTCTTCTTCCACCTTTTCTTTTCTTCTTTTCCTATAACAGAAATAGGGGTTCAGCCCCTATTTTTTTTCATTTTTCTTTTCTTTCCTCTTTTTCTTCTCATGAATATGTTGATTTTCTATACTTTAACATGAAGTTTATACTTTTCTTATGAAAATTATGGATATTTATTAAGAAAATATGATTATGGAACCTAGGGAACTACCCTAGGATACATGTTTTTACTTAAAAAAATCCATCACCTGGGCGACTAGGCGACAAGGTGCCCCCCTGTCGCCTTGCCTTGCCTTGGTGCCTTGAAACCTATTTATATTAAGCTATTCAGGAACTGTGGGTATTGGTAATTCTTTGAGGGCTAAGTTGCTTGCAGTTTTACAAGGACTAAAGTTAGCTGCAATGAACAATTTTAGCAATTTATTGATTGAATGAGACTGTTAGCATTTTGTGGTTAAAAACAGTAAAGGAAGTCCCTTGGGCATTCAGATTCATTATAAGAGAGATTAATGTGTTGGAAAGACAACTGAACAGCTTGTTCATCTGGGTTCCAAGGAGTGCCAATACTGCTGCTGACAGTTTAGCCAATTCAAGGTTCTTTGTTTCTGATCTAGTTTGTGGCTGTCTGGGAGGGTCATAGTTGTAACTAAAAAGGTCACTACCAAATACTGGTCCCTGCTATCTGTGGTCTTGACATTTTTTTTTCACAAAGTGACCGCTCTCAGACTCAAACCTATGTTGTTGCGCATGGCAGCCCGGGATATTACCATTACACCAAGTAATGACCCCTAGAGTCACAGTTGTAATTACTTTGATATAATCTCCTCTACCTGAATGTTGGTCAGCACCCTTGCAGCTTTTGTATATGTCTGATCCTTGCGGTTAGCTCTTTTCTTTACAAGGAATAAAATTTTGTATTGTTAATTATCAAAAATTATGTGTTTAAATAAGGATTGCTGCTTCAATGCCTATCAAAGTGACATCAAACCTTGTGGTTGCACCACAAGGATTGCTGCTTCATAGAAAAGTTAGAGGAACGGTGACCTGAAGCAGTTTTCGAAGGTAAGCCTGATTTTGTGCTGTGGGATAAATTAAGATTTCTTAAACAGAAAATAAAAGACTGGTGTAAAAAGGAGATGGGGTGTATTATGTTGAGGAAGCAACAGTGAATCAAAAATCTTAATGCCCTGGATCTTAAAGAGGAAAAGTCCCTGTTATCAGGGGAAGAAACTGTGCAAAGGTCTTTAGCTAGAGAAGAGGTTTGTTGCCTTTCTCGCATGGAAGAGATGGTTTGGAGACAAAAGTCAAGGGTACAGTGGTTAAAAGAAGGGGACAACAATACTTCTGTCTTCCACAAGGTAGCAAATGCAAAGAGAAGGATTGACACTATCAAACAAATTAACATTGGGGGAGCTCACTTCAAAGGAGACAAGGAAGTTTCAGGTGCAATAGTGCTGTTTTACAAAGTCCTCTTTTCAGCAAATGTGTTGGAGAGGCCAAGCTTGGATAGTCTTGACTTTTTCTCAGATTTCAGAGCAAGAAAGTGCTTCCCTTGAAGCCTCCTCCTCCTGAGAAGAGGAAATTTGGTATGCTACAAATGAGTTAGTTGGGGACAAAGCTCCTGGCCCAGATGGCTTCCCAATTGAATTATTTAAGAAGTGTTGGTCTTTCATCAAACTTGATGTAATTGCAAATTTTTCTGAGTTTCACTCTAGTGCTGATGTAGCGAATGCGGTGAAAGGAACCTTCATAACCTTCATTCTGAAGAAGAAAGAAGCAGAGGATATAAAAGACTACAGGTCGATCAGTTTGGTCTTTCATGAAAGAAACTATCATATTTCCTGAAACTAGGGTTTTAGATGGAGTTTTGGGATAAAATTTGGCAGGATGGACGTTAATACTTATGGGGATAAAATTGTTGTTATTTGAATTAATAAAACTATTCTCATTTATCAAAAAAAAAAAAAAAAACTTATGGGGATGTCCAAATATGGAAGCAACAGGAGATGGTTTGGAGCAAAAGGATGAAGATTACTTATTGGGAAAATTTTGGTTTTTGGTAAATTTAGAGAAGAATGTACATGGATCAATTTCAGTTTTTAGGGATTTGAAGGAACACTTTTGATGAAGAATTTGTGGGATGTTGGTGGTTGTAATGACTGCTTGCAGAATTGGGGAAAAGATAGAGAGAATGAAGAGATAGAAAACCTGGAATCATTCGACCAGGAACTAGTATCATTTTATGGTTTATGAGAATTACTTATCATAAGCATAATGTACATAAAATGCATTCCAATATCATTCCATACATTATTCACTCAAAATATACATACATATAGAGGTAGCCAACCCCATTTGAACTAAGAAAAATAGAAATTACATAATTTCCACCACCATACTTTGGCTGAAAGAAAACTCGATAACTCCTAAACTACTTCCAATGCTTATGAAATTTTAAATGCAAAATAAACAATCACTAGAAAAATCAAGACATTAGGCTGGACCATATGTAATATATGAAATGATCAAAATACTCCTCAACTATCTAAAAATAGAAAAGTACATAAAGATGTTCATATTTGTCTCTTTTGCTCTTCTATTAGTGCCAAATGCCTACAGTCCGTAGTTTTTTTCCAATTGGGAGCATAAGACACCCATTGAAATTATTCTATCATACTCTACACATAGTACTCAGTCCTTAAATCCCCTTGTCATCAATCCCTGCTCCTACTGCCACACTCTTATTCCATTGGATGGTGTGCCTTTTAAAACCAATTTTGCAAATAAGTACCACCTCTTCCCATCTTGCCTCCAAGTTCCATAAAATTTCCAGCAATTAATGATTTCTATGATGGACCACATTTTTTATGGTACAAGTAAGCTTTTATTAGAAGAAAAGAAAAGTTAGATATACACTCCATTGGTGGTTGGGTTCACCACATAGCATAAAGAGTATTCAGCAACCGGTAGCAATATCAGTATTCAAATTCCTTCTTGATCAATATTTATCTTCAAGTTGCGCCTGGTTCTCTCTTACAAAAACTCAGCAAACAGTGAATGATACTATGCTCCATAAAATTTTAGCCTTCTTGCTCTTCCTATCCTCAGCCACAAAGAAAAACTGTCTTTGCATCAGATGGACTTGATTTCTAACTATTAAAATATCAAAGAAGAAATCCTGTGTAAATTCTTCCCAATTACATTGAATATATAAATGTCTAATTCCACCAAGTTGTGACCGAGAATGACAAGAAGCGCTCTTGAGCTCACCAATTGTCTAACTATTTAATTCCTCAAAAAATATACAAGTGTCTAACATTTTCCTCTTTCTCTTACACATCACACGAATACTTGGAAGCTGATGATCTCTGCCTTCCACATGATCCAAAGATAGAATACTCTCTAATGCTGTAAGCCATGCAAAAGCTATAATTCTAGTGACCAATTCAATTTCAGCTTCAGCCATTAAGGATCTCATAACCTCCTTTTTAACTTGTTCACTAAAAGGCAATGCAACAAGTCATTCTGTTCAGCCACTTAAGCTGTTACCAAATGATCCCTTGTACTGAAAGATGGAGTCAGCAATTTAGCGTCAAGACAAATTGTCTCAATGTTCACTTTGCAGTTGTAGTTTAATGTAAAGTTGGGTTGTTTTTGTTTACTATTATTTGAAACAGAATATCTGATTAGTTGTTTTTGTTTTTTGGTTTGGTTTTGAAGGAAATAGGAGAAAGAGAAGGGAAATATTATTCCATAAATGTTCCACTGAAGGATGGAATAGATGATGCCGGCTTCACTCGACTTTTCAAAACTGTAATTTGTAATTATGAATATTTTGAGTTCTATTTTCTTACATGGTTATGGTTGTTTTTGACAAAGTAATTGTAGATTTTTCTTACAATATATACTCCAACCATGTAGATTATTGCCAAGGTTGTTGAAACATATCTGCCAGGTGTAATAGTTCTGCAATGTGGGGCTGATTCACTAGCTTCTGACCGCTTGGGCTGCTTTAACCTCTCAATTGATGGTGCTACTCTACGTGAAATTTATTCTCTATTTATCATTTACTTCAGAGTGAAGTGCTGAGCTTTGTTTCACGTTTCTGGTCTTTGCTACACTTGTTGAAATTGATTTATCTCTAATCCTGACACTTTGAGGGTGTAAAAATCTTTTTTCCAACAGGGCATTCCGAATGTGTAAGATTTGTGAAGAAATTTAATTTGCCTTTATTGGTAAGATTATGCCAACTACAGTTGCTTGATAAAGTTATCCATTTAGCATATTGTGTTGAACCTTGGTTTATTGCAGGTTACTGGAGGCGGAGGATACACAAAAGAGAATGTGGCTCGTTGCTGGGCTGTTGAAACTGGGGTTCTTTTAGATACAGAGCTTCCTAATGGTAAGTTGAAACTTGAAATATGATTTTTCCAAATTCTCTTCGGATTTGCATGGTATTTATAGAGTGAATGTGCCTATGGCATTTTGTATCTACTCTTAATATTTGTGTTGAGTGATTTGTTTCAAGTTTCTTGAATGTTATATAATATGGTTATCCATTTTTTGGATCAATAACAGTAACTTTTATTAAAAATATTAAAGAGAGATACAGTATAAAGGGAGAGGTAAAATCACTTAACCCTCCCTAACAATAAGGATCATATTACAACACAACCCAAAAAAGGTTTTCTCTTCCCACCCCTTGTTTGGCAAAAAAATCTGCCAAAGAATTGGCACACCTCTTGGCCCATTTAACCTGAATTTGCATGTTTCAAGTAATCTGGTTAATTTTCTTTTTTTTTTTTCATTCGAGAACTTCCACAAAATAGAATCTTTCTCCTGCAACCAGTTAACTGCCAGCCTTGAATCTCCTTCCACCAACAAATTTCTGATGTTCAACTGCTTGGCTCTTTTGATCCCTTGCAATGCTGCCAAAATTTCAGCTCTCAATGAATCCCCCCAGCTTATAGGTGCTGAGAACTCGGCAATAATTTGACCTTCTTCATCCCGAAACACTCCACCTATACCTGAAGGACCTGGATTTCCTTCACTGCTACCATCAAAGTTTAATTTAATGTATCCCGAAGCTGGTGGAGTCCAAGCTGGATTGGGAGAAGAAGTCAAGGGAGCAGACCTAGCCACTTCTTCCCACTTTCGAATGATGTCTCCTGCTGAACAGCCTTCAAATATCTTCATAGACTTGACCCAATGAACCACCCTAACATATATTAATTCAATGATGGCTTCCTTGCTTTTTTCTTTCTCATGAAAAGTTCTTTGATTTATTTCCTCCCACACACTCCAGCAAACAGCTGCTCTAGCACATCTCCACAAGAGTTTACCTCTCTTTTTTAAACCCCTCACTGATGTAGTACTAAATAAGCCCTGCACACTTGGAGGGGGAGGCCATCTGCAACCAAAAAGAGAGAAAGGCCAAACCCAGATTTTTGAAACAAAAGGGGCAAGAAACTAATAAGTGATAATAGCTCTCACCATTCTTCTTGCATAAGATGCACCAGTGTGGGGATAAACACCGATTAGGCCTTTTCTTTTGAAGTAGGTCACAAGTGTTACACTTTTCTAGGATAGCCTCCCAACAAGGAGGAATTGGTCTACCCCAAACTTCTGAGACCAGGAAAGGAGAACCAAGGATCAGATTGGACTGTGTTAATTTTTTGAAAAAAGAAGAGCAAGAGAAAGTACCCGACAGAACAAGAGACCACACCCTACTGTCCACTCTAGAGGGGTTAATAACTACCTCCTCCAGAATCTTAAGCAAGTTAGAGATGGTGTCCAATTCAGAATCTCTGAGAGCCCTTCTAAAACCCAGATTCCAATTAACTGCGGAATCAGACAAAGTAAGAAAGGTAGCAGGCTCATTTTTAAACCTTGAGAGGGAAAACAGAGAGGGGAACTGCTCTTTCAAAGGAATGTTTGCCACCCAAATATGTTCCCAGAATCTCACAAACATACTAGAATAAAGATCATACCTGATAAAAGGAAGAAATGAAGGAAGGATGGCATGAATAGACTTCCAAGGAGATGCCCTTGTAGCCCTAGATGAGATCCCCGTGTCCCAGCCGTCTGCCTCTTGCCCGTGAATACTTAGGATTATTTTAGCCCACAAATTCTCCCTTTCTTTATTCAATCTCCATAACCATTTCCCCAAAGAGCTTCATTCTTCTTCTTTAAGTTACCCACACCCAGACCACCATCACTTTTGGCTTTTGTAACCAAGTCCCACCTAACTCTATGGTCCCTTTTCTCCTCCCCTGGTTCTCGTAAGAAATCCCTCATTAATTTCTCCAAAATCCTACATACTCCCTTAGGAATTCTAAACACAGACAGAAAGTAAATCGGGAGATTTGCCAAGGTTGGCTTAATCAGAGTTATCCTGCCACCCAGAGATAGGTAGTTTTTCTTCCAAGAGGCTAACCTTTTTGTGAATCTATCAATCATTGGGTTCCAAAAGCTCCTCTTGGTAGGGTTATCCCCTAGTGGAAGCCCCAAATATTTCAATGGCCATTGAGCAATCTCACAACCCAAAACTTGGGCCCTTTCTTCCACCTCTCTAACACTCGTATTAATGCCTATCACACAACTCTTATCAAAGTTTACTTTTAGGTTAGTCACTTGTTCAAACACCTTGATCATCATGTTTAAATTACTAACCCACCTAATTTCCTCCCCACCACAAAATAGAATTGTGTCATCAGCAAATTGTAAATGAGTGACCGGAACCCTGTCCCTCCCCACTCTCCAATCATTTACCAATCTTCTAGCATCTGCTTTCTCATTAAGCCTCCCTAACACTTCAGCAATCAAGGTAAATAGGAAGGGGGAGAGGGGGTTGCCTTGCTTAATACCCTTAGTAGCTGGAAAATGATCTGTTACCTTGCCATTCACCAGTATAGAATAGTGGCACGTTTTCATACACCCTTTTATCCACTTGCACCACCTCTGCCCAAAACCAATAGACTCACATACTTCTTGCAATAAGGACCAATCAACCAAATCATAAGCCTTTTCCAGATCCAATTTGCATACCAGCACCTTGATTAGGGGATATGATTGTGGGAAGCACCTCTCTAATTCTTCGGGATAGCACCTTAGCAATGATCTTATAGAGGCTATGTACCAAACTTATGGGTCTAAACTCTTTAGGGTGGCAAGCTCCCTCCTTTTTTGGATATAAGGCAATAAAGGTCAAGTTCAGGCCTGGATTTATCACCCCTCCTTCAAAGATTTCTGAGAAAACACTTTGGATATCAACCTTAATTATCTCCTAGCAATATTGGTAAAAAGCCATTGTAAAACCATCAGGGCCCGGGGCATTAGATCTATCCATAGAGAAAATGACCTCCCTTATTTCTTCCAAATCAAACTCTCTTTCCAACCACTCAATCAAATCATCGGGGAGCCTAGGCCAATCCAACCTATCGATCCTTAATCTCTCATTTAGAGGCCTTCTGAATATAGATTAGTATTCCGCAATGGCTCCGACAATCTCATTCTGTTGGGTTAAATTGTACCATCAACCACCAACTTAGATATGGAGTTTTTCTTTCTTCTGCCATTAGCTATAGCATGGAAGAATTTTGTATTCCTCTCTCCCTCTTTCACCCATTGGTATCTAGATTTTTGCCTCAAATTAATTTCTTCTTTAAAAATTGTATCCTCCAGATTTTTCCTCAACTCCCACCTCACCTCTTTGTCCTTTTCCCCAAAACATCCCTGTTCTTCCTTTGCATCTAATTCCTTGATCTGGCTTATCAACCGTTGCTTCCTTTCTTCTATCCTCCCAAAGGTGAAGAGTATTCCACTCCTTAATTTTGACTTTCAGCTCTTTTAGTTTCCAGTGGAACTTCATTCCTGCCCAGTTTGCCCTCGGGTTAATTTCATTCCACCACTGCTTCACTTTTTCTTTAAAATCTGGATGCAGAAGCCACATATTCTCAAATCTAAAGGGGGAAGGACCACTATTTCCAAAATCTGCCTTGCTTAGCATAATTGGCCAATGGTCAGAGGTAACTCTTGGCAAGGCCCTTGACACCAAATCTCCCCAGTGCTCTTCCCAACCTGTGGTAAATAAGAATCTGTTTAGTTTGGAGCAAATTGGATCAACTTGGAGATTAGACCAGGTGAAATTATAATGTGAGAGGTTCAGTTCCTTGAGTTCAAAGGCATTGATAAACTCATTAAACTTTCTCATACTTGTAGTACTCCTTTGAAGTCCCCTCCTAAACACCAAGGCCCATCCCACAGACCTCTAATGTTTTCCAACTCATCCCAGAGATCATTCCTTTGCTTGTAGCCAGTAGGGCCATAGACATTAGTTAAGACCCATTCAAACCCATTTGTCACTTGCTTGAATTTGATAGAAACTGAGAATCTTCCCATTAATTCTTCCACTCCCTCCAACACTTCATCCTTCCACAAAGTGACTATCCCTCCAGATGAGCCCCAAGATGGACTCATTACCCAACTCAATCCATTTGCTCTCCACACACTTCTAGCCCCCCTTTTATCAATTGTCATGAGTTTAGATCCCTGGATTAAAAAAATATCTGGGTTCTCTTTCCTTAGGACCTCCTTTATTCTCTTTCTTGCATTCCCCAAGCCTCTCACATTCCAACTTACAATCTTCATTACTCCAATATAGTCTGCCCCGTCCTAAACCTTCTTTCCTAAGAGCCTCCTTTTCTTCCCCCACCCTTCCTCTCACTAAATTCTTTATCCCCCTCCACATCCAATTTCAGCTTCTCAACTTCACTTAGCCTTCTTTTCCTCCTTTTTCCAGCTTCATTTTTAATCTCCAAATACCTTTTCAGCTCATTCAGATTTCACTTTGCACCCTAGCTTTTCAACAAATTAAGCTAGAGAGTCCTCTTTTTCATCTCCCTTTTTAGTCTGTATATGTCCGTCCTCTCTGTGCCTCTTGCTTTCCTTCTCCTGCTCCACCCTTCCTTCAACTATTTTGGATTCACTGTTCTTCCTCTCTACCACCTCTTCCTGCTCCAATTCCACCCTAGTCAAATTATCCAGCTCATTTATTATTAAGTTCCACATCCTCAGCTCCCTCTCATCCCCTCCTGTATCTCCCCACCAACACCACCTCTATGAGCTTCTAATCCAAGGGCCATTCGGCAAGGAAGCAGGACTGGAATGAGACAAACATCAAGAGCAGAGCGGGCGTTAGTAACCAAATCCGAAAACACAGCAATACCTGGGTCTAGAAGGATTGGACAATCAACAATTGGTTGGGTTTGACCAGTCAGCACCAGAGGATGACTTTGCAGGCCACAACCTAGACTTAATTCACCCCTGCCAGTACTTCTGAGGCTCTGCCGTTCATCCCCACCTGATATATCCATGTTTGAGATCTGGTGATTAACCGCTGTCTTCCGGCTAGTTCCTTGCCCCTCATTCAAATTCTGGCTTGAATCCTTCTCACCTGAGGTTCGATTTTCCTCCCTTGCATCCAGGTGGCACTCGGCTTCGTTAATTATCCGACTGTCTGTAGATGGTTTCAGCACTTCGTTAACATCTTCTGCCTTCTGAACGAAAAGAATAGCTGTGCTAAATGTGTCTTCCAGCTGTTCTTTACAGTCATCAGTCTGGGTCCCTGCTTCCCAATCCGTCTCTATGTCATCCTCTGATAGATCACAGCTTACCTAGCCGTCATCTTCTCCTTCAAATTCCTCTCTACTATTCCTGGAGTATGTGGGATTTGGTTTGTCTTCTCCCCTCTTCTCTTGGTCGCCTTCTCTAGGTTTAACAATTGGAAGCCATCGCATGTTCTGCCTTAATGAGTTTTGTCCACCATCGAACTGTACACTTGCAGCTGGTTTCGGCGCCTGTGGGGAAGAAGATAGACCCTTGCTAAGGTCTACCAACTCCACCTTTGATACCCGACTCACGTGACCACTTAAAGAGTCACATGAACCGCAAGTAACACCAATAGTCTTCTTGCGGTTCGACCCAGACCGACCCAGTATTAGTCCGATCGGGTCGTATGGTGTTCCAAACCTGCTCTAAATCGGCCCCTCCCTTGGTCTGACCGAGTTCCCCATTTGACCAGTTCTGCATAGGACGGACCAGCTACAGTGTTTCGTTTATTTTTAAAATTAAATTTATTTGAAACCTTTTCCATAAAAGATGCTCGGCTTCCCATACTTGACTTTTCAGCTTCCGAAGAAAATTTCTTCTCTTCTCAAGAAAAGGCTTCCTCCCCAGAAATGTTGTCGACGTGTCCATATGTCTTCTCCTTCTCGCCAAGTGTGACCCACCTCGCCACATCATCATCTTCTTCGAGCTTCTCCTTCCCATACCATTGTGACGCTTCAACTTCTGAGAGAACCCAGATCTTGTACCAGTAACCATTTGTGCACAGATGGAGTGTTCATGACACGGCTTCCGGCTTCAAACCTGCTACAAGAGAACACCCCCCATTGCCCGAACTAACTTCTCCAGGATGGATTTTTGCCATAAATGAAAGGGTAGGCCCAACAGTTTCAGTTTGAAGCTCCCATCGACAGAGGTCACCTCATTAGCCATTGGTCACCAGTTTTCGATTCTCACGACTCCTTCCTTTGTTTCCGAAATGGTAAATTCAACCGTTTCCTCTCCCACATCTAGTACTGCTTTATTTTCACTGAAAGGTATTAGAATAACAGTCCGGTGAAGCCTGAGTTTCTTCGTCACCTCCTCTAATAACCCTTTCCAATTTTTGACCTCTTTCATCGTAAAGAGGATTACTTTCTTCTCCCATTCTCCTTTCTCCCCTACCTCTGAAAATTTTGGTTCTGATATTGTGAATGCCACCGTTGGGTTATCTTGACTTTCAGCTGGCTCTTCTAAACCCAACTTTTCCAGCTTCTTCCTTCTTTCAATCATTTCCTCCTTTTTGCTGTGTCCACCGTCTACCTTCTCTTCCTGTGTCTTCACCGTCATCGACTCAGTCTCATATGTAGTATGTTAGCCATCTCAGTCCATCCTGCTCTTGTCGCCTTCAGGAATGATGATGGTTTGCTTCTTCTTTTTCTCGAACTTTTCCTCCAATGTTACAAACCAGCCTTTGGCATTTTTCCTTCTCTCTGCAACATACTCTCTCCACGGCTGTCTGAATGAAGCAATCCAGGAATCACACCAGCTTACATGGACTGCTCCATCCAGAAAACTTTGAAACCAAGGCACAGCTTCGCCCACTAGCAGAATCGTTCCTCTTCTGCCTTCTCTTATCTTTATCGTGAGATCCTTTTGGTAGAAACCTTTGGACTCCATACCTCGCATAGAAGTGAGCCAATGGTCTTTGACTACTTATTCAATATTGTCATCTTCAAGTCATGCATATTTCTCAATGTAAGAACTTTATACCAACAGTTCCAATAATGTGGTTATCCATTGGAACTATTGGATATCAAATTTTCTATTACCTTTTTTCCATAATCCATGGCAAGGGGACATTGAAGAGGATGTTGCCTGTAGAATTAGGGAGGGATGAATAAAGTGGAGAGGTACATCTGGGTTTTTGTTTGATTAGAGAATACAGTTCAGATTAAAAGGGAAGTTTATAAGATGGGTAAAAAGCCTGTAGTTTTGAATGGAACAAATTGTGGGGCAATCTTTAAGAAACACATCCATAAAATCAATATTAATGGAGATGAGGATGTTGAGATGAATATTTAGAAAGTAGAAATAATAGGTATAGAAATGGGTGTATTTGTGGGAATCTAGTGTGTAACCCCAATATGTGATAAAATGGGGAGAAGTGGACTAAGATGGTTTTGCCATGTGCATAGAAGACCAAAGAAGAAGTGATTTCATCCAAGTTGATAAAAGAGCCAAGTCAAAAAGGACATTGGTAGGTGTAGTAATAGATGATTCTATAGAGGTAATGATACTTGATAAAGTGGAATAGTAAAACATAATTCATTAGCCAAGTCATTTTTTTAAACCTGAAAAGAAATTCATTAAAAAAGGAAAAAGGAATCGCCTGCAAACAAAATAACAAAACAGAATTTCTAGGGAGGAGAAATGAAATAAGCCATCCAAGATACAAGATGAAACTGCCACAATATCTCCCCAATTGTTCCTCAAACCTTCCTAGAAACTTGAATAAATTCTAGAGATGACGAAATCCAAACTGCAACCTATATGTTAACATTTTGCTGAGTATATCGTAGAATGTAGATTCCAGAACGGTACCTGTCTATTTAGATTTCTGATTGGAGAAGCTAAAGCTTTCTTGGGCAATCTGAACTGCTCATTCAGATGGGTGTCAATGTGTTCAAAAGGTTGCCTTATTAGATTTTCTCTCCTTCCATGCAATCAGTAGAAAACCTTAAGTACAATGGAGATCCAGTGGATGCTGGGATGATCAGGGGCAAATTTGTGGTTTTCTTTTGAGGGGATGAGGGGATGGAAGGGGAAGGACTAACACTATTTAAGGAGCATCAATCATGAGTTTGCTAAGGGCATTTCTAAATTCCATCTCACATGTTCTTTCTGCCTTTTTGGACGTTGATTGTGCAGACTACATTGCATAATCAAACAATTTTCTTTCAATACCAATAAAGATCTCAAATGACATATTTTACCCCAAGCTTCCATTCCATTCTGGATCTTGTAACTGGTGGTCTGTGCTTGTCTCTCATTTCAAGTGAGACTATGACATATTGGCCTTTTCAGTTAATATATTTTTATAATCCATGCAGGTTAGTGTTTTGTGAAGAATTTCACATAATTTATTTGTGATACACTATATTCTGAAAACTCTATTTGTTTCTTTTATTTTCTTACAGAAATACCAGATAATGCATATATTGAATATTTTGCCCCAGAATACTCATTGAAGATTCCAACTGGAAACATGGTAGGCAATTTTTTCCCCATGAAGTCATTGGAATGAAATGGTTTACAATTTTAATCTTACTCCCCTCCACCTGTTGTTTGAGGGTAAATAAGATTTGGGCACATCTCACTATTGATGAAGGGGAATGCCCCTAATGATTAGCCAAAAGATACATGTTTTATAAGACAATGATACCCCTATGTATTATTGATTTTTATCAATATAAACAAGGGTTTCTTTGTGTTTTCACGGGGGACGTGCCTGGTCTATAAAAATGGGATGTGCCCTAATCAATTCTCTAAAAAAATCTTGGAAAATTAATTTGTTGACTTTATTGTGTACAAAAGTTGGGGTTAACATTTGTACTTGGGATACAATGAGATTGACTTTCTTTTAAGATAGTTTGCTAATGACATCTTAACTCATTACTTTTTTTATTGTTGGAGCAGGACAACTTAAATAGCAAGTCCTATCTTGGCACAATCAAAATGCAAGTGTTGGAAAATTTACGTTGCATCCAACATGCTCCAAGTGTACAAATGCAAGAGGTAAATTTGTGTATGACGAGGTTGAAAATATTCAATTTCTTTATTGTGTTTTCATTCTCCTTTTTTTCTATCATTTTTTTATTTCCTGGTGTTTTTGCATCTTTTGGCTGGCAAAATGTGATATACCAAAAGCAAACTCCATATACAAAATGTATGGAATTAAAGAGCATCATTCTTAGGTAAATGCCATGTTCCTTAATTAATGTTAAAAACTATGGATTTTTTGGAAGACATCCCAATTGCTTGTTTGGCTGATCTTGCCATGTTTCGTGGTTCTTGGTATTGTCATCAACTTAGGAACATTGCATTTACCCAAGAATGTGATGGGTTCTTGGTGCAATGAATAATTTGATGTCTTATACTTGCCACCCCTCGCCCCAATAAAAAAAAAAGAGACAATTAATACTTGTCTCTATTTGCAAAAAATGGATTATATGAGGTTTATTGTATCATGATGTCTGATGAACTTATCCATCTTCAGATGTTATTTATGGCTGAAAACTCCAGTTAAGAGAGAAAAAGCAGTATGAGTTTGCCATAAATAAAGAGAATGAGAGGAATTCCATTACTTGGTTGCAATGAAAAATCAATTTCTTTTTGCCAATTAGTTCCATTTCACCTCCAAACAGCACCAAACAAACTTCTTTGGAAAGACATAAGAAAATGAACTGAGATCGAGTAATCCTTTACAAGGGCTGAACTTTTAGCATTACAACTTGCAAGGATTGAGATTGAGAAATCTTCAACTAGAGGATTATTGTGGTAGAAGGAGACTTCAAGGTGATGGTTGGTTGGGTTAAAAATGACAATTTAGGATCTTGTCTGTCTGCTAGCCAATATTTTGGCTAGACAAGGAGTGCAAAGAAATGAGTTTTGGGGACTTATTCTCCTAGAAAACTGTGTGGAAATTGTAAATAAGGGTGAAGAGGTTTAGGTGGCTGGATCCAACCCAAGTCTATGTAAGGGTTCCTAGGCACACTTTTGTCTACTTGTACAAACGATAAAGTTTGATTTTTACTGGTAAAAAAGAAAAAGAAGAAATAAAAGGAGAGATAATCCCTAGAATCATTATAGGGTTCCTAAAGACCACTTTAAGGCATCTATATAAGGGTTCCTAGAACCATTTTCATTCTCTTTATCATTCATGAGATTAAAAGAGTTTTAAGGAAGCAGTTGGTATGTGGAGATGTTTAATGGCCATTTGGTCTGGTCTCCCAGTTTTGCAGAAACTTAAATGACTGGGAACTGACTTTCCTTCTTGCTGGGCAGATTGTATGAGGTGAAGGTTAAAACCAATTCTACTTCTTTTGTCAATCAAATCATGCTACTTTACACTTCTGGGGTCCTTTGATAACGTTGCTTTGTCTTGGATGTGGAAGTCTAAGGTACCCTTTCATTTTCTTTGTGTGGCTGGTTGGGAGAGGAAGGATTCAGAGTGGGGATACCTTAGCTAGGAGGGGTGTAATATTGAATGCTTGCTGTAGTCAGTGTGGGCTGTCTGATGAGACTGTTCACCACCTGCTCATGCACTGCCCTATCGTGGAAAAACCCAAGAAAAGCAGTTTCGAATGGCACCCAAAATGAAAGTAAAACAGGGATGAGGAGAAGCAAGCATAGAGAACACATAGATTTACGTGGTTCGACTTATAGCCTATGTCCACAGGTGAAGGAGGAGCAGAAATCCACTATGTAGTCAGCAGGAGAAGAAATACAGAGTTGTGCACTCACAACCTCACTCACAGAAACCCTAAACCCCAAATACACCCAATGTCTCCCTCTTCTCTCACAAGACAAAGACTTAAGTATACAAGAGAGAAAACCCCCGAAATACACAATTCTTCATATTCGGTTTGGACCTATAATCTGAATATGGATCAGGTCCATACCGCGGCCCAAGCCCTACGCTTCCATCACAAACACAATTCTTCATATTTGGTTTGGACCTATAATCTGAATCTGTAGTACCAATCTTCTTCACAATGCTATCTCCTTGTTCTACAACATCACGAATAAAATGGTATTGCACATCAATGTGTTTCGTCTTCTCATGGTACATTTGATCCTTGGTCAGATGAATAACACTCTGACTATCTCAATAGATGACAGTTGCCTTTGGACCCAAATTGAGTTCACCAAACAAACCTCTTAACCCAATAGCTTCTTTAACTGACTCAATTACTACTATATACTCGGCCTTAGTAGTAGATAAAGCAACTGTAGACAATAAGTAGCTTTTCAACTAACAACACAACCGCCAATAGGAAATACATAACCTATGAGTGACCTCCTCCTGTCAGCATAATTTGAATCAACATAACCCATCAAACTGTCATTGCTCCTCCCAAACTCCAAACAAGAATCTGATGTTCCTTTTAAGTATCTGAGAATCCACTTCATAGTCTTCACTACCTTCCAATGTGTATTGTTAGGACATGACATATATATGCTCACCACACTAACTACATGTGAAATGTCAGGTCGTGTGCAAACCATAGCATACATAATACTCCAAACTGCACTGGAATAAGGGACATCTGACGTATATCTTTCTTCTTCATTTGTCTGTTGTGATAAATTAGTTGAAAGTCTGAAGTGTGCTGCAAGAGGAGTACTTACTGGTTTAGCATCTTTCATGCCAAAATGCTTTAAAACCTTCTCAAAATACTTCTGTTGTGTGAAATATAACTTCCCTGCTTTTTGGTCCCTTTGAATTTCCATGCCAAGAATTTTCTTTGCTGCACCCAAATCTTCCATTTCAAACTCACCACTCAACTATGTTTTTAATCTGTTGATCTTAGTTAGTTCTCTTGCTGCAATAAGCATATCATCAACATAAAGCAACAACTAAACAAAAGAATCTGCAAGTTTCCTGAAATAAACACAACTATCATACTTGCATATGGAATACCCAAGAGCCACCATAAAAGAGTTAAATCTTCTATACCATTGTCCAGGAGACTGTTTTAAGCCATACAGAGATTTTTTTATTGATAAAAAAAAATATATATATTTTTTTTAACAAGCAAACATGGTCTTCCTTCCCTTCAACAACAAACCCTTTGGTTGATGCATATAAATCTGTTCATCAAGTTCTTCATGCAAGAAAAGTTTTAACATCTAACTGTTTTAATTCCAAATTATTCATGGCAATTAAAGTAAGAAAAACATGAATGGAGCTATGTCTAACAACTAGTGAGAAAACATCATTAAAATCAGCACCTTATACCTGACTGTAGCCTTTTGCAACCATTCATGCCTCATATCTAGCATCCTCTACACTTGGAGTACCTTCTTTCCTTTTGAAAACCCATTTGCATCCAACAATCTTCTTTCCTTTAGGTGGTCTTACCAACTCTCAAGTCTGGTTCTTATGCAAGAATTCAATCTTTTCATGCATAGCTGTCAACCACTTAGCAGAATCAACAAATGAGATAGCTTCTGCATAAGTATTAGGTTCTACAACATCAACATTCTCTGCAACTGACATTGCATAGGCAACCAGATCAGCATAACCATATCTTTGAGGTAGTTTAACCTCTCTCCTTGTTTTGCCTCTAGCAATAGAATATTGCTCCTCTTCTTCCTCTTGTACAAATTCTTCTATCTCAGTAGAAATGGGCACCTAAACTAATGTAAACTGAGGTGAAAGCATAACAAGAAATGGAAGACTCCTTTATCGGGTGAAGCATAACAGACTCATCAAAAGTAACATCTTTGCCAACTATGAATTTTTCTGATTTAGGATCAGGACACCACAATCTGTATCCCTTCACACCTGAAACATAACCAAGAAATATGCACTTCTTGGCCCTAGGCTCAAGCTTGCCTTCATTAACATGTGCAAATGTTGGACAACCAAATATTTTCAAATTTGACTAGTTAGGAGGGTTGCTAGACCATACCTCTTTTCGAGTCTTACACTTAATGGCAGTAGATGGAATTTAATTTACTAGGTGACAAGCCATATTAATTGCTTCCGCCCAACAATCCTTGGAGAGACCAGCATTTGACAACATGCACCTTGGTCTCTTTAGTAGAGTTCTGTTCATATGTTCTGTAACTCCATTCTGTTGTGGTGTTTTGACAACAGTACGGTGTGCCTTACAATGCCTTCATTTTTGTAGAACTCATTAAATTCATTTTCACAATCAGTCCCCTTTCACTCTTATGTCCTAGTCTCATGTGCCATAACTTGGTGGTGTCAGACTTAGATAGGGATGAGGTAAAAATTGCAATTGAACCTGTGATAGTAGTACGTTATAGCACATACAGACTTCCTATCTTCATGCCTTTCATCATAACAAGAGCACCCTTACTGACTTTCAAAACTCCACCTTCAGCTGAATACTTACACCCATTAGCATCTAGAGTGCTAAGAGAGATGGGAATTTTCTTTAAGCTCGGTACATGCCGTACGTTTGCCAATGTTCTCGCAACACCATCATGCATAGGTGGAGAACCAGTCCCTGTTGGGACACATATGGTAGGAACAACCCGAACGCAGAATCCTTTCATCCTTGGATTTGGTTTTGTCATTTGTCACTAAGAGAACATCAACATTCTCATCCTCAGCCACACTAGCCTCTTCATTCTTGGTTTTGTTTTTCAACATATAACATTTTGTATTAATGTGTCCTTTCTTGTGACAATAGTTGCAGGTCAAGTTCTTATGTCTAGATTTTGATCTAGACTTAGGTTTACTATTTGAGCGCATATCCTTAGACCTTCCTCTTGCAAGCAATCTAGAGTCCTGACTATCACCCCTATTTATAGTCAAGTCTTTATTATTCACTTCTTTAGAGAGTAATGATTTTTTATCATCCTCTGTACTAATGGTGTCTCTTCCATAGATGAGAGACTCTCTGAAAGACTTATATGAGGGTGGTAAGGAACAAAGTAACAAAAGGGCTTGGCCTTCATCTTCAACCTTAACATTAGTATTTTGCAAATCCATGATAATAGAGTTAAATTCATCAATATGAGATTTGATAGGTGTACCTTCATCCATATAAAAAGGAATAGTTGTTACTTTAAGTAGAGCTTATTGGCAAGAGATTTTGACATGTATAGAGACTCCAACTTCAGCCACAAACCCGCAGCGGTCTTCTCAAGAACAACTTCCCATAGAACTTCGTTTGATAGAAGCAGCTGAATCGTGATTAGGGCTTTAATATCTAACTCCTTCCATTCTTCTTCACTCATAGTTGTAGGTTTCTTCTTCTTCCTGTACAGAGCTTTGTGCTGTCCGTCTTGTCCCAAAATTGCATGCATCTTCACTTGCCAAATACTGAAACTGGTGCTACCATCAAACTTCTCAATACCAAACTTCATTGATGACATTGCAAGTGCCAAACAAAAAAAAATAGTTCTCTGATACCAGTTTGTCACAAAAAAAAACCTAAGAAAAGCATATTCGAGTGACACCCAAAGTGAAAGTAAAATAGAGATAAAGAGAAGCAAGCATAGAGAACACACAAATTTACGTGGTTCGGCTTATAGCCTACGTCCCCTATAGCTGGTCTAGGGTTTCCCATCAAAATCAGGAGAAACTGGAGAAAGTGGGAGAGTTTTGTTTCTGTTGGACTCTTCAATTTTGACCTAGGAAGTAGCGCCCTAATTTTTTAGGGTTCCTTGGATTTTCTAGGGGGGCGGTTCAAGTCTTACCTGTTTTGGAGGTTTTTGGAGAGCAGCTGCCTCTTCTCTCTCTTCTCCCGTCCCGCAGAAAAGGAATCTTTTGTGGGAGGGCCATCTAGGGCACCATAAGGGTGTCGTTGGTACCTAAAGTGATTTATTTGACATTCTTGCATATTACAATAACCTTCTACCCCCTTTTTGATAATTATGGACGGTAACGGAGTTGAAAGCAAGCTCGGGAGTGAAATAGAACCAGTGGGAGGTGTCAGAGACCTTTTTGGGGTTGGAACCATTACTACAATTAAGTTGGATGGTTCAAATTACTTGGAATGGTCACAATCTACAAAGATGGCTATTGGTGCTCGTGGGAAGTTAGGGTATAGCACTAGTGAAGAAGTGAAATCCAAAACTAACATCTCTCGGTGGGTACAGGAAAACTATATGGTGATAACTTGGCTGTGTAATTTGATGTCCCATATAAGTAATTTTTTTTTGTAGGCAAATACAACTAAGGAAATATGGGATGGGGTTACAGAAGCCTATTCATAGAGGGAGGATGTTGCTAGGGCTTATTAGTTGAGAAATTAGATTATTTCTACAAGACAGGGAGATAAACCTATTGCTGTTTACTTTTCAGCCTTAACACCCTGTGGCAGGAGATTGACCATCTGGAGACAGTTGTTTGGGAAACCACTAAGGATGCAGCTACCGAGTATGATATTGCAAGACAACACATTGTTTCCAGGGACAGTGTTACTCTCTCCCAGGCATATGCCTTTGTGTTAGGGGAAGAGAGCAGGAAAAATGTGATGATAAAAAATTCCGGTTTTGATCAATCAACCATGATTAGCACTGTGAGACCTAAACAAAGTGGAGACCGGAGTGGCAGTGAAATCAAGAAGGAAGACAAAAAGGATTTGATTTGTGACTACTGTAAGAAGCCTAAACACACAAGAGATACTTGTTGGAAGCTTCATTCTCATCTGGTGCCAAATAGACTCAAAAACAAGAAGGGAAATGCTCACATGGCAGTCACTGGTGACATACCGACCCCTCCCACTGTAGCTACTCTAGAGTCTGTTGCAGCTACTGCAGTGAGGGATGAAGTTAAGAGATATGGGCAGTTCCTAAATCTACGGGATACAATCAGTTCTAATTCAGTAACAGATGGACAACCAAGTACAGGTGGTTCTGGTGGAGCACACTCTACTTTCTTTGCTCACACAGGTAGTTCACATGCCATTGCAAATTATGTTTCTACTACAGGTAAAGAGGGGCCTCATTGGATTATAGATTCTAGAGCCTCAGAGCACATGACCCATAGTTCCACTATCTTTTCCTCTTACCAGCTTTGTTCTGGCAGAGACAGAGTCTCCACAGCTAATGGATCTCATATTCCCATTGTTGGGAAGGGGTCTGTCAAGATTAGTGATTCCATTTCCCTTCCCTCTGACCTTAATGTTCCCAGATTGAGTACTAACCTGTTATCTGTTAGTAGTTTGACTAAGAACCTGAACTGTTCAGTAATTTTTTGTCTTGGTCATTGTATTTTGTAGGATCTGGATTCAAAGAGGACGATTGGGAGTGGTCGTGAAGTGAATGGAATCTACCTCCTGGTGTGCTTCCTCCTCATCAAGGTCATCATGTCAGCAGGGATAGTGAGTCGGGGTTTGTGAGTCAGATTATGCTTTGGCATAATCGTTTAGGTCATCTGTCATTTTCTTCTTTGAGTTTCTTGTTTCCAAAGCTTTTTGAGTCTGTTAATTTGTCAAGTTTGGAGTGTGAAGGTTGTCAACTTAGAAAACATTGTAGACATTCTTTTAAAGCTAGTAATAAAAGATGTTAATTTCCTTTTGATGTTATTCATTCTGATGTGTGGGGACCTTATTCATGTTCCTTCTATGGGTGGTTATCAATATATTCTCTTATTTGTGGATGATTTTTCTCGATATTCTTGGATTTACTTAATGAGATCACGAGACGAGGTACCATCTTTGGTAAGGAAATTTCATCAGATGGTGCTAAAACAGTTTGGGATACGAATAAAGGTGTTCAAATTAGACAATGCCAGGGAATATTTTGAAAAACATCTTGCTTCGTATCTATTAGAATATGGTGTTGTCCATCAGAGCAACTGTTCCTACAGTCCACAGTAGAATGGTTTTGCAGAAAGGAAGAATAGGCACATTGTTGAGATTGCAAGAAGCATGATGATCACATCTACAGTTCCAGTTTGTTTTTGGGGTGATGCAGTTCTCACAACAGTCTTTTTGATTAACAGGTTGCCCTCCCATATACTTGGATTCAGCACCCCATTTAGTCTCCTTTTTCCTGAGGGGGAGATGTTCCAAATTCCTCTCAGAGTGTTTGGGTGTGTTTGCTTTGCACATATTCTTGGTCCTCATCGTCTGAAGCTTGATCCGAAGGCAAAGAAGTGTCTTCCTTGGATGTGCAAAAAATCAGAAAGGGTACTGCTGCTATGATCCAGTCTCTGGGAGTCGGTATGTTACTAATGGATGTTACCTTTTTTGAATCCACATCCTTCTTCTCGAAGAATCCTTCTCAGGGCTACCTTACCACCTCCCTTGCGTCCTGCTTCTCCGCGTTACTCACGACAGAGACTTCACAGGGAGGTTGATTCCAATGCAGCAGAACTCACATCACTTCCTGCCAGTTCCTTAGAGACTCTAGATTTAGTTGACACAGATTCAGGTATTCCACTTGATCCCTCTACTGTTTTAGTTCCCATTGATTCTACTAATCCCATTACAGATAACCTGAACCTTCCTATTGCTCATTGTATTTCACAATACTTATCCTACAGTGGACTTTCTCCTTCCTACCGTGCTTTCCTTTCCTCTCTTGACTCTATGTCTATACTCAAGGGTGTCAGCGAGGCTTTCTCTAAACCTGAGTGGAAGACAGCTATGCAGGAAGAAATGGAAGCCTTAATTAAGAATAAAACATGGGAAATTGTGGATCTACTTGAAGGCAAGGAGATTGTTGGATGTAGATGGGCTTACATAGTCAAATATAAGGCAGATGGAAGTATACAAAGGTATGAGGCCAGACTTGTTGCAAAAGGGTACACACAGACCTATGGCATTGACTACTTAGAAACCTTTGCATTAGTTGCAAAGGTGACTTTTGTTCGGATACTTCTTTCTCTTGTTGCCACATACTCTTGGCCCTTGTTTCAACTTGATGTGAAGAATGCTTTTCTAAATGGAGATCTGCAAGAGGAGGTGTATATGGATCTTCCTGTTGGTTTCTGTAGTGATGCTGAAAAGGGAAAGGTACGTAGACTTAAGAAGTCACTTTATGGTTTAAAGCAGTCACCCAAAGCATGATTTGACAGGTTTAGGAAGGCTTTGGTTGCTTTTGGCTACTCTTAGACTCAATCTAACCATACCTTGTTTGTGAAGCGGAGGGGATCCTTGGTGTTAGTTGTAATTGTTTATGTGGATGATATTGTTGTCACAGGGAACCTAAGTGAGATTGACAGTTTGAAGAAGAATCTACACAGGGAATTTGAAATTAAGGATCTTGGAGAGCTTTAGTACTTGGGCATTGAAGTTGCAAGATCAAAACATGAAATCTTCATTTCTCAGAGGAAGTATGTTCTAGATCTTCTACAAGAAATAGGGAAACTTGGAACAAAGGCAGTCAGTATTTCTTTTGATTAGAATCACTGAATTAATGCATCAGAAGGTGAGCTGGTAAAGGACATTGGGAGATATCAGAGACTTGTGGGGCGGTTGCTGTATTTGTGTATGACAAAACCAAACATCTCCTATGTAGTGAGCGTGGTGAGTCAATACATGCATGCGCCACGAGTCCAGCAGTGGGAGGTTGTTGATAGGATTCTTGCTTATCTGAAGGGATACCCAGGCAGAGGCATACTATTTGCTGATCATGGACAGTTAAAGCTAGAGGCTTATACAGATGCTGATTGAGCAGGATGCCTTGATGGCAGGAGATCTACTTTAGGAGTTTGCACCCTTGTTGGGGGTAACCTAGTCTCGTGGAAAAGTAAGAAACAAATAGTGGTGGCAAGGTCAAGTGCAGAAGCAGAATACAGGGCCATGGCACATGGAGTTTTAGAGCTTCTCTGGATCCGTTCCTTGTTATGAGAGATTGGTGTAAAGTCAGAAGAACCTATGATGTTGTACTGTGATAATCAGGCAGCAATTAACATTGCCCATAACCCAGTTCAACATGATTGGACAAAGCACATTGAAGTGGATAGACACTTCATTAGAGAAATGGCGACTTTTGGGGAAGATTGTCTCCCATACATTGCTTCTGATCTACAACTTGCTGATGTTCTCACAAAAGGTGTTGCAAGAAACAAGCTGGAGCATGATCTATGCAAGTTAGGAATGTGTGACATTTACTCCCAACTTGAGGGGGAGTGTTGAGTTGGGCCGATTTCTAGTTATTGGGCCCAGTTATTTATTTCTTATTTTTAAGTTGTTAAGTTAGGATGTTGTTGGGCTTTAGGCCCATTAGTTTATGTTTTTAAGTTGTAACTGTTCAGCTACTTAAGTAGCCGCCCTACTAAGGGCATTCTTGTAATTTCTTATTCTTTTAAGTTGAGTATATAATACAAAGAGAGGTTGGCAGCCAGAACTAATTCAATTCTGGTTGACATCCTACTCCTTTTCTTCTCTACTGCTGAAACTCTTCACCTTCTTCTTCTTTCTCTTCACAAGGAATTTATCTAAAATTACAATCAGTGATTTCTACTATATGCATGTCCAAAAGGGTAAATTTCATGAATAGTATATAAGATAATTTTGGTTAAAAATACTTATTTTATGAACTATAAACAATGTACTATTTTTCTATCATTTTTATTAAGGTTATATTATCAAAAATAAAATTGTTATTATCATAGGTAATTATAGATATCAAGTACATATGCATCAGACAGACCCAATTGTTCCGATTAATAAATGGGATGGTTCTGGATCTATTATATGTAACCAATTATTAATTGGTTCAGGACTGATACACCCTGTCTTGATCCAGACTCAACCATTTGACAACTTTAGTTTTATCATCTTAATAAAAATAAAATTCATATATATGATACAACACCTTCCATAAAGGGATAGGCTAACAAGTAGTAATAACACATAGAGCACACTAGCACAGTGCAAATATCCCTAGCAAGAGAAAGGTCCCAAGGGATAATCTTGTGTAGGGTAATCCAGGAATGGGATGGGAATGCAAGGAGCATCTTAAGCGAGAAAATAGGGGTGATCAGCAATATGCAGGGGGAGTTGGATGTATATTACCTGTTTATGGCTGCTTGTTGTACAGGGATTTCTCTTTTTGGTGATAAATTAATAAAATAAATACTTTCTTTACCCCTTACCCCCCAAAAAATGCTGTTTTCTTTGTACCTATGGTTGTGGATGGTTGGATCTTCTTACTCATCTCAATAAGATCTTTCTACTGTTAACCATAAAAAAAGGGAAGCTATCCCGTTTGGGATGCTCCCCAATTCAAAGATTCCCTCAAGCAAAGGACCCTAAAAATTCTATTATAACTGTATATGCTTACATAGGATTGGACATTCTGATTGCCCTAATAGACCAAAGGATTCTTTGGTCCATTCGGGAAGAAAGGAATGCTAGTATTTTTAAAAGGAAAAAGCTATCTATGGAAGCTATTATAGAAAACTTTTCCATTAGAGTTGTGCATTGTATTTAACTTTTGGACATTTTTCTTCTCTACTTGAAGGATGATATCCTTAGGGGATGGTAAATTGTTGCTTGTTCATCTTCAACCAGGGCCTAAACACAAAAGGAGAAGTGTTGTAAGACTCAGACTGGACTGGATGGTTGGTTGAACTAGTGACCTGGTGACCCAGTAACCTTTCTAGGTCCTAGTCAAATCACAGTTACAATGGGCTAACCACCTGGTTAATCATTAAAACCATGACCCAGTGAGCATTCTGGTTTCATGTCCAGTACTCCAGTCCAAGTCTTACAACATTGAAACGGAGTGGAACCCACCAGCTTTGAATCAGGCTATGCTCAATTTTGATGGGTGCAGTTTGGGGAATTCAGGTCGTCAGGTATTGGAGGTGTATTTAGAGACAACCATGGGGTTGTGATATGATTATATTCAGGTTTCAATGGTGTTGGGGACTCCACTACAGCATAATTGACAGCTGTACTCCACGGCATAAAGTTGGGTAAAACCGTAAAATTCTGAACATGAGTAACATGGTGGTGGAAGGAGATTCCAAGACTAGTGAGCTGGCTAAAGAATGACACCCTAGGGACTTGGCAATACGGGCATATGCTGAGAGAAATCAAGCAAAGAGCAAGGGAGTTGGTTGTTTCAGTTATTTGGGTACCTAGATCAGCAAACTGTATGGCTGATTCATTTTCAAAGCATGGGGCTTATAGGGAAAGAATGTATTGGGGGTAAAAAATGAAAATTATGAGTTATAGTTGTATAGCAAAGTAATAGTAGGGGTTAGGTGGTGAAGGCCAGCCCAAAATGGGGAACCAAGGTTCTTTTTTTTTTCCTGTACATACTATTCTTTTATCACATTCAATGAAGTTCGTTGTTAGCAATAAAAACACTCTTCTGACTAAAAATAATTCTCTGAAAGTACCTATAGTTTACAATGACCCAAAACCAACAAGCAAGGTGCCAATTGGCTGGTCGGTATGGTCTCCTGCTGGTTGTAGCTGAGACTTGGAATCTAATTGCGCCTGCAGCAGGGTTGGTGGGGTTTATGGGTTTGGGGGATGTGCTACCCCCTGTTGTGTAACCCCATGGAGCAAAATAAATAAATAAACAAGGACATCTAAAGGAGATTATCATGGTCAAATCCACACAATTAAATAAAATGTCAAAAAATAAAAAGCAAAAGAAATACAAGGAGCTATTATTTGATTTTGATCCCTCAACAAGGGTTAAGGGACCCCATCATTATCATTACATTTCTAGAGTGGATTGTATGCAAAAGACTAATTCTCTGTAGCAGATATATCAAAGTAGTTGCTTGTTGCAGTTTTATGATCCCTACATGGACCTATCAGTTCATGGAGTCACATTCTTCATTAGCCATAGCCCTCAACTTGGTCCGGTCTGTGATCCTAATGATTGGTTTCTTTTTTCAGGACTTGTTGTTTCATGCTTTCTTACTGGTAATCTAGTATCTGATTTTTTATTTGAAAGTGAATCTTGACCTACCAATTGGTGGATCTTGTCTTGGGTTGCTTTCTCACCTTAGTTTCCGATCCTAACTGTCTAATAAATAACTGGCCTATTTCTGGATATGGTTCACTTGGAGGTACTTATTTTCTGGATGTGGCTTGTCTGTGTCACCCCATCAATGATATTACCCCTTTGATCCCCAGAAGAGAAAAGGAGGAAGGGGCAAACGAAGGAGAAGAGATAAAAGAGCCATAGCCATACAAAGGCTGCATTTGGCAGGACTAACCTCCTTTTTGCAGTTAAAAACTCAGTGTTCATAGGGGCATTTTAACTGCAAAAAGGAGGTAAGTCCTTAAAATAAGGAATGCCAAATGCAGCATAAATAGTTTGCAGCGAAAGTATGAAAAAAGAATATGCAATGTTTTTGCCAATGGTGGCTGACAAATTATGCCCATGGTTGTTGCAGGTTCCACCTGATTTCTACATCCCTGATTTTGATGAAGATGAGCAGAATCCTGATGAACGGGTGGATCGTAAGTGATATGTCACTATTACTTGCTATTTTAGTGCATGGAATTCTCTCTGCCAATATGTATTGGACAGAAACTCCTATTCATAGAGCATGAATCTCCTGAAAGCAAAAATTCTGTAACACGCTGAGAGCATGTCATCCAATCGCATATTGAGAATATCTCCTGTACTTGTATGTTGAATTCATGGGGAGATATTACCTATCTACAGTTGGATGCCGTGCTCTCAGGGTGTGTACACGAGTCTTGCTTTCAGGAGATCCTGCCTACCATTCATATGGAAATTTATTGCCTATTTCCCTTGTTGTTGACCTCTGAATACTTGTATTTCAGAGCATACTCAAGACAAGCAGATCCAACGAGATGATGAATATTATGAGGGTGACAATGATAATGATCACATGGATGATACATAATATTTCCAGTTGCATAATTTTAGTTATATCTTCAATTTTTTTAGGGGATAGATTTTTGATTTACTGGGAGAAGTTATTAGAGACCAAAATCTGGTCAGAGATCTTTTTTTCCTCTATTGTAAATACTGTGTTCCATTCACGTAATTTTCATGTAAAACACAATATATCATATGGATGTTCCGTATAGGAGGGATTCGAACTGAACCTTCATGTGTTCCATGTGTTTGTGCATATGTAAAACTGTTTTATCTCGTACCACTTCCATTAAAGTGATCATTTAGGCCGTAAATGAACTTGGTTAATAACACTATGCATATGATTTATGTTTTGTTGTTTGAATAGTGACTGGATTGCCGAGTTAAGTCTATAGACTGGATGATTGGTTAGATAATGCATTAAATTACATAATCAACCAATCATCCAGTCTATGGACTTCACTCTGCAATCCAGTCACTATTCAAAAAAAAACAAAAACAAAATACATAGTGCCCTTGGGAGGGCTTTTACACAACAACTTCTGGGGTTGCAAGGTAGGCCCCAGACGGAAAGCCATGAAGCTGTGTTTGATGAAAAACCTGAAAAGCCAAAGGATTATATGAGCTGCAAAATCAACTTTCTAGTGAAGCTATTTTCAGTGGATTCTAAGAAGTGGTTCTGTGAAGCAGCTCAATCAGCGCTGAAGCCCTCCCAAACGGGAGGCCTGCTTCTAGCTTAATGTATGTGACAAGGATCAGGACTGGAGATTCGGTCAAGGCAAGTCCATGCCAACATCCTCTTGCAACCTTGCATCAGCAATATCTTCCCATTAAGTTGAGCTAGGTCCCTATTTCGGCTCAGCTTTTTGAACCATGGTTCGGCCAACTGATACTACATTAATTTCTATATATTTATTTTAAGGATTAGTTATTTAAATATACCTTGTGGTTTGACCAAACTACTTAAATATACCCTATCGTTTGCAAAACTACTTAAATATGCCTTGTTAAAGCATTTATGCTGTGTTTGATTTGAGAGAAAAGGTAGGGAAAAGAAAGGAAACCTATACCAGATTTGTATATGTGACAAAAAAATCTCGAACCAATTTCTCTATATCCGATGTGAATCCTCCTTGGAAGGCGTGTATATCTTATAGAGCCCAATTCTGATTCTGGTTTGAACGAAATAAACATAGAATAGGTGATTTCGATTCCAATTCCAACCACAAACCTAACAGGCCTTTTTTTAGGTGAGGCGATTTCCTACTCACTTTTTTTACCCACTCTACCCGCCGTGAATTGGAGCCACACATCTCTATTATAAATTGAGAGATGTGTGACTGCAATTCACGGCGGGTAGAGAGTGGATAGGAAAAGTGAATAGGAAATCTGGGCTCTTATATTAGAAAAGTCATTGTTTCTTGATTTCTTTTTTATTAAAAACAAACTTAATTTTCCATGAAATCATAGGTTGGGGTTAAAATTGTTTTGCCGTTTCATTTATGATAATCCAGTGCAAATTGATTGTTCAACTTGTGAAATAATAACTGGTTCCTCATAGTTCATGAGTCAGCATAACTGCATAAGTGACAAACCAAGAATTTCTAATGGTCTACACCACAAGTTCCTTAATCTTTACCACTTGACCACTTTTCCTACTATTTATTGAAATTTGTAGGGTATTTAGGAGGTGTTTGCCAAGTCTTTTTGTGTGGTATTTTAGGCTTTTCAAAGCTTGGAAGACTAAACTTTGGTCTTTCTCTATTTGGCAATGAAAGATAGGAAGTCAGAAAGACCTATGCTCTAAAAAGTTTATGAAAGCCCAAACTGGTAAAAAATCTAAAAGCTTCAAATTAAATGAAGATTCCTGTCTTTCTATCCTTAAATCTTTCATTTAACAGCTATGTAGATCATGGTAGACTAAGACATTAACCAAACGGTCCAAATTTTTAAAAACAAGTCTCTAAAATTTCATTAAATCTTATAACCATCTATGATGTCAGAAGATCTTCTTAAAAAGATTTATCAAACAACACCTTAATCAAGAAGGCAAGGGGTGAGTGACAAAGATGAAGTACATGAATAAAGGCTGCATTCGAGCTCTTTAGTGCTTGAAGGATTAGAGTTCCCAAATGATGATACTGGACTTAAAGCTTTTTTGCATGAGACCTTAATTAGAATTTGACACCTTCTAGTTCCTAGTTAGATGTGTTTTCCAGTAGGGCCGTAAATGGGTCAGATTCAGTTAATCCAAATTTGAAACCTGAAATATTGAGTTCGGATTTCGTCCAATTCCGTTCTATTATCATTAAAATGAAAGAAAAAATTAATTATTTTTAAGTTCACATATAAAAAGTTATATAAATATAGAATATTACACAGAAATATTATATTAAATATAATTAGACTCAGATTGGATCTGATGGGGCCATATCTGAAAATGTTTTGATTATTAAATGAATGCAGGACTTAATATCCAAATATAAGTAGTTGGTCTAGATGTCAGATTGGATATTGGATTTTCAGTCCATCGACAACCCTGGTAAGTGCATTTACCAGCACCATTCCCAGATTGGATTTCTAGATGTCAGTAGTTGGTCCAGATGGTGCAAATCGGCACCATTCCCAGGAAAAGGCTTACCCAGGTAAGTGCATTTATCCATGTTCTTTTATTTTTCATGCAAATTAGGCAATTATCCATAAAAATCCATTATCAAAAGGGGCATTTTTTCCCATTCAAGTATTGGCAACTTTCCCCTAGATGGGAAAGTTAATTTATCCACATAGGAGATAGGTATCACTTACCCGGGTAAGTGATACACGGGAAAATAAACTTTCATTAGTCCCCACATAAATCTGAAAAATGAACATGGATTTCTTGGTCAATGAGAATCAAAATCCCATTGACCAACTTTCCCCCCTCTCAAAATCCAAAAAGAATGCCCCCTTATTTCTAATGTTGTAGAACCTAAGCAAAACAAAACAAGATGGCTTGTGTGGTGAAAATGAGCTAGGAGATAAAATGAGTATAAGTTTCTCTTCCGCATGTATCAAAATGTAAGGGATGAGAAGAGAAGAGGGTATCAAGCTCTCCGCTGATCCAAGGGAATTGTTTCTTCCACCCTCAAGGAATGGTGCTGGTTTGCACCATCATAAAGGTTGAAGATGAACTATTAGGGTTTTGGTAATGAAATCTTGATATACTTATTATCATGTGATGGATATTTATAAATAAGCCATGATAGGCCATTATAACCAAATTAGTGTCTAAAAGTTGAGAATAATGATAATCAATTATTGGCTATGTAGGAAATGAATTGGTTACAATGATGTGACATGCTCAAATAGGTTATAACGATTCATTGGTTGCAGGGAGTGGGCTGAGTCTATGGCTGGGATTCATATAATTCTTCCCCACTAGGCTAGGCCTTATTCAAGAAATTGCTTTTCTGAAGACCGCCCATCTCTTCCATGTAGCGTCCATCAGGGGTGAGCATGGGTTGGGTCGGTTAGGTTCAGTGGCAGAACCTAGAACCTACCCTGTAGGGGTTAGTCCCAAGTTTTTGGAACTAGAACTTACCCTGTGAAGGTTGGTTCTAGCCTTGGAGGTTTTAGGGTTGGTTCTTGGGTCTACCCGTAGAACATGTTTTTTCTTTATTCCCTCGTTCAAAAAAAAAAAAAAGAAAGAAAGAAAGAAACATACTCTTTAAAAACATGATTTTCAATAAAGGTGTAGATTATATATAGTTAAAATTTATATTATCTTTATTGATTAAATTGAGTAACTTAATATGTAGATTATCATTATATGGTTAAAAACCTATAATTTAAATTTAAATTTTGTATATATTAATTTTTACATTACTTATTGTACACATTTAAATATTAAAATAAAAACAAATGATCAAATAACTTAAGTAACTCAATGGTCAAATGAGAGCATGGCCTGTGTAACCATTAGCATTTGGGTTCAAATCTTCATATCTCCAAGAGTACTTTAGGGTTTATTTCAAGGCAAGTTCGGTTACAAGGTAGGCTTTATCAAGGTCGGTTATACCAATGACAATCAAGGTTCATTCAGGTAGGGTAAGCCCTTAGACCCTGGAACCGGCCTGGGTGGGGGTTGGTTCCAAGAATTTGGAACCAGACCCTACCTTGTAATAGATTGGGTAAGGTTGGTTCAAGGCCGATTCCATTCAGTTCTAGGTAGAACCTTCCCATTTACTCACCCCTAGCGTCCACCGCTATGATGCCCTCCCGTTGAACTAATGCCTCTGAGATTGCCTTGTTTCCCTTCTTCACTAGTCTATGGCCCAATATGGCTATGGGATGAAGTTTGAATTTTTCGTTCTCAGTGAGTGGAGGCAAGTTGGGTTGGAAAGGCAGTGTGAGCTTAATTTCTTTTTCAGCCACGAGACATGGAAAACAGGGTGGAGTTTACGCCCATCTAGTTGTTGCAACTTATAAGCCACTGGTCTATGCGGTGGATCACCTTGCATGATTCATAGAAATGAGCAGATAACTTTTTGGATTTTCGAGAAGTAATGGAAGTCTGCCTATAAAGTTGGAGCCGAAGAAAAACCTAGGGGATGTTTGGTATGACTTCCATTTATTAAATAAATATTTGTACTTAATTTGTCTTCAAAACTGGGAAAAAGTGGTTGATGAACATTTTTATAGTGTTCGTTGATAGCTAGGCACCACATAAGCGGAATGGTAAATAAACACCTTTGTGTTGGGGGAAATGTTAAAATGAAGCTTCCCCTAATGATTAGCTTGTGCACAAACCAATACAAACATTTATAAGATAAACAAGCTTACCGAATAACAATTTGGGACAAGCACCTACATGGCGATGAAACGGCACCATTTATTTAATAAACGAAAGCCATACCAAACACCATCCTAGTCATTTTACCCCTAGCCATAGTCAAGCTATGCCTAAATTCTTCCAACATTTGGTCTCTTTTCCTTATTTCATATTTAACTGCTTGAACCCTTGTAGTACCTAACACATAAGAGAGTAGAATGGGTGGATGGGTGCCATAAACCAATTGGAAGGGAGTGGACTCGACTACCAAGTGGTAGGTGGTGTTGTACCACCATTTTGCAAGGGGAAGCCATTTAATCCACTGATGAGGGTTTAGACTTGTAAGGTAGAGCGAATATGTTTTAAGGGTTCTCTTCAAGACCTCTGTTTTTCCATCCATTTGCGGATGGAAAACAATGCTCATGTTGAGTTTAGTTCCCTACAAGCGAAAGAATTACTCATAATAAAATACTTGTGAAGACCAAATCCTTGTCACTAACCACCAAAATGGGTATATCATGCAACTTAAAGACCCCCTCTAACAACACTTGCGCCACATCTTAGGCCGTGTAAGGATGGACCATGGCCAAAAATTGATTGTACTTGGTCAAATGATTGATTTCCTATTTTACACTGGCAACCCCTTAATAAAATTCAGATATTTCATTCCACACCTTTTTTGGAATTTTTAATGGTTGTAACCCCTGTGTTGGCAAATTTTTTTTGTTTTATTTCTTTAACACGTGTCATATTCCTATACCCATTGCTTGACTTCCTTTCTGTATCCCCTCCAATAACAAATGCTCCAAAGCCTCTGTATGGTGTTATAATATCCAAAGTGCCCCCGGTTGGAGTTGCATGTGATTCTTCAAATAGTTTGTGCCTATACGAAGAGTTTGAACTGAGCATTACACATCCCTTCTACCATACCAAGCCCCGTTTGAACTCGTATTTTGATCTAGACCCTTTACCCTCCTATATGAACTTAATGATATGTACTGTGACTTTGAATCTTAGTCATTTTCTTTCTTGAGATCCTTAATCCAGCTAGGTATGGGCCTCGAAATGGCTTGTAGTTCCCCTTATGTCCACTTAGAAAGGGTATCAACCACTGCCTTATCTCTTCCTTTCCTGCATTTGATTTCAAATTCATATCTTAATAATTCGTTGATTATTTTTTGTTGAGTTGGGGTATGTAACGTTTGCTTCAACAAATAATCTAAACTTTTATGGTTTAGTAAACTTGCTACCTATGATATAGGGTCTCCACTTTTTTTTTTTAATTTTTTATATCTTCTCAAGGGCTACACAATGGGGATAACCCATCCCTCAACCCATAACCCCCTAACCCAAGTACAAGTGGGATTCAATCCTAAGTCTCCACAACGACCAACATGAGACCTTAGAGTTTGAGCTGAGTTGTGCCTATACTAAGAGTTTGGGTTAAGCATTACACATCCCTTTTACCATACCAAGCCTTGTTTAAAATCACATTTTGATCCAAATCCTTTGCCCTCCTATATGGACTTAATGATTTATTATGGCATTGAATCTTGGTCATTTTCTTTCTTGAGATCCTTAATTCAGCTAGGTATGGGCCTCGAAATGGCTTGTACTTCCCCTTATGCCCGCCTAGAAAGGGCATCGACCACTAACTTATCTCTTCCTTTCCTGCATTTGATTTCAAATTCATATCCCAACAATCCACTGATTATTTTTTGTTGAACTAGGGTATGTAACATTTGCTCCAACAAATAATCTAAACTTTTATGGTCTAGTAAACTTACTACCCATGATATAGGGTCTCCATTTTTTATTTGTAGTATCTTTTGAAGGGCTACACAATAGGGGTAGTCCATCCCCCAACCCATAACTCCCCAACCCAGGTGTAGGCGGGATTCAATCCCAAGTCTCCACAACGGCCAATAGAAGACCTTATCAACTAGCTGGTTGGCACCTTACTGGGTTTCAATTTTTGAACCGCAAGCACCACTGCCAACAATAGGGGTAGTCCATCCCCCAACCCATAACTCCCCAACCCAGGTGTAAGCGGGATTCAATCCCAAGTCTCCACAACGGCCAATAGAAGACCTTATCAGCTAGCTGGTTGGCACCTTATTGGGTTTCAATTTTTGAACCGCAAGCACCACTGCCAATAATTCTTTGTCATATGTTTATAGAAGTTATTTTTTATCCTTTTCACTTTGCTGGTTGGAAGTCATTAAACCAGCAATACCACTCTATCACCTTGCCTTCAAACCTAAGACTTGCCACCAAGAACTACTGCTCCTTTGAAACTTCTTGCAACTCAAAATACTATTTGATCAAGAGACACCCATCTAGATTTGTGCAATCAAACCGGGGTAACTCCACCTTGACCCTCCTCTAATTTTTTGCCTGAAATCCACTTCCCTGTTCAAATCCCTTAGTTCTTAACTGCAATGACCTTGCGCCAGTTGGAGGAGCTGTTTGTTGAGGATCACCACTTGATGGACTTAGGATGTTGAGCTTATTGAGTATCTCATCCATTCTCCAACTTAACTCTGCTTGACCTCTAGCTAGATCTGCTTGGCTTCGCTCAACAACACTCAACCGTTGCTTATAGTTTTCCATTTGGTCATCCACTAGATCAAGCAACTCTAATACCAAAATAGTATTAAGTTCTTTGATATGAGTGGATCATTTCTTCTGCCATCAAGGAATGGTGCTAGTTAGGGGTGAGCAAAAAAAATTGAAAAATCGAATTGACTGAAACCAAATCAAAAAATCGGTTAACCAAATCGGTCGGTTCGGTTTCGGCTAACCAATATAAAAAACCAACAGTTAATCAAACCGACCGGTATACATATATTTCTATTATGTATTTTTTATATATTATAAATTAATAAATATGCATTATATAAATATATATATTTATAATATATTGTATATTATTTATTATTTAAAATATAATATTATATATATTATAAAAACTAAAAACACCAAAAAAAGTGATTGGTTTCAGTTCGGTTCCGATTTTCCAAAAATCGGTACTACCGGTTTTGTTCAAAAAAATACCCCGTGAGCACTCCTAGTGCTAGTTCTTCTTTGGTAATGAAATCATGATATCCTTTATTCTCATATGATGGATATTTATAGATAAGCATGGTAAGCTGCTACAACCATGTCTAAAATGGTGAGAATAATTATATTGGTTGTGCATGAAATGAATTGGTTACATTGATGTGATGTGCTCATGTAGGCTGTAACATTTCATGGTTGGTACTGTTTTGGGTTAAGAGCTGGACCGGGTGGTTTACATTGTAAGGAGTGGGTTGGGTCCAGGGCAGAAATTTGTAATTTTGTAGCAAAGAGAATGTTTAATAACTTTGGTGCCATTTAACAAGTCTTTTTTAAAAGATCTTTCTGAAGATTTGATGGTCAAAAGATAGTGTGAACATTTACATAAAGATCTTGGTGGCTCATAAACCATTTAGTTGGAAATACATCTTTCCATATGAAGATGAGACTTGAGTATGTGAAAAAAGGCGAGAAGTTCCATTTCTAACTTTCCAAAATAAGTTTGAATCTAGCTTCTTGTGTCTTTTTATTTGGGGCATGGTCTTTCGGTAGAAAGATCTTCCCCCAACCAAATGAGAGACGAAAACACTAGCTATTGGATTTCTAAAAAACTGATGACCCGCACGAAAAGACATGCCAAACAAAGCTTTATTTTAAGACAATTTTGTCATTTTTCATTATTTTTTGGTAATCTAGTTTTCCCTAATGTCATACTCTCTAATTATCACCGAGTTTGTCAATTTGAAAAACCGTGTCATTAATTTTTAAAAAGTACTTTTGATTTTTATCTATTATTAATCTTTTTCTTGTTCTTTCCCCTACTTAATGTTCAATGGGTCAGTTTTCGGTACAGGGTTAGGCCATCAAATAAGTTGAAATTTGTCTATTTCTTACTTTCCTTCGTAGCTGTACAAATTAGGAACGATTTGGGCTGAAAATATTACATGAAAAGAAAGTCTTTACCTATTAGCCAGAACTGATGCTGTGGTCGGTATGTACTTTTGTTACTTATTTCTCTTTCAAAGATATCAAATATCAAGATTTTCTTTCTCACCACACAAATATCAAGTTTCGGGTCTCTACTCCAAATTCATAACAAACTTCCACCACAGAAGAAAATATCTAACAAACTTTACTTTGAACGGAGTCGATTTGTTTGTGTTTTATGGATTTTGATTAGTAAGAGGTCCCTCACATGAGGGCTCGAAACCTATGCTCATGTCTGATTGGGTTCCACCTCACCTCAGCAGTCAATTCGTATACCACATATTTTGTCAATCCCATTGGGGGCCCTAAATCATTTGCTGAGTTGGTCACGTGGGGAATAAGGGATGGAGAGAGTTGGTCTACTCATGACCTTTTATTATAATAGAGATCCTAACTTTTGCTCTGATTAAATTTAGATTTCAATTAATCATGTCGGCGGTGTTTTACATTTTATTAATTCATATTTTATAAAATATACTTTTGTCGTTTAATAAGATGTTAATAAAAGATATTATTAATATACATCTTTTTACTGCATGATACAATTGATACAGGGTAGATTTTTCTTATTATAAAAGAGAAAATAGTCCAATTCAGGGCCACGCCTTCTTGTTTTAGAAAAGTTTGTAATCTTCCATGTGGTGGCTTTAATATCTATGTGAAAATCAACTATTTTTTCCAAAGTTTTTAAAACCGACCTGGAGATTGAACCGGTCAGGGGATCGGTTACTGGGTAGAATAGTTGGTTCGTTCGGACAAAAAATAAAAAAATAAGAACCGGTCAAAACCATTAAATGATTCAATCGTCCAGGTTAATGGTTTGCTGATTAAATCAATGCTTTTTTGTAAATATTCGATTTTAGGGAAAAAAAGAAACTAGTCATTTGACCAGTTTCTGGCTTTTCCGGACCAACCGTCTGATCCGATCCGTTTTTGAAAACCATGATTTTCTGAGTAAAAGTTAACTCAGACGTCTATTTGGAGGGACACTGAATAAATCATCTTAGCTACTTGGTCGTTAGTGGTCCTGCCTGAGGGGACCATAAAGAAATTGAAGATGTGCTAAAGCCAAATACAACCTTCCTTCAAAAGTTCAAAGTAAATTGTCACATGCAAAAAAGATGCGTGTTACATAGGCAAATGCATTTGTGTTTTCTAACTTCTTGCACTCCTGCAAATTTGAGCCGCATGATTGCAGCATGAGTTTATATTGGGGACAAAATAACTAGGCAAAGGTTCTTTAATTTTAAGTGATTTGCATTAGAATTTAGGTCAAGGGAAAAAGTTAGTCAATGAGATTATGGTTTCTATGACCAATTTACTCGTGTTCTTATTTCAAAAACGTGTGAGATCTACAATAAAATTGGTTTTATACTTTTCTCAGACTTGGATAAGTTGAATTTTCCAAATAGAGGGTAAATGAAAAAAAAAATTAAATAATAAAAAATGGTACCAGAAGATACAACCTAGAAAACACTAACTCGGTAAGTGCACCTACCCAGGAAAATAAATTCCTGAAAACAAACAAGGCCTTAAAAATGACATTCTTTTGGTATTAACATTCGTACATTCAAATGATATAAAAGACCAAAAACGGAGTAATGTGATGGGCATCTTAATCTCCCCAATTCCCCCATCTAATTCTAAATATATTGTATATTGTGATTCACAAACGGGGAAATGATTGACAGAAGGCAACGGGGTGGGGCAGGGAAGGAGAGCCTCTCCCCATCCCCGTCCCCACGGGATCTTCATTCACCATGATTTTTTATAATGTTAATCATTTTGTTTTTGTTTTTTATTTTATTTAAAAAATAAAAATAAAATAATTAAAATTTATAATTCTATTAGAAAAGATTCAAGTATATTCAATTATATTTTTAAAAATATTAATATAATAACTAAATAATATTATTAGAACTATCATTAATGATTATTTAATTAAATAGTATAATTACTCACTATTATTGATAAATGTTGTTAATAATGTTCTGAGTCTTCTAACAACCGGCAGTTCGACCATCCGGTTCGAACGAATGGCCCGTTCTGACAACAAAAATTACAAGCAAAAAATTACGGAACCATTTTGGCCACCAGTTTTTGGGTCGATGGTTCAATCATCCGGTTCGAACGGAAATTCCATTATGACAACAAAAATTATAGGCAAAAAATTGAGCTTATGAGGTCCATTAAGTAGTATTATACGTGTTATGTTATTCGAGCACGTGACTCATATGACCCAAAAACGGAACCGTTCTGGCCATTGGTTTTGGATCGACGGTTCGAACGAATGGCCCATTCTGACAACAAAAAATTACAAGCAAAAAATTACAGAACCATTATGGCCACCGGTTTTCAAGTCGACAGTTCGATCGTCCGGTTCGAATGGACCACCCATACTGACAACAAAAATTACAAGCAAAAAATTGAGTGTGTGAGGTTTATTGAGCAGTATCATACATGTTATATCATTTGAGTGTGTGACTCATACAACCCGAAAAATGAAATCGTTTTGGCCACTAGTTTTTGGGTCACCGATTCAACCATTTGGTTTGAACCGACGACCTGTTCTAACAACAAAAATAAAAAAAAAAACAGCCAAAAAACCATTGAATGGGTCAACGGTTTGACCACTTAGGTCAATGGGTCATTGACCGATTCAACGGTTTTTGGCCAGGGACCGGGTTTGGGGTAAAACGGAATTGGTTGCCTGGACGGTTCCCAATTAAAAAAAAACGGACGACCCATTCTGACAACAAAAATTACATGCAAAAAATTGAGTGTGTGAGGTCCATTAAGCAGTACCTTACGTGTTATGTCATTTGAGCGTGTGACTCATACGACTTGAAAATGGAATCGTTATGGCCATCGGTTTTCGGGTCAACGGTTCGACTGTTCAGTTTGATCGGATGACCCGTTTTGACAATAAAAGTTAAAAAAATGACTAAAAACCATTGAACGGGTCAAACGGTTTGACCACCCGAGTCAATGGGTCATTGACCGATTCAATGATTTTTGGCTAAGAACCGAGATTAGGATAAAACAGAACCAGTTGCCTAGATGGTTCCCGATTAAAAAAATAAAAAAAAAACGACCAAAAACCATTAAACAAATCAATGTATCAATGGTTCGATTGCTCAGGTCAATAAGTCATTAATTGATTCAACGGTTTTTGGCCTGAGACGGGGTGAATGGATCAACGGGTTGATGGTTCCATTCCAGCCCACTCATAACATTATGGGCTGGCCAGTGACCATCCAATTAGCCAGCTCAACACTTCTCTAGTTGAGCCGAGCCGTGGACGGACGTCCACGGTCCACCAATGGCAGTCCGACCAGTGACCAGACCCTCCAAAGTCCAAAACCTCGGGCCATGAGCAAAACCATTAGATTTAGAGGTGGGACATTGTTTGGAAAATCCAATGAACTCTGCAATTTCAGATAGATTACGGTATCCATTTATTTGGAGTTTGGATTAGTGGGTCGACGTGGTATCAATATCAAATTGCTTTCTAGTAAATAAATTTATACAAATTTGTTGGACAGTGAAATTTACACAAAAGCAATTATACAAAATTGCTTTCTAGCAAAATGACTATCGTACATTTTTTGGAAAAACCTTTTACCGTACATTTGGAATACTGTGTGTGTATGGAACGCAGCTGTTTATAGACCCACCCGAAAATGACACAATGTTCAAAATGAGTGGTATTTGGTGATTAGTAAATCGTACAGAAAAAATAAAATTTGTACGCTTAGCATTACTCTTCAAAATTGAAAAGCAAAGGCTTGGACTGGAAGTTTTGGAGTTCCGTTTGCCACACGCGGAAGCAGAACACCTGTCAAAACGATCAAAACGGTCTTCTCAAATTTCTTTCCCGGCATTTTCTGGCTGCAAATCTTCGTTTTTTTCTCAAATTTCGTTTTTTTCTATCATTGAACAAGTGGTGGGGTTTCTTCATGCTTTCAGCATTTTTTCTGTGGTTGAAGACGCTTAAGAGAACCCAAGTTTCCGATCTGTTTCTCATTTCTGGATCGAATTCGTCGGATTGGATTGCAGTCGGTAAGAGCTGAGGATGAGTTTCTTTCATTTCTCAGCTTTCACTGTAATTTGATGTCTGTGTTCAGAAAATGGTTTCTGTTATTTTTGTTGTTGTAGAATCTGACATAGCAGAAGGCCTAGTTAAGAGTTGTTGAACTTGCTGGATGGACAGTAGGTTAAATTTATTAGTGTCTGTTTTTGGTAAACAATGAATGTTGGTATTGATTAATACTGGTCCTGTATGCCCTGTTCTCTCTGTTAACATCATTAAGTAGAACTTGGTTTTCTTCTCTTGTGTCAACATTTTTTTTTCTTTTCTTTTTGCTGCAAGCCTGCAACTACATGTCTCCAGCCTATAAAATATAGCTCTAGTAAACTGATGCATAGGTGTCGTTGATGATTAGCCGATGCGACTTAGTCCAGATATTTTGAACCTGAATCTTCTTTTAGAGGCTCTTTTCTTTATGATAAACTGTTTGTGGTTTTCGGATTTTTCATGTAGACGCTGTCCTTCTTGTTTGTCTGAAATTTCTCTTACTATAATGTCTGTTGAGATTAAAAATCATATACTTTGGCTTGATCACGTCTCCTGAGTTGCCTTCTGTTGATTTATTTCTTTTTTTTTTGGGTAATACTAAATTTTTGTCAGTGCAATAAAAATTTGGTTCTGCTGTAGTATTGGGTTTCTCTTTATCAATATAAGTTTGAATAATTTAGTATGCTCTTTGAAGTACACTTTTGGTGGTTTATATTTTCTCTTTATTTTGACTCGAAGCATTTTTCTTAGGCATCTGAAGCCTTGGAGTCATTTGGAAGGGGAGGATATTTGGACAAACAACATATTAAAATGTCGCTTGTGTTGCCTAGCACTTCAGAAGCGTCCTTGCAAGTTTTTTCAGGAGCTATACCCAAATCTTTATTCCCTGATACATGTAATAGAAAACTAGACTCAAGTTTTCTCTCTAGATCCCATGTAAGGCGTAGAAAGAGAAGGGTTTCAGTGTATATGCAATTGCTAAATTGTTCAATGGTGCTACAAAATCACCCAAAGATCTCCACTGTCCATGGTATAGGGCATGTTTCCCATGGAAATATTGTATTTTCTCAATCAATGTCTGTGAATTGCCAATGCCAACGTACAGAAAGTACTGGTGAGTTAACTGCAAAGGATGGAAATGTGAACTGGCTATTGGATGCAGTTCAGAAACCTAACCCACTCAATAGTGTTATGAATGTTCCCAATGTTCTAGAGTTTGAAGAGGTTCAACAATCAAAACATGAAAGTGAAAGTTCTGGTTCCAATGGTAAATTAGCTTCAGTTGAAAAGGTCAAAGATAGCTTGCATAAAGTTGGCATAGATTCTCTTGAGGATGAGGCATGGAATCTTCTACGTGAATCTGTAGTCTATTACTGTGGTAGTCCCATTGGAACAATTGCTGCCAAGGACCCAACCGATTCCAATGTACTGAACTATGATCAGGTCTTTATCCGTGATTTCATACCTTCTGGAATAGCATTTCTTTTGAAGGGAGAGTATGACATTGTCCGTAACTTCATCCTTCATACACTTCAATTACAGGTAAACTATCCAACCAAAATACTCTTTACTTCTGGCAGTTTCTCTGTTTAAGATTATGATTTTTATATTGGTATAAATTTTCTTTCTTTTACATTTTTGAAACTTCCTGTGGTAATTTTCCCTATTGAGGTCCTCTTCATTCACAGGAAGTACACAAGAATATTGTAAATCCTTGACTTCTACAGTTCTACTGATCACTCTGAGAGTATTTATCATGCAATGCTAATGTCATTGGCCTCTTTTTATAACAACATTGTCATGTACATTTTCCCTATTCAGTCTTCTCCACTTACCTACATGTGACAATTCATAATTGTGGTATATAATCATGAATCCAGATCACTAAAATGCTATACCAACCCTTGGATTGGGGAATGGCCTGCACCGGTAGGTCTGCCTGGACAAAATTATGTATTTAGAGTAAACTGCAGATAATAAAATGGCTAGTTGCATCCTTGACATAGATCAGACTCCATACTGTTTGGAAAGAGTTCTAACTATGCAAAATAAGATCTCCACAAGGATAATGTTATGAGTAGTTTATGATTTTTTGTCATTGTAATCCAAAAGGTGGACCCACATTTGGATGGTCTAGATCAATGGCCATGCATCTTGTGTTTTTATTCAAGAAGAAAGAAATAATAAAGAAAAGAAGGATCACTGAACACCAAGTACGAATTCCACAACAACCAAAACCCAGAGATGCCTGTAGTAACCTTTCATGTAACTTAGGTGTGCCACCAATGGTATTCCGATACATGAAACCTGACCTTTGTGTCAGAAAACAAAACATTCCTCCAATAGCAACAGAGACAATAAAAAAACCCCAACATACAAACTCTTCAACATTGTAGAGTCCCTCCTAGACCAAAAATAACCAACAGACAAAATGTTCACATGCTCTACATCCAGACCATGACTACAAACCTCAGAAACTATGAAGGAAGTAATGAGCATAAAAAAAGAATTTAGTTCTCCTTGATATTTTCTGAAAATGACAGTGTTAGTCCTACTACTCAAGGGCAGAAAGAAGAAAATCCTCGTTTTACATGATTAACTTTTCAGAGTTGGTACCGTAAGAAGTTTGTAATTTTTACCGAGTTCAATTCTTTGGCTACCTCTTTGGTTTTTGACTGCCTATGTCTATTTCTCTTAACATCCACCTTTTCAATTGCGAAATTCTTAATAGTCTCCCTTTTGTTCCTCATTCTCCACAATGGGAAGAGGAGTTGCATTGCATCAACTAACTCCCTCTCCTTTGTATTTCTTTTATATCTTGTGAGAATATCATACTGAATAAGTGTAGGCTGAAGGTGTCTGCTGCCCTTCCTGTTAAAGGAAGAGGGTGTGCCTGTAACGGCAATCAGCTCATTTTAGATTGACAGTAATGGAAATATAGCCTGGCTCTTATAGATGATAAATCCGGGTTGACTGAGATTAAGATTGGAATTGGAGAACCACTTCTAGAGCCAATCTTAGAGTCAGTTTCTGCAAATGCCATGAGCAAGATCCCTTTGTTTTACCACTAGTTTTCCCTTAGCAGAGGTCATCTTTCATGTCTATAGTCAAAGAATTCACCTTGTAATAATTGCCTGTCTATTTTATATGAATGAATTCTCTGACTTAGAAAACCATTAGTCCTTATTGATGTCTCCAAAGCAGTCCTTTTTTTTATAAGTAATTTTATTAGAAACAGAATATATAACAGTACAAACAGCCCAGGGAGAGGTGTGAGATTCACCTAATCCAAAAGACAGAAAACTAGAAAAAGTACAAGTTACATTTGAGCCCAAAATAAATGATCCCTATAAACCCTTTGTTTAGCTGGAGGGTCAGCCAGTCCATTGGCCAATCTCCTTTCCCATTTAACAAAAACTGCTAAGTTACTGGTGAGCCATTTAGCCTTCTTAATTTCAATTTGAAATATCTTCATCAATTTCAATTTTCTTCTACATGTTTCTGAACATCAATTGTTCCCCACAACAATGAGCAAAAACTCAATATTATTTTCACAACCATTCTAATCCAGACAATATCTTGGGTTAATTTGCAAAGTAGGGTTAGCTTTTACCTACTAAGCTAAGGCTCATGGACTTGGGATCCTTACTGTTAGTTGACTTGTCAAACCAAGTGTAAACAGCTTTTATTTATAAAATAAACAGGTGATGAAAGAAGAAGAAAAGTAGAGAGAAAGTAGAAGAAAGACAAGAGGAATGAGAGAAAGGGAGTAGAAAAAAGAATCTATTTTGCCGCCCCATTAGATTGCTATTTATATGAGTACAAAAACAAAACAAGTATAATGATCAAAATATTCTACCCTAAACAATGATAAAACATATAATAACAACAATATAAGCATAAGAAAAAAAGACAGAAATATCTATGAATTGTCCACTGCATCTCTACACTCCCCCTCCAGTTGGGAATAGAACAAGCAAGAACATTTTGTTTCTACTCTTCCATGAAATAAGATTTCCTCCTACAAAAGTGAATACCCTGAAGTGGGTCGCCTATCATCAACACATCTGGCCCAATCAACATTAGTGTGCACTTCTATCTTCATAAAGTATACCTTTGCCTGGACACCTCTTCAAGTAAGCAAGTATCCTCTCAACCACAAGAGGATACTGACTAACAATATTGACACCATAGGAAATCTCAGGGCAACTCAATCAAAGAAAGAGAAGCTTCCCTACAAGCTATTGATACATAGCTTTGTCTTCGAGAAGCTCACCACCCTCTGCACTTATCTTATGATTCAACTCAATGTGTATTAGAAGGTTTAACACCAAGCTTCCTAGTTTCCTTTAGGAGATCAAGAACATACTTTAGATTGGGCCACCTCAATTCCCAAGAAATACCATAGACCCCCTAAGTCTTTCACTTCAAATTCTTTGTTGAACTGCTTAAGAGACTCAATCTTAGCAATATTATTGCTTGTAATGACAATATCATCAACATAAACCACAAAAAGAGTCAATGATGATCCACCTCTCTTAATAAAGAGAGTATGATTAGTTTTAGCTTGCACATAATCAAGTCAAACTTCTCCATAGCAAGTAAACCACGCTCTTGGAGACTATTTTAAACCATATAATATTTTCTTTAAATGATGTATCTTTTTCCCTACCTTTGCACCACAAAAATCAAGAGGCAACTCCATATAGACTTTCCTTGAAATCTCCATATAGAAATGCATTCTTGACATCCATTTGAAATAGTGGCCATTAAAAACTAGCAACAAGAGACAATAGTACCTTGATGGTGTTCATCTTGGCTACTAGTTTAGTTTAGCCTTATACCCTTCAATTGAATCATTTGCATTGTACTTCACAGTAAGCACCCGTCTACATCTAACAAGTTTCTTACTCTTTGACTTGTCTACCAATTCCCAAGCCTAATTCTTAGTGAGAGCATCTATCTTTGCCTTCATTGTATCATTCCACTCAGGCACTAAAAGAGCTTCTTGCATGTTTTGGGGGATGGGGATGGCAGAAACAAATGCTAAATAGGATTTATAGGGTGATGAAAAAAGATCATAACAAAAGAAACTGTGAAATACAATGGGTAGTAGATGTAGTACAACTACGCTTCCCTTTCCGTACAGTAATAGGAAGATCAAGATCACTTGGAGGAAAAGGAGGCTCAATTTATGCATGTGAGGAGTCATAAGGTAAAATAGTAAGGTCATTAGAAGGAGTGGGTAATGAAGTGATAGCAATAGGCAAAGAAGCAAAGTATGTGGATTAGGCATCTCAAAAGAGAAAAGAGCTGGCCTAGACACATCATGAGGACTAGGCCTGTAAACGGTATCCGGAAATTCGATTCCGAATTCGAGATTCGACTTAAACGAATCGAATTCGGATATTCGAATCAAATAAACAGTCGAATTCGAATTTAATTTTCATACCGATTATTTAATCGGATCGAATTCGAATTTGACTTGATTCGATCCGATATATATCCGAACCGATTGTAATTACATATATTAATATATTATATAAATTTACATGCATAACCCTATTGTATCTATGTTTCTTTAATAGTTCAAGGGTATAAAGGTAAAATAATTTTTTCCTACACACATTCCAACAAATCTTCTCTGCCATTAAAAAATCTAGCGCATCCTCCAACAAATCTCCTTCCCCAAAAAATCAGCGAGTTGTCCAATCCTCCAACAAATCCCCTTCCCCAAAATATCAACGAATTGTCCAAGAAATCTCCTTTCTCATTTGAAATTTGAAAATCCAACTCTAAACCCAAGCGAAAGTCCCTAACCCTCATCATTGCCTTCTTCTATACTTCTCCTCTGTGTATTTTTTGAAGAGCCAAAATGGCAACCGAAGTTGAGAAATCTTGCCGCTGCAACATTCATTCACAAAGTTTAGTGCTAATATCTTTGCACAAGCAAAATGGTGAATGAACAACTTGGAGAAACCTCTGCTGCTGCAACATTCTTCACAAATATTATTAGCAGATTTTCAACAAAGATGATGTCGACATTGAGGTCGTTTTTGTCTAAGATGCGATTGTTGCCGACGGTGACAAGGAGCATTAGCAGCAATGGTAGATCAACCGATCAACTAAGGCCAGATTCTGACTTGTTTTTTTTTTTTTTTTTTTGCTTCATCCTCTATAAATTTTCTAGTGTTTGTAGCTTTTTTCATTTCTTCTTTTGCTTAATCTTTACTATGGGAATGGTTGTCGAATTTAGATTCAGTTTTGTCAAAATTGTAGCTACCATATTTTGATTCTAAAGTAATATTTTTGTATTTTAATTCACAAACAGAAATAGGTAGCTTGTTTTTTGGGTTTGGAGCAACGAGATGTCCTCATCTTTCATTTATCCCCAATTTCTTTATTTTTATTAGAATTAGATTTTTATGTTTTATGCCAAACCTAAACAGTTGAATTCGAATCGGTCGAATATTCGATTATTCACTCGAATTCGAATTCAGTTACTGATTTTAGATATTCAACGGATTTCGAATCGAATTTGAATCTTTATTTATGCAATCGAATTCGAATTCGGATATATCTTGATTCGCTTCGAATTCGATCCGTTTACACCTCTAATGAGGACCATAATCAACTTGTTTCCACCTATATCTCTAAAATACTTGAAACTCCTCACACTTCTAAAATTCCTTTGCTCCACCCTCCCGTTCAATGATTGGAATAGGCAAGGGAACATTTAGAGAAAAAAATAACCCTTTCACCATTCTCTCCCTAAGAAGAAACGCCAGAATAATAAGGAATATCTTCAAAGAAAGTGCCATAGAGACAAAACGAGAACCAGATGAAAGATAATAGCAACAATACCCCTTTTGATTTTATACATAACTAAGAAAAATGCATTTGGCATCCTTAGGATCAAACTTAGTACAATGAGGTCTCAAAGTTTAAACAAAACAAGTACACCCGAACACCCTAAGGCCTTGTTTGTTTGGGAGGTAAAGTTGACTTTCCCATGTTCTTTTACCAGTGAAGTGTGCGTCCCATGGAAACAAAACTTTCCCATGGATAAGTTTTTGGCAACTTGCTTGTGAAAGTTTTACCCACTTGGGAGGTGGGTAAATTATTCACCCATGGAGGGAGAAATTAGCCAAATTGTGTAGGACTAAATGCTTTTTCCAAAAAAATAGGGATCCTTTAGGAAATTCGCTCACCCATCTAGCAAATGAACATGGGTAAATGTACTTGCCGGGTAACATTTTCCTAGGTAACACTTACCTAGGCAAATGCATTTACCCTAGTAACTTATCGCCAAATGAATGGGGCCTAAGAGGAATAGAGAATAAATCCATGTTAGGGTACAAGAGAAAAAAGGAGTTTTCATATCTAGAACCCGAGAAGGAAATTCGTTGATAAGATAAACAGCAATTGAATTGCATCCACCCAAAAATGTACATTGACATTTAAAGTCAGCATAATACCCCTTTCAACTTCAAGGATGTGTTTGTTCTTCCTCTCAAAACTCCATTCTTCCAGGGGGTATGAGGACATGTACTTTGATGATGGATAATCCCATACTTGAAAAAATACGAAGTCAAGGGTTTAGTAAAGTATTCCTTGGCATTGTTAGATTGGAATATTTTGATCCTAATGCCAAACTGTGCAAGGAACCATTTGATGGAAAAAACAAGTCAATATGGGAACCTCATCCTAAGAGCGTATAAGATAAACCTAAGAAAATGAGAATAATCATCAACAAGTAATAAGTACTTATACCCCCCTAGCAGCAGTATGATAAGGCCCCCAGATATTAGTATGAACAATTTTACATGGAACAATGTTTTTTTTTTTTTTTATTACTCGGAGAATAAGTTGATCTACAATGTTTTGCAAGTTCATAACTTGCACACTTCAAATTGGACACTTGAATTGATGCAAATACAATAGGAAAAAGAACTCTTAAAGACCCAAAAGACAAATGACCCAATCAATTATGCCAAAAAATAATCTGACTCGCTGACTGAGATACAAGATTACTAATTTCTTTATTATTCATAGGTGGATGATCTAGCAGGTAGATTCCATTTGCCTTACTACCAATCCCAATTACTTTTTTTGTCACCATATCCTAGAAAACACAATGATCAAGAAAGAAGGTTAATAAACAATTCTATGTTTTAGTAAGACTATTAACAGAAAGGAGATTAGTACCAAGTTTGGGAACATTAAGCACTGAAGAAAGAGTGATGGCATTAGACATCCTAATATCTGCCTTGCCAAAAATAGGGACAATAATCCAACAGAAATAGAGGGTTTGTCTCTATGAGAAGACAACCAATAAGAGGTGAACAAAGAGGATAAACTAATCATATGGTCAGAGGCACCCGAATCTACAATCCAAAAGCGATAGTGCTACCTAGAGCTAAAGCATGATAAGCAGTAGCCCTTATACAGTTGTACCTGAGTGAATAAATGCTGAAGTAGGAGTTGGAGCCAGGGTGGTGGACTGAGATGATCTGGTAATTCCAACTTCATTCTCCAACTGAGTCAAAGTATCTCTAATAGCAACCAATGGCTCCAAATAAGTGGATCTAGTCCTAGAGCTAGTAGTGACATCTGAAGTAATAGCAACATTAGCACTTCCCTTCTTATTTTTGAATCTTTCAGGTACAAGTTGAAAGCAATGAACATGCCATACTATCATCTTTTACTCCCCCCCACACTTGGGCTAACATGGCGGAGTTACTGTCAAGGTTTCCTGTCCCACGTATCCATTTCAATTTCATTCTTTCATGTTTAACCTATAATACATTAATTCAGCATCAAAATGATCTCTCAGTTGTTTTCTTCCAGAGTTGCATGAATCTCTCAGTCAAAGCACATGTTATTTGTATCGGTAGGATGTAACCCCTGCTACAAATCTGCATCAAGCCATCTGCTTTTGCTAATAAAGTAGTTCTTTCTTTCTCCAAATTAAAAGAGAAAACTGGAGTTGGCCATTTGCAGGATCTTTTATGGATTTTTTCAGGTTTATCTGACAAGGTCAGAATAATGTCATCAACCACTGCTGTACTTTAAACATGGAAGTGATTACCTTCAGATATTTAGCTGGATTTCACCATTTCAGCACCTCTCATTATCATACATGGACCATAGCCCTAACCCATCCTTCAAACATTTTTCCAGATTTTATCAAGCCCATGCAATTGATATTCTCCTAACAACTTTGACATTTTTTATAGTTAATCGCACTTTCATTAAAATAAAAGGAGTGCAAATAAAAAGTGATGGGAAGTCACCAATTCAAAAGAAAATAGAAAACAGCAGTACCAAACTTTGGATGAAATCACAGCCATTCCAACATCACAGAGAAAATGCCAGCTATTATTCTTCTAATCAACCAATGTTTTCTTTAGAAAAAGGTTTATTCTTTTTCTTTCTAAATGTCCCAACAAACAGCAAAAAGGAATTCGAATTATACCCCAACTATGCTCTGCTTCATCATTCCACAAATTAGCCTAGGCATAAAGCAAATTTTCTCATGAATTGAACAGTTGATGCCTTGACATATCTTGGATGTTACCTGGATAATCTTGCAACTTTTGTAGGAAAATACGGAATTTATTTTCCTGAGAATCCTTGAATATTTTAAAGATTTTTTTTTTTGTTACAAAAATCTTTTTACAGATTTGAAGTGCCATATCAACAATACCAATTTGGTCATTTGTTTTAGAAGATACAACTAAGTTAATTTGCATTTAAAATTTAGTATCACTCCTTAATTTGACAGAGCTGGGAGAAAACAATGGATTGCCATAGTCCTGGTCAAGGGCTGATGCCTGCCAGCTTCAAGGTGCGCACTGTTCCACTTGAGGGTGACGATTCTGCAACTGAGGACATTTTGGATCCTGATTTTGGAGAGGCAGCAATTGGCCGTGTTGCACCAGTTGATTCTGGTAAGTAAATCAAAATCAGATCTCCTCTATAAAAGGGTTAGCATGTTTTAATACTCTTTGATTGATGGGTCTCTGACTTTCTGTATACATAACATTTTCAATATCAGGACTGTGGTGGATTATACTACTACGAGCATATGGAAAATGCTCTGGAGATCTCTCAGTTCAGGAGAGAGTTGATGTACAGACTGGAATTAAGATGATTTTGAGGTTATGCCTTGCAGATGGTTTTGATATGTTCCCAACATTACTGGTGACTGATGGTTCTTGTATGGTAGACCGACGCATGGGAATTCATGGCCATCCTCTGGAAATTCAGGTATATAGATTGTTCCTCTCTTTTCAGAAGGAAAAAGTAATATTGTTATTTTTTTCCTATATGTTCCTTGATGGCCATCTTGATTGGTTGTTTCATATTCCATTTTCTTTGTCTTATAATACATCTAGTTAATGAGAGTATTCTCAATCAAAGAATTACCTTTCAACAACTCCCTGACCCCCAAAATAAGCGTTCAGGCTTTACTGTATATTCCACATGTATTCAGGAATAATGACTAGGATAAAATTATTTCTGTATGCATTGTACTTTGAATTAATTAAGACAGAAGCTAGTTAAAATTAATAAAAAGAAAAAAAATGGGATGACTTATTACTATTGGTTGAAAGGGCATTGAAGAAAGACTAAAATTCTGTTCAAATATTTTGGATGTTGCATTACAGCATAGTGCAAGTTATGATAGTCATCATTATCATCATTGCTGTCCATGCCTTATTCCAACTATATGGAGTCAGCTACATGCATCCTGTTTCGCCAATCTGTTCTATTCGAAGCCATATCCTCTGTTAAATTATTAGTGCTTAAATCACTTCTACTACATCTACCCATGTCCTTTTCGGTCTACCCCTGGCCCTTCTAGCCCCTTCTACTTGTAACATATCATTTCTTCTAACTGGTGTTGTTGATGGTCTTCTATGCATGTGAGCAAACATCTTAGTCTACTTTCTCTCATTTTATCACCTATTGTGGCTACTCATTGGTAGGATGACTTCATTCCTTCATTCCTGATCCAATCCTTTCTAGTTTTCCAGAGAATAAATTTGAAATAAAACCACTTTTGGCTGAATATTGTTTAGATTACTTTTTGTGAAGATAATGTGTGTGTGTGTGTGTATTATAGATAAATGGCAGGATATTAGATGAGAGAATGTAAACTGATGCGCAAAATATAGAAAACAAATCCCCTCCAATTAGAAAAGAAGTAAGAAGGAATAGAGCTATTGCTTAACAAGAGCATCCACTACCATATTTATTTCCCAAGGTATCCATCTTACCTGAACTTTCAATTTTTCCAAGGACTTGCAAAGACAACTGGTTTACTAAGGTTAATGCACTATGGCATTAAAGAAGTAGATATGTTGGCTGCCAAGAATAGGCTGAAAAGTTGCAAGTTAAGATTATGATTCACTTCGGTAATCAACTAACCATTTGACTTCTATCTGGGATCCAAGGGTAGAAAAAAGAAGGTTCCACTGAATCTGAGGAAAACAATACATTATGGCAATACCACACTCAATCTGACTATTTGGCATTCATATAGTGACTTTAAGTTTGCCACAGAAACTGGTTTCCCGTCTATGTGGAAAGTGTTGGGAACTTTAAGTGGGTTAAGTGATATCAGTAGAGCAAGATGCTGACTTCACATTGGGCCAAAGGAAAAGTTGAAAAGATAAACTTTGTTCCTCATGAACAACATGTTTCAAAGTGCTTTGGTGGTCGGAAGACATTAACCAAGTTTCCCAAAATAGCCAATGATGAAAGATGAGATAGCTTGGCAATCCAAACACCCATTGATAGAGATTTAATTTCTGCTTCCTCAGAATCCATGTTTCCAATAGGGTTAGGTTCATTGATTTAGAGTTTGGTATAGAATTATTTCTACATGGTGTAAATTTTGCGAGATAAAAGGAGTCAAAATTTCTACAAAATGCTACATAGTGCTTGAAATGGCAAAAGATGCACCTTTTTGTCTAATGCCATATCCATTGTTAAATTATGACCCTTTAACATTCGTATGTGCACATTTACTTTACTGACTTGGTGTCCTTGTTACAAATCTTGCAGGCATTATTTTATTCAACACTTCTTTGTGCCCGAGAGATGCTTGCTCCAGAGGATGGGTCAGCTGATCTGATCCGAGCACTAAACAATCGTCTGGTCACATTATCATTCCATATCAGAGAGTACTATTGGGTGGATATGAGAAAACTGAATGAGATCTATCGCTACAAAACAGAAGAGTATTCATATGATGCTATCAACAAGTTCAACATCTATCCTGATCAAATTCCTCCTTGGCTGGTGGATTGGATGCCCAATAAAGGAGGCTATTTAATTGGAAATCTGCAGCCAGCCCACATGGATTTTCGTTTTTTTGCACTTGGGAATTTGTGGTCTATAGTTAGCAGTCTTGCAACAGTGGATCAATCACATGCCATATTGGATCTCATTGAAGCCAAATGGACAGACTTGGTGGGGAATATGCCATTCAAGATATGTTATCCTGCTCTTGAAGACCAGGAGTGGAGGATTATCACCGGATGTGATCCTAAGAACACGTAAGGCCTCTGCTCATCTGCTGTAAGGTTTTAATTGTCAAGTTAGGATCTCCTGCCTACCAACACCCTACCAACTTGATCTGACACCGCACATCTCACTATGAAACTGGGGCCCACCATAAAAGTGGAATCCATCATGTATGAGATGTATGATGTCAGATGATGTTGGTAGGGTGTTGGAACATATTTTGTTGGTAGGTGATCCAGACATGTAATTGTCATGCCATTTCTTTGAATTTAGCATATTATTATGTTTCATTGTTGAGTTGTTTCTCAATTTTGATGCAGGCCTTGGTCCTACCACAATGCAGGTTCTTGGCCAACTTTGCTCTGGCAGGTCAGTGAACTGTTTTGAAATTCACTAATGTGAACTTTGATTAGCATGCACAAGACACACAAAACACAAATATACATAATAATGGAATTGGGAGAAAAGGAATGCTAGCCATAAAGTAAGGTTCTTACTGTACCTCATTGAATGGTTTAGTCATCATTCCATGAGGAAGAGGTGGATGTGTTTTGACTGTATTTTGGGAGGGACTGAGGGGGAACTGACTTGCAATTCTATTTAAACAATGATCCTCAATGTGATTGAAAAGGCATGCTCAGGTGCGCCTAGGCACAAAAAGCAAGGCGCATTTCAAGGCTTGCATTTTGCCTAGGCCCAGGTGCACCCACCTTAGAAAGGCGTGTCTGGTGTGCCTGGTGCACCTTGCGCTTTGCTTGCTCATCAGTGCTCTGAAAACCTCCCATTTGTTAATTTTGTTCATTTCATCCTTCCTAATATAGGACATTTTTTAAAAGATAAGGAACTAAAACTAAATTATAAAACCAGTTTTTTGTGTAGATCTTAAGAATTTAAGACTCTAGCATGGACTTTTTTGGGCTTGCCTCAAGGGGCTTGATAACAAGTGGCTCGCAGAATCAGAGTAATGCAATTGGAAAAGAAATAAAGAGCTTGAAAGTTTTATGTGCTTAAAATTGTTGAGTGCTTGGATATGTTTTATATGTTATGTTTAATTTTATTTTTACATTTTCACTTTGCATATGCATTGTGTGTTACGTTTGTGCATTTTAATTTGAGCTAATAGGTTTTTTAAAACATTTAGTTTAAAATTTAAGTATGTAGTTTTTAATTAATATTATTTTTAATATTTTCATTTTTCATTTTTTTTAATTTTACACCTTGCACTCTTTTAAAACACACCTCATATACGGGATCAGGCCATTTGAACAAGGTATGCTAAGAATGTCACTGTATGGATAGCATCCTCACTGATGGCAATGTTGCCAAATATTGTTTCATCTGTTTTCACCATACCCATTCAACCATTCATTCAGTTTATGTGGACCCTTGATTTTCCCTTTCTATTTTCTTTGGAACGTCCATAGTACTTCTCATTGGATAGAGAAAGGTCGTATATCACTGACATGGTTGAGAAACCTGTCACAGCTCACAGCGGCGTGCATAAAGATGAATAGATCAGAGATTGCAGTGAAAGCTGTGGAGGTTGCAGAGAAGCGGATATCAAGGGATATGTGGCCTGAATACTACGACACCAAAAGTGCAAGATTCATTGGCAAACAGGCACATCTGCTCCAGACATGGTCGATTGCAGGATATCTCGTGGCAAAGCTCCTCCTTGCCAATCCTAGTGCAGCAAGTGCGCTGATAAATGAAGAGGATAAGGATCTTGCCAATGCTTTTTCTTGCATGAATGCTAATCCAAGAAGGAAACGTGGTCGGCAGGGGGCAAAACAGAGCTATATTGTTACGTGCCTTAAGAGAACTTACCCCTAAACCCAAGCACATATATACCCCACGACAGCATCCCATTCTATCAATGTGGGATACTTCACATTATTATCCCATACTACCAACATGGGACAATAACATATATCGTATGAACTACATGTCATGAAGTCCATACTTGTGTCAGAGAAAATCTAGGGGAGTGGATGATAATTGATAAGCACTTACTATTAACTCGGTCCGGATTTTGATCATCATCGACCATCAGTGGCTGGTTCTACGGGTTAATTTAGTTTGTATACATTTTCGATTCGTCTGTTTCATATTTTTTTTGGCGGGTTCATTGGTTCTGAATCCATGGCCAAGCTGTAACTTGTAACTCCACAAGGATGAAACCTGTATAATAGTACTGAGTTCTCATTCATGTACCAACTATATGGACTACATGATCTTGTTTCACCATTTCGTTCTGTTCAGTGCAGTATCGAGTTATAATAAGACTACTCCAAATAGGAGCTCGGATCTGCTACCCACTTAACCCAAAAGACACTACCGCTATCCATTGGGAGTATCTCCTATACTTTATGTATTGTGATTCATGGGAGATGTTCCTAATATACGGCTGTAGTGTCCTGTGGGTAGTGTTGGAACAGATCAAGTCTAAATACATGGGAATTCGACATTATTACATATCAAGAGACCTGGATCTGCTTCCATCTAGGCATCTAGCTGCTCATTTGGTTATTGACTGGCTTTGAGTACAACGTTTGCATCAACTTTTTGAATGAAAATTTGTTTCCCATTTTGAATGCAACATGTTTTGGAAATCATAATTGTCGTTATATGAATTCACTTCAGTTCGACCAAAAAAAAAAAAATTCACTTCAGTTCTGTGTTTACACCTTTAACAAATACAGTCTTCATTTCTAGATGAAAATTTGCAAACTGAGCAGTTGCAACTTAAAAATTTTACTCCAAAGTTGGATTTCCAAGAATCTGAATTATATTAATGCGTGGTTAATGGCCTTGTGCTCCATTCTCCACCAGTGTTTTTTTTCAGGTGTGGGGAGTGGGGTTGCTATGAGAAGGAGAGGAAGGGAGTGGTAAACGAATTATCAGTGGGAAGTAATAAAAAATTTTGAATTGCAGCAATCTATCATTTGAACAAAATTCATTCATCATGGATCAATGTACAATGCGAAATCTTAAGTTCCATTGCTCAAACATAATGGAATCAAGTTCCAACAGTAGGTAAAATTAACCAAAATTCAAAGTGAAGCCCATATAATTTGCTCTTGAGATTACATTCAACATAAAGCATTGTACAAAATGGAATTTAAGCCAATTTTATACTATTCAGTAGTGGTGATCATTTCTAGCCTAGCCTAGGCCCAATACTTCCAGTGCGACCCAGGCCTGGACAGCCCCGCAATACATGTAATATATAACATACATGAATATGTTTTGTATTTTGTATTATACATTTTATATAAATATTATTATGCGACAGCATTATATATAATATTTCATATTCCATAAGATAAAATATAAAGAAGTTCAATTTGCTTTTGAAGACCTTTATCTTAAGGTTCAACTGTTCATAACTTATTTTCATTAGATAACTGTTATTAAATAGATGAACGCAAGGCTTTCATTTTTTATAATTCATCAATGTGAGACCTTAAATATTAGGTTCATAACTTAAATAGTTGAACGTGCAAGTCGACATTCCATATCCTACATCAATGAATTGTAAAAATAAAAGCTTTGCATTTATCTATTTAACAATAGACAACCGTGCAAGTTGGGAAATCATGCACCATAACACATGGCCACCTAATTTGCACAATTATCTATTGTTAAGTAAATGAATGCAAATCTTTCATTTTTATAATTCATCCATGTAGTACCTTCAATGTCAATTAACACACCTAACTATTTAAACTTGTTCATTTCAACAAAGATGTTAACAATTTAACATTCAAGATCTCACATTGATGAATTATGAAAATGAAAGCTTTGTATTAATTTATTTAACAATAGTCAACTACGAAAAATAAGCCATGAAAGGTTAAACGCTAAAATAAAGGTCTTCAAGTTTTACTTTACAAAATATAAAATATTATACAACATATGTTTTACATATCACATAACAAAATTTATATAAAATATATAACATAATATAATACAAAATAAAACACAAACATGCATGCTTTTAATATATAAAGTATATTAAAATATATATAATATATTGCAGGCCAGGCCAGACCCGAGTTGGGCTTTAAGCATTGGACCCATGCCCAGAAATTTCCGAGCTAACTCGAGCCAGGCTTCCAATCTGGGCTGCAAATGAGCACCCCTAACATGCATACTCTTAATTAGAACTATTATGGTAAAGTATGACTGTTCTCTGCGAGGATGCTGTCTAACAATGATTCACAAGCATCTTCCAGTATATCTAAGACCTGCCATAACACCACAAATTGGAAGTAAATTGTTTGAGTATTAATGGCATGACGAATAAAACAGTAGAAGTGAAATTGCTAATATGAAAGACAACCAATTTAGAATAAAACTCATAAAACTTGTCCAGGAGCTATCACTATAAAATCTGATTTTACTCTATTTATGTTCTTCCAATGGATTTCTAAGTAACATAAACAAAATTGCATACTTGTCAAAAAAGCATAAATAAGTTGGAAAAAAATAATAACAATATTGCATGCATTGCTCTATTTGGCCATTACCAAAAGAACCGATTTTACTCTATTTATGTTATTCCAAAGGATCTCTAAGTAACACAAATAAAATTGCATGCTTGCAAAAAATATAACAATGATAATAACAATCTCAGGCTGACAGGCATGAGAACAAGGGTTCGAATCTGAGAGCAGCCACTTTGTGCTAAAAAATGCCAAAGGTCAGGTCCGCATCTAGTCCATCCCTCCCAAGAACCTAGATGGGGGACCAACGTTGGGCAATGCCCTTTTGTGTTGTTACTTTTTTCACCCTTTTACTGTCATCTCTCAATTATTATACAACGACTGCTTGACTTCCCATATAGATAGACCAGAAACAAAATCTCTTCTGTGAAACATTGCAAAAGTTGCCAGCCATTGAAACATGTCTCCATGGAATCTAATTTGAGCTTATGCAACCATTTTTTAAATGTCACGTGAGGCTTGTACTAACTTGAATGCTTTCAAGTGGGGTTTGCAATAATGGTTCTAAAACTATAGACTTCAGGCACCACTCAATCTTATTTAACCCCACCTATTGGCATAAACCTTCGGGCTAATGGGTCTGTTTAAATCATTCCCCCATCTTTTCTCTTCACTAAAATCTATCATATTAAAAAGCATAGTGGAGAAAATTGCTTAAGAAGGCGAAGAATTAGTTCAAATTATTAAATCTAAGGTCAAATTATAATAATAACCTGAACTGGCTTGGTAGGATAACTGCGGGGAAAATGGTTAACCTAATTGGATGGAGAACATTGGAGCAGCTCAAGCTTACATGGGGTTTATTGTAATAACCTTCTTGTCCTAGGGTTGTCTTACATAGGTAATAGGTCTTACTGTAATTTTGGATCGAAAAGATAATAAACAAGTCGTTTTGGTTGGGTCAAATGGGATGCAAATGGGATGGTGGATACCCTAGCAAAACAAGGGACAAATAGATCTTCATTGTACTGGGCAGAATTGTAACTAGATGCTGGAGATTGCAGTTTAGATGAATGTCCCTCTGCAATCTTTATCTATTGTAACTGAATTTCTCTGTTATTAATGAAAATTTTTTGCTGATAAAAAAAAAAGATAATAAACAAGTCTTTCAAAAGGAACCAGGTACAGCAGCACAAGCCTACAAGTATATAATGCTCCTATGAATTACATCAGTTTTATCGTTATTCGAAGTTTCAAACTAGTACTCCAAGCCAAGGGCATATTTTCATATTCAGGCATATGATGATGGTGCACAGGGATAACAAGGTCTTGTGCAAGAAGCACACTTACAAGTACAAATTTATTTATTTATTTATTTTCCACAATCTACCTACGCAACATGAGCTTTGCAACATTCACAATTTCAACCAAGTAGGTGCCATGTGCTTATAGATTGACAGAAATGGATTAGTCGCTTGATATTGAGATAATAAAACATCAGAAAATAACACATTACAGCGACCTGGGGATCTGAGATGGAACCTGATATTCCATCCACTCCTTCCTTAAATAGTCAAATGTTGCATGATATTAGAGAGAAGTCTCTGTTTTTAGATTCGGTGGTTTGGTCATTCATTAGCAGAACTTGTAATCAACAGGCCCATGATCTGCCCATCATGTCTTGGTCAGTAAAAGGGGAGTAGGTTGGCTGTTTTCCTTCTGATGTTCTGAACCTATTGTATACTCATCCTTTTCTTGTTTAATGAATTTCCACTGGTTTACCCAAAAAACTATCTTAGCTTCAAAATCTTGTATTAGTCATAAGATGAATTCATATAGAATGGTAAGGCCAAGTTAGTGGTTTACCTTCTCAAAACCTTGAGGTCCCCCATAGTAAGGATCAGGAACTTCGGTTTCATCATGCTTCTTACAGTAGGAACACATTAACCTAACCTGCACTACCGTGAAACAACAAAACGAATGAGTAACAAGTTTCTTAACTTGATAAGACAGTTACCAGGAAAAAAAAGATCAAGTAATCCAAACAACAAAATTAACCCATTAAGTTAACCTTCTTATTAGCATCATCTGGAAGAGGTTCCTTGGATTTCCTCCTATTAAATGCCTTTAATATATCCTCTGCAGACACAGAAAATAAAATAGAAGCCAAAAAATCGCTACTAAATGCCATCCATGCTAAAGAATTAGGAAAATGAATACAGAAGCAAATGTAATATTTGATAGTTCATTACCTCTGTTTTGCTTATCCATGGCAAGAATAAGATCGAAGTCTCTTAAATCAGATGGCCTTATCGGCCTCGAGATGGAAGTTATCTCAATCCCACGCCTTTTGGAGGCTGCCCTCATCCGTGGATCCGCTTGGTTACCCTTAACAATTTCGATTGTTACAACAACACTATTAAATTCCAAACCGCTCTCTCCTCCATCGAACAATTAAGTAAACATAAAATTGTCTCTTGATCAGCGTGAATCAAATCAACAATTCTAACAAAAACAGACAAAGTAAAGTACCTCATGGTAGTTGATTGTACCGGCAGAGTCGATGTTGAATTTGGAATCGATCCCTCGTTTCTTGACGATATCTCTGAAGACGGCCTCCGCAGCGGGGCTTCTGCAGATGTTGCCGAGACAGACGAAAAGAACAGAGAAAGGTTTAGTCTCTGTTGAAGGCGTGGACGCCATTGCTGCAGAAGGACGCACTCCCGCGATGGATGCTTAGAGGAAGGGAAAGATTAGGGGGTCCCAGGCTACCAGCCTCTGGGGGCAAAGCGGGAAATGCAAACGAGTGTGCCAGTGTGGTGGCAAATTTGTAAATATGGTCCAACAATAATCGTTGCCACTTGCGGCCTCTCTTTCTTATCAAATCAAACAAAATGAAAAGAAAGAACGAATTGAAGCTAGGGCTTCTTCTCTGCCGATGTTCACTCAATCAAAATTCTATTTACTGAAAAAGATTTTTTTTTTTTAATGTGTTGTAGGTTCTTTTTTCTTTTTCTGTTATGGTCTTTTGTTTGTTGTTTTGCTTATTAAATTCAGTTTTCACCAAAATGTAAAACCCCCTCAAAATGTAAAACCCTACCCTCACCTTATCATATGCTTTCCAAATTCTAACAATATACCAGGTTAGGGTCTTAGGGAGGGTTGGGTTTAGCCTAATATCATATCCGGTTCATGCCCATATGGGTTGTAGAATTCCAAAACCTGTCCCTACCCAATATTTGTTATTCAATCAAACCCAACCCATTGACAACCCTAGGGATCATACCAGCTCCAGTCCTTGAATTGTGACTGTGTCAAAATTTTGGGCTTTCTAGGGTGAAAACATTTATACAGCCCTAATTTTGTTCCTTTTTTCTTTTGGCTGCTTTTGTAAATGCGGACCGGTATAAAACTCCATTCCCAATTCAAATTTATTTGTGGTGTAAATAAGGATGGGTGTAAAACTCCACTCCCGATTTGTATTTATTGGCATTTGAATGGAGTGTAGTTTTATATCATAAATCAATGTACAGTTTTACATCGATAATTGATATAAATACAACATCGATAAAATTGATATAATATTTACATAAATAAATACAACTATTAATAAATTTTAAATGATGGTGTTAAACTCCATCGATGGACTTTTATGCTGCGTCTGGAAATGATGCAAATAAGTGTGAATGCAAATATATAGTGTAAAACGGTCCATAAAAATTGCAAAGTTGGGTTAGTTTGGCATGGACAAATTTACCTTCTTACAAAACAAACTTTTAGTTGTAATGGATGCAAACACCAATTCCAATAAAGCATATGCTTTTTTTATCAAAAGCCCACTTGAATGCAAATTTACTTCTTTTTAGGGAAAATTCTTGATAGGTACCCTATACTTTAGGTCGAGTGCCAATTTAGTACCCGAACTTTAAAACGTGACAATCTAGTACCGAACTTTCATTTTACGACGTTTTAATACCTGGCATTAACTCACCATCAGTTAGAAGACAAAAATACTTAATTACCCATCAACTATTTCGAGCAATGCATGGATTCCCGATCGAAATGACAAAAATGACCCCAACTATAATTTCTCAGCAAGTGGGACCAACTGTTCACACTTGCAGTTACCTGAGATTCCAAAAACCAACTCCTCACACCGGTGATGTCAAGCAAATGCACTGCTGGAAAAGTTGAAATCAACACTTGAACATGACCCCAGAAAAGTTGAAATCGAAGAAACCAGTGTCATTTCCGGAGAAGACGACTCTTGTTGCGGGCGTCGGAAACAAGAGTCTTGTTTCCCTTCCCTAAATCAGAATGAGATACATAATTTGTTTATCAAGGGGAACAAGAGTCTTGTTTCCCTTTCCTAAATGAGAGTCTTGTCATTGGCGCCGGCACCGGTGTTTGAATCCTTGCGGGTTCCTGGATCGTTCAAACATGTTACATTTTACAATTTTCCTATTATGTGTTTCCAATATATTATTAAAAATCCAGTCTCTCTGTTAAATCCTTTCTGGGTCCTGAAGGATTTTGGGTCCCTAAATCAAAGTGTTGTTGCTAGCGCCAGAAACAAGAGTCTTGTGTCCCTTCCCTAAATCAGACTCTTATGGAAGAACTCTCACTAGACGTAAACATGAAAGAACTTTGATAGGAGTTACGGGGCTAAAGAAGTAACTAAGGACCCGTTTGGCATGTCTTTCAGTGCGGTCTTTCGGTTGTTTACAAGCTGGGAAGACCAAAAATCAATCTATTCCCGTCTGACACATGGAAGATCTAGCCGCCAAAAGATGGGGCGCCGGAAAGACGCAAGAAGCCCATTTTGGGTTGATTTCGAGAAGCTCCAAATGAAGCTTCTCGCGTCTTTCGCATTTTAATCACACGGAAAGACCCAAAATGATGCACGGAAAGACGTGCGTGTCTGCCAAATGGTCTTTGGGCTGCCCATATCTTATGTCAAAAGCTCAATGCATCTTTTGATTGTCAGAGCTACAAGATCTTCTAAAAAAGACTTGCCAATAAATAATGAGGAGGCTCTCAAGTCTCAACCACTGACGAAGCCGTTTGTTTCCTTGAACCTTTCTCCCCTTGATAAACAAATTAAGTTAGGTTATTAATAAAGAATTAAGAATTAATTAATCATCTTTTGAGAACTTAAACCCAACTTGCTATTCTATCCATCATCTTACGTATGTATTCTGTTGTTCGACAGTTGTATGCCCTTAGCTCCAATCAGATTGATGTACTTATGACATTTATTGTAAATGAATAAAGTACATATTTGATTCATGTTATAGTAGTGTGTTTCTGTGTAATACCCTTAAACTGGACACATAATGAGCCTCGTGTTAGTTTAGAATGTTCACAGCCATTGGATAAGTCTGGGGAGATTTATCCTGCTAAGGCTGACACTGGTGTGCCACCAAGTGTTGGGGTGGCCTGTCTCAGCTGCTAAGATGAAACCTGAGGTACATGCAGTGTAGGTTTACTTGAAACCCTGAACCGGACCAGATTTTCAGTATTGCCCTGGACCTTGGTGATTAGTGGGCAAAACCGGAAAGTTACACCTAACCCCTAGACTCAATTATGATACTGCACTAGGTGTCAGATTGGGCTGTCTTTGATATGTCAATCAGTGAGATCCTTAGAGGGGGTCAAAACTTGGGTATGTTGGGACAGTCCGAGAATTCATCTGAGTGGGTGTTCATAGTGACAAGATCAGCCCCTTTGTCGGACAAAGATAATGATCGGGGATGTACTCTCTCTGATGGAAACCAAGACTGCCAGCAGTCGATTTCAATCGTTGAGAGTTGTTTTGTAAAATATATTTTATATATGGATATAATATATATATATATATATTACGGTTTCAAAATGTTTGCAAATGTTTTAATTCCTGGGATCAAAGTAAGCAAAGAGTGCAGCATTGTTCCTTGCAGCCGAGGGAGAGGTCCTCTCTTGTCGGGCAGTGTATGATCATTATGGGCTGAGAGGTTAAGTGTAAGACCATTGAGGGTAATACCTGATGGGCTAATCTTTCATTTGCCCACAATCCCTGGGTGTTACAAGGTGGCTTGGCCCAGGGACCACTTAGTGTAAGTGTTGGGCCCATAGAATCCATGTGATGGGCTTAGGGGGTTCACTAGGCTTTCTAGTGAATTCGGCTATGCCTTGTAACAAAGGCTAGGTCGAATATTTGTGGCTGATGTGTAGATCAATGCTTGGGTCCCACGCCATACAAGGAAGCCCAACTAGGCAACAGTTTGTAAGGCTAAGTGAGCACATATACGTATTGGGCATAAAGCTCATTTCGAATTGGGCTGATTTGATCAGTCAAATGAAGGGGCGGATCTGAGATTAGATTAGCAGATAGGATAGGGTTTTACCCTATCCAATTAGAGAGTCCAAATCTGAATATAGATTCAGATCTGGAAACCTCCTGATAAGATTAGGAGAGGGTTGATCTAATCTGCAGATTGGATAAGGGTCAGCAACTCCTAATGGGATTAGGAGCTTATCCTTTTAAGGTTATAAAAGAAGGAAGGGGTGGCAGCCTTTAAGAGATCACATTCTCACCTACAGAGAAGAGATTACAGAAGAGAGAAAACAGCTTCTAGTGAGACTGCGCTGATTTCTCCCTATCGTCGCCGCCATTGCCAGTGCATCTCCACGACAGTAGGAGTGATCAAGATTGGATCTTGATATCAGTCCTTTGTGAAATGGCTGATTGGAAGTCATGCTCACGTGCCGTCCAGCTGATTCTTGTGAAGGATCTGGTTCTTTGGAAGAACACTGTTGATTCTGCTCCAACCTACACTATGCCATTTCAGTGGGAGCAGTCTTTGGTTCCTACCTTGGGCATGAACACCTCCATTGGGAGATAGGGTTCAAGATTGATCCTTGAAAATGCAGATTTTCTAAAACAGGGAATGTGATTCCTAGATGAGGGGAGAGGAAATTTTTGAAATTTCACCGAACCTACCTGCAGGGTTCGGCCATCCATAGATGGATCTCTCATCCATTCACTTATGTATGTATTCTGTCCAGAATTTATGGAATTCTCCCTAAATCATAACATATGCTTCTGGGTTATTTTGCGACAAAGAAACAGTAGAACATTTTCAGATCAGAATTGTGCGTGGTTCTGAAGCTAAACCTTGGTCCCACCATCTCTAATGCCTCTGGCAAGATGGTTATAGATGAAGTCTGTGCGCAGTTCTGGAGTGGAGTCCATATGAAAACTCCATCAAAACTGTGCACGGTTATAGATGAACAGATGTTGGGGGAGTTGGGGGAGATAGATGTTAAGGGTGAAGCTTACCACCTTTCTTCATTGTTCCTTCAGGGGCTGCACGTGAACAACCGAGTCTCCTCTCCTCTGTCGTTTCTCCAACTGAGTTTGAAGAGAAAGGGATGGAATGGGCGTGCTTGGAATGAAGAGAAAGTTTGGAGTTGAGTGAAGTCTCCTCTCCTCTCTCGTTCGTTCAACCCAGATTGAAGTCTAAAGGGGAGTTGAGTGAAGTCTCCTCTCTTCTCTCATTCGTTCAACCCAGATTGAAGAGAAAAGGGGATTAGGGAAATAGGAAGGAAAAAGGGTGAAATGATTCGTATTTTTTCATAAAGGTTAGTTTTGGTATTTCAAAAATATTTGACCCACACCTGATATCACGTGATGGTATTGACAGACGGTGAGTTAACGTTGGGTACTAAATCGCCGCAAAATGAAAATTTGGGTACTAGATTATCGTGTTTTAAAATTCGGGTACTAAATTGGCACTCGGCCTAAAGTACAGGGTACCTACCGGGAATTTTCCCTTCTTTTTATTGATGTGCCATCTTATTATCAATGTAAATATGCATTGGTCTTTCATTTGTCAATGCATAAATGTAATATTGCCAAATACAAACAAAAGTGAACCAGAGCAAATTTACCTTGAACTGAGATTTACACTCCATTTGCATTGTTTCCAAATGCAGCCTTACACGCAAACAAACGCAACCTTTCTTACAAATGCTAAAAAGTCTGAGAACTCCACAAACTATTCTGATAGTATGATACGACTTTGTGTATCATCTTTTAACGGATGTTAGGCCTTGTTTGATGATTAAGTACTTGTTAAAAAGTTTGAAAACTCCACATACTATTCTGATAGTATGATACGACTTTGTGTATCATCTTTTAATGGATGTTACGCCCTGTTTGATGATTAAGTACTTGTTAAAAGTTAACAACCACTTAAGGTTGTTTGGTAACCCACTTTTCAAAATCACTTATTATGTTTTTAAACACTTATTAGGGTGGGGATGTTTGGTAAGCTACTTTCCCCATAAATGTGTATATTGATACAAATGATAATTTTACCCTCCATTGTAGATTACTCGGATCTCTCCCTCTCCCTCTCATTTTCTTCACCGGAACTATAGATTGGACAATAGAAAGACTCCTCCGATTAACAACCTTCACAAAATTCTCGGATTCCCATTTTCACCTCATCTAGCGCAAAAGAGCACATGCTTCATCAGGCATGTGCTGATGGGTATAGTCAGATATCAAGAAAGTCCACATAACCGCATATTTCTCCGGTATTTCACCAAACAACCGGTGGGCCAATGCCACATTACTCGTTCGAACATATAGATTAATGAGTGTATTATATAGGAATAAATTACCGACAAACCCATTCTTGATGATTTGAGAATGGAGTCGCTCAGCATCTTCAAGATTAGAAGAACCTTCACACTGACGAACTAGGCACTCGTATTTTTCAGAATACGAAAACAAATCACAAACGATTATTCACTTGGAGCTGGTGAAGAGGTCAGAATTCAAAAGCATAATCGAGACTTTTTGTACCAGTCAATTAACTTCTGCAGTAGGATCAACAAAGACAGTGAGGTTTCAAAACTTTGGTTATGGATTTTCAAATTTACAACATTTTCTGCTGGAACAGATGAAGAAGTTGAAAGGCTAAGATTGTTAGGATTCAGATTTGGTTTTAATATGAAAGTGGGTGTAAGAAACCTGCAAATCATAGTAAGGTAAGCAGAGAGGAATTGTTCATGGTTGCCGCGCCTTTTTCAATTTGGATTGGTCGACCATTGATGAGCTCAGGCAGGCCCAGCCTTCTTGGCTAGTCGCACTATCTCAGTTCTCTCCCAAAATTTGCAAGCTCAAGTTGGTTTATACTAACCCGATTTTTAACACCCAAATTTGTCGATGGACCTACAATCAAACGCCGTTGCTGCCTGTTGTTATAGGGTTCCGAATGGAAGAAGAAGATGATAAAATCGAGTGAAGATAGTTTTGTCATTAAAGAAAAAATAGGGACAGGTTTATCCCATTCAATGAAGAAGCACTTCTTCAAAAAGTGCTGGAAAAAAAGCCACATCCATGTCACTTTTTTAAGTATTTTTTTTAATAATTACTTCTTACCCTCTTTTTTACCAAACACCCATAAGTACTTAAAAAACCACTTAATGTGTGGTCCCATGTCTTAAAAGAAGTACTCGTTTAAATAAGTACTTCTTTTAAGTGTTCCCAAACAGGGCCTTAGTCCATTTGTGGAATTAACACTACTTTAGAGCAACAAAAAAACAATCAGAGCAAAGTAATATAATTAACCAATGTAACGCATTCAGTGGGTTACTGGGTTTTGGGTTTTTTTTTTTATTTTTGTTTTTTGAAAATTTACTGTGTTATAAATTGACCGCTTGACCTGAACGATTGAACCACTGACCCATTTACCCAAAAGGAAGAGACCGGCTTCAGTCAGGGCAAATCTATGCCCTCACCGTTCTAACAGCCTTTCCCAACCTTACATTGGGAATATCTTCACATGATATAAAGAAAATAAGTATGATCAATACAAGGCAAGGCAGTAAAGGCTGCCCGAACAGAATTTACCCCGACTGAAGCTGAACTCGGAAGGGAAAGGGCTAATAATTAATCCTAAGTCAGATTCAATCCAAATCCAATGTAATCCGATTTGATGACGATTGGATGCGCAAACGAAACTGTTCCATTCCAAGATGAGTAGTCACAAAAATGAGTATCAACAGTCCTTATGAATGAGATAAGGATTCTAGGGCCGAACCAGAGGGGAGTAAACCAGTGATTCAAACAATTCCTCGCCCATGCTCACTCTAGTACAGTAAGACTAAAATTTCAAGTTCAACCTGTCAGCTCATTTGAAAACCTGACAGATCTATTTATCGACACTAGAGTAATGTCGCTGTTAATAAGCTAACGAGATTTGCTATTTCTTGGTCACCCCCCCCCCCCCACAAGCTTTCATTGCTACCTCTCTGGGGCGAGCTGGCGAGCTTGTAACTATTTGTTTGATGAATGAATTTTAGCCTGATAGCCTCTAAAAAAGAAAGAGAAAAACTGAACGCTTAAAAGAACTCCCTCACCTTCGCTCTTTCTTTTCCTTTTCATTTCAGGCCCAAATTATCATACACGCATTGACGCAAAGCTTCCCGCGAACTTTATATGCTAAATTTACACTATAAGCTCCGTTATCAATTACAACCAGGAGCAGCTTTTATGGAGACCCAGCAAATCAAACAGCTCACAAAGTAGAGAGGTCAGAGGACCATGCTAGAACAGTTCAAACTCCAGATGCTCACCTGAAGCCTTGAACTCCAAACACTTGCTCTCCTTATGGGAGGCCAAAACTGGAACTCCGAGATCACTGGACTTTGGCAGCTCCGGTGGGGTGGTACACCGTATTAATGCCCAATTCAAACCCTCGAAGAATGGGTGCTGCTTAATCTCAGCTGCCCCTTTTACCGACCCCAACCGATTCTCTGGCTCCTTTATTAACAGCCCTCTTATCAGGTCCCTCGCCTGAGAGCTCACAATTGGGCCTTCGGGAAACTTGAGGCTCTGTGTCACTACATTGGCCAACGTCTCCTCGTTTCCTGGACCCTTGAAAGGCGTCTTACCAAATAAAAGTTCATAGAGAAATATTCCAAATGTCCACCAATCAACAGCACTTCCATGACCCTCTCCTTTGATTATCTCAGGGGCCAAGTACTCATGGGTCCCAACAAAGGAGTTGGAGCGTGCACTAGTTGGCTCTGCCACAAGCTGTGGCAGTGGGCTGACCTGGGCTGCCAAATCAGATTTTAGTTTCCTGTTCTTTGCCGTGGTAGATACAAGCCGAGGTGAGAAGCATGAGACTTGGGCCCAAGATGGCTGAAGGCAGAAAGGATCGATGCAATGGGATTCGGCACACGGACCTGAAAACCTTTTCGTGGGCTCAATGATTGATGAAGAGGATCTAAGAAGTGTTGGATTCACGGCGCATCTCAATGACAAGTCAAAATCTGAGAGCATGATGTGACCATCTTCTCTAACTAGAATGTTTTCTGGTTTCAGATCTCGGTAAACAACCCCAAGCATGTGTAGATACTCCAACGCAAGGAGGACTTCTGCAACATAGAACCTGCAGAGATCATTGAAAGAAATTAGTGCCAAAAGGAGAGAATATCAGAAAACAAGGATGAGAATTAATAATCATCAGTCTTGGTATATAGTTTCTTGAAAGACCAGAAAAGAATTCGTCATGGGTAGCTATTCTCACAAGGAGCTTTCTTGAATTGCTTTTGTTAAATAGTCATCGTGTGCTGAACTTTTCTGGCACGTGCAACGCAACCACCACCCCAACACCGAATTTGATAGAGAAGACACTAAAAAGAGCATGGAGAACTTCCAGGTCTGTAATGTGAAAATGACCCAGTAACACTGCAAAGGCATAGGAACATTCTTGATCCCCAACTCATTTTGTCTTTTAGGCTTAAGATATATTGGATCTCTTGGAAGCTACCAATTTTTCACTCTCCAACTAGTGTGTGTTTATATTTCTAAGCTTATATACTTTTTAAGCCTTGAAATGATTTGGAAATTTTCATTTCAAGTTTAAATTGTAAATAGAGTAACTCATGACTAGGAATCAAGAGTCTAAAAACCAAAGTATTTGTTATAGCAAAAATTTATTTCTTTGGTGAAAGGATTCAAATATAAGAAAAGGAAATTATGATAGTAGACAGCAGGACACACAAATGGGCAGTGACAAACCTCAAAGTAGCCAGCTACAAGACAAGTAGGATTTGTCACATCTCATATCAGGCCCAGAAGCTCACCATTAGGCCAATTCACTAGGTAAAGCATTGGGAAGCCTAAGCATTGACTGAATGAGAAGTTGAGAACTGACATGCCAAGGTGTAGGGGTATCTCATAATTTTTAACATTTATAAGGACTATTCCTGTATTTTAAAGCCACCACACCATGGAGGCATGGATCACCATCAGTCTCACTCTTCACATCAAGAGAAGAGGACGTCTAGGACCTTCTATGAGGTATTGAGGACCAACCTAAGCTCTAATCACTATAAAGATCTTTTGTGACTTTAATGCCATCTTCTACCTCTTTTTTTTGTACTTAATAATACACACTCCAATTGCTTATTGAAAAATGAAAACCAATGAGGCCAAAAGGCAAAAGGATTATTCAGAGAGCTGTCTCAAGTGCACTTCAACGCCATATAGGCCAAGGTCTTCAAACTGAAGACCTATAATCAAAGTTAAATTTTTGTTCAAATCAGAAGAGACCACAAACAAGGGCATTCCAAAGAATAGTGTTTCTAAAGAGTCCCCCAAACACACACACACAAAAAAACATCTGGATAAAAATGATTAAATGATTTAAAAGCTTTGTTAAAACGTGGACTGTTATGGGCTGTTTTTATTTCTTTTTATTAGTGCTGTCATATCAGCTGGGCCTTGCTAATTTTATTCTTTATTAGATATGTCTTGAAGTGCACCTTCAGTGTTGTATAGGCCAAGGTTTCAAATTGAACACCTATCAAAGTTGAACTTTTGTCCAAATCATAAGAGACCACAAGCAAGGACACCCTAAAGAAATAGTGTTTCTAAAGAGGACCCTAAAAGAAAAGAAAAGAAAAGAAAAGAAAGAGGTCCCTAAACAAATCCCATGATGATCTTGACAAGAACATCCTCCTATGAATGATAAAACATCTTGAGTAACCGCCTTAAATCTCAATAGCAAAACTGCAATGAAGAAAGAATCTGGCAATTCCCATATGTGTTGCATATCAGAGAAATGGGAGGGGGAAAGACACCACTCTTTCTCACAATATAGTGTATCACGGGCATACTTTTTGTTGGCAGCTAATAATTCAACTGAAATGTGGAAATGCAAGAAACTAGGATTTGGTCTCCACTTCGGCTTCAGTTGAAATGTGAAAATAAATAATTCAACTGGAACCCTTAGAAAAGAACATAGAAGGTACCAATTAAAATAAATAAATAAATAAAGGGAAGCATTTCCCAAACTTGAGGAAAACAAAAATGAAAACAAAATTATAGACAATTTCAAATTTTAGACTGTCACATGCAAGACAACTTGCTATATGCTATTTATTTTATTACAAATGGCTGTTGTGGTTACTTAATAAATCTTTAAACATGTATTGGCATTTATTCTGTCACTTCTGCATCTTGCATCTTGTGTGGTTCATCTTTTGGGCCTAGCAATTAAGACTACGTCTCCAGAAATCCCCATTGTTCTTGTTTTGGAGATTGAGTGACTTTATATTTCCTTTCTTGGTTCCTATCAATGAATTTTCAAGTCATTCAGAAACAAGATTAAAGAAAAGAACTACTTTCGCTGATTAAAAAAAAAGCACTACTTTCTAATTTTGTTAGTGTGAGTGTGTGACCCTTTTTTCTGGTGGTGTGAAGCCAACCATGACAGTGTGGCAGTGCCCAATTCATGCAACTCATCAATCCTTCCATAATTCCATGAATCAACAATTTTTTTCCTGATAATTTGTCTTGTTTAACTTCATTGCTGCAGCCAGCTGTATGGTCATGAATGTAAACAGTCAACTTGATCTTCCCTAGATTTGGAGTCCTTAGCCTTTGTCCCCTGCCCCTACCCCTAGTCCCTCTTTCTGCCCCCAAACAAGAGGGGCTAGGGGCAGAAAGAGGGGCCGTACAATCCTCATTAAGACTGCCCTTTTTTATGTTTGAAACCCGTCTTAATGATCTTGATTTTGTGATTGTTCACAAGTCATTTGCCTCCTCATTAGCAATGTAAACATCCATTGGAATTAAATGTTCATACTTGATGTAATTTTCCAGGATTCCCTCTAGAAATGGAAGTCTGCAAGAGCTCCTGCTCCTCTCTCCAACAAGACATCCAAACAACAGAATACCAAAATCCCTATCCCTGTAGCCCATGGTTATTTTATCATAAGAACAATGAAAAAGATGTTATTCATGATGATCAGAAGAAACTGCAAACAGCATGAGCTGACAACAAAAATAACAGTACAAATTACAAGAATAATGATATTGATAACCCAAACCCAAGCATGGAGCTCCTGTGACAATTCAGGTCTATTAAACCATCTTTACTTTAGCTAGAAAATCTGCCAAGACACTGAATGCAGTATTCATGGTTGAAGCTAATGCCCTGGCCTCCTTAATCAAGAACTTGAGATTCAACAGTTCCTCCACTGGAGAAGAAACCCAATCAATAATCACCAGATAGTCACCTTTGACCATGAGTACCTTCCATGCCGAGGAGTGAGGAGTAACCCGGCTTAAGAGTTCAGACCTAACAGCAGTGCCATTAACCTACCCTAAGAGAGTTCCTTCACCTATAGGGCCTGCAGTTCATAAATAAGACCAGCATAATCTTTAAAAAACCTACCTATGCCTAATATCAAGGATTTTCAAGAGCACACCCATCAAAACTAAACTAGATTCTCACACTGATAGGACCAGCCCGTTCTTGAAAAATAAACCTCCTGTGTGGGGCAATAGATCATCAACATCTAAAAAACGAATCGGCCGATACACCTTTGAATTCATCTTTGGTGGAAATCCAGTTTGCAACTTTCACCTCAATGAGATCAATAAGGATGACCTCTCATTTGCTGTTATGAGTACAAGCGGGCGTGATTGGCACTCGGTCCTCCCAAAAATTCATGGGGTTCCCTTGATACAGCTTAGCTCTATTTAAACCTTCCCTAACAAGAGAATCAGCTAGAGAGTTTTCTGATGTCTGGACCCATTTGCACATAAAATCACAAGCCAAAATATAGAAGTCAGCCTGACCCTACTGCTCAAAACAAAATGAAAATTACAGAGGCCTCCCCTGTACTTTGGAGGTGTGACACTTAGCCCCCCATATGTTTTTTGTGTGGCAATTAGCCTTTTGTACTTTCATATCATGACAAGTAGCCCTTCGATCACCATTTTGTTAAGGGAACAAACTGAAATAAACCCACATGCATGTCATGTTCATCTTTAGACATTTCTAAAATCCTAAAATGTCCATATCTTGCTTTTGAGGACAATTTTGTTCTTTACCTATTTGTACCCATTTAATATTATTGAAAGAGATCTTTCCTATCATCATCTTCTAACCAAAGATATAGAATACTGAATTCATGTCTCAAGATCAGTCCACTAATCTTGAAAATCCAAATGATGTGCAATGGTTTCAAATAATCTAGGCAATAGAAGTTGTATAGCAAACATTGAATTTGAACCTTACCAAAATTTGAAAAAAAAATGTAAATGGTGTACTGAATTAACCCAAAGATCTGAGACATCAAAGTGGTCTCTTAAGACCAGTGCATTAATCTCAACCATCCAAATGATGTACCAACATTTAACTACTCTAGGCCATCCAAAAGATGTACAAAATCAACAAAAAAGAATCTAGGCTATCAAAGTGACCTCCTAAGAGCAAAGATTTTTTTTAATAGTCATAACTGTTAACTTTATAGATATAATAAAGAGCAAGGTTCAAAGTTATCAATACACCCAATATGCATGAATGTGCATATCGGTGTTTTGATACTATAAAACACTATTTTTTAATTTTTTTATTTTGAAATTTTCTTGGGGTTATTCATAAAAAAAAAAGAAATTTCCTTGGGAGTTGATGTATAAAAACCTAAGTTTCTGGAAAAGCCTTAAAAAAGGTGTTTCGGTCAGCTCAAGATACAATGAGATATGCCTGATATGGAGTGTATTGTGTCAAAATTTTGAACCTTGATGAAGATGTTGTATAAATAGAATGCCAAAAAAACCTGGCAGCCCCTGTCTACCAGCCTCCTTACACCCATTTAATTGTACATGCTAATCCGCAGCTGAGTTACCATTTTTACCTCCCCCCCCCCCAATACATTAGTCATGTTTACTCCTTGTTTAGCTAAACCGTCTCCCAAGCCATTTCCTCTTCTTGGAATCCATTGAATCTGCGCTCTTATCTCCCCTAGTATCTTCCTTACATCTCTTAGAATGCTTCCATATTTCCATGGGCCTGGATTGTTATTTGATAAGCATTTCACAGCTTTGCAGGAGTCTCTTTCCACCAAGATATCTTTGGGATTTATTTAAGAAGCAAGCTTTAAACCATAGTGGGGAGCCAACATCTCAGCCTTTACTGCATCATCCCCTTGTTCTATAAAACCTAAGTAATCACCCCATCTCCATCCCTAATCACTCCACAATGCCTGCTCTTCCAGAATTTCCTAGTCTTCTTCCATCGAAGTTAAATTTGAGTTGGTTCGAGTAGGGGGCTGTGATAAGCATTTCAAAGCTGCTGACCAAAGAGCAAAAATTTAATATTGGCCATCCAAGCCATATACCAAGATTTCAACTAATCTCAGGCATTCAAGTAAAGCACTAAAGTTTCATAAATCTAAGCCAAAGAAAGTGATGTAACAAATAGGCCAAATATTTGGACCATCAAAATGACCTCCTAAGATCTGCAAACAATCTTAGCCAACCAAATTATGTACTGAGCACGGTTCAAAGTATCGAGACACCTTTGTGTATCGGCAGAGGTGTGTCGGTACTTTAACCGACATGTCTTATATTTTTTTAGTTTTTTTCTTTTACAAATTTCAGTTTCAAATATATATATATATATATATATATATTATTTAATAAAAAAAGAGTTTGTAAAAACACCTGTTTACAGGTGTATTGGGGCTCAAAGATACGACACGCCCCATATCGGGCATGATACTTTGAACCTTGGTACTGAGATTTCAACTAAATTAACCTATCCAGTTAAGGACCAAATCAATCCAAAGATCTAAGCCATTGAAATGGTCTCCTGAGATTAGTGGATTAATATCTACCATCTAAGTGATACCAATAGCTCAATTAATCTAGACTGTCTTGATAACGTATCAAATCAACCCAAAAGTCAAAGCCATCATAGTGGTCTCCTAGAGAAATAGATTAGTCTTGCCCATCCAAAGCTATGTACCAAATTAAACCAACAATTTGTCAAAGTGGTATCCACAAATGAATAATGGATCTAAAACACTAAGTGATGTTCTGGAATTTCACATAGTAGAATATATATTCTGTTGTTAATCAAAATCAGACATCACCGCCGTCTTGCTGTTTGGTAATTTCTAGCAATATCTGGGGTGGGGTGGGGTGGGGTGTGGGGGGGTTTGACATTATATGAAAATAAATACCAGGGGCTAAATGTCACACCCCCCCCCAAAAAAAAAAAAAGTACAGGGAGGTCCCTGTAATTTACCCCCAAAATAAAAGGGAAAAACACTATAGGCATATATCTGCAGTCATTTATAAAAGCCTGACCTTCTCCAGATCCTCTTGGTCCTTTGGTGTCTGAATCCAACTCCTAGTAATCCATCTAATTCACAAAGATAATAAACCAATCTCCTTGAACTTTGACAAATCCTATTGCTCCTCCATCCATCTAATAACATTGGCAGAATCACCTTCAACTGCCAACCCCCCCCCCCAAAAAAAAAAAAAACTTCATTCCTTGCTGAATGAGATCTTTATTTATTTATTGAATGGTGATAAACTAATTTCATCAATAAAAAGAAAAGCTGAGGGAGAGATTTCCTCATCAGTAACATACAAGGCTACAAAAGACAAACAAGGAATTCGAGAAAAAGATCATTATCCCGAAGATCATTTCTCTTCTATTGAGTTAAACTGAGAACGGCTTTGCCAGGTCAGAAAGTTAATTAGAGCCTATAATAGAAAATCTTCATAGCCATATGTTTGTAAAGCTTGTAATAGGCCCTTTTCTGTGTGTGTCCATCCCCTACCTACATCATATGTTTGTAACCCCCCCCCCTCTTGTTTTACTTAATGAAAATAATTTCACATAATCACAACCCTAATGCCAATGAGGAGTACAACCACATTAAATTCGGTCGAATTTTCAACAACGATAAGGTTAGAGAAAGCCTGCGAGGTGCTGCCATCTAAACTGAGGAAGACCGCACCTATCCCATCCTGTCTTTAGTTGCCAGTGGAGCTTCCATGAAACTGCAGCTCAGCTAACCCTTCAATCTAAGGAAAATACGCTGCTCCAGAAGGGGAAGGACTATGGGAGGATTGAAGTTCTGAAATTATAGCTATAGCTTTAATATTTGAAGCCTCTAACAATATAAAGAATTCCCAAATTTTGAGTATTTGGTATGGTATACTTGATAACTAGAGCATGTTGTTCATTTATATGCATCATTTCATGTGGATACAACATATGACCTTTATTAGGGAATGAAAGCAAATTAGAAAAAAAGTGCCAAATGTAAAAGTTCACTTTTGGTTATCTACCTGGCTGCTGATTCAGAGAAACTCCTGCTTGGTTGCCTCTGACGAAGAACGTGAAGATCCCCACCTGGACAATACTCCATTACCAAGCATGAGAGTTTATCTGTTGTAAAATGGGAATATAAGGTAGGGAGAAAAGGATGGTCCAACATTTGCAATATTTCCCTTTCAGTTTGAGCCCTTGGCATCTTTTTCCTGCTTTCCAGAAATTCATTATCCATGACCTTCAAAGCAAATAGGCAATTTGTACCAGTTAGCTGAGCAAGATAAACTGTCCCTATGTCCCCACAACCAAGCCTTTTGTGCAGCTTGAAGTGCCTTAACCCTAAGCCTCCATACCGCATCTGAACATGACGGATGGCTTCCCATCTAAGGTCCTTTGACATATGAGGCCTGTTGCCTCCGGAACTAGAGGCACTCAAATTGCTCTCCTCACTGATGCTGGTGCTACTGCTGTACTCACCAATGCTACTTTTTGAGCTTTGTGAGAACTCCCCCTTCCCTTTTGATCTTGAGCTCTCATTGCCCTTCGGACAAACTGTTCTGTTTCTGTTACACGTATTTGAATTGAAATCTGGTTTAGTTGCACTGAAATCTACTTTACTCGAATTGACCTCAGTGCTGCGACCAGTACTGCTGCATGCTGGAGAAGCAGATTCTTTGCTTACATTATTCCAGGAACAGTTGTGAGTCCTGCAAACCAATTTACTTGTACTGGGACCCAAATCACTGTCAACTTCATTGCATGTATTAGAACTACTAGAGGCAGAAGTTGTAACTTGATCCCCTTTCTTCTTAACAAATTTCTTGTTTCTTAAGATTGGCTTGATGACTAAGCATGGACTGGTGCTAGTGGAGTTGCTTATTTTACTGCCAGTACTAGAGCTAGATGGAGAAGGTTCTGTTTTCCGCTTGTCCTTCTGGCCCAGCTGTGGCTTTGAAATTTTTCTGCCAACCTCTTTGGAGACAGGAACAATTTCCTCTATTTCTGAAATTTTATTACCAGTATTAGAGCTAGATGTTGGAGGTGCACATTTCAACTTTCCCTTCCGATCCAGCTCTCCCTTTGAAGTTTTACCCCTGACCTCTGTTGATTCAGGAACAATCTCATCTTGAGATGTTTGTACCAGTGTTACTTCTGCTGTGGTTGCAACTGCAAATTGAGGTGAAGTATGAACATTTTTGTTCGATGCTTTTGTCCCTAGTGTTTGCTCAGATTCAGATACTTTCTCGGATGAATTTGGTGTGCTTTTCTCTGGCACAAGGGAGATTTCTAGCAAACTCCCCTTGCCTTCATTTAAGGAAAGACCAGATTCACTTGCCTCAACCACAACTGCTCTGTACAACCTCTTGATCGTTCCAGCTTCTGAAACCACAGATGCTGGTTTTGATAACCGCTTCATAGCAGCTAATTCCGCTTTCTGGGAAAGGCATAAACCCCTTAATGCTTGTTTTAGAGACACAGGCTCTGAAATTCCAATTCCTGATGCCTGAGATAACCCAACTCTAATGGGCTTTTTTAAGGCATTCCTCTGTGAAGGGCCTGTACCTTTCTGGAGTGATAAACCCAAACCCCTTGTTGAGGCTTTGAGGTCAATTGCCTCAAAAAGTCGATTAAGATCATCCTCCAGAAAATAATTGCGCCTGGACTTAATCATGAGATTCTTTCCATCTATGCCATCAGCTTTAAAACCTGAGCTTGATGGGTTAGCTCCTCGATAACACTGAACTGAATCTGATTCTTCCTTAAATTCAACAATTTCACATGTACCAGGAGACGGACCTATCATCTGGGGATACCTATTCTCCATTGAATTCAATCAAATAAAGGAACAATTCAAAAGGTGGAATAAGGCTTCGCAAGTTCATATTAGCCCATTTCTAATGAACTCTTCAGAGATAAAGGAGCACAGATATTAGAAAATAAAAAACTACTATATTTGGTTTCTCTATCATAATGAATCCAGTACACAAAAACCCTGTCCAACCGCTTTCACTCACTTCAGCATATACCATCCAAGTCCTGTCATCATCAACGTGATTCAGATAAAAAGAACCTGAAATCTAATCTCTATTAAACAGTATAAGTTATCCATTTGCTTGAAAACAAAATAAACACTAAACAATAATTTGAGATTTACGTACAAGAGCAAGATTCTTACAACAATCAAGCACTCGGTAAGGCTCCAATGCCAAGCCAACTCAAACAAAGGATCCAATCAGGCGACAGGCTAGACACTAGTTTGTAGAGAATAATATAGTAAAATCATTCCCCAATTAAAAAGAAAAAAGAAAAAACATTTCCTAATTGCTTTATAGGAAAAAATGTGGATCACTAGGCAAACAGCACAATCTTTACTCCGTTAACATCATATCCGTGTACTTAAACCACGAAGAATTTTATCAGGACTTGAACTTGAACACCGATGCATAAAGCAAGTCATCAAGTGCTTGCAAATTCCTCAGACCAGCTCAGGCGAAAAGATTGAAAGTTCACAAAAAAAAAAAAGTACGATTTCAAACACAACAAAAAGGAACGTCAGCAACGACAGCAGCCTCGCACTAACTCACACCACATGAATAAGAATCGAACTGATAGAGCTCGAAACAAAATTCATAAAAGAAAGAATAACAAAACGAGGAACAAATATGTTCAGTAAATATCAAAATGAAAATAAATAAAAGAAAAAAGACTCAATCAATACATAGAAAAAATTAAAGCTACACCAAATGAGTTCAGACGGGAAACACTCAACAGTAGATCAGTAAAACAAAAAATATGTATTAATCAGAAAAGAATAAGAAGGATTCTACTTCTACCTGTAACGAATTCAGAACCGCCAGCTACAGGATCCGAGTCGATGATCTGCTAAGTTAATGAGCAAATGTAAGGAGAAAAAATGTACAAAAACGCGAAAAAATCTCAAGTTTTTGGAGAGGTACGGAGAAGTAGGGCTCGAATCTCTGATTTTCAGGAGAGATGGTGACGAGAGAGTGAATGAGTGATTATGATGAGGATTCAGCTTCAAAGTTGGAGGAGACAGAACAGGATTAGGGCACGAGAAGAAGTTTAAAGCGAGAACAGAGGAGGAAGAAGGAAGAGAGGAAAAGCGAAAGCGGTGAAAATTTGCACTTCACGAGGATTTTCACCAGTCCTCTTCTCTCTGTTTCTTTTCCTTCTTTTCCCAACAAAGCAAAAAAAATGGCGGAAAAAACAAAAATAAATTAATTATTATATTAATAAAAAGAAAAAGAGGAGGAGTCAGTGACTCCGCTACGATCATTTAGGTGGATCTTGCGTTTACTAAACTACCATCATTTTGAGTTTTTATTACGGCTATGCCTGTGAAATAATTATGAGATTGGGTGGTCTTCAGGACCATACTAGTACTATAGTCCTTAAGCCTGCACCTTTCCGGATTAAAATTTGAAACGACCCGCATTCCGATGACCTAGGATCCGGAAAAAAGGAGATTACAGTCCGGATTGTTGATTGTTACTCAAATCACTTCATAATTAATGTAGAAAGGTAGTTTAAATGGGGATCAATTATGGTTCTTCGACAACCCACTTATTTTTGCCACGTGGATATATGACGTGGAAAGTGTACACTGTCTATTGGATTAGTGACCCTGTGAATTGGTAATTTTGTTTAGGAAATCACAGAAATGTGTGATTTCAATTTCCTATGCCAAATAAAATAAAAGATTGTAAGGAGAACTCTACTAATTTTCTATATTTTCTGAAGTCATTCCCATTGTCCAATAAGTACAAAGCCTAATATTCAACCAATAAAAAAAGGTACAAAGCCTAATACACGTCCGATCTGTTCAATATTTTAGTAGTTGTGATTTTTTTTTAAAAAAAAAGACATTATCCCTAAAAAACAAGATATGTTTGGTTTGAGAAAATGGGGTTTGAAAAGAAAATGGAATGTCCCATACTATTTGGTTGGGCATAAAGAGAAATCAATTCATATACATGGCAATCCCCCATTTAAGGGAATGGCCATGATGGTTTTTAAAAACGAACCGATTTGAACAGTCTGACCATTCGGCCTGAATGATCGGTTCGTTCTGACAAAAAAAATAAAAAAATTAGAAAACGATCAAAACGGTTCGAACAGTTTGAACGGTTAACCGATCGGTTCAGCGGTTTGCTGACCAAAATCAACGGTTTTGGAGGAAAACAAAACCGGTCAGGTGATCGGTTCCCAGTTTTTCCGATCCAACCGATCGGTCCGGTCCGGTTTTGAAAACAGTGATGGCCATGCCAGTCCCCTCCCTGACAATGAGAACCCATTCTAATTTACCAAAAAAAGCCTCCTTCTCTTCCATCACCCCAAGGTTTTAAAAATTTATCTGGAATCCGAACCATTTTGACCACCAGTTTTTTAGGTCAATGATTCGATTGTTCAGTTTGAACAGACAACTCATTTCAACTTAAAATTTTAATAAATAATTAAAATAAAAATGGCCAAAATTCATAAATGGGTTGAATAGATTGATGGTTCAATTGCCCAGGATAACAGGTCGCTAACCAAACCAATAGTTTTTCAATCAAGGACCAAGTTAAGAGTGAAATGAAACTAGTTGCCTGAATGATTCTTGGGCCAAATGATCCATTTGTTTGGATCGATGGCAGTTCAAAAGCACTTCAACACCTCCTCCAACAATTGAACCCTACAAACTTTGGTGAGGTAACCACCGGTTTCGCAATAAATGAGATCTCTTAAATTTTGAGTTTGATTCATGTATGAATCAAAGAAGCGGAGAAATATGCCATTCCAATTCCAAGGGATTTTGATTTTAATTTCAATTCCAATTTTAACCGTAAATCGAATGGATTTAGATAAATAATTAATTAGTATCATAAAGGTGGTTATTTTTGTAGTATTATATATTACACATTACAGTTTCTACCAAAATATGTTACACTTCAAAGGGGATTAAGGGGTGCATTTGAAGTCTAATGACCCTATCACAAAGAGCCTCCAGATATGCAGGTTTAATAACATACCTCCCTATTTGGAGGGATGTGGAATGATAACCTCAATTAGTGAATCATTGGCATAAAAATTACCAATTAGACAATATTCATAAAAAAATCACATAGAGTTCTGTTTGGCCAAAGATCTTCGGGTATCATAACTTTCTAACATCATATACAAATTGCTAAAAAAAAAGAATGACTATATTCGCTATTAAGATTGAAGCTTTGTCTTTTAGAATTGTATACTGTCCAAAACTCGGATAGATAAATGATTCATTAAATAAAATAAATATAAAAATAAAACAATAAACTATTTATTTATTTTTTTAAGTTTTAAACAATAATAACAATTAATAAAGTAATACTGGTTTTCAGTTGGAAGAAACTTTTGTAAAACATTTTTGCTGTGTTTGGTTTGAAGGAAAATGTAGGAAAAGAAAGGAAAAGATAGGAAAACATTTACAAACCTTGAATAGATTTTCTTACTTTTCCTTTCCTTTCCCTACCTTTTCCTTTAAACCAAACATAGCCTTTGTTTCACATTCCTTTTTTGTAAGTGAAAATGTAGAAGCGTCCATTCCATTAAATTTTGCATTTGTTTACCTCTTCAGTCCAAACCAATATCTGTATTTGATCTTTATCATGCAAGTGGTACTAATTGTACAATGTTCCACCTTTCTTTTATCAAAAAAATGGGCAAAAAGGGCTTACTTTGGACATATAGATTGGCTTGGCCAGAAACTTTCCCTATGGATTGAGTGTGGAGGAACATATTGTTGGAGAAGATGGGGTCATTATAACTTTGGAGGAGAAACTCTGAGGCGCGTCTGAAGACACTGTCTTTAGACCGTTATTTGCCCCCACTCAGTTTATTGAGTTTGCTGTTGGGTTACAGGCAAATTCGTTCCCAGGATACAACAGAGCCTTGGGCGAGAATCTACAACCAGCAAAGTTGAAGAGTCTCCAGAGAAATCTTCTGTGAGACTGTAGCAAACCGAACTGAGAGAGAGAGAGTGAATTTCGAAATTGTATGATTTGGAGTCTGATTCATGCTCCTTAAATAATTGAGAAGATGTATGAAGAAAAGGTAGGTGCTGGTTTAGAGAAGGCACCTTAAACAGTCACAATTTCAAACATTGTGATTGTTTAAAAAGTAGTTAACAGTTAGTGACTGTTAATTTTGAATTGTGCCTCTTGATCACACCCGATCGAATCGTGACCGTTGATCTCATCAATGGTGATCAACGGTCAACATCGCACCAAAACCAAAGCCGCCCATCGCGAGCCACGCGGGTGCAAGCAAAGTGCGCCTCTAAAGCGCCTCATTGCGCCGCACACACGCGTGCGTGCGTTGCACGGTATCGAATCCCCATACTCTCCTCTACTAATTCTAAGGAGTGTAAATCAGCTCCTATTGAAATACTGAAAACAAAACTTATAATTATCCAATGTGGGACAAGTTCAAAACTGGGTTTTTGTAAAAGAAAAATTGATTTTTCAATCAATTGTGCAGAGCAATTTCTCATGTAATTGACCAATCAAACCCATTGGATTTAATCTCTTATGAGATTAAAATCCAACAATCCCCCACATTGATTGATCAATTACATAGTTCTCTCTCAATCCAAACTACTATGACACAATTATGCATACAAAAGGTGTTTATCAACTTAAACATCTTGTTAGTATAGTTATATCAGAGCCTTGTCAAAGTTATTGGTGGTAAGACCTTAAACCAATTACTCTCAAGACAGACCGGAGACACCTATACACACAAAAATATCCAGTCTCTACAAGAGTTTCAAGTTTTGCTCAGCACTGTTATGGCCATGTGCTTCTTTCCTGGTTTCATGAACAATCCCGAGAGCAAACCCAAACCCTCATGAGAAGCGGCACCACTTCTATGTTCACATAGGTGAAGTTCCACTATGTGCTCCGTTATTTGACACATTTCAGAACTTCATTAAGAGTTTATCTCAATCTCTCATCATAACGGACAACGTTGTTTATGTTGTGATGGGAAATTTCTCAATGTCAGTGTTAACAGTCACATTGATGTAACTTGTTGTTACCCATTAAACCCAATACTGATGGTTTTCAGTTCAGGTTGGATTACCATTACAAGTGACTAAGTAAAGGGTTTTAATCCCATCTCTTTGGTTGTCATTCTTACCAATTCTCTAGCCAAGCCCTTAGTAAGAGGACCAGCCAAATTTTTACTTGACCTCACATAGGTTATAGTGATGACTCCATCCTCAATCAGTTGCCTAACAAATTCATGTCTTAGACTTATATGTCTGGACTTACCATTGTAGGTACCACTGTAGGCCCTTGACAGAGTTGCCTCACTATCACAGTAAATGGAAATTAGAGGCATAGGACTAGGCCAAAGTTTTATATCCAATAATAAATTCCTAATCCATTCAGCCTCTTTTCCAGCAGCCGCTAAGGCTATGAATTCGGATTCCATGGTCGAGTGAGATATACAAGTTTGTCTCTTGGATGCCCAAGAGATTGCACCCCCACCAAGGACAAAAATCCATCCAAATATGGACTTATTATCTCCATTACCGGTAATCCAACTTGCATCAGTGTACCCTTCTATTACAGCTGGATAATCACAGTAAAACAATCCAAGTTCCAAGGTTCTCTTGAGATACCCAAGAAACTCTCCCAATTGCCTTCCAGTGCTCTGCACTGGGATTACTTGTAAACCGACCGAGTTTACTTACTGCAAATGCAATATCAGGTCTGGTACAAAGCATAACATACATTAAGCTTCCTACTGCACTAGCATACTCAAGTTGTGCAATTGCTCTACCAGTATTTTCTACTAGCTTTATACTAGAATCATATGGCGTGCTATATTCTTTAAATCCTAAATGCTTACATTTCTCAAGTACTTTCTCAATATAATGTGATTGGCTTAATGCATAGCCCCTACTATGCTTTTTAACTTTTATTCTCAAGATGATATCTACTTCTCCTAAATCTTTCATCTTGAAGACAGAGGATAAATAGTTTTTAATTTCATTTATGTCAACCATATTTGTACCCATAATAAGCATATCATCAACATAAAGACACACAATTACTCCATAATTTTCAGTGAATTTTGAGTAGATGCATCTATCAGCACTATTATGTTTAAAGCCAAAAGCTAGAATGCAAGAATCAAATTTCCCATGCCACTGTTTAGGTGTTTGTTTTAATTCATATAGTGATTTCACCAGTTTACAGACTTTCTTCTCGTTTCCAGGATGAACAAATCCTTATAGTTGTTTCATATAAACCTCTTCATTTAAATCACCATTTAAGAAAGCGGTTTTAACATCCATTTGGTGAACAGATAAGTGATAAATGGATGTTAATGCTATGAGTGTTCTAATAGAAGTTGTTCTAGCCACTGGTGCATAGGTGTCAAAGTAATCAATTCCTTCATTTTGACTAAATCCTTTGGCTACCAATCTAGCCTTAAAAGTTTATACAGTTCCATTAGTGTTGTATTTTCTTCTAAACATCCATTGACATTTTATTGGTTTTGATCCTAGAGGCAGATCTACTACCCCATGTGTTATTTGACATTATTGAATACATTTCATTATTTATAGCTTCCTTCTAAAATGCAGCATCTCTAGAGGTCATGGCCTCACTATAGGTTTTTGGATCATTTTCAATGTTTAGGACAATAGGTATCTTATTTAAAATCTTCTCTCTATCAGCCTCACCAAAAATACAATTGATTGAGTAGAGATAAAATCTGAACCTAAGTGTTTTTCTGTTCTTTGTCTTTGACTTCTTCTAAGTCCTATTGTAGGTGTTACAGTTGTGTCATTTCCTCTTTCAATCTCATTATTATCAGTAGGTATTGAGATCTAAGTTTCTTTGTCATTTTCTGTAGGTTTATAACACAATTTATTTTCAAAGAATTCAACATCTCTAGTTTCAATTATTATGTTGGACTCTAAGTTTAGAAGCCTATATGCCTTGCTATGTTTTGCATATCCAACAAACATACTTTTCTTAGCTCTGAGTCCTAATTTGGTTCTCTTTAGGATCTTGAACTCTATAATATGCTAAGCACCCTCACACTTTTAGATATGTTAAATTAGGCTTTCTTCCTGTCCATAATTCATATGGGCATTTGTTACTAACTCTAAAAACAATTCTGTTATGTAAATGGCAGGCTGTTAGCAGTGCTCCCCCCCACAAGTTTAAGGGTGTATTAGCTTTTAACAACATGCAGTTTATCATTTCTGTAAGTGCTCTATTTTTCATTTCAGCCAGACCATTCTGTTGAGGGGTATAGGGAGCAGAACACTGATGTATTATTCCAAATTCTTCACAGAAAGAATTAAACTCATTTTTAAAGTATTCAACACCCCTATCACTTTTAAGGATTTTAATTTTCTTTTCTAATTGATTTTCAACTTCAGTCTTATATAGTTTAAACATGTCAAAAGCTCCATCCTTAGTTCTCATAAGGTAGACATAGGTGTACCTAGAAAAGTCATCTATAAATGTTATGAAGTATTTCTTACCTCCTCTAGTTAATACACCATTAAGTTCACAGATGTCAAAATGGATTAGTTCTAGAAGTTAATAATTTCTCTTAACACAAGGGAAAGGTTTTTTAGCCATTTTAGATTTTACACATATTTCACATTTTTCAGTTGATTCATTACTGTAAGCAATTATACCAAGTTTGCTCATGTTCTTTATGGATTTAAAATTCAAGTGTACTAATCTATCATGCCATAAAGAGAAAGAATCAACAATATAAGCAGAAATTTTTCCTTCATTAATACTTAATTTGAACATACCATTACAACCATATCCCTTTCCAACAAACATCCCATTCTTGGATAGGATTAGTTTGTTGGATTCAAAGACAACTTTAAATCCCCTCTTACAAACAAGATTTACTGAGACCAAGTTCTTTCTAATGTTAGGAACATGTAGAACATTTAGGATAGTCAGTGTCTTTCCGGAGGTGAAGTTCAACTCTATGCTGCCTCTTCCAGCAACTTTGGCACATGTTTGGTTTCCCATCTGTACCTCCTGGCCATCAATCACTTCTTCATATGTCTTGAACAATGACTTGTCCTTGCAAACATGGACTGTGGCGCCTGAATCAAACCACCATCCAGAAGACGATTCTGCCATGTTGACTTCAGTAATCATGGCCACGAGATTGTCTTCTACCATGTTTGCAGACTTGGTTCCACCTTTCCGATGTCGGCAGACTCGGGCATAATGCCCCTTTTTTCCACAAACATAACATGATCATTTCTTATTGTTGCTCTTCTTGAAGTTCTCATCTTTCTTCCTAACTTGTAATGCAGGGTTAGTCTTCTTCGATCCGTTCTCCACAAAATTGACCTTAGAGTTCAGCATACCGATCAGGGTCTTATCCCTACTGTCTCTAATTCGAGACTCTTCTTCAATACAAAGGTGTTGCTGAATTTGCTCCAAGGTAAGTTCTTTAGCCTTGTGTAGAAGCTTCTTCCTGTAATCCTTCCAAGAGGGTGGAAGTTTGGCAATGATTGCTCCCACTTGGAAAGATTCAGGAAGGATGATGTTAAGGGATCGAATTTTGTTGACTATCACCTGTAGTTCATGAACTTGCTCCAGTATAGGTTTATGGTCGTTCATGGTGAAGTCAAAGTATTCTGCAATAAGATATTTATTCGTACCTGCTTCTTGCACCTTGTATTTGAATTCCAGGGCCTTACAGATTTCTTTTGGAGATGTAAGTTCCTTGTAGAAGTTGTAGAGCCGGTCTGATAAAGCATTCAGTATGTGTCCTCGGCACAGAAGTGAGTCATCTTCTCGTTTTGCTCTTTCCTTCTTTAGTTTCTCTGAGTCTTTGTCAGTGGGTTCAGGAAGAGATTGCAGATTCGGGTCCAGCAGATAGTATAGCTTCAGTGTGGTCAGAAAGAAGATCATCTTGTCTTGCCATCGGCTGAAATTTGCTCCATCGAATTGGTCTAGTCAAACAAGATCTTGGTTCATCATCTTGATCGAAGTCATGCTTGCTTCCGCCTCCATTACAGGATAACGTTCTAAAAATGTTGGAGAAGATGGGGTCACTGTAACTTTGGAGGAAAAGCTCTGAGGCGCGTCTGAAGACACTGTCTTTAGAACGTTATTTGCCCCCACTCAGTTTACTGAGTTTGTTGTTGGGTTATAGGCAAATTCGTTCCCAGGATACAACAGAGCCTTAGGCGAGAATCTACAACCAGCAAAGTTGAAGAGTCTCCAGAGAAACCTTCTGTGAGACTGTAGCAGACCAGACTGAGAGAGAGAGAGAGAGAGTGAGTGAATTTCGAAATTATGTGATTTGGAGTCTGATTCATGCTCCTTAAATAATTGAGAAGAGGTATGAAGAAAAGATAGGTGCTGGTTTAGAGAAGACACCTTGAACAGTCACAATTTCAAACGTGATTGTTTAAAAACTAGTTAACAGTTAGTGACTGTTAATTTTGAATTGTGCCTCTTGATCACACCCGATCGAATTTTGACCGTTGATCTCATCAACGGTGATCAACGGTTAGCATCGCACCAAAACCAAAGCCGCCCATCGCGAGCCACGCGGGTGCGAGCAAAGCGCCTCATTGCGCCGCACACACGCATGCGCGCGCGTTGCGCGGTATCGAATCCCCATACTCTCATCTACTAATTCTAAGGAGTGTAAATCAGCTCCTATTGAAATATTGAAAACAAAACTTATAATTATCCAATGTCGGACAAATTCAAAACTGGGTTTTTGTAAGAGAAAAACTGATTTTTCAATCAAGTGTGCAGGTGCAATTTCTCATATAATTGACCAATCAAACCCATTGAATTTAATCTCTTATGAGATTAAAATCCAACACATATTAGGTCGTTTCTTTGGTCCCCAACCATATTTGTCATGTGGGAAAGAAAGATCTATATGTCTTAGGCTTCTCTAACAGTGTGGCTAATATGTTTGTTCCCTTAATAAAATGGTAGGGCTCCATTTGAGAAAAGTGCCAATGTAAATATATTCAGTTTTAGTGTAAATACAAATATGCATAGGATCCATTCGTAATTGCGCTCTTTCCAAATAGAGCCTTAAGGCTGTGTTTGGTTGCAATGCATAAATTTGCACCAAAACTATGGCATCACAAATGATTTGAATGTAAATTCTGACCCATTTTTGTTTCAACTTTTAGATTATTTTGTTTGATTGCAGTACAAATGAAGTAAACGAAGACATGAAACATAATAATAAAGTAAAACACAAAATAAAATTAAATGAGAATTTGCATTGCACTTCCATGCATTTGTATTAGTGCAAATAAAATAGCACTGCAACCAAACACAGCCTAAATTGCAAAATTAACATTCAAACAATTATCCGAGTTTGTATTTCGACCAGAATCAATTCCTTTTAACGCATTAGATTTTTTTTTTCTTTTGCATTATGGTTTGAATATGGCATTAAATAGAGCAGAATGGCAGATTAAGATTGATGTAGCAGACCCCATATAGTTGGGATAAGACTTTGATGATGATGATGATGATAACAACGATGATGACTATGATTTTTCACATGATGATTTGGACTTAAATACAAATAATTAAAAGTAATATATAGCAAAGATCATCATCTGAGCCATATCTCCCAACTATATGGGGTCGGCTACATCAATCCTAATCCGCTTTAGTGTCATATCCATTATTAGGTTATTAACCTTCATTAACATTTGTCATTAACAACATATAAATATACTTTTTCTTTATTAACACTTTTTTATCCAAACTATACCAGAGTTATAATTAAGATGATCGCTGAAAACATGCCAATAACTAAAAAAAAGTACCCTACTTAACCAAATCGGATCACTCAGCTCCAAACCAAGTTCATGGATGAACTTTAAAACTAGAAAGCCCATCATGTTTAGTAGAAGTAATGAAGAGTTTTCCTAACTTATCATTATCATCATCACTATTATCTAATCCTAGTCGAAACTATATGGGGTCGGCTAAAATTTTCAATAAATATATAAGTGTTTAAATATTATCAATCAAATCAGATAATATCAATTTGGATTGGATTAAATTCATATTTCATCAAATCATATACAAATTGTATTCACTTAATAGGATGAGGTTTGATGAATTTTCAAAACCAATAATGTTAATTCCATTAGTTTTGAAAGACAATTTGGATTGATTGCTCCATCCACATTAATTTTCAACCTAGTCAAGCAAGGGTTACTCTTTGTACACCAAGCGTAGTACTAGAATTAAGATTTTGATTAGTAGGTACCAATATTTTTAAAACCGGACCAGATCGAAAAAACTGAAACCGGTCACCCATTTTATCCTAAAACTATTTTTTGGTCAAAATTTATTAATTTGGTCTGCAAATCACTAACCCATGTAATTGAATTATCAACCTTGTTTTTTTATTTTTTTTATTATTTTTACTTTCTTATCAGTACAGACCGTCCATTCAAACTGCTCAACCCGAAAACTGGTCCTAAAATAATTCCCTGTCCAATCCGATTTTAAAAACCTTGATAATGCTATAAACTTTAACTATGAATTTAGACGTCAATGACCCAAAAGTTGAGATGGTCAAAATATGTGAGAGATTAAGCCTAGGGGATTGTAAATTCTCCATGGTATAGCCAGTGGGACCTCATGATCAGCCTGCTCTGTCCCCACCCTTGACTCCCATTGACCCTTGTAAAGCGAATTATGTAATACCATAAGACAGAACTTTGAATTTGGACAAATGGGAGCATTTACTTTCACATGCATTTAATAAGTTCAGAAGGAAGCAAGTAGCAATTGCGCTTCCCCAGGCATAAGTTTATCCCGTATTTTTTTTCTTTTGTTTGAAGCCACTAAGGCAAATTCCATTCAACATAAACTACCATAAGCCATGGTCTTTATATACAAAAGAAGACGGAGAAATCAGGGCAATGAGACCAAGTTAAACAATTCGAAATCGAGCAGTATATTTTCTGTCTCCGAAGAAATTAATTCCTGTCCTTTCTCTAATTTTTATGGGGGATAATTATCCTCCATCTTCGATCTCGAACGATGATGGGTTCTTTGCAGGGATCCGAGTTACAAAATGATTTTAACTAATAGTACTTTTTGAAAAAATAAATAAAATTTTTAAAATATAAATAATGTTTTAAATATATTTTGACATATATAAATAATATAAAAATTATAAATAATATTTAATATATATACATATATAATCGGGGTTGGGTTGGGGCGGGGACCTCAATCCCCACCTTAACCGATGGGGTTGGAGAAATCGGGTCCCTGTTGGGGATGGAGGACATTGCCATCCCTACTTATACTCGAGTGAAGCCTTGCATAAATGTCCTGCAATCTGTTATAGCTAATGAAAAACCTTGTATTTTGTAATTATATATATATAATACAAGGTTTGTATATATACTCTTTCTAAACTGAGCCTAATTCTGCCATTGGAAACAGTACAAATAGAGTCTAAATACCTATAAGATAAATTTGTCAATGCAAAATTAACCTACCTTTACATTTATATGGACCAAGGTACACTTTTTAATTCACATTTATACTTTATTTGTATCTTTTTAAGCACAGCCCAAAGGATACAATACAAATACATACAAAATAATACAAAATGCAAGGTTTTGCACTCTATATATAGTATAAGACCTTGTATTTTGTATGTATTTATACTATACATATTTATTTGTACTCCTCCCAAACTGAGCCTTAATAGCAAAGAAAAAACTAGGGGTGTCCACGGTTCGGTTAACAGAATCATGGCACTTTTTTGTAAATCGAACCGGTGGTACCTGTTTTTCCAATTCTCCAAACCAAAACCGAACTGGTACCACCGGTTAACTAGTTCACCGATTTTGGATTTTGACCAGTTCGGTTCTTCGGTTTTTTATATTTATAATATATATGTATAATATTATATAATAAATAAATAATAAATGATATATAATATATTATAAATATTTGAAAAATATATAATATATTTATAAATAAATCATTATAAATATAATATAAGTATATATTTATATATATAATGAATATATATTTATATATAATACATAGAAAATATGTGACATATATTAAAAATATATATAAAATATACATACAAATATATATACCGGTCGATTCGATTAACCGTCAGTTTTTTGTAAGTTAACCGAGAGCTGAACCAGTCCTTCGATTTTTCAAAAATCCCAAACCAAAATCAAACCAATCAATTCAATTAACAACATTTTGCAATTCGATTTTCTCGATTCGGTTTGATTTTTCGATTTTTTATGAACACGTACACCCCTAGAAAAAACACCATTTCAATGCAATAAAAAAACTAAGCGGCCATTCTATAATAACTAAAGTAGCTGTATTGAATGATTTATTGCTTTATCCTGTAGTGTATTTATTACACTCTGTCCATAAAACATTTTGGCAGCATAGTAATAAACACAACGTGCTATTTAGCAATTTAAAAAGCCAATAACCTACTTAATAATTTATTCATAGAAAAATATAGTAATAGTTTAGCCACTTCAACCGTTGCCAAACGGACCCCAAGATTAAAACAAGTACATCATCACAGAATCAAAGCATCCAAAGCTGCTTAAGGATTTAAAATTAAGGATCAGTAGTGATCAGTGGTGTCACGTGACATGCCGTGCTGTAAAAGTTAGGACTTTTGGAGTGAAAATTCACTTCACACCCATCCAACCTGCCATTACTACGAATGCTCGTGTTTTCATAATTGTGTCGTGACAAATTTCGAACCTCCAATGTCTGTCGACATAAGCAGTTCAAAACTTCAAATGCTCTGCAAAACCTGTGGGATCTACATGTACAGGTCTAGCTTTGTGTGTCATGATCGGCCAAATACTACGAGTAGAACTAAAGGAATTCAATTTTTATTAATCTTATTCCCCTGGCCTCAAGCACTCGTGTGGGGCCATTAAGTTCTTGTGGTTATTGTATGTTGCCACAATAAAACACTCGAGATTTCTTACTAACTTTTATTACCTACTCTCTACTCGTCGTGAATCGGAGCCATACATCTCTATAATTCACGGTGGGTAAAGAATGGATAGGAAAAGTGAGTAAAAAATCCTGGGTCATAATAAAAATAGTTATATTTGGCAGTGTAAATGAGATGATAAAATTGAGTTCGGCTTTAGTCAGGACAGCTTCAATAGCTTTTACAGCCTTACATTAGGAATATCTCTATATTTATGTGATTTATTTCATGGAAGATATTTCCAATTCAAGGTTGCAAGGGGTTGTTCGAATGATGTGAGCATCAACTTGTCCTGACAAAAGTCGAACTCGAACTTGATAAAAATTAGGGGGTGTTTGTCTGAACCTACATGTGATACAATCACCTCAATTTAATTTGAAAGAACAAATGGGGGCAAGGTTCAAAATATCGATACATGGCGATACGTAGGGGTGTATTGGCCTGTATCAGTATTGTTTTTTTTTTTTTTTCCGAATCTGGTTCAAAGGGGCCGGTCTACCCCCTGAACCATTCATTGACCCAAAAACACCTCCTGTAGGGGCATATCGGAAAGGCTCCGATACGATACATATCAGCCAATACGTGATGATATTTTAAACCTTGCATAGGGGTAGCCCTCCCATCAATCACTAAAACATAGAAAGTAAAAATGACCGATTAGGAGGGTGTTCACAATATAGTTGGTTTTGTTTTTAAAAACAAAAGCAATTATATTAATTTTGCTGACATGGCAGCTGTTTTTTGTTTTTTTAAAAACAACCGACCATGTTGTCAACACCCCATGTAAGTACATATTGTTCACTATGACTGCAATAGCAATGAAGGTACCAAACTAGAACCACAGAAACACCCACGACGACATTGACAGTCGACACATGACGAAGCCCTAACAGTGTCCCCCTGACAACCGACACCGAATTGAAGGTCCCCTTTCCAAATAAGAGTCAAATCCTTTTTGGCTCCTTCCCTTCAGAGCCTCGGGATCTCCCCTTATAAAAGGGGATGTGAATCAAAACAAACACACAACTCTGTTGATAGAAATCCGTAGCCTACTCTTGCTCCTATCCTTCCTTCATCCTTTGAGGAAACCACCACACTTAGCCTTACCACACCACCTACACCCCTTGAATTGATTGATTCTTTTTTTGTTTTTTTTGTTTTTTTTTTTTAAACCATGTTATTGAACACTCTCTTAGATTCATGGGTGCATCTGAACCCACAACATGACCCAAATTAACAAACCAATCCACTGCAGAATTAGCTTTTTTGAAGACATGAGAATATTGAATATTTAGATTCCATTTATTTCAAACAAAATAACGGTCTTTGGTGGTGCTCTTGATACTCCACGGGATAATATGACCCTTCAAAGTTCAAACCATGGTTTTTGAACTATCATTGACTTATATTGTTGGACCATTTGGGCCAAAAACTGTCCAAACAATTGGTTTCATTTCACCCATAATCTGTTCTTTGACAAAAAACCATTGACTTGGTCAGCGATCAGCTGATCCGCATAGTCAAACCGTTGATCTATTCAATCCAGAACGATTTTAAGCTTTTTTGTTTTAATTATTTTTTATTTTTTTAAATTAAAACGATTCATCTAATTTGAACCAAGATGATCGAGTGCTGACCTAAACACCAATGGCCAAAACAGTTGCGATTTTGAGTCGGTTTTTAAAACATTGGTTTAAAGACATTGTTATCTTCAATTTCATTGATGTTACTTCCAACAAAAGAAGTGAAGTGGCCTAATAGAGCACTAGAGCAGATCCTAACTACTTACTTTTTAAGCTATGAGCATGACCCTTCTCATCACTCTCACACAACCAATGGGCGATGAACCGATTAATTTTTCTAGAGGCATTAGGATGCTTTATGGCTGCCCAGCCTGTCCTCAGCATCATATCTTGGGACCCTCATTTGCATTTAAACCATACAAATATGTCTCATGATTGCTAGAGAAAAAAAAAAAGGAAAAAGCGCCATTCCCAAAGCACATTTCGATGGCTCAGAATCCAAGGACCAGCCTAAAATCATGTGGTTGTTTTTTCTTTTTGTTTTAATGAACGTTGTTATTCGTTGATCAATTAATGGTTTCCTATGCACACCAACTCATATATTCAATATTAATTTGCTGCTAAATGCTGCCTTATTACAGCTCTTCGGTCTAATTCAGCTGGTGCTTGAAGGTTGGGCTTATGAACATTCAGTGAATGCCCTATTGGTAGGAATCAGAGGAGGCTTTTGATATTTATCAATGCATTAGAAATTGCTTTAGTCGTGATAAGTTTAAAGAAATGTTAAAAAGTTATAGTGATTTTTAGATAATTTATCTTTTAATTAAAATTAATAAAAGTTTCTTAAACATAAATAAAGACACCCGTAAAGAGTTTGGATTTGCATCTAAAAGACTGAAACATTTCTGTACTTAAAAATATTTGTTCATAAGAAGATATTTCCAATGTACAGCTGAAACATAGTGTGAGATCGGTGTAAGGTGAACTTTAAACCTAGATCAAGTAACATAAGTGCTTTACCTATTTTGGCAGATCAGCATGGCATCTTCACCCCTGCGCCTACTGTGACAATTCCTCCTGAAGCCGTATCGTTTCGGCATCTTCACTCTAAGCCGCATCAGTACCAGTGTTTTATACTCCTGTCCCGAGATGAATAACCCTTACGTAAATAGTTCCGTGGTTCAACCATCCGAGTCAACGGATCAATTCACAAAATCATCATGACAAAAATATCATACTAAAACGATAACCAATAAACGAGATCGTTCCACAATACAGTAGGTTTTGTTTTTGAAAATAAAAAACAACTACTACATCATCAAATTTGTCCAATACCCCGGAAATGGACCAATAATTTTTCAATCCAAATCAAGGTTGTGACTGTGATTAACAATAGGCTTAAAACATCAAAACATTAATCGGTATTGACCTTCACGGTCTCACCTAACCTAATCTGTCTGCTTCCATTAAGAAAATCTTGATTCTCATTTGTCCTTTATCCTACCATGGCACCATTCTTGCAATTTCTCTGAAGCAACTTGTTATAAGCTTTAATTGCTTCCAGTCTGACCTCTGTTTTTGAGAATAACATACTATGGGCCATGGCGGCAGGCGGTCTTTCCATAAATTCAAATATATCAGAGTCTATTTAATTAAGCGGAATCAGAATCTCATTCTCATTCTTGGTGAAATGGTATTTCTCCATCTGAGAGAATGGTTATACCTTCAATCGTTCCCCTTTTCTTGGAAATGAAATTTTATGCCCAGCTGATCTCAATTCTCATTTCAATTCTTGTCCAAATCAAACGAATTATGAAAATAGACCGTTTCAATTCTAAATTTGATGGACTTTGATTCTGATTTCAATTCCGATTCTAATTGTAATCCGAATGGACCCTCAAAGTTTTGAGTGAATTTATTCTAACTCATAATTCTCACAAGGCATGACGCAATTCAATCTTAGGGTAGGGTTTGACCATACTTTCATGGCATGTGGATAGAAGATAAAATGATGCTCAATGGTGTCTGAGAGACTGAGAGATTAGGACATCGTGGGCAGTCGTCATTGCTGCTCAAGGTCACATGGCTGACCTGAATTGTCCATTTTGTAGGGCCCCTTTGAAATTTGGGTTGGTCATGCAGTCACTTCCTTAGTCCCTATTAGCCATGTAATGTACCTTGTTTTGGACATTTTCCTCTAAGCAAATAATAGCCATCCAAATTTGATTTTCTTTTTTAATTTTGGAAAAAAATACATAAAAAAATTATTTTAGGACATGTGGCAAAGCATTTTAGTTGGAGTTTATCAGCGGAAACAGCGGTTGCCATGTGTAATTCAACTAAGGTACATAATTGATAAAAGAATGAATTGTGACCGGACAAACCCCTTTGTATTAGGACTGGAAGTCAGGTAGGCTGGCCCAAGGTTTAGCTTGGTTGAGCCTGGGTCAAGCCCGAGTTATTAAATTTGGACCCAGTCCGAATTAAAATTGGATGCATTCTGATTAGACTCGGGTTGCCTAAAGGCTTGGCTCAAGTTCAGTGTGAAAAATTAAAAAGCCCAAAATTTTGAATCTAAACCAAACATAAAGACCAAAAATTCAAATCTAACCCATAAAATGAGATCTATTCCTTACATTTGGGCATCCCACATGCACATCCATCATGTATTGAGAACAGCTCCCATAAATAATAATTTTTAAGTACGGGAGATGTTATCAGTGAATGGTAGGATGTGCATGTAGTCTCCCGGGACCGCCCGAATTGCACCCCTTCCTTGTACGTGTGATTAGAGTGAAACTCGGGTTGTTCCGAAGTAATATTTACAAATTGCCAATCCGAACCCGCCCAAGTTTCACCCCTTGCGACCCCAGGTCCCACTTTATACCTTCAGATCCGGCTCATGAGGAGAGGCTGAGTATTTCTATACCCTACACCTCATAGAATGAACTGTGCTCCCACGCGGAAGCATAACCCTTTTCATTATGGAATGATGCTATTTCATTTTCGGGATTAAAGAAAGGTAATCTCTGTAATTCAGTGTGAAATTAAAGTACATTTTCGTGAATTGAGGTTCAACTTCCAAGGGATATGGCGCCACTGCCACTTCGGCAATATTATTTTAATATATTAGTGTTGGAACACGAGGAGAAGCTATTGACATATATACAATAATTTATTATTGACGTACGCCAACATAAATATTTCGAAACAATAAACAAAAAATTCCTTTAAAAATTTAAAATTAAAATAATTGTCGCTTTGAGAGCTTGAGTGAGGCTTTCCCTCTTTGCTCCTTAGCTAAGCATTATCCATTTATCCTAAACATCCTTCCAAGCTAAGCTTTACAAACAAATTTCAAGATCTCAGTCTCAGTATTGTCAACGCAATAGAGGGTTATCAACTTACCACGTGGTAGTGAGATACGCGGCACATTGACCTTGCGATCTCTTCGTCGATGTAGACCGTATGACTGTGGGAGGTGGGATATTCAATGATTAGCGCTATAACTTGGGTTAGGTGGGATGGGTTTCTTTTTTTTTTTTTTTTGTTTTTTTTTTCAATTTTGAATGGTCTGGAACCTCCGAACCCGATGTAAACAAATCAGGCAACCCGATTCGCTCGAAGATATACAACAATTAATGTTTTAAACCGAGCCAGACCTTTTGGTTTAACCGGGCTAAACTGGAAGGGGTTAAGGGAATACTTTCTTAACCGGACACCGTGAGCCGCTTATTTCAAGGTTAATTTAAGTTTAAACCACCAGAGTCCAGAATCCAGATTGAGCTGGAAAACCAGAGCAGGACCCGTGTCGTGTTTGTTGTCAGGCGAGCTTTCCAGGATTCTAATCGAGAACAAATCAATAATCATTCAGTGTACGGAACGTATGGTGTCATCAGTAGATCTCGTTAATCGGGTGGCCAGGGGCATAGCCGGTTGCTTCATTTGGGGGGCCACTGCACAAGCCTTAAAAGCTTATGGGGGCCCACTCTATTATGATGAGGCCAGAACACAGAGAATGCATTAAAAACTTTTGGAAAGATAGGGAGCCCAATGGCCCATAAATCACCCAATATTTTATTTTTTTATCGATCTAAAGATTACAACTACACGCCAACGCCTCAAAGGCTCAAACAACTCCTAAAATAACACCTATACATGGCTTTTCCGATGTGAATTGTGAACCCACATTGGCACCTAACATTCAATTTGCGGAGGAATATGTTTGGCTGCTTTTTAAGGATGTTCTTTTTCTTTTGGGTGGACAGTGGCGGAGTCAGCTATTTTCTTTTGGGGCCAAGTTATATAGATATATATTTTTGGTTTATAATAATCAAAAAATTATATTAAATATATCTATTGGTTATAGACTTTGTGGCAACTCTCCCGTAAGTATTATTTAATTTTCAATGTAATTGACTTAATTTTTCTTATCGTCTATTTTCTTGACAAAAATAAGAAAATGAGATAGAGAATAGATAGGGCTTGGAGAGAAATAGGATAGGAGGTTTTTGGTCTATTATGGGTTTTTTTATGAAAGAAAAATAAATAATGTTTTTTTTAATAATTTTAGGAGATAAGTGGAAGGGCATTAGAGAGTTAGAGAGCACTCCTTAACATTTTAATGGACCTTTTGTTTTGTTTTGTTTTGCTTTATTTTAATTTTTTTTTTGAAAGGGGGAGGGGGGGGGGGGGGGTTAAGTAGGATCCACTTTATTACTGTATTACTATAAAGGTCTCCTGGGGGGCCAAAGGACCCCAACTTTATACTTGGCTCCGCCCCTGAGGGTGGCTAAGCTTCAGGAACGTTTAATACATTGTTTTGAAATGTGTTATTGATCAGGACAGTCGGATCATTTTGCCCAAAAATCGTTCAGACAATTGGTTCTATTTTATTCCTGAACCGTTTCTTTGTTAAAAAGACAAAAACTATCGTTTGGTCAGCGATCTGCTGAATTGGGTGGTTGAATCATTGATCTAATCAATCCGAATAATAATTTTAACTTTTATTTATTTTTAATCTTTTAGACCAAACGATCAAATTACTAACCTAAAAACCAGTGGCCAAAGCGGCTCCAATTCCAGGGGAAATTTTAAATCTGCTTTAATATTAAGAGCATCTGGAGCATTATTATTAGTTTACAGAGATGTTAACACAACTATTGGTCAGGGTCCTCTGGGATGGAAGCAACAAAGTTCCCTTGTATAGCTGTTGATGGATCAGTCTGATTTGGGAAAAAGTGGACCTGTCTCAAATAAATTATTAATTTAAAACCACATCAATTGTTAATTGGGATAATTATGTCTGATCCAATTAGACCTGATTATACTTGACATCAATAACTACCGTTGATATGTTGATAAAATTAGTATTTTAAACATGGAATGTAAAAAATATGTAAGAAAATCAGGAATTCTTTATATGTTATAACTATATAATCAATTCGAAATAGAAAGAACGGGTCCCAAATTCAATTATTAATAACCAGCATAATCGGTTCAAATATGTCAATTGGACTGGATTTGGTCCAATCCAATCCAGTCCAATATGAATCAAATGGACCAGGCCCAATCCAATTCAATGAATATTTTGGATCATTTTGGACTGGTCAAATTCAATGTCTGGACTATTCAATCTGCTCAAATTTGTTTTAATTTAAATTGATTTTAATCCAAACCTGGTCCATTGGCAATTTGACACCTATATTCTTATCTTCTATCAATAGACCGGATATTGTCTCAATCCAACTCAATCCAATATAAATTCATTATGAATGGATCAAGTCCAATCCAATCTAATAAATATTTTGGATCATTAAGTCTGATCTGGTCCAATTCAATATGTCTTGTTGGTCTGTCCAATCCTTCAAATTGATTTTGATTTGGATGGAATCCAATCCAAAACTCATCCATCAACACCCTTGGGTTCAATAAGTTCGATTCTTTCGGATATACCCCACCAATTGAAACCTCTAACTCTCTGAAGGATAGCCTTGATATCTCTACTAACCAACCTCTCTGGTTTCCACCCTCTTTCATTCAGAAGTAAAGAGAACGCTTAATCCATCTTAAAGCATTGTTACTTTGTGTCGAAGGAAAGAAAAATCACAAAAGGAGTGTCTTTTGCAACTTAAACAAGGGTGATAATCATCATGGAAATTTCAGGTAACATCAATAGATTGAGTATGAAACAAGGGTTTCAATTTCGTTGCAATCGTCGTTTGGAAAGGTCGCAATAAAAAATAAATAAAATAAAAACTGACCGGACCCTATATGTAGGGGTGCACATGGGCTGGGCTGCCATGCATGACTGTGATATTGTTGTCCCTGGGCTGGGCTTTAGGCCCATCCATTGAATGGTAGAATTATAAATTGATTGAAATTTTGATTAACAAGGCATAAAATTTTTAAAATGCATCATTGGATTCAATTTTATATAATTAAATCTCTTGTGGCTGAACGATTGTTTATATTTAAGAAAAATTTATTAAGCACTTAGCTTTGCCATTATTATTTGTAATTAAAAAAAGGATGGTGATCTGGGTACCTCTTGGCAAACGAGGTGATGTACAATGCTAATTACTATTGTTCTTTGTTGATGTGGTGATGTAATGATTCCTGCCTATATGTATTGTTTATTTATTTTTATTTTTATTTTTTTTCTGATGTACTAGTTGTTTTAAACAAAAAATAATTGCTACATCAGCAAAAAGTGTTAAAAAATTTTGATGGTAAGTATACTTTGTGAAATGTGAATTTATGAAAATTAAGTAAATTATGTGACATTTTTAATGTGATTGGTTGAAATCTTGATTTAATGTACATCAAATATTAGTAAATGCATTGTAGTTAGATTCCAGCAAAAAATACTTAGCGTCCATTTGGTTTGCAGTCAGAATTGAATTCCCTCTTAATCTCAATCGGAATGGTTTATTCCCATAGACTGTTTGGTTCAGATAGGAATCGAAATTGAAACCAAATGGAATGGGATCTCATTCCCAAGGGAGAGGGAAGAAACAATCGTTCTCTTAAATGTGGAAATGCCATTCCATCAAGAATGGGAATCGAATTCTGATTACACCTAGTCAAATGGTTGGAATCAGAATGGACCATTCCAATTCCAATTCCAATACCAATCAAACAGGCCTTTAATTTGCTAAAACGCAATTATTTTATTTTGAAATACATATTGCCAAACACTCCCTTACGGATGAGAAAGGAAATTTTATTTTCTCATTTTGGCATTTGCTTAGACCAATTATTCTACAAAATTTGTTTTCCCGTGTTTGATTGTTGAGAAATTTTTGCAAAATGCTTGATTTCATTCCTCTTCAACCATTAACAACAGTAGAACATGAACACCCATGGTTGTCTCCTATATTCCCGTTCAACCATGATCAATGATGATGACAGAAGTTTAGCAAGGTTTAGATCTGCAATAATAAATCGTTCTACCTAATAGCAGAGGTTCAATGATAACAAATCTGCAATAGAGGTTTTAGCATATCTGCAACGATGGTGATGGCCAAGAAATCAGGGATGGCTAAGAAATCTAACCAATATATGATGAAAAAAATTACAAACTTGTTAGATCTATAACGATGAGAACAGAGGTTTAAGCAGATCTACCAATATTTGGTTGTCGAAAGGCTAAGAAATCATGAATGGGAAGAAAAAGTAATGAAGTTTTAGAGAAAAAATACAAAAAATAGTTTATGGAGAGAAACGGAGCATGGATAGGTCTTACCTTCGTTGGAGATGAAGAACAGTGATTGGACTCTTAGGCGCTTGGGGTTCTGAAGCTTAGCTAGGAAGAAAAACAATGAGGTTTTTGAGGAAAAAAATATAAAAAGAAAAGGTTCAATGAAAGAAAATGGAGGAGATAACATGTCTTCACCAGAGATTAAACATTTTCAGAGAAAAAAAATACAAAATGTCCAAAAAATGTGAAACAGAGATGGAGATTGTGGTTGGAGATTTGATCGTAGGGACATTTGAATGGAGATGTCGCCTTCGACATTTTTTCTCACCGACTTCTCATTGTTTTCGTTTCTAACCGGGGTCGCACCTATCTGGTGAGATCCCGCTTCTCTACTTTTGGGATGTAAGTTCTGTCCCATCCTATTGTTTCAACCAAAACAAACGAGAGAAAATAAGAATCTTATGCTATTCCTATTTTCTCATCCCTGTCGCAACAACCAAAGATACCATTAAAGAAAAGTCACTGTTAAACTGCTAACTATAATTTATGTGCATGTATCTTACAACTGTATTGTACAAAGTAGTGTTTCCAAAACCAGACCAGACCAGATGGTTGGATTGGAAAAACTGAGAACCTGCCACTTGACTGGTTCCATTTCACCCCAAAATCATCTTTTGGCCAACAACCATTGATTTGGTCAACGAATCGCTGACTCAGACAGTCGAACCGTTGATTTGGACAATGGTTTTTGGCTGTTTTTTAATTTTTGATTTTTTTTATGTTATAATTGACCATCCATTAAGACCATTTGACCCGGGAACCGGACCTAAAATGATTCTCTATCCGATCCGCTTTTAAAAACCTTAGAGCAAGGTACAAGACATATCTAGTGCATGTTGGATGTGCTGTGTTGGGTTTTAGGCTTTTAGCTCAATCCGATAACCCTAGAATTTGGGACTAAAGCCCGAACCCAGTGCAAATTCTAGGTCAAACCCAAACTATTCAACCAAACACAGCCCATATGTATTCAAATTGGGCCCGGGCCTGAAGTAGGTTCAGGGTCGGGTTGGGCCCACCCAAGTTGGGTATTGTATCATTTCAATGCCCCAAGTAATAAAGCAAATATATGCCGCTAGTAGATAATAATAATATTAATACGATACTTAATTTGTGGTGATGCAATTTTGGACGTGTTGCCAGCTGAATATCTTTCAAATCCCAGCGACAAAAATTGTCCTGGATCTGCTCTAATTCTATCCTTCATTCATTTGGACCATTCCTTTTTAGTTTTAAGTCATTTCTTTTTCAAATCTTCAACTTCTAGTACGTATCAGACAATAAACATATGATCAATTCAGGTGTCCCACCATCTGACTACTGTTCAGATCGGCCACATGGTTCCTCCATGCTAAAATTGAAGATGCTATCAAGAACAATATATATCCATCCAATTGAACGAGCTTTTTGATTGGATAGAAATACTTTTCATACACTTCTTCATTCCCATTCTCCTGCAATTCTTGCTCACAAGCAACAGCCCCATCCTTGCGCACATGGAGTCCTTGATGAATATAGATTTTTATTCGAAAATATAAACAATAGGAAAATTTTTCATAAAAAGTATGTAATACATTAATAATGTGGATTTTGAAGTATAGGATGAAAACTAAGAATATTTTAATTTTTAAATATTTTCATAATGTAAGAAGGGGTGGAGCCGGGGAGTGACAGAGAGGAGCCATGGCCCTCTATGCCTTAAAAATCCCCACAAACCCTATTCATAATTCATTTATATTTTGGTGCCCATTCATATTTATTAACCTTTGACTTTTATGATCTTTGTTTATTAGGCTCAGTTTGGAAGGAGTACAAATATAAATATGTATTATGTAAATACATACAAAATAATATAAAATACAAGATTTTGCATTCTACAAAATTTGCATTTGTACTTCTTCCAAACTGAACCGTGAAAGAAGTGCAAATACAAATATGTAGAGTGAAAAATTTTGCATTTTATATATATAAATATTGTACATATTTGTATTTATACTCTCTCCAAATTCAGTCTTATCTTTTGCCCTCCCTTAACTTATGCTGGCTCCGCCCTAAATATAAGATAAGGGCTATATTTGTTAATATATGCATATTTTCAATTCATATGTCTACTATGTCATCCATGTTTATCTGAATTTTTATCATATATTTCATTCATGAAACCAAATTATAGATTGATTTTATCCTTTATATGTAGTATGAGATAGATTCGATAAAAGCACAATCAGCCTGCCCATTAAGCTGATCCCCTGGGATGACTTCACTGTTGGACGGGCTATGACTGTTGCTGCTCATCCCCTAAAGAGATGGAGGCTATGACTATTTTGGAGGCCATGAAATCTGCTAATTCTTTATTAATGGATATAATATCATCGTGGAGAGTGATGCTTTGCAAATTATTATCTCATTGAATTATCCACGTTGGAAAGCATTCGCTGTGCTGTCAGATTGTAGGGCCCTCTCTCAATCTTTCTCCTTGCAATTGATGAACGGATTGTGCCTTGTTACCTTAAAAATTAAAAACAGCCCACCCAACATCATTGTAATACTAGTAAATGATGTTGTCCGATTCAAGGTGTTTCGAATTAAAGTTACAGTCTTGTCAATTGGACGAAATCAAGGTGAAAGGATGAATACGTATACCAAAATCTGTAATTACAAGAAGAATCAGAGGCTTGAGGAATTATTTTCATAGACAGTGCCAATTTCATGATGTCTGATATGAGGTGTTCCAAACTGAAGTTGCAATCAAATAGTCCTGCCAATTGGACGAGGCCGTAGTGGAAAGACAAAACCGCGCACCGAAGTCTGCAATCATAGGAAGAGTCAGAGGCCAGATGAGTTATTCCTTGGGTAGACACTCTAATGCTCAAGTTAGTGAGTGGTAAAGAGGTCGGTCAAGACGAACCAAGGTATGTGGGTTGGTCAAGACCGAAGTGAATGCAAGAAGGGTGCTTGATTGAGTTGTGAGTCAAAAAGTCCCTTACCTTGAGCATGGCGTGCCTATTTATAGTTGGATGTTCGTGTTCTGGTTGAATAGGGCTTCTGGGGTTGTCGGCCAAGGTCTTTGGAGGGTTCCCTCTTCCTCAACGGAGACTGCTTCCTTATTTGTGTGAGACACTCCTTTCTGGCCGCACCTGTCCTTCACGCGGTTTTGGGTGATGATGCTGATGTGGCCCTAAGAGGATGGCCACGGAGTCAACCACGTGGCGGGCCAGCTTAGTAACCGCCCGAACACTAAGTGTAGACGAGACAAATAAATAAATCACATATTTTGTATCAGATAAAACTACAAACCAATCTGTTAAAAACAATACGGAACTAGAACCACTTTGGCCACCAATTTCCAAGTCAATGGTTAGACCGCCCGGTCTGAACAGAAGACTAGTTATAATTTAGAAAAATAATTAAAACAAAAAACAGCCGAAAACCATTGCAATTGGGTCAGCAGTCGCTGACCAAATCAACAGTTTTTGGAAAAAGACTGGGTCAGGGGTGAAATAGAACTGGTTGTCTGGACGATTTTTGGGCCCAAATGGTCCAACCATTCAGATCAATGATGGTTTAAAAAAACTATGTTACAAACAAACAAGATACAAAACTGAACTGAGTGCAAAATTTGTATTCAGTTCAGATATGCACTTCAAACAGACTAAGTTTTAAACTCAGATCGAAGTTCAATTGCTTTCCTTGTTACAGACTATTTTTTACTTGTGTTCACTCCTTAATTGATAGTGGCAAAAGCTACCAGACTTCTAATTTTTATTAACTTTAATCTGAATAGAGTTGCACATCTGGCTTCTTGGAGATACAAATAGAAACCCTGTAAGAGCTTTGACCCATCGGAACCTAGTTACGGTTGCAAGCAGACAGCCAAGTCCGAATGTCTTGAACTTGCTTGTATAAATGCCGCTTTGCCCATTGTTATTCCATGCAAGGAGGTCATCATGTCATGATTTCCTTCTAACTTTTGGTTGCAAGTTGCAGCCTACCTTTAACGTCTTATAATTCAAGGTGTCCCACTGGGGAGAACAGGTTTAGAGAAGATGCTAATTATTTCTGGATCAAGCCTTCCAATTGAGAAAGGAGTTCAACCTGTAAAGAAGTTTCCCAGATTGGCAAAGGCTTGCTTAGAGAACAAACTTTTGCCACACCTATCTGTCGAGGGCAAACAGAAAAAGAATAGGTTGGGGAGCTTTTCTCCCCACATGGTTGATTTGATTTTTGTGTCTTTTGAAAAAGCCCCAGTAAAACCCACTGATCAAATTTAAGTTGAATTTGGATAAGTTTCAGGGTTTGGAAGGGCTTTTAGGATGCGGCTTCTCAAGTTTCGAGCTAGGTTTTACACGGAATTCATAAAAGCTGTGTTTAGCGAAAATCTCAAAAGTCAATATTGGCATTCCAAACCCAAGAAACGTAGCTTGTCTGAAACACAGGTGTTCAACGATCATGGCTCAATCGACATAACGCAGAAACCCTCCCAAATGGGCCCTTAAAGCCCAAAAGCACAATACGATACCCAATTTTAGGGGTCATTTGGGAGGATTGAAGCTATGATTGAACTGCTTTGGAGAAGCCACTACGAGAAACTTCATTGGAGAACCATATTTTTTTTCTCGCAGCAGGATAATTATGGCTTTTCAGGATTTTCACTAAACATTGCTTATGGGCATTCTGTGTGAAACCCAACCAAAGCTGCTACACTGAAGCCCTCCCAAACAGGCATTTGGCTTTGCTCTATGGGGTTAAAAGTGTTTTTGGTATACTGTTACCAAACACTCAAAACACTTTTTTGCTTAATTTTATTTTCCACAGCCGAAAGCTTAAAAGCAAAAGTTTATAAGAGACCTAATTTTGATAAAAGGGACTTGAGGAAAGAATTCTAGGCTATTATAAATATATACTTTAAAGTGTTGTTTTCCTGCCTATAAAATAAAATTACAGAAATATAGCGCAATAGACTAGGGACGGACAATTAGATTCAGGTCTTCTCTTTTCCCTTTCACCACCTTTAGAAGAGAACGTAGACAAAAATGGGGGAAAATCAGAAGACAGGGATGAAAACAGTGATACCCATTTGGCCATTTCTTTTGAATTTCTTGTAGCTCTCACTTTGAACAACAGAGATTTATTCAATTCAACTAGAGATAACTCGGTATGGTATATATAAAGCAAATGAGGGACTATGGCTAGGAAAAACAATCATAAAGCAATGAAGCATGGATGATAAAGCCAATGGGACACTTACTAATTTCCAAAGGGCGGCACGTGACTGCATGTGCAATCTTGCCCATGTGGGACCGGGGCCAAGTTTATTCTATAAGGATCTCCATGTAAACCCAGCTCTAACTTGGCCTGTACACGAGGCGTGAAATGTAGGCCCAAACCCAACTCTATATAGGCCTGGGCTCAGCCCCCAGGCTTTCCGGGCCTTAAGACAAAGTTGGACAAATCTTCGTGGCTCCAACCTTGTCTCCAGGGTAAGGAAAGCCAAGAGTTGCACAAACTCGTTCATCATCAGCGCTTGCATGCCGTCGTCGATGATCATTGAAAGAGCTAGAGGTAGTTTTTTTTAGTTTTCTTCTCAGCTGGGCCTGGTTTCCCCGTCAGAAGCTTGGGCAGCTCATGAAGCCTATCGTCGCGGGAATGTTTAGGAGGAAAAGCATTATTATAAGGTGACTCAAAGCTTGTTATTAACGGTTTGAAGGGCGTGATGATCCACCATCGATTATCCAACCTCACAATGCATCTAAGCCGCATATTAGGAACATCTTTCGTACATTGTATTGTTATTCATAGGGAGATCAAATCCTCCCCAATTCTTAGGGAAGCTAACAGTGTCGCAGACTGGTTGGCTAACTTGGGCCATAGTAAGACTGTAGCTTGTTCTAACATTCCAAATTGTCTGTTTTTTATTTGTGTTTTTCTAATGTTTGGGGAAGAGTTTGGATCAATTACCAACACAGGGTGCCAACAGTGTCCCAACTAGCCATTGCAGTCGTACATTGGGAACATCTCTTCATGAATGACAAGAGAGATGATCTTAATGTATGGTTGCAGTGGTCTGTTGGGACAATGTTGGGAGGATTTTGTTGGTAATGGATCCCTACCCCATGGGGAAGGGCTACCCTCATCGTATAGGGGTGAGCAAGAAAAATAGAAAAATCGACCAAAACCAAACCGATCAGTTCAGTATTTAAAAAAACTGAAGGTATCGATTCGATTTTGGTTAACCAAAATAGAAAACCAGTGATTAATCGAACCGGCCGTTGTATATATATATATTACTATATATATTACTATATTTATATTATATTTTTTATACATTATAAATTAATAAATATGTATTATATATAAATATATATTTATAATATTTATTATTTAAAATATAATATTATATATATTTCGAGTCTTTTTATTATATATTTATATATTTTTCTATAATATATATTATAAATAATAAAAAACCGAAAAATCAATGAACTAAACTAATGGTTAACCGAACCGGTCAACCAGTTAACCAATCGGCTTCGGTTACCGGTTTTCCAAAAATCGATAACCTCGATTCAGTTTCAAAAATAAGCCCATGGTTTGGTTCAAACTGTTAACACCCCTACCATTGTGCGTACATTTCTTTCTTCTCATTTTCCAAAATAAAAAATTTCATTTACCATCATTTTATCCCTATCTTTTTCTACAATTAATGTATTAAGAGGCCCTATGATGAAGTCTTTATTAGGACTTCTGTAATTCATTTTAATGGCACAATTTAAATTGTTTCACTCTGGACAATTAAAATGTTTGGTAATTTGAGCCACTTTGGACAATTGGACCAAGGTTCAAAATTGTGTTATGTATCAGCCGATATACGTATCGTATCAGTGGATTCCCGATAGACAAAATATAAGGAGTTTTGGGGTAAGATCTGTTTCAGGGGATAGCTAGGGCTTTAACCGTCCCCTTGAACATATACACCCAATTTGGTGTATCTGACTGTATCGAAACTTTAACCTTGCTTTGGACAACTATCAATAACATTTGGAATCTTTAAAGAATATACAATGAGCAAATTAGGGTTCCTCACACATTTAAGAGAAAGAAACTAAGCTGCTGATTATTTGGCGGTTTGGGTTATCAACCCTCAACCCACTGTTTGAAGAACAAGTTTTGATAATTTTTAGAGTTGCTCTATTCTTTGAATTGTCTGGTTCCTTCCCTTTTGTTTCAGAAATCAAATCAATTTCATAAAATTGTTACTAAATTTCTTCTTTTCACGGCATTTCTTTTCTGTAATATCTCCCCTCATGAATGCTCTCCATACTACCCCATAAGAATACTCACCATACTACCCCAAGATATTAGTCACTCATGGAGAACATCTCTCCTCATGAATGACAACATACAGCTAACTGTATAAAAAATGTTTCCGATGTGCAGCTATATATAACTGGGTAGGTGTGAGTAGCAGATCTGGGCTCTTATGATAATAAGCCAATTGGTTATTTTGGCGCCAACTGAGGGATAGCTCAGCTGCTACCTTATGGCTGGTTTATTCCAACAGAGATACAAATTCAATTCCCGCACCCAAACCAGCTGCTGCGTTAGCTGGTTTATCATCCCCAACACTGTATTATTATCAATGCCATTATCACCACCTCAATCAATTTCACCATCACAACCACCTTCTTCATCTTGTTGTTATTATTCATCACCATCATCATCTAAATTATTCCCTACAGGAGAAATGAGAATACATATGTCCTTTTGTCTTTATCTACCTGACCTAATATAGTGAATGTATAATTGAATAAGATATTAGCATCCTACCATTACAATCAAAATTTACTACAAGAAATCTAGATGCATGATCTTTTGGATATCTTTTAAGTTGGTGCAACTCCTTTACCGAAAATGTTCGTTTCTTCTTAGCCGGATTACCCAAGTGGAAGAATTTCAACCATATCCGGCTCTGGTTTGGGCTTGGGCCCATTCAAATTTTAACTGATGCTCAATTCAACCTGATCCAAGTTTTCTAAGAATGGGAAATCAAGGTTATGTTTGAGAGTGCTTATGTTAAAAATAAATGCTTAAAAAACAAGTGCTTACTCGAATAATCATTTATTTGCATTTGGCACCCAGTTTTTTTCAAGTATTTTTTTAAGAAGCAAGCACTCTATTTCATATTGGGCGTTTGGTGGTCTTTTTCTTCAATAAGCACTTGTGACTCTTTTGTCATTTATTTTCTTTTAAATTTTCAAAATACCCAATCCAAAGTGAATGAATAAAAGTATTTTGATAGAAGTGTTTTTATAAAAAAGCTTTCGTATAAGTGCTTTTGTAAAAACACTTTTATAAAAGTGCTTTCGTAAAAGCACTTTTATAAAAGTACTTTCATAAAAGTGTTTTATAAAGTTTTTTTTATAAAAGTATTTTCATAAAAGTGCTTTCGTAAAATGGTAAAAGTACTTTGCTTTCATAAAACTACTTTTATAAAAGTGCTTTTGTAAAATTGCTTTTGTAGAATGGTATAATTGGTATTCTAAAAAAATTATCGGGAATAATTGTGAAAGAACAAATTTGAGTAAGTACTTAATACTTATTATACGATAACTTAAAAAAAAAAGCTAAAAATTTAGGCTTAAAAAATAAGCCCTTATTTTTAAAATAAGCAGTTATTTCGGGCTTATTTCCCAAACACCAATAAGTGCTTAATGGTGTGATTCCCACCTAAATATGCACTTATTTTTAAGCACTCCCAAACATGGCCCAAATCTAATAATTTCATGGAACTGTAGCCAAACTTAGAAGAATGGGCAATTGGTTATAATTTGGGCCCATTGGATATTGATTATCACCATCACCACCGCCATCATCTTCATCCCTTAACTCTGCTATTACCAACACTATAATCATCACATCAATCAATTTCACCGTTATAACTACCCTTTTCACCTTGTTTTTATCATTCAGAACCATCATCATCATATAAGCCTCATCTCAATTATATGGGGCTGGCTACAAGAATCCTGTTTCACCATTGATTCAATGGCATCATCATCATCCTCATCACCTGAATTATTCTATGGAAGAGAAATTAGAATACATGTTCTTTTACTTTATCTGCCCAATCTGTACATATAACAGTTTCAGATAACCAGGAACTATATTAATAATTTTTTTTTTTTTGGCATTTAGTGATATGCCCGTCACACTTATAATAGCGGGATTCGAATCCCCGTCTCTACTAAAATAAACTAGCTAACATACCAATTGGGCCACCCCTCGATTGGCAACATAAGAGCTTGTAAAAAAAGAGTTAATTATAGCCACAAGCATATGCAGTATCACAATTTTAACCCTATACAAAGCTATATGGACAATCATATTACTGCTATAAACTAAATGAGATAATGCAAAAAACAAGTTTGATGAAATCCTAGAACATATGTTAAAATAACTAAATAAGGAAATATTTGATACCATGGTCTTTATTAAGATGTGGTATATATGAATTTACTGGACCCTACATCGCACTTTGAGGTGTTCTACATCATACTCAGGGTAGGTGTGAGTGTATCGTTAGCAAAACTTGAAATAAAATATTCTAGGCATCTGTTGCATTATATAGTAATCATTCAACCTATCATGGTGTGGATTGATCTACGAGATTTTGGTGTGGATAAAAGCTTCTGAGATTACATTTCTTATTTCAATCCACACCACATTTTAAATGAATTACATTTGAGTGTAGTGTGGATTGAAACTAATCGATCCAAGGATTCGAATACTGACTAAATAATTATTTATTTTTATATGAGAAAGCCCATAATGGCACAGGTTCAATCAAGACATCCAAATCCATTTAACCAGAAAGAACCAATGAGGCCCTTGATGGCTCCTTTTCCTTTGCACTTTATATGAGTCATATATACAAGTGGATCCATCTTTATTTCCCATTATTCCATGCAAATAATTCTTATAATTAACAATGTGATGGAGAATGAATCACATGCTAAAATATCAAGCGAATGATGAATGCCCAAATATTGCAAATAAGAGGACATGTGCCCAAACCGAGGGACAAGTAAGCTGTGCATATCATCCTCTAACATCAAATAGGAGGGCATTTAGGTAATCTCGTATAAGTTATAGATAAAATTTATGATGTATGCATTTATTGTACTGTGCAATAAAAAGTGTTGTTGATTGAATGTAATGGTAAATACTTATTAAACATGAAAGTATATTTTGTGAAACATGAACCAATAAAAAATTAGCAAATCCATCAGCTTTGCCTCTATTTACGGGTTAAGTTCAAGTAAAATAGATATTGCCAGCTGGGTCCTTATTCAAGGGATTACACTTGGAAAAAAAAGTCGATCATTTAGGAAGAAAGGAAACGATGACAAGAACGATGGTGAAAGCACTATTAATGAAAGTTGAGTTCTGCCAACAAAATGCATTTCAACCCTCTACCAACTTGGTCTGACACCGCACATCTTATCATAAGACAAGGACCCACCATAAAAGTGGGATCCGCCATGTATGAGATGTGTGGTGTGAGATCATGTTAGTAAAGGGTTGAAACGTGTTTTGTTGGCAGGTGATATGGACTCAACTAATGAAGGGGTTTCTTTTCAAATCAAGGTCCATAGGGGCTAGATCATCTCTCCCCTGATTTCAAAATTGAACATTTCCAATCAAGTGGTTTAGGTAATCTGCTCAGAAAACCTTTTCGCTTTATTCTGAAAAATTGACACCCATTTTTATAAAAATACAATGCCAATTCTTCCTACTTTCACCTTTTTGGGGTAAATTTTCCTGTTTACGTTTGATGTATAAAAAGAATATTGGGGTTGTTAGTGTTGATAGGGATGATCTGAGATTTTAATCCTTTCTTGGGTAATTTCAGCCATGTTTGATTCACTGCTCAAGGCCTCATTCTTTTTAATTAATGCTCATTCTGAGTAAGAACTAATAACATTAGAACATATGGATACAAAATTTTTGCCATGGGCTAGGGCTGTTCACGGGTCAGGTTAGGTTGGTTTATTGAGATTTTTCCAACCAACCCAACCTGGTCGGGTTACCTGAAATTGAAACCGAAATCGACCCTGTGTTAAGTAAAATCGACCTGGTCGGTTTGAGTCGGATTGGGTCGGTTTGAATCGGCTTCGTCTCTAAGTTCAACCATGGTAATAATTTGGTAGATTGGGCGTTAGAGAAGTAGCTAGCAACATCATCTAGCAAGGAAAGCACATAAATTAAGAGAAAACAGGCCAATAACTTTGTGAAGCAGGAGCACCCCCAATCAAGTTATCAAGAAAATAGAAAGTCAAACTGTATTAGAGAAAGAAGACTGAAATTTGTATATTTCAAGAAACCTTCTAATCTAAGTAAAAAATGACACTTAATTCTAATTGTAATTGGTTGCCTATTTGGTGTAAAAGACCATAGAAACTAGGATCCTTTGATTCTTTTTTTTTAAACTTTTCCAAAAAAATTCCTTGTCTAATTGTCTTACAATACTTGCCATTAATGTCATTCCTAACTAGAAGACTAGAAATTAAGTTAGGTTGTAACTAGGATAGAGACAACTTAGTTAAGTAGGAACTAAGTAGATTGTAACTACTAACTATTAAGTCGGTTCGGTTCGGGTCAATTTCGGTTTAAACCGAAACTGACCCGAACAATCGGTTTATGATTTTTTACAACCCAAAACCGACCGGTGCTAAAGAAAACCCAGCCGACTCGGGTTGGGTCAGTCCGGATTGATCGGCTTGGTCAAGTTGGGTCTTCTTATGAACAGCCCTACCATGGGCTTCATTCTTTTTTTTAGAATGAAAAATCAACTCATAATACAAAAATTGAGGTAGCCTACGGGCAGCAGCATGAAAAATAATAATGTCCCATCATGCTCATAATCATAGCCTACTAACAGTTGCGGTCATAAACCACCAGCCTATGTCTACAAAATCACTACTATAAATGTTTATTGGCGGACTGCTGCGGAAACTTATGCCAACGAACATTGACCATTGGCCATCCACCATTAAACATCTATGCCGACAATTTTGGAGACCTAGGCCAATGGTTTATGATTGCTAATACAACTTTTTTTTAGGAATGAAAGTGAACAACATAGGGTACTTGCTGGTTTGAAAAGAATTCTTTTTGTAGAAAAAAATGTCTGATTCATAGTGGTATTACCCATTCTTGTCCATTGAAAATTTTATTTTGGGTAAGGACGAGAAATAATGAGAATTGAACGAAACATGGTCTTCTCCTTTTCATATATCTTCTCTATCTTTTTTATTATCTACAACTGCAAATGGATTCAAATTTGATCCCTTTAAAATTGTATTTGTATTGAACATGGATCATCCCCTAACCGATCCGATATCATCTGCTTCGATTCGATTTTAGTAAAGTTGATTTGAAAGAATCATTTTAGCTTAACTTATTAATGCTATTCAATTCATGATTACAATCCAAATTCAATTCGAATAAGATTTGATCGAATTTAAATATGGAGGAATTAAATTTGGGTCCAACTTATCCCCAACTCCATCTGATAAAACAAAAAACAAAACAATTTTGGTGGTTCAACTCAACCATCAAGGATTCAAGATAGAATACGCAGACACAAGAATTTCCTTACATTAGACAGATCACATGGCATGCCCATGTTTAATTGGAGGGTCATAACTCGTAAGGAAGTGTTGCAACCGTGCATATGTACACTATAGTACAATGCTATTGTGGTCGCAATACTTCCTTGTGACCACCCAATTAAAGCATTAAACGTGATGGTGCCAACTGGCTCAGTTGGTAAGGTCTTTGACTGATTGTGGAGAGATTTGGTGTCAAATTCCACCGTTACCAAGGAAAAAAGAAAGAAAGAAAGTAGTTAGGGTTGCAAAAAACTACAGCGGGAGATGTAAATTTATGGAACACATCATATTTTGGCTACGGTCTGGATCGGGTAGGCACACACTATAAAGCAATTGGAAGTTTTTTTTGACACTTGTCTTTTAAAATACCTCCAGTCTACCCTTTAAAAATAAATTGGATATCCTGCCCTCTACTCTATGAGGATGTGTGGCTGCTGCAATTCAGGCGGATAAAGTATAGATAGAAAAAATGAGTAGGAAATCTAGATTCCTTATAAAAAAAATTGAATACAGGTGAAAAATATTTATTGTGTTCAGTCACTGTGCTTACAACGCTGTGCCCAGTGCCTATTAGATCCAGACTCCTTTGGCTACTTACATTTGATAGCCCTGGCATGGCTGTCAACATGCCTCTCCCTGTGTGACACATGATTTTACTCCATCACTAAAATCATGAAATCAAATCCTTGTCAAAGATGAAATCTTGATAAGACCATAGCAATGGATTAAAAAACATGATTCATGGGTAAAAACCATGTCCTATAAAAAGTGCTCTACATCTTGGACCAATGTTGCAAACTAATGTGCCATGCAGATAAAACCAGTCCGGGTCTCCTCTCAATAAAAAACTGTTTCAACGTGTTCCAATATCATCTATGTCCAAACGTCTCAATACATGGTGGATCCCAATCTTACGGTGAGATGACCACATCTCACCATGTCACATCCAACCCGGTTAAATGAGTCTAGATGTTAGGGCCGGTTCATCCGGACTCAAGTTGTAAATTCTTTATGGGCTAGGCCTGAAATTGGAATTTCATCTTAATACAACCTTATGGGGTCAAGAATTGGAATTAAATTTCATCTTAATACACAATTTCTAAGAAATATCGAAGTCGGGTAAAGATAAAAATAGGGTTTGGGGTGTTTTAAATCACTTGTGTTTTTTTTAGTGTTTGGATCTCCTATTCATACATCACTACAGCTGTACATTGAGAACATCTCTGGTATTTGCATGGGGAGATGTTCCCAATGTACAGCTGTTGGTTCCTGTTCCTGTGGGTATAGGAGATCCAGATTGCATTTTTTAGGGCTAGTAGGAATATGGTTCCCTTCCCAAGGAGGAAGTGAGAATGATAATTCCCTCAAATGAGGAAATGCCGCTCCACCAGAATGAGACTTGGAATTCCATTTTAACCAACCAAACAGTTGCCCATTCTAATTCTGATTCTAAACCCCCTATTCTTGCGAGCCAAATGGACCCTCACTTGACTCCCAGCCCAAAAAGGGTCGTCACCTTCACCACTTTTTCGAGAGCAATTTGGACCACTTGAAAGACGAAATGCCCTAATTTCTGTCTTCTGCCTCATGCCACTATAATTAGCCCCTCAATAAACTTCTTTACTGATTTATCCCAACAACAACAAAGATAGCAACTAAACCACTTAAAAAAATTTGCTTCAAGAAAAGAAAACCAATGAAAAAGAAATAACGAATTCATTAATTATCAATCTCCTTGACATCCCAGTAAGGACCACACTAGATTAAGAAAATATCCACTCTTCTCAAAAGTACGACAGTGGAAACAGACCGGACCAGACTAGCGTCTACGTGGAAAAAAGAAAAACAAGACCCCCAGACCCCCAGTGGTGTTGTGTCTTACAAGCAACACCAACAAACAAAACCGACAAGAAGGAGCTTTACTCGGCAAGAGAAGAAAGCTCTTGTCTTTTTATTCACTGTAGCTTTTTGAAAACGAAAGCCCAGCTAAACTCCTCCACAGCCTCCCACTTGTCAGCTCTTGACAGCCTCCTGGGGGTCCGACCCATCAAGAGAAACCAAGGATAAGGCCTGTGACATACGACTCTGTAAAGGTGTCGTTGAATTACAAGTCCATGTGAAAGCTACAATCTACCAATAGCTGCACTTCATCACTGTGCTAGAAGCTGTTTAATTAATAATAACGTTCCACGTCAGCCTTGCACGCAAAGCGAGTAATCAGAGTGGTTGTAGGGCATATTAACTGAGTTCACATTGGAGCCCCACAGAATACACCCGACATGTATATCTTAGTGTGTAATAGGAACATCTCCTTACTTGGTTGGTCTGAATTAACATTTTACACTGTTATGGGCTCGGGGATTTGGCTGAGCCCATTCAAATTTTGACATTAGAATTAATTCGAATTCACCTAAGTTGCACTCCTATTTATAGTGGTATTTGCTTTAAGAAGAGGAACGGGATCTGCTCCTCACACTTGGGCATCTCACATACACATCCACTATGCATTGAGAATATATCCCATGAAAAATAATTTATAAGTACGGGAGATGTTCTCAATGCATGGTAGGATGTACGTGTGAAGCGTGTGTGAGGTGCCACATGTGAGGAGCAGATCCAGTCTCTTAAGAAGAATGGATGGAAAGATGAAGTGATGACATTTTTTTAGGTATTTGGTATCATACACCATTAATTAATAACTTCTTCCTAACCCCTTTTTCCTCCAAAGTGTTAATTGCGAGATTTGATTTTACATCAACATTAGAACAAACCAATTAACACACCAACAAGCCAGCCCTCGGTTGATAAGTGACGACGAGACATATGTTTGAGTCACTTGTGAATATATTGAGCCCTAAGGGCAAAGATATGAAACAACAAAGCTTAAATCTCAGTAGAGCACTGAGGGTTGGGACATTAAAAAGGAAGCTTAGAAAGATTTCTGTGCAAGATTAAAGTGGAACATGCTATCAAGTCTTTTCTTTTTCTCTGTTGTGACACTAGGGTCCAGTTTACAAGCGTTATGGAATCTCGTCTTTTCTTTTTCCCTCCTTTTGTTTCCTTTTCCTTTATATGCAATTTCAGTTCTTGGGAAACATGGTCATTAATTAGCAGGTTTCCCACAGAAAAAAAACAATACTATAAATCACGCAGTTTAAACTAAAAAGGAATTATGGGTCCGTTTGATTTACGGTCAAAATTGGAATCAAAATTCATCTGAATCAGAATTGGAATGCTTTATTTCCATAGTCTGTTTGATTTAAACAGGAATTGAAATTAACTGGAATGAGTTTTCATTCCCAATGAGGGAATGACCATTCCCTCAAATGGGAGAATGCCATTCCACCAGGAAGAATTCTAATTCGACCCAACCAAATAGTTGGAATTGGAATGAAAATGACTCATTCCAATTCTAATTCCAGACCCCTATTTCTGCAAACCAAACATGCCCTATATCATTTGAAGCAAATCTGCAAATGATTCGAAGACAATAACGGATTGGATTGCTGAATGATTTCAATTAAATTTGATTTTTATATTTGTTAAAAAGGGGGAAAGCAATTTTGATTGAATTTGTTCAGCAACCCCCCAAATGGGAGAATGCCATTCCACCAGGAAGAATTCTAATTCGACCCAACCAAATAGTTGGAATTGGAATGAAAATGACTCATTCCGATTCTAATTCCAGACCCCTATTCCTGCAAACCAAACATGCCCTATATCATTTGAAGCAAATCTGCAAATGATTCGAAGACAATAACGGATTGGATTGCTGAATGATTTCAATTAAATTTGATTTTTATATTTGTTAAAAAGGGGGAAAGCAGTTTTGATTGAATTTGTTCAGCAACCCCCCCTTTGAATTAGCCTCAGCCAATTAAATCCGTAAGGCATACAAAAACGGGGTCAATGTCTATGCTTAAAGCTTGTCAGCTGCATGGGGCCTCACTGAACTATTTTATCCCATAGCTACAGGACCCACAAAGAAAGTGAATGATTGATCACTAAAAGCAAATATCTGGAGTATAAAAGAAAAGGAAGTTGAATCTAATACAAGCTGATCTTCCTTTGTACAAAGCTTCAGCTAATCGACCATAAACAGATGACTGGATAATGACACAAGGAGGAAATTTTGTTGCATGAGAATTCAAGCGAGAAGAATGCAAATTTTGGTTCACTGATGACTTGACATTACTTTAAGTTTTATTATCTATTTTTGCAATGCAAAAAACAAAATTAAAGCAAAATCTGAAATAAAAATAAATAAGAATTTGCATTCAAATAGGTTGCATTCCCATGCTTTTGCACCATTAACAATCAGGCTGCCAACTACTGATCTAATTGTATGGTGCTCGAATCTGCTACCCATAAGAACACTGCCCACTCCTACCACAGGACACTACAGCCACACATAGGAACATTTTCCATACTCATATTATTATTTATGGAGAGATATTCCCGATGTGTGGCTGTGGTGTCCTGTGAATAACAGATCTGGACTTTTTCTTTTATTTAGATCGATTTGTATTAATGTAAATCATCAATTAAAATGTAACCTCACAAGTGAAGACGGACGGTTTGCTGGGCCAGCTATGTACAAAAAAAATCCCTTTTTTATATGCGTTAAACACACAGTTATAATCCCATTGACGACGGAATTTGATCCCAAGTCACTGTTACAATCAGCCAGTGACCTTATCAACTGAGTCACCACCAGATGGTAAGAAAAGATATATTTTTGTTGTAGTATATGCAGGAACAGTGTAATAACAGCTGAAGATGTTGAACTGAAAAACTTATTGCTTTTAGACTCAATTTAGAAGGAGTACAAATACAAATATATAAAGTGTAAATATATATAAAATAATACAAATTACAAGGTTTTGCATTCTACGGATTTATATTTATATTCCTTCCAAACTGAACCTTAGTGAAATAAATTTTTAATGAAGTTATGTGCTCCTTAATAGCTGAAACTAAAATTGGGTGTCACCGTATCCTTAAAAATTTTATTATTTAATTATTTTAACAGCTAAACAACAAAGCTATAAGTCTTTCATTTCAACAATTTTTCAGCAGTTATCAAACGGTCCCCAAGTCTCTCCGTGTTTGTTCCAGCACCCAATAGCCGTGAACTGGCTTAACAGTAACTTATTTCTGTGTTTTACAGGTTAGTGAAACAGATTTTTTTTTTCTTTTTTCCTTTTTCAGTCTATGGTAGGCATTCCTAGGGAAATTAAAGGCTGAAGATCTTCATGGACAAGAACCAGCAGATTCTTCAATTTGGGAATTTTGTTGTTTGGATGTATTGAAACTTGGAGTTGAGGTGGTTGTCATTTATTTTCTTCTGTCTTTATATATATTAGCAGTTTCTGTAGAGTTCGGATCCTTTATGAATTGGTCACAGTATTTTATTTGTCTATCCCATTTAGATTGCATCAGATGGAATGACAAAAACTTAGGCTGACAAATGTGTGAATGCGAGTTCAAGTCTAAAAGCAACCATTTTGTGCAAAACATGTGAAAGGTTAGGTCTATATCCAAGTACTCTTCCAGTTCACCTTCTCAACACTATGAATTTTCAGAATAAGGCTGCATTTGGCATAACTGCAAAAATAAGGAATGGTAAATACAGCCTAAAGTAACTTTCTAGCTCGCAAAACCTGCTTACAAATAACAAACTAAGGATCCATTTGGATAATCATCCTTTTTTTTTTTTTGCTTGAATAAGCTTTTCTTTTTGAGCTTGAGTCCATGCTAAACAAAAATGAACCAAAAAGTGCTTTGAGAATTTGGTAAAAGTCAATTTTAAAAAGTATAGCACTCTAAAGCCAAAAGCACTTTTAACGCCTCAAAGCACAAACCCTGAAATTGGGGTTTTGTGCTTTAGGACTTTAAAAGAACAAATCCTGAAGATTAAAAATTTAACCTAACTCATCCTGAATTGATTCTTAATTCAGGTCAAACGATTAAAAAATCGAGGTGAATTGAGTAACGCACTTCTTATTAAAAAACAATATTTTAAAAAATGATCCGGGAATGGGATTGTTCTATTCACCGGTTTCTGGGTCGACGGTTTGACCATTTAGTTTGAATGGATGGCCTGTTTTGACAATAAAAATTAAAAAATAATAATAATTAAAAACAAAAACGACTAAAAACCGTTGAATGAGTTGATGGGTCGACGATTCAATCACCCGAATCAACGGGTTATTGACCGATTCAACGATTTTTTATTAAGGACCGGATTGGAAAAAATGGAACCAATTGCGTAAACGATTCTCAGATTGAACGTCCGACCGTCCGAGTCAGCGAAAGTTCGAAAACCATAAAAAAAAAAAGGATACATTAATTTCTCCCTGAATTTGATTAGTGAAATGAATTTATAGATCTATAATTGACCATGTAAATTTCAAAAATTGAAAGGAGAATCTATCTTTTTTTCTTTATCCCAATGAGTTAAATAAGTTCTAATCAAATCAGTTGCTTTTGCCAATCAAGTTCAGGTTATGTCGTTATGAGTCATTTTGAGAAGCCACTAGATTTATGAAGTAAATTGAACAGAATTCACTGTGAACACTTTATGAAAACAAAAGAATGAAGAAAGGATTAAGGTGTGCTAGTGCAGATTGATTACCCATCCTTCCGTTTCATAGTTTAATCTATTGCACTGCAAAATATATAGGGATCAATTTAGGAAGAGTATTAATACAAATATCTACAGTGCAAATTAATACAAGGTTTTGCATAGTACATACTTATATTTGCAACCTTCCCAAACTGAGCAAGTTGGTTCATCATGCAGAAAGTGAAGAAATTAATGTTCATCATGAAGCTGAGCAAGTTGCATGAGACAAGTCCTACTGGTCAAGCGGGTTCAATTACCAAACACCAAAGTAATGAAAATATCAATAAATAATTCTTCTATATTACTGAAATTAGTTTTCAAAATCAATAATTTTGTAAATTACCTAAACATCAATAAAATTTACTGAAAATTAATTTTCTGAAAACTACAGAAATTTTCAGGTAATAATTATAAATTTCAGATAGTAATAATAATATATAATTAATTTCATATAAAAACAATAAATTAATATTTAAATATTGAAAATTCTTAGTAAATATCAATAACTATTAATATTTTCAAATAATTAATTACTGAAAATATCAAAACAAATTGATATTTTTAACTTAGTAATTAACCATTAATTATGGATATGAATAAATTAATTTTCAAAAAGTTTTAGATTTATGAATGGTTAATTATTGAAAATATCAAAATTTTTCAATAAATTGGACTTTTTTAAAATTAACTTTTACTAATTTAAATTACAAAAAACATGAAAATTATTTTATGGAAATCACTAAATTAAAATTTCCTAATAATTACCAAAAACCAAGGTAAATTACCAATAGTTACGGAAACTATTAATAATTATGGAAATTATGAATATAATTAAAATTCTCTAAAAATTTTCCAATTTAATAATTACCAAAATCCTAATGTCAATTACCAATAATTAATTACTATTAACATTATTAATAATATTATTCTAATTAGTATTATTACTTTTAACTTAAACTGTTTTCAAAAAAAAAGTTTTAACTTAAACATTAATATTTTAATAAATTGATGAAAAATTAAATGCATGTATTTAGAAGGTGGAGAGGAGACAGATAGAGATAAAAATAGATAGATGGAGGAGGGAAAGAGATGTTAGAATTAGATGGTTTATTGGGCATTTAAGATCAAGGTTCAAAGTATCGGCACGTATTGGCCCATATCAGCCAATACGTATCGTTTTGGGAGCTCCCCGATATGCCTCTACAGAGGGTGTATCGGGGTTCTGACCGGTTCAGGGGGTGGAGGAGCTTTAAACCGGCCCCCCTGAACCGGTTTAAAAAAAATAAAAAATAAAAGTAAAAGAACAATACCGATATAGCCCGATATGCCCCATATCGATATTTTGAACCTCGTGTAAGATAGATAAAGAGATGTTTTAGGAGGAAGATTGAGGTGAATGAGAAATAATTTAGTAGAAATTGTAGAAGAAGAGATGATTTAGGTGATTGAAAATGTGTGAGAGAATGAGATTTTAGAATATTTTTAATATTTAGATTCTTACAATTTGAAGTGTTGAGATGAAGGATGGCATGGCCTAATAAGATAGGCCCCTTAGTGGCTTGGCTTAATGTAAGGGACGGAAAGGGGAAAGGAGAATGTTTAATTAGTTGTTTCAAAAATGATATAGAATAAGAAAAAAATAGAGACTTCTTTATTTTAATATATATTAAAAATCAAATTACAGTGCATTTACAAATATTTGTTGCTCATTAAGTCCAAATTTGGACTGATCACATTAAAAACGTTACATGATGTAATTATTCTTCATTGGTTCATGTTTTACAAGGGGATCTTACCGTTATGACTTCAACATTATGATAAAGATTACAGTTATGATGTGTCATTTTACCACTAGCCCACATTGTTTGCTTCACGGTGCAGTTCATGCTCCATAGATTTTACATAAAACAATCCCTCTCAAAAATTTAGGGAGAGTTTGCTAATATGTATGGTTTCATTTTATAAAACAAAAATAACTAGCATATCAAACTATCAATAAAAACAATATATTTGTTTTCCTAACGTGACATTTGATTTTGTTTTAGAAAACAAAAATACTTGCAAGTGAAACAAACTTGGTAATCATTCACTCGCCCACTTTTGAAATACAAAACTACTAGCAGAGGACCCACTTTTGAATCATCGACCCGTTGATTCATTGATCCGGTTCCTGGTAAAAAATCGTTGAATCAGTCAACGGTTCATTGATTTGAGCAGTCGAACCATCGACCCGTTGACCTGTTTAATGGTTTTTGGCCGTTTTTTATTTTTTTAATTGGGAACCATACAGGCAACTAGTTTTGTTTTATCCTAATCTCGGTCCCTGGACAAAAATCGTTGAATCAGTCAACGACCCATTGACCTGGTCTGTCAAACCATTGACCCGTTCAATGGTTTTTTGTCTTTTATTTTTATTTTTTTTAATTTTTTTGTCAGAATGGGCCATTCGTTCGAACCGAACAATCGAACTGTTGACACGAAAGCCGGTGGCCAGAACGGTTCCATTTTCAAGTTGTATGAGTCACACGCTCGAGTGACATAACACGTATGGTACTGCTTAATGGACCTCACACACTCAGTTTTTGCTTGTAATTTTGTTATCAGAACAGGTCGTCCATTTTTTATATTTTTAATTGGGAATCGTCCATGCAACCACTTCTGTTTTACCCCAATCCCTATCTCTGGCCAAAATCCATTGAATCAGTTAACGAGCCATTGACCCGAGTGGTTGAACCATCAACCCATTGACCCATTCAATGGTTTTTTGCCTTTTTTTTTTATTTTTGTTGTTAGAACAGGCCATCCATTCAAACCGAACGATCGAACCGTCGACCCAAAAACCAGTGGCCAAAACGGTTACATTTTCAGGTCGTATGAGTCACACGCTCAAATGACATAACATCATGGTTTTTAAAACCGAACCAGTCTGGGGGCCGGTTACCAAGTCGAACGGTCCAACCATTCAAACCAAGTTGAACGATCGGCCCGTTCTAACAAAAAATAAAAAATAAAAAATGGTCAAAACCGTTCAAACGGTTCGATATCTAGTTATCAACAATATTTATGATAACTATTATATAATTAGATAATTATATATATATATATATATATATATATATATATATATATATATATATATATATATATATATCTAATTATCTAACAATATTTGTATAATTATATATATCTAACAATATTTATATAATTTTAAAACTGACTCGAAGACCGAACTGATCAAGGGTTCAGTTATCGGGTCGAATGGTCCAATTATTCGAACCAAACGATCAGCCCGTTCTGACAAAAAATAAAAAACTGTTAAAGCCATTCAAACAGTTCGATATCTAGTTATTAACAATATTTATAATAACTTTATATATTTATATAATTACATAATTATATATCTAATTATCTTATATATATTTATTAATAGGAAATTGGTTGCTCTCACGTGGGAATCTACTCGTACGAGTAGATTTCATTTACCTTTTTGATGAATTTGCAAATGAAACATAGTTGATGCCTAGAATTTGAGCTCAAATCTGCTGCTAACATGATAACACAAATTTTCACTATCATCCAATGAAACATGGATATGTGCTCCCTTTGTTTCAAAATTAAAACATGGGTGACCTACCTTTTCATTGAATTGTTAGGGCCTATTCGTTTCCAATGAGGCCTAACATCTCAAAGTACTGTAATAATTGGTTTAAGAGGGCGTATTGAAGTTGGAGAACATTTCTTAGTTCTAATATCTGAATGTAAACGATATTATTCTGAAACCTAAATGCTGACTTTTTGGAATAGCAATTGACTGTTTTAACCCTGGATATGAGAAAGATTCTTTAATTATTTAATAAAATAATTAAAAATGAATTAATGAATATAAAATGATCAAAAAATAAATAAATTGATAAAACTTATAAATAATTAAATAATGTTTTTAATAAATATATAACTGGAAGTTATTAAAAAATAATAGTTAAAATGATCAACTATTGAATAATGAATATTAATTATTAAAAATTATTTAATAATTATTTAATTATACTACATTATTTATAATAAAAATTATTAATATTTATTAAATTTAAATAATTCATTTTAAATAATAATAAATTTTCTAATTACTTAATTTCAATAAAATTATTTTATTTTATATTTTATGTTTAATAAAATAATAAAATTAATTATTAAAATTAAATAATCAATAATATAATAATTAAGGTTTTTTATAGATTCCTCAACTTCATAAATTTTATATCTTTGTATAGTTAGGACAAGGGGGGGAATCTATCACAAAATAATGGGGTACTGTGGGGTTGGGACAATACATTAAGGAAACCAATAAAAATTTGTAAGGAAGAGGAAACCATAAATTTTTCTAATAATTATTAACAATCAATTATTAAAAATTATAGCATTAAATAACTAATTTAAATATTAATTAAATATTGTTCTATTAATTTATTAAATATTAATTTAAAACCAACCCAAAGGTTGAACTATTTTTGCCTTCAAGTTGTAGGTCAATGGTTCAAATGTTTGGATTGAATGGGTTAATAGATTTTATGATATCATCCAATACATTAAGGCTGAATAAAAAGTCGCGACCACCACTCCCCCCCCTCTCTCTCTCTCTCTCTCTTTCAAAGTGGTACAATGCCACTTTAGAGTTATGAGTTAAGAGGAAACGAACATGCCCGTTAATATGTTTGGCTCAGTTTGAAAGGAGTACAAATACAAATACGTTCAGTATAAATATATACAAAATAATATAAAATATAAAGTTTTTTTTAGTAATAACAAAATATAAAATTTTGCACTCTACATATTTGTATTTGTACTCTTTCCAAACTTAGCTTCTGTGTTTTATTGGGCAATGACAAGAAGTTTGTACAATGATTATCACAAAATATGAAATTTGGATGGATTCCCCACAGAACGCATCCCACACACGTCCCACATGCACATCTTAGCGTGCATTGGGAACATGATATTACATGTTCAGGCCCAGTCCTGCGCCAGACATCTGGGCTGGCCGTATCCCGTATGAATTAAAACTAAAATTTTAATATAGCTTTATATTCATGGGTATAGAAAAACATATTTAAAATGTCATGTATAGATTAAGATATAATACCATATATATATGCCATATATATTTAGTAAAATATCATAAATACCATATATGCATGTATACATGCCACTATAACATATACACATGCATACCTTATATACATATGTGCTGTATATATACATGCAATACATACTATATTTATATTTAATAAAATATTATACCATGTATACTATATTATTACCAAAAAAATGGAAAATACTATGCATATATAAAAGATACAATACTATTATATATACAGTAATTTACAAACCGGGTCAAGTCTGACTCACATTATGTGCAAGCTTGATGTGGGTCCGAGCCAGGCCAGGCTTGATAGAAATACAGTTGTCTAATAGGAATGGAAATGGGGCAGGGCAGGATCGGGTTTTGAACTCAAATACCCTGTCCATCCCCACCCCGAACCCCAATGGAGCTAGAAATCCCAACCCCGTTCTCGGAGAATAGAGATCCCCAAAACCTGCCTCAACCGGAGCAGAGAGGGGCAGAACCCCACGAGGACATATCCAATTGCCATCTCTATTGGCCAATCCCGAAATTTTACAGGCCAAAGAAGGTGAGCCAGGCCAGCCGGATCATAAATGATCATCCCTACCCTTGGTTCCCAGCCAGCTTTCACAATTCGACCGCATGGTCCAATATGAATCTTATCGTAGGACACTGGCTCCTACCACTTTCTAACAAGGGAGACATGGTAAACCCACTTGAGGTTATTCTATTAAGCAGATTAACCGCGGAAGGCTTCACCCTTTTATGTGCTTTTTCAGTTCAACCTCAATATGGACCCTATGACTTGTTCACTAATGTATTTGGCATACCGATCAATGTGCTTTTTGGTTGAAATTTTTACTTGAATTTTGGTCATTTATTTTGATTGGAAACTGAAATATAAATATATTACAAAATTAAAATTTATCAAACAAAAATAAAAAGTTTACAATAAGGGAATAATTTCAGGAAAAAATCTAATTGATATATATTTTTGTGTTTTCTAAAATAAAAACAACCGATTCATTAGCAAAAGTATACTGTTTTTGTTGATGTGACAGTTATTTTTGTTCGTAAAACAGACCATACATGTGGATGAACACCTCTTGAAACATGTTATTGAATTATGTTTTTGTTTTGAGAAGTAAAAACAAATCAGGTTTGTTCTCAAAATCAATCAATATTTTTAAAACCATCAAAATAATAGTTTTACCCAAACATCAATGCATCAGTACTGGTTTTTGCTATTCTGAACCAATTAAGACGTAAACTGATTATATAGAGCCTGTTTGGGAGAGTTTTAAGTTTTTATTGAATTGCATAGATTGATTCATATTAAAAAAAAAAAAAGCTAATTAACTAGTTTCATTGGAAAGTTGATTTTATAACTCATCTAATTTTAATTTCAACTTTTGTTATATTTTGGGCCCATTTTTTTTTCTGAGAGTAGGAAAGTTGGTCAATGGAATTTTGATTCCTATTGACTAAAATACTCGTGTTATTTTTTTAGATTTATATGGGGCTCATGAAAATTTTATTTTTCTTAGGAATAAGTGATACCCCTATCACAGGTGGGTAAACAATTAACTTTCCCACCTAGGGGAAAGTTGCAAACATTTGGGAATTACTACAATTAACTTGGCAGAAGCCTAGACTGCTTGAGAGGCCCACAATTTGGCCTTAAGGATGCGTTTGGAATCAGTGTAAAACCTCATCGGTGTAGCGATGATGTTTTACACTAAAGTGAAAGTGACATTGATTATCAATGTAATATCGATTATCCATGTAAATATTACATCGATAATCGATATAAAACCTTACGTTTGATAGGTTTTACATCTACATCAATTATCGACCTAAAACTCCACTCCATCCAAATGTATGTAAAACTGAACTAAAATAAAGTTTTACGTCAATCATATGATTACACTCTATTTGCAAAACAAAATCAAACTGGTGTAAACTTTTACACCCTTCTTAATTTACACTGACTCAAACACAACCTAAATTTTGGTTGTTGCTCATCAGCGACTGTCTGTTTGTAGAGGTTGTGTGAGGAAGAAGTCTGATGTGCAAAAGTTCGGGGATATTCTTCCTACCTTCAACCCTAGAGCTTATGATGTTGGTTTTTCTTTTTTTTTTTTTTTTACTATTTTTTGGATGTATTATCCTCCGTCTTGTATAGTTGTGTTATATGAAAAGAGTTTTGAACAATCATCCATGAATTTTGATAAATTACGGCTATAACATTTATGATTCCAGTTGACTAGCCATAAAATTTTCAATATCATATCTTTTCCATATCATATCATAGTTGAACCCGTGCTTAGCCCCTTTTGGTTGGAAAAAAAAATCCGATGGCGACGGGCATCTCATAATCGTAGGCCCACCAAATGGCCCAAGCCCAGCTTTCGGCCCATACGGCCATACTCCTACTCTTCGGTCTTAATAAGTCATAACCACTACCTCTCTCTCTCTTACTCACAGTCACATTTCTTCTCTCTCAGACTCTCTCGGAATCGGAGATGTCTGAAGCTTCCTCACATCCAGAGGGTCCGACCCCTACCAATCAAACCTTGCAGCCATGGCTGGACGACCTCGCCGACGATCTGCAAAGCATGAGCTTCAACTCCACCACTACTGCGACAGACATCAGGCGCAGCACCAGCTCCGGCTCCGAGACTACCTGGACCGCGTCTAGCTTTGGCTCCATCTCCACCAAACCCCACGCCTCCTCCGGCGACCCCTGCTGGGACGGGATTCGGCGCGTCAGATCGGAATCGCCTAATGGCGGACTCGGACTTTGCGACTTGAGATTCGTCCAGAAACTCGGCAGCGGCGATATCGGCAGCGTCTACCTCGCAGAGCTAAAAGGCGCTCCGGTGTGCACGTTTGCTGCCAAGGTGATGGATAAGAAGGAACTCTCGAGTCGGAACAAAGAAGGGAGGGCGAGGACCGAGAAGGAAATATTGGAAATGCTGGATCATCCCTTCCTCCCCACGCTGTACGCGAGCCTGGACTCTGCTAGGTGGTCCTGTCTGCTGACTGAGTTCTGTCCCGGCGGTGACCTCCACGTGCTCCGGCAACGCCAGCAGGGGAAACGATTCGACGAGCCAGCCGTCAGGTGCGTACGTTAGCAAACAATTTTCCTGCCAGTTTTGTTTGCATAGTTCTCGCTGTGGGTGTCATCATGCACACCGTCTTTTCACCTTGCGATGCGATGGTGGACGGAGTGTGGGGTCCACTACCTGGCCTCATGCATGGTCATGTCGGTGGTGGGCCAGTGTCCGGTCACTCTCCTGCCGGTCGTTGAATTTATGCATACAAAATTTTGGCTGCGTCCAGATTACACCGGATCATTTTCATTTGGTTTTCTGGACACCTGGGAGAATTTGAACTTCTAAAGAATTAGGACGTTCCATTCGACGACAATCTGTCACTACTACACCTCTCTTTGGTAACTCTAGAACCTCCTTTCTAGAAAATATTACTGTTATGCCACCTCCATTATTACCTTATACAAACGATTCCGACGACGGGACTACTCCAGGAATCATCATGATCTCTACGGTTTGGATTATTCAGATCGTCCCTTCTGACTTTGGATCTTCTTGAATCCTCTGACACGAATCCGACGGTCAGAAAAGGCATAGCCCCACGTGCGTTAGCTCCCAACCAATGATGATAGAGATTTTGGTTAGTATCGTCCAAATGCTTCTGGGTCCCCGGGATCTATGGTGTCATTTGGGCGGAGTTACTATATTGGGAGGGGTCAATTCCCTTGTACCACTAGCAGGGACATTTTAGTACTTTCATTTGTGGTATCGTTACCTTCGTAGAAATTTCTATTCCATCGAAATCCGGGAAGACTCCTTGTTCCGGTTTTCCGTTTATATTGGCGGGATTCTGGGGATTTTTAATTCATTCCATTTCCCTTTTGCTCTTTTCTCGTTTTCTTTTGTCTTTTCAAGAGTACTTACGTATCGGAATTCGGAATTCGCAATTATTTCCCCCTTAGTGGCATTTCCGCAATTGTTTAGAAAACAAGGCCCTGACTTGTCCCTGCAACCGAAGAGGCTATTCAAATCCTCTCGGACGTCGGGCTGTAAGTGCGCATTACCTGATCAAATGGACCCCACGAAATAAGTTTGCAGTTCAGATGCTGGGATCGTATTTCCATCATCATGAGGCCTCCCGCTTCGCTGGCCATCCGATCGGAACCCATACGGGGCCCACATATGTTCCCATTCAATTATTTTCACTGCTGCGTTCTATAATTAAATGCTTGAATTATTGATCTGGAATCCTTTGTCCACGTTGTTTCCAGGTTCTACGCATCCGAGGTGGTAGCTGCTCTGGAGTACGTTCACATGATGGGCATCGTCTACAGGGATTTAAAACCCGAGAATGTTCTCGTGAGATCTGACGGTCATATCATGCTAACGGATTTTGACCTCTCATTGAAATGCGATAGTTCGACACCAACGGCTCAAATCATCTCCGACAAGAATCCACCGGTCCCGACCATGTCCAGTGACTACCCGGTTGACCCACATCCATTCGCCGCTGCCTCATGCATCCTGCCTAGCTGCATCGTCCCGGCAGTCTCATGCTTCCACCCGAAACGCAAGCGCAAGAAGAAACCCAGCCGGCGGCGCGGTCCGGAAGTAGTGGCCGAACCGGTCGACGTGAGATCGATGTCATTTGTCGGCACCCATGAGTACTTGGCACCCGAGATCGTATCGGGCGAAGGCCATGGAAGTGCGGTGGATTGGTGGACGTTGGGTATATTCATATTCGAATTGCTATACGGGGTGACCCCCTTCAAAGGCATGGACAATGAGCTGACCCTGGCCAACATCGTAGCTCGGGCCCTGGAATTCCCCAAAGAACCAGCGATTCCGGCACCGGCGAAGGACTTGATCACACAACTGTTGGTCAAGGATCCGGCCCGGCGATTGGGGTCGACGATGGGCGCCACGGCGATCAAGCGCCACCAATTCTTCCAAGGTGTGAATTGGGCACTGTTGAGGTGCACCCCACCTCCCCACATTCCGCCTCCGTTTACCAGCCGGGATGTGTCGGACGATAGCTGCCCCGAGACCCCGGTCGAGTACTACTAACGAGAAAGAGGAGGAGCTGAACCGGAATATTTTGCAAGCCCTTGTGGATTGGAGACACTTGAATTATCGTGGACACCGCATCGAGTGAAGTGGGCCCCGGCACGCTTTGGGCTATATGCGCATAGTGAAGTGGGCCCCGGCACGCTTTGGGCTAGATGGACTTTTGAGCTCAGTGGGTTCTTGTTGACATTTTACGATTTTGTAAGGTGAGCCGGTTCCGGCTGCCGGGGACAGGGCGGAAGATGTTGACCAATCCTGAAGCAAGGAGGAGCAAAGAAACATGGGTTGAAGGACATACAATTTTTGTGTTCATTTGTCAGAGAGCGTGCCCCACCCACGTGTGATGTCAAGTGTGTGAGTAAGGGTTAATGTGGGGAGGTGTCATTAGAAGTAATCTTAATACTTTGTATTCTTTATTTACATATATAAATATATATAGTCACATGGAGGCTCCAATTCTTGGATTTTTGGATCCATGGATACAAATATTTGGTAAATTGGTAGAGAGTACTGACCACTGACCACTGATCACTGATGCTACCATTATTGTTTTTTTTTTTTGGTGTTTTTTTTAATAATACAGAACATGTGGTGGAGTTGGGTTAGTTTGTCAGTGATGGATTATCAACTATTTAATTTAATAACTATGTCATCTGTCTTTGAGATCCTCCATATTATTGGTCGGTACCAAGTCATCGCTTTCACTCAGTGAATAGATCCATGAAATATAGAGTTTTTACTTTTTAACTGTTTAAGAACTTGACCTCAACCCCTACATGTTAAATCTACATCCATCTATCGAATGCTAATTACTAATATCTTGATGATTTAAATTGAGAGAAGGGGAGAAATAGAAGCTGTAGATAGAACATATTCAACAGATATGGAGAACCCTAATAATGAAATTAGGGATGCAATTTAACCGAGCTGATATAATTTCGGCCTGTTTTGGTTTGGTTTGGTTTGATTTGATTAAAATATTATTATATTTGAGTCCGAGTTCAATTCATGTTTCGCTTGAGTTTGTGAGTTTTCAAGTCAAATTTTTTATTAGTCAAACTTAAATTTAAATAACTAATCAAGCTTACTTTGAGATTGGAACTCGAACAAAATTAAACTTGAATCAAGCCTGAACTGTTTGATTAAAAATCAATTCGATTGCACCCCTAGATGAAAGTGTGAAACTACTTCAACAGGATGGAATAACATAGCAAGATACTTGGTCGCAGTTGAGATGGTGAGTCAACGTGGTTCCCATCTTTGGAGTTTGGACCCCTTTTCTGCTTCCAAATTTCGGCCAAATTGCGAAATTCATCACCACTTCAGAGCCACAAGACAGCTCTTTAGTCTTCACAGTCCCATTTTCACATGGAAAGTGTCCAAATATGGTTGGGCATTCAATTGAATATGAGGCAGCTGTCCCATGAAAAATTCGAAATGTCCCTAATCAAATGGTGTTTTTGGTAAGCCAGCTAAGAGAGAGAGAGAGAGAGATTAGGGGTGGGGGGCTGGTATCTTCTAGGAATGGATCAAGGCATTCACCTTGCCTTAAGTCAAACTCGACATCTGCTGCATTGGGAGTAAATGTCTCAAGTCTCAACTACATCCAAGGAGGGTCTCTCTCAGTGAACAGTGACTTGTTCTCAGGCCAAGGCCTAGTCCAGTTGGTACAACTGGGTTTGGGTCTAACTTATATGGCATGATTCAGCTCATTTGATCTGGTCTAATATATAATATCTTGCATTGAGGTCGTAGAGATAATTACCACTAATTAATATGACTTCAGCCTACTTAAACAAAGTTAGTCGGCAACTTTCACCTTCATTTAAAACATAATCAAATCGTCAGTCTTCCTTGTTACTTTTTAAGCCCCAAGTCAGAATTCATTAAATAAATGCTCAGATTACATCCCATAACAAGAAAAAATGAAAAAAAAAAAGATATAAAATTATAAATCACACTAATCTTGCATAAAAGAAGAAAGTAACAATGAGCACCGGGAGAAAATAGCTCGAGCAATTTCTGCAAATGGCACAAAAGTCATAAGAATGCCAGGATAGGGGATCATCTACCTCCAACAAAGATACCAATCGAGAGGTGTCTCATTGGTATGTTAGTTGGTTCATTCCAGTATTGATGCAGAATCAATTCCCATAACTATCAATTTAGGAAAAATAAGGGATTATTTGGGATGGGTGGCATCAAATACCAAAAAAAACAGAGACATCAAAAAGCGATTTTGAAGAATAGCACAAATTGCAATAGCAAACCCCAAATTATGGCAGAACCATGCATAGTTTCAGAGCTTATGTGGCTTCAAGTGAGGCCCAAACCCCTACCTACTAACCTCCTATATCGTTGTAATCTAATTAAAACTATAAAAGGAAGAAGTTTTCAAGTCTAATCACATGGAACATAATAATTTTATAGAAATGAATTAGAAGTTGGTTGAGAGTTGAGAGAAAAGGACAAGTGAAATGATTCATTTGTATTGAATTGGAGATTTTTGAAGAGTTGGTAAGATGTGATTCGAAAATAATACCATCAACCATTTGATTACTTAAATGGTTATTTTAAGTACTTCATATAATAAGAACTCATGAATTTCTTATATCCATCTGCTCTTCATCAGCTTTTCTATTATGCAAACATAATTTTGCTTTTGAGTTTATCATGGGTCCCAAGGGTGAAGGATCAACAGTACTAGGCCTGTGACTCGCTTTATATGCATCATGCTTACAAGTTTGGGACCCACTATCACTAATTGGTCCCACCTAAGAGATTAAGCAGGTCTAAGGGAGATGAATTAATGATCAATATTATGTATACTTTGTTGTTTTCATTTGGACAGAGAGAGTGTCATTCTAGAATAAAGTCGCCCTCATAATTGCAAAGAGGTCCCCTCTCTTCGTTATCCAACTGTTCATCTCACTATCAAATAGGTTTTACCTAAAAGGTTGCCTATCTGAAAATGAAAAACCTAGAAAAATCAGAACTTATGGCCATTTGATTCATGAACACTGGCACTGAATGAAGCCTAACTTCTATATAAAACTAGAATTATTTGATTGTGCCGATACTGTTTTGATGCCAGACCTACATAAGGGTAGGTCCCGGTGCAATAAAAGAGGGGGCAATAAACAAATAATGCTCAATTTGTTTATAGTGTAAATTTCATTTGAATCGGTGTAAATGCATAAGAGTGCAAATAGGCTAAGTGTAAATTTCATTGAGGTTAGGGATGCAATTCGGACTAATTGGGCCAGGTTTTAGCTCAATCCAGGCCTAACCCTAAAATTTGGGCCTATAGCCTGAACCTAGCCCCAGCCCAAGGTCAAGTCTGAACTATTCAACTTGAGTCCAGCCTCACTAAAATTTCATGCACTTGAGTTCGGCCCGGGCCCAGGCTCTGATTAGTCTATCAGCCCATATGAAAATTTGATATAAACTTATATGTATATGCATGCATTTATGCATATCTGTATGCTTTATTAAAAAAGTTATGAATATATAAATATGTATATATGTATGTATGGCTCAGTTTTGAAGCAATATAAATATAAATATATAGAATGCAATTGGGCTGGGTTTGGGTTACCTAAAGAATAGGCTCAGAACCATCCTGAAAATTTAAAAAAGCCCTAGATTTTGGTCTCAGGCCCTAGGTAAAACTGTGAGCTGGATCAGTTTGACAGCCCAAATTGCACTCTTATAATTGAGGTTGGAGGAAAGTGGTGCAATTTTACACTGCCAGTCAGTGCAAATAAAACAAAAATACAAATTTTATATGGGGTAAAATACAAAAGCCTCCCCTGAGTTTTCTAGCAATCATAAAAACCTCCCTTATGTTTATACTTTAGCAAAAACCTCTCCTTTACTTTTTAGAAAATATGCAACTTCCTCCCTTCCTAGACAGAAAAGCCAACCTAATGCATTTATTTTTTTAAATACCTATTTTGCCCTCTCTCCAAAACACTATTCATTTTCTTCCTAAGAAGTAAGAACTAGAGGCTATCGGCCTTCCATCGCATACCCATGGCCATGGCTTCTCCTAAACAGAATCAATTCCCAAGAGCTTGAGACAAGGTCTATCAATCTATCGCCCCCATTCCCTCTCTCCCTCTCCAAACATAGTCTACAGGAAAAACAAAAGTTTGCAAGCTGGGGTTGCTTTATAGGAAAAACGAAAGGTTGCAATTGGGCTGCAACTCGTTACAGTATTCAAATGGCCAAATGGGTACTCAAGCCTAAAATAGCTAATAGTTTTGCTATATTTTTCAAGGGTCAATGATGAATACCTTCTAAGTGTAATTTCTAATCGCTTCATGATTTAGTAAACGGCATGAAGCTTAATTTGACTAATGAGTTTACTTTGAATAATTCAGTTTTAAGAAGAAAGAAAATAGAAATTTCCAATAAAAAGTTGAAAGGGGATTCATCTCATAGAATTAAACAAAATCGATGGATGTCACAAGTGCTATTAGGACTCGATTAGACATCTCTCATCACTACTCCAGCTTACATAAGGTGTGCCATCATCTTCCACCAATTCATGTTTTGTCTCCGAAATCACCCCTTTTCATGGACATTCAACTTTTACATGCTTGACAGGTATAAGCTAAATACCTTGAGACACACTCAAGACAAACTTGTTAGCTATCGTAGTAGTCTTCCACCAATTATTCGTTCTGCAAGTCTAATCTTATTCGATACTCAACGTTGGAATTATTGGCGCAAGACAAAGAGGTCGAAATGCAAGCTGTGTTAGTTAAACACCTCGAAACACACTCAAGCTGGCCTCATTGTAGCGATTGGTGAGGCCGAGATACCATCATGTTTCTCATTTTCCTTGTGTGATGGTGGGTGTTTGTGAAATTGCAGGTGAAGAAAGAACTGACAAAGAATCAATCGAGTGGAGATGGTGCACGAGATTAGGAAGGCAAAAGAGGCAAAAGCCGAGATGTAGCCAAGGCCAGATAGAAGGCCGAGGCGGAGAGAGAGAGAGATGACGACTCTGGTTTTCCATTATGGAGAAGAAATGAATAGTGTTTTGGAGGAAAGTTTAATAAATCTACATCTAAATAGATATTCATAAGGGCGAAATAGGCATTTTAAAAAATCAAACACATTATTTCGGCTTTTTTTGTCTAGAAAGGGAGGTAGTTGCATATTTTCTTAAAAGTACAGAGAAGGTTTTTGCTAAAGTATAAACATAGAGGAGGATTTTATGATTATCAGAAAACTTAGGGGAGGTTTTTGTATTTTTGTTTACACTCTTACCTCATATTATTTGGCGAGTAGGTTTCGACTCTTACCTCATATACTCATATACACCCAAACCAATAGTATGCACAGGGTCAGTGGAAACCTGTGCATATTATTGTCACAAACAAACATATGCAAAGCTAAACCAAGCCCAAAATTTGTATTCTGGCTCAGATTTGTATCGGAAATTTTAAAATAATCTCTTCAGTCGAACCATGTGGAACCAAAGCGTACCATGCTTATTGAAGCCTAAATCATAGCTAGTTGCTTTCATAATCTATGTTCTTAGAAAAGGATTCATTTAACATATCTAGTTATCAACTCAATTAATGAATCAATTAGTTCAGTAAGAGATAATTATTAGATTAGAATCATTGGTGGGTCCTCTCAATAGTCAATACATGGATCAATGAACCAACGACATAAATAGGCTACCTCATCAATTGAGGCTGGCATCCTTCAATGATTTTTTCCTAATAAGACCAGGGTACTAGGTAATAGTTCAGATCTTTTGAGATTCTTTATGTCAATATGTTTCTTTCATGATTAACCATACAAAATTTATTTTAATGTTCGATTTAGAAATTATGAAATCCAAGCTGTAAATGCCTAATAAGAACAGAAGGGTGCCTGCATGAACTTGAGATCCTTTCTCTGGACAACTTCCCACCTCTCTGCCTCTCTCATCGGTGTCAATATGTTATGGTCCCGCACATAGGGTCCCGTTACGAGTCGGTCCACGGTGCGAAAGCCCTGCTTCCCCTTGCGCCTTTCCTTGCTTGCAGACCCGATTACGAAAACTGGATGGGTGATTTGTCTAAGAGACCACCCGAACTCTCCTAAGAGGGTGTTTGTCCAAGAGACCACCCAAACTCTCCTCACTCTTTTGTTGACTGGAAAACTGAATGCTTTATTTCAATTCGTGGCTCCTTAAATAGGAGATTACAGAAGAAAATTCCTAATTAAACTCAAACTCCAACTTGACTCAAACTCCTAATTACCTACTCCTATTGGTAACTCACTCTTACTTAAGATAAGATAAAGATGAGATTAAGATAAAGCTAAGGGATAAGGGATAAGATAAGGATAAGGTAAGCTAGCGGCGAGTTGGCTTGATGTGTCCGGATAAGGGTGGGCCCACCCCTATGAGCTGTCGTGTGGGCCCCGCTCTACTGCTGCTGCCGGGTGCGTGCGCGCGACTCATGGTGCCACTGCCGCGCGGTGCGTGCGCGCAGTGCTGCTGCCGCGCAGTGCATGCGCACGCCTCAAGGTGCCGCTGCCGTGCACGCGCCTCATGGTGCTGCTATCGTGCTGCTGCCTGGCGGTGCGTGCTGCGCGCCATGGTGCCGCTGCCGTGCGGTGCCGGGCGTGTGCATGGTGCGTGCTGCCGTGCAGTGCGGCGGTGCGCGCTGCTGCCTGGCGATGCGTGCTGCGCACTATCGGCGGTGCATGTTGCAGTGCTGCCAGGCGGTGCCCACTGTTGTGCGGCCTGCTATGCGGCTGTTGCCTATGACTGCGCCGCGGTGCCTTGTCGGATGGTGTGACCATAACACAATAGACCAGTTTTGGACTGGACCCCATCCAGTCCAAAATTAATTTGGACGGATCAAAAAGACATAGTGGATCATTAGATTGGACTGGATTTGGTCCGTCCATAATAAATTTATATTGGATTTGGTTGGATTAAACCAATATCCGGTCATTGATATAAGATAAAAATATAGGTGTCAATGGATCGAGTTTGGGTTGAAATCAATCTAAATTAAAATGAATTTGAACAAATTAGACGGTCTGAACATTGAATTGGACCGGTCCAAAATGGTCCAAATTATTCATTGGATTGGACCTGGTCCATTTGTAATGGACACACATTGGACTGGATCGGATTGGACCAAATCCAGTCCAATCGACACCCCTACTCTCATCTATGATATGGCCTTTCTAGAACATCCATGAAACAGGGCGCACACTGGATGTGCTATGTTTTCACCCACAAGTAGGCCTGTAAACGGTATTCGAAAATCCAAATTCGAATCCGATATTCAACATAATCGAATCAAATTTGAATAATTCGAATTGGATATTCGGTCGAATTCGAATATTAATTTCTTATTGATTAAATTATCGAATCGAATTTGGATATGCATTGATCCAATCCGATAAATATTTGAACCGATATATATACATACATACATACATACATACATACATACATACATACATACATACATACATACATACATACATACATACATACATACATATATACATATTTGTACATTAATATAATAAATAAAATCTTTTAGGGATAAATGAGGAAATCTGTTCCTCAAACCCCCAGTTAGTCGGCACTAAACCCCAAACCACTCGACATTTTCTTCTCAGCCCAAGTTTTCTTCTCTCTTCCATCTCCTTGCAAACCCTAACCCTAATCCTCCCTTCGTCGCCGCTGCCACTGCCGTCGTCGCCCGAGCAACCACACCAGCCACACCAACAACTCGACGCCGCTTGAGCAACCACCATCACCTATCTCTTCTATCTTCTCCTCTCTTTCATGTTTCAAATCTTTATTCATTATCGCAGCCGCTCGAGCAACCACCATCACCAACAAACAAGAGGCAACAGGCAACGTCAGTAACAGTGGTCGAGTGACAGTAGTCTTGATGGCAACCACCATCACTGACGACAACCATTATCTTCTCTATCTCTCCTTCGCCACACTGCCACCGTCAGTGATAGTAGTCTTGACGGTAACCACCATCGTTAACGAAAACCATCATCTTCTCTATCTCTCCTTCTCCGTCGCCGCACTACCATCACCGCTCACCGGCCACCACTACAATTGGTCGAATTCGAATCGAATCAAATATTAGATTTGATAATCGAACTCAAAGATTTGATATCCGTCGAATATCGAATCGAATTCGAATATTAGAGTTCATAATCAGTTTCGAATTCAAATCTAGCCTGATTCGATTCAAATTCAATCCGTTTATAGGCCTACCCACAAGTTGAGGCCCCAACTTACAGTGGACCTTCTCGTCAATGATGTTGCTACTGTACATATTTCTATTTGTAAAGTTCAGTTTGGAGGGAGTAGAAATACAAATATGTAGAGTTTGTATTTCTACTCCTTCCAAACTGAGCTTAAGGCTCTCTTTGTGAACAATGTAAGTACAAATACATGTGATGAAGGATGCATATTTGTTTCTGCACTGCTTCTGAATTGTACCAGTCAAGAGTGAGTTTTAAGCGGGAACACTAGCTTGTGGAGAAATGGACTCTGTCCAGACTAGGCCCAGGCTATGACAAGAGTTCAGATTGGCTCCTCACAGCACATTGTAGCTGTGCTGCCCCTGCATTTGGAACATCTTCCTATGAATGACAACATATAAGTACAAAAGATGTTCGCATTGTGTGACTGCAATGTGCTGTGGGAGTGGTATGGGAGCCAATCTGGACTCCTATGCTATGTGGCTGCTAGCAAAAAAACATGTTAACACAATGACAGCACAACATCTAGTGGCACATGAGGAACATCTCCCCATAAATGTAACATATAAGTACAGTGCATGTTAGGTCACTTTTTATCAGCAGCAGAACTGTACTTCTTAAAGAAAGGATTTGTCTTGCGAAGTTGAAGGGATTATTGAAACAGGTGGAGAAAGGAATATTGGACATCTTTTGGGTTGAATTTGAATTGTTGAGCCAATTAGAGGAAAATAGAGTATCCATATGGGTAATTTCACTTTATTATCTATCTATAGCATATAAAGTGGACACTTGCCTTGGTTTTGATGCATATATTCTTTTAGACTCAATTTGGAAGGAATACAAATACAAATATAAATATGTATAGTACAAATCTATACAAAATAATATAAAATATAAGGTTTTGCACTCTATATATTTGTATTTGTACTCCTTCCAAATAGAACCATATGCTCAATTTGAAAAGAGTACAAATATAAATTTGTAGAACGCAAAACCTTGCATTTTGTATGTTTTTGTATTGTACATACTTGTATTTATATTCTTTTCAAACTGAGTCATGCACAAAAACACAGCACATACCCTTACATAGTACTGTATAAGCAAATATTTGTCTTAATATAGGTTATAAAAATTAAATTTGATTATATGTTAACATATATCTTTACTCTTCACTTACATAGATGTGCACAACACATGCCCTGTAGTTTGGATAATTTTGTGTATTCCACTCACTTGGAGGGATAGTCATATTCATATAATTCATCTATTGGACAGTTGCTTGGAGGGATGATCATATTAATCCATTGAACAGGGAGCTCTCTAGATTAGCTGTGTTTTCTTTGATCTTCCCACCTCTAAACTCACCTCAGCCTTGTCCCAGCTACATGTGGTCAGCTACACGAATCACACTTTGCCATTCTACTATATTCAGTGCCAATATCCATTGTTAAATTATGGGCCCTTGAATCATCACACTTTGCCATTCTACTATATTCAGTGATGGAAATGGTCATTTGTGCATGTATACATACTATTGTGGTCCATTTCTCATCATTATAGCTTAGTTTGGGAAAAGTGTAGATACAAAGTTTGGGTTCTCTTCGTTATCTGGAACAGGCGCCTAGAATTGGAACCAGAATGGCATTTGGTTGATCAAAATGGGCCATTCCGATTCCCACTATAGGCGGCGGAATGAGATTCCCGCATATTTAGGAATGGCCATCCCCCAAGGAATAAAATTCCCATTTCAGCTTATATATATATATATATATATATATATATATATATATATATATATATATATATATACAGACGCCGGTCAGTCATTCTTCCTCTTTCTTTCCTTTCTTCTTCCTTTTCTTCATCTTCTTCATGCCCCTCTTCTTTCTCTCTCTCTTCTTCCTCCCCCTATCATTGCCGCAATTAATACCGTCAACTATTGGTATTGTTCTGTCTCTCTTCTTCCTCTCCTCTCATTTTTCTTTCTTCCTCTTTCCCCCTCGTCTTCCTCTCTCATTTTTCTTTCTTCTTCTCTTCTTCCAAATCTCTACTGCTGCCACTGTAAAAACAACCGAACAATTCTTCTTTCTTCTCTTTCCTTTTCTTCTCATTCTTCCAAATCTCCGTTGCAAACAAGTGCAAAAGTAAAATTATGGCCAATTCCGATTTAACTTCGAATTACACCAAAATAGTAACAATCATAATTCAATTATGTTTCTCGTCTGAACCAAAACAATCTTATTCGTAGGGATTCTGATTTTGATTTCGGTCCTGATCATGAACCAAATCGACCCTTAAAAATACAGTATACCAGGCTTAATTTGTACTAAACATATTTGTATATTAGAGTTATTCATAAAATGTAAGTAATTTTTTCTAACTTGTCATTGACTCGACTGCTTGGTAAATTGTTACCTTTGTTAGTAAAAAACATTTGTATTAAGCCATATTAATCCATATTACATACCTTGTTTCTAGTAAATCTATAATTGTAAAAAAAGAGGTTTGTCCGTGAGTTTGGCTTTATCCATTACTTTTGTTGGTTTGAGTTTGGTTTTATTTAACGTGGATACATTGAGCTAGAGATCACTCCGGCTATTAATTATGGTTTTTAAAACCGATCCGGTGACCGAATTGGTCAGGGTCTGATTATTGGGTCAAACGGTTTGATCGTTCAAACTGAATTCTTAGCCCGTTCTGACAGAAAAATAAAAAAAATTCAAAAAAATAAAAAACAGTTAAAACTGTTCAAACAATTCAAATGGTTAATCGTCCGATTCAGCAATTCGCTAACCAAAATCAACAGTTTTAGGAGAAAATCCGGTTTTGGAGGAAAATAGAACCGATCAAATGACAAATTTCCAGTTTTTTCAATCCGACCATCCGGTCTGGTTCGATTTTAAAAACCATGCTATTAACGACCAATTGGAAATGTTATTCTATAAGACACGTCAACCCATTCAATAATCTGTTTGTCTTTTTCGTCAGAAGAATGTTGTGGGTAATTACACTTTTTACACCACCCCGTGTAGGGTTACAATTCAAATTGACCCAAATTAACCTTTTACACTACTTTGGATTCAGGCTTTCGAATCGGACCTACTCAAATTTTGACAAAAACTAACCCTAACCCTGGTACTAATCCTATTATTAATTAATCGGATGCATATAGTCTAACCTAATTCCAATTGTAACCAAATAAAGCCTTATTCCAACTATACAGGTCTGCTACTGCAACATGAACCTTATTCTGCCATTCGACATTCTTTAATTCATACCCATTGTCAATTATGAGAAGGGTTATAACCAGGTTGGAGGAATCTACTTATGTTTAGATCTAATTTGGATATTCGGACATTCCAATCCGATGCTATTCATTGGATTTTGATCAAATTTGGATATTATATACATGATTTTTTAATTGTTGTTGATCCGGATGGTTGAACCATTCGGCTTGGGAACTGTTCAGACAATCGGTTCTATTTTATCCTAAATTTGGTTTTTGGCCAAAATCCGTTAAATTGGTCAGACAATTAAACCGTCGACTCGTTCAATAGTTTTTGTCCATTTTTATTTTAATTATTTTTTAAATTTTTTTGTCAGAATTGGCCATCCGTTCAAATTGAACGGTCGAACCGTCAACTCGAAAACTGATGGCCAGAACAGTTCTGGTTTTAGGTCATTTTTTAACACATTGATTATATATCCTTAATAAATTAAACTAAAAACAACCAAAATATTATATTTATCAAAAATAAATCAGAAATGACTCACATATAACATTTTATTATAAAAATAAAAAATATTATGGCACTTCAATTTATGAGCCTTTGATGAAAATAAGATATTGAAATCAAAATCAACTTTATCAATAAATATATGCTAATTTTATATAGAAATATGCATATACATACTTACTAATAAAGGATTAAATGCAAAATTAAACTTATAGAGAAATGCCTTAAAAACAAGAGGTTTTAAAATAAGTATGACTAAAACAAAGTATATGACATGTAAATTTAGTAATAATAGGAATGTAAATCAAAATACATTTAGGATTGGAGAGTAAGAGATACTCAATTTTTTGTACCTTGATTCAATAATTCATAACGAGGAGGATATCACCCAAAGAATTAAAGCAAGTTTGGTAGACTAGATGGGTCCATCTCGACTTACGTTTGATAAGTGAATTCCATTTGAATTAAAAGTAAAATTCTATAAAATAGATGTAAGACCAACTATGTTGTATAGAGTTGAGTGTTGCACATTCATAAAATAACATGTTCAGAAAATGAGTGTAGCACAATGCAAATGCTAAGATGAATGAATGATAAAAAACTAGAAAGGATAAGATTAGGAATGAAGTCATCCATAGAAACCTAGGAGTATCTCTAATAAGTGATAAAATGAGAGAGAATAGCTAGATAGACTAAGTGGGTGTTTGGCATCGATGCCGTTTTTTGAGAAAATGATGCCACATCAGAAAAAGCGGTACTTTAGAAAACGACATCTTGTTTGGCACCATTTTTTCAGGGGGGCGAATGTTGCTTCAGACCACACCTTGGAAATCGGGAAAGTGTGGTCTGAAGTTACACCAAATTCATTGTTTTCTCAGAAAACAGCTCGTAGCTGCCAGCGGTGCAATGATGTGGCATTATCTTGGAAGTTGGATAATATGACCAATGATGAAAATGGTTGTATAGTGTTGTTTTCCCAAAAAATAATATATGTAGCAGCACCGCTTCCAAACAAAAAACGTGTTTATAACCCACACATGCCCAGTACCGTTTTTATGAGAAAACGGTGCGATATTCCCAGTATCGGTGTCGAACACCTACTAAGATGATTTGGTCACATACATAGAAGACAAGGGACCGGAAGAGATAGGGGTAGACTAATAAGGACATTGGTCAAACTAGAAAAAAAAAAACAGATTTAAACATTAATAATTATAAATCTAACTTTAAATAAAAGAAATCGGCAAAACAGGATTGATGTAACTAGTCTCGTATAATTTGGAATAAGGCATGGGTGATGATGACGACGACGATAATATGTATACTTATGTTTCTGTTATTGGACTTAAAACCCGGGCCAATGAATAACTACCACATGACCCACGTCAGAGCGAAAATTGGTAAATTCGTCAACAAGCTGGCCATAATGCAACAGTCGGCCGTTACGAGCAACTAACCTATCAAGTCACCAATTGTCACACTTTTATAGCAGATTAAGACCAGGTAATGTGGGTTATTGTGCCATTGTGGGTAAAGAATGTGGACCAACTTTACATCTGCACCTAACGACCCTTTCCTTTCCTGTAAATAGGACATTTACCCCCAATGGAACACTCTCTTAGCATTCCTTTTCTTCGTTTCTCTTACTCTCCAATCACCTCAGGTAGGTCACTTTGTACCCTCAACTAGTCCCCTCGAGCTCCCTGGCTCCCACTTCTACATCTCAACTAACTTGAGTGTTCCCCCGGGAGGGACAGAGCCCTCCAACCTGTTTTTGTAATCACAGGTGACTCAATTACCGTACTCTTTGGGTGCGCTCCCAATTTTTCTTAAGATGAGATTTGGTCACAAGACCGTGTTTACATCGTTCTCATAGATCCTTAGGTTCAGTTTAGAAGGAGTAAAAATATAAATATATAATATAAATACATACGAAATAATATAAAATAGGAGATTTTGCATTCTATACATTTGTATTTATACTCTTCCCAAATTGAGACAGTCTTTCATTTCCCCATGAAAAATGTGGTAAAACTCTGTGAGAATGGTGCGAGCACTAAATCCGATATTGTTTTTTCCTTGCTTGTTGAACCGAGCAGAATCAGAATTAGATTGGAATGAATTCAAATTCAATCCAGTTATAAACAGATCTTGTTTTGAAAACCAAATTTGATTTAATCGAATCAAATTTCAAACTCAAACTTAAATAATTGACCCCTTCAATCAACACACACTGACATATACACTCTCAACTATCACGGTGTTTGGTATCGTTTACATTTATTGATGCTGTCACATAGGTGCCATCTTAGCATTTTTTTCTCTCTTACTCTTTTGCATAGGTCGAAAATGTAAAAAGTGAACTTTAGTTTATATGCATGTCAGCCATCTGTAGAAGTTATTTTTTGGAGTTTTCACAAACGACCAGGCATTTATTCACTGTTACACTGAAATAGTGCCCAGTGACACCTATTTGTTATAAACGATTGTAATTATTGCATTTTTCAGTTTTACCAACAAATAAAATAGAAACATTTATTCAATAAAACCAAACACATACATAGTCTTGTCATAATTTATGACCCGGCCCATGTCTGCGTGTTATGTGTAGATAGGCTCGGGCCCAACCCATGATTATCGAGCCTTCAGATGTTATTCGGCTGCTTCCAGCTAGAATGATTTTATTCACAGTTGATGCCACAACCTCCTCCCTGCTGATACCGATTACCATGAAATGTCGACTCATATCTTTAATGCTGCCATTCCTCATAGTTCCTTTGATCCAAGCTTAGTGGCTACATTCAAATGATGCATTTAAATTTTCCTTCTTCCCGTTCAGGAATCAATCACATTGGACGAGTCGATAGTTCTTTACTTATCTGGTTTTATTTCTGTTGGTTCTCATCATTGTTCGATTGTTCATTTTGTTACTTCAATTGTTTGATTGCCCATTCACTATGCAAACTGTTCGGTGAGTTTGTCACTGCCAATTAAATAAATGCTGTGCTCTACCAGCAGCAGTGCCTAGCTTTTGTTGGGTTTTCTCCTCTTGAAATTACTCTTGTTTTTATTAACCAGTGAAAATACTGGCCAAATGAAAGATAAGCATTTGACAGCCAACATATGCATTCCATCTGCTCGAGAAAATTACTACTTATATCTTGGGCAGCAAAACCTTGTGCCTTCTCACTTCTAACTTCTTTTCAATGATCTACTGTACAATTTCTTACCACGGCAAACTGCTTAGCATAAAATCTTTTTTGGTATTGTTATATTATACGTTCTCGTGTAATCATCTATTGTATTAGTTCGATATCTACATGTTTTCCTAAATTCTTCTTTTGCATGGTGTACTCAACCACAATGCTAAGGTTCTCATTATAGAACACCTTCTTACAATATGAACTCCACTACATGCAATCTTTTCTTCATTTAACTTCTTTGTCTACTATAAACCTACACACAGGAATTACTGAACTAATGGACGTTTCCTGTTTCTTTTTTTCTTAAAACTTGCTATTACAGGGCTATCTTGTTTCTAATCAGTACAATTTCCTGCAACCAAGTGCAATATTTCATGGAAAGTCTTCCTTATACACGCAACATTATTGGGCATTAAAGTGTAACAATACCCTCCACAGACATAGGTGCACTTCATAGAGTTCTGTTTAAGATTGATTGTTTTATCATACAACTTTTTTTATGAAACACATGTTTTCTTGCAACTATTTCATTGACTTCTTTATCAACAAGTACTTTAACTTCAGCTTGTTCTTTATTCCATTTTCCACTACTACCTAACTAAGCAAATGTTCTTCCACCATACTGTGTTAACATCTTGTAAATTTATATAAGAATAAGGTCACCTAAATTCTAGAAAAAGAGAAAAGATGATATATTCTTTAGATTGTTCTATATCAAGGTGCAGAAGCAACAAACGGGTTAGTGTTGGATATGGCCACCCCATATCACTACAAAACTAGCAGAAGATTATGATGGATCTTCATATTTCTATCATCCTTTTGCATTTTTCATCTTTAGTGTTGGAATTATCCCTAGAATTCCATATCTTCTTTTTTGTGCATTTTCCTATTTTGGCAAGTGTGCAAAGCTAAATGGTTGAAAGGCTTTGAGTTTGATGAGTTGAATTGTTTGGGAGTTCTGTCCTTTTCTTCCCTCCTTTTTCTTTTTCTCTGTTTGTGTGCTAAATTCAGAAAAAGTGTTAGTAAAGTGAAATTAAAAAAAAAAAAAAAGCAAAGAAGAGAAGTTGAGGAGTTGAGAAGAGGTAGAAGAGAGGGAGAGAAGAAGAAAGGGAAGACCAACAAGGTTATGTCAAACATCCTCTCCTCATTGTTGACCCAGTATGTATTATCATTCATTAACGGTCTAAATTATAACAATGCCCCTAGATAGGTACAACAAATATAAAAGAGAAAATAACAACTACAAAAAGACAAGTATGCCTTTGTCACTAATTCTAACACTCCCCCTCGAGTTGGAGCACATATATATCAATATCATAAAGTTCTAGTTTATTACAAATATAATTCATCCTTGAATGGCCCAAACTTTTAGTAAAAATATCATCTACTTGGTCTTCTGACGTAATACAAGGAGTAACAATATCTCCACTTGCCACTTTCTCTCTCACAAAATGACAACCAATTTCAATATGTTTAACTCTTTCATGAAATAATAAGTTGGAGGCAATATGTGTTGTGACTTGGTTGTCACAAATTAATGGGTTAATTGATTGTAACATTCATCTTTGAAGAAGATGCTTCAACCAAACTAACTCATAGGTAGCATGGGCCTTGCCTTGTATTCAGCTTTAGCACTACTCCTAGATACCACACTCTTGCTTCTTGCTCTTCCAAGTAACAAGGTTCCTACACAAAAAGGTTTAATAACCTATAGTAGACTTTCTGTCCATTAGAGGCCCTACCCAATATACATCTGAATACCCTTCTAGGGACAAGTCTCCATTTTTCTTATACAACAACTCACAACCATGAGCACTCTTTAGATACTTCAACACCCTCATAACACAATCTCAATGAGTAGTTGTAGGATTCTACATGAATTAACCGAGGACTCCAAAACTAAACAAGATGACCGGCCTAGTAATAATAAGACAGATCAGCTTGCCTGCTAGTCTCCGTTTTCTTGCAAGGTCTTCTAATGGCTTCCCCTGATTATCAATCATTTTCATATTGGAATCCATAAGTTTCCATTAGCTTGGATCTCCACAACCCCATTTTATCTAACATGTCTAAAGCATACTTTCGTTGAGACAAAGAGATTCTCCACCTTGTTTCAACTTACTAATTCCATGTGCTTCACTACCACTAAGAACAATAGCATCAGCATAAACTACCAGGATGATTTTCCTAGGTGAAGAATCCTGCTAAAGACATAATGATCAACACTACATTATTTCAAACCAAAATCTTGCACCACACTACTAAAGCGACCAAACCATGCTCACCTCCTCTTGAAGATCATCATGAAAAAAAACATTTTTGTATCAAACTAAAGCAAGGACCAACTAAAATGGGTGGCTAAGGAGATGAGTACCCATATAGAGCCTATTTTAGCCAATGGTGAGAAGATCTTTGAATAATCCACACCATAAGTTTATGTATATCCCTTAGCAATAATTTGAGATGAGAGGTAAGGAAAAAACCAAATACAATAGATAAGCAACATACCCAACAAACCATCTACTTCCCAGGAGGTAAGGAAGTAAGATCCCAAGTATTGTTGGATTCAAGAGCATGAAATTCTTCATTCACTACAATAGATAAGCAACATACCCAACAAACTATCTACTTCCCAGGAGGTAAGGAAGTAAGATCCCAAGTATTGTTGGATTCAAGAGCATGAAATTCTTCATTCACTGCCTTCTTTCAATCAAAAGATGAAAGAGTTTCATGTACAAAACATGATAGATAAATAAATAAGCAAAGAACCAAACCGGTCATCCGATTAACTGAGTAGTTTTAGTTTGGTTTTGGTTTTTGGTTCTAAGAAAAAAAAAACAAAAAGACAATTCAGTTTGGAAAAAGAACCCACAATTCAATTAACCCCTAGTAGACATGATAATTAGGCCTATATCCTATTATAATAAAATGGGTCCATTGGCAAAACCACTAACTCCTACATAATGGAGCATGTATTGGAGTAAACCCTAACCAGCATCCCACTTACATGAGATTAGCTAGCAAGTGGGTTGAGATGGCAACCCTAATTCTAGGCTATAAGTAGTGGTGCCTAGGAAGGTCTCCGTTTTCAATCTCACCTATAAACTTAGAGAGCTCTTTTTAATCTTACCAACACTTGTGAATTGCAATCAACAATACTTACAACTCTACTCTAACTCCACTTCAAGAGAAAAGAAAGAAAATTAATTTTTTGTCTCATCTACTTCACAACCCAATTGAATAAAGTAGTGATGAACCAATGCCCCATCCTTTAATAAAGGAGTATTTAATGTAAATTTAAAAAACAATAAGGTTAAAAAAGATAATAAATTTTATGAAAATAATGCAGGTCCAAATAAGTTAATTCAATCCTTTTCCTAATCTATGATTTTCTCCTTTTTCAGAAGGAGGATTACAGTGTATTTACCAAACAAATGATATCGAACTTTTCTCCTTATTCTAACCAAAAAAGGAGATAAGTCCTTAAACAAGGAATGCCAAACACAACCATAAACAAAGAAATGTTCTTGATTTGCATGGCAATTGGCAACCTCTAGAGTTAATATGGGCATTCATAGGCCTAGGGCACAAGTCTAAGTAGACATTAAGGGTGTTCATAAAAAATGAATGCAATCGACAATACTTACAAGTCTATTCTAACTCCACTTCAAATTCAAGAGAGAAAAGAAAGAGAAATAATTCTCAGTTTCATCTACTTCACATTGGATTCAAGCTCTCAAAGAAGATTAAGTCATCAAGATAGACACTTTTTTTATAAGCATTCTTCACAATCGATCAAACGCAAAGACCAAAGTGGAAAACACAGTATCAATACTTTCAAAAGCATTAGAATCGCACCCATGACCTTCATCTTCACTGTTTTCAAGCATTTAAGTTATGTTTGATTTGAAGGAAAAAGGTAGGGAAACCTACCTATACAAGGTTTTCCTACCTTTCTCTACTTTTTTCCTTTAAACCAAACACAATTTTATTGCTCATAAAATCAAGAAAACTCAAAGAACATTAGTATCAACAGTCATTTTGTAATAATTTATTTCCATATTTTATGTTAATTCAATAAACGAAACTTTATGTATTAAGTCATTTTGTATATAGTAATACCAAAACTGAATTTACCCCCACCCTTGATTTCGAAAAAAAAAAAATCGGCAACGAATCCAAAACAAAACCATGAATCCAAGTCAAAAACTTCAGGTTGAATTAGGTTTGGAGGTTGGAGAATCCACATTGGGTCGGGGTTGGCCTCAACCCGACTTAACCTGCCCAACTTGCAGCCCTATGAATGGAACTGCCCACATGATAATCCAACAATCTAAATATTTTGGTCCTATAAAAGTCTAGTCTGGTGGAGTACACCACCAGGTTGGCCATGTTCTGATGTATTAAACTATTTTTCTACTGATGTACTATGGCGTCCCGGGTCCCACGGTCCCAAATCCCAAATCCCCGTCCAGATGCAACCGGTCCCCACCAAATAGCACCGGCTAAACCAGTCGCCCAATGGTCTTGTGCACTTCAGGCGAGATGGGACCCACAGCGCACGATAGATTCAGGGCCACGCCGCGTAGCACTAACGAGCGCATTGCTGCCGTTATGGATGACGTCATCATTTTTCTTCCGACAAAAACGAGTCTGGTATGGGAGAGATGACGTGTTTTATCATGACTGGCTTAGTTTTACGAGTAGAACTGTAGACGATATGAACTCGGCTTTATATTGGCTACTCATCTTTTTTCCAGATTAATACACTTGTTGCTGTTACATGTGCTGCTGAAGTAGAACTTAGGATCCACATCACCTTTTACGTCAAAATGCTTTGCCCGACCCGGATCAGCTGCAACACAGGCCAACGTACGAATCGGGATTTGCTCCTAACAATGTAAAACAGGCTATTTGACCAATCACATGTGAACACGCCAGTGTTCCGTACAGTTCTTGGGACCCGACCCGTTCCGCCCAAATAAATTGACCTGTTTTTTCTCTCTTCTCTCCTCTCCTCTCTCGTCTAGAATCTTCTAAAGTAGATAAACGCTAACGTGGTTCCGGTTTTCCGGTTCATGAGGTCTCTTTTCTCGCTGGATTGTCAAAATGTGGATTCCTTGCTAATGAGTGTTCATAGTACTAAATCAATTCCTTGCGATGGACCCACACAAGGGGGCTATCTTTATCCACCACTCACCAGATTGGTACCAGATGGAACCGATACCATAATAGGTTGGGTAATTTCTTGAACATTTTCCAATAACAAAGCGCTCCCTCATGTCGGGCCCTTTCTGTAAATCCAAATCCTGTACATCTAGAAACTCCAACCTCTGCTGATCACGATCGGCTTGTGTCTGAGTCAAATGTACAATCAGAGATGGTTGACGGCTTGTCGGTTGCCACGTGGCTAAGTCTATGCGAATCGTTGAATTCCAACATTTTCCCAAAATGAACGGCGAATAGCTCTTCCCCAGAGAGGACCAATCTTTATATAAAAAATATCTGACCAATCTTTATATAAACTCACACCAACTCATTTGGGGATACTGTGCGAACAGTGAAGAAGCTCGTCTCTCTCTCTCTCTTTTATCTGATCTATAGATTCTTTGGAGTTGATCCATGGCGGAAAAGCATTTCAAATACGTGGTTTTAGGTGGTGGTGTCGCAGCTGTGAGTTCATATCAGCACTTCTCTCTTTCATCTCCGACTTCATTTGGGCACCTTTTCTTTCTAATTTTGGTTGCTCATTGACTTTTTTTCTTTTATCATTTCTGATTCTAATTTTGTCTTTGCGATCTAGGAAATTGATCTAGACTGTGTATGTATTTTTTGTTTTGGTATTAGCAGATCTGCTTTTCATTATTTTCCTTCGATTTTTCCTCAATCCTGTTATGCCTGCGTGATCGTTTTGGAATTGGGGAATTAGCAACAATGCTATTTGTTTCTCGTATTGCTTTCTGAAAATTAGAAGATTATATAGAATTAATACATCATTATTCGGGTTTCTTAAGCTTTTTTAAGTACTTTGAGCTTTGAAGAGAACTGTAACAAATGTCTTTACCATTAGTGTGTTAAAGAGATTTTTTTTCATAAATTAAGAACAAACTATTAATTTTAGATGGTAATGTGCAAAAAGGGAAGAAAATCCTAGTTTTTAACACTAGCACAGCTATCACAGATATGATCCTCCTATCTAATCATCTTTAGAATCAGTTGAAGGTTGCTGTTATGCTGTAGAAAAGGGCCCATGCGCTGGTAGGATAATTATCTGTAAAATGAAGAAATAAGACTCGGTGGTGATATATTCTTTGCTTGGTTTTAATACTATTTAACTGTCTCACTCTTTATTTATGCCTTCACAGGGATATGCTGCAAGGGAGTTCGCTAAACAGGGTGTTAAGCCTGGCGAGCTGGCAATTATTTCCAAAGAGGCGGTATGTTTTATATTTATTCGCCTTTTTCTCTCCTTTAGATGTTAGAACTTTGAACTTCAGCTGGATTGTTGAATTAAATTCTGATCTTTGTCGGATGGGAGTATTTGATTACCAAAAATTGGTGGTTCCCAGTTGTTTGAGTAATATGAGAAAGAGACATTGCTTAGAAGGAGAATTCTGTATAAACTAGAATTTGCAAAACCGTTGCCTACTTTGAATTGTATATTTCTAGGAATGCAGAAAATGTTCGAAAAACAAAAGCATGCATCTATTTTCTGGAAGATACTGTATTTGCTTTCTCATGATGATCATCATCCTTTTCATTTAGACATGTTGAATGGTTCACAGCTCATTTTGTGATTTTCTACTCTGCATAAATTGACCAAAGTTACCAAACAAAGATTTAGCAGATAGAGCCTTTAGTCTTCCCATATTACTTTTGGGTAGATCTCCTTTAGTCCTTTTTTTATTGGAGAATGCTGCCCTACTAGAGAGAATGGCAAAAGAGTTATGAAGGGAATATATAGTACTCTCCAAGACAAGTATAAGCCTTCCGCTCAAGGTTTAAAATATCGGTACTGGCCAATATGCCGGTAGGGGCATATCGGCCTGTATCGAAGCTCGCTCCCCCCTCCCCTTCTTTTTCTTCGAAACGGGTTCAGAAGGATCGGTTTAAGGTTGGTCTAGCCCCTGAACCAGGTCAGACCCCAATAAGACCCCTATAGGGGCGTATTGTTAAGCCACCTATACAATATGATACGCCCAATGCGGGGCATAACATATCAAAATTTTGAACCTTGCTTTCACAAATTCTTAGGTTGTAATGATGATCCAATGTTGCTCCCTCAATTGAAGGATATACCACTTATTTTAATGGTGCTTATGGTTTACATTGATATTGTTCTTTTAGTAATAGAGAGATGATAAGATACTGCACAAATTTCAGTCAGCGCCTTGTACATTGTAAGACTGTGAGTTTCTTTTGCACTAAGACTAATATACTAGTTCTTCCCTTTTTCCAGGTGGCTCCTTATGAACGTCCAGCACTCAGTAAGGCATACCTTTTTCCTGAGGGTAAGTTATTCATCTTATACAGATAACCAGAGGGAAGTCAAATTTAATCAGGCTTTTGTAACGATGTCCTCTGGATTTTTCAAAAACTCATTGCAGTCATGCAATCCAATGTAAAATCAGGTTGTTAAGATCAATTATTATATGGATTATATCAGTTCTTTATGGTATGGATATTATATTTTAGTAATATCAAAAATTAATTTTGTGCCTTTTTTACAGTTATGACTTTGCTCTGTTCTCTGTCCTTTTTTTTCTTGCAAAGTGTTCCTATTTTCATATTAAAGTGGTATTCTTTGTATTTCCTGTTGAAGCTAGAATTTATGAAATGTGATGTTTGACTAACTTCTGAGTTCTGAGTCTACACGTTAATTCCATCTCCTATTGGACTTAAAGCAGCTTTTGTTTCATCTCTTTATTCTGTGCAACCATTTCTTCTGCATGGCTAAGCTCACAGTGAGATTTTGCAGGAGCGGCAAGACTCCCAGGGTTTCATGTCTGTGTTGGGAGTGGTGGCGAGAGACTTCCTCCTGAATGGTATGCTGAGAAAGGTAATTCTTGATTCTGTTGATATTTATACGAAGATTTTCCTTGTTACACAACTGGATTATTTAATATGGAATGTCACATTTGCAGGCATAGAGTTGATTCTTAACACTGAAATAGTGAAAGCGGATCTTGCTTCCAAGACTCTCACAAGTGCATCTGGAGCAAGCTTTAAATATGATATTTTGATCATTGCAACTGGTTCAACAGTAAGCATCAAATGTCTCATCATGCATGCTTTTGTTCATCATTCATTCATTTTTAGGTTGCAAGATGTGTTTGGAAATGTCCACAATTTTATAACTTGCCCCCCATGCAAATCAAATTCTTTGTGCTCCTATGCAGGTCATAAGGTTAAGTGACTTTGGTGTTCAAGGAGCTGATTCGAAGAACATCTTCTATTTGAGAGAAATTGATGATGCCGACAAGCTTGTAGAGGCCATCAAGGCAAAGAAGAATGGAAAAGCCGTAATTGTTGGAGGAGGGTACATTGGTCTTGAGCTTAGTGCTGTGATGAAAATCAATAATTTTGATGTCACAATGGTCTACCCTGAACCATGGTGCAGTAAGTTTTAACTGCCCTTAAGCCTTTATCAAGAACATCTAGCTACTTCATGCTTCCCAAGATTTCAGGGAAATTAACATTTTGGTTTTTGAAATATAAAAGAAATTATATGAATTTCTTATGTTGTGTTGTTACTGTTCAATATTTATAAAAAATTCTTGTATCTTCTAACATATGGCATATATTTGCAGTGCCACGGCTTTTCACTGCTGGTATAGCTGCTTTTTATGAGGGCTACTATGCCAAGAAGGGAGTCAAGATTATCAAGGGAACAGTTGCAGTTGGCTTTGATTCTGATGCAAATGGAGAGGTAAGTTGAGAAACGCATCCACTTACTTGTTTTTAATGAAATCCAAATTAACCATTCAGTGTTTTATATGGTTAATTCTTTCCTATTGTTTAGGTAAAGGCAGTAAAACTGAAGGATGGAAGAGTACTGGACGCTGACATTGTTGTTGTTGGTGTTGGTGGAAGACCACTTACAAAACTATTTAAGGGCCAGGTTGAGGAAGAGAAAGGTGGAATTAAGGTTGGTATTGCTTCTAACCTCCTCATTTCTGTATTTGTTCTTAAAGATGGAATTAATTTGTTCTTTGCACCTTTACTCTATGCATGTTCTCCAACTTGTTGCACAAAAACCTTTGGTTATGATTCTGCGTTGTATTTATCCATTCTTTTTTTTTTCCTCTCCTTTCTTTTTTTATCCTTTTGACTAGAATATCTTAATAGTTGAAGCACTTGAATGCATCAATTCTACAACCCCAAACAGATAATAAGCGAAATTATATGAGATATTTGCAGCATTATCTCATGGCATGGTTTACAATCTTTCATATTTCTTCTTTTCTTTAAATTCTTAAAGTGAATGCCTCATTCTGAACATGATCTGTTAATTGAAATGATCAATTTGTTATGTGAAGCACACCTTGGAAAATTGCGAGGGACATCCAATATGATGTCTGCATGCTAAATAGACAAAAGGCAAGACAAACTTTAAAAACAGAGAAAGGGCGAAAGTAATGAGGGAACTTTTTTTCTGAAAAAACAGGTGTAATACAACAATAAAGGGAGAAAAAAAAAGGTGCAGATAAGTAAATTCATTTTCGTTTCATTTAACTACCAATTTCCTTATTTGTTTGTCTTTCAAAAGGTACTAATAAAAAAAAAAACCATCTTTCAAAAGGCATAAGCCATGTAATCACCTAGTAAAAGAAACCACATGAGTTTCTTGCTATTTTGTTCCCCTTCTTTTGGTTCACATGAGGTATGGTTCATTTGCAAATGATCAGTTCCTATCCATGCAATTCTGGCCTAGGAATCTTTTAAAGACTCTGCCATGATAATATCAGCTGGAACCCTGAAATCCACATCACTTCTCCCCAGCGAATTTGTTAATGGACCTGGCAGCCTTGTCCTGTACCTAAATTGGCAGAACACTAGTGAGTGGTCCCCAACACTAAATGGAGCTTGGATCTGCTACCCACACCTAGCCACAAGACACTGCAGCCACACATCAAGAACATCTCCAATACTTGTATATTCATGGGGAGATGTCCCTGATGTATGGCTATTGTGTCTTGTGGGTAATGTTTGTCACAGATCCAGAGTCTGCTAAATGCATGTTTTCTTGTCTCTGTAAAGCTTCCTGACTCCCTCTTGTTTCTGTTGAATGGTACAAAATATTTGTACCTAGCACATAATGCATGAAAAAGTTTCATGCCTATTCTTTTTTAAGGCCTTCACCACCCTGTGCCACCCCGAATATGTGATTCTGTGTATCAGTATATTGTGCCTGTTATGATTTTGAAGTATAGCAGAGATGTTTTACTTGCTCTCACCTTCTAGAAGAGGGCTTGGTAATGCTTTTTGTGGTCTCTCTAACTAGTATCACTTTTCTACGAGGGGATTGTGAGCATGGTGCTTGGATGACAAACTTCACTGAATGCATTATTTTCATGATCCTGGCACTTGGATTTATTTGGGATTTTGGTAACCATGACTCAATCTACAATTTTTATCAGCCCAAAATGGAAAGACCATCCAATTTTGGTTAAAAGGGGCTTTGCCCCAATTCTGATCATCATATGCACTGTAGCATCCCTCCTCTACATGTTATAGTGATGAATGAATGGCCAGAAACATGCTAATCTCAAAGATAATAACGTACACCATATGGGTATTTCAAAAAGTGTGTCGCCTTACACCTTGCACCTCAGGCGTTAAAACTTAAAAGGCCCTTCTACTTTTCTTGTGCTTTGCACTTTTAAAACACTGCCTACATTTTTGTTGAAAATGATGTTGGTATATGCTTTTCAGCATTGAAGGATTGATATGCCCTTGTTTGCAAGTAAATATGCTGCATCAAACTCAAATAATCCTGTCATGTTATAGCTTATATTTTTACAATGTACATTTTATGATGTGACCTGTTTGATTGCAGACCGATGGATTTTTCAGAACAAATGTTCCCGATGTGTATGCTGTAGGTGACGTTGCTACCTTCCCTATGAAGTTGTACAATGAGATGCGGAGAGTAGAGCATGTTGATCACGCCAGGAAATCAGCAGAGCAGGCTGTGAAGGTGTGTTTCTGCAAATCAGTGCTCTTTCTACAAAAATAATTTGTGGTATCTCTTACTATAGTTGACTTTAAATGTTTTCATTTTATTGTCATTTCATAGATGCTTTGCTTCTAAATACTATATTGAAACACTTGTAAGCATGCATATTCATGGATCAAATAATAATGTTTCCTTGATTTTTTATCCATGCAGGCTATCAAAGCTAGTGAGGAAGGAAAGACCATCGATGAGTATGACTACCTTCCATATTTCTATTCTCGCTCCTTTGATCTTTCATGGCAGTTCTATGGAGACAATGTTGGAGATACAGTGCTATTTGGAGATAGTGATCCAGCATCACCCAAACCGAAGTTTGGATCATATTGGATCAAGGACGGCAAGATAGTGGGGGCATTCCTGGAGAGTGGGACACCTGATGAAAACAAGGCCATTGCTAAAGTCGCAAGGATTCAGACTCCAGTTGAGAGTCTGGATCAACTGACAAAAGAAGGTCTCACATTTGCATGTAAAATTTGAGAATCCTCGAATCTAGAGTGCATGCAATATGCTTTATCATCTACTCTTGGTATTTCTGTTCTACTGCGGATTGATTGTACTGATATATGGATAGAGTTTGGTTTGCAGAATTATCTTCTGATATGAAAAACCTTTAGTTTGTTCCTCAGTGGCTTCGTTAAGCACTGATGCAAAGAATTTGGGATGAGATGGATTATCAATTTTTTGTTGTGTGTATTAGTTTCCAGCTTGCATGACTGCATGGCCAAGTTAGCTCAGTATTTGGTGTGGATAGGCAGGAGCTCGGGCAGAGACCTGAGCCCGAGGTCTGATATTATGCAGATGAAATTCAGGTTCAAATTGTTCATTAACGGGCAATGCATAGTTGATAACCTCCCTTGGGTTTTAGAATAAAGGGTTGCCTTATTTTGGCCTAAATATATTCCATAGGTGACCTCGGATAATTCAGCTGCTTGGAGAGAGATGGTGTGTCGAGACGGGCCATCTATATCTGGCCTCTTTTGAATCATCCCCATGGTCACAATTCACGAGGATGCCTAATCCTTGGGAAACGCATGCGAATAAAGGGGGTTATGTGGTCACAACTCACAAGGGCCTACCTTTCCCAACCGTTTAACCAAACACATTCATGTGGAAGGATGGTGCTCAGTTTTCAAAAATCGACTTGAAAACATACGCTCAATTTTCAAAAATTGACTTAAACATACCCTGAGGATTTAGATATACTTAAAGATTCCTTATAGTTGACCCCACTGGACTTAAACATACCTTGAACTCTTAAAAAATTAAATTCCTATTTTACCCTCTTACACTCTTTTGTGTCATTATTTGTTGGAGATATTCCTCTTCTTCTTTCGATGAGGAAACAGGGAAAGAGAATGGGAGAACAGATGGAAGGAGAAAGTTGTTTGAATTTAGTACAAATAAAATTGTAATGGTGGGTTCTTCTTGCCGTTGAGGCATTCAACTGTTAAGAGGGAATCCCCTACGAGATGATTATTAATCTTACTTCAACCACTTCATTAGCCGCCTGCACCTCCACAACTGAGATAATGCACTACTTATCTTCTTTCTGATGATGTTGCTTTTGTAGTCCCTCGCTACCTAACTATTTAGGGGTGTTCATGATTAGGTTAATAGAACTGTGGGCTTTTTTATAAAATCAAACCAGTACCATCAGTTTTTTGTAATTCTCCAAATACCGGTAAACCAATAGATAATTATATATTTATTTATTTATATGCATGTGTATATACATATATTTTATATATAATATATAGATAATAATATAATATATGATATATATATATATATATTAAATATATATACCAGTCAGTTAACCACATTTTTTTGTTCAATTTGGTTTTTTTATGAGCATCCCTACAACCAATCGCTGCACTATCGTCCCCTCCACAAGAAGGATCGAAATTTAATTTGATTTAGCTTATGTTTGGGAAGACCCACCTTACGCGGTTTAGAGTTTTGTTGCTTGCTTGGGTCAACAGTGTCACACTAGGGGTTATTTGCATCTGAGTATTCATCAAGCTCTACTGCAGCTCAATTAGCGTGGCTAGGTTCATAGATACGTTTTCAAATATTGCTTTGCTTCTATGGGTCCATAAATTCCATATAAAGAAAGCTACCTTTACTCCAAGAGCTTTAGCATTTAATAGATTCTTGATTCTATTGAAGCAACTTAATACTTTCACCTTCCGAAAGTCCAAAGGGGATCGGTCAACATAAGGCCAAACCTGCTTTACCAAAGGATAATAAAGGAATAAACGGTCTGTGTCCTCGACATGTTGATGACCGCATAAGGCACAATGGGGGTCTATCTCCCATCCTCTCATATAACCTTGATTTCTTTAGGACTATCCCTTCTTCCTTGGTCAAGGCACAATGGGGGTCTTTCACGCATCTTCTCATAAAACCTTGTTTATATCCTGTAGGGTGTTCATCTTCTAGCCTTTTAATCCATCTTCTATTCTATCCAAGATACTCCTTAGGTTTGATTTATCAATATTTATCAGCTATACTCTTAGCACTAAGAGCCCCTAAACATTTTTCTATTTGCAATTGGGATCGGAATGCCAAGAGCTATCAATTTCGAATGTCTGTTGGGATGTTCTTTGAGATTTGAAGTAAATGACTTTTTCACCCAAAGCCACTTCATATTGATTTAAACCAGAATTTAAATGCAACTGTTGAGGCTTTCTGTAAATCATAAAGTCGTCAGAAGACTGAGGTATAGGGAATTCTGGGGTTCTTTAATTTCAGACGTAAATTCAACTGACCAAAACAAAACCTATGACAAAGTCAAATAAAACGCAGCGACAAATGAATTACATATGTATCTGCAATACCACCCTTTCCAACAGGACACGTCACTGAATATCAAGTAAATGGATTCAAATAATACTGGATTGAATATTAATAATCCGGCTATGTTTGTGACTCCCTCTTATCTCTTTTCTACTAACAATAAGCTGAAAAGTCTCCACAAAATCAAGAAGCACATCATCTTTGCAGACCAAAAACCTTAGCACTAAATGAGAAGAAAAAGTTTAGTACAAGAGAGTAGCTAGCTGCCTAGTCCATTAGTCGAAGAGACTGAAGCCCATGTCCTGCCACGAGTTCAACAAAAGAAAAGGTCAGTCATAAAAATCTAGGAAAAAAATTTAGTCACAATAGAGAAAATAATAAATTGGAAAGCCAAATGAGAAAATCCCTATAAAAAAGCTTAGGTTCATCCAAGAAGAGCACCTCGTCAGACTCTTCCTTTTCCTCCACTTTCTCCTCTTTCTTTGGTTCAGCTGCTGCAGGAGCGGCAGCAGCAGCTCCACCACCACCAGCAGCTACAGCAATGGCAGCACCACCACCAGAAGGAACTGACGCCAATTTCTCCCTCCCAGATGCAATAAGCTCTGTAATATCCTTACCCTTGACTTCAGACAAGAGGAGTTCAATCCTATCATCATCAGCTTCAGCCCCCACTGCAAAATTAGACAATTTCCTCAATAAATTTTTTTTGTGTAAAATCATGTGGAAAAATGCTCAGAAACCAGTCTCAGAATTTCCAAGTCACAACTCATAGAAGCCATCTAAGAAAGATTTGACAAACTAAATACACATAAATATAGGCTGCATCTAAGGGTGACAATTTATGACCCAGCCTATTCACAGGTCAGAAATGAGTTGAATCAAATAACAGGTCAATTTAAAAGGGTTGGGAACTTAGGATTGGGTAAAGAGTACCCATGAACTGTAAATGAGAAGGATTGCATCAATCGCTCACTCCCCCCCATATGCTAAATGGGTCTTTGGCCAGGTGTTGGTATGGTTGGATCACGCTCACTTAGGTTGCCTGATTAAATGGGCATATTGTAGCTCAACTCACACCAAATCTACCCAATCCAGGGAATATCAACTAAGAAAACCTAACATTTAGATAAAACAATTACATTTCAGACTGTGCTGCAGGAAAGGGAGGAATGCCAATTCTACAACCAAGTAAACGACACCATCTAAATCATAAAATCTTATGGAGAATATACATTGAACATCTTGATATGATTTAAGAATTGCCCAGACGCGCTCCCAACCAACATTCTTAAAATAAACTACGGGCAGCCTAAGGTACCATAGGCTGAATTGTTCCCTTTTTTGACATCCACGTGTAACAAAGAAAAAGTTGATAGAAAAAAAAATGTCGGGCAATACCCTCGCTCTGCTAGCAATATCAGAGCAGCAAAGCGGCCATGGAAGCCCAATTGGTAATATGCGCCTATCGCACTCATAGTGCGCCACGATTTTTTGAAACCTCTCCCGTGGAATACCACGCCACCCCATCTCTCAAGGGGGAAGCGCTCGGCCTAAGGCGCCCCATCTCTCTCAAGACTGAACTGAGCCTTCTCCCAATACCATACACTCGTCCAGAGTCATGGATCAACACTCCATGACACCAAAGTTCGTAACTAACCAATAAACTCTTTATAGTATATAGGCTACGAATACCATCCAAAACGTCAGGATGACGAGACGCAGAGGATTAATTGTCTTTACTGTATGGTAACACAATGACCAAAAATGTAATACACGGGCCGAAACGCAAACAAAGAAATCCCTGGAATGGAGCAATATGTAACAATGTTGAACTCAAACGAACATAACCCGCAAATTCCGAAAAGCAAAGAACACATGGAAAGAAACAATCTTTCAGGCCTTACAATCAACCAACACAGACAACTTATACGCGTTCAGAATGTGACAGAAATCAACGGGAAAAAAATAAGGAATATAAACACTGCAATTAAAAGGGACCTCTGGTCATAAATCATGCTTTAACAATACGAATAGAAAAAAAAAAAAAACGACAGCGAAAAATAAACATAGTACCTGATCCGAGTATGTCCTTCAAGTCATCGGCGGAAGGGCTGGCGTTCCCTCCCAAAACAGCCAGCAAATACGCAGCGATGACCTTCATTTCTGCTCAACAAGATTGAAAGCAATTCGTTAGTGCAACTATGAGAGAGAGAGAGAGAGGGGGGGGGCAGGGGGGGGCAGGGGGGGGGGGAGGGAGGGAGGGAGAATGAGAATGAGAGATTACTAGGAAGTTTAGATCTGCAGATTACACAAGCTCGGCTGTGCAGAAGGGGGCCTTCGAGGATGTTTTAGGGTTTTCTTGAATAAGCAAGCCTGAGGGGTCCGGGTTTTTCTTTATATCTAGATTCTAGGGTTTTGTTCGTGGTTTCTCCCGCTATAGTAAAACCGAACCGAACCGAATTTGCGGTTTGATTCGGTCTATAGTAAAACGGTTTGGTCGGTTTCGGTTTATTAAATTTTATAAACCAAATCAAACCATAAGCCATATTAAAATACATACATATATACTACTAAGCATGCAATTTTCACGTGTTAATTCTAGATAATAATAATGGTATTAATAATTTATCAAAAATATATATATTAATATATATTTTTATTTTTGTTTTTATATCTTTTTTATTATCAATATGGTGCAGATTACAAAATCCAAATATGATTACATAAAACACTGCATCCAATTATCATTGAATCGAATTGTGAAGCTTCAAGTATCATTGATAGGCTTACCTACTTGGCTAGATTCTTCTTGTTGTAATGATTTTTTTTTTGTATATTTTTTTGTTCATTTATCAAAGAAATGTAAAATTTAATAGAGAGAATTGAATGAGATGAATAATGTTATTCGATTCAATGTGTGCTGGGCCGAACACATAGCAGATAGTCCTACCAATTGGATAAGGTTGAGGTGGAAGGACGAGGCCATGCACCATAGTCTGCAAGCACAAAGAGAATCAGAGGCCTAATGAATTTATCCCTGAATAGGCACTTCAACACTCAAGTTAGTAATGAATAGAGAGAGGAGAGATTGGTTGGGCTAAGCAAGTAAAGAGTTGGTCTAAGCTGAAGAGAGTAATGCGTGTTAGATCCCAAAGAGCTTACTTTGAGGGGGGGATGCCCTTTATATAGACTGAACACCTACATTGTAGTCGGATGAAGTCACCCACTGAGGTTCTTGGGAGGTCCCACTCTACCCCACAAACCGCGACTCCTTGTCCATGCGGGACTCTACTTCCCCGTGAAGTCTCTCCGTGACGCAGTTGTGGTAATGTGTGTCGACGTAGTTCGGAGTCATTGGCCATGAAGGCAAATCACATGGCAACTTCAGTCAACTAAAGTGTCACCGAACAGTGAAAAGTAGTAATAGCAGTAGTGTCACCGAACAGCTAAAGTGTCATCGAACATTGGACTGGATCATATTGGACTAAATCAAGCCCAATTGACACCCCTAGGTAGTAGTTCAATTTATAATTTAAACCTCACAATCAAATAGGGACTAAATTCAAATTTGAGTATTTTAGTCAAAATAATGATCCATAATCCTATTCATATTTTTAATAATAGCGTAAATATAAAATTATAAATGTGTTCAATTTTTTTCTATAAGTCTTTTTGTATTTCTATCTGTACAAATAACTCTGATATGTCACACTTATTGTTTAATATGATATTATACATATGCCTGAATGTTCTTTTGCAAAATTTATGTATTTTGTATTTTATATTTTATTTATTTATTTATTTATGGCATTAAATGCTAACAAATTTGACCCAAAAGTTGAACTATTGATCTTTGCCAAATAGTAAAATAATTTCATTTCTTCTCAATTCTAAATTATGTAATTAAGTTTCATTATCAATAAAAACAATTATTGTTTATTACACTTATTTTTTAATTTTGTTAATAAAAATATCATAAATTTGTCTTTTTTTTTCTACATTTCATAATTCTTTATATTTATTTCTAATTTAAAAATTGTATTACCTAACTATGACTATAAAGAATGGTTTTATTATTAAGTAAGTTTTAAAATATACAGGTTTATATTGTTAAAAATATTGGCATAAATCTAATTAGTATCATTTATTAGTAAAAATAACTTAATATAGGATTTAATAAGAGAAAATTAGAGTTAATATTTTGAGCTATAAGACTTAATGAGGGGGGATTAAATGAGGTGGACAATAATAATTGACGTTACATTTTCAACCCTTACAATTAGAGATGCACTAAATAAACAAATATAGGCATTTTAGTAGCCACTAAAGTTGGCATTAAAGCTACAATAAAATGAATTTTATACCTTTTGTCAAACAATGAAATAAGGGATAAATTTAGTCAAAAAAACTTAAATTCTACATTCCCACTTTTATATATAGTATAGATATATTGAATATTTTAGAGTTTAAGTTTTATTAAATATATATAATAAAAGTTTTATAAGAAGATTAAAGATTAAAGAAATATGATTTTAATTTTTAGTTTTTTAACTTTATCTCTCTTCTCTTTGATATCCTACTTGTGTTCCCTTCCCCTTTCGTTTTTCTTCCTCAAAGAACACCGAACAATAGAAGAAGGCCATAGCCCTTTGTATACATCGTCGTTCATCAGTGCCACTCCACCAACCACCACTTGCATTTCTAATTTATTGTCATCAATCATTGTTGGGTCATTGTATCGTTGTTCCTCCCTCTCTCTCTCTCTCTCTCATTATCTAAGATAAACAAAACCTTAACTATTGTCATCCCCACCATTTTTGCCAAATCACCGTCGACAACTCCACTAGGTCGCAGCTCCCTCCCCCCCCCCCCCCCCCTCTCTCATTATCTAAGATAAACAACCCAAGAAACACTCTTCCTCTGTTCAGCTAAACCATATCCGCCCCAATCTGACAATCCCCACTATTGTTGTTGACTCGCCGTTTCAAACCAAACATGTCTATCATTTTTGGAAAATCGAACCATCATCAATCTGTTCGGTTAACCACCGGTTCATTTCATTGGTTTTCGATTTTCATAATAGTATATATAACAAATATTTATATTATATTATAAATACATATAAAATATTATATTATAAATAATAAAAAATATATAATACATATATATATATTCATTTATAATAAATAGATAATATAAAATATATATGAATAACAAACTAAAACCGAACCGATCGATCCAGTTAATCAGAATTTTTGGTTTGGTTTCGTCAGTTCAGTTAAGTTTTTTCAATTTTTCTTGCTCACCCCTACTTGTTGTCGATTGTTGTAATCTCTCTCTCTCTTTCTCACACACACGCACACATCTTCCTATCTCCTCTCTTCTATTATTTGAAAAAAGAAAAAGCACAAACCCCTTTTGTTTCTTCTTTAATATGTGTTCAACTATGAACACTCAGGAACCACTGGAATTGGAGTTCTAGAAGTACAAGAACAATAATTCGAAATTGGACTTGGGAGATAGGTAAAATAACAACCGTTTTTAGAATTTTGGACAAAAAAGTAGGATTTATTTATTTTTTTAATTATATGTTTATATATGCATGTTTTAGCAGTAAAATGTCCAATTATATGTTTTATATGAGTTTTTTTCATGTTCTGATTTTTTACTGCATTTATTTAATTGATTATTTCAAATTGTCTTAAGTTTGTTGGCTTTTTTATATATTGTATATATTTAAATTGTCAACAATAAACTAATTTAATTTTTATTACAAATTTATTAACATATATGTATGTGTATATATATATATATATTCCATTTTTACCAAATTTACATACTTGTTTCGGTCAAATTAATTATGAAGAAAAATATATGATTTATTAATTAATGGATTCTATAATTGTTTTAATATGTTATTTATTTTGCATTTAATAATATAGATCCACACTAATTCTATAATGGGTTAGATGTCTGGATTGGTCAATGTACATTTATTCAGTTTTCCTTTTTTATATGATGTTATTTTAATATTTTTTCTCATTTTATAGATTTAAACCTGAAAGTATTAGGTTATACTTTTCACTATGACACCCCCTCACCTTGTGGATCTTACAATGTAAGTTAAAATTTATAATTTTACTTAATTATTAAATGTTCATGTTGAAAACTAGTGACACTCTACAAATAATGAAGAGGATAAGTACTAGTTGTCTAGAAACAACCTGAAATGAACACAAATGCAACTTCGCAAGAAATAAAGAAAATGAATGAAATAGTTGATGTATGGTTTCACTTTACAAAGTCACATACAAGTAATTGTGAGCATAAATGCAAGTGCAATTATTGTAATAAAACATACAAATGTGATCATAGACTCAATGACACTACCACACTTAAAAGGGCATTTGGGTTTTGATAGATGTCCAAAATATTCATTTAACGATCTTAATCAATCTAGTTCTAAGAAAATAGAGCGGAATTTTCAACCATCTTTAAATGACCAAGAAGAGAAGAGCAAACTTAGAAGTCTGATCAAATATGTAATTAAAAAAAGCATTAACATACATGATCATTGTTGATGAACTTCTTTTTAAGTTTGTTGAGGATCAAGGGTTTAGATACTTTTGTAGTCATATGCAACCAAGGTTTTATATTCCTTCATGAATTATAGTTGTAATGGATTGTTATTAAATATTTGTGAAAAAAGATTGAAACTAAAAGTTTTTTTAAGGGAAAATTCGTGATCAGTACCATGTGATCTAGTACTCGAACTTTCAAAATGTGATAATCCAATATATGTCGTTAACTAGTCTGTTAATCAGCCATTAAGTAACATTTGAAAGTCAAAAAATGTCCTAAGAATGCCATCTAATTATCTTTATTAACCATCCAAACATTGGCAATAAAATGAACAATCCCAAATTCTAGGTTCTTCTAAACAGTCACCAACTTTTTTGAATATAAGAGGCTAGGATTTGGGACTGTTAGTTTATTGTCAACGTTTGAATATAAAGAGAATTAAATGGCATTCAAAGGGAAATTTTGACTTTTCAAATGTCACTTAACGACTAATTAATGGACTAGTTAACGATAAGTACTAGATTGTCACATTTTGAAAGTTTGGATACTGGATTGTCACATTTTTAAAGTCCGAGTACTAAATTGTTGTGTTTTAAAGTTCGAGTACCAAATTGTCACTCGAGCCAAAGTACAGGGTACTGATCGAGAATTTTCCCAAAAAAAAATTGTAGAAAGATTTGCCTAATCACTGACACGTGGACTTCTTTACAAAGAATCAACTATATGTGTCTAACTGCTCATCTTATTGATTATTGATAATGATTATAAATTTAACAAAATACTATTAAACTTTTGTCCAATTTCTAGACATGAAGGTGAAGCCATTTGTAAGACATTTGGGAAGTGTTTATTTGAATGGGGTATTGAGAAGGCAATGGCTGTTATAGTTGATCGTGCAAGTTCCAATGATATTGTCATTGTATATTTGACGGAAAAAAAAAAAAACAATAGCTAAAAAGGTAGTGTCTTGAAAGGAATGTTCATTCATATGCGATGCATTGCACATATCATGAATTTGGTTGTGAATAATGATTTAAAACTAATAATTGATTTAGTTGTTCAAGTTCGGAATGCAATTGAATATATGTTAGGTAGTCTCTATATAAACTATACAAGTTTAAATTATGTGTTGATAAAGAAAAAAATACAAAGAGTTTATTGTGCCTTGGTGTTTCCATTAAAGAAAATTAAACTTATTTGATGTTAAAAATACCCAAAATTTTCAACAAGCTTTTGAAAGATACGAGGAGTATGACCCTTACTTTGTAAGTAAAATTAATGAAGATGAAGGGATACCTTAACAAAATTGTTTGAATGTTTCTTTGATCTCACTATGCATGTTTCATGTACATCATATATCACTTCTAATGGCTCTTTTCATGAAATTAGATATGTTGACACCATAGAAATGATGTTCATTTTAGTTTTAAAGCTTTGAAATAAAAGACAAATGTGACAATTATTAGGGGAATCTAGAGAAATTCAATGTAATGTTATTTATTCTAATAATGTTTGATCATATATATAAATTTGATTATTTAAAATATAGGATATCTCTGATGGATGAAAATGACAAAGCATTTGCAATAAGTAAATGAGAGAAGGAAACTCGTATGCTTTGTTTAAGGAATATATGAATTCAACTTCCAATTAAAGTAGAAGTGGATTATCAAGTAATTCACATAGTGGAGTGTTAATTGAGGTTAATGTGAAAAAATACAAAAAAAATGATACCAATAATTTATTCATTGTATAAAAAGCACACGATTTGAAAAAAGAAACTTAAGATAATAAATCAGAGTTGGATAGATATTTAACTAAAGATGTTATAGAATGTACTAATGATTCATTTTGGCTCAGTTTGGAATGAATGCAAATACAAATATGCACTACACAAATACATACAAAATACAAGGTTTTGTACTCTACAAATTTGTATTTGTACTTCTTCCAAACTGAGCCTTATATCTTGTTGTGGTGAAAAGTCAATAGTTCAAGATTTCATATCCTCTCACAAGCAACACATGATGTATTGGCTATTCTTACTTATATAGTTGCATCTAAATCTATATTTAATACTCAAGGTAATGTTCTTTATTCTTTTAAAAGCTCATTGAGTCCTAAGATTATGAATTTGTACTCAAAACTGGCTTTGGGCATCTCCACAACCGCTTAATGTTGAATTAAAGTTGGATGATGTTAAAAAAAAAAACAGATAGTATTTTGTTTTTTTCATTATTTTATGTTTATGATTTTGTAGTTGACATTGTATATTGCTTTATTTAATTTTCTTGTTATGCATATATTAACACTATCACATTACCTCTCGTTGTAATTGATGTTCAGTGATTGAAGCATTTATGCTTTTGGGTATGTGGACAAGTGATTCATTTATAAGTGATAAAAACATTATCGTGCTTTTAGATACGTATTCTCCATTGTGAGTTGTGAATTCAATAAAATGCTATTATGCTTTTTGACATATATTTTACATGCTTGTGAGTTCAACAAAACACCATGTTTATATCTTTGAATTTGTCAAACTCATTATTGTTTACGTTGTTATTTTCTTATTGATATTGATATATATATATATATTATTAATGTTTAGTTAATTAATTATTTTTTCTTGTACTAGTTTTGTAGTCAAAGTAATCATAAAATGGTACAAAGTCCTCAAACCATATTAGAAATCGTACCAAATCGTAATAAAATGTTTTGGTTTGGTTTCTATGCCAAAACAAATTAGTTTGGTTTTAGAATTTTCTAAAATATAATTTAGTGGTTTGATATGAGATATTCTCTAAACCACACCAAACTAGATCACGAACATCCCTACTCACTATCAAGTAGACTATTATTTAGTGTGATATAATACAATAAACTTGAGTGTTCATCATGACATTCATCACTTTATTGCTAATTGTGATTAAGTATGGACACATATGACATATCATAGCTTAGATCCATGGTTAGATTATGCTTGAAAGAATATTTTACATCCACATGTGTAATTTGACTAGGACATTTGGGGGGAAAAAAACTTGTAACCAATCAACCAGTATCTCATAAAAAGTGTAACCAATTAAGTGGTAGCTCTAAAAATCCAACGAATAACAAAATTTCACATTTGCAAATAAATTGGTAGCAAATTGTGTCTACTTGACTTGGAACCCCTCAAAGGTATGGTTGGCCCATAGCATGAGCACAAGCGGGCCCGTGATATGTCAGGTTTGGATAAGAATTCTTAGCCCCATCGTACAATTGGGGTAGGTGCCAATTCAGAATTGATGCTAATATACGTGTAGGTATTGGCGTTTTAGGGTGGGGTGTTTGTCATTTTGAATTGTATAGGATTGTAGTGGAATTCAAAATTCTACAGTGTATTTTTCCGAAAACTTTATACATATATGTATATATATATATTAATCTATATAACTATATTAAGCTAGAATGTGTACAAAGGGAAGCCTGATGATGTAAAAAATGGAATATAATAGTAACTGATGTAACCGTTTCTGGTCATGTACCAATTTTTTGTGGTATATCAATTTTTTTTTTGCTAAGTACCTTGTCATTTGACCTGCTCCCAGGAGAGGATGGTGGAGCTCCCTGGTGGTGAGCTATTTGGTGACGAGCTCCCTGGTGGTGAGCTACTTGGTGGCGAGCTCCCTGGTGGTGAGTTACCTGGTGACGAGCTCCTTGGGTGGAGTCATCATTTAACCTGTTCCTAGGCGGCCTGTAACTCAGGGGATGGTGGAACTCCTTGGTATAGCGCAACTCGACTGCCCTCTACATGAGGTGATCTCCTTTCCTTTGTAGGCGGTGGGAGCTGAGGGACCTGCGATAATTGAATCAGAGGACCCGGGGGTATTTTCCCGGCGGGGACTCTCCGATGCCTAAGTTAGCATTCTGATTGTAGGGAGCTTGGAGAGAAATAAGAGAGCTAGAGAGTAGGGATTACCTCCATTTTTTCATTCTCTCCCTTTGCCTTTGGGGGTTGGAGTCCTTATATAGCGGTGTCCTATCAAATCAGGTGTGACCGCCTCTGTCAAGTCAGGCATAACCGCCTCTGTCAAGTCAGGCATAACCGCCTCTGTCAAGTCAGGCATAACCGCCTCTGTCAAGTCAGGCATAACCGCCTCTGTCTCTCTGCCGCAGTCGTCGCTGTTAGAGCTGAGGCGGCGGGTGCAGGCAGCTGATGCAGAGTACGGCTCTGCCAGGCAAGGCGCCGCCTTGCGAGAGACGTGGGCGTAGGTCTCCAGATCTGTCAAGTACGGTTGTCAGGCAGGAGATCTTCCTACGATACGCCAAACTGCTCTTCTATATCGAGCTACCCTACAAGTGGCGAGCTGCCCGAGGGAGCAATGTCGAGCTGCTTGTGGCGAGCTCTGCCGAGCTGCTTGGCTCCTTGGTAGCGAGCTCCTTGGAGAGCTCTTTGGTGAGCTTCTGAGCTCCTTGGCAAGCTCCTTGGAGGTAACCGCCATGCACGTTGACCAACTTCCAGAACGTGGGCCGGCCTCCACGAATCGTGGGGTATGCATGCCGAGTTTATCGGTGGGCACGTCTTATGGGTTGCCAGGTCGGCCAGGTCGGGTCGTGTGCCAGGTTGATCCAGGTCGGATCATGTGCCGGGCTGATCCAGGTCAGCCAGGTAGTGCAGGCCGCGCCAGGCCAGCCAGGCCGGTGCTCGGGTGGGACACCAACTTGGTAAGTTGTTTCCTAGTTATCACGAGGTGCCACATGTCACAATTTCACTGGAGGGCCAAAATCTGCCCTCATCAGTAACTTTTGCCTTTTTTCCTTTGAAATTACAATAATGCCACATAAAAACAAATCTCCTTATGTAATTGTCTCAATGGCATTCGAAAATTACGAGATTACCACATACAAGATGAACCTTCCAATTTATTTGACTATGATATTTGAAAATTACAGGAGTGCCATACATAATTATTTACGATTTTGCCATCATATAAAATAAAACGCCATCCCTCTTCTCTCTCACCTAATTCTCTCTCTCCTCCTAGTCCTTATATCAAATTTTATTTATTCATTTATTTATTTCTTTATTATTATCTAAGCATTTATTTATTTTATTATTATTTACAATTATGCCATCCTTTAAAATAAAATACAATCCCTTTTCTCTCCCACCTCTTTCTCTCTCTCCTCCTATTATTTATCTCAAATTGTGTTTATTCATTCATTTATTTTTTATTACTATCTAAATAAAGGAGATTTGACATCGAGAGAAATATTTTAATAGACATTTATTTTATTATTATCTAAGCATTTATTTATTTAATAAAAGTAAATAAATTATTTATAAACCAGTAAAATAAAGATATTTGACATTGAGAGGAAAATTTTAATAGACATTTATTTATTTTCTTATTATTATCTAAGCATTTATTTATTTAATAAAAATAAAAAAATATTTGTAAATTAGTAAAATAAAGGAGATTTGACATGGGGGGGGGGGGAACCATTGGGGTGGGGAGTGGGGGAGGAGGAAAATATACATAAAGAATGGGAATTTGTTGGGCCATAGGGGGGCCATGTCTCCCTAGGTCCCCCTGGGCTTCGCTCCTAGGGTTGGAATTAAACCTATTTACGTGCCACTCTAGGCTTTCTTTTTATATCAACAGAACATATTCAAGCTTAAGCCTAACCATGACCGGATCATCAGGCCTAGATCTTGAGCATGAGTCTGACCCCCATATAAAGCCTAAAGCCCAACCAAAAAATTGAGAAAAAAATGGTATTCTTTATTTAACAAAAAAAATGATTTATTTATATTAAATTGACTTCAAAAGTGAAAGTTTTATTTTATTAAATTAAATATATTGTTATCCATACGTTTTTATTTATTTAATTTAACATGTTCCCAATATTTAGGGTTGTCAATGGATTGGGTTTGGTTCTAGATAACTTGGACCAATCATGTCCTAATAATAAATGAATATTTACTTATATATTTTATTACATTAGACAATCGATTTATTTATTTTACAAATGAAGTAAATTATTATCCATAGATTTTTATTTATTTAATTTAATAAATTATTCAATTAATTTTACTAACAACCTATTTGTCTTTCTCCCTAAGTCTAATAATTTAGGCAATGTTTTCAAAACCGGACCGAACCAGAAAAATCAGGAATTGGCCACCTAACTAGTTCTGCTTAACCCCAAAATCGCTTTTGGCCAAAAACCGTTGATCTGGTCAACGAACCGCTGACTTTGGCGGTCGAACCATTGAACTATTCGACCTGGGAACGGTTTTGGCTGTTTTTTGGGATTTTATTTATTTATTTACTTTTGTCATAGCGGGTTGTCCATTTAGACCAAATGGTCGGACCATTCGACCCGGGAACCATACCCCATAATGGTTCACCATCTGGTCTGGTTTTAAAAACCTTGAATTTGGGCTATCAATAGGTTTGGTCTATGTTGGGTAGGGGCGGAACTAGGAACTTTTTATGAGGAGCGTTAAAATCTAAGTGGGTTGAGGGGTAATTTAGTGCTATCAATAGGTTAGGTCTGGGTTAGGCAGGAGCAGAGGTAGGAATTTTTTATGAGGGGTGCCAAAATCTAAGTGAATTGGGGATAGGGGGAATAAATATGGATGGCCATTAGGGGGGGAACCATTGGGGTGGGGAGTGGGGGAGGGGGAAATATAGATGCAGAGTGGGGATTTGTTGGGCTATAGAGGGGCCATGGCTCCTTGGGGTCCCCCTATCTCTACCCCCGGGGTTGGGATTAAGCCTATTCATAGGCCAAGCTAGGTTTTGCCTTTATATCAACTGAACATATTTAGGCCCAAGCCTGAGCAGGACGGGACATCGGGCCTAGGTCTTGAGCCCAAGCCTGACCCCATATAAAGCCTAAAGCCCGACTAGGAAATTGAGAAAAAAATTGTATTCTTTATTTAACAACAAAATTGATTTATTTATATTAATTTGACTTTAAAACTGAAATATTTATTTATTGTTTTATTTTATTAAGTTAAATATATCATTGTCCATAAAATTCTACTTATTTTAAGTAAATGTTTTTTCCTAAAAACTTTTAATTAAAAATTTTACCTTTTCATTTTTTTCCTATACAATAATTTAGCTTTTGCAAGCCTTGCAAGGCTCCTCCGCTAGTATTTATATTATACTGGGCCACAAGTTGAGCCAGCACAATCCACTTTATTGTACCATGCCATTGCCATGCTAGTTCACGAGCCTCAAAACCCAAGCCCGACACGTCCTAGGGGCATGGGTTGGGCCATGGCAATTCTTTATGTAAAAAATATAACTATATACAAAACACCTTTTCCCGATGGAATAAAAAAGTTTTTAGAACACAAGGAATTGAACACAAATCAAGACGGGTATAATAGGAAAATAATCCAATCAAAATCCCAATTGGATGGTCTTCTTAAAAAATAAGAGGTTATATATGTGGGCTCAAAAGCCAAGAGTCAACTAGTTAAAAGCAGGAGAATGAAACACTTTTTTTTTTCATGTAATAACCCAAAGAAGAAGAGCCAATAGCAGAATTCTTATTTTGAGACTATAATTAACCTTTGGGTGGAATGTGGAAGATCAAGAAAGTATCTTAGATATTATTTTGACCCACTTCAAAGAAATTTTTACTTCTTCCAACTCCTCAAAAATATCAAAATTTTCAAATGTTTGTTCCCCAATAATCAATCCATAAATAGATGTTCTTTTCCAAATGGAGCCACTAAAGGCTCGAGGAATGGATGTCTTACAAATTCTCTCTTTCAAAACCATTTGTCTATATTAGGGTCATATGTCTCCAAAACTCAGAGAGGTCTTTTTCTCGAAAATAACCGAATAGCTCAATACCATTGTCATTGTGCTTATCCCTAAAGTTAGAATCCAATATATTCTTCCCATTTTCAACCCATAAACTTGTGTGGAACCTTCTACATAATTGTAAAAATCATGATTAAGAAACTAAAGCTAGTCCTAAATAGTCTAATTAGCCCCGACCAAAGTGATTTTACTTCGAGTTATTGATAACAATATCTTGATTGCCTACAAAATCATTCACCATCTAAAAACTAATATAAGCAAAAAAAAAAAAAACCATAATGATGGCTAATTCAATATGAATATAACTTTTGATAGAATTGAATGGGTTTTTCTATAACGAATAGTGGAAATTTGTGCTTTGGGTATAATTGAATGGGCTTTTCCTCGAATGAGTGGTGTAAAAATTGGGCATTGGGCAAAAATGGGTTGATCGAATGAGTGGTGTAAAAATTGGGCATTGGGCAAAAATGGGTTGGGTGGATCATGACGTGTGTGTATCCTTAATCCTATAGGTGTTCCCAGATTTCTCTTCAAGCAATAAAAAAAGAGGGTTGAGGAAAAGAGATCCCTCTCCCTCAACTTTTTATTATTTTTGCTATGAAGTGCTGTTTGCTATATTGCACCTCCTTGTGTTTTGAGGTTAATTCTTTGTTATTGTTGGAGAAAATGGGGTCACTATAACTTTGGAGGAGAAGTTCTGAGGCGTGTTTGAAGACACTGTCTTTAGAACGTTATTTGCCCCCACTCAGTTTTACTGAGTTTGCTGTTGGGTTACAGGCAAATTCGTTCCCAGGATACAACAGAGCCTTGGGCGAGAATCTGCAACCATAAAAGTTGAAGAGTCTCCAAAGAAACCTTCTGTGAGACTGTAGCAGACCGGATTGAGAGAGAGGGAGATAGTGAATTTCGAAATTGTGTGTTTTGGAGTCTGATTCATGCTCCTTAAATAATTTGTGAAGAGGTATGAAGAAAAGGTAGGTGCTGGTTTAGAGATGGCACCTTAAACAGTCACAATTTCAAACATTGTGACTGTTTAAAAAGTAGTTAACAGTTAGTGACTGTTAACTTTGAATTGTGCCTCTTGATCACACTTGATCGAATCGTGACCGTTGATCTCAACAACGATGATCAACGGTCAGCAACGTACCAAAACCAAAGCTGCCCATCACGAGCCACGCGGGTGCGAGCAAAGTGCGTCTCTAAAACGCTTCATTGTGCCGCGCGCGCGTTGCGCGGTATCGAATCCCCATACTCTCCTCTACTAATTCTAAGGAGTGTAAATCAGCTCCTATTGAAATACTGAAAACAAAACTTATAATTTTCCAATGTAGGACAAGTTCAAAACTGAGTTTTATAAGAGAAAAACTGATTTTTCAATCAAGTGTGCAGGTACAATTTCTCATGTAATTGACCAATCAAACCCATTTGGATTTAATCTCTTATGAGATTAAAATCCAACAATTATTATGCTAAATAAACAATGCCCATAATTCTCTCTCTCTCTCTCTCTATATATATATACAAGTGATGGCCATATTTTCACTAGAGCATATGTTGAGGAAGGTGCAATGTTGGTGGGCTTCACAAGAATATGATATTGTGTTAGGTCGATAAATGAATTTCCCTAAATATGAAGTGTTCTTCAGCTAAAACCTACACCCTAGGTTCATGAAAGTAGTGGTTGCTTACCTTCACATTAAACAAGACTATAAACCATCAAAGTAACTAGACCTTCCAATTGAACTGGGTAGATCCAAACATGCTAGTTTCAATGGCATCATTGAAATGGGTGGATAACAAAGCCAATACTTGGTATGACTTAGTGCTCCCTCTAACAAGCAAAGAAGTTTTTATTAAATCAGTCATATGTGGTTCCTATCTATGCCATGTATTGTTTTATTTTACCTAAACTTGTTTGTAACAATTTGTATTTGATGCAAAGGGGCTTATGGTGAGGGGAAAACAAATTCTATTTGAAGGAAAATTCATTGGCTTAAGTGGGGATTGATTTGCAACAACAAGACGAATGGAGGACTTGGCTCTAGAAGTCCTTACTCTTTCAACCTTACTCTCTTAGCAAAGCTGGTGTAGAGAATTGCTTCAAAATATGAAAGTTTTTATACCAAGGTAAAAAGTGCCAAATATATTAAATCTAAAGACTTCTTGACAGGTCTCTTCATTAAAAAAGGATCATAGGATGAAAAAGCATAATCAAAGGGAGATAGGCGGTTTTCAATATACTTTGTTGGGTTGTTAACTCAAGGTCAAAAAATATCAATCCGGGATGATCATTGGATCCTATCCTAAATGGCACAAGAATGACTAGACCAAGACCTAAGTCGAATGTTCCCTCTTTTGTCAGTGATTAATTCTCTCAATTTCCTTAGCTAACAATGATTGGTAGGGCTTTGTCTTATGGAATCCTCTTCAACCAATTACAAATTATTTCTGTAATGTCTACTTACTTCATTACCAAATCCCTCGACCAAAGTCTTGTGCTACCAAGAGAAGGTAGAGAATTGAAAAAACCTTAGACCATTTTTAGGCTATCTCAATGGATTTGAAGATATAAGTCGTTCATTTGGAAGACAATTCATGAAGGTATAGCTACTTAACTTGGCCAAAAGGTATCTTATAACCTCTAATTCATGCCACCTTTGTCAAAGAGCTCCTGAAACTGTATACCATGCTTTAGTTGCCTATGACAAAGCTAGGAGAGTCTGGTTGGGAGGCATACTTAATGTCAAGATCAATCATTCTTAAAACACTCACTCTTTTGTTGATTGGTTCTTTACTTGGTTAGACAATTGTTGATTTATTAAAAACAGAGAAATCGAGCTTACTAACCATCTTGGAATTTCCATTTGGTAGATTTGGAAGACCATAAATAGTTTACTTTTAGATGAATCTAAAAATTTGAAATCATGGTTAAGTGGTTCACCTCCAACTGATGGTAGTAGTAGTTCTTCTTCTTGGTAGCCTCCGAACTTTAGCACCTTCGAGATCAACTATGTAGCTGCTTGTTATGACATGTGCTATGTCTCTCCCCCCATCCAAGTTAAAGTGATAACTACTTGAAATTAATGCTCAGTTTGGAAGGAGTAAAAATGCAAATATGTAGAGTGCAAAACCTTATATTTTGTATGTATTTGCACTGTACATATTTGCATTTATACTCTTTCCAAATGGAGCCTAATACTTTTTAGCTTTGTAATGTGGATTTATGAAGCTCAGATTGTCAATGTCTCATGAATTGTGCTAACAATAAAGTTGCTAACTGTAGCCCTAAAGTTTTCTTTTTATTTATTTTTTGTGTTGAAAGATAATTTCAATTTAGCTTCCGAAGTTGATATATCCTTTTTCTATATTAACATGTCATGTATTGGCCTTGCCCACTCTTTAGCGGATTGAGATTTGATTGATGAGGGCCTTTTTTTGTTTGAATGCCCTCTTGGCTTGTATCTCTGGCAAAGTTTGATCATCTAAACCTTGGATAGCCATGACTATTCCCTATGTTAGTTTTTCTTTAATGAATGAATCACTTCTTCTTTCAAATAAAAAAAAGTTATTTATCCTAAAGCTAAACTCAAATAATTAGAAAAATATATATGCTCCTTAAAAACAATGAGGAAAAAGATAAGTGCTTCTCGAAAATAACCAAAAAGCATTAAAGTATCAGCTTGGTACATTCTATTTTAATATATATATATAGAGAGAGAGAGAGAGTGAGAGAGAGGGAGAGAGAGAGAGAGAGAGAGAGAGATTAGTAAATACTATTGATGAATTATCAATCTCCACCCTCAAGCAATCAGACTCATGAAAGCTTTTGCAAATTAGTGTATATGAGTAAATATTCCTATCAATATTTACTCTTTTTTCTAGGAGAAAAAACTTAATGGCTTTTGGAAGATGTGTTGATTAGGGCTATAACTATATCTATTTGCATAATTTCAAAATAAATCCATCCAAGGATGATCCAAATTTGATGTGTTGTGATTAAATCAAATGCGAGTCAATTCATATGTAATTTAACACCATCCATTTCAATACTTTTTACATTATAATTATGTATACTTAAATTTATGTTGCATTTATCAATAAAGCTAGTTTGAGCTTTTTGTTTTTACAAAGTCTTCTTTTGGTTCCAATGCAAAATTTCCACCAACTAAAGTTTGCATTTATTTATTCATAATTGTGATTTGCATCCCTTCTTAATACAAAACTTGTACTCTTGTATCATTTGCACTCACTAATAGCGTAAATTTTGATTTTCAAATATTGACACGAGCATCATACCACCTTCCTCCAACCTCAAATTTCTCTCATATAAAGTAAGGGCCATGTCAAAATAAAAAATTACCTCACTCCCAAACAAATAGTCCCCTCCTATCTCCATTATTTTGCATATGATGTTGGACAACACCATTTTACGTTGTATTTTACTTTTTAACAAACAAAAAAGACAATGTAAAATTCAAAGCAAAAGTAAGTTGGAATTAACACTTGGCCAAATTGCACCTGCATGCATTTACACTAGTAAATGTGATAAAAGTAAACAAACAAGACAATGTTAAATCTAGTAAAAGTTATTTCCAATTTGCTTTTCTCCTTGATATACGATGTTGAAGTAATTTTTAGTTCAATTTACAAAAAGTGTTTATGTCATAATTAGATTTGTTAATCCATTATAGTTTGTTTGCATCTTTGGTGTTGACTTCCAATTGAATATTATAGGCACAACTTGTGTTGCACCAATACATTATAAAACTATTCAAATTGGATAACACAATTGCATCCCTAACTTATGAGTTGTAAACATTTTTTAGTTTTGTTTGTTTGCAATGTAAAACTGAATTGGATGGAAAAATTGCACCCAATTTAGTCTTGCTTTCAATTCTTTATCACTTAAAGCAGGGATTACTTCACCACCTTGATTTCTATCACACTTCCAAACAATTAACCCTCCTATCTCCATCTATTTCTACAAAACATAAACTAACAAATTAATAAGACAAACTCTAAACCAACAATACACTAGAATTTAATTTAGCATATTTTGCTCCTCACAAATTTGTAACGTAAAGAAACTAAACATTTGGATCAAGATTTTTTTTTTCGAGGTAGTTTCTTCAATGCTAATTACTTGAAATGCTATGGAACAAACAAGCGTCAACATGTATAAGAAAAGCACAAGATGTCCATAGCTTGAGCCAATATGAAGTGACCCAAAGAATTCCTAATGACAGTACCCACATGGGATCCATGCATAAAGGATCCCACCATACATTGATCTTGATATAACCTGAAGGGGGAGGTGTCCACCTGTCAATAACAACAATAAGATGGCTGACATGTTATTGATTCATGTTTGGTTAGAGACTTGTAGCAAAGTACTATAAAATTTCATATGTTGGATATTAACAATGCTAAAGGTTAAGTCACTTCTATCATAATTCCCATAGATTGGAGGCACCAACCTTCCTCAAGCCATCTCATGGAATTCTAATTAGCTTGTTGATCCATCGTTAAAGTCCCTAATATCCTGAATCATATAACACACATGGCTGGGTATTAAAAGAATTAGTGCTTCAACGTTTTTTCATTATCACCACAAATATTATATGTAACACCAATGTGAGAACAAAATATAGATAAGTCAAGTTTCAAAGGCAGATAACACATTATACAGTACCAAAGAAAAGTGAGAACACAAGGTGGTAGTCATATATTCCAAAAAATGGCCTATGGCATACCATTAAAAGGTAGGTGTTGTGAAGATGAAGAAACTTTTGAAGCTAAGAACAAATAAGCTGATGATGATGTAAAGACTCCTTTGGGCATGAGGTGACAAGCATGTTATACGATATTGAGCATTTTGCATGTCAATTAGCAAGGGGATATTGCAAATAAGATGAGTAGTTTGGTCAAGTAAAGAATAAATAATGTCGTGTTTCCAATTTTTAGTATTGGAGTTCATCAACTCTAACATTATTCAATCAACATTATAAGTACATGAAGTGCTTCTAACAAGTCTAGAAGGAAGCCATGGATCTTCATATATATATAACTTGTCTCTCATTGCCAATATTGAAACACGACCCCTTTAAAGGGCCATTCTTACTAGTTAACATACTTTTCCAAATAGGGCATCCTCCATTTTCATGTCTTGCATTTCGAAAGTTGGACTTGGATCCAAAAGAATGATACTCTCACCCCCTCTATTATTGAACCCCACAGTTAATATCTAAAGTTGAGAATTTGTTTTTAATAACATATTTGATCCAGTCCAGTGTGAATCCATTATAAATGGACCAGGTCTGATCCTATCCAATGAACATTTTGGACTGGTACAATTTGATGTATGGACAGTCTAATATGTTGAAATTCATTTTGATTTAGATTGGTTTCAACCCAAACCCGATCCATTGACACCTATATTTTTATCTTATATCATTGGACCAGATATTGGCTTAATCCAACCCACTCCAATATAAATTTATTACGGTCAGACCAAGTCCAATCCAAGCTAATAAATATTTTGGACTAAATTGGTCTAATCCAATATGTCTTGTTGGTCCATCCAATCCATCCAAATTGATTTTGGATTGGACAAAGTCCAATCCAAGACTGATCTATGACACCCTTAGTTCAAATTAATTCCCACCCAAAATTGTGAGCTAGAGCATTATTTTTCTTACAAACACCTTTATAAATGTTTTGAATTGCCATGTAATACGAGGGCACCATTGAGATGGTTGGTTTTATTAGAACTTCACACGCATGAGAGATGATAACACTTATAACCCTGTAACTTCAATTAAAATATATCAATGAGGAATTTCTAACATTCAACTTTACAAACATCAAACATTTATAACATTTCATTGAGGAATTTCTAACATTCACCATATGCATCATGTGAACCCCATCTTATCAAGTTATGTCGAGATTTTGGATCAACAGTTTAGATACACACATCAAAAACTATAATGAAGATGTACGGGGAGAGAGGGTATCCATGTCCCAACATTTTTTGTTGTGACCCTCTCCCCCAAATGATCACTTAGCAGCTTACTAAAAAGATGTAGATGAAATACACAAGTTAACTTATGAAATTACTCAAAGAAATTCCATTATTTGAAGAGACCAATCAATAAACTTCTACTCAACTCGATCGTAGGCTTTGGCAAGACCTAACTTCGATAAAAAGTTTTCATGTTAACCAAATAATTTTGAGTAATAGTGCACAATCTCTCTTAGTAGCAATATTTCTACTATATTGAATCTAGCACCTATGGATGAAGGTGTTTTGGAAGGGCGAAAATGAGCCTATCAAGAAGAGGCTTTAATATATTTACAATTTTTTTCATTACAACTTTATAAGACACATTAACAAGGTTAATGGGCTAGAGATCATGTGTGGAGTCCACATTATCTTTTTTTTTTTTTTTTTTTGTTTGAAGTAACACAAGGGTTGTGCGATCAATTTCAACAAGTGTTTGGGTTTTTGAAAAAAAAAAAAACTTACAAAGTCTGCCAAATTTGTTCCCACTTATTGCCAACATGTTTGATAGAAGGCCACAAGTAGCTTGTTTAGGCTTAGTGCCTTAACACAGTAGAGAATAATGTCTCTTCCACTTCCTTTGCATCATGAACCCTACTAAGAAGAGCATTATCTCTGTAGTAATTTGCATTGGCAAGAGAGATTTTGAAAGGTTGAAGCGATTGGGAATAGACAAGAAGAAAATAACATAATGAAAATTTCTTGCACCAAGGCACTCATTTCAACCAAATCCCAGGTCAACTATCAACTTTTTTCCTGAGCCTAAATAATGTATTGTCTTCTTCTATTGGTGGAGGAGATATGAAAGAAGGTGATGTTGCAGTCTCCCTCATGTAGTTAAGAGACACACAAACATTGTTTCCAAAAAAGTTCAATGACTTCCAAAAGTCTATTAAGTTATTGTCTAATTTGTTGCTCCTCATATGGAGAATAACTAAAATGGTTGTTTGTTTCCTCTTATCTCTTATCTCTTAAAGTGTAATCATACAACTTTTTTTTTTTCCAATGAAACCTCCAAAAGACAAATAAAAACTCTCACATATGGGGTCAAAATAAATATTTGATAATTCTTAAAATTCTAGAGTTTAGATGAAAGAAAAATTTACTAATACCAATATACTTCTTAAGGTAGTTATTGCATGTTCAAATGTCAGACTTCAAAGCAAGCGAACATGCCTAAAATCGATGTTATTTTGAATGGCTAAAATTATCTAATTTGTTGCTCCTCATACGTGGGCTTTGAACCTTCCACTTAACTCTAATTTATGTTAAATGTATTTTTCTTACACCATATGTCTTCAAATCTAGGAGGACCAAATATATTCCTTATAGCTATATAGTGTGTAAGACAATTGGAGAGTGCTCAAATGGGCCATTGGTTACACTAAAATTGGATATACCCAAATCCAATATTGTCTTGCTAATTTCCACATTCAAAATAAATATATTAGTCAGATTTATATTGGATTCTTGTTATTGCAACCAGATATTAGTGACAAACATATCATATACCCTCCATAAAATGAACCAAGAGTTACTTTGATACTTTACTAACAAAATGAACGCATTAAACTTAAACCCATTATTATTTAGTAAAAATACAACGTTGAAACCAGCTTTATTAATAGGATACCAAATCGAGCCGGATCATAGCAGATGGGATAAGGGATAAGGTTTTAGTCCATATTTAGTCCAGTTACAAACCGATCGAATTCGGATCATCATTAAGTGGACCGAATTCGATTTCGAGTTCGGATAGCGTTTCCCGCGATACGGGTCGTAGGCTCGTAGCTTCTAGCTGCGTAAGCCTAAGACCTTCGATCCAACAACTTACTCAATTTTCACGATTTTCCCAAGATATAAGGGGTATTTCTGTCAAACAAAATAGGATATAAATACATGAAGAAAGCGCGGGAAAACGGTCAGTAGGGGTCGCGCGGCAACTATGTCAAGACCGAGGGGTTCGCGAACTTCTCCGGCAACTATTACTCGAGAATCCTATCCAACGTTAGCTAGCATCTAGGGTTTTAAGTCTGTTGATTGAATCAGAGGTACAGACTTATTTTTTTTCTACGTCCATTTCCGAGTGATTAGAAGCTGCACTAGGAAGCAACCATGAACAATGAAGGTAGGCGGAGAGATCGCAGGGATTCGAGAAGTACCAAGAAGCAAAAGCTCATTCGCAGTGCCGAAGAAGAATTTGAATCAAAACTTGGCTTTGATCTGTTCACCGAAGGCGAAAAGAGGCTTGGATGGTTGCTGACTTTTGCATCTGTAAGTCACTTGCTCCCAATTCGTGGTCTTCATTCCCGTCTTCCTTTCTCCCAATTGCCCATTTATATGCTCCTAGAATTCATTTGGAAATATTTTCAATGTTCTCATTTTTTGCAGTCATCGTGGGAGGATGAAGATACTAACAAGACGTATAGTTGTGTGGATCTTTACTTTGTTTCTCAGGTATCTCCCCCCTCCTTCCTTTAATCGAACAGCACATGCTTCCATAAGCAGGATAGGTTGTTTTACTGGTCATTTTGGAAATATTTTTTCTTTCTCGTTCGCTAATCTGGCTTAGACTTCGGTTTATATTCAATTGTTTTACTTTTTTTTGGCTGCAGGATGGATCTACTTTTAAGTCGAAATACAAATTTCCTCCTTACTTCTACGCAGCCACAAAGGTACAGTTAAAACAATACCTGACAGGAGGAGCAGGATTGGAATTTCTGATAAAAGATTGGGTTAACAGAATCTTTTTTTCAGTAGTTAGTGCGTTAGTATTTTGATTTCATTGTTTTTGAATTTTCATTTTTGATAATTTGTGCTTTCCATGATGTTCCAGGATAAAATGGAATTGGATGTTGAGGCATATCTTAAACGACGATATGAAGGGCAAATTTCTGATATAGAAATAGTAGAAAAAGAGGACCTTGATCTGGTAATTACTGTTCTTCCTGCCTCTGAAATATGTCTTTCTCAAAATTGCATTCTTTCCCTGCTTCCAAATGATTATGTTTCCAGAAATTTTGGAAGAATTCAAGTTAGCTTAGAAACCTGAACTTTCTGGATAAGTTGAACCAAGACAAAAGGAAAGGATAATAGGCCACTTATCTTTGTGAATGAAGGCTTAAGGCAGTGAAATTAAAGCAATTCAGATTTCAGAGTTGATTACAATACAATACTTAATAACCTCCAAACTGCTATGATGCAATATGGCAAGCTGGGTTAAAGATATACAGTAGAAAGCCACATGGAATGTGACCAAAACCAGGGCTAAAATTTATGTCCCAAAGAGACTAAAAGAGGTGGAACATCGTGACTATCTTTTTAGGAGTGTTAAAGGTGAATTCATTTCATTAGCAGTCATTGACTGACATACATTTGGAGGTCCTGCTGATTGTTGGGGAATTACACATGCCTATAATGGCATGAAGTATGGGCCTATCATTTTGGTGAATGGTCCAATTTTGGGTCCAGGGCCATTTGTTGCGGATCGAGATTTGGTTGGATCTGTGGCAGGTTTAAGTAGGGCAGGCTTGACAGGTGGGTCTGAAATGTAAGTTCTTAGTGATGATCGGTGTTGTGTGGGACAGGCTTAAGGCCAATATTGGCCCAAGAGTGTCAAGAGCCCAAATGCCCAATACATGCTGGATTAAAATCTAATGATGATAAAGGTCTTCAGAAGTGTATTGAAGAAGTGGCAATGGAGGTATATAAGTGATGCACAAATAGGAAACAAGTCTCATTCTCTCTCTTAGTGGTAGGTCTGAGTGAAACTTAGGCTTTGTTTGGATCCGGTGTAAAACATCATCAGTGTAATCAATGTTTTACACTGAACCGTATATATAGGTGACCATTACATTTTGAAAACCGTGATAAAAATAGTGTAAAGTTTTACATATAAAATCAATGTAGTATTTACATTGATTATTGATGTAAAACTTTATGCTTGATGAGGTTTTACATCGATTCACGATGTAAAACTCCACTCCATCCAAACACCAACAAATCTAAACCGGAGTGGAGTTTTACGTCGATCATAATTACACGCTTCTTCCAAATGCCTACAAAATGAACCGGTGTAAAATTTAAATTGGTTCTTGATTTATATCGCTTCCAAATGCAGCCTTAAAGATTATTAGTTTCATGTTTCTCGGATTATGCTTGATTGTGGTTTGCTCAACTGGCCCATATGGTAGGTGTAGAAGGTGAGAAGTTGATGCACATGGAAGCTTATTCTTGTTCTCTTATTTTGTTTAGGGTCTCACACCAGTCAATATGAAGGAAGGGAGGTAATGGATTCAGTGGGGGTGTCTACCAGTTTGCCATTTGATCAAAATCTCCTCCTCATAAGGTATATGGGACCTGGCTTGGCTAGAGATGGAGGAGGCATTGGAGGTCGTAGGAGGTGACAAAGAAGTTGAGGTTGAAGAAGGGTTGGATTAGTTAGAAAAGGAGGGAGGTGAGGTTGAGAATAAGAAGGTTTGGTTTGACAAATTCACCAATTTAACATAATGATTTATTGCCTTCTCGATGCTCTCCTTGGAAAGCTATTCATGGTATATTGCCTTCCACCCTTCCTTGCTTTAAATTTGATGCCTGTGCAGGAAACAAAGTGTTGTTTCGAAAGGATGTTTGGGTTAGAGAGATTCCCCTCAGTGATAGGTTCCCTATTATTTATTCATTGTTAGAAAATAAAATGAGAGTGATCTCTTCAGTTTTTATTGATAATTCTTGGGACTTGGGTCTAAGGAGGTCTAATGGATCGGAAATGGTAATGGTGGATGAATTAGTTACTCTTTTAGGGTCAACCTATCTGGATCAATCTTGTTTGGACAATAGAATTTGGAAACCTTCCCCATCTGATGTGTTCATTTGGTGTCGGCATGTACCTCCAAAAATTCAGGCTTTTTGTTGGGAGGTGGTTCTCCAGAAAACCAATACTCTAGATATGTTGCAAAGAAAAAGGCCAAATTTTTGCCTGTCACCCCATGTTTGTAGCCTTTGTTTGGGTTCCGGTGACTGGTAAGACGATCACACGTATTAATTTCTTGTCAGTTTGTGTGCTTTATTTGGACCTGGTTCTCTTCTATCTTTGGTTGTAGGTGGACACCTCCCTAGGACGTGGTAAGTCTTTTAGACCCAAGCTTTTTCAGGCAGCCGAAGAGGTGTGGGAGATTAATGTCGAGAGCCTTTTTTTTGATAAAATTAATGTCGAGATCCTTGAGAGAAATTATCCTATGGTTTGTTTGGGAAGAAAGAAACAATAGGATCTTTAAAGGAGTGGAGATATCCAAGGATGAAACTATAGAAAGAATAACCAATATGATTATTCAATGGTTGAAAACTTTGAATTTGTTTAAAGATTTCTCAGCTGAGGACATTTATAGGAATTGGGGAGGGGTGGCATCTACAACTTCCGTAAAACCTACTGTGTAGGAGTTGTGGTCCCCACCAGCATAACAAAGAATGAAGCTGAACTTTGATGGGAGCTCTAGAGGTAACCTGGGCCCTATAGGGGGAATATTTAGAGATGAAAATGGCAAAACTGTGGCTATGTTTTTGGGGTCGATAGGAGTGGGGGACTCATTGAGAGTGGAGGTGATGGCCTTGTTTTAAGGTGTAAGATATGCCAAACAATTGGGGTTAACACCAAATTGAGATAGAGGGGGACTGGCTGCAATCAGATAAGTTGGGAGCCTGGATTTATAGACAGGCTATAAGGGAAATCCTCAATACAACAAGGGAGATTAGTGGGCAGTTTTGTAATAAAGATTGCTGGGCTATTTTGTAATAAAGATGCTGGGGACTCAACACTTGTTTAGGGGTTGAGAGTTGTACTTAATTTTGTATTAATGAACTTACCATTTCCAATAAAAAATGATTTATTTTTTAATTGATAGAACAATTCCTATAAATCAGGTGGTGGTTGTAGAGATCAAAATGGATAAAACACTTGAGTTGTTTTTCTTGGTAGGAGAGAAACATGTTGAAGCCACATTTAGGTGCCTAGAAGAAAATGAGTGAAGAAATAGGATGCTGTTGGTGGTGAGAATGGTTTACAATATTGGCAGGTTTTGGTGAAATCTCCTAGAAATCTCCCCATTTTGTGAGTGGGCAATATGAAATATTCCAAGGATCCTCTTCCCCTACATAAACATGATATATTAGGGATATTTTGAATGTCATTGATAAATCAACATCTAAAATTTGCATTTTAGAATTTTCCAAACTTTATAATATTTTGTTAAAATTGTTAAAAATTTATGGAAATCTTTTCCTATAAGAGCAAATGGGGTTTTTGTGATTGGATGATTGGTTTACTATTTTCAATGCGGTTCGCTTACTAAGTCATAATAATTTAAAAAAGGGGATAAAAAGAAAAACAACTAAGAGGGTTCTCAATTTGATTAAAATGTATAGTAACAAGAAAGATAGAAATCAAACAAGTGAATGGCTTTTGTATAGAAGAGAAGATGGCTAAAAGACTAAGAAAGAGACAGAGAGAGAAAGCTATTTAAGTCTCTTAATCTTTTCTTATTTGATTTAAGAGGTTGCATGCTATTGTTTTTCTGACTCTTAACGTGCAATTACATGATGTTTTATTAACGAATTATATGTTTTTTAGTCATTTTCCTTATTTTTTAGGTTTTTTAAATATCTTGGTGAAATAACCTTGACAATTTCCCTATTATGGTATGGAAAAATGTCCATCAATATTGAAATTGTGAATCATGGTGGTGACTGGAGGTGGCTAATGATGGCAATTCTAGGATCATTAGAGAGAAGTTTGCTTTGAAGGTGAGAGGGAGAGGTAGGAAGAAAAAAAACACTAGAGTTCTTCAATGATACTGTAGCATTGTCCTTGCCAACTAGAGGAATGCCCAAAAGTGTCAAGGGACAATAGAGAATGGCAGAGGTAAGAAATGAGAGGTATAGGGGTTCATTGTAGATTTTGGGCATTATTTTGATTTGGGGTGCCTTTGTAGATTTTGTACATGATCATGGGGTTCATTGTTGTTTGTTGATGACATTGAATTTATTAATGAAAATAATGAAGGATTAAATGCAAAATTAAGTTCATGGACAAATTCCTTGGAAACAAGAGGTTTTAAAGTAAGTAGGACCAAAACAAATTATATGCTATGTAAATACAAGGGAGAGATTATCTATAGAAAAATGTAAGCGAGAGATTAAGGGTGTTACCCACAAAATTAGTGTTGGATAGGAAAAATGGAGAAATTGAGGAGGATGTTTCCCATAGAATTAATGCAGAATGGGCAAAATGGAGGTGCGTCTGGAGTCTTATGTGATTGGCAATACTACTCAGGTTAGAAGGAAAATTCTATAAAACAGTTGTAAGACCAGCAATACTGCATGGAGCATAGTGTTAGGAAGTTAAGAAACATGTCCAAAAAATGAGTGCAACAAAAATGTGTATGCTGGGATGGATGAGTGGGAAGACTAGAAAGGATAGGAAATGAACTAATTCGAAGGAACCTAGGAGTAGCTCCAATAGGTGATAAAATGAGTGAAAGTAGACTAGGATGGTTTGGTCACATGCATGGAAGACTATCTACAATACCTGTAAGAAGAATTGTTCTATTGCAAGTTGAAGGGGCTTGAAGGGATAGGGATAGACCAGAAAGGACATGGGTTTAAGTAGTAAGGAATGATTTAAACTCTCTTAACTTAACAATGTATGACACTAAACAGAACAGAATAGTGAAACAGGATTCACGTTGCCACCCCATATAGCTGGGATACGACTTAGATGATGATGATCATGGGGTTCATTGTTCTTTGCTTGGGCCACATAACCTCTCATACCCTTTTTCTTTGTTAGTGATATTTTCCTCTACTGTTTCATACGGCTTAGATGATGATGATCATGGGGTTCATTGTTTTTTGCTTGAGCCACATAACCTCTCATACCCTTTTTCAATTGTGCATAAGAGATCAAGACTCGTATTGACAATGCAAATGGTGCATAGTATGAATATTCAATTTTGTTTAGGCAGTATTTCTCAAAAAAAAGTTTAGGCAATAGGTAGTTAACATCTTTTTAAGTGGTAAATGAACTAAGGAATGTGTTTGCATTTTGGAACAAGGGGAGGTCCTTGGATGGGGTGTTAAGGGTCAATTTCTTTTTTCTTTTCTTTTTTTTGGGGGATGCAGAGGGTTAGAGCTGTTGTCTATCTTGTTGGTACTTGGTAGGGTTCTTACTCTAGCTCTTGCATACTGGTGTTTGTATGGAACATTGGTTTGGGTCTTTGGTCTGGTGTGGTTGGGTTATGAGCACTATGAAACTTCTCTCTATCCCCTTTTCTTTTTTTATTTATCCATATTAGACAATATGGTTCTTGCATTCTCCTTATTATGATTCGGCCTGCCATTGAGTTCTGTTAGTCTGATAACAACCAAGAAGAGAGAAGAAGAAAGAAAGAGAGAGAGAAAAGAGGAGAAAAGGAGAGAAGAAAAGTCTGGTTCGAATGAGAGAAAAATTACCTCTCCCATTCGGCCAGACATGTTTTATATCACTAACATAATGGAAAAGACACATGTGCCCTTATTTAAGTGAGGGACACTAGTTCTAATATAATATTACAGATCAACAACCTCAACATAAGTATAAAGATAGAAATACCCCTACACTAACACTCCCCCTCAAGCTGGTGAATATATCATATAATGCCAACTTGTTACATATGTAATCCACTCTTTCCCGACTCAACCCTTTAGTAAATAAGTTTGCCCACTGGTTCCCTGTGTTAACATATGCAGTGTCTATCACTCCGTTCAATACCTTCTCTCTCACAAAGTGACAGTCAACCTCTATGTGCTTGGTTCTTTCATGAAACACCGAATTAGAAGAAATATGAACTGCAGCCTGATTGTCACAATAGAGCTTCATTGGAGTGTCAACATTGTATCCTATCTCCTGTAGAAGGTTCCTTAGCCACACTAATTCACAAGTAGTATGTGCCATAGCTCTATATTCTGCATCTGCACTGCTTCTCGCCACGATTGTCTGCTTCTTACTTTTCCATGTCACCAGATTACCCCCAAGAAAAGTGCAATAGCCTGTGGTAGACCTCCTATCAGACATAGAACCGGCCCAGTCAGCATCGATATATCCTTCTATTTCAAGTTTTCTACCACTTATGTATATCAAACCACAACCAAGAGCCCTTTTTAAATACCTCACAATTCTTAGAATCGCATCCCAATGAGGAACCAGAGGTTTTTGCATGAACTGACTTACCACACTAACCGCAGATGAAATATCTGGCCGAGAAATGGTTAGGTAGTTCAGTTTACCTACAACTCGTCGGTATTTGCTAGGGTCTTCAAACACTTCACCCATATCACTGCTCAGCTTAGTATTTGTTTCCATGGTGTTTCAGCTGTTTAACACCTAACAAACCTGTTTCCTCCAGCAATCAAACACATTTCCTCCGACACAAATTAATACCATGCTTAGACCTTGCTACTTCTATCCCCAAGAAAAATTTCAATTTACCAAGGTCCTTTGTTTGAAAATGTTCCTATAGAAAAGTCTTCAACCTGTCAATGCCCATTTTATCATTCCCGGTAATAACAATATCATCTACATACACCACCAATAAGATTTTTCCTACCTAAGAGTCTTGACTGAAGATTGAATGATCAACTTGGCACTGTTTCATACCAAACTTCTTTACCACCTCACTGAACCTACCAAACTAAGCTCGAGGAGACTGTTTAAGCCCATAAATAGCCTTCTTTAGTTTGCACTTGATGGATAGGTGGCCGGTACATGGAGGCGATGTGTATACACTTGATGGATAGGTGGCCGTTCAACAGGTGGTGGCATTGGAGGCAAGGACTTGGTCACAATTGGAATAAGGGGAATAGAATCCGCAATTGGAAGTGGAAGAGGAGGAGGTGATGAGGAGGAAGAAGCATCACCGGACCCCAAGAAAAACGGAGTAGACTCAAAGAAGGTAACATCAACACACACAAAGGAACGTCGAGAACTAGGATGATAACACTTACACCCTTTCTGGGTCTTGGAATAGCCAAGGAAGATGCACTTAATGGATCATGCAACTAACTTGTCCTTCCCAGGGCCCAGACTATGGACGAAGCACACACCCAAAAACCCGAGGAGAAAGAGGAAACGGAGATAAGGTGGGAACCAATGTAGTGAATGGGGAATGACCATCAAGGATAGACGTGGGCATCCGATTAATCAAGAAGCAAGAAGTAAGCACCGCATCACTCCAAAAGGGTTTGGGAACATTCATGTGATGCATGAGGGATCGAGCTGTTTCCAAAAGATGACGATTCTTTCTCTCAGCCACCCCATTTTGTTGTGGGGTGTAGGTACATGAGGTCTGATGTATAATGCCATGTTGGTCCAAGTATTATTGAAATGATGAAGAGAAATATTCATGGCCATTATCGGAATGAAAAATTTTAATGTGAACACCAAATTAGTTGCGAATCTCAGCATAAAATTTTTGGAAGATGGTAAACAGTTCGCTCATTTCTTTTATTAAATAGAGCCACGTCATCCTTGAATAATCATAAACAAAAATGACAAAATATCTATATCCATTGTATGACATCACTTTATAAGGACCCCAAGCATCTGAATGAACCAAAGAAAAAGGGCTTGACACACGGTTATCAACCATAGGACTAAAGGGAACACAATGATGTTTCCCCAACTGACACGACTAACAATTTAAAACAAAAAGTTGACTTAATGAAGGAACCAAAGACTTTAAAACTTTTAGCGAAGGATGACCAAATCGACAGTGCCACTGGAGAGGAGAGAGAGATGACTGGAGAGCTGTTGATGTTCTTCCACCACCGTCAAGATAATGCAATACACCAGTTTCTTGTCCTCCACCAATCTTCATCCCCGTCTTGAGATCATGAAAAACACATGAAGAAGGGTAAAAAGTAATAGAGCAATTAAGTGACTTGGTCAACTTACTAACAGACATAAGGTTAAACGGAAATTTAGGGACATACAAAACTGAGGATAAAGATAAAGGGGTCATGTTAACATTGCCAACACCACAAATGGAGGATGTGGAACCATTAGCAAGGGTAATAGATTGTGATGTTGAGCAATGAGAGAGGGAAGAAAACACACCTGGAGTTCTAGTCATGTGATCGGAGGCTCCAGAGTCAATAATCTAGGGATTGGGTGTGGATGCTGAACAAGCCATACCTGAGTGTGCGAGAGTAGTCGTGTTCTGCTGAGATGTGGATTGGACAAACCTCTCATACTCATCACGGGGAACACTCACCATCTCCTTCCCGGGAACATCTGTGGATGTAGGAGGCATCTGATCAGCTGAATGACTCTCCTGTCTGAAATTGGTGTCACTAGTCATGGCATGATTGGCCCAAGTTGATGGTGGACCATGCAAGTCATAGCAATAATTAATGGTATGTCCATCCTTACCATAATGAGTACGCCTCCTCGGACCCGAGCCATGTCCTCTGCCGCGGGCTCCCCTTGAATCTCTACTTCAAGTATGACCACCACCATGGTTATATGTAGGTCCACCACCACCACTCCGGCCATATACCAAACCACTACTACCACTACGGCCAGACTGAGCTCCCCGAGCTCCACCTCTAACACCACAGCCCCTCGATACTGCAAATGTTGATCTATCAGAAACATTAGAGTTCTTAGTAGATCCAATAGAAATCCTCTGAAGTCGAGCAAACACCTCTTCTAAGGAAGGGAGAGCTGACCCTCCTGGTATCTGAGCCCGCACTGGTTCATACTCAGATTTCAGCCCCACAAAAAATTGAGTCACATCAAGTTGTTCTCTCTATTGTTGCTGAATTTTGACATCAGAAGTGAGGGGGTTATAAACATTCAACCCATTACGAATGTTTCTCATACTAGCATAGTACTCCTCAAGACTCTGATTGCCCTGTTGTAGATTAAAGTATTCCTGATACAGCTGATATACTCTGGTTGTATTGTCTTGACCAGAATACAACTTCTTAGCATGGTTCCACACATCCTTGGCAGTGTCAGGAAAAATGAAATTTACACTAATCTTGGGTTTCATACTGTTCCATAACCACGCGATAATCTGTGCATCCTCTTGTTCCCAGTCATCATACTCATGAGAATCAGTGGAGGGTTTCTCCTCCCTTATGTGTTTCACCTTCTTCTTTGCCTTCAGAAAAACCTATACAGATTTAGCCCAAGGTACATAATGTAATCTTAGGAGCTGTACTTGAAGTAGCAAAGAAGAGAAGAGAACCTCTGAAATGCAGTGAATGTCGAATTGTACTTGCCAGTCGACCATACTATTATTTATATATGAATATAGTACAAGGTACAAGAAATTACTGGGATGCCCTTGATTAGTGACGGGACACCCATATGACTTAAATCATTAAACAGGATTAGGCCCATTAACACAGGCCCAGTTACAAGATAAGTTAAACATAAGAATGGGCTAATAAGAACTCTTATCAGCCGAACATCACTCTAACATTCTAACACTCCCCCTCAAGCTAAGCATGGGCTAATAAGAACTCAATCATGCTTAGCTTGCCAAGTATGTCCCTGAACTTTGTTGTTGCCAGCCCTTTAGTTAATACATCTGCAATTTGCATCTCTGATGGAGTATAAGGCACATAGAGTTCTCCTGAAATAATTCTCTCTCTGACAAAGTGTCGATCAATTTCAATATGTTTTGTCCTGTCATGCTGCACGGGATTGTTGGCAATGTTGATAGTAACTTTATTATCACAATACAACTTGAGAGGACCCTCAGTCTTGATACCAAGCTCATTAAGAAGAGTTCTGAGCCATAAGAGTTCAGCAACCCCGTGTGCCATAGCTCGGTATTCTGCTTCTGCACTTGATCTTGCCACAACATTTTGCTTCTTACTGCGCCATGTGACTTGGTTTCCTCCCAAGAATGTACAGTAACCTGAGGTTGATTTTCTGTCTCCAATAAACCCAGCCCAACCAGCATCAGTGTAGGCTTCAATTTCAAGTCTGCTGTTTTTCCTGAATAGAATTCCTTTCCCTGGGCAAGTCTTCAAGTATCTGAGAATTCTTTCCACTGCTCTCATATGATGGGTCTTTGGTGAGTGCATGAATTGACTGACAACATGCACTGGATAGGCAATGTTTGGCCGAGTAAGGGATAAGTATATCAGTTTTCCTACCAATTTTTGGTACATTTCTTTATCATAGTATTCCTCACCCATTGATTCTTGTAATCCATGGTTCGGTTCTATTGGAGTGTCTGCTGGCCTGCACCTCATCATGCCTGTTTCCTCTAGGAGATCTAGCACATATTTTCGTTGACATATATAGATTTCTTCTCTTGATCTAACAACTTCAATCCCAAGAAAATATCTCGGATTTCCCAGGTCTTTGATATCAAATTCTGAAGCTAAGAACTCCTTCAGTCTCTTCATCTCTTTCACATCATTTACAGTAATCACCATATCATCCACATAAACAATGAGTGCTGTAAGTTTGTCATCCTGTCTCCTTGTAAACAATGTATGATCTACACTGCTCTGAGTGTACCCCACTTTCTTCATGGCCATACAAAGTCTCTCAAACCATGCCCGGGGAGACTGTTTCAAACCATATAATGCTTTCCTTAGTTTACACACCTTCTTTACAACATCATATCCAGGTGGGGGTTCCATGAATACCTCTTCATGAAGATCACCATTTAGGAACGCATTCTTCACATCCAGTTGATGAAGTTCCCAAGAGAATTTTGTTGCTAGTGACAGTAGAACCTTGATTGTTTGAGCTTTGCTACTAGGGCAAATGTTTCCTTGTAGTCAATTCCTTCATTTTGTGTAAATCCCTTTGCCACAAATCTGGCCTTGTACCTCTCAATTGACCCATCTTCCCTGTGCTTTACTGTGAATACCCACTTGCACCCAACAATGCCTTTCCCCTCTGGCAGGTCCACCAATTCCTACGTTCTTGCTTTCATTAGGGCTTTCATCTCTTCATTCATGGCTTCTTTCCACCTTGGATCAGATGCCGCCTCTGAGTACCTGGAAGGGACACATACAGAGGAAAGAGCAGACACAAAGGAATGATAGGTAGGGGTTAAGTGTGAGTAAGAAACATAATCAGCTATGGGATGCCGAGTGGTACAAGAACGAACAGGCTTACGGAGAGCAATAGGAAGATCCAAATCTGAATTGAGTGAGTCAGAATTACCTTGGATTGCAGAGACAGATTGATCTAAGTTCAACTAGTTGCAATCATGAGGTTGAGGGCCCTTCTTCCTTCTACTGTATGTAAGTATCTCTTTCTCTTGCCTACTTAAACCTTCAGAAGCATCAGCTGAATCTGGAGAAGTAACTGACACAATGGGAGTCTCACTAGGTTGACCCGAAATGTTACAACTAGGAGTAGTGGAAGGTGATGAAAGGGGAACAAATAAGAAGGGAGAATGAGAATCCTCTTCCAACCCACTAGTCTCCCCTGAAGAGGATTCTGAGAAGACTGGAAATAGGGTTGAGACTCAAAAAAGACTACATCTCTGGTGACATATTTTTTCTTGGAGACAGGATCATAACACTTGTACCCCTTTTGCGTTGGAGAGTACCCAAAAAAAAATTCCCTTTGTAGCCTTGGGATCCAGCTTGGTTTTCTTTGGATCCTTCACATGTATGAAGCATGTACAGCCAAAAACCCGTGGGGAAAGAGGAAATTCTAGAAGAGTGGGACACAAAACAGAGAAAGGAGTCTTCATACCCAGTACCTTAGATGGCATCCGATTTATCAGGTATGATGCAGTGAGTACAGATTGAGACCAATATTGCTTGGGCACATTGTGGTGGAAAAGTAGGGCTCGAGCTGTCTCCAATAGGTGCCTGCTCTTGCGCTCAGCAACCCCATTTTGCTGAGGGGTGTAAGCGCATGATGATTGGTGTAACATGCCTGCATCTTCCATGAATGAGTTCAGGGATCTTTCAAAGTATTCAGCTGCATTGTTTGAACGGAATTGCTTAATCTTCTTATCAAATTGTGTTTCAACCATCTTGCAAAACATCATAGTTATCCGAGGAACTTCATCACGTCTTTTTTAATAGATAAATCCAAGTGCACCGAGAATAATGGTCAATAAAACTGATAAAGTAACGGAAGCCATCAATGGAAACAATGGGTGAAGGACCCCAAACATCAGAATGAACCAAATCAAAAGGGGCTTGAATTTCATTACTAGAAATTGGATACATTGATCTACATTGTTTTGACATTTGACACACATCACAAATTAAACTCTGACTTGGAATTCCCTTACATAATTCAGGAAACAACATTGCTAAAGAAGAAAAAGACAAATGACCTAGCCTAGCATGCCACAAGTGCAGCCTAGTTATTGACTCCACACTTTTCGGACTAGTAGTAGTAGAAGCTTGTAGGGCTGAGTTGATATCTGCATCAAAATAGTAGAGTCCCCCATACTCATGACCACTCCCAATCGTTCTCCTCGTTAATCTGTCCTGGAAAACACAATGAGAAGGAAAAAAAGTTATACTGCAGTTCAAATTTTTTGTAAGCTTTGAAACAGACAACAGATTTGAGGCAAGACTAGGAACATGTAGGACTGATTTAAGAGAGCGATCATTGCTTAGGTCAACCACCCCCTTTCCAGAGATGGTGGAGAGAGACCCATCAGCTACTCTCATCTTATCCTGGCCAGACAACAAACGATATGAAGAGAATAAGGAGGACATATGTGTCATATGGTCAGTGGCTCCGGAATCAATCACCCAAGAGGTAGAATTAATGGAACTAGTTGCACTAAATGCAGAGGCTGTACCTGATTTGGCAAGAGAGGTGGAAGGTAAAGAATTGTTCTTCAGACGGGCTAATGCTCGGCTGAGAACCTCTACCTCACTAGCTGTGAAGCCCAAAGTACTTGGTCCAGAGGAGTCGACAGCCTGCCATGTGGTGGAAGAGGACACTGTCTGAGTACTCTGTGAGTTGTCACTACTATTGTTGGTGGCAAGATTCCCACTTGCTGTGTGCCCTTTATGTTGCCTTTTGTCCTTTCTCAGAGTAGCTGGCTTCAGATGAGGGTACAAGACCCAACATTTCTCCTTTGTGTGTTTCTCACCACCACAATGGGTACACTTGAGGGACTTTTTGTCTGAAAATCTATTTTCCTTAGTGGAGACTAGGGCTGAATGTTCTCCAGATAGTTTTGTTGATTGTGTTTGAGAGTCAACTTGCATCTCCTTTCTCCTTACTTCTTCATTCCTCACTAGGTAGTAGACATGGTGAAGCTTAGGTAATTCATCTCTCCCTAGAATCTGTGACCTTATACCTTCATATACAGGGTCTAGGCCCGCCAGAAACTTGAAGGCTCTGCCCTCCTCAATCTGCTTGTCATGCCTCTCCTTATCCTTGGCATTTTTCCAATCCAAAATCAAGTGATGGTCAAGCTCTTCCCAGAGGCCTTCCAGTGTTGCAAAGTATGTTGCCACGGACATGTCTCCTTGCCTTAGGGCTGCAATGTCTTGGTTCAGCCTGTAGATTCTAGCATTGTTCTTTTTTTGGCCGTATGTCTTGGATACTTTCTCCCAAATTTTAGCGGCTGTAGGGAAATGATGAACAGTTCTGGCCACCCGAGGAGTCATGGAGGCCAGCAACCAAGACATGATTGTGGCATTTTCCTTGCGCCACACGGTGTATTCAGGACTGCCAATTTCTGGTTCTTTCTTGTCTCCATCCAAATAGCCTGTGAGATCACGAGAGGTAATGAACAACCTTGCTGAGACGGACCACTCTCTGAAGTTATACTCATCCAGCAGCACACTTGTAATCTGCAAGCTGTGCAGATTAGGGTTTTCCAGGTTTGAGGACCTTGCGACAGGTCTGTTATCTCTAGAGGAAACTTCACTGGATAGTGAGGACATCCTGACTTCAGTCCTAGAGTTGTTCACAGTGCTGTAGGTGGTTCTGTTTAGGGCTGGCCGAAGTGGTCATAGTGTTCACAGTGCTGATAGAAATGTTCACAGTGCTGGTAGCACACTAGATAGACTTCACTTGGACTGAACCAGTTCGGGTACAGTAGCAAGTAAAATTTCGAGGCTGCAACTGTGCAGTGTAAGTTTTTACCACTGTGCTGTGCAGGGCTGAAGTAGGGCTGGTAACCGACTTGAAAATAGGGCTCTTTACCACTGTTCTGCAAGAGTCTTGCTGGCGCACCGAAACTACAACTGTAGAAGAGGCTCTCCCCCTTTCGGCTAGTGCTAGGACTGTTGAAATCAGTCCTCAACTAGGTCTGTCCTATACAGACCTCTCTTAGTAGCCAGATAGCTACTACTTGCTGGAAATAACCTAGTAGGACATCTACTTCTGGGTCTTACTTCCCTTGAGTCCTACAACCAAGAGAAACCCTAGGTTCGAACTTGCTTTACTCTCTTACACCCTTAGGTCTTTACTGCAGCAACCCAGAAAAGGAAGAGAGAAGATGAAAAAACAGCAAGAGAAGAGAGTGCGCCGGCTGAAACCAGGAAGAAGCTAATGCTCTGATACCATGTAATCTTAGGAGCTGTACTCGAAGTAGCAAAGAAGAGAAGAGAACCTCTGAAATGCAGTGAATGTCGAACTGTACTTGCCAGTCGACCATGCTATTATTTATATATGAATATAGTACAAGGTACAAGAAATTACTGGGATGCCCCTGATTAGTGATGGGACACCCAGATGACTTAAATCATTAAACAGGATTAGGCCCATTAACATAGGCCCAGTTACAAGATAAGTTAAACATAAGAATGGGCTAATAAGAACTCTTATCAGCCGAACATCACTCTAACATTCTAACACATAATTCTCTCCATTCAGTTTAATGGAGGTCATTTGAACATTTAGGTAGTCAGTAGGTATCATCAGATTAGATTTGCTATCACTGCTATCTCCCATTGCTGAATTCTGTTATTACTGAATTCGGCACACTGCACACTACTTGGTCACACTGATCACACTGGTTTCACTCTTGTTATTGCTGAAAATTGCACTCTTTACACAACAAACCCTACCCCACAACTACCTGAAATTTCACCACACTATATGAGGACCAGTCCCCCTTTGAATCACACAAAAAAACAACATAAACCCTAGCATACTACAGTCTGAAATCCCACCATACGATTTGAAACATACTTCCTTTTTGATTCATAGCAAAAATATGCATAGAAATCTCTTACCTCATCACCCGAAAACAAACCACAGAAAAAGAAAATCAGACCACACAAGACACCCACCGCACCACACGAATCAACCCTCTTCTCTTCATCGATTAGGGGAGGGCTTTTTAGAAACCACAGCAACCGACCATGAACAGCACAATTGGAGGCATAGAGACCTCCAAGGGAAGAGGATGACCACTCCTTTTCAGCCCTTTCCCTTATCTCCAATCGATGGCAGAGAAATCAAAAGAAAACCCTAGATTGAGTGCGCAAAAAACCGAAATCTGGGCAGATCCGAGTTGTTTAGTTGAGCTCTGATACCATATTATGATTCAGCCTGCCCTTGAGTTCTGTTAGTTTGATAACAGCCAAGAAGAGAGAAGAAGAAAGAAGAAAGAAAGAGAGAGAGAAAAGAGGAGAAACGGAGAGAAGAAAAGTCTTGTTCGAATGAGAGAACAATTACCTCTCCCATTCGGCCAGACATGTTTTATATTACTAACATAATGGAAAAGACACATGTACCCTTACTTAAGTGAGGGACACTAGTTCTAATATAATATTACAGATCAGCAACCTCAACATAAGTTTAAAGACAGAAATACCCCTACACTAACACTCCTAAAAAAGATGTGGTTTTGTATGTATTGATCGGAAGATCAGTTTGCAAGTCTTAAATTAATGAAAAATATCATTCTGTCCTTAGCCATACAAATACGAGCTTTCTGGGTTATGCAAACTTTACCTTCAATTGAACAATTTAGAAGATTATTTAAAAACAAAAAAAAACCAAATTAGAAGATCAGTAAAAAGCGGAAAAAACAAATTAGAATATCAGTTTTAGTATAGTATGGAGTTATACATCCATTATTGTACAGTCTTACCTGAGGACTGTGTTTCTCTTGAAAATTTAATAAATGTCCAATATGTGGCACTGGCAAGGAGCACAGAATCAAAAGTCCAAGGTGCTAAATCAAGAGAATGGAAAGACTGAATAGTAAGAAGTATTTTTAGTATGTGCTTGAGGATAGATGCTTTATTGAATGAAATAAAACAACATGATCTTTTTAATGGAGCCCAAATCGTCAAGACAAGATTTAGGTGAAGAATATGGTGGTTTTGGTGATGAATTAATTAGTGCATGTTGGTGTATAGTGTTTCCTAGTATTTGATCCAATAACCTGGTGACATTGTACAGTGGCGATTTCTCTCTTTCTTACATTTCTTATTAGGGGATCTCCTGTTACACCTTTTACTTTATTGTTCTAAGACCAAGAGGCTTTGGCATGTTTCTTCATAATGCGTGATGTAATTTTTTGCTTTTGCAGAAAAACCATTTGTCAGGCTTAAGAAAGTCTTATTTGAAGATATCCTTTGATACAGTTCAACAATTGATGCGTGTGAAAAATGATCTACTGCATGTTGTCGAAAGAAACCAGGCAAAGCTTGAAGCTGCAGAAGCATATGAATCTATATTAAGCGGGAAGGGGTAAGATCAACCATCTAGAGTCATTTTATTGCGTAGAGAATAATTTGTCTATTGTTATCTTTCCTGGAGGAGGTTTCTATATTTACCTTATTTTTCTGTTTAGACTGGCTTGTTCATGATATTGTTTTTTCCTGGAAGGTGTTTGCATCTCTTTCCTTGGTTCTAAAATGATTTCTTGCTTTTATCATGACTTGCAGCAAGCAAAGACCTCAAGATTTTATTGATTGTATTATTGATCTTCGCGAGTATGACGTTCCATATCATGTTCGTTTTGCCATTGACAATGGTGATTTCTTATTTCATGCTGTTGATTTTGCCTTTTTGGAGCTTAGATTTCATTTTACAGTTTTTAGATTTATATCCAATATGCTTATTTCCCCTCTTTATGAGTTCTTGTTTGTTGGGAGGTTCTTTTCAGATGTAAGATGTGGGCAGTGGTATGATGTTAGCATATCAAGTACTGGAGTTACCCTAGAGAAGAGGGCTGATCTTCTACAACGTGCTGAAGTTCATGTATGTGCATTTGATATTGAGACAACAAAACTTCCACTGAAATTTCCTGATGCGGAATATGATCTGATAATGATGATTTCGTACATGGTTGATGGACAAGGCTATCTCATAATTAACAGAGAGGTATATTTCATCACTCATGATGCTTTTGCTCTATTTTCTCTACATTTTCAATGAACCTTTTCTGATTACTTTTTCCCCTTTGATCACCCTCAGCTTATGCATAAATTTTGATATGTTGCTGTTGACATATTGCTTTCTGTTTTTGTTCCTTTCCTGAAAACCTTGGGTTCCAATGCAGATCCTCCTCTAGATTCATGCGGAAAATAATCTCTGGTTTTCTTGAGTTTTCTTTTTTTGGGTGAAAAAACTAAAAACTTCAGAACTCTTCTGGATCATCAACTAACCTTCAGTTGCTCTCCAAAAACGTTTCCTAAAACCAGATGATGGGCAGTCCTATGTTCAACTTCCTAAATACTCCATGCAGCTTGCTGATCCTAAGACTGCATGGTCACCCATGTAAAGGTTGAGTGAACCAAGTTTCTAGCTCTTCTAGATTTCTACTGAGTTGATTGATCTTCTAGTATGCTTAATTTGAAACTACAGCAGTATGTTCAACTTCGTAAATACACCATATAGCTTGATGATCCTTAGAGTCTTAGACTGCATGGTCACCTAGGAGAAGGTTGAGTAAACCAAGTCTTGTATCTCTTCTAGATTTTAAGCAAGTTGATTGATCTTCTAGTATTTGATTATTTAAGAAATTGATCTTCTAGTATGTTTAATTTGAAATTACAGCAGTATAGAATATAGAAGAGGAGAAACAAAAAGAGAAGAATACTTTATACTAGACAATCAAAATGTATGGGCCTCTATATTACTTATATATGAAATGTCAAGGCAGTTAAAATGACTAGAATGGCACTACTTGTAAAGCAACTATAAACAACCGTAAATAATGAAAAAGTAATTAAACAACTCCAGTAATAAAGGCCCACTAAGCCCACTGGAAAGAAATAAACTCATCTTTCAATAGATATCTATGATAAAATTGATAAAAAATAGATATCTATGATAAATAAGCCATATATTTAACAAGAAATGCCTACATTCAATGTCCTTACATCAAAATTAGAGGTTATGCGAAATTGGGAGTTTCTATGAAAAGGTCTAGGGAGAGAGGTTTCATTTGTAAATTGGATCTTGAAAAGGCCTATGATTTGGTGGATTGGGAGTTTCTATTAGAGGTTATGCGAAACTGTGGATTTGGGGGCAAGTGGTGTAGTTGGATTTTTGGGTGTATTAGTACTTGTCACTACTTTATTTTGGTAAATGGTATGGTGAGGGACTTTTTTCCAGCTTGCAGGGGTGTCAGGCAAGGGGGTCCACTCTCACCCTTCCTTTTTACCTTAGTAGCTGATGTGATTAGTAGGATCATTACTAAGGCTGATAGTGAAGATGCCATTAGGGGTTGGAGAATAGGGAGACACCAAGTCCCTATCACCCACCTTCAGTTTGCAAATGACCTAATGATCTTTTGTGAGGAGGTTTTAGCGAAAAGGTAGCAAACCTAAAGGAGCTAATCAAAGGATTTGAAAGCATTTCTAATTTGAGAATAAATTTGGAAAAGAGCTGCATAGCGGGTATAAATTTGGACGTAGGGGAGGTTGAGGCTATTACGGAGTGCCTTGAGTGTTCCACCTTTGCTTGGCCTATGTCATACTTAGGGCTTCCTTTAGGGGCAAATCCTAGGGAGAGTAGATTTTGGACTCTAGTGATAGAAAAGTTTGAGAAGAGATTAGCCTCATGGAAGAGGAATTATGTCTCTTTAGGAGGGAGAATTACCCTAATAAGAGTTACCTTGGCTAACTTACCTACCTATTTTTTGTCTGTTTTTAGGATACCAGTTAGGGAAGCTAGGAAACTGAAGAAGTTGATGAGGGATTTCTTATGGGAGCCGGGACAAGAAGAAAAGGATCACTTGGTTAATTGGGAAATTGTGTGCAGAAGTAATGTTTTCCCATCTTGGTCTTTTATTTATCAAAAAAAAAAAATTGTGTGCAGAAGTAAAGAAGAGGGGGGTTTGGGACTTGGGAGGGTAACTAGAAAAAATCAAGCTCTGTTAGGGAAATGGTTGTGGCGATGGCCATTGGAAAGAGAGAGATTGTGGCATGAGGTGGTGGGAAGCATTCATGGGAGGTTAGAGAATGGATGGGGTACTGGTGTATCAAGGCAAGCTAACCTAGTAGCACCTTGGAAGGCTATTCACAACACACTTCCTCAATTCCTCAATTTTATCAGGTATGAAGTTTGTTCTGGCAACACTGTTCATTTTTGGGAAGATATTTGGATAGGAGACGCACCTTTAAAGGATCTGTTCCCTTCGCTATTTTCTGTTTCTTTGTACAAAAAAGAGGTGGTCTCAAAATTTGTCTTACCTTTGGGAACACCCTTAGATGCTACTTGGGATTTTGGGTTTCGTAGGGGACTTAGAGATGATGAAATTGAATCTCTTTCTGTCTTGCTTGGTTGTCTTAATTAGGTTTGTTTGGATCCCTCCAAGCCAGATAAGAGGGTATGGACTCCTAGACCCAATGGAACCTTTACTTGTGCTTCTTTCTTCAAGTCCATCTCTCAACTTTTTACTCACCAACCCTTTCCGTCAAAAGAAATTTGGTGCAGGCCAGTTCTCCAAAAAATTATGGCGTTTTGTTGTGAAGTATTCCATGGGAAAGTAAACACTCTAGATAGCCTACAAAAGCGAAGACCTTTCCTCTGTATTTCTCCTAATTGGTGTATCCTCCGTAGAGCTCACGGTGAGGATTGTTACCACCTATTAATATCTTGTCCCTTTTCTGCAGACCTTTGGGCTTGGCTACTTTCGTTGTTTGGGAGTAGTTGGAGTCTACCAGCAGAAGTTCACATGCTCTTCAACCATTCTACCTTTTATTGGCCTACAAAAATAGGGAGAATTATATGGAGATGTGCTCGTGCTGCCTTGATTTGGACTCTTTGGGAAGAAAGGAATGTTAGAATTTTTCAAGAAAAGGAAAGGAGCAGTCAAGAATTGAAAGACTGTGTGTTAAATAGGGCAATACCTTGGCTGAAGTCCTTGGAAATCTTTCATCAATTCTCCTTTAATAACCTTTGGAGAAATTGGTCAGCAGTAGCGAGGTGTTCATCCCTAAAGGACAAATCAATTACAAGCTGGTCTCCTGCATCCAAAGGCTCTCTGAAGTTGAATTTTGATGGAAGTAGCATGGGTAATCCAGGATTATCCGGAATGGGAGGTGCTTTGAGAAATGAGAAGGGAGAGATTTTGTTGCTCTACTCAGGTCCCTTGGGAATTGGGGACTCCATCAGGGCAGAACTTTTAGCTGTTGTACAAGGGGTGCAATTTGCAAACCAGCTGGGGGTACAACACCTAACAATGGAGGGGGATTCCAAAGTGGTGGTGGGTTGGTTGAAAAATCCTGAAGAGGCTATGTGGCGTTACAAGAATGAAATGAAGAAATTTAGTTGGTTGACAAGGAATATGTTGGTCACTGTACAGTGGGTGGGGAGATCAGCAAATACTTTGTCAGATGTGTTAGCTAAGCAAGGGGTAAATAGGGAAGAATTGTTTTGGGCTCAGTTGTGATTCTTGCTTTTCTTTCCTAGTTTACTTGTAAGATTCAAGGAGGGGCTGCAGCTCGCGCCTCTCCTTGGGATGTTGTATGAACTCACTCTAAATCTGCTTCTGAATTAATAAATTTATTATCATTCATAAAAAAAAACTCATAGCTGTGATATTACACAAAAAAGCAAGAAAATCGCATCCTGAAAGCTTGAAGTGGTAACCTAGCTGCCCAACCTCCTACAATTGATATGATCCAATGGTTTTGATGTTTCTTTTTGGAATATCCTATGCTGTTTTCCCCTCACAGAAATTCTCAACAAGTTTCACTTTCAAGTCAAGTGAAACAGGTTTGTAAGATTTTCAATTTGTCTAGAGATGTACAGATACTACTTGAACATTACCACAAAGTTTTGATGCTTATTGCATCATAGTGCTTTATAATTTATAGAAATCAATACAAGATAGTACCAGTTGATAAAATACAGAAGTTTGAATATAGATGTGATCTCAAGACGATTAACATGATTCATGCCATTAGCATAAATTGATAAGTTCTGGCCTTTGTCAACCATAATGTGTCTGGGGGGGGGTCTTCAGGTCTAGTAGCTTGATTTTTCTAGTCATAGTTTGTGTTTTAAATTTCACACTAATTTGTTAAGTTGTTTTGTTTTATTGTGATAGTGGTAATTTTGTAATTTCAGTTTTTTCTAGGTCTAGTATGCAAATGGATTTAAGAAGGTGATGACAAAGAATCAAAAGAAGAAATTGAAGAGAGTTTTTTTTTTTTTGATAAGTAAATTGAAGAGCAATTTGCAAGAGGAAGTTTATTTTCACTCCTTTCATGAAGAATGCCTTTTGAGCACCCTATTTATTAGGGGTGAGCATGGGCCAGACCAAGCTGGGCTTAGCACCCATGATAAGTGCTTGGGCCTGGGGCCCTGGCTCTATAACTTTTTGATGAATTGTGGCTCTATAACTTTACATACAATATATTAAATGTGCACAATATTTTATATTTTAAGACAAAATATATGTATACCAACTGATGGTGGCTCAGTTGGTAGGATCTCTGACTCTTTGGAGTAGAGACCTGATATCAAATCCCACTGCCACCAAGGTTTTGGGGGGGATGGCATACCATATATGATATCAAATATTTATATAATATGTATTATATGTGTCATATTATAATATTTTATATATAATATATAATACAATATAAACTAACACACATGCAAACACACATTGGGCCCAGGCCCAGCCTGCAAATCTCTGGGCTTGATGCGGCTGGTGCTGGGCTATAAATGGTCGTCCCCACTACTGATGAACACTGAAAATATCACAGAGATTCTTCAATGGTTTCCTTGTTTTATGGATGTTAATGCGTGGAATCAGATGAAGACTCTTTGTGGTTAACTCTTTTTTGGTTTTTCGGAATGGAGAAAGCATTAGGTTTTTGAAAATGGGGGCTGGTAGAGTTTTTGATGCTTTACAATTCTTGAGGACAAAGATATGGTCACTTTTACAAGCTCGTTGAAACTTGAAAGCTTTAATGGTGATTGCAGAAAATTGAAAAGACAAAGTAGTAAGAAGAAAGAGGAGAGATTAGTTACGTTATCCTTTTGAACCCTGGGATTGGTGTCAAACCAACTACAGAAGTTACATATGCCCAACTGTAGATAAACATGTTAACTCTCAAGACACATGAAAAGTTGTGTAGTTAATAATATTCTTTCATGAACATGGCAGGAGAATAAAATGGTTTATATGTGGTTCTGCCTGGGTTCCTTTTGGGTATAACCTTAACTTGTATAATGTTATCTCTTAGAAATTTACAAGTAGGTCAACTGGAATAGGCTATTTGATTAGGCTTTAGTAGCCAATGGGAACTGCATGCTAGGTCATGGGCCTGATTTGCTTTACTTGGTTATATATATTGAATCTATAAATATATATTTGGTGACAAATGCCCAAAAATGTATCAATTCTGATCGCTTGGCAATGCTACAATAAATTATGAATTTAAAGTTTATAATGAGGTGATTATTTGGTGCCAAAATTTTAGATGGCCTCTGTTTGATGGATATTGGATGCATTTTTTTCTCGGAAATCTTGTAGTCTCTCCTAAAGATGTTGAAGGGCATACTTATACTTGGAAGGAGGATGTTAAGTGTATGTTCTCTAGGGTGATCATTTCTAGCCTGCTTGGGCCTGGGTTTGTGTTAAGGCCTGGCCTGCAATTTATTTATATATTAGTATATTATATACATATACTTCATACACACGTTTTCTTTTATATTATATGATTATGATATATTATACATATATATATTATATAATGACACAGAATAAATTTTATATGTTATATAAATTATAACATATATTTATACATATATTATATGTAACGTAATATAAGTATTAAATATTAAATATATAATGTATTAATGACATAGGGGACCATGTCTGTATAGATCTGGTGTCCTGGGCCCGGGCTATAACCCTTATCATAGGTGCTAAGCCCAGCCCATGATCACTCCTTGTTACTCTCTATTAGATCCTTGTACAATTCTTTGATCTGGGACTTGGCTAGTTCTTTTGCAGTTGGATGGATAATAGATTTTGAGGATCCTAGGGTGGGGGCCTTCATTTAGTTGGTGGCATGCTGCTGCTAGCCACTTGGTAAGTTGGTGGAGCTTAAGATGGGCACTGAATGGGTTGTGCCTTGTGCATGGTTATTTGTGCATTTTTTTGATCGATAACAGAAATATATTCAATCATTGAACAATATAGAATGGTACATAGTAGGAAAAGGAGAGATAAACTCTCTTATCTCTCCTGAAGATATATAGATTACAAACAAGCCCAAAATAAGTGATTTCTTCCAACCCCTTGAGGTATTGTCATGACCTTGATTCAATTAACTGAAAGAACCCTGTGAGGTATTGTCGTGACCTTGATTCAATTTGAGCTTTCAAATTGCATTATGTTGGGGAATTTAGAAGTAGAGATTTGGGGTAATCTTTGACGAAACTTGGCTCTGTTCTTTTGTTGGATGAAATGATTTAATGATTCTTACAGATATCAAGCAAGAGGTATAAGGTATTGGCTTCCTAATTTGGGAGAGGCTGGTATTGTGTATTGAGAATGTCTTCCTCTCATATTCTACTATTTGAATATAACTTACAGATCTTTTGCTCTTTATTTGAATATTGCCCTACTTCGTTTTTCCATTTTCCGACATCCATGCCTAAAACACTTACTGATCATGTCTCTGACAGGGCAATAGTAGATTTTGGGATCTCTGAGTTGCTAGTGGAAAGGAAAGAAGATGCATAAAAACCTTACTGTTAACTGTTAAGATAATAGTTAGGCACCACTCATGCATTTCTTTTTGGAATATCTAAATTCTCATAAGAAGCTGAGTTCTTTTTGTGGCATTATTTATTCAAGTGTGTCATTTTTCTTTCAGTGTGTGGGGGAGGATATAGAAGATTTGGAGTATACCCCAAAACCAGAATTTGAAGGATGTTTCAAGGTGAAAAATGTTAAGAATGAGGTAATTATTTGTAACTATTAGTTTTCTCTTTCAATTTTGAGATATATCTGGGTTGTCCATCTCCAAAACTCTGTCTGTTTTTCACTTTTCCATTCTTCCTTGTAGGAAGAACTCCTTAGACAATGGTTTGCCCATATGCAAGAAGTGAAGCCTGGTATTTATGTGACCTACAATGGTGATTTTTTTGATTGGCCATTCTTGGAAAGTAGAGCAGTTCATCATGGAATCATAATGAGTAATGTATGTTCCTTCATTATCATCAGTCTGCTCGTCATTTTATTTGCTCAGTACCAGTCACTGAAGATACCTATTACGTTAGCATTCATCAAAAAAAAAAAAAAAGATACCTATTATGTTAGATGTTTCCACACTTCTACTGCAGAAGCTGGTTAACATCAATAAAGGGCTAAAGGCTCTCATTTCCATATTACTGCCACTTTGATTGTTATGCTTCTTATGGGTGGTGATAAATCAAGCATTAGTTGGCTGCATGGAATCTGTAGTGGTTCTAATTCTCTTGTGTGTGATGTTCATTGCTGCCCATTCATTATCTAGGTCAAATCAAGTGACAATATGTTTAAAGTATGACCAGATCTGGGTTGTCTAGGCAAGAAAATTTTCTTGGTTACTAGATCATATCCTTCCTTTTAATGACACTGTTTACTTTGCATTATAAGTTACTTGCTTTGGCCCAAAAGCTGTGCATAACTTCACATTGAGCTTTTATTTCCTGATTTCCCAACACTATGGTTGGCACAGTTGGTTTTTTTCCCTTCCCTTCCTTTTCAATTTGGTCTATATTGTTTGTCTTATTTGTTTGATGATTGTCACACACTTATAAATTTTGATCTTTTTGTTATACTTTCCTTTTTTCTAAATGTAGAAAGGACAGGGTCGGAAGTGAAGCCATTTGAAGGAACCTAGGAGTAGCTCCAATAAGTGATAAAATGAGAGAAGACAGACTAAGATAGTTTGGTCTTGTGAGAGAAGATCATCCAAAATGCCCATAAGAAATGATCTGTTGCAAGTGGAAGGGGCTAGAAGAATTAGGGGTAGACCAAAACGGGCATGCTTTGAAGAAGTAAGAGATAATTATTTATCCAAAAAATTAGTAAGAAATATTTAAGCACTCATAATCTAACAATAGATATGGCACTGAACAGAACATAATGGCGAAACAGGATTCATGTACTCCATATAGTTGGGGCAAGGCTTAGATGATGATGATGATGATGATGATGATGATGATGTTATACTTTTAAAACTTGTAATGCCTTCTTTTCTTATTTGTTTGACAATTGCTATTTACTTTTAAATTTACATTTTTTGTTATACTATTTCTTTAATGTTTTTTAACATTTTAACATGGATGAAGGTATCAGTACAGTCAACTTATCCACTTAATATGATAGGATATTGATGAATCATGCATAAGGACATACTTATAAAAAAATCATGCCTAAGGACAAGATACTTGAGTAGGATCCATATTTTCTCATCAGTCGAACACTCTGGCTTAAAAATCTGATAGTGATCCATATCTTCCCACATTGCTCTAAGAGATGATTATTAATCTAATGAGGATGGGTTCTCTCCTAGCACAATGGGTAGATACAGGTAATGTTCTGCTGACTGAGAGTGACTTTATTATTGCGTTCCATCTCTTTTGCAATTTTGAGGAACAAAAAACCACTGCTTATGTTTGGGAGTATTGAATGAAGAAGCCAAGATATCATAATTACATTTTCAGAGGCATACTTCTTGTATGTGAGGTCGTCCTGCTGGGTTCCTCAAATTTTCTGGTGATATACTCCTGGTTACCTCTGCTACTAATATGCCTGAACAGTTGCACTCACTTGGGACTCTAAAATTGCTGGAAACCCTTGGTGTCAATATATCTGCCATCTCCAGACATGATGGATTGCTTTCAGGTCATATTTCAGGATAAAAAAAAACACTACTTGTGAGAGCAGTTAGCCACTTCATGTTAAACCAGATCCACTGAACATTTTACCAATGCTTCAACACAACCAACATAGCAGAAAATGGTTGAAGCAACGTCAAACACCTCCACAAAGGTCCACATGCTTTCAACAGTGTTCTTCATACTATCTGCAGTTCACAACATGTATAACTGCTCAAGTAATACCATCCCCAATCAACAAATCATCCTTGAACTTAATCCACGATCCAGAGAGCTGGCAGCAATTATTTCTCATAACTTTTGATCCTCTATTTCATCCTTTACCAGACAGGTGAGTCTCCTTCACTAAACCTTGGTATTGTCCATACACCAGATGACATTATCCATACAGCATGGCGATACCAAGTTGTAGAGTGAAGATTGAGAAGAGCTCCTTAGAATTGAGAAAAGGCTCTGTACCAAGTTGTAATTCTCAATATGTAGCAGGTATTGCTCAAGTGAAATGTGCAAGAATTGAGTGAAAGAAATGGAGAATACAGAGGAAATAAGAAGAGAATCTGATGGCATCAAATCCCTAATCTTTTTACTTGAGTATCTGTAATGGCGAAATTGCAATATTACCCCTATGAAAGCATACACCACTACATCATCTCCTATGGTCTCAATGTTTCGTGACACTTTCCCATTCTAAAACTTCTTTCACTTGTTCTTTCTTTGAAGAATAAATAGAAACATACCAGCATTTGACCTTCTCACCTCCATTGGATGGCTCATATTTCCATTCTTATGTTGCCTATTTCATCACTTCATCTAACTTGGGATCAGCATTCACAAATCCCTACGAGACAATTTCCAATAATTCAAACCATTCTCTTAATTTACCCATACATGGCATAATAATTCTGCCTTGCCCTACCCCATAAGAATCTTCCTTGCAATGATGGAACATCTCACCAGAAGCTTGCAGAAACCATTGTACCTCAAGTATTTCTATGTGAAGAACACAAGTTATTGTGTTTCTTCCTCCACAAATTTACTCTCTTCTTGCATCAAATGATTTATTCTTATTTTGTTGAAATATTTAATGTACACGAGTATATAATGAAAAGTGCTTGCCCCAGAGTCTTCCACTAGTTTTGCTGTAGCTGTGTTGATGATCATGTCAATGCTTTAAAGTTTGTCTATATACATATTGACATTTCTCCATGTTTCGCTATTTATCCTTGTTTTCTTGATCCTTCTCTGCTTTTTAGTTTTAAATATCTTGGGAGAAGATTGGGCCTGAGTGCACAACACAAATAATTGCTGCCAGCCAAGAGCTGGCATCTAGCTTTTGGCCTTTTGGCATTTTCTTGGTTATCATGCTGATGCCCCATAATCTATTTACACGCATAATAATTCCAAAATTGGCCCCTCAGTTATTTCTCCTTGTTTCATTTATTATTGTTCACTTTTTGGTTTTAAAATTGTGTTTGGACATTAATTCCACGGAAATCTTTTCAACCAATAATAGCTAATGTTTTCAGAAACTGGATGATTTCTTATATGCAACAATTAAGGATGTGGTTGGATCATAGTTTCTGTCTACCATCAGTTCCTCTTTCAGAAGTCTGGCTGCTGCAACCAGTAGCAGTGTTTACGTTTTCACTTTGAATCTGAAGCCAAACCATCAAACAATTTTTTTCAAGTTATATGGTTTTCATGGAATATACAAAAAATAGAAACCTTGATGCTAAGCATCATGTTTTGACAATATTTCTAGCACTCTCTTATTGTGATTCTCTGTGTCTGGATGTAATTTTCTATATAGGATGCTTTATTTCTATGTTTCATTGGATGGTTTGTATATCAAATTATCAATGTAAATTGTTTACTTGCATGCATCTTGAATCTGCGATGAATCATTAATTTTGTGGTGATCTAGAACTCCATTTTTAAATGCATTTTATATACTTAGTTTTCTCATTGAGTTTGCAGGAGTTGGGATTTCAATGTGATAAGAATCAAGGGGAATGCCGTGCTAAATTTTCTTGTCATTTGGATTGCTTTGCTTGGGTCAAACGTGATAGTTATCTACCTCAAGGGAGCCATGGTCTAAAGGTATGAGAAAAAGGTTTCATATCCAGATTAAGTCCTTTCTAACTTGTTTTTATTGAGATTGAATAATTTTACCTAAAGAAAAGGCCACTTTATGAAAAAAGAGGACAGGCAGTCCTCTTAGAAGTTAACATTGATGATGTTGACTTCCTTCCAACATTCAAAGGCTGGTTATTAGTAATGACAATGAACTTTTTTTCTTTGTCTTAAAGGGTTCTTTTGATTTGGGGTGCATCAGACTTATTGTTTATATTTTTGAGCTGATGGCCCTTTGTATAGCTTTTCAAAGGGGTAAGGTTTTTATGTCCCTCCTAGTTATTCCTTAGTTTTCTTATTAATGCACTTGAAAGAAGAAGAAGAAGAATTGTTTATTGTATTATAGGTTTGGAGAGAAGAGAGAGAGAGAGAGAGTGAGTGAAAAGAGGAGAAAAGAAAGAAGCGTTTCGGTGGTGAATGATTTTCCACCCAATACACTCCTTTATTTATAGCTTTTAGGATCCTTACAAGAATAGGAAATAAACAAAAAATAGAAACAATAAGGCCAGCTGGCCCAACTTAACAGAAATTAGAAACTTCTACTAACAAAAATTAGAAACTACTAATTAAACAAATTAGAAACAACTAGGTGTGGGTATGAAACCACACACACTAGAGCCTGAGTGTGGGTATGAAACCCTACACTCATGGCTAACCAACTATTTCTTCACTCCCCCTCAAGTTGGGAGTAGATATTTGTCATGCCCAACTTGCGTGGGGCCACTCTGTCCGTAGGGTAGAATGTACCTAGTCTATCTGTTATGTTATTCTGTTATTCTAGTTCTGTTATTTACTTTTCAGGTTTTTATATTGTTAAGTGTTATGATGTAAACACCAAGGGCAGATATGTCCTTTCATGTAACTAGCATAACATATAAATATTAAATTGAAGTGGCGGCGGCAGATCATTTGAGAATCTGTCATTCCTTTCAAACCTGTGTTCTACTGCTCTCTCACTACTCTTTCTCCTCTTTCTTCTTCACTTTCTCTTCTGTTCGAACCTAAATTTTCTTAGTGCCCAAGACTGATAGCAGTCTTGAGCATCTTCAAAAACCAAGGCTATTAATAATTGAAATGATGTCAAAACAAAGTCCGGGAAGAGATCACAAGCCATTGTCAGAGATTCATATTCACTCTATGGAAAATGTCTAGGCAAATTATTATTGACAAAGAAAAGTTAGAAAAGTTTAGTTAAACTATTTATGTTGGTTATGTGATTAGCCAGATCTGCCATTCTCAGCTTTTTCTTACTGCTATGAACTATCATGTAATTATATATATATATATATATATATATTTTTTTTTTTGAGAAATGGTGATGATTTTATTTATAGATGGATAAAAGGCTGTTGAGGGAGAAATTTCCTCCACAGCCATGTAATTATATTTTTTCTTGTTTTCTCATGTTGTGATAATCATATTACGGATACCATATGTAATACAGAACAGTAATTACATCCTGTTGTGAGTGTACCATTGTTGTAGTTGTGTATGGGTAACAATTTCTGATCCAACCCCACATGACCCACCCAACCCATCCACTTCTAATCCACCCATTTAAGATATGGATCTAATATGTGTTGAATCACCGTTATGGGTATTGAGTAAACTGCATGAAACAATTCTGGTACATCTCTTTCTCTCTCCCCCTGTTTATTTTTTTTTGCAGAATGAATTAAGTCAAACACACTGAGACTAGCTCACATAGGAACATGGATAGTGCAACCCAGTTGTTAAACCTTGGACTTCAAATTTTGTAAAGTTTATTCTAAATCCTAATAACGCTATGAAGTTATGAAGATCAGACCCTCCATGTACCCAAGCATTATTAGCATTTATATTATGACTTTTGACACATGGCTCAAGTCAATATTGTTTCTGCTTTAATATATAAAATCATATTGTAGATTCGTACTACTCAGTTGACAGATTCCCAGCTACTAGAATTGCATCACGAATATTAAATTGATACTAGTTTTGGTGCTTGTTGATTCATTTTTGTGCTTGTCTTTTAGGCTGTTACAAAGGCTAAGCTGGGTTATGATCCCCTGGAGGTGAATCCTGAAGATATGGTTCGGCTTGCCATGGAACATCCCCAGGTATGTGCAACTGCAAATGCTACATCTTCTGTTAATAAAAAATGAGGTGTGATCTTGAGTAATGGAAGATGGAAATGATGGGTGTGAACTGCGAATTGGAAATTTCTTGAACACAAGGCTGGATTAGATGTAAATGTAATACTTATAGACTGTGCATGACAAAAACAGAACACCATAGTCTGGTAATTTACAAGCACAATAATGAGAGAAAGATATCCACAGTTTATAGATTTAATATGCCCTTTTAACTTGAAGAATAAAAAGGTGTAAACCTCAAGGATCAATGATTATTTTGTGGTTTAATGAAAAATATATATTTTATACATTTTTATAGTTCAAAATATATGGGAGAAGCACTTTAGTAATTATGGGCTAAATAAAAAGAGTAAAAATGAGAAGCCACTAGGGAAAATCAAGTTCTATTAGTTTCTCTTAGTGTTGTAGGAGAGTTCAATGGCAAAAAGGGCTAATCAAGTTTTTAGTTCTATTGGATAAATCAAGTGGGATTTTTGTTTTTGTTATTCTAAATCAAACATCCCAAGTGTTAACAAATTAATAAAAATCAAACAAACTTATCCATGGGGTAAAATTGTAAAATAAATGTTTCCTAGTGGTTATAACATTCAGATTACAGAACAACTTAACTGTATTTTGAGATCCATAAAAGAGGAAAAGCAAATCTTCACCGCTTAGAGCTCAGAACTGTTCCCAGGAATTTTTTGCTTTTCAGAAATCAGGGACCAGATTTAGTTAGCACCACCTTAGTGTCACTACATGTCTTGTAAAGCAAAGGAAAAACTAAAAATAATTGAACATGAAATAAGAGTAAAAGAAGAGAGAAAACTGGAGAGAGGCAAAAGGTTCTGCTGCCACCCCTCTTTCTCATATATATACTAAGAGATAAAAGAAGATACAGTGACCATAATACCCCAGACCACCCATACCAAAGAATAAATAATAACAAATAAATCAATATCTACAAGACCATGAAAGGAGCTTTAAACTAAGAAATAACAATAAAAAAATAAAAAAGTCGGAACTGATTTCTCAACATCATTTCTTAGAAACTTACAAATTACAAATATGCACAATTGCACATTATTTTTGACAACCTTGATTTGCTAAATCATTAGACTAAGTACATGCTCATCATTAAAACTTTAATATTCAAAGCCCTTTTATTGATTTAACGATTACAAGCTAAACTTACAACATACAATCATATATTCATGAATCCATTTTCCCCAGTTTCCTCAATACAATTGGTTGTTCACTGTTTGCTGAGTTCTCATTAGGTTTCATTCATAATTGTCAAGGCGGCATCTAGGCAATAAGATAATTTCTGGGATCACTTACTCCTTGCCTTGTTTTTTTTAGACAAGAGGTGTAACAATGTTAGGTTTAATGCATCAAATCACATTGCATAAATAAGTTAAAAGAGTGTGAAAACATCATAAAAGATCAATTTCCAATTTGGAGATCCATAAAAAAGGTTTAGGGGATACTGTGATAATGATGGAAAAGTAATGCATTCACTGTAATAGAGGTTCAACTGGTTGCTTTCATCGTGTGTTAGTGACGAGTATGTAGGGGTATTTCTGTCTTTATACTTATGTTGAGGTTGCTGATCTGTAATATTATATTAGAACTAGTGTCCCTTACTTAAGTAAGGGCACATGTGTCTTTTCCATTATGTTAGTAATATAAAACATGTCTGGCCGAATGGGAGAGGTAATTTTTCTCTCATTCGAACCGGACTTTTCTTCTCTCCTTTTCTCCTCCTTTCTCTCTCTCTTTTTTTCTTCTTTCTTCTCTCTCCTTCGCTGTTATCAGACTAACAGAACTCAAGGGCAGGCCGAATCATAACATGGTATCAGACCACAACTAAGCAACTCGGATCTGCCCAGATTTCTGTTTTCTGCGCACTCAGTCTAGGGTTTTCTCTTGATTTCTCTGCTATCGATTGGATATGAAGGAAAGGGCTGAAAAGGAGTGGTCGCCCTCTTCCTTTGAAGGTCTCTATGCCTCCAGTTGCGCTGTTCATGGTCGGTTGCTGTGGTTTCTAAGAAGCCCTCCCCTAATCGATGAAGAGAAGAGGGCTGATTCGTGTGGTCTGATTTTTTTTTGTGGTTTGTTTTTCGGGTGATGAGGTAAGAGATTTCTATGCATATTTTTGTTATGAATCAAATAAGAAGTATGTTTCAGATTGTATGGTGGGATTTAATACTGTAGTGTGCTAGGGTTTATGCTGTTTTTAGTGTGATTCGAAGGGGGAGTGGTCCTCATATGGTGTGGTGAGATTTCAGGTAGTCGTGGGGTAGGGTTTGTGGTGTAAAGAGTGCAATCTTCAGCAATAACAAGTGCTGAAACTAGTGTGATCAAGTAGTGTGCAGTGTGCCGAATTTAGTAATAACAGAATTCAGCAATGGGAGATAGCAGTGATAGCAAATCTAATGTGGTGATACCTATTGACTACCTAAATGTTCAAATGACCTCCATTAAACTGAATGGAGAGAATTATGTACCTTGGGCTAAATCTGTAGAAGTTTTTTTGAAGGCAAAGAAGAAGGTGAAACACATAAGGGAGGAGAAACCCTTCACTGATTCTCATGAGTATGATGACTGGGAACAAGAGGATGCACAAATTATTACATGGTTATGAAACAGTATGGAATCCAAGATTAGTGTAAATTTCATGTTTCTTGACATTGCCAAGGATGTGCGGGACCGTGCTAAGAAATTGTATTATGGTCAAGACAATACAACTAGAGTATATCAGCTGTATTAGGAATACTTTAATCTGCAATGGGGCAATCAGAGTCTTGAGGAGTACTATGCTAGTATGAGAAACATTCGTAATGAGTTGAATGTTTATCACCCCCTCACTTCTGATGTCAAAATTCAGCAACAATAGAGAGAACAACTAGATGTGACTCGATTTTTGGTGGGGCTGAAATCTGAGTATGAACCAGTGGGGGCTCAGATACTAGGAGGGTCAGCTCTCCCTTCCTTAGAAGAGGTGTTTGCTCGACTTCAGAGGATTTCTATTGGATCTACTAAGAACTCTAATGTTTCTAATAGATCAGCCTTTGCAGTATCAAGGGGTTGTGGTGTTAGAGGTGGAGCTCGGGGAGCTCAGTCTGGCCGTAGTGGTAGTAGTGGTCTGGTATATGGCCATAGTGGTGGTGGTGGACCTATATATAACCGTGGTGGTGGTCGTACTGGAGGTAGAGATTCAGGGGGAGCCCGCGACAGAGGACGTGGCTCGGGTCCGAGGAGGTGTACTCATTATGGTAAGGATGGACATACCATTAATTATTGTTATGACTTGCATGGTCCACCCTCAACTTGGGCCAATCATGCCATGACTAGTGACACCAGTTTCAGACAGGAGAGTCATTCAGCTGATCAGATGCCTCCTACATCCACAGATGTTTCCGAGAAGGAGATGGTAAGTGTTCCCCGTGATGAGTATGAGAGGTTTGTCCAATCCACATCTCAGCAGAATACGACTACTCTCACACACTCAGGTATGGCTTGTTTAGCAGCCACACCCAATCCCTGGATTATTGACTCTGGAGCCTCCGATCACATGGCTGGAACTCCAGGTGTGTTTTCTTCCCTCTCTCATTGCTCAACATCACAATCAGTTACCCTTGCTAATGGTTCCACATCCTCCATTTGTAGTGTTGGCAATGTTAACATGACCCCTTTATCTTTATTCTCTGTTTTGTATGTCCCTAAATTTCTGTTTAACCTTATGTCTATTAGTAAGTTGACAAAGTCACTCAATTGCTCTATTACTTTTTACCCTTCTTCGTGTGTTTTTCAGGATCTCAAGGCGGGGATGAAGATTGGTGGAGGGCATGAAGCTGGTGGATTGAAATATTTATTGGGGATTGTGAGTCGTGTTAGTTGGGGAAACATCATCGTGTTCCCTTTAGTCTTAGGGTTGATAACCGTGTGTCGAGTCCTTTTTCTTTGGTTCATTCAGATGTTTTGGGTCCTTATAAAGTGATGTCATACAATGGATATAGATATTTTGTCATTTTGTCTTTTCAATCTTTAGTCATGACTCTTAGCTGGAAAATTGCTATTGGTGGTGTATGTAGATGATATTGTTATTACCGGGAATGATAAAATGGGCATTGACAGGTTGAAGACTTTTCTACAGGAACATTTTCAAACAATGGACCTTGGTAAATTGAAATATTTATTGGGGATAGAAGTAGCAAGGTCTAAGCATGGTATTAATTTGTGTTAGAGGAAATATGTGGTTGATTTGCTGGAGGAAATATGTTTGTTAGGTGCTAAACCAGCTGAAACACCTATGGAAACAAATACTAAGCTGAGCAATGAAATGGGTGAGTGTTTGAAGACCCTGGAAGATACCGACAACTTGTAGGTAAATTGAACCACCTAACCATTTCTTGGCCAGATATTTCATTTGCGGTTAGTGTGGTATGTCAGTTCATGCAGAAACCTCTGGTTCCTCATTGGGATGCGGTTCTAAGAATTGCGAGGTATTTAAAAGGGGCTCCTGGACGTGGCTTGATATACAAAAGTGGTGGAAAATTTGAAATAGAAGGATATACCGATGCTGACTGGGCCGGTTCTATGTCTGATAGGAGGTCTACCACATGCTATTGCACTTTTTTTGGGGGTAATTTGGTGACATGGAAAAGTAAGAAGCAAACAGTCATGGCGAGAAGCAGTGCAGAGGCATAATATAGAGCTATGACACATACTACTTGTGAATTAGTGTGGGTAAGGAACCTTCTACAGGAGATAGGATACAATGTTAAAACTCCAATGAAGCTCTATTGTGACAATCAGGCTGCAGTTCATATTTCTTGTAATCCGGTGTTTCATGAAAGAACCAAGCACATAGGGGTTGACTGTCACTTTGTTAGAGAGAAGGTGCTGAATGGAGTGATAGACACTGCATATGTTAACACAGGGAACCAATGGGCACACTTATTTACTAAAGGGTTGAGTCGGGGAAGAGTGGACTACATATGTAACAAGCTGGGATTATATGATATATTCACCAGCTTGAGGGGGAGTGTTAGTGTAGGGGTATTTTATCTTTAGACTTATGTTGAGGTTGCTTATCTGTAATATTAAATTAGAACTAGTGTCCCTCACTTAAGTAAGGGCACAAGTGTCTTTTCCATTATGTTAGTAATATAAAACATGTCTGGCCGAATGGGAGAGGTAATTTTTCTCTCATTCGAACCAGACTTTTCTTCTCTCCTTTTCTCCTCTTTTCTCTCTCTCTCTTTCTTTCTTCTTTCTTCTTCTCTCTTTTTGGCTGTTATCAGACTAACAAAACTCAAGGGCTGGCCGAATCATAATAGTGTATTCTTCAGAAGAGGCCTCTTTTTCTTCTTCCTCAATTTCTGAGTAAAACAAAGCATTATCTCTCTGTAACATCATAGACTTTGCCCTTCATTTGGTCTTTTTTTAAAATTTTTTAAATAATCCTTTGTAGTCCATTTTTTTATAACTGTAACCAAAATAGGTGCTCCACAATTTCATATCTCTGCAATTAACTTATAAATTCTCTCCTCTATAGCCTTGTTCTTTCAACATTAAAAGGTAACCATCCCTTCATTTATCTATTTTGTCTTATTCTTTGGTAAAATCTTGGGCTGACAAGCTAAGAACATTGGTTCGAATTTGAGAGGAACCTTTTTGGTGTAAAATCCCTGAGAACTGGTTCTTATCTGGCCCACCCATCCCAAAACCCTGGATAGCTGGGACCAACATTAGATAATGGGCTTTTTTCCCTTGATTCAATAAACACCTGCAACTGCATGCTCTCTCTGTATCTCTCTCTTGCATTAACATTATAGGATTCCATGCCATAGTTTCGTAGGCTATGTTATGTTGTCTGAGTTCTACTTTTAATGTCTGATTATTTCAAGTTTGATCACTTTTAATGTTTCCTAGTTGCTATATCAACCGGGAAACAAGAAAATATATAAAAGAATAGGGAACAAGTTAAATTTATCCAGATCTTTTATATATAAAATCCTTACCTAGGCAATACATAGGCAGGCACCTAATTGCCTAGGTAATAAGGCACTGTCCTGGTGCTTAATCTTGATTTAGCAGCTTGACAACTATGATTTCATAAGTGCTTGGCCATTTTTTTTTGATAAAATAACAAATGCCATTGTATTAGAGCTTTATTAAGAGACCCCTAATCTGTCCAGGCTAGAAAGTAGGGCCATTACATAAACAGCATGAAGCTGACAAAACACTAGAATATCAAAACTACAAAGATTACGAAATTACAAAAGAGACCTAGGTCCTGGCATTCCCCATTAACAAGACAGTAGTGCTTTGTCATAATTGAATAAATATATGCAGACAAACAAGCACAACACACACACATGGATCAGTTATGAACTTGTTTTAGTTCTAAAGCAATTTTCTAATGTTAGCCTTTAAACCATAATGATTAAGATTTCATAAGGGGGAGCAAAACAAAGCAAGTCCTTTCAAATCTGTATAAAGATTACTGCATAATAGCATACATGAATGATCTATGGCATTGAAGGCCTACGATACATTCCTGGTCTATTAATCCCTAACCTAGCTAATTCATTGGCAATTTCATTTCTGTCACTTGAGATCCATGAGACCATATGGGGGCATGCTCTTAAGAACAAATGTGCTTCATTTAGCATAAATGACAATTCCTACAGTTCTCTCCCTATTCCTTTTGCCCATCTAATAGTGTTTACTGAGTCACCTTCTATCAAAAAGGGATGGTGGGTTTGTAATTTTATTCTTACTGGCAAAAAATATCAGAAAAGTATTTAATTGTCCTAGAACCTAAAGGTGACTTAATATATAATATTAGGAAAAGTAGCTCTTAGCTTTCTAGAGAGGTGTTTTATGTGCAAAATAAAGTGATTTAAAATGAAAAGAAGTATCAAAAGGAAGATAATGAACCCAAAAGTAGTGAAAGAGAAAAGAAACTCATCTGGTAGTGGCAAAAGTGTCACTTTAACCACTTATCAGTGATCCTTCATTCATATATACTGTTAACTACATCTCGCTAGGTTTCAGTAATTTGAATTTCTGTTGACATTGATTAGTTTCATCAGCAATATTTCTAAGGATTGTTGGTCTCTTGTTTTTCAGATGATGGCTTCATATTCTGTATCAGATGCCGTTGCAACTTACTACTTGTACATGACCTATGTTCATCCATTCATTTTTTCTCTTGCAACTATAATACCTATGCCACCTGATGAGGTCTTGCGTAAAGGGAGTGGTACCCTTTGTGAAATGCTTCTTATGGTTCAGGTGAATTCCTGGGAAGAACTTATTTCTAGATTGTTTAGCTTCCCCTTGTTTTAATGATCTTGCAAATGTTTTAGTTTCCGATCTTCTCTAGTTTAATGTTAGTTATCAAAAAAAAAACTTCTCTAGTTTAATGCTTTTGTATAATGTCAAAAACTGAGGGGCAAGTTCTAATCCATTATGGTTGCTGTTTTGCCTGATATTTGAACCTGCTTTCATGATATTGACAGGCATACAAGGCACATGTTATCTGCCCAAACAAGCACCAAACTGACCCAGAGAAGTTCTACAATAATCACCTTCTAGAGAGTGAGACATATATAGGTGGCCATGTGGAATGCCTTGAAAGTGGGGTTTTCAGATCTGATCTTCCCACTAGGTTTCAGATGGATCCATCTTCCTATGAGGTGTGTTGTGTTGATCTCTTAAATCTGTTCTTATTTGTTGACATACGCTTCTTTATGTGATTGCTAGATGATATTCCTTTGAGAAGCCCAACAATTTGTACCATTTCCATACTTGTTAATAAGGTCCCCTTTGATTTTGTTATCCATTCAAAATGAAAAAAAACTTGGTGCACCGATTTTGTTTCCATTTTTTCAGATGTTATACTTTTGCAGGAATGTCATATGTTGTTTATTATTGGTGAATCAAATGTTTGTATATTTTCTGATACTATATCATACTTAGAAGATCTAGAATTTAAAAAGTAGTAGGAAAGAGGAAGGAGAAGATGGAGAGGGAGCCAAAGAGGAAGGAGAAGATGGAGAGGGAGTCACGAGCCTATATATCATATTATATCATGTAATCATGAGCCTATATATCATGTAATAGATCATTTTTATTATATGTATAATAATATTTTATATATGTATTTTTTTATTTTTTATATGTATGATAATAAATAATTTTTTGTATTTAAAATAAAAAAATAAATTTTATATGTATAATTTTTATTTTTTATAGGAAGTTTGGCTCATAGTCAAGCTCGAGTTGAGCTGAGCTCAAACTTGCGAGCTTTTGAACCGAGTCGAATTTGAGCCTAACATTGTTTTGGCGAGCCGAGCTCGAATAGTTAGTTATTTGGCTTGGCTTGGCTTGACTCGAATCCACCCCTATATCTGAGGAAGATATATCACTTATAGGGAGATCAGGGGACTGATGTGCTGAGTTGGCAGGAAGGGGGGCATGGGCATAGGATCTGGAACACAACCATTTACGAATGAAGACAAGAAGATCTTTCCCAAAAGATGAGGGAGGAACATCCTCTGAATCAAAATTCTGTGAAACAGAGATAGGAGCAAACAATCGAGCAATTCCAGCAAAGAAAGAAATGTGCTCAAGAAATAGAACATTTCATGAAATTTGAATACGATGAATAGTAGGATCATAACATAAGAAACCCTTATGATCGGGACTGTACCCAATAGAAGGAAGATGTACAGAGGACACAGAACAAAAATATGCAGATTAGACAAGTCAGGAAGGCAACCAAAGAGCTTCTGAAATGGAGATGCACTAGCAAGGACAAAGGAAGGAAGATGGTTGATTAAATTCAACTCCCGCAACAGTCAAAAGTCAGGTCTCATCTCTCAGGAGTTCCCCCATCATTGAGCCCAAGTTTGGAAGGGTATCTCGGCTTAGAATGTTAGACCTAGTTATCTCATACTTAAGTCTAAGCCTCATGAGAAACTGATTCACCTTTCGTTTCTCAAAGTGTTTCTGAAGATACTTAAGACATTCAGGAGGATCAGAAAGGTCAATATGTACTAATTCATATTCAGTCCACAAGTCCAGAAGTTTGGCATAATATTCATGTATTTTCCTATCTCCTTGACAATATGCAAAGATTTCAGATTCAATTTGGTACTTCCTAGACATGTTTGACTGGTAATAGACCTTCAAATAAGCATACATGACAAAAGAAATTCTCATTCTTCTCATGGGTTTAGCAATATGAGTTTCAATGGAACTTAGAATCCTGGGCACCAATGGAAGTTTCCATTGCTGAAAAGCCTTTGCTTCAGCTTTCTAAAGCTGGATTTCTTTCACAACTTCTTGTTGTAAACATTTTTTCTTCTAATCAATGAAATCTTTTGTGTTGCTGATAAAAAAAGCCTTTGCTTTAGCTTCATCTGGCCTGGTAGCTGTACCGTTCAGATAATCTTCCAGATCCTTTCCTTCAGCAAAGAAATCAAAATGGAACTTCCGCATACTGTAGTTAGTTCCATCGAACTTCATAGGTATGATATCAACCTTATCAGCCATCCAGGTAACAGTTTCCAGTCCAGAACGATAACAAGAATGAGTCCAAGTCCGAGGAAGAGCAACACGAAGCAGTTCTTCAGGTAAAACTAATTAGAAAGTATCCTAAACACTAGAACCAGAATCCAATAGCCAAATAACATGTGATTCTTGAAAAAATTATCCAAATAACTAGGTTTCAGGACTGGCAGTCCAACAAAATGGAAGGTTGCAGGCCTGCTGAACTAAAGAAGGGATCAAAACCCTTTTAGAGTACAAGGCTCAATACAACGGCCAAATAGAAGAAACCACAAAAAAACTCACGTGGTATGCTTTTTTTTTTTTCAGAAAAAGTGACCCTTCTTGTTCAGACCAGAACTTCCTCATGAAAAATCCAATCTTCACAAGATTTTACAGGTGTAACAAAGGGGTTAGGGCGACCCAAGATGCAAAATCTCAGTCCCAAAGATAAGCCAACCAGAGAACACTGATTCACATTTATATGCTTTCATTTCCATTGTCAAGGAATTGGAGCTGCTATTGTAGAAAAATCCAAAAAGGAAGGAGTTGGAAAGTTGGATAGGGAGCTTGTTTATCAACGTGTTGTTCAGTGAATGGAGCTCACTGTTGATTAAGGCTTGAGGTTTTTCAATGGACTTGTTCTCCAATGATTTGATTCTCCAAGGATGAGCCTGTTCACTGTCAATGAAGAAAGGGAGAAGTTAGAGTGTAGGTTTTTGGTGGTGGTGTTAAGATATGTGGGTCTATATGAAAGAATATGAGCATTTATTGAGGGGCAATTTTATCCAGAAAATGCAGATGAAAACTACCAACTGTTTCTGGACACAATCTTACAATAGAAATATCCAGAGGCAATCTTAGTGATTGAAGGGTGCATTTGGAGATTCACTGAATGGCCTCCCAACCACTTGAAAGCAAGTTTTTTAGCAGTGGGAGGTTCACTTTGGTGCTACCAAATGCCATCTAAATCTGACAAATATTGGATTTTTTTTTTTCTGTTGGCTATTGAGTTGTGGTTGTCTGTAGGATTCATTCATTGGTTGAGGAAAATATAAATGCTTATAAGCTTCTTTCTTCTCTGACATGTGGTTTTGATTACATCTACTAGAGGTTACTTACCTCTTTGTAATACAGTACAAATTTTATTTAATGTATACAAGCAGGTTGCTTTGTGAAGTTGGTTAGTTGAAATTGATATGTTCCTTTTCTTTTCCAGCAATTAATCAGAAACCTTGATCGTGATCTGCAATATGCAATAAGAGTAGAGGGTAAGATGGAGATGGAATCGGTTTCCAATTATGATGAAGTGAAGGATGCTATCATGGAAAAGGTGTTCTGTTTCTGTCATCTATCTTGTTATGCATTAGACACTCTATTTAAGTGTTTTTTTGCTCTATGTATCCATACCTACAGAATAGGTTGTCTCTTTGGCATCCCAATTTTATCTATTTTCTGAAGCTTGTTGTCTCTGTTTAAGCTACACTCATGATATTATATCAGTTTTATCTACCATATATCAAATTTGCCATTTTCTTCTTGATAGTAATCATTTCTTAATAATTTCCTTCTTGCAAAACTGCAGCTTGTTAAGTTGCGAGATGAACCTATACGTGAGGAATGCCCTCTTATATATCATCTTGATGTTGCTGCAATGTATCCAAATATAATTTTAACAAACAGGCTTCAGGTAATTTGGGTGCATCTATACACACTTTTTTCTACATTATGAAAGTTTTCTATTGTTGATCTCACTTCGTTAATACAGTGAATTTTTGAATCTCTCTTCTGCATTTTATTCTTTTCTAGGTTGTATTTGTGTTCTTTGAGAAGTATCGCTTAAACTAGCATATATTAAGATTTGAAGTTTCTTCATATGCAATTACAGCCACCATCAATAGTTACAGATGAGGTATGCACAGCATGTGATTTCAATCGTCCAGGGAAAACTTGTCTCCGAAAGCTTGAATGGGTTTGGCGTGGAGAAACATTCATGGCAAAGAAAAGGCAAGTCTTTGTCTCATGTATTATTGATAAGTTTGTTCCAAGAGACAACTCCTGATGATTATTTCTGGTCATAATGTTTCATATACTGCAGTGACTATTTTCATTTGAAGAGGCAACTGGAGTCTGAACTAGTTGATGGCATAGATGGTCAGTTGTCAAAATCTTTTCTTGACCTGCCCAAGGCTGAGCAACAGTCAAAACTGAAAGAGCGCCTAAAGAAGTATTGCCAAAAGGTAAACCGTAAACACATGAATATTTATTATGAATGTTTTATCTCAAGGATCCCTGAGATGCTACCATCTGGTGATCTGTAACAGGCCTATAAAAGGGTCCTTGACAAGCCAGTTACTGAACTTCGGGAGGCAGGAATATGCATGAGAGAAAATCCCTTCTATGTTGACACTGTTCGCAGGTGAGTAGCTATTTTTCTTATATCCTCAGGTTTTCACCTTTTCTTTTTTGGCTTATTTTTACAAGCAGTCAATGTTCTATGTTAAGATATGGCTAACCAATGTTTTCTACTGCTGCAATTTCAGTTTCAGAGATAGAAGGTATGAGTATAAAGGACTAAATAAGGTTTGGAAGGGAAAACTAGCAGAGGCAAAAGCCAGTGGAAATTCTATTAGCATCCAGGAAGCACAAGTATGAATGCTTTTTGACTGTTTGGCTATTAGGTTTTGTTCTACTCGTAAACATGGCATATCCAGGTTCCTACTTATCATTGATTTCTTATGGATATTTCATATTTGTAGGATATGGTAGTTCTATATGATTCTCTACAGCTAGCTCATAAATGTATTCTTAATTCGTTCTATGGATACGTCATGCGCAAGTGAGTTTTCTTCTGCCTTTGATCACTTTATTTCTTCCCATGGTTTTTCTTTTCTTTGAAGCTTTTTGTTCTGATCATCTGCCAGTGTATGCATTTCTTTGATTTTTCTAGGGGTGCAAGATGGTACTCAATGGAAATGGCTGGAGTAGTCACTTATACTGGGGCAAAAATAATTCAGAATGCTCGTCTACTGGTTGAAAAAATTGGGAGACCTCTAGAATTGGACACAGATGGCATCTGGTGTGCACTTCCTGGATCTTTTCCAGAGAATTTCACCTTCAAAACAAAGTAATTCATGTTTTATCCTCCTCATTTCATGTATTAGTGCTTACTTCTGTGCTATGGATTGAACATATTCTTTTTGTTTATACAGACTATTTGTTTCTACTGTTCAAATGTCTAGGATACTTTGGTCTAGTAAATGAGGATTTGTTCTTTTGCATGGTATTTCTCCATGTACTGACCATTGAAACAATTTTCAGAGACTCGAAGAAGAAGCTGACAATATCATACCCTTGTGTTATGCTTAATGTTGATGTGGCTAGAAACAATACAAATGATCAATATCAGGTGAGAAAGAACTTCCTTCACTGCGAGTAGTATCAACTCTGCTTCCAGGAATATTTTGTGTTCCTCTTTTCCTTTACTTTTTGTTCTTTTCATTTGTCTTCTGCTCTTTGGGAGAAAGGGTTGCATATGATCTAAGTACTAATGCCAACTTCCAACCAGACACTCAAAGATCCTGTGAATAAGACATATACAACTCACAGCGAATGCTCCATTGAATTTGAGGTGGATGGACCATATAAGGTGAATATGGACAATTGAAACATAATCAGTTCTTGAGGTAAATGCTTTTCATCAGTTTCTTGGTGATTATTTGCTCTCATTTTGTTGTGTAGGCAATGATTCTCCCAGCTTCAAAGGAAGAAGGGATTTTAATTAAGAAGCGATATGCTGTCTTTAATGATGATGGAACCCTGGCTGAACTTAAAGGATTTGAAATCAAGAGAAGGGGTGAGCTTAAACTTATCAAGGTTTTCCAGGTATGTTATCTTGTTCTTAGGAGTTTGCAATTGCATGTGTTATTAGATTTTTCCTATCATAGAATTGATTCTTTGCCTTCATATATTGATTAAATTGTAAAAGTTATTATTTGAAGCTTTATATCGGTAGCTTTTATTGCACCATAATGTTTCCTGTTTGATTTCTTAACGTCACACTAATGGGTTCATACGAATGAATTCACTTGTTAACACCTTATGCCTCTGATTTTGACCTAGATTATTGTCAACACTCTTGGCCGAATAGAGAAAAGAACAAGAATAATCTTAGAGGTGTCAAGAATGATTTGACCCCCACCTCAAAGAGTCTTTTATATATTAAAAGATATATACAATTACAAGAATACCCATATAGGGCATTTATCAAAAAAAAAAAAAAGAATGCCCATATAGGGCTGAAAGAGAAAAGAAGAATAAGATGTATGTGTAATATACAACAGGGACTATACTAATAAGATACATCAAGTTATAGAGTCTCCACACTCTCCCTCAAACTGATGCCTAGACATAAGCATTACCTTGTCTATAAGAAAGAGATGTCAAACTCTAGTCATAGCTTTGGTGAAGATATCAGCAATCTGCATGTCCGAGGCTACATGAGGAAGCGATATAGACCCAGTAGTGAAAAGATCTCGAATAAAGTGGTAGTCCACCTCGATGTGCTTGGTCCTCTCATGGAAGACAAGGTTAGATGCAATATTGATAGCACTTGTATTGTCTGCATAGAGAGGAATAGGAGTAGGAAGCTGAATGCCAAGATCCATAAAGAGAGATCGTAACCAAACAATCTCACTGCAAACCGAAGACATGGCCCTATACTCTACTTCAGTGGAAGACTTGGAGACTGTTTGTTGTTTCTTACACTTCCAAGAGATGAGTGAATCACCCATAAAAACACACCACCTAGAAGTGGACCTACGAGTGTCTGGACAACCAGCCCAATCTGTAATAGCATATGCTCTCAACTGAATAGGAGAGGAGGAGAAGAACAGTCCCTAAGAAGTTGTGCTTCTAACATATTGAATGATGCGATGAACAACAGTCATACGAGGCTGACGAGGAGCAGAAACAAATTGACTAACAACCTGAACAACATGAGAAATATTAGGCCGAGTCATGGTGAGTCAACATGCTTTTCATCATTAAGACCAACAAGTTTAACAAGGTTAGAGGCATACTTCTACCGACAAACAAAATACCCTCGACCACTACGATGTACTTCCAGTCCCAAAAAATAGGTGAGAGGGCCCAAGTCCTTCACGTGAAAGGAATTTTGAAGTAATAGTTTCAATTCACGAATGCCCTCAGCATCATTCCCAGTTAACAACATGTCATCAACATATAGTAGGAGAATGTAATACCCCGAGGCCGTCTCCTAACAAAGAGAGAGTGATAAGAACTCTGGCTATATCCAACAACAATTACAACATTGCGAAAGCATTCAAACCATGCCCGAGGAGCTTGTTTTAGACCATATAGAGATTTTTTGAGGCGACATACTAAAGAACGATCACTGCAGTATCCAGGAGGAGGCTTCATGTAGACTGTCTCCTTCAATTGACCATGAAGAAAGGCATTTTTCACATCAAGTTGGCATATGGTCCAAGACTGAGCGGCAGACACTGCTAAAAGAACATGGACTATGGTGATCTTTGCAACAGGAGCAAAGGTTTCTTCATAGTCAATACCATACTCCTGACTATATCCCTGGGCAACTAAACGTGCCTTGTATCGATCAAGAGATCCATCAGATTTCAACTTGATGTTGTAAACCCAACGACTCCCAACAATGGATGCAACTGGAGAGCAGGCACAAGGTCCTGAGTGTCATTCTCATGTAAAGCATGAATCTCTGCATCCATGGATTCCTTCCACTGAGGGCTACTATTAGCTTCCTGGTAGGAGCGAGGAACATCTATGGAGGATAGGACAACAGACAAAGAGTTTAAAGGAAAATCATAGCGGTCAGGAGGTCTAGATATACGAGTAGAGGTATCACTTACAGGAGCAGTGGTAAGATGATGATCCGAACCGGGAGGAAGGAGAGTCGCAGGCGTAGGGGCTGGATCACATAACTGCTTGCGAGAGAAGACGAGAAGGTCCTTCTCAACAGAAGGAGGTGGAGCATCTTGTGAATCAAAGTTTGGAAAAATAGAAATAGATGGTATAAACAATCTAGCAATTCCAACAGAAAAGGAAATGTGCTCAAGGAAAACAACATTACGTGATATACGAACGCGACAAATAGAGGGATCATAATAAAGAAATCCTTTGTGGTCATGACTGTAACCCACAAAGGCACACATGATAGACTGTGTAGACAATTTAGAGCGTTCACGAGAGGGAAGATGAACAAAGCACACACATCCAAAAACAGGAAGCATGGATAAATTTGGAGTACGACCAAACAACTTCTGAAAGGGAGACATATTACCAAGAACAGAGGAAGGAATATAGTTGATAAAAAACATAGCTGTATTGGCTGCCTCTACCAAAAAAGAAGGTGGAGTATGAGATTCCTGCAATAATGTCCTCACAACACTAAGGAAATGTCCATTCTTGCGCTCGACCACACCATTTTGCTGAGAAGTATCTGGACAACTTTGTTGCACTTGTATTCCATGATTCTTCAAATAGGATAAAAAAATCTCTGTCAGTGTATTCTCCCCTTGAATCCAAACGGAGAATACACACTTGTGATTGAAACCGAACCTGTACCATAGCATAAAACAACTTAAATGTTGGGAACACCTTAGACTTGTTGCAAAGAAAGTATATCCATGTGTACTTAGTACAATCATCAATGAATGGCACAAAATATTTGTATCCAAGCCGAGAAATGACAGATGCAGTCCAGACATCACTATGTATAAGCTTGAAGGGAGAGGTAGCATGCTCAGATATGTGAGGAAATGGTAAGGTACGACTTTTACTTAAGCAACAAGAAACACAAGATGTATCAAATGTGTACAAGGGAGGGACTCTATTCTTAATAAGGCCTGAATCAAACAAAAATTTTAATTTTTTAGCATGTAAATGACTCAAACATTTATGCCATAAGTCCTAAACATTATTTCTATGACTCAGAAAGGAACTAGAACTGGAGGAACTGAAATAAGCTGATGCTGCTGCTGTTTGAGACTTCTCGAACTCCAACGCAAATAGACGACCCAACCTATGCCCCTTCCCTTTCACCTTCTCAGTGTTCCGATCCTGAATCAAACATCCATCCTGAGAGAAGATGAGAATGTTACCTTCATCAACTAATTGGCCAACAGAAATCAAATTTGCAGTGAGATTAGGAACAAGAAGGGTCTTGGTAAGAGGGAAAGATGCAGTGGGTGTAAGCTTAAAGAGACATATCACTACTACCAATGATGTTTAACTTTTCACCATTGGCAGTAACAATATGTTTGTGATGGGTTTCATTGAGGTTACTTGACGTCAATGATCCAAACATGAGAAGGAGAAGCACAATAACTAGAAAACTCACCAGGTAAGCCAATAGCAGAAAGAGCAGAAGTAGCAGATGTTACTAGTTGTCGAATGTTTTCCTCAACCATAGATGCCAGAGAATCACCTTTAACAAAAGAATCACCACCAGTAGTAGATTTCTTACTCCCATGTGCTACAACAATAGTGTCAATTCCATAGGTAGATCCTTCCAGTTTTATAGGAATAATATCGTCTCTATTGAAGGCCATTTCAGCAAGAAAACAACAGTCCAGGCACAAGGATATCAAAGAGAACCAAATTCAGCGACCAAGAACTCAAGAAGACGGTCCAAAAAGGGCAAGTTTTTAAGACTGTTGAGTCTAAAAGCTTTCAGATATGAATTTGAAGTCTGAATCAAATAAATGGGAAGCAAGAAAACCCTAGGACAACACCAGATCTAGGGTTATAGGTTGATCGAATCAGCCGATTGAGAGAAAACTGTGATTTACCAACACATCAGGCGTCTTCTTCAAGAACAAGGAGGTAGCTTGTGCTGATCAAAACAGTCCTTGAAAATATCCAAACTAGAAACTGAGTGTAAGGTTAAGAAGGGCTTGAGAGAACCCTTCAATCTGGAGAGAAAAACTCAAATCGCAGGCTGATGTAGAAGGACTAAAGTCCAGAAAAGTTGCAGTCTAAAAAAGGAAAGTATACAGTATTGCCGCCCCAAGAAGAAGATCAGAACTCCTTCGAAAACTTCACCAAATTAGATGCTGTTCGTAGGTAGAATAGATCAGGTCTAGGCGATACCAGATATGAAGTTCAAAGCTGTTGCAGTCCAACAAAGGAAACTGTACAGTGTTGCCGCCCCAAAAAGAAGATCAGAACTCCTTCGAAAACTTCACCAAATCAGATGCTGTTTGTAGGGAGAATAGATCAGGTTTAGGCGACACCAGATCTGAAGTTTGGCCTCGAACCAATGTCTCCCAAGAGAGATCTAATGAAATCTCTCCTGCTGGTTGCGCAAGAGAAGACTGAACAGAAAAGGGTTGATCAAAACAACCCTAATACGACAGGATTACTGCTTCTAGTGAGGTTCAAGAGAGAGAAAAAATAGATCAGAGAGCAACCTGCTCTGATACCATGTCAACACTCTTGGCCGAATAGAGAAAAGAACAAGAATAGTCTTAGAGGTGTCAAGAATGGATTGACCCCCACCTCAAAGAGTCTTTTATATATTAAAAGATATATACAATTACAAGAATGCCCATATAGGGCTGAAAGAGAAAATAAGAATAAGATGTATATGTAATATACAACAGGGACTATACTAATAAGATACATCAAGATATAGTCTCCACAATTATAAGTTCAGGGGATGCACGATGGATGCCATTATTAATTTCTATTTATTTTTAAAGTTTGAAGGACATATGATGAATGCTTTTTTAATTTTCTTAAAGTGACCTGCCATCATAGATGAAATTTTGAACAAATTTGTACAGTTTCCTTAATTCAATTTTGTACTCTAAATCCTCTTGATTTTGTCTAAATGGAACACATTGAAATGGTTAGAGAATTTCTTGCAAAGCCAATTTAAAGAATTAAAATTTTGCATGATCTAGTTTTATGAAAAACAACCTCTTTAGGATGTGGAAAATCTACCAAAAAATTTCATCTTTTTTTAATCATATCTTGACCTTGTAAATAAAAAAAATATAATCATCATCCAAGCCTTATCCCAAATGTATGGGGTGGGCTATATGAATCCTGTTTTGCCATTCTGTTCTGTAATGCCATATCCATTGTTAAATTATGAGTACTTAAATCATTTGTTATTACTTTGACCCATGTCCTTTTTGGTCTGCCCATAGCCCTTCTAGCCCCTTCAACTTGCAACAGATCACTTCTTATGGATGCTGTCAATGGATTTCTGTGCACATGACCACAACATCCTAGTCTGCTTTCTCTCATTTTATCACCTATTGGAGGCACTCTGAGGTTCCTTCCAATGACTTCATTTCTGACCCTGTCCTATCTAGTTTTTCCACTCATCCATCTCAGCATATGCATTTCTGCCTCACTTGTTTTGTTGATATGTTGCTTCTTGATGGCTCAACACTCTGCTCCAAACAACCTGCAGCATACAGTTTTATCTTATTGGTCAATCATGCTGCTTTATGTTATAAGTTGTTGGAAATAACTGGATGATGCCTTGACGTGAATTTGTTTAAAATCAGTAGGTTGGCTACACAAACACACACATAATATACATTCAAGCCTACAAACTATCCCTCAACTTATCAAAGACTTATCTTAACTCTTCAAGTTCAACTAGCGGAACCTTATTCTGCCAATGCACTCTACCTAGGGTTTGACTTTTGTCCAATCATTAGTCATTAGTTCCTTTTCTCACTTCTTCAGCACATGATCCTTTTGGCTTTTTCTTTCTTTTTTTTTTGTAGCCCTCTGTTTGCATTAAGCTACTCATTCTTATTGGTGTAGTGACAATAAGAGCAAGGATTTGATGGAGTTTTCAATTTGTCTTCCCTCTTGTAACATCTATTTACACATAGTGAAATTATGTATGATTTTAGAGATATCCCTAGAATTAGAAGGGGCTAAAACAGACAAAAAAAGAAAAAAAATACCTATTCACAAATCACAATAAGGTAAATGCTACCATGTAATAGAATCCATTCTAATATGTTATATTCATCAACTGCATTTTCTTAACACTTCTACTTAAACTGATGTGATGGCAAGATTAATTTGCCAACAAGATAATCATGATGTGAATGAGTCATAGTATTGGTGAAGATATCTGTCATTTTAACAGTGGTAACTGTGTGAGGAAGAGCAATTATCCTAGTCATGTATAAATCACATATCAATCTAGCAAAAAAAAAAAAACATGTATAAATCACATATGAAGCGGCAGTCCACTTCAATATGCTTTGTATGCTCGTAGAAAATTGGGTTTGAAGTAATTTGAATGATGCTCTTGTTATCAATATATAATGGTTCAGGGGATAGATGGGTAACATTTAATCCTGCAATTTTTTCCTACATGACCATTTCAGTCTTATCCTGTAAGTATTGCCACTCCATTTAGAATTTGTTGTATTAACAATCCTCAAAATTATGGTTTTACCCATTCTACTTGAAATGAATAAGAATTAATTATGATAGTGGCTCTTTTCGTAAGACTGGTCTAATCTCTAAATATACCTTTTATTATAAACTTCTATTTAAAAGGATTATTTTTGAACTTCAATTTTTTCTTTTTCTTGTGTGCAGGCTGAAGTTTTTGACAAGTTCCTCCATGGGACAACCTTAGAGGAGTGCTATTCAGCTGTTGCATCTGTTGCCAACAGCTGGCTTGATCTTCTCGATGTATGTAACCTAATTATGTATGCCTGCAAATTTCTTTTGGGTTCCCCATTTCTTGCATTAGAGATGCGGTAGCTTAGGTTGAGCCAACAGGGTCAGTAAAATGAGATAACACTGACAGTTTAAATTTATATGTTAGAGTCAAGGTACTGATATCGCTGATAGTGAGTTGCTTGATTACATATCGGAATCAAGTACCATGAGCAAGTCCTTGGCAGACTATGGAGAACAAAAGTCATGTGCTGTGACGACTGCAAAACGACTTGCTGATTTTCTTGGTGATACAATGGTTAAAGATAAAGGGCTACGCTGCCAGTATATTGTAGCTCGTGAGCCACAGGTATATGTTTTCAACCTTTCATTTTTCTGGATGAGAAGAAAGTCATTATTAGCTCTTCAGGGCATTAATGGACACTACACATCCTTTTTCTTGTTCTAAGTTTGATACACACATCCTTGGTCATTATATGAAATCTTCATGCATATGTTACCCATTTAATATTTGTTTTACATCATTGTCTTGTCCTATTTTTTCTCTCGTCAATATAAAAGATTTGATGTTACAAGTAGAATTAGGAAAATGACTTTCCTAGTGAATTTCTCTTGTTAACTGCCTGCTTCTATTAATCCTTTGCATTTTTTTTCTCATTGTCAGTGTCATTTCTCCATTACCTCCTTGAGGGATATGATTGGTTATTTTGTTTGAATATGTCTCCATATATGGTGGTTTTGTAGGTCAAAACTATTCAGTCAGTTGTGATTTTTGAATAGTAAAAGGATAAGTTTGTTTTAATTTGTACTCTTGGTTTTGACATTCCAGGAGTTGTGTGTGTGTTTTTTTTTTGAATGGTAAAAGGACATTTATGCCACCAAAACTATTTCAAAATTTTGCAAACATGGCCCAAGAATCTTTGAAACACCATGAGCCGTACTCAGACTCAACACTAGGGTGGGCAACAAGTGGTTGCTTCTTGATTCTCCATGACGCTAAATTTCCACGTTGACATGCTTAATTAATCGTATGACAACTACCGTTTTGTGGATATTGGGAATACAACAATTTTTACTAGTACGAGTCTCTTGAAATTAGCTACTACTAGTGTTACTTAGCAATGGTGCTGTTTTTCTTCAGAGTGTCTTCAACTTGTTACCTTTAAGCATTGTTTGCCTCATGTTTCATAAATTTCTCTATTAAGTGTTGGCAGACAAATTGGTAATTGTGTTGCTGTTAAACTGTAAAAGGACATCAACAGCTTCATTTTTATTACTATAATTTCTATTGTTGTTGCCATTATTAATATTTTGTGTGAAGATTCTCTTACCAGTCATTCCTCCTGTTTGTATACAGGGCACACCAGTAAGTGAGCGTGCCATTCCTGTTGCTATATTTGAGACTAATGCTGGTATAAGCCTTCATTATTTCCATATCTTGGGTTCATACTGTGTTTTCACATGGAAAAGAAGATTGAGGTGATATGTTTTTCTTTCTTTTGTAGAAATTATGAAGTTCTATGTGCGCAAATGGTGCAAGGTTTCATCAGATGTGGGAATTCGATCAATTATTGATTGGTCCTATTACAAGCAACGACTCAGTTCAGCAATTCAAAAAATTATAACCATACCTGCAGCAATGCAGAAGGTGCCAAATGCTAGAGCATTATTTATAGGTTTAGATGACCCAAGCTTGCATTATTTACTTTTTCCCTGTATGAATTGAACTTGTCAGGTTGCTAATCCTGTCCCTAGAGTAGTTCATCCTGATTGGCTGCATAAGAAGGTCCGTGAGAAGGAGGACAAGTTTCGACAAAGAAAAATAGTTGATGTCTTCAGCTCGTTGAACAAGGATAATACCAAGCAAACAAATTTCTCTGGCATTAACTCCAATCATGTATTGGGTGAGATGAACATGGAGGATTTGGAAGACTTCCAAAACAAGGGCAGTGCTTCTGTAGTCGGACCTCGACCTGTAGTTCGTAGCTATGAAACCAACAGGAAACAACATTTAGTGAAATCATCTAGTTCAATGATTTCTTTGGCACAACAAACTGATGCTACTTGTAGACTGAACCAACCTTTCATGCCATTGCATCCAAATACTATATCGGATACAAATGTTGACAGAAATGCTGATTACCAGGGATGGCTTGAAATAAAGAAGAGAAAATGGAAATATGCTCGAGAAGAAAGGAAGAGGCGCAGGTATATTCATTTTTCTTATCCACATTATTTATTAGTATACATAAAAGTGCCACTTAAGTGGCAGAGAATTTTTTATGCTATTTATGATAATGATCAGATTTTTTCGGTCACTACCACTGGTATTTCGAGGTCATTACTTATTATAGGGCATTGTTCAATGCCATCCAACTGAGCACACCAGAACACAGTGCTGCAAATTGATAAATAACATGTGATACTTTTATTTTTGTAGTGTGCCAAAATATGGTTGGAGCTAACAAAAGTATTACCCTTCATTAAGAATTTAAAACAGAATCTATAAGAATTTATATAGCTTGGTTATAGTTCATATATTTCTACTTTGCCTGCATCATCATTCAAATAAATTACAAGAGTAGAAGTACAGATAAGAACTTATTTTCTATTTTTGTGTGCCAGATGTGCTTTATGATTTTATTGGTACTCTGAAGGAATGAAAATTTACTATTTCATTTCATCATATTTAAAGTGCAAATACCAAATATATGGGATACTATTATAGTGTTTCTAGATTGTTATGTATACATATATTTCCACTTTACCTGCATTCTTATTCAAATAGATCTGAAAAGTTGTGGGGAAACAAATATTTGGCTCTAATCTACTTCACATGTGTGAAGTTTGGCTCCAGTTAGCTTGCTATCAACCTCATTTTTTTGGCATAAAGTCCTGTTTGACTTAGCATGTCGGATCTCTGCAGGTTGGGCAATCTGAGGGGACTAGATAAATCTGATGAAGTTTCTAAGTTGTCTAGTGCTGTGGCAAGGCAGAAACAAGGCTCTGGTAGAAATGGTGTCAGTTCATTTTTCCGACGACATGAAGTGTCCCTTGTGCGTTCATACTGGCAGGTAATGTTTTTTTTTAGCTTTTTATGAACTATTATCTGGTTAGTTACTCGATGCATGTTAACCTCAACCTTGTATGGTTCAGATAATACAGCTCATCCCAAGTTCACACCCAGGGCAATTTTATGCTTGGATTGTTGTGGAAGGAATCATGATTAAAGTTCCCATAAATGTACCCAGAGTATTTTACCTCAATTCCAAAGCACCAGTTACAGAAGAATTTCCTGGAAGGCGTGTTAATAAGACTCTTCCTCATGGACGTCCTAGTTTCAATCTTATTGAGGTATCACTAGTGTTTTCAACTATAAACTATGACAGATTGCTTGCTATAACTTGTTGGAACTTCAAGATCTTAACTTTATCTTCATTTTCATTTTGTTTTCTGTGCTAGGTGATTACTGATGAAGATGAATTCAGGGAAGGAAGCAAAAGACTTGCAGCTCACCTTGCTGATCCAGAAGTTGAGGTATAGTATATTGTAATTAACATGTATACTCTGTTGAAAAATGAAAACATAAATGGTTGTATTGACTCTTCTCTGTGTCCCTGCCCTTTTAAATTTGCTACCTTCAATTTCTCTGCTATGATGTCCTGATTTTCATGTGTTTTTATTTTTTTCCTATTTCACAGATGTTTTTGCTTTCAGTCCTGTACATGACTACATTGTTGAAAATTCCTGTTCCTATCGATTATTCTATGATCCATGGAAAAGTATGGATACTTGCGTGATCCTTCTGCCAAAAAATATGTAGTTTGATTTTTCATTCAACATGAAACATGATTCTGATATGTTTATGGTTGGATAACTTGGATTGACTAAAATGAATAAAAAGGCAATAAAACTTAAGCTTTGTTATTATTGGTTGGATCGACTAATCTTCTTCAATGGCTACTCATTTCTTCCATGTTATTTGCAAGGTTCAAAATATCGCAATGTATTGGGCTGTATCAGCCGATATGTATCATTCCGGCAAGAACCTGATACACGGAACATGTATAATTCCTTTGTTCCATTTCTTTTCGTACGTATTAGTCGATACGGGCCCATGTCGGGCTGTTTCGGATCTATATCGGTCGATATGGGCCCGAAACAGTCTGATACAGTTCGATACATTTGATTTCAGTTCATTATTAATTTCGTTAATCAATATTTAATACCGAATCTCTCATTAATGTCGTTACTCCTATATTTAAGTCTAATTTCTCTTTCATTAATTAGTCAATTACTCCAAAGCAAATTTAAATTTAAATTTGAATTTTAGTGCCTAATTCAAATTCTCTCATTCATTCCTTTAATTAATGATTCCCTCTCATTAATTTCATTTTGTTAGTGTAAAAGCTTCAAATTTTAGCTATAGCAAGATTTGAACTTTGGTCACTTGATTTTAACAACCACAAGCTCACCAATGAGTCACACATATTTGTTTTCTATGATCGTATGTATTTCTAATTTTAAGTAAATTTTCACTTTTAATGAGTGACAAGTGTTTATTAGTAAATGCTAGAATTAATTATTAAAATTTATATACTAATAAATATTAAGATTAATTATATTGGTTTTTTAAAAATTGTCATTCACATTTTAGTTATTCCATGATTTTTCAACGGTTACTAATTGCATCCCGATATGTCACACTTTATATAAACCATTAAATTATGGTTTTTTTACATTTAAATCACTTATTTACAATCATATAAAATTTATAAGTATTGTTAGTAATATATTTTTTAGGATTTATTTGAATTTTCTCCTATATTTATGCGTATCTTGATTTTTTGTCCGTATCCATACGTATCTAAAGCATATCCCAATATGTCTCTTAAAATTGTCTTTCCGGTATACCTTGTGTTTCCGATACTTTGAACCTTGGTTATTTGATTAATTTTCTCTAGAGAAGAAAAAGGTAAAAGCGAATGAACATAATGAAACAATCTTCATGCATAGTATCTCACATTGGTTCCAAATTTTTATTAGAGTACATGCTATGTTAACTACTAAATTATGCTATTTATTTCTGTCATTGTTGTAAGTAGTGCCTTTTTGGATAAAACAATGAATATTCAATAATTTCAGCTTTTAATGGGAAGTCCACTCTTTTATCAGGGGATATATGAGACGAAGGTGCCACTTGAATTTAGCGCCATCCTTCAGATTGGTTGTGTCTGTAAGGTGGACAGAAAATCTATGAGTCGAGATGCACAGAGTAGCTGGGGTCTAAGTGAACTCCAAATGAAGACCACAACAGAATGCCTGTATCTTGAGCAATCTCTGTCCTTCTTTTACTTATACCATAGGTACAATGTGAGGCATTCTGGCTTTAACTCCAGTGGAGTGTTAAAAAGGTTTTGTTTTTATGATGATTCTAGGCCTTTATCTGAACATGTTGTAATACCATAGGAAAAAATTTTAAGTGAAAAAAAAGTTTATAAGAATAATATTATGTCCCAAGATATGAATTACAATACAGTTGCTGTTAAATACACAATATTATTTAACTCAGCTGTCATTAACCCGGAAGACTGATTTACTTTATCCCCTGACTGTTATAACTACATTTTGGATGTTACTTGTAAATGTGCATGTGACAATTCCTAACAACAAGAACAAAAACAATAGTTTAATTAATTAGTTAATAAATCCATTGCCCTTATCAGAACCTATGTAACAAAGACAAGTTACCTAAGCATGATGTAGTTTATATCAATCTTTTCAACCCACGGTTGTACTGGATGGCTGGATTGATTGATTTATCTGAGTCTGGTTCACCCCAAATCACTTTTTTTACAAAAAACTGTTGACTTGGTATTTATCAAAAAAAAAAAAACAAAAGAACTGTTGACTTGGTCAACAACCTGAATACCTGACTGGTTAAATTGTTCACCCATTTGACTCGGCCAATGGGCAATGACTAATGGGTTAGACATTAATTATTTTTCTGTAGTTTTAGCCATTTTCGTCCCTAATAAAATTATTCTCATTTATGGTATTTTTATTTATTATAGAGACATGTCCAAATTTCTACAAATTTTATAAATTTATATTGTTCTATTTCTATTGTTTAATTTAATTTGACTTGTTTGACCTAGATGGTTGAACTGTTGATCCATATAATCTGGAGGGAAATGCAGTTCCAATTGATTTTTAGAACATTAGTTTTTATTAGTGCTTTCAACCTTCAGTCAAATTGTCTGGTTAGATTGGTTTAGCCATCACCTGATAAGGATTCTGAGTACATTTCACCACTAAACTTGCTTGCAAAAAAGAGAGTTGACTTAGTCAATGATGTGATGACTTGGCCTTGAACCATTGAACCATTTGACCTGGTTGGCTTAATGGGTTGTATATTAATTCTCTTATTTTGATTTTTTTTGGTATTCCATTTCCATTATTAATAAAAGTAATTACTATTTATCACACATTCACACCTACTCTTGTTTAATATGATGAATAAATAATATTAGATGTGGCCCTTTGTTCTACATTTCTGTATTTTTTTACATTTTATCTATTTTTAATTTTTTTTTCTTATTGAATTATGACATAACATGTTGATCCATTTAACCTTGATGGCTGAGACACTAATCCAACACCTGTACAGAACAAATGGTTTTGTTTCCTGGTTGGAATTGGAATCACATTTTAGGACAAATATTTTTGGATTATTACCAAGAAACATTTTAGAACAAAGATTTGTCTTGCAAAAGTTGCATGCAAATGTTTGATGTATATGCAGTCTTTGAAGCTTGGTTGCAAAGTATCTGTAAATGCAGATGCAATATCAAAACTGTCTTTTTTGATCTGTATATGTCTGTTAAATGTTGATGCCCTTCAGTTTTATGCAAATTTCGTTAGTAGTTACAGAAAGCTTTAGGAAATTTTCAATATAATATACTTGTGTTGATTCCAGTATCTCTGAGGGACGAGCTATATATGTTGCATATTTTCCTGCATCTGGCACAACACTTGTTGTGGTGGTTAATCCTTTCCAGAACAAAGAGTTGACCCCATCTATTCTTGAAAAGCAATTCCGTGAAGCTTGCCAATCTTTGTCTATTGAGCTCCCTTTGCGTGGAAATGGCATTGTTTTCAAGGTGAAACTGTAGTTTAATGTTGCTATAAGCCTGTAATGTTAATTGTCTTTCTAATGTTACTTTTTTTTTAATGGTACATAAAATTGTGCAGGTGGAATATGTTGGATACGTCAAAGATGCAGAAAAGCTTTTGCAAAGAGCAATAAATGAGTACAGGTTACAGTTCAAATCCATATATTTAACTTGACATTTATTTAATTTTATGTAAGCATTTTTAATTTAGTTCTGAAGGTTGCAAATGTAGCAGGTCCTTTTGATTTGTCCAATTTTACTTGTTCAATCTAGTTGTCAAAATATAATTGTATTTGTTACAGACAACAACACCATGGACCTGCAATTGCTGTCATTGAATGTCCAAACATTATTGCAATGAAGTCAGGCATACGCGTTCTGGATGATTTTCCTTGTGTAAATATCCCCTGCAATGTTCGTGATAGCCACTATCAGGTAAGTATTTATATGTAGATAGTTTAAAAAAATATGCTATTTTATTGTTGTCATTTTCTGACATGCATGTATTAACAATAAAAAAAAAATTGACATTCATCTGGTCATAATAATATTCACATGTTGATGTTCTGTGCTCGGTAGGCTCTTGGTTGGCAGATTGTGGCTGCGAAAATCGGAATGCAACGATGCGCTGCTTCTTCACAATGGTTGAATGAGCGAATATCTCTTTCGAGATATGCACATGTAATGTTTTATTGTCCCATATAATATTTGCCTGCTTTTTTTGTGAATTTGGGTGGATGAGAAGTAAACTGTATTAACCATATTAATATAATAAGAACAGGTTCCGATGGGGAATTTCGAACTTGATTGGCTGCTTTATACAGCAGATATCTTCTTTTCAAGAGCTTTGCATGATCAGCAACAGGTAAGCAATAAGTCATTGTTTATGTTTTTGATCCTAAATGAGCAAGTATCTGTTTATCATAAAAGTTGGGTGAAAATGTTAGCTCAACAAGTTTGAGTGGCAGATTAATCAAGGTTTTTCATTTGTACATGATAATCTTATAGTCCTTGATAGTTTAAGTCCTTTTATTAAATGTACTTGTGTCATTGATGTCTAACCAAATTGATCATATATGGTCATGCTAATGAATCTTATTGGTTGAAAACTATCCTGATTCATGATTTCTTGGTTGTTTTGCAACTCATTTTACCTAGCTCCATTTGAGTCTTTAGGTGCTATGGATATCCAATGATGGTATTCCAGACCTAGGTGGCATCGTTGAAGAAGAGATTTGCTTTGCTGATGAAGTAAGTTACAGGGCCTTTTTTTTAGTGTAAAACTGTTAATAACTAAGGCATAACTTGTGGCAGTTTCAACTTTTCTTAGTCTATAACTTGTTAAGGTGCTAGACAGTTAAGATTTAAAACAGGGGTATATCATCTAAAACTTTCACCTTTTCTTAGCCCATTAACTTTGGAAGGTTACTCTTTTTAACTACTTCTCTTTGTATGCTTGTGTTTGAATGTGTAATCTGGTAATGCTGAGACTTGTCTCTGCAGGCTGTTAGTTTTGGTTCTTTTTTTGCATTTCTAGTAACTCGGTGGTTATTTTGCTAAAGCAGGTCCATCAACTTGTTCTTATTTATCCTGGGGCATATAGAAAAGTGACTGTGGAGCTTAAGGTTGTCAATCTATATTGCAGAAAATGTTTATCATGTATTTTATTTCCAATTTGAAATTATTCATGCATGCATAATGATACATGTCAATGATTGTGCAGATTCACCACCTGGCTGTAGATGCTCTTCTGAAGAGCAACCAGGTGAATGAAATGGAAGGTGGTGCCTTGTTTGGATTTGACCAGGAAATAAATTCTGGAGAACAGATTGGTTTTGATGAAACTAGCTTGTGTGCACCTGCATTCCGTGTCCTGAAACAGTTGATTCAGAGGTGTCTTGCAGATGCAGTTACCTCTGGAAATGTATTTGCTGATGCAATCTTGCAACACCTCTATCGGTGGCTTTGCAGGTCAGAATCTTTAAGCTTCTTTTGTATACATCTTGTTCTTGGATTGTTTAATTATTATTATTATTATTTTATATTTTCATTGCAGCCCACAGTCAAAACTTCATGACCCAGCTCTTCATCGTGTACTGCACAAGGTACATTTTTCATGTTAAATATTAGCCATAAAAATCCAAATAATGAAATTATAAATTTTGTCATTGGATTTAATTTTCTGTTCTTTTTTATTTTTAATCTGGTTTTCTAGTACAAAATAAAATTGCCATTGAGTTCTATGATCAGATATGTTTAAAAATATGACAGTAGAATTTATGATGTTGTACCAAGAATATTTTAGTTGACAGTTGTTTGTTCTGTAGCTACAGTAGTTCGAACCAGGAGAAGAGAAGAAGATGAAGAGAACAGTCGAACTTGATAGACTAAACCCTATCAGTCGACCCTTAATATGGATTAGCCTCTAATTAGTAGTACAAAGACTAAACTGCCCCCACTTAGGTATGGGATAGGAAGTCTCTATTAAAACTGCCACATAAGCACATAACTTAACAGAAATAAAATGACTAATCTATTATTATTCGGTTAGCTCTAACACTCCCCCTCAAGCTGGAGAATATATGTCATATAATGGTTTGTACAATAACCCACGACAGTCGAACTTGATAGACTAAACCCTATCAGTCGACCCTTAATATGGATTAGCCTCTAATTAGTAGTACAAAGACTAAACTGCCCCCACTTAAGTATGGGACAGGAAGTCTCTATTAAAACTGCCACATAAGCACATAACTTAACAGAAATAAAATGACTAATCTATCCTTATTCGGCTAGCTCTAACACTCCCCATCAAGCTGGAGAATATATGTCATATAATGGTTTGTACAATAACCCACGACCTGGAGCTCCCTTCAGGTACCTTACAATTCTAAGAACTGCATCCCAGTGAGGTATTCAAGGGTACTGCATAAATTGGCTCACCACACTGACTGCAAAGGAGATGTCTGGTCTCGTGATAGTCAAATAGTTCAGCTTCCCCACTAGCCGTTTATACCTTCCAGGATCATCAAATATTTCCCCTGTATCATTGCTGAACTTAGCATTTGGCTCCATGGGAGTTTCAACTGGTTTTGCACTTAACAGTCCTGTTTCATCTAGCAGATCAAGAACATATTTTCTTTGGCACAGGTTTACACCTTGTCTTGATCTAACAACTTCTATACCCAAGAAATACTTCAATGTCCCAAGGTCTTTTGTTTGAAAATGATTTTGCAGAAAGACCTTTAGTTTATCGATCCCCAATTTGTCACTACCAGTTATGACAATATCATCAACATAGACCACTAATAAAATCTTTTTGGCTTCTGAATCATAGTTGAACACCGAGTGCTCAACCTGGCATGTTTCATTCCAAAATTCTTCACCACTTCACTAAACTTCCCAAACCAAGCACGAGGCGATTGTTTCAACCCATAAATTGCCTTTTTCAGTCTGCACACCTTACCATCCTCCCCCTGAGCAACAAACTCAGGTGGTTGCTCCATATATAGCTCCTCCATAAGGTCACCATGAAGAAAGGCATTTTTAATGTCAAGTTGAAACAAGGGCCAATCATACATAACTGACAGGGAAATTAAGACACGGACAAAGGTAGGAGCTGGAGGAGGAGCCGATGTCTGTCGATGAGTATACACGTGCCAGATCGGTGGTCGTTCAGTAGGGATCTGCACTAGAGGAGGTGATGGGTCAACCTCAACTGGAACACCCGGAACGGGATCACTGACTAGAAGAGGAAGAGGAAGCAAAGGTGGAGACACGGATACTTCAGGTCCCGAGAGGAAGGGGACAAACTCAAAAAAGGTGACATCAGGACAGACATATCTCTTCCGAGTAATGGGATTGTAACACTTGTACCCTTTTTGAGTCCGAGAGTAGCCAAGAAAGACACACTTAATAGAGCGTGCATCTAGCTTGTCTATTCTAGGACTCGGATTGTGAACAAAGCACACACAGCCAAAGATATGAGGTGTTAATGGAAAGGGAGACAAGGTGGGGAACAAAATAGAGAAGGGAGACCGACCATGAAGAATGAAGGAGGCCATCCGATTAATAAGAAAACACGCAGTAAGTACAACATCACTCCAAAATCATTTAGGAACACTCATGATGAAGAATAGATCGAGCAGTTTCAAGGAGATGACGGTTCTTTCGTTCAACCACCCCATTTTGTTGAGGAGTGGATGCACATGAAGTTTGATGAATGATGCCATGCTGTTCTAAATACTGTTGAAAGGAAGTAAGAAAGTATTAACGACCGTTATCTGAATGAAGAATTTTGATTGGAACACCAAATTGTGTACATATTTTAGCATAGAATTTTTGAAAAATGGAAAATAATTCACTCATTTCTTTCATTAAATAAATCCATGTCATCCTTGAACAATCATCAATAAAAGTGACAAAATACTTGTAACCATTATAAGACTATTTTAATCGGGCCCCAAACATCTAAATGAACCAAAGCAAAAGGACTTAACATACGACTTTCAACTCTAGGACTGAAGGGAACACGACGATGTTTCCCATACTGACACAACTCACACTGTAAAGACAACAAATGACTCAAAGACGGAACCAGTATCTTGAGTGCCTTGAGAGATGGATGTCCTAATCAACAATGCCACTGTAGAGGAGTGAGTGAAGTTTGAAGTGCAACTGACGATCCACCACTGTCAAGGTAATACAATCCACCAGCCTCATGCCCCCCACCAATCTTCTTCCCCGTCTTGAGATCCTGAAAAACACAAAAGGGAAAAATGTAATAGAGCAATTAAGAGTCTTGGTTAATTTACTAACATACATAAGATTGAATGGAAACTTAGGGACATATAGAACAGATGATAAAGAAAGAGAAGTCGTGTCAGCATTACCAACACCACAGATGGGAGAAGAGGAACCGTTGGCAAGGGTAACAGTTTGAGATGTGGATGTTTCAGAGAGGGAAGAGAACACACCTGGAGTCCCGGTCATGTGATCAGAGGCTCCAGAGTCAATAATCCAGGGAGAGGGTTTGGATGACAGACAAACTATACCTGAGTGGGCAAGGGTGGCAGTAGTATGCTGTGAAGTAGTCTGGAGGAACCTCTCAGACTCATCACGCGGTACACTTACCATCTCCTTCCCGGAAACAGATGTAGATGTGGAAGGAGTTAGATCTGCCTGTTGGTTATCACTGACATCAACCCCACCAGCTACTGCATGATTGGCCCATGTAGAAGGAGGGCCATGGAGATCATAACAGAAATTCACCGAATGTCTGTCCCTGCCACAATGGGTACACTTCCTTGTAAAGTTACTTTTTCCTTTACCACGGCCTCCCCCTGAGTCACGACCACCACCACGGCCAAATACGGAACCACCACGACCTCCTCGGGAGGCATGTCCTTCCCCTTTAGTAACACGCCCACCTCCTCTAGCTATCACAAATGTTGATCTGTCAGACTGTGTGGGATTCTCTATAGGTCCCAAAGAAATCCTATGAAGTCGTGCAAACACTTCCTCAAGTGTAGGAAGAGTAGAGCCCCCTAATATTTGGGCTCTAACTGGTTCATATTCTGATTTCAACCCCACTAAGAATCTAGTGACATCTAGTTGTTCCCTCTGTTGTTGCTAAACCTTAATATCTGGAGGGGATGATAGACATTGAGTTCATTTCTGAGGTTCTTCATATTGGCATAGTACTCTTCTAGGGTTTTATTCCCTTGCTACAGATCGAAATACTCCTGATAGAGCTGATATACCCTTGTAGTATTATCCTGCCCAGAATAAAGCTTCTTGGCATGTTCCCATATGTTCTTAATTGTATCTAAGAACATAAAGTTGGCACTTATTTTGGGTTCCATACTATTCCATAACCATGTCATGATTTGGGCATCTTCCTATTCCCAGTCATCAAACCCTGAAGAGTCAGCAGGTGGTTTATCTTCCTTCACATGCTTCACTTTCTTCTTTGCCTTGAGAAAAACTTCCACTGACTTGGCCCATGGTACATAGTTCTCACCATTAAGTTTAATTGAAGTCATTTGCACACCCAGATAGTTAGAGGGAATTACCACACTAGGTTTCTGATCACTACGACCATCTCTAGTTGTTGCCATGATGCTCTTCCAATGCTACTTCTAATCTGAATTCCCGGTCGCCAACTAAGTACTGCTGTCAGGAGTTTGATGTTCCAGACACTACAGCAGTCCCCAAACACAGTTGATAGGTACACAAACTTTTGTTCTTGTTCACCCCACTACTGATTTCACAAAATCATGAATCACACTGACATTAATTCAGCAACTCACTGACCGCATACAAGCCCTCTTGAAGCTGCTCAATAGAGATTGAGCATCACAAGCACCACCACACAACCATAGCTATCACACATGGTACAGATCTGTCTGACCTTTTTAGAGGGCACTTCAAGTCCAAAGAAAACATCAACTACTGCCACTGTAGTAACCTGTCATTCAATTCAGGTCACTTGTGACCAACAAAGGCTTCAAAACAACTACAGACCAACATAAAAGGGTCAAACATACCCTTACACCATTCGGCCACTGTAAACACAGCCTGTTCTTGGACCTTTTTCCAAGAACCAAGGCTACAAACAACCTAGTTCTCTAGGTTCTGATCAGTCCCCGCAGATTTTGAAGGCTTTCAACCCAGAAATACCAACAGCACACAAAAAAAAAGAGGTAGCCAACCTTCGATGGAGAGCTTCAGTCGACCATCCACTTCTGAAGTTGTCTTTTTTTTTCTTCAAAAACAATCAAGTTCTGCACAGAGGAAGGACTGAGGTGTTCTCAGACCTAGGTCGAATCTGTGTTCTCCATTTTTTTTTAGCCCAGAAAGAAGAAAAAAAAATGAGGTCACGAACAGAAAGGAGCAGGTCACGAATCTGTGAGGAGATTTAGAGAGCAACGTCCTGCTCTGTTACCATGTTTGTTCTGTAGCTACAGTAGTTTGAACCATAAGAAGAAAAAGAAGAAGAAGATGAAGAGAACAGTCGAACTTGATAGACTAAACCCTATCAGTCGACCCTTAATATGGATTAGCCTCGAATTAGTAGTACACAGACTAAACTGCCCCCACTTAAGTATGGGACAGGAAGTCTCTATTAAAACTGCCACATAAGCACATAACTTAACAGAAATAAAATGACTAATCTACCCTTATTTGGCTAGCTCTAACAACAGTCAATGCTTTAAAAGAGTGTGATTAATCAAGAGAAAAATAGTAGAAAATAAATCTGAAACCGAAAGGAAGAAGAAAGAGAGTTTTGGATGAGTAGAACATAGCTGTCTCCCAGCTGCTTTCTCTGTTTTATTAGATCAAACATTGTTAAAAGTGTTAGACAGTGTATGCCCTTAGCTCCAATTAGAATGATGTACATTATGACATTTAATGTAAATGAATAAAGTACATATTTGATTCATATTATGGTGTGTTTCTGTGTAATACCCTTAAACTGGACACTTATGAAACTCGTGTTAATTTAGAATCTTCACAGCTGTTGGATAGATCTAGTGAGATTTATTTTGCCAAGGCTGATGCTGATGTGTCGCCAAGTTGGTTGGGGTGGCTTGTCTCAGCTGCCAGGGTGAGACCTGAGGTACATGCAATATGGGTTTTCTTGAAACCCTGAACCGGACTAGAATTCCAGTATTGCCCTGGACCTTGGAGATTGATGGGCAAAATTGGAATGTTACACTTGACCCCTAGACTCGATTATGATACTGCACTAGGTGTCGGATTGGGCTATCTTTGATATGCCAATCGGTGAGATCCTTAGAGGGGGTCAAAACCTGGGTATGTTGGGACAGTCTGAGGATTCATCTGAGTGGGTGATCATAGTGACAGAATCATCCCCTTTGTCGGACAAAGTGAATGATCAGGGATGCATTATCTCTGATGGAAACCAAAGCTGCCGGTAGCCGATTTCAATCATTGAAATTTGTTTTTGCAAAATATATTTATATAGAGATATACATATATATATTACAGTTTCAAAATGTTTGCAAAAGGTTTTAATTCCCGGGATCCATGCGAGTAGAGAGTGCAACACTGTTTCTTTCAGCCGAGGGAGAGGTCCTCTTTTGTCGGACAGTGTTTGATCATTATGGGCTGAGAGGTTAAGTGTAAGACCATTGAGGGTAATACCTGATGGGCTAATCTTGCATCTGCCCACAGTCCTTGGGTTTTTATAAGGTTGCTTGACCCAGGGACCATTTAGTGTAAATGTTGGGCCCATTAAGAGCCCATGGTGATGGGCTCAGGGGTTCACTGTTTCCTACAGTGAATTCGGCCAGGCCTTGTAACAGAGGCTGGGTTGAACCCATGTGGCTGATGTGTAGATCAGGGGTTCACTGAAGAGCCATCCTGTTGATTCTACTTCATCCTGCACCGTGTCATCTTCGGTGGAAGCAGTCTTTGGATTCATCCTTGGGCGTGAACACCTTCATTGGAGGTTACTATTACTTCGTATCTGGTATAACCCTCCACTCCCTTTTGGTTTTAGATCTAGTTTGGTTTAAGTTCAAGATTGATCATTGAAAATGCAGTTTTCTAAAATAGGTAATGTGATTCCCACATGGGAGAGAGAAATTTTTGGAATTTCGCCCAATCTTTCTGCAGGGTTCGGCCACCCATATGATGGATCTCTCATCCCTTCAAAAAGTGTGAGGACATTTTTGTCTTTTTGTGTTATTTTGTATTTGGGTGCCTATTCAAGGGCACCTTTGTAATTTTGCTTATGAATAAGAAATGAAAAGCCTCTTGGTGTGAACGGTGCCACACCAAGCACTTCTTTACACTTCCTTCTCTTTCTCATTTTTCTTTTCTTCTCTCTTCAACATCTCTAAACTTTGCAACTTGGTATTAGAGCAACTCACGATCAAGAAAACTCTCTGCTACTGGTCGTGACTCAGACAGATCTGCTGACGTTAGCATGCCTTCGGTTGACGTTAGCAGTTTGTACAGTCGGTGGCATCTTCACGAGTCTTTGATGGTTGTTGATTTGCCCTGATTTTAGGGGAATTTTGGTATAAGTTTCATGGTGGTTTGAAGTTGTTTTGGATTTTTCCTGGATTTTTCGGATGAAAATTGGCAAAAAATCCAGATCTAGAATTTAGGGCTTGCATGCTCGTATGGTAGATTGGTTGTTGCTGAAACCTCTTGTGTTTGAGCCATTGTAAACCCCTGGGACTGTAGGAAGCAGTCCTGAATTTTTTTAGTCCTAAAACTTATTTTGGGAATTTTTTTCCTCCCATATTTTGCTGCCAATACATATTTTTCCTAGTTCATTTTGCTGTAACTCATGTCTAACCTTGTGGAAAAGGTGTTTGGGAGTTCAGCTGTTGTTGGAAGACTGTGGTGCTGGTGAGAAATTTTTTTTGGAGGGGCTATGATCAATGGACTCACACAAAGACGTCTGCATACCTACCTATGTTCTCCCAGGAAGCAATGACAATGTCGGAGGACAGATTACTACTATAAAACTTGATGGGACAAATTTTCTAGAATGGTCTCAATCAGCCAAGCTTACAATTGGTGGAAGAGGTATGCTCAGATTTATTACTAGTAAGGAAGCTAAGCCGAAGCCTGAAGATCCACACTATTCCAAGTGGGAGTAGGATAATCTGTTGGTGATGTCATGGCTTGTATGCTCTGTGCAGCAACACATCGCCCGTAACTATATGTTCCTTTCAACAGCTAAAGATATTTGGGACAGATTGACTACAACTTATTCTCAAGCGATAGGGGGAGAAATCAGTGGCCATGTATTTCTCCTCCTTACAATCAAATTGGGAAGAAATTGATCATCTTGAGGCTTTGGAATGGAAAGATCCCCTTGATGCCGAACAATATAGGAAGTACATTGAAAAAAATCGAGTTTTCGATTTTCTTGTCGGGTTGAATGCTGATTATGACTTCACTTGGCAACACATCCTTAGTGCTGATATTGTGTCATTCTCCAAAGCATATATTCTCTTGTATAGATTGAAGAGAGTAGGAAGAATGCTATGATGAAAGTGTCTGCAAGTGAGCACACAGCTCTTGTGGCCACAAAACCTAAGCAGAGTTTTGGTAAACATGAAGAGGTATTTTGTGAATACTGTAAGAAGCCAAAGCATACCAATGATAGATGCTGGAAACTAAATCCCCCACCTGAAACTTGAGAAGTTTAAATCTGGAAAGAAAGTAAATGCTCATGTTGCTACTGCAAGTCACGATTCTTAGACTCACATGCTTGAAGGAAATCCTCCTGCTCTGGCATCTACTATGACACCTCTGATGTGATGGAAAAATTGAGAGGCATCTTACTCCATCTTGAAAAGAGCAGGTTGCCTACATCTACTGGTTCAAATGCTTCTTCTAGTGCCTTTGCAAAATCAGGTACTGCACTTGGATGTCATGTCCCACCCTCTAGCTCTTGGATAATTGACACAGGAGCCGGTGATCATATGACTGGTATGCCTTCCTACTTTACCACTTATAGACTTTTTTTAGGGAAAGGTATGATTACCGTTGCCGATGGATCCCAGACCCCAATATCGGGTTTGGGTGAAGTTAAACTTACCAATAGCCTTTCTTTGAACTTTGTACTCCATGTTCCAAATTTCATAGAAATCTCTTATTGTTAGTTCTCTTACAAAGTCTCATATTGCTTTGTAACCTTTTTTCCATCTCATTGTATCTTTTAGGACTTGAGTATGGGGAAGACGATTGGCAGTGGACATGAAGCTGATGGAACAATTGAAATTGTGGCATCATCGTCTTGGACATGTGTCTTTTGGTTCCTTGAAGTTTTTGTTTCCTAGTTTGTTTGAGTCCTTGTCTACTTCTAGTCTACAATGTGAAGTTTGTTAACTATCAAAGCAATGTAGAACAACCTTTTTTGCAAGTAACAAAAGAAGTAATGTTGCTTTTCATTTAATACATATTGATGTTTGGGGACCTTATTCCATTCCATGTATGGGTGGCTACAAATATTTCATTCTCTTTGTTGATGACTACTCTAGGTATACTTGGTTGTACTTGATGAAGAGCCGAGATGAAGTTCCTTCAATTGTGAAAGGCTTCTTTAGTATGGTGGAGACACAGTTTGAGAAGAAGATTAAGATTATTAGATCGGACAATTCCAAGGAGTACTTTGAGAAGCACCTACAAACCTTCCTTGAAGAAAAAGGAGTGATTCACTAGAGTTCTTGCCCTCATACTCCCCAACAAAATGGGGTATTAGAGAGGAAAAACAGACATGTGATTGAAGTTGCCAGAGGCTTGTTATTCCAGATGCATGTTCCAACTCAGTTTTGGGGGGGTGCTGTTCAATCAATTGTATATCTTATTAACAGACTTCCCTCGCGGACTCTACACCTCCAGTCTCCTTATCAACTTTTTTTTCCTGATGAGGATACATTCCATCTTCCTCCCAAGGTTTTTGGGTGTGTTTTCTTGGGATATTCTTCAGTCCAAAAGGGGTATCATTGTTATGACCCTTGTTCTGGAAAAATGTATGTGTCCAAAGATGTCACATTCTTTGAGTCTACTCCCTTCTTCTCTGTCTCTTGTCCTTCTCTTCAGGGGGAGGATGTTAGTGAAGATCAGACTCCTTTTTGTATGCCAATTCTTGCAACTGGTGCTGTCAATCCTTTTTCTCCTCCTCCCTGTGGTCGTAGTAGTCCTCCTCCCGTGCCTCCTCCTATTCCTCGGTCTTGGCATCAGTGGTTCATTAGACGAAGAAAGAGGATGGCTCCAGAGATTGAATGTCCATTACAATTTGACCTCTCGGACTCGGATAATTTGGATTCTGAACCTCTTCCTATTTCTGATGCCTGTGTTGAATCTATTGTTGAGCCTCCTCTTGTAGATTCTGACCTCAACCTTCCTATTGCAATTGTAAAGCAAGACAGACATGTGCTAAGTATCCTATCTTAAACTGTCTCTTATGATACTTTGTCACCCTCTTATTGTTCCTATATCTCTTCTACTGCTTATGTTTTTATCTCTCACAATGTTACTGAGGCAGTGCAGTTCCCTCATTGGAAAGATGCTATGAACCAAGAAATGGAGGCACTCAAAAAAACCGGACTTGGGAAGTTGTTTCTCTTCTAGAAGGCAAAATTCCTGTTGGATGCAATTGGGTTTACACAGTGAAGTATAAAGCTGATGGTTCAATTGAAAGGTACAAAGCTCGATTTGTGGCAATAGGGTACACCCAGTCTTATGGCATTGATTACCAGGAAACATTTGTGCCAGTAGCCAAGATGAATTCAGTCTGAGTTTTCATATCTCTTGCTGCCCACTACTCTTGGCCCTTGTATCAAATGGATGTTAAGAACGCCTTCCTTAATGGAGACCTTCAGGAAGAAGTTTACATGGAACTTCCTCCAGGAGTGAACACCCCTGGGAGTGAAGGAAAGGTGTGTCATTTGAAGAACTCTGTTTATGGCCTTAAACAGTCCCCTCAAGCTTGGTTTGACAGATTTAGGAAAGTTGTCTTAAAAATTGGTTTCTCACAATCACAAGTTGACCATACCCTATTTATTAGGAGAGCAAATGGAAAAATAACTATATTGATAGTATATGTCGATGTTATTGTTATCACAGGGGATGATATCTTTGGGATTGCTGAACTGAAGTCTTTCCTTGCTATTGAGTTTGAAATTAAGGATCTCGGAAATCTTCGGTATTTCCTAGGGATTGAGGTAGCAAGGTCAAAGAGGGGCATTTATATTTCTCAGAGGAAATATGTCATTGATTTGCTTCAGGAGGTAGGAAAATTGGATTGTAAACCAGCTAAAACTCCAATTGATCCCAATCATAAGCTAGGAGTTGATGATAGAGATGTTCTTCCTGACAAAGGTGTGTATTAGAGACTTGTTGGTCGCCTTCTCTACTTGTGTCTGACTAGACCCCAGGTATATCATATGCTGTGAGTGTGGTCAGCCAATACATGCACAAGCCTAGATCATCTCATATGCAAGCAGTGAATAGAATACTTGCCTATTTGAATGTATGTCCAGGAAAGGGGATATTGTATTCTAATCATGGGCATATGAAGGTAGAGGCCTATTCTAATGCTGACTGGGCAGGTTCTATTGATGATAGGCGGTCTACTTCTGACTATTGTACTTTGGTGGGTGGTAATGTTGTATCTTGGAGAAGTAAGAAGCAATTAGTTGTGGCACATGGAGTCTCAGAATTGTTGTGGTTGAAGAACTTGTTGACAGAAATGGGAGTGCAATTTGATACTCCAATGACATTATATTGTGACAATCAAGCTGCCATAAACATAGCCCACAACCCTGTTCAACATGATCGTACAAAGCATATTGAGGTTGATCGACATTTCATTAGAGAAAGAGTTGCCAGTGGAGAGATTTGTTTACCTTATGTGAGGTCTGAAGACCAGTTGGCTGATTGTCTTACTAAAAGTGTTCCCAAATGAAAGCTCAATAACAATTTGAGCAAATTGGGCATGATAAATATCTATGCTCAGCTTGAGGGGGAGTGTTAAAAGTGTGAGGGCATTTCTGTCTTTTTGTGGTATTTTGTATTTGAGTGCTTATTCAAGGGAACCTTTGTAATTTTGCTTATGAATAAGAAATGAAAAGCCTCTTGGTGTGAACAGTGCCACACCAAGCACTTTTCTACACTTCCTTCTCTTTCTCCTTTTTCTTTTCTTCTCTCTTCAACATCTCTAAACTTTGCAACTAATATAAACTAAGATGAAGATTACAAGAATGCCCCCTAGTAGGGCAGCTGCTAGAATAAACCAATAAAAGAAATAAAAGGGGCTTTAGGCCCATAACAACTAAAGCCCAACAATAATAAAGTAAAGAAAGGGACAACTAGAGAGATGTCCGGCTCAATATCTCAACAGTTTCTAATAAATTTGATGTTGCTTGGGCCTTGCATTCTCTCTCTCTGATTTCATTTATTTTTTAAGCCTAACCTATTAGAATAAGCATTCTAGTTATTTTTCTTTTTCTTTTGCTAATCCTCAGCTTTGACAGGTCATGCAAAAGGTATTTGCATTGTTGCTGGCTGAGTTTCGGAAATTGGGGGCTACAATTGTCTTTGCGGACTTCTCAAAGATTATTATAGACACAGGAAAGACAGACTTGTCTGCAGCCAGAGCTTACTGTGACTGTATATTGAAAACTCTACAAACCAGGTCAGCGAAATCTAAGGATGTCCTCACATATCTCACTTTGTATTTTCCTTTGGTGAAGAATTCTTGTATTCTGTTTTACAGAGATCTTTTTGAGTGGATTGAATTTGAACCACTGCACTTCTGGCACTCACTGCTATTTATGGATCAGGTTTGTTCTGAAATTCTTTCTGCTTGTTTCCAATTATACTGATAGGATCTATGCTTTATTTATCTAACTTGCTTTTATATGACAGTATAACTACGGTGGCATTCAGGCCAGATCCCCTGCTGGAGGTTCTGTTAATATTTCGCATCCTTCTTATGATGCCATAGAATCAGAATCTCAAGTAGAAATTGTATCAAGCTGGAATATAGCTGAATATTTACCAAAGGAGACTCAGGTAGGTAACCATTGTACATGTTTGCTATCATTCCTACTAATTAATTAAGTACTTTTTTTTGCAAATAGAAACAAGATACAAATTGCTAAAATGAGAATTGCAGTTACATGGCTACGGTATTTGGCAGTTTTTTGGTTTCATTGATTACACTTTGATTCATGTGAACTACATATATCAACAGTTGATGTCCATATCTAGTTCTCCTAGTTCTGATTGTTTCAACCATCTTCTGAACTGCTGGGCAGGATCATTTTGTTTTGATTGTTTCTGAATTTATGTACAAGCCATGGAAATATGCACAAAAACAAGCTGAAATTAGTGCTGCTTCGATGGGTGGTGACTTGTGCACTCCATCAATCACCATTGCAGCAGCTGAGAACTTTGAATCACAAGTGACAGGATTTCTTAAAGAGCAGGTATTAAGAAGTTAACTATGACTTGTACATCTTTGCCATTGTTCCTCAATGCTGCAAGCTCTCCAATATATTTATTTCCCCATGTTTTACAGATCAGCTCTTACTTTACGGACAAGCTTCTTAGGATTGTTCGTGATACTGTTTTCCACTTCAGGGGGGTGAACAAATCTGAGAATGATGATGCATCTCATGGAGTACCTCAGGTGGTTGGTTCTGATATACATAAGGGGGATGCTGCATTGGAGTTCATTAAGCATGTCTGTGCTGCTCTTGCTCTTGATCATAATGTTCAGCATGATATTCTGGTAATACATCTAACTCTATATTTCATGATAATATCAAGGAGTCAATTCTCTTTTTTTCTCTATGAAATTCAGTTAAAGCACTGCCATTATACTTGTTTCTAGTTTATATGATATGTTTGAGGCATTGTTCTTTTTTATTTTTGATTGGTAATGGAATTACATAAAAGAGAGAAGTATAAAATATGTAAGGAGAAGGAAAGGAAACAAAAGGAACCATCAACATCAAATCCTAAACAAGGCCTAAACACCTTAGTTATAACTGAACCATGGGCTCTTTTCTGAAACCGAACTAGTACCACCGGTTTTTTGAATTTCCCCGAATCAAAATTGAACCAATACCACTGGTTCATTGGTTCTGGTTTTTGATCATTTTGGTTCTTTGGTTTTCAGTTTTTTAATATTTATACTATATATAATAAATAAATATACAAATATATTTATAATATTTTTATATTATAAATAATTAATAATATATTAATATATTATAAATACTTTAAATATAATATATTTATAATAAATTATATATTATAAATAAATGGTTATAAATATATACAAATATTTATATATATAATATATGATATATATTAAAAATACATTTAATATACATAAAAATATATACTGGTCGATTCAATTAACTGCTACTTTTTTCTAGGTTAATTGAAAGTTGAACTGGTCCTTCAGTTTTCCAAAAAATATCAAACCAAAACCGAACCGAACGGTTTGGTTAATTGCATTTTTCGGTTTGGTTCGGTTTTTTGGTTTCTCAGTTTTTTATGAGCATACCCACTTAGTCATACATAAGAAACCTAGATACTTGTATCAATACCCTAAAAGCAGATTATCATCATAATCTACACCTTGTCCCAGCTACATGGGGTTGGCTAGATGAATCCTGTTTTGCGATTCCATTTTGTTCAGTGCAGCACCATAAAAAATGGACATTCCAAAAGTAGATGCAAAACAAAAAACCCTAAGAAACCATCCCACCACTTGGACAAAGTTTGCCAAACACCTCAGAACCAACAATAAGAAAAAAACCTGCCCTTATACCTCAATCTACATGTCCAGTACCATCCTGAAATGAAACTACTTGTACATAGGATGTAACAAAATAATCATTGAAATAGTAGGGATATTCTAAAAGGCAATTTATTGGAAGTTTTTATTGAATTTTTTGATAGAGGGATCACCAATCAAGGAGTGAATTCTACCTTCATGACCTTGGTACCCAAAAATCTAGAAGCTTGTCACCCTAGAGAGTTTAGACCTATTAGCTTGGTTACCTTCATGGCCTTCAACACCCTTTGTTGAAGTGTTGGACCGTATCTCAGTGGGCAAAGGTGGTAGAAGTTGAATTGCTTGTAGAGTTGGATGCAACTTCCTTTTCCAATTGACTGAGGAGTAGAGCTATCCTCATTGGACCCTTTCTTGTTATTTCTAACATAACCAACATCAGCAAGGGTTAGAATATCAATATTCTTGATACCCAAAACTGGGTATTGGTGCATATTGATATGATCGATACTCTCTTTTTAATTTTTTTGTACTTTTTCTTATTTTATAATCATTAGAGGGTTGGAGTAGAGTCTTGGAATGTTTTAAATGTTTTAATAAACCTATGTATCGATGTTTCCAAGTTTATCTGGGTGCACCAATATGAATACGATTCGAGGCATATTGTATCAATAGTTTTTTACTCCTTGGGCATCAGATGGGGATGTAATTTCTAGCAAGAATCCCTAGTATGCTTGGGTTTCTTGCAAAAATCATAAATGAGCAAATTGATCCATAGAAACACTTTTGAGATGCACTTGCCTCCTACTATCTTCACTACTCACCAAGGGATATGCTTGGGACAATGTAATGTTATTGTTGGAGGGTATGTTTTGCTTGTAATGTTGTATTCAGGGTTGAGTCCTGTTTAAAATTCAAACACCCTGTTTGTTTCCACCAACTTCCTATATGCTTCTACATACTTGGTGCTTTCCTACACAACAGTTTCAAGTAAATCTCCTGCCATAAAGACTTTAGTGTGGAGTAGTATAATGCTTGATGTGGATAGAAAACAAATTACATGCAGCACCTCAAGTATACAACAATAAGCACAAGAAACACCAAGTTGAAAACAATAAAACAAGTTGGATTTTTAGGGATTTCAGACCTGAACCTGAAGTAAAATTCCTCCTGGAACAGTTTCGCTACAGTAACAATGGTAGCAAGCTAGAAGGTGCCAAAATGGGTTGGCTCCTCAAAACCGAATATCCCAATACTTGAAAACCTTAGCTGGGGCTGAGCTACAGCTCAAACAAGAGAGAAAGAACCAAAAAGACCACCGTAGAAACAATCCCCTTCTCCTTTATAAGGCTCATTGGCTTGCTGGACAAGCTAGCTAAAATCTTTACAGATAAACCCCTAGAATGTTTTTCTTTCACAAACAATTCCTTAAGAACAAAATTGACTTCAATCAAACCAACTCCCCAAAAGGTAACTTTTGTTACAAAAAGACCCAAGAGACCAAAACCCAACAGATGTACACCCAAATACCCCTGGCTAGAATCTGAATTATAAAATGACGAAAATACCCCTGGACCCAAATTGTCAACAAATCTACCCAAAAACAACAATTTGGGATCCTAATAAAACATGCAAAATAGAATAGATTCACACGTTTTCTCTTTTTTCTTCTTTTTTTTCCTTCTTTTTTTTGGCCTCATCATTCCTGTTGGGTTAAAAAGAGCTCGACCTTGTGCGAGTTGCAATTTTAGCAGCCTTGCACATGTCTCCATCTAGCTTCATAAACTCCTCTTCACTAATCCAAGAGTCTCAATTGTTGGTTTCCCTTTCCACTTGACCAAGAACCTAAAATAGGCCCCATTTCGAGTGTTGCTGACTTGGACATCTTCTACACCCTCTACTTGTTCAAACTCATTAGAACCCCTGGCTCTTTGTGCTTGTCCTTGCTCATCCTTTGTTGCTGGTTCTAGATCTCCATGGTAACCAAAGAGGTTTGCTACATTAAAAATGGGTGAAATGGACAAATCAATTGGTAGCTCAATTTCATATGCATTGTCACCAAACCATCTCAGCACTTGACATGGACCAATCTTTTTCTACTTCAACTTATGGTAAGTCCTAGCAGGAAACCTCTCAGGCCGCAAATAAACCATGACTAGATCGCCCTCATGAAACTCTTTCATCCGATGATTCTTATCCTTAGTTTCTTTATACCTTTGGTTGCTTTCTTTCATCTTTTCTCTTGAATGGATTCAGCTAAAGTTTCGGCATTATCACTCACTCGTCGCAACCCTATTATAGGAGCTAGATCAACAACACCTTTAGGTGATCGACCACACTCAACCTCAAAAAGGAGTCTTCCTTGTAGATCTATTAATTCAATCATTGAAGGCAAACTCAGCTTGTGGTAGGATAAGATCCCATTGCTTTAAGTAATCTCCAAGTAAACTCCTCAACAAGTTTCCCAAGCTTCAGTTAACCATTTCAGTTTGTCCATTTGTTTGTGGGTGAAATGTACTACTATATTGTAGGGTAGTACCCATATGCTTCCATAAAGTTCTCCAAAAGTGGCTAAGGAATCTTGTGTTATGATCTGATGTGATAGATCTTGGCAATCCATGCAACTGAACAACCTCTTTGAAAAATAAGTTAGCTACATGAGAAGCATCAGAAGCCTTTTGGCAACCAATAAAGTGGGCCATTTTAGAGAAACAACCAACCACAACAAAAATAGTCATTACCCCTAGCTGTTTTTGGCAACCCCAACACAAAATCCATAGTAATATCAGTCCATGGTTCTTCTGGTATGGGTAAAAGAGGATACAAACCTGTATTTTGATGCTTCCCCTTAGATGTTTGGCACGTGTGACACCTATCAACATAGTAGAACACAACCTTTTGTAGTCTCGGCCAAAAGTATCTTTTGGAGACCATTTCAAGTGTCTTCTTGCGGCCAAAATGTCCCTTGCAATGCAAATCAGCAATGAGTAACACCCTCAAATATCTTGATTGAATACACAACCCATTGCCCATGAATAAGTAACCATCATTCCACACAAACTTGGCTCAAATATCCTTGTCACCTGCTACATAGCTTCTGCAAATAGGGCCAAAATAAGGGTCATCTTGGCATTGGTCTTTGACATAGTTGTCAAGGCGACGCCTAGGCAGGGAGGCAACAAGGCGCCCTTGGAGGCTCGCCTTGCCTAGTTGCCAAGCAGTTTTATGCACTAGGTTATAAAATACTTTTATATATATATATATATATATATATATATATTTTGACATTATAATTATAAAATAGACATTATTAAACTAGAATATTCATTTTATGTGTTTATATACTAATTTCTTTTTATTATTTTCTTATTTTGTTAGGGTTTAATCAACACAAACATTGCTAACACCCATGGTTCAAAGTATCGATCCACCTGTGTGTTGGTAGAGGTGTATCGGTACTTATAACGATACTCCCCCTATTGATTAAACCCTAAAAAATTTCAAAACCTGAACCAATAAGCAAGGGAAGAACTTAAAATTTTGCCTAATCAACACATTTTCTTCTTCAATATCTTCTTCTTCTTCTTCCACTTTTTCTTTTCTTCTTTCCTATAACAAAAGTAGGGGTTCAGCCCCTATATTTTTTGAATTTTCTTTCCTTTGTTCTTTTTCTTTTCATAAAATGTTGATTTTCTAGATTTAAACATGAAATGTGTACTTCTCTTATGAAAATTATGAATAATTGTTAAGGAAAGATGGTTATGGAACCTAGGGAACTACCCTAGGATATATGGTTTTACTTAAAAAAAATCTATCTCCTAGGTGTCGCCTAGGTGACAAGGTCGCCTAGGTGCCTTGAAAATTATGGTCTTTGATGGAGCTGAATCTCACAACATTAGTGGACATTGTGGTCACCAAGGGAACTCTCCTACAGTTCTACTAAGTGCATCGGCTACCCTGTACAATGGCATGAAATTAAACATCATAAGTGGCATACCTCCTAGTGTCATTGAGTTTTTCACTAAAGTAAGCAATTGGATGGCCTTCTTTGGTAAGGACAGCTCCAATCCCAACATGTGAGGCACCACATTCAACTTTAAAGAGCTTGTTAAAATCAGGTAAAGCTAGTATTGAAGCCTTGGTCATCCTCATCTTAGTTCTTGGAAGCTTTTTTCAGCTGCGGAAGTCCAAGTAAATTCACCAACTTTCAAGCATTCAGTAAGGGGTGCCACAATAGTGCTGAAATTCTTTATAAATCAGTGATAAAATGTTGCTAACCCATGGAAACTACGAATTTCAGTTAAACAGTCCACTCTTGAATAGCTTGAACCTTTTTGTTGATCCCCTTCAATCTCCTTGGCTGAAACAACATACCCCCAAAACACCAACCGATCTGTCATAAATTTACACTTTTTCAAATTTATATATAGCTGATTTTGTCTCAAGACTTGTAGGACTGCTCTCAAGTGTTCTAAGTGTCTATCATGATCTTTGTTGTGGATGAGTATGTCATCAAAATAAACCACAAACTTCCCCATAAATGGTGTTAGAACTTGGCTCATGAACCTCATAAAGGTAGTAAGAGTATTAACTGTAATCTTGTTAATAGCACGACTGTCAACACACATACGCGAACTACCATCTTTCTTTGGTATGAGCAAAGCTGGTACAACACATGGACTTAAGCTCTCATGGATCAGCCCCTTCTTCAACAACTCCGTTACTTGTCTTTGGAGCTCCTCATGTTTCTTAGGGCTCATTATATAGTGGGGTAAGTTAGGCAATGCTGCTCCTGGCACTAAATCTATATGATGTTGTACATCTCTTAGAGGAGGAAGGCCATTGGGTAATTCCTCAGGCATTACATCAGCATACTCATGAAGTAGCTTCTTCACCATCTCTGGAATAGGTGTTTCTTTGCTAGCTTCTTTTGCAACTAGCACATAAACAACATCCAAATTGCCACATTCTTGAGCCAATTTATCTAAGGTGAAGAGAGTAGTGGTTGGCTTAGTTTCCTTCTTTGGAAATGAATCAAATTGCATTGGTTTAAGAGTCATCTTCTTATTGTCTTTCACAAGCTGTATGTATTGTCCCCATAATGAATGGTTTTACGGTCATATTGCCATAGGTGTCCCAAAAGAATATGGCATGCATCCATTGGGACAACATCACACCATACCGGTTCTTCAAATGTATTATTAATAGAAAAATTAACTAAGTATTTAGAAGAAACTCTTACCTCATTTCCTTTGTTGAACCACAAAATGCGATATGGTCGGGTGTTGAATAGTCTTGAGCTGCAACTTATCCACCATCTCTTGAGAAACAAGATTCTCACTACTCTCGCTATCAATAATCAGGTTACACAACTTCCCACCAGTTGTAGAATGTGTTTTAAAGATATTTTTTCTCAACCAATCCCCTGGTAGTGGTTCTTGAGTTGCAACCATGGAGTGCCATATCACTAGAGCTTCACCCTCAATGTCCCCATCCAAGTTTTCTTCTTGTAAAGCATTAGTTTCAGCCACTTGTCCATCCTCAACATGACCTATATCATCTTGTTGTTCATCAATGACTAAATCAACGAGATGTGTTTGCCCTTCAATCCTTCTCTTAGGACATTCATTTGAACGATGCCCCAATTCTATACACCTGAAACATCTAATAATAGGCTGCCCTTGACTACTCTTTGTTGCGTTTGAGGTCCCTTGGATTGTAAATCGTGTTTGGTTAATCGCACGACCCTTACCAACCCCAACGCTTAAACCTATTGATGAAGATGTACCTTGGACAGCACTTAGTTTTCACCCCGAACTCCGACTCAGTTGAGCTTCAACCTTTGGAGCTAGTTGATATGCATCCTTTACCTTATATGGGCAATGTAGGTTGACTTGATCTTGTATTGGCAACCTCAAACCATTGATATATCTACTAACTTTTTGCTGTTCAGTTTCTATCATATTACTCCGAAGAGTTAATCTATTAAACTCTTTTGTGTACTCTTTTACACTCTTTTCCTATTGCCTCAAATTCGGTACCCTTTGGTTAAGAGTTTGCTCATAATCTGGTGGTAAGAATTGTGATTTCAGCTTTCTTTCATTCTTTCCCAAGAACGAACTTTTCTTCTCCCCTTTCTTTCTCTGTCCCTTTGGTAATTTTTCCACCAATCGAAGCCCGTCCCACGTATCTTTGCTGTTACAAGCTTCACTTTTCTTTCTTCATTCATTTCTTTTCAATCAAAATAGTTTTCAATGCTGTCCAATCAATCTAGAAACTCTTCAGGTTCCAACTTACCATCAAACTCGTTAATATGAAGTTGAACACTATGCCCTTGATTGGACTGTAAAGCTTGCACTATTCGGTCTTCTCACCACTGGTTATTATTCCTTACATGCTGATCACCCTCAGGTTGCTCAATATCTTCACTAATAACGTCAGCAGGCTGTTCATCAACTCTAGGAGCTTGTCTTCTTCTTCCTAGCCCCAAATCACTTTCTATGTCACCATCCCTAGTAGCATTTTGAGCTACAAGTTGAGCAAGATGTTCAATCTGCTCTTGCAGCCCTCTTATAGCCTTTTAGAAAACCTCTACAGTGACATGTTGTGGTCTTTTACCACCCCTACCAAGTCCACCCCTTGTAGCTATAACAATACAGCAAAACACAACAAGGAGATGAACTTTGAAGCAAACCCAAAGAAAGAACTTGCTTTGGTACCACTTGATGTGGACATAAAACAAATTACATGCAGTACCTCAAGTATACAACAATAAGCACAAGAAACACCAACTTGAAAACAACAAAACTCCTCTTGGAACAGTTCCACTATAGTAACGATGGCAGCAAGATGGCCTTCCGCTTGGACACACAGCGATAGAGGGATTGGAAGGTGCCAAAATGGGTCAACTCCTTAAAACCCTAGTTGGGGCTGAACTACAGCTCAAACAAGAGAGAAAGAACCAAAAAGACCCCCATAGAAACAGCCCCCTTCTCCTTTATAAGACTCACTAGCTTACTTGACAAGTTAGCTAAAATCTTTACACATAAACCCCTAGAATGTTTTTCTTCCACAAATAACTTGAGAACAAAACTAACTTCAAACCAACCCCCCAAAAGATAACTTTTGTTACAAAAAGACCCAAGAGACCAAAACCCAACGGCCCTTGACCAAAAACAACAATTTGGGATCCTACTACAAAAACATGCAAAACAGCATACATTCACATTTATTTCTTTCTTTTTTTTGGCCTCATCAATGCCAGAGGCTTCTCCCCATGTTTCAATTTATTGACGTCATTTTTCAATTTGTATGCCCTATCAACATTCTTCTTCTAAGAACATGTCTCAACCACACAATCCCATACTTCCTTGGCTGAATCCATTCCACAAATAATGCTTACTAGTGTGAGTTTGCATTGAATTTACAAGCCATCCCAATCACCATGTAATTTTCCTACATCCACTTCTCGTAGGAAGTATTAGTCTCTGGTTTCTTAGTACTACCTTTAAGATACCTATTTTCTCTCTACTACACAGATGCGTATGGACTGAGCCCACTTCAAGCAGTTTGTCCTATCTAAGTTTATTGCAGTCACATGATTGTAGAAACTATCTACCATAGTTTTCAAGGTGTCTAGGCGATTCTGGGCGACACTGGGGCACCTAGTCGCCTAGGCGATAAAAATTTTATAATATAAAAATCTGACTTTTGGCTAGTTTCCTAGTTTTATATACCACTCAGCACGTATGTTAATTGAAAAAATAACAATTCTCTTTATTAAGAACATTAAATTTCCTCTAAAAATGTGGCAAATCATCACATCTAAAAGATAAAAATCTTTTACATATATTAATTTCATTATTTTCAAAAATAATACTACTATAATAAGTATTTAATAGAGAAAATTCATATTAATTAGCAGCTAAAGATGGTTATCAACTTTATATGATAAATATTCAAGATGGAAAGTAAAATAGAAAAAAAACAAGGATGGAGTTTCTGTTTTATTTAATTAGAGAGAGAGAATAGAAAAAAAAATAATTTTATTATTCTATTATTTCTTTCCTCTTTCTTTTCTTTCTTTCTTTCTTTTTCTCTTCTGAAAACCCTTCGATCTTTTAAATTTCAATAGTAAAACATTAAAACAAAGTATAATTGATATATATAGCATATAATAAAATGTATTAACACATACATTAATAAGATACAACAATATAAATGATATTATAAAAGGCATCCGCCTTGTCATTTTTGCCGCCTAGGCGGGCACTTAGTTGCCTAGGCGGGTGCCTAGTCGCCTAGAAGGACGCCTAGTTGCTAAAAGTCAAGGCGTTTGGGAGAGGCGCCCAGCCAAGGGCGTCTAGTCGCCTAGGCGACGCCTTGACAACTATGTACAGACCCCATTGGACCAACCTCGGGATCCATACCGTGCTTAGAATCAAGTCCAGATTTCTCCATTGACTCAATAAATCACTAAAAGCCTCATTGTAAACAAAAATAAGGTAGCACACCTATAAAACAACTGGTCTACAACGAGTCCCCCTTCATTGAAGATAAATACCTCAACCTGGGAACCCAGGCGAATTGGAGAAAGTGCAGCTGTTCCTACGAGTAGTTCCAAATCAATCTCCAATGCAGATCGATCCCGAGAGTCCACAAGGTTTCTTTAGACTAAGTGACAGTCTGAAACTTCCCAATTGTAGTGACTATAATTCTAGGTTGAAAATGCATTTTTTGCACACTAATGATGCAAACCATTTTAGTGATCTACACTTGCATGAACCCAACACCCCTATTTTATTTTCCCTTTTTGTAAGGGATGCAAACCATTTCTAAAACATTGTTAGTTGCTTTGTGTCCCCTGTCCGAGGGTCTTGCTAACAATATTCTGGATGCATGCTTTAATAGGCTGAAAATCAATTGGATTTAACCTGATTTGAATTCGAACCTGGTTAGTTTAAGTCAGATTTGGCTGTCTGTTTGGACAAAAAAGGACAGCCCTGTGCACAAGGCTCTTTCCAATATGGGGTCTGGGGAGGGACAAATGTATACAACCTTACCAGATAACAGAGAGGGTGTTTCCAAGATTTGAACCCTGGTCACCTAGGTCGCAATGGGCAACCTAACTATTGTGCCAAAGCCCACCCTTGTGTCTGTTAGCCATAATTAGTTCAAATTGAAATTTAAAATATGATCCATTTACTAATTGACTTAAATTGAATATTGCTTGATCCAATCTGATTCAATTATTATATATGCATATAAAGAAATACTGTTTTTTTGTGCCCATAATTTAACAATGGATATGGCATTAAAGGAATGCTGAAACAGGATTCATGTTGCTGACCCCATATGGTTGGGATAAGGCTTGGATGATGATGATATGAAAAAAATTATTGTTTTTTTGTATTAAAATTCTTTGGAATTAAGAGGGACTTCGGATTTAGGTATATCTATTTTTCTATTTATAGTACATATTTTATTTTATATTTAATTTTGTAAATATATACTAATATTTTTTTTTTTATATGCAACGATAAATTTCATTAAATAGAATGGCCATACCGCTCAAAGAGAAAACAGCAAGCCAATATATTGATACTTTAATTCAATTGGATATCTGGAAATGTTAAATTGAATTTGAATTTGTATTTTATATGTACTTCAAATATCAAATTGAATTCAGATCTATAGATTCTTTTTAGATCAGATTAGCATATACCCCTATCTGAATTTGATCTGGTCCCTTTGCAGCCCTAGATTTTTATCCCTTTCCAACAAATATTGTATTTCCTTCAAAAGAATTATATTTCATGTTTAAATATTCGGTAATTATTAAATTTCACGGGATAGTACATGGGCCTGCAAGTAGGGCTGTCAATTGGATTGGATTTGGTCCAATCTGATCAAGTCCAATGTGAGTCCATTAAAAATGGACGCAATCCAATCTAATGAATATTTTGGACTGGTCCAATTCAATGTTTGGACCGCCCAATCTGTTCAAATTTGTTTTAGTTTAGATTAATTCTAACCCAAACTTGGTCCATTGACACCTATATCTTATCTTCTTCTATCAACGGACCAGATTTTGGCTCAATCCAACCCAATTCAATATAAATTCATTATGGATGGATCAGGTTCAATCCAATAAATACTTTGGACCATTAAGTCTGGGCTGATCCAATTCACTATGAATTGTTGGTCTGTCCAATCCATCCAAATTGATTTTGGTTTGGACAGGATCCAATCCAAAACCGGTCCATTGATCTACCTGCAAATCACATTCAGGCTTAACCTTACATTTTCCCATCCCCATATTTGGCTTTGAATATATATTTAATTGCAGTTATGATCTTGGGAGCCACAGCCTTTCCTTGACAAGCTAAATATGTAATGATACTTGAACATGTTCACTCTGTTTCTGTGATGATTCCTTAAAATTGTCTTTAGAAGGGTTGATAAAGTCTGCTTCCATGTTCTTTATTCTACAGGTCATGAGGAAGAATTTGTTAAAATATGTACGTGTTAGGGAGTTTGCTCCAGAAGCTGAGTTTCATGATCCCTGTGTATCGTTCACCTTGCCAAATGTTATTTGCAGGTATGAAAATAAAGGAAAATTCCCAGATGATATTTTTGTATTGTCCAGCCATGATGAGAAAAGGTTATCTTCCTATAGTAATAGGCATTAGGCTTATTCTTTGGGGTGCATGACATTTATATCTTTAAACAATGTGAAGGAAAATGTTACATTAACTAAGAATGCATTTAAAGTTGAACTGACATGAATATAGACCAAATTAAGAGTTGAGATTGGAGAAGTTGAGAACCTGAAACGAGTATCACCTCTTACACAAAAACGGTCTGGTGGCCTATTCCTTTTGACCTATTACACTGTATGCTACGGAAAAGGTAAAGAATGGTCATTACCCAATGTTGATCCACCTATGTGGGGTCTTGGAAGTATACTGGTTACAGTCCTAACTTTTGGCATTTTTCCACACAAAGTGGCTGCCCTCAGACTTGGACCTACATTTTCATGCTTGCCAGCCCGAAATTTTTATCATTACACCAAGTAATCCCCCCCCCCTCCTAGAATTGTTCGGTACATCAGAGAGATCAACAAAGTTTGGAGGAAAGTTCCTCCATAGTTCATACTAAAATATCCCTAAATGACTTGGCTTTCTGAGCAATACAGTGAGCTATTCTATTAGAATTTCTACTTACATGATAAAATGAAATAAAATCAAAACAAGAAGCAACAGATTTGATCTCATCCAATGCATCCCACAAGGTCCAAGGAATTGAAGCTTTGGATCCTTTGAGGGCGAGAATCAAAAGAAGAAAAATCTAAGAACGCATTCAACAGTTGGCACTTTCCAATTCTGCAACCTTGCAAACTGAATAGAAAACAAAATAGCTTGACATTCAACTTCCAAGCACCAAATTTTAAATGAAGAGGTTCACCTGCAGCACCCTAAAAGGACCCTGAACTTGACCAAACTAGTACACCTAGGGGTGCAACTTGGGTGGGTTGGGTTGGGTTGGGTTGAAGGTCAGCCCAAGCCCAACCTAAAGGTGCAAACCTCAGGTTCGGGCCCCTGGCCCAACATGAGGTTAAGCCCAAGTTTATCAACCCAGCTTGAGCTTTATCCAACACAACTCGGGTTGGGCTTGGGCTTGGGTTAGTCAATCTTGGGTGGGTTGGTTGGGTTTGAAAGAATTTATGTATATATCTTTATGTAGTAATCTTTTATTGGGCTTTGTGGTCCATTTTAAGAGTACAATTGATAAAAAATATGTACAAATTCCATTTACAAATGTACAAATACATAATTAGAAAAACAAGATATTTTTCCATAAATACAACACACATATGTATGCATTTTTTCAAGCATGCCCGGGTTGGGTCGGGTCGGGTCGGGCTTGGGTTGGACCTGCCCATGTTGCACCCCTAAACACACCAAATAAACTCTGACCTTCATTGGAGATCCCCTCCATCACCCCAAATCCGAATGGAATCCTGCCTTCTCTCAACCCGTTTGCTTCCCATTTTAATAATCCTTGGTGCAGCTTCACAGGCAAACCCAAAATTATTAGTGCTAGCCCCATAAAGAGGTATTAAACATTGATTTAAAAGGCGTGCCTAGGTGCTCAGGTGAGGGACATTTGCAAGGCACATTTTAAGGTATGTGCCTTGCCTAGTCCTTAGGCACAACACTTTGAAAAGGGGATATGGACATAGCAAGTACACTCTATGTCCATAATAAGTAGGAATATGGACATAGCAAGTACACTCTAATACTTTGAGAGGAGTAGGACACTAGGAGAAAGAAGTTTGGAGGGGGATTCAAGTAGCAGTAAGAACTGCATCCCCCCCAAAACTTCACAAGAACATGAGATGCAAACATATTGCTTCTAGTTATCTATGTGATTTTCCAATTCAGAAGTTCAAATATAGTTGCATGTTCTTAGTTGATATTTTTGTCATGAAATCAATTTCTTTGGGCACTTCATGGGTATTTCTTTGTACTTCATTGAAATTTGTCATGTTTTTGGGAGAATATGTTTCTCTCCTATACTGCTTTTATAGGAGCAATGACTTTACTGCTTAAATAGTTTGTATCATAACTTCTCTATTAATAAAATATTTGAGTTGATCAAAAAATGTCTCACTCCTATGTATCCTTATCATCAGTTGAATCAATATGATGAGCTCTGAGAAAATTTCGTTGTTTTGAAACTAGTTATTAATTTAGATTCTGTCGCAGCTACTGCAATGATTGCAGAGATCTAGATTTGTGTCGGGATTCAGCTTTGCTAGCCCAGGAGTGGCGATGTTCCATGCCACAGTGTGGGCAGCCCTATGATCGTGAACAAATGGAGAATGCTCTTCTCCAAATTGTCCGGCAAAGAGAACGTCTCTATCATCTTCAGGACCTTGTTTGCCTCAAGTGCAACCAAATTAAAGCTGCACATCTAGCTGAGCAGTGTGCCTGTGCTGGTTCATTCAGGTGCAAGGAAGATGTGTCCGAATTCTTTAGTAAAATGCAAGTTTTCCTGAAAATAGCTGTCAATCAAACATTCAAACTTCTTGAAGAATGTAGTCTGTGGACCCTAGAAGTTCGATAAAAGTAGCATCTGCTTCTCTGATCCCAAACTCAATCTGCATTGATTCATAGAGAGCTGCCTTCCCTTGGTTGACCTCAGGGATTCCTTTTCCTGAATGCACTTGTAGTCTGCTGCAAATTAATGTATTATATAACCAGGTTAGGCATGGATAGGAGGGCAGCTTATGCCTAAAGCTGAGGCAATGTGACAGGCTTCTTTTTCAGAGGAGATTGAGCTACAGAACTATATTCACTGCTCGCATACAAAAGCAACTTCTGTGGAATTGTTCATAATCAGTTTTGTGGGTCTATTGTGCAGTCACTGTTGGTATTTTCAATTATGAAAGCTCAAGAGCTGCCCAGGTGATTCTAAAACAGAAGTGATGTACCCCCTAATTGGTGCCTCATCTTCATTTGCAGAGTTCAATATATTCTCAAAAGCTTTAGTAATTTTGTGTAAGTTTGATTTTGTATAATAGCTTATTATATTTTTGGTTGAAAGTTGGTTTATTATTGAGGCATGTATTTCGTAGCCCTTGTATTATTACCAGGTACTACGGTCAATGTTGTAAATCTATCTATGCTTATCATTAATCCAACCGTTGAGTTTATAAGCTGTCATGATGTTAACACCACAAATAATTCCGATTGAGAACCAACTCCTAGATCGACTCTTTAGAAGTTAAAACCAAATCTTATGCTCGGAAAATTATCTAACTTGGTAGTTGGAAACACATCCAATATCAAAGTTGTTTCCCCATCTTCCCCAGATCTACATAAGGTTTACCATATCTGAAGAAAACTAGAAAAGTTCGAAAGATATCCCGTCAGTTGTCTCAGACAAAATTAGAAACTTCCATGTCCGACTGCAGGACGCAATTTTATCTGGGGAAAAACACAAGTGAAAGCCTACTTTGCTGGTACTCTAGGTCTTCGAGTATTGAGGTTAGTCTGACGACCGTAGCCATCCTTTGACCATTGCTGGTTTTAAAATTTTGGAGGAAATTCTGAATTTGAAGCTCTATTTATAATCCCCACAGGCTGTATAGGTAAGTTGTAGGCTTGTAGCACGAGATTTTGTATGGAACGGCTAGCTGTGATGCACTTGTGGATATTGAAGATTGGCTTAATCTATCGTCTTGAATGATGTGGATGTCCCCAATGACATCAATTTTCTATTCAGCCCTTAAACAAAAAGTTGTTTATGAATCACATCCACATTTTAGAAAATTGACATGAATAATGAACTACATGTTTTGTATCAACCAACATGTGGCACTAGTGAAGTAATTTGATTTAACACCATTCCTCGAAAGCCCATATGTATCTTCCGATCAGTGGCATGCATTGATTATGTTGCTCTATATCAACGTATACAAACCAATTTTTTGAAATTTAATTTAATTGTTTATTAAGTATGCCATTGAACTCCTTGAATCCCACTTAAATCATTAATTGTGCACTTAATGACATTTTATTTCCCATCATTATTTGTTCTCGTTTTTCAAATTTGAATTTGCATATCATATATGTATCTAAGAATTTTTAATAGATATGATGTATTTTTAAATTAAGATTGTCATCATCATCCATGCCTAATCCCAACTATATGGGGTCCACTACATGAATCCTATTTCGCCATTTCATTCTATTTAAAACCATATCCACTGTTAAATTAATAAATTATTAGTGTTTATTTCAATTTTTACTACTATCCATGTCTTTTTTGGTCTACCCCTAGCTTTTTTAGCCCCTTTCATTAGTAACAAATCATTTCTAATTGGAGTTGGTGCTGGTCATTTATGCACATGATCAAATTATATAAGTTTTCTCTCATTTTATCACTTATTGGAACTATTCCTAAGTTCCTTTGGATGATTTTATTTTTGATCCTATACTATTTAGTTTTTCCATTCATCCATCTCAACATTTACATTTCTGCCATAACCACTTTCTAAACATTATTTCTTGATTGCCTAGCACTCTATTCCATACAACATAGCTGGCCTTATAGTTGTTTTATAGAATTTTCCTTTTAATTTAAATGGTATTTTCCTATTACGCAAAAGTCTAAATGCACTCCCTCCATTTTATCTAACCTAATTTAATACTCTTAGGTGACATCCTCTTCAATTTCTCCCTTGTTATGAATTATTGAAGAAGGTACTGAAAATAGTCACATTGAGTTATCTCTTGGTTTTCAATCTTAACTGTATTTTGAATGACACTTCTATTATTACTAAATTTACATGTCATACACTTTGTTTTAATTTTACTTATTTTAAAACCCCTTCTTTCTAGGAAATTTTTTGTAAGCTTAATTTTATATTTAATCTTTTATTAGTTTCATCAATTAAAACAATGTCACCAACAAATATGCACCATGAAATTTCTTCTTGAAAGTGTTTGGTCAATTCATCTATGATTACTTAAAATAGATAAGGGCATAGTGTTAAACCTTGGTGAAGACCTATCATAATTGTAAAATTCAATGTTAAGAAAATTGGACCGAACTGACCAATTATATCGTGACCTGGGCCCCTAGCTAGTTTGGTCATACTCCCAAAACCATAATGTCTAACAAATTGACCAAAATCTGGTGACCCAAACAATGAAATCGAAAAACTGACGACCCAGTCCCAATTTTAGAAAATCGATTGTTTTTTTTTTTATTTTTTTAATGCATAAGTGCAAACTTCTAAAGACAATAACTTTGCACTCAAATGTTCGATTGGGGTGATCTTTAAACAACTTTTTGAGATCTACATGTTCCCAATGTGCAAAAGGAGCTTTACCCCTATATGCTATAGAATAATATAATTATATATATATATTACATCATCACGGTTTAACCTCCAGTTTTACCTTGGTTGAGCCTCTAAACCATGAACCTCTCCCCTTTCTAGGTCCATGCTTGATCCGGTTTTCTAAACATTGGTAAAATCTAAAATCTCACACTAGTTTTCTAATATTGGTTGTTACCCCCTCATACATCTTTTCAATTCTACTAAGATCTCTTTCGTTACTTTCTTTCTGTTATTTGCTATTTTAAGCTAGATATTATTAATCTTTTTATCTAAATTTAAATTCCCTTTTATTATAAACTTGTTTTTAAATTGAGCTATTTTTTCTCCTATTAGGTTTTTACACTTAATTCTTGGACACTTGTTTTCTATATTTGTCTTCTATTTCCTAATGCACACACCTACTACCGCTAATCTGTGTTGTCGTTAAACTTTTTTTTTGGAATAACTTTGCAATCTTTACACATTATTCGTTCTGTTTCTCTTAGTAAGGAAAAGCATTTATTTGACTTATGTTTAGTTTACTTTTAAATGTTATTAAGTGCTCATCATTCTTTTGGTAAAAGGTATTTAAAATTGCTATATCATAATCTACTGCAAAATCTAATATTATGCCTCTTAGTTCATTCATTTCCCCAAATCTAAATTTTTCATGTACCATATCATATCCTATGCTTCTTTTCCTTGTATACCCATTTAAATTTTCTCTTCATTTGAAATTTCTTGGATTAATCCTTCTAAGTTTTTCCAAAACTAAGATTGTATTCTTATAAATTATTAAAATATATTAATTTAAAATAAAAATATATTATTACTTACAAAAGTAAGAATATTACCTACAAAATGCTTAAGAATAAAAAATTAATTGGGCATTTTTTGTTAATATACAAAAGTAAAACTAAGAATTAGAGTAGGTTGGAAATTATTACAAAAAAAAGAGTAGGTTGGAAAAAAAAATAGAGGAATGCATCTAAACCTTTGTGGGATAGGTCTGGATAATACCACTTAAAGAGGAAAATTCTTTAAAACAGTTATAATGCCAATTATGTTGTATGGAGTAAAATATTGGGCATTCAAGAAAACATGTTCAAAAAATGAATGTAACAGAAATATGCATGCCAAGATGGATGAGTGGAAAAACTAGAAAGGATAGGATCAGGAATGAAGCAATATTAAAAACTTAAGAGTAACTCCAAAGTGATAAAATGAGAGAACAAGCTAAGATGGTATGATCAGTGCATAGAAAACCATCAACAACTCCAAGTAGAAGTGATTTATTATAAGTGGAAGTAGCTAAAAGATCTGAAGGCAGACCTAAAAGGACATAGGTAGTAGTAAGAAATGATTTATGAATCAATAATTTAACAATTGATATGGTTTTAAATAGAAAGAAGTGGAGAAGCAAGATTCAGGTAGCTGACCCCATACAATTGGGATAAGGCAAGGATGATAATGATGATACAAAAGTAAAAATAATAAATTAGAAAATAACTGCTTTTGAAATTAAAAATATAATAGATACATAAAATAAGTGTCTTCAACACAGTAATAATAATATATTAATGGTTTTATGTAGCAATTTGTAAAAATTTATATACCATGTTTCTTGGACTCCTTATTGATGCATTATCAGTAAAGTTGATTAATGCATTATCTCATGTCCCAGTATAGACTGTAATGCATTTCTTCATATAAATGCATTTCTTATGAATTTATACTATGTTCATGGTTATTTCAACATTAGATTTAGTATCTATATGTATTCAAAGTGTATTGTGGTACATATCAATTTCCAAGCTTACCATTCCATATGCAATACCGATATTTTGAACCTTGATTGCATCCCTTTAATGTAGTGGATTGTCCCAACCTGTAAGAGCTAAGGAATAGAGCTAGCACAGGAAAATTTTCTAGGTTACTAATAGAGCTAGCACAGGAAAATTTAAACCTGTAAGAGCTAAGGAATCTCAGGTTTTGCGACAGGTTTGAATTGTCCCAACTCCCAAATAACTTAAGTTACATAAGTCATTGCAATAACATGTTTATTGCACTTCTGTAGATAGGTGTATATCAGACGCTGGATGAGAGTGACAAATTTATGGGGTATTCCAAACTAGCATGTGTTTTAATTACCAAAAGAACCATTTTTTGGTTGTTGAAGCACCATCAGACTCTTCCTTTTGCCTCTTGTTGATTCCTTGGTTCAAAGACTCTAATCTTTTTCTGCATTTGAAATTGAATCAAATTAGCTGATAATGATCAATCAAAGCAGAGAACTCGAGCCAGATTTCAGACATATATTCTAGTGTATCATGGATCTTTTAACACACACACACACGCAAAAAAAAAAAAAAAAAAGTTGCGACTTTAGCATGAAACTTCATGCTAAAGTTCATGTTTTCTAAGTCATGCTAAAGTTCATGTTTTTTGGCCCTGCAGCTTTAGCATGAAACTTCATGTTTTCTAAGTCATACACTGTTAGACATGTAAAGGGATAAAGTTGTGACTATTCAATCCAAAGGATCCACAGCAACAGATCTCCTAGCCTAAAACATCACACCATTAGATGATGGTTCACACTTTACATCAAGAGGACTTTATCATGGAATTCAACTAAGCTGAAGATTTTGTTCTGATGAATACAACAAAGTGTTCCACCAATTGAATATTCTGGAAGCCACAGTATGCGTGCCTCATGGTGAAATTGCTAAAATAGAAAAATGCTTTTTAGTCCTTGACAATCTAAAGAGGAGTGTAACATGGAATACCTGGTATCCTCAAGGCGACCATGCAAACTCCATCTCTGACGGAAGCCTTCCATGCCTTCAGTTCCACTAGCAAGAATTAAGCGCCTATAATATTAAAATGTATAGCATGTGAAAAACTTAACATTGAGGAGTGAAATAATTCCACATCATATAAATGAGAATGACAATCTGGCTAGTTCTCAAAGGAAAATGTTAAATGGATAATCACTGACTTATAGATTGGTTGTCCAACAAGTAAGTATTCTTTTAGTCTATTTTAGCATGCGTATTTGTTCCATAAGATAATGACTTTGGACAAAGTAAAAGCACCACTACCTTAAAAATGAGCCCTGAAACTAGAGAAGAAATTTCCCTTGAGGTAACTGTATCATTAGTGTATTTGATGATTGCTTCTGAATGTGCATGCTCATGTGATTGATGCATTTTATAAACTGGGGAAATACCTTAGGGGGAATGCGCACAAACATAATTGCATATCACATGCTACTTTTTTATCGAGGTAGTAAGGAAAGCCCATTAGTCCATGAGGGATATCCATGTCCGGGCAAAGAACATTTGGATATGCTGCTATCTGAACTACACATTGGGCAGGGGTGTTAGAATCAACAATCAGTATCTGTCAAGAGAATCCTCTGGGTCAAAAGTTGACCTAGTAGGAAGAACCTAATATTAAGAGCTACAATTTTCTGCCAGTACAGTTAATAGACAATCGCATGGTTAAAATCATAAAGCATAGATATGATATGCCATTAGCAAACTGAAAACCTTTCTTGTCTACCCAGGGACAAATCCACTGAATTTATAGTTACCTTTCCAGTGATGTGACTTCAGTCTGAAGTTGAGCAACCCTATCTTTTGCTTGATCTAAAGGCATTGATAATCCTAATTTATGCTCACTGTCTTGAAGGCGCTGTCTTAGCTCCTTATCCTGCAACTCAGTTTTGTGAACTTAGGCACAAGGTAATGTGTTGTAATGCTAACAGAAGCAAGTAAAAATAATTATCTTACTCGTTTCTCGGCACATTGTCTGTACAGAGCAATCTCATCTTGACAGAAAGGTTCTATGTCATTTATTTGCAAACCTGGAATGAAATAATATAGTCAATCTTTATAGTTGTGTGGAATAATATCTTGTAATAAATGATAAAAAAACTAATATCTTATTAGGGAAATCTGAGGTCCTGCAGAGTAGACAATGATACAAATTTTAACAAATGGTTGGGGCATAGCCTAGTATGTGGCACACAAGTAAATGGGGAGGACCACCATGTGGACATCCAATATTTCTACAACTAATTACCATAACTATCCAACCTACTGCAATCTTTGAACTATCACAATTGATAGAAGTAAAACTCTGGGGAAGCATGTCTTCAGGTTTTTTGCGTGGGAATCCAGGCAATTTCCTTATCCCCTGTGTGCCCTTGTCATACATAATATACTATTGACTTTATGGTCTATCTTGACTGTCACCGCAGTTTTCCATGATCTAATTAATATCACAATTCCAAATTATGGTAAGTTGCAATACCACTCTTTGTTGAACAACAATAGAGAATGTAGAAAATCAATCGACCACTTACACAAGAATAAATTCCTCAAGATTCCATCACATAAATCAACACCTTCAAGAACATGAGAAGCAATTTCTGGGGGGATGAGGGGTGATGGTGGTCCCATCATAAGGTCATCACCAACCAAAATAGTTTCCTCCATGGTTGGCTCTGAATCAACTGAAGCCAAAAGAAAGAAAAGGTAAAAGGAACTCATTAATATAGTTGAGTTTTATCTATTAAAAGGTTATTTTCTTCTTGTTTTGGGTCTTTATTTTTTTCTTTCTTCTTGTCCTGCATTTTTTTTCTTTGGAGGGGATGGTAAGTGAACCAGGACAAAATCATACTATAAAAATGCGCTCCAAAATGGAAAAAAAAAAACAATGGAAGAAAGAAAAGGGAAAAAAAACTGAACCATGCTTCAGTTTATTCACCTAAACAATAGCCTTTCTTGAGTCCCATGTTTTTTCTTGTAATGAACAACCCCATAAAACTCAATTATACTTGTACTAATACTTACTGAAAAGAATAAACAGAATAGATACAGTCAATGAAGGAAAACTGCAATTTATATTGCCTTTTGCTTGAGATTGAAATAAGATACTAATATTTCAAAAAAATAAAGTGTTGATTGTTTGAATAAAATTCCAGTGCTTAACATGAGTTCCTTTCTTTGAGATTGAAAAAGGAAGAGAGGAAAAAAAGTTTCTCAAGAAAATATAGTACTCTAGTTCAAAATACCCAAACAAATATATATTGTTAGTTTGGTGGAGATATCATTATTTTATTTGCTTATTTGTTTATGTATTTATTTATTAATAAGTAGTGGAGATATCATTATTTCAGAGAAAGAATCAACAATACCATCCATGATTGCCCTCTAAACCTCCAATTATCTGTTGAAGAACCGAACAGATTCAATAAGGGGAAAACCTGAAAGCCATTCAATACTTAAGTTAGACTCCTCATACTTGATTCAACAGAAGCAAAATTGTTCAATAAATATATAACTGCCTTGGCTCATTTATAGTCAAACCTTAGGGAAAAATAGCAAATTTCCCATTTCCGTTACGAGGAAAAATGACCTAAAGGATGTGCACTTTTTACATCACTCTTTTTCTCTCCTCGTAAATGAAGCGGGAAACATGGCAAGTTCCCAGAGATAAAGAGTGATGTAAAGAGTATGCATATAAGTTTTGGGGAGGCTCAATGATAGCCTCTTGGGGTGCCTGGCACCTTTCCTTGTACATATTATTAATTTTCTTGTATAATAAAATTGCCTGTTACTAATTATAAAAAAAAAAAAAAAGATAAAGAGTGATGCGATCAGGAGTGATGAGATAAGCATCAATCTTTGAACTAACACAACTAGAGCAACATATTCAACAAAGTATTAAAGAACTTTCAATAATGTATTTCCTTACTACCACAATCTACTTTTCCTATGGATCAAATGGCCTTGCCATGGCAATAGATCTTCTCCCAAGCTTGTGGATGTGTGGTTTTGCAATGCACAAATGAGCTATGACCAATTTCATTCAAGAAATGGATAAGAATGTAGAGCATCACCATGGCAATTCTGTCCTAAGTGCTCCAAAATATCTTCTAAATTACTGTCCTATCGAGTCCCCATACATGAGATATAGATCATTTGCTGTTGTCCTGAAAACTAGATTAAAAAAAAAAAGACAGAACAAGAAAGGACATAAAGAGAAATACACACTGATTCTAATGATTTTATTTTCCAAGAAACAATGGACTGTAGATTCTCAAATTCTACAAATGATTTGCAATCTAAAATCATAAATCTCACAGGGGAAGTACATAAAATACTTTTTTTTATTAGCAACAGGCGTAAATTTCATTAAAAGGGAGAAGCAGCCATCCAGATCATAATAATAGCGATGGACAAAATACAACAAACCCTCTACAATAGACCAAATAAAGATTACAAATTTACAACAGAGAAAAATCCAAAGAAAAAAGGTAGGAAAGATCGTACAAGTTACAGCCCAGACCTGGGCAACCCCAATCCAAACAATCCTTTCATACACCCAACCTTGCCAAAGAATCAGCTAACGTATTTGCACTCCTGGATACCCAGATGAATGAGATGTTCAAGCTGGCACCCAAGGAATGAGCCAATCTCGCCAGCATTCCGAATTGCCAAAGTACTTGATCCTAAGAATTCATCCAACTAATGACAGTTTGGAAGTCCCCTTTAACTATTATATTTGAAAACTCCTGATGAGCTACTGGTTTAATGCCTTAAACTAAAGCTAACAATTTTGTCCTCGAGGAGATTCGGGAGCCAGCTGGTCTTGAGTAATGGAGAATTACATTACCACCCAGAGTCCCTGACCACTCCCACTCCAGAAACCCCAGGATTTCCAAGACAGCACCCATCAAAGTTTAATTTGTAGCTTCCTTCTCCAGGTAGGCTCCATTCACCCACTGACCACCCTTTGTTTGTACCCTGTTATTAAAAATCCACAATAATGTTTGTGAGCGTCAAGAAAACGGCTCACTTGTGCTGGAAATGCAATTGCCACCCATCAATCATGGAGATGGAGGTGGTGGGACCTCCGGAAATGGCATTAAAATCTGTTTTGGTTCAATAGTGACTCCAGAGCCCGTGGCACTGGCTAACCAGTATGAGTAAGACTTAGATAGGAGAGGGAAGGGGTTAGGCACACCTCTCCCGGGTCCAATAGGTGGGGCCCACATGGGGTTACAAACAAGCAAAACACAAAACACTTAATTGAAAGACATTAATCATGAAGAAATTAAACTGCAAAAAGGTGAACAGAAGAGAGAATCTTCTCTACTTTTATTTATTTATTTATTATGTTTTTTACTTTTCCATTCTTTTTTATTATTTCTTTTGGTGCAATGGTGTACCCTGTTATTAAAATCCACAATAATGTTTGTGAGCGTCAGGAAAACGGCTCACTTGTGCTGGAAATGCAATTGCTACCCATCAATTATGGAGATGGAGGTGATGGGACCTCCGGAAATGGCATTAAAATCTGATTTGGTTCAAATAGTGACTCCAGAGTTCGTGGCACCAGCTAACCAGTATGGGTAAGACTTAGATAAGAAGAGAGAATCTTCTCTACTCCTATTTATTTATTTAAGAGAGAATCTTCTCTACTCCTATTTATTTATTTATTTATTATATTTCTTACTTTTCTATTCTTTTTTATTATTACTCCTTTTTATCTTTTTACTATTTTTTTGTTATTTGTTATTTTTATTTCCTTTCCTCCTTTTTTATTTTTTTATCAATCTTATTTCTGGTTATTTTCTCATGACACACTATTCGTAAATTTATTCATTAATTACTCACTAACCTACTCTTTCCCCTCTAATCTTCCCGACCTGTTAAACCATTCCCATTTTTCATATTTTGTAATTACTATCTCCTTATTTATTTATTTTGTTATATATATTTAAAACCGCACTGCTCACAATTCTAGTAAATTGAACCGAATCATTCTTCCCAACTCTGACCATCCTACTCGGCTAAGCAAAAACAACTAGAAAGCATCCCAATGAAACAAGCCGATAGCTAACAGGAAAACACAGCAAACTTCACGTATAGAAACATGACTTAATAAGCTTCAGAAGATCCAACGATTTAAAAAAAAAAAAAAATAGCAAATTACATAAATAAATAATAAAAAGAAGAGCAAATTCTTGTCTAATTTTAAAGCAGCAAATGCAATAGAAGTGGAAGAACAAGCTATTGAACAGTAAGCGGGAACCTCTAAACATGGAAAAGTGATTTAAACGAGAATAAACGAGAAAAATGCAAATGAACACTCGCGACAACTCTTCTCACTACCACATTCATCATCAACCCGAGATTTTACAGAGAGTGGCTCTACCAGGTTTCATTGCCGCCTCTGATGGTTACGATGGAATGCCGAGTCTGAGAAAAGAAGACGGGTGATAAAATCAAAATAGAGAAAAAAATGCAAGACAAATAGGAACTCACCAGATTCAAGATTTTGGCCTGATATCGATGCTGTAGGTAGATTCAATGGAGCTTGAACAACTCATCTGGGTCCATCGATGACGATCAAAGGTCGCAATCAGGCGGTGAAGCAGACACGGAGATCGGACAGGAAATGAGGAATATCGCCGCCGCCCTCTGATTCGCTGCTTGCCGCCGCCGCCTCCTGATGGAGGGAGAAATAGTAGATCGGAGTTATGTTGCCGGTCTGCCGTCGCTGTGCTTCGGGTAGAAGAAGACGATGATGAACAGTCAGAACAGTAGCCCCCTTTCCTTAACAGTGACCTCTCGAGGTTGGAAAGAAGAAGAAGAGAGAAGGAAAGAGGAAGAGAGAGAGGAGAGACCTGAGGGAAGAGAAATCGGACTGGTTTGATCCAAGCTGCCGCTGCAACGAAGAAGAAGAAGAAGAAGAGATTGGGAGAGGGAGATTTGGGCCGGAGGTAAGGGTGCGCCGTCGCTGGTTCAATTTTGTTATTTTGAGCAACTCCAGGGGCATTTCTGTAATTTCAGGAAATTTGGGTTAAACCGGGTTTAGGGGCTAAACGGGGGTTCTTTGATGGATGAATAGTGTTCACAGGTCGGGTTGGGTCGGTTTACTGGCGTTTTTCCAACCGACCCGACTTGGTCGGTTTACCTAGAAATGAAACCAAAACCGCCTGGTCGGTTTTGTGAATGATTCTCTTGATGTGAACGATAAAGGATTAAAGTCTAAGAAAGCAAAGGCTGGATGCCTGAAAATTAAAAATTATTTGATGGATTAAAACTGATATTTTATATATAATATGTATATTTCTGAAATAAAGCTGAAATATATATATATATAAATATATATATATATATTTATATATATATAAGTTAGTTCGGGTCACATGAAAACCGAAACCGAAACGAATCATTGGTTTATAATTTTTTGTAACCCGAAACCGACCGGTGATAAAGAAAAATCGACCAACTCAGGTTGGATCGGACCGGATTGGTCGGTTTGGGTCTTGTTATGAACATCCCTATGGATGATTGAGATTTTTGAGCCAAAAAATTGAGGTTTGAGATTGGTCCGATCACAAAGAAGGTTTTTGTGTGTGTGAGCTAGTGAGATTGGCCGAAACAAAATCTTTCTAGATGGATGGGTAAATGGGGGTAGTTTTGACTGAAATTTGATAGTGGGGTTTTTGGATATTTTGAGTTGTTTGGTGTGGTCAGATTGGGCTAAATGGGCCCGGATTGGGCAGATTTGGAAATGGCTTGATTCGATTAATTTGAAGCCTCAGAACGGATCTATTGTGACCGAGGGGTAAACAGAGATAGTTTTGGGTGAAATTTTACAAGGTAGGGTTTTTGGATAGTCTGAGGTGATTGGTAAAGTTAGATTAGGCTAGTTGGTCCTGGATCGGGCGGATTTGGAATCCAGTTAATATAGAGCCTTGAAATTAAATCTTGGTACAATTGAGGGTAAATGCAAGTATTTTGGGCTGAAATTTCATATGTAGGGGTTTTCTGGCATTCTAGGGTGATTGGCAAGGTTTGATTAGTTTAAATGTGTTCGGATCAAGCGGATATGGATTGTGGATGCGATAGGGGTCCAAATAAAATCTTTGTTTGATAAGGGTAAATAGGGGAATTTGGGGTTAAAATTTTATATGTAGGGGTTTTTTATCATTTTGGGGTGATTTGTGAGGTTAGATTGGCCCAGTTAGGTCATGATCGTTAAAATTTGGGTCAACGAAATATTATGGAATCTTGGCTTGATGGAAGGACAAATAAGGGAATTTAGGGTTAAAACTTTATGGGCAAGTGTTTTGATGTATTCGGAGTTTAATATTGTGGTTTGATCAGTTCGGATGTGTCAAGATCAAGGGAATCGGGGTTCCAAGTGTTTAGGCTAACGAGAGAGGTTGAAATGGAATCTTAGTTTGATGGACGGGTGAACGGAGGAATCTTGAGTTCAAATTTCATGGGTAGGTGTTTTAGGAGGTCCTGTGTTTGGTGGTTGTGTTTGATCTAATGGTTAAGGTGTAAGTAGGGGTCGATCGGGGCTATCAGATAGGTATTGAGCAGGTTTAACGGTAGATTTGAGGGCTTTTAGGGTAAAATTTGGGTTTTTGAGTGTTTCAGAGAGATCGAAAGGGTCTAATTGGAAATTTGGGGTGAGTTCGGATTCAAACAGCAGATCGAGCAAAAATCGCGTGCTGACAGCTTCCCCTCTTTGTTGTGAGGTAGGAGACTACAAAACAATAAAGACAAAAAGAAGCATATGGAGATTTTTGCGAAAGGTAAGCTTGGAAGTAGGGGTGCAACTTGGGTGGGCTTAACTCAAGCTTGGCCCAACCCAACCCGATTTTTGTCACAAGTTGGGTTAGATTTTTTGGGCCTTGAGTTGGGCTTGGGCTTGAAAAGGTAAGTTTTTATTTTTTTTAGGTTAGGCTCGGGTTGAGGTCTTAGGTAACCCGAGCCTGGCCCGATGCATTGTATATGTTATTACTTATTATGTTGGCTTAATGGTATTTATTTAATTAGTAAATTACTAATTTAATATTAGGTGTCATGTGTCAATTGTCAATGCCATTACTCAAAGTCATTAATTAGTTTCTTAAGTTTTTTTTTTTTTTTTCTAAACACGATTTCCCTCTTTCACTCTTTCACTCTTTGTGTGTCTTTGAGACTTTAACGTTTCAAATTCTTTTAATTCGAATGCCATTATGGCAAGTTGGCAACATTAATTAAGGAAACCCAAAACGAGTAAAAACTCATTAGGCTGATTAAATTTTAATATGGGGCTTTAGCCTTTGGGCTGATTAACCAATTCAAGTTTGGCCCGGGCCCGGGCCCAACCCGAGTGCCTAAAATTTTAGTGCAGGTTGGGCTTGGGTTGAAAAATTCGGGCTTGACCTCGGGCTCGGGCTTTAGGTCCAATTCTTAGGGTTGGGCCTGGGTTGAGCTAAAACCCAGCCCAACCCACCCGACTTGCACCCCTACATGGAAGAGGGGCAAGACAAGGAAAGAGGATTGTGGTAAGGAAAAGGCAAAGAAGAAGAGTTCCTCTGCAGTATCGTTTTATCATGTTCAAGCCATTTTATAAATAGCAAAGTAATCTCTCCTAGGTATCAAGAACTTTTGGAATTATGGTACATTTGCTGTAAAAGATAAATAGAAATCACTAATAAAAAGCAACTCATCATGTGAAAATCAATTACTTTTGGCAAAGTGACCCTCTTAGGTATCAAAAATCTTACGGAATCATGGCACATTTGTCATAAAGAAAAGCAAACACGTAGAAAACTATGATGAAAGCAACTTATTATGTGAGAACCAATTACTTTTGGTAAAGTGACTCCTCCTATGTATTAGAAACCTTATGGAATCAAGGTACCTTTGCCGTAAAGAAAAGCATTTTAGAGATAAAAAGATCAATCGTCAAGACTAGGCAAGACAAGATGTTTAAAAATTCTTGCAAAGCATAATTACAAAACACCAACAGATATTCTTTAGTTTTTTTTTTTGAGAATTTTGAAAGATTTTAATAACATATTTCAAGTTTTAATAGATGTTCTGAAATTAATATACCATAACTACTTTTTGACATAACACAATGTAAAATAATTGTTATAGAGTTTCAGACATTATTTATCCTTCATTTCATTCATTCATTTCTTTTTTTTTTCTATTTTTTTAGTTTTTCTTTCCTTTCTCATTTCTCTATTTTTTTTATTATCATTTATATCACCTCTATTTACTCAGTTAAAATACTAGTGTTGGTCAAAGAAAGGAGACTTACAAATAGGATTTCCGATGTGGGTCAAGGCATAGAAGTTGACATAACCAATGGGATTTTCTAACATGGGTCAAAGCATAGAATCTAACATGACCAACGGATTTTTTGATGTGGGTTAAGACATAGAGGCTGACATGACCAATAAGATTTTTAACGCGGATCATGTTGGACAGTTTTGTATGCCCTTAGCTTCAATCATAATGATGTACTTTATGAGTTTAATGTAAATGAATAAAAGCATATTTGATTCATGTTCCCTTGGTATGTTTCTGTGTGATACCCTTAAACTGGACACTTAATGAGACTCGTGTTAGTTTAGAATGTTCACAGCCAGTGGGTCGGTCTGGGGAGACCTATTCTGATAAGGCTGACACTGTTGTGCCACCAAGTCGGTTGGGGTGGCCTGTCTCAGCTGCTAGGGTGAGACCCTAGGCACATACACTGTATGATTAATTGAATCTTTGAATTGTACCAGATTTCCAGTATTGCCCTTGACCTTGGAGATTAATGGGCAAAACTGGAAAGTTACACCCGACCCCTAGACTCGATTATGATACTGCACTACGTGTCGGATTGGGCTGTCTTTGATGTACCAATAAGTGAGATCCTTAGCGGTGGTCAAAACCTGGGTATGTTGGGACGGTCTGAGAATTCATCTGAGTGGGTGATCATAGTGACAGGATCAGCCCCTTTGTCGGACAAAGGTAATGATCGGGGATGCACTCTCACTGATGGAAACCAAGACTACCGGCAGCCGATTTCAATCGTTGAGATTTGTTTTGCAAAGTGTATTTTATATGAGATATAAAAGTATATATATTATGGTTTCTAAAATGTTTGCAAAATATTTTAATTCCCGGGATCCACATAAGTAGGGAGTGCAACACTGTTCCTTGCAGCCGAGGGAGAGGTCCTCTCTTATCGGGCAGTGTTTGATCATTATGGGCTGAGAGGTTAAGTGTAAGACCATTGAGGGTAATGCCTGATGGGCTAATCTTGCATCTGCCCACAGTCCCTGGGTGTTACAAGGTGGCTTGGCCCAGGGACCACTTAGGGTAAGTGTTGGGCCCCTAGAGCCCATTTGATGGGTTTCAAGGGGTGCACTGTCCACAACAGTGTATTCGGCCAGGCCTTATAACAAAGACTGGGTCGAATCCATGTGGCTGATGTGTAGATCAATGCTTGGGTCCCACGCCATACAAGGAAGCCCAATTGGACAACAGTTAGGAAGGCTAAGTGAGCACATAAGCTTAATGGGCCTAAAACCCATTTCGAACTGGACTAATTTAATAAGTTAAATATGGGCGAATTCTGAGATGGATTAGCAGATAGGATAGGGTCTTAACCCTATCCACTAAGAGAGTCCAGATCTGAATATGATTCAGATCTAGAAACCTCCTAATGAGATTAGGAGAAGGCTGATCTAATCTGTAGATAAGATAAGGGTTTATCCTTATCATCTAAAAGGATGTCTGATCAAAATATGATTTGGATCAGCAGCTCCTAATTGGATTAGGAGCTGAACTTTTAGGATTACAAAAGAAGGAGGGGGCGGCAGCCTTTAGAGATAGATACTCACATTCTCTTCAAAGCTGAAATCCCAGAAGAAAGATTTATGCAATCCCCGTGAAAATCTTTCTTGCCGCCTCTTTCTTGCAGCCGCCAAACCTCCAGTTCGATCTCCAACTCCGTGGGAGAAAGCAAGATCCGATCTTGACATCAGTTCTTTGAGAAAGAATTGATAGGAAGCTATGCTCACGTGCCATCTTGCTGTTTCTTGCGAAGGACAGAGTTCTTGGAGAAGAACATTGCTGATTCTGCTCCATCCGACACTGCGCCGTCTTTAGTGGGAGTAGTCTTTGGATCCTTCCTTGGGCATGAACACCTTCATTGAGAGATAATATTTCTCTGTATCAGGTATACCTCTCTCCTACTCCTTTTGGTTCAGATCTGGTTCAGTTTATGGTTCAAGATTGATCCTTGAAAATATGATTTTCTAAATAGGGAATTCGATTCCCAGTTGAAAGGGAGAGAAATTTTTGAAATTCGCCCACCTTATTCCGCAAGATTTGGGCGTCCATACGATGGATCTCTCATCCCTTTAGTGGTATCAGAGCCATGGTTCAAATCTTGAACCAATTTGTTTCAGATTTGAACCTGCGCAAATGGGCAAAAGGCGTCCTACCCGATTTGCACAGATAAGGGTTTTGGGAAATTTGTTCCCAAAATTATGGGCGAATAATCTGAAATTAATTTTTATATAAATCTGATTATTATTTAGAATTGTTCTTTATAATTTTCTTGATTTATGGGCTGTTCATACAAGAGGAGATCGAATTCTTGATTTGCGCAGGGAACCTGCGATTTTGCAATTTATGGATTGTTTTATTACATTTGTTCTGTAAAATAATTTTTTTTTTTATTTTTTAGACTGAGTGTATAGGTATTCAATCTGATGTAATTATTAATAGAAATTAGGATTTCTATTTATTTTATTTTGGATCGAAGATGGCGGCGTAGAAAAGGAGAACTCGCAGAGGAGGAGGTTTTGCAGATAGGAGAATCGCTATCTGCGATTTGCAGTTTGTGAAACTGCAACCTATGATCTAACCTCTGTTTTGCAGGAAGGATTGTGCGAACAGCCCTGATAGATTGTTTCTTAATTGTTCTTTTATCAGAATTTAATTTCAGATTATTTTCTTGAATTAAAGATTTAATTAAAGATCAAACCCTAGACCCATTCGAACCAAGATTGGTTCAAATTGTTTGGACCAAATCTAGGGTTCGATCTAGGCTGAAAGTCAACCCTAATTTTCCCACTAATGGGCCTGAGGATTGATATTTAATTAAATGGTTAGTTCGGCCCAACCTGTAAAGGCCCAGTTTTAAATGGTTAAAACTGCTAAAAGCCCACTCTACGGATAAAGCTATATGGGCCGAACCCATCAACCCTAATTCGGCCCATATACCTAGATAATATTAATGGTTAATATTATGGATTTAAAATGGACTTCAAATGGGCTTTACAGATAATTAATTGATTGGATCAATTTATCCTTGCATGTGATGTATGGATGTGTGATGTGCTACGTACATGGGCCATAAGTGCTTGGCCCATACTCAATCGATAGTGGCTCTTGCACACACCATGGCTGAATGCACATCATTGCCATTGTGTCCCTTTTGGTCATTGGATGACCTCCCTCAGTGGTGGGCCCCACACCTCATGAAGAGGTTTCGTGCGGAACCCTAGCCGATTTAGGCCCACCGAAATCTGGCTTTATGAAAGTCAGTGGGAGCCACTTTGGTTTGACCTAGATCAAACTAGAGCGTAATTAACTATTCCCTCCAGCTAATATGAGTGCATGTGATAGGGAGTGTTTCATAAGCTATCCATTTGCTGTTGGGCTTGTCTGAGTGTTTCATAAGATGATAGGGGCGTCATAGACCAATGTGGGAGGGGCTTCACCAGAAAATGGGAACTCTCTCACGGTACCTTGGCGTTCACGAATATGATGGGTGAGCACTCACTGGACAGAAAGGTTTACATGAAAACGACTCTGAACCTTGTCTGATAGAGGCCAAAGGAAAAACTCATATGATGAGTGGATATGATCCTTCACAGAAAGGTGGTGGGGTTTTGCAGCTGAAACAGTTGGCTCCATGCACCCTATGTGATTTCCCACATTTCCAGAGACAGCTCGCAGTCTCCGTCACTGAGAAAGGAGGGAAGTCTCAGAGATGATTAAATGGGAATGGAGCGTAGATTAAAATTCATATCTATGTAATGAACATGAATCAAATTAGATTGTGGACTGATGTTTGCTCTTTTATCAGAAAATGGCAAACGGACAATTTGCAAAGCTGCTTGATGACAACAAGCTGAAGGGCCCAAACTATGCCGACTGGTACAGGAACCTTATGTTGGTCTTAACCTCTGAGAAATTGGACAAGGTAGCCAAGAATCCTGCCCCGGATCGTCTGGGATATAGGGCTTCCGAGGCCCGGAGAAGAGAATACCAAGAATGGGAGGAGAAAAACTCCCTTGCCCGCTGCTATATCATTGCCTCCTTGGACAACCCAATTTAGAGGCAGTTCGATCAGATCAAACTTGCTAAGGACGTATTGGACAGTCTCAAGACAATGTACGAAAAGCAGAATCGTGCTACTCGGCAGAAGGTCTTAAAATAGTTCACGATCGCGCAGATGTCCAAGGGCCAACAAGTTCACGACCATTGTCTCCGAATGATGGGTTATATCAACGAACTGGAGGCTCTTGGATCCAGGCTGGATTTGGTAACACAGATCGATGCTATTCTCAACTCTCTGCCTCCATCCTTTAATCCATTCATCATGAATTACAACATGAACAAGTTGAACGTCAGCTTGCAGGAACTCAACAATATGTTGCAGAGGGTCGAAGAATTGATTAAAAAGGATGAGCCCATTGCCATGCTTGTTGAAACTGGCAAATCTGGCAAGAAAAGGAAGGCAAAGAGAAAGCCCAGAAGAAGGCTGCCAAACCCAAAAAGCAGAGGAAGGACAAGGCATCGGATGCTTGTCACTTCCGCAAGAAGACCGACCACTGGAAAAGAAACTGTCCTACCTACCTGGAATCCAAGAAAGGTAATCTCGAAACTTGTGTTATAGAAACCAACTTATTGGTAGCTTCTGCATCCTGGTGTATTGACTCAGGGGCTTCAACTCATGCGTGTAACTCACTGCAGGGGTTCAAGGTAAGCAGAAGGCTGAGTGAAAGAGAAGTCACGCTCTACTTGGGGACTACTGCAACTGTTGCAGCCGCGGCCATAGGAACCGTGGAGTTAATTTTTAGAGAATGAGTTATTGTACTGAAAGATTGTCTTTATGTGCAAAATTTAAAGAGAAATTTGATTTCTGTCTCAAAACTATGTGCAGATGGTTATTTTGTCTTCTTTAGTAATACGATTACTATTAAAAGAAATGACAGATTCATCGCATACGGGGAACTGGAGAACGGTCTCTATGTTCTACATCCTTCTCTAGAAACTAACATAACCGAAACTACGTCGGCTGAAATCCCCAAGAAGAGAGCCCGTGATATAGTTAATCCCACATGTCTGTGGCATTACCGACTTGGCCACGTCGGTGTTGACCGAATCACAAGGTTGGTAAAGGATGGTCCTTGGATTTTCTAACTGTAGAAGATCTTCTCACTTGTGAGCCTTGCCTGCAAGGCAAGATGACAAAACGACCATTTAACGGTAAGCCTGAAAGATGTACAGGTACACTTGACCTTATACATACTGATGTATGTGGTCCCCTAAGTGTTAGGACACGGAATCAACACGTGTATTTCATCACCTTCACCGATGATTTTTCACGATATGGTTAGGTGTACCTAATGAGACACAAGTCTGAATCCTTTGAAAAGTTCAAAGAGTTCAGACAAGAGGTCGAAAAACAGTTAGGGAGAGAAATTAAAGCCCATCGATTAGATCGAGGTGGCGAGTATCTCTCTAACGAATTCAGGGACTACTTAAAGAACAATGGGATAGTATCACAGTTAGCTCCTCCTACTACACCACACTTAACGGTGTTTCAGAGAGGAGGAATATGACCTTATTGGATATGGTTCGGTCACTTCTCATACACTCAGAGTTACCCACATCCTTTTGGGGTTACGCATTAGAGACTACGATTTACGTGCTGAATCGGGTTCCAACCAAATCGGTTCCGAACACTCCATATGAACTTTGGACCAGAAAAAACCAAGTGTCAGACACTTGAAGATTTGGGGTTGTCCAACACATGTTAAAAGAACAAGTGCAGACAAGTTGGAATCTAAGACCAGTCGTTGCCTATTTGTAGGTTATCCAAAAGGCTCTGTGGGTTACCTATTCTATGACCCAAGTGAGCAGAAAGTGTTCTGCAGCCGAAATGCACAATTATTGGAAACCGATTACATCCTGGACACCCATCGTCAAGGAATAGTTCTTGATGAGGAGAGCTCAGGAGCAGTGGAAGATGTCCCACAAGTTCTAGGTAGTGACCAACCTAGAAGATCCACTCGGATATCCAGGCCACCAGTCCGTTATGGTTATGACCAGGATAGTTACCTGGTGGAAACCTTGACTAGTGAGGAGGATCCCGTGACTTATGCGGAAGCTATGTTGGACATAGATTCCCAGAAGTGGGTGGAGGCCATGAGAGCAGAGATGGACTCAATGGAGACCAATGGAGTCTGGACTCTGGTGATCCGCCCTCTGGGGTAAAAGCAATCGGTTGCAAATGGATTTACAAGAGGAAGAAGGGCCCCGATGGTAGGGTTGAAACCTCGAAAGCTCGTCTGGTGGCGAAAGGGTACACTCAGAAAGAGGGCATCGATTATGAGGAAACCTTTTCGCCTGTGGCCATGCTTAAATCCATTAGGATCCTGCTAGATGTAACAACATACCATGATTATGAGATTTGGCAGATGGATGTCAAAACTGCAATCCTGAATGGAGATCTTACTGAACCTTGGCCAAGATTTGTTTCTTTTTAGCGTTCAACCCTATGAAAGAACCTTGGCCAAAATTTTGTACAAACTTGTGGTAAGACTTATTGGTCTAGAATCATTAGTGGAGACTGCCAACCACTACACATTTTGTGATTATGGAAACAAAAGTGGTATTTTCCTCTCCCCACCTTCCCCTTTTCATGAAAAACATTAACACTTTCCACATCCTCCTTAATGGTTTGCCAACATTCATTGTAAATCGATCTGGACCTGGAGCCTTATCACCACTTAAACTCATTACTGCACTCTTTTTTTCTTGTAGGGAAAAATGACTCTTTTAATTTCGTAGCCAATCCCTTCAAATTCTATCCCAAAGTAGTCCCTCTAGCACAAGCCTTCAAGGATTATTTGAAGCAAGCAGGACCATTAAATGTGAAGTTAACACCAATTCAATTCCCTCCTTATTTTGGATTGCGTGTGTGTGTACCACCTTTCGAAGGAACAGGAAAAATTACATAATATATATTATTTCTTAGAATTCTATTATTTCTTATATAATTCTAAGAAATATATAATTATAATAAATATAAATATAGGGTAAATAAAATAAAAAATAAAAATAGAAAGAATACATATACATAATAATTAATAATGGATATATAATCTAAATAAAATAGAAATATGAGAAATATTAATACAAATAAAAAAAATGAATATAAATGAAATATCTATTTTATTAATAGAATATAAATAAATAATAGAATAAAAGGGGAGAAGTAAACATCTTGATAGACTCAAAAAGGAAGGCAATCTCTTCTATTGTCGGTCCTCAAACAGGTATAATTGTCAAGGCAACAAGGCACCTATCGAGGGTTGCCTTGCTCACTCAAGTGCTGAAGGTTCTTATATTTTTTATATTTCTATTTTGCAATAAGTCCATGATATTATAATATAACCTACTACACCATCTTCTTCTTTTTTTTTATATATATTTTTCTTAATTTTTTAGACTGAAACAAGGGGCGGTCTACTCCTTTATTTCCTAGTCTTTCTGTGTTTTATCTTTATTTTCATGGACAGAAACAGGGGCTCCACCCCCTTCTCATTCTTCTATTCTGATTTTTTCTCTTTTTTTTTTTCGTAAGACCAAAACAGGCTTGTTATTATTTACTTGGTTAGTTTGTAATTGTTTTCAGCTTTCAGTTGCTCTATTCTATATTAAATATTTACCTCATTACAATGTTGTGTTTGGGTTAATGATATCAATAGATTTAAAATGTTGTTTCTCTTATAGATATGAAGATTTTCTATGTTTTGGTATGAAATTTATTATTTAGTAAAGATCATTGCTTTTTTTTTTTTGCAATATAGATGCCCAATATGCTATGTAAAACTAAGGAATTAGAATTAGAGTTTTCTAATCAAAATCCAGCACCAAGGTCGACTAGGCAACCGGACACTCCCCTCTCACTTAGGCTATATTTGGTTTGAAGGAAAAAGTAGGGAAAGGAAGGGAAATTATGTCTAAATTTTCCTATCTTTCCCTTCCTTTCCCTACATTTTCTTTCAAACCAAACATAACATTAGCTTCTCCTTGGTGCCTTGAAAGTTGAAACTACGCAAAGAGGTTTATAAACGTTGAGGTTCCATGCAAGGCCCTCTTGGACCCTAGACAGGACAGAAGATAGCACTACTTTCTTGTTATGGGAGACGGAGAAGATTCTAAGGAAGGAATTGCATAAAGGACTTTTTCTCATAACAAGTCTGACTGGATTTTAATGTGGGTACTAGTATAAGCCTAACCATATGCAATGAAAGGAATGAAAAGTCTATACTACACGATTTGATAAAATCTTTCTATGGATTATATTCTGCAACAATTTAAAATTGAAGACAAAAGTTCCTCTAGACCTTCATCAAGGTCCTGAAATCTTTTTCTTTATACCCTCTTGATCTCTTTTTATGCTTTCTAACCAAGTCTTCTTTTTATGTGAAGGTTTAATTCATGTAAATGCCCAACCAAATCTCAAGCCAAGCCTCTAGATTTATTACAAGTTGGACAGTGTGCTTACATATTTATCCAATTACTTCTGACATTACATCTCAGCCAACCAACGTTAACAACTCAAACCCTCCACATTAAATTAGTTACCAGTCTCATGTCTCCCACTCCTAAATTCACAACCAACAATGCTGATGCATTCCAAAAGAGGGATGGATAGACCGGAAACTTAAAACAAGAATAATATATTCAACCATTTCTTCAAATAAATAGAGGGCACCACCCATTTAATAAACAAATCAAAAGTTGCAATTGCTTTAAGTGGGTTAGGCATTGTTTTAGTTGCACAGACAAACATTATTAAATTGAAAAGAAATAATTACAAGACAATGGTAGTTTTGTTTTGGAGATGAATCTCTGAGAGTACGTACGCACATGGATACAATTTCAAGCTGAAAAACTGGAGTAGGAATGGCAACTGGGCGGGGCGGGGATACCCGTGAAAATCCCCATCTCCGTCCCCGTCCCCATCCCCACTAACGGGGATACTCGTGATTTTTAAAAAAATAAAAATAAAATAATTAAAATTTATAATCCCATTAGAAAATATTCAAACATATTCAACCATATTTTTAAAAATATTAATATGTAGATGTATGTGTACATATATATATATATTAGTGGGGATCCCATAGGCGGGGATGGAATTCCCACCGGGTGGAGTCCCGCTAACAGGGATGAAAATTTCCCCATCCCCGTCTCTGCGGGGAGGGGGGGGGAGGGAAATCATCCCCATCCTTGCCCTATTCGGGGGCGAATTTCTATGAGAATTGGGGAAATGGGGAAAATTGCCATCCCTGTAGAGAAGGGTCTGGAGACCGGAGTATCAAGCATAGTTCAAGTGATAAATTAAAGCTAGTATTTCTTTACACGCTCCACATCTCACCATTAATGTGGATACTGATGTTGCACGATCTTGGCACTCCTAGCTGGCTCAAACTTGTCTCCTAGCTGTAACTGACGGCACTTGAGATGAAGAGGAACGTGAAGGGTTCCCGGGGAGCTCTCCCGGCGGAAACACTCCGATGGCTAAGTTAGAACTCTGGGGAAAACTCAAAGAAGACACAGAGAGTTAAGAGTGCTGAAAGTGCTAGCTTCAATACCTTTGCTTCGTGAGGGTCGGGGTCCTTTTATACCGGAGCTCAGTCACATCAGGCGTAACCGCCACTGCCTTAGCTGTTACTGCCAGGGCTGGGGTGGCAGGTACAGGCTACTGCTGCAGGGTATAGACTCGTCAGGCGTGCCATGCTTTTCAGAGACGGTAGGCAGAACGCTGCCTGGCAAGGGATGCGGGCACTGCCACCGGATTCGGCAGGTACGGATGTCAGGCAGATCTCCCCTGCAGTCTGCCGAGCTACCGAACCTCCTAGGGTAGGTTTGCCTTGCACCGAGGTGTCAAGGTATGCCGAGGTGCTCGCACTGGAGGCGAGCCTTAAGCAAGCACAGATAGGAGTCTCGACGGTGCTGTCCCGAGGTGTTTCTCCCTCGGGACACAGCCAAAAGCCGAGGTGCTCCCTTCTTAGGAAGGGAGAGCTCGGAGTCCCTTTGCACGGGGGGAGCTCGGGGTGCTCCACCCTCGGGCTCAGGGCGAGCTGGGCCTTGCTTCTCGGTGAGCTGTCACACCCACCGAGTCGTTTGACCCTCGGCGAGCTTGCTACGCCGAGTTGTGGCTAGGCTGTCGCGCTGAGTTGTCACTTATGCCAGGTCATGTCCACGTGCCCCCGTGCTACGAGGTCGGGCCAAATCACCCTACATCAATTGCCCCCCACTCCCCGTGCTAAGGGTGCTGACCTAGCGCGGGGAGTCCGCAATCTGCCGGGTGGATTTGGCTCGGAGTCTAAGCTTTCTTGTCTGCCAGCTCATAGGTTGGATAGGTTCTCTGCTCGATTATGCCAGGCGCAGCTCGGGTCGCGTACGGTCTACGCGCGGATGTTATGTGAGTTATAGACTCCACGGACATCAAAAAACGTGCTAAACTGATTTTGCCTCGAAGGTCGTGCAACCGGTTTTCATGAGGACCGTCGGATCGTTTCGATCTCAACCGTTGATGTCCGCGTATAGTGGCTATAAATAGTGGGGGTCCTGGCCATTTTCCTTCGCCACAAATCCTCGTCTATAGTTTTGAGCTCGCATCCAAAGCCTCTAGCTCGGGTCTGTTCTTCCCAGTCCGATCCATCTCTTTTTGGTGAGTCACCCTAGCTCTTCTTCGGTTTCGTTGTTATGTCTTCCTTTGATAGCCAATTAGATGAGCCCGAGGTGGGTACCTCAGCTCAGGGTAACCCTACCGGAGTCCAGTCCCCCGAGGTGCGGGAGGCCTCGGGTAACTTGGCGTCCACCTCTCACCGAGGTCAAATGCTGGACAGGTTCGGACATTCCACCATGACCCTGGAGAGGCTCCACCACCTTATTCAACAGTACAACCTACCTAGGGAGTACACCTACAGTATACCTGCGGGTAACTTCCCATGGGAGCACGGCCCTGATGAGGTCGTAATCTTCCAGGAGCAGCTCATAGCCGGGCTGCGCCTTCCCTTCCATCCACTCATAGTGGAGGTCCTGAACCACTTCAATGTATGATAGACCAGCTTCCTTCTGCTACGAGTATGTCCTCCCCCTTAACCTGGACATATTCTGTTCTATCCTTACCATCAAGAAGAGCGCTTCATGCGTTCTCCCCGAGCACAAGAGGGCTTACTACTTGTCCCCTCGCCCGGGGTTCAAGTTGATGCATAAGCTTCCTAGCAAGATCCCGGCCTGGAAGCAGGACTACTTCGTAGTCCGGAACCCTGTGGGGTGGCCCTTCCCTACTCACTAGAGGGCGGCTATCCAAGACCCCAGCATCATCCTCTACAAGAAGATCAAGGAGACATTCCAATCGTGAGCTAAGGTCGGTTGTAGTTTCAAGGAGTACATCACCGAGAGTATGCTCATCCAGGCCGGATTGAGTCTAGGTAGGTAGTTAGTACCTTAGTTGTCTGGCCTGCTCCTTTCTTTTACTCGAGTACTAATGCCGAGCTCTGTTGCAGGTTCCATGGAGGCATATAAACTTAAGGGAGATCGGCTCTTCAAGCACATGAAGGGGAGGAAGAAGCGGGCTGCTAAGAGAGCCCATATCGAGTCACCGCCAGCCCCCACTCCCAAGCCCAAGCTTCCGCCGGCTCCAACTTCCGAGCCCGAGCTCCCTGGGGCTCCTCACATTATTGACTTGGAGGAGTCCATACCACCTAGGGAGCCCGAGACCTCGGCCGAGCCCGCTATGAGGGTAGCAACTGAGCTAGAGGTTGCCACCGGGGTTGCTGATGTGGCAGCGGAGGTCTCCGCTGAGCCCATTCTTATAGCCGAGACGGTGGTCTCCAGCTCGGGGAGCCCGGATGGGGGCTGAAGTATCTTGGTCCCCTAGTGTGGCCTTCGAAAAAGCAAAGGGGCCGTTTACAATGAGGAAATCTCGGTTTGGGCCGATATGCTCAACCTTGCTCAGCTCGGAGCTCGGGCTGCCACCCACACTATGTTGGTAAGTTCTCTTCTCTTTCCTTTCCTTTTCTTTTATATATACTTTTCTCCGGTACTAACTAACTTCCTTTGTCAGGCGAACTCCGCCGTGCACGCCTTTGCTCTTCAGTCAGAGAGGAACCTGAAGCGGGCTCTGACCGCTAAGGAGTCCTCCCGCGCTGCCCATACCGATCTGCGGGCAGCTCGTGAGCAAATCCACCGGTTGGAGAGCGGCGTCAGGGCCTAGAGGGACATTATTACGGTGCTAACGGCGGAGAAGGACGAGCTAGCATGCGAGAAGGACGTGCTGAGGGGCGAGGTGGAGGCCCTCAAAGCGGAGCTGGCACACGAGAAGGGTGTGTTGAGGGGCGAGCTGGACGCCCTCAGGGCAGAGGCGGAAGGTCTCAAGGAGAACAAGAAGGCCCTCCTGCACGAGGTGGAGTTCCTCAAGGTGGACATCGAAGAGAAGACTGAGATCTTCACTTGAGCGGTAGAGGAGACGAAGATCAAGGCTGTCGCGGAGTACATCCAATCTGATAAATTTGATGCCGTTCTGGGGGAGGCCTACCACAAGGGGTTCAAGCTCAGCAGGTGGCTGATAAGGCACACCTACCTCGAGCTTGACACGAGCACTATTACCACCTCGCGAGTCACGAATGAGATAGCTCGTTAAGCCACAAAGGACCCGGATTCAGAGGAGGAGGACGAAGAAGCAGACACCCCTGATCAGCCCGAAGCTCCCGAGGAGGTATCGCGCGGAGAAGAAGAGACCCCGAAGTGATTGTCTTTATATTCCGAGCCTGCGAGCTTAGTCTTTGTAGTTTTTTTTTTTTTTTTTTTTGTCGAGCTCATTGTACAAAACTTGTTAATGAAATTGGTCTTTCTTTTCCAAGTGATCTTTCTTTTCCAAGTGTTATTTGATCCGAGCTATCATGGTTGAGTGTGCGAAGTGATGTTATAGTAGGGCTAGTAAGGCATTTGCCCGAACTGCATTGTGGTGTACACCGAGGTGATTGATAGTAAGGCACGGTAAGGCGTATGCCCGAACTGTCTTCTGGCGTACACCGAGGTAATTGACATAGTAAGGCACAGTAAGGCATAGTAAGGCATATGCTCAAACTGTCTTGTGGTTGTATGTCGAGGTGAGCTAAACGTCGTAGAATCTGCTGGACTGCTTGCGCCCTCAATACAATATGTACTGTGGTGCCAAGCTCCTTGGTCAGCTCAGTGTTTTAGCCCCTTTGAATTCATTCGCGTTATAGAGGTGGCTAGGTTATTATTTCGGAGTCTATTAGTTCGGCATTATGGCCCTTAAGCCCTAAGAGTGACTCGTGGTCTGCTCTTGGAGTTCGTCCACGTCATAGAAGCGACTGGGTTTTATCACGCCAAGGTCTCTGTAAGCTCGGCATTTTAGCCCTTAGGCTCTGAGAGTGATACATGGTCCACTCAGTTATTTATAGGTAATACTGCCTTAGGTTGACAATATTCCATGCCCGAGGTACTTGTTTCCCTGCCAGGGTTTCAAGCTCGTATGTTCCTTCCCTGAGTACTCGCTTTACTCGGTAGGGTCCTTCCCAGTTCGGACCGAGCTTACCAACACCGGGCTCAGGCACTATAACCTTACGAAGAACCAGTTCGCCAACGCGGAGAGTCCGCTTCTTGACCCTGGTGTTATAGTACCGATCTAACCTCTGCTGGTAAGCCGCGGTCCTGATGTATGCGAGGCCCCGTACTTCATCAAGTAAGTCAAGGTTGGTACGTAGCTCGTCTTCATTTGCCTTGTCATCATACGCTTCTAGTCTCAGCGAGGGAACTTCGATTTCGGTTGGAATGACTGCTTCGGTGCCGTAGGTGAGGTTAAAGGGGGTTTCTCTTGTCGTAGTATTTTCCGTGGTATGATAGGCCCATAACACACTGGGCAGCTCATTTGCCCATAGTCCCTTAGCTCGGTCTAGTCGCGCCTTTAGTCCGCGGAGAATAGCTTTATTCGTGACTTCCGTCTGACTATTTGCTTGAGGGTGCGCCACTGAGGTGAAGTTCTATTGAATTCCCATGTCTCGACACCAGTTTTGGAATTTGATGTCTTCGAACTGCTTACCATTGTCGGAGATCAGTACTCGGGGTAGTCCGAAATGACACACTATGTTCTTCCAAAAGAAGTTTTGCACGTTCCGGGTTGTGATTGTTGCGAGAGGTTCAGCTTTGACCCACTTCGTGAAATAGTCCACTGCCACCACTAGGAACCTCCTTTGCCTCGTCGCTGGTGGAAATGGCCCGAGTAAATCAATCCTCCATTGTGCGAATGGTCACGGGCTAGTGAGGTATTTTAGGTCGGCGGCAGGCCGGTGGTGGATGTTGGCGTGCTTCTAACACTTGTCGCATTTTTTCACGAGCTCGGTCGCATCTACCTTCATTGTTGGCTAGTAATACCCCTGTTGTAGCGCTTTCTGAGCGACTACCCCCCCAAGTGTCCACCGCACAGGCCCTCATGAGTATCGCGGAGGATGAGCTCAGCTTCAGAGGGTCGCAGGCAGCGCATGTAGGGGAGCGTGTAGGATCTTCAGTACAACCGTCCGTCTATCATGACGTATTTGGTTGCCTGACGCTTTACACTCCTGGCGGCATTACGATCTGCAGGGAGGGTCCCATGTAGCAGGAAGCTCGTGAGCAGATCAATCCAGCTCGGCTCTGCTTTAACGATGGGAGCGACCTCCTCTGCCCCCCTGAGAATGCTAGGCCGAGGCAAGTTCTCTATATACACAGTCCTCATGGTGTTATCACCAGTGCTGGCTAACTGGGATAGGGCATCGGCCTCAGCGTTCTCTGATCTTCGGATTTGCTAGAACTTTGGCTAAGTATGCTATCATGGTTGGCTCGCGAGCTTCGTACTCACCCGTAACCTGATTGACCACGAGCTGGGTCGCTGTAGACGACAATGTGTTTGGCTTTCACTTCCTTTGCCAGATCCAGCTCGGCTAGTAGCGCCTCATACTCTGCTTCGTTGTTGGATGCCGTGAACTCAAGGCGTAGTGCGTACTCCAGTTTCACACCACTTGGCCCGTACAAAACGATCCCAGCTCCACTGCCCTGCCGGTTTGATGAGCCATCTACGTGAAGGATCCAGGGTTCCTCATCCCAGTTCGCACTTGGCCTAACTTGGAGAGAGGTCACGCTGGTTGCTACTTCACGGCACTCGAGCTCAACTAGCCCGAGAACCCCGGGCTCACCCGCACTAGGGGCCTCGTGTTCCATTGGCCTGTGGACTTCGAAGCTAAAGGTGCATTCTGTGACGAAGTCTGCTAAGGCTTGGGCCTTGATAGCAGTTCGTGACTTATACTGGAGTTCGTATTCGCTGAGCTCGATGGCCCACTTTGTCAGCCTTCCCGAGACCACGGGCTTGAGCAATACTTACCTTAGAGGTTTGTTGGTAAGGACAATGGTGGTGTGAGCTTGGAAGTACGGGCGGAGCTTTCGGGCTGCTATGACCAATGCATAGGCTAACTTTTCTATCTCTGGGTACCTTGTCTCTACTCCTTGCAACACTTTACTAACATAATAGACGGGTTGTTGGACCCGATCTACTTCTCTTATTAGTAGCGAGCTGATCACCTCGTCACTTGCCGAGAGGTATAGCTCTAAAACATCACCCTCTTCGGGTCCTGTTAAGACTGGGATGCTGGCGAGGTGCCTTTTGAGCTCGTCGAACGCGAGCTGACACTCTTCAGTCCATTCAAAGCCTTTGTTTTTTATGGCCTTAAAGAAGGGCAGGTAGCGATTTGCCAACTTTGACATGAAGCGGCTCAGGGCGGCTAACCGGCCGTTCAACTTCTAAACCTCCTTTAATTTCCAGGGTGGTCTCATTTCTAGGATGGCCATGATTTTGTCTGGGTTGGCTTCAATGCCTCGCCGGTTAACGATGTACCCTAGGAACTTACCTGAGGTGACACCGAAGACACACTTTTTTGGATTCAGTTTCATATTAAATCTACGCAAAATTTCGAAAACTCAAAGTAAATCTTGTATCAACTCATGTGAAAATTGGGTTTTGACGACCATGTCGTCTACATAACACTCTAATTTTTTCCCAATTAGTGACTCAAACAGCTTATTTACAAGTCTTTGAAAAGTGGCCCCATTGTTTTTTAACCCAAAGGGCATGACCTTGTAACAGTACATGCCGAACTCGGTTATGAAGGCAGTTTTCTCTTCATCAGCTAGGTCCATCCTAATCTGATTGTAGCCCGAATAGGCATTCAAGAAGCTCAGCAACTCGTGCCCCGAGGTCGCGTCCACTAGACGGTTGATCTTGGGTAGTGAGAAGCAGTCCTTTGGGCAAGCTCGGTTCAGGTCGGTGTAGTCAATGCACATGTGCCATTTACCGTTAGCCTTTTTCACCAGAACGGGGTTGGCCACCCAGCTCGGGTAATGAACTTCCCTGATAAAATCGGCTGCAAGGAGCTTCCCAACCTCCTCGTCGACTGCCCTCCATCGCTCTGGGGCTAGGTTGTGTTTCTTCTGTCTAACGGGCCTAACTACAAAATCAGTGTTGAGCCTATGAGTTATAATGCAGGGGTCTATGCCGGGCATTTCTGCCACTGACCATGCAAAAATATCTAAATTTTCGAGTAAGAAACTTACCAATTGAGACCGCAGGGGTTCCTCAACAAAAGCACCGATCTGAAGTACCTGAGTTGGGTCCTCTATCGAAGCTGGGATAGGGATGGTCTCTTCGGTAGGCGTGGCTCGCTCTGCGAACTGCTCCACAGGTCGTTCTAGCTCGAGGTCGTCTGCTACCTTGGCATTTCTTTTGAGGGCGGCTACGTAGCACTTGCGGGACTCGAGCTGATCACCTCGCGTCACTCCGACTCCGAAGTTTGTAGGGAACTTCAACGCCAGATGGTAGGTGGAGACTACTGCTCGTAAGGCGTGGGTGATGGGCCGACCTACTATTGCGTTGGACGCGGAGGGGGTCGCGACCACCAGGAACTCATGGCTAAGCCTTACCACACTAGGCCAGGTGCCGACCTCCATAGGTACAGTGGCTCTCCCTAAAGGTCTGACCTCCTCACCGCTGAATCCTATGAGTGGAGTGTTTGCGGGCTTTAGGTGGCTTTCTTGGAGCTGAAGCTGATCGAAGGCTTCCTTGAAGAAAATATCTATCGAGCTGCCCGAGTCGACTAGGACGTGCCTGACCTCGAAGTCGTTGATCTTAATCTTTATGACGAGCGCGTCATCATGGGGATAATGGACCCCTCGCGCATCATCTTCAGTGAAGAAGATCGATTCCTCCATCCTTGGCCGCTTTGGGGGGTTAAGCTCTTCTCTGGTGGCCTCGCGGGCTGATGACCGAGCTGTTGCCGAAGTGCAGCTCGCGACAATTGATCCTCCGACAATTACATGGATGGTCCCCCGGACTGGTCTCTCGTCGGGAGGCTGCCTCTGTGGCTGTTTTGCTTGTCTACTGGACTTGGGAGCCTCTTTACTCTGCTCCCCGTGCTGACCTTCTTTATTATTATTATTATTATGTTGTACAAAATTTCTCAGATATCCGTGACAGATAAGTTCTTCTATCTCGTTGCGGAGGTTCTTACAATTTTCGGTACTATGATCGTGATCTCTATGAAAACTACAATACAAGTTTTTATTCCTAACATTGGGATCGGCCTTCAGCCGAGGTGGCCACTTCACATATGGGGCGTCCTTGATCGCCATGAGGATCTCGGCCCGCTTTGTGTTGAGGGGCGTATAATCCCTTTCTGCTGCCAGAGCTCGGAAAGGCTGAATTGGCTTTGCCCCCCGAGCTTGGTCCTTCTTCTTCTTGCTGTCACTTGGAGTTGGGGGCTCCGGTTCCCTTTATCTTTTTTCAAGGGCCTGCTCGCCCTTCTGGTTGATCTTCTCCTCTGTCCCTATGAACCGGTCTGCCAGTTCGAGGAACTCGGTCATGGTCTTGGGTTGGTTGACAACCACGTGCCATCTGAACTCCTTGTGGGTGATGCCTCGCTTGGCCGCAGTGATCCGAACTGCAGGGTCTAAGTCGAGTATCTGCAAGCAAGCATCATTAAACCACTTGATGTAGTTCCGGATGGACTCTCCTTCCCTTTGGACTATGCCTTGGAAGCTTTCTTGGGTCCTCGGGCACCTTTTACTGGTGACAAAGCGTGAGGTGAAAACCTGCACGAACTGTGCCCATCTCCTTATTGAACTTGGCCTAAGGTTCTGGTACCAAGTGCGGGCTACCCCATTGAAAGTGGTGGAGAAGGCCATGCACATGCAAGACTCGCTTGCTCTGGCCAGATGCATCTGGGACTGAAAGACGTCCACGTGGTCATTGGGATCGAAGGATCCATCGTACTTGTCCAGGGAGTCCCTTGGCATGGGGACAACAAGGAGCTCTAATGACAGGGGGGAGGGAACTGAAAGAAGCGGTGTAGCTTTTACCTTGCCTGAACTTACCTCTACCTTGCCTCTAAGCTCGGGCAGGTTGCGGGTGGCAGTTCGAAGAGCTCGGCGTCGCCTTCGCTGCTTCTTAGCCGGCTCGACATTGGTGCTGCTGGCCTCAGTATTACTGAGCTCGATGGGCCCAGGGAAAAGCTCGGACGGCTGTCGGTAGCTGCGAACAGAGGGACCTTGTTCCTGGTCGTTGGCCCGCACTTCGAACCGGTTTTCAGCAAGCGGAGGTTCGAACTGCGAGCACTGAGGTGATACCGGCCTAACCGGCTGGGAGGCCCCGACCTAACTGCTGGCCGCGAGGCGGGGGGTAGGGGGTCTTTCCTTCCTTCCGTGGGATGATACTGAGGTCTCTCCTCGGCGGGAAGGAAGTTCACTTCGGCGGTGGGGCTTGGTTGGCTACGCATCTGGATGCTGAGGAGGGAGTGAAGGAAACTGTTGCTGATACTGATATTGGGAAACTTGGTGCAACACTTGCTGCTGGTGGAACTGGAGTTGCTGGAACTGTTGCATCTGAGCCTGCATGGCTCGCATACACTGCATCAAATCCTCAAGCTAACCTTGGCTGGCCACCGGAGGGAGGATGGTGGGTTCAGCGAAGATTTTTCCGACTGCAGAAGGCAGTGGAATAGTCACGGGTGCCACCGTCTGAGGCACATTTAGACTTGGAACCCCGTCCACAGAGAGGGGGGCGGTGAACTGCCCGATGTAGACGGTGGGTAACTGGGGTTGTTCCTCAGGGGTGTTCCGGCATCCGGCGTTGCTGGAGGAAGCCACAGGTGTTGCTGATGAGTTCTTGGGAGAAGGTTTCACAGAAATTAGAGGAAGGCCTTTTGAAGCGTTCCCACAGATGGCGCCAAATGATGCTGCATGATCTGCGCACTCCTTGTTGGCTGAAACTTGGCTCCTAGTTGTAACCGACGGCACCTGAGATGAAGAGGAACGTGAAGGGTTCCCGGGAAGCTCTCCCGGCGGGAACACTCCGATGGCTAAGTTAGAACTCTGGGGAAAACTCAAAGAAGACACAGAGAGTTAAGAGTGTTGAAAGTGCTAGTTTCAATACCTTTGCTTCATGAGGGTTGGGGTCCTTTTATACCGGAGCTCGGTCACATCAGGCGTAACTGCCACTTCCCTAGCCGTTACTGCCAGGGCTAGGGTGGCAGGTACAGGCTGCTGCTGCAGGGTACGGACTCGTCAGGCGTGCCATGCTTTTCAGAGACGGCAGGCAGAACGCCGCCTGGCAAGGGATGCGGGCACTGCCACCGGATCCGGCAGGTACAGATGTCAGGCAGGTACAGATGTCAGGCAGGTACGGATGTTAGGCAGATATCCTCTGCAGTCTGCCGAGCTACCGAACTTCCTGGGGCAGGTTTGCCTTGCACCGAGGTGCTGAGGTATGCCGAGGTGCTCCCACTAGAGACGAGCCTTAAGCAAGCACGAATAGGAGTCTCGACGGTGCTGTCCCGAGGTGTTTTTCCCTCGGGACACTTAGCCAAAAGCTGGGGTGCTCCCTTCTTAGGAAGGGAGAGCTCGGAGTCCCTTAGGAGGAGCTCGGGTCTCAAGGAGAGCTCGGGTTCCTTTGCACGGGGGGAGTTTGGGGTGCTCCACCCTCAGGCTCGGGGCGATGTGGGCCTTGCTTCTTGGCGAGCTGTCACACCCGTCGAGTCGTTTGGTCGGGCCTCGACGAGCTCGCTGCGCCGAGTTGTGGCTAGCTTATCGCGCTGAATTGTCACTTATGCTAGGTCATGTCCACGTGCCCCCATGCTACGAGATTGGGCCAAATCACCCTACATTAGGTACGAAGGAAAGAGAGAGAATTGACCGCAAGTTAGTACGAAGGAAAGAAATTAGAAAGCCATAGATGATAAAACCAACAAAAGAAGAATAGTAACTTAACCAAAATCCAGTCGCATTGCATATGGTCAGGCTTGTGGGAGAAGTATATAAGAGCTTGCAAACTATTGGATTTAAAGGAGAGAAAGAGAAGTATGAGAGCATAGAAGGTGGGAGAATTATCTAAGATCTTTTGGGAGGACTGGATCAATGTGAAGTGTAAACAAGAAGGAAGAGGAGGAAGGGAAGAAGAAAAAGAGTTTACCATCGGTCACCGGTTGATGCCTTAACATCGAACGTTGGTTATTGTGGTGGCCGATGGTTTAGTCACAGTATGCTGAGAGACAATGGGACTTGGGAAGGAGTTTGAATATGAGAGGGAAGAGGAATGGCAACGGGGCGGGGATCATATTCCCATCCTCGACCCCAATTTTGAAATAAAACCCCGTCCAACCGTCCTCCAGGATTGGGGTTGGGGCGAGGCGGGGACTTTATTCCTATCCCCGTCTCCACCCCACCAAAGCCATTCCCATCTTCACCCATTGGGTTGGAGAAGTTGGATATCTGTCTAGGAGGGGGGAAATTGTCATCCCTAATTATGATCGGGTATTTTATTGTTTTTTTTGTCTTTTAGTGGTTGGTTCAATTAATTGGACCATTGTTAATCGAACAATCCCGTTAAGGTTGTGTTTGTCTAGCATGTAAAACCAAATTTACAATGAGGGAGTATAATGTCTATGGTCTTTTGAGAGTGTAAAATGGAACCCGGATGTTAGGCTTATTTAACATCCTGTGTGTTTGGTTAATCGATGTAAATTAGATGTTGCAATTTTACTACCGTTTGGATAATACCCCATCTATGTAAAACTTAATATATGTTTGGTAGCGTGGGTGTTTTGGGGGCGAGAGAGCCTTATCAAATAAACGTTTATTAGATAAACGTCACTTTAAACCTTTTTTTTGGCTTTGTTGTTTGGTTGGGCTGGCACCACATCAGCAAAATGCCAATAAATATCTACTTATTTCAGGAATCTCTAAAATGAAGTTTTCTAAAATGGGAAAAGTGCATAGAATTGAAAACTTCGATACACACAAATGTCTGTATTTGCTGTTTGAAAGGGTGTTTCAAGAAATGGCCATTTGGATGACTCAGTGTGGTGCCGTTGAATCAATCCAATGGTCCAATGCCTGCATAGTTTATGATTCAACAGTTGATTTTTGTCACCAATGCATATAATCTTTTGGTTGAATGAAACATCAAATTTTTCATGAGATCGGATCTTCTGTCCCTAGGGGACAGAAAATTTTCCGTCTCCTCCAATGGAAATCAAACACGTTGTTCTTCTTAAAAAATTAGAGTTTTAGCAGATAAGAGCAACTTTTTGCCTTAAATATCAATAAAGATAATATTTTCATAAAATAACAAAAATAAGATAGCTTTTTATGAAAAATATCGAAGGGCAACGATATTGTTTGATGAATCAATTTTTGGCCAAGTACCTCGTCATTTGGTCTGCTTCCAAGTTGTCGATGACTCAGAGGCTGAAGTGGAGAACTTTTGTTGGATGAGGACCTAGATGCCAAGCTAGGGGCAGATTAGGTGTCAAGCTGACTGAGCCAAGCTGGGCAGGTTAGGTGCCGAACTGACTGGGCTGAGCTGGGTATGTTAGGTGCCGAACTGACTGGGTCGAGCTGGGCAAGTTAGGTGCCGAACTGACTGGGCCGAGCTGGGCAGGTTAGGTGCCGAACTAACTGGGCCGAGTTGGGCAGGTTAGGTGTCGAACTGATTGGGGGGCAGATCAAGTGCCGAGCTGGGCAGGTTAGGTGCCGAACTGACTGGGCCGAGCTGGGCAAGTTAGGTGTCGAACTGGCTGGGCCGAGCTGGGCAGGTTAGGTGTCGAACTGACTGGGGGGCAGATCAAGTGCCAAGCTGGCCAGGGGGCAGATCAGGTGCCGAGCTGGGGGCAGATCAGGTGCCAAGCTGATCGGCCGAGCTGGAGGCAGATTATGTGGCGAGTTGACCAGGCTGAGCTGAGGGTAGGCTAGGTGCCGAGCTGACCAAACCGCCGAGTTGGATTGATTGTTGAGCTTCATAATTCTTTAGAAACCTGCAAGGAATCAACGTCAGAGGACCCGTGGTGGCTAACCCGGCGAGGTCGCTCCGATGCTTAAGTCAGTACTCTCATAGTAGACTGCGAGCTAAAAATCATAAAGTATGAGAGTTAGAATATGCTTACTTGCCTCCCCCCATGTCATTGGGGTTGGTGCCTTTATATAGGCATTGTTTGGCGTGGGCTTCACGCACCATATCCGAGATTTCCGAGAGGTCGCCTAAGCGGTCCAAGATTTCTAGAGGCAACCGCCATGCACGTTGACCACCCTCCGGATCGTTCGGTATGTGGGCCAACTTCCAAAGATCGTGGGAGTGTTGGGATAAGCATGTCGAATTTGTCGGCGATCACGTCTCGCAAGTCGCCAGGTCAGTGCCTGTGCCAGGCCGCCAGTTCGGCGCTTGTGCCAGGCTGCCAGTTCGGCGCTTGTGCCAGGTAGACATGTTCATGGGCCGGGTGGCCCGACCCCCGGATGGGCTTGAACAGGCTTTTTGGCCCACAAGCATAACCTCGGGCCAAAAAGCCCGGCCCGCATAAAATTCGAGCCGGGCTCGGGCTTTGCCAAAATAGCCCAGCCCGAGCCCGGCCCATCCTATAGTTAAACCTAAGTAAACCCGGCCCGACCTATAGTTAAACCTAAGTAAAAACCCTATGTGATGTCCATTTGAATAAATTTTTTGATTTGAGAAGGTTGTTGATTTACTTGTAGGCCCATTGTTCATTTAATAGGGGAAAAAAACATCTGAATTAAAATAGATAATGTCTATTTGAATAGGAAAAATTTTGAATTTCTTTTATTAGGTCGGGCTTCGGGCTCGGGCTCAGGCCCAAGTTGTAGGCCCGTTGGTCGGGTCGGGCTCGGGCTCGGGTCTAACATTTTTCTGTTAATAAAGACCAAAGCCTGACCCGAGCCCGGCCTGGCCCGGCCCATGAATAGGTCTAGTGCCAGGTCGCCAGTTCGACACCTGTGCCAGGTTGCCAGCTAGGACACCATCATCTTGGATAAGGTAAGTTGTTGCCTAAGTGGTTTCGGATGTCACCTAATTGTTCCGAGATGCCACGTGTCATAATGTCATTGGAGGGCCAAATCCACCATCATCAATTGCCCCCCACTCCAGAGCTGAAAGTAACTCGGTGAAAGGAGTAGATTGCTCCTCTTGACCTGAATGACTAATTCGATGAGCTCGTAAGCGTCGATCCAATTTGCTTCTCAAGTCGGAAGAGTTCAATTGTTTGCAGCCTTGGGGTCTGGGAGCGACTCGCAGTCCACTCTCCTTACCCTTGATTTTGCCCATGCCGAAGACTGGGTCTTATTTGGCACCGAGGTCTTTTATCAGCTTGGTACTTTAGTCCTTAGGCTCTGGGAGCGACTCGTAGTCCACTCTCCTTACCCTTGATTTTGCCCATGCCGAAGAGGCGGCTGCGTCTTATGTGGCGCCGGGGTCTTTTATCAACTCAGTACTTTAGCCCTTGGGCTCTGGGAGCGACTCGCAGTCCACTTTCCTTACCCTTGATTTTGCCCATGTCGAAGAGGCAACTGGGTCTTATGTGGTGTCGAGGTCTTTTATCAGCTTGGTACTTTAGCCCTTGGGCTCTAGGAGCGACTCGTAGTCCACTCTCCTCGACTTTGCCCATGCCGAAGAGGCGACTGGGTCTTATGTGGCACCGAGGTCTTTTATCAGCTCGGTACTTTAGCCCTTGGGCTCTGGAAGCGACTTGCAATCCACTCTCCTTACCCTTGATTTTGCCCATGCCGAAGAGGTGACTGGGTCTTATGTGGCGCCAAGGTCTTTTATCAGCTCGGTACTTTAGCCCTTGGGCTCTGAGAGTGACTCACAGTCTGCTCTCCTTACCCTTGATTTTGCCCATGCCGAAGAGGCGACTGGGTCTTATGTGGTGCCGAGGTCTTTTATCAGTTCAGAACTTTAGAGCTACAGCTGCGCTGCATCAGCCTCGTTAGTGACGCCGGTCACCCACTCCTAAATTTAGGTCACCAGCTCGCACGGGAGCCTTGGAAGGCTCGACCAGCAGGGGCATCTGTGCAGTCCGTTGGCCGCCAACTCCCGCAGAAGCCATGAAGAGCTCATCTTGTAGAGGGTACCTCGCGAAGATGACTGATGAGGCTTTGTCCGAGTTGAAATAAAGTCGGCAGAGCTACTTAGTCTGTTGGCCATCAACTTCCTGCATAGTCTTTGCGTTCATAAAAATTGGAAACTAGAAAGTGAGAGCTTTAGTTTCTAAAAGGTGAGAACTTAGCTTTATGGAAGAAGAGGACTTTGCCTTTCAGAGGATGAGAACTTAGTTTTTTGTAGCGTTTCCCACAAACGGCGCCAATTGATGAATCAATTTTTTGTGCTAAGTACCTCGTCATTTGGTATGCTTCCAAGTGGCTGATGACTCAGAGGCTGAAGTGGAGAACTTTTGCTGGATGAGGACCTGGATGCCGAGCTGACCATGCTGAGCTGGGGGCAGATTAGGTGCCGAGCTAGGCAGGTTAGGTGTCGAACTGACTGGGCCGAGCTGGGCAGGTTAGGTGTCGAACTGACTAGGGGGCAGATCAGGTGTCGAGCTGACTAGGGGCAGATCAGGTGTCGAGCTGACCAGGCCGAGCTAGGGGCAGATCAGGTGTCGAGCTGACTAGGGGCAAATCAGGTGCCGAGCTGACCAGGGGGCAAATCAGGTGCCGAGCTGACCAGGCCGAGCTGGAGGCAGATTATGTGGTGAGCTGACTTGGTCGAGCTGGGGGCAGGATAGGTACCGAGCTGACTAGATCGCCGAGCTGGATTGGTTGTTGAGATTCGTAATTCTTTAGAGACCTGCAAGGAATCAATGTCAGAGGACCCGGGGTGGCTAACCCGGCGAGGTCGCTCCGATGCTTAAGTCAATACTCTCATAGTAGACTGCGAGCTAAAAATCATAAAGTATGAGAGCTAGAATATGCTTATTTGCCCCCCCTCTCCCTCGCATGTCATTGGGGTTGGTGCCTTTATATAGACATTGTTTGGCGTGACTTCACGCACCATATTCGAGATTTCCGAGAGGTCGCCTAAGTGGTCCGAGATTCCCAAAGGCAACCGCCATGCACGTTGACCACCCTCCAGATCGTTCGGTACGTGGGCCAACTTCCAAGGATTGTGGGAGTGTTGGGATATGCATGTCGAATTTGTCGGCGAGCACATCTTGCAAGTCGCCAGTTCGGCTCCTGTGCCAGGTCACCAGGTCGGCACCTATGCCAGGCTGCCAGGTCTGCGCCTGTGCCAGGTCGCCAGATGGGACACCATCATCTTGACTAAAGCAAGTTGTTGCCTAAATGATTCCAGATGTCACCTATTTATTCCAAAATGCCACGTATCACAATGTCATTGGAGGACCAAATCCACCTTCATCATTGTTCATTGTCTTTCTCTACGTCATCCTTAACCTCACAAATGAATCGGAGCCAACCGCGGAGCCGTCCAAAACCCTGGAGCAGCGGAACCGCTACGGAACCCTCGACCAGTTAAACAATCTGACCTGTTTGAGCTTCAAACCCTTACTAAACCCTGGAGCAGCAGAACCACTGTATTCATTAATGCACAGCACCCTCGTCAGCAGAACTGGAGCAGCGCCAAGGACCTCCTTGAAACCGTTGTATTCATCATCCTTGAAACTGCTGTATTCATCATGAACCGCTCCATTAAGGATTTAGTAAGGGTTTCAAGGTGGAGACAACCGCTGTATTCGTCTTTCGATTTTCGTCTTTGTGTTCGTGTTCATGGAAAAATGGAGATAATCGTGTTCGTGTTTCAGTTTTCCTTCACCGGTACAGAAAAGGAATTCCGGCCTCCATCAATGATATTTTTCAAAAAAAATTACCTTATTATGATTTTTTTATAAAAATAGTGTCTTTTATTGATATTCAGGGCAAAAAATTGCCCTTATCTGCAAGAAACCCTAAAAAAATTCAAAATTAACGGAGTCTGGACATTAACGATAGGTGTCGTGGACTCCGTTCCACACAACGAAGCATTATTTTCCCTCTCCCACACAACGAAAGTTCGCCTGCACTAACATCATCGCACACTGCTCGCCCGCACTAACATCATCGCACACTGCCATTGCAATCGAGCCACCATTGTTCGTCCGCTGCAATAGCTGGAGTCTTTTTCAACAACCACTCATTCCTCCACTGCAAGCTTCGCGAATATTTTCACCGCTCACTGCTGATGTTTAGAGCCATCAATGATTCTTTCCAGAATCTTTCTACTACAACTCTGTTTTGCCTTCTAAGACAGTTTCTATTAGAGTACCAATGAAACCTGATGATCGAAGAGAACAACGATGAACCTGATGATCAGAGAAGAGGAGGCTACCAAGTTTTCCCTTTTCTTTTCATTTTAGCGGCGCTTATTTTGGCTTGAAGCTGTTTCATCTATTTTTTTCTATGTTTTTATTTCTTTTTCCCTATATCTCCTTGTTCGAAAAAATTCCGCACTATAAAGGTGTTTTATTTCTTCTAAAATTCCTTGTAAATTAATTAGATGGAAGAAGAAAAAAGTTATTTGACTCTCTCTCACTCTGATTGTGCCAGATATGAGTTGCAAGTGTTGCGAATAAGCCTGCTATCTCACAATAGCCAAATAACACTTAATCTGAATTGAAGCAAAGTAATTCTCATTCCCTCTTTGTGCAATTAAATGAGCATGCAAGTCAAACAATATCAACCAAATAGAAAGTGTATGCAATAACAAGAACACAATCCACACATAAAGACACAAGATTTTAACGTGGAAAACCCTCCAAAACGAAGGGAAAAACCACGGGCAATTAGCCACATAAAACTTCCACTAATAAATTTAATGGGATACAACAAAGTTCTTCTCTAGCAGTAAATCTAGAGGATATCAGCATCAACTACTCACCCAAGAAAAGGTGGATTTCATCACATATTACCAAATAACTCAGAGACAAAAATAAATCTCACCAAAAAGATAATAGAGGAGAGGAATAACAAATCAAACCAGTAGATATGCAGCTTGAGGCGCCATTGACTGCATACTGAAATCCCAAGCCGATTGGAGAAAGGATCACTGTGCAAGTTCGTATTCTTCACCCATGAGAACTCAAAACTTTTCTTCTTCTGTCCCCTCACTCTCTCTCTTTTTCTCTCTCTCTCTCTCTTCGGTTTTCGGTGGTAGACTATTTTCTGTCCGCCCAAGTTTTTTTTTTTCTTTTAACGCTCCTCACTTCTCTCGCATGCAAAGTTGAGGAGTCGCTTCGCATGAGTCTCTTCAAATCCAATGAATCTCTTCAACTCCAACTTTGTTTTATTGTTTGTGGGCCCTCCATGTGGGAAGGGAACCCAACCAACAATCTCCCCCCTCACTTCTCACGTGGAGGGTGGAAGCCCCATACCAACGGCCTTCCTGCAAATAACAAACTTTTCCTTTGACAAAGTCTTGATCATCATATCTGAGCCATTATCATCAGTATGAACTTTCTCGAGTTGTAGTAGCTTCATCTCCAGCACATCTCAAATCCAATGATATCTCACATCTATATGCTTAGAACATGAGTGGAGAGTAGAGTTCTTACTAAGGTGGATTACACTTTGGTTGTCATAGTATAAAGCAAACTTTTCTTCATCCACAAGATTTCTTTGCAGTACTCTGTAATGGCAATATACTCAGCCTCAATAGTAGACAAAGCAACACACTTTTGTAGTTTTGATTGCCATGAAACAGCTCCCCCTGCAAAGGTAATCAAGAACCCTGATGTAGATTTTCTAGAGTCAATGTCACCAGCCATGTCTGCATCTGTATACCCATCTAGCACTGGCTTGTTACTTCCAAAGCACAAACAAACTCTAGAAGTACCTTTGAGATATCTGAGAATCCATTTCACAGCTACCCAATGTTCTTTTCCTGGATTAGGGAGAAAGCGACTAACAACACCAACAGCATGAGCTATATCTGGCCTTGTACATACCATAGCATACATCAAGCTACCAACTACGGATGCATAAGGCACATCCTTCATTTCTTCCTTCTCTTTCTCACTTGTAGGACATTGCTTGGAGTTAAGCTTGAAATGACCTGCAAGTGGAGATACAACCGGTTTTGTTTTGCTCATATTGAATCTCTCTAAAACCTTCTCAATGTACTTTTCTTAGGATAACCAAAGCTTCTTGTTCTTTGTCACGGATGATTTTCATGCCAAGGATCTGTTTAGCTGGACCCAAATCCTTCATAGCAAAAGCTTTACTGAGTTCTTTCTTCAACTTGTTGATTTTAGCACCATCATGACCAACAATCAACATATCATCCACATAAAGCAAGAGAATAACAAAATCATCATCAGAGAATTTCTTTACAAACACACAATGATCAAAAGTAGTTTTGCTGTACCCATTAGCTTCCATAAAGGAGTCAAACTTTATGTACCACTGTCTGGGTGCCTGCTTGAGCCCATATAAACTCTTTCTGAACCTATAAACAAGATCTTCTTTACCTTGTTGCACGAAACCTTCAGGTTGCTCCATGTAAATCTCCTCCTCTAAGTTATCATGGAGAAAGGCAGTCTTCATATCAAGTTGTTCAATTTCCAAGTTTAAGCTGGCAGCCAATCCCAAAACGACTCTGATGGACGACATCTTCACAATAGGTGAGAAAATTTCTTCAAAATCAACACCCTTTTTCTGATTAAATCCCTTCACAACCAATCTTGTCTTGTACCGTGGTTGTGAGCAATTTTCTTCACTCTTCAATCTGAAAACCCATTTATTCTTCAAGGCCCTCTTACCCTTTGGTAGCTTTACCAGATCATAAGTATGGTTCTCATGCAAGGATTCCATCTCATCTTGCATGGCTTTTAACCATTCTTGTTTCTTCTCATGAGACAAAACCTCCTGATAATTTTCTGGTTCTCCCCCATCAGTAATCATTACATACTCAGTAGGGGAGTATCTTACAGAAGGTTGACGCACTCTGGTGGATCTTCTCAACTGAGGCTCTTCTGGTGGCTCTAGGTCATTCTGTTCATCTGCTTGCTCTTCTTCATTTACTGGCTCACTATCCACTAGAGGAGTATTTTCATCTTGAACTTCTTGTACATCTCTTCTAATTCCAGTATTTGCAGCTGGTGGACCAACCATACCTGGGTCAACTAGTTCATGAGTTGTAGACTTTGGCTTATCTGGCCTTTCAAAGTCTGCAATAGTTTGATCCTCGAGGAACACTGTATCTCTGCTTCTAATGAGTTTCTTGTTGATTGGATCCCAAAACCTGTACCCAAATTCCTCATGACCATACCCAAGAAAGATACACTGCTTCGTTTTACTGTCAAGTTTGGATCTCTCATCTCTAGGAACATGTACAAAAGCCTTGCAGCCAAAAACTTTCAAATAATCATAAGATACATCTCTTCCTTTCCAAACTTTCTCAGGAACATCACCATTCAAAGGAACCGAAGGAGAAAGATTTATCAAGTCAACTGTTGTTCTCATTGCCTCCCCCCAAAAAGACTTTGGCAGCTTTGCATGAGAGAGCATACATCTAATTCTGTCATTAATAGTACGGTTCATTCTCTCTGCAACACCGTTGTGTTGGGGTGTTTTTGGCACTGTCTTCTCAAACTTGATCCCATGAGTTCTACAATATTCTGTAAATGACCCTCTGTATTCACCACCATTATTTGCACGGACACATTTCAACTTCCTTCCAGTTTCCCTCTTAACTGCAGCATGAAAATACTTGAAGACATCTAAAGCTTGATCTTTAGTTTTCAAACAATAAGCCCAGACCTTTCTGGAATGATCATCAATAAAGGTAATATAATAGTGAGCACCACCAAGACTCAAAGAATCCATAGAGCAAACATCAATATGGACCAAATCTATAACATTTGCTCTTCTAGAAGGAGAGAAATTTTTAAATGCGATTCTGTGTTGTTTACCTACCAAGCAGTGAAAGCATGACTTCAAGTCATAAAAGTTCAAACCTGGAACATTATGCTTCTTAGAAAGAATCTGCAAACCATTCTGACTCAAGTGACCCAACCATGTATGCCAAAGTCCAATGGAAGAGTCTTCAACTGCATTTACCTCTCCCCCACAAGATTTTGCCTCTATCACATAGAGAGAATTGCACTTGATTCCCCGAGCTACCACCAAGGACCCTTTAGTGAGCTTCCATTTTCCTTCACCAAAGTAGTTATGATAGCCATCATCATCAAGCATCCCAGTGGAAATCAAATTAAGGCGAATCTCCAGAACATGTCTCACATTCTTCAAGAGCAATTTGCAAGCAGTATTTGTATTCAGGCATACATCTCCAATACCGACAATTTTGCACTCTCCATCATTCTCCATCTTCACATGACCAAACTGACCACTAGAATATGAAGAGAAAACATCACGATGAGAAGTGACATGATATGAAGCACCAGAGTCAACAACCCATTGTGAATCCTGACATGTGAGATTGACACTACCACCATCGCATATAATACAAACATCATCACTAACTGCAGCTGCTACAGTGTTGGCTCCTTCTTTCTTTTCTTTGCCCTTTTCTTTGTTTTGTTCCCTCTTAAGTACTCTGCATTGGAATTTCTTGTGTCCTGGCCTTCCACAGTGATAACACTTAATCTCTTTCCTTGACTTGGATCTTCCTCGAGACCTGTCATTGCTATCACGATTATTTGGAGTTCTATTTTTGCTTCTCCCTTGCCTTTCAGTAACTAAAACTTGACTCTACGTTGTTAACCCTCGGTCTTTCCTTCTGTTCTCCTCATTCAACATGCTCTCCTTCACCATTTTCAAAGTGGGTACTCCATTTGGAGAAGAGTTTACAAGAGAAACCACAAGGGTATCCCAACTGTCAGGCAAAGAGCTAATCAAACACATAGCATGAATCTCTTCATCTAACTTTACCTCCATGGCAGTTAACTGGTTCAATATACCTTGAAAGGCATTCAAGTGTTCAGAAACAGAAGTTTCATCCTGATATCTCAAATACATAAGCTTCTTGAAAAGAAAAACTTTATTCTAATAATTTCTTTTCTCATATAACTCCTACAGGATAATCTACACCTTATGGGTGTTAGTCTCATTAGCAACATGCTGATACACAGTATTATCCACCCATTGTCTGATTTTTCCAACTGCCTTTCTGTTTAGTTTTTGCCAATCTTTATCAGACATACCCTCTGGCTTGCCTTCATCACCTAATATGGTGTCTTCATAGTCATAACAACAGAGCAAATCCATCATTCTAGATTTCCATATTGAATAGTTTGAATCAGTGAGCCAAATCATAGTGCCACTGTTGTTACTGGTCGAATCCTCCATTTAATTAGCACAAGAAATTCCTCAAAGGAACCTGACTCTAATACCACTTGTTGGGAATAAGCCTGCTATCTCACAATAGCTAAATAACACTTAATCTGAATTGAAGCAAAGTAATTCTCATTCCCTCTTTGTGCAATTAAATGAGCATGCAAGCCAAACAATATCAACCAAATAGAAAGTGTATGCAATAACAAGAACACAATCCACACATAAAGACACAAGATTTTAACGTGGAAAATCCTTCAAAATGAAGGGAAAAACCACGGGCAATTAGCCACATAAAACTTCCACTAATAAATTTAATGGGATACAACAAAGTTCTTCTCTAACAGTAAATCTAGAGGATATCAACATCAACTACTCACCCAAGAAAAGGTGGATTTCATCACATATTACCAAATAACTCAGAGACAAAAATAAATCTCACCAAAAAGATAATAGAGGAGAGGAATAATAAATCAAACCAGTAGATATGCAGTTTGAGGCGCCATTGATAGCATACTGAAATCCCAAGCCAATTGGAGAAAGGATCACTGTGCAGGTTCGTATCCAAAGCCCGTTGACTTCAACAAAAGGGTATGGGGCTTAATGAGTGGATACCACATTTTGGCCCATATAGGCTTAATGGGATCATATTAGGTCAAAATATAAAAGCTCCTAGGTTATGGTTCCCAATATGTTAAATCATCTATCCGCCCTCTTGCTCTACCCCATTAGAGTCAAAGAGTTGAGAAAACCTAAGGAAGATTTAACTGAGGAAAACCAACCAGTCGACCAACCATTGATTCATCACTCATTCCGCAAGGGTTTCAACTACTGCGATGGATGCAGGTATTTACGTTTAAACCTCCTTGATAACTGCAGCATGATATTCTTTGGGGTGCAACATGGCTTCTTGTTCTTCGTATATTGAATGGTATTGGTATGATTCTGCAAGATTAATGATTGCTTGCTCCCCCTTTATTTATTCTTACAAGTGGTATCAGAGCCTTATATCATGTTGAGTTATCAGGATTACTGTTTTTCTTTTTTTTGAATCAATTTCTTTGTGGTTGCCTCTCGATCGATGGATACAATCGTTTGACTGTGTGTGCTTAAAAAAAAAAACAACGCATTGTGATGATTCAATGTGGTTTTAGTCAGAAAAAAAAGAGAGGAGAAAGACGCAATCGGTGTTGCGTCTCTTGGAACTAAAAAGGAAGACGCAATCTGTGTCTCTGGAACAAAAAAAAAAGGGAAGACGCAATAGGTGTTGCGTCTCTGGAACCCAAAAAAAAAAGGAAGATGCATCAGTGTTGCGATGCGTCTCTGGAACCCAAGAATTCACATCAGTGATTCGATGCGTCTACATAACCGACTCAAAAAAAAATTGGAATCGTGATTTTCATGCACGTAAGCAATTTGCATGCGTCCAGTTTTCTCTCCTTTTGCATGGAACTAACCTTGAACCTTTTTTGACTTTGTCATGCATGCGATGAATACAATTTTGGATGAATACTTTTTTCTTTTCAAATTAAATTGATTGAAGCAGCATGTTACCAAAGTAGCCTCTGCAGTGTAAAATTAATTTGATTTGAAATATGAAGTTTTTGGGTGTTCATTGTCCATGCGGACATTGATCGGCCCAAAGGAAGGTTGATGTTTGGCCGGGCAGTGAACACACATGCGATGATGAATATTGATATTGTAAAGCTATTATCTATGTGAATAGTAGTCGATCCAAAGAAATGCTATTGTACAGGATTTATTATCAATGTTTGATTGTTGCATTGAGAGTACCATTTACAATTGATGTTTCTGTGCAAAACACTAAATGTCAAGTTGTGTTGGGTATCTTGCCTTCGTAATTTATATTATTATTGATTATATGTTGTTTTTGTTCTCTGTTCAGTTTCAGAAACTGCAAATAATGTTTCTGCTTAAATCAGTGTCATTCCCATGCTGAATGGTACAAACTTTAAGATCTGGAAAGAGAATGTGCAAATCATTCTCGGCTGCATGGATTTAGACCTTGCGTTAAGGACGGAGCGACCCATCCCGGCTGAGGACAATTCCAATGAGGCCAAACTTGAGAAATGGGATCGCTCTAATCGCATGAGTCTGATGATTATGAAACGTTCCATACCAGAAGCATTTCGAGGCTCTATTTCTAAGAGCAATAATGCTAAGGAATCCCTTGTGGCGATACAACAGTATTTCGCCAAGAATGAGAAAGCGGAGACTAGCAACCTTTTAGCTACTCTAATTTCTATGAGGTACAAGGGAAAAGGAAACATAAGGGAGTACATACTGGAAATGTCGAATCTTGCTGGTAAACTAAAGGCACTAAAGTTAGAGATAAATGATGATTTGCTTGTGCATTTAGTTCTTATTTCTCTTCCTGCACAATTCAGTCAATTTAAGGTGAGTTATAATACTCAAAAGGAGAAATGGATTCTTAATGAGCTCATTTCTCAATGTGTGCAAGAAGAAGAAAGAATCCAGAGAGAAAAGACGAAAAGTGCTCACTTAGCATCAACCTCTCAGAATAATAAAAAGAAGAGGACTGAGGATATTGCAAATGGAATACTCACGCAGAAAAGGCGAAGAAGCAAGGTGATGGATTTACCTGTTTTTTCTGCAAGAAAGGAGGACACATGAAGAAAGAGTGTCCCAAATACGCCGCCTGGCGCATAAAGAAGGGTATGCCTCTCACTTTAGTTTGTTCTGAGGCTAATTTAGCTTCTGTACCTATAGACATTGGTGGATAGATTATGGCGCTACTACTCACATAAGTGTGTCTATGCAGGGTTGCATCTGGAGCCAATCGCCAACTGATGCTGAAAGATTCATCTATGTAGGCGATGGCAATAAAGTTCCTGTGGAAGCAGTAGGACATTTTAGATTGATTTTAAAAACTGGTTGTTATTTGAATTTAGTTGAGACGTTTGTAGCTCCGTCATTTAAACGGAACTTAATTCTATTTCCTATTTAGACAAATCTGGTTACTTTTGTGGCTTTGGAAATAATAAAGTTAGTATTTCTCTAAATTCAAATATTATTGGTACCGGTATTTTAATTGATCGTCTTTATATGTTAGAAACTATTGCTTCCCACAATGCAATCCTGCATGCAAGTACTAAAGGTGCAAAGCATAAATTAATCGAGAATTTTGCCTCCTTATGACATAAGCGCTTAGGCCACATCTCTAAACAGAGAATTCAGAGGCTTGTGTCTGATGGAATTCTTGATTTCCTTGATTTAACGAACTTCGAAGTCTGTATTGAGTGTATTAAGGGAAAATTGACGAACACAAAGAAAATAGGTGCCAATAGATGTACGGAAGTCTTAGAACTGATACATACGGACATCTGTGGGCCATTCCCTACGCCTGCATGGAATGGCCAGCAATACTTCATTACGTTCATAGATGACTATTCACAGTATGGGTACCTATACTTAGTAAGTGAGAAGTCTCAATCCTTGGACGTTTTCAAGTCTTATAAAGCTGAAGTTGAACTTCAACTTGGTAAGAAAATTAAAGCCATCAAATCTGACCGTGGCGGGGAATACTATGGCAGATATGATGGATCAGGAGAGCAACATCCAGGATCCTTTGCTAACTTTCTAAAGGAATGTGGTATCGTCCCACAGTACACCATGCCGGGCACCCAACATGAATGGTGTTGTTGAAAGACGAAACAGGACACTTAAGGACATGGTAAGGAGCATGATTAGTCATTCTTCTTTACCTGAATCACTTTGGGGAGAAGCATTAAAAACTGCAGTGTATATCCTTAACAAAGTACCCAACAAAGCAGTAACTAAAACCCCATATGAGTTGTGGACTGGGAAAAAGCCCAGCATAAGGCACCTACACATTTGGGGATGTCCAGTTGAAGCGAGGCCTTATAGGCCCAACGAAAGGAAATTGGACTCTAGGACAGTTAGCTGTTACTTTGTTGGATACGCGAAACATTTTCGAGGGTTCAAGTTCTATGATCCCACTACCCGCTCCTTCTTTGAAACGGGAAATGCGATATTTCTTGAAGATGTTGAGTTTGGAGGGGAAGAATTAAGGAATGTCTCTTTTGACGAAACAATTGTCTTGCAAGAAGAGAAATTCATTTATCTTCCTGATATTATTATCGATAGTGATCAAACAACAAGGCCTGACACTGTTCATGAAGCGATTCCAGTTCAAGACAACAATGAAGTTCCTTCCATAGAGCAAACTCAACAACCTCAAGAAGTGCCATTGAGGAGATCCAACAGACAAAGGAGAAGTGCGATTCCAGATGACTATATCATGTTCCTCCTAAAACAAGAAGATTCGGTAGGCTTAGCGGAAGATGATCCATTCACCCTTCGCGAAGCCCTTCAAAGTTCTAATTCTCAACATTGGATCAATGCCATGCAAGAAGAGATGAAATCCATGAAAGACAATGACATTTAGGATCTTGTCGAGTTGCCTGAAGGCTCGAAACCCATTGGTTGCAAATGGATATTTAAAACCAAAAGGGATTCAAAAGGCAATGTCGAAAGATATAAGGCTTGTCTAGTCGCTAATGGTTTCACTCAAAGGGAAGGCATTGATTATAAAGAGACATTTTCTCCGATTTCTTCGAAGGACTCCTTTAGGACAATAATGACACTTGTATCTCATTTTGATTTAGAGCTACATCAGATGGATGTAAAGACAGCGTTTCTCAATGGAGACATTGATGAAACGATTTATATGGTTCAGCTAGAAAACTTTGAATCCAAAGATTCAAAGTCTATGGTATGCAAATTAAAGAAATCCATCTATGGTCTCAAACAGGCTTCTCGTTGATGGTATCACAAATTTCATCAAGTGATTACCTCATATGGTTTTGAGGTAAATGTGGTAGATGGCTGTGTATACCACAAGTTCAATGGGAGCAGGTTTATCTTCCTGGTACTATATGTCGATGACATACTGCTGGCGAGTAACGATATAGGCTTGCTGCACGAAACCAAGAAATTTCTCACTAATAATTTTGAGATGAAAGATCTTGGGGACACCTCTTTTGTGCTAGGCATACAAATACTACGAGATTGCTCTCGAGGCATTCTTGGATTGTCACAAAAGGGCTATATCGAAAAGGTGCTAAGCAGATTCGGCATGAAAAGTTGTTCGCCGGGTGATACGCCTGTGGCTAAAGGAGACAAGTTCAGTCTCAGCCAGTGCCCCAAAATGGACCTTGAAATAAAAGAGATGCAAAAGGTTCCCTATGCCTCGGCTATAGGAAGTCTGATGTATGCTCAAGTTTGTACCCATCCCGATATAGCATTTATAGTGGGACTATTGGGCAAATATTTGAGTGACGCAGGACTGGATCATTGGAAAGCAGCCAAACGGGTCATGCGGTATTTACAGAGAACAAAGGACTTCATGTTAATCTACAGGAAATCAGACAGTTTGGAGATCATTGGGTATTCTGATTCTGATTTTGTGGGATGCCAAGACAGCAAATGATCCACTTCGGGCTATGTTTTCATGTTAGCCGGAGGAGCTATATCTTGGAAAAGTGCCAAACAGACACTCATAGCCCCTTCAACTATGGCAGCAGAGTTCATAGCTTGCTTTGAGGCATCCAATCATGAGATATGGCTGCGTAACTTTGTCACGAGGCTGCGAGTGGTTAATGGCATTGAAAGGCCATTAAAGTTATTGTGTAACAATAAATCTGCAGTTCTGTATTCCAACAACAACAAAAGTTTTGTGAAATTGAAACATATTGATATCAAGTTTCTATTTGTTAAGGAAAGAGTTCAGAGTGGTTAGATTTGCATAGAGCATATAGGGACAAACTCCATGATAGAGGATCCGTTGACCAAGGGATTGCCACCCAAGGTCTTTCATGAGCACACTGCTCGTATGGGTATAGGCATGTTTTATGATACTTTGATTTAGTGAGAGTTTTCTTTTCTTTTGCTTTTGGATGCACTATGGATTAAGGCATGTTTGCATGTCTACATTTACACATAATAAAGTTTATGACTCTTTCCATCATCTACATCTCTGAATATGTTTGTGATTTTTGATTGATCTCTCTAAAGAATAAAGTTGAACCAGTTGGAAATAGGCATGTTTTGATATCACATTGCATGTAATTTTCATGCCACTCATCCATACTTGATCTATGTCATTGAATGCATTGATATGGTGAGCATGAAAGGTTTAGCCATGCATATATGTGGCGAAAGCCGTCATGGTCTCATATTAGTACAGGAGATGGACCAGATTGAAAGTAGAGAAATCTAAAGAAATTAGCATAAGAAGTGTCAACATAAGGATTCTTTCAATATAATTGTTCCAGTTCTCATATGTAGCCCAAGTGGGAGATTGTTAGGTTTTAATCTCTGTTAAGTGGGCTTACATATTTAGTGAAACAATTGTATTGATGGGCTATCTTGTAAGTGAAGAAATCAAGTGATTCATTTATGCAAAGCCCGTAGACTTCAACAAAAGGGTATGGGGCTTAATGAGTGGATACCACATTTTGGCCCATATAGGCTTAATGGGATCCTATTAGGTCAAAATATAAAGGCTCCTAGGTTATGGTTCCCAATTTGTTAAATCATCTAGCCACCCTCTTGCTCTATCCCATTAGAGTCAAAGAGCTGAGAAAACCTAAGGAAGATTTAACTGAGGAAAATCAACCATTGATTCATCACTCATTCCGCAAGGGTTTCAACTACTGCGATGGATACAGGTATTTACGTTTAAACCTCCTTGATAACTGTAGCATGATATTCTTTGGGGTGCAACATGGCTTCTTGTTCTTCGTATATTGAATGGTATTTGTATGATCCTGCAAGATTAAGGATTGCTTGCTCCCCCTTTATTTATTCTTACATGTTTTAGCACACTCATCTCCTATAATTCTAAAGTTGTGAACAGGGTCGAATGCTCCAAGAACAGCTCGGACGATCTATGAACAGGGGAGACTAAGGGAAGATTAATATGAAATACCTTACAGGAATAAAACATAAAGAATAGTAGATGGCCTCAGGGTCGACGGTAGTCTTACCAGCATCAACGAACAAGAGAACAGGTAGGTCGACGGCGGGAAGAAACTTTTGCCGATGGTTTCGAATAGGGGAGACTTGCGGGAAGAAGGCAATGGATCTGCAAAAAAAATGTCAAAAATAGAAGAAAAAAAGGGAAATAGTAGAGTGTAGAGACTATCGATCCTACTGGCGTCAACGACAATAGTTCTCCTCAGACCAAACAGTGCCCAGTTCCCTTCATGCGCATTAGGGTAAAAAGGCAAGGGCTTACTACTCTGCGAAGAACCAGATCGAACACCGCGGGCTGACACATTGGCATCCACGTTGATGCCACGTTGGGCATGTGTTTCATGAAACGCCAGCTCGTTGTCGCTTCCCCCAACGGCTTTGGGCATAGAAATCCAAGCATTTACGTTTTTTTTTTACATTTTTTCAATAAACGGGTGAACCAAACAATGGTTCCCATGCTCAATACACACCCATGCCTAATTGGCGCAGACATGGTAGCATTTTTTCAATAAATACCCATATTACCAAATACCACCTTAGTCATAGTGGGAGATGAGGAATGGCGCTACTGGTTATTGATGATGGAGACAAGAAGAGAGGTAGAAAAGCAAGAAGAATAAGAAAGAAGGGGAATAAGGGAGGGAGAGAGAGAGACGGTGGTGCATCAAAAACAGAGGAAGAAGAAAAGGGGAGAAAGAGAAAGAAAGAAACATGGGGAAAAAAGAGAGCGTGGAGACGAAAAGGGAGAAGAACTACTGCTGCTCTGGTTTGGTCACTGATCGAGAGAAAAGGAAATGAACAGTAAAAGGAGAGTAGAGAGAGAGAGAGCCCAACAACAAAGATACCATGAGGTTGCAATTGAAATGGTGCACTGGGAAGATAGAGAAGAGAGATGCTTGGGAGGAGTTTTTGTTGGGGTCTCACAACAATCACCCACACTATAAAATTATAAGGTATTTGAAATAACAATCATGAGAAATCAAATAGCATAAAAAATGATAGAATCCAAGTAAAGACAAATAAAGACAAGTATTACAAAGACACAAAGATTTATGTGGTTCGGCCTTACCGCCTACGTCTACGGGAGAGACGAAATCTGTTCTTCACTATAAAAGAAAAGTGAGAAACAATACAAGTACCTTGTGGTTTGCAATTAAAACCAACCCTTAACCCTTATACACCCGTTCTCCCTTTCCTCTTAACTCAAAGAACAAAAACAAGAGAAAAACCACTCTCACATCAAGAATACTGTATTTTTCTCTCACATTTTCTTCCAAAAAACCTTAACCCTACATACAAAAGAAACTTTTTATATGTAAAACCTCTTTAGCCTAAAGAGGGACCACACCAACCATTAGATTAAAACGAATCCAATGGTTGTAAAATAAGACACAATCACAACAATCTTCACCTTGGCTTATTTTTCAACCACCTTAGAGATATACTATTTGTGCCTTCACCTGTTTGTAAATACCGCAAACCTCCATTGGCAAAACATCACCAGTTACACATAATCTAAATCATTCGGTCCTGACTCCATCTGATTCAAACAAGACGGCCGATGTACCTATGTAATTGTACCCAAGCTAACAGTCCTATTTAATTTCAGAGAGAGACATCGATCCTTCCTCTCTTCCAACAGGAATCTTCCTCTCACCATCATCTATACATTGGAAACTTGCAGCAATTGTCTCCACTTTATCTGCAAAAGAGACCCTCCGTGTGGCCATACTACCTTATGCATTCTATTTCCAATATTTCGTCGAGGTCTTGGGAACCATTGTACTCCCAACCAAATGATACAAACCCTTGCATTTTCTTCCTTCATCAAGACTATACCACCATGTGTGATTTTCATGGGTCCACCTACAGCAAAAACCTTGCATCCCTTGGAGTCTAATTGGCTAAGTGATATTAGATTCAATCCGTTCCCACCGTGACCAACGTAGAGTCTTGCCCGTTCTCATACTTGGGCTTCCTCCTAACCTCATTGGATAGAAGAGATGTAGTAACTTCTTCTAGGTTCACTGTATGTTTCCCGTACAGGAATGTTGTCACCATGTTTTCATACAAACAGGAAGTGAGGTAAGAAGTAAAAGGGCATTGTCTTCTTCCTCCACCTTGACATCAACTTTCCCTAGTTGATCCAAGATACTGTTGAACACATTTAGGTGTTTTAGGAGATTCCCACCTTTTTCCATTTTTAGCCCGTACAATTTTTGCTTCAAATATAGCTTTTTAGTTAAGCTTTCTCCCAAATAAAGCTTCTCCAGCTTATCCCACAAATTTGGCAACTCAATAAGGTGACAATTTTCATTTACAGGTATATGCTTCCCATGAACTAGAGGGTTCATAAGATGCCAACCCCTATACACAATGGGGATGGCCCATCCCCAAACCCATAACTCGCTCAACCCTGATGCAGACGGGATTCCATTCCAAAATCTCCCACAACAAGAGCCTTACTAACCATCCCATAACTCACTCAATCCTGGTGCATGCTAGATTCCATTCCAAATCTCCTGCAATAAGAGACTTTATTAACGGAAAAGTATGGACAAGTCAGAGTTATAACCATTCAAAATATCAATGACCCACATTCTATGCACCAATGCCCTCATGTGAATCCACATCAATTCTAAATTGACACCTAGTCCGACAGTATTTTATGCTTACAAATTCTGACCCTGGGCTGAACCGTTTTTCTCCCTTCAAAACCAACCAGTTGGCAATTTGGAAGAGTCAAATCAATAAAAAAGGTTTCTGTATTCATTCTCAATCTTGGACGGTTGTGGGTCAAATTCTTTTTCTAAGCAATTTCCTGGGCTGTTTTTCCCGGCGCTAGCTGGAAAAATTTGATATTCTTGGCGTTCTGCTTCCCTATACGCTTTAAAAAAAAAAAAAAAAAGAAAAATTAACTACTTTGAAGTTTCTACTCACAGGCTAGAGATGATATCTCCCTGTCACCTCAGGTTTGGGTGTGCGGAACTCCTTTCTTGAGTCAAGTCTACTCACCCTCATTAAAGACAAAATTATCTAGAATATTTGGTTGTCTTTAGATGGTCAAAGTTGATTACTATATTCATTTTGTGATTTTGTACCAAAATGCAAGCGCCCTGGTTTGATTCCTGTGTATCAAATTAATTAAGGCAGATTGAATATATATTGTGATCAGATGAGAAGGTTGAATAGCAGCTTCCTTTGTCATATTTTACCTATATGGTCAAGCAATTTATTGTCTCCCTATCCTATGCAAAGCTGCACAGATCAATTCCTCGTAAATCCAACGATCTTAAGAAGAAATTTCCTGTTTTTCTTGGGGGAATTTTTATTTTTGAGATCTCCATCTTTAATATCATGAGCCCATTAGAATAGATTATAGACGTAGGGCGAATTTGTATATATCAATTATAAACATGAGGCCGAACATTAAAATTTTGGTGCAAATTTTGATTAAAGTTTTGTTTTAAATTTATTTTATTTTGTTTGATTGCGGTACAATGAAGTAAGATAAGATCTAAAGTAGAATAAAATATAATTTAAAATATAATTAAATCAGATTTTTTTTATTTATATTCTTATTTGTATTAGTGCAAATAAAATTGCATTGCAACCAAATGCAGCCTAAAAGAAAAAGAAAAGGACTGGATGCTAGATTCCAAAATGAGCTTGTCAAGATGGACCATGAAACATCTCTGTCATATATACAATTGTGTACTTTTTAAGTCTAGAATTGGAATGCATTTGCCAGTTGACTTTTAAATCAGCAAAACCATTGAAGGCCTAAAAGGGCTCCACGTATTCCTCTTTCCACTCCCTATTTGTGGGATAAATTTCAGCTTGGAAGTCGTTGCTTATCTTCAAAAAGTCTTGCACAAGTTGGGATTTAGGGCTGACGAGGAAGACAGGAGTGATTACATGGCTAATTAGGGATTGGATCAGCCACACCATCTCTCTTGTTGGCAGAAATTAGGATTAGTTGTCTAGAAAAGCTTTAGGCTGCATTTGGGAGTTTCTCTCTAATGGGTTTTTTGCAAGGATCAAAATTTCAATATGATACATCTCAGATATATCGTATTGTATTTTTTGGGTTCCGAAACACTTGCATCATTTTTTTTTAATTAAAAATATATATAAAATCCTACCCAAAAATCAATTTAAAAAAAAAAACTAAAAAAAAATATGAAAGTGCATGGTTTTTATTACCCATACATACTTTAAACCTTGGTTTTCTGTGCTTTTTGCATTGGGGAAGTCAAAGAGCCAATAAAAATCTATTTGGTGGAAAAGCTTAAAATGGTTTTTTCTATGCAAAGGAAAAGCAAAATAAACTCTATTTACCTTTCTCATGCTTGCAAGAAGATATTTTAAACAAAAAAAAAAATCCACCCCTCAAATTATAACATTGGCCTGGACTCTGGAGAAGGAAGAAGTCTGTGTGATATGAGAACTGGTAGGGGTATTTTTAAAATAAAAAAAATCTGGACCAATGCCATTTCAGATTTTCAACTCATTTTAAGAGGTCATGTGGCCATTCTCAAATGTATATATAATTCCTGATAGAAGATTGATCAAGTAAAGCGGTTGCAAATTTTAGTAAATAAACTACAATGAGTGTGACAAACACTAAGAAAGCATTTTTTTAATGCTTATTTCAAAAAGTGCCTTTTTCAAAAGTCCCACTCCCAAACGTGGCCGGTTGGTGTTCAATACCATCATTAACCCAGCTTATTAGAATATTTAGATTGATGACTCGGCCACAATTCCGTTTTGAATCAAACTTCTAACGCATCCTATTACAAAAACCGTTGACATGGTCAAAAACCCTAACGGTTGACCCATTTGACCCATCGACCCATCTAACCAATTTTAACATGTTATTGTTTTTTATTTTGTTTTAATTTCTTGAAAATTTATCATTCTCTTGATGAATTAAAGGTGTAAATTGGGCCGTGTCGTGCCAGTCCAGCATGGCTATGGGTAGCTTGTGCTTTTTGGCAAGCCTCGCTCTATTGGCCCGTAGGCCAAACCGGCCTGTGCTTCCCTCCCCTAGGATACTTCAGGGGGTTCGGCACAGCCCACGCGAGCCCGTACTATGTTGTGTCGTGTGCCGAGCTGGTATATGGGCCTAGCCTTGGGCCAGGTCAGGCCGTGGATCGGGCCAATCCATGAGAGGTGTATTTTAAAAAAACTGAAAAAAAAATAAAAAAAAAACTTAAAGTAAATTAACAAAATAGAAAAAATTAAAAAACTGTTAAAATTTTATTTTATATGAATTTTGATGTATACAATTGTTTATATATACAATAATGAAATGAAATAGTATAATAAAATTGCAAATTATATATATATATATATATATATATATATATATATATTAACAATCGTGCCATGCTGTGTCGTGTTAGTCTATGGACCTAAAACCCTAGACCCAGCACGACCCATATGATTGTGCCATGCCTGGCACGGCTCGTGTTCCACCATGCAGAGCTAGCACAAAATCATGTTAGGCCATGCCAAGTCACGAAGAACACAACCCAATTTACACCTCTACTCGACTCGTGTTCCACCATGCGGAACTAGCACAAAATCATATTATACCATGCCAAGTCACAAAAGACATAACCCAATTTACACCTCTACTATTGATGCCACAAATTAAGCCATTAACCCTAACAGTTATACTATTCTTTTATTATACAATTAAAGGGTTAAACAACTGAGCTCAATCCTTCCAACCTTCAGATTAGCATGGTTGGATCATGAACTAGCATTTATCTTGGAAGGATACCCCTCAATAGAAGGGCTAGGAGTTGTCATCCTCAGCTACATGTCCCATATGTATAGGACTTGTGACCCGTGACTGAATGGGTAGAATATTTTCAGATTGTCATATTATATACTATAAGTTGAATGCGATAAGATCATAGGAACTGTCTAATTTCAGACTACAGAAGAATAATTTACAGATCAGATTGTCTAGTTGGTATCTTGTTTCCATTTTGGGTTGAATCAGCCTGGATATAAGGATATGTACACAAGAATAAAACCAAAATTTTAGACTTGGACTTATGATGCAGGGCTTTTTCTTTTACTTTTTAAGGCTGTATTTGATTTAAAAGAAAAAATAGAAAAAGGAAAAGAAAGAAAAGAAAAGATGAAGAAGCTTATATAAAATAATATTGGGTTTCATGTGCACTTCACACCAATCTCATTAAAAACATTTCCAAATAAATAATAATACAAAGCAGGAGAGATATTCCCAATGTAGGACTGGGAGAAGATCGGCTTCAATCAGTGTAACATTTATTTAAACACTATTCGAACACCTTTTACAGCCTTGTATTAAAAATATTTCCGTACTTTTATATTTTATTTCATGGAAAGATATTTTCAACGGACCTTGCACTGATTGAATCCGGTTTCGACTGGGAGGCATTGTAAGGTTGGTGCGAGGAGAGCATATCGGGACTCTTAACATCATATCCTAAAAAGACAAATTTATCTGCCCTTCTGCTGTGACATGTTTAACAGGCTAGTGACTAATCACAAATAAACACACTAGTATTTTTTTATTTTTTTCATAAAACAGGATAATGACAGAGAGGCAACACAGCTCTGGGGTAGCACATGGAGCCCCACATCCCAAATAGATTTGGAGTCATCCTCTGAGGGATGTCTTCATCACGGCTTCTAACTGTACTCTATTGTGTGCCTCTCCGGTCTTTCTACTTGCTGAAGGTTGAATCATCGTCTACCTAATCCTAAGCTCTTGATATTATTATGGCTTCCAATTAGGGATGCCAATGGGTGGGTTAAATGATAAAACCCAATTTGAGGGTCGGGTTAGAGCTAATATGTTTGGCTTTAGGGTTAGGTTAGGTTTTGGTTTTAGCTGATTCGTCCTGTTGAGTCATGATACATTATATATATATATATATATAAATTATTTTTATAACTTTTTGATTTTTAACTCTATAGCTTTAAAGTTTAAGATTTATTTACATGTTGGTTTTGATTTTTTTTCTTTTTCTAAATGAGAAAAGTGACATCTTAGATTTTATAAAACAATTTTCTAACTTAAATTAATGAATTTTAGGTCTTCAAAATGTGTTAAAAAAACACAATTGAAATGCTACGAGTCAAGTCGGGTTAGTATTGAGTTAGACCCTATAGGATCGAGTTGGGTTTGGAATTATATATTTTAAGGAAGGTCGGGTTGGGTTAGGATTGAGGCAAACCCATGCCAAACCTGAACTCTTGGCATCTCTACTTCCAACCATTTCTTAATTTTTTCTTGAGACCTAGCACATATGCTGCGATCCTACGACTATGGCACACCACTCCCTTGCAACTAGGGGTGGATTCGAACCGAACCGAGCTGAATAGTATGAGGCTCAAGCTCGGTTCGAGACTAATAAAAAATTATATATAAAAATATTTTTATTTGATATTTAAAAAATTAAGATTTATAATAATTAATAAATATAATATTTTTATTATATATTATTTTCTATAATTTTATTATATATATATATATATATATATATATATATTCGAGTCGGCTCGTGAGCCTCACAAGCCGAGCTGACTTGCAGCCCGTGAAAAACTCAACTCATTACCACCCCTACTTGTAGCCCTCTAATGAAATATAAATAGATCATGACGGAAATAAATTCAAAAGAACATCACATGAACTGTTTTTAATTTTCATGGCTGATCTGCTTGTATTTCATTGGGTGGTTGAATGGGAGACCGGATCTGCTCCTCACATAGGGTCCCTCACATGCACATCCTACCATGCATTGGGAACATCTCCCATGCTTGTAAGTTATTTTTCGTGGGAGATGTTCCCAATGCATGATGGATGTGCATGTGAGGCGCCCAAGTGTGAGGAGCAGATCCCATTCCGTTGAATGGGAAGCCGAGACTACTCATGAGTTCGGCTCACCACTCACATAATCAAGTTTGAGTCAAGCTTGACTCAAGTCGAGTACTTGGTTGAATGGAGTTCGAGCTTCACAATAACCAAGTCAAGTGGCTCGTGAGACAAATCAAGATCATAATAAAATAATATATTTTTTAATATATTTGTATTTATAATATAAATAAACACTATTTTTATACTAATTTATTTATAATATAAATAAATACATTTATAATTGATTTTCAAAATATGTTTTAATTTATAATATTAATTTATTTATAGTTTTTAATATACTTAATATTGATTTATTTATAATTTTTAATATTAATTTATTTATAATCAGCTCAAGTAACTCGCAAGTATAAACTCAAGTCAAGTTTGAGCCAAATATATGAAATTTGACCGAGCTCGAATTGAGTTTCGAACTTAGTGTTTTTGAGTCGAGCTTGAGCTCAAGCTCGAGGAGCTTGATACTCGGCTTGACTCGACTCGATTACACCCCTAGCAGTGCATGCATGTGAAGTCAATTTTTTAAAATGTAAATATTTTTATCCAATTGTCCATGTTGGAAAATACTAATCCCTATCTATATTCTAAAATGCAATTGCCCATGTTAGATTCTTTATATTATTTTTCAACCTGTTTAGAATTTTGTATTTTTTAAATTTTAAAAGCAAAAAAATAAATATAGGATTATTTAAACTCCCCCACAATCAATTCAATTAAAAAACTGAATGTAATATTGACATTTTTTTAAACACAAGCCTGTGCTTGCATGTGTCTGGGTCTCTTGTATCTAATACCACCTTGGTTTGTTATTTTGGTGGGTAACATTACTGGCTGATTGGTAGGTGAGAGCAAAGAAAGAGTGATTTAAAAAGAAAAAAAAAATTGTGCAAATGAGATCTAGAACAAATTCTTATTTTTCTCCTACATGAAAACGTGCAGAAAATATCATTATTAAATGAGGAATATTATAGAACAGGATTAATATATAATAATTAAATACAATAAAAATAATGGTTAAATATTTGAAACTGAATAATGCAATTCTGCTTTTTTCAATGAACTTAAAAGCACAAGTTCTTCATCCGAAATGGGTCATTTCTAATTGTTAGAAGAGATGGAAATGAAGTTACATGTATCAAGCTTTCCAAATTAATTCGACTTTTATCTTCTCTCCCATTTCGCTTTTTTCTTCTTCTTCTTCTTCTTTTTCTCTCTTCTTTTCCTCGCCACTCAAAAATGATTCCTTTTTAGATAACAAAAGAAAATGCAAACCCACAATGAAATCAGTCCATTTCTTTCGTTAATAGCTAGCAAAGAACTGGAAATGTAATCCAATATGACGTTGAATCGTTGGTTGAAGTGGGGCACACTCGGACTCGGGGCTGTTGGTTTGTTCGGGACGGGACAAAATGTGGAAGGTGGTGAGTCAATGCTGATCCGTATTAACCATTTAATCAATTCAAATCTTTAAGATTTTTTAGTCAACGTCAAAGAAAAGGACAAATTAGGGTTAGGTACAGATCTGTACCCGCCTACCCGACACGTGGGTGTCCAGAGACATGGCAACGGATAGGTTTGCTTAGCTCGAACCCAATCCAAATAATATATATCACACCTGTACTCAATCAAACTAATATACACAAAAGTCTCTCAATGTTGCAATGTCAGAGGGTTGGGTTAACTGACCCCAAAACCGATTAAGACTGACCCGATCCAAAAGGTTAGGCCAGTACCACAACCCAACATACTGATTAGAGGTGCAATTTGGGCAAGGCCCCAACCGGGGTGACCCAATCCAACCCATTGACCTTGAGCTTTCGGCCTAAGCCTAAGTTAGAAAATTGGGAGAATGATTAATCAGCCTAGATCAAAATTTTATAGTCCCAAAGTACAGGGGGAATGCATCCTGACCGTGAATTGATGTCAAATTCACAGGCAGGATGTGGTTTATAGGGGAAAGGGCTACTAGTGGGAAGGGGGCTGGAATTCAGAATTTTGCATCGTGTGTTTCCGTACTTCTCCGTAGAAAATTTGGGTCTGACCTAAATTCAAACTGTTAAAGGTTGTGTTTAGTTGAAATACAATTTTATTTATATGAGTGCAAATGTAAGAGAATGCAAATGAAAAAAATGTAAATTTTCATTTAATTTTGTTTTGAGTTTTACTTTATTCTGCTTCATGTTTTAATTTATTTCACTTATATTGCAATTAAATAAAATAAACTAAAATTTAAAACAAAAATAGGTGAGAGTTTACATTCAAATCATTTGCACTGCTATGATTTTGCATCAGTGCAAATTTATTTGCATTGCACCCAAACACATACTAAAAATCTTAAATTGGCCTTGGTTTGAAGCCTTGAGTAATCCATTATTGTCGGAACAAATATACAAGGTTCAAAATATTGATACACTCGATATGTCGGTAGGGGTGTATCGAGCGATATCAATAGTGTTTTTTGCCTTTTTTTTAATTTTTTTTCAAAACTGATTCAAGGGGTCGAGTTAAGGCTCCTCCACCCCCTAAACCGGTCAAAACCCCAATACACCCCCTGTAGGGGCATATAGTGAAGCCACTGACACGATACATATTGGTCAATACGTATCAATACTTTGAACCTTGCAAATATATACATATATATATATATATATTATACTATTTCTAATTATATTTGCACATATGTATTTGTTGATGTAACTAATACATATTTCCAATCCATTTTATTTCTAAGTTTGACTTTAATAATTGTACAAAAATGCAATCATAATCCCAGCCCAAATTATATTAAGTTAAGCTAGAATTAGGCCTAGGTATGATTGACATAGGACTTGGCCAGGTCCGACCGAGCAGCTCATGCTTCACCCCTAGTCTAATACTGTACTACCGTAGTACTATCTAATTTGACATCCTAGTGGTTCATTTTGGGAACAGTGCTATTTTGCACCGTACATATTTGTTTTGCACTCATAGCCTAGAAGATGACACTATATGTAATTCTACAAAACGATGCCAAATAGTAAATACTCGTGTCCGTCGGTCTTCGCCTCTTCGGGACTCGGGAATGATGGTGTTTGTGCAATTTCATGAGGCGGGGCAGAAGTCATTCTCGTAGCACGCCCTGTCGGTGACGCCTATCTCTGTCGAATTGATGAACGTCCCCTCAAGGCCTCAGCCCATGCATCTCATCTCTCACGGTTTGATAGAACGTTGAGATTATGGTCCCTACCTGTGATGACAAAATATTCTAGATCGACCGTAGAAGATGCGTGGATAAGGCTACGTGCATTAATCCACCTGCTCAACTGCCAAGCAGCGTAGCCAGATAAAGTGGCTAATAGGATCACTTCTGTGACTTGAGTCGGAGTGGGGCCCACCTGGAATCCATCTCCTGCGTTCTTCGCAGTTCGCACTACCAACTATGTAAAAATAAAAATAAATGAATTTTTAAATTATTTTTGTTAAAGAAAATTCTAGTATTCAACAATAAATACTCACAACGAAGCAGAGAGACACTCATCCTCACTCAGTTCACCAACAGCTTTCTTGCCTCTATCTCTCTCTCTCTGAATTCTCTTCTAGGGTTTTAGTTGGGACCTTTGTTAAGATCTTAAATGGAAGTCGAAACCCCGTCACTTGCCAGCTTCGATTTGCAGTCGAAATCGTCGTTCCCTTGCTCGTCGAATCTCGCGACCGAGTCGTCAAAACTCTGCTCTCAAGAATGCGGGAGCTCTGAAACGTCTCTTTCTTTGAATGGTGACACAGAAGCCATAGCGGCTTATGTTGCTGAATGCAAGAGTTCTAAACTGTTGACTGCTTCCGATCATGCTCAGAAATTGACGGCGACCAATGGCCATGGCTTCGTGAGCCAGGAAACCTCCGTTGTTTTGAGCCCCTGTGTTAAACAGCCGGGAATCAATGGTCATGGAGGCCCGAGTTCTGAATCCACAGCTGCCGTGAAGCTGCAGAAAGTTTACAGGAGTTATCGTACACGGCGCAGGTTAGCAGATTCCGCCGTTGTCGCTGAAGAGCTTTGGTAGGTCTCCAATTTCCTTGTACTTTTAACAGTCTAACTTCTGTCTGTCTGTCTGTCTGTCTGTTGATTCTTTCTTCTATTTTAACTGAAGGTGGCAAGCTATCGACTTTGCTCGGCTAAATCACAGTACGATTTCGTTCTTCAACTTCTCGAAACCGGAAACTGCAGCTTCGCGATGGAACCGAGTCAGATTAAATGCTTCAAAGGTTTGTTGTGTTTCTTTGTTGTGTTTCTTTTTTTTTTCTTCAACCAGAAAACAGGGGAACTTTACTGTCGTTTTTTATTTCCTTTGTTTTCTTGTCCTTTACGTGTTTCTCCTCCAAAGTAAGATTGGTAAACCAATAATTTTTGGTTTAGCTAATTATATCAAATAATTTGACCTTCGGCAGGTGGGAAAGGGTTTATCCAAAGACGCCAAAGCTCAGAAATTAGCATTTCAGCACTGGATTGAAGCTGTAAATTTCTACTCCCTTCAAGATTGATATTTTTTTCCTTTTTATCATGTAGAGCTTATTATGTATTCTGGTGACTATATTCTTAGTTCCTTTTTATTTTGAAATTTTTTTTATTACAGATCGATCCACGACATAGATACGGTCACGGCTTGCACATCTATTATGAAGAGTGGTGTAAAACAGATGCTGGCCAGCCATTCTTCTACTGGTGAGTTGCATAGATTTTCGTTTTCCTCTTCCCTTTTTTTTTACGGTTTTAAGTACATAAGAGGTAAGGGGTTCTTTTAATACGATAATCTCCTGTCATATTTTTACTAAATGCTAATAATGATATGAACGAGCTCGAATTTGTTGTCTTGAACCTTTTCCTGAAAGGCCCATGTTCCTCTCTAACAAGTGCAATAACATTTTGCCCAGGATCAAAAGGATGATCCTTGGACACTAGTATAGCACATGTTCTACAGTAAGGTCACAGTAAAATCTGGTGAATATGAAGTCCAGAGTGCAGGCATTACAGTTTATAACACTATACTTTTTGAATTTTTTTGGTTGTCATGGTAAAGTTTTGCTGCTCGGTACTGTGGGGAGGCCATGGAAAGTGGAAACAGCCCGCTTGGTGTGCAGGCACTACAGTTATAACACAATACTTTTTTTTTTTTTTTTTTTTGGTTATGGTAAAGGTTTGCTGCTCGGCACTATGGAGAGGCCATTGAAAGTGGAAACAGCTTGATTGGGGTGCAGGCACTACAGTTATAACACAATACTTTTTTTTTTTTTTTTTAATTTTTTGGTTGTCATGTAAAGGTTTGCTGCTCGGCACTATGGGGAGGCCATTGAAAGTGGAAACAGCTTGATTGGGGTTATAGGACTCAGATGTGCTTAGGATCTTGAATTCCCTGTTGAAGGGGCTCTTATAAATTATTCCAAAGGGAGGGATTTGTTTTCCTTTTATTTCTTTTTTTTTTTTTTTTGTACAGAAAGAAGGTTAACAGAGACGAGGGGTAGTGTGACCCCAGGAATCTTCCCACCTAATTCTCTCAAATACTGGGTCACAATAGCTCTCTGGATTCCATTTCTGCTCAAGAGGGATTTTTTTTTTTTTGTTCTTAAATACCTCTCCTTTTTGTGTTAAGTAAGCTCTTCTAATTATTCCCATTTTCGGGTGGTTTGTAACTGGTTATAGCCTTCCTGAGCTCCGCAGTACAAGAATATAAGAACGATTAAATCACCACAAATTAAAGTATTTCAATGTTTAATAATATTTTGCTGCAGGTTGGATATTGGAGATGGCAAAGAGGTTGATCTCAAAGAATTCCCAAGATCTAAACTTCGACAACAATGCATCAAATACCTTGGACCTGTATGTGATTTGTTTGTCTAGAGCAAAGTAGATAGATTTGCAGTTTGGTTGTGTTAATTTTAACAGTTCAATGGTCTTTGCACCTAATATTTATGTATTCCTTTTTTGTGGTGACTTCTTATTGGAATCAGCAAGAGAGGGAAAACTATGAATACTTGGTTGTCAATGGGAAAATCGTGCATAAACAAACACAAACATTTCTTGATACACGTATATCACGAGATGCAAAATGGATTTTTGTGATGTGCACCTCTAAGAAACTCTATTCTGGCAAGGTTAGTTACAAATGATTAAGCAATTTTTTGTTTTTATGTTTTTAGTTTTTCTATCCCATCTCCTTTACTACCTCTGCTTCCCTATAAACTAACTAATTGTTTGCACCATCTAGAAAGAGAAGGGGTCATTTCATCATTCCAGCTTCCTTGCGGGAGGAACTACTTTGGCAGCTGGAAGACTTGATGCTGAAAATGGAGTGCTCAAGGTACAGAAGATATATCACAATTATATTGCTTTTCTGAACTACTGTTTATGTTAGGGCGATACCTTGGGGGCATAATTGGAATGATGTATCTTCTTAGGGATTATGAAAGTTGGCAAATGCTATTTACATTTGAGAAAATTTGAGGCTGCAGAAATGTAAAACTTTAAAACCCTATTTGCATCGAAAGCTATGCTACTTGACCTTAGGGACGTCTGGGGTTCTGTTCAATTAGGGGTTTGCCTTGTAGACGTGAAATATTAATAGATGGCTTCAATGGGGATGCCAAGTCATGCCCACTTGTGACACTGACTTGAATGTTGAATTGGAAACCAAAGTGTAAAATTACAGAAACATGAATACATTGTTTGCCAATGTTAAAACACCTCCAGTCATTTACAACTTATTGCTGAATTGGGAAACTTTTAATTGCATATTCTTCCACTGAAATAATAAAATAGCATCCCGACACCCTCTATCATTAAATTGCAATATCAAAATGAAGTCAGCAATCTTTTCATCTGATTCAGGATTGGATTCTTGTTTGCAGTCTATCTCAGCATATAGTGGGCATTACCGCCCAACTGATGAGAATCTTGATGGTTTCCTAGCCTTCCTCGGGGATAACGGAGTCAACATCAATGAAGTTCAGGTATATAGTTTATAAGTCATATCACCAAAATTGGTTGATTATATTTTCTCATCTTTGTAATTCTTGTGAGTTTGCCATGATTTCCAGATAAAATCCTCTACTGAAGACTATGACAACAATGAAGACAAATTAGCAAAAGAGGGGATCACTAGAGTCCCAACAATTCCAGAACCTCTACAACTTCAAAGTTCCATTGAAGTGGAGAAAGAGCAGCCCATCAAAGAAACTGAAGTTTCCCAAACTGAAAAAACTGAAGATGCTCAAACTGAAAGCAGAGGTACTTACAAGAGGACCTTATCTGGTGGTCTCCGAAGTCCAAGAGCAGAAGTCCCCAAGAAAGCAATATTGCAGAGGATCAATTCCAAGAAAGCAGCAAGTTCATATCAGCTGGGTCATCAACTCTCGTTAAAATGGTCAACGGGAGCTGGTCCAAGGATTGGTTGTGTTGCAGACTACCCTCTAGAACTGAGGGTACAAGCCTTAGAATTTGTGAACCTCTCCCCAAGGCTTCCCCCCACACCATTGTCTTCTCGACAGTTTGGCGGTCTTGTTTTACCTTCACCTCGTCCCATCTCCGGTTTCTCTAATAGGGATAGGACATCTATCGTCTAGACAAACTCTTTTATGTTATCATCCCCCGACTGCTATCACTGCATGTAAATTACCCCTCTATTTACAACATATCAATTCTGTCTCTGGGAATCTAGGAATGCAGCATTTTGCGTTACCTTCAATTGTGTTCGTCCACTGTTATTAATTTTTCTGAATTAGATAGCAATCAACTAAATCTCAATAGGCCTAAGCAAGAGATGCTGCGATACATGATTCACTGAAAGGCTGAGTTATAAATGCTTTTTCCTGTCCATTTCTTTTGTTTTTTTCCTTCTCTCCATCCTATGATTCTTCACTCTACAGATGGGTGCGAGAACCGCAAATTAGGTGTATATCCAGCATCAATCATCTGATTCGTCAATCTACTTACGACCTCATGCAAACTGTCTCCATGAACATGTGCATTGTCACCTGCAATGAAAGAAGTTACCTTGTTTTTCACCACAATCCAACTATGCCCAGGATCTTTCTTCAACCCCTTTTCCTTCATTCTCTTTCTCACTTGAGCCGTCTCGTCCCACATCTCTGCCCCTGCATATACACGAAACAGCATTATATGAGCTGAAGCATCTTCTGGATCAATTTCCAAAATTTTCTCAGCTGCATATTTTCCAACAACCAAATCATTTTGAGCCTTGCATCCTGCCAAGAGACAGCGCCAAACGACCTTATCCGGCTCCATGGGCATACCCTTTATGAACTCATAAGCTCGTCGAATCTGCCCCTTGCGAGTTAAGAGACTAACCATGCATGAGTAGTGATCGATCCTCGGAACAATGCGATGGTCTCTGATCATGGAATTGAAATGTCTCCACCCTTCCTCCACATTACCAACATGCCCGCAGGCAGACAACACTCCAAGAAATGTTATATCATTGGGAGAAATCCCCTCCCTCTGCATCTCCTCAAAAATTTCCAAAGCTTCCCTGCCAAACCCATGTTGGGCATATCCAACAAGCATGGTGTTCCAAGAGACCAAGCTTTTAGAAGTCAGATTATTGAAAACTTTCTGGGCATCGCTTATCCTCCCACACTTGGCATACATGTCCACAAGTGAGCTCCCAACAACCACATTGGTATCAAATCCTGGTTTTATTATGCAACAATGGATTTGCTTGCCCCACTCTATGGCTGGAATGGTGCCACAAATACTCAAAATACTGGAATAAGTATAAGGACTTGGGTTCAAGCCTTCAAGCACCATTTTATCCAGAAGCTCTATGGCTTCTTTGAATTTGCCCTGTTTAATGTAACCAGATATCATGGCATTCCACGAGACCACATCTTTCCCCTTTATTTCTTCAAAAACCTTGGATGATTCCTCAAGCAGCCCACACTTTGAGTACAAATCCAGTATAGAGTTGACAACAAAAGTAACTGAATTAAACCCTGATTTTATGATGAAAGAGTGGATCTGTTTCCCCTCTTCAATTGCCATGGCATCAGCCAGGCCCCCGAGAATGGATGAAAATGTGTGATCACTGGGTTTGATAGCCAAAGAGTGCAACTTCTGGAACAGATCAATGGCTTCCTTAACCTCTCCTTGTTGGGTACATCCTCCTATTAGGGCAGTCCAGGACGACAATGGTGGCTTCTCCAACTCCAGAAAAGCCTGGCGAGCAAGTTGCAACTTGCCACACTTTGCGTATAAGTGGATAATACCCGTCACAATGAACTGATCTGATCCAATTCCAGACTTTACAACTTCAGAATGCACCTGCATCCCAGCCTCCAAATTTTCTAGAGCAGCACAAGCACCCAATACGCTTGCAGATATGAATTCATTAGCCTTCACACCAGCTCTGCGACATTGTAAGAAGATCCTCAAGCCCTCCTCATTGTCCCCACACTGACAATAGCCTGAAAGAAGCGAAGTCCAAGAAACTAAATTTGGTTCCAGAATTGAGTCGAACACTAGTTGAGCCGACTTCATCAGACGACATTTGACATATAGATTTACCAAGCAATTGTCCACAAAGCTATTCGGTTCTTGCTCGGTCCTGTAGATCTTTCCATGAACTTCCTTACCAGTTCGAGCAGCTCCAGTGTTCGCACAAGCGGAGATAGCACTGACATAAGTGTAATGGTTCGGATTGATACCTTCGGCAACCATTGATCTAAAACAATCCAGCGCTTCCTCTGCAAATCGAGCCTGAGAATACCCGGCAATCAAGACTGTCCAAGAAACCAGATTTCTATCAGGCAATTGATTGAGCAGGCGTCGGGCATCGTCGAAGCGTCCGAATTTGACGTACATGGAGACCAAATGATTGCTGGTATAAACATCAAGGGAAAACCCAGATGTAATAATCATGGCATGGACAGTTCTTCCTTTGAGAACGCATCCAGTCTCACCAAATACACGCAGAAGGTGGTTGAAAGCCATGTCTTCAGAACTTGAAATCGGCAGAAGGATTTGGGCGGTTAAATATCTTGAAAGCTTAACGAGGGAATAATAAGACAAATCTTAACTTTCTAGTGGATGGTAGGTTTTCTTCATTTGGATTTCAGAGCTGGCTCCCTGTTCAAGGCATTATTAGTCAAACCCATTTTGAAGACCTTTGTTCCCTTGAACATTATGGGATTGACCTGCTGGATTCAGTAATGTTCCTGGTCACAAACTTAAACCGGTTTTCAGTAGAGGATTGAGAATGAGTCGCACCACTCATTGCGATTCTCATCATTCCGTCCAGAATCTCACCGTCACCGAGCGCTTCAGGATTTAGACATTTTTGCTGAATGGCAACTTTTAGAGCAACTTCTCTCGTCAATAAAATGCAGTTGAGTAGTTGACGTCAGAGGATTTTAGCATTTTGTAAGCTGATGTTTCGGCAAAGATGATCTTCCAATGAAGGCTCATCATCTGATGGAGGCTCAACCTATGTGACACGGTGGCAAGTTATACACTTATACTATTATAAAATGAAACGATTTCATGTCACTTGCCATCCAAACATGTTGACAAATAACAATTTAATTCTCAACCCAGATGGAACGTTTGAAGTTTTGACCAACTTTGATCAGAAAGACAAAAATACAAGCTATAGCATACAGGGGTGCAATTTGGACGGGCCCAATCCGAGTCCAGCCAACCCACCCGCAACTGGGTTGGTCCATTGGATTTTACACGGGCAAAAGGTTTAAGGACCAACCTCTTCTTAAGCAACGCAAATACCGGTCCGACGGTTTAAAATTTTAAATGCTCCCTTCGCTGGTATAGAAGCAGAAATTTCATGGAGGTCCAGAAAATCAAGAGGGGGAAAACTGAAATTTCCCTTTATAGGCTATAGCAAATATTTCATATATTAAAGTTAAAGGTACAGAGATACCATAATAACACATGCAGAAAATGCCAGATATTTCCCACCTAAACAGTTGTGGTCACACATGGATGTAAGATGTTCACCAGATTAACCCATTAACAGACTTTTAGTTAACTATAAGAATAGGGGTGAGCGTATCAAGGAACAGTAACAGTTTCTGTGGACTTCACTTCAGCTTCAGCTGGTGCTTCTTTTGGAGCTTCCTCTTCCCAGAAGGAAGTCTTCTTTCCTGTCTTGGAGACGGTTTGCAGAACTGCATCAGGCTGAACGTTGCCTTTTACCGTCACTTTCTGCTCTTTCAAATAAATGTCAAATGACTCCACACCTAAATATGGTTTCGAACACCAAAAGGAACAAAGCAGTTACATCCAAGCACATGTTCAACAGTTCCAAGTTAGCTATTAATTAATGGGAACATTCATCAATATAAAAGCAAGAAAATGAATGCTAGCTGAACTGTCCAATGCAAGTCAGCAAGGTCAAGAATAGTTTTCTTCCCCCTTCAATTTTAAATATTTCTATTTTGGTTAAATCCAAATGTTTTGCATAGAATTTGGATAGCCAAAAGCATTAGTGATACTCTATTTACTGGCAAATAAAATGATCAAATTCAGTCTTCTTAGTCAAGTCCCATTTCAACCATGTCCATGAATGCATGCCAATGCACACAAACATTACACTTCTACTGGGATTTTGAAGATAATCAGCTATTTCGTTCTCATCAGTCTCTGGAAGCATCGATTTCAGTCCTCACAATTATTCTGCCATTTCTCAAATGATTTTAGAAATAATAAGACTCAATTTTTGATAGTACACTGAAATCTCTTATCCAGGTGCAATATTTTAAGAAAAAAATAAAGGTGGCAACTGGCGGTGAAGACTAATACCAACCTTCCATTTTGCCGAGAACCCTCTTCACGGCACCCACACAGCCTTCACAGGACATACCAACCTTGAGGACGACTGTCTGCATTTGGGACCAAAATAAATTTTAGGGTAGAAATAAAAGTACTATGAAAGAGTTGAGTTTCATAATGGTAGCACTCAATCTAGCATACCTCTATTATAGTTTTTTAATACATCATCTGAAGATAATGGGAATGCACTAGAAATAATAACAGTGGATTAGGTAGTCATTATTACTAAAATATTTATGTACTAATGTATGTATACACACAAACACACATTTTTTCTGTTCATTTCTTCGTTCTTTTCTTTGCAGAAATGACTAAAGATGCAACAGATTAAAGAAGCATCTGAAGAATAAAAGGCATGAATTGATATCCTATTTCTGGGAAAAAAATGCTACTCCAAATTACTTTGCATCTGCTCATCCCAATTAAGAATCTAATGGACATGTACTGGACCGAGAAGCACAATGGATTTTAAAGTAATGCATCCATATTTCCTAAAATTGCATGACATATATTTGACATATAACATACTATTTTTGTTCCACCTCCCCCAAAACAAGATTATAGGCAGCTAAAGTAACATAATTATTTTTTCATTTCCTTTTATTTTTTGGTTGAACCAGAATATATAGATATTACCAAAATTTTACATCCTTTGATATCTTAGACCCCTTGGTGTCTTCACTAAACTTGCTTCAGGAGTTGGGGAAAGAAGCAGAGCCAGTAAACATCATCAAAATTTTACTTACAAGTCCATAAACATAAGGTACAATATACAGTATAGAATTACCATACTTATTATGGCATAAATGTCAACTTACTTATGAATATTGCTTTCTTTTAGGGCTTGAAAAATCTAAACTGCATTGACATGCCAAGTTCAGACACTTAAAGTTCATACTTTTTTCAAGGAGGGTTTAATTATAAGGATAAAGTTGCCTATGTTTAATATTATGATATCCATAGATGCAACATTGAAGCAGGGATACTTGGTCAACTTTCATTCTAAGCAACAGTTTTCTTCTCATATTTCAGCCATGTGCAGGGAAGATTAGGGACGTCAATAGGTCAGGTTAAACGGTAAACCTGCCTTGATCTGATCCTATTGGATCAGGCTCAGGGGAGCCTTAGTTGGGTTTAGGTTAGGCAAACCTGACCTGCATTAGGTTAGGGTCAGGTTCAGGTTGAGACAACCATATCAGATCTGACCAGTTGGCATCCCTAATTCATAGTTTTGGTTTCCTTTCTGTCTTGTTCTAGGTGCTGTGTCTGTGATGTTATTGTTTTGCTTATTAAGAGCCAGAGGGATACTCCTGTGATGAGCTATGTCACTTAGTACTTTTATAGAGACATTAAGAGAGGTATCTTGTGATTTTGTTCATACAATTGGCTATGTAACTTGAAACTATGTTTATCATGAAACTCTTATGAATACGCAAAAAGTGACAGATATTTAGAATGAAATATTATCATAGGTAATATAGTGAAACTAAAGAATTTATAATTATAACCTTCACTAACAGGGGTACTGTTCACGGGTTGGCATAAGTGGGAAGTGGGAGCCCTAGTAGTTTGGGGTGGGTTCAATCTTTCTATTTCATTAAGTCAGGTTAGGTTGGATTTAGTAGCAATCACCACATATTGGACCTTTTCCCAGATATTTCTAGTAGTTGAAGTTCAAATTTTTAATTAAAAAGTTGACCTACAAAACCAATTCTTACAGGCTTTTTTTTTTTTTTTTATTTACCAGTCTAAATTTAAGTCCAACAGCTATAGACCTTGTAATCACATTAAATTATTCACCACCCCACCTATTTGGTAGGCCACTAACCCCTCTAATGGCGCAATTCAAGGCCGTTGAATCTGGACTGAAATTGTGCATTACACCCCAGGAAAGATGTACATCAACCTGCCAGGGTGTTTGCTTTTTTCGATAAGCAACCTTCCCATGATGTCACCCCCACCAATGAACCAATGACCATGTTATGTACAGTTGCCCGATAACTGCCTTCCAAGGCGGTTTGACCATGTTAATTTCATAATATGCCACAAAAGGAACACAACAGGCAGGGAATTTTCCAACCCCGAAACTTCCCTTTAAGTCACAAGAGATCCAACGGAGGTATCAGTCAGTGGATTTTCCATTACACAAGGAATTTGAATTAAACTAACAAACCCAGATCTTTTTCTTTCTTTTCTTTTTTTTTTTTTGGTAAAAGAGAATTTCATTACGCTAAGCACAAATAACAATAATGCAAGACAACCAAGAAAAACGAAAGATAGACAACCTAACCTGACTTAATGAAATAGAATGATTGAACCCAACAGCGAGGCACTATCCAAATTAAGATGTTCAAGATGATCACCGGACAAAAGGTATTTCTTCACCAGAAAAACGGAATAAACAAACAATTCAGGTGACTCAGACGCATGGTTCTAACCAAGGTCGACAATTTTGAATCCAACAGACATCAGAACAGGTATTTTTCGTGCGAAATATAACATAACCATGAATGCGATCATACGTGCAAGATTAAATACCCTAACTTGGATCTAAGAAACACCCAAATTATCAGAGAAGACGCAATTGAAGAAGGGTAATAAGATCTAGATCTTTAAACTTCACAATTCCCCGCAAAAAGATCATCCCTATAAACAATTGTCTTCAATTCCACACAAATTCAATCCAAAAACCTAGTTATTAGAATAAAACAATCGACCAAAGGAGAGAGCAAAACCAGAAAAGCAAAAATTTTGAATAAATTTGAATACCTGAGCCATAGCGGGAGGACGAGAATGCCAAACCCAGAAATAAAAAAGAATTCCGCGAACCAAAAGAGCTCACGAAAGCTCAAAGCTTCTCGCGTTTTTTAAAAGCAGGTGTAAGTGTCTGCCTCGTGACGCTAACATGCACTGCCATAGCGTAGAGTTACCAACCCACACTTAATCTATGATATTTCGGCATTAAGAAGTCAACAAAAGATGAAGCGAAAAAAAAAAAACAGTCAACAAAAGATGAAGCGAAAAAACAAAAAACAGTCAACAAAAGATGAAGATTCTTTTATTGGTTTTCCGTGTTCGTGCAGACATAACAGGCCCATTAAGTTTTTGCACTCGCATTTGTATTCTTTTCAAACTCAGCCTAATGCTCAGTTGGAGAAAGAGTGAAAATATATCTTATATTTATACTTTTATCAAAATTAGGATTGTATACGGATCGGATCGAAATCAAGTATTTTCGAATTCGATCTAATAATGTTTATGTCGGATCTGATCTGATCAGAAGATCCAATTGGATCTTATGGGACTTTATTTGAATTCGAATCCTATCAGTAAATTGAATCTTTGGATTTGGTCGACTTGTTTTTTTTTTTTAAATTAATAATTTATTCGAAGAAAAATAAAATATACTAATTTAAATAAAATAAAAATAAAAAATAGAAGTATTTTTTTTTAATTATTTTCATCATATGTATACATGTTTTTTATAAAAAATAAATAATATAACAAATTTATAAAAATATAATATAAAAAATATATTTATAAATAAATAACATGTATATATATATATATATATATCGGATCGGATGGAGGGATCCAAATCTGATCTGAAGATCTGAACACGAGTGATCCAAATTCGACCAAATAAGATCAAATCGGATCATGATATAATCCATTTGCACCCCTAATCAAAATGAGTCTTGTAAGAGTATAAATATAAATACAAATATATAGAGTGCAAAATCTTGTCTATACCTATACTATATTTCTAAACTTTATATATATTGTATATATTTGTATTTACACTCATCTCAAAGTAATCATAGAAATTATTCATCGTCCCGATGCATGAGCACATCGGTACTAGAAACATTGAATTGGTTGATAAGCGGCCCTTTTTAAGCACTTTCAATCCTTTTGATCTTGAATGAACGGCTAAGGAGCTGCTTTGTACTATTCTTGTTTTAGGTATAAACACCGCTACACCAGTATCATATAGGCATTTCTGAATCATAAGAATTCATGTTAGGTGCTGTTTTAACAAACATTAATTTTGGTCATGTTTGGGTAGACTTTGTGTATATTTTTTAGAGTACGAAAGTACAAAGTATAAAGTACAAATGCTTCCATGCTTTTACCAAGAAATGCATTTAGATGAAAATTTTTAAAAAGGGTTCGACTATGATAGGGAAAAGATATGATATCAGAAAAACAACTGATTAATAAACTGAAATCACAAACATAGTAGCAAATAAGGTGTTATTTGTCAAAATTCATGGGTGGGTTTTGATTGGTCAAAATTCTTTCCATATCATAACTTTTTTGCGAATTTGGATCTCCTATTCGCAAAAACTCTTCCCACGTCTACCCACATAATATCGCAGCCATACATGGAGAACATTTCATCCTTCTACATAGTATTATGCAGGGGGAGATGTTCCTAATTCACGGGGGATAGAGTGTTATGGGTAGACGTGGATAGAGTTTTTGTGGGTAGGAGATCCAGATTCCTTTTTTGCATCATAGATTTTCCCTTTTAAAAAACATGCTTTAAAAGTAAAATGAATTCAAGGTGTTTAGATTCAACAAAATGTTATACATGCATGTGTAAATGTCATGTGGCATTCATACGTGTTACTACGTGCATGGTGTATCCAAATGCCATGAGATATTCATATATACTCTCACATAACATTCATATATGTCACCACATGACACATAATGTCAATGAATACATTCAGGTACCACATGGCATCTATATATACCACCACATGACACACATGTATCATTGGATACATTCAACTACTACATGACATATATGTTGCCATGTGGCACAAACATGTCACTCAATATATTTTAAGTAATACATGGCATTCATATATATTGACATGTGACATACAAACATGTCATTAAATACATTTACATGTCATGTGGCATTCATATATATGTTGTCATGTAGCAAATAATGTCATTAAATACATTCAAGTGTCATGTAACATCCATATGTGCAATTACATAGTGGAAGTTTAAATGTCACATGTGGTCGATGCACGTTTTTAGAAAGTATAAAGTATTTTAAGGGTCCAATATATTTTTTGAAAGTATGAAAGTAAATATCTAAAATACATAAAACAAGTGTAAAGTGTGTTTTCTCTTCTGTCGTGCTTTTGAAATAACAAAAATACTTGAAAGAAACCTACTCAATAATGACTGAATCATGTATCATTGCTTTAGGCTCAATTTAGAAGGAGTATAAATATAAATATATAGAGTGCAAAACCTTATATTTTATATTATTTTATATGTATTTACACTGTACATATTTACATTACTCTTTCCAAATTGAACCTTAGTCTCAATTTGGAAGGAATACAAATACAAATATGTAGAGTGTAAACCTTATATTTTGCATTATTTTGTATGTATTTATACAGTACAGATTTGCATTTATACTTTTTCCAAACTCAGCCTTAGGAATCAAAGTCTCAATACTTTGATTGATGCGCTAATGTGATGAAAACATGGATGAAAAACACACATTTTTCATCAATTAGGATTCATATACAAATAATAATATTTGTGTTTTAAAAATAAATGGTATTTCAACTAAATTTTACACATCACAAGCTAAAACAATTAGGGGATATGCATCAAAATTCACAAGAGGGTTTGGATAGGTCAAACTCTTCTAATATCATGCATGTCTATCGGGCAGAATAGATTTTCCCCCAAATATAACCTAAATAATCCATTAAGTAGTGTTTGATTTGGCCCCACAATATATGGGATATGTTGCAACTTGCATGGTCGTCACAATTTGGTAGCTTTGAGGCTTGAGCCTTTGACCAGCACACAGGATTAAATATATTGGAATGTTATTGAAACTTGAGGCATATACTGTGGAAAATTCAACATTTTCCGGTGGTCGGTGGTATAACTTATATCTAGTGTTAGGTTTATGAACTTATAAAATTGTGCTCATACCATTCTACAGCATTAGGAATATCTATCCATAAATAAAGAAAGTATGGAGATGTTTTCAAATGCATACAAATTTTGTGAGTACCAATCTGCCCTTGTTAAGTATACAGCTGTAGGAAAATGTCAGAAACCGCTGGCATAGATAAAAAATTGCCGGAAAAAACCAGGGAAGATATGAATGTTCTGCCGGCAGTTTTGACCTGATCGCTTGGTGTTTTGCACCGATCATGCGCTTTGCAAAGCTTCTGGACGCTATCTTTGTTTTCTTCGAAAAATACAAAGCTTTTTTTATTTTTTAATGTGTTCGATCATTTTGGTGATTCAAAGCTAATGCGATTTAAATAGTATTTTCCGTTTTTATTTATTTTTTATTTTTTGATATGACAAACTCGCAGAAGGAACACTCTGCATTTTCGGTGCCAAACACCCACCAATGATCTCTAATGCAAAACTAACGGGTTGTAGGAAAAAAATATTTGGTTGATTAAAAGAAGAAACCATTTTTTTTCATTAACAATGACATTTCCTTGCAGTTCCATTTATGTATATAGTATATATGTATGCTGTTCTATCTGTTCTCTAATTTAGTGCTCGTCTTGATTTATGGACACACCTGAATGCAGTTCTGAGACCCTCAAATAGAGTTCTGATTTCGTCATTACAAAATTGGTCTTCACATCTACCTCACAAACCTCTCAATCGTGCATTGGAATATCTTTTCACGAATGAAAACATACAAGCAAGGAGATGTTTTCAATACATGGCTAAAAGTAGTGTAACAACCATTTTTTTTTTGTTAGAACGAAATATGATCTCTCAAACTTAGGGTATAGTTGGTTTTGCATTGATGTTAATTAGGTGTGTCAAATATAAATGGATTGATTTTGGGTTGGATCCTATCCGAATCAAAATCAATTTGGATGGATTGGATTCAATAAGACATTGAGTTGGACCACTCCAGACTTAATGGTCTAAAGTATTTATTAGATTGGATTGGACCTAGTCTATCCATAATGGATTTAGATTGGATTGGGTTGGATTGAACCAATGTCTGGTCAATGGACCAACTTTGGGTTGGAACCAATTTAAATTAAAGCCAATCTGAACAGATTGGACAGTTTAGACATTGAATTGGACTAGACCAAAATGGTCCAAAGTAGGGCTATCAATGGATCGGGTCTGACTTGATGGATCCAAACCGATTGGTTGGTTCTAGTTCTAGGATTCGGTACTGATGGGTCGGTTCTAGTTATATATTGTCCCAATTATTATAAATTTGGAACCGATTCTACCTAGTCCTGAACTGAGTTAGAGGCAAGGATCAAAATTTCAATATGATACACCCTATATCGGGCAATATCGTACCGTATCTTTTGGGTCCTGAGAAACACCTATTTATAGGTGTTTTGGGACCCCTCTTTATATATATATATATATATTTATTTATATATATAATATTTGCAATAGGTTTTATTATAATTGAGTTAGACCCAATTGTCATGAGAACTGATTAGTTTGGTTTTGGGTCTAAAATTAGGGTCTGTTTTGGTTCCAGATCCTTAATATTTCTTATTGGATTGGCTCTAGTTCTACTTGGACCCAACTCCTTGACAACCCTAGTCCAAAGTATTCATCAGATTGGACTGGACCTAGTCCATCTATAATGGACTGGATTGGATTGGACCAGACAGCCCTAGTGTTAATGCATGGGAGTACATATAGGATGAAATATATGTACAATTCTGGTTTACTTTTGTTTCATATTTGACTTTGTTTTATTTGTTTAAGAAGTAAAAAATGATGTATTGATGTGGTCCCCACCTTATACAAAAGAGAATTGTGATAAGAGGAGATTTATTTGTTTGGTGTGAGGTATGAAGTAAGATGATATGATCCCCACTTTATATGAGATAAAATTGAGGTAGAAGAAACATGCAAAATAGACAAAAGTACAAATTTTATATAAAGTAGGAACACAAATCGTAATTACAAACAAATTGATGCAAAATTTGTATTTAATTTAGATATGCACTACAAACAAACAAAATCTAAGAGGTTTATTGTTTTGAGAATGATCAAATAAGTTTTAACCATTTTTTATATAAATTATTAAATGAACAACATGTAGAGAGCGCTAGAGGAGGAGAGATTACTATACTAATAGTGTTAGAAATAATATGTATCTTTATAAAATTAAAATTGTTGAAGTGGAAGAGAGATTAAATAAGACAGAAAAAGAGAAAGATGTTATAACTAAATGATATTCCAATAAAAGTTTGAAAAGGTATGGGAGAGGCAGGCTTATTATTGTTAATTAAGCTATTTAATAAAATAATGAAAGAAAAAGAAATGCTTGATGAATGGAGAACTAACAATATGATGCTTATATTTAAGAACAAAGGTTATACACAAAGAATAATTATTGGGGATTAAACTCATGGTGAACTACATTATAGAACTCTGGGAGAAAATAATTAAGGGTTACAACATAAAATAAATATGTTAAAGAACCAATTTGGATTTATGTAGGGATATCCACCATGGAAGTTGTCTTCTTTTAAAATGATTGATAGAAAAGTTATGAGAGAAGAAGGAAGATCTCATTATGGTTCATTGACCTAGAAAAAGCATACAATAGAATCCCTAGGCAGATAATATAGTGGATCTTAAAAAAGAAAGGAGTGTCTAATAGGTATACAGAATCCCTAACTGAGGATATGTATGTATATGCAATAACCAATGTTAAACACTTGTGGGAGAGGTATCATAATTTGCATTATGATGAGTCTTCACTTTGATTTGATCCAACTTGAGCTTTTGCATGGGCTAGGCCTACATTTTCAGGTAGAGATGGCAATTTGACCTAAACTTTGGTGACAGGGAATGGAACGGGGATGGTAGTTGTCTACCTTGCCACAACCCCAGCCCTGAACATGCCCCAACGAAAAGTATGCATCTTTAATATATATATATATATATTAACATAACTTTTAATATCTATTATATTATATTATATTATATTGCATAATATAATATAGTTCTAAATAGGTTTAAAAAATAAAAATAATCAATTGTGAGTAGGACCAGGGTGGGGTAGGGCAAACTTGGGGATCCCCATTCCTTGTGGGAGCAGGGGCGGAGTGAGTTTTTTGAGTTTGGGGTCAAGGACAGAGCATGCCAACCCAGCCCTACCCCACCCCATTGCCATTCCTACTTTTAGTCTACGGGTTAGGCTTGGACCAAAAACTCAAGCCTGGCCTAAACTTGGGTTGGGATTGGGTTGAGGGTTCAAGTAACCCGAGCCTGGCCTAATCCAACCCGAGCTTTTCCAAACAAATACGTACATACATATATACATACATACATTTATATAAAACCATTTTTTTTCATTATATATTCATGTATGCACACATTTGTACATACTTTCTATCAATTCTACTCTTAAATTGGGCCACAAAGCCTAATGAAAGATAACAATATGAAAATGTATTCATAAATTCTTTCAAACCTGACCAACCCACCACCTGACTAAGCCCAACTTGAGTTGTAGTGGGTTAAGTTTGGGTTGGGGCTGGGTTGATAAACTTGGGTCTAACCTCAAGCTCAAGGTTTGCACCTTTAGGCTATGTTTGGTTTGAAGGAAAATGTAGGGAAAGGAAGGGAAAGACAGGGAAATCAATACAAGGTTCCCTATCTTTCCCTTCCTTTCCCTACATTTTTCTTCAAACCAAACATAGCCTTAGGGTTAGGCTTGAGTTGACCTTTAACTCAACCTAACCCGCCCAAATTGCACCTCTAGTCTTCACCAAGGTTCAACATCTGGCTCTTATTTATTTGCATTGATCATATATGAATTAATTGGGCATATTTAGAAGGAGGCCACATGGTTTATGTTGTTTGTGGATGACATTATTTCAATTAATGAAACTAATGGAGGATTAAATGTAAAATTAAGTTTTTGGACAAAAACCTTGGAAACAAGAGGTTTTAAAATAAATAGAATTAAAATAGAATATATGATATATAAGTTTAATAATAATAGGAGTGCAAATGAGGATACATTTAGGATTGTAGATCAAGAGATAACAAAATTTTACCTTTTTCTGGTACCTTGGTTCAATAATTCATAATAGGAGAGATACTAAGTAGGATGTCACCCATAAAATTAGAGTAGGATGGACAAAATGGAAGGGTGTATCTAGAGTCTCATGTAATAGACGAATACCACTTAGATTGAAAGAAAAATTTTATAAAATAGTTGCAAGGCTAACTATATTGCATAGATAGGATTATCAATGGGTCGGGTCCAGGTAGAAACAGAACCAATCCGACAAGAAATATTAAGGACCTAGAACTGGACTAGACCCGATGGGATCTATAATTTTAGTCCTAGAACCGAATCGATCGATTCTTGGGACAATTGGGTCTGACCTGATGGATCCGATTATAATAAACCTATAGAAAATATTATATATAATATTGATTTATTTAATAAATATATATATACACACTATAAAAAGTACGAATATGGTCTAAGATTTCTGGGTTTTTTTGGACTAAAATACCCCTTTTTTGAAAAGGGGTCCCCATCTATTATAAGGGCAGAAAATGTAATTTGAATACTATTATTCATTGCATTCAATTCCCTCTCATTAAATTCTATTTAAGGTATTAACTCTCGTTCACCCTCATTTAACCATACATTTAAGGCATTTTTGTTTCTTTTAGTTACTAAATTCTACTAATTAAATCCATACATTAATAATTCTAATAACATAAAAAACTTGTACTTTTGAAATTGACTTGGAAAAACAGTATTTTTATGTAGTGGTAAGAAATTAAACAATTTTGGGTCAAACAGTTCCAAATAGATAATAATCAGGACAATATATCAAGAATGGGACCAACCCAATGATTCAGGTCCATTGGGTCCAACCCGACCCATTGACAACCCTATGTATAGAGCAAAATGTTGAGTAATTATGGAACAATATGTTTAAAAAATGAGTGTGGTAAAAATGCCTATGATAAGATGGATGGGTGGAAAGACTAGAAAGGATAAGGTTAGAAGTAAAATTAATCGAAAGAACCTAGGAATAACTCCAATAAATAATAGAATGAAAAAAGGTATACTAAGATGGTTTGATCACATGCATATAGAGGACCTCTAACAGTACTTGTAAAAAGAAGCAATATGTTGCAAATTGCAAGTTAAAGGGGGCTAAAAGGGCTAGGGGTAGACTAAGAAAGGCTTGAATTGTATTATTTGAAATGACTTAAGTATCCATAATTTAAGAATGGATATGACATTCAATAGAACGAAATAGCAAAACAGAATTCATGTAGCTGACTTAAAATAGGACAAAATGAGGGGTTATGATTTAAAATCCTCTTCTTATATTCTAGAAAATGGAAGCTTTGTAAATATGGTTTACCATTAGTAAAATAAATGGACTTAATTGGTTCTTTCTAAAAGAGTAATTTCATCATTTAATGCCCTAAAATTCCAAGAAAAAAAAAATAAAATCTACTTGTGACTACTCCTCCTCCTAAATAAAATCCCAATAAAAAAGAATCTAATGGCCAGGGGTTGTAATATCACACAAGATTGCCCCTTCTGTGGGGAACAAGAAGATAGAGATCATCTCCTTGCAAATTTCCAGTTAGCCCAATGATAGACAAGCCTTGTAGGAGATTAGAACTGGAATTAAATGTATGGTGGAAAAAATGATGGATCAGACCGAAAATAATTTAAAAATAAACCCTCCCTAGACATTAATTTAAAAATATATTTTGGTGTATGGGTGTTTGAAGGATAATGTGCTTTTGGACGTATTATGAGCAAGGAGAAAGAGCGAATCTTGCTAGTATCAATGGGGTAAATTAGAGTGACATCTACTAACTATAGCAAAGATGTGGGCCGCCTTTGAAGACCATAAAATTGAAGCCCATCTAAAATACTCATGTCCTTGTCATCATTGGTAACAATCAAGGTTCTTGGAAATGCATCTATATTCTCAAACATTGCATAAATCTTGAGGAGATGCCCTTTCACTATACACTTGTAGGGAGTTCAGCTTCCATAGCAGCCTCTACAGCCTTGTATTGGAAATATCTTCGTACTGATGTGCTTTATTTCATGATGAGATATTTTGATGCAAGATTGCAAGAACTTGTTGGGACAGTATGAGCACGGGCTTACCCTTATCGAAGCTGATCTCCTCATAGGAAAGGAAATAGTGCTACGGATTGATTAACTAGGAAAGGTCATCACTGAAGGAGTCCAAATGACTTACCAACAAAATGTGTTTTCAACACCCTCCCGACTTGATCTAACACTGCACACCTAAATACATGGAGAGTCCCACTTTTATGCTGGGTCCCAGTCTCATGGTAAGATGTGCGGTGCCAGATTTTGTTGGAAGGGTGTTAGAACATGTTTTGTTGGTAGGTGATCCCAAATCTCACCGAATTGCCACCTTGAGGGGACTTTCTATGGGATTTATCCTTTATTTCTTTTTTAGATGTTGTGACCTTTCCTTCGTCTTGTATAACTCCCGTTGTTATCTATAATTCTATACTATATAGGGGTGGATTCGACCTGAGCCGAATAGCTAGTTATTTGAGCTCGGCTCGCCAAGGCAGTACAAGGCTCGAGTTCGATTCGAGCTAGAACCTTGAGCTCAAATTCAGCTTGAGTCAAATGCTCGTAAGCTCGAGCTCGGCTTGGCTCAAGCTCAACTTGAGAAAAATGTTTTATAAAAATAAAGAAATTATATATAAAAATAATTTTTATTTGATATTTAAAAATTAAGAATTATAATAATTAGTTATTATTATATATAAAAATAAAAATATTATATATAATAATTTTATTATATATTATTTTCTATAATTTATTATTATTATTATTATTATTATTATTATTATTATTATTATTATTATTATTATTATTATTATTATTATTATTATTATTATTATTATTATTATTATTATTATGTAGCTATTTGAACTCGGCTCGTGGCCATCCCTAATACTATATATAAAAGTGCTTACAGTATTAACTCTCATTTTATCTTATTAAATCTTATATTTATGCTATTTTTCACTAATAAATGCTACTAAACTGATCTATGTAAATATTTTTAACAATATAAATCCATATATTTTAGAACTCACTCAAAAACAAAATTATTATTTATCCAAGTGGTGGCTAAGCAATTCAACCATCTAAATAAAATTGATCAATATATGAAGTCATAGTTAGATAGTAAATTTTTTAAAATAAAAATAAGTATAAAAAATTACAAAAAAGTAGAAAAGTTAGACATACTTATGATGTTTTTATAAATCAAATTAAAAAGAAAATAAGTGTAATAAACAATAATTATTTTTATTGATAATGTAAATGAAATACATACTTTAAAACTAACCAAAAATGAAATTGTTTTACTATTTGGAAAAGGTCAATAATTCAACTTTTGGGTTAAATGTTTTAACATTTAATGCCATAAATAAATAATAAAAATTAATAAAATAAAAAAATAAAAAATAAAAAAATACATAAACTTTGCAAAAAAAGAAACATTCAGGCACATGTATAATATCATATAATTGTCATATTAAACAAAAAGTAAATAGGGCATATTAGAATTATTTTTACACACAGAAATACAAAAAAAAGTTATAGAAAAATTGAACACATTTATAATTCTATATTTACATTACTATTAAAAATATGAATAAGACTGTGAAAATTTCTTTTGACTAAAATACTCATTTTTTGATTTAGTACATATTTAATTGTGAGGTTTAAATTGTAAATTGAACACTTTTTACCTCATTCAAATCCCTCTATTTAAGTATTTATTGATAAATAAACAAAAAAAAAACACCAAAAAGATAAAACATTACAAAAAGTAGAATGTAGCCAAATAGGTAGGCCTGCCAATAATACTTGAAACCTTACAACTCAATCCGATTATCACATATTTGGATAAGGTGTTTATATAATTAAATTTAGACTTTGCATTCCACATGAGATTAATAATAAAAACAATATATACAAGTTTTTTAGATATATTATTATTTCCATTATCATCATCTAAAATTGTCATGTATAAAGCATGTGCATATTTACTAAAAAATTTAAAAAAGAAATAAAAACTTTTAAGAAATTTGTCCAAATCCGATCTATCCAACCTGAGCCCAATCCTGAATTGGGCTTGAGATAAAGTCAGATTTGGTGATATGTAGCCTTGTAAAACTGAATGCACACCAACACCCCATAGAACGTGGTGTACCCTACATCACATCCTAACCGTGTATAGAAACATCCTCATGAATAATAATATACAAATATAGGAAAATCAAAAATTTCGATTTGGTTTTTGGTTAAAATCAAATTTTAATAATATATATTCTATTCTATATATTATAACATATAATATATATTTTATATTATAAATGTATAATATATTATATATTATATATAATAATAAAATGTTCGATTAATTCAATTAATGGAATTTTTAATTCTAAAAATTAAAATAAAAAAATCAAATTAACAAAATCGATTTAAGCAAAAACAAAAAAAATTAAAATAAAAAGTCAAATTAACAAAATCGATTTAAGCAAAAACAAAAAAATTAAACCAAAAAAATCAAAACTAAAATTTTCTATTCGATTTTTCGATTTTAACCGAATAGTGCTCACCCTAGGAAATGTTACCGGTGTGCGATTACATGCTGTGAGAGGTTGGTTTGTAGGTTGTTGTAGGGCTGTTCATAAGAAGACCCAACCCGACCAACCCAAACCGACCCAACCCGAGTTGGCTGGGTTTTCTTCAATACTGGTTGGTTTCGGGTTGTAAAAAATTATAAACCGATGGTTCGGGTCAGTTTCGGTTTTCATGTGTGAAAATTGAAACCGACCCCAACCAAACCGACTTAGTAGTTAGTAGTTAGTAGTTAGTTCCTAGTTAATAATTACAACCTACTTAGTTCCTACTTAACTAAGTTGTCTCTATCCTAGTTACAATATAACTTAATTTTTAGTCTTCTAGTTAGGAATGACATTAATGGCCAGTATTGTAAGACAATTAGACAAGGAATTTTTTTGGAAAAGTTTAAAGAAAAGAATCAAAGGATCCTAGTTTCTATGGTCTTTTACACCAAATAGGCAACCAATTACAATTATAATTAAGTGTCATTTCTTCTTTCTTATTTAGATTAGAAGGTTTTTTGAAATATACAAATTTCAGGCTTCTTTCTCTAATACAGTTTGACTTTCTATTTTCTTGATAACTTCTATTCTTTGACTCTCAAGCATAGTTGAACTTAGAGTCAAAACCGACCTAAACTGACTCAATCCGACTCAAATCGAGCAGATTGGTTTTGCTTAACACAGAGTCGGTTTCGGTTTCAATTTTAGGTAATCCGACCAGATCAGGTTGATTGAAAAAATCTTAATAAACCGACCCAACCCGACCCGTGAACAGTCCTAGGTCGCTGTGTGAGTAGTAGATCCGATCTCCTAAAACAATGTATAAAAAGACTTTTATTGTATAAACCACGTGGAACGATGGAAGCAGCAGCAATAACGTTACCTGTTGAAATCCTGAATGGCAAGGACGCAACCTCAACAGCAACAAGCTATCGCAGCGGTACATTTTAGCCAGAGCCGGTACAGCATAAACATCTCTCCTTGTCTGCGATTTTCTGGTTCTCACTTGTCCACGTCGTGCATCACTTTCGCTTTACGAATACAAAAACAAGATCATACACTCTCTGACGATTTATCCACATGGCTATCCACAAATCTATTAACAATACCAATCTACTCGGGATCAAATGCGTTTGAAATCCACTTCATGAGACACGTTGAACTTCTTACGTCATTCAAACCTTTCACCGGATGACCGGCAAGAGTATTTTCTATTTTTAAATATGTATATATATTATTTTTTATTAACAAAAGAGAGAAAAGGAGAATTTCCATGAACCTACCTTGCTGTAGCTGATTCTCGAAGGCGAAGCTCTTCGAAACAATTGAACTGAAATAAGAAACAGAGAAAGCGACGAAGGAATCAACTAAGCTATATTCATGCAAGGAAGAAACATCATCAGTAAGAATATACTCAGTTGTTTATGGAGTTTCAGGGGTAAAAGTAGAAGTTTTGCACCAGCAGTAGAAAGGAAAACGATGAGAGGTCCTACTGTTAGTAGTTTTTCTTTTAATGCAAGTAGAACAAAGAACAATTGAGAAGAGAAGAAACTCAAGAATTACAACTAGATCGTCAACAACAAAAGCAGAGAAGTTTTTGCTTAATCAGAAGAAGAAAAGAAAGCTGATGGACTGTAGGCTTGACCATTCTCTGCTTCCACTCTCCGACTCTCGGCTTCAGTTTGCTAACGCCGGAACTAGTTTGTACTCCCTGCCGCGGCGCCGCCACGGTGGTCCGCAACACCACCTTCTCCCTTTTCTCCCTCCTCTACCACTCTCGCTGGTATCAGGTTTGGGTGTCGCAACTGGATCCCGACACCTCAGTCCCACTGTCACTGCATGCGCATCGTACCGAAGAAGTTCTTGGTTTCCCACGTGGATGGCGAGGTTAACGTGGCTTGCTTCGCAGAATCTAACAGAGAGGCTCAGTGTGACGTGGCAAGCGAGTGGATATAGGAGTGATTGTGTCACATGTTTCTGTGTCTCTTTTTTCCTCTTTCCGACCGTTGGAGGAACTTGAGCTTCTTCGGTCCTTCTACTTTTTGTCCATCTTGAGGTTTGAGCTCTCTCTCTCTCTCTCTCTCTCTCATGGCGTTCCAAGAGGGAGTGCACGGAAAGGAAATTGGTTCGCAGAGAGAGAACTCTGGTGTTACTGGAGAAAGATGCTCCGGTTCGTGCTCTTCAACGATGTCGTCGTCGGCAGCGGCGGCGGAGGGGGAAGAGGAGGCGACATTTTGGGGTAACGAGTCGAAATGCGAGGTGGATCGGATGGTGAAGATCGAGCTCGATGCGGCACGAGCTTTAGCGGATTTCGTTCAGTTAGCGCAGCTCGAGAGTGAAAACCCTAGTGGTGGATCGAGCGGGAAGTGGGGGAACAAAAGAAGGAGATCGAGGAAGCGAATCAAGAGTGAGTCTCCAGCGAGGGAGTTGGGGAAGGACTTGGAGAACGCTGATACTCAGATTTCCAAGGTGAGGTCTTTGGATCTTGTTCAGGTTTAATTGGTTTTTGTTTGTCCCGGGTCTTGTTTGTTCGTTTGGTTTGGCTGCTTTCGGTAGCTGTTTTAATTTATTAAATTTGCAGTCGGGAGAGGTTGAGTTGTATTGAAGTTTGAATTATCGGATTTGTTTGGTAGCTATGGATTTGCAGGTTTTGAATTTACTTAAGTGGTGGTTTTATGGTAACTAATGAGAGCTTTTGCTCTGGATACGATGTAAGAAGAGAAATATTGTAGTTGGAGAGGAAAAGAAGAGGGAATTGATCTGGTGTTTGGAATTAATTCCATTTACCTTTACCTTCTTCATTTTTCTGCTTTTTGTTTGGATAAAAATTGGAATTTCTTGATTCAAATCCATCTTTTATTGTATTGACACATGATTATTAGATGATTAATATTACTTTTCATTGTGGCCTTTCTTAATTGACTAAAGACTAATGTGTAATGGCTGGAACCCACAGCCACTTGACAAAACTGTAAAATGTAGGCAACCTGTAAACCAAAATCAGAAGATTTTTTTTTTTTTATAAGTAAAATCAGAAGAAATTCTTATGGAATATGTGAAGGAACTTAGTTACTTGAATTCCTTAGGAAGTGAGAGAAGGAGATGAAATGGAGCTGAGGTTCAGTTGGGAAGGAGTACAAATACAAATATGTAGAATGAAAAACCTTGTATTTTGTATTTGTATGTATTTGTTGTGCATATTTGTATTTGTATTTGTACTCTTTCCAAACTGAGCCTGAGGAAATAGAGAAAAGATAGAAGTGAGGAAAAAAGAAGCTTAATTTATAATTCAAAATTATCTGTAAGATATATTTTGAACTGGGACTAGCACCCTAACTACAGAAAACCGGTTCTTCGCCTCTCTGGTTATTTATTTGTTAATTTGTTTACACCTATTCAATGTGTTTTGGAGTTCACCTATGCCTTTCTGAGATCCGGGCATTAATGTCCATCCATGCTAAATTGATTACATAACCTTCAGATTTTGCTGTCTACATTTTGACTTGTTTCAATGACAATCTTTACGAAATTTGAAAACAGGTCAGAAAATTAAAAGCAGTGCAGTCGCTAGATTTGTTATCTTTTGTTTCTTGTGTATTTTAGAAGTAGTGCTCAACCTTTAAATAGGGAAATATGGTTGGACAAACAATAGAGCTTAGGAGGGCTGATGAGATTTATGAGTTGAGTGAAGGAGTTCAGTACAGTATGTTCTGAGTTTCTACTGAAATCAGACCAGGAGTGAGAGGGAAGTACACGTGGGTTTTGGGCAGTCAGCTAGGTTTTATGGACAGGAGCAAGAAAATTCACATGGAAAAGAAAATAAATGATGGAAAGAAAAATAGTACAGGAACCATTTCTGCTAGAGCTGCTCTAGTCTTGAGCAAGTAAAACTGTACACTGAAATTGAACTATGCATGTATACTTAATAGTGCAGAAACTTTGGAAAATAAGTAAGAAAATCCTTTATTAGGTTGTTAAGGAACCTATGCATGGGCAAGAAAAGAGAAATACTTTTGGGTGGGGAGGGGTTGTTCATTGTTGGGCAATAACCTTTTACTTTCTAAATCTTATCCAAATAAATAAAGAAATAAGTAAAAAGAAAAAAGAAAGAAAATCTATTAGCCCAGTAACAGCGCTTTTTCCCAAAGAGAACAAACTAAAAGAAACAGATACATGATGTCAAATAAAGAAATTTAAATTAGTAAATGAAGTATAATCCTAAGGTTTTCTTTTTTAGGTTTCTAAATGCTCAGGGAGATTACTTTCTTTAGTGCCTGATTCCATTATATTGAGTCCATGCGCTGCAACACTAGGTTGTGCTAAACAGCCAGAGGAAAAATAGGAGTCTAGATTTTGATATTTTATAGCTATCTATCAATGGAGATAATAATTTGTACAAGTATATCAATTATCTTCTATGTAGCTCACCAACTATTTATGCCTAAATTTTGACATACCTCTTAGTTTGTGTAGATTTAAGATCATTTTTCTTTAAAGCAGGAGGATGCAATGATAGATCAGAGGCAACATAAAAATCTGTGCAATAATGTGATGATAAAAACAGTGAAGGTTGAACCAGATTCTGAATTACATAGATCAAGTGCTATACACCCCACAGGTTGTGCATCAGTTGTTAGAGGCAGGTCAAGGCAAAATTTGACTGAGGTACTGGGAATTTCTAAATCTCACATCTGAAACTGTCTGAGTTTCCAAAATTCCAGCTGAAGATGGTCCCATGCAGGCTGAGAAGGAAGCACGCAGATTACGTAGAATATTAGCCAATAGAGAATCCGCAAGGCAGACAATTCGCCGTAGGCAGGTTGATATGTTCTTTTATAAAATTTTCTGTCATGTCTAAGAATTCTGATTTCGCATGTTGGTATTACTTCTTTTCTTTTAACAAATAAGATATTGTTTTATTATTTGTAGGATGAAATTGTTCCCGTGTACAAGAACTTTATTTTCGTCAGCATATTAACATGATTGTCTATATAAAGAACATTTATACATACGATAGTTTGATGAGAATGTAGAGAAATTAATCCCTTTGAAGTCTTTCAAGGATGGAAGATCTAAAAAGCTAGGATGTTGTTCACCCAGTAATATACATGATTGTCTTAACATGATAGAACATGCCTTTTCTGAAAAGAGTTGACTCCTGTTTGAACATGTATAGCAGGGCACTCTTACACCATATTGAACACATGACAACATGCAATTTTATTTCTTTTCGTATTTGCTATTTTGAAATGCACTATTTTTTTTAGTGTAACTTCTTATCCTATTTCTATTTCTGTTTCAGATGGTGCAAATGGGTTCTTTTAGTGTTGAGTATGTCAGCCTAACTTTGGTATCCATGCTACGAAGTATAATTGTGTAGAAATATATTTTCCAGAATTGATACTACTTTTACCATGTATGTGCATTTGCTTGTTCATAAAGGAAAACTATTTATTTCTTTGTCTGTCTTTTCTTTTCTTTTCCTGTCCATGAACAATTGATGGTTTTGTATGAATTCTCATAAAGATATAAAAGGTCCACTACCCAATTCTGGTCTCTAAAATCCAGGGTCTTGGGAAGGGTAGACTGGGTAGGGACCTGTAACAGCTGGAATTTTTAGCATGAAGTGACCTCTAAAGTTCGTGAGATACTGCTTGGTCATCTAAGGGTATATAGGACAAAAGAAATATCACACATAATGCTACTAAAATTTTTAAATTGCAGAATGAGAAATCTCATGAAAAACTGGATTAGCAGCTCTTGAATGCTCTTACTCGTAGTTTCCCTTAAGATGAGTCAATTTCAGAAACTTGACCTGAAAGAAAATCATTTCCCTCAACCACTCCATAAAATTGTGCTTTATTTAATGTTATTAACTAAAGAACCAGACAAGTTTTTTGAAAAACAGTATCAATAGAAAAAGTTTTCTTAGAGACAGTGTTATGCAGGAACAGTGATAGATTGGAGGAATATATCATCTTATCTTCCGAAGTATCTGCTAACTAAATTAATAGATTGTTCAGTGCATCTGATATAATTTAGTCTACATTGGGAAAGTCCACTTCTACATAGAAGTGGGACACATCAAGAAGTTTATGTTTGTAACTTTGAATGTGCAAATAATGGTATAGATTAATTATTATACGAGATGCACTGAACAATCTATTAATTCAAATATTATAAAATGAAATTGTGAGTCCGAATTCTTGAAGAAATTGAAATATTATTGTATGGGGCAGACACTGAACAATCTGTTTATTCTACTCTATTGTTTGTTCTCTATGAAATTCCATTATTGGGGTCAAGTGTAATTGGATTCTGGGATGGATGTTGATCTTCTCCTTATGATCCTCATGCCTCAGGCTATGTGCCAGGAGTTGACAAGAAAAGCTGCTGATCTAGCATGGGCCAATGAGAATATGAAGCGGGTACGTGGTTCTGTTTCTGTAGAATCTGGTGTTTGTTTATCAGAAGCTAACTCTTTGTTTTATGAGCTTAGAAAAAAAAATAATAAATGGGAACAAAGTAGAAATATTTCTATTTTCGGCAACAAGTTTTTAGAGCTCTGCTCTACCCACTTTTCTCAATCCATATTGTCCTTGAATTCCTTTCCTAGGTTAACGTCACCACCGTTTACTGAAACCCATTGACATTTTTGTGACACTTTTACTGAGAGAAGGAAAAGGAGTTGGTCATGAAAGAGTATAAGTTGCTGAAAGACAGAAATGAACACCTTAAAGCTCAGGTAAGGCTTCCATCTGCTGCTTTATGTAAGGTCTATGCATTCTAATATTTCTTATAGTTGACCCCTCCTATCCTGTAGATGGCCAAGACTGTAAAGGCTGAGGTGGAGGGAACTCCAGAAAAAACTGCATCAACAAATGTTGAGATATCAGCACCTTCCTCTTCAAAGCTCCCATTGCTTTTGTACAATGGACCCCCTTTTCCACCCTTTATCTGGCCTGCCATCATTCAACCATTAAATCCTATCCAAATGCAATCCGCTCATGCTACTTTTTTGCCGGATCAGGTGCATTTAAACTCCGATCTCAGTTCATCAAGCGAACAAGGAACCTCCCAATTTCTTAATGGGCCAAGAACCCCCTTTTACATCTTACCATGTCCATGGTTCTTCCCTCTTCCAGAACATAGGAACCATCTCCAGCCTCACCCCATTAAATTATTTGGCTCAAAGGATGAACAGGATAACGCTTCTATCCATGCCCAACATGATAGAGAATCTTTGAAAGAATTGGAAAATGTAGATAACCATGACCTATCTCTAAATACAAGTGCCAAAATAGATGCTTCAAGTTCAATGGAAGCCATCCCAGCTAATAATAATCCTTCTAAAACTTCAACTGGATTCCCGACAGATGCAGGCCAGACTTCGGGGTCTCATCCACAGGGGATGCCATTGATGCCTTCACCTGTAAGTTGTGTCCAGCATGCTTCCACTGTCAAGTGTGAGAATGAGTTCCAACCAGATTCTACTTCTGCAGAAGAAACTGCTTCCTTCACAGCCAGTCATGTAGGAATCTCTTTACCAGAAAGGATGTTTGCACCCAGCATGCACCTGAGTAAGAAACTGGTGGATGCAGCTGAAGCTAGAAAGAGGAGGAAAGAACTCACAAAGCTAAAGAACCTCCATAATAAGCAATTACGGTTACACTGTTGAGTGGTGAAATTGGATTAACCCCAAATGTTCCTCTTTGTTGTTTGACTGTGATAAGCATCTAGTTCTGACGTAACTTACAAATTGATTCTAGTGCATAATGGTTTCACTAGAATTTTAAGAGGTTGTCGAAGGAAACAACCACCCAGTTGTAGTTATTTCTGGATCTTAAGGATTAAAGCTGTTTTGGAGCCGCTAGAGATTTTCTTTCTTGAATATGGCTGCATTAGACAATTTTTGCAAAATTTGGTTGGGGGAGCAGGGTTGGGATATTAATATTTTATAGGCAGAGAGGTTGCAGAGCCAAATTTATTGATAAAGAGAATTTGAAATTCTCGGGGGGATCCCTGAATTTGCCTGGCCCAGTCGTGGGCCTCGTGGCCATTTTTACACGCAAATCTGTTCTTTTTTTTTTGAGAAAAAAAAAACATATATGTAAAATGTATTATAGGTGTGGTATTATAATATTTATATAAAATATAACCATAATATAAAATAACATATTCTCCTTTTGAACTATTCCACAAAAATCTTCCGATTCTTCTTTATGGTAAAGCATTTTGGAGGCCCGAGAGGACCTATTGACAGGCACGAGAGTGATTATCATTCATGGGTAGAAGATTCACCTCTATGGCGATCCATGGCAATGTTCAAAATATCGATACATCCGATATGGGTGTATTGGGTGAATTGATACAGCTTTCGTTGTGTTGTACATCGGGCTGATTTAGGGCTCTTCCACCCCCTGAACCGGTCAGACTCCTGATACACCCACTGTTAGGGGTATATCGGAGGGGTTCTGGAATGATATGTATCGGCCCATATCGGCCGATATGTGTCGATACTTTGAACCTTGATTCATGGTTAACCACTATTTTATCTCTACCCGATGCACAACACAACGAAAGTTGCCTCGTTAATCGACTTTCAGCAGAGCCAATGGAAGACTGATATGGTCATGTCCAATTTCGACACCAATATTGCTGAAAAAAATTCTCCACACTGAACTTCCGGTTTACTTGTGCATCATCAATGAAGTTATTACAAAGTGAGTATGCTGAATCTTCTTCTGTGCATAATGCTCTTCCTGGGCTTACTTGGTGCCAATTGAGAGAAGCCTAAAGGAGTGGTTGTCTCTATATGGTGGAATTAATATGGCACTCAACATTTAGATGACATTTCTTTGTTTAGTAAATGCTCAGTTCTCTTGTGGCACATGGGGAAAGGAAGGTGTAAGAAAGTAATGGAGAACATTGACATCCTCCCAATTGCAATTATAAAGGACGCTCACTCAGAGATTGATGAATTGGTCACACTTAAATGTCAACAGACTACAATCCTTGCACTTCAGTCATCTACAAGTCGGCCTTTACAGTTACACTGGAGGATACCTGTATCATCCCCATTTGTTAAAATTAATGTGGATGGTGCTCACATGATCACATTTCTCTTGCATCGGAACTGGGTATTGTGCTCACAGATCATCATGGATCTTTCTTATTTGGTCGAGTCATTCATGCTAAGGATCTTCAACTGACTCATATCCATCTAGAAGGAGACGCACAGAAACTTACAATGATCCTGTTGGACATTCACTTGGATGTCCCATGGTGGTTACACATGATTGGAGTCATCTTCTGCGCACTTTTCCACATTCTATTGTCTCCTATACTCTTCATACAGGTAACAAGGTTGCCCATTTGTTGGCAAAATTTGGTTGAAAATCTACTGGAACCACTTCGTGGTCCATTACTCCAGAATTCCTTCAACCTGTAATGAATGCTGACATGGTGCAATGAATGATTTTGCCTAAGGACTTAGAAAATAAAATAACATATTCTATTTCTACACATTTATTGGGGTGGGGTTTTTTTTTGGGAAAATTTCACTTTAGTACCCTGAACTTATGGGTACTGCAGTGACATGTTTGAAAGTGTCAAGTTGGTCCCTGCCGCCAGTCTCAAGGTAGAAGACAATGAACAGTGTCTTCTTTTAAAGGGTATTTGACATTTTCAACAGATAACTGATGGTCAGTTAACTGCAAGAACCAACTTGTCACTTTTTGAAAATTTAGGTACTATGGTGACACGTTTGAAAGTTCAAGTACTAATTTGACAGTAACCCCAAAGTTCAAGGTACTAAAGTGAAAATTTCCCTTTTTTTTGGGTATTCAATTTATTAGGGTGGGTTCAAGACTAGGTTTAGGGCAGGCTGGTATTTTCGTCCCCTATACCTAGAGTTTCAGGTTTTAAGCCCCAAACCCGATTTAACAGTCAAAAATCCTGCCCCAACTGGGGTAGGGAGGGTCAGATTGTCATTTCCAGCATATGAATGCACACGCATTCAGGTAGGGGTGTCAATTGGACTGGATTTGATCCAATCCAATGTGAATCCATTACAAATGTACCTGGTCTAATCCAGTCCAATGAATATTTTGGACTGGTCCAGTTCAATGTCAGGACCATCTAATCTATTCAAATTTATGTTAATTTAGATTGTTTCCAATTCAAACCTGGTCCATTGACACCTTTGTTCTTATCTTCTATCAATGGACCAGATATTGGCTCAACCCAACATAAATTTATTATGGATGACCAGGTCCAATACAATGTCTCATTGGTCATTCAATCCATCCAAATGCTGAAATGCAATATGTCTTATTGGTCTGTCCAATCCACCCAAATTGATTTTGATTTGGATGGAGTCCAACCAAAAACCGGTCCATTGACGCCCTTACATCCAGAGTTTATAAATATATAGGGTAACATATAAATATAACAGATTCTTGAAAATAATATTTCACCAAAGAAGAAAGACCGGAAGAGGTTCAAAGGGTGAAAGGGGTAAAGCTATGATGCAAGAAAGGTTTTCAACTAGTCTAACCTATTAAGAGTAACTAGCTTTTTAAAAAATCGAACATGGGCAACTATTTCATATTTTCAAATTGATATATTACCATATAGGTTCGAGGAACACTAATCCATAGCTAACACAACCATGATATGTTTCAGTGTTCATTCTCATTCTATTTCCAACATGAAACAGACATAATAGTAACAAATGGCAGGCTGCATCTGAATGTGATGTGGAACAAGCTCTAATACCCAACGAGACAGAAACACCCCTTTCAAGGGTAACACCAGAACCATCGAATCCTCTCAACTGGACTCAGTTTTCTCCAAAGCTGCAATGCAAAAACAACCGTCAGCAGTAATTTTACAGTAACAACCCAATATTTGTAGATATAGGAGAGAGAGATTACTGTTGTAGTTAAGTAATTTCTCGATAAGGTCAACATGAGTCATTAGCATTCTTCTGCAGCAGTACCGTACCAATCCCAATGCATCGAGGGCATCTCTGCATACCGGCAATAAGGTTAATTAAAAATACCCCACCTGTACGTTGGAGCTAGGAATTCTGAGTGGATTGAACAGTAAAAACCCCTAGCGAGGCTCAATCGGAAACTAAACAATATGTTTAGACAGTTGATAAAGAAAATTAGATGACACTCGAAGTGCATTTGTGTCTTTAAAAAATGTCACTTCAGCTGATTAACAAAAGGTACTGGATTGTCACATTTTGAAAGTTCGGATCCTGAATTGTCGCATTTTAAAGTTTGGGGACCAAAGTATAAACCCTTAATTTAATGTTTTCTTTCTTTTTTCTTTCTTGCTTGCAATGAGGGTTTTATTTGATTAGGGTTTAGAAGCAATGTAGGTTCAAAAGAGACAATGTGCTTTGCCCTGCCATAGATAGGGCAATAATCGGAACAAATTCGAATCAGATGTACCTCCATCTGAGTTCGATCTGATTAAAGACATCTAACATCCAAATCTGATCTGATCTATGAAATGATGGATCTAATTCGACTACATCGGATCAGTTGGATTATCTGACATCATGTGAATCTAATTAATATATTGAAGTCTCATCTCCAATATGGTGTGCTGTGGCACAGAGACCATAATCAATGAAGGCAACAGTGAAGAGTGAACTATCTTGTTCTTTGACGATCCTCCAATAGATTAGTCCCCGTTGTTGGACATTCAAGTGAGATATGGATCAGTCCCCGTTGAATTTCATTTGTGGAAGCAGAACTTCATGAAGAAACCACAAGTACAGCTCTCAACAATATTGATCAAGCAAAAACGAAAGAATCTTCAATTGTAACACATGCAACCTAGACCTTTGGTCGACTTTGATTTTGGTGTCTACTGCCTAAACCTTTTTGTTTTGGGAAATTTATGGTTTACTCACAAATTTTTATTGGTTTTCTCAAGTATTGTCTGATACCCCCACCTATGCTAACATTACCTCTCCTTGTTTATGATCGATTCCCCCACCTGTCACTGTTCCCAACTGTACAAACTTATAAAAACTCCTTTTTTTAGGTTCAAGTCTCTCAACTCTTCAGTTGTAAAAAGACAAAAGATAATAGGTTATTGGGTTATTTGCCAATGGCATTAAAACTCCTAACAATTAATAGAAAGAACTTTAGAAGGAATGGGAACAGCTAGTTAGAAGGGAAGAAATTTACTAGAGATAAAGATCAAGAGTGAGATGGTTGAAAGGAGACAATAACTCCAGATTTTTTCACACTTATGCTTCGGGAAGGAGTAGGAAGAACTTTTATCTCTAAGCTGAATCTGAATCAGAGGGAAGTGGAGAATCCTGAGGAAATTTTGGAAGCTTTCCTTTCCTTTTTAAAAAACCTCTACTCCAAGGATAGTGAAAACCAGTTTACATAAAACAATTGGGAAGGCACAAGCCTATCGACTGAAAAGAGGGATTGGTTGGAAAGAAGCTTTGATGAGGAAGAAGTTAAAAAGACTATCTTTAGCATGGATGGAGATAGGGCTCTAGGGCCGGATGGCTTCCTTATTCTTCTCTTCCAAAAGTGTTGGGAAATTGTAAAGTCAGATCTTATGGATTTTTTCAGGGATTTCCACAAATTGTGGACAGCATTCTTATTGCAAACGAGTGTGGAAGACAGAAAATCTTCTAGTATCCCGGAGGTCCTCATGAAACTTGATCTGGAAAAGGCATATGATAAAGTGGATTAGGACTGTATTCTTGATTGCTTAAGGCTAAGAGGCTTTGGTAGAAAATGGATCGGGTGGATTAAAGGTTGTACTGGTTCTCCTTCATTTTCAGTACTGATAAATGGTGAAGCGAAAGGTTATTTCGACGCTAGTAGGGGTCTAAGACAAAGTTGCCCTCTTTCCCCCTTACTATTCACTTTGGTGATGGATGCATTTAATTATCTTTTTGATAAGTCCATTCTTCTCAACTTGGTGAAAGGATTTGAAGTGGGCAGGGATAAGATTCACATCTCACACTTACAGTTCGCCAATGACATAATCCTGTTCTTGGATGCCTCCACAACCAACATCACAAACACTAAAATGGCAATCGAATGTTTTGAGCTTATCACTAGTTTGAGGGTTAATTTTTGCAAAAGTAGTATTGTAGCTTTTAATTCAATGGAAATGGAACTTCTAGAAAATTTCAAATCTTTGTTGGGTGCAAAGAGGGGAACCACCCTATTTCCTACCTTAGGATGCCTCTTGGAGGAAATCCAAAATCCCTCAACTTCTAAAGACCAGTGGTGGAGAAATGTGAGAAGAAACTATCAACTTGGAAAAAGTGTTATCTCTCAAAAGGGGGTAGGCTTACTTTCTTAAAGGCCTCCTTATCAAATTTGCCAGTCTACTTTCTTAAAGTCAGAAATCAGATTGAGAAGCTTCAAAGGAACTTTCTTTGGGAAGGTGGTGGGAAAAAGAGAAGCCATTTAGTTAGCTGGAAACAAGTATGAAGGCCTAAAGAGGAAGGTGGTTTTCCTCTCTTAGGCAAATGGCTTTGGAGATTTTTGAAAGAACCCAATGCTCTTTGGACAACTGTCATCTCAAGCATATACGGACTAAATGCAAACGAGTGGGATTGCAATCTCCATTTGAATAGGATAAAGTCCACAAATCCTTGGAAAGGTATTTGTTCCATTCATACTTCTTTCTTTCCTTTTATAAGTTATAAAGTGGGAAATTGTTGTAAAATTAAATTCTGGAAAGATCTTTGGTAGGGGGATTCCTAGGCTTTTTAACCTTTCCCTCGACCAAGAAGCCACTATTTCTTCCTGCCTTCCAAACCAAACTGCCAAGAACTCCTTAAGCCTCCACCTTAGAAAACCCCTAAGGGACTCAGAGATTTCTGATTTAATAGCCCTAATTCAGACCCTCAAAGAAGCCTACATCTCCCCCTCTTATTCTGACACCCGAATCTGGACCCTACACCCAAATGGCGAATTCTCTTCTAAGTCTATGTTCAGGGCTTTGATCGCTGATGAACAGCATTCCTCCTTTCCTTATAAGAAAATCTGGTGTAGCCACATCCCTTCAAGAATTTGCTTCTTTGTTTGGGAAGCTTGTCTCCAAAAAGTAAATACTTGCGATGTCCTGTAAAAAAAGCTTTTGGGAAGACACTCCATATCTCCTCATGTTTGTATTCCATGCCTCAACGAAGGTGAATTTGCAGATCACATCCATTTTCACTACAGGTTCACCCAAAAGATAGGGGTAAAGTCTTTTGGCAATCAGTGCTACATGCAGTGTTGCGGGGTGTTTGGGATGAAAGAAACAATCGTCTCTTTGACAATAAAAGCAGAACCCTGGAGGAATTAATCTCAGATATTACTTACCTTGGATAGTGCCTTAGGAACCCTGGATTAGCTGGTATTGGAGGTACAGTAAGGGACGAAAGGGGCAATATATGCTGGACTTTTAGTGGTCCAATTGGCTTGGCTAACTACACAAAGGCTGAAGTGATGACTGCTCTCACCGAAATCAGGATAATAAAAAATTTGGGAATTCAGAATTTGATCATTGCAGGTGATTCAACAAATACAATAAAATGGTTAAGAGACAAAGAGGAGGGTCCCTGGAGACTGAATCATTATTTGACAGAGGCTTGGGATTCTTTGGACTATTTAAATGTTAACTTAGTTTGGATTCCTAGGGAACAAAATCATAATGCAGATGGCCTAGCTAAATTTGGTGTGTATTTGGAGCATTTGTATAGCAACAAGCTTCCTCCTCTGTAACTTGTAGGGGTTCTTCCCCTGCTTTGTATATCTTCCCATGTTCCCTCTCTTCATCTTAATGAATTCTGGTTAAATTTTCTCAAAAAAAAAAAACATATTTATATTATATATAAAAAATTGCTAATATATAAGTTGGACTTTATCAGATTGGATTGGGGTACATCCGAATTCAATCCAATTATTAATCAGATGCTATTTGCCCTATACAAATCTGATCTGTTAAAGTCAATGTTTTAAAAGGTGTGGGAGGCATGTCTGGAGGAACACCTCTAGGCAAGGTGTCTCTAAAACGCCCTGAGGTGTATGCTAGAGGCGTTGATACCTCTAAGGTGTATGCCTTAGGTACAACAGGCGTACACCTCATATGCCTTTTTCATTAGCCGTGCTAGAGGTGTACGCCGCATGCACACCTCGCAAAAAGACAGAATAATGAGACCCTCCTTCCTCATTTAGCTAGTGTTATACATCTTTGTTCTTCTTACTATAAACAATTTTTATTAAAATTAAAAAAAAAAAGGTCCTCCTTCCTTCCTCCTCATCCCCTTCCTCTTAAGGAGACGTAACTTCTTAATATAAAAGATTTTTATTAAAAATTAAAAAAAAAGATCCTTCAAAAGATCTTTATTAAAAATAAAAAAAATATCCTTCAAAAGATTTTTATTAAAAATTTAAAAAAAATCCTCCTTATTCTTCTTCCTCCTCCCCCTTCCACCTCCTTCCTCCTCACTCCCTTCCCCTTAAGGAGGCTTATGCCTGGTGTTCGGGAGACTTACACTTCTTATGTTCTGAACTACACCTCACACCTCTAGGTAGTTGAATGCCTCACATCACGCTTCCATGTTTTAAAACATTGGTTAATGAAAATATTTCATTCAAGTCCAAATTAATTGGATCGGATTTCAGATCAGACCACAGATTTTCAAAGTCCCTTGACAGCCCTACTTGTAGATATAGGATCTTGCTTTAGTCTTCTTACTACCGAGACAAGTGGGATATGACTGACTAAACAACAAAAACAAAATTCTGCATAGTTCACTATATCCAATCAAAAGTCAAAAGGCATAGAAGCTTGGCAAGGTGGTCAACGGTTCTAAGTCTGCTGCAAACAGGTCTTACTTAGAACTGATGAAACATAATTTTTTCTAGATGGTGGGCATAGTACACGTCTCATACTTGTTTCATATTCTGACATTCAAAAGCTTCTAGTGAAAAAAAAAAAAACATCTCAATTTCCTTAGGTACAAGTTAGCATAATACACTGCCTTATGGATTCTAAAATAGAAAGTTCATAATGATACATGACATTGCTGCATTTATCCATGTGATGGAGAGCAAGTTTGACAGCTGATACTGATGCGAGGTGTATGAAATAGGGATAAAAGTTCTAGTGTGTGTGTGTGTGTGCGCGCGTGTGTGTGTATGTATGAAAATTCTGGGACAAGGTTCAAAGTATCGAAACGTATTGGTGTGTATTGGCTGATAATATTGTATCGGAGACCCCCCGATACACCCCCACAGTTGGTGTTTTGGGGTCTGACCTGGTTCAGGGGGTAGACAGGCCTTAAACCCAATCCCCTTGTTGTGTGTGTGTGTGCATTCATACATACATTAAGAGCCCAAGAAAAGTTTCAATGTCTTGAAAGAAAATCAAGTTCTTATATCTAGCTTGTCTCTTTCACATTTCTTTTCTATTTCCTTCTTATGTTCCTTTTTCATCTCTACTCCTACGCTTCTACTATTTTTTCCCTATCCAAAATTGATTCTAATATTACTTTTCCTCTTTATATATTTTTCTATGACTACCTCTTAAAGTGGAACAAATTCTATAGTTTTACTCAACACTAAAACTAAAATATGAACAGGTCTACTAATAAGCCCTTTTACAGAAGGAAACTAGCAAGTTAATGCACTCAACAACAATACATCCATAAGTTCTTCATCACAAATTTAATTTCTCATGGCTGACGCATGAACCCAGCAGAAACAAAATTCTCAAAACGGAGTCTCCTTGTCCGATGAATGTTTCCACCTTTATTTATAAACCATGTAACTGTACTAATAAAGCATCCCACTTTGTAATCCAAAACATTGTTTCTGTTGTTTGCAACTTGTAAATTATTAAGTTTAGGCGTTTCCCTTTCTCCGAATATACCGCTACATCTAGATTAAACATGACAGAAATGAAGTTATTTAGCACGGCAACAAGTACAGATTTTGCAAGCCATTGCAACCATTTTTTTTTATTTTTTTTATGTTTTAAGGACAAATCTCAGAGTTCTCAAGTAAGTGCCAAGTAAAAATGAGTAATTCAATCCCAACTATCCTACTCAGGAAGAAAATGAGGGCTACTGCCAAGAAGGATACAACAGCTTCTAAATAACACAAAGCACATACCATTTTTAACTTTTAAAATCCACAAATGTAAACATAGTTTCCTCACCCTTCGGTGTAGTCGGCCTGGAGAAGATCAAGATACGTATCCCACTTGTTGCCGATTACCTAAACAAAACCGAAGAGATGATTGTAAAATCTAGGTGCGATTCCAAAGGCGAAACTCGAGGAGAAGAATCAGCAGTATAACTTACTCTATTACAAAAGGAACTAAAACGAAAAACCAGATGAGAGAACAAAAGAGGGAGAAAGAAAAAAATAAATAAATAAATAAACCGAAAAACAAAAATCGCAGCTTAAATCAAAAGGCTCAGAAACCCTAGGACATTAGTTGATAGATAAAGACAAGTTACCTTTCCACAGGTGAAGCAGCGAACAGGAATGATCATCTTTCCTCTTGCCCTAGTTTTCGCGCGCTCGAGTCTCTATCTCTCTTCTAAGTTCTCCCAGTCGGACTTTGGAGGATTTATATCAAACCGCAAACGAACGAACCGGCGCTCTTTCTTGAGAATTGAGTCAAATGTTATGACGATGTAGCATGGGCCAGTTTATTTCTAAATTCTTAACGGACATGGGTCGATTTATTGAGGTTTTTCCAACCGACCCGACCTGGTCGGGTTACCTGAATTTGAAATCGAAACCGACCTAGTGTTAAGCAAAACTGACCTAATCGGTTTGAGTCGGGTTGGGTCGGTTTCGGTTCTAAGTTCAACCATGCTTGATAGAAACTCAACTGCAATATATATGTGGGGACTGTGGCACCACAATATGTGAGGTAGTGAACGCGGGAAAAGCCTTGTTTTTGATAAACAGGATATACCTCTAGTCCACAGTTTGGACTTTGGAGAGGAGAAGAAGAGCAAAACCCATATATAATAATAATGCCTATTATAGAGATATATATGTTATATATCTTTTCAGTAATTAAGTTTTATCTCCAAAACCACCAACATATCCCTTTGATTATATATTCATTTTGAAGTTTAATTGTCTTAATTGGGATTTGAGTGAATTATGTAGGGAGATTTCAGGACAGTTAATTACAATCATTAATCTAGCCAATGTAATAGATTTGAAGAGGGACAATTAGTTATGGGGGCTTAATTAATTTAAACTTCATAAAGGGACAATTAGTCGGTTCGGTTCGGGTTGATTTCAGTTTTCACACAAGAAAACCGAAAATCGACCCGAACCATCGGTTTATGATGTTTTACGATCCGAAACCAACCCATGCTGAAGATAACCTGACTGACTCGGGTTGGGTCTATCTGGGTTGGTCGGTTTGGTCGGGTTGGGCCTTCTTATGAACAACCCTAGACATTAGATGGTCGTGAAAAGACAAAAATACCCTTCAAATTTTAAATAGGCAAAAATTATAGAGAAAAACGGTTCAACCCAGTGTCAGAATTTTTATATTCAAAGTACAGTTGGCATCGGTGCCAGCTCGAAATTGATGCCAATTTACGGGTGGGCATTGATGAATAAAATGGGGGGTTTTGACATTTTGAATGTTTATAGTTTTGTAGTGGAAATCAGAAATCTACATTGGGCTGTTCGTACTTTTCCAAAAATTACTAAACCTTGAAGTCTTAGAACTAGGGGTGTTCACAGGTCGGGTTGGATTGGTTTATTGGGGTTTTCCCAACCAACCCGACTTGGTCGGGTTACCTGAGGTGGAAACTGACCAAACCGACTTGGTCAGTTTGGTCAGGTTGGGCATTCTTATGAACAGCCCTACTTAGAACAATCTTCTAAGAGTATTTACATTTAGGTCCAAAGATGCAAAACTGTAAATAGAATTTAGGCATATTTTTTAGGGGTGCAAATGGATCCGAAGTCCGATCCCATTTGTTAGATTTTGATATCCTCATTTTGGATCTTCGATCAAATAATATGATTCGATTAGTAATTGGATCGAATTTGGGTCACCCCCTATTCGATCCAAGCACATATATATGCTATTTATTTATTTATAAATATATTATTTATACTGTATTTTTGTAAATTTATTATATTATTTGTTTTTTATAAAAAAACATGTATATATAAAAAATAATTAAAAAGGTATTTGTATTTTTTTATTTAAAATGTTATATTTTATTTTTTAATATTGATGAAGGGAAATTTGGCCCGACCTCGTAACAGGGAGATGCGTGGACGTGACTTGGCATAAGTGACAACTCAACATGATCAGATCGGCACATGGATGTGACTCGACACAAGTGACAGATCAGTTCGCTACAAAGCAACATCGGGTACCCTGATACCCCCGAACTGAAGTCACCCTGGTATCGGATCGCGACCAAGATAACAATATCAAGTCCGCTACAGATCGAACCCGGACAGATGGACCACCTCGGTCAAGACTACCTCGGAACGAGTATACCTCAGCGCGAGGACACACCAGAACCACCTCGGTCCCAAGGCACTTTGGCATTCATATCAAGTCATATATGAAGAACACGAGCTCAGGCAGCTTGCCACTAGTTAGCTCGCCACCAGGCAGACCGGTACCTTACATGCAGCTCACCTCCCATTCAGGCCGACTTCCGCGTTACAACCCCGAGGAGCTCACCACCGCACTCTGCATTTTACGGGATTATGACTTGTAACGGTTATATTAGATTACATACTCCCCGATTCAGACGGGAGTGGGCAATCTTACCGGTTGATGGCATTTTACCCACCTAACACGCAAACGGATCCCATCACAGCGAGGATCCAAGAACTACTCCACCAACCCGCGAGGACTCCAGTATATAAAGACTTCACCCCCCCAGGGGCGAAGGTATGTTTTTTATATGTGTGTATGCGTAATCTTTGCTTTCTAACTCACTGATATCATCTTCAAGCTCTCTACTACTACTACTGAGTGCTAACTTAGCCATCGGAGTATCCCGCCGGGTAAGCCATCCCAAGATCTCTAACTCATCTCTTACAGGTTACCCAGTCCCTGCTGTTGCTAGCAGCCAGATCGTCTTCAGCAGGGAGCAGCCGGATTACGCCACATCAAATATTTTATTAAATTTATCCAAATATCCTACTTTCTCATCGGATTTGAATTCAAATCCATAGAGAGACTGAGATCTGATATGAAGATCTGCCCTCCATAGTATCGGATGGGATTCAGATATACCATGATTTGAATCCAGTCTCATCCGTTTGCATCCCTAAATTATTTTTTCTCTTTGCATTACAGTTAACGTTTTCCTGGTTTGATAGACCCTTCCTTGGTTTCCAATCATTGACGCAATGGAATCCTAGCTGAGATCTACAAGGTTGAACGTTGAATAGGCTACAGAATGGGTAGATTCAGTTGATTAGGTTTTGCCTAGAAATCCATAGATAGACCCTCTTCCAAGCTAAATGGCATTTGCTTTCTTTGGTATCCAATGCATTACCTGTCTATCACGGGGTTTGATTCGGTGGAGCTTTGGTGTTTCAGCCAAGGTTCAAAATATCGATATATGTCGATATGTCAGTTGGGGCGTATTTGCCTATATATTGGCTCCCTTTTTATTTCTTTAGTTTTTAAGTTTTCAAATTGGTAGAAAGGGGTTTGATTTAAGGCCTGTTTACCCTTTCAACGAGGTCAGATCCCAAAACAGTCCTTGTAAGGGTGTATCGAGAGGCCACCAATATGATACATATAGGCCAATACGATCCAATATGTATTGAAATTTTGAACCTTAGTTTCAGCCAGTTCTATTTTATGCTTGATAGTTTCTCAACTACAGAAATACTTTTGACGAAGATGAATGAGACTTCTATGAAATCCTTGGTGTTCCTAAAGATGCTAGCCAAGATGACAACAAGAAAGCTTTCATGTGCTGGTCAAAAAATACCATCTAGATGCAAATAAGAACAATCCTTCAGTAAAGAGAAAGTTACAAGAAATAAGAGATGCTTACGAGACTTTACAAGTAAGGCTGCAACTTAGGTGGGGTTGGGTCGAGTTGATGTTCAATTTAGGGTTGAAATTTATGAATCCAACTTTATTTTGGGTTGGGTTAGAGTTGACCCCTTGGGCAATCCGACCCAACCCGAACCCGATTCTATAGTTATCATATAAATATATGTTATATATATGATATCATACATTGATTTGTCTAGATGCATGATAGTTGTATAGCTCCTACCACATACCATCATTTATTTCTTTTAAGATAATCACTTTACTTAATTGAAAATACAAAAACCTTAATAACATTTTTTTATGCTTTTTTGAATCATTTATTCTTAATCTCCTCTTTGTTGTTTGCCACCCATAGCTTGTTGCCCATAAAAGATCTATTATAAGTTATAACTCATAATAAACTATAATCATTTCAAATGCTTTTTTTCTTGAACTTTGTACTTAAAGAACCAATAAAAACATTAACAAACAAATACTAATAAAACATAGGATTAATATATATAGTGAAAGTCAAGTTAAGATCTGAGATTAAGAAGTTCTACGAAATTTTAAGGGATGGGAATATGGTTGGGCTGGATTGGCTTAGGGTTGAAAGAGTTTGATTAGGGTTAGGGTTGGGTAGGTTAAGGTTAAAGTTGGGGGTTTAGAACTTAGGGTTGGCCTTAACTCGACCTAACCTAGCCTGACTTGCAACCCTATCTACGAAACTCTGAATGTAGGACAGAGTATGATAGGGGTGTGCACTAGAGACTCGGGATGGTGAATATGTTGTTGTAGATATAAACGACATTAATTATTCTTATCACGAGAATTCTCTGATTCATTCCATAAAATTTTCTGAGTTCTTTAGAGATGAAATAGAAAATTTTGCTACAGATATACAGGTGGATGTATATATATATCCCTTGCAATTCCTACAATGGACGTGGTCACCCAATTGATGCCATGCTCAGGCCTCAGAGTATGCCTAGCCTGTAAAGGCATTGGAAGAGTTACACTTCTTCCATTCACATCAGCATATGCAATTCTTGTAAAGATCGGGTCAAAATATGATGGAATAGTGAACCACAACACCACATGTAGAGGATATGTGGTGGTTGAGGTGTGAAGGAAGTTAGCCCCCCGTGGCTTATTAGTATTTAGTCGGGGTAAGTTAGTGAATTGGTAAATTGATTATGATTCGGGTGTTCATTTATTGTTATATTTGGTCCCATAGTAATCAAAGGTTTTGAAGAGTATTAGTCACCCTGATATCTAATACCCTCTTGCAAGGTGGACAAGCAATTTACCTGTGTGCCATAATACTCTCTCCCTTTTACCTCTCTCTTTATCTGAATAACTTGTATCACATAAGAACATTGGAATCTCACTTACTTGGATAAATTTTACTTGGGGAACACTTGCTCAGATAGATATAGATGTTGATTCTCATATCAACATTACATAAGCTACAATGTCACACATGAAACCTTCTCCCCCTGAGAGTAGCCTTGAGAGGAAGACCACTAAAATAATGACATGTTTGCTGTTGGCATCAATAGCACATAAGAACTTATCATCTCTGAAAGCAGTAGAGGCTAAGCCCATTGAACTGTACTCAAGGGCGTCGGTGGTCATCAACAACAGTAGCAGAAGAAGTATCAATGGCAAAGAAAAATAGAAACCACACAGTAGCATATTACCGAGTTCCTTGTCTAGTAGGAAATTTGTTGGGTATTAGTAACTTAGTCGGTGGTCAAATGATAGATACTAGTTGCAAAGAAAGTGGTGGTGGTTGTGTTCTTCTTCGCTCATGTGCAAGTTTTGAAGATAGGAACCTTACAATTTTTATAGTTTTTGGTGGACCATTAGGCTCAGTTTGGAAAGAGTATAAATACAAATTTGTAGAGTGTAAAACCTTGTATTTTTTGTTATTTTCGTACTATACATATTTGTATTTGTACTCTTTCCAAATGGAGCCTTACGAACCGACAACACATTGACACTACTCCAATACTCAATCCCATGATCATCTTTCCAAATTCGACAGCAATGGCGGGCATCATCTCTCTCTCTCTCTCTCTTACTTCAAGGGATACATAATGGGGTAACCCATCCCCCAACCAAGGTGCAGGTGGGATTTGGTCCCAAGTCTCTGCTACAACCAGCAGGAGACCTTATCAATCAACCTGTTGACACCTTGAAGTAAAAGCCACAGATGGAATTCCCACTATAGGCATAAGAATTGGAATTGCCCCAACATTTAAATTCACTAGAAAATAAGGAAGCTTAAATGAAGAACCCAAATTTTAAATAAAGCCACAAATGGAATTCCCACAGGAGGCATATCAAATGTATTACAATAACTCCTTCAAGCTTAAATGAAAATAAAGAAGAACCCTAAGTTTTAATGATTTTGAAAAAAAGGGTAAAATAGTTAAAAAAATAATGAGAATAGTTATGACATTTTTAAAAGTTGCACATATCATGATATAGATAAGAGAAGGAATGCTAATGGCGGGACTAAAGATCAGGTACCGTAGTTGCACATTTTGAAATTTAGGAACTATACAAAATATAAAATACTAATATGCAATTTAAGAATATTCCCCTTCCCGTGGTTATATACAGGATTACAACTGTGTAAGATGGTCGCACCCACTTGGCAGATGCCTAGGTGGAAATGCTAAAAAAGAAAAAGACATTTGTACCATTTATAAAAATGAGAATGGTTAGGTTTTCATCAAAAGACCTGATTTTTCTAGTCTACTATTGCCCCTCAATCATTACACCTAATTTTTATGATACAACAATTCAAAGTGAGGAATAAAGATCGGATGTTTTTATTTCATTTTATTATCATATGTAAAAATGAGAATAGTAGATGGGTAATCCGATTATCTATTTCAATTATTACCACTCTTTAGTCATTATTATTCCAATTACATATCTATTCCTATTATTGCCCCCTTTAGTCATTGTTATTCTAATTGTATTTTATAATATTATATTTAGTATTTTATATTTCCATTATTGTTCCTCCTTAGCCGTTATACCCTTATTTTTCTATAACCATTATATATTTTTATAGTCTCTATAATAAAAATGAGGATGGTAACAATGTTTTGTTAAAAAGCCTGATTACACTTTCCGCTTTTTATAGGGATGCAAATGGATCAAATCGGATTCAAATCAAGGTATATCTGAATCCGATCTAATAAATTATAGGTTCAATCCAATCGGATCTCACAAATATTGATTTAGATTTGAATTCGTAAGGATGTTGGATATTTGAATATGATCCAATCAGATTTAGTTTTTTTTTAAATAATAAATTATTAAAAAAGAAAATATAACAATTTAAATAATAAAAAAATGAAAGTATTTTTCAACTATTTTCATCATATATACATGTTTTTTTATAATAAATAAATAATATAAAAAATTTATAAAAGTATAATATAAATAACATATTGGATCCTTTTGAATTGGATAGGGGTGATCTAAATCTGATTCAGTTTTTAATCGAATCTAGTTATCCAATCCGATCTGAAAATCCGTAATGAAGATATCAAAATCTGATAAAATATGATCAGACTTTGGATCGGATTGAATCATGATCCCTTTTTACCCTCTATGTTTTTGTTATTCCAATGTTTATTTAACCTATCATTAAATGGGATGTATACTATGAAACAAAAGTTTTTTCCAATAAAAATGAATACTAACAGTTAATATATTGACTATCAACCAAAGTTGCATCCTTTCATTTTTACCTTTAGCATTTTTTGCTATTCCAATGTTTGATCTCTGTAAATGTGAAATTATAAAGTGGGTTATACCCAACACAACCCGGTCATTGTAGCAATTAGGCTAGCCCATACACTTGGGTTATGTTGGGCTTGGGTTTTGAGGCTCATGCATCAGCATGCTATAGAACAAAAAGATGTACCATGCTAGTATAGGCCCGCAACCCATCACAGAACATGCCTATATATATATATATATTCAATTTTATTATACTATTTTATTCAAATTATATTGTATTTTTTTTTAATTTCATATATAAACAATTGTATACATCAAAATTCATAAGGTAGGGCACGACTCACTTAGGACCACGTGTTGGCATGGCACGACCTATTAAAGCATAGACAACCTGCAAAATCGTGTTGTATTGGCAAGACACAACCCACTTTATATTTTCTGATGAAGTAGAGAAAAGTAAAAGTTAGATACAATACAAAAAAAGGCATGAAAGATAGTAGATAACACACATACAAACAAATGAGAAAGTAATAGTAAAGAAATAATCATAAATTGTCAAATATCAATCGAACGACTTTCTAATGGCCTAAATCCAAGTTCTTCCCAACTTGGGGTCAAGTCCATATTTTCATCCCAAATTGTATTTTCTTTATCATATTTAATTTACATTAATGAATTTAGTTATAATTTTAACTACTATTTTTTCATTCATTTTCACCCATGCATTGCACGGGCTTCTCCACTAATGAAACCAAAAAAGCTTTCATCAATCAAAACCTCAAACCCACCTACCTTATTGGTTACCTTTTTATCATACCAGCTGATTGGTTATAAGCAAATCCGATATCATATAAGCTAATCCGGAGAGGATAACGGTTATTTAGTTTCACTGGATCATTTGTAAAAAAGAAAGAAGCAGAAGCAAGACCAAGGACTGAGAGTTGAGAGTTGCGAGGGAATCTCGATCTTCCACCCACAAGAATCCATAGGAGACTACAGCTGTACATTGGGACTATCTCCCATGGATGGTAATATGTAAACATGGAAGATGTTAATTGTAGTGTCCTGTGGGTAGGAGACCGAGCTCATTGCAAGGCGTTGGTTTATATGTTTCCCGTGATTCATAGACCAACTATCCATGTCTTATAGTCTTAATCAAGCTTCCATCAGCTCACCCATCAAGATTCATCTACCTGCCAAGTCAACCCAGCAAGGAGGTGACGTGTATGGGCCACCGGGTGTGGTTCGATCTGCTACCCATAAATTATGGCATCATCTCTATTCACAAAATATATAATTATACATTAAGAATATCTCCAATATCATTCATGAGAAGATGTTACCAATACAAGGTGATAGTGCTCTATGGATAGAGATGTGATAATAATTCCGAGTGCACCCACGTGATTTGCTCCCTCTCTCGCTCCAGCCTTAGGCCCTCAGCCACTCATCCATCGCCCCAGTCGTGATTCTTCTTCTTCCTGATTTTTCTTTAGTTGCTTAGTCTGATGAATGTGCCTCGGACCGACCACCACGGTTTCCTGCTCCTGCACTTCTGCTTTAACTTTTATTTTATTTTTTTTGGGTTAAAACAAAAAGCTTCTGCTTAACAATCTAAACATTAACGTAAATAAATATAACTAAAATGACTATAATGCCCTATTATTCATTAATCTACTTTTGCATTAATTGGTTTGTTCCAGTATTGAGACAGAATCAAATCCTGCAACTACTACTTTCGAGAAAAGGGGGTAAGGAGGAAGTTTTAATGGTCCATGGCACCGAATTCCTTTGCATCTACCTCAAGTCACCGGAATGGCTGACCCTCTATTTTGTTCCTCAAATGCCTCATTTGCCCTTCTAAACCAAGCACCTTGACCACAATAATGGAGGCTTTTCTAATATCACAAACTTCCTAATTATTTAGTTTTGGTAATTGCACATTGCGCACTGAATAACTTGTTGCATTATTCGTGGGGCATGCAAATGAGTGTTCTGTTCTTTACTTTGGAACCACGAGTTTGAAATCTTAGGCTATGTTTGGTTTGATTGAAAGTACGAGAGAAATAAAAAAAATAAACAAATCAAGGGAAAGTTCTTAAGGCTCTGTTCGAGAAGAATGCAAATACAAGTATATAAGGTTCATACACATGACTTTGTTTGCATTTTGCTGATTCTTCACAACGGAGCCTAAGGTTCTGTTTATTTTTAGTGCAAAATTCATCCCTATTGGTCTAAATGCATGGAAGTACAAATAGCTGAATGTATGAAACAGAATGGATGTAGGAAGAGGGTTATTTGTTTGAAAGAAAGATGATGTGATCCCCCTTATTGAGAAAGAGAATTGAGGTAAGAGGAATGTGGTGCAAATTTTTGCATCAGTATCAAGTTGCAAAATTTGCACTACCGAAGAGTATAAATGTAACAAGAATTACAAATTTCGTATCACATGGGAGTGCAAAAATCATAATTACAAAATTTTGTGCTCATTATCCCCAAAGTTGAAGGTTATTTGTTCAGAGCTAAGACAAGTTTCCCGATTAGATGATTTCTTTTACATTTTCTAATTAATGAGCTCAATCATAAAGAGATGGGAAATTTGGTCATATGGGCACCAACCTGGAAACAAGAAGGTAATCTATGTAAAATTATGGGACCCTGAAATTGTTTAGGCTGAATTTGTTTGCAGTGTAATTAAACACTTTGGTTCGGTTTTGTTAACATTTGAATGGAGTGTAGTTAAACATCGAAAATTAATGTAAAACTTCACACACATTGAGTTTTACATCAATACAATTTTGATAAAAAACGATGCAAATGTTTACATTGATAATTCCACTTTTCATTTAAACCGATCAGTGTACAACTCCATCGGTGTAATTTTACTTTTACACCACATTCAAACGCAGCCTTAATATGTGAATGTTGAATTAATGAATTCTAATGGATTAGATTCTCAATAGTGATATGTATGTGGTTTAATAGGATTTATTAATCTTATTCGAAATATTTTATGTACCTCATACCTTCCTTAATTTATTTGTAAAAATAAAACATGGATAAAATGATGATTGTATACAAAAGTGATAGAAGTTTGAAAATCATTTTGTAAATCTCAAATGAAAAATCTTCCAATAATTTTCTTGTAAGTTGATTTAGGATAAGGATGAATTTGAAGTCTTAGAAGCATATAAAAAGATGTAACCAAGGGGAAAGGAAATGGAGTTTAGTTAAGAATAGAATGAGATTAGATTCTCTTCATAAGAGGATGGTTTCCCTATTTATAGAAGTCAGGGGATGGATTGCGTTGCTTGAAGAAAGAATTTTATAATATTCTTAAACTCAGGACGTGTTTGGGAACAAATCTGGTATGCTTATCTTCTTGGGATACGTGTCTCTTACGACTACAAGGTTGTTAGAGCAGGATCTAAGACTCTACCAGAGAGTGATGTATGTCGGTACAACACTTGGGTACAAACAGTTGTGGTTTCCTTGGGCACTGATCATGCATTTGACACCTATAGGATAGCCTACGTTGTGCTCCTGATTTGGCTTCACGAGGTGAAATTGGTTTAGCTTTATGAGAGGCTCAACTCACAAGACATGAGCAGGTGTGGCCTTGCAAGTAAAAAATTAGTCATGCGATTTGGCTACAACTAGCGGTGAGCATTATTCGGTTAAAACCGAAATACTAAATCAAAAATTTCGGTTATAGTTTTTTTCTTTTTTTTAGTTTTTGGATAATTCAGTTCGGTTAGTTTGGTTTTTAGGGATTTCAATTTTCGGTTTCAGAGCTAGAAATCCGGTTAATCGAAAAAATCCAATTAACTAAAATTCATTATATAGTATGTAATATATAATATGATTTATATTTATAATATTAATGTATTATAATAAAATTCAATTTCATAATATATATTATAGGTTATAATATATAATATTTTATATATTAATTAAATTTGGTTTTTAACCCAAATAACCAAAAATCAAACCAAAAATTTCCGTTTAGATTATTTTAATTTTCTTGTAATTCAATTTTCATTTCTTTTATTTTGATTTTTAAAATTTCGATTTATTTTATTCGTTTTTTAACCGAATTAACCAAATGCTCATCCTTAGCTACAACTCTTACAAGTTTGATTCGTGAGGCAGTTTCACGAGATTTAATTACCACTTTTGCGAGGTTCCACAAGGCTCTCCCTTATACCTCACAAGGCAGAACCTTTCTGCTTCTTGATGTGTAGCAAGTTAATAGTTCTTCTATTTATTATAAATCTTACTGTGCACATCAATGAGGTTTCCACTATCTCATATTTCTTAGAAGTGATTGATTTCTCTTGTACTTGTACTTGAAACAGAAAAATGAGGTTTTTTATTTATTTTGATGGAAAACGAAAATCAATGAACAAGAGAGCCACTGGCGATGGTTTGTCATCTTCTCACTTGAGCAAAATGGAAAATTAACATGAGTGAAGAGGAGCGATCTTTCTTAGTCGAGTTAAAAATGAGCGAATGAGTTGGAGACACACCGAGCTCGGCTACTTATCACGCCCATATGAGCCCCATTTATATGGCATGTTCATTCATGATGACAGGGGTAGTACAATTTTGTCTAATCTAGGCTCATCTATGGTACAGTGCAATGCATTGGATCATTTGTTTGGGCTGCAATGTCGACTGCCACGTTGATGTCAGCTCAAACTACCGTTGCAAGCAATGGTTAAAATGTCAAAATGGTACCAACCTTTTTCTTAAAAAATGACACCACATTAGCGTCACGTTTGAAATATGTTTTTTTAAAGACACTCACTATTTGGTTGGGTGTTTTTCCAAAAAGCAAAAAATTTAACTTGCATTGAAAAAGTTGTGGTTCAAGAAAATATTTTCTTATTAATGTTTTCTCATTTTTATATTATTAATAGCATTTAAAAATAATTATATGTTAAAAAAGGATAAACTTCTTAAATTATTCCTAAGATTTAAGAAATTGACTAACTATACTCCTACTATCTCATTATTGCCTTAAAAGTATCATTACTGTTTCACACCTCCCTTCCCACGTTAACAATTACCGCAGGTCCCCTGTGATACAGAGTACGTAGCATTTCCCGCAAATCATCTTGTTGGATTGCATTATAAATGAAGTAATACTCATAACAAAGTTCAACCAAAAATTTGCATTATTTTCATTTCAAATAAAATATTGCATTGCAGCCAAACGTAGCCGAATAAAATCAAAATTAAAACGATCAATTCCGAATTCCGAAACTTATTCGTTCCTTCTTCTGCTCGCAAGTATTGGACCCTCAGACCCGAAAGCTATTTCTGTAACGGATTCCATTTTTTCTGTGGAAACCAAATTCGACTCCAAGATTCGTATCGCTTTACGTTTCGATCTTAATTTCTATCTGCCGTGTTGTTAGTGCATTAACTGTTCTTCTTTTTTCCCCTTCTCTTGATTCTGCCATTCAGATCAATGTCCGGAGAGGTTATACACGATTGAATCTCCGTGGGAAACCTGACGTTTGGAGGTATGGATTTGGATTTACTAGTTTTTGCTGTTCTGTTTCTATGTTGTTGCCGATATACGATTTTTCTTCTTTTCCTTCTATGTTTTCGAGTCTTCTTGGTGTGATCTTTGGGATCGACTATCGAGGATTGGTGCTATGGTGCAATTACTTCTTTCTTGAATTAATGAAGTCCTGAATCACATAGTTATATTTTTTAGGTGATTTGTAAAGTTCCTTTGGGTCATCGATTTCTTCTTTCGTTTCTAAAACAGCAATACAATGACATATTTTTCTTTTCATATTATGATTATTTCGTTCTTTGGGATGCCAGTTATAAACAGATATCTACAGTAGACCGTAAAATTTATATTGGATTTCTTCGTTGGCGTTTTCATGGTAGTTATCGGAGGCTCTGTTTTTCTTAATGCCGTCTTCATGTTTTCCATCCTATTTGAGGATCGCGTTAATTTTATTCATCACCATCATCATCCATGGCTGACCCCAACTATATGGGGTCGGCTACATGAATCCTGTTTTGCCAATCCATTCTATTTAAAGCCATATCCACTGTAAAAATCGTGTTAATTTTATTGATAAAAGAAAAAAAAAATTCTATGTAGGTTCCCTCCTGCTTCTTTTATGTTGAAACAAAAATCGTAGGTCTGTTTATGTAGTTATAATTAGCCTTTCCTTCTACATATTCTATCAACTTAGTATTGAATCTTATTGGGTTCACTTGATAAGCGGAACAGCTGGTAGCAAGATTTCTTATTTCTTGACTGGGCTTTCTAAATGTATCTTGATTCTTCAGTGATAAAAGAATCTGAATCTGATCATCAAAAGTACATCCTAATTCCTAGCTGTCTATAAAACAAAACTAACACAGTTTTCCACCACTTCAGTCTGAGTTCCTTTTATCTTGATGTTACATTTACAGCTTGAGATTGTTTCTTTTGGTGTTCTATATTGTTAATTTAAGTTACTTTCTATCTCAGGCAGATCTCGCTTTAAGTACTAGTCCCCATGTATTTCTCACGCAAAGCCTTTAAACTTGAGATATTTTGCCTGCCTCTGATAGTTCAGATGTCAAATCAATTCTTCTATTATGATGATACGATTTTCTTCTTGTAGGAAGATGTTTGGAGGTAATAGCAGTAATCCAGTCTTTCCTGTTCTCCTTGAGGAAAACCGGTTCCAGTATGATTCTAACACCTCAACTCAACTGCAATTATTTGGAAATTGTGAGTTCTCTGAAGAACCAATTATCTTTATATTTTCTTATTCTTGTGCCTCATTGGATTAGCAAATTATATCTGTTTCATTTGAAACTTATCATGTCTCCGGTGTAGGTCTCTCATATGAGCTGTTGCATTTATTTTGGACTGTGTTTGTCCTGTTTTTTTTTTTTTTTTTTGTTCAGTTCTGTTGGATGCTCTCTCTCTCTCTCTCTCTCTCTCTCTCTTTTTCTCTCTTGTGAGTGTGCAGGTTTCTTTGACCTTTATGCATCCATACCCCCTTGTCCATGTATTTTAGTGATGGGGATTTGAAAGGAACCCATCTTCCCTGATACTTGGTGCATTGCATCTTATTTTTAAGTATCGACTGCCATTTTGTTCTCTGATAATTTAAAAGAATTTGATAGATTGTACCAATAAAAAGAAGAATATGATGGATGGGAAGAGGTTGTTTTCCACTTAGAAGATATATGGTGTGCCCGTCAGAATGCCAGTCCTGACCTCCTGTACCTGTGCCACAGTCACAACAATAATAGAAGTTCCCTTTCATTACCAACATGAAAATCCCTTCTGACTGAATATTTATATTGGTTTTTGTTGACTGCCTTATTCACCACTGATCCATTGTCTCATCTATTGACAATTTTCATATCTGTTTGGTCCTGTGGAAGTTACATCTCTATTGACTTTATCATTTATTAGTTTTCTCCCCTTGCATCCCCCAAAGAACACACACAACACACATTCTTTCTTGATTGTTCTTTCTTATTGCATCTATAATTTTCTCTCAGTGGTGAGATGGTTGTAAGTGTTATATTTAATTATTTATCAATTCCTTGACATTTAATTACCATTTAGTTTCTTTTTCTCTAATTATTTAATGTTTTATAACTCAAACAAAAATCATAAGATATATAATTTTATCTGATAATTTGTTATCTTTTACTTTTTAATTAATGTTTGCTTCCTAAGTTTTTAACCTAGGGTTATGTTGCCTATATACAAGGAGTTACTCAGTTTAAGATATTACTTGTGATTGGACTAGAACTTGAGAAATAAACACTGAAAATATGTCCAGTTTGTTAATCTTGAGTATTTTCTCACCATAAATATTTGGTATGTGCTAATGAGGCCTGGAGGTCGAATTGGAATTGGAACCTCAAACCCACACCCATTTGTTTTAATTGGACATATAAATATTTGCATGACACTAATTTCACAATTGTGGCTTCTGTGGGTTTTCTTAATTTTAAACATGCTATTTTTGGTCAATCCATTAGGAATAGGGTTACATAGTTGTGGATCATTCATGTTTGATGTCCAACATTTTTCACATTCATAAGAATAGCATGTTTAAAATTAAGATATCTTGGCTACCTCAAACTTGCATGAAATAAAGATTTTTTATTTATTTTTTGGTAAACTTTGATTGGAGCAACTTATCAAGAAGCATGGGTCAAGGAAATTTAGGGTCAAATGGGGTGCCTCGTACATCCTCCATGTACATAATTTACCTTATTTTCGCAAATTGATAAATTAGAAATTTAACAATTAAAATGCCACATTTTGATGTAATTGAAGAAACAATCTGAAAAATAGAATACATAAGAATGGCATATGTAACAAAACTTTATTCAAGTTTTTGAAAACTATTTGACGACTCATCTGACCCTGCTCAAGGTTTGGTAGAACCCAAATTGGGTATGGGTTGCCATTCCCTAATGCAGGAAAATCCCACAGCTAATATCATAGTCAATTTAGTATGCCACTTGGAGATAGCATAGGGATGGAGGGAAAGCAATGTTCTTGGTTACTTTGTGTTAGTGAAGGGATATTTTGGTCTTTGTACCTGCTGAGATTGCTGAGTTGTTCTATTATGTTAGTTCGAGTGCCTCTTACTTAAATAAGGGTACTGATGTCTTTTCCTATCACATTAATAATATAATAACAGGTCTGGCCGAAAGTAGGGTTGAATTTTTCCCTAATTCGAACCAGACCTTTTCTCTCTTTCTTCCTCTTTCTTCCTTCTTCTTGCTTGTTTGCTTGCTTTACTTGATTGCTAACGGACAAACAGACTTCTAGGGCAGGCCGAACTTCAACATGGTATCAGAGCCTAATTAAACAAATCTGACTTGCCTAGAATTCTGTCTTCTGTGAATTCGACCTAGGTTTTTTTCTTTGATTTCTCAGCCGTTGATTGGAGATTGGGAAAAGGGCTGAAAAGGAGTGATCGCCCTCTTCCCTTGGAGGTGTCTATGCCTCCGGTTGTGTCATGTGTGATCGGTTGCTGTGTTTTCTAAGCCCTCCCCTAATCAATGTAGGGCTGGTACGTGTGGTGCAATGGGTGTTTTCTTTCTTCGTGTGGTTGTCCTTCAAGCGATGAGGTAAGGAGTTTCTTTTATGCATAATTTCTGTTATGAAGCACATAAGAGGTATGGTACAGATCGTATGGAGGGGTTTCAGATTGTAGTGTGCTAGGGTTTATGCTGGTTTGTGTGTGATTCGAAGGGAAGTGGTGTTCACATAGTGGTGAAACTTCAGGTAGCTGTAGAGTAGGATCTGTGGTGTTACAAGTGCAACTTTCAGCACTTATTATTGCTGAAATCAGTGTGCAGAATTCGGTGAAGTGTCTGTGTGCAGTGTGTAGTGTGCAGAATTCGGTGATAAAAGAATTCAGCAATGGGAGACAACAGTGATAGTAAACCTAATGTGATGATTTCTACTGACTACCTGAATGTCCAAATGACCTCCATTAAACTTTATGGGGAGAATTATGTCCCTTGGGCTAAGTCTATAGAGGTTTTTCTGAAGGCAAAGAAGAAGGTGAAGCACATAAGAGAGGAAAAACCCCCGACTAATTCTCATGAGTACGAAGACTGGGAACAAGAAGATGCACAGATCATCACGTGGTTATGGAACAATATGGAACCCAGAATTAGTGTGAACTTCATGTTTCTTGACACGGCCAAAGAGGTGTGGGATCATGCTAAGAAATTGTATTCTGGTCAAGACAATACAACCAGGGTATATCAACTGTATCAGGAATACTTCAATCTGCAACAGGGCAATCAGATTCCTGAGGAGTACTATGCCAGTATGAGAAACATCCATAATGAGTTGAATGTCTATCACCCTTTCACTCCTGATGTCAAGATTCAACAACAACAGAGGGAGCAACTTGATGTGACTCAGTTTCTGGTGGGGCTGAAATCCGAGTATGAACCAGTACGAGCCCAGATACTAGGAGGATCAGCCCTTCCATCTTTAGAGGAGGTGTTTGCTCGACTTCGGAGGACTTCCATTGGATCTATGGAAAACGCTAATGTCTCAGATAGATCAGCATTTGCAGTGTCGAGAGGTCGAGGTGTTAGAAGTGGGGCTCGAGGAGCCCAATCTGGCCGTGGTGGCAGTAGTGACCCAGTATATGGCCGGAGTGGTAGTGGTGGATTTACACATACCCGTGGTGGTGGTCGTACTGGAGGCAGAGATTTAGGGGGAGCTCGTGGTAGAGGACGTGGCTCGGGTCCACGGAGGTGTACTCATTGTGGTTTGGATGGACATACTATTAATTACTGCTATGACTTGCATGGTCCACCCTCGACCTGGGCCAATCATGCCATGACTAGTGACACCAGTTCCAGTTTTAGACAGGAGAACCGTTCAGCTGATCAGATGCCTCCTACCTCTTTAGGTGGTCTAGGCAAGGAGATGGTGAGTGTTCCTCGTGATGAGTATGAAAGGTTTGTTCAATCCACGTCGCAACAGAACACAACTACTTTTGCTCACTCAAGTATGGCTTGTTTGGCATCCACACCCAACCCCTGGATTATTGACTCTGGAGCCTTCGATCACATGACTGGAACTCCACGTGTGTTTTCTTCTCTCACTCATTGCTCAACATCACAATCTGTTACACTTGCTAATGGCTCCACATCATCTATTTGTGGTGTTGGTAATGTTGACCTGGACCCTGTATCCCTATCCTCAGTTTTGTATGTACCTAAGCTTCCATTTAATCTTATGTCTGCTAGTAAGCTGACCAAGTCACTTAATTGCTCCATTACATTTTACCCCTCTATGTGTGTTTTCAGGATCTCAAGACGGGGATGAAGATTGGTGGAGGGCATGAAGCCGGTGGACTGTATTATCTTGATGGTGGTGGAAGAATGTCAACATCCCTTCAATCATCTATCTCTCATCTCCAGTGGCATTGTAGATTTGGTCATCCTTCGCCGAAAGTGTTAAAGTCTTTGGTTCCTTCGTTGAGTCAACTTTCTGTTCTAGATTGAGAGTCGTGTCAATTTGGGAAACACCATCGTGTTCCCTTTAGCTCTAGGGTTGATAATCGTGCATTGAGTCATTTTTCTTTAATTTACTCAGATATTTGGGGTCCTTATAAAGTAATGTCATATAATGGATACAAATATTTTGTTATTTTTGTTGATGACTTTTCAAGGATGATGTGGCTCTATTTAATGAAGGAAAGAAGTGAATTATTTACCATCTTTCAGAAATTTTATGCTGAGATTCGCAATCAATTTGGCATTCACATTAAAATTTTCCGTTCTGATAATGGCCGTGAATATTTGTCTTCATCTTTTCAAGAATACTTGGACCAACAGGGCATTATACACCAAACTTCATGTACTTACACCCTACAACAAAATGGGGTGGCTGAGAGAAAGAACCGGCATCTTTTAGAAACGGCACGCTCCCTCATGCACCACATGAATGTTCCCAAACCCTTTTGGAGTGATGCAATGCTCACCTCTTGTTTCTTAATTAATCGGATGCCCACGTCTATTCTTGATGGTCGTTCTCCATTTAATGTCTTGTTCCCCACCATGTCTCCGTTTCCGCTTTCTCCTCGGGTATTTGGGTGTGTCTGCTTCGTCCATAATCTGGGTCCCGGGAATGACAAGTTATATGCATGATCCCTTAAGTGCATATTCCTTGGCTATTCCCAGACTCAAAAAGGGTACAAGTGTTACCATCCCAGTTCTCGTCGTTCCTTGGTATGTGCTGATGTTACCTTCTTTGAGTCTACTCCGTTCTTCGTGGGGTTCGGTGATGCTTCTTCCTCCACATCACCTCCTCCTCTTCCCCTTCTTGTGGCTGATCCTCTTCCTCTTGTTCCAGCCGTGTCTACGTCCTTGCCTCCGGTGCCACCGTCCATTGACCGTCCACCTATCCATCACATGTATACACATTGCCCACGTGTACCGGCTGCGACTCCTCCGGCTTCATCACCGTCGACAGATCCAGCTCCAGACCCGCCACCAGCCTCTGACCTTGATCTTCTTATTGCCTTACGGAAAGGTAAACGCACTTGTACCCTTCATCCTATTTCCAATTATGTTTCACTTACTCACCTTTCCGCCTCCCATCGCCAGTTCATCTCTTTGTTATCCTCGGTGGTTGTCCCTAAGGATGTCCTGGAAGCCCTTACTTCTCCAGAGTGGTGCCATGCTATGGAAGAAGAGCTCTCTGCTCTCCATCATAATCACACTTGGGACCTCACTGCTCTTCCTCCTGGGAAACAGGTTGTCGGTTGTAAGTGGGTTTATACCGTTAAGTACTTGCCTGATGGTCGTGTTGAGCGCCTGAAGGCGCGATTGGTAGCGAAAGGGTACTCCCAAACCTATGGTATTGACTACACAGAGACCTTCTCCCCGGTTGCTAAGATAGGGTCAGTTCGCGTTATCATCTCTCTTGCAGTTATGTATGATTGGCCCCTATATCAGCTGGATATCAAAAATGCACTTTTGCATGGTGATTTGCTCGAGGAGGTCTACATGGAGCAACCTCCAGGGTTTGTTGCTCAGGGGGAGGATGGTAAGGTATGCAGACTTAAGAAAGCTATATATGGACTTAAACAGTCCCCTCGAGCATGGTTTGGTAGGTTCAGTGAGGTGGTCAAGAAGTTTGGTATGAAACAGTGCCAAGTTGATCATTCTGTCTTCAGTCATGACTCTCCGGCAGGAAAAATACTACTGGTGGTGTATGTAGATGATATCGTTGTTACTGAGAATGATAAAATGAGCATTGACAGGTTGAAGGCCTTTCTACAACAACACTTTCAGACAAAGGACCTTGGCAAATTGAAGTACTTCTTGGGCATAGAGGTAGCAAGATCTAAGCATGGTATTAATCTATGCCAGAGGAAATATGTGTTTGATTTGCTGGAAGAAACAGGTTTGTTAGGTACGAAACCAACTGAGACACCTATGGAAACAAATACGAGGCTGAGCAGTGATATGGGTGAAGTATTTGAAGACCCTGACAGATACCGACGACTTGTAGGCAAACTAAACTATCTAACCATTACTCGGCCAAATATTTCATTTGCGGTTAGTGTGGTGAGCCAGTTCATGTAGAAACCTTTGGTCCCTCATGGAATGCAGTGCTAAGGATTGTGAGGTATTTGAAAGGAGCTCCTGGCCGTGGTTTGCTATACAAAAGTGGCGGGAAACTGGAAATAGAAGGATACACCAATGCTGACTGGGCCGGTTCTATGTCTGATAAGCAGTCTACCACAGGCTATTGCACTTTTCTGGGGGGTAACCTGGTGACGTGGAAAAGTAAGAAGCAAACAGTTGTGGCAAGAAGCAATGCAGAAGCAGAATATAGGGCTATGGCACATACTGCTTGTGAATTAGTGTGGCTAAGGAACCTTCTATAGGAGATAGGGTATGCCATTAGTACTCCAATGAAGATCTATTGTGACAATCAGGCTGCAGTTCATATCTCTTCTAATCCAGTGTTTCATTAAAGAACCAAGCACATTGAGGTTGACTGTCATTTTGTGAGAGAGAAGGTGCTGAATGGAGTGATAGAGATTGCATATGTTAATACGGGAAACCAGTGGGCAGACTTGTTTACAAAAGGTTTGAGTTGGGGGAGAGTGGACTACATATGTAACAAGCTGGGATTATATGATATATATTCACCAGCTTGAGGGGGAGTGTTAGTGAAGGGGTATTTCGGTCTTTGTACCTGTTGAGATTGCTGAGTTGTTCTATTATGTTAATTCGAGTGCCTCTTACTTAAATAAGGGCACTGATGTCTTTTCCTATCACATTAATAATATAATAACAGGTCTGGCCGAAAGTAGGGTTGAATTTTTCCCTAATTCAAACCCAGACCTTTTCTCTCTTTCTTCCTCTTTCTTCCTTCTTCTTGCTTGCTTGCTTTACTTGACTGCTAACGGACAAACAGACTTCTAGGGCAGGCCGAACTTCAACACTTTGTTTCATTTTTTTTTCTAAATATGTTTTTTGTTGTGTTTTGGTTTTGATTTACAGATTCTGGTTTAACAATATCAGTTTATGATATGGTGTATTCCATGCAGTTATTATACATTTATTGTCTTTTCCACTCCTTGGTTTAATCTGCTTTGCTAACATCATGCAAATTTATTCTGTCTTGCTTGATTGTTCTATTGTTGGACTAATTGTTTAGCAATTACCTGCCATCCATGCACAGTACAAGCTGGTTGCAGTGTTAATCCAGTGACCTTTGTTGGAAATGAGCAAGTCTCCCCCATGAACCAGCCAACAAAAAGAGGCAGCGAAACAGAAGATTTTCTGAAGCAGCAAAGGTTTCAAATCTCCTTGAATACTAACTTTTGTCAAGATGAAACTAACCGGTCTCCAAGCATTCCTAACTTGAATCCTGTCTCAACTGGGTTGAAGTTGTCATACGAGGATGATGAACCCAACTCCTCTGTTACTTCTGCAAGTGGAAATATGACAGGAGCTCTTCCTGTGATTCTGTCCCTTGGCGACAGCCTCAGGACTGAACTTGATTGCCAGAAGGAAGAGTTTGATCATTATATAAGAATTCAGGTACAACTATACATTATATTCACCTGACCACTTTGCATCCAATTTGTTGATCAATGAACATTTTGGCAGAACGAAGAAGGCCAGAAAGAAGTCCATCAACTAGTGGATGTTGTGTTGATCTAATCAGATTGTTTGGCCTATTAGTACTGCCTTGGTTAGTGTCAGTATCATTGTGCTGCATGTGCTGCAAATTATGGTTTTTCATCTATGGTCAATGTTCATCATATATAAGTACTCACTTTGTAGTTTAGGCAAGGATGAAGTGGTAAATACTTGATGGTAGTTTGATTGTTGCTTTCTGCACCTTTACCATTCAAACTCACTGTATTTTGTTCTTGGTTTCTCATCAAATAGGAAGAACACATCGCAAAGGGAGTGAGGGAGATGAAGCAAAGGCACATGGTTTCTTTCCTGAATGCCATAGAAAAAGGAGTTGGCAGGAAGCTGCGAAAGAAGGAGCTTGAGATAGAAAATATGAACAGGATGAACAAGGAACTGGTTGAGAGAATAAAACAGGTGACCATGGAAGCCCAATCCTGGCACTACCAAGCAAAGTACAATGAGTCGGTAGTCAATGTCCTCAAGAGTAATCTCAAACAGACCATTGCACAAGGTGCTGACCAAGGAAAGGAAGGCTGTGGTGACAGTGAAGTAGATGATGCAGCATCCTCTTACATTGACCAGAACAATTTACTGAGTTTTCCAGGTGGATCTGGGACTAACCATCAAGGGTTAAGGGAACAGATGACTTGCAAAGCATGTAAAAATAAGGAAGTTTCCATGCTGTTGTTGCCTTGCAGGCATTTGTGCTTGTGTGTATACTGTGAAGGGTTTATTGATGTCTGCCCTGTCTGCCAGTCAATAAAGACTGCTAGTGTTCAGGTGTACATGTCCTGACTCCTGGAAAGTTCAAACCAAATATATGGAATGGAAAAGTTATTCATAGCCTTTTGCTTGAATTTGCGTTCTGAATCCCTGGATAATGTGAAATACATGTGGAGCAAATAGCAAACTCGAATGGAGTTTTGGTGATTATTCCTTTGTCCCAATTGTTGTATTTAGAACTTAGCCTCCTCCTTGGTAGGTAGGCATCCATGTTTCACACTTGCTAGAGCAGTGTATAAATGGGAACCGGCCATGCTGTTAAGAGAGAGAAGGAAATGACTTTTATTTGACAATTAATGACTTTTATATTTATATCTATGTATGAGAGAGAAAGAAATGACAATTATTTGAACACTTTACAATGGGAAAGTATAATAGGGCAAATCAATAGTTACAACCATATATATAATATAGTAAACAGGAAAGGAAAATGATTTCTTATCTGGGTCAACCAGGACTACCCTACACTGGACCTGCAGCTTACTTTTGCTACATTGAAGGATGATTTGGCCTGTCCGGCCTATTCATCAAATTGGACATATTTGGATTGGTCATACCTCATATCATGGTTTTGAAAACCGGACCAGATGGTGAGACTGGTTGACCCAGGAACCAGTCAGGCAATCGGAATCAGTTCTGCTCATCCTAAAACCGCTCCTGGACCAAAACCGTTGATTTAGTCAGCACCCACAGACCTGGGTGGTTGAATCATCGATCCATCAACCCGGACAATGGTTTTGACTTTTTTTTATTTTAATTATTTTATTTTTTAAATTAGAATGAGCCATCAGTTTGAATTGGACAGTTGGACCATTTGACCCAAGAACCGGTCCCCAAAATAGTTTCATGTCCAGTCCGGTTTTTAAAATTTGGTAAGCGATTGGTCATTCAAATCCTTGGTATGGGTACGTTATGCCATTATCTAATGGTGGTGCTCTCCCGAAATTGGTTTCAGTGCTCACACTATTTGCACAGTCCTTTGCAGTCTTGCATTGAGAATATTTCCCCATGAAAAATAACATATTCCTAATACACTGTGTAAATGGCTGTGCAAAATGTAAAGTAAACGTGGTCTTGTGACTTGTGAGCACTGAAGCTCATCTCCGTTCTCCCCCAACTAACATCAGCCTCGTCCTACAAAAAATTAGGAACAAAATGTACGTTGTTTTAGTTTAGACCTCTAGTCTATGCCTGTAAGCAAGCCTGAAATTTGTTCCCTATGGTAAGGTACCTTGTTTTATACTGTCGAAAGGGGTTTGAAGCCGAATTATGCTCATTGATAAATTTGGTGAATAAGGGAAGAAACCAAATAGGCATCATATTTAATAAAGTGTCAGACCTTTGCTGATACAACACTAAAGCAACTTGTTAAAATAATGAAGGAATGACCATCTTCCCAAAATTTATATTTACTCTACATTATAATGGGTTTGCTCTTGCCTTTTAAAAAAAACGATCTGGAATCGAAACCATTTTGACCATCAGTTTTTAGATCAACGGTTTAATCATTTAATTCGAACAGTCAATCCATTCTAACAAAATAAATTAAAAGATGAAAAATAATTAAAATTTAAAAACGGTCAAAACAATTGAACAAATTGATGATTCGATCACCCGAGTCAATAGGTGATTGATTCGACGGCTTTTGTCCAAGAACCAGATTTAGGATAAAACTGAACTGATTGCCTACACAATTCCCAAACCAAACAGTCCGACTGTCTGAATCAACGGCGGTTCAAAAACCATGCTTGCTACAAAGTAGGTTGGGTCTCTCTGCTCTCTTCCCTCTAATCTCTCTCTCAGGCCAGCCTCTTCATCTTTTCCGGTGTCACAAGCCCCAGTATCTTAGACATGCACATGATGACGATGGAATTTATTAGTCATAACTGCATCCACAATAAATTTGATGTGACATATTATCCTGTTTCTCCTTTTCCATGCAAATTTTCTCCCTGTATGAATTCCTTTTTCATGTAAACTTTTTTTTTGTTTTATTCCATAACGAAATATCCAACATCCTATAGTCATCCTGCAAATCACCTATTACAACTACAGAAACAAGAAAAGAAAAATCAAACAGAAGGGAGATATTCATTTATTTACTTCAATGTAAATATTACAATCAATGAATAACGCATCAGATACATTCATTCAAAAGAAATAAGAGACTGCACAATGGATATTTTCCACGTAAAATGATATGTAGGTCGCTGAAAACCATAATTGAAGGGTTTTGCACTAAGCACCAGTGTCAGAAAAGTACACCAAGTGGAGGGGTTAGAGCCTCCCCCGGGAATTCCCAACTACAGTTGTAGACACCAATCATCAAATCCTTCTTCTATTGTCCACTCGTTTTTTCTTCAATGCAGGTTCAGCTTCTATACGTTCACCACTTGATTTTATCTGAAAGAAATGAGCTAACTTTTTTAGAAAAGATGTTTCCCAAAAGTTGTAAATAAGAGACATGATTCACGAGGTAACTTTTTTCACCTTATCAAGCTTCTCCCTGACCAGCCGAACTGTCTCATTCATTGAAGGAGTTGGGAAATAATCCTGAGATTATACATGCCAAGAACAAAAAACCTTTTTAGTTCAGGAAGTTGAACAATCTGGCTATTCAATAGATTCTGTTAGACCAAGGAAAAAGTCACAATGTTGTCATTGACTACTGAAAATAATAATAGTAAATGACGTTTAAGGCCAAAAAGCCCTAATCAGTGTGACATTTGGGACTTGGTTATGAAGTGGGCCATTGATTAGACAATCAGGAAAATATAGGTTCATTCTAGTCACAATGCAAATAGGGTAAAGCATAACTGTCAGATTAAAGAATAGTGCCTTGACCAATTAATAAAAAATTTAAGACTAATGTCGCAAAAAACTCATTATCTGCTAGGTAACATAATATGATAATAATACAAACCTGGACCAAGATTTTGGTTGTTAATACTGTTCAACCTAGCCAATTTACAAAAGGACCTGATAACATTGACCATTGAATCTACATTGAGCCAAATACTGCTAATAAGCATTCAAAGTAATAGATGACCACCATTCATCAAAGCACAAGGAAGAACAAAAGTGGCACAAGTTGTCCAACATAGCAATGCACAAAGCACAATCTAAACGAATGATGAGACCACAACCAAGTTTAATATTGTAATGGAATTGACAAACATCCATGTAAAGTACCAAACACAACATGACACACTATTGCAATATACCTGGTTAAAGGACACTTTTGTGATGAGAGGGTCTTTCATCTCAGAAGTCCCTTCTATTTCTTCATTCCCCCTAGGGACAAAATCATCACAAGGAGAAAACACTATTTATTTCAAGACTTAAGAAGCATTCCTAAACAGAGACGCAAAGCATAAATTAACACAAAAAAACAGCAGTTACCTTTGGGTAAAATTAATCCCTTCAGAAATGTAGTTGACCTGTAATGGAGCTGGAGAGACTAAAGGTTCTTTGACAGCACCTGGGGTTTGAGATGAAGACCCTTTCAACCTTCCTGCTGCAACTAGGAATATAAAATAAATTAGAGATAAATTCTGAAAGAATAAAATCTCATTAGAACTTCAAATCAAAGGAAAAAAATTCTCTTTCTTCTATGGATTGTATCCCATTCAGAGTACTCACAATTTAGTCGTGCTAGAACTTCCTTTATTCTTCCCTCTAATTTGTCCTTTGTGTCAGAAAGGCTCTCAAAATGAGGAGCATAAGAGACTTGTAGTCGATTTCCTAGGAAAACAAACTCATCCAGTTTTTTCTTTGCAAACCTGCAAAAGAACTTGTCAGCAGTTCAAATACACCATAACATTATCTTATTGCATATGAAGTTCAATAAACAAAACATCATATGAATATAGCAAGGTAATAACATGGACTTGTCTGCCTACGTACCAGCTATGTCATAGGAAGCATGTCACAAGATCTAGCATATATTGGTATTAATTAGACTCACCTGGCATTGCTAACTAATAAAAATTTGATCCAGTAAACATCAGTAAATGGCTCACAGTCTTCTCCATCCATGGGCTTAAACCTGACAAAGCCAAATGACTTGTAATTGGCTACTGACAATACCAAACAAATAGTACACAAAGAGAAAAGAAAAGGGAAAATCTCAAAGGAATTTCCCATGAAATTGATACAGATGAATGCAAGCAACTACAAATATGATTTGGCTGATTTTTATTTATTGTCTTGTACTCTTGGGCAGCATGGTTATTTTAGTGTTCTGTCATTTCTATTAAGGTTTCATCATAAACTTATGTCCCTCTAGTCAGTTCATATTTGTCTCCAAGTTCTGCAGTTGTACATTACATCCATAGCTTGTTCAATCTCCTATATAATTGTGTTAATCATTTGCCTACTCTACTTGACAGCACCCCTGGCAACGAAAAAATAAGGAAAAAAAGAGAAAAAGATAAAGAAAACAATAATGCTTCATATGTATGTACCTACATATATAAAGCAGGCTTGCTAGTCAAGTCATAGTGAAGAAGTCATACACAACTGAGAAACTTCAATGTGGCATGAGCCGCATTCAGTTACTTTTGCCAACCTCTATTCATGGGAAATATTTGAGCTTAAAATTCCTCATTATATAGGCAAAATACACAACTGGAACTAATGTGGACTAGGGGAGCAAAAAGGTGGCTACTCATACAAGATGTTGACTGGTTAGGGTAGGTCATGCAGGGAAGGTCCCTACTTGACCTGGTTAGGGCCAACCACCATATGCAAAGATATGCATGATCTATTCTCTATCTCATACACAAGGTTGTTCTCCCTAATCAATTGCAAGAAGGATCAAATAACATCTTCTGCCAATTATAAGAAAATCTATTAAAGTCAAAATCACTAAACTCCTTAAAATAGTGGACCCAAAATGGAGCAAAAGGTCCACCTTTCCTTTGACCTTTGACAATAGAATCCAAGTTCCTTTTTCCTTCAAGATGTTGACTAGTTCTTTCCTTCCAAATTCTCCAACTACAAAAGGAACAAAGCTGTATACTGCTCTCCCACCTCCTCCTCCTATACCTTTTTCACCTGCTATTATTCAATAAAGATACCTTAATGAAATGGATCAGCAAGTGAGGAACTGGCTCCCTATGAGAAGGGCATGAATTATGAGTAGACATTCTACAAATTTCTTTGCTTCAAGATCAGGTGGGGGTGGCCACAGAGAGCATATACCGACATAGGGAGCTACTCAATTATTTCAAAGAATTATTCAAACATGAGACGTGAATAACTAGAAGTTAAGGATTCCTGTTCCGTTGAAAACAAAACATTCTAGACAACTAGACCTCCACAAGAGAACTAAAGAAGCATGTAGAATTTCAGGTTTTCAGAGTGGGGTGACATCTAAATTAAAATTTTTGGTGAGAGCATCGTTTCTTTTCCAAAAAAGGAATATTACCGAATTAATATTGCTCCTGGCTGTTGGGAGGGATGGACGGATAAGTTTTAACCTATAGAATTTTTTGCACAATGTGTTTTCTCTCAGACACAAATCTCATGTTCTAAAACTTTCCTTTATCCTTACTTTTAATAAAATTTCTAATCCCCGCTTCAAGGCATGTTTTTGTTCAGAAAGGAAAAGATAATATTCCATCAACGTTAAATCCCCCCCAACCTCCTTCTTTATGTGACACCAAAAACTAGACAGACAACATGCATTTAGTTTAAGTAAGTGAAAAGTAGCCTGTTTATGACAACTGATGGCAGCCTTTACTCACAAGACCATTTTATAATTCCAATAATTCATCATGCAAAACTACAATCCAATAATTTATCTTAGATGGGTTCTCCATACATGCTAAAACACTTGGATTCAGGTTATGTTAGCATGTAGCATCCTTGTCAAGTACTAGGTCCCTGCAAATATGACATGTCAACCTCTAGAAATGATGGCACAACTACATGGATGTATATGATATTAGATTCATAAATAATATTTCAAATATAGTTGAGAAGATAAATAGCTATCAAAAAATAATTGAGATGATAAAATTAAAATTTGGAAAACCAAAATGCCTGAATGAAACATGCTCATTGTCATTATACCTTATCTAAGAGTTCTAAGTGCCAATATTTTGTAATGAAACTTGTCTATGGGGACATTGCTTGGTGCTATGGTAAAACCTCAAGCTGACAAGCATGGCAATGTAGGTTTAGGTCTGAGAGTGTCTACTTTGTACAAAATGTTCCAAAGGTTACATTCATATCTTGCCAACCCTACCAAAGACCAACATTGGGTAACAGCTTTAATGATCCTTAAGATTGGACATTTGGACTATCATCATCATATTACAACCAGTGTCATGCCAAGAGCCAAGTGGTGGCACAGTGTTCAAGTCCAGACAACACGAATTTCAAAATTAGTCGTTTCTTTCTCAAAAAAATAGAATCTAATAATTAATGATATGGAGGACTTACTCCTCTATCTTCCCATAGGATCCAAATAATTTCAACAGTTCATTGCCACATCCCAGTGCTGGTACATTCCTAACTATAAGATATCTGCAAACACCAAAACAAACAAAAGGGATTGGATAAAATAGTTAAATTAACCTCCACAAAAAATTTACCCCTATGGTTAAAAAAGAAAAGATTAAATAAACAATTAAAACATGAAAAAAATCTGATTTTATATCATATGGAATGAATAGAATGAAAGAAAGAATTGTAAAAGGAGTATATTAGGATGAGTATTTCTATCTAATTGAAAATTTGAACTTGATACCTTGATTTTAATCACATTCTAAACTCTAAAGAGATTTAGATGTCAAAATTGAGAATGTTTAAGATAATGAAGATATAAAGCACCTTGATTCATCACATACTGTATATACACGAACAGCAGGAGGTTCGTCTCTCTTTCGTGTCATCTTACTAAACAAATAAATTCTTTTGTTGAAGAAAAGAGTTCCGTCCCATATGCAAGGTCAGGTTTGGCTGCTTAGTCATAGAATCAGAAATAAAATAACAATAGCAATAGTAAGAATTTCAATTGAACCCAGGTAAGGAACACTGAAATATCTTGGGGTAAAAGCAAATTATAAATTTAAAAATTAGAAAAGGCGAAATAGCACAATCCAATTGAACCCAACTCTTTCAGAACTATAGTCAAAATAAAAAGAAAGGAATTGCAGTCACCAAAGCAACAGCCTTTTCAATTTTAGGAAAGACAAGTTGAGGACGGGTAAAGAAGTTTGTGAAACGAGAAGATCCAGTGAGAGGGAAATCACCAAAAGCCAAAATTCCTTAACGAAGTTATATGCATTGGAGGGGATTTGGGAAACAGAATAGCATGGATGCCTATTGGTGGGTTGGGTTTAGGACTGATTAGGTTAGGAGTTTCACTTTTCATGGGGAATACTAAAACGCAAAATATCAAATGCAACTACTGAAAATCCTTCGGCATTACAATTACGAAAAAAATACCTTTTTTGAATCAGTATGAAACTACTGTTATCCACATAAAGGACTCTAGTTCAACGAGGATCAAGGGACATTTCTTCATTGTTGCACCGGAATCTAATCTACTTGTACAGAACCCAGTATTTATGTCAAATACCATGAACGATCAAAATGGTGGTTAAATGTGCTCCTCGTGTTTCTGTCAAAAAGGAAATTGGACACAAAGCAATAAATAAATAAAGATAATAAAGCAAGAGGATAAGGAAGGACTTACAGTTTCCATGGCTATCGCCGGAAGACACTTTGCTGCCGCAAATGCTCCCCAAGTGGTTGGATATTTTTCTTATGATCCGTTTGATTGCCAAGAAAGGATGGGATGGGAAGGGAAAATTTATTTTCTAATTCTTGCCACACTATGCTTGGTTGTTGAGACCAGTTATCCCATCAAATATGTTCCTAGTGTTTGGTTGTTGAGAAAATTTTATAGGATTCTTCAATTTCATAAGTTGCATTAATGGAGCCAAACCATTGCTAAAGAGACAAGAGAAACGCACCCCTTTCCCTCTTTAACAGACTAAGAAAAGCAATTAAACGTCTAGAGGCCAGCTTGCAGCTGCTCAAAAGAAAAGGGGAAAGGGAAAAACTCAGATGGCACAAGAAAGAGATTTTTTAGGCTATTAATATAGCAATGGAAAACAAATTTTAAGAACTCACAAAACCACCCAAACCCAGAAATTACTTGCAGTTTGCATAAACTGCTTATTCATGAGGTTTCAAATTCCTCCTTTTGCTCCTCGCAATTGACAAAATGGTAAATGCAACAAAAATAAGAGTTTTAGGCACAAATCACCCCTGTTCCTCCATTTAAAGCTCATCTTGTTTCCTGCAATCAGATAATAATACCCAGGATTTCTATTTGGGAAAGAACAAAATCAAACTCAGATAAGTTTGACTGAGAAATAATAATAACGCCTCACATAAATTTTAAGAAGAAATGGCAATCTCAACAAGTTCATTTCTTTCTGGTAATCTGGAATTCCTCGAAAAGAACAGTCTATACCTATTAATTCACTAGATTGTTAAATCCAAAAAAAATGAAAACCTACTCAAAACCGGACGTTTGTAGTTAACCCAAAAAACTGAAACTATCGGCGTCTCTGATCCCTTCAACCGGAACCAGAAATTAGAAGCTGCTCTGAGACATTAAAATTTATCAAAAAGATGAAACTAGTTATGTTTACTCAAAAAACCTTGTATTCTCTACTGGAAACAAAAGACTCGCCGGAGTCGGTTTTTCATCGAAAAAATGAAGAAAAAAGACTTTTTATGATGGAATGGTTAGGGCAAGTGTCATTTCAGAATGGAACTTGCTTCCACCGGAATCTATTTTGCAAGAAAATCCTGAAAGACGACGATCTGATTATTTGCCATTTGGAGATCTGAAGCTCGACTGGAGAGAGAGATTCCGGCAAAGAAAATACAGAAAAGCTTTAAATAGTTTGAAATGGAAATGAAGGTATGATGACCGAAGAAGGCCTTACCTTCTTAAAAGAAGAAGACTGAGCCGGAGAAGTTTCGTTTCTCATTGGGGTCGCACCTACCTAGTGGGCGAGACCCCGCGTCCCAAATTTTGAGAAGAGATTTCTCCTCCCAAGTCGCATCTCACGAGCAAGCTTCTCGGGGTCCTCGGGGAAGAGGGCTTCTAATATATATATATATATATATATATATATATATGTAAAAGTAATGATTTCATGTCAAAGCCCCTTACAATCACACATGTGATAATTATTATTAATTAATTACAACTATTAATTATTAATTACTAAAAATTACTATTAATTATTTTTAATTAATTAATTTCAGTTATTAATTATTGAAACTTATTTCTTATAATAATTACAGCTAATACTTAATTATTGATAATTTATTACTCACAATATTGCTCATTATTAATTCGAAATGATGATTAATTAATGATAATAAATAAATATTTTCATAATGATAATTAATAATTCAGAAATAATCATTTTATATTTATATTAAGGCATATTAATTATTTTGAAAATAAATATTTAATGTTAATTATTTATATTATAATTATTATCAGAAATTATAAATCATACATTTATATAAAATAATTAATTATATTATTATAAGTAATTATAATTAATAATATTATATTAGTCAATATAATTATATTATTTTTATCAATAATTATAATTAATTATTACTATACTAATGATGATAATTATTACTTCAGAATGTTAATTAATTAATGATAATTAATAATGTTAATTAATTAATGATAATTAATAATGTTAATTATTAGTTGGGATATAATCATTTTATATTAATCTTAATTCATATTAACTATTTTATAAATATATAATTGGTGTTACATATTTACATTATTATTATTACAAGTAATTATAATTAATTTTATTATTATTCTCCAATAAATACTTCATTTAGTGAAAGTTAAATTATAAAACTTTCTATTATTCAATATTGTTAAACTTAAAGAATTATAAAAGCAAATATTATTTTATGAATTAACTAAAAATCATATTTATAACAAATTACTTAATAAAAATAAAATAATAATAATAGTAATAATAATAACACTTTAATATTACTGATTTCAAAATCAATACATACATAATAAGAATCTATTATTAGTTAATAATAATAATATATGTATTATTATTACTAAATTCATAATTACTAATATATTTTTAATCTATTAGTAATACTGATTATTATTAAAAAATGTTAAAGGCAAAATTTAATTACTTAAAATTATTTTCTGAAATTACCCATTTTAAATCTAGTAGATAATTAATTAATAATTTTAATTTCTTAAAATTATTATTTACTAAATAATTTTAAATACTCTTTGATTAATGACCTTATTTTTGAATAATTGGTTTTTTATGTTCAATAATTTTTTTTTTTGCAAAAGTCCAAATATTTTTTCATTTGCAATGTTAATCATTTTATTTTTCTCTTATTCAGTTTTTCAAAAGATAAAAAAATAAATTAATGATATTTACCTATTTTTATCAATTATCTATTTATCAAGTTGTTGTCATTGATGATGACGATGATGATGAGTCAACTTTTTGAAAGAGAAGAGTACTAATAATAATTAATGACTCCTAACTAATTAATTTCAGCTGTTAATTACTAATAATAATAACTCACTGATAATAATTAATTACTGATAATAATTTCTTATAATAATTACTGCTAATACTTAATTACTGGTATTAAATACTTACTGATAATATTTCTCATTATTAATTCGGAATAATTAATAACGATTTTCATAATGGTAATTAATAATTCAAAAAATAATCATTTTATATTTATATTAACTCATATTAACTATTTTGAAAATAAATATTTAATGTTAATTATTTATATTAGAATTATTATTAGAAATTATAATTCATACATTTATATGAAATAATTAATTATATTATTATTATCAGTAATTATAATTAATACTTATATTAATTAATATAATTATATATTTATATTATTATTATTATCAATAAATACAATTAATTATTACTAATAAGAATGATTTCTATTAAAATTTAAATATTGATATAATTACTTACTGGCAATTAGTTCCTTCATTATAACAATGATAATTATTACTTCGGAATGTTAATTAATTAATGATAATAATTAATAAGTATTATAATAATATTAATTATTAATCTGGATAAAATCATTTTATATTTATATTAATTCATATTAATTATTTTATGAATGTATAATTAGTGTTACTTATTTACATTATTATTATAATTAATTATAATCAATACTATTATTATTCTCCAATAAATATTTCATTTGGTTAAAGTTAAATTATAAACTCAATTATCCATTATTGTTAAACTAAAAGAAATATAAAAGCAATTGTTATTTCAGGAATTAACTAAAAATCATAATTATAACAAATTAATTATTTCATAATAATAATAATTTAATATTATTGATTTCAAAATCAATACACATAATAAGAATATATTATTAGTAAATAATAGTAATAATAATATACTTATTATTATTACTAATTTCATAATTATTAATATATTATTAATCTATATTAGAATAAAAAAATATTCAAACTGCTACTAAATGAATGAACTAAAAATCTATGAGTATTCTAATTGACTTGAAATTGACACATTAACATGCCCAAAATTATAATTTCAACCTACATTTCCTATTTCTATCTCCCAATTCACATAATTCAAACATACCATTATGTTATGTACATGTTTCCCTACCTTTTTCCTAAAGATAAATTTTAGCGAGTCTACACGCACTGTGAGGAGCTTAGACTTAAAATCCGTAACCATGATCGATCAAAAGAAACGTCACTTAACTTGGAGGTGACTTCCATACTTAGGATGGTCCCATTATTCTCCTTTCTTTTCATGTTTCTTCTCTTGGATGGGCTTTGGAGTCTTGATTAAATTATCAATTGATTGTAACTATGCACGATATATTTTTCTTCTCTTACTTCAGAGGATGGATGCATTTGCAAATGTTGTTTGGCATGGATTGTTTTTCTTAGCAGCTGTTTGAATGATTTTCTTCCTTCTTCACTTCTTTGAATGAATATCATTTAAATGCGTTTTATTCACATTCATATGTCCCTAAATATTAAGCAGTATTGGTGATATTGTTGTAAACATCCATCTAATTTTACTATTTTATAAATAGATTAATGATTTCAAAGTTATTGATACTTTTTTGGGGGTGGGTTGCTCATCAAGAAATTGATTTTTTATTATTAAATAGTAAATTCCAAATTAAATGATATTGTAGTTGCCCCTTACTTAGTATGGGGTCATTATCTAGATAAAACATGGTAAGTCTCTTAAATCAAATAAATAGACTACCCTAAATATCTATTATAAATAATTAAAAAATGAAATAATTCAAATTAAATCAAATAATTACTTGTTGAAAATTACTGAATTAAGTATATAATAATAGCAATCAACTATTTATAGAAATAATTAATAATAATAATAATAATAATAATAATCAAGTACTTAATTAAGTAAATAATAAAAAATGAAATAACATCCATCAATTATCATTAATATTTATTCAAAGCACGCCTCATAATAATTACCGAATACAGTAATTAAACCTTAAATAAGAATCAATATTTATTAACAACCATTAAAATTGTTAAGCCAAATCATTAATGTTTATTCTTAAATGCAAAATATGAATTAACAAATCTATTATATAATAATTATAGTCGGTTGGAAAAAAATATTTTAAGTAAATATTTAAATAATTACAAATTTAAAATAAATTAATAATAATAAGAATAATAAGAATAAGAATGGTTAAATTAAAGTAATAAATGGTTCAAGTTGAATTTAGTGACCCATATAATTTTACGGGTTTGACATATAAGGGTAAATTTATGTGGACCCGTAGACTGTATGAGTGACTTAAAAAATGGCAGTTTATAAACAATAATAAAAAATGGTAATAAAAATTATTAATGTTTATTCATATATATATATATATATATAATTAACTTCCCCGTACTTAGTACGGGGTCATTCACTAGTTTTTTAGTAAAACTAGTTTGTGCAACGCTTGAATACTTCGCTATACGGATATGTTTGGAGAATTTGAGGGACTCCGGAGTCTAGACTCGCTTGGGATGTGGTGAGAAAAGAAATTGAAAAACCGAACCGAAAAATCGGTTAATCGAACCAGTTGGTTCCGTTTTGGTTCGATATTTTTAAAAAATCGAAGGTATCGATTTGGATTTGGTTAATCAATATAAAAAATCGATGGTTAACTGAATTGACCGGTATACATATATTTCTATATATTTTATACATATATTTATGTATACTATATATATTTTATATATTATAAATTAGTAAATATGCATTATATATAAATATAAGTATTTGTAATATATTGTTTATTATTCAAAATATAATATTATATATATTTATAATTTATTATTATATATTTTTGTAATATATTATAAAAACTAAAAAACCAAAAAACCGACAAATCGAACCGATTGATTTTAGTTTGGTTTCGGTTACCGGTTTTCCAAAAATCGGTACTATTGGTTCGGTTCAAAAAAATGCCCCATGATTTGGTTAACCGGACCATGAGCACCCCTATGTACCAGCATTGGGATGTGGCGATGAACTGTTGCATAAATTCATGTCCCAAAACTGTTGTTTTATGTAAAAACTATACTGCACTCCACTTCAGAATTATAAATTCTACTGCAGATTTACAATAATTCAAAATTTCAAATATTCCCACTTATAACATCAATACCCACCTGTATATTCATCAATTCCGAGCCTGCATCTACCCCAAATATACAATAGAACTAAAATTTATTGGGGTGGACTGAACAATAAGAACCCTTAGTTTTATTTTCTCTTAACAAATCCCGTGATAGCCGTTGGTGGAGTGACGGAATCGGTGATAGCCACTATTGGAGTGACGGAATCAGTGATAGCCGTTGCCGAAAAATAAAACTCCATTGTTTATCCTAGTGGGGTGGTGGAATCAGTGATAATCGATGATAGCCGTTGTTGATCCCCAGCATCCTCTTGATCTTTGGGAATGGGATAGTGAATATAATACAGAAACACTATTTCCTAAGGTTTTAGGATAAATTTAGAATGAAATGTCAGCCATATCCAATGCCATGTTATTATTCGGTTGTGTTGAAATTACATGAATAGAAGCTTTCTAAATATGAAGATTATCAAGTTATTTAATCATCAAAAACACGGTTAACACGTTTGTTGAGATCCAAAGGCTGGCTGACTGCTTTCTCTGCTTTTCTCTTTACAATGGCTACTTCATTAGTTTTTTGTGGTGCCAGGTTTTTCAACTGTCAACTTGGGTGAGTTGGACCGAGTTTAGGACGAATGCAACCAAGAACCTAAATGTAAAAGGTCAAATCTGATCTGAGAAATGCAAGCACAATCAGTAAGCTCTGGGCAAGCTTTTTGTGACAATAGACAGTGCTTACGTTAGATCAGAGCTAAACTTTTCCGGTCATATTCACGGGAGGGATCAACCCATTGCTCTGGGAACCTGTCATCGCAATCGGTACATTCAATCTTCCTTCCTACAACATTGATTTGTTCTCTAAGTCGGGGAAGGCCCAAGGGTTTTCTAAGAGAAAAGGGCAATGGAAAGAAAATACAGAAAGTTTTGATGGGTATTTTGATAAGTTAATGCATTCCGTTATCTGACTTAACGGCTAAGGGGTCTTTGTCTAATGACCAAAGTTCAAGGAGACTTTATCGCAAAAAAAAAAGCATAAGGGGGTCTTTGTCACTAACCCCATAATACAAGGGGGCCTTTGTAATTTACCCTTTTTTGGTGAAATAAACTTTCATTATAGAAAGAAGACGGGATAAACAAACAAGAAACAATAACTAAGAAAACAAAAGAAACAGAACAACAGCCAGAAAAACACTAAAGAACGTGCCACCAAGGCATTCACGCAGACTCCTTTTACAAAGGCTTTTGAACTTCCACATTATTTGTTGGAAACAAACCAGAATCTTCTAAACATAGATGATTGATTAACCATTCAGGAGGGGTGAGCCAATCCTCTTCTACCCCAAATCTTCCTTTTACAGCCAAAATGTGGGTTGCTTGCACTGCACCTCTACTTACAGATTTAAGCTTTAGGTTAAATTCTATCAAAGCATACAAGCCATTCAAGAGAGGCCACACAACAGGATCACGATCAAAGGATTTCTTAGAAATTACATTTACTACTGTTGCCGAGTCACAAAAGCAGAACAGAGATTGAAAACCTAACTTTAAAGCAGCTAAGCAACAATCTAGAATAGCTAGAGTCTCAGCAAGAAAAAGCAAATGACAACAATCTAGAACAAAGATTGAAAACCTAACTTTATAGCAATGTTGTTATGACAACATTTCCAAATGAAATGTTTCATCTTCGGAGGGACCTTGATAGCCCAAGTTTTCTTCCATAGTTTTTGATTCATTGGGGATGCAGCTCTTTCTATAGAGAGATTTGGTTCTTTGTTAACAACAAATTGATAAGCAGATTTTACTGAAAACCTACCTTTTGAGTCCAGAATCCAAACAAGTTTGTCCTCTCCCCCAAATAACCCAATTTTGGGTGCATTCTAGGACTGAAAAAGATTTCAGATTTTGAGAGGTTCACCTTTTGTCCTAAAGCCTCCCATAATGCAAAAAACAAATGGGTAATGGCAGGGCAATTTCGATTTATTTTAATTCCAGAAATAGATCCATTAGAGTGAGCATGTTGTATAGTCAAGGAGAGGACTTCTGAGACTATTAAAAACAAATAGGGGGAAAGAGGGTCTCCCTGTCTAAGAAACAGAAGAAATGCACTGCATCACCCAATTTATGAATATTTGGCCAAAACCCAATTTTTCCATCACATTTTTTAGAAAACCTCATTCCACTCTGCCATATGCCTTGTTCATGTCTAATTTAATAGCCATGAAAATTTGTTTTTCCCTCGAAGTCTCCATGAAATAGATTGACTCATGGGAAATGAGAACATTATCAAAAATTTGCCTTCCAGGAACAAAGGCATTTTGATTTTGACTTATGATTTTTGAGAGGATGGGCTTCAATCTGTTTACTAAGATCTTTGCTATGGTTTTATAAATTGTGTTACAAAGGCTGATGGGCAGAAATTGAGTTGCTGATTCTGGATTTCTGCACTTTGGAATGAAAGCTATAAAAGCTCTATTGATAATTTTGAAAAACTCTCTAATTTCTGTTTTGAAACTTGTTCCAACACAACTCCAATATTTTTGAAAGAAAGAATTTGGATATCCGTCTAGAGATTTATGGGGGCTCATTTGGAACAAAGCCTCTTTGATTTCCTCATCATCTATTTCTCTTTGCAACTAGGAATTATCCTCATCCTGTACAACCCCTTGGACTATATTATAGATTTCAAGATCAGAGTCTGGGTTTGAAGATTGAATAAGTTCAATAAAATGATTCATCAGAAGTTTGGTGATATGATCCTGACCTAGAATCCAATTCCCTCTTTCATCCTTCAATGTTACAACTCTATTCTTAGCCCTTCTTCTTAGTGTTGCTTGGTGAAAGAACTTTGTGTTGTCATCTCCTAGCTTTAACTAGTTTAATCTTGATTTTTGAGCCCATAGTACTTTCTCCCTTCTTTAACTCCTCACATAATTGTTGTTCCAGTTGATGCACCCTTGATTGCTTAAAAGAACATCCTATGGCATTTCTTTCCGATAAATGGGGTTGGTAAGTTGGTGGGTTCGTCGGTATTTGTATTTGGGTATTAACTATAACTAGTCAAAACCCGTGGATGTACGGATTTATTATTGGAATAGAAGCAAAAGGAATTCAATTAGTAGAAATCTCTTGAAAGCAAAATTTATGCCCACACCTTAAGAGCATGACACCTAATCATATATCAAGAATATCTTTTATACATGTATTATTAAAAATTTAAAATATTTAATTATAGTATTAAAAATTTAAGATAATTAATTGTTTTAAAATTTATTTCATATTTTATTAATTATTAAATTTTAAATATTTTTAATTAATTTTAAGTTTTGTTGGTAAAATTTTAATCGTGTTCACTGTCCAACTTACAAGACTCGTATATTGTGCGGATAATTTGAAAATGTTTCACCCGCACACAATGGGTTTCTAGGAACCCATTCATGTGAATGACCTTATGGGCCATCCAAAGCCGATACACCTCTCTCTCTCCCTCTCTCTTACTTCTGATTATGCATTCTTGATGGATTACATTATCTTTCTATTAATTAGTGTTTGAGATGGAAGGACTATGTCCTAGACATTACTTGAGTCAAGATTAATTCTATTTCATGAGTAGATACTACCATGCTCAAACTATATTGATGAACTATTGGATCACTATTGCACCAAAAGAAGTATTTGTTAGAAAATACCCATTAGGGTGGGTAGGACCTGGATTGTAAGCTCATTGTGTGGGTGTTAGGACTTAAACAACTTCCTAAAATTGCTCGATTAGGAGATTTGAAAATCCAAATTTTGAATTTAAAATGACTCATTAATTTGGTAATAATGGGGGCTGTTAATTGAGAGAAAATTAAGGGAATTAAATTTCATGTAATTAGGTAAGCTCTTTGATAGGAAGACTGCCTAGAAAGACAAGAGAGTAAGGACCCCTCTTACCTAGGTGTGTGGTGTGTATTCTCTCACTACTTATCTCATTCTAACCTCCATTAGAGTGCTCGCTCCCTATCAGCACTTTCTGAGAGTGATAGAACACAGAGAGAGATCAGTTGTGGCCCAAAGGGATAGTTCAGTCCTTGCAATTACTGATTATCATATTAGTGAAAGACTGTTATTGCACTCGACTACATTGATTTGGTCAAGAAGATAATGTGCACGCGGATGGACTTTGTTTCAAGAGGATATTAACACATTGGTTATGGTGTCTGGAGGTATGCATTAAACTTGATTTTATTTTGATTCAATCGGTCAATCCAAGGGTGATTACTAGTTTGAATGAATCAGTTTAGAACTGTTTGCTTTTGGTTTTTAGATTAATTCAATACATCAATCGTAAATTAATCACAGTAAATGGGGACTGATATTCGACTAGTAACACATTGACCGACCTATAGTATTGTGAGATTCTAGTGACGTTCCTTGTAGCTTAATAGTTTCTATTCTACTTATTTTTTATTAATTTAATACGGCTCATACAAAAATGGGTTACAATTCACTCGTTTAATGCAATGTTTTGAAATGTCTTTAATGCAAATGGATGCAACTTCTTTAATGTAATGTTTTTAAGTGCTATTCTGGACGTAACTTCTTTAATGCAAATGGATGTAGCTTCTTTAATCCAAATCATCTATTAAGAGGTGCTATTCTGGATGTCAATTGGAAAATAAAACTCCCCCTTTCTCTCTTGGTTAAACTTTTAAATAAATGATTTGGAATTACATAAATTTAAAAAAATAAAAAAAGATAGATGCCACATCAGATCATTCCATTTTAATATATAGATATAGATAGGTTCCATGGAAAATAACAATTTTCAAGTGATTCATTTATTTACATGGGTAAGTAATATTTTCATGAGACTAGGGTGAATCACTTTGTCGTTTGCATGGAAATTTGTTAGCACATAATCGGACAATAATGACACTTATGAATAAAATGTTCATTATATAAATTTACCTGGGAAACAAAAGAACACTAAAGGGGAGTTTATGCAACCCAATTCAAAGGAAGAATCCCCTCTTGGATCAACACCTCGCTCGCACTAAGACATCTCTTATTTATAGAGCAATAAGAACATATCTTGTTACCACTGAGTATGTGATAAACTTATGGTGTGTCAAGTCCTTCCCTACATAAAGGCACTCCTGAGCCAATTGAATTGGTCCAATCTGTGTGTTTGACAAGATTGCATTTAGTGGAGAATGAAGACATACAAAAACTTTCTACTATAATAGTTAGTGAAGATTACCATTAAGAATGGGTGTTGGACTTGGAGTTCTAGTCTCCAGAGATTTCCAATAATAGCCGATACTAGATTTTGTTTCTTTACTTGGAGTTACTACAAAAATGGTTGTTGGTCATAAATTGTACCCTGCAAAAATAATGAAAATCTATCAATTCTCGGCTGAGGAGATCGACCAAGGAAGAAAAGATTTTTTTTCTTAAACAACTAGTCCATGGTCATTTATTAAACATAAATTGTGGAATAGATAATGAAATCATCAAAAAGGTAAACTCAAATAGTAGAAGAAAGACACATTGAGTTTTATTCAAAGTATCCTCTAAAGTCCTATTCTTGAACTAGATAGGTGATATCTAAAATAAATGAGTCGTTTGACCCGAACGGTCAAACTGATGACCCATAACCTGGAGGTAAAAATGGTTTAGCCTCTGGATTGGTTGGTAAAACATTGTTCAAAATAGCTACAACTTACATAAGATTTATAAAAAAGAATAAGCAATTTCTTTGTATACAATTCCAACTTAACATGCATGTATCCATGATCGACACCAATAATCAATCTTATTTTGTTCAAAAAATGGACAGTATTGTTGGGATGATTCACTCCCCATGATGAATGGCTCAAACAATCGTTAATTGACTTGTATCAATCAGGCCCCAAATAGCTAGATAAGACATGGACAAAAACATGGATTAGGTTTCATTAGATGTTAACAAAAGTTACCAACACAGAATAAACCATAAGAACAAAACCTAATTATCAAACTAAACACACTGCACAAATTGCTGGTATATTGGGTTTCATTTGATGCAAGAGTTAAAGTAGTGATACAATATACCCTATATCAAGCATATCGTATTGTATATGTGGTTCAACAATACACCTTATAAATAGAGTTTGAAGAATTAAATGGTTTTAAATCATAATGCATGTTTTGTCAGGCCCCCTGTCAATTTGTCAGAAAGAAATAAAAATAATAGTAGTTTTGCATAGCATCAGTATGTTGAACCTTGATTAGATGTTGATAGAAAACTTAATTTGATTCTTTGTAGAGCAAAATGGGCAAGTCTTATTAGATTAATAAAGGTCTCACATCTGTAATCAATCAAAGAAAATAAAAAGAAATACAATCCATTTCCATTCACTAGTGATATATATATATAATGTGTGTGGGTGTGAACCAATACATTGACAACAGTCTATTAATAAATAGCTCAAGTGACATGACCATCACATGTTCCAAAAAAACAAAGGTTTTATATTAATAAAGTTGCAATATTTCATATTATAATAAAGAATCAATACTAAATTACTACTTAGATAAATTTTTGCATTGGTTCATTTATTGACTTGCGTTTTTTAGTAATAAAAATAAAATTTATTAAAAAGGAAAAAAGAGTACAAGAAGGGGAGGATCCCAAGGCCCTCGAAAGAGAAAAAACACCTCTTGAAACCAATACGAATGCACCAAGACCACCTGGACTCAAAAAAAAAACAAGGATCCAAAAGCCCAAAAAGAAGAGAACCACCAATAAACCAAAGCAACCTAAAAACCACATGCCTTAAGAATAAAAGCAATTGCAAAAATAGCATAAAAAACACTTCATAACCTCGAGATAGTACCAAAAACCTTTGAAATATCAACACCAAAATCACCCTCAAATAATGCAACCCTCAAATCATTGACCACTAAAACTTCTAGAATTTTTCTTGGTCTTCACAATCTTTTTACTTAGTTTAATTCCAAAGAGAGTTCCTTTTGGCCTAGAGAAAAAACCTTTGAAGCCATAATATCTTGTTGTATCCTTTGTTTCTTAAATCTTCTATTTGCTAGATATTTTTCTGGAGTTCTAACGAATATGAGGGTTTCTCATTAATCCTTTCCAACTCCTGCACTGCACTTTTCTCAAATAGCTAGGCATCAACCAAAACTTTAGTCTTCTCACCAAAGTCTTCTACCAATTCAATGTAGTTGAGTTATTGTGGCCTTTCTTGACTAGGATTGTATAGTATTGTGTTGAATGGAAACAATTATATAGTTGCTATTTTACCTAGCCTGGAGAAGTGTAAATTTGCTCACATGGAACTATTTGGGAAAGTGCTAAAAGTCATATTACATGGTTATTAAATGTTAACCCAATCAGCATCATGATTCATTATAAGTCAATCTTGAAAGCAGTAGGGGAGAACCAATTCTATTTTTCGGCCAAGGAGTGGAAAAACTTGTATTATCTATTTATAATGCGCGATCTAGAAGCTCCTAGCTGGAGGGTTGTCTGGACGTACTCGAGTGATGAGTTAGAGCAAACTGCAAAACAAAGATTAGAGTGACCGGGGTGGATGACCCGGGGAGGTTGCTTCGATGCTTAAGTCAGTATTCTGTTGTGGTTGTGAGGTAGAATTTGAGTGCTAGAGAGCTTGGATGCAAATAATCGCGCATACCTGGACCATGTAGGGATTGATGCCTTTATATAGCTGAGCTATCGTGGGTTTCCCAAAACAGTTCCAAGATTTGCGGCCTAAATGGATGAGATTTGTTTCCACTATAGTCGAGGAGTAACGTATCAGTCAATGAACCTTATTGTCGCTGCTCGATCCGAGTAGAGAGAAGATAAGGCTTGCCGTTATGCGGTGTGATCCTGTAATATTCAGAGTCTGATGGGAAGCTATTGAAATTGATTACGTGTCATTTCAGTTCTTGGGCCCCGAATTCGATTAGGCGTCGAAGTGGTGTTATGCCGAGGTGGCCAAACATCCGAACTCCACATACTACTGACTAGGCTCCCTTTGTTGAGTTGTCATCCTATAGGCAGATCGCGTCCACGTGATCTTTATTTACTAGGTCGTGCCAAATTACCCCTCATCAATTGCCCCCAACTCCTCGTGGTAGCCTAACAGGGGTCCTGACTCAGCGCGGGGAGTTCAAGACGAGCTTAGGTGGATTTGACACGAAGTCTAGGTGATGCGGAGGGGGAGTCGTTGGTCAAACCTGTTCGACCGTTCGACTCAACTAGGAAGTGACCCAGATCGCGTACCCGGTAAGCACGGATGTCAAGCCGATTATAGACTCCGCGGACATCAAAACACACACTAAATCGATTTCAACATCGGGAGGCGTGCAACCGGTTTTCCTAGGAGCCGTCGGATTGTGTTGATCTTGACCGTTGATTTCCGAATATACTAGTTATAAATAGGGGCCAAAGGGCCCATTTTCTTCACCACAAATTCGTAGGTCCCCAATTTTTGAGGTCGTGCTCAAGTATTCTAGTTTGGTGTCAGCTATTTCTAGGTCCGAGGTCATCTTTCTTTCTTTGGTCTTCCTTTTGGTGAGTCCACCTTCCTTTGCTTTTTTGATTCTGTTGTCCTTTCCTTTAATATGTCTAGCCTTAGCTTAGATAGCCTTCTAGACGGGAGCGACGAATCCATTGGGGCCGAGGTGGGTACCTCGGCTCAGACCGTGGAGCCTCATCCTGCCAAGGTGGTCACTTCGGGACAGGATGTTGACCTCAGTCCACCCGAGGTGGACTCACCTCGACAGGAGCAAGAAGTTTCTGGAAAGTCAGCTTCCACCTCACACTGAGGTCAGCTGCCAAACAACTTTGGCTCGTTGATAATGACGACGGACAGGCTCCAAGCCTTAGTAGCTTGGTACAGACTCCCTAGCGACTTTGTGTATAGCATCCCCTTAGGCAACTCTCCTTGGGATCATGATCACAATGAGATCGTGGTCTTCGAGGAGTAGCTTGTACCCGGTCTGTGTCTTCCACTTCACCCTCTTATAATCGAAATTGTTAAATTCTTTAACATCACCATAGACCAGCTACACCTGAACTCTATCCGTAATATCGTAGGGACCATTTTTCTTTTCCATGATTACAACCGTCCCCTTGACCTTGACGTCTTTTCTTCAATTCTTTCCATTAAGAAGAACTCGTCCTGTGTTCTGCCCGAGCACAGGTGAACTTACTACTTGTCTCCTCATCTTGGGTACAAACTGTTGCACAAGCTCCCTAACAAGGTTCCGGCCTGAAAGAGGCGCTACTTTATGGTCCACAACACCGACGGGTGCCCTTTCCCAACTCATTGGAGGGCAGCCATCCAGGGCCCTGACGTTAGACTGGACATGAAGACAAGGAAGGAGGTCCGATCTTGGGCGAAGCTCGGCCTGAAGTTCAAAAACTTCGTGACCGAGGAGAAACTCGTGGAAGCCGGCCTAAGTCCTCCTGGTAGGTTGCTACTTGTTGTACTTTTTTCATTCGTTTTACTTCGGTATTGTATTTGACTTAGCTCATTTCTTATCGCAGTTACCATGGATGACATCCCTACCGATGAGCTCTTCGGGAGCATGAAATAGGGAAAGAAGAAGAAGAGAGCCTCCAAGAAGGCTCGTGTCGAGACTGAAGCTACCACCACTATGGTCACTGTTTTTGAGCCCAAACACCCACCTGTCGCCGAGTAGCCTCCCGTAATCGATTTGGTTGAGGAGGACCCGGGCAAGGCCACCCCACCCCACATACCCGAGGAGACTACATCTTTAGAGCCTGTTCCAATGACCGCCACCTCTTCGGGCAGTGATGCTCTAGTCCGGAGCATTTTGACTCCGAAGTTCGGCCTTTTTAAGAGCAAGGACGCAGTGTTTACTGAGGAGGTCGCTCGTTGGGCAAACTTGCCAGTTGCTCAGCTTAGGGCCCGAGCGGCCACACATTGTATGGTGGTATGTTCTTGAACCTATCTTTCAAGTTTTCTTATACTTAGATTTTTCGTATACTAATGCTTGTTTTCTTCTCTTGGCAGGTGAACTCCTCTATCCACGCCTTGGCCTACTAGTTTGAGGTGAACCTAATGCGGACTCTCGAAGCCGAGGAGTCTTCCCGAACTACCCACACTGAACTTAACTTAGCTCGTAACAAAATCAACAAACTGAAGAACGATGCGCGAGCTAAGTAGGAGCTGCTAACTCTGTTGATGACAGAGAAGAAGGAGCTCGAAGAGCGTGAAGTGGCATTGAAGAGGGAGATCGAGAACCTCGAGGCTCATGTGAAGGAACATACTGAAATCTTGCTTTAGGCGATGAAGGAGGCCAAGGTTAAGGTAGTTGAGGAGTACAATTCTTCGGTGGAGCTTCGGGAAAGGTTGGTCAAGGCTGGGATAGCGGGCTACCGCAAGGGGTTCAAGCTTAGTAGGTGGTTGACCCGGCGTGAATTTGCCCACCTCGACCTCAGTGCCATCACCACGTCTAAAATCACCAAGGAGATGGCCGTTGAAGCCGCCAAGGATCCGGACTCCGAGGCGGGGAGCGATGACAACCTACTTGATGACGAGGGAGAGGAGACCTATGCCATCGAGGACCATATGGAGACAGATCCTCTTGCTAAAGTCTCCGTTAAGGATGAGGAGCCCCGAACAAACTGACACCTCTTTTCTTGGACCCCTCCTTTTGTAATGCTCGATGTTCCAAGCCTTCGAGCTCGGTTAGACAATTGTAATCTTTCTCTTTTTTTTTGTACTCGGAGTTCTTTATCAATGAAATACAAGTATTTTGCAATCTTTATGTGCAAAATTTTTCTGTGTATGAATTACTCCCGATCTGGCGAGCTAAACCAAATAGAAGTAAAATTTTTTCTATGTATAGATTACTCCCGAGCTGACACGCTCGACACTAGTAGGAATAATCTAATTGTCATTGTATGCCAGTGTGAACAGATACTGTAGGATACATACCCGACCTGTCTGTACCTGGGTTACTTTGCCTTACCCATGCCAAAGCGATTGGGTTTTAAGCTACCTATGCCAAAGAGGCGACTAGGACTTTTATCGTGCCGAGGTCTCTTATTAGCTCAGCACCATAGCCCTTAGGCTTCTAGGAGTGACTTATAGTCCTCTCTCCAGCTCATCGTCTTTTTGACCAGTTCGGTGATTTCTTAAGTAATTTATACATGGAGTTGTGGGCTCATACATAGTACCTTCTTCAGTTGTTGATGTTCCATGCTCGAGGTACCGATTTTCCTTCCAAAGTCTTGAGCTCATCCGTGCCTTCCCCATACACTCGTCTTATATGGTACGGACCTTCCTAGTTCGATCCGAGCTTACCCACGTCGGGCTAAGGTACCATAACTTTTCGTAGGACTAGGTCACCGACACGAAACTGCCGCTTCTTGACCCAGGCGTTATATTATCGAGCCACTTTCTGCTGGTATGCCGCAGTTCGGATGTAAGCCAGGTCTCACACCTCCTCTATGAGATGCAGGTCAGTATGGAGCTCGTCATTATTTGCTTCCTCATCATAAGCCTTAAGTCGCAATGTGGGCACTTCGACCTCTGCCGGGATCACCGCCTCTATATCATGTGTGAGGTTGAAGGGGGTCTCACTTGTCGCTGTCTTGATGGTAGTCCGGTGGGCCCAAAGAACGCTGGGTAGCTTGTCCACCCACAACCCTTTAGCTCGTGCAAGATGATCTTTCAACCCACGGAGGATAGCTCTATTTGTTACTTTGGCCTGCCCATTTGCTTGTGGATGTGCTACCAAAGTGAAGTTCTGCTGAATCCCCATCTCAACACACCACTTTTAGAATTTAATATCTTCATTGCTTCCCGTTATCCGAAATCAAGACTTTGGACAGTCCGAAATGACACACGATGTTTTTCCAAAAGAAATTTTGCACATTCCAAGCTATAATGCTTAATAGTGGTTCGGCTTCCACCCACTTCGTGAAGTGGTCTACCGCTACGACTAAGAACTTCCTCTTTTCCGGTTGCTGGCGGAAATGGACCGAGGATGTCGATTCCCCACTGTGCGAAGGGCCATGGGGTAGTAAGATACTTCAAATCGACAGTAGGTTGATGGAGGATGTTGGCTTGCCTCTGACATTTATCACATTTCTTGACGAGTTCGAGTGCGTCCGCTTTCATTGTGGACCATTAGTAGCCCTGCCTTGATGCTTTTTGGGCAAGGGCCTTACCCCCCAGGTGTCCTCTGCATAAACCTTCATGGATATCGCGAAGTACAAGTTCAGCTTCTGTGGGTCGCAGGCAACGTAGGTAGGGGAGCGTGAATGATCTCTTGTACAACCGTCCGTCTATGAGGACATACTTGGCTGATTGATGCTCTACCCTCCGAGGTGTATTGTGTTCTACAAGTAGGGTTTCGTGGAGCAAATAATCAATCCAGCTCGGTTCGCTTGCAACATGGGAGTGGCCTCTTTTGCCCCCTAAGAATATTGGGCCGAGGTAGGTCCTCTATGTACACAGTCTGCATAGTGTTGTCGTTTGTTCTTGCTAGTCATGATAGAGCATCAACCTCGACATTCTTGGACCTCAGGATTTGTCTGATGAAGTAGAAGCTGAAGCTCAATAGGATCTCTCTGATTCTTGTTAAGTAGGCTGCCATAGTCAATTCATGAGCTTTGTGGTCACCATTGACTTGGTTAACTACCAGTTGAGAGTCACTACAGACGATGAGGTGCTTCGTTCCCATTTCCTTTGCTAAGTTGAGCCTGACAATTAGCACCTCATACTCCTTGTTCGATGCCTCGAATCTGAACCAGAGAGAATACTCCAACTTCACCTCGCTCAGGCCATACAGTATCAGTCCCGCACCGCTTTCTCATTGGTTGGACGAGCCATCGACATGGAGGATCCAAGGCTCCTCGTCCCAGGTCGGTACTGCTACGACCGGGACCAGTGCTGCACTGGTTGATGCCTCCGACGTGTGAGCGGGCTCAGTCAGTTTAGGGGCCGGTGCGCTGAACGTGCATTCTGCTATGAAGTTCGCCAAGACTTGGGCTTTGATCGCTGGTCGTGGCTCGAATTGGATGTCGTACTCGCTAAGCTCGATGGACCACTTCGTCAACCTCCCGGACACCTCGGGCTTAAGTAGGATGTGCCTCCGAGGTCTATCCGTAAGGATGACGATGGTATGGGTTTGGAAGTATGGACGTAATTTTTGAGCTGCTACTACTAGCATGTATGCCAACTTCTCGATGTCGGGGTATTTGGTCTCTGCATCCTGCAGTACCTTACATAGTAGACGGGCCATTGAACCCGGTCTACCTCCCTGATTAGTAATGAGTTGACTACCTCGTCACTCATGGAGAGATATAGCTTCAAAACATCTCCTTCCTCAGGTCAGGCTAAAACTGGGGTGGTACTTAGATACCTTTTGAGCTTGTCAAACGTGAGTTGACATTCCTCGATCCATTCGAAAGTCTCATTCTTTTTAATTGCTTTAAAGATGGGGAGGCATCGACCTGCCGACTTAGACATGAAATGGCTTAGGGCTGCTACCTGGCTAGTCAGCCTCTGGACTTCTTTTATTTTTCAAGATGGTCTCATATCTATAATTGCCTTTACCTTTTCTCGGTTGGCTTCGATACCACGTCGGTTGACTGTGTAGCAAAAAAATTTTCCCGAAGTGACTTCGAAGACACACTTATTCGGATTTAATTTCATATTTAATTTTCTCAAAATTTGAAAAACAATGTCTAAATCGTTAATTAAAGATTTAGAGAACTGGGTCTTCACGACCATGTCATCAACATAAAACTCCACTTTATTGCCAATCAAAGGCTCAAAAATTTTGTTTATAAGTCGTTGGAAGGTTGCTCTAGCATTTTTCAAACCAAAGGGAATAACTTTATAGTAGTAGATCCCTAGTTCGGTTACAAAAGCAGTTTTGTCTTGGTCAACCGTGTCCATCCTAATCTGACTATAGCTGGAGTAGGCGTCCATGAAACTCAACAACTCGTGTCCTAAGGTTACATCTACCGGGTGGTCAATTCTGGGTAGGGGGAAGCAATCCTTTGGGCAGGCTCTGTTCAGGTCGATGTAGTCGACGCACATGCGCCACTTGCCATTGGATTTCTTCACGAGTACTGAGTTTGCGACTTAGCTCGGGTAATGGACCTCCCTGATGAAGTCTGTAGCGAGGAGCTTCTCGACCTCATCGACTACCCTCCACCGTTCCGGGGTGAGGCTGCGTTTTCTTTGTCGGACTGGCTTAACTAAAGGGTCCACATTTAGTTTGTGAGTTATGACACAAGGGTTAATTCTGGGCATTTCTACCGCAGACCAAGTAAAAACGTCTAAATTGTTGAGTAAAAAATTTACTAGTTGATTTCGGAGTGGTTCGCTTACGAGTGCACTGATATGGAGAGTCTTGGTCGATTCGGTTTTAGACACCGGTATGTAGACTGTCTCTTTCATCAGGGCAGCTCGCTCCTCGCTGTAGTATGCCGGTTGCTCCAATTTGACGTCCTCTACTAACTTTGCTTTTCCTTTGAGGGCAGCCACATAACACCTCTGGGACTCAAGTTGGTCGCCTCGTACTACTCCCACTCCGAAATTTGTTGGGAACTTCATCGCAAGATAGTAAGTCGACACTACTGCGTGTAAAACATGCGTAATAGGCCGACCTATGATTGCGTTGTATGGGGATGGAGTAGTGACCACCAAGAATGTGTTCTCGAACCGGACAATATTTGGCTATGTGCCTGCCTCCACTGGTACTGTGACACGACCTATAGGCCTAACTTCCTCTCCGCTGAACCCTACTAGTGGGGCATCTGTTGGTTTTAGGTTGCTTTGTTGTAACTACAACTTGTCAAAGGTTTCTTTGAAGAGGATATCGGCCGAACTACCTGAGTCCACTAAGATCCGCCTTACTTCAAAGTCATAGATGACCATCTTCACGACCAGGGTGTCGTCATGAGGATACTGGATCCCATGGGCATCATCCTTGGTAAAGTACATTGGTTCTTCGATCCGAGGCCGCTTGGGTGGGTTCTTTGCTTCATGCTTTAGTTCTCGGAATGATGTTCTCCCAGCTGCTATTGTGCACCCTACTACAATAGATCCCCCGGTGATCATATTAATCACCCCACGGATCGGTCTTTCTTCTGGTAGCAGGCGAGGTGGCTGCTCGTTTTGTCTGCTGCTCTTTGGGGTGTCTTTTTTCTGATCTCCCTGTCGGTTCCCCTGTTCATTTTCCTCATGTAGAATGTACTTTTTCAAGTACCCACGATGGATCAGTTCTTCAATTTCATCGTGGAGGTTTCTATAGTTTTCTGTGTTGTGACCATGGTCCCGATGAAAGTGATAATAGACGTTCAGGTTCTTGGTTGTTGGGTCTCCACGGAGTTTGGGTGGCCATCTGACGATAGAGGAGTCCTTGATTTCCATTAAGATCTCTCCCCGCTTTGCATTCAAGGGAGTATAGTTCGTCCTCTCCACTAGAGGGGTCCTGGAACGCTGACCCGACCTATAACTTCGCGAGGGGGATTTGCTCCTCGAGTTCGGGGACTTGCTTTTTCACTTGGGGGACTTACTTTTTTTTTCTTTTCTTGTTGTTAGTCACTTCTTCCTCTCTCTTCCTCTTTTCTCCTGGATGATTGTCAGTTTTTTGGTTTATCTCCTCTTCAGTGCTAATAAACTGATCTGCCAACTGGAGGAATCCGGTGATGTTCTTTGGTTTGTTGGCCACGACGTGCCACTTGAACTCTTTGTGGGTGATGCCTTTGCGCATTGTGGTGAGACGTACTGCTGGGTCAAGGTCCGATATCTGCAGGCATGTCTCGTTGAAGTGTTTGATATAACTGCGGACCGACTCTCCCTCCCTCTGCACCACGTTCAAAAAGCTCTCCTGTGACTTCGAACACTTCTTACTTGTTATGAAGTGTGTCGTAAACATTTCTATACTAGGTTCGAGCTACTCCTTTGAACATGGTGGAGAAAGCCACACACATACAAGCGTCGTCGACCCCGACGAGGTGCATCTGGGACTGGAATGCGTCCACGTGATCATTAGGATCAAAGGACCCATCGTACTTGTCTAGTGGCGGGACCTTGAAATCTTTCGGCATTGGGGCCGCTAGGAGCTCGGGTGATAGGGGGAAGGCCAACTCAAAAGAATAGGCGTTGTTCCTATGGCCACCAAGCTCACCTCCTCTCTTTTCCAACCTTGATCTACTGGATGGCTGGGCTTTGCTATTGGATCATTCCTTGCTGATTAACAGCGAGTCTTGCAACGTCGCCATTGCTGCTTTTTTGTGGAGCGACATTCGTACTGTCGGCCTCCGTGTTGTTAGGTACTCCGATCGTACTTCGAATAGTAGGGTGAGCTAGTTCAGAGATTCTCCTCGCTGCTTCCTCTTCATCGTGCGTCCGATGCTAGCTGCTGCGAGGAACCGAGGGGTCTCCCTTGGAGGCTGCACCTCGGACCTCAGGCCGATCCTCCACATGGGAATTCTGCCGGTTGCGCCTCTCGGGCTGGTTGGGTTCGGGCCTATTCCTCGACCTTTCTCTTTAGGAAGCAGGGGGAGTACATTGGTCACCTACAACACCCTATGGCGGGGTTCGTCCCGAAGGAGGGACCAGTACCTGCGAAGTTCTCTCCCTGCGGGGAGGAGATTGGCGGGCGTTTTGGCACCGGTTGTTCGTCGACTAGCTTGGTTATAATGGTGGGAACTGCTGTTGATACTGTTGATAAAAATAATACTGTTGGAATTGATGAATCTATTACATTTGAATCTGCATTGTCTGAATGCTTTGGACGAGGTCGCTGTATTGGGAGTGCCCGATCCCAGGGGGAATCATGGAAGGCTCTGAGAATATGGCGCTCACCTGGGGGAGCGGGACACTCACTTGTTGGGTAGTGTGAGGCGCAAACAGTGATGGGACCCCGGATGCGGTCAGGGGAATGGTGAACTGACCGATTGTCACTGAGGGTCCTTGGGGAGCGACTATCTGCTTCTCTTGCCCCCCAGTGATGTTCATGTTACCCTTATCGTTGTGGATGGATGATGCCATTAAGGTTGAGACTGAGTTTGAGACTATAAAAAATTGGGATGACCTTTCGATCATATCCCATAGACGGCGTCAATTGATGATACGCGATCTAGAAGCTCCTAGCTGGAGGGTTGCTTGGACATACTCAAGTGATGAGTTGGAGCAAACTGCAAAACAAAGATCAGAGTGACCAGGGTGGATGACCTGGGGAGGTTGCTCCGATGCTTAAGTCAGTATTCTGTTGTGGTTGTGAGCTAGAATTTGAGTGCTAGAGAGCTTGGATGCAAATAATCGTGCGTACCTGGACCATGGAGGGATTGATGCCTTTATATAGCTGAACTATCGCGGGTTTCCCGAAACAGTTATGAGATTTGTGGACTAAATGGACGAGATCCATTTCCGCTTTAGTCGGGGAGTAACGTATCAGTCAATTAACCTTATTGTCGCCGCCCGATCCGAGTGGGGAGAAGATAAGGCTTGCCGTTATGTGGTGTGATCCCATAATATTCAGAGTCTGTTGGGTAGCTACTGGAATTGATTACGTGTCACTTCGGTTCTTGGGCCCCGAACTCGATTATGCGCCGAAGTGGCGTTATGCTGAGGTGGCCAAACATCTGAACTCTGGATATTATTGACTAGGCTCCCCTTGCTGAGTTGTCATCCTACAGGCAGATCGCGTCCATATAACCTTTATTTTCTAGGTCGTGCCAAATTACCCCTCATTATCTATTGTTTGCCCACTGTAGAATCTATAGAGGCCCCATTAAATTAGCCCTTGAGATGTGATGTAGTTTTTCTTGGACTTGCAGGGGCTAAGATGGCATTTCCATCTTAGACTTTACTAAGGTGGGCTATGGATATTCAATGAATTCTAGCAATAAAAAGAATCGCTTTTCTTTTTTTGTCTACTGGGCTTGAACCAATTAACCTCAACGCTCATGGTTCTTATGTTCCTAATCCTTCTTAAATATAACTCATCAAATAGTTAAAACTTGGATAAGTAAGAGGTCATCATTTGGATAGCATTCTAGAGTTAAAAATTTGTGTAGAAATCATCAAATTTAGTAAGAATCCTCATGTTGGGTTTGAATTTTATGAATATAGTGTAAAATCAATTCTAAAGCATGATTCTAGAATTCACCTACAACCTTTTGCTAGGATTTTAAAATTTAAATTACATATTTTGACAAAATGATTAGATTAAAATTCTGAAAAAAAGAAGTTTACAAATGTCCAAAAAGGATGCAAACCATAGCTCAATTTCTTGCAAATGAGCTATCCAGAATCATATGTTTTATGTCATGCTCAAGGCTGCACCACATCGCATTCTAGCAAGAAGCTTGTGGATAGAAATAGCATTAAAAGAATACAAATGCCCTAAAAACAATACGAATGCATCAGGAATCTCCAAATAATACTAATGCATCAAAACAATCAATAGCCAATACAATGCATCAGAATGAATACTAATGCCTTAGTCCAATTTAGCATATTGTGAACAAACCAATATCAAACACTAAACCGTAAATCAGTCACCATTTCAAGGTATGTGTTGGAGGTTTAGGAAGGGGATAAGCAAAAGTCTTGTGTTGACAATGGGTATTCGACTATATTGCATAGTTTAGCATTTCATGCCTCAATTGTCATAGGTAGTTGACTATACATCTTAGGATAGTTGACTACATTGTATAGTTTTGCCTTCTATGCCTCAACTTTTATAGGTAATCACTTTACATTTTTGAGTTGTTAACTATACAATAGATTTTGAGCAATTTATGCCTTAGTTGTTAAGTTTAGTTGACTAACTTTGGCTAGTTAACTAATGATATCCCAACTCTTTGAAACCTTGGAAACATTTGTCCAAAGATTTTGGGGTTCTTCCTTTGACATTTAATATTGACTTTTAAGAATCTAATGCTTATTTAAGTCCAAGAACGCCTAGAAACCTCTAAAGTTGACTTAACTGAGTTTGGTCTTGTTGAGCATCATAAGAAGTGCAACTCAAGCAACTAATAGCATTAAGAACCTAACGATATGACTCTTAAACCAAGGCCGTATACTTCCTCCTTGTTGAGTTATTATATCATGGATCCTCTTAAGCAGCTCTAATGTCTTCAAAACTTTTTGTAGCTTTTTCATGATTGAATTTCCTTAAATCATCTTCATTGGAGAGATTGGTGATGTTGGAAATGTGAAACTCAGGCAACTAAATCAAGTAGCGCTTCCACTTACTGTTCTTCTTCATCGACAAGTGTGCTTAAAGCAATTATAGCTTAGAGAAGCTTACTTAGGTTACCTGTAAACTTGTTACATCATTAGTGCTATGAATGAGTTTGTTATCATTAAAAAGCACATAGGTCAATATAGATAACTTGTCTTTCTTCTACCCATTGGACTTTTTAGCGTTCTTTTGAGATTTTTTCCCTTTTCTCTTTTTCTTGCTAGCCTTCTGCCACCTTAAAAAAACATAAAAACTGTGCGTCCTTTATTAGTTCCTTGGCTCTCTACAATATATTGTTGATCTCTTGCAATGTGACCTTTATCTTGTTCATGTTGTAGTTCATGACAAATTAATTAAATGAAGGAAGTAGGGAATTAAGGATATCATCAACCTTTATATCAACATTCAATTTACTACTAAGAGCTTCTAGTTCATTTATAAAACAACCATTTTCATAACATGGCCATGGACTGATTAGTTCTTAGTCATCTTTGTGGTCATTAGTGACTTGAGAACCTTTTGTCAAGTAGAATGAGTATGCTTGTACATGGATTTAAACTATCTAGAATTTCTTTACAAGAGGCAACATTGTCAAATTACTTTGGGTATAATTGTCTAGGGATGGTAATATATAGCAATAGGCAAGAGAGTTCTTCTCCTCCCATTTTTTATGCTCTTTCTTTCTAGCTTCCTTAGCTCTTTCAATAAAAGGTTCTGGAGATTTTTGGTTCGCAATTTTATCCAGCTCTTTAGATGCAAAGACAATGTTAAGGTTATGTCTCCAGTCGGTATAGTTGGGATCCTTAAATTTGCTGTCATCAAAAGTTTAGAAAATGTCCATGTGTCATTTCTAATAAATGTTTAAGAGATACATTAGTCCACAACCAATTTATTATTTCATGTAACACATTCTAGAATTGGCTTTTCTCTAGGGTTCACTCCCATTTGTTTATTTCTGATATTTCCTTCTTTATCAAGGATGTAGACATTTACATGCCTCTAAGAGTGTGAGGAATTGCATAGGTTCATGGAGCCATCTGTTTTAACTATAAACTCCCACCACTTTATGTGAATGATCATTTATTCTCTTAGCTTGTATGAATTTCCTCTTTAGCCTCCATTAGACAAGGTTTATAGCTATTTTAAAGTAAATATTTATAATAGGTAAATGTTGACCCATCATATTAGGAGGCCCAAAGTACTATGAGAGAATTCCATTTTAGGATAGGCTCCTCCTACTAGTTTATAGTGCCCATCTTTTTTGTTTAAAATTGTAAGTTTGATAAATATTATATAAGATAATATTATTTAAAAATGTTTCATTTATTAACATATAAATGATTTAGTATTTTTTTATCAATTTTGTTAAGGTTACATTATCAAAATTTAAAATTTAAGTTATCATTTAAATAAAAGATATAGTTTTTATTATAATGGGTCTAAACCTAATCAACTCGACTATTAATTGGGATGGTTTTGGGTCTATAATTTTGTCCCAATTAATAATCGGTTTGGTCCCAATTCTAATTAGACCTGACCTACTACCCTAATCACATCACACAAACTATCATATACAATCAACAGAACATAAAAGGCTTTGGAAGCCCAAGACTAGAGGTGTAAATCGGGCCATGCCGCCCGTGGCCCGGCACGATGGCACGTGGGCCGTGCTGGGCCTAGGGTTTTAGGTCCATGGGTTGGGCCAACATGGAATGACCAAGTGGGCCGGGCCGTGGGCCCAGCATGGCCCATATATCCTATTTCTATATATTTCTGTATATAATATATAATATATTATATAAATTATAATTATATAATAATATATAGTATATACTATATTAATAAAATAAACAATTGTTTCAACTTTATTATACTAATTTATTTAATTATTGTATATATAAGCAATTATATACATCAAAGTTCATATAAAATTAAAATTTTATTTTTTTTTTCAATTTTTTAAATAAATATGCAAAAATAACTTTGGCCCGGTTCATGCCCGGGGCACGGCACGGCACGACATAGGCTTGCACGGGCTTGGGCCATGGGCCGTGTCAGGCTGACCCCCAAACTATTCACTGGGGAGGGTGGCATGGCCCGTGACAGCCCGCACTTTGTGTGGGCCACCCGCGAGCCGTGCCGTGCCGGCCTGACACGTCCCACTTTACACCTCTACCCAAGACCATTAAGGTTAATATATTACCATCCCATAAGAAATAATGGTTTTAGTTATTAAGATGTTGAATATGGGCCCAGTTACAAAAACTAGTTCAACCCATATACTAATGTTAGGTTGATTTGGGCTAGTCATTCTTTAACCTCAGTTAGCTGGGTTTTCAAGCATGGGCTGAATTGGTTAACATGTTGTCTCATCAAACCCCTGAAAATTAGACCTTTTAAACCACCACTAAGTGGTGTTCATGGGTTGTTAATATTTCAGCCATGAAACCCTAGAATAGAATCAACTATTTGGGTTAACTCTAGATTAAATTGGCCTAGGGTTTGGTGCTTCAACATCTCAACCAAGTTCAAATATATGATCTGAATATGTACATCAATATATCAATAACAAAACATCAATAAAATAAGAAATTAACATAGTTAAATATGCTAAAAAAGGGCTGGGAGTGTGGTGATTAAATGGTAGATTAATCCTCCCTAGTCCCTATTGCATCGAAATAAGTATGTAATGGAAATGAGTTGAGTTTAGTTTTGTTGTCTCAAGCTCGAATTCAACTCAAAAACTTGAAGCTGGAAACTCAACTGGAGCTAGATCGAGTTTTGAGTTTCATACTCGGACTCGACTTGACTCAATGCTTGTGATCTATTTGAGATCGACCTTGAGCCATTTATAAATAAAATTTTATTAAAAATTATAAATAAATCAATATTATAAAATGTTATAAATAAAAATATTTTATGAAACTTGATTATAAATTTATTTATTTATTTATATTATAAATAAATTAATATAAAAATCAATATTTATTTATATTGCAAATAAAATATATATTAAAAATAATATTTTATTAGAAACTCAACTACGTTGCAACTTACTCAAATTGGGTATTATGAACCTTGAACTTGGCTTGACTAACCACTCGACTCGAGTCAAGTTTATTTGACTTGACTCAATAATCTTCGAGCTGAGTTCAAGTATTTAATGAGTTGAATTTGAGTAGCTCATGAGTTGGTTTGGCTCGCTTACACCCCTAATGTTGATATATGCTTTTCTGCATTGAAAGGTTGATATGTCCTTGTTTTCAAGTAAATGTTCTACATCAAACTCAAATAGTCTTGCCATGGCATAGCTTATATCTTTGCAATATACATTTTATGATGTGGCCTGTTTGATTGCACAACCGATGGATTTTTCAGAATAAATGTTCCCGATGTGTATGTTGTAGGTAATGTTACTACCTTTCCTATGAAGTTGTACAATGAGATGGGGAGAGCAGAGCATGTTTGATCATGCCCTAGCAAATCAGCAGAGCAGGCTGTGAAAGGTTTCGTTCTGCAAATCAGTGCTCTCTCTACAAAAATAACTTGTGGAATCCCTGACTAAAGTTGACTTAAAATGCGGCCTACCCTTTAATTGCTTCTAAATACTATATTGAAACACTATTGCAAGAATTCATATTCATGGATCCAATAATAACGTTTCCTTGATTTTTGATCCATGCAGGCTATCAAAGCTAGAGAGGAAGGAAAGACTATCCATGAGTATGACTACCTTCCATATTTCTACTCTCCCTCCTTTGGTCTTTCATGGAAGTTCTATGGAGACAATGTTGGAGATACAGTGCTATTTAGAGGCAGTGATCCAGCATCACCTAAGACAAAGTTTGGATCATATCGGATCAAGGATGGGAAGATAATGGGGGCATTCATAGAGAGTGGGACACCTAAATGGTAGATGTGTGAATTGGACAGATTTGGTCCAATTAGATCCAGTCCAATGTGAGTTCATTTATAAATGGACTGGACCTAATCCAGTCCAAATCCAATACAAATCAAATCAAATCCAATCCAATATTGGATTGGGTCCAATCCAATATTGGATTGGGTCCAATCCAAACCAAATGAAATATCAAAAATAATATAAAAGCACTTTTAACATTGAAAAATTACTTTTGTAAAAGTACTTTGATAAAAATATTTTCATAAATGTGCTTTTACAAAAGCACTTTGTTGAAAGTACTTCGGAAAAGTGTTTTTGTAAAAGTACTTTTAAAAAGCACTTTTGTAAAAGTACTTTTGTAAAAGCACTTTTCGAAAAGTACTTTCATAGACTTTTATAAAAGTACTTTTGTAGAAATGTTTTTATAAAAGTACTTTCGAAAAGTACTTCGAGAAAGTGCTTTTGTAAAAGTACTTTTGTAAAAGCACTTTTCGAAAAGTACTTTCATAGACTTACAAAAATACTTTTGTAGAAGTGCTTTTGTAAAAGTACTTTTATAAAAGCACTTTTATAAAAATGCTTTCGTAAAAGTACTTTTATAAAAGTACTTTCGCAGAAGTGTTTTTATAAAAGTACTTTCATAAAAGTTCTTTCCTAAAAGTTCTTTCATAAAAGTGATTTTCTAAAAGTGCTCCCATAAAAGTTCTTTCATAAAAGTGATTTTCTAAAAGTGCTCCCATAAAAGTGCTTTTGTAAAAGTGCTTTTATAAAAGTACTTCTATAAAAGTGATTTTATAAAAGTGCTTTTGTTTAAAAGTACTTTTATAAAAGGGTTTTCATAAAAGTACTTTTGTAAAAGTGCTTTTATTAAAGTGATTTTGTAAAAGCACTTTCATAAAACTACTTTTGTAAAAGTTCTTTCATAAAAGTACTTTTGTAAAAGTATTTTTATAAAAGCGCTTTTGTAAAAATACTTTTCATAAATTTACTATAAAAGTGCTTTTATAAAAATGTGTTCGTAAAAGTGCTTTCGTAAAAGTACTTTCATAAAAGTGATTTTATGTTGTTTTTAGTTTTGATTGATTTCAAATTAGACAAGGGTTTGGCATCGTGATTGGATTATTGGAAATTTGGTTTAGGTCTATTTCAAACCAATAAGAATATGGACCAATTTATTTTGGATTGGCTCAATCCAATAATTATAATGGACCGTCCAAATCCGATTTGATAAGGTTTGGATTGGAGTGGATCCAAACCAAAACCGGTCGATTGACACCCCTACTAATGAGAGCAAGGCCATTAATAAGTCGCAATGGTCAAGCCTCCAATTGAGAGTCTGGATCAACTGATAAAAGGTCTCACATTTGCATGTAAGGCTCAATTTAGAAAGGGTACAGATGCAAATTTATAGAATGCAAAACCATGTATTTTGTATGTGTTTGCACTGTACATATTTGTATTTATACCCAAATATATACAGTATAAATACATACAAAATAATACAAAAAACAAGGTGTTGCACTCTACATATTTGCATTTGTACTCCCAAACTAAGCCTATGACTGTGTTTGGTTGCAATGCAAATAAATTTGCACTGATGCAAAACCATGGCAGTGCAAATGATGTGTAAATACTGACCTATTTTTGTTTCAAATTTTAGCTTATTCTATTTGATTGCAGTACAATGAAGTAAATTAAGACATGAAACATAATAAAGTAAAATCCAAAACAAAATAAACAAGAATTTTGCATTTTGTACATTTGCACTGCAACCAAACACAGCCTAAAATTTGAGAATCCTTGAATCTAGAGTGCATGCAATATGCTTTTGTCATCTAGTCTTGATATTTCTATTGTACTGCGGATTGATTGTGTAGATATATGGATAGAGTTTGGTTTGCAGAATTATGAAAAACCTTTGGTTTATTCCTCACTGGCTTCCTTAAGCATTGCTGCAAGGGATTTGGGATGGGATGGATGATCTGTTTTTTGTTGTGTGTGAATTAGTTTCCAGCTTGAGTGACTCCATGGCCAAGAAGCTCAGTATTAGGTGTGGACGGGGGCCAGGATACCGGGCAGAGGTCTCAGCCCGAGGTCTGATACTATCCAGATGAAATTCAAGTTCAAATTGTTCATAAGCGGGCAATGCATACTTTAATTTATAAAGGGTTGGCTTGTTTTGACCCAAATAAATATTCCCAAATAAATATTCCATGGGTGACCTTGGATGTTTCAGCTGCATGGAAAGATGAAGTGCCTAATAGAGATGTTTTTATGATATGGGTTGATTGGTTACAAGATTTTCCATATATATATATAGCATGCCCTTTATCGATATCATAGTCTAAAATTAGATTTTAAATTGAATCCAAAAAGTTTTTTATGATTTTTTTCTTTTTTTCATAGGATAAGCAACTAGGTATCCACCACCTCCCATCATAGTTGAAAATTTGATTGCGATACAAATAAATTTGTACTGATGCAAAAACTATGACAGCACAAATTATTTCAGTGTAAATTTTGACCTATTTTTATTTCCGCTTTTATCTTATTTTGTTAGATTGCAGTACAAATAAAATAAATTAAGACAATAAAGTAAACATAAAACAAAGTTGTATAAGAATTTTCCATTGTTTTCATTTATACTTCTATGCATTTATATTAGTACTAATAAAATTGCACCGCAACCAAATACAGCCCAAGTCTCTTGTACGAGTTAGAGATCCTAACAACTTAATCAGTTGGTTTTAAAAATAGGGTACGAGGACCTTTCAGGAGCTCATCCATCTTACATTATTAACAATATAAAAAAATTATGTAAAAAATGTTAAAATAAAAAATCCATTATTTTTACTTGTTGATGAAGGAAAATGAACATCGTCTGGCACAGGTATTAACCTTAAAATGAGGCTAGATGTCCTTAGTATTTAACGTAATCCTGGTGGATTTGAAATACTTTGAACCTTGAAAGCAATCATGATGTTTCTTGTGTAGGTTATATGTTGATAACCAATATTAAAATATAGGGTAAAATACAAAAACCTCCCCTAAAGTTTCTGTCAATCATAAAAACCTCTCCTATAGTTTCATTTTAACAAATACCTCCCTTGAACTTTTGAAAAACTCAACAAAAACCTCCTTTCCGTCACTGTCCCAGACAGAAAACGTTAGATTGATGCACCAGTTTTTTCCAAATACCCATTCTACCCTTTTATAAATTATTTTATATACAAAATTACTGAAAAAACTGGTGCATCAATTTAACATTTTCCGTCTGAAACAGTTACAGAAGGGAGGTTTTTGTTGAATTTCTCAAAAGTTTAGGAAGATATTTATTAAAATGAAACTATAGGCCGAGGAGGTTTTTATGATTGTCAGAAACTTTAAGGGAGATTATTGTATTTTACCCTAAAATCTAGTTCTAACATAAATGAAAGACAAATTTGAAACATATGGGGCTTTGTAACTGTAGCTCTACTAGTATGAAGTTTCGGTTTCTATTTCTCATAAACCCATTGCTATTCAAAGCCGTTGCTTGTCGCGCTAGCGCGTGCATCCGTTTTGAATCTTGCTGCAATACGTTCCATTGGTCGAAAATAAAACTGAACAATTAACCGGGTTTTGTGAAATTTCATCTTGAAGTCTTGAAAGGTTGAACTCAAACTTTTCTTTTTGGTTATTGATGTAGCTCGGATTAGATGGTTCAACCAAATAGGACCAAAGTCTCAAACCAGTGGATTAGATTGGAGAAACTTATCCTGGTTGGTATAAGATTTATTGAGTGTTGACCGGCGAAAAAATATTGCAGCTGACTATTTAGAAAGCCTGACTTCTCGTCTTTAGATTTCAGTCAGTTGACTAGAAAAAAAATATCTCCTATGTTGTCCATTTTCTTAGTTCAATTCCACCGGCCGGCTTCTCCTTGTTTCAAGCAACCAGCCGGACGATTCATCCGGTTCATTTAATGTCTTTAGATGCAAGAGATCAAATATATTAATTAATGAAAGTAGATTTGTGGGAACGTGCTACCCCTCTTGTGTAGCCCCATCCGGTCTTATAAAAAAATGAAAGTAATTTTTTTCATTGTTAAGCCTTAAGGGAACATGGTTTTGATTTACTACAATTATTTATTTGATTCACTTACCTTTAATTTGTTAATTCTATCTATTTATTTTAAAACTAATTTATAATAGGAAGATTAGAATTTGTTGGTGAGAATTAAGAGTCATCTAGGGCCGAGCCGGTCTTAGTACCTATCATATAATAAGTGCTATAGCCCCGGCCCAGAGCTCTGGACTGAAATTTGAACCCAGCCGGGCCTGCGCTGGGTCTTTTGCCTATAGCTTTATATTTCCTGGTTCGGAAATTCCTGGGTATAAATGATCACTCCTATTGAGAATACAGATATTATACAACTTATGCATCTTTTGATTGTGTGATTCGTGGGGTCGTGCTACCCCCTGTATTGTGTAGCATCTTCTTTGGTTTTATAAAATATATATATATATATATATTATATAAAAAAAGGAGTTATTTATTAGAACACTCCCTCTAGTTTACAGACTTATTTAAACTTATCTTATAGTTTTTATTTTATTAAAATATCTATGTAATTTGCAACCTATTTATTTAATGGATCTTTCACTAATAAACTAATAAGCGTTTCTTTTACCATTTGAAAATAGTAACATGATCACCTAAGCTAAGTGGAAAATGTTTTAAGGGCATGGGCCCATGATTGTTTATTATAAAAGTACCCCTAACACTTCTTTGTAGAAACCAAAATTGGCCAAATATATCAAAATAGAGTTGTTGCTTATCTTACTAGGGGCAAAAATGATATTTTCATTTTCATGTTCTTTTAGTTAAATTTATTCAAATGGACATTATGGTCAAAACTATACAGGGTGTTTTAATTAAACACAAACTATAAGGTAGGTTTTAGTAAATCCATGAAATTATAAGGGGTGTTTAGTAAATGATCCAAAAAAAACAAATACCCGAGTAAAAAATGAAGAAAAGAAGTCAAGTTACTTATACCTCCATTAGGGCCGGTTTTGTAGAGATGGAAATTTTTTCCTCTTTGCTTGGTAATTGGACTCTTTGATCTGTATGGAGACTGCTCTACCAAGAATAGGAGTTGGGATGGGAAACCCGTCTGGAGGTCTCCTCAACAGGGATTGGGATTGGAGACAAGAAGTTAGGCTTAGTTTGGAAAGAGTACAAATGCAAATATGTTAAATGCAAAACCTTATATTTTGTACGTATTTATACTGTACATATTTGTATTTGTATTCTTTCCAAATTGAACCTTAGGATCAGTTTGGAAAGAGTACAAATGCAAATATGTAGAGTACAGATACATATAAAATAATAAAAATATAAGGTTTTGCACTTTACATATTTGTATTTGCACTCCTTCCAAATGGAACCTTAATAAAAAATTGGTGTCAGGGATGGGGAGTGTGGTCCCCACCCAGAACCCACTCCTTGCCATTCCTAGGTTTTGGTGAAATAGTAAAGAGTTTTTATATAAAAGTTCATAATTTTTCAATATTATGGGTGGCATATGATAAATCTGAAATCTGAAAAGTTAAAAATATATTAAAAGTGTCTAAAATCTGAAAAGAGGCATAGATGCTTTTCTACTTTTTAGAGGTTTTGAATAGATAAGGTTTTTTGTGTTGGACCAACCCTTCAACATCTTAAATTTCCTGATTTTACTATTTTATCCCTAAAACAGAATATTTGATAATTTTGAGTTCAATTTGTATTATTTAATAAAAAATAATTTATTAAGTTCAAAATAATATTGAAAAATATGAGTAGATTATAAAAAATAAAAAAATAATTTATTAAGATAAGAATAAAATTGAAATATATATATATATATATATATATATAAATTTATAAATTAAAAAAAAATTATTAAGAGTTAAAATAATAACGAAAATAGTAATAAAGTCCATGAAACAATGAAAAAATATTTAATAATGATCAAATTATAAAATTAAAACTATTAAAATATTTAGTAATTAATAAAAATTATAATTAATAATTAATACAAATAAACATTACGAAAAATAAAATAATTTGTTAAAAAAGAATAAAATTGGAAATATGTATACATTTATAAATTATTAAGAATTAAAATAATAATAAATTCTATGATTTAATTAAAAAATATTTAATAATTAGCAAATTAATATCTTAAAAACTATTAAAATATTTAATAATTAATAATTAATTTGGTGTTCTATTTTTCATTAATTTTACATTAGTCGAAGAGGCAGAGAATGGGGTGGAGACGACGATAGTGGTATAGAGAGAGAGAGAAAGAGAGAGGGAGAGAGGAAGAAGGAGAGGGAGAGAGAAATTGAATGCCGCTGTTAAGAAAATGTATGGTGGTTTGCAGTGGAGCAAGTGTTTGTCGTTCGAGAGCAAGAATGAGAAGAAATTTGAATTTAAAAGGGGACATGCATTGTCTATTCAGATATTATCTGGGGCATTTTTAAACTTTTGGACACACTGAAATGCATCTGAGCGCATACAATGATGGCCTGCGGAAGTAATGTTTTGAGATTTCAGACCTCTTAAAAACGTTATCAAGCGCTACCTAAGTCTATTTCACTCTTTCGGGGTTGCTTTGATCAGATAAATCAATTTGAACCATTTGATTTATGCTTTTTATTGATGAAGTTTGTTTATTAAGGGTAGCGTGGCTGTTGAGCTTCCCAAGGTGAGGGGTCATATGAAATATAGACATTTTATTTTCTGGCTTCTCATAGCAGCCTCCGTGATATCAAAGTATTTCTTGTGTATATTTTCTTTTATGGAGTATTTTACTACCGCCTTGTTGGTATCACATGCAGGTAACTAAAGAAGCTACTAAGAACGTATAGCAGGCAAAGATAGGTTATAAAAAAAGCAGTTGACCAAGGAAATGATGAGAGACCACATGAAGTTAGGGCTTTGCACTCCCACATGTAACGTAGCAGCTCCTTCACTCCACATGGACAAACAGCCAACTATTACCAAATTGGCTTCTATAAAAGGGGCCTTATGCTCACAATCCTTCTTCACACCAATCTAGTATCTTAACCAGTTCTGGGCTGTGAAGTTTCAAAAGCTACCATGGCTCGACCTATGAGGTACCTTGTTTGTGTTTTCCTCATCCTTATGGTAGTCTTGGCTGAAGCAGCTCCTGGAAATGGTAATGGACGACGAGGGAATGGGAATGGAAATAACAATGGCAATGGACAAAATAATGGGGACGGGAATAACAGTGTGAAAAAAAAGAGTGTTATAGTGAAAGCAAAGTGCAAAGGGAGTGGGTATCCAGCCTGCTACAATCAGCAGTTCAAATGCCCTGTGAATTGTCCCACCTCCTGTGTGGTTGACTGCGTATCCTGCAAACCCATTTGCAGTAAGTCCTTATTTTCTTTCCCATATCTCTACTGTTTCTCATAAACCCATCTTTATTTGTGTTGTCAATTGCACCGGCTGGCTTGACTGCTATAGCTACCTAGCTATATACTGGTCTCTGATCAACTCTACCCAACCCTATACAAATTGGCATGCATGATTTTCCAAACCCAAGAGCTAGCCACCAGATTAAGTTGGTTGAAGTTTTGTATAGTTCTTTTTCAGGTATAGATCGGATATGTATATATAGTTCTCTTCATCCATTTATCCTTTTTAATTTGAAGAACTTATTCATGGATGATACAAATGCGTTCGGTCAGGTTGTGATATTCCGGGAGCTGTGTGCCAAGACCCCAGATTCATAGGCGGAGATGGCATCACCTTCTACTTCCACGGCAAGAAAGATCGCGACTTCTGCCTTGTTTCTGACTCCAATCTCCACATCAATGCCCATTTCGTTGGCCGGCGGAATCCGACTTTACACAGGGACTTCACCTGGGTCCAGGCCATTGGAGTTCTCTTTGACACCCATCAAATCTACGTTGGTGCCTTGAAGACCTCGACATGGGACGATTCCGTTGATCGTCTCGCCCTTGTCTTCAATGGCGAACCCATCATCCTTCCAGAAGTTGAAGGGGTAAAGTGGCAGCCCAAAGTGGCACCGAGTGTTTCTGTCACTAGAACCAGAAGCGCCAACGCCGTCACGGTTGAAGTGGAAAGGAACTTCAAAATCACAGCAACTGTGGTTCCTATCACCCAAGAAGAATCTCGAGTTCACAACTATGGTATTACCAGTGAGGATTGCTTTGCTCATCTCGAGCTTGGCTTCAAATTCTACTCTCTGAGTGATGACGTTAATGGCGTGTTGGGTCAGACATACAGGAGTAACTACACTAACAGGGTAAAGATATCAAGCGTAATGCCTGTTATAGGTGGTGTACGTGAATTCTCTTCGTCCAGTCTCTTCTCCACTGATTGCCCCGTCGCTCGCTTCCGGCGAGGGCAGCTGCCTATTCTGGTTGCTGCTTCTGAATACCCAGATATGGAGTGTGGAAGCGGCATAAGTGGTCGAGGAATTGTCTGCAAGAAGTAGAGAAATTGTATGTGTATGTGCTAATTAAGTGAAACCCATGTGTCTGTGTATGTTTACTTGTGACTTCTGTGTTCATGTATCATGTATGCTCCGAGCGTATCTCTGTTGGCTCGGTACGTTCTGATGGAATAACTGAGAACAGTTCAAGTGAAATAAAGATTTACTGTTAATTAATTTATGATTTATGAAAAACAGCAATGAAAAATAAGTTAAATCGAGTCACAAGAAGCTATTGAAGAAAACTTATATTAAATTTAGCTAACATTATTGATTAATCTGAATACAAAAAATACTAAAAAGATGTGGGGATTGAAAATATAAAGTCTAAACTCTGAACCTATAGCAGGGATTAAGCCTATTGATGCAATCTGTGCCAACAACTCCCAGAGCAATTTGTTTGGTGGGCACCAAAAAGAAACTAAGCTAACTGGTCACCCGGTACGCTGAGATCTTATAAACGACGATAGGGCTCCTGACTCTGTGAATTGAGTCGCTCCATTCCAGAGACGCCGAAATAAATGGAGTTTCCTTTCTTAGGGGCTTACCCTTGATAACGACTTTGAAAGTTTTCCTTTGGTACACCCGGTTGAAGGCCAGAGTATTGGGGAAAACGGAGATAGAGAGACCCTCGGGCGATTTCACTGTTGCCTTGTAAACTGAGCTGTTAGTCCCTACATTTGTAACTATTCGTTTAAAAACAGCTGAAAAATTTTTTGCAGGGTGGGGTAGTGGAAGGGTCATTGTTGGGTAGTTGATGCCATCATGGCCACGAGCTGGTTGGAATTTTTGGCAATCCAAATGGCTCCAACCTGTGATTAGGTGAAGGTTTGTGCTGTTGTAGCCCTCCCTGCACAAGAAGCGAATGTAGGAGCTTATCTGAAGATCATAGACGAGGCCAGGGTTGAGCGCTTTCACTGGGTTGATATGGCCAGACCCATATGCAAATTCAGCGTCCCGATTTCTAACCTTTATTGCAGTGGCTGAAACAAGAAGCAGAAATAGAGACAAGGGTTAAGGCCGTATTTGGTTTAGCCCTCATTCTTTCTCATTCTTACCAAGATGAAATTATAAAATGAACAAGAATGGGTAAAAATGGGCTGAGAAAATATTGCTATGAACCAAATGTTTTTTTTCTTAAAAAGTGAATTATTCTAAGTGAACCAAATGCCTAGGTCTGTAAAACAGTTGGCATAGATGTTTAGGGGCAGATGGCCACGGTCAATGTCCGTCCGTTGTGTTTTCATGGTAGTCCACCACTAAACATCTATGACGACAATTTTGTAGACCTACCACTGGCATAGAATTTCTTTAAAGATTGAAAATGAGCAAGACCCGATATGATTATTTTTTATGCTACAGGTTACCTTAATTTTTGAGTTATAGACTAACTTTTCATTCTAAAAAGAATGAGAAACAGGGCAATAATTTTGTAGCCAAAACGTTCTAATGCTATTCATTCTTGTCCATTCTTTCTCATTAGAATTAAAAGGAGGCATAGAGGAGGAAACCAAACATGACTTAAACTTTTACGATTAATCCGAAGTCAAGCCATGAAAGAAGAATGCATAAGTTTTCCCTATTCTCGTTCTTTCTGTTAGTTGAAACGAGTGGTTGGTTGTATATAGTAGGGTTGGGAGTAAGGATTAAGGTCAAACATGCGAAAGACTTACCGGTGGTCATTAGGGCAGACTTGATTGCCGCCGGGGACCAGTTGGGATGGAAGGACTTGACGTAGGCGGCAGCAGCGGCAGCATGAGGGCAAGCCATTGATGTGCCCGATACTATATTAAACAAAGAGAACCGGTCATCATACGGTTGCCCAGTCACTGACGCCAATTTTGTATAAGCGGCTAGTATGTCCACCCCCGGAGCTGTGATATCCGGCTGCTCATCCAAGTGAACAACATTTTCAATTTCAGCGAGAGAGAGAGAGAGAGAGAGAGAGAGAGAGAGAGAGAGAGAGAGAGAGAGAGATTACTTTGAGGATCCTTGGGCTGAGGTAATTGGGGCCTCGAGATGAGAAGGATGCCACAAAAGGGGCACTAACTTTCACTTCTTTAGTCTTGTATATAATGGCTTGAGGGTTCCTGCAGGATTACATGGGTCACATATAGTAGGGATTAACACAGTTGGGATAGCAAAAATTTGTACTAAAATCAAAAGAAAGAGTGCAAAAGTTATGGCATATTAGGGAATTACTTGGTGGTGTTGATGTATCTATCAATCTGATCGCCGGACTTAAGATCAACACGGGACGCAGGAAGAACGTAAGAGAAGGCAGTGTCATTTAATTCCGATCCTGCTATGATTGTCCCAACACCCCCCAATTCTTTGACTGTATGGTCTTGCCTGTCGCCTAGAAACATTCCCTGGCCTGAGGCACAGTAGACTATCTTTCCTTCCACTTTCTCCTGGCCCATAGTTCCCGAGTAGCAAGAACTGTGATTTTTGAAATGGAAGACATACAGACAGCCATGAACTTTGTCAGTACTCTAAGCAAAGCAACCAGGAGAAAAGCTAGGTTAATTGTTCAAGAATACAACCTTGCAAAGTAAGCTTCATAGCCATCAGTGTAGTTGGCTGCTTTGGTGCCGCTCGTTAGAGGGTACATCTGCTTCGTTGGTGCATATGTGTTAAGGGAAAGTCCCTGATACAAGAGTACTATAACTGGTCAAGCCATGGCTTAACCCAGAAAGATTTGAAAGTTGAAACACATTCACTACTTACATAGATCTTCATGCCATTGCCAAGCCTGATTTCTGTCCTGAATTTCCTATCTATACCAGTGGCGCCCACAGTCATGATCCAGGGTGCGACATTGGACACAGTTAATGCATAGGGCCCTTGGTTTCCAGCGGCGCAAGCAGTGAAGATGCCCTTCTTCATAGCGTGGAAGGAGCCGATGGCTAGTGAATCGTTGAAGTAATTTCGAATGCTAGAACCGCCGATAGAAATGGAGAGCACGTCGACACCGTCGCTGATGACATCGTCAAATGCAGCTAAGATGTCTATGTCCGAGCACCAGTACCAACAGACCTTGTACATGGCGATGCGGGCCGACGGCACCCCGCCTCGTGTCGTCCCTCTGCCTATCCCGTAGAGGCTAGCATGGTTGACTGCTGAACCTGCAACCGTAGATGATGTGTGTGTTCCGTGCCCTTCGGTATCTGCTGGAGATTGGTCGGAAATTTTGATTTGAATGCTGTAGGACCTTGCACCTATGAGCTTGCTGCCAGAGTTATACAGGTGAAGGATTCAAAATTTGTTGAAAACCCATGAATATGCATTACAAAAGTTGGAGTTCTAATGGTAAATTTTTCCACCATTAATTAGATAGACCCTGACTTTCTGATGATCAAATATATACATCTGGGATGGTGGAGAAATTACTTTTTAAAGTCAAAACATTCACAACACAAGGCCACATATTCCAATATCCAGTAGGTATGTAAATGGGTAACCTCCTATCAAATCAAAATTAAACTAGCTGGTAAATGGTAATGCTATCTATTAGAAGATCTGGAATATGGGTTCTCTGGGCCGGGTCTAGGGTCAATGCAGGCCCAACCCTAAATATGGGTCTAGGACCCAGGCCTGGCCCAGCCCATATAACACTGGATGTAGCTAGTGAATTATATTGAAGATTTTATTAATGCAAAATTAACCAAATAAACAAACAAAGAGGGAGGGATGGAATGACAATCTTACTTGTTGCAGCCAGTGAAATTAGCACCTACTTCGCATTTACCCTTCCATTTAGACGGAGGCGGCCCATATCCTTTGTCATCGAAACTTGGAGATTCAGGATAAACTCCTGAAAGAATTAACCTTTATGAGTTTACTCCCATGAATGATTACAAGGAAATCTGGATACTGGGAGCTTTTCCAGCTTTAATTTACCTGTGTCCAACAAACCCACTATGATGTCGCTCTCAGATTGATGGTTCCTGTTTACTGTTAGAGGCATTCCAAGAAAATCCCATGATCTTGTGGTGACAAGCTTACGTTTGGTGTTTGGAAACACGGATACAACCCCCTCTCTCTCTGCAATGATCCAACCAAAATCATTCTTCATTTTCATTGTTGTATTTAGATCAGTGCACGGAAGTATTAAAAGTTCAGTTTTTGATAGATAGCCATACATACCCATCAGTCGATTTGCTTCATGTGGCAACAGCATGGCCGCGAACCCATTAAAACTCCTTTTATAGCTATGTAATCTGGACTCTCTTGCAATGCTCTCACTTGGAAAAAGAACAACATCTTCATCAACATCAAACTATCCTAAAATAAAATAATAAGATGGAAGATAGTCTTTTCCTCTAATTTGCTCAACTACACATGGAGAAACTACAATCTTTTGCTTCAGCTGCATACATCCAATTTGAAACAATACCTAGAAGTTTAGCAACAAATTGCCCAGAAGGAAAACAAAGAAAGCCTAATCTTCTCAATGAAAGGCCGACTACGCTTCTGTTATTGCATGGTCTGTTCTCTAGTGGAGTCATTACTCTCCAATTGACCCACATTTATGGAGAAAACACTGAAGGGAAAATTTTATCTTGTGGTTTGTGGTGGATGTAGAGGGTTGGGCCACCCTATAGATTGCAATCTGATCCACCCTCGTTGGGGCGGGTTTTAGGGAAACCCAAAACTATTCTGACTAGGGATGGAGCGGGAGTGGTATTTATTCATTCCACTCTGATATATATTATTTTTGAGAATGGATATATATCAAAAGTTACTTAATCAATGATAAATCAAATCATTGGCAATATCCTTTAAAAACTAAAACACCTTCTATAGCTAGGAGTGCAAGTTGGGCGGGTTGGGCCGGGTTTATGCTCAACCCAGGCCCGGTCCTAAAATTTGGGTTTAAGGCCCGAGCCCGAGGTTAAGCCTGATTTTCCCAATCTGAGCCCAGCCTGCCCTATAATTTGATGCATCCGGGTTGGTCAATGAACCCACTCTAAAATTATACATATATAAATGTATGTATGCAAATATGTACAAATGTATATAATTGGGCCGAGTTTGGGCTACCTAAGGGCTAGGCCCAAGCCTGGCCCGAAAAGTAAAAAAGCCCGACTTCTTGGGCCTGAGCCCAGCCCGAGGACCGAAAATCCAAGCCCAACCTGTGTAAAATTCCAGGTTGGGCCAATTCAGGCTCGGGCTGGGCCCACCCAAGTTGCACCCCTATCTATAGCTTGCAATCGATTAGCTTAATTAACCTTCCATTAGATGATAGTGGAAATTGACAGTTTTGACCCTAATGTCCATTTGAATAAATTTAATCAAAAGAAAATAAATTTGAAAATACCATTTTTGCCCCTAGTAAGACATGAACAACCACTCTGTTTGGTACTATTTGCTCAATTTTGTTTTCTGTATGAAGAAGTATTAGGGTACTTTTGGAATAAGCAATCATATGCCCATGCCTTGTACACTTTTCACTCAATTTATGTGATCATGTTACTATTTTTAGATGACAAAACAAACACTTCTTAGTGAAAGGCTAGGGGTGGCCACGAGCTGAGCTTCTCATGAGCTATTGGAGCTCGGATCGGCTTGGTTTAAACCGAGTTTCGAGCTAAGCTTGAGCTCAGTGAAGCTCGGCTCATGAGGTTCGGGAACCTAATCACGTCTAGTATAATAAATAAATAATTTTTATTATACATACTTACATACATACATACATACATACATACATACATACATACATACATACATACATACATACATACATACATACATACATACATACATACTATACATATAAATATTTATATATAATAAGTAATTTTTGTAATCCTTATTTTTTTATGTAAAATTAAAAAAAAACAATTTTTATATGTATAATTTTTATTTTTTAGAAAAAGCTTGACTTGTAGTTGAGCTCAAACTTGCGAGCTTTTGAACCAAGCCGAGCTTGAGCTCAAGTCTCTAGCTCGAATAGAGCTCGAGCCTAACACTATTTCTATGAGCCAAGCTCGAATAACCAAATATTCAGCTCGGCTCGGCTCGAATCCACCCCTAGTGAAACGTTAATTAAGTAAATAGGTTGCGACGTATAGGGGGTGTTCTAGTAAATGACCCTAAATAAAATGAGTATGGATCTCCTACACTTGAAGTATGTGGGCGGGGGTAAACTTCCATTAACAAATGAACTTGTCTTGTGTTCAGAGTGTGGACCCCACTCACATGCGTGTCGTGAGACCAAACGGAAAAACTTCTATTAAATTAATATTTTACTGTTTTTAAACTTAAAAAAATATTTAAAGTGAACAAAAAGGAGTGGGAATTTACCCTAGACTCCAAATGATGAACCCTTCTTCAAGCTTCAACCACTAGTATTTGTGTACATGCTTTGCACGTAACAAATTTTGTGATGATGATAGTATATAATATATTTCCAAAATTTTTTACAATTTTTTATATTTCTACATCTATAAAAATTATTCTTATTTATCGCATTTATTATGGTTCATTAATATAAAGACATGTCCAAATAAAATTCTTGAAAAGGTAACAAGAATTAATAAAATTTTTATTATTCTTATTTTTTATTTATCATTAATAAAATTTTTATTATTCTTATTTATTATTGTTCATTAATAAAATTAATAATTTTTATCAATTACCTTCATCAGAATTTTATTTGTATTCTCATTACCTTTGCAAGAATTAACTTCTATATGATAAATCATAAATCCAACTTCAGCTCCTTCAACCACTAAAACCCTTACAATGAACTGCTATAAAAAATATTACTTACTCTTGCAGATATCTTACCACCCAATGATGTGGGCTTTAAGGTAACAGAAATTAAAAATGAACCCACCATATGATCAAGAACTAAACCAATGAAAATAGGTTAAAAATATTTAAAAAAAACAAGAAAATAGTTTAAAGAATAAATTGGTCATGCATGCCATTTGCAAGTTGAAAATCTATTCATGGTGGTTAATGTGGCCCAACATTGGCTATTTGAGAAAAAAACATGTACATTCAAGTTTTTTTTTAATTTAAATAAATTAAAGGGTAAATTGCTAAAACCTCTTGTAAAATTTTTGATCATATTGCTAAACCCCCTAAAGTTTGGTAAATGCAATCACCTCCCATGAACTTTTTGACATAGATACAAGTAGACCCTCTATTAGAATCTTCTAACAAAAAGCACAAAAAATGTCCAAAATACCCATATACTTACTTTTGAATAAAATATTTATTTTTTAATTTTTTTTCTTCACATCAATCACTACTCCAATCCCTTCTAATCTCTTTTTCTGAATTGATATATTTTCCAAATTTTCCCTTCATATCAATTGCTCAAAGGCAAAATTGCAACTTTAGACTCTCTTTTTCATACCTCTTGCTAGAGGATTTTACAAAGGGGGTCTACTTGCAATTGTTTCAAGAAATTTATGGGAGGTGATTGCAATTACCAAACTTCAGGGGAGGTTTGGGTAACGGTTAAAAACTTCAAGGGATGTTTCAGCAATTACTATGGTTTGTTTTCCAACTATTGAACAAAAAAATGGATTTTTTTTTGTATTTTCCCTAGCAAGTATTAAATGAGAATGTTAAATAACATTTTTGTCATTGACTTGTTTTACAATTATGAACAAAAAGAATGGAATTTTGTGTCTTTTCTGTAATAAGCATTAAATGAGAAAACAAAACTACATATTTACCATTGCTAATTCTCTGATTTAAACCTTAGAGATGGGGTATTTTAGTCTAGTGAAAATTCCAAAAGCCAACCACATCTGTTCTTACTTTTATAGATAGTATAGATTAATGATCAGAAGAAGACCTCCTTCAAGCTTCAGCCAAGGGCGAAATATCTATATGAAAGCACTCATTTGCTAGTTGCTTCCTTGAATTTTCATGGTGAAACCTTCCAAACTGTGAGATTCAATATTTCTTCAAATCTGGTTTTTCTTCTTCCGTCTTCGGTCAAGATCAAGAGCGGGATTTGGAGGTTTGATTCAAGACAAATCTGAGTTTTATTATAGTTTCAGTCAAGATTGAATTTTCTTCTTCCATCTTCGGTCAAGAGCAAGATTCAAATAAACAAGTCACATGTTTTTTCTTCATCCCGATCTTGAATCTTTCAAGATTAGCTTGAAGGAGGGTTTCATCGTTTGAAGTCTAGGGTCAGTTCCTACTCCTTTTTGTTCACTTTTACTATTTTTTAAATTAAAAAAAATAAAATATTAATCTAATAGAAGTTTTACCGTTTAGTCTCACTCCACGTATGTGGGTGGAGTTCACACTCTATATACAATACGTGTTCATTTGTTATTGGAAGTACAACCCTGCCCACATACTACGAGTGCAGGAGATCCAGACTCAAATAAAACAACTTGGTCAAGTTTCTATCCTTTATGATCGCATCGCAACTTATCTAAAAGGTTCAATCCTTTATGTCTTTAACCATTTACTATTAAGATGATATGATGTGATATTTTTTAACCATTTACTATTAAGAATTGAAGTAGAAGGCAGAAGGTAGAAGCTAGAGAGAACTTTATGACATTCCCAATTGATTGGCAAGTGTGGGGTCTCATGGAGTCTAGTCAGGTTCAAGTCCAATCCAAGCAATATTTTTAGGTAAATTGTCTATCAAATTCTAATTTTTATTAGTTAATTTTAAATTTTCATTAATATAATTATTTCTAAATTTATTGAATTTTAAAATAGTGTAACTAAGATTTTTAAGACTGCAGAAAGAAAATGGTATCTATTTCTCTGAATTCAATTTAAGACTCAATTGGTTTAGGCAAGTTAAAGTCCAACCTAGCTAAGCAATATTTTTAGGTGAATCACTTATCTATGGATTTTTTTATCAATTTTATTTTAAAAATTTATTGATGTAATTGTTTTTAAATTCAAACGGACATAAATTAATGCTATTATGATTTGGGATTGTAAATGACATCTATTTTCTTGAATTCAAATTGAGACTGAATTGGCCTAGACAAGTTCAAGTCTACCCCAAAATGTGAATGAATAAACCATGGTAATGAAAATGCCAATCCAAAATGTGAAAGAAACCATGGTTAGCAATGGTCGGGGTGGGGTGGGGAAAATTCAGGATCCCCATTCCCGGTGGAGGTGGGGATATGGATGGCCGGATGGGGCTGGGATTTCCAGCCTCATTGGGTATGCAATGGGGTATATGTGTTAAGGGTTGGGAAAGGATATGTAAAACCCGGCCCTGCCCTGTTGCCATTCCCTATAAATATATAAAAAATAATAAAAACTGCAAGGTTTTTAACTCTACATATTTGCATTATATGAGTCTTGGAAGGCGTACAAATGCAAATATGTACAGTATAAATACATACAAATTTGCACTCTACAAATTTGTTTTGTATTATTTTATATGTTTTTGCATGGTACATATTTGCACCGAGTATTCTGGGACTCGCACTACTTGCGATTTCATTTCACCTATATGGCCATTTACTATTCTTCTCTTGTTCCGAAATTCAACCAAGATCCGCACTTAGGAATCGCACCTAGGTTAATTTGGCACTTGAGTTTCACACAACAAAGAGAAACAGGTATCACCTCTGATCTTATGGGCAATCTTCGAAAACAATAATCAAAATCAGAAATTCAACCAACAAATGTTCGATAAATGTCACAGCTGCAATAGGTAAAATGTATCGGCCTACTTACTCTCCGATGACATCAGTAAGCATGTTGTGGTGTTGCTCTACTGAGAATCCATGCTCCTGCACGTCTCCCATGTACACTATATACGGCTGTTATCAACACAATAATCACCATTAGCTGATGCTTTGAACAAACTCCATGTATAAAGCGCACAAGATAGAGAGACCAACCTGTCTACCGGTGTTGCTGGCGGAGCCATGAACTGACGTAGCTACTAGACAGAGATTGATCAAGACGGCCAGCAGAAGTTTCTCTGAGATCCTCATCGTCTAGATCTCCCAGTCTCTCTTTGACGAGCAGGTGCTAGAGAAGAGTAACCAGTGGGTGGTTTAAATATTGACGAAAATGATTCTATTTTGCTTTTCATTTGTCTGTTAGTAGTTTGATGAAGTGGAGATTTTCACTGGATTATCATAGAGAAATTTGTGGGAGGAGCTTGGTCAGCTTGGACTCTTTCTTTTTCTTTTTGCGGAATCACAGTTATATCGCTTCAATTTGTTGGGCACAAATGGGTCGGATCTAAAGTTGTTGATCCATCTTGCTATTTAGTCTAATTAAATTTGCTCCGGTCTTGGAGGGGAGAGCTTCTAATGGAACATAGGTCATGCTTGAAGAGTTTTCTCTGGATTCGACCGACGCTCCATTAAATCTTATAAAAACCAATTTGATCATATCGTCTCTGATACACAACCCGTGTTTAGGAGGGCGGGCTTCAGCGTTAACTTTAACCCCTTTCCCCTTTCAAGTAAGGGTGTCAGTGGACCAGTCCAATATCAATTTGGATGGATTGGATGTATTGGATTGGATCAATTCGGTCCAAAATATTTATTAATGTTAGACAGTTGTATGTCTTTAGTTCCAATCAGAATGATGTACATTATGAATTTATTGTAAATGAATAAATTACATATTTGATTCATGTTCATGTGGTGTGTTTCTGTGTAATACCCTTAAATTGGACACTTATGAGACTCGTGTTAGTTTAGAATGTTCACAACCATTGGATAAGTCTGGAGAGATTTATCCTGCCAAGGCTGACACTAGTGTGCTGCCAATTGTTGGGGTGGCCTGTCTTAGCCGCCAGGGTGAGGCTCAAGGCACATGTAGTGTAGGATTAATTGAATATTTGAATCGGACCAGATTTTCAATATTGCCCTGGACCTTGGAGATTGGTGGGCAAAACTAGAAAGTTACACTTGACCCTTAGACTCGATTATGATACTGTACTAGGTGTCGGATCAGACTGTCTTTGATATGCCAATCAGTGAGATCCTTAGCGGGGGTCAAAACCTAGGTATGTTGGGACAGTCTGAGAATTCATTTGAGTGGGTGATCATAGTGACAGGATCAACCCCTTTGTCGGACAAAGGTAATGATCGGGGATGCACTCTCTCTGATGGAAACCAAGACTGCCGGCAGCCGATTCCAATCGTTGAGATTTGTTTTGCAAAATATATTTTATATGAGATATAAAAGTATATATATTATGGTTTCCAAACGTTTGCAAAATGTTTTAATTCCCGGGATCCATGTGAGTAGAGAGTGCAGCACTATTCCTTGCAGCCGAGGGAGATGTCCTCTCTTGTCGGGCAGTGACCTTTGGTTTTGAAGTGCTTTTTCATTTAAAGTGTTATAATAGACATGTCTTTTATTTTAAATTAGTGACTTTTGATTTCAAAATTAGCAACATTTCATTTGTAACATTTTCTTTAGTGTATTTTGATTTTAAACTTGGTAACATTTCATAGGTGTCTTTTATTTGTTTAGTGCTTATTCTAACAAGATGTATTAGGGTTTATATTATTTCTGATGGAAACCTAAAACTGTTGACAATGGATCTTAATTATATTTGAAATCTTTATGTAAAATGCATTTATACTTATATTATGTCATTTTGAAAACGGTTTGCAAAAAGTTTTTAATCCAGCATCTATTTATGTAGAGGGTGTGATATTACATTTTGTAGTCAGAGAAACAGCCCTATAAACAATGTTTTAACTATCTGGAGTTGAAAGGTTAAGAGTAAAAGACCATTATAGGGCTGAAAACTTCATGAATTTTATATCATATCAATCTATTATCCTTGGGCTCATTAAGGTGGTTGAATGCAATGATGGCTTTGACTTAACTGTTGGGCCCAAACTAAGCCCAACTCAATTGGCTCAGGGGTTCACTACCCTTATGTAGTGAATTAGGCCTGTCTCTTTCCAAACATGGGCTTAACCCATATGGACTGATGTGAAACCGTTGTGGGTCCCACTCTTTACATTATTCAAGTCTATGAAGCTTATCAAGAGTTATGTAAGTGAATCACTAAAGAAAATGAGCCTTAGACCATTAATAGAAAGACTAGTTAAATTAGTCACATGAAGTTGTCATGTGATTTTGATTGAATATGGGTATGGAGCTCAATTCTTTTGATGTGGTTAAGTCCTAACCCAAATCTGATTTGGATTAGTCCTAAGTTTATTGGGAGAGAGGTCTATATATAGGGTTAAAAGGGAGAGGTCGAATTAAACTCTCCTAGCTAGACTCTCACCTACTCTCCCTCTCTCTCTTTCATAAACCCTAGTTTGAACCAACCTTGGAGTTGACTATTTCTCCATGATTTTTTATTTTGTTTTTTTTAAAGAAAAAAATCAAAGATTAAGTGGTTCACCCAGTTTGCATTAATTCCAATTAGTTGGAGATCAAAATCGTCTAAAGCATAGTTGCAAGATCAACATCAAGTTCCAGCCGAGCCATTTTCAGCTGGGAGGCTGATGTAGGTCTGAATTTTGTGTACTTGATATCAAGTATGCTCAGTTTAATTTTGAGTTTCAAATTTGATTAGGTTCAATGGAAGATGGATCCAAAAAATTAAGCAAATATTGAGAAATTGGTTCTCAGGTTTGGATTTTTTTTTTTTTTTTTTTTGCAATTTGGTCATCAACCCTAACAAGTTTGGCCATGAAACTAATGAGTTTTAGCCCTTCTAACGGATCCACCATTCGTCATACTAAGAGTTCGTTTAGTTCCCTAAAATAAGTGCTTGGAATAAGAATCGAAATGGATCATTCTGATTTCAACTGTTTGTTTGGCTGGAATGGGATTCTAATTACCATTTTTGGTAGAATGGGATTCTAATTACCACTTTTTGTAGAATGGGATTCCCCCATATGAGGTAATGGCCACTCTAGCCTCCCCTTTGGGAATAGAATTTCCATTTTAGAGTCTATCAATAATTATAGTGCTCCTAACAAAAAAGCCTCCAAACCCTAATATTAATAAAATAATAAATTAATAGTATAATAAAATATTAATATAATTTTATTAAAGTAATAATAAAATAATAAAATATCAATAAACTAATACAAAATTAAAAAAATTCAATTGATTCTGATTACGACTCCAAATGAACCAAACAACAATGATTGGAATTCGACTCTACAGATTTCCATTTGAACAAAACAAGCATTGGAAATAGGCAATTCCCATTTTGATTCTAGGGTATTTCAATTCCAATCCAATTTGATATGACCGTAAACCAAACAAACCCTAAATTTCCTTATTAACGATTCTAACCAACACAATATTTAAACCTTGGTGTGCATCACCTCAAAAACATTGAGATATATTCATTCACCAAATCCCATTTTGAATCCAATGGTCAACCATGAAAACTACTAAGATTCCATTCCAATGGTCCTAGATGAATAAAACTAAACAACTAGACCAATATCCTCTACCTAATTTGAAAATGCCATGATATTTAACACCCCTATTTACACTCACACGTCAAATTTCAACTCAAAATTTCTTCATTTGACCATCCCACTTATAGATTCTAATTTCACATTTATAATTAAATCACACTAAAATATGCAATAGCCTAACTTCTCTCATTGAGTTTAGAAACCTGAAAATAATCAATCTAATCTAAATCATAAATTCCTTTATTTTCCTCTAGAATAAGCAAGACTTCCATTTTGAGCCTTCTTATTGGTTAATAAGCTATAAGACAAAACCCTAATCTGAATCATATATATCAATCCATATATCCAATATTCATTTCTTCCATAAGATTCTAGATACCCAAAAATGCATACCCCTCAAATTTTATTTCAAGACTCTCATTTGACCTGTCATTCAACCAAAATTCCATTTCAACAAATCTCATTAATCGAAACTTATCAGTCATAAATCTTCATCATGTAAATCTCATTTAATCAATTAGACTATATAATCATGTTCAAGGACTCAAAAACAAACCCTGTTATATCAAATTTCATAACTTAATTCCCTGATTTCATCATTAAAATAAAAATATTATATTTTTAGCACCAGATTCAATCTCCCATAACCTATATTGATCTAGAGGTGGGGCTGATGTTAGCCCTTCACTAAAACCCCACCGGCCCCTTAAACCAATTAGGATGCACCCAATAGACAAGATGAACCCAAAACCCCAAAGTAGCCTTTCTTGAATCTGGGAAATGACATAGGGGTCTTTATGTCCATTTCAATTTTATGTTTTTTTAATACTAAGAAGCCAAATTCGAGCCTGGTATAAATAGATTCGAAAATACCCACATTGGGCACAAAAAACCCTGAAACAATTCATAGAAATCTTGGATAAACCCTAGGATGCGTGGGGTCAAGCTTAAGACCTTTCCAACCCTTTCTCTCTATAAATAGCCCCTAATATAACAATACAAAGAAACATCATTTGAATCCATATTACCATTTCCAATGGGGAATTAAGAAAAGCTTGAAAGCTAGGGTTAGAAATTGTCAAAACTACCACATCCCATTTTTCTCTCCTTATTAAGAACATAATCGAATCAACCCTTTTTTTACACCATGGAATGATGACAAGATAACTTTCTTGTTTGAATCATCAAGATACCGTTTCTAAACATAGAGGAGCTACTGGGAATCATCTATCAAGGTCAAATTTAATTAGTAAGTCTCTCAACCTATGTAGTTAAAGTTGAAAGTTAATTTTTGATTATTTGGTATTAATTTTCATCAAATACCTTGATAGTTCAAGGTTGAGTTGATTGGGATTCCAATAGGGATGCAAACGGATTGGATCGGATTCCAACATTGTTTATGTCGGATCTGATCTGATCCAAAGATCCGATCTGCTCTGATAGGACTCGATTTGAATTTGAACTCTACTGGTAAGTCAGATCTTTAGATCTAATCCGATTCAAATTGTTTTCTTTAAAAATTAATAAATCATTACAAGAAAAATAAAATATACTAATTTAAATAAAATAAAAACAAAAGTACAAGTATTTTTTAATTATTTTCGTCATATATATACATGTTTTTTATAAAAAAATAAATAATATAACAAAATTATAAAAAATATATTTATAAATAAATAAATAACATATATATGTATTATATATATTTATATTTATAAATATATAATATATATCTGATCCGATTCGAATAGGGGTGATCTTCATTTGACCAAATAGGATCGGATAGGATCGGATGATCCAATCCATTTGCACCCCTAGATTCCAAATCTTGGGAAGCTTCTTTTAGTTTTATGATTAGAGAGAGAGAGGCTAGGGCATTAGAGAAACTAGTACCTAATTCCCAATAACATCTTTTCAAAACATAGATTAAGAGATTCTACAATGAATTCTTTATAATATTTTGGAATTTCATCACTTTGAAGTTTTTTAAACCAAGATAAAAAAGCTCAGAGGTTACGCTGCCATTTGCAACTTGGAGAGAAGAGTGCCTTCCCTCTCCCAATCATCTCTTCGATGAGTGCCTTATATATAGATGGAGAAATAGAAACACTATTTAAAATAAAATCAATTTTTTTATAGCATGTAGAGGATCCATTTCCTCTTAAATTAAATGGGTGGGTGATTCACGCTTAAAACAACTCTAGTGAAATAAAGATTTGCTGTTAGTTTATGATTGGAGAACAAAACCTCAAAGGACAAATAAAATTAAATAGACTCACAAGCAGATTTAAAGAAAAGTTATATTAAATTTAGCAAATTTCATTGATTAACTTGAATACAAAAAATATTAATAAGATGTGGACATTGAAAGTCTAAACACTAAACCCAGCAAGGATTAAACCTATTGATCGAATCTATTCAACAAGACCCAGAAAAAGGCGCTGAAATAGAGACAGACTTGTTTTGAGGAAACTGATGAGCTAACCAGCTACCTGGTAAGGTAAGACCTTATAAACGACGATAGGGCTCCTGACTCTGTGAGTTGAGTCTTTCCATTCTAGAGACGCCGAAATAAGTCCAGTTCCGTTACTTATTAGGGGCTCACCCTTGAGCTCGACTTTGAAAGATTTCCTTTGGTACACCCGGTTGAAGGCTAGAGTACTGGGGAAAACGGAGACAGACAGACCCTTGGGCGATTTCACTATTGCCTTGTAAACTGAGTTCTTAGTCCCTACATTCTTAACAGTTCGTTTAAAAACAGCTGAATAATTTTTTGTGGGGTGGTGTAGTTGAAGTGTCATTGTTGGGTAGTTGATGCCATCGTAGCCACGCGCTGGTTGGAATTTTCTGCAATCCAAATGGTTCCAACCTGTGAGTAGTCGAAGTTTGGTGTCGTTGTAGCCCTCCCTGCACAAGAGGCGAATGTAGGAGCTTGCCCGAAGATCATAGACGAGGCCAGGGTTGAGCGCTCTCACTGGGTTGATCTGGCCAGACCCATATGCGAATTCAGCGTCCGGAGTTTTAACCTTCATTGCGGTGGCTGAAACAAGAATAAGCAACAATGGGGGTCAAGGATTCAGCAGCCATGAAAGCAGCAGAAGGTTTTGCTATGCTGATTCTTTCTGTCAGTTGAACTTGAAACGAGTGGTTGTATTTGTATATTGGGGTCGGAGTAAGGATTGTTGCCAACGTGAGAAAGACTTACCAGTGGTCATCAGGGCAGACTTGATTGCCGCCGGGGACCAGTGGGGATGGAAGGACTTGACGTAGGCGGCAGCAGCGGCAGCATGAGGGCAAGACATTGATGTGCCCGATATTATGTTGAACAAAGAGAACCGGTTATCATGTGGTTCACCAGTTATTGACTCCAACATTGTAAAAGCGGCCAGTATGTCCACTCCTGGAGCTGTGATATCCGGCTGCTCATCCAAGTGAACAAACAACATTTTGAGAGAGAGAGAGAGAGAGAGAGAGAAAGAGAGAGAGAGAGATTACTTTGAGAATCCTTGGGCTGAGGTAATTGGGGCCACGAGATGAGAAGGAGGCCACAAAAGGGGCACTGACTTTTACTTCTTTACTCTTGTGTACAATAGCTTGAGGGTTCCTGCATTGCATTATGTTTATCACATTCACATACAGTTGAGTTGAGACATAGCAAAAGTTTATATTAAATCAAAGAAAGAGTGTAGAAGTGATTGCAGATTTGGGAATTACTTGGTGGTGTTGATGTATTTATCAATCAAATTGCCGACCTTAGGATCAACATAGGAGGTAGGAAGAACGAAAGTGAAGGCTGTGTCATTGAAGTCTGATCCTGCTATGATTGTCCCTGCACCACCCAATACTTTGATTGTATAGTCTTGGTATATACCTCCCGGGGCACAGTAAACTATCTTGCCTTTGACGTGCTTCTCACCCAAACTTCCCCAGTCACACGTACTATCATTTTTTAAATGAAAATTAATTAACAAATAAAGACAGACACCCACGAACTTGTCAATAGTCTTAGGAAAGCATGCAGGCAAGAGGAAGGCTGTTCAAGAATCATACTCTGGGTATGCATCGGGGCCACTGTAATTGGCTGCTTTGATGCCACTCGTTAGAGGGTACATCTGCTTTGTTGGTGAATATGTGTTAATGGCTAGTCCCTGTCACAACACAACATTCAACAACCAAAGTTTATTAATACTTGTAGCATATAGAAGGCTAGGAGTGAAATTTGGGCTTGGGCTTTCAAGCTTGGGTTAGGGCCACACTCAGGCTATTAAGGCTTAGGACCAGGCCTACCTCGAAAAAGTAAAAAAGCCCAAAATTTTAGGCCCAACCTAGCCCAGTGACCAAAAATCTGTGTCCAGCCCGTATAAAATTGTGGGTTAGGTTGGTCCAACCTCAAGGTGGACCTACCCAAGTTAAACCCCTATGGTGGGTCAATCTGAGTTTTTGCACGGGCTGGGCCTGGGCCATCAAACTTAGATCTGATCTGAACTCAGGTTAAGCTTGGGTGGGCAAAAGAAATATATATATTTGTAAATGAAATTTGTATATATCAATCAACCCAGGGAAAATCCCCGATTAGAACCTTGTACTTTGGGCCTAGTGCCAGTTTAGTCCCTGAACTTTAAAACCTGACAATTCAGTACTCGAACTTTCAAGACGTGCCAATCCAATACCTTCCGTTAAGTAGCCCATCAATCCGCCATTAAGTGGCATTTGAAAAGACACAAATGCCCTTCGAGTGTCATCTAATTCTCTTTATCAACCATTCAAACATTGATAAAAAATGAACAATCTCAAATCCTTGCCTCTTCTATTCAAGAAAGTTGGGGTCGCATCTTGAAGTCTTGAATAGAAGATGTAAGGATTTGTGACTATTCATTTTTTATCAACATTTGGATTGTTGGTTAAGAGAATTATGTGACACTCGAAGGGTATTTGTGTCTTTTCAAATGCCACTTAATGACATACATTGATAAAAAATGAACAATCTCAAATCCTTGCCTCTTCTATTCAAGAAAGTTGGGGTCGCATCTTGAAGTCTTGAATAGAAGATGTAAGGATTTGTGACTATTCATTTTTTATCAACATTTGGATTGTTGGTTAAGAGAATTATGTGACACTCCAAGGGCATTTGTGTCTTTTCAAATGCCACTTAATGACATGTTGATGAATTGGTTAATGACACGTATTGGATTGGCACATTTTGGAAGTTCAAGTACTGAATGGGATTAAAGTTCAGGGACCAAAGTGGCACTAGGTCTAAAGTATAGAGTACTAATTGGGAATTTTCCCTAAAAATATACACATAAATTCTTGGAAACCCAACCAAACCACCTAAATTTGATCCGGCCCAATCTGAACCCAAGCTTAGCCCTAGTTGTAGGGATGGCAATTTCCCCATCCCTGCCAGGTACCCAACCTATACATACATACATATATATATATATATATATATATATATATATATATATATATATATATTAAAATTTCCTTTATTTTAAGTAAATTTATTTTTCAAAAAATACTATTAATTAAAAAATTTTGGGGACTTGGGTTCCTACATGGAACCCATCTCTCTTAGGAATCGGGGTCGAGAATGGGGATTTATTTCAATCAAGGTTGGGCCAAGCCCGAGCCCAAGGTTTGCACCCTAGGATTGACCTTCAACCCGTCCCAAGTCCCAACCTCCCCCGTCATGCACCCTAATAAAATCCATGGCTAAACCCAAACCCATGAGATTCGAAATACAGTCACTACTTACAGAGGTCTTCATGCCATTCCCAAGCCTGACTTCTGCCCTGAATTGCCTATCTATACCAGTAGCGCCAACAGTCAAGACCCAGGGTGCGAGATTGGACACAGTTAACAAATAGGGCCCTTCATTTCCAGCGGAGCAAACAGTTAAGATGCCCTTCTTCATGGCATGGAAGGAGCCAATGGATAATGAATCGTTGTAGAAATCACGAATAACACCACCAAGAGAAATGGAGAGCACGTCGACACCATCGCTGATAGCATCATCAAATGCAGCTAAGATGTCTGAGTCCCAGCATCCATTGTCCCAACAGACCTTGTACATGGCGAGGCGGGCCGATGACACCCCCCCTCGGGCCGTCCCTCCGCCTATCCCGTAGAGGCTGGCATTGTTAACTGCTGAACCTACAATCGTAGATGCGGTGTGTGTTCCATGCCCATCTGTATCTGCTGGAGATTGGTGGGGAGTTTTGTGTCCAATGCTGTAGGACCTCGCACCTATGAGCTTTCTGCCAGAGTTGCAGGTATAAGGGTTTAAATTTGCTGGAAATCCACGGATATGAATTACAAAATTTGGGAGTTCTAAACTTCTAATGGTAATTTATCCACCATTAATTAGATAGACCCAGACTTTCTGATACAATTGGGTTCATCTGATTGCCACGTGTCTATGTGGAAAAGGTTGGAGCCCACCATCAAATGGTGAAGTTACTTCTTAGTCACAAGGCCACATATAACAACAGGTATGTAAATGGGCACCCTAAAGCCACATATTACAATGGAACATGGGTTGGCTGGGCAGGGTTTAGGGCCAACACAGGCCCAACCCTAAACATGGGTCTAGGACCCAGGCTTGGCCCACAGCCCAAGGACCAAGCACAAGCTGGTCAGCCTAAGCTAAATCTAACCAAATAAATTCTTTCTTTTGTTGAATCTAACACTGGATGTAGCTAGTGAATTATGTTGAAGATTTTATTAATGCAAAATTAACCAAATAAACAAACAAAGAGGGAGAGATGGAATGACAATCTTACTTGTTGCAGCCAGTGAAATTAACACCTACTTCGCATTTACCCTTCCATTTAGACGGAGGAGGCCCATACCCTTTGTCATCGAAACTTGGAGATTCAGGATAAACTCCTGAAAGAATTAACCTTTATGAGTTTACTCCCATATATGAACAAATACAGGGAAATTAACCTGAATAGATATAACTTTAGGAATTCCAAAAGAATTAAAAAAATCTAAACAAATGGATCAAACAAGAAGCTAAAGATACCGAGTATTGGCTGCTTTTCCAGCTTTAAATTACCTGTGTCCAACAAACCCACTATGATTTCTCTCTCAATTTTATAGCTCCTATTTACTGTTAGAGGCATTCCCAGAAAATCCCATGATCTTGTGGTGTGAAGCTTAAGTTTGGTGTTTGGGAAAACGGATACGACCTCCTCTCTCTCTGCAATGATCCAACCAAAAACATTCTTCATTTTCATTGTTGTATTTAGATCAGTGCACGGAAGTATTAAAAGTTCAGTTTTTGATAGATAGCCATACATACCCATCAGTCGATTTGCTTCATGTGGCAACAGCATGGCCACGAACCCATTAAAACTCCTCTTATAGCTGTGTAATATGGACTCTCTTGCAATGCTCTCACTTGGAAAAAGAACAACATTTTCATCAACATCCAATTTCAAACAATTCCTAGAAGTTTAGCAACTAACTCCCCAAAAGACCTATTATATATGTTTCTGTTAGTGCATGGTCTGTTCTCTAAACAGAGTTATTACCTAGCAAGTTATTAAGAGAAACAGATACCATCTCTGATCTTATCAGCAATATTCAAAAGCAATTATCAAAATCAGAAATTCACCCAACAAATGTTAGATAAATGTCACAGCCAAAGGTGAAAGGCATCAGCCTACTTACTCTTCGATGATTTCAGTAAGCAGGCTGCGGTGTTGCTCTTCTGGAACTAATCCATGCTCCAGCACTTCTCCCATGTACACTATATATGGCTGTTACCAACACAATAATCACCATTATCTGATGCTTTGAACAAACTCCATAAAGCTAATACACAAGATAGAGAGACCCACCTGTCTACCGGTGTTGCTGGCGGAGCCATGAATTGACGTAGCTACAAGACAGAGATTGATCAAGACGGCCAACAGAAGTTTCTCTGAGATCCTCATCGTCTAGATCTCCCCAGTCTCTTTGATGAGCAGGCTCTAGAGAGTGACCACTGGGTGGTTTAAATATTGACAGAAATAACTAATGCTATTTTTCTTTTCGTTTGCTTGTTAATAGTTTGATGAAGTGGAGATTTTTACAACTCATGGGGTTTCCCCAGGACGACTGGATTATATATCATGGAGAAAGTTGTGGGATGAGCTTGGTCAACTTGGACTCTTTCAGCAAAGCTGAATCACAACTATATCGCTTCAATTTGTTGGGCACAAATGGGTCGGGTCTAAAGTTGATCCATCCTGCTATCCAATCTAAATTTGCTTCTACAGCCTTGGAGAGGCGAGCATCTAATGGAACGTAGGTTATAAAACTGAGGTCCAAACGGATATGGATGGAACATAGAATTTTGGATTGTATAATTCTTAGGTATCCCTCCCGTCATACTTGAAGAGCCTTCCTCTGGATTCAGTGATGAATCAGCATCCCATTAACACCTGCTATAGCCAACTTGATCTCATCTCAGATGTGTCACGTGATGAGGGGTAATTTGGCTCGATCTGTCGACATGCAGACAGGTGGATTGACCTGATGACATGGGCAACGATTGAGCATTTCCTAACACCTCAGCAGGCTAGGTCAGCTCGGGTACCTCGGGCATCTCGGCCAAAACCGAGGTCTGAGCAGCTTGTGATGGCCTAACCTACCGAGGTGACATGTAGCCAATTTCTAGAAGCTAGCCATTCGTCTCCGTCCTCTCCGGGATCACGTCATATATCCACAAGCCTTATCCTTATCCTGCTTAGATCTGACGGACTCGGTAGGCCTTATCAACTCACATGAAGCCCACCTCCGGGTGTGGAACAAACTCTTGGTAACACGGGTTGGGGATCTCGGAGGTGTTTCGTAAGACCTACGACAACTCGCCTATATAAGGGCTTCAACCCCAATGCTATAAGGTATGCACGATTATTTTCTCACTAGCCCTCTAGCTTACTTAATCCTTCAGCTCACAAACTCCACTTTCTAACTTAAGCATTGGAGTGCCCACTCTGGGTAAGCCACCCAAGGTCCTCTGATCTTGCTTTCTTGTAGTTCGACAGGCCAACCAAGCAGACCGATGTCCAAGCTGCCCTCCAGTTAGGAGCAACCAGATCGTGCACCATCAATTGGCGTCATTTGTGGGAACCACAACAAAAAGACAAGTTCCTACTTTTAGTTTTTGAATTTCACACACTGGCATCTTCCAACAACATCAACAACAACAACGGTGAAGTACCAGTCACTGGGGGGCAAGAGCAGCCCACGATGAACCTAGAGATCCCCTCCATGACAATCGGGCAATTCACTATGCCCTTAACTCTTCCAAGAGTACCAACAATGCCAAACCCAACACTCCCACTAAAACAGGTAAATGCACCATTGCCTCATGTGAATGCCCCTCTCCCTGCGGTAGGGCCATTTGAGCTTCCCGCGGGGATAGACACGCGACAGTTCTATGAACTGGTGCAATACGTAAGGAGGATGAACCTTCAGATATGCACATGGGATGAGAGGTTCGAAGCATTCATGCCGTCACAACAGCCTCAACAGCACTAGCAACCCCAGCGCCCATCACCACCTCGGGGCCCAATACCACATCGGGTCCAACACCTCCTTGGCATCCATCACCACCTTGAGCCCTTGTGGTCCAGCAACAATACAACCAATAAGTTAACCAGTAGTAGAACGATCGTTAGAATGACCAACACCATCGTCAACAAAATGACTAGCATCATCGCCAATAGAATGACCAACAACCTAGCAACCAGCAACCCGGTGACAGGAGCAGGGACCTTGCCCCAGACCTGTCCTACCACCTTGACAACCGAGACTCGTCCCCTATGTAAGACAACACCAAGGTCATGACTTCTGCGAACACAAAGGCAAACAACATGAATGAAATGACGCCAAAGAAGCTCACGTTGCGCCGCCGTGAAGAGCAGTGTTGCCCCTACTATGGAGGCCAATAAGGGGAAGAGAGATGAAATTAGGTCGGTCGATGTGCAACAGACCTCACTACCATTGAGTTGACCATCCCCAATAGCACCAGAAATCTTCATAGCTCCACGACCAAAGAATTTCAAAGCACCCAACCTAGAGACATATGATGGTATGAATGATCCCAATGACCACAGTGATAGTTTCCAGTCTTTGATGCTGCTCCATGGAGCAACTTATGCCTACCTCTGTGTGGCCTTCTCTACAACCTTCAAAGGTACGATGAGATTATGGTACCGCGGACTGCCCCCTGGTTCAATAAAGAACTAGAGCCAGTTTGTAGAGTTCTTCACCATGCACTTCGCTACGAGCAAGAGGTGCCCGAAGTCAACAACAAGCCTACTGAATGTGGTCTAGCAAGAAAATGAGCCTCTCAGGGACCACATTAAAAGGTTCAACATTGAGAGGTTCCAGGTACCAAACCTTGATCCAACCATACAGCTCACCGCAGCCCAGAAGGGAGTCCAACACCCTGATCTGTGTTGGAAGCTCGAGTTGAACCCCCCAACTTCCATAGAGGCATTCCTCACAGAAGCCGACAAGTTCATAAAGGTGGAGGAGGTTCTCAAATCTCAGTTTGAGTTGCAGCAGGCCGGGAAGAGAAAGAGAACAGAAGAAGAGGGAAGCAACAACAAACACTAGCGGAGAAAAAGCAAGTCGCCAAAAAGAAGTAGGTCACCTTGCAACAAGTGAAGCAGATTGCCCAAAAAGAGTAGGTCACCGCATCGGGGTTCTAGATTAGATCGGATCTAGAACCCCACCAGTCCAAAACCACAACTACACCACCCTGAATGCAAAATGGGGTGAGATTTTGATGCAAATAAAAGAAGCCAACTACTTCAAGTGGACGCCCAGGATGAGAGGAGACCCCGCCAACCTCAACCCAAACTGATAGTATCACTTCCACCATGACGTCGGGCAAGATACAGAGAGCTGCGAAACCTGAAGGATGAGATCACGGAGTTGATTTGTCGTGGCTACCTTAGGCAGTTCATCGAGTATGACGACAGAGACCATTGACATGCCAAGTAGCGCAGAGATGCACTGGAGTCAAGCAAGCGAAATTACCGCAACCAGCCACCTCGGGATCCACCAACACTAGAGAGACCGATCTACGAGGTGATTAATATGGTCACCGGTGGGTCGATAGTAGAAGGTTGCAATATGGTGGCAGGAAAGAATGCAGTTTGGGAGTTGGAAATGAAGATGAGAACACACCGAAGTGCCCTCGAGTGGAGAAAGTGATATACTTTACTAAGGACGATGCTCTTGGGATCTAGTATCTTCATGATGATGCCCTCGTTGTTAAGATGATCATCAATGACTTCGAGGTAAAGTGGATTCTGGTGGAATCAAGCATTTCGATGGACATCCTTTTCTTGGAGGCATTTGAGAAGATGGAGCTGAACCAAAAGGATCTACATCCAGTAGACATGCCTCTAGTCGATTTCAGTGGAGATGTGGTGAAGCCCCTCAGTAGGACCAAGGTGTCGGTAGCAACAGGAACAAAGCCTAACACCGTCCGGTTTGAGCACACCTTCCAAGTAGTTGCCATCCCATCCCCCTACAATGCCATCTTAGGTCAGCCCATCCTACATGCACTACGTGCGGTGGTGTTGACCTACTACCTGTCGATGAAGTTGCCGACGAGGTACGGAGTGGGGGTTGTACGAGGTGACCAACTAGAGTCTCGAAAGTGCTACATCGTGCGCTGAAGGGAAAAGCAAATTTGGTAGACAATGTCGAGCTGGAGCCGCCCCCAAGTATGCTGATTAACGAGCTACAACAATGAAGGATATAGTCCAAGTCCTGGTCTCTGACACCGAGCCCATGAAGACTGTCCAAGTCGGTGCTCACCTGAGCAAACCACTCTGATCTACTCGAGTAAGTATTTTACTTGAAAATTTAGATGTTTTTGCATGGTCAGTAGCAAAAATGCCCAGCATAGATCCAACCATAATTACTCACAAGATTAATGTGGACCCTTTAGTCAGGCCAGTCAGACAAAGGAAAAGAAACCTCACCCTAGAGAGGTGGAGGGTAGTAGATGAGGGGGTCGGGAAGCTCCTTGCATCAAACTTCGTTAGAGAGGTCCAATATCTGAGTTGGGTAGCTAATCCTGTGCTCATGAAGAAAGCTAACAGCAAGTGGCACATGTGTGTTGACTACACTGACATCAATAGAGCCTACCCAAAGGACAACTTCCCCCTTCACAGAATTGACAGCCTGGTAGACGCGACCTCAAGGCACAAGTTGCTGAGCTTCATGGACGCCTACTCCGACTAGAATCAGATCTAGATGGACTTACCTAACCAAGAAAAAACAACTTTTGCAACTGAGTTATGACTGTACTATTCTAAAGTCATGCCCTTTGGACTAAAAAACGTTGGAGCAACTTTCTAGCAACTTGTAATAAGCCTTTAATAGGCAATAAAGTTGAATGTTATGTAGATGACATGGTCGTGAAGACCCAATTTTCTTCTTCTCTAATTGATGATTTAAATTATGTTTTTCAGATCTTAAGAAAGTATAACATGAAACTCAACCTAAACAAGTGTGTATTCGGGGTCATGTCGGGCAAATTCCTTGGTTATATAGTGAACTGAAGTGGCATCGAGGCCAACCCGGACAGAATCCAAGCAATCTTAGATATGAGACCACCTAGGTCAATAAAAGAAATACAATAGTTAATTGGCCGAATTGCCGCCCTGAATCGATTTGTCTAAGAAATTTGGTCAATGTTTGCCCTTTTTCAAAGCCATAAAAAAGAACGAGCTAGGACAAAGGAAGACAATTTGCCAAGGAAGAAAAGACTGAAGACCGACCTTGAAGACCGAAAATGGAAGACCGACTTGGAGACATCAAGGTTAGAGCACAACCTCCAAATGCGAGAGCTCAAAATAGGATGAAGGAAATGAGACCCCAAGGCCCCTATTTATAACTGGTATAGCCGATCACGGACGATTGAGCGCATGTTTGAAGTTCGCAAAATTTTTAGTCTATGTGATGCCCATGCATTCCCGAAACACGATCTAACTCGAATATCAAGCCAGTTGGGTTGATCGGGTTTGACCTATAGACCCAGACTCATCGTGGACTCCCGCACCGAGTTGACCACCTCTAGCACAGGAGTGGGGGGAAATTGATGAGGGGTAATTTGGCCTGACCTGTCAACACGCGGACACATGGATTGTCCTGATGACATGGATGACGACTCAGCATTTCCTGCCACCTCAACAAGCTAGGTCAGCTTGGGTACCTCGGGCACCTCGGCCAAGACCAAGGTCCGAGCAACTTGTGTTGGCCTGACCTGTCAAGGTGACACGTAGCCAACTTCTAGAAGTTAGCTAGCTGTCTTTGACCTCGACGGGATCACGCCTCACGTCCACAAGCCTTATCCTATCCGACTTGGATCGGATGGACTCGTTAAGCGTTATCAACTCACACGAAATCCACCTCTGGGTGCAAAATGGACTCCTGGTAACATGGGCTAGGGATTTCGGTGGTGTTTCGTAAGACCTATGACAGCTCGCCTATATAAGGGCTTCAACCCCAATGCTATAAAGTATGCACGATTATTTGATCACTAGCCCTCTAGCTTATTGAATCCTTTAGCTCACAAACTCCACTCACTAACTTAAGCATCAGAGAGCCCACTCCGGGTAAGCCACCCCTAGTCCTCTAATTTTGCTTTCTTGTAGTGTGACCGGCCAACCTAACAAACCGATGTTCAAGCTGCCCTCCAACTATGAGCAATTAGATCATGCTCCATCATCACCCATTTCAGTTTACATGAGTTTATATATGGAGGGATTTATCCCAAGAATACAGAGGTAGTTAATACAACTGACAGAAGTCATTGGCATATGGTAACATTGAGAAAAGATTATCACCATAACAATACACAGTAGCCACCATGAGAATGACGATCATCCACAGATCCTGCCCAATTGGAATCACTGATGACAGGCAATTGGGTCGAAGAAGATTTAGGCTGCATTTGGAAACAATGCAAATAAGTGTGAATGCAAATATGTAGAGTGTAAAACGGTTCGTATAAATTGCAAAATTAGGTTAGTTTTGCACTGACAAATTTACCTTCTTACCAAACAGACTTTTATTGTAATGGATACAAACATGAATTCCAATAAAGCATATGCTTTTTTTATCAAAAACCCACTTGAATGCAAATTTACTTCTTTTTTATTAATGTATTATTACATCTTATTATCAATGTAAATATGCATTGATCTATCATTTGTCAATGCATAAATATAGTGTTGCCAAACAGAAGCAAAAATGAACCAGAATACAAATTTAGACTCCATTTGCATTATTTCCAAATGCAGCCTCAGTAACATTGAGATTCTTAACATAATAAGAGTATGTTTAAGGTAGCACAAAATGTGCTTGACAGCACACTGATGGTCCATGGTCGGCTTGGACAGATATTGATGAGAGACTTTATTCAATGAATAGGAGAGAACATGTCTAGTAACCATGAGATGACGCTTGGTGTCACAAACTCCATACACTAAGTTGGTCACCATGCATAACACCATGTGTGCAAGGCTCATGCATGAACTTATTTTGACTACGGAGGATTCTGATTTATTTTAAATGTTTGTTAGACTAGATTTGAACGATATCTCCTAAAGAATAGTTCCACTGCTAGAAACAAGGAGAATTACTCTCCACTAGGGGTTATTTCCTTAATTTTCTCTATTGTAATCTCCTATTTATATCCTCTGGAACAAGTAATGAATATCTTGCACTTTTTCAGTTATCTTGAATTTGGAGGCCAGGTTTCCTCGAATTAACCTACTCAATCTGGTAATCGTCAAAATAGGGAAGAAGAAGGGATCATCTCCTTCACCAACGGTGAAAACTGTTTTGTCGTCTACCAGTGGAAGACCAGTCACGAGATCCCAGTCCCAGAGTCGTGACAAATTGGTATCAGAGCCAAGCATGGACCCAAATTACGAACGACGATTTTCTCAGAACGAAGGGGAAGTTGGGTCTTTGGTGGCTAGTCATGATTAACTCATGGAGAAGATGAACCATATGATGGAAACATTCTCTGTCAGGTTTGATCGATTGGAAGGGACAAAGGGTAAAGAGGTGGGAGAGGCATCGAGCTCCCCAATGAGAACTGTTGGGGAACGTACTAGCGGATCCAGTAGTACTCCTAACTCAATGTCAGTCTGAAGATGGAGTTCCCATGCTATACAGGCAATGAAGATCCGGCGAGTTGGCTTTGCCGAGCCGAACAAATCTTTGAGTGGAAAAGGGTTCCAAAGGGAGAAAAGGTGTTGACCGCATCAGTTCATCTTGAAGGAGATGCCCAGTTGTGGTTCCAATTCCTTGAGCAGGACCATGGAGACCTCTCATGGGAAGGTTTCAAACGAGAAGTCCATCAGCGCTATGGTCCCACAAGGTACCAAGATTTCTTCGGAGACCTCTCCAAACTCCGACAAACCGGGACAATTCGGGAATACCAGACAGTTCGAAAAGTTACTTATGCGGGTTAGTGGTCTCAGTCCGGCTCACCAAGTCAGTTGTTTCATAAGCGAATTAAAGAAGTCCCCGCAAGCTGAAGTGGTAGTGGCTCAACCAACCAATCTCTCCTCAGCTATAGGTTTGGCTCAGTTATACGAAGCAAGAAATTTGTCACTTCGGCGTGCTGCAACCACTGAAACTCGTCAACAAGAGCGAGTGACGGAGACAGGAGCTACCTCTCCTGCACTTCTGGTGAGACGGATGACACCCAATGAACTGCGGGAACAACGTGAAAAGGGTCTTTGTTACAATTGTAACGAAAAGTTTGCACCTGGGCACCGATGCAAACGTCTTTTTGTAATTGAAGGATGTTTGGAGGACAGAGATGTTGAGATGGAAATTGAAGAAGAATCCGGTGACACACCCAAACTTCATTCTATGTCTACTTCTCATGTTACAAGAATTATGAAAATTGATGGCACTTTGGGAGATGAAAAGGTGATAGTTCTCATCGACTCAGGGAGCACACATAATTTTGCAGTCCGCAGCTCTCTCAACGGGCTGGGCTCATACCCAGTGGTACACGGTGTTTTGACGTCTCCGTAGCAAATGGGCAAAGGCTGGTCACATCTGGTAATGCACGGGTGTGAAATTGTATTTACAAGGGGAGCCAATGTTGTTGGATTTTTACCTCTTGCCATTAGATGGGTATGAGGTGGTATTGGGGATCCAATGGTTATCCACTCTCAGTCCTATATGGTGGGATTTTAAAAGGTTGCAGATGTGGTTTTGCTTAAATTGGAGGGAGATTACATTGCATGGTGTGCAACCATTAATTAAGACCCATGAGCACAACCACGAGAAGGCTCTTAGGAAGAACGAGAAAGGAGTGATGTTACCGCTGGGTTGAAGCTAGAATTTTTGCCATCACTACGGTGGGTTTTGCGACAGTTTAAGGACGTGTTTAGTGAGCCACATGGGCTTCCTCCTGTCAGAGCCCATGATCACAGAATCACCCTCACACCTGGAGCTAGACCAGTCTGTGTACGTCCATACCGTTACCCACATTATCAAAAGGCAGAAATTGAGAGAAGTGTTGCAGAGCTTCTAGCATTAGGCATGGTTCAACCGAGTTGCAGCCCCTACTCTTCTCCGGTGATTCTAGTAAAGAAGCAAGATGGATGGCACATGGCATATGTGTGTGGATTACCGGGCACTAAACCAAGTCACGGTCAAAGATAAGTTTTCCATTTCTATCATAGATCAAATTACTTGATGAATTATATGGTGCTAATTATTTCACTAAGTTGGATTTGAGGTCGGGGTACCATTAAATTCGGATGCACTCAGTTAACGTGGCCAAGACTGCTGTCCGGACTCACCATGGGCACTACGAATTTTTCATTATGCCATTTGGTTTTACCAATGCCTAATCTATCTTCCAATTGTTAGACAGTGTATGCCCTTAAACATTTATTATAAATGAATAAAGTACATATTTGATTCATGTTATTATAGTGTATTTCTGTGTAATACCCTTAAACTGAACACTAATGAAATTCATATTAGTTTAGAATCTTCACAGTCATTGGATAGATATGGGGAGATTTATCCTGCCAAGGTTGACGCTGATGTGCCGCCAAGTTGGTTGGGGTGGTTTGTCTCAGTTGTTAGGGTGAGACCTGAGGTACATGCAGTGTGAGTTTTCTTGAAAACCTGAATCGGACCAAATTCCAGTGTTGCCTTGGACCTTGGAGACAGATGGGCAAAACTAAAATATTACACCTGACCCCTAGACTCGATTATAAGACTGCACTAGGCGTCGGATTGGGCTGTCTTTGATATGCCAATCAGTGAGATCCTTAGCGAGGGTCAAAACCTAGGTATGTTAGGACAATCCGAGAATTCACCTGAGCGGGTGATCATAGTGATAGGATCAGCCCCTTTGTCATACAAAGTGAATGATCGGGGAATGCACTCTCTCTGGTGGAAACCTAAACTGTCGGCAATGGATTTCAAATGTGTTTGAAATTTGGTTTTGCAAAATACATTTATATAGAGATATACTTATATATTATGGTTTCAAATTGTTTGCAAAAAGTTTTAATTCACAGGATCCATGTGAGTAGAGAGTGCAGCACTGTACCTTGCAGCCGAGGAAGAGGTCCTCCTTTGTCGGGCAGTGTTGGATCATTATGGGCTGAAAGGTTAAGTGTAAGACCATCTAGGAATAATAAACCTGATAGGCTAATATCACATCTGCCCACAATCCTTAGGCCTTAATGAGATGGTTGGACCCAATGACCATTTAGTGTAAATGTTGGGCCCTTTAAGAGCCCATACTGATGGACTCTAGGGTTCACTGTATTCAGCAACGAATTCGGTCAGACCTTATAACAGAGGCTAGGTTGAATCCATATGGCTTATGTGGAGATCAATGATAGGGTCCCATGCCATACAAAGAGAGTCAAGCTAGCCAGTATTAAAAGAAAGTGAGCCTAAAAGCTTAATGGGCCTAAAGCCCATTTTGAATTGGGTTAATTGGATAAGGGCGAATCTAGGTATGGATCAACAAATGAGGATAAGAGGATAACTCTTATCTACTTAAAGAGTCTAGATCCAAATAGAGATTTGGATTAGGGAATTCCTAATTTGATTAGGAATAGCTGATCTTGATCTGTAAATAAGATAAGGGATTATTCTTATCACTTAAATAGTTCAAATCCAAATAAAGATTTGGATCAAGAAACTCCTAATCAGATTAGGAGATTATCTCTTTAAGGGCTATACATAAAGAGCAGGGCAGACCTGAAAAGTGTTACACAGTTTGACTGTTTCTGCCTCCATTTTTCTCTCTCTGCTCTTGCTACCCTACCCTGTTCAATCTCCATTTCTTGAAACTAATCAAAATTTGATATTGATATTGTTTCTTGCTAGAAGAAACAACTCTAAAAATATGCTCATTACCCCATTCGATTCTTGCTGAAGAATCAGAGGCTCTTGGCGAAGAACCACTTATTGATCCTACCTCATCATAAGTTGTGTCATCTTTAGTGGAGGGAGGATTTGGTATACTCTTTGGGCGTAAACACCTGTGTTGGGAGGAGCTTTTTACGTGGATTCCATATCAGTTATACCTCTCCCTAATCTTGGTTTTAGATTTGGTCTGGTTTAGTTACAATAACGAACCTTGAAAATACAGTTTTCTAAATTGGGAATACGATTCCCAGATGGGAGTAAGAAAATTTTGAATTTTCACCCAACCTCCCTGCATGATTCGGCCATCCATATGATGGATCTCCCATCCCTTCACTAATCACTAATGAATGACATTTTTAAGAATTACCTAAGAAAAATTGTGCTAGTTTTTTTTTTATGATATTTTGGTCTACAGCTCCTCATGGGACCAGCATTTCCAACATTTAGCTGTTGTCCTTGGCACTCTCCAAAACCACCAGCTACATGTCAAGGAAGAAACGTGCCAGTTTGGCCAAACTGAAGTCAAGTATCTTAGCCATATCATCAGCCACAGTGGGATAGCAGTAGATCCTAACAAAATTGCAGCTATGGTGGAATGGCCGAAACCCAAATCTCTCAAGTCCATGCGTGGTTTCTTGGGTCTTACCGGGGTACTACCGGAAATTTATAGAAGGGTATAGACGCATTGTTGCACCACTGACAAACATGCTTAAGAAGAATTCATTCACCTAGACTCCAGAGTCAGAAGCAGCTTTTCAACAACTTAAGGAGTTGATGACCCGAGCACCTGTCTTAGCTCTACCTGATTTCACTAAAACCTTTGTGGTGGAGTGTGACGCCTCGAGAACGAGAATTGGCGCTGTACTGATGCAAGAACAAAGACCCATAGCTTTCATCAGTCAAGCATTACAAGGGAAAAATCTTCTATTATCCACTTATGAAAAAGGGGCCATTGCCTTGGTTTTGGCAGTACAAAGGTGGCGCCATTACTTGTTGGGTCGCAAATTCATTGTTCGGTCTAACCAGAGAAGCATCAAATACCTTAGGGAGCAAAAAATCACTACTGTAGCACAACAACGGTGGCTCTACAAATTGATGGGGTATGATTTCTCAATAGAATATAAATAGGGAACTGAAAATAGGGTGGTTGATGCACTATCAAGACGATATAATGAAGGACGTGCGGAGGAGGGTTCTATGGCCCAATGTTTAGCATTAACCTAGCCCATACTAGACTGGGTGGAAGCCATCCGATCTGAACATTTGAACAACCCATACGTACAACATCTTATCCAACTTAATGAGTAAGGAGAAGCTGTTGGACCTTGGAGCTACAAGGAGGGTGTATTGTTCTTCAAGTTGCGTATTTACTTACCAGAAGATTCTCAGTTGATACCTGACATTGTGGCTCAGTTTCATAATTCGACTCATGAAGGGTATTTGAAAACCATTCAGAGACGACAGGACAAGGCCTTTATACGAGAATGTGATACTTGTCAGAGAATGAAGGAGCAACAGATCCGACCAGCCGGATTATTACAACCCTTGCCTATTCCCATCGAGGTATGGGCTGACATTTCCATGAATTTTATAGAGGGCTTACCTAATTGCAAGGGGAAGACAGTCATACGCTCATTTCATAGCCATTGCTCACAATTTTTCTTTGATAACATTTTCAAATTATATGGCATTCCCACCTCCATTACTTGTGATAGGGATGTCACTTTCACCGGCCTATTTTGGAGTTGTTTGAACTGCAAGGGACCCAATTTAACTTTAGTTCTGCCTATCATCCCCAAACAGATGGACAAACTGAAACTACAAATCGGACCCTTGAAATGTATTTAAGATGCTTTGTGGGCTCAAAGCCCAAAACCTGGTGCAAATGGCTAACATGGGCACAGTTTTACTACACTACAAGCTGGCATTCTTCTATCAAAAAGGACCCCTTACAAAGCAGTTTTTGGGAAGGTACCACCCCCCCCCCTACTCTCATACATTCCCGGCACAGCCCGAAGTTAAGCAATAGAGAGAGCCTTGGTGGATAGAGATTTAGCTGTCAAGGACCTACGACTGAGATTACAAGAAGACCAACAACGCTAGAAAATTACGTATGAGAAAAACCGTAGGGAGCTACAATTCATTGAAGGCGAATTGGTTTATCTAAAGTTGCAACCCCATCGTCAGGTGTTAGTAGCTGTCAAAAGGAACTTGAAACTAGCACCAAAATACTATGGGCCATTCAAAATTTTATAGCGAATTGGGCGAGTTGCATACAAAATAGAATTGCCTCAGGGGTCCAAAATCCATCCAGTCTTCCATGTGTCTCTTCTTAGGAGATTGAAGAATTTCAGCTACAGCCACAAGCCATCCTAGAGAAGCGTGAGAGGAAAGGCCAACGAGAGTTGTTGGTACACTGAAAGGGGAAATCACCCACTGAAGCCACTTGGGAGAATGAACTCACCATTAGCTATCAATTTCCAGACGTCGGTCCAATGGACTTAGGCCTTAATAAGGGGGGAGGAGCTGTCACAAACTCCATACACCAAGTTGGTTACCATGCATAACGCCACGTGTGCAAGGCTCATGCATGGACTTATTTTGACTACGGAGGATTCTGATTTATTTTAAATGTTTGTTAGACTAGATTTGAACGTTATCTCCTAAAGAATAGTTCCATCGCTAGAAATAAGGAGAATTACTCTCCACTAGGGGTTAGTTCCTTAATTTTCTCTATTGTAACCTCCTATTTATATCTTCCGAATATCTTGCACTTTTTCAGTTATTTTGAATTTGGAGGCCAGGTTTCCTCGAATTAACCTACTCAATCCGGTAATCGTCAAAATAGGGAAGAAGAAGGGATCCTCTCCTTCACCGGCGGTGAAAACCGTTTTGTCCTCTACCAGTGGAAGACCAGACGAGATCCCAGTCCCAAAGTTGTGACATTTGGAGAGCCCCAAATAATACTGCAATAGGGAGAACAATGAAGAAGACATGCATGATTTGGATTTGATGGGTGCTAAAAACCCGGTGATTAACTCATATAAACCTCTTCATTGAAATGAGCATGTAAGAATTATTGCATTGGTACATACCCTTTGGCAACTAAATGGGCTTTGACATAACACTCAATGCTACCATCAGCCCGACCGAAGTTTAACTTTGTAGACCCAATGGCATCATAAAGCAATAAACTCTAAATTTATAGCCCATCGAGAATCATGGGATGGGACGCTTGAGTGTAAAAAGATGGTTCAACATCTGCTGAAGCTAGTGAACAACAAAGCATATTTTGCATTGGATGAACAGATTGCTAAGCTGGTAGGATTGTAGTAGAAAGTTGTAGAAGATGTGATGCCATCATTAGAAGAGGGTCCACTAGAATTTGAGGAAGGTGAAGAATGAGCCGGCTGATTAGAAGGCTCGTTCACAGTAGAATGTGAAGAAGGCATGTTGATGTGGGGCTGTATCATAGAGGGCGATCCCGGCCCATTCGAGCAGCCTTTAGAATCTTGTATTGGGAACATCTCCCTATTCATGTGTTTTATTTCATGGGAAAGATATTTCCGATGCAAGATTACAAGAGGCTTGCCCTAACCAAAGTCGATCTCCACATGAAAATAAATGTAGGGGAGGGGACCCAGAATAGACTGTTGCTGCACAATATCTGTAGAGTGATTAACCATAGAAGAAGAATAAGAGAATGATGTTTCGTTGAAAACCACAATATCTGCGGCATGAACTATTACCCATAAATGTACATAATTCAGTGTGAAAGTTGAACTTCTCTTTACTGTAAGGCCTCAATTTTGGAAAACAATTGCATCCCAACACTGTAAGCAATGTATACTGTGGGGTGCATAAAAAAGAGCCTCCTCAAATGGGGACTTGCGTTGAAGAGTGGGGGTAGGCATGCAAGCGATTAACCAAAAGGTTGCCTTTGAGAAGGCTTAAGCGTTAGTTCAGTATCGATGATATGTCGATGCTTATGCTCAACAATCCCATTTTGGGCCTGAGAATGGGGACAGCTGAAGCGGTGTATAGATTGTAAATAAGGTGTGAACTTTTTAAACACCTCTTTCATCAGTTTGCAACTTCTTAGTGGAAATGGAAGCACCCAACTGCTTTTCAATCATAGTGTGAAAATGAATAAAAACCTCCAATGCATCAGATTTAAGAAAAAGTGGAAAGGTCCATGTATATCTACTATAATAGTCAAGAAAAGCAACATAATAACGATGGCCACCAGTAGAACAAACAACAGGGGCCTTGGGCCCCACAAGTCTGCATACACTAAATCTAAAGGCTTCTTAGCAGTAGTAGATGAAAGAGTATAAGGTAGCCTATGACATTTGCCACGTAGACAAGAAATGCAAAAATCTGAACTGGTCTTGGAGCAAACAGGTAGGTTGTGCCACTACAAAGTGTCAAGTACTATACGAGGTTGAGGATGATCTAACCATCGGTGCCAAGTAGGGCTGCAAGTCGGGTCGGGATAGGTCGGGTTGAAGCCAACCCTAAGTTCTAACCCCCAACCCTAATCCTAACCCAACCCTAACTAAATTCCTTCAACCCTAACCCTAATCCAATTCAACCAAAAATCAACTTCAGGTTGAGCCCAATTCAACATTTTTCCCATCCCTTAAAATCTCATAAAACTTCTTAATCTTAGATCTTAACTCAACTTTCACTACATATATCAATTATATGTTTTATTAGTATTTGTTTGTTGATGTTTTTATTGGTTCTTTTAAGTACAAAATTCAGAAAAAAAAAGTGTTTGAAATGACTATAGTTTATTATGATGACTTATTAAAGATCTTTTATGAGAAGCAAGCAACATAGAGGAGATAAAGAATAAAATATTTAGAAAATATAAAATATGATATCAAGGTTTTAGTATTTCCAATTAGGATTAAGTGAAGTGATTATCTTAAATGAAATAAATGATACTATGTGGTGGTGGCTATACAACTATCATGCGTTTAAACAAATCAATATATATATATACTAGTAATTAAGCACATGCGTTGCACGTGAGAAATTTTTTTTCATATTAATTACTTGAATTTTAGATATATCATAGTTAAGATAGAAATTGAAAATTAATAAAAATAACAATATGATTAAAAATAAACTCAAATATTTATTATTCAATTATGACATCATGGGTTTCTTTGAAAAGTTGGATCATTGACCCACCATCTAGATAAGAAAATAGCTTTGCTTTTGGATTAGTTTTAAAATAGGGAAAATTATAGTCGGAGCCAGCTGTACATTTAAAGTTAGGCTACAAGTTGGTTCATAAACCAACAAAACTCTGACAACTGGCTCTACATTTAAATTATAAAAACCCTCACCATGTCATCAGAGGCTTATGTGGTTGTTGTCAATATGAGACTCTTAATCCATGTTACACACAACAAAAAGCTTATACTGAAATTGCCCTTTAATGTTGGGTGATTGGAAAATAAAAAAGAAAGGGTTTTTAGTTTCTCTCTCTCTCTCTCTCTCTCTCTCTATCTATCTATCTGCCTGTCTATCTATCTATCTATCTATCTCACAATCTCCCTCACACTCTCTCTCAATCACAGTCATCTTTATCTACTCAACGACTATGTGATTTGAAAATAAATAAAAAATGGTTTTTGGTTTCTGTATTTACGTTCTCTATATCAATTTCTCTCATTCTCTCTACCTATCGTTCTCTGTCAATCTTTCTCATTTTATTTCTTAGTCAATCTCTCATTCTCCCTTAATTTCTATCGTTCTCCCTCAGTTTCTCTCCTGCTCCCTCTCTCAACTTTTTTTTTCTTACACGCTTATATGGTATTAACCAGATCGTATAAAAGAACATGAGACCAACTTGGTATGGTTCAAAAATCATTACACCAATTTGATAAAAATTCACAAGAAACTCTTGGCTATAAAATTTACACCAGCTAGAGAATGATAGAGATTGAAGGAGAAAGAGATATCAACCGAGAGAGAGAGAGAGAGAGTGAGGGAGAAGAATGAGAAAGATCGAGGGAGAACAAAAGAGAGAGAAAGAGGTTTTGATATGGCTACAACACAAATCTGAGAGAGTGGGAGAGACAGAGGAAGCGGGAGATCGAAAAATGATTGTGAGAGTGAAAGAGAAGGGAGGGAGATTGAGAGATAGAGGAAGTGGGAGAGAAACTGAAAGCCTATTTTTGGTATAGGTTTTTTGTTGTGTTTAATATGGATTAAGAGTCCCATCTTGGCAACAGCCACATAAGCCTCCGATGACATGGCAAGGGTTTTTATAATTTGAAATGTAGAGCCGGTTGTTAGAGTTTTGTTGGTTTTTGGACCAACTTGCAACCTAATTTTAAATGTACAACTAACTTTGACTATAATTTTCCCTTTAAATTATATATTTCATTTACATTATATAAAATATAATTTTTACTTATCACACTTAATTTTTGTTTGTCTATGGTATCATTTGACTCAAACCACTAACCCACCATCTAAAAATAAAAATTGTTTGATTTCTAAGTTGACATTAAATTTTGTATTACATTTCCATCATCGATAAAATTATTTCTTATGTATAAAACTTATTTTTTCTCAATATAATATGCGCAATATTAGAGATGTACCTAATATTTTATTTTTTATAAATATATAACATTAGATATGTGCCCAAAATTGTCTCTATCTTTTTTTTTATTTTTGTGATTCTTTGTATTTTCTATTATTAAAATTTTATTATTTGATTATGACATTATTTCATTTCTAAGTAGATTTTGAATTTCACATTCCATTTTCATCATTAATAAAAATACTTTTTACATTTACTTGTTATTTATTTTATTTTTTATTATTTAATTATGGCATTATTTATTAATTCATTTGACCCCAAATGGTCGAATTACTTGCTCACCGCCGGGAGGGAGGAAAATGGTTTTGTTTTCAAATTAATTTTCAAAAATATTTATTTTTATACTCTTAAAATTGATATTATGGATTTAATTACAATAATTTATTGATAAGAAAAATATATCTTAAATATAGGATTTAATGAGAGAGAATAGGAAAATATTTTGTTTTCCAAATGGTTTTAAATTTTATATTCCATTTCCATCATTAATAAAAACATTTCTTATTTATCATACTTATTATTGTTTAATATGTATGCTAAAAATGTTCTCAATTTTTTAATTTCTATTTTTTCATTTTATCTATTTTTGTAATTTTATTATTTAAGTGTGGCAACATGGATTAACCCATTTGACCCAAAATGATTTAATTTCTTACCACCACCTAGATTAAAACACTATTTTTGCTAGGTAGATTAATCTTTTATGTTATTGGAATTATTAATTTATTAAGTATAGATTTAATTAATAGAACTTAATGATGAGAAGAAACAAAATTAACTTAAATATATAATTCAATGAACATGAATGCAAGTTAATAACTTAAATTTTGGATTTAATGAGAGAGAATTGAATGCATTGAATATCTTTAAATTACATCTTTTCAACTCATTTAATATCAAGAACCGATTACCCTATTTGCCCTCATTTTTTATTAATGAATTTAAATATAGAGGGGTAAATTTTGTCCTTAGAAAATTACAGAAATAATCTTGAGGTCATTCGTGCTTTTTAAAGTAGTATAGATATATATGATATGTACTAGAGTCGGGTTTGGGTTGGGTCAACCCAAGTACCAACCCGACTTTTTCAGGTTGGGTTCATGCTAACCCGGCCGAAGTTGCAGCTTTAGTGCCAACCATCAATGGTGTGTAACCCCCATGAGAGCAACAAGTCCCTAATTTGAGGAGTTTTGAGTTGTAGTGAAGAGATGATGGAGACCATCTTTATTCGTCTCGCAAAGTACAAGTCCCCAGATTTTTGCCCTTCATAGTGAAACATCATCAAATTCAAAAACAACATGATTACCATGGCAGAATTATCAAATGGATAGTAGATTCTGTGTAATGGCGAGAAAATTATGCGGCTGTTTAGCAAGTCTTTTTTAAAAGATCTTTTGGAAGCTCTAACAATTAAAAGACGTAGTGGGCTTTTGCATTAAAATTTTAATAGCCTAAAAACCATTTGGTTAAAGTATATCTTTTTGCGCATCTTTCTATACAAAGTCGAGTTGAAAAAAAAAACCAAAAAACTCCATTTGGAGCTTCCCAAAGATCACCCAAAATAGGTTTCCCACATCTTTTTGACACAACGTATTTTGGCAAACCAAACAGGAAGAGACGAAAATGCGGGCTGCCAAACTTCTAAAAAGCTGAGCATAAAAGACACTCCAAACAGGGCCTATATATATTAAACAATTGAAAGATGCAATTAGGAGTATGAAGAGAGGAATTCCCAACAACATGGTGAATAGCTAAACCTGTCTCGTTTCCTACAGAAATTTTGTCATTGCCATGATACCAGTCTGAATCAATAATATCAGGGGTGGAGGAAGCGATCATTGCCCTAGATGACGAGTTGGAGTTGGATGCTTGAAATGTAAGGTCAAAGTGATGAAAGCATAAGATGGCCAAATGTCCAATGCGTCCACAAACCTGGTAATTATTTTGTTGACAAATGAGGAATTCCGCAACCACGTCCATGACCACGAGCTTGGCTGCCACGACCATGACTAGGGGTGGTATTATGATGTGAAAATACAAGCTTATGAAAAAACACTTGCAGAGAGTTGTGAGTAAGAGATAGTACTGAGTTGACGATCAAGACGAAGTTCGTGTTGCAGGAGAAGACCATGAAGTTCTTCGATAGTAAAAGGATAAGATCGGGCAATACTAGCAGTAACAATAGAGTCATAATCAGAACTCAAACCACCAATAGTTTAGAGTAGGATATCATCAGTAGAAAGATCATGACCAACTGTAGCCAAAGCATCCGTGAGGGATTTAACCTGTTGAAGATATATTCAGTCATAGATTTAGAACCCTTTTGAACATGATGTAAATCATGTTTAAGTTGCATGATACGTGCATGGGAAGGAAATGCGTTGAGACAAACAAGAGTAGTCCAAACTTCATGTGTGGTCTTGCAACCTACGACTTGAGCAAGTGCTCCCTTAGTAAGAGTTGCAAGAACCCAACTTAGTAGAAGTTTATCATAAGTCTGCCAACAAAGAGTAATCCAAACTTCAGAGTTCCATCTTTATTAGTAGTGAGAAACTGTGGTGATGACCTCGTAATAGTAATAGAGGATCATGCTGTGCCCTCCAACACAGAAAGTTGTGCTTATCTAGTTTGATAGAAATCAAATTTAAGAGGTTTACCAAAGGGAGAAGAAATAGAAGTAATCTATGATGAGGAAGAAGATGAGGCCATGGGCATAGATGGCTTTGATACCAAGATAACTCAAGTGTATTGGTTTTGCAACTGAAACACTAACTGTGTTAAAACTATCTCTATTTACCAAGGAGTTGACTTTCGTTTCTTGGCTTTAAAATATCTTTTTTTTTTGCCTAAAACAGTGATAAAGGAGTTGACTTTCGTTTCTATAAAAATTAAAGGGTTTGGAACATTACATTCAAAAAAACATTAGAGCTCAGTTTGGAAGGAATACAAATACAAATTTGTAGAGTGCAAAACCATGTGTTTTGTATGCATTTGCACTGTACATATTTGTATTTGTACTCCTTCCAAACTGAGCCTAGGGAGAGTAAAATATAAATTTCCACAAATTAAATGGTTTCTCTTTTGTTCTCCCATGTCAGCCTATTAATCCAGGTAGGATCTATGATACAATTGTAACTTCCAATAAAAACTATCCCAGCACCTTCCAATATGATCTTTGGCCACACATCTCACCATGAAACCGGGACCCATCATATATATAAGGAGTGGTAATGAAACGGGTTCGGGGTGGGGAGCATACTTCCCATCCTTGGTCCTGTCAAAGTAAAAATTAACATCCATCCCTGACCCTAGATGAAGATGGGTTAACCATTAGGTGCCCAAATCCTTGATTTTTGTAATTGAAAGACTAGTGTTGCTGCCAAAGATGGGCTGAGGGCAACAAGGTAAATCCACTTTCTTAGCCGAGGGCTGACGTGTCTGACCTGAAGATAAGAGAGTAAGTCAGAGGCCCTAGGTGTTATCACAGGGCTGGAGACTCCGATGGTCAAGTTAGTCAAGTGCACTGGAGGGGTCGGACGAAACCTGAGGAGAGTACTCAGACAAGGTCACTCGAGAGCAATGAGGAGCAAGATGGTCTTACCAGGAAAGGGGGACTCCTATTTATACTTGACCTTGCCTTGGGAGTAGCTGGAGGAGGTTGGAGATGAATTGCTAGGATTACATCTGATCGATGCCACATGGTGCCATCCTAGGCCTTGCCACATGCACCTACAGCAATTGGGGCCCATCATATCTGTAGGAATGGTGTGGTGGGGGGGGGGGGGGGGGGGGGTTGAAACTAACATCCATCCTCAATCCCATGTGGAGAGGAAGGTTCCCCATCTAGTATCAAATCCCCCCACCTTCTTTTTCATTAAAAGACTGAGACCCATCATGTTTGTGGGAATGGCAATGGGATGGGTTTGGGGTGGGGATCATACTCCCCAACCCAATCCCCTATGGAGATGGGTTGCCCATCGGGTACCCAGATCCCCAATTTTTTTAATTAAAAGTTTTTTTGAAAAAAAATATTTACTTCAAATAAAGAAAAAAATAAAATAATATTTTAAATGTATTTTGATACATATATATATAGATATATGTACGTATGTATATATATTCGAGGTTGTGGACTTTACTCTCTAACTCTATCCTCATCCTCATCCTCATCCTTGCCAAGAAAGTCTCCAACCCCAATCTAATTGGATCGAGGAGGCCGAATACCCAGTTGGGACAAGGAAAATTGTCATCCCTACATGTCTGAGATGTATGGACACATATCATGTTGCAACTTGTTGAAACTAGGTTGTAGAAATCCTATTCATTTCTTCCTATCCACCAACTACTCCTTCAATGAGACAAGAGACAGAAAACATCCTTAAACTGGAAATTAAAATAAGCACATTTTTAACCCTCTTAGGTGTCGTTTTTGCAATTATAAAAGCATATTAGAAATGCTAAATCAAATGTATCAAGAACTCAAGATCTCCATCAACAAGAATACTTTATATTTGGAATTCAATCTATATGGATTATGAAGTTGGTTGCATTTGACAATTATAACAGCCACTTTCCTTCTCCCTGTCTCCTCTTCTCAAACCATATTCTAATCCTTGACTCACATCTACAACTTTTCTTTTATGTCACTAAACACTAACATCTATCTCGTGCGTTTTACTACAATATCCTTACAAGAAGGGTAGCTATTGAAATTCCATGCTGATTTTAGGTTCCGTTGTTAAACTTAGAAAAAGCAATGTAATTAGGATTCTCAAGAAAGACTGATAGGATGGCAATTTTTATCCTACCTAGCAGGTACCCATCCCAATGGAGGATTTTTTTCCCCTTGAAAAATGGATTTTGGGGCAAGGATGAGTTTTGGGATTTCACAACCCATATGGGTAAGGTTAGCGTATAGTATTAGGTTAAATTCGATCCCCCCCGACCCACATATAGTCGGAAGGGATATGAACTTATGTATTAAGTGTTGAATGTAATAACATTTTGAATTTTGTGTGAAGGATAATTGATAGTTTATGTGTTTTTTACATGTTTAATCAAATAATTGAAAACTTTGATAGTTATTCATGCTATTTTGCTTGTTTATTGCTTATTTATAATAGAAAATAATAAGATATTAGATGCAAGTTCTAGATCGAAACCACACCCACCCCTCCCTCAAATATTGTGGGGAGGGTACAGTCGGAGAGTATTGCATTTTCATGTTTGGGGAGGGTTTGGATTTTGAAAATCCAACCTGCTATGGGTTTCAATGAGGGTAGGCTGAGAGGTCTAGAGAGGTGGTAGGGTCTAAAATTTAGAAAGCCATCCCTGAACCCCACCCCGTTGCCATCCCTGACTGACTTTCTTTCTTGGGGTGATTATCTCATCTATGTGTTGATGCATGATAATTCCAAGGTGCCTAGAAAAAGCTGGCTGCGGTATACTCAACCTAGCACTTCAACCCATTTCATTCTATTTCACAACAACCACTAATGAATGAGTTCAGATTTTCTCACAAAATTGGTCTTCACACCCACCTCACAGCCCTTGCAGCTTTACATCGAGAACACCTCTGTACTTTAATGTTTTTATTCATGGGATTCCTCACAAATTTAGTCTTCACACCCACCCCACAGCACTTGCAGTCACACATTGGGAACATCTTTGCACTTGTATGTTTTTATTTATGGGATTCCTCACAAAATTGGTCTTCACACCCACCTCACAGCCCTTGTAGCCACACATAGGGAACATCTCTGTACTTGTCTATTTTTATTCATGGGATTCCTCACAAAATGGTCTTCACACCCACTCCACAACACTTGCAATCACACACTAGAAACATCTCTTCACTGGTATGCTTTTATTCATGAGATTCCTCACAAAATTGGTCTTCACACCCACCACACAGCCCTTGTAGCTGCACATCAGGAAGATCTCTGTACTTGTACGTTTTTATTCATGGGAAGAAGTTCCCAATACACAACTGCAAGGGTTGTGAGGACCAATTTTGTGAGAATGGATGAAGGTCAAAACAATGCTTTGACCAATACACAACTGCAAGATGTTCCCATTACATCACCATCACCAGATGGTAAGTGGGTTTAGGGGTGTCAATGGACTGCTTTTGGATTGGACCTTGTCCAAACCAAAACTAATTTGGACGGATTGGACGGACCAACAAGACATATTGAATTGGACCAATCCAAACTCAATGGTCCAAAGTATCTATTGGATTGGAATTGATCCATCCATAATGAATTTATATTGGATTGGGTTGGATTGAGCCAATATCTGGTCCATTGATATAAGATAAAAATATAGGTGTCAATGGACCAGGTTTGGATTAGAATTAATCTAAATTAAAATAAATTTGAATAGAATAGATGATCCAGACATTGAATTGGACCAGTCCAAAAAGGTCTAAATTATTCATTGGATTGAATTGGACCTAGTCCATTTTTAATGGACTCACATTAGATTGGATTGGACCAAATCTAGTCCAATTGACACTCCTAAGTAGGTTGATCAATAAATGGCAACATGATGTGATACTCATACTCATGTATGATAAATACAACAAATATTTATCATACATTTATATTGATTAACCAAAACACAACATAAAACAAAACAACTAAAATAAATACCCTCAAACAATTAAGGAAAAAGAACAATAGAACTACACTTTGAGACACTTGTCATTATGCCAGATACAAAACTGGACTAGTAAAAAGATTGGGTAAATTATAAAGACGTCCGTGTACTATGTGATCAGTGACAATTACTACTTGAACTTTTATTTGAGCAAAGACCCCCTGGCCATTAAGTTAGATCATTGAATGCATTAAATTATTAAATATCTACCTAAATTTTCTTTATTTTCTTTTCCTTGCCCATTTCTTTTAAACCCTAATAGACCCAAAAATACCTCTATTTTCTCTAAAAGAGAACAAGAGTCATTTCACTGACATAGAAAACAGGTTTCTTTAAATTCTTGTTTCATTTCACCAACATGAATGTTTCTCTTCATCTTAAAATATAAAAGTTATCCACTCCTTCCTCCAATAAAGTAAGAAAAACTAAACAAAACCTTAAAGTTATATCTATAAAAAAGAAACATCTACCATTTTCATTTAAATATTGGATCCAGCCAAAAATCTACAAGGATCTATTAGAGCAATTTTGAGAACTTCAATATTATATTTATAAAACTAATTAAATCATAAATCGTTCAAATAAACAAGAAAAGTGTAATTTGGGGGGTTGAAAATTTTTAAACAGCTGAATAAAAAATATTTTTGAAGTTAACTAACGAAACTCTAATAAAGGGGGGCATTTTCTGCAAAGTGAAAGTTCGGGGGATAATTGTCACTTGACCCCACTGAGGGTTGAAACAACTGCGTCAACTGTCTCGTTCAATCATGCATAGCCAAAATATGAATGCAAAACTTAGAGACCAATATAAATTCCATTGATGCCTTGAAAATAACCAATATTAACAATCAAACATTTCCTAAGTTATGAAAATTAAAATTTACATAAATTTAACTAGTGATGTGGTGTAGTAGTAAAGTTATAATCTTTAAAACGGATAGCCAAGGTTTGAACCATGACAATTGAAGATGAATATATGGGTTCGACTATGATATGAAAAAGATATGATATCCGAGAAACGTTTGGCCAATCAATTGGAATCATAAACATAGTACCCAATCAGGTGTTATTTATCAAAATTCATTGGTGGGTTTATCTTGGTCAAAACTAGATCTTTGGATACGATGTCTTTCCTATATCATAGATTTTCCCTAAATTTATATATCCTAATAGAAAAAAATAAAAAAAAAACATGGAAAGAATAAACAAGCTACTGTTGTAATTTTAATTAGCATGTTATCCTCAAATGATTGTGGTGAGAAATCTCTTTTATTCTTTTTTCCAAAATAGATTTTACATGTTCTAAACTTACCAACAGCATAGAATTTTGTATAGAAATTAAATGGAATTGATTGAATTAACTATGAAAAAATTAATGATAAATGGATTAGTTGGATTTTTTGCTCCATGGGCTACACAATAGTGTACTCATCCCCAAACCTATAATCCCGTCCCAACCCAGTGCCGGTGGCCGGTGGAAGAGGGGTGATCATTCTTGGCCAGGCCTGGAAACTTGGTCTGGCCAGCCTGAGGCCACACTAAGACCAAAAAATTCCGATCTCAGCTTCGGCCTTAACTTCAGGCTTGGCCCAGAATAGAATATACCAATATTATTAAATATGTTATATATAATATAGTCAATATTTTTATATCAAAATATTATATTATTAAGTTATATTTAATATTTTATACATGCAAATATATTTTATTTTATATTAAATGTTTATTATTTATATAAAATATAAAACTTTTAACATATTAATAAATTAACACGTGTCAACAAATGAGTCAAGACATGTATGAGTTAGGGAAAATATTAGATGAAGGCAAAGCCTTCATTCTCATTCTTAAGAAATGGGGAACTTGGGATAATACTCAATATTGAGTGTTGTTTCAAGCATGGTTTAAAGTATCATACGAACATAGGTATTGATCCTGCAAAACATTATTTTTTTTGGGTAAAATATAAAAACCTCCCCTGAAATTTCTGACAATCATAAAAACCTTCCCTTTAATTTTATTTCAATAAAAACCTCCCTGAAATTTTTAAAAAATTCAACAAAAAACTCCCTTCTATCATTGATTAAACAGAAAACGTATAAAATTACAAAACTATCCCTAATTAATCATCAGGGCATCCTATGTACGAAAAGAATTCAAGAAAAAGGGAATGGCGCTCTTTTGCCGATGATACACTTCTAAACCTAGAAAGAAGAAAAAAGAACAAGAGCCTGTCCATTAAATATCAACAACCATAGTCTCCATTAAACAAGGAAAAAAGTAGGAAATTAAAGAAAAGATGCGATATATGCCAGTACTAAACTGATGAAATCGAATCTCATCCAATCTTTGTCTTCAAAAGAGAAATTGTAATCAATAAGTCAAAGCTTGAAGTAGATGGCGATCCCCATAAACAGAAGCAACACCAAGCCAATAAAGATGGGGCCTTTCACATACATGGCCATTGGTTATTTGTCTACTTGTCTATCTGTTGTCTCTCGTTTGTTTGCTCGCTCGTAAACTCAGAAAGAATTACATGGGAGTCCATGCATCTTAGGTTTCACCCAGCCCCAAGTGAAAGGGAAACTACAGATTACAGATTAGTGGTGCAATTAAATAGACAAAGAGAGGAGCAAGAGCTTCTATTCAGGAAGTTAATTTGAAAATGGCATGTAAACTGTAATGGGCAAGCCCTGAATTGAGAAAGAATTTTGGCCCAATCGACACTCAATACGTGTGTTTAAAAGAGCACCGTTATTGCTTTCAGGAAGACGAAACAAATGGTAAAGGGCATTTTTTCAACTTATCATCCAAAATGCAGCGTTGGTCGGACTCTTCCTCTTTGGCTTTTCAAAACCTCCCAATACAAATCCTATGATAGGCTTTTTATCCTTGTATTCAAATGAAAGAACTTCAGAGACACTGACTACTTCCATTTAACAGAACAAAATTCTACCAGTAGCCGATCGACGGAGGGAGATAGAGAGAGCGGGGGAGAGAGAAAGAGATGATCGAACTCTTTCACATCTGCCATAACCATAGCCACAGCGATTCATTGACACGATCCTGTTTGCGTTATATTGAAACACCTAGCGATATGTTTTTTCTTAATCATTTGCGTGTCTGTTTTAAATTTTAGCAATTCTTGGCATTCGGAGCAATGGCGCCGCTGCAAGTGTTTAGTGGTGTTATTTTCTTTTGCTCTGAAAAAGAACAGTAACCAGTTGTGGAAGTTTTGTCGCTCAAATGAGGGCAATTTGGGACTTTACAAATATTTTTAAATGACACCGTGCAGATTAGTCAAGGGTAATTTCATAAGTTTATTACATTTCTAGTATGGATCAATGACGGAAGGGAAGTTTTTTTATGATAATCAGAACATTCAGGGAGGTTTTTGTATTTTACCCTTATTTTTTTAGTTTTTTTTTACCTAAAATTGGCCAAGGGACGGTTTTAGGCTTACCTACCCCCCAAAAATGCCCAAAATCCCAAACACTATACATTTAGAGTATCAATGGCTTGCCGACGTAGAGCATATTATGTGATACTTTAAACCAAGGTTCGAAATATCGATACGCCCGGGTGTATAGGGCAAATTGATACTTTTTTTTTTTCAAAACCAGTTCAGGGGGGCCGGTTTAGGACTCCACCTGAACTGGTCGGATCCCCGATACACCCACTATAGGGGCGTATCGGAGAGGTCCCAGAACGATATATATCGGCCGATATGTGTTGATACTTTGAACCTTGCTTTACACATTGCTAAAGAAGAAGAATGAATGTTTTGTCTTCATCTATAAAAGGGTAGGATCGGTAGGTAAGCCAAGCCAAACCAATCCTAGGATTTAAATAATGTCCATGACTTATATTTTATGCCATAGGCCCAAAGCCTAGTCAAGCCCAACCTAGATTGGACTAGTGAAATATTTTCATTGTATATTATTATATGTTATTTAATTTATTTATAAATATATAAATATATAAATAATTAAATATTAATCTCAAGATACCATGGGCTCAAAGCTATTAGGCCTACAAAGCCCGTAACCCAGCACTGGGCCCAAGCTTGCAATCTAGGCCCGAGGTGTTGGCTGGACCAAGCCTGGACCTCAGATGCCCTTATCAATAGTGCTAAGCCCAGCCCGGCCCACCCGGCCCACGATCACCCCTTTGATCCCAATTCTCCACTACAGCCAGCCAAGGACTTTACCAGTTAGTTACCAAGCAACCAGTTTGGCACCTTGCATGTTGCAATGGAGTACTTGGAGCTGAAGTACGGGAGTCGGGAGATGGACTGTTAGATATAGTCAGTTCTGAGTTACGCTCGAGATACTTGAAATGTGTCGTCCAAACCCCTCCCAATACACCTTATAGCTGGGACCAATATATGATAATGGTTCATCCATCTAAAAGAAGAAAAAACAAAGGTGCGATGTTATCACAACCCATTTCTTGGTTATTATGATATGGCAGCTTTATTAAATCGCAGTAAATTTCCAGTCCAACGGTTCCAGCCTTGACAACAATCTCATCTTCGTTAGTGGCGATGTTATCACAACCCATTTCTTAAATACAAATGTTATAACTATAACATGTATCAAACATCTCATGGTTTGACATAAATAAGTTATATACAGATATACAACAAAAACAAGAAACATATTACAAGGATCATGGTCTCTTGAATTTATTGTTTGATCTCTCTGCAATACAAGATGCAGCAATATCTTGGCATCGTACAATTCCAGCAGCTCCTCCATAACATAACAATCTTCCACTTCCCTTGTTCATATTCCATCTCACTCTATGCATTGCTATAATCTTCGGAGGAAATATTTCGATCTCACTCATTGCTGCACTCTTCTCATTCCCACCCCTCTGTAAATTCCCCAACTCTTCCTCGGCTGAGCATGCTAAGTCTGAACCAAGCTTTTTCTTCTTACATGTGTTTGGTTTTTGTGTTCTTCGATTTGGATTAGCTGGTGAGTTGTCATATCCAAAACCAGGTTCCGGATCATCACCATAGCACAAAGCTGTAGCAAGATAAGGTGTTACAAATTACACAAAAAGGGGTTGATAAGAAAACATCATAAATAAATTTATAGGAAGGAATTGTTAAACTTACCTAGAACTTCATCATTTGCTTTCTTCGCCTGATTGGAGCCTGACAAGATCCCACGGATGGATCTTGGGGTGTCTCCCCATTCATTCAGGGACTTTTTCATAGGGAAGGGAGTGCAAGGCAAAGGAGTATTCACTGAAAGGGTGGAGTCATCCTCAGTCAGTGAGCCACAAAGAAAATGTGGGGTCTTATTACGAGAAGGGTCTTTGTCCACTGCTTTGGCTGTAAGCTGTCATGATAACATAAAGACGTTGGAGTAGCATTATAAGCAGCTTGATAGAATCTTTTCAATCTAAAAGTAGTCTTAAACTAGTGTCAGATTAGAGAATGCAAAGATATAGTCAAGTCCATGGACTTCATGAGTATCTTAGATTCTGAGTAATTGTGGAGATAAGAAAGCAAAAGAATAATAAGCAGATATTTAACAGAAAATTACAAAAGATAAAAATCATTTCCACATTATAAGAAACAGAAAGAAAGAATTAAAGAGACCTGAAAATGGAGAACCGTTCCGTCTGCATTGCAATATGCAACCATACCTAATATTTGATGAATAACAACCAGAATAATTGCATAAGGATTTGAGGAGACAATAACAAGTTGAATGAAACAAATAAAATCTCAATACCGAAAAAAAAACACATTACCAATAAAATTACTTTGCACAACTTTATTTTCTCCAAGAAATGCTTAATTTTGATTATTGACAGTTTCATAATAAATGTAGTTCAGCCTTCTAGAGCAATGGAGGATAGGATCTAACATATCAATTTCTGGAGAGATCTGAGCATATCAGAGTTACTAAAATATATCAAAGGGGGTTCCATAGACTGCACCCAAGGTTTAAAATATCAGCACTCCTATTTTTTTCTGTTTGATATTTCATAGTTTGATACAATGTTTTAAAAACCAACCTGGAGGCCAAACCGTTATTGGCTCCGGGTCGTGGGTTACCGGTTCGACCATCCAGATCAAACGGGTCAGACCGCCCGACATGTATTTAAGACGTATATATGTGTGTGTGTGTGTGTGTGTGTTTAAATATATATTTTATCAATAAATAATGTATAAATATGTTGTAGATATGTAATATGTATTTTTATATTTAATTTATGTTTTTTAATTCAGCTTTTGATTTTTTTATTTATAAAAAATATTAAAATTTGCAATTAAAGGCCAAACAAGGGTTTTTTTTCGTGAAAATAGCGGGGCAAGGCACCTATTGGGACGCATAGGTCTCGAAAAGTTACCCAAAATAAAATAATAATAAAAAAAATAAAAAAATCACCCCAATCAGACATCGGAGTGCAAAGTTATGGCCTCCGAATGTTTGCATGTATTGAGTGTACAACCCGCGACCCGGTGACCGGGTCGAACGGTTCTTGACCAAGTCAATGGTTTTGACCATCTGACGGGTCTTGACTGAACCGGACCCGGAATCCTGGCCAGGTGATGGTTCGAACGGTTCAAGCAGCCGGGTTGAAAACACTGTTTCGATACATTAGGTTGTCTATTAACATCTGAAACTGTTAAAGCCCCTAACTCTCATTATTTACTGTTTCATGACCTTCGGTACCGATACGAGACACATGATGCAATGTTCTATATATTGGTATTTTGAAGCTTGACTGCACCAAGGTTTGAAAGTTGATAGTGCACTCAGATTTGGAAGTTTTTTTTTTATCATTATTCAGAATTTAATAGTTTCTACTTTTATGTTTTAAAACCAGTTGTTTTCTTTAGAAGGTACACCATTAGTGTGGATATAATTCAGACTTACAGAGAAATACAAGAGTAGAGACCAAAGGTAGGGGAGAAGAGAACTTCATCACCTGTTCTGTGGAGACTCTACCGAGTCAAGCATGTGGTATATATAATTTCGTTTATGTTTAAATTACAGATCTGCCCTCTTTAAACCAGCACAAAGACAAGCATACCCCTGTGCACATGCCTATGACATCAATTTATTCTAACACTCCCTCTCAAGTTGGGGTACAAATGTCATAAAGCTTCAACTGGTTATAGTTGTATCCCATTCTGCACTACTCAAACTCTTAGTAAATAAGTCCAGCAAGCTGATTTTCAATCTTAATATATGGTGTAGAAATTTCTCGAGTGTAACAATCCATATCAATATACTTGGTTCTTTCATGAAAGAGTAAGAAACAATGCAAACGAATTGCTTGGTTATAACAGAATAACTCCACAGGCTCTGTGATAGGAGTGCCAATCTCACCTACTAAGTACTTCAGCCGTATCAAGTCACATGTTGTATAAGCCATAATCTATATTTTGATCCAACACTTTTCTTCTTCCCCAGGTTACCAAGTTGCCTCTAAGAACATAAAGTAGCACGTTGTAGGCCTCCTATTTGATGAACCGGCCCAGTTTATATCTATGTACCCTTCCAACTTTAGATTCCTACCAACAGCATATCACAATACCCTTATGGCTGCCTTGCTAAGGGAGTACGGGAAGCTAAGATTAGCTTCCCAACTAATCTTCTATACCTCCCAAGGTTTTCAAATAGCTCCCCCCCGATCACTTTAACTTTGCATTGGGATCCATAGGAGTCTCCACAGGCTTTGCTTCTATTAGTCCTATTTCTGGTAGATCAAGTACATACTTCCTTTAAGAAACATTAATGCTATGTCTTGAGTTGTCCATGATCCTTAGTGTCAAAGCATTGTTGTATGAAGTCATTGAGCTCCTCAATACCACCAGTATCATCTATTATGACAACATGATCTTTTCCTCTACAGTCACGACTAAATTAGATGTTCTACATTGTACTACAAACTGAACTCCTGAACAACACTATTAAAACAACCAAACCATACCTAGGGGAACTGTTTCTGCCCATACATTTTTTCCTCAATCCACAAACCTGTGTAGACTCCCCCTGAGCAACAACCAAGAAATTGCCCCATATATACATCTTGCAAATCACCATAAAAGGAAAGCATTTTTATGTCAAGGTGATAAAGAAGACCAACACAAACTAGAAGCTAAAGAGATAGTAACATGAAAAAAATCCAAATTCGGCAACTGGAGAAAAGATCAGAATAGTCCACATTTTTATAACCTTTAGCAACCAAGTGTGCCTTAATCATTCTGCACTCCCTTAAGGTAAAGGTTTAATTGTATATAGTATATACCCACCTACAATCAACAACATGCTTCCAAAGAGGACAAAAAGTAAGATCTCATGTATGATTAATATTAAAAGCATGAATTTTCCTCTTCCATGGCCTGTTTCTAATTAGGTGATGCAAGAGCTTCTTGCACAAAATTAGGTATGGCAAATGATGATAGCAAAGTATTGGAAAGGATATCATCAATAGAATTAGAAAAAGAAAGGGGTAGATAATTAAGGGAAGTTGATATTATTTCACTTGAAAAAATGAAAGGAGGCTAACAATCACTAAAAGCAGAGTAGATGTAGAAGGTGAGGTTGAACCATGATCGTGGTGGAGAAAGAGGGCATGAGAAAATTTCAGAAGAAAGGGTTGAGAGGAACAAATACAGTAAAGAACCAGAAGAACGAATAGAGGGAGGAAACAAGGAAAGGGGTGAAGCAGAGCTTTCGGGCATGGCTTGCTCCAAAGTTTTCAAAAGAAAAAGGAAGTATCGGACAAGGCCACTGCAAGAACGTAATATAACAAGAATCAATGGTAAAGCACACAAGGTTGAAGGTAATTCAAATGAGCTAAGTGACGATGACATTTGCTTGGATGAAACTCATCCTATTGAAAGGTCAGTTGATTTGGAAAAGGCAGTGAACATAAAGGTCAAAGTAAGCAAGTTTTTGCAATTATTTTTCTTAGGAAGAGATGAATTCTCCAGAAAGACATTCAAAGAATTGGAAGCGAAATTAGTGTTTCTGTTGAAGAAATTAATATATATATATATATATAATTAATGTAAATATAACATACTGAATTTATTATATATAATTCATATATAATATAATATATAAAAAATTATTTTTTTATAATTTTAAATATACCTATATAAATTTTATATATTAAAATCAATAAATATTATAATGTAATAGGATTTGGATTTAAACCGGACCGGATAGAGTCAAATCCAAAGCTAATCCAATTTTTAATTGGATCCAGATTGCAAAATCTGAATCCAATCCGATTACGTAAACACATCATCCAAATTTGGGATAATCGGATTGGATGTTAAATCAGGCCACGGAGTTTCAAGTATCATTGACAAGCCTATTTGTAAGTGAATCATATTAAAATAGTAAACCAACCATTCAATCATTGAGAGGAAATGGAGGCTAGAAAGGCATAGTAGGATGGGAACAAGCTATAGGAAAGGTGTTTGGAAATACAATGAATTGTGCATTTCCTCCTACCTTTTCTCAAAGCAATGGGTAGGTCAAGGTCTGAATATGAAGGTGCTGGTGAAGGAGGTTATGGGCATGTCCTCTCTTCAGTAATTGGAAGCGCTTGAGACTCAACTGCAAATGTGGGATCAGCCTATGTTTTCCTTAGCCTTTGCCACTAGTACCACCTCTAGAGAATACGATGAGTGGTAAAAACTGGAGGACTAGCAAGAGAAGGGGGAGGAGCAGGAACGGAAGACCTCAAAGGAGAAGATCCCTCCATGGGAATAGGGGTAATTGTGGAAGGCTCAACACAAGACTCATCTGGAGTTGGCAAAGGAAGGGATAAAGAAAACAACTCAAGAAATCTCTCCCCTTCAGAAGGAGGATTATAAAAAGGAACCGACTCTGCAAACGTGACATCCATGGAAACAAACCAAGTGCCACTAATGGGATTAAAACAACAATACCCTTTTTGTGTGGAGGCATAACCCAGGAATGTGAACATAATCGGGTGCCACTAATGGGTCAAACTTATGTCTCTTAGAACTAGGAATGTGAACATAACAAGTACAACCAAAGACCCGTAGAGGAATGGAGAAAATCTAAACACTAGGAAAGATGACTCCAAAAGGAGATTTTAACCCCAAGACTCAAGAAGGCATGCAATTAATAAGGTAGGTAGCTATTAAAACTGCATCACCCCAAAACTTCACAGGAACATGGGTAACAAAAAGGATGCTCCTTGCAACTTCCACAATATGTCTATTTTTCCTCTTCGCTACTCCATTTTGTTGTGGAGTACGGGTGCAAGAACTCTGATGAACAACCCCAAACTTCTCAAGATAGGAGGTAAGGTCCTCAAAATATTCCTTAGCATTATTTGGTCAGAATATTTTGATGCAGTGTTAAACTGAGTATGTATTCATGGAACTGTTGCACAAGTTTATGCACTTCAGCACAAGAGAGCCTAAGGTAAATCCAAGTATATTGCAAAAAATCATCAATAAACATGATGAAATATCTATAGCCACCCATACACAGTAAATGGTAAGGCCCCCCACACATCAGAGTGAACAATATTAAAGAGAATATTTCTTGAAGGATAAGTGTTATTACAATGCTTTGAAAGCTCACAGGACTCACAATGTAGACTTGATAGACTGGTTCCTTTAAATAACTCTAGAACATAGTTGTCAAGGCGACACCTAGGCGACAAGGCACCCTTGGAGGCTCATCTCGCCCAGTTGCCAAGTAGTTTTTTTTTTATGAATGTCTTCGGAGTTCTAATGGGATCCAATGCATTTGTGCACTATGTTATAAAATACTTTTATATTTTTAATTTTTTGACATTATAATTATAAAATAGGCATTATTAAACTAGAATACTCATTTTGTGTGTTTATGTACTAATTTCTTTTTATTAGTTTCTTATTTGTTAGGGTTTAGTCAACACAAACATTGCTAACTGTTATTTTGAACCATGGTTCAAAGTATCGATACACCTCTGTGTATCGATAGAGGTGTATCAGAACTTATAACGACTCCCCCTATTTTTTTATTTCTTTGGTTTTCAATTTCATTTTTAAACATATATATTATTTTAAAAAATGGGTTCACGAAAACACTTGTAAACATGTGTATTGGGGCGCCAAAGATACAATACAATACACCCGATACAGGGCGTATCATATCGAAGTTTTGATCCTTGATTGAACCCTCAAAGATTTCAGAACCTGAACCAATAAGCAAGGGAAGAACTTAAAATTTTGTCTAATCAACACATTTTCTTCTTACAGACCTTCTTCTTCTTCCACCTTTTCTTTTCTTCTTTTCCTATAAGAAAAGTAGGGGATTCAGCCCCTATATTTTTTCAATTTTCTTTCCTTTGTTCCTTTTCTTCTCTTAAAATGGTGATTTTCTAAACTTAAAACATGAAATTTATACTTCTCTCATGAAAACTATGGATAATTATTAAGGAAAGATGGTTATGGAACCTAGGGAATTACCCTAGGATATATGGTTTCACTTAAAAAAAAATCCATCACCTAGGCAACTAGGCGACAAGGCGCCCCCTGTCACTTAGCCTCGCCTTGGCACCTTAAAAACTATGCTCCGGAAACAACAGACTCAATGAAGAAAAAGACAAATGACCCAAACGACTATGATATAATATAATACAACTAGTGGACTCTGAAACAAATGCAATTCTCTTAGGTTGTACTTGGCTCTGTTCAAGCATGTCTAACAGATAGATCCGCCTCATGGCCACTCCCAATCACCTTCTAAGATTTATGTCCTAAAAAACACAATTTGAAGGAAAAAAATGTCACACTACAATTCAGGAATTTAGTCAATTACTAACTGAAAGCAAATTGGTATTAAGTTAAGGTACATGAAGAACAAATGATAAGGTCAGGGCATTAGAGGTCTTAATGTCTCCCTTTCCCGTGATAGGGGCAAGAGAGCCATCAACAAGGGATATCTTATCTCGACCAAATAGGAGTTGGTAAAAGGTGAATAGCTGTGAAACACTAGTCATATATGGTCAGAAGCACCAGAATCAATGGGGAGGGGGGGGGGGTTTATGAGCACTTGAGACAGAAGCATGATGTGCAATGGCACAAATGCCTGAGTGAGCATATGCATAGGAAGGAATAGTCTCTATAGGAGCTATAGCAGTGGACTCCAAATAACATATTATTCGGCCATACTTCTCATACTCAGCCTTGGCAGCTACAAGTTGTTCTCCTACTAATTTCTCTCCACCCTGTCCGTGTTCACCTTGTAAGGAGGTGGCTACATTTGCATTTCCACCATTTTCTTTCTTGAGTCAGGAAAGAATGAGCTCTGGATGCAACTTCCAACAGGTGTCTTTAGTGTGTTTAGGCTTCTTGCAATATTCATAGATAATATCTTTCTTCACAATGTTTATCCTTTGGCTTCATTCCGACATTGGCATAGTGGTCAACCTATGGCTTGGCAGACTGAACCTCTACTCTCCTCATTAATCACCATAGCATACGCCTAAGACAAAGTCATCTCATCCTTTGCTAAAACATTCTTCCTCACAATATCATACTCTGAGTTGAGTCCAGTGAGGAACTCAAAGACACGATTTCTCTCCACCAACTTCCTATATGTTTTTGCATCCTTTATGCAACCGAAAACAGTCTCGATCAGATCAATCTCTTGCCAAAGAGATTTCAGCATAGAGAAATAGATGCCTAAGGGCTTCTCCCCCTGTCTTAGGTTATTCACATCATGCTTCAATTTGTAGGCCCGAGCAACATTAAGCTTTTGGGAATAGGTCTCCGTAACACTATCCAACACTTCTGTAGTTTCCATCCACAGGTAATGCTAAATAATGTGTGGTTCCATAGAATTCACTAACCAACCCACTACCATGTCGTTTTCCTGCATCCACCTTTCATAGGTGGGATTATCCTCCTCCGGTTTCTTCTTGCTCTCGGTAATGTAACCCTATTTTCCTCTACTACACACATGTATCTTAATAGAGTGAGACCAGGCTAAATAATTGGTCCCATCTAACTTCATAATAGTCACAACCCCAAAAAGATTCTCCACTGACCCCCCATGTTCAAACCCAAAATTTGTGGAATATTTGGTCTCTCTTCCAGTTTGTTCCATCGAGTGAATAGATGCAAACGAAATCAAATTAGGGTTTTATTAGGCTAAATTTATTGTTTTAAGCAAAGAACAACCCTTTAACCTCCCAAAAATAGGGTTTCACAAGACCCGGTAGGATGGGGAAAAAAAGAAAACTTCAACCACTCTTACCAGAGGTTCTAGAACTCAGTCCAACCAAAACCACCCTCAATAGAAATCAAAAGGCTTACCTCTGATCCCCAAGTGCCTGGTTCAAACTGTCTCTACGACCTATAACAAGATTTCTCCAGTTATCTAGGGTTTTGGGGAAATTTTTTCCAAGAACCTGCCTTAGGCTTCAACTAAGGATGAAAACCCCCACAAAAACCTTCCTAACTGGGCTGCATAAGTTGCTGATTGATCAACCGATCAGTTCATACACATTGTGTATGGGCAAAAAAAGAGAAAAAAGTCGAAAGTGGGAACCTAGCTCTGATACCAAGTTGAGAAATACACCTACAATAATTCAGAAAATATAGGAAAAAGAAGAAAGAAAGGAAGAGAAAGGAGAAGAAAGAGATTTAGGTAGTAGGTTGTGGAAGAAGAAGAGAAGGGAAGAGAAAAAAGAAGAGTTTGAACCTCTCTCTCTAGCCCCCTTGATCTCTTTTATTAACTTAATTCTAAATTTAAGTACAATTACTTGGATGCCCTTAATGAGGCAGCTAGCACTAAAGAAATAATTAAAGAAATCAAAAAAAAAAGCCCATAATCAACAAACATAACCTTAAACACTACTTAAAAGAAATAAAAAACACTACGGCCCATTCAGCCCATTCTCACTACAACCTACTCGTAATGTTTTAAGAATCTTTATGTACCAAGAAATCCAATCATACCCTTAGGCTGCTTTTGGTTTGAAAGAAAAAAAAAAAAGGGAAAGGTAGGGAAACCTATTTCAAACCAAACACAGCCTTATTTCTCCACAAATACCTAGCATCATCTCATTCTGTTCCCCATTATTATTGATGGATTTATTGATTTGCAATGTAAACATCTAAAAAAGAGCCATTATGCAGTGTATGCCCATCTATCTGAAGTCATGGGAGGGTTGGACTGGATGAGGCCCTAGCCTTTGGCAATTATTTATTTATTTATTGTGCACAAAGTTGCTGCTCCCACCCCCCCAAACTCCAACCCACATTCTCACACTTTTCAACCCAAGATTTTACCCTTACACCAAGCAATGTATATCCTCAAGAAACAAATGGAAGACAAATGGGAAACATAAAAATCTCAAGTCATTTAACTATCAAAAAGATTAATTTCAAACATGTATTCCCATGATTCTGTTTATGTACTTGCATAAATAATTAGCATCCTTAAGCATGAGGCACCTGTAAGTCGTGATACATGAACACTCCAGATTGTAAATGATGAACAGTAATAGCTGTGCAACCCTTGTTGTTGTGTCCCAGAAAAAGGTTTCCCTGTCACAGGGACATCATATGCAGCTTTTGACAAGCTGAGGATCCTTAGTGTACCATCGTCATAGGCCAAAATGATACACCTAGAGAAATAAGTAAACAATAAATCAGGAAACAGGAATAGAAAAGGACAAACCCAAGGTTCAATGTATCGATACACCCGAAACAGTAGACTAACCTTTTACGTAATTACACTGGTAAAAAGAATAAGACCATACCTAGGATCTAGCAGCCAATCCAGACTATAAACCACTCTTCTCACTGAATTAATTTCCCATAAAGGACGGTATGGATCACTGCAAGGGAAAATAACTTTATTTATTTGGTAAACATCATAAAGTCATTCTACAATTGTATACAACTCAGTTCAACCATCCTCGCACAATGAACTACTCAAAACATAGAAGAATAACTGTCAAAGCAAAGTCTCCGTAAGAAAACTCCAACAGTAATGCAAGAATCAACACCAAGGAAATGGTGTGAATTGAATGAAAAAGTAAACAAACAATTTGTATAAGTAAATAAGGTAAAGGCATAGAGAGAAGAAAGAGTAGACTCTAAGGTGCTTTGCATAACCTAGAAGTAGTTTTGCCAACCATTAAGAAAATGAGAGAAGTGACTGGATAAAACCCAAAGGATAACAAGTGACTATAAGTACAACCTTTCACAGTCACAGAGTGACACTAATTGAAATTCCATATTATCAAAAAGGGGTCATTATCTTTGTCCTGGCTGTCAGGGTTGTTGTAAGGGGTAGACTGGTCATTATCAAGTGACTAAAAGACTCTCAGGTTGATGTCACCAACTAGTCAATAAAAAAAGATGTAAATTTAGAATATCGACGCAATCTCATAAGTACAACTTACAATTTTGATATAAATGGACATTTCACCATGTAGAAATGGAGCAATTTCAGAGATATTTTGTTAATTTCACCAAGACATTTTGTGAAATTAACATCTTTTTGAAGAAACATAATTGCACACGGAATTAGTTAAAAAACCTTCAAGGAATCGTTTGAACAAGGATAATTGCACATAGTGATTTAAAAGGCTAGCACACAAGTGAGGCGCATTTTAAGGTATGCTCCTTGCCTAGGCCCCAGGCACAGCACTTTCAAAAGGTGTGTCTGGTGTACATTGTGCTTCAGCCCAGGCGTGCGCCTTTTGAAATTTGTGCATTTCTCTGTTATTTTATGCCAGAAAATGGGCTAGGGGCATCCCCGAACCCCCAACCAAGCCCCTTGGAGCAAGCCTTAACAAAGTCCATATTAGGGTCATAAGTTCTTAAACCCTACAAAAATAATTTTATATTTTTAATTGTCTTTTAAAAATATATTTTATTAGGATGAATGAATGAGCAACATTAGAAAATATGGGGGTCTTGGAGCAAGCCGAAGCAGAGTAGAACCCCCTATTTCCTAAGGTTGCTCATTCATTCATCCTAATAAATTATTTTTGAAAGACAATTAAAATTATAAAATTACTTTTTTGTAGGTATTAAGAATTTAAGACCCTAATATGGACTTTTTTTTGGATTGCCTCAAGGGGCTTGGTACAAAGGCGGCTCGTAGAATCAAGAATGCATAATGTTTAACACCACACTAACTATTTGAAGCAATGCAATTGGGAAAAGAATAAAGTGAGTGAGCGTTTTGTATGTTTTATATGTCATATTTGATTTTATTTTTAAATTTTCATTTTAAATATGTTTTCCATGTTATATTTATGTGTTTTTATTTGAGATAATAGGTTTTTTAAATATAATTTTTTGAATTTAAGTTTTTTTTTTGTATTTTTTGGCATTTGTTTGAATTTTTGTATCTTGCATCAAAAAGGCACACGGCTCGCCTTGTGACTTGCGCCTCAGGTGCAAAATGCTCCTTGCGCTTTTTTTGCGCCTTGCACTTTTAAAACACTGATTGCACATTTAAGGCTTAAAAAACCATCACAAAGAACTATATAAATCATAACACCCTGTAGAACTTGAATCAAACTGCTAGTTCAATTCCTTGTACTCAATTGTTTTTTCCTTTTTTCAAAGATATACCTGAAAAATGAATCCTAAACTTCCAAAGTTAAATAGAGATGAAAAAAAAATATTGAGAAGATCCAACACAAAATGAACACACACATTTACATATTGTTTTATTGAGCTTCATGACATACTCAAACAGATTCAACATTTTTGCACTCCTTTCTCAACCAAGAAGTGGCCGCAAGACAGAAGGAAAATAAGAACTCAAATGGGGAAGAGAGAACAAAAGGGAGAAAAAGAAGAAACAAAAGAGAGAGAAATGGAAGATACAAAGAAATGAGAAAATAGAGAGAGAAACAGAGATAGAACGAAGAAGACTCTACCTGGTTGTTCTGGTCAAGAGGGAGGAAGGAGGAAATCTGACCAGAACAACCAGGTCTGTCAAGAGATAGAAATTCCCTCCTTTCATCTGTCAATGGGTTCAGTCTGTGAAGAGGAATGGGAAGACTCTACCTGGTTGTTCTGGTCAATTTCCTTCCTCTGCAAGCATGAAGATGCATAACACTAGCCGAGATCCTCCTCCTTAATATAAAAGACTTTTATTAAAAATAAAGAAAAACGAGATCCTCCTTCCTCTTCTTCCTCCTCCCATCTACTTCTTCCTCCTCATCCCCCTCTTAAAGAGGCTTATGCCTCTTACATTCTGAACTATACCTCACGCCTCTAGGTAGTGGAACGCCTCCGCATTTTAAAATATTGCTCAAAACCAAAACCAAACCAATTATCAATTGGGATAGTTGGGTGTCTGACTCTGCCCCAATAAAAGTCAGTTTTAATTGACATCTCTAATTAGCTAGAATATGACTACATGGAACTTCATTTTAGATAATAGGGTCATTTACTAAAACACCCCCTATACTTTACAAACAATTTACTTAATCAACCTTCTGTTAAGAATCCTTTGTTTTTCTGTCTAAAAATGGTAATGTGACCATATAAACAGAGTAAAATTTTTAAAGGCATGAGCCCAAGCTTTTTTTATTCCAAAAGTACCCTCAAAACTTAATATCAAACTTGTGGAGAGACATAAGGTTTGATTTTCAGATCTATCAAAAACTGTTTGGCTTCAGTAGAATGAGGAAGAGAGAACAATAGCATCTAAGGTTCTTCGTCAGCAATGGTTGAATGGTTCATCTTCCTTCTTCAAATAGAGAGCAAATTTTACCAAATAGAGTTGTTGCCAGTGTTTTTTTTACTGGGGACAAGAATGACATTTCCATTTTTGTTTTCTGTAGATTAAATTCCTTTGAAGGGATATCAAGACTTAAGGCCAAAACTGTCATTTTCCACTTTCATCTAATGGAAGGTCAATAAAGTAAATTGGTTGCAAACTATAGGGGGTGTTTTAGTAAAATGCAAACTATAGGGTAGGTTTAGTAATCCATTAACTACAAGGGATGTTTTAGCACAAGACCCTAGATAATATAACCTTAATAAAACTAAAAATAAATAGTTAGTTGTTTATATCTTGATAAAACAAGTGTTGTTACTTACATATCATATGAAGTTTTCCCTTTTAGACAAAATATAACAAAATTTACAGGAAACCAAGAAACATTTATGTATTATTAATTACATAACTGGTTCAGCTCTTAATCAGTTCAGAATAGCAAAAACTGGTCCTGAGCCAATTATAAGTAGAACACAAAACACAGAACCATAACCACTGTAATTAGTTTGGTTTGGTTCGGTTCTACCATGCAGACAAGACCCATTTACAGACCATAATCAGATTAATCCAGATTGATACAAATCTCATATGACTATAAACAGATCAACCATGTATGATCCATAACCAGCTTATTTGGATAAGAATCAGTCCATTAAACAGTTGATTGACAACCCAATTGCAGGAAACAAAGATCTTCAAAGAAAAGCCTTAACCAACATAAAGCATGACAAAGATGATCAATCATACGTTCTTTTTCCAGTAAACCATCAATCATACATTCTTTAGTTATTATTTCTTATCTTACAGTCTCCTTACCTACCCTAATGCCACCAATTTCAGAGATTATCTTTTCTTTAATTTGGAATCATAACAGAGGAAAAGCATACACCCTTACCGCAAGTCCCAAAATCTTAGGCTTCCGTGTCCAGCAGTTACTATTACATTTGCACCCTCCGCATCACTGAATACCATATAATTGCATTTCAGACATCTCATTTAAAAAAATATAGGAACATATGAAGAGCTTTATTGATCAAGAAAATAAAAAATCATGCCCAGAAAAATAAAATGAGCATGGAGAAAGATCTTTTCTTTCTTCTTTTGGACAAATATAGATTAGTGTTTTTTTTTACCAGCAACAAATATAGATTAGTATTAATCAGCTGAAAAGAGCATAATTACAGCAGCCCCATGAGTGCCACGTGTTTGCACACTGTGGATATACAAAAATACTGTACACTTTTCATCCCATTTACACACAAAAACATCTCTATCGTAAAAGAGGAAGAATATGGTATTCCCCTAAATGTTTTTGTACTCCTAGGCATGAATTCTCATGCCTTGTATTTTCCTGAACACCATCTGTTCCAGTTGAGATGTGTTCTCAAAGAACCTAGCATTTCTCTCAGTTCAAATTGCCCAGAAGACAGCAAAGAGAGAAACCCTCCACACAACCGCCCCTCTTCTGCTTAAACCCCTCAAGTGCAAGCTCGAAAAGAAGGCCTCAACAGACTCTAGGCAGCATGAGCCACCCCAAATCCAGGCCCAGGCCATCATGGAAAAATCTACAACGCAAGAATATTTTATTCACTGATTCAATCTGTTCATTGCACAAAACACACCTGCTACAATCCACCACCATTTCCTTTCTAAGCATATTGTTCTTTGTTAAACACCTGTTTAAAGCAGCAGTCAACACCAGGAAAATTTCTAGTGCCCATGCCAACCAAATTCTTACAGGACTTTACTTTGAACTCCCTGGGCACCTCCTATCTCCACATCCTTATCTCCTCCTCTTTCTCTGGCTTTGGGACAACACCCTGCAACATCTGAAGCAAATCCAATACATGTGCCACCTCTCCTAATCATTTAAATCACTTCAAAGCTAAGGTTTCCAACCACTGATCCATTACAGTCACCACCTTTGCTTCCTTGTTGCTATCAATACAGTACAGTTGGAGAAGCAAGTCTGTTAAAGGCCTGTCTTGGTGTCTCCACACCAAACATCTGACCAAAAGCTCACCCTTGATCCCTTCCTAATGTTGTATCTAATACCTCTAACATATGGTTTATAGCTTTCTAAATACCTCTCCACAGGCTACAACCATAAGGGGTGCTCATCTCCCTGAATCCCAGTTAGAATTCCTACCACCATAATCAGCCCTCATCACCTGCTTCCATAGGCTGTCCTTGTTGAACCAAATCTCGAAAACCACTTGCCAAGGAAAGCTATATTAGTACTCCGAGAATGTTTCTATGATCACACACTACAGGATGTCAGCTGAATATACAAGCACATGCAAGCATTTTCCTTTTCCTAATGTTTACACTGTTTTGGGGGTGGGGGAGGTTGGAGTATTTACATCAAAACTTCATGATGAGCTCCAAAACCAAAACAATATATTTTTATGCCTTATGTTCAAGACAAATCACCAGATGAGGTTATGAATATGCCATCAAAATATGCAACCTAGTGCTTATGGGTGATATTTCCAGCTCGGCCCGGCCCAGGCTCAAATCGGACCCATAAGTTTTAGTTCAGGACTTGGGCCCATCACTTCAAGCCTGGCCCGACCTGCAATATATTATTTATATATTAAATATTTTCGTATATATGCATGTTTTATATCATTTTATATTATATATGTGTAGGCACCATGGTAAGGTGGAGGTTGGTCAGTCTCCAAAGGTCCGGAGATGGAGGCGGGAAAGAGAGAGGATGTGGGGAAGAAAGGAGAGAAGGGAGTTGCCTCTCCCCCAGAAACCCTAGGTCAAAGTTGTATTACTGTTGTCTCCTGGCAAAGAATTGCTCTCCTCCTTTTATAGAGAGAAAGTTAAGGCTATCAAGAAAGGAGTTCTTTCCTGTTAGGAAAGAGGATCTTTCATGTTAGGAAAGAGGATCTTTCCTGTTAGGAAATGAGATATTTCCTTTTGTTTGACTATTAAGGGAGCACTATTAGAGGATCCTATCCCTTTCGGATTCTCTTTGTATGTGACCCTATTATATTGATGTGGCGCGGGTGATGTCATCGTTCGACGGGCGTACTTTCATTAAACCCGCATGCGTAATTTAAAGATGCACGTGTAACCAGTATTTATTCCCGATCTACTGTGATTCCATAGTTCTATAATGGTCTTAGGTTCATCGCAACTCTGCACGCGTCTAAAGTTCATCGCGAATCTGCGTGCGTCTTTATAGATCATTGCAGATTCGTGTGTGTCTAAGCTTTATCGCAAGTTTATGTATGTCTAAGGTTTATCGCGGATTCACGCTAGCCGATGTTCATCGCGACCCGTTTCGAGTATGAGTTCGTTGCAATCGCAGATCTGCGTTGAACTCATCACAAACGTGCGATGGATTATGGATTCATCGCATGCATCCATGTAGTGTTGGTTTGACACCCTCTGTACTTTGATGGTCTTAGCGACCACTATGTACCTACAATATGTATAAAAATATTATAAAATATTGCAGGTTGGGATAAGGCATGAATGATGATGATGGTATAAATATTATAAAATAGCACATATAATATATATTCTATATAATATTTTATACTGCATAAATTATATCATATATTCTACACATATATTATATCATCTATAATATAAATTATTAGATTATAATAAAATTAATTAGTGACTTAGGTCCAAAGCCCAGCTGGTCTATGATCACCCCTAGTAGTGCTCTTGGTTCAACTAAGACACTCACTAGCTCCATGACATTCTTTTATATAATCAATAACAAGATCAAAGAAAACTATAAAATAATTTCAAGTACAAAAGAACAATTGCACATGAAGATCAACATTCCCAAGTATGAAAATCCAAGGCTATGGCCAGCACCCAATAGAGTTCTATTCATGTTACTTGATTACTTCTCAGCTAGGGAATCAGCAATTGAGTTGATGATATTTGGATCATTTGAACAAGATCCCAGGATCTAGCTTCTCTAATGGTGGTAGCCTCAGAGTGATATTGACATATTCAACCTTCACTTCTTTTATCACCACATCAAAATCACCTTCCACCAATGTTTGCAACTCCTTATTGACTTGGATAGTAAGGACTGGTCAACCCATCACCCAGAGGCAATGACTGATCTGTCTGACCTCAATGGCTCAAACCCACTAAGTTCTAAAATCCTATCAATTCAGATTGTATGAACTGACCAAATTCTTCAAATTTCAAATTTCGAAATTCAAAATTCAAATTTAAATTATATTACATAGATATATAATATATGTTATATGCAAAAAGAAGAGAGAGAAAGAGAGAGAGAGAGAGAGAGAGAGAACATGAACCATCATGCAGCAATTTAAGATCCTTAGCTCTCCCCATTAAAACATATCACTTGATCCATTATCTAGGTTCCTCCACCTGAAGGTACCATCATCTGCACCTTATGTCACCAACCAAATTTTTTCCCACTAACCACTTTCATGAACCAACGTGAAGGTTACCTCAGAACTATTTTTTATGTAAGCTATTTCTTTGCTTATTATAAAACACAATAAAAAGAATAAAATACGAATATCCATAACTTCTAAAGTAAAAGGCAAAGTATAAATATATCTGCAGTGCTCCAATCCGAGCACTAAATTAAAAAACAATGAAGTTCTAATAAGTTTCTTCAACAAGAACCAGGCATAATATCCTCAACTGAATCTAGTTTAAAATTGAGATTAACGTGAGAAACAGTTTATAAAAAAAACATTTGGAAGATAGTGATGTGAAAAGCATAAAAAATGATGCTTTTTTAATATAAAGCATAAAGTAAATTTCTGATAAATGATCATTAGAGCATTAAAGCATAATGGAAACACATCACAAGTTCACAACTGGAGCAGCATAAAGTAAGAAGTTTTTATAATATATATTAAAGTAGGAAGCAATTTCTTATAAGTAAATTTAAACTGTAATTCATCATCACATCAATACAACCAGTAAAAGTTGTGTATGGAGATCATTAAACAGGATATGATATGGAATGAGTCGAATGACAATGAATAATTCAAAATCAAATATGATTACTCAACTTTCATCTGGAGCCCAAGAAAGTGCTCGAATGGGAACAGTATCTGCACTAAAGCAAAGCAAAGGTCGTGTATCTGCAAAGAAGCAGGCAACGAAATTACTCTATTATCACATGGACTCCAAAATATTAGTCTTTATCAAGAGAAACAATATAATTGATAGAGGATGCAAATTTGGTGCCAATACCTTGAGAAGAACCTCCTGGAAAAAACTTCCATAAAGCAACCTGAACGAACAGATGTATCAAGTTCTCATTCTAGTTAAACGTTACACTCTATCTCCCAATGGAGTAAAGAGCAAAGACAAGCAGAAAGTGCATCAATTAAGATAATCTATACAACAGAATGCTTGCTGGGGGTAGGGACTGAAGATTAATTAAAATAGTGTAGATGTTCTGCCAAAAAAAAAAGGAACTGTTGACTGAAGAGACCATGAAGTAGGAAAAAAATGTCAAAATCTTGTACCACATTATGAGGCAACTTGTTTTGGAAAAAATGCAATCAATAAATTGCAATTATTGGCAATTTTTATCAAAAGTGTTACGAATATTATATTCTATTAAACAGGAAGAAATAAACAGATATAAACACAATGAAACTAAAGAAAACATTACCGTTCCATCGTGGCACCCTGCTAGTATTAGATCATGCGGAGCTGAAGGTGACCACTCCATTGTAAGAGGAATGCTGCTTAACAAAACAATAACTAGTTAATCACTAAGAATTAGGAAAAGAAATAGTACATTAGTCACCAAAGCTTTGGCAGGGAAGCCCAAATAATACTCACTTTACCATTTTCATTCTCCCCTTTTTGTCAGGCCCTCCATTGTCGGAATAATAATAAAGACTTCCTGTATTATTTGAGCTTCCCTGCCACAAAACCAATCATAAAGACTACCTTTGTCTGTCCCCACACTTCAACTTTGAGCATCTGAACACAGGCTCCAATTTAACAAAACGAGGATCAGTACCATCCTTGCGACAAGAAGAATACAAGACTTTGATTGTGTTTGGTAGAGGAACATCCCACCTGCATTTGAAAATTTTAGATCATGAGAATGTAAATGTCCACCAATATGGAAACAAGAATGTATAAGCCAGACTTTATACAATGTAAAATATCAGACCAGATCAAGCATGCACATCATTCTTTTATGCAATAATTTATTATAATAAAAAATACCTTCTGAGCAAGCAACCTATATTATAGATATGTTAAATCATATCATAATTCATGTATCTTGTCATCCTGTATGTCCTTAGTGCAAGTATTCTACAATATTATTTGTCAAGGCAACTAGATCATTATTGAACAGGGTGCTCCCTTTGATATTTTCTAGATCTGCGGTCCCTCTTGTAGATCCTATGAGTGATATATTTTTGGTTTGAAATTGCGACCAACCTGGTACCAAATTGGGATATAATAGAATTTATACCTTACCTTACCATAATTTAAGTGGAAGCACTGTAAGAACTGAATGAAGCAAGGATCAATGGAATCAATGACACCAAAATGCAGAAGGGGGAGTCCAATAGGAGTTGAATAAGAAACCAAAAACAGCCAAAGAGGTGAGGTGGAGGGGCACAATAGGAACAAGTAGTCCACAGATTCTTCAACAGCTTTCTACATCAAACATCTATTTGGAATTTGAAGACTTGTATGGTTTAACTGATCAATTGTTTGTACCTTGACAAAATATTCCAGCAACCTATAAACTTTATCCTACGAAGGACATTCCTACCTGAAATGAAACCAGCCTCAGTGAGTTCATTCAACCCTCTAGGTAAAGCTAAACAAAAGGATCTTCAAGCTTTGGGCACAGCAAGGTGGAAAGTATCTTCAAGCGTTTAAAGAAAGATATGAGAATTTGTAGCCCTCTCTACTCAAGACTAGCCTCCAAAATATAGGACCTTAAAAATTAGAACACAAGTACCATGTACAAGGTACAAATAATGAATAGGCCTTTCCACGAGTGAGAACTGGATAAAATCATGAAACATGCCCAATAAACTTGATGATGCCACTCCACCAAGAACAAAATCTGATATTCATCCCATCCACAACTTTTTAATTCCATAAAAATCCATGACCCTAGGTGACCAACCAAAAGGCATTTCACCAGATTTAACAACCACCTTTTTCACCAAAGCTCATTATTCACTAGATCTAATTACTACTAGTGGAGAATAGCTTTATTCATGGACCCATTTTTCTGAAACCCAACCCACCATGTGGTTTTAAAGCAAACCTTCGTAAACCTTCTTACATGTGACAAGATCTTCTCATATGGTCATACCCACTACCCAGTCAATAGTTATTAATATGTCTGGATACAATGACAAAATACCCCTCAAAAGTAGATATCATTATATGCCCAAGGCTCTCTACATTTCAGAGCTAAATCAAAGAAAATCTAAAATAATAATGCTAAAGTTGGGACAAAGATCAAGCTAACATGCTTGTTAGTTTGTCAACATGTTTTTAATTTTCAATTACCATACAAAGTGAATTGTAAATATATTTTAATGCTAAAGTTGGGACAAAGATCAAGCTAAAATAATAACAATGCTAAAGTTGGGACAAAAATCAAGCTAACATGCTTGTTAGTTTGTCAACATGTTTTTAATTTCCAAGTACCATACAAAGTGAATTGTAAATATATTTTAAAATGTCAACATATTTCCTAATATATCCAGCACAAATTTCCATTTCCATGGATATCAGCATAAAATATTACTGAAATTAACATATACTCCAATGAAAACTACTGGTGCTATGCGGAGTACACAAGAAGGTATTATAGCATGATGAATCGGCAACTTATATCATAGATAGTTGCAGTATTATCACCCACCTAACAAATACAATGACCTCTTTGACTCAAAATTCTCTTTAGAATGAAATTAAATCTTAGATTTTTTGGTTGATAAATGAGAATTCATACAAGTCTACAACTATAACACAACTTCACAGTGTATTATTTTGTCTATTAGCCTTAGTTTCTTGGCATTTTTTATGGTTTGGAACAAATAAAAATTTAAGTGTGCCTATGCTTCTTTTATCATTTTATAAAATAACATTTTATATTTCCACATAATGGTAAAACTCAGGCTGGCAAGCATGAAAACAAGGGTTTGAGTCCGATGGCAGCCACTTGGTGCAAAAAAACTGCCAAAGGTTAGGACCATACCCAGTCTACCCCTAATAGCTGCGACAGTTGGACCAATATTGGGTAATGGCCTCATGGCCTCATATATTTCCACATACTTCACAATGTTTCAACCAAAGAGTGTACTATGCGTCCATGTCATATCATAAAATATCAATGCATATTTCCACATATTTCATAATGTATCCACCATGTCCATAATTTTTACAGTATTTCCAATATGACATTTCCAACATCACTTACATCTTTCCTATATTTGAATGACTGATATTTCCACCTACACCAACATTTAAGCATTGAATGTGATTGTATAAATTTCATTGAGGATGGCAGTCATAGCTCCCATAACACACCAAATTATTGCCATTAATGTGCATACATAACAAAACTTTCTCTAAATGAAGAAAAAGGAGAAAACTACTAGACTATGTTAAAAAAAATGGCATAAAATCGACAGAGAAGAGTACGAGAAAAGCATACACTTCCAAAGAGCCATTTCCCAGCAGTACAGCAAGATAACCCATTGAATTCTTGTATCCTGAATCATTTAAAGGACGCCACTTCACATCCCATGCAACTTTTCCATTGTGGGCCAGACACAAAACAACCCTAGGCAGAGTAACATCCTTTGGAAGATGAGAATTATTGCCAAGACCATTATTAGTTGTGTTCTTATCTGATGCTAACAGACCCTGCTCAGAGCTATTATTTTCTTCCACAACTGCAACCAAATTTTCTCCAGCCCTTGCCTTATCTTTCTTTCTTCTCCTCTGTGAAGTACTGAACCCTGATTTACAAGCTGAAATTCCAGAACTGAAGTGTTCTCTTGTTTCAGCCTCCAACCCAGAATCTGCAATACAGTTGTCCAGCAGAGGTTGTTCATCATTACTCTTGTTCACCTTATTCACAGCATGAAACTCATGTGAATCTTCTGGGAATTCAACAGCAAGGGCTGGAATAAATTGGCTGTTGCTCTCTAAATCATCTAGTTCCTTTTCAGCTTCCTTCTTTCTATGCCTTCCTCTTGACTTATTCAATGCAGGTGACTCATCCTTTGTGACATTTGTTTTCCTAGGTCTCCCTTTTGGCTTCTTCAATGCAGATGATTCATCCTTCAGGACATTTGGTTTTCCTGGTCTTCCTTTTGCCTTGTTTAATGGAGTCACCACTTCATCTTTCACGTTTTGGTTTAAAATGCACCATATTTGAATGACACCTCTACCAGTTAATGGGACTCCTATCTTGTGATAAGAAGCTTCAGGAGGATGTGCAGCTACAGCAAGATACTGAATGAAACAATCAGGAAAAACATTAGCACATTAAACATGCAAAATGCATATTGATTATCCAAGAAAGAAATCCTATAGGAACAACAACAGAACGCCATAGGAAAAAATTTATTTAGTACCAAAAGTACAGGTTACATCACACCAACTCTTGATATTCAGCATCTACTGTGTAAACCAACATAGCTAGGGACTCCAACAGTTGATAGAATATGGACATTGCTAAGGATATGGAGTGGAGAGTTATCCTAGTCAAGGTTCAAAATATCCATAAGATGCACCTAATACGGGGATATTGTTTCAGCTTCCATAAGGATGAGTAAGTGGGGCACTACAAATGGGCACTTTTTAGACTTTTTTGTAGCAAGCAGGTACTGTATCGTAAGGTATCGCAGTGTACATTGGGACTGATACACACCAATACAATGAATGCAATACAAGTTCAAATTTTCAAATTTGAAGTTCCACTTTTTAGACAGCTTGGGGTGATCTTTTTAATTTAATAAAATTCTGCTATTACCATAAAAAAAAAAGCATAATCATATAACGAAAGTGCAATCAGCATGCAATTGTACAAATCCAATACTTTGGAGAGCCACTTTGAATCTACCAAGCCATGGTGAGTGACTACTTGATAGTTGAGACCATAAACATTTTTTTATAAGAAATGGTAACTTTCATCAACAGTATTAAAAGGAGAGTACAGTTATCACCACCCAAAGGATGGGCGGAAAATCAGAACGAAATTCTTACCAACAAGCCCAAAACAAAGTCTCCTTAATAATTCCTTGCTTAGCTAATGTGTCAGCCCTTCCATTTGCTGACCTTCTTACCCAATTAAATTGCACCACAAGTTCCCTTGCTAAGCTAATAATCTCTCTTAGAGGCTTTCCAAGTGACCATACTCCCAAGTTTCTAGATTGCATCCACCCTATTACCAGCTTGGAGTCTCCTTCCACTTCTAAGTGCTGCATACCCCATTGTTTCACCAATTTCAGTCCTTAGAGTAAGGCCATGACTTCTTCCCTCAAAGAATCTCCCACCCCAATTGGGCCTGAGTAAAGGGCCAAAACTCTTCCTTCCTCATTTCTGAAGACACCCCCAACTCCCAACGGGCCTGGATTACCTAGGAGCTTCCATCAAAGTTTAATTTCACCCTAAACTGAGATGGTGGTGACCAAACCTCTTGAATTACACGGAAAAGGGAGAGGATACAGCTATAGAACTCCAACTTCTAACTAAGTCAGATGCGGAGAAGTCCTTGAAAAGTTGCTGCAATTTCAACCAATGAAGAATCTTGATGGTAATGACCTCAAATAGTGCTTGTTTGGATTTTTCTTGTCCTTGGAAAATTCTATTGTTTCTCTCTTCCTAAATCAACCAAAGGACAGCTGCTCTTGTTATTCTCCACATTACCCTGCCTCTTTTCTTTGGTTGCTAGAAGAAGCTAGAGTCAAAGACATTCAGCACACACGAAGGGAGATTCCATCTGCAACCAAAAAGAGAAGAGAACCAATCCCACAAATAAGAAGCAGGAAAAGAAATCAAAAGATGAGTCACCATCTCACCATTTCTTAAGCAAAGGCAACAGACATGTGGGGAAAAGCACCAATCTGGCCTTTTTCTTTGAAGTACATCCATAGTGTTGACCTTTTGGAGAGCCACTTCCCAGCAAAAAGCCCTAACCTTTTGTGGAACAAGAGCACACCACACTTCTCTAACAGGAAAGGAGATACACACAATAGAAGGCTGAATTAGGGCATTGAAAACAGAGGAGCAAAAGAAAACCCCTGAAGAGGATTCTGTCCAAATTCTACTGTCTGGGCAAGAATGATCTAGGAAAGCTGAATTCAACAAAGAGAACAATTCATCTGCACAAACCAATTCTGAATCCCTTAATCCTCTTCTCAAAGCCAAGTCCCAGTTCCCCTCAGATACACAGAAAGAGGAAATGACTTTGAATTTATTTAGGGAAAGAGAATACATAACCAGGAATTTGTCCTTAAGGGGGGTGTTCCCAAACTAAAGATCCTCCCAAAACAGAATTTTATTACCTGAGCACAAATCAAGTCCGATGAAACGGCAAAAGGAAGGCAAGACTCTAGCAATGGCTTTCCAAGGGGAGAAGTGAGTAGCCCTAGGGTCGACAC